>NC_044040.1:58358765-60858765 GCF_901765095.1 Microcaecilia unicolor
TCACACTTTGGTGAATCGAGCCATAAGTATCTCAGATTTTTCTTTTTTTTTTTCTTTAGTAAAATTCAGTTACTAAAGATAGTCATAAATGAATAATTTAATTAGAAAATATAACCGGTGTATTTATATTAATCTAAATAACATTAAAAGGCTGGTTTTACACAGAAATTAGAGATCAGAATTGAGACAGCCAGGCTGGAATGTGCTCAATTCCAGCAGTATTTTAGAAAAGGTTCTGCTCACATAGATCTTATCTAACATACCTACAGCTGTGCACATGTATTTGCTGGCACATACAGCGGGATGAATGGCAGAAATCTGGCAGCTTCTCCATGGATATAGCAGCAATCCCATGCAGAAGTAGTGATTTCACAATTTGCACATGTAAGTGGCACCACTTCTATGTGTAGCTGCCCCATTTTATAAACCTACAAAATGTAAATGCCACCAACTTAATTTGGATTCATTTTAGAAGCAGAAATAAACAGAGGATTCAGAAGAATGACTCCTTTAATCCCTTGGGTAATGCCCTGGCTGAAATGAACAGTTTTTTAAAAAACTCTGTCCGTGGCAATAAGCTGGTATAACACACACCACAGATGTGTATTCCCATTGTGAAATGGGGAATACAAGTATAGATTTTTGCCCCATTCAAATGTTACCCAAACCATGACCTACCATGCCCCCTCCTCATCACCAAAATCACTGTGAAGTGGATCTCCACAAGTAAATAACTTTCTAACATTGCTATTTACACGTGTATAGAATCTATACGTGTAAGTATTGCAATTTACACTTGGAAGTGGTTTTGAAAAAGAGAGGCCTAAAAGTCAGAATTTCAGTTTTTTATTTATTTGTTACATTTATATCCCACATTTCCCCACCTATTTGTAGGCTCAATGTGGCTTATATAGTATCGGAGAGGCATTACAGACTCCGGTGTAAACAAATACAAAGTGATGTTGTGGTAAGATAAAGTTCATGTGGCACAGCCACACTAGGGAATCGTACAACGGAAGAGTTATGTTATGTCCATTACGTTCTTTAGTTTTGCTGTGTTGCAGAGATCAGGCATTTATGTTGGATTGGTAGGGTATGCCTTTTTAAACAGGTTAGTTTTTAGTGTTTTCCGGAAGTTTAGGTGGTCGTTCGTAATTTTCAAGGCTTTTGGTAATGCGTTCCACAGTTGTGTGCTTATGTAGGAAAAACTGGACACATAAGTTGATTTGTATTTGAGTCCTTTCAGCGTGGGTAGTGCAGATTTAGGTACGTTCATGTTGATTCGGATGTGTTTCTAGTTGGTAGGTCGATCAACTTCCAAGTATTTTTTCTTTAGCATGGGTGAATGATGTTTCTGTTTTAGCTTATTAGACTTCTCCTTCAGGATCCATTTCCTTTTTTTCCTCAAACAAAAATGCCGAACATACTCACAGGCTTTATCTCACACTTCAATCTAAAGTGCATAGACACACCTACTGGCAGTGGCAGCCTGTGTCCCACCAATATTCAAAACCAGCAATTTTCCAGTTTCAAGCTATCATCCAGCCTTATCACTTTACTTTTAAAACCTCTTGGTCTTCCTTCAGTGGAGATTATCAAAAACAGACATTCAAAAAATGGAAACAAATCTGATATGTTCAAAATGATCAAGTAAACTTGCTTATCAGTAATGGTGTAACCCTACAAACAGCAGGATAAATCACCTACACAAGTGTCTGATGTTATCCAATGGCAGCAATATAAACTGCTCTCAGAGCTCAAAAAAGATTTTCTACGCATGCACAGGAGTTTTCACATAGCAGACAAAATAGAGGAAGGAAGGAAAAACTATCAAGCAGAAATTGCTGAGAGAATAAATTAGTAAAGATTATTATAGGAGAATAAAACTGATGCTGAAGAGTAAATTAATATCATGGAATAAGATACTGGCTAATAATCAACTGGCACTTCCTGCACTCTCCTACAATTTTGGTATTGTAGACTGGCCTCTTAAAAACCTTGAAAAACTAGATGTGAATAAGAAAACTCGTCCATGCTCACAAGGTGATCTATAATAATCAGTGTATTCCAAGACCATACATTCCTAGATCTGAAGGAGGAATGGTTCTCATAAAAATAGATTATACCTATCGAGATACTATCATAGGACTCCAGGCTTACTTACCAGCATCATCAGATCTCAACAAGTGCTGAAATATGAAGAAGAAGAAGAAAAAAAAAAAACAAAGATCCAGAATCCAGTTCCAACAAGCAGAAGTAATGGGTATCAAAAGAGAAGGAAGCAACAGAATTTTAAAAAACTCTGAGGAATTGGATCAGTATGGCAAAAACAAGTAGCAACTGTGTAAGTACAGCAGGCTGTACAAAGTGGTACTCCAGGAACCATTTGTTGATCAAAACCATACACATGAATGGTTAAGGAGCGGTAAACTGAAACCCAAGGATGAGCGATTGATAGCTGCAGCCCTGCAGCCGAGGACAGCAGAATACAGACAAGATTGTTTAAAGGAAAAAACTGGTGCACGAGGCATCTGTAGATTCTGTAAGAAGGAACTAGAACAATGGCGTACCAAGGGCAGGGTGGTGGGGGCGGGGCAGTGCATGCTCTAAAGGGGTGCAGGGAACAGTCATGCGGCTGTCAGCTCCGCCGGCTCCCTGCTCCCTCTGATGTTACTTCTGGGGCAGGGAACCAGTGGGGCTGACAGTTGCGCGGCTGCTTCCTGCATCCTTGGGAGGCGAGAGCAATGCGCTTTGGGGGTGGTGATGCATCGGGGGGGGGGGGGGTTGTGATTCGCGGGAGGGGGTGAGTCGCTGGAGGGGGGAGGGGGCACGGCGATCTGCCCTGGGTGGTAGCCAACCTAGGAACACCACTGAGCTAGAAACAGTTACTCAATGCAATCTCTTGAACCACAGACATTGGTAGTTATTACTTGAAGGGGAAATAGTTTTGTCTGTGTCATGTCTAGCAGACCTCTTATGAAATCCAGTTCAAATGAGACTTACCTGTGACTTTGGGTAATTCTTGATGAACCCTATTGACTCCAGCACCCAGTTAGGTCAGCAGCTACTAGAAGGTTCTCTGCATGAATACTAGTAAAAACATAGTTAGGTTCTCTTGGAGGCAATGAAAACCCTATCCCAGGCTTTGGCTAAGAAGCAGGTTAAGGTTTTGGGGCTCTCTGCTTCTAGGACAAGAGTGAGTTCTCTACTGAGTTTGTCTGGAGTGAGCAGGAGGAGGATACCTATACCTTTGAGACTAGTGAGCCTTCCCTTGACCCCATTCGCATACTTCCTGGAAGAAGAAGCTGAGTTAAAGGTGGACCAGGAGAGGAACTTCAGAGTTTCAAAGTGTTTTTTTTAAATATTTGCCTCTTCATTTCGTCTCCAAAGAAAGTCTCTCTGTGGTACTACATGTCAGCATGCTTTTCCTGCATATCATAACGGAAATCAGTGTCATCTTCTCATGAGAGTCTGTGGGCTCCAATACCCACAGCAGAAACATAGAAAATAATGGCAGATAAAGACCATATGGCCTATCCAGTCTACCCCTCCATAGTGTCTACTATCCTTTCCTTTCCCTTACAGATCAGTCCTAAGTACTTGTCTCAAGCTCTCTTAAATTCAGATAGTCTGTCTCTACCACCTTCACCAGGAGGCTGTTCAACCGATTCACCACCCTTTCTGTAAAGACGTATTTCCTTAGATTATTCAACCCTTTCAGCTCTATCTTATTCCCCCTCATTCCAGAGCTTCCTTTGAATTAAGACTTGCCTTCTGTGCATTTATGCCATGGAGGTATTTAAATGTATCTATCATAATCTCCTCTCTTCCACCTTTCTTCCAAAGTATTGAGATCTTTAAGTCTGTCCCATATGCTTTTTGATGAAGTACACTAATGATTTTAGCAGCCTCCTTTCAGACTGACAGCATTCTATTTATATCTTTTAGAAGGTGTGGTCTTCAGAATTGTACATAGCAAGGCCAGCGCTAGACATGACGAGGGTCAGGGCAGATGCTAGGGAGGGGGCCCCATAGCTTGTTTGTAGATTGTCCCTCTTTCAACTTCAGGCAGGTTTGGGGCCCCCAGCGACATGGGGTCCCAGGGCAATTGTCTTATTTGTCCACCACTAATGCCAGCCCTGGTACATAGTACTCTAAATGGGGCCTCACCAGAGACTTATACAAAGGCATTATCACCTTCTTTTCCTACTGGCCATACCTATTCCTCTTCACCCAAGAATCCTTCTGGCTTTTGCCATTGCCTTTTTTACCTGTTTTACCTTAAGATGTTCAGATACTATCACCTCATGTCCCATTCTTCTTTGATGCATAGAAATACTTAATCCCCATACTGTATTGATCCCTCAGGCTTTTGCAGTCCAAATGTGTAACCCTGCATTTATAAGCATTAAAGCTTAGCTGTCAAATTCTAAACCATGCTACAAGCTTCGCTAGAATCCTCACTCATGCTATTCACAACATTGGGGTGTCTACCCTATTACAGAATTTGGGACTCAATTCTGTAAATGGTGCCCAAAATTGGGCACCCCATAAAAAATGCACGCTAAGCGCTATTCTATAAACGGAGCTCCAAGTTGGGCACCATTTATAAAACAGCATTTAGTGTCAGGATCAATGCCCTGGTATACATCCTCTGAATTATATAACACTGCAAGCAAATCCTAAAACTACCCCTCATTCACCCATGCCTCTCCCATGATAACACCCCCTTCTCAGATCCATGCATAAAACTTTAGGTGCTGATCTCTGCAGCACACCACTGATAACATCCCTTTCAAAGTTTGTCTGACAAGTCTTCTCTCCAGTAAAACAATGTTGCCTTGGATCCTATAATCCACTGGATTCCAGAAACCTCACTATCCTCCATTTTAGAAGTGTTTCCAATAATTTAATTACCACAGGGGTCAGACTAACCAGCCTGTAGTTCCCAACCTCCCCATTATTTCCACTTTTGTGGAGAGGAACCACATCCACCCTTCTCCAGTCTTCTGGGACCACTCAAGAATCTAAAGAAGCATTAAAGAGGTCAGACAGCAGAGCTGCCAGAGCTTCTCTAAGGGGCCCTTTTACTAAGCCGCGTAGGCGCCTACACATGCCCAACACGCATCAATTTTGCATTACCACCTGGCTACTGCATGGTCCTCACAGTAATTTCATTACTGGCATGCATCCGCTACGTGTACAGGAAAATATTTTCATTTTCTTGCAGGTGCGCTGAAAAATGGATCTGCACACACCCAAAACCTGCACCTACACTACCGTAGGCCATTTTTCAGCGCGCCTTTGTAAAAGGATCCCTCAGTTCCTTCAGCATCCTCAGATATATCCCATACATCCCTATTGCTCTGTAAAAACTTTTAGTTTAGCTAGTTCCTCACGAACAGTGATATCTGAACATCGTTCAAGATCTACCACACATCCATTTATATTAGTACTTGTCTTTTGCAGTCCTACTCCTAGTCCTTCATCTGTGAACAAAGATTAGAAATATTTGTTAACAATGCTGCTCTATCTTTATCAGCTTCTATATGTTGCTCTCCTTCATGCTGTAGCCTCACAATGTCACTTTTGCACTTTCTCCTATCCCTATCTAAAAAAAAGTCTTCTCTTAGCTTTCCCAGGTATTATTGCCTATTTTTATCTTTCTGCAATCTCCATTAGTCTATGCAGGAAAACCTCTTTTTCCTTATCATCTCAGACTACTTTTGAGAACCAAAGTGGTCTTTTCTTCCTTTGCTGCCCTTAAAATAGTTTCTTTAAGTTTTGCCCATTGCTTTTCTACTTTCCCAGATGTTCCCATCCAGCTAACAACTTCTTGAGGTATTCCTCCACCCTGGAAAAGTTAGTTCTTTTGAAATCTAAAATGTCCACTTTTAAATAAACCCTCTCCCCGCATGTCTTAATATTGAATTATACTATTCCTTTTCCACTGTACGTGAGACGATCACCCACTATAACATCAGAAACACAAGTATCATGTCTAGTATGGCCTCCTTCCATTACCAATTGCTGAAACAGGTCTCCTGGTAAAGAATCTAGGATTTCCCTACTTCTAAATGACCCTGCAACACAAATGATTCAATCAAATTCACCTATTAGTAGTACTCCAATGTTTCGGGGTTTGTTTGTTTTTTGATTGGGGTCATCTTTGACTCTTCTCTCTCCTTCTCTGCTCATATCCAGCAGATTGCCAAGACCTGTCGTTTCTTTCTTTACAACATCCGTAAAATCCGCCCCTTTCTTTCCGAGCACTCTACCAAAACCCTCATCCACACCCTTGTCACATCTCGTTTAGACTACTGCAATCTGCTTCTTGCTGGCCTCCCACTTAGTCACCTCTCCCTTCTCCAGTCGGTTCAAAACTCTGCTGCCTGTCTCATCTTCCGCCAGGGTCGCTTTACTCATACTACCCCTCTCCTCAAGACCCTTCACTGGCTCCCTATCCATTTTCGCATCCTGTTCAAACTTCTTCTACTAACCTATAAATGTACTCACTCTGCTGCTCCCAAGTATCTCTCCACACTCATCCTTCCCTACACCCCTTCCCATGCACTCCGCTCCATGGATAAATCCTTCTTATCTGTTCCCTTCTGCACTACTGCCAACTCCAGACTTCGCGCCTTCTGTCTCGCTGCACCCTACGCCTGGAATAAACTTCCTGAGCCCCTACGTCTTGCCCCATCCTTGGCCACCTTTAAATCTAGACTGAAAGCCCACCTGAAAGCTTTTGACTCGTAACCACTTGTAACCACTCGCCTCCACCTACCCTCCTCTCTTCCTTCCCGTTCACATTAATTGATTTGATTTGCTTACTTTATTTATTTTTTGTCTATTAGATTGTAAGCTCTTTGAGCAGGGACTGTCTTTCTTCTATGTTTGTGCAGCGCTGCGTACGCCTTGTAGCGCTATAGAAATGCTAAATAGTAGTAGTAGTAGTAGTATGTTTACATTGGGTTACAGCAGAGAGATTGAATGAATTCTTTGCTTCGGTCTTCACCGAGGAAGATTTGGGTGGGATACCGGTGTCGGAAATGGTATTTCAAGCGGACGAGTCAGAGAAACTTACTGACATCACGGTAAACCTGGAGGACGTAATGGGGCAGTTCAGCAAACTGAAGAGTAGCAAATCTCCTGGACTGGATGGTATTCATCCTAGAGTTCTGATAGAACTGAAAAATGAGCTTGAGGAGCTACTGTTAGTGATATGCAATTTATCCTTAAAATCGAGCGTGGTACCGGAAGATTGGAGGGTAGCCAATGTAACGCCGATTTTTTTAAAAAGGTTCCAGGGGAGATCCGGGAAATTATAGACCAGTGAGTCTGCCGTCGGTGCCAGGGAAAATGGTAGAGGCTATTATCAAAAACAAAATTACAGAGCACATCCAAGGACATGTATTACTGAGACCAAGTCAGCAAGGCTTTTGTGTGGGGAAATCTTGCCTGACCAATTTACTTCAATTCTTTGAAGGAGTAAACAAACATGTGGACAAAGGGGAGCCGGTTGATATTGTGTATCTGGATTTTCAAAAGGCGTTTGATAAGGTGCCTCATGAAAGGCTACAGAGGAAATTGGAGGGTCATGGGATAGGAGGAAATGTCCTATTGTGGATTAAAAACTGGTTGAAGGATAGGAAACAGAGAGTGGGTTTAAATGGGCAGTATTCACAATGGGGAAGGGTAGTTAGTGGGGTTCCTCAGGGGTCTGTGCTAGGACCATTGCTTTTTAATATATTTATAAATGATTTAGAGATGGGAGTAACTAGCGAGGTAATTAAATTTACTGATGACACAAAGTTATTCAAAGTCGTTAACTTGCAACAGGTTTGTGAAAAATTACAGAAGGACCTTACGAGACTGGGAGACTGGGCGGTTAAATGGCAGATGACGTTTAATGTGAGCAAGTGCAAGGTGATGCATGTGGGGGAAAAAAGAACCTGAATTATAGCTACGTCATGCAAGGTTCCACGTTAGGGGTTACGGACCAAGAAAGGGATCTGGGTGTCGTCGTCGATAATACACTGAAACCTTCTGCTCAGTGTGCTGCTGTGGCTAGGAAAGTGAATAGAATGTTGGGTATTATTAGGAAAGGTATGGAAAACAGGTGTGAGGATGTTATAATGCCGTTGTATCGCTCCATCGTGCGACCGCACCTTGAGTATTGTGTTCAATTCTGGTTGCCGCATCTCAAGAAAGATATAGTAGAATTGGAAAAGGTGCAGCGAAGGGCGACTAAAATGATAGTGGGGATGGGACGACTTCCCTATGAAGAAAGACTAAGGAGGCTAGGGCTTTTCAGCTTGGAGAACAGACGGCTGAGGGGAGACATGATAGAGGTATATAAAATAATGAGTGGAGTGGAACAGGTGGATGTGAAGCGTCTGTTCACGCTTTCCAAAAATACTAGGACTACAGGGCATGCAATGAAACTACAGTGTAGTAAATTTAAAACAAATTGGAGAAACATTTTCTACACCCAACACATAATTAAACTCTGGAATTTGTTGCCGGAGAACGTGGTGAAGTTTTAAAAGTTGGCAGAGTTTAAAAAGGGGTTAGACGGTTTCCTAAAGGACAAGTCCATAAACCACTACTAAATGGACTTGGGAAAAATTCACAATTCCAGGAATAACATGTATAGAATATTTGTACGTTTGGGAAGCTTGCCAGGTGCCCTTGGCCTGGATTGGCCGCTGTTGTGGACAGGATGCTGGGCTCGATGGACCCTTGGTCTTTTCCCAGTGTGGAATTATTTATATACTTATGTACATAAATGTAAAAATAAATTAAATTAAATAAATAAATAGCAGCTATATTGTGAATATCATCAATCAAGTCTCAGTCTACTTCTTATGCCTGCAAAGGATGCATATATATCACACCACTGTAAACAGATTTTCCATTTACTTTTTTTTTTCAGAAAGCATTTCTGACATTTTGCCAGGTGGATGTCTAATGTTATCTCTCCTCCATGGTTAACAAAATGCTGAATACCATAAGGCTCCCCCCACTGTCACTGATATTCAACATCTTCATGGAACCTTTGGGTAGAAAGCTAGAAAAATGTGGCTTTAAATCTTACAAATACACAGAAAATGTAATGATCTATATTCCCTTTACAGGGAATATTAATAGCATATAAAATGGTCAAATTAGGCGTAGACACAAAGGACACTTGGGCTTCAACCTTTTGACAGTAACTAAACAAATGAAAGACTAAACTACTAGAGATTAATAATCAATACCACCCAACATCAGAAAATACTATTAGGATTGGTCTTCTAGTTACCCTCTAGAATAAAACTTTAAAATCCTGAGAGTCATAATAGACCAACACGTAACACTTGATAAACAAACAGTTATTACAAAGTTGTTCAAGATACTATGGAAACTAAGATGATTTATTTTTTATTAATTAGACTTAGCTCATTCTCCACTACCACATTTCGTATCCTTCTTCAGTCACTAATTCTGTCCCAAATTGACTATTGCAATGGGATTTATGCTGGTTGTAAGGAATCAACTATAAAAAAAACTCCAAACCTCACAAAATACTGCCGCACGCCTGAACTTTAAGAGATCCCATTAAAATCACTGTACTAGTCTTCCAAATACTATATGGAATGGCCCCAGACTACACATGTACCCCTATCACTCCTCAGCTAAGGTACACTTTGCAAGATAGCTGGCACTGCCTATTACTTGTTTTCCAGGTTTCAAAGGAATACTACATAAATCCATTGACATCATGGGATTCTGCTAACTTGTAACACAAACATGTAACTCACTACCATGAAGTTTTGGTCAGATAACAGAATACCTAACATGTTTGTATAATTCTTCAATCCCATCTCTTCAAGCCTTTTTTATTAGATGCAGGCTAGGTATCAAATCATTGGTACACTAACTATATCTGAACAGTACATTAATGTTTAAATATTTTAATTGAATTACATATTTACTGGAATTACTAACTGTATTACAACTGTACTATAATCTGTTTTATTGTAAGCCACATTGAACTGAACTTAGTTTGGATAATGTGGGACATATATGAACCAAATAAAGCAAAGAAAAGCTACGAAAATGGTATGGGATTTGTGTTGCAAACCATACAAGGAGAGACTTGCTGACCTGAACACGTATACCTTGGAGGAAAGGAGAAACAGGGGTGATATGATTCAGACATTCAAATAATTGAAAGGTATTAATCCGCAAACGAACCTTTTCCGGAGACGGGAAGGCGGTAGAACTAGAGGACATGAATTGAAGTTGAAGGGGGGCAGACTCAGGACTAATGTCAGGAAGTATTTTTTCACGGAGAGGGTGGTGGATATGTGGAATGCCCTCCCGTGGGAGGTGGTGAAGATGAAAATGGTAATGGGAAATGGGACTTGATATACCGCCTTTCTGTTACTTTGCAACTACATTCAAAGCGGTTTACATATATACAGGTACTTACTTTGTACCTGGGGCAATGGAGGGTTAAGTGACTTGCCCACAGTCACAAGGAGCTGCAGTGGGAATCGAACCCAGTTTCCCAGAATCAAAGTCTGGTAATGGAATTCAAACATGCGTGGGATAACACAAAGGAATCCTGCTTAGAAGGAATGGTTCCATGGAATCTTAGTGGAGATTGGGTGGCAACACCGGTAATTGGAAACAAAACGGGAACTGGGCAGACTTCTACGGTCTACGCCCTGATCGTGACTGAATAGATAAGGGATGGGCTGGAGTGCAAATTTAAGGGGCTTCGATGTTAGCTTCAGAACTTAGTACAAGAACAGTACTGGGCAGACTTCTACGGTCTGTGCCCTGAGAAAGGAAAGGACAAATAAACTCGGGTATACATATAAAGTATCACATACCATGTAAAATGAGTTTATCTTGTTGGGCAGACTGTATGGACCATATAGGTCTTTATCTGCTGTCATTTACTATGTTACTATGTAAAGTTAAGGTATATAAGACTAAAATGCAATGAATGAGTGAATGGTCATGTGTTGTATTTCTTTCAAATAGTTTATGGCGTTCTTCTCTAATTTTACAAGTTTTACTGTGAATCATTCTGACTTTGTTCAAAAGAGGGGTACAGCAACTTCTCCTGAAGGAGAGAGTCCATGAAGTTCTATGCAGAGTATTTCATATATATTGGCCCACAAAGAATGGCTAAGAACATATAAGAAGGGCCACACACAGTCCATCAAGCCCAGTCTGGGTCAAAAGAACCCGGAAGACCCCAAAAAGTTGACCTATTTCTCATACCTTATTTCTAGGAATAAGTAATGACTCTCCCAATGTTATCTGGCTAATAATTTTATATGAACTATTCCTCTAAGAATGTGTGCCAACCTCTTTTGATCCCCATTATGCCAGTTGCCTTGACCATGTCATTTGGCAACAAGTTCCATTGCTTAATTATAAAATACATGAAAAAAATGCTACTGTCTTTTGTTTTCAATATGTGATTATTAGTTTCTTGGCCTCTACTCTTCTTCTAGTTGTTCTTAGGTTTACTTCTGGGGAAATTCTTAACAAAAAACTGAAGAATAAAAACTCTAAAACTTATGTGCACAATATTAAAAATTCTGCAGATTCTGCATAGTTTATGGTTTGTTTGTTTTTTTCACAGAAAATGAAGATACATACCTGTAGCAGGTATTCTCTGAGGACAGCAGGCTCAATATTCTTACGCATGGGTCATCGTCTGCGATGACCCAGGAGATAGAAGAAATCTTCAAAAGCTCCAGAACCTTCCTGAACATTCCGCCGCTTCGGCCAACCCACCGCGTATGCGTGGGCGACTTCCTGCCCACGACGTGAATGTGCAGTGATCAGTTTAATTGAGAGCAAAACCAAATAAGTGAAACAACTCCAATGGGAAGGCGGGAGGGTTGTAAGAATATTGAGCCTGCTGTCCTTGGAGAATACCTGCTACAGGTATGCATCTTCATTTTCTCCGAGGACAAGCAGGCTCAATATTCTTACGCATGGGGTATCCCTAGCCCCCAGGCTCACTCAAAACAATAAACATTGGTCAATTTGGCCTCATAACAGAGATTGATCTGAAAATAAATTCAACTAGGTGAGAGCGCAGCCTGGAACAAAACAGAAATGGGCCTAGGAGGGTGGAGTTGGATTCTAAACCCCGAACAGATTCTGCAGCACCGACTGCCCAAACCAACTGTTGCATCAGGTATCCTGCTGAAGGCAGTAGTGAGATGTGAACGTGTGGACTGATGACCATGTTGCAGCCTTGCAAATCTCCTCAATAGAGGCTGACTTCAAGTAAGCCACTGACGCAGCCATGGCTCTAACATTATGAACCGTGACATGACCCTCTAGAGTCAGCCCAGCTTGGGCATAAGTGAAGGAAATGCAATCTGCTAGCCAATTGGAGATGGTGCATTTCCTGATGGCGACTCCCCTCATTAACAAGGTTAATGCATCTAGGCTTAATAAATGTGTAGCAGATAAGAATGTGATCAAGCTTCAAACAAAACCCTAAAATGGTGATAGAACAAGAAAGCGAAGATATTTACCTGTAGCAGGCATTCTCCGAAGACAGCAGGCTGATTGTTCTCACATGTGGGTCAGCGTCCACGGCGGCCCCAGGAATGGAGATTTTCCAGCAAAATCTTCCAAAACCTTTGCGACAGCCAGTAGAGCGCGGAACGGAAGCACCGCACATGTGCGGCCATCTTCCTGCCCGCGCGCGTCCGTTCCCGCCTCAGTTACAAATGAAAAGCAAATAAAGCAGAACACAACAACTCCAAAGGGGAGGAGGGTGAGTTGGTGAGAACAATCTGCCTGTGTCCTCGGAGAATACCTGCTACAGGTAAGTATCTTTGCTTTCTCCGAGGACAAGCAGGCTGCTTGTTCTCACATGTGGGGTATCCCTAGCCCCCAGGCTCACTCAAAACAACAAAGAAAGGTCAATTGGGCCTCGCAACGGCGAGGACAGAACAGAGATTGACCTATGAAGAACAACTAACTGAGAGTGCTGCCTGGAACAGAACAAAAATGGGTCTAGGGGGGTGGGGTTGGATTCTAAACCCCAAACAGATTCTGCAGCACCGACTGCCTGAACCGACTGTCGTGTTGGGTATCCGGCTGAAGGCAGTAATGAGATGTGAATGTGTGGACTGATGACCACATCGCAGCTTTGCAAATCTCTTCAATAGTGGCTGAATTCAAGTGAGCCACTGACGCTGCCATGGATCTAACACTATGAGCCGTGACATGACCCTCAAGAGTCAGCCCAGCTTGGGCATAAGTGAAGGATATGCAATCTGCTAGCCAATTTGAAATGGTGCGTTTCCCGACAGCGACTCCCTTCCTGTTGGGATCAAAAGAGACAAACATTTGGGCAGACTGTCTGAAGGGGCTTGTCCGCTCCACATAGAAGGACAATGCTCTCTTGCAGTCCAATGTATGCAACTGACGTTCAGCAGAGCGAGTATGAGGACGGGGAAAAAATGTTGGCAAGACAATTGACTGGTTCAGATGGAACTCCGACACCACCTTCAGCAAGAACTTAGGGTGCATACGGAGGACTACTCTGTTATGATGAAATTTAGTATAAGAAGCATGGGCTACCAAGGCTTGGAGCTCACTGACTCTACGAGCTGAAGTAACCGCCACCAAGGAAGCGAAGTCTACGCTCTCAACATCCAGGCCGAGAGAGCCAGGGACTGGAGGTCGGGATGCAGAAGCGCCCCCTCGTTCCGAGTGATGAGGGTTGGAAAACACTCCAATCTCCACGGCTCTTCGTCGGACAACTCCAGAAGAAGAGGGAACCAAATCTGACGCGGCCAAAAAGGCGCAATCAGAATAATGGTTCCATGGTCTTGTTTGAGTTTCAGCAAAGTCTTCCCCACCAAAGGTATGGGAGGATAAACGTACAGAAGGCCCATCCCCCAATGAAGGAGAAAGGCATCTGACACTAGCCTGTCGTGGGCCTGAAGTCTGGAACAGAACTGAGGGAGCATATGATTGAGCTGAGTGGCAAAAAGATCCACAAAGGGGGTGCCCCACTCTCGGAAGATCTTGTGAACAACTCTGCAGTTGAGCGACCACTCGTGAGGTTGCATTATCCTGCTCAATCTGTCGGCCAGACTGTTGTTTACGTCTGCCAGATACGTGGCCTGGAGAAACATGCCATGACGGCGAGCCCAAAGCCAGATCTGGACGGCCTCCCAACACAGGGGGCGAGATCCGGTGCTCCCCTGCTTGTTGACATAATACATGGCAACCTGGTTGTCTGTCTGAATTTGAATAATTTGTTTGGACAGCCGATCTCTGAAAAACTTCAGAGCATTCCAGATCGCTCGCAGCTCCAGGAGATTGACCTGAAGACCTGATTTCTGGAGGGACCAAGCTCCCTGAGTGTGGAGCCCATCTACATGTGCTCCCCACCCCAGGAGAGATGCATTCGTGGTCAGCACTTTTTGAGGCTGAGGAATCTGGAAGGGACATCCCAGGGTCAAATTGGATCAAATTGTCAACCACTGAAGGGAATTGTGAAAATCGGTGGACAGCTGGATCACATCCTCTAGATTCCCCGCAGCTTGATACCACTGGGAAGCTAGGGTCCATTGAGCAGATCTCATCTGCAGGTGTGCCATGGGCGTCACATGAACTGTGGAGGCCATATGGCCTAGAAGTCTCAATATCTGCTGAGCCGTGATCTGCTGAGATGGCCTGGCCATGGAAACGACAGAAGGTTATCTGCTCTCGTCTCGGGAAGATAGGCCCGAGCTGTCTGCGAGTCCAGCAGAGCTCCTATGAATTCTAGTCGTTGAACTGGAAGGTAGGACTTTAGATAATTGATGACAAACCCTAGTAGCTCCAAGAATTGAATAGTCATTTGCATGGACTGTAGATCTCCTGCCTCTGAGGTGTTCTTCACCAGCCAATCGTCAAGATAAGGGAACACATGCACTCCCAGTCTGCGTAGTGACGCTGCAACCACCGCCAGGCATTTTGTAAACACCCTGGGCGCAGAGGCAAGCCCAAAGGGCAGAACACAATATTAAAAGTGCTGTGTTCCCAGATGGAATTACAGATGCTTCCTGTGAGCTGGAAGTATCGGAAAGTGAGTGTAAGCATCCTTTAAGTCCAGAGAGCATAGCCAATCGTTTTTCTGAATCATGGAAAGAAGGGTGCCCAGGGAAACCATCCTAAACCTTTCTCTGACCAGATATTTGTTCAGGACCCTTACATTTAGGATGGGACGCATCCCCCCCCCCCTGTTTTCTTTTGCACAAGGAAGTACCTGGAATAGAATCCCAGCCCTTCTTGCCCTGGTGGAACGGGCTCGACCGCATTCGCGCTGAGAAGGGCAGAGAGTTCCTCGGCAAGTAGCTGCCTGTGCTGGAAGCTGCAAGACTGAGCTCCCCAGTGGACAATTTGGAGGTTAGGAGATCAAATTGAGGGAGTACCCCCAACCGGACTATTTAAAGAACCCACCGGTCGGAGGTTATGAGAGGCCACCTTTGGTGAAAAAATTTTAACCTCCCTCCAACCGGTAGATCGTCCAACACAGGTACGTTTATGGCGGCTATGCTCAGCTGGAACCAGTCAAAAGCCCGTCCATTGCTTTTGCTGGGGAGCTGCAGGGGCCAGTCTGGGCGCACGCTGTTGAAGTGAACGAGTGCGCTGGGGCTGAGCCTGAGAAGGCTGTCGGGAAGGTGGATTGTACTTACACTTATTGTAAGCATAGGGAGCATTCCTCCTTCCCCGGAAAAATCATCTACCTGTTGAGGTAGATGCTGAAGGCGCCTGGTGGGAGAGTTTGTCGAGGGCAGTTTCCCGCTGGTGGAGCTGCTCTACCACCTGCTCGACCTTCTCACCAAAAATATTATCCCCCCCGGCAAGGAACATCAGCAAGCCGCTGCTGGGTCTGATTGTTCAGGTCAGAGGCAAGCAGCCATGAGAGTCTGAGCATCACTATACCTTGAGCAGCAGATCTGGATGCAACATCAAAAGTGTCATAAGCACCCCTGGACAGCAATTTACGACATGCCTTCAGCTGCCTGACCACCTCCTGAAAAGGCCTGGCGTGCTCCGGAGGGAGCTTATCCACAAAGTCCGCCAACTGCTTAACATTGTTCCGCATGTGGATGATCGTGTAGAGCTGGTAGGAATGAATTTTGGACACGAGCATAGAGGACTGGTAGGCAATCCTCCCAAAAGAGTCTAAAGTCCTAGCTTCTCGCCCCGGGAGCGCCGAGGCAAAATCTCTAGTACTTCTGGCTCTCTTGAGAGCGGAATCCACAACCGCAGAGTCGTGAGGTAACTGCAACCTCATCAACTCAGGTTCCCCATGGATCCGATATTGGGACTCTGCTTTCTTGGGAATGGTGGGATTAGATAAAGGTTTCATCCAGTTCCTCAGCAATGTCTCCTTGAGGACATTATTCAGAGGGGCAGTGGATGACTCTTTAGGTGGCGAAGGATAGTCCAGGACCTCTAGCATCTCAGTCCTGGGCTCATCTTCATTTACCACAAGGAAGGGAATGCCCACAGACATTTCCCGGACAAAGGAGGAGAAGAACAGACTCTCCGGTGGAGAAAGCTTCCTCTCAGGGGAAGGAGTGGGACCAGAAGGAAAACCACAAGACTCCTCGGAAGAGAAATATCTGGGGTCTTCCCCTTCATCCCAGGAGGCATCCTCCTAGGTATCGGACAAGAGTTCACGAACTACATTCTGAAACCGAGCCCGTCTCGATGCCGAGGAACGATGTCCTCGATGGTGATGCCGAGAGGTCGACTCCCATGCCGGTGGCGATGAAGCTCCCTCCATTGACGTCGAGTCAACCTGGGTGGCAGCCGAGGCCGATGCTGCAAGCAGTACCAGCGTCGGAGACCTCACCACAGGCACTGAGTCAGCTGCCACTTCCATTGTTTGTATCGGAGGCGCAAGCACCCCCCAGTACCGGAACAGAGTGCTGCAGCAGCCCTTCCAGAAGGCCTGGAAGAATGGCTCAGATGCTCTCCTCCAGAGTCACTGTCGAGGAAGCCTGGGAGGCCTGTGCAGGAGTCGAAGTCAGAATCTGTGAAGGCCTGGAAGGCGGTACCGGGATGTCCTGAGATCGACGCACCGACACCTCTTGTATGGAGAGGGAGTGCTCCTCCCGGCGTCGACACTTTCCAGGTGCCAAATCCTTCGACGCCCCAGAGCTCCCGGTACCGTGTCTCGAAGGAGACCGGTGCCGATGCTTCTTAGCCTTCAATCAAAGAACGTCACCGGTACTCCTCAGTACCGACGAGGAGGACGTGGATTCCACTCGCCTCCTCGGGGTCGGGTCCGACAACGGTCGGTCCCGGTGCACCTGCCCAGCAGGAGTCTTCGAGATGGGTGGAGACCCACTGGACGGCTCACTGCTCCCAGCTAAAGGTGAAGTTCAGACAGCCATTACCTGCGCTCCCGATGTCGATGCCATCCCCGGTGCCGATATCGACGCCACCGACTTCGGTACTGATGTCGACGTTGAGGAATCAGTCGGAGCTCCGAAAAGTGGAGAAGTGGCCTAGTGGTTAGGGTGGTGGACTCTGGTCCTGGGGAGCTGAGGAACTGAGTTCGATTCCCACTTCATGCACAGGCAGCTTCTTGTGACTCTGGGCAAGTCACTTACCCCTCCATTGCCCCAGGTACAAATAAGTACCTGTATATAATATGTAAGCCGCATTGAGCCTGCCATGAGTGGGAAAGCGCGGGGTACAAATGTAACAAAAAAAAAAAAAAAAAGAAGGTCCCAAAGAGCTCTTCTCGACGCCTGTGTCCACTTTTTTAAACTCAGACACAACTTACAAGCGTCTGGGCGATGGTCAGGCCCAAGGCACTGGACGCACCAGGAGTGCAGATCAGTGCTCGAGATAGACCGCTGGCACCGAGCACACTTCTTGAAGCCGCTGGGAGGCTTCGATGACATCATTGGAAAAATCGCAGCGGCGAAATCAAATGGCTCAATCGTGCCAACAAAGGGCACAAAAAGGGAGAACTGCGGACGGGCGGCCAAAGAGGCCGCAACGGAAATCGAAAGAAAACTTACCAGGGCAAAAAACTAAGAAAACGAGGCGTTTTTGTTTTTTTTTTTTAACTGGAAACAATAAAGACAAGGAAAAACGCGACCTAAAACAAAAAGAAAGCGCTAAAAGTGAGCAAAGGGCGCCTAAGTTTTCCAGGGATCTATGGGAGAGAGACCGACACGCAGCCACTCTCCACCGCGGAAAAGAAAAAACTGAAGTGGGCGAGAAGATGGCCGCGCATGCGCGGTGCATCCATTTCGCGCTCTACTGGCTGTCGCAAAGGTTTTGGAAGATTTTGCTGGAAAATCTCCGTTCCTGGGGCCGCCGTGGACACCGACCCACATGTGAGAACAAGCAGCCTGCTTGTCCTCTGAGAATACTCAATTACAAAATCCTGAGTGATGGAACAACCGGTTTGGAATCCAGTTATCCTGGAAGTATGTGCTCTGTATGTTTGCTGCTTTTATTATGAATGGTATGGTATGTTTTCTTTCCTATCTCACACTGAAGTTCTTTTTCATTTCTTCTTATTTTATTGTGTATGTTTTTTTTGGGGTTTTTTTTGAAGTGTAAACCAATTTGCCCTGCTTGCCAATTAAAGAGGTATAGAAAGTATGGAATAAATGATGTTCAACAGAAAATGTAGTTGTGACTTAGACATGCATAAGTAAGTGTCCATAGCTCTGCAAGCTAAACACTTGCAGTCTGATGGGCCGATGATCAGAAGCAAACGCAGGCGCTAGGGGCTGTTAGTGCCATACTTGCGCCTGCGTTTGCTACCGCCCCATGATTAGAGTCCCTGAGCGCATGAAACAACATGCTCACAGGCTCTGAACACAATTAGCATACAAATGCATGCAAAACAGGGCTCTTAGCACAAGTAGCATGCAAATGCATGCTAAATCTATTCCTCCCCAATGATCAGCAACCAGCACGGCAAACCCTATGCCATCTCGGAGCAGGCTTTAGGGTTTGCAGACCACTGGGGAGGAATGTATGCTAGCAGCCCCCCCCCCCCCCCCCAGGAGCAGGAACCCCAACTCACCCCCCCCCCCAGTGACACAAAGGCTGAAAGTCTGGCAGAACTCCACTCCCCCCGAATCCCCCCGACACAGGTTCAGGGGGGACTGGAGATCCGCTGGGTCTCCAGCCCTCCTAGCCCCTGTGGCATCTCCTCCCATGAATGGAACCCTGGTGACCCACTGGGCCGCAAGTCAATCCCCTTCCCACCCCTGGTGGTCTTAGTGGCCCTTCCCCACCCCATCTCCCTTATGTGGTATGAAGCCCCAGCCAGCCCATCCCAGGATGCACTGGGCAGGACCGGGCGCTGCCATTTTCGAGGCAGTGACAATGGAAGAGGAGGGAGGCCACCTCCTGCCTCCACGAAGGTAAGGAGTGGGGAATGGCCGCTATGACTACAAGGGGTGGGGTGGGGAGGGGATTGACTCGCGGCCCACTGGGCCACCAGGGCTCCATTCAAGGGAGTGAATGCAAAGGGGTTAGGGGGGCTGGAGACCTCCCAGATCTCCAGCTCCTCGAATGTGTCGGGTGGGTCGGGGTGACTGGAGGCCCACCGGACCTCCAGCCCTCCGTGTCGCTTGACTCGGAGTGGAGGTGCTTGGTGGTCTGGCGGTCCCATGGACCCCCAAAACCCTGTGTTTAACAGGTCTGGGCTTTTGACAGCCTAGACCTGTCAAACAAGTGCGGGAGGATTGGGCCCGAGCGCATGCTCAGGCACAACCCTCCTGCACTTTTACCCTATGACAAGAGTGAATAGCGTGCTTAAATTTGCATGCTATAATCTCTGATCATAGGGGTAGTAAAACCCGCGCTGTTCTAGTGCTATTTTTTAGAGCGCTGTTTGAAACAGCGTGGGGCTTTCGATCATCTGTCCATCAATGACTTGTGAGATCATGTTGAAAGTGTCACTTTGTAGCAAAGCATTGCGGCAACTGAGTGATGAACCGCAGCGTCAAAGGTAGTTTTTGATACACCACTTTAGTGTAATTTAACGTCCACAGCATGGACTGCAGGCATACAGTCCATAAGAATCCAGTCCATTGAATGAAGTCCTTAACATGCTGGGTATTATGTCTAAAAACTTGCAATCAGTGATAAAACAGTAGAATAAATAACATTGTAGTAATGGGTGGATGTGGCACATAATACCCTAATTTGAGTGTACTGAAAACTCCACGCCTCTGTGAAAGTAGACACTCATGTCTATGAAGTCCTTGGTAATGCTCCATAGAACTACTCTTAATGCATGCAGCTTACAAATTCATGAAGCCAAAGTGAAATAACATTGCAATAAACACAAGCAAAAATTGATAATATAATAGCTGTCATAAAGCAAAACAGGTGCAATAAAATCAACAATGCATAAGTATTGCAATTAAAGCTGTACTATTGATAGTGCAATGTAGGTGCATGAAAAACCTATTTGCACTAAAATGACAGTAATATCATTGGAATGTAGTAACTTAATATTATGACAATGCAGGCAAAAATATGAAATAGTAATACCTGGTCTAACCTACAAGATGGAGATAAATAATAGCATACTTGGTGTATATGTACTGTAAGTAAAATCATTACATGGAGAAAACAAATGACACCAGTTAGGTTGCTCTGTCCTGGACATCTGATCAGGAATCTTCCAAAACTGCAGAAATATTTCAATTCATTCTCAATTGCTTGTACTTGAGCCCCAAGAGTAGGCCCTGCTACTTCTTTAGAGGAAACTGGTAAGTAATAAACCATAGTCAATGGAAATATAGTGTTAAGAGGAAATTTTAAAATTTCCATAAGAATTTTTTTTGAAGGAATCAGCATGACTCATACCGATTATTTGGGAGAAATTCAGTACTCACAAATCCAGACTTCTATTAAAGTTCTCTATCTGTTCAAGCTTACACTGAATTACAGTTCTTTCGCTGACAGTAACAGTTTCTTTTACTTCTTTCATATCTACCCGCACTTGCTGAATCTCTCCCATGCAGTCTTGCCTCACCTTATCCATATTTAAAGACATTTCCACCTTACCAGAAAGGTTAGAAAGTTCACCAGTAGCTCTTGAAACAGTATCATCAAGATCAGTGGTGTGCTGGTACATTTTTAACAACAGGCTCTCTCCCCCATCCACCTCTGCGCGGCGCACCCCCGCCTCCCACACACACACAAATTGCAAAGCTGGTTATTCCCAGGAAGAGAGTTAGCTGGTAAAGTATTAACAACATGTCATTTTATTATACATTATTGGTACAAAGGACCTCTGAAGCAACCAATTTACAAATAATATCAAAAAAATACAATATTCTTTACTGCAAATTCCAAATGGTCAATTGATTTTCACACAATGCTTTGGTTGATTTTTGCCGCACTCTTGTATCTGTAGCCAACCTATGTTTGCTATTCATCCAAGATTTAGCAAATGGAGTTACATCCCAATCTGCTAACTCTTTTCCCAATAAATTTATTGACATTAAATGTGATATATGATTTACTGTCAGACTATTTCTCACCCTCGTACAAACTACATTCATTAAACTGAAACCTCTTTCAGCTTCAGCACTACTGACTGCAATAGTGCTAGCTATTTTTCTAGCTTCCTGGATAGTTGAAGGAACTGGAACATCTTGTGATTCTAGATTATTGTCTACAAAATCTCGGAAATCATTCAAGTCAATGTCATACTTTAAAATTTCATTTAAATGACACAATTTCTCTTCACCAGCTATCCATGGTGAAGTTAATTCTTCATAAGGCCAAGTAGATGGTTCTAGCACATCAAAACAGTCAATATTAACAATGCTTTAATCATTGTTTCTGTCTGGTAAAAGACGCAAGTTCATGTGTTGAATTACAGTTTCTAATAACACATTCCTTGGAAGAGCAATGAATTTACTACTTTTAGTAAATGGAATATCTTTAAACTTTTCTGACTTAATCAAATCCTCAATTTGAGATTCATGCTTTCCAGTACCAATCCTTAAATTTTCTAAAGCTCTTATGGTATGTTTGATCAATTTGTGTGCTTGTTCGATGCTAGTTGATCTTGACTGCAATGCTGTTGAAAGTAATGAAAATTCCTCAAGAATATCAATCATTAAAGCAAGGTCTTGCAAGAAATTTATGTTGGCCAATCTCTTTGCCAAACCAGAATAAGCAGAAGAATGGGAAAAATGCACATATAATGCAGGATATGCGCGCCACACAGCAGTAGCAGCTCATAAACTACATGCTGCCCATCTTGGCCCTAGTACTCGACCAATTTTAATAATTTCAAGTTCAAGTTCTTTAGCTATAGCTTGTAGCTCAGTTTGATTTTTATTAGATTGGTGATAAATGGAATATATTTTATCTAAAAATATATTAAAATGATTTACTTGCTTTATTTCAGATATTGAATCGTCAAGTGATAGTTGCAATCGATGATTTAAACAGTGCCAAATGATGATTTTAGGAAATTTTGCTAACAACTTTGCAGCTACTCCAGACTTTCTTCCCAGCATTCTATTAGCACCATCAGAACAAAATGAAATCAAATTTGCTTTCAAATATTCAATATCAAAGCCATAGTCATTTAATGTAGACATTAATGTGTTGAAAATGTTCTCTGCTGTGGTTGATACCAATTCTTTTTTTTTTTTTTTTTATTTTATTTTTATTGAATTTTATAATACATTTAGTCATACAACATAAATGTCAGAGAAAAAGAAATAAAAATTATCAGAATATTACAAATCATGAAATAATCGAAAATACTTTTAGACCACAATTTATCGGGCAAGAAACAAGGAATAAAAAAAAAAAAAAGGAAATATACAACGTAGTCAAAGAGCGGTGTCATGCAATTACTCACAGCCGAATATCAGCGTATCAGCCTATTGAACATTCAAGGTTGAGTTTCTCTACTTTCTCTAGAACTAATAAAGACCTTCATTTTTTGGGGTTCAAGAAACATATATGTGAGATACCAATTCTTTTAAATCAACAAATACCATTACAGGTGCAGGGGCAGATTGAATTGCACATTGCAGATAAATCACTAGGGTGCTTTTCTTTGAAACTGTAGATGCTTCATCAATTATGATACAAATTTTGGCATTCTCTGCTATAATATTCTGAAATATTTTCATCTTAATTTCATTTGCAATGTGCTCTGCTATTCTTGTTGCACTGTAACGTGTATGCAAACAATTGCCTACATCAACTCCATTTTTCTCTTGCAATTCAATTGCCCCTTCTATATCAGACAGAGGCCTATTATGTTTTACTAAACTGTAAATAGTATTAAAAACTTTTACAGTAGCCTCAATATTTTTATTATTTAGTTTATGCACTAAACTGGAAATTGAGTCATTAGTTGATTCTTTTAACAAATCTTGAATTTTAGCATGAGATTTAGAAACGTCATGTTCCCTAATTTTTTTCCGTATAGAAGCTTGCCTAGTGGTTTTATTACTGCCATTTGGGGTTACTAAATATGCACTCCATTCCTTGGACACATGGACATGCTTTCCTGCTGACACCCCTAAATGCTGAACTTTCGAACAATTCTTACATCCAAATTTACTTTCTTTTATGTCAAGCCATTCGTACTGTTTTGTAAATATAGATAATTGTTTCTCAGTCCAACAATCTGGAAATGCAAGATTATCTGTTTTTTCTTTTGATGAACTTGATGAACATGATGGGTTTTCTTCAATAACTGGTTGCTCAACAGACTTAACATTTGTTTCTGCTGGCTTCTCTCTACAATGATTTTCGTTCCCATCATTTTCAGTATCTGTCCTCATGTTCTTCACTTTTAAAAAAAACTTAATAGATCACTCTGTCATTTTCGCATTTTAGGGATCATCACAGTCTGAAAATAATTTGTTACATTTAAATTTATAAATTTATTATTATTATTAACATTTATAGTACAATAAATATGGTAAAACAACCTACGCAGGGTTACCATTTTTGTGGAGCCCAAATAGAGGATACAAAATTTAAATGGTTGCTAATATATCTTTGCTAAAGAAATATTTAATTGTAGCAAACGTGTAATTGGATTTTATTTAACACACATCAAACTACTTTTCAAAAAACTTCCTTCCAGATTTGAGTTTGAGTCTGGGGCTGATAATGTAACTTTATTATACATTATTGGTACAAAGGATATGCACATGGTTTTGCTTTTTAAACCCAAGGTAAATCCTAAGGGTGGTTGAACAATAAACTGTGTTGTTTCTGACTTTACTTGTTTTGGAGTGCTTTGGGTCCTCATACTGATCTGTACATGGCTGTCTGGAATTTTGGAAGAAAGAAATAAGGAAATAAAAATTAAATTTTGGACGTACTCTGTAGAAGTTGTTTTCTTTTGTAATGTGATGTGATGGATCATGGATGCCTGTTCTGGTGTGTGAATGTGATAATCTTTGAATAACTACCTATACTAAATGGCTATGGATTTCTGAACATATGGTATTATTAAAGGACAAACTTTTAAATGCTCAGTTGGGTACATATCATATATATGCTAATCTCAAATGTTTCAGACATATCCATCTATTTGTTCCCATGATATAACTGAATTCTATTATTCTGTCCCAGTGTATTTTGAAATGTAAGCCAACTTTGCTTGGAATGTGTGATAAATGATTTTTAAAAAATCCTTTCTCCTCCATCATTTAAGACACTGCCTACCTGCTGGATAGTGATGGTGGCACAAGGAAAGCAAGTTTGGTCCAGTGAAGACTAACTCAAAATAACCTGGCTGTTCCTTAGCTGGGCCGTAGTAGTATTACCATATTGAAAACACGACCATACCAAGCCACAAAACAACCTTTTGGGTAGATAGTGTTCACAATGAGCTCCTTTTATTACCGACCAGACAGAGTTAAGAGTTTTCAGTTTTGGCACAGTATAAGTTATCACAAGAACAAAATATAAGAAAACCAATATGGGCTGCACTAGGGGCTTATATAGCCCATTTATGTATAAACAAAAAAAATCTGCATGAAACAAAATATTTATTTTGACTAATAAAACCACTTCCCCCCGAAACATGTTCAAAACAAAATAATCCATTTGGGTAACCAAAAGGTAACTTTCTACAAAACAGATCTGATTCCATGTTTGCCCCAATGAAAGGAGAGTTTAATAATAATTCTACTTCCATTTAATTTCAATATATATTCCATCAACTTTATAGATTACAACAACAGTTAACTTAAGACAACCCAGCAGGAAACAGGATATCCTCACTGAAATTTGGCCATTCATGCCCATTGCCATTATTGTCCTCTTTCTCCCATCCAGAGTAGTGCTCTATCTTGCCCCCCCAGGCCCCCCTTCCTTTTCACATTTTGATCCCCCCCCCCCCCCCGGGACCCAGGCAGGAGGCAGGCCCCTAGCTGCAGCTTGCTGCTCGTATAAAACTAGCACTAACAGAAAATACAATAAAAAATGTTTTTAGTCAATTTAAATAAATATTAGATCACTGGGGCCTACCTGGCTGGAAGAATGGAACTGGACGTGAAGATCCAAGATGAGGAGGAAGGAGGACTGGACGACCTGTCCTGGACGATATAGTAGACTGGTGGCCTGGCTGGCTGGCAAGGCAGGGGTGTGAGGAGACGGATACAGCGTGCACTGAAGCAAGCAGAAGGCGCCAAACACCTGCAGGATTCAGGATCCGTTAAGCAAGAAGGGCGCGCAGGGTGCCGCAGGGGGAGGATGCGGAGGAAGACGTCGTGACGTCAGTCATGGGCGGGACTCAGACCAGAGAGGCGGGGAGACAGAGAGAGGAAGGAGCGGCATTGTGACGTTGATCATGGACGCGACTCGGAGACTGGAGGAACTGCTGGGAGTAGACAAGTGAGGCAGCAGGTAGGGTGTAACAGAAGAAGTTAGAAGGACACCACAACACCCCCCCTTATTGGGTTGTGGTCCCGCCCTCAGCACGCCACTGGTCAACCAGGCAGCCCAATGCAGCACGAGGACTCGAGGAGGCCTCCCGGCTCTAGGGGAAAAAAACTTTGTTCCCGTGACCATCCCCTGCTGACAGAGACAACAACCGGCTCGCAAAATTCGTGAAGAATTAACAACTGGCTCTGTAGAGCCAGTGCGAGCCGGCTCCAGCTCACCACTGATCAAGATTCTTTAGAGCTTGTCAAATAATCTCCAGGGTCACCGCCAAGGGATCTAATACGCAGAGGCAGTTCAAATTGTTTGATTCAGCACCTATACATTTGGGCCTTCTCCCCACACTGTGAGAAGTTCTGATCAGCGACTCCTGCTTCTAAACCATCCACCAGAAGAGACCACAAAGCTGCCAGACATGGCAGAGCACTGAAATTTGGAGGGGATAGAGATTCTTTCTTGCTCTCCTCTTCCACATTTACAGCATGTCCTCTTACAGCATTACATTTGAGGGGTGCTTGGCAATGAATCACTACAACATTTTCTGCACAGGGAAAGAGGTCATGCCTGGCGAGGGAACAGCCTTAAGGACACCCTTTCACTTTGAGGCATTGGGACTGAAGAAACGGCTTCTGGGCTAAAATTAACTGACTTTCAATTTGTCACGACTGTGGTTGTGATCCCTCTCTGACTCACCTTATTTCTGTTGGTCAACTGCTGAGCTGGCTACTATCTGCATGGTTGTTTCTTTCCTGTGTGTTTCAAGCCTCACTTTGGGTTCTGTGTATTTCCTGCCACTGTCCTGTAGGGTTTCCACTTCCTCTGTGTTTCAAGCCTCACTTTGGTGTTCAGTGTGTATTTCCTGCATCTGTCCTGTTTATAAGGAAGTGGTGCACTTTCATTCAGCGCCTTTGCAATGCCAAAGGTCTCCAGGTTAGTCTGTGTGCAGTGTAGCACTTCTGCCTTGTTCTAGTCTGTGTGCCTGTGGGCACTTCTGCCTTGATTTCTTGTTGCTTTGTTCATAGCCGGTATGCACTTCTGTTTTGATTTATTTATTACATTTGTACCCCGCGCTTTCCCACACATTGAAGGCTCAATGCGGCTTACATAGTTAATACAATTACAATAGCAGAGTCTTAGAGGAGAATATTATAAGCAGTGAAAGTGAGGTTTTGAGAATGAATAAGTATGTAAAGGTAAACAAAGGTAGGATAAGCAAAAGGAAAAGAGATTGGGAGGGGTGAGGTCAGGAAGGATGGAGAGGGAAAGATAAAGAGCAAAGGATGGAGAGGAAAAAGATAAAAACATAAGGAGATTGGGAAATATAGTCTAAGGTATAGTAAACATCAGGATCGGGATTAAGAGGAAGGATTTAAAAGTTAAGTAAAGTCATACGGATAAGCTGTCTTGAAGAGATGAGTCTTCAGCATTTTCTGCTTCTTTTCTTTTCGGTCTGTTTGTGTGCTAGGTTCAGCCTTCAGCCATAGTTCTGTTGTTTGTCTGTGTGGGTCAGCTTTGTGTCCTGCCTAGTCTGCCTTGCTTGGTCTAGTCCCCTCTACCTTTTCTTCAGCCTTAGTTCTGTTGTTTGTCTGTGTGGTCAGCTTTGTATCCTGCTTGTGTCTGCCCTGTTTGTCTTCAGCTCCAGTCCCCTTCCTGCTTGTCTCTGCCCTGTTTGCTTTCAGCTTCTGTTCCTGTTTGAGAATCCTGTTCCTGTCAAGCTTGTTTATCTTGAATCCTGTTCCAGTATCCTGAATATGATTCCAGCCAAGCTTGTTTGAAAACCCCGAATCCTGCTTGAGTATCCTGAATCCTGTTCCTGCCAAGCTTGTTTGAAAATTCTGAATCCTGTTTGAATATCCTGAATCCTGTTCCAGTCAAGCCAAGCCCGTTCCTGCATCCACTTCCAGCTAAGTCAAGTCCGTTCTGGCATTTGGTTCCAGCCAAGCTAAGTCCGTTCCTGAATCCGATTCCAGCCAAGCCAAGTGCATCCTGAATCCTGTCCAGTCCTGCTTGGGGGTTATGCCTTCTGCTGCCGCTCGACGACAGTAGGCCAAGGGCTCACGTTGTTCCAGAGTTTGTGACTGTTTGTTGAAAGCCTGGGATCGTGACACAATTTCAGGAGAAAGGACCTTGTCACGGCTGCTGTGCCTGCTAGACTTTCAATTCTGCCTCTCCAGGAAGGGTGGAAGAAAAGTGTGTGTGTGGGGGGGGGGTTGACATTATTAATTTACTAACTCTACTTAATGCTAAAAGGTGTCTTGTTTAACAATAACTACTACTACTTATCATTTCTATAGCGCTATAAGACGTACTTTGGGAGATCACATGACTAACCAACACACACCCAGAAATGAATTTTAGTGTTGTATAACTTTCTGAACTCTCCAATTGTTTCTGTTAACCTGGTGGGTTTTGTTCAGAAACTTTGTAATTCTATCCAGTTGCTAAATAATTTTGAAGCAACATTTCTGAGCGAAGTTAGAAATAATCCTTTAGAGAGAACCAGTCCCATAGGGGATGCAATATCCTCTTGCACCAAGGATGTGACTCCAGGAGCTTCTGCCCAGGAGGGAAGGTTAGGACGGCTGCTGAAGTTGGTAATTCAATGAATAGGCATGCAGATATATGGATGGCTGGTGGACGTGAGGATCGCCTGGCCACTTGCCTGCCTGGTGTAAAGGTGGTGGACCTCACGCATCACCTAGATAGGATTTTAGATAGTGCTTGGGAGGAGCCAGCTGTCTTGGTAAATGGGTTCCAATAACATAGAAAAATGTGGGAGGGAGGTTCTGAAAGACAAATTTAAGCTCCTAAGTAGAAATCTGAAATCCAGATCCTCTAGGGTAGCAATTTCAGAAATCCTCCCCATTCCATGAGCAGGACCCAAGAGACAGGCAGAACTCCAAAGTCTCAAGGCGTGGTTGAAATGATGGGGCACAGATGAGGGATTTAGATTTATTAGGAACTAGGCAGCATTCAGGGGAAGGAGGAGCCTGTTTGAAAGGATGGGCTCAACATTAATCGGGATGAAACCATACGGCTGGTGCTAACATTTAAAAGTAGAGCAGCTTGTAAGCTAAAATGGAGGGGGGGGGGGAGACGACAGTTAGGGAGCACATGGTTTGGTGTGGAGTATCTTTGAAGGATACTATTGAAACAGAATCTTCAGGGAATCCCGATAGAGAGGTTTCAATAATGGTGAAAGAACGTCAGGAGTGTTCAACAGAGTAAAGGATGCACATTATCTTCAAAGCAGCCTGCAAATGCAAGGAAAAAAGTCAATTTGAAGTGTCTATATACAAATGCTGGAAGCTTTAAAAATAAGATAGGAAAATTGGAGTATATAGCCCTAAATGACGAGATAGATATAGTAGGCATTTCAGAGTCCTGGTGGAAGGAGGACAATCAATGGTACACTGTGTTAGCAAGGTACAAATTATATTACAATGGCAGAATGGATCAAATTGGAGAGGGGATTGCGCTATATGTTACAGAGAGAATTGAGTCAAACAAAATAAACATTCTACATGAAACAGATAGCAGCGTAGAATCTTTCTGGATAGAAATTCCAGGTGTGAAGGGAAGGAGTATACTAATAGAGCTGTACTACCATCTGCCACGACAGAGTGAACAGACAGATGAAAATGTTTACAGCAATTAAGAAAACTGACAAATTGAGCATTACAATAATGAGTGATTTCAATTATCCTGGTATTGACTGGATAAAATGTTAAATCAGGGAGTTCTAAGGAGGTAAAATTTCTAGATGTAATAAGTGACTGCTTCTCGGAGCAACTGGTCAAGCAACCAATAAGAGGGGATGCTATTTTGGATCTAATCCATAGTGGAATGTGAGGCATAGTATGAGAGGCAATGGTGTTGGATCTGATGTAAAACAGTGATAAAAACATGATCAAATCTGAGCTGATATCTGGAGTAAAGTCACTAAGGAAACCTACTTTTAATTTTCGAAAGGGCGATTATGACAAAATGAGGAAAATGGGTAAAAAGAAGCTGAAAGGATTGGACGCAAAGGTTAGAACTATAAATGAGGTGTGGACATTGTTTAAAAATACCATTGTGGAAGCCAGACAAGATGTATTCCACGTATTAATAAAGGTGGAAAATAGAACAAAACAGCCAGCATGGTTAAAAGGTGGGGTTAAAGAGGATATTACAGAAAAAAGAACATCCTTCAAAAAATGGAAAAAGGATCAGAATGAAGAAATTAAGAAGCAACATAAGCACTGTCAAGTCAGATGCAAAGCATTGATAAAGAAGTCTAAAAGAGAATATGAAGAAAAACTTGCCATGGAGATGAAAACTCATAGTAACACATTTTCAGGTATATCAGAAGCAGGAAGCCTGTGAGAGAATCTGTGGGACCCTTAGATCAGGAAGGAGCAAAAGAATCACTCAGGGAGGACAAGGCCATATTTGCACTGTCATTTCAGTGCAAATAAACTCCGTAGTTATTCCCCCCCCCCCCCCCCCCCGAATAGGTTTTTCATACACTTGCACTATCAATAGTACAGCTCTACTTGCGATTCTTATGCATTGATGATTTTAATACACCTGTTTATTTATGACAGATACATTTCTCCTTCATGAATTTATAAGCTGCACACATTAAGAGTAGTTCTATGAAGCATTGCCAATGACTTTATAGGCATGAGTGTCTATGGTCACTATGGCATGGACTTTTCAATACACTCAAAGTAGGGTATTATATGTCACATTTACCTATGACTACAGCATTATTTATTCCATTGTTTTATCACTGGTTGTAGGTTTTTAGGAATGATGACTAGCATGTTTGCAGTCAATGGACTGTATGCACAGCCATACACTGCCTGCAGCCCATGCTGTGGAGATTAAAGTACACTAAAGTGATGTATCTAACACTACCTTTGATGCTGTGGTTCATTACTCAATTGCGGCAATGCTTTGCTACAAAGTTACAGTCCCTCCATGAACTTACAAGTCACTGAGATTGCAAGTGTCTGGCTTGCACAACCAAAGATATTTACCATCCATGGACATTTACTTATGCATTTCTAAGTCACTTAACAACATTTTCTGATGAGTATAATCGCATGCAATTTAATGTGCTTTGCTTCAATGAATAATCACATGTTCACGTTAATACATTTTCATGCTTGTATGTATACCTATTACTGTTTCAGGCTATTGTTTGAAGCATGATCACATTCTTATTTGCTACTCATTTATTAAGCCTAGATGCATAAATGTTGTAAATTCAGTGTCATTAACGTGTGAAACTTTGTAATGACATTTTTGTGACTGAGTAAACACACAATATTATTTATTTTAAGATAGTGTTTCAAGCTGCTCAGCTCCTTCTAGAGCTAACTCTTTGAAAGGGGGGAATGCAGGGGGCAAAGGGCCCCTGCCCAAAACACTATATAAAGAACTATAGAGTTATATGGAAGTAATACATGGCACCTTCCAGCATTACCAACCTGACTTTAAAATACAGACATTGGCTAATTTCATCTTTCACTGCTAAGGCCTGTGTGTTTGTGGGCACAGTCAGTACGCACATTGCAGACATCATAAAAAAACTGCAGGTCAGCAAAGGACCACTGGAAATTTCTTTGGAGACTGAGCTGACATAATGGCTGGAGAGACAGAATACAACATGCTGTCTCCTGGAACAATGAACTCCATGGTCAGATTGTCTCTGTGATGTAGTGGTTGGCTCTGTAAACCGCAATGTTAGAAAGTCTCAGGCCTGCTGTCCCTGACTTGGTGGCACATTTGCATCTCAAGAAAGCAGCTTCATCCCTGAAACACTGAATTTGTGTTTAATTGTGGTGCCAATGGGACAGAATCATGGCCCATAAGTCATAATCTGAAAAAATAAGGTTGTTTCACAGAACACTTGAGGTCCAGTCCAAGCCAGGAGTGACATTACCATATCAGCTGAAGCTGGCTTTTTCTTCGATAAGCAGGACTGTAAACTAGGACACAAGGTGGACATTTTATCTGAGCCTGAAATCACCCTCCTCCACACCCTACCCTCTTTAGCCTCCAGCCTAACCTTTAGCATCTGCCACTCCAACTGCAGTTCTCTCTAACTCCTAGCAAGCCCTCTAATTCCATCTGTCTCAGGGTCTCCCCCACATGTACTACCCCACACTGCTTCTTTCTTCCTAGGCACATATGACAAATTGCATTCTCCCTTCTCCCAGGCACACACCTCCCACACACACACACACACACCTCTCATTCAATCATCTCTCCATCCTCCCCTATAGTAGACCCTCAAGCTTGATACTCAGACAACAGTACTACTTTCACCTTCTTCTGCCCCCTCCTCATTCCCCAGGCACATATGACACATTTCATTCTCCCTTCTCCCAGGCACACACCTCCCACACACACACACCTCTAATTCAATCGTCTCTCCATCCTCCCCTATAGTAGACCCTGAAGCTTGATACTCGGACAACAACAGTACTACTTTCACCTTGTTCTGCACCCTCCTCATTCCCCAAAGGCACATACTACTTCTTCTCCCTCCCCCCCCCCTCATGGCAGACACTCAGCTTGCTCTCTCACCTCCAATCCCCATGGCAGACATTCTATCTTGATCTCACCCTCGCCAATGTGGCACCTCCCCCAAGCCTGCTCCAGTGACCCTCACCTCTCAGTGGTACTTATGACCTCTTAATCTTGGACTGTCTTCCCTTCCTTCCCCAACTGCATAGCAAGAAGAGGATGTGGTGGATAGCTCTATCCTCCTCCTCTGCGGTCTAGGCCTAAGTGTACATCTGAATCATGGCAGCATCTTTACAGATGTGCAGTTCAAGTGAACAGTCAGGCACAGGCTAACAAAGAAGGAAGACATGGCTGAATGTGCAGCTATTCACCTCCTCCTCCTCCTCCTCTTGCTATGCAATCTCAGCAAAGGAGGAAAGAAGTGGTGAGAGGAACTGAAGACAACCACTGATGCCGATTCCTGCACTTTCTATGAAGACTAGCCGTTAAGCCCGTTAAAACGGGCGAGTTTTTTTAATTTCACCTCCATGTGTAGCAAGTCTGCTCTGTCCCCTGTCCTCCCCCCATGTCCAGCAACCCTCCTCTGTCCTCTTCCCTCACCCCATGTCAAGCCACAGTCCTCTGTTCCCTGCCCTCCCAAAGAGACAGTGAGTGTGAGAGTGAGCAGCTAGTGTGTGTGTGCTTGGGTGTCTCTGTGTGTGTGTGTGTGTGTGAGTGAGTGAATGAGAGAGAGTGTGTGAGTGAGTGAGAGAGAGTGCTTGTGAGCTGTTAGTACTCCCTGTCTCAGTGGAGGTTCAGTGTCTCCTTGTAATCAGCTGTTGGAGCTGTGTGGCAGTGGAGGTTCAGTGTCTCCTTGTAGTCAGTTGTTGGAGCTGTGTGGCAGTGGAGGTTCAGTGTCTCCTTGTAGTCAGTTGTTGGAGCTGTGTGTCAGTGGAGGTTCAGTGTCTCCCTGTAGTCAGTTGTTGGAGCTGTGTCAGTGGAGGTTCAGTGTCTCCTTGTAGTCAGTTGTTGCAGCTGTGTGAAAGTGGAGGTTCAGTGTCTCCTTGTAGGCAGTTGTTGGAGCTGTGTGGCAGTGGAGGTTCAGTGTCTCCTGTGTGGCAGTGGAGGTTCAGTGTCTCCTTGTAGTCAGTTGTTGGAGCTGTGTGTCAGTGGAGGTTCAGTGTCTCCTTGTAGTCAGTTGTTGGAGCTGTGTGTCAGTGGAGGTTCAGTGTCTCCTTGTAGTCAGTTGTTGGAGCTGTGTGGCAGTGGAGGTTCAGTGTCTCCTTGTAGTCAGTTGTTGGAGCTGTGTGGCAGTGGAGGTTCAGTGTCTCCTTGTAGTCAGTTGTTGCAGCTGTGTGTCAGTGGAGGTTCAGTGTCTCCTTGTAGTCAGTTGTTGGAGCTGTGTGGCAGTGGAGGTTCAGTGTCTCCTTGTAGTCAGTTGTTGGAGCTGTGTGGCAGTGGAGGTTCAGTGTCTCCTTGTAGTCAGTTGTTGGAGCTGTGTGGCAGTGGAGGTTCAGTGTCTCCTTGTAGTCAGTTGTTGGAGCTTTGTGGCAGTGGAGGTTCAGTGTCTCCTTGTAGTCAGTTGTTGGAGCAGTGTGGCAGTGGAGGTTCAGTGTCTCCTTGTAGTCAGTTGTTGGAGCTGTGTGGCAGTGGAGGTTCAGTGTCTCCTTGTGGTCAGTTGTTGGAGCTGTGTGGCAGTGGAGGTTCAGTGTCTCCTTGTAGTCAGTTGTTGGAGCTTTGTGGCAGTGGAGGTTCAGTGTCTCCTTGTAGTCAGTTGTTGGAGCTGTGTGGCAGTGGAGGTTCAGTGTCTCCTTTTAGGCAGTTGTTAGAGCAGTTTGAAACGCAGGCTCATTTTTCAGTCGTGTGCCGGTCTCCCTCCTCCCTCCCCCCTTCCCCCCTCCCCGCATACATGTTGTTGTTCCACCCCTTCTGCTGACTCCTGCTGTTCAGTGAGCCAAAGGGGCGGGACAGCTATGTCTTTGCTTCATGCTGCAAAGCAGGACTTGTGTGTGTGTGTGCTGTGAGTGAATACACCTGTTTACCTTTTTCTGTTGGCCCCAGAACGTTTTTTGATCCCTGCTTGGTTTCTGCTGTGGGTTTTTTTTAGTTTCCTTGGCCACTTCGTCGTTCCTGCTGTGCCCTTGTACATGGTGGTTCTCTTCTCCATCCTTCCTCCCTCCCCCATTGATGTCCACGCCCCCTCCTTCCCTCCCTATTGGCTGCATTACGTCCTCCTCCGATTTCCATGCCCCCTCCCCTCCATATTGGCTGCATTACGTCCTCCTCCGATTTCCACGCCCCCTCTCCTCCCTATTGGCTGCCTTACGTCCTCCTCCGATTTCCACGCCCCCTCCCTATTGGCTGCATTACATCTTCCTCCGTTTTCCACGCCCCCTCCCCTCCCTATTGGCTGCATTACGTCCTCCTCAAATTTCCACGCCCCCTCCTTCCCTCCTTATTGGCTGCATTACGTCCTCCTTCGTTTTCCACGCCCCCTCCCCTCCCTATTGGCTGCATTATGTCCTCCTCCGATTTCCACGCCCCCTCCTCCCCTCCCTATTGGCTGCATTACGTCCTCCTCCAATTTCCACGCCCCCTCCTTCCCTCCCTATTGGCTGCATTACATCCTCCTCCAATTTCCACGCCCCCTCCTTCCCTCCCTATTGGCTGCATTACGTTCGGTACAGGAGCTGCTGGTGGAGGCGGGGTTTGGAGTGTTGCTCCTTGAATGTTCGGTCTCTACTGCGCATTTGCGGTGAGTACGGTCACTCGCAATTTATATGTTTGATAGGGAACTCACTGCAAATTCTGCATTACACAGTTGTACAGAATTCTCCCAGGAGTAAAAGTTAAACAACAGTTTCCTATTTAACCATTCCAGTCCTCTCATGATTTTATGATATTGATCATATAGCTTGTCAGTCAATTTTTCTCCAAGCTGAAGAGATCTAAGCTTTTTAGCCTTTGTTCATAAAGGAAGCAAAGTTAGCATTAAGCAGAGTTGACGGGGTGATTGCACAGGGCCCAGTACTGCTAGGGAGGAGGGTCAAGAGGGCGCATCACCCCACTGATTTCATAAATGCTGCTACTGTTCTCTCCTGTCCCGAGTCATCTTTCCCTCCCCCCCCCCCCCACCACAGAGTTTGTTATCTCCACTTATTTATCAATCCCTTATCTACATTAAAATTTGTCGCTCTCCATCCTTAGATGTTACCAGAAGTGGCAGTAAAAAACATATGTTGTCTGCAGCTTACTCTGGGAGCCTTCTTTCTAACCTATCTCCCTCCTTCTGACACCATTTCCAATTTCTACAGTAGAATGGGTCAGAGGGAAAGCTCCAGAGCAGGCCACAGGCAGCATATGTTGATTGCTACTGGTGACATCTGAAGATGAAGAGATACATTTTAAGGTATACAGGTGTCACAAAATGCCTAGCCACTTGCCTGGGGTTATCCTGCAGCCCTATCTCCAGCACAGCTCAGGTTCACCTGCACCTGTCACTCGTGCTTTACACTAGCACCCTCCTCCCACTGACTGGGTCACAACCACCTCTGGGCGAGTCTCCTGCTCTCAAATTATTCCCAGTGATGTCTAGGTTACTAGGGCCACACTTCCAGTGGCCCCACAGTTCCCAGAAAGCACCTCAAAGACCTAACACACAAACCACCAGGATTCTTTATCAGTCCAGACAGGCAGAACGAACAAATGTATTTATTCTCAACATTTGGAACAGTGGACAAAAAATAATGTGCAAATAGCAAACATTAACAAGTAACTGAAAAATGGATCAATTAGAAAACTAAACAAACATTTGCATACTTCCTAGAAAGTTCCTGGGGAGATCAGGACATATATAGCTGTTCACCTGTTATCAAATATAACTGTTTTTTTCAGGACTTCAGCAAAGAGCTAGCTGTCTCTCTCTCTTCTAGGCTGAAACTGAACTCAAAACCAGTAAAGTCCAAATGAGATGAGCTCCTAGGTCAATAAGATTTCAAATATATACTACTTCTTGCATCCTGTTTGTGTTAAACTAAAGAAAAACACTCAGTTCCCTGTAACAGCTTTACAGCCAAGAAACACCACCTGGTGGCCAAATAGAAGAAATACACTTCAGAACATAATCAATGCAGGAAAATATCCAATACATTTACAGGCTTAAAACACACTGTACTTTACGCCTCCCCCCATAAGAGAGAGACCTCGGACTGCAGCCTCTACAGACCGCTCATCAGGTTTTGATAGTCCAGTGTCAGGGTCGTTCCGGATCTTCCTTCCTGGAGAGGCCATCAGCGTTAATATGTTCATTGCCCTTCCGGTACTTATAACAGAAGTATATGCTAACAGTTTTAATCCTGTATGCTTCAATTTGTGAATAGTGAGAAATATCTTCTAAAAGTTTTACCACACTCAGCACATGTGAATGGTTTTACACCTGTGTGTATTTCTCTGGTGCTTTGTTAGCTGTGATTTATGAATAAAGCTTGTTGTACATTCAGTGCATGTAAACAGTTTCTTCCCTAAACAGATTCTATGCTGCTTTGACAATAATTTACAGCAACTGAAAAGACTCCGTGCTTGAAGTTGGTCTCTCTCTCCTGGGTCTTTCTTCATGGTTGAAGCTACTGCCATAACCAGGACATGAAAATATTCTATTATCAATGTTTTTCTGATATTCTATAATGCTTGCTTTATTGATACAGCTTTTCCCATATTCTATACTTGAACATATTCCAGTTCAACAATAGTCAAGATACTCCCAGCCAATAGAAGTTCTGGGTCAATCTGGTGCATGTATGTGTCACCTCCTGATGTCCTGCTAGTGGAATGTTGTGTGGAATCTGTATAAGTTGTTCTCTTTTTGCCCTGGGCATTATAAGCTGTTTGCCTGCTGTCCAGGGCCTATTAGGATCAGCAGGGTCAGTCTCTCTGTACAACAATCCTCCTTTCCATAGGATATGATCTTTACAAGTCTCATTGGTTGGCTGCTCAGCCCTCTGCCTCAGGACTTCCAGGTCAGGGTCAGAGTGCTGTGCTTCCTGAAAAGCATGTTTCTGTCCTACATCAGTATCCATATCTGGAATGGTCTCTGCTGGTGACTCTGACAAATCAGGGTCATCAGTCTGATCAACAGATGTTTCAGTTAAGTCAGGCTGTTCCATACTCATGGACCCGGTCACCTCTGGAACTGGTGCTGCTGAAAGCACTGGAGTGCCTCCTCCAGTCGCTTGGTCAGCTGGTCCCACCTGGACTGGTTCAGGATCTGGAACTGGAGAGGTGTTCTTTTCTGCTTGCTGGGCTGCCTGGGCCTGACTACTGGTCACCATAGTGGAAATGCTAACAAGGGTAATGCTCATTGGACCCATGTTGGTCCACACAAGCATTGGTATCAGCATATTTTCATTATGCCTACTTCTCTGTATCCAGGCTTGGTACCCCAAACCAGGAATACTCAAGCAATGGGTACAGTCTCTCTGGATTCATTGGCTAACACTACCTCTCCAGTGCACCTTGGAAGAATAGCATCTTCTGGCACTAGCTCTGGTCGTAACAAAGTCACGCTAGAGCCAGTGTCCAGAAGCCCAGCTACCTGGGTCTGATTCACAGTTACTAGGGTGCTGTAGTATTATGGAACCCCATCTGCTTCCTTGCTTGATGAATTTATTTATTTATTTATTTTTATTACATTTGTACCCCGCGCTTTCCCACTCATGGCAGGCTCAATGCGGCTTACATGGGGCAATGGAGGGCTAGGTGACTTGCCCAGAGTTACAAGAGGCTGCCTGTGCCTGAAGTGGGAATCGAACTCAGTTCCTCAGTTCCCCAGGACCAAAGTCCACCACCCTAACCACTAGGCCACTCCTCCACTCATCGATGAATGACCAGTAACTTTTTGTGCTGCGGCAACTGTGTGGGTCTCCTTCATGGTACTGTAGCCACACATGAAAGCCGCCAACCTTGGTGCAGGAAATGAAATGCTCTGTAGTACAGGCTTGGGATTATCTGGGCAATCCACTTTGAAATGTCCTGTATGCTCACACTGATAACAAAGATGCTCATGCCTAAAGTCTTTAGGTCTCTGAGGAACACTGGAGGGTTTGCTGACAGTCTCTGAGGTTGCAGGGATATTTGGTTTAGGATCCTTGCTGTCCTTAGATCCCAGATGCTGAGGATCAGGATGGCTTCTCTTTGTCAACCTGGGACAGTTAGCCATAAAGATGTCAGCTAACTCAGCCACCTTCTCTGGAGTATGGGGCTTGTGATCTTGAACATGTTCCCTCACCTCTGGATGACAACGCTGCAGAAACTGCTTCAGTACCATCAGGTTTTGGCAGTCCTCCAGGGTTTTAACCTCAGCTCCACTGAGCCACCGCTGATGCTGGTATCTTAGCTGAGTCACAAACTCGTAGTGCGTAATCATCTTCCCCCTTTTGCAAAGTCCAGAACTTTAGTCTGTATGTCTCGGGGGTAATGGCATAACAGTTCAACATAGCTTTGTGTGCCTCCTCAAACTGGGAGAACGTCTCCATGGACAGCCCTTGGAACATATCAAGTGCTCTACCAGTGAGCTTTCCTCAAAGATAGCACACCCAGTCTTTCTGAGGAATCTCATTGAGGCGGCAAATTTTTTCAAAGGCAGCTGGATATCTATCAATGTCCCTCGGGTATCATCAAACTGCAAAAACAAGTTTGGCCGGATCCGGGCTGTGGATCTTGTCTCTGGCCTCAGCACAGGGGTTGGGGGCTGGAGCTTTGGATATGAGCCATTTCCATCTCCAGCTTCATTTTCTGCAGCTTTAATTCCCACTCACGCTCCTCATGCTGCCACTGGAATTCACGCTCTCGCTCCTCCTGCTTCTATCACTCTTCCTGTTCCTCTCACCACAAGTGCTCTTCCCAATCCTCACGCTGCAGCTGATCTAGCCCCCTCCCAAGAAATTATTCAGTTCAAGTCCACAATTAGTAGTTCCAATTCTCATAACCCAGGGGGGTCAGAGGTGCGGACACACAATCTCTCCACTGCAAAACACTATACACAAACTTGTAAAAACACAGTCAGAACCTTACCAAACCATAACAGCACTAATTCCAAGGACAGGACGAGCTACAACCTTATGCATGGAAAGGCAGAACTGTAATTACACCAGGCTCTAAAACACCAATACACTACCTTGTGGAAAAAAAAGGGCTGCAAATACTACACGCTAGCAGGAAACTGTACCTTGATCATACATGAAAAACACATGACACAACAAATATGAAGGCAAAATACTGAATGGAAAGTTACCTCAAGAAGTCAGACTCAGCATGCAGCAATACTAGAAAAATTGAAACTTACATGCAAAATATCACAGATGCACATTTCTAAAAGCTGACATATTCCAATGAATAAATTCTGAATAAAATACTTTTTTTCTACCTTTGTTTCTGATCATTTAGCTTTTCTATTCGCTTTGGTCCCAGTGTCTTCTGTGTTATGCAGTGTCTTCTTTCCGTTTGATATTTTTTCTCTCACCATGTCCACCATCCTCCTGTGTCCTTATGTGTTCTGTCTACCATCTGTAGCCCCCTGTCCCTATCCTTTCTCCAGTTTCAGCATCTGCCTTCAAAGTGTTCCGATCCAGCCCTTAAATTCAACAATTTTCCCTCCATCCACATCCAGCATTTCTCCTCTCTCCCCTCCACTCCATTTCCAGCAATTTCTCTTCTCCCTGGGCCCTGTCATCCCATCCAAGTCCATCCTTGGCCCTCTCTGCCCGTCCCTCTTCCTCCATCCACATCCAGCAATTCTCCTCTCTCCCCTCCCCTCCATTTCCAGCAATTTCTCCTCTCTCTGGGCCCTGCCATCCCATCCAAGTCCATCCTTAGCCCTCTCTGCCCTTCCCTCCTCCACCCACATCCAGTAATTCTCCCCTCTCCCTTCCCCTCCATTTCCAGCAATTTCTCCTCTTCCTGGGCCCTGCCCTCCCATCTGTTCCTCTCTCCCCTGCCCCCCTCCATTCACCCATATCCAGCAATTCCCCTCTCTCCCTGAGCCCTGCCATCCCATCCATGTCCCGCCTCTTTCCCCTGCCCGCCCTCTTCTCTCCCCCACGATCGATCCCTTTCCTTTTTTTTTCTTTTAAATTTACCTCCAGTCCGGCAGCGTCAGTGAAAGCGCTCCCAGTAAAAGCGCTTCTCTTCGCTCAGTGACCCGCCTTCTTCTTATGTCATGACGTCAGAAGAAGGCGGGACACAGCGAAGAGAAGCGCTTTTACTGGGAGCGCTTTCACTGATGCTGCCGGAAAGGAAAGGGATCGATCGTGGGGGAGAGAAGAGGGCTGGCAGTTGAGACGAGCGGCGGCAATCCCCGGGCAGGCAGAACTAGGTCAAAGCTGACTGAGGCGCGCCGCGCGGGGCCCTATGCGGCTGCCTCGGCCTAAGACCGGCCCTGATCCCCGCCTCCCACACCGGCTCTTGCCACCCAATCTCGCTAAGCTCCTGAGGATCCATTCCTTCTGAACAGGATTCCTTTATGTTTATCCCACGCATGTTTGAATTCCATTACCGTTTTCATCTCCACCACCTCCTGCGGGAGGGCATTCCAAGCATCCACCGCTCTCTCCGTGAAAAAATACTTCCTGACATTTTTCTTGAGTCTGCCCCCCTTCAATCTCATTTCATGTCCTCTCGATCTACCGCCTTCGCATCTGCGGAAAATATTCGTTTGTGGATTAATACCTTTCAAATATTTGAACGTCTGTATCATATCACCCCTGTTTCTCCTTTCCTCCAGAGTATACATGTTCAGGTCAGCAAGTCTCTCCTCATACGTCTTGTAACGCAAATCCCATACTATTCTCGTAGCTTTTCTTTGCACCGCTTCAATTCTTTTTACATCCTTAGCAAGATACGGCCTCCAAAACTGAACACAATACTCCAGGTGGGGCCTCACCAACGACTTATACAGGGGCATCAGCATCATTCTACAGTTCTTTAAAAACTGGTATTCCATTGGTCTCCCTCCAGTCTTCAGATATTGTGGCTGTTTGCATATTTACATCTTCAAAAAAAATCTAATAAATTGACATTCCCATTAAGCCAATAATTCTCAGGCCAATGTTCAACAATGTCAAGGGGGGTAGCTTTAAGGTGCAAGTACTAAGGCTTTTACTGCACCTTAAAATTTATCACCAACTGACAGTAGCTCAGTACCACAGGTTACTGACTCCTACAGTACATGAAAAAGGCAACATTTTAGGTTCATACTTTATTAAAGACTAGCCGTTAAGCCCGTTAAAACGGGCGAGATTTGTGTTTTGCAAAATGTAATAATTCTCACCTCCATCCATCCATGTCCAGCAAACCTCCTCTCTCCCCTGCCCTCCCCTCCCCCGATCCATGTCCAGCAGCCCTCCTGTATCCCCTGGCCTCCACCCGTCCACCAACCATCCTCTCTCCCCTGCCCTCCCCCCATATCCCGCAACCCTCCTCTTTCCCTTGGCCTCCCCCCACCGTCCACCAACCCTGATCTCTCCCATGCACTCCCCCCACCGTCCACCAACCCTGCTCTCTCCCATGCCCTCCCCCCATGTCCAGCAACCCTCCTCTCTCCCCTGCCCTCCCCTCCCCTCCATTGATCCATGTCCAGCAACCCTGCTCTCTCCCCTGCCCTCTCCCCCATGTCCAGCAGCCCTCCTGTCTCCCCTGGCCTCACCCCGTCCACTGACCCTCCTCTCTCCCCTGCCCGCCCCCCACATCCAGCAACCCTCCTCTTTCCCTTGGCCTCCCCACACCCTGCTCTCTCCCCTGCCCTCCCTCCATGTCCAGCAACCCTCCTTTCTACCCTGCTCTCTCCCCATGTCCAGCAACCCTCCTCCCTCCCCCCTGCCCTCCCCCCATATCCAGCTACCCTCCTTGCTGCCGCTCCCTCCCCCCCTCCGTGCCGGGCCCCCTGCTCTGATAGTTTGTATCCAGCATATTCTGTTTGGTGCTACGTGATCAGTGAGTTGACAACACATATACAAGTAGGACTCTTCGTTTTGCATTCATTACTTGGTGTATTTATTGACCCCTGATGCAGACACTTTTTAGCGTCGAAACACGGCCTGTGTCGGGTCGTTATCTCTGATATAATAAAGACTGTTGGACTCACGTCTCCAGTGGTGAATCGTCTATTAGTCTCTACTTTTGCCTTCTGTGATTCGTCATCGTAGAGAACTTTTCCTGTTCTATATTTTGGGCCCCCTCCACTGACATGAGCGCGCCTCTGTATACATCCCTATGCACAAGCCGGTGGCATTTTAAAAAATTTAACTTTTTTTTTTTTTTACAGTATCCTCCCCACCATTATTACAGACCTCCTACCCACTCTCCCGAGCCAAAGGGTCCCACTCCCAGCGCATACCTGAAAGCAGCATCCCTGGTGGTCTAGTGGATTCTTCGGGGCAGGAATGATCCCCAGTCTTTCCTGCTCGCTACCGGCGCTGACCCTCCTCCTGCCGCATCTTCTTTAAAATGTCTGCCAAGATTTATAAGGGCGGCCTCGCAAGACATCTCCTTCCTCTTTCTTCTCTCCCCTCTATCCATATGCATCTCCTTCCTCTCTCTTCCCTCTCATCCATCCATGTCCAGCTTTTTTCCTCTCCCCCCTCTATGATCCATGTCTTTGCTGGGAGAAAACTAATCAACCTTTGAACAGGCAGCTTACAGACAGTCTACCCTTGGAGAGAAGCTGCAGAAAATAGGCATTGCCTATGTGTGGTAGGCATCTACTAATCTCAGCATAACATTTATTAGTTTATATGCCATCAGATTTCTCTCTTGTCCATCAAACATTAGTGCTAGTTCCTCCCTTCCCCCCCCCCCCCCCCCCCCACACACACAAATTGTTGGATACTTAGTGGGTGTGGCTGGTGTCTTAGCTGGGAGAAAACTAATCAACCTTTGAACAGGCAGCTTACAGACAGTCTACCCTTTAGCAGATAGGCTGCAGACAACCCTGTCCTAAAATCGCAAACCAGAAAACTAGAATAAGCATGGAGTAGATCAAGAAACAACCTCACCTTTAACGCCTGGAAACAGTCACAGTGAATTTATAAGAATGCCATAAAAAGAACAAAAAGAACCTACTATACTCGAAAAACCACTACCAATGGCACACCACTGGAAATAACCCTTCATACTTTATGATCTTCACACCTCAGGAAGATGGGCACTGCTGCAAAATTGATACCTGCAGTGTTTCTAGTCTCCGGTTCATCAAGGTAATTTGTTATTGCCACAATCACTATATTGGGGGGGGGGGGGGGGGGGCAATTCTGAGTCACTATATTGGAGCAGCACTTAAGCTAGTGATGACTCCCAAGGTCCCTTTGCGCTTTCTTCATGTGCATGGGCGCATTACCAAGATCGCTCGGCCTAAACAAGGTATAATCAATTACTATTTCCTAGTTTGCATCATCTCATTCCTTACACACAATGGCGGTCTCCACTGTAACTCTATACTTGTTCATCTCTCTTTTCTGCTTGTCTCTTTGGACCAAACCACAACTGTGTGTGGAATTTGAGGCCAAATCAGCCTCTAAAGTCCCGATTCATGAGTACAGGCTAGTGGCTCGCCCTAGCAATCTTTTCTACTGCACAGACCTACTGCTGAACCCAATAGAAACCATTACTAATCCTAGAAAATGCATAAAAAATGGATAAAAAGGCACAACTAAAACACACACCCAAACTGATAAAAATCGAAACACACCTTACTCAGAAGATAGATAGCACCCCTATTCCATGCTACTATGTTAGTGTCACGTCCCTTACCTACGGCACGCTCCGCACCACCAGTCCGCTCCCAGGGTTTCCCCTCTGCGAAGCAGCGCGATGGTGGTCAACGTTGGACCCTCACGTCCGGGCCCGCGCCTCGCTCAGTTCACCCAGGCACATCCTGGAGCGTCGGCCATAATGGCAGTGCCGGCGTCCTCCGCGAAGATCATCTTCTTCTGGGCGTGGAGCCCGGGAACTCTGGTCATACCTTGCCTTTTCCTGATTCGCCGAGTGTGGCTCGGCTCCGCCCCCGCCTCTTGCCCAGCCCATCGGGCGGACTCAAGCCGAGTTCCAGCATCGCCTGCTCCCTACCAGCTGTTCCGCGTGGCCCTGATTGAAGAGCTATTTAAGGAACCCGACGAGTGCCTTGCTTTGCTTCGGCTTCTACTCACTGAGGATTTGTGCTTCTGTGCGTGGTATCTTGACTTCGCTCGTGCCTGACTTGACCCAACCTGACTTCTGCTGGTTCCTGACAACTCTCTGCTCGCTGCCTGACCCGACTTCTGCTGGTTCCTGACAAATCTCTGCTCGCTGCCTGCCCTGACTTCTGCTGGTTCCTGACAACTCTCTGCTCGCTGACTGCCTTGACTTCTATTGGTTCCTGTCCTCTTGCTGCCTGTAGCCCGGCCCGGCCTCCTGAACTCTCTCTCTGCGGCCAGTCCGCCAACCCCCGCGGATCCCGGAAGTCCTGTTGGCCGCCCGCACCTGGGGGCTCAACCCCTGGGGAACGGCGGTCGCCGCAGGTGAAGACTTGGGGTTGTTCGGCTGGCTTTGGAGGGCTGGTGTCTACCGTCACTCATTCCTCCAGCTGGACCTAAGGGCTCACAAGATCTCCATACAAAACAGTTAGTACCTGCTCGATCTGCAACAAGGCACAACAACTGTATGACCGAATCTCAATCAGGGTGTGTCTTTTTACTGGAAACATGGCTCCACTCTGCATCAGACCCCATAATCAATGACTTATGTCCTCAAGGGTTCAAAATGACCTTCTTCAAAAAATTCCTGTGCTAATGCTGTTTTATTCTCATGTTCCTGAACTGACAGCAAATCAAAGAGTGTTGTAAATCCCGCATTTGTCTCGGTATCGCTTTCAATCCTTGTACACCGCTTAGAGCTTTTTAGGTACAAGTGGTCTAGAAATCCAAATAAAGTAAAGAGAATGTGATGATGTTCTTGAACTTGCGTTTTTTAAATTTTCCCAAGCACTCTATTATTTCTTCTGGTCAGCTCTTGAGGAGCTATTTAGAGGAAATTTTGATGATACCTAAGGAAGCTTTTCCACTAGTTTCCAAATTATATTTCTTCAAAACCTAAAGTTTCTGCAGTTCAAGAAAAGCCTTCTGTTACTGTCCCAAATTTAGAGCGGGAGGAGATATTCCAGGACAGCTTGGATTTGACAGCATTTCTTGAGGATTCAGAGACTGTGTCTCGGGAGACTCTTTTGGTCACTTCTGTTTTCCCACAAGACAAGGATCATGTGATAAAACTTTATTTCTGCCATAGACAAAAACTATTTATGGGACAAACAGAATGGATATTTCCCGACTTAAAGTGTATGCAAGAGAGGAAAAAGAAGGTTTTTTTTAATAAGGCAACAGGTGGTGTCACTTGGGCCTGAGTCTGCACTACGTTTTCCTTGTAAAGGCTTTGTGACACTTTCTTCAAATAAGTATACTTTTTTTGACCTTGACCAGTGGAAAATATTCTTGGATGCTAGGAAGTTGGAAATTCCTGAACCTGGAAGATTATAGATTTTAGATATGTCCCCCTTGAGGTATACACCTAAATACTTAAAACTACCCTCTGCCCAGCGCAAAGGAAAGTCTCCCTGTTGCTCATATTTTACTGAATCATCCATTGGCAAAGCCTCAGATTTATAAAAATTAAGTTAGATCCCTCAAAAATCTCCATACTCATTGAAACTCTCCAACAAAGCCGACAATGGGGTCTGGGGGTCTAGAAGATAATACTAATATGAAGCTGAATGGAGTTTAGAACAACCTAAATCTTGAAACGTAAGTAGTATCAGTTTAAAGGCTTTTTTCTGTTTATAGTGGAGAAAAAGACCTCAATAGTCATCACATGGCAATAAAACAGTAAATGTGATCAATGCCAGCATTTCATTGACTCCGTTATCATTGGTCATAAAAAAACTCCACTTGTATGTAAATTTGGGCTAAGAATGAAATAACCCATCAAGGATAGTCAGAATCGTGATGTTTAACACTTGCTTAAACAAATAATGTTACTTAGCTTTTGCAATTTTGCCCAACGGGGCTCTCCGTTACACTCTGCAATCTAGCTTCATCAGGGGGCCAAGTAACTAATGGCAAATCACGATACCTTAAGCAATGGCGTCCTTTGCTCATGTGACACTGGTAGTGAAAAGCCTAGAAGATAAACCAGGAGATTGTCAGCAAATGAACATCCTCCAAGTCCAAGTCGCTGTACTCTCAAATATATTTTGTTGCTGTTCGAGAACAGATATCATGTTTGGTCTCAGGCACCCAGCCTTCCAGTATCACATGCTGTTCACTGTAAGCAGCAAATTATTTTATTTTTAATGTTGGTGACATCCTCTTTCAAGTCAGTTAAGGCTTGAGTAGTGCTCTGGAAAATAGTTTTGATATAAGTCAGATCTGCCATAATGGAATCCAGAATTTCAGCCATATCCCACAGAGTTGCCATTTTAACTGGCATTGGAAGATCTTGCTTCGGACGTTTAGTGCCTCCAGCAGGATGAAAGACTGCATCAATTTTATTCTGTTTTGTTCCTGGCATGATCAGATATCAAGAGTAACCTTTGCAGAGCCAAACAATGCTTAACAGTTGTCAGGACATAAGATCAATGTGCTATATAAGAACTATAGCACATACTGCAGGATGATTGGAGTACTAAAACATACTGTAATCACTGTGCACTATAAAATAAGACCAATACAAAACTGTAAAAACACAATCAGAAAGAGTACTGCACTGCCCCTCCAAACGGACACCACCTTGTAGTGGTGGAGGGGCTTCTGTGTTTCAATGACTCAGAGGGCTATGCTGAAGGGTTACCCATATCAGACAGGTCTCTGAGGAGAAACCAGACAAAGAGTGTCCCAAACTGGGAGAGCGGTAAGATGGCGACCTGAAGTTCGTAAGCCCAACGGCCCAGCTGCCCTCTGAAGTTTCGTATTCTTTACGTAAATTTCCTCTCTGCAATTGCAGTTACCTTAACTAAGGAAGGGGACAACCGGCGGTCAGTCACCGATGGCCAGCGTTTTGTCCCCTGAGCAGCAAGTGCGGGACCACTGCGCGATGAACTGCCCACAGATGAAAGGGTTGGCGAGTCCTTTGATTAGCGCCGGCGAAGGAGCGTCGACGCTCTTGGACCTGGAAAAAACAACTCCATTGCTCCCGAATTATTCAACCACCATGTCCAAAGGAGTGGAGGCGTGAGTTAGAGGTATATGCTGAAACAGAGGATGTTTACAGCAGAACCCGAATCGGCGGAACCACTCCTAAACACCTAAGAGAAATCAACTTGGAGTTTTTGGCTCCCGTGGAGGTTACATTGAATACCATCTGGAAGGTGCTTCGGGACATAATGGTGGCAGTAAATAATTTTGTTTCAGATATAATTGTATTAGACAGTTACATGGACAATTTAACTGAACCCTTTGAGAGTGAAAAATTGATATAACAAATGATTCTACACGAGCAAGAAGTGGTTATGATTTTGAAAATGATAATAGACCAGAAATGTTGAATAATAAAATGAATATTACAGATGATTAATATCAAGATTATTGTTTTTCCCAGAGTTCTGGGTATGACTACTAAAGTTTTCCTCAGAAATATTTCCTCAATTATTACTTTAAAAGGAGTGAAGCCTGTGAAAACTGGGATTACTTTAATCAGTGGGATTTGAATTAGAGACTTAAGTATATGTATTGTTAAATAACTTCTGGTTTTTAAAAGAGAAAGAATGTAATCAGATGTATTATTTCTAACTAATATTGGACAATAAGTATGTTTTCAATTAAATGATTTGACTATTCACTGTATTGGCCTTGAAGAAGCCAACCAGATGAGCAATGTGGAATAATGAATTAGACAAGTAATATCTGGGGATAATCAGGTTAATACCACTTTTTTGTTGTTGTTTACTGTTTAATTAATCTCCTTGTCTTGTTTCACTCTCCCTATTTAGTGGTCTAAGGAAAAGAATAGAATTACCTGACTGAAATAATTCCTATATATTACTTTCTCTGTATTTCCGGCAAGTTGTTATATCGCTTGTAAAAATTTAAATGGTTATAAATAAAATATTTAAAAAAAAAAAAAGAAAGAGTACTGCACTGTATAACTAGTAGCAATACAACTAGTAAACATAAATTATAAAATTGTTTTGTAAAATGTTGTAATTAATGCTTGTTTTCCCATTCTACTTCTCATCATTGCTGTAAAATCATGCCAGCATTTCAATAACATTACATCAATAGCTGTCACATCATCTTGTTGTTCCATATATGTCAGTGCAACCTCAATTGTCTTGACGCCTTCACTATGACTGACCTTTACAACTGAATGTTCAGACTCACTGGAGGTGTCCTCATCGGCATCATCTTCATTCTCGTTCACCACAGCAATCATATCATTGTCAGTTGGCTCTTCCTGATCTTCTGCCTGCAAATCATTCTTGTATGCCACCCTCGCAATCATTCTTGTATGACATCCTCACAATCATTCTCACATCCTGGTATTCCCTGTAACAATGGAAGATCTTCCTTGGTTGCTTCGTGTTCAGTGTCAGCTTTTATTTATTTTATTCTCAGAAATTAACTTTCTCCATGATTTTTCGAGGGTTGGAGGTTCGATTTCATAACCTTATGGCGATATTTATTTTAAAATCTTATGACCTACTAAGAACATATACAATAATAACAATCACAAACATACAAACAATAAAATGCACTGTGAAACCTCCATCAAATTTTCAGTTAGAAGACTCTTGTAACTGCTAACACCTGCCAACATCAGATAGGGAGAAAGGCTTGGACAAAAAAAAGAGTTTTCAGAAATTTCTTAAATTGTCCTACATTTGTACAAAGATGTAAGTGGCCAAGTAAAGCAGTCCACATTACCGGGCCCACTACCGAGAATGATGCAGCCCTCATCACAGCATAAGGCTTCCAGTACACCCTGGTCCATTGGCTGACAGAATGATGTGACACTGGGAGGCAGATAAAGCACTCTAATCCCAGCACTTCTCAGGTCGTCCTTGTCAGGACAAGATGGTGCATTATCAAAAAGAAGGCTTGCTTCCCTAAGCAGGTTTATCATTTTCAACTTTTCTACTGATGGAACAAATTCCTTGAAAAAACAGTTACAGAAAAGTCTTTCTCCATACAAGCATTATTCTGGTTCCTATACGACACTGGAAGGGCAGCAGGAGCCATGTTTTAATAAAACGCCCTAGAATTTCTGACTTTCCAAAGAAAATCAGCAGTAATTTATGTTTACCAGTTGCATCACTACAGACCAGAAGTCATAAGTACATAAGTACATAAGTAATGCCATACTGGGAAAAGACCAAGGGTCCATCGAGCCCAGCATCCTGTCCATGACAGCGGCCAATCCAGGCCAAGGGCACCTGGCAAGCTTCCCAAACGTACAAACATTCTATACATGTTATTCCTGGAATTGTGGATTTTTCCCAAGTCCATTTAGTAGCGGTTTATGGACTTGTCCTTTAGGAAACCGCCCAACCCCTTTTTAAACTCTGCTAAGCTAACCGCCTTCACCACTTTCTCCGGCAACGAATTCCAGAGTTTAATTATATGTTGGGTGAAGAAACATTTTCTCCGATTTGTTTTAAATTTACTACACTGTAGTTTCATCGCATGCCCCCTAGTCCTAGTATTTTTGGAAAGCGTGAACAGACGCTTCACATCCACCTGTTCCACTCCACTCATTATTTTATATACCTCTATCATGTCTCCCCTCAGCCGTCTCTACTCCAAGCTGAATAGTCCTAGCTTCCTTAATCTTTCTTCATAGGGAAGTCGTCCTATCCCCGCAATCATTTTAGTCGCCCTTCTCTGCACCTTTTCCAATTCTACTATATCTTTCTTGAGATACGGCGACCAGAATTGAACACAATACTCAAGGTGCGGTCGCACCATGGAGCGATACAAAGGCATTATAACATCCTCACACCTGTTTTCCACACCTTTCCTAATAATATCCAACATTCTATTCGCTTTCCTACCCGCAGCAGCACACTGAGCAGAAGGTTTCAGTGAATTATCGACGACGATACCCAGATCCCTTTCATGGTCCGTAACTCCTAACGTGGAACCTTGCATGACGTAGCTATAATTCGGGTTCTTTTTTCCCACATGCATCACCTTGCACTTGCTCACATTAAACGTCATCTGCCATTTAGCTGCCCGGTCTCCCAGTCTCGTAAGGTCCTCTTGTAATTTTTCACAATCCTGTCGCGATTTAACAACTTTGAATAACTTTGTGTAATCAGCAAATTTAATTACCTCGCTAGTTACTCCCATCTCTAAATCATTTATAAATATATTAAAAAGCAATGGTCCTAGCACAGACCCCTGAGGAACCCCACTAACTACCCTTCCCCATTGTGAATACTGCCCATTTAACCCCACTCTCTGTTTCCTATCCTTCAACCAGTTTTTAATCCACAATAGGACATTTCCTCCTATCCCATGACCCTCCAATTTCCTCTGTAGCCTTTCATGAGGTACCTTGTCAAACGCCTTTTGGAAATCCAGATACACAACCGGTTCCCCTTTGTCCACATGTTTGTTTACTCCTTCAAAGAATTGAAGTAAATTGGTCAGGCAAGATTTCCCCACACAAAAGCCGTGCTGACTCGGTCTCAGTAATCCATGTCCTCGGATGTGCTCTGTAATTTTGTTTTTAATAATAGCCTCTACCATTTTCCCCAGCACTGACGTCAGACTCACTGGTCTATAATTTCCCGGATCTCCCCTGGAGCCTTTTTAAAAAATCGGTGTTATATTGGCCACCCTCCAATCTTCCGGTACCACGCTCGATTTTAAGGATAAGTTGCATATCACTAGCAGTAGCTCCGCAAGCTCATTTTTCAGTTCTATCAGTACTCTAGGATGAATACCATCCGGTCCAGGAGATTTGCTACTCTTCAGTTTGCTGAACTGCCCCATTATGTTCTCCAGGTTTACCGTGAAGTCAGTAAGTTTCTCCGACTCGTCCGCTTGAAATACCATTTCCGACACCGGTATCCCACCCAAATCTTCCTCGGTGAAGACTGAAGCAAAGAATTCATTGAGTCTCTCCGCTACGTCTTTGTCTTCCTTGATCGCCCCTTTTACCCCGCGGTCATCCAGCGGCCCAACCGATTCTTTTGCCGGCTTCCTGCTTTTAATATACCGAAAAAATGTTTTACTATGTTTTTTTGCCTCTAATGGTATCTTTTTTTCGTAATCCCTCTTGGCCTTCTTTATCCGAGCCTTGCATTTGCATTGACACTCCTTATGCTGCTTCTTGTTATTTTCAGACGGTTCCTTCTTCCATTTTCTGAAGGCGTTTCTTTTAGCCCTAATAGCTTCCTTCACCTCACTTTTCAACCAGGCTGGCTGTCTTTTGGACTTCCGTTTTTCTTTTCTAATTCGCGGAATATGTATGGCCTGGGCCTCCAGGATGGTATTTTTGATCAGCGTCCATGCCTGTTGTACAGTTTTTACTCTCTCAGTTGCCCCCCTAACTTTTTTTTTAACCGTTCTTCTCATTTTATCATAGTCTCCTTTTTTAAAGTTAAATGCTAACGTATTTGACTTTCTGTGTACAGTTACTTCAAGGTCGATATCAAAACTGATCATATTATGATCACTGTTATCAAGTGGCCCCAGTACCATAACATCCCTCACCAGATCATGCGCTCCACTAAGGACCAAGTCTAGAATTTTTCCTTCTCTCGTCGGCTCCTGCACCAGCTGCTCCATAAAGCTGTCCTTGATTTCATCAAGGAATTGTACCTCTGTAGCGTGTCCCGATGTTACATTTACCCAGTCTATATTTGGATAATTGAAGTCACCCATTATTATCACACTAGTAAAAAAGGCCCGTTTCTGACACAAATGAAACGGGCGCTAGCAAGGTTTTCCTCGGAGTGTGTATGTTTGGGAGAGTGTATGTGAGAGTGAGTGTTTGAGAGTGAGAGTGAAAGTGTGAGCCTAATCCATGCTCCTCTGTCACCTGGCCCCTCCATTCATCCCTATCCAGCAATTCCGCTGTCTCCTGAGGCCTGCCCTGCAATCCATATGCATCCATGGCCATCTGTCCCCTCCATTCATCCCTATCCAGCAATTCCCCTCTCCCTGAGTCCTGCCCTTCCAATCCATACCCATCCATGCTCCTTTGTCACCTGGCCCCTCCATTTTTCCCTTTCCAGCATTTCCCCTCTCTGCCTGAGGCCTGGCCTGCAATCCATATGCATCCATGGCCATCTGTCCCCTCCATTCACCCCTATCCAGCAATTCCCCTCTCCCTGAGTCCTGCCCTTCCAATCCATGCACCTGTCACCTGGCTCCTCCATTCATCCCTATCCACAATTCCCCTGTCTGCCTGAGGCCTGCCCTGCAATCCATATGCATCCATGGCCATCTGTGCCCTCCATTCATCCCTATCCAGCAATTCCCCTCTCCCTGAGTCCTGCCCTTCCAATCCATGCCCATCCATGCTCATCTGTCACCTGGCCCCTCCATTTTTTCCTATCCAGCATTTTCCCTCTCTGCCTGAGGCCTGCCCTGCAATCCATATCCATCCATGCCCATCTGTCCCCTCCATTCATCCCTATCCAGCAATTCCCCTCTCCCTGAGTCCTGCCCTTCCAATCCATACCCATCCATGCTCATCTGTCACCTGGCCCCTCCATTTTTCCCTATCCAGCATTTCCCCTCTCTGCCTGAGGCCTGGCCTGCAATCCATATCCATCCATGGCCATCTGTCCCCTCCATTCATCCCTATCCAGCAATTCCCCTCTCCCTTCCAATCCATGCACTTCTGTCACCTGGCTCCTCCATTCATCCCTATCCACAATTTCCCTGTCTGCCTGAGGCCTGCCCTGCAATCCATATGCATCCATGCCCATCTGTGCCCTCCATTCATCCCTATCCAGCAATTCCCCTCTCCCTGAGTTCTGCCCTTCCAATCCATGCCCATCCATGCTCATCTGTCACCTGGCCCCTCCATTTTTTCCAATCCAGCATTTTCCCTCTCTGCCTGAGGCCTGCCCTGCAATCCATATCCATCCATGCACATCTGTCCCCTCCATTCATCCCTATCCAGCAATTCCCCTGTCCCTGAGTCCTGCCCTTCCAATCCATGCCCATCCATGCTCATCTGTCACCTGGCCCCTCCATTTTTCCCTATCCAGCAATTGCCCTCTCTCCCTGAGGCCTGCCCTGCAATCCATATCCATCCATGGCCATCTGTCCCCTCTATTCATCCCTACCCAGCAATTTCCCTCTCTCTCTGAGTCCTGCCCTCCCAATCCATGCCCATCCATGCTCCTCTGTCCCCTGCCCCCTCCATTTTTCCCTTTCCAGCAATTGCCCTCTCTCCCTGAGCCCTGCCCTCCCAATCCATGCCCATCCATGCTCCTCTGTCCCCTGCCGCCTCCATTCATCCTTTTCCAGCAAGTTCCCTGTCTCCCTTCCATGACCCCCCCTCGCATCCATGCTCCTCTCTCTCCCATGTCCCAGCCTGGGCCGCCCTCTTCTTCCCCCCCCCCCCTTCGCATCCATGCTGTCGTTCTTCCCTTGGCCACCCTCTTCTCTCCCCCCAACATGGGTTTTTTTTGTTTTTTTCTTGTTTTTAAATTTACCTCCGTGGCGGTTCCGGCAGCGAAGCGTCAGGGAAGGAGGTGGTGCTCCCGACGTCTAGGTTTCCCTTCGCTGTGTTCCGCCTTCTTTTGACGTCATCCTTGACGTCAGAAGAAGGCGGAACACAGCGAAGGGAAGGCTAGACGTCGAGAGCGCCGCCTCCTTCCCTGACGCTTCGGTGCCGAGCGTTGCGATTGGTTGAGTGTCATTGCTCCGCCCTCGACGTCATCACGTTTGACGCGTGGGCGGGGCAGACACAATGCGATCTCACCCCCTTCACTTAGAATGTTGGCTAACAGAGGCTTCAGAACGTTGGAGGTGCGTTTTATATAGAGAGATTGCCCATTTTGTTCGCGTCTCTGATTTCTTTTATCATTTCTGCGTCTACCTGCTCGTCATTCTTTCTTTAATCTGTATATAACCTGTAACCCAGGCTTTGAGTCATGATGAAGAGTTCTTGATGGCAACATTTTTATTTATTTATTTAGATTTTGCTCACACCTTTTTCAGTAGTAGCTCAAGGTGAGTTACATTCAGGTACTCTGGATGTTTCTCTGTCCCAGGAGGGCTCACAATCTAAGTTTGTACATGAGGCAATGGAGGGTTAAGTGACTTGCCCAAGATCACAAGGAGAAGCAGCGGGATTTGAACTGGCCACCTCTGGATTGCAAGACCGGTGCTCTAACCACTAGGCCACTCCTTCAGTTTCATCATAGTTGTATATCAGGTCCCTTGATACGCCTTCCTTTTAAGGAGACGTTGACATTTCACTTTGAATGTAACAAATTCCTCGAAGTTCCCAGCAATGTACAGCTGCCTTATTCCATATCTGTTCTTCCAATGATCAAGCCACCCGATACTAACAGTGAAATCAGGGTCACCTTCTTTGAATTCTTAAAAAAAAACAAAGCTTTTGCTTGCAATATAGGCCCTGATATAGGTATTCCCTTGTCTCTTTGCTCTGTGAACCACAGGAATAAGGCCACTCATATTCTCATTTTTTTCATATTTTTCTAGTATCCAATGAAAACGCAGAAGCTTGATTTGAGGCCCATTTCTCCAGTTCACTGTGTTGCTTTTTCCAGCCAAAAACTGTTACTCTCCCCACTCCTAGTTCTGTTGCAATTTTTTGGATGGTTCACCCTTGTCGATTCTTTTTAGTGTCAAGTTTCTGCCTCTATAGACAAACAACTTCTTTCGACTGGCCATTTCAGAAGTGATCTTCTACAGATCTGAAGGGGAAGAATCAAAATACAGTGCTGTAGTATTACATATCTATTAAAATGTTGCAGAGAGTAAAACTGACTGCACAGTAAAAGAAGGGTCCCGGGTCACAACGGTGCTGTTTTGTGGTTAAAGCAGGGCCCCAGGGTCGAAAACGATTGTCTCAGATGCAAACCTTCTCTCTATGCTACGCCAGAAAATGGAAAGATAAGACGCATGCTTCTTAGCAGTGAGGCAATGATGTCACTAGGGGGTTTGTCGGATATGCCAGATGGTCAGATTAGTGAAGGTTGAATAATTGAGCATGTACTGTATCTACATTACTAATGAAAGAATTACCAACAATAATGACCATCTTTACCTTTTCTTCTTGGGCATATACCCAAGGCGACACATGCACTTTCTGTCACACCCAAGGTGATGATCTCCTTTCACGTGACCTTTGTCTTCCCAAGGCAGCAGAGAGGCTACCAAATTGGAGTTAGGACTGCTCTACTATGTTCCTGAAGGTCTCCTCCATCTGCCTTCCACAGTTCATTTAGCTCTGCTACTCAGATTGGACTCATTCTCAGATACAGACGTTCTTTGCATCAAGTATACATATATAGCTTCTCGCCAACTGGGAGATAATCATACATGTGGCACTTAGTGTAAATGCTGGATACCTCTATCTTTCTGCTGGATTGCTATCTGCTTCTTAGTACTGGTGAACTGTTTATTTAAAACTGTTAATGAAGTAGGGATACCTAAACTAATGTAAAGATCCTTAAGTTTATTACGTGTAAGTTATACTATTATTTTATGTTTACTTATCAGTGAATTGCAGTGGGCCTACAATTAATTGCTAAAGATTAATCACTTATGGATGAAAATCCCCAATTATACTCTGAAGTGAAAAATCTCTCTCCTATGTTCTTGACTTGAAAGCCTATAAATCAAAAATTGAGCCAGAGATGGGTAGAAGTTGGGGGTGATGGGTAGGAATTGAATATAGAGATCCTTTACCTGCCCTATTGCTTATATTTTAAATAAACACAAAACCTCAGCTGAATCAACAAATTCTCATTTCCCTAAGTTTTAAGACATAACTTTCTAGCAGCTAATACCAGTGCAGATTCTTTTTGAGCAGCAGCAGGTGAGAAGCATAGCACCAACATGTTTCTTTCATCCAAATGAGTAAAGGTTAACACAGATAATAAAGACAAAATCACAATTCCCCCACCATCTTTAGTCTTGATCTGTGGTGAATTTAAGTCAAAGCTGTGCATTACTTATCAAATTATAACAAGTATGAGTACAGATGGATGGACAGACATAAAAAATAGGTGTTAAAAATAGATGGCTTTATCACTAGTGAAACATGCCTAAAAATAAGACCAATGAGAGCAGTAATGCAAGTAGCTACAACAAAGGGAAAAGGATGAATCAACCTAGGGGAGCCTCTTTTGCACCCTTCAGCTTTCCTGTTAATATCACTGGTGCCAGTTGAATAGGATTTACCAGGTAATCAATTTCTCTTGCCTCTCCCACCCTTCCTCCCATCTGCAAAGCCACCTTCCTACTGACATGAAGGTAGACAAAGGAAGCTACCAAGAGGAGTAGGAGAAAAATCTACTAGCTGCAACTGCCATGTAATGCACACCAGAATGGAGGAGTAGCCTTATGGTTAAGAGCAGAGGACGGAGAACCACAGAAGACTTGTTCAAATTCCACCGATACTCCCTGTGATCTTGGGCAAATCACTTAATACCTCATTGTCTCAGGTATAAATTTAAATTGTAAGCCATCAAGGAAACAGGAAAATACCTACTGTACGTGAATATAATTTGCCTTGCACATACTACTGAATAAGGTGTGAGCTAAACCAAAGTCCCTTTCTCCTCCTTTCCCCTATTATCACCTCCTTCTTGGAACTTTGCAATCACACCAAGACAAACAGGACACATACCAAAAACAATTAAGAGGATAGCATGCTTCAACCGGGGTGTTTGACTGAGTGTCAGCAAATGAGATCTTGGGATTATACATATTTAAAGAAAAGTTATGAATTTACTTTATTAGACTATTCTTAATTAGTGCAATAAGGAACAGAATAGGCACCTGCAGACTTTTGGATAAACCAGTCGACTTTTAAAGGTTTGACCCAATTATCATGAATAAAAGATACCTAACCTAGATTCAGGCAACAAAAGGGTTTTTAATTACGACTCCTTTGCGGAAGAGTAGGAAAGCACTATTTTAAAACAAAGGATAGCCTTTATTAATTAAGGTTCTATGAAATGCACTTACGTATTAGGTGATTTGGCCAAAAATAAAAATACAGTATTTGCTTATCATATACTTTTCCAGACACAAAAGATTTCATTAATATATTGGAAAGTTTATTTATAAACACATATCAACAGATCCTCATGCTGTTATTATTTCTTTTTGCTCCTTAATATCTTTTGAAGCTTATATCTTTAATCATCAAATGCATTCATGTAGAACCAGGAGCTAACAAATATTTATAAACATATAGGGCCCTGTTTAATAAGTTGCATTATAGGCGCGTTAGTGTTTTTAACAAGCGTTAACCATGTATGTGCCTACAATATCCCTACAGGCGCCTACACAGTTAGCGCACTCGTTAATTGTAGGCACATTAAAAACGTTAACGCGCCTTAGTAAACAGGACCCATAGTAATGAATAGTTTCTTAGAGAAAATTTTAAAAATATTTATTTATTTGCTGCATTTGTATCCCACATTAACCCACCTATTTGCAGGCTCAGTGTAGCTTACAATATGTCGCAATGGTGATCACCATTAACAGAATAAGAAGTTCAACATATTATTATAATCAAGGTGCGAAAAAATATCAGGTGAATTAGGGTAAATAAATAAATAATACATAAAAGTGAGTAGGACAAAATATTATGAACAATATGATAGTGTGATTAAGGTAATCAAATTAAGAGAGATCTATATTGGTTGGTTCTGGTGTAGTTTAAGAGACAAGCCATTATGGAGGATTCTTTTTGTAGGTCTCTTTGAACAGGTTCGTCTTCAGTAATTTCCGGAAGGTTGTCAAGTCATGCATTATTTTTATGGTATTCGGTAGTTCATTCCATAATTGCGTGCAGAGGTAGGAGAAGCTAGATGCATGTATTGATCTGTATTTAAGTCCTCTACAATTGGGGTAGTGGAGGTTTAAGAAAGTACGTGATGAACGTTTTGTATTTCTTGCTGGTAAGTCTATTAGGTCTGACATGTATGATGGGGCCTCTCCATGAATGATTTTATGCATCAAGGTGCAGATTTTGAATACAATTCCATCTTTTAATGGGAGCCAATGTAATTTTTCTCTAAGGGGTTTGGCGCTTTCATATTTCGCTTTTCCGAATATGAGTCTGGCTGCAGTGTTCTGGGCAGTCTGAAGTTTCTTAATAGTTTGTGCTTTGCATCCTGTGTAGATGGAATTACAATAGTCCAAATGGCTCAATACCAATGATTGCACCAGCTTGTGGAATACTTCCCTTGGGAACAAAGGTTTCACTCTCTTAAGCTTCCACATTGCATGGAACATTGTCTTTGTAACATGTTTCACATGACTATCTAGGGTAAGATTTCGATCAATTGTACCACCCAGGAGTTTCAGGGTGTCCACAACAGGAAGAGTGTTGCTTGGTGTATTTATATTGGTATAGTTGGTGTTATTATACTGTGATGAAAGGATAAGACACTGCGTCTTATCTGCATTGAGCTTAAGCTGGAATGCATCCGCCCATGAGTTCATTATTTGGAAGCTGTGGTTGATTTTATCTGCAATTTCTGATACGTCGTTTTTAAATGAAATATATATCGTAACATTGTCAGCATAAATATATGGGTTTAGACCTTGGTTGGATAGTGAACTGGCCAGTGGTAACATCATTAGGTTAAAGAGAATCGGTGAAAGCGGTGATCCCTGAGGCACTCCACATATCGGTCTCCATGGTGATGATATGATCAATTTAGATATCACTTGATATGTTCTTACAGTCAGGAAGCTATGAAACCAATTCAATACATTTCCTCCAATTCCAAAGTATTCTAGAATGTTTAACAGAATACCATGGTTAACCATATCAAACGCGTTGGACATATCAAATTGTAAGAGGAGAGCATTGTTACCAGTTGCAATAATTTGCTTGAATTTGGTCAGGAGTGTTATAAGCACTGTTTTGGTACTATGATTAGCACGGAATCCAGATTGGGATGTATGTAGTACTGAGAAATTGCTCAAGTAATCGGTATGATGTTTAGATGGTCAAGCAAGGTAGGATGGTTGATTCTAATTGAAGCAATTTCGAGTTGTGGTGTCATGGATTCAGCTATGGTTGTTGCTGTAAGATGAGCTTTGTAAATTAGTGCAATGCCTCCTCCTCGCTTTCCATTTCTTAGCCAGTGAGTAATTTTGTAGTCTGGAGGGCAAAGATCTAGTAATATTAGGTCACTAATAAAAAAGGCCCGTTTCTGTGAGCAATGAAACGGGCGCTAGCAAGGTTTTCCTGCGGCAGTGTCGTGAGGTGTTTGGAGGGCAGCGTCGGGAGGGTGCAGGTGGGTAGTTTTTTTGTGGAGGGCGGCAGCTTCGGGGTCTCGGCGGATCAGGTGTTCGGACAGCACTCCTCCCCCTGCGTAGCGGTGTTTGTCGCTGTGCGTCGGGGGGGGTGGAGGCCCTGCGTAGGTCGCTGTTTCTGGCTGTGCGTCAGGGGGAGTGTCGGAGGGCAGTGGAACTGCCGATTGGCTGAGTGTCATAGCCCCACCCTCCACATCATCACGTTGTGACGCGAGGGCGGGGCAGACACTCATGGGATCTTGCAACTACAAATTTACATTTAGAATGTTGGGGTTGTGAACACGGTTGCCAAATGGGCGGTTTTCCCACCCAATTGGGCGGTTTTCCACAACCCGCCGCGGGAAACTTTTGCCCGCGGCGGGTTGCGGTTTTTTGGGCTGGGGGCTAGCAATGTTTTCTTCTGTGTGCATGTGGGAGTGTGTGTGTCCCTGCCCTCTGGCCTCTCTCCACTCCCCCCTCTGAGTCCTTCACTGTTACAGAGCCAGCGATTTGATTTCGTGCTCTGCTGTTTTCCTTCACTGACTGTGTTACAGAGAGGGCGGGGCAGACACTCATAGGGAAACCGGATATCTCGCCCCCTTCACACTTCCGGCTGGAGGCTTCATAGAACGTTGGTGTTGCTTTTTATATAGAGAGATTATGACTATGAATCCAGGTTTCATTAATAATTAGTAGATCCAGATTATCATCGGTAATCCAATCTGTTAGTATTGTTGATTTGTTGACAGCTGATCTGGCATTTGTATATCCTATTTGGATTGTTTGAAAGGGATCAGTTAGATTAGGGATTATGTTGATTTTTCTTACTTGTCTATTGACTGGAAGTGGAGGTTTATTATGACCATTTTTTCCTTTGTTTCAATGTTGTTCAAGTGAGGCATTAATTCCATTATTTTGGTTGTTGTTGTTATTATGGCGAAATGGCGAATTTACCTTTCTGAAGCAAAGGAGAAAATTATTTTGTTGGCAAAGTTTACTTCTTATGACTAATGTGGAGGAGTAGCCTACTGGTTAGTGCAGCGGGCTTTGATCCTGGCTACCTGGGTTCAATTCCCACTGCAGCTCCTTGTGACCTTGGGCAAGTCACTTAACCCTCCAATGCCTCAGGTACAAAAAACTTAGATTGTGAGTCCCCTTGGGACACAGACAGTACCTGTATATAATGTGTATAGTGCTGTGTACTTCTAGTAGCGCTACAGAAATGAGTAGTAGTAGACTAATGATTTACTCTATAGTTTATGATTGCAAACATATATACAAAGCACACTTTGTATTATTTATATAGAGATATAGATATAAATACAAATATATATTTTAATATATAAAGACATATAAAAACATAAGGAATCAAGACTAATTAGCTTTGTTTCTCACACATGGCTAATCAGACATATACAGAAAAGAACCTTTTTAAGTTTAATGATACCTGCTCATTAAGTGATGCTAAACACTAAAATACCATGAACAGCAGGGAATTTCAGTTTACATTAGAGAAAAAAAAATAAAAGGGAAAAAATGACTGAAGTTGGTCAGTTCAAGCTGGTAGGGCACTTCAAATGAATAACATATGAATAAAGAAGACACTCTCGGTTAAATTAGAGTTTGCTATGCTTTTTCTTGAAAGTGCTTAAATTCACAAATTTTATTTGAATTAACTAAACTGCCAAAAATCAAAGACTTGAATAGAGGTCATTAAACAAGCAACTACATTTCACAGTAGTTTACCCATTATTCAATAGAAAAGAATGAACATATGAAAATGATGTCCTTGGTGAACACCAATTTTATAGAATACATATTCTATGCTGCTTTTGTAGCTCCATGAAGTTACAGGCTTTTTTATGCTAGAAAAGCAATAAAAGTTGCACCACAGTGTAAAACTGTATGACTGGTAAAATGCAATAATTTGCATACAAAACCATCATGGTACACTTTTCTTCTTTTTATAATATATTGTTTGACCTATTGAAAGGACAAATCATTGAAAAGGGATTTAGAACAGTTACTTTAACATGTGTGAACCACTTTCTATCAGTACAATTTACAAGGTAATTTTCAAATACTTGCAATAGTTGCACATTACATAGGTATTTTGTTTTTGTTTTGTTTTTTTACTACATATACTTTATGCACATTTTCAGGGAGAAACTGACCACATTCTTTCTCTAGGAAAAGAAGCATGACCTATAAAGGTAATAAGCAGTATAGCATCTGTAGCACATGTTCTCCAAGGGCAGAAGGATACATATTCTCACATTTGGGCTGATATCTTCTGATGGAACCCTGTGTAGGAACAGCTCTCTGGCTTCAGTAAAAATTCTGAGAGTTTACCACTCATGTGCATGCACCTTCCCATAGGACTTAGTCAGTCGATTCAACTCTAAGGGGAGGAGGAAGGATATGTGAAAATATGTATTCTGCTGTCCTTGAACACCTGCTATAGATAACTTTGTTTTCTCCGAGGCCAAGGAGGATATCATATTCTTGCATTTGGGACTCCCTAGCTACAGACTGCCTTAATCAAAAAAATAAATAAATAAGGGAGATAAACAAATCACCTTACAGAACTATCTAACCAAACAAAATGTTATTCAGTAGTCCTATTCTTAACAGTAATGGGTTGTAAATGTGTGGACTGAAGACCACATTGCAGCTCTGCAAATTTCCTCTATGGAAACTAATGTCAAATCTTCTACAGATGCAGTAATAGCTCTAACGTTATAAGCTGTGACATGACCCTCTAGAGTCAGACATGCCTTTGGCATAAATGAAGGAAATATAGTCTTCTAGCCAATTCAAAAGACTGTGCATGCCAATGGCTGCCCCCAGTCTGTTTGGGTCAAAAGATGGGTAGATGTTCTATGGGCGTCGAAAAAAATCCACGTGGAGTGCTATTCTATAAATCATGCACCAACTTGCGTGCCGTTTATAGAACAGTGCTTAGAAACAATTTCCACACCAAACTTTGGATGCAAGGATTTAAACCAATTGACACCTGGTGTATAAATTACATGTGGATCCCTAGTATTCAGCAATACTGCGCACATCTTTAGCTAATACCCCTGACTCACCAATTCCCCTCCAAAGACCATTCCCCCTTTTCAGTTGCATGCTAAAAATTTGTGTGTGGCTCTTTATAGAATATCACTTAGCAAGATGTGTATGCAAATCCAAATTTAGTTTAGTTTATTGTCATTTTCTATATCACCCTTCTACGGGAATTAGAGCAGCTTACAATTATAAAAATCCAATAAAAATAATGAGAGAGTAACTCCAATAATTCAAAGCAAAGAGAAAAATAAACGAAGAAAGAAAAATAGATGAAGAGGTAGATAGAAGCCAGAGCCACTACTGAGCTACCGCAATGGCTGCCCAATCTAGGTGACAGCATTAAAAGCTTTATTTACAAAACTGCTGCCAATTAACACCAATTGACTTAGCACCCAATTATTGGTATTAATTTGTTAGCCAGTCTAGTTGCGCATGCATCTCAGAATAGAACGCAATTTTGCATGCATAAATTTAAATGCCATTTAAAGAATCTGGGGGATGTTGTGTAAAATGGATCAGCTACTAGGGCCTGGAACTCACGGACCCTATGAGCTGAAATAACTGCCATCAAAAATAGGATCTCCAAGGTGAAGTACTTCAGGTGGCAGGTATCAGCAAAATGCATCTCATAAATTAGACAAACAAAAATACATCAGAAATGAAAACTCGCTTGTCCATTATTTGTCTACTTATTAAATACTGTTTTAAAAGCAATAGCCATAGGAACATCAAACTTGTTCTCATCAGTAAAATAATCTGGTAAGCATAACAAATGAAGTATCACAATCTTATATGAGATAGACGCCTTCATAGCTAAAAACAAATTACAACAAGGACACATGTACAAATGTGCCAATATTTAACTTACAAAACCAGCACAGGTTAGAAAGCTTCAGTGTTGGTTTACAGGAGTACATAGAGCCCTGTGTAACAGATAAAACAAAGACTGAAGTATGGGTGCAGATGCCAAAGGTCTATTAATCATAGACCAAAATAAAACCCATTGACTATTTGGTTAGTGAGTGAAAGTTAACCACATATGACCACGAAGATTGTAATGATCTTGTATGGGTGGAACCCAATTGAACAGAAGACATAACATTTTTATGCCACTTTTCCCACTTTTAACATTTCTAATACAACTGTCACGACCTCTGGAGGCTGATTAGGACAACCTGGGAGAAAAACAGTAGGAGCCAAAACGTGAATGCATCTGAATATATTTAAATAGCTTTGAGTTTATATTTTATTTGATATATTGCTTTCTAGAAAGACAATCAAACCAGTTTTCACTGATAAAAATATAATATACTTATAAGATAGGTATATGAAAAGAAAAATTACATTCCTTAGTGAAGAGAAAAAAAAAGAATAAGAGAAATAGTGAAGCTCAAACATACTCAGCAAAATAGATATCATTGTGTTCCACCAAAGACTTTAGGGAAGAGGTACATTTTGATGAATGTTTTAAATGGTTGATGTGAAGAAATCATACATAAATAGGACAAGAGGAATTTCCATAATGTAGGATCAGTAACACTAAAATTTATGTCCCTACAGATGTCTAAAAACATCTGACAAAACAAGGGGACTAAGAGAAGATTCTACTGTAGGGAACGAAGTGCACATGAATTTGAACATGGAATCAAGCAGCGGGAAAGAAAAAGTGGATGACCCGAGTAACAGAATTTGAGGCATATTTTCAAAGCACTTAGCCTCCCAAAGTTCCATAGAAACCTATGGAACTTAGCCTCCCAAAGTGCTTTGAAAATAAGCCTGTTTGTGAACTAGTGTCAAAACCCTACAAATAATGTAAAATTCTACTGGAAGCCAGTGTTTTGTTCTTAAAAGCGGAGTAAAATTTCCAGCCACCCATACTAAGTTTTGCTGCAATATTTCGCATTAGTTGAAGGCACTTGATTTTTTTTTTTTGGCACAATGCTTTAAGCAGAGCACTACAGCAGCCTATCTGAGAAGTTACCAAAGCATGTATGAAGATAAATATGGCCTTAGGCTCTAACAAATCACAGACTGCAAGACTCGGCGCAATCTGTAAAAACATTTCCTAATAATTGAAGAAATGTGTTGACAAAAGATTGAATCTGAATCTATAGTTACACCTAGTATTTTTGAAGAGTCAGAAAAATAAATTATAGTGTCTGACAGTGAGAAATTCATTGGGTTCAGTTTTAGTGTTTCTAGAAAATAATGCCTGCATGACCTCAGAGAATATGCCTACTCTCCGCCCCCGACCCATTCCCACATGCAAGAATTACTGCGGGATGCCTTTGCATGTCCTGCAGCAAGCACTTTTTTGCTGTGGTAAGCATAAGTGCCTACCTCAGTTTAGTAAAAGGACCCCTTAGAGACTGACTAGCAGACTCATCCAATGTAGGCTTTGGGAGTTCCAGCGAAAAACTAACCAGTGTTGGCTGTTTTTGAAAGTAATAGATCTCTGTATAATAGTCCAAAGAACGATTAAATATAACATCACTTTCTATTAATAACTCCTCCTCTCTATATACTGCACTAATTGTATTGGCCCTATGTTTTTTGCCTTTATGTAATTAGCTAAACCCAACCTGTTGTTCATACCTGCATAACATGTAGCTTGTTCAGCAAATTCAATAATACCAGCACATGTATTAAGCCTTTGACTAAAGAGAATTTAAGTTTGTGCAATTTAAAGAGTGGTGTGTTGTTGTCTCTCTTCTAGAGACTTGATCTCTTGTTCCAAATTATGTAGTTTGGAAGTTTATAGTTCATTCTTAAATGCACTGTACTGAATACTTTTGCGCATTATGTAAACATCCCAGATAGATGAAAATGCAATTACCTCAGTGACATTATACATAGTCTTCCGACCACTCCTTAAATTTTTTACAAAAGATTTCATCTTGTAATAATGAAACATTAAATCCCCACTTATGGTTTTACTCTACTAGGAAATTGCACATTGAGACTCAGGGTAACACAGGCATTATCAGATACACATAATGGCTCTATTTTAGCGTGTATAATTGCAGAAGTCAAAAGTATTTGAAACAAACAAATAAGCCAGATGAGCTCTGATGTGGAGCAGAAAAGAATGTGAATTCCAAGCCTGTAGGATATACTAATCACCAAGCATACACCAAACTCCAAGAGGAGCATAATCGAAAGGGACGCCCCAGTTTTGCTGAGGACGTCCTTGCAAAATGTCCCGGTGGAGGGGCAGGGAAACCCGTATTATCAAAACAAGGACGTCCATCTTTTGTTTCGATAATACGGTTGGAGATGCCCAAATCTTGACATTTAGGTCGTCCTTAGAGATGGTCGTCCCTAGACTTGGTCGTTTCTGATTTTCGGTGATAATGGAAACCAAGGACACCCATCTCAGAAATGACCAAATGCAAGCCCTTTGGTCGTGGGAGGAGCCAGCATTCGTAGTGCACTGGTCCCCCTCACATGCCAGGACACCAACCGGGCACCCTAGGTGGCACTGCAGTGGACTTCAGAAATTGCTCCCAGGTACACAGCTCCCTTACCTTGTGTGCTCAGCCCCCCAAACCCTCCCCCCAAAACCCACTACCCACAACTGTACACCATTACCATAAGCGTTACGGGTGAAGGGGGGCACCTACATGTGGGTACAGTGGGTTTCTAGTGGGTTTTGGAGAGCTCACATTTACCACCACAAGTGTAACAGTTAAGGGGGGGGGTGGGCCTGGGTCCATCTGCCTGAAGTGCACTGCACCCACTAAAACTGCTCCAGAGACCTGCATACTGCTGTGATGGACCTGAGTATGACATCTGAAGCTGGCATAGAGGCTGGCACAAAATATTTTTAAAGATGTTTTTTGAGGGTGGGAGGGGGTTAGTGATCCCCGATTCTCTCTGGTGGTTATATGGTCAGTTTGGCCTTTTTGTGGCTTGGTCGTAAGAAAAACAGGGCCAGGTAAAGTCGTCCAAGCCCGGCTCCGATGCTGTTCATTGTTTCCCACACCAGGAACAGCCTTAGCCAACTATAAGAAAATCTGAACTCACCACTGACAGTGAGGCCTATTGCTAACAATGTACTCACTTAGGCAAACATGACTTTCCAGCTCAGGTGATTCTTGCTGCCTTTGTGCAGAAAGGGACTGCCCTGAAAAGACTTCCTCTGAATAGATGAAGACAGGAGAGAAATGGACCCTACTGTTGAGCTGGAGAGAAAACATCCCCTCTTTGGGGCAGGGTCCAACAGAAGAGACTGAGATAGGGAACATGCTGAACTAAAAAGGTTCTGTCAGTTCCCCTACCAGACATCTACAACATGGGAAAATTAGGTTCTTACCGTGATAACTTTCTTTCCTTTAGTCATAGCAGATGCAGCCATTACAGATGGGTTGTGTCCATCAACCAGCAGAGGGAGATAGAGAGCACACTTTTTTCAGTGCCTCATACCAGCTTGCTCCGCTGCCTCTCCTCAGTATTTGAAGCTTCCAAAGCAGTATGGCAAACTGCAATGGGAATAACATAAGCTTTCCTCACAGCGAACGATGGCAGGAATTGGCGCCAGTTTGAAGTCTGGTGTGCTTCCAGAGAGATCACACCCCTGCGGGCTCCTGTCTCGCCGATTCTGGACTTTTTGCAGGATGGTGTACAAAAAGGCTTGGCCTATAATTCCCTGCGGGTGCAAGTGGCAGCATTGGCCTCCCTGCGTGGCAAGGTTGAAGGCGTGTCTTTAGCTGCTCATCCGGATGTGCCACGGTTTCTTAGAGGGGTGCTTCAGCTCCGTCCTCCCGTGCGTGCGCCTTGTCCAGCTTGGAACCCTGGGCTAGTGCTGAAGGCCCTTCAGGGTGCTCCCTTTGAACCGCTTCGGCGTGCTTCAGAGAAAGATTTGACACTGAAGGCCGTCTTGTTAGTGGCCATTACTTCGGCGAGACGGGTGTCAGAGCTCCAGGCGCTGTCCTGTAGAGACCCTTTTCTGCAGTTTTCAGAGTCTGGGGTCACGGTTCGGACCGTGCCTTCCTTCTTGCCTAAGGTGGTTTCAGCATTTCACCTAAACCAACCTATTTTCTTGCCCTCCTTTGTCGAGGAGGAGTTTCCAGAATCTTTTGGGCAATTGCACCTGTTGGACGTGCGCAGGACTCTGCTGCAGTATCTGCGAGTTACTAACTCTTTCAGGACCTCTGATCATCTGTTTGTTTTGCTATCAGGTCCTCGCAGAGGGTCTCCAGCGTCTAAAGCCACTATAGCCCGCTGGCTTAAAGAATCTTTTCAGCTTATTTACTTGCCGGCCGGCCTCCGCCTGATGCCTTTAAGGCGCATTCCACTAGAGGAATTTCCTCTTCTTGTGCTGAAACTGGAGCACTCTCTCTTCAAGAGATTTGTAGTGCAGCAACATGGGCTTCTAAGCTCTCTTTTGCCCGACATTACAGGCTGGATGTGGCTGCCAGGAGGGACGCACATTTTGGAGCGCAAGTGCTGGCGCGTGGTGTGGCTTGTTCCCACCCTATCTAGGGATTGGTTTGATACATCCCATCTGTAATGGCTGCATCTGCTTGATGACAAGGAAGGGAAAATTAGGTTCTTACCATGATAATTTTCTTTCCTTTAGTCATAGCAGATGCCGCCATGGGAACGAGCGCGCTGGGACTGTCCCTGTGCCTGAGGAGGCCTTCGAGCCGGCTGGGTGTCCTACGCTTGTTGTAGGCATAGGGCGCAGCATTCCTGGCCCAGGAAACAAGTCCACCTGCTGAGGTGGATGCTGAAGGCGCCCGGTGGGAGAGCTTGTCGAGAGCGGTTTCCCGCTGGTGTGGTTGGTCCACCAACTGCTCGACCTTCTCGCCAAAGATGTTATCCCCCCAGCAAGGGACATCCGCCAGTCATTGCTGGGTGCAGTTGTCCAGGTCAGAGGCACACAGCCAGGAGAGTCTGCGCATCACTATACCTTGGGCCGCAGCTCGAGATGCCACATCACAGGTGTCATAGATACCCCTGGACAGGAACTTTCTACACGCCTTCAGCTGCCTGACCACCTCCTGAAAGGGCCTGGACTGCTCCAGGGGGAGCTTGTCAACTAGGTCCGCCAGTTGCTTCACATTGTTCCGCATGTGAATGCTCGTGTAGAGCTGGTATGACTTGATGCTGGTCACGAGCATGGAAGATTGGTAGGCCTTCCTCCCAAACGAGTCCAGAGTGCGAGACTCCCGCCCCGGGGGCGCCGAGGCGGTATCCCTCGAACTCCGTGCCCTCTTGAGAGCAGAGTCCACGACCGCCGAGTCATGAGGCAATTGAGGCATCATCAACTCTGGGTCTGAGTGGATCCTGTATTGGGACTCCGCTTTCTTGGGGATGGTGGGGTTAGATAAGGGCTTCAACCAGTTCCGAAGCAGTGTCTCTTTGAGGACATTGTGCAATGGCACCGTGGAAGACTCTCTAGGTGGTGATGGATAGTCGAGGACCTCGAGCATCTCAGCCCTCGGCTCATCCACAGAGACCACGGGAAAGGGAATGCAGATAGACATGTCCCTGACGAAGGAGGCAAAGGAGAGGCTCTCAGGGGGCAAGAGCTTCCTCTCCGGTGAAGGAGTGGGGTCGGAGGGAAGGCCCTCAGACTCCTCTGAGGAGAAATATCTGGGGTCCTCCTCCTCCCCCCATGAGGCCTCTTCCTCGGTGTCGGACATGAGCTCTTGCAGCTCAGACCTGAACCAGGCCCGTCTCGACTGTGAGGAACCATGTCCTCGATGACGGCGTCGAGCGGTGGACTCCCGCGTCGGCGGGGATGAAGCTCCCTCCATCGACGGGGATTCCACCTGCATGGCGGTCGACACCGGTGCCGCAAGCGGCGTCGGTGTCGGAGGCCTCGGCATCGGGCTAGAGCACACCGGCGCCTCCATCAACGGCGCCAGCACCCCCCGGCGCCAGCACAGCCTGGCGCATCAGCCCTTCCAGAATCCCTGTAAGGATGGCTCGGAGGCACTCGTCAAGGCCCGCTGTCGGGAAAGGCAGAGGGGCCGGTGCGGGTGTCGATGCCAGAAGCTGCTCGGGTCCAGGAGACGGTACCGAAGCAACCATGGACTGACGCATCGACACCTCTTCAACCGAGGGGGAACGCTCCTCTCGGCACTGCCGCTTCCTCGGCGTCGAATCATCTCTGGAGGCGCCGGAGCTGGTAGTCCCGTGCGCCGTGGGCGACCGATGACGGTGCTTTTTGGTTTTCTTTTGGTGCCAGTCATCGGCGCTCGGCGGCAGAGATGAAGAGGAGGTAGAAGCCCCCCGGCCTCGAGGGATCGGGTCTGACAGGGTTCGGTCCCGATGGCCCTGGGTAGAGGGAGTGGCCGGGGCAGATTGCCCGCGCGGCCACTCACCGCCAACGGTACCTGTACTCCTGGGGTCGGTGCTGATTTTGTCGACATCGGTACCGGTACCGAAGATCCGGCCGTCGACACCGATGCCGTCGACGTCGAGGGGCCGGCGCAAGTTCCAAAAAGACGATCCCGAAGAATTTGCCTCGCCACCTGTGTCCGCTTCCGCAAGCCGAGACAAAGGTGCACGTCTTGGTATTATGCTCCAGGCCAAGGCACTGGAGGCACCAAGCGTAAGTATCGGTTTGCGAGATCTGCCAGCCGCACCGACCACACTTCTTGAATCCGCTTGGGACCTTCGCCGACACGATTTTTTCGTCGATGTCCTCGAAGTCAAAGTCGTCGATGGTGGCGGTGAAAAGCACACCCGAAAAAAGAAAATGACCGCGCGGCCACAAGGCCACAACGAGGCGCCCCCGCGGCTAAAGACGACAAGGGGACAAACTACTTCTTTTTTCTTTTCTTTTTAAAACAGAAGAAAGAAAAGAGGCGCGAACGCGCACGAAAAGAAAGAAAAGCTCGCAGCTAGGCCACGATCCAGTTTCCGGGGCTGACAGAGAGAGAAACGATAACACGTCTCTCTCCATCGCGGAATCGAAAAAAACTGAGCGGGAACGGTCGCGCACGGGCGGGAAGACGGCCGCACATGCGCGGTGGGCGTGCCCTGCGTGCGGGACCGCCCACGAAGTTTTGTTCCGGTTGGTGGGGGCTGCCGTGGACGTCAACCCAGTCGTGAGAACAAGCAGCCTGCTTGTCCTCGGAGAAAACCCGAATACCCCTCAGAAACTACTGGTGCGGGGGCCAAATTGGAATGTGCAAGTAAGCTTCTTTCAGGTCCAAAGACATGAGAAACTCTCCTGGCTGTACCGCCGCAATGACGGAGCGCAGGATTTCCATGTGAAAATGCCGCAATCTCAGGGACTTGTTTAATTCTTTTAAGTCCAGAATAGGGCGAAAAGACCCTCCTTTTCGCGGCACCACAAAGTAGATGGAGTAGCGGCCGCAGCCGTGTTCGGCGGGAGGTACCGGGGACACGGCCCCTATCTGAATCAGACCTTGTAAAGTCTCCTCTACCACCGCCCGTTTGGCGGCAGAACCGCATCAGGACTCCACAAACACGTCTCTTACAGGGGCGTCGAATTCTATTCTGTAACCGTCTCTGATCAGGTCCAAGACCCACTGATCTGAGGAAATGTTGGCCCACTCCTCGGAAAAGAGGTCCTCCGATGAAAGGACTTGAGGAGAGGGCCGGCGCACCATCATTGAGAGGGTCGCCCCTGAACTCCAGGCCTTGAGCCAGTGGCTGTGGAACGTTTGTCCGAGCGAAAGGAGTTCCTCTGCTGAAAACGGGCACGAGAAGTGAACCCAGCAGAATGCCCCGGGCGGTACCTTCGATCTTCACGGAAGCGAGATCTGTAAGAGGAGTGGACCGCCACACCCTTAGAGGAAGGCCGAGGCCTATCTTCGAGCAAGCGCTGGGGTTTAGCCTCACCCAGGCCCTTCACAATTTTCTCCAACTCCTCACCAAACAGAAGAAGGCCTTGAAAGGGCAACTTCACCAACCTTTGCTTAGAGGCCATGTCCGCCGCCAAATGCCGTGGCCAAAGAAGACGGCGAGCCGCCACTGCTACTGCCATGTGTTTAGCCGAAGCTCTGACAATATCATAAAGGGCGTCAGCAAGAAAGGACAAGGCCGACTCCATCCGCGGAGCCACATCTGAAAAGGGCTACGCTCCATCACCGGGCTGTTCCACTGCCTGTTGCAACCAAGCCAGGCAGGCTCTAGCAGCATAACTACTGTATGCAGACACCCGAATAGTGAGACCTGCAATTTCAAATGACCGTTTAAGTGCTGATTCCAGTCTACGGTCTTGAATATCCTTCAGGGCAACACCTCCTTCAACAGGGAGGGTAGTTCTCTTTGTCACAGCTGTGACTAGGGCATCCACTTTAGGCATAGCAAAGCGAGCCATATGCTCCTCACTCAGAAGGTATAATTGCCCCATAGCCCTGGAAACTTTCAAAGGTCCCTCGGGGTCAGCCCATTGAGCCGAAATAAGCTCTTGGATGGAGTCATGCAAAGGAAAGGCTCCAGCAGGCTTTTTGGTACTAGCCATCCTAGGATTCACAAAGGAGGCTGTGCCATTGGCAGGGTCCTCAATAGAGAGAGCCTGCAGGGCATCAGAAGGATCGTCCAGATCTTGAGTCACTTCTGCACCAGACTCTGGCTCCTCAGACCATGAAGGCCTGCCAGAGTCCTCCGAATCCTCGCAGCCCGACCACGGGGGGGGGGGGGGGGGGGGGGGGGGGGGGGGGGGGGGGGGGGGGGGAAATGGAGGTGCAGCACTCTCTGAAGGGGAATGAGCCCTTCTGCGCTTCATATTCTGCCAATTATCAGGGAATAACGCCTCAGAGGGCATACCCAGGCTAGAATCCACCGGGGGGGCATTAGAAGAGGCCCATGCCGGGCTTTGTGGGAGAGCTCTTTTAAGCATGTATGCTTTATGCATTAATAAGACAAAATCAGGGGAGAAAAACTCACCCTGGGCACCCGGATCTCTGCCGGGGCTAGTAGCTCCCATATCAGTCTCACTCTGAGGCCTCCCCCCAGGCTCAGGACTCTCCGTCTCAGCGGAGGTCGCGCCATGTGGTAAATTCAAAATGGCGCCCGCTGCCAGCTCAGAGCGTGAAGAATCATCATTCGCCATGCTCGGGCCGGCTCTAACGTCTGTACAACATGATTTACAGAGCCCCACTGCTGATCTGCGCTTGCCACACTTGGAACAGCGCTTTACTGTCTCCGCAGCTATCGCCGAAAACGGCGGTAAAATTCATAATGGCGGTTCACGCCAAAATCGCCCTGATCGCAGGCCCACCCCGGAGGAGTCAGAAAACACTCTTACCTCACTGGATCGAGTATCACAGCTCCGGTCCCACAGAAAAAGGCAAGGAAAAACCTCTGTTCCTTTTTTTTTTTGTTTTTTTAACGCTGTGAGGAAAGCAGAGGTAAATAGAACTCCAGAGGCTCAGGTGAGTGGGAAAGGCAGGGAAAGGGCGAACCTATGTGCCTGCATCCAATGTTGGTGGGGAAGGACAGGGAAAGCTAAGCAATGTGTCCACATCCACAGAGGTATGGGTAAGGCAGGGAAAGGGCGAACCTATGTGCCTTTAAAGTGAAGCTGCTATAGCCTCCAACACCCCTGCTAACAACTGGCAAAAGCACAGGAGCAACCTCCAGGCATATTTTAGATGGAGCTCCAAGAAGCTGCAGCCACTCTGCTAGGGGAGATAGAGAATACTGAAGAGAGGCAGTGGAGCAAGCTGGTATGAGGCACTGAAAAAAGTGTGCTCTCTCTATCTCCCTCTGCTGGTTGATGGACACAACCCATCTGTAATGGCTGCATCTGCTTGATGACAAGGAACTGCTGTTTTTTTTCTAGGGTTTTTTTGTTTGTTTGTTGTTGTTTTTTTAAACACCGAATGAATATAAAGGAGCTCTCTTGGGTTTTTTTTTTTGTTTTGTTTTGTTTTTTTTAACTGGTGAGGAAGGCTAGAGCTCTAAAGACCGGGAGGCAAAGGGGGAAAGGGTGAAGCAGGGACCCAGAAGACTGAGTATGCCCTCAAAGTCGGCGCCATCAGCCAGACACCCCTAAACTCAACTGGCCCACAGGACCCAGGAGTATCCCCAGCAGACAAATCCAGAAGCTGCTGAAGCGCCGTCCACCACCTGCTGGAGATAGAGATGTACTGAGGTGAAGGAGGAGCTGGCCGTCTGATATCACTGCCTTCAGCTTTGTAATCTCTACCTCCACCTGCTGGTAGATGGACACAACCCACCAGTTCTTGGATTCATCTGCTGCATACGCTAAGGAAATTGGCATTGGGAGGCACTCATCTGTATTGGTCATGCCAAGCCAGTGTAGGTACATTGTCTGTTTTTCTTTTTTTGCCCCAATTTGACACAATAAAGGCAACAAATTCAAAATTGAATTTACAACATTTTGGGTTCTAATCAAAAGACCTATAAAATTATAATTTGGAAATCCCTAGATGCTCAAACTCAGTTACCTAAAAACAAGGGCAGCAATTGGCACCTCATTTAAGGTATCAGAAAGGGATATATTTGGTGCCAAATCTATAAACTGCATTAAGGTGTATACTATATTAGTGCACCAAAGTTAGGCTGGCATAAGTGGGCATGCTTAAGTGCACAGTGCAATGCAACTGACAGTATTCTATACACTGCATGTGTCTACCCATATCTACCCATGTATACGCCCCCAACAATTGCACACTAAGCAATGTAGGTGAACCGTTTAAAAAGTGGAGCCAGCACTTACATATATAACAGCCAATTATCGGCACCAATCACACGCATAAGAGTTTATTCTATAAATTAGGTGCACTAGTAGCACCTACGTTTAAGACTTGCAAAATTGCCTTTAAGGCTTTCATCATGATTCTTCTCACATTTGCTTTAAAATGAATGCTTGCTAATTGGAAAAATAATATGACTTTTTCTGTTAACAAGCGTAAAGTGGTGTAGTAGCTGTGTTAGTCCACTTTTAAAAGTAATAAATAGAAATAAATCATAACATAGAAAAGAAAATAAGATGATACTTTTTTAAATTGGACTAACAATATAGTTTTCAATTAGCTTTCGAAAGTAACCCTTCTTTTTCAGATCAGAAATAAACAAATGTTAACAAATATCAGAATATATAAGTGAAACATAAAAGCATTCCAAAGAAAGTATCACAGAAAGAGGGTGAGATAGGTTAGGTGAGAAACAGGGAGAGCTGGGTGGGTGAAAGACAGGGAAAGATGGATGGCTGATAAGAGAGTGATAAACCAGTATAATTTTATTGTTTATGGTGGGATAGAAAGCCCAGATCTTTTTTAAGTCCTATCTTGTGGGTGTCAAAAATATTGACTTCAAAGGTCTTACATTCCTGGATTGTCTTAAAATTTTCCTTTTAGTAGTCTCACCATAAGATCATTGATGCAGTGTTCTGATTTTGTAAAGTGCTGAATCACAGAGGTGACATCCTGGTTGGTATTGGAATGTTTAATGTTATGTCTATGTAAATTGATATCATCTTTAGCATCTGGTTTACTTCTCCAATACAGCACCCTTCACACTTTTTGCACTGAATGATACCGCATTTGAAGATGAGCATGTGTAGGATCCCTTTATGCTGAATGTTTTTCCCATGTGACTGTGAGTTCCTGTAAGATGTGTTTGTACAGTTAGCAGCTAGGTACATTGCAGGGACATGTGCCATTGTCTTCTTTTTGAGCTTGTATTGGGAGATTGCTTTTTACTAATTTCTTTTTTTTAAAGTTTTTATTGAAAAACAAAATCGATTAACATACAACAATATAGTTCAACATATCAACCCATTCCTCACCCACCCCCTCCCATCTCTATCCCCTGATTTATTTATTTATTTATTTTTATTACATTTGTACCCCGTGCTTTCCCACTCATAGCAGGCTCAATGTATAACATTTCCATAACTGTATGGGATAATTCTCCTCTTCGTTTTCCATCTATACACCTTATTAGAGTTTTAGCCAGCCTTGATTTCTCCTACCCTCTCCTCATGAACGTTACCCAAACGCCATGACTTATATTTGTCCCAATCTTATGAAAAGAGTTCAACTGTCCATTTTCAATTGCTGTCAATTCTGCCACAAGGTGCAGGTATTCCAATTTCTTCGGGCAAATAGCCACAAAGGGAAGTGTTGTAGTTTTCCATGAGGTTGCCAAAGCCAGACAGGCCACTGTAAATAGCCCATCTGTGATGTTCAATTTTCACACCAAAGGGATGATGCAGTATGATGCAGTAGACAATGTTCTGCTCACACAGGGTATGGCACCCCAAGTATCTGCCGTGCCACAGAGGTGATGTCCTGACAGCATTTTTGCGATGCGGAACAAGACCACCAAATGTGGTACATGTCTCCTGTCATCCCACATTGTCTCCAACATAATCCTGTTCCTACATGATACATATGAAACAATCTTTGTGGATATAATACCATCTATATAACATTTTAACCACTTCCATGAAGGTGCTACCAATAGAGGACTTGAGTAGATATTTAAAACTGAGCTCCCATTTCTTACCCTCGATAACCTTCCACAGATCTTTTTCCCATCTTTGCATGTATGGAGCTATGGGCGTGTGGAACAGCAATAATGCCTGATATAGTTGTGACACATATCCTTTGCCCCTACCTCCTCCTATTGCCTTTTCTAGGAGTGTCTCTGGTAAGTTAAGTTCCTCTGTAGCTTTACGTAATATAAAATCACTTATTCTTCTATAATGAAAACTGTGGTGTGATGGAATATCATATTCTCCTTGAAGGTCAGTATATGAATGCAGGACACCCTCCTCCCATATTTGTCCTAGAGTAGCTAATCCCTTTGTCTCCCATTGTTTGTAGACTTTCTTCTTCTGCCTTGCATGGAAGCCCAGGGCAAATCGCTTCATAATGTGGAGCAAATTTAATCTACTGGAAAAGAATTTTTTCCTGACTCTATACCTGACTTTTAATAGGACCTCCACCCCTAAGGGTGTTCGCCTCATACAACTCAAAAATTCATCCCTTGGAAGCTAAGGTATCGCTCTCAGTGGCACCGAGTCTAACCACTTCTGCTCCATCTGAACCCATATGTTCTCTGAATTAGTTACTCATTCTGCCAGGAACCGAAGTTGTGAGGCCTGATAGTACAAAAGAAAATCAGGAACCGCCATACCCCCTAATTTTGCTGGATGGCATATCACCCAAGCTTTGACTTTTGGTGGGCGCTTGTTCCAGATGTAATGAAAGACCCTTCCCTTTAATCAAAAAATGTGGAAATTGAAGAGGTAGGGCCATAAACAAATATAGTATTTTGGGTAGTATTATCATTTTAATACCATTAATACATCCCAACAATGATATATTAAGGGATTCCAATCTATCCATGTCTTGAAATAGTTCCTCTAGTTTCCCTGGTAAATTTACGTTATAAAGGCTCCGCATTTCAGGTGTCAATTCTATTCCTAAATATCGAATACTATATGGATAATTCTTTTTTTAGCTTTGAAACTACTCTATCTTCAAGAGCAAGGTTTAAGATTTCCGATTTTGACATATTTATCTTGAACCCCGAGACAGCCCCATATCATTGTAGCTCTATTGCCAGGTGTTCAAGGGAATGCTCTGGATCAGACAGCGTAAGCAAGATATCATCAGCAAAGAGCTGTATTTTATACTCATGTCCTCCCCAACACAGTCCATTACTATTAGGGTGATGGCGAACAGAGCTTGCTAATGGCTCAACCACCAAAGCAAAAAGCAATGGGGATAGAGCACATCCTTGCCAGGTCCCTCTGTTGTCTAAATGTAGAAGCATATGAACCACTAATTCTGAGGGTGGCTTCTGGGCGGTGATAAATTTGTGTTAGCCATGTCATAAACCTACCTGAGAAGCCCAGGCGTCCCAACACAGCAAATAAAAAGGTCCAGTACACCCTGTCAAAGGCCTTTTCAGCATCCAACGATAGCAACAGCAGTGGTGTGATGGTTTTGTGTGCCTGTTGGACAAGGTGCACCGCCCGCCTAACATTGTCATAGGTTTGTCGACCCACTACAAACCCAGAATGATCCATATATACCAATCTAGGTAGCACTCTCTGCACCCTATGGGCTAGTATCTTAGTGAATATTTTATAGTCTGTATTTAGTAGAGATATAGGCCTATAGGACGCACAGTGCGTTGGATCATTACCGGGCTTAGGGAGAATAACAATAGTTGCCAATCTCCAGGAGTTCGGCAGATCGCCCTTATTTTCTAAAATATTTAAAGCCTTATATAGTAGTGGGGCAAAATGTTTCCCAAAGCATTTATAATATTTGTTTGTAAACCAATCAGGGCCTGGGGCTTTCCCACTTTTTAGGGATTTAATCACTCATTCAATCTCCTCTAGATCAATAGGTTGGGAAAGCTCTTCACCATCTGACCTTGTAAGTCTAGGCAATTGCTTAGAGACGAGGTAGTTTTCTATCTCCTTTAGTTCAGGGTTAATATCTGGTGTGTAGAGTGCTGTGTAGTATTGCTTAAATGCCTCTTTAATGTCCAAAGTGGGGAAGGATAATTCCCCAGTCTGAACGTGAATGGCCTGAATTTGGGTTAAGGTCACTTTTTTACGTAATTTATGGGCCAGCAAGTGACTCACTTTGTTCGCAAATTCAAAATGAGCTTGCTGGACTTGTTGTAAGTGGGTTGCCACCTCTGCCAGTTGCAATTTATGCAGTTCTAATCTTAAGGTATGCAATTCTTCTCCCCCTAAATTTGAATCTCCCGTATACTTTGACCCCAATTCTATCTCAGTCATTTTCGTTTGAATATTGTGCTCTGCATTTGTACGCTGGAATTTCAAATGGGCTTGGAGCGCTATAATCTTACCCCTCATTACTACCTTTTGCCCCTCCCAGAGGGTTAACGGATCCACCTCCCCAGTACCATTGAGAGCAATACATTCCTTCAGATCTCTCTCCAGTTGAAGCACATTACTAGGGTCGAAAAAAATAGCATCATTTAATCGCCAATATCTGGTGCCTCCATATTCTAATCCAAGGAATAAATCCATCTGCAGGGGAGAATGGTCTGACCATATTGGAGTTAGAACTCCAATATGAATAGATTTCACCCTTCTCAGAAGAACGCAGTCTCCAAACCAATAATCAATATGTGAACTAGTACTATGGATCTGTGAGTAGCACGAATATTCCCTGTCCTGCGGGTGGAATTCCCACCATAAATCCAATAAGCCCCATTGCATCAGAAATCTCCGGAATTCCTCTCTCTCTTTATTACTATATGTGGCATCTCACACCAAGTTGTCTCTCCCCGGGTCCAGGGTCATATTGAAATCTCCCCTCTATAATGTGTGCCGTGTGTGTGTGTGTGTGCCGTGTGTGTGTGTGTGTGTGCCGTGTGTGTGTGTGTGTGTGTGCCGTGTGTGTGTGTGTGTGTGCCGTGTGTGTGTGTGCCGTGTGTGTGTGTGTGTGTGTGTGTGTGTGTGTGTGTGTGTGTGTGTGTGTGTGTGTGTGTGTGTGTGTGTGTAATAAGCTTCCCTGTCAGCTCTTGCAGAAAAGCCCCTTGATCTGTATTTGATGCACAGACATTGCACGGCGTATAAGACACTGGGTCCAATGTTGCTAACAGAATAATATATCTCCCTTCTTTATCACGTATTACTTTCTGAATTGCCCATTGTTGTTTCCCAGAAAGCTTTTCACTAATTTTTGATTCAAATTAGGTAGCTGTCAGAAGGCCTGCATTGGTGGGGCCAGGAATCTCTCTTTCAATAACTCATCCTCCTGGAGTAGTGGCTGTAGATCTCTTATGATTCTCTATTTTTCTAGCTCTGGATTGTATGTCACTACAAGGGGGATTCTCTCTGTGGCTTTCTTCTCTTTGTACTGCAATAGGTTTTCTCTAAATATTTTAAGGGAAGAGGCAATATTCTTGGAGATTATTTTGGGGGTGTAGTCTTTGTTTAAAGAATTCAGTCATGATTTTGAGGTGTTTATTTATTTATTGCACATTTATACCCCACGTTTTTCCCACTGTTGTGCACGCAAAGTGGCTTACAATGCATTAAATAAATACAAATACAAGAAAATTAATTAGAATAGAAGGAACGGGGAAGAAGAAAATAGGGAAGGAGAGGAGAGTCTAAAATGGTCCGTAGGTACGTTGATAGAAAGGACTGCAGGCAATACGTTGAATCCATGGAGTTGACTGAACAGGCAACCAGATACACCAGGATGATCTCGCACGACGTTGCTCCTCCACCGTCCACTCCTGCTCCCAGAGCTATCGGTGCAACGACCCATTCATTCGCAGACATCCTCAATGGGAACAGAGTGAGAGTTAACCAGACAAGCCAAGCAGGCCGGTAACGCAGCTTGAGTTGGCAGGGCAGCACATTCCAGGAGGGCCCAACGGTGCAGCTGCAATGACCAACAGCCAGCAACCGACCGAGCAGCAGGCCGAGGACAGCAGGAGACCCGCAGCACTGAAGAAGCCAGTCTCAGTTTGTCTCTTGGGACAGAGCAGATACGATGGCAGCCAAGCCACATACCACCATCATATCTGCTCTGACCCACCCCCCTCTTCCTGTGAGATTGCCATTGGAATGATTTTGTGTTTCATTTATATATTCTGATATTTGTCAACATTTGCTTATTTCTGATCTGAAGAAGGGTTACCTTCAAAAGCTAATTGCTAACTAGTGGAATCTAGTGTGATTAATGTATCAATATGAAAGGGATGCTGGTGAAAGGAATAACTGTTCCATTATGTGGATAGCCCACAGGATAAAGACAGGTGGATATGCATTCTGCTGTTAACAGTTAATTGAATGTTTATATTGTTATATATTGTTTGATAAAATAATAAAGATACCTGAACAAACAAACAAAAAAAGGAACGAGAAGGGAATTGAGAAATCCAGTTCAGGATGTTCGAAATTTGCCTGGTATTTAAAAAACACTCTGCCAAGCAGCACTAGTACCGTCAAACTACTGCTAGGGGGTAAAGGGTGTCATTTTGAACCCAGGGTCAATGGAGGAGGAGTATCTTGGGATTGCTCCAGCTCTCTAGAACACCAGGGAATGCCTGACAATAGCCAGGAGGCTGGGGGTGAGGATGTGATAAAGTGGAGGGATCCACAGGGTATGGAATATCAAAATTGCTGCTGGGATAGTGCAGAGGGGATGGGGGGGTACTTCAATGTTGTTCTCATTCGGAGGGGGAAGGGGTACTTTCACTGCTACTGTCAGTGGTTAGGTCCACATGGAATGGGAAGGTATCACTGGCCTGTGCACCTGCCCCTTCTTACTGGCATTTAAACATGACTTTATGAAGGTATTAAAGCCATCTTAGAAAAGTTTTATTTTAGATATGGTTGCCATTGTGAAATGGGAAGTCCATGTCTGTTTCTTTGGCAGTCCCAAACTAAGTCCTCTTGAAATCTCTACCAACCAAGATTCTATATGTGCAAAAAACAGCTTTCCAAGATTGATATTTGCACATTTTGATATCTGCACATTTATACAATTTTAATGTGTAAATGCTGCAATTTACCATCTAAATGATTCTAAAATGACCTCCATAAAGACAGACAGGGGAAAACCTGAATAATTAATAAACAAGATGAGTTGTTACAAACTGAAGCACCAATTAGCGTGACAGCCAAGCATTTGTGTAGTAAATAGTAGCTATTAAAATGAATTGACCAACCAGCCTCTTAGTTTCATTTTATGAGGAAATTCACTCAATCAGTGTGTGTGAGAAACAGGCATAGTACATGTTTTCATTATCTGTAGTAATGCCATTGTTGAGTGCTGTTGTCACCGTGTTGAGAATGAAAGGTATAAATCCGCAAACAAACCTGTTCCGGAGATGGGAAGGCGGTAAAACAAGAGGACATGAAATGAGATTGAAGGGGTGGGGGGGGGGGCAGACTCAAGAAAAATGTCAGGAGTATTTTTTCACGGAGAGAGTGTTGGATGCTTGAAATGCCCTCCCGCGGGAGGTGGTGGAGATGAAAACAGTAACGGAATTAAAAAATGCGTGGGATAAACATAAAGGAATCCTGTTCGGAAGGAAGGGATCCTCAGAAGCTTAGCCGAGATTGGGTGGCAGAGCTGGTGGGGGGAGGCGGGGCTGGTGGTTGGGAGGTGGGCCTTGTTCTGGGCAGACTTCTATGGTCTCTGCCCTGAAAATGGCAGAAACAAATCAAGGTCAGGTATACACAATGTAGCACATATGAGTTTAAATTGTTGGGCAGACTAGATGGACCGTGCAGGTCTTTTTCTGCCGGCATCTACTATGTTACTATGTTACTATGAAGGTATTGACCACCTGCCAGAAATCTTATGCAAGTTAGTTTATTATGTTTTCAAATAATAATTATATGTATATTTTTGTTTTAGTGTTCTAGAGCATTATTGAAGACATTTAACAAATAACAATTAAGTATGATAATGATCTCCCTAAAGCAGTGGGCAATGAAACATGGTCCATGTCAGGGACCACATTTTGAAATACAAATGAAATACAAAGCAAAAAAAGCACCAATGGCCTTCAAAACAGGAGTATGTCCTTTAATCAGTAATATAAACTGATGCTATACAGGTTTTTGCATCGCCAATGATGATGAAACTTTAGTCCTTGTCCCGCTATAAGTACGGGAGAGGTCCGTCTTGAGGCGTTTTCTTCCTTTAAGAAAGCTTACGTATATATAACTGTGTTTCTACAATTATATGCATAGTTTGGTGAGGAAACCAGTTCCCCTACAATATCTATACATTATTAACACCTGACAGGCCATGTTTCGGCACTTAATGCCTGCATCAGGGGTCGTACAACAATATTTTTAAAAAAGAGAAGAACTAGTGCTCCACCGGGCTTCCAATAATGATTACTGATCTTCTAAGAAGTCAATGCTCCACCGTTTTGTCGTACATAAACCATACAAAATGAAAACATTTATCAGCCACAGCAACAATTTTATTGGTGGTATTAGTAGAAGCAAGACAACATTATTTTCACTCTCCTCAAGATAACAGAGCAACTCATGCATTCATTAAAACATTTTATAGAGGAAGATGGTTGATTACATATGGACAGTTAAAGGACTTTCACACAGTGTTTTTAGACACCTTGTGGGGTTAACACTGTCTCTAATTTTAGGAGCACAAACATTTATTACACTCAATAAATTAAAAAAATTTTGTGTGAGTTGATAGCTCAGGAATAATAAAATTTTCTGTATAGTAAAATTTCCTTTGACCAAAGGATTATTTTCCTTGATATTTTCATGATTACAAATTAAGGTAAGTCAAAACAGTTCTAGGCCAGTTCCCACCCACCAATTCCCATATGGACAACTCCCACTGAACCAATTCCCACCACAACAGGGAGGACAATTCCCACTCATAACCTCAAAAGTACAAAACACACTAGGACAAGTAACCTCAATCTCTTTTCTCTTCCACATTGTATCCCCTCACCTTCTCCCCCCCCCCCCCCCCCCCACAACATTATCTTTTACACATCCCTTTCCCCTTCCAGACATGCAGTTCATTTCGGAGGTCAATACACCCCACACACCCAGACTAGGTTTCAACCTAATTCATATTTAATCCGGGATCTAAATGTCATAAATACATAAATAAACAAATAAAAAACAGAAAGATAAATACAAACTGCAGTTCATGTGAGGGGGCAATGCCTCCCCCACACTCTCCCAAACTAGGCTTCAACCTAATTCAGCCCCTCGACACACTGATTATGATTTATAACAAATAACTAATATACCTACAAAAAGTTATTCCATTATTATACATCCTCTGTGTACATCCATGCACTGCTCTAACCTCCTTGTTCCAGACGCCTTAAAAAAAAAAAAAAGCACCGCCAGAACTTATGGGACCCAATACAAGAAAGAAGCTACAGTTGGTTAAAGAAAATGGCTAGGGAGGTTGGGAAATGACCGGGGGAAAATGTCCTTGCTGGGAATTGTCCCCCTTAAGTGGGAATTGTCCCGGGGGGAACTGTCCTATGTGGGAATTGGTGGGTGGGAACTGTCCAGTGGGAAATTGCCTGATATCGTCAGAACTGCTCATTAAAGATCTCCTTGGTTAGGGAAATGCAAATAAATCAGGTTCACAACTATATATTATATTTAAGAGTTTTTTTCCCATGTGTCTTTAGATAGTTTTGGGGTTTTCCCTAAACTGGAATATATGCTGTGCAAATTCTACGCTGATTCAAAAGAAGCAAATCAAATCACCCTAATCCTCATTTACCATCCTCCGGGAGCTTGGTCCAAGGCAGAACCTCGACTTGTACAGATTATTTCCTCTGCCAAATGTCCCAATTTTCTAGGATTATATTCCGGGAAGGCTTAAACCTACACTTGGAAAATGATGCGGACACCAATGTCCACAACTTCAAATCATTCCTGAAGGACTGCAAACTAACTACATTCTCCGAGGGTGCAACTCATGAAAAAGGCCATACATTATACTTCATGACTTCCAATCCTAATATCTTGATCAGTTCATTCAAATGGAAGCCAGTATCATGATCTGACCATTTCCAACTGGATTTCACCATTGATATCTGAACGTCAAGCTTAGCCAGGCACAAGTCATCCAAACATCTCCACCAGAGGTAAAATCAATAAGGTCACTTTCTGGTCTGAGCTAACAAGACTCCCTCAGTACCTCATCTCCTACACATGGTTCAATCAAATCCCACTGGGATAACAAAGTGAAAGCCGTACTAGACAAAATTGCTCCATTTACCACTAAAAAGGTCAAGATGTCCAAAACTTCACCACAGTTTACAGAGGAACTATCCATTCCAAAAAGGGAATGTTGACGCCTTGAAAAGCAATGGAGAAAGAACAAAGGTATCATTGATAAGTCCAAATGGACGTCAGCCTTCCAATGCTACAAAAAGAAAGTTGATGATTCAAACCATCAGTATTATAGCAGCCTAATACGTCAAGATGATCTTGATAACAAAAAAACTTTTCTCCTTAGTTAAAAAAAACTAGCTTCTACTAATGATGATGAACATTCACAGAAAACATGCCCCATGGCCAAAGACCTAGTTGATCATTTCGCCAATAAGATCCTCTTTGGTCTGAACTATCTAAAGCTACTCCAACAGAGGAAAACAGTCCAATCTGTAGTTCATCCTCAATCGCCAGAGATCCTACAATCCAAGGACTCAAAACTGACCAAAACTAGGAATCTTTTCAATTACTAACAGCTAAGGATGTAAGATCACTGCTGTTAAAATGCTCCCAAGTCAACTGCTTCCTGGATCAATGCCCAACATACCTACTCAAATCCATCCCTATGGAAGCAGAAAACTGGTTACTCGATGATCTCAATGAGCTGTTAAAAAATGGCTTTCTTCCTCCTGATATAGGCAAAATTGTTCTCACTCCGTTATTGAAGGGATCTGGGCTAGATGTAACATCGCCTACAAACTACCTTCCAGTGGCAAACATACCCAATTTTTACTAAAGTATTAGAAACCTACATTAGTAAACAACTCTCTTCATCAAAGATACAACTCATTCTGTAGTGAATAGCATGACTGCTGTTACCACATGGGCTCTGACCAATAAACTGAAACTGAATGCGCAAAAAAACCAAGGTCCTGTGGCTCTGAAATCAGGGAGTTGAGGTCCCATCATCAATATCTTTGTCCAATGGTCAAATCTTTACAGTTGAATCTGAAACCAGAGTACTAGGGGTCTTGCTTGATTCTTCGCTCACCTTCTCTTCCTATATTAGCCAGCTATGGAATTCAAAATGAGACAGATATATCTAGTCAGATCATTCTTTGACCAAAAAGCCGTTGCACTACTAGTCCAAATGTTAGTCCTACCTCACTTGGATTACTGTAACGTTCTATTTCTTAGTATTAAGTGTCAATATCAGAAAAAACTGCAAATCATACAGAATACAGCTGTTAGACTAATATACAGATTGAGTAGATATACTAGTGTTTCAACTCATCTTAACAAATTGCACTGGCTTCCCATAGAAGAAAGACTCAGGTTCAAAGCTGCTTCTTTAGTTTTTCAAATCTTAAAGGGTTTCACCTCTGAACTGCTGACTAAAACTATTTTGCTACATTTGGTCCAGTCTAAAAGACTGAAAGAACAACTGATGCTAATGTTATCGTTTCAAAAGACAATTCAAAAAGCAAAAGATTTTCAGCTCTCTATTCCCTGTACTTGGAGTTAAAATAAGGAACTCTCTACCTATTGCCATCAGAACAGAAAACAGCTACCTTTGCTTCAGGAAGAGGCTAAAAATCTTTCTCTTCCTTAAGACTGCTTCATAACAATCCATTAACTTCTACGTCCAAGTATCATCCATTACCCTTTCCTATAATGTTTTTGATCTCATGTATTACACCAATGGTCTCTAATTGTTCTCATACCTCACATTAACATTATGTGCTTTTATCTCACTTAGAATATAAACCGCACTGAACCCTAGAAAGGGAATATTAGTGGTATACAAGAATTGATTTGATATGTTTTTGCTAGTGACGCCCACTTGGTACAATAGGGATCATAAAACTTTTAGGAAAAATTTGCTCTTTCCCTTGGAGGAAGACAGAAAGGATCAAGGTTGCAAGCAGTCACACACATCAGAGTTAATGGCAGAATACTATGGATGATGGGGAAATATGATCTTTGCTTGTGTAAGTAAAAGGTATGTATTATACTGTATGGTCTCCCTCCATGTGGGTTTAAATTTAACAGCAAGATATTTAATTGCAGAATAATTACAACTTCATCCAAAATGCTTTGAACTATACAAATCTAGTTGCAACAGTAGATTCTTCACTTTCGAAGAGTGGTATAACAATAATAATGAAAAATGGTCTTTCATAATCAAACTGCAACACTAGTTTCACAGGAAGTATTACTATCATCCTGAGAAGTATTATTTTCAGCTAAAAATCATCTTAAATTAAAAGAAAAATGATTCACTTTGTAAAAACATTAATTCAAAAATAAATTAGGAATATAATTCTTCAGATGTTGGAGAGCAAGGCCAGTGCTGGGCAGACTTCTATGGTCTGTGCCCTGATGTCTTTCTTCTATGTTTGTGCAGCGCTGTGTACTCTTTGTAGCGCTATAGAAATGCTAAATAGTAGTAGTAGTAGTATCATGGCTGGACAGAATCAGCTTCAGAAGTTGAAGAACATGGACCATGCCGGGCAGAATTCTACAGTCTATGCCATGAAAATGGCATGGACAATCAAAATCAGGTATACATATGAAGTGCCCATGCCTTATAGTCGGTTGAGTTCTGGCTGGCTGGGTGGCGATACTGAAGCCTTTTTTCTCCACTTTAAAAAATTAAAAGAGATAAAAAGATAAAACGAAAAAAGAACAATCACTGATACTCCTTGGTGTAGAGCTAGTCTTGTATCCACTGTAATACACAGCGTGTGTGAAGCTGTGTTTTAGAGTTTCAAATACATATGAAGTATCACATCATACCTTATGTAATGAATTTATCTTTTTGAGAAGACTGGATGGACCATACAGGTTTTTATCTGCTGTCATCTACCATGTTACTATGATACAGTATTCATAAATGATGCTATGCATAAATGATGATCCTTAAGAGATAAGCACTGCAGAGGAGTAAAAGTGTAGAACAAATGCAACTAAGTCAACTTCAGAGAAGCAATGCAAGCATAACTATGTTTCACATGTAAGCTACTTTGGATAAAAATAAGACAAATAACTAAAATCAAATCATTTGATAACTTTCACTCTTTTAGTCCAAAAGCATTTATGATTTATGGGCTTTTATCTTACTTTGATGTCCACAAGTTCCTCGGTAGCTTCCACATAACACCGTGCTATGGTTTTTCTCTTGATTTATCAATTACTAAATGGAAAAAAGAAATAAAAGCATTAATATATCATTCATACATTTGCAAATTTCAAACTATTTTGATGGGGAAACTGTTCAGAATACATTATTTTAGTATTTACAACCAATTCTGTTCTTCATGTCATACTAAAAAGCATATCCAGGCTTAGCTCAGCCCATGGCTTGGCCTGCAAGATGCTTAGCACCATTGGCTGAATATTGACTCCAGAATGTACACACATTCAACCAAACTTACACAGGTCCATTTCCAGCTAACAAAGGAGGAATAACCAAGGGGCCAATAAAGGAAGCATAACCACAGACCACAAAGTAGGCAAAATGGAATCAGGAGACAACAATGCCCCTAGAAACTAGTTAAATCAATGCTGGCCGGCTAGTGATAACCAAATGTTTATTAGCTTCTTGATGAGAAGGAGAGGGTCAGGTCGGAAAGGAAGGTTAGGGGTCCTATGGTACAGGTCATAACAGGCCAGAAAGGGTGCAATTAGATCACCAGGGTATTTTTATACATACACATACATTATATATATATATATATACACACACACACACACACATATACATACATACATACATACATACATACATTAGGAAAATGGGGGGGGGGGGGGGTTGGAGGCTGGGTCAATGCAGAAGGAATCCAGGTTGGAGGCTGGGTCAATGCAGGAAGGAGTCCAGGGCAGGGTGGTTGGGTTGGAAGAAAAGGAGTGCCGCTGGAGACCTCTCCTCTCAACTAACCCATATATGCTGCTCCAGACCTGGTGAAAGGCTTCCTCCACTAAACGTGAGCATCATCAACAACACATTAAAATGCATTTAAATGTGGTCTGCAGTAAGTTTCAGCATGAGTTAATACCCGCGCTGAAACCATTTGAGCATTCGGCACACAATAATGTGTGCGCAACTCTGGCGTTAACCATATGTTAATGCTGGTGGTAGTTTTGATCATCGGCCTCGTTACTTGCTACAAAGCTCATTTTATGCATTAAGTCCTGTGGCAAAAACAATATGGAATAACAGCATTAGCGTACACTAACTATTGGTAAATGACCCTGTCAGTGACTTTGTGACCAGTCCAAATCTTTGATAAGGATGATCCATAGAAATACATCAGCTTTTATTCACAAGAGCTGATTTACAACCAAGTTCATCAATTAAAAAAATAAATTGTCTATTAAAAAAGGAACATTAAACATTAAGGGTCCCTTTTAACAAGTTGCATTAAAAGGGGGCCTGCGGTAGCATCGGCGTGTGTTGCTGATGCACGCTGAGGCCCCCCTTCTACCACAGTAGATAAAAGGTTGCGGGGTTTTTTCCCTGAAACAAATGGCCCTGAGCTAATCACAGGAATTGGTGTGCAGCCAAATCAGGGGGAGAGCCCTTACTGCCACCTATTTAGGTGACGGTTAAGAGCTCCTGTGCTAACCCGATGGTAACCGAGCAGCAGCGATTACCGCCGGCTACAGAAATACTAAATATTTTTGAAGTGCCAGAAATGGAACATTGGCACGTGGCTAACCCCTTTAAAAGGGCTCCTAAAGCACGCAAAAGCTCACTATCAAAAACAAATTAATGTAGACAAGAGTTCATTATATGTATTAACACCACAATAGACAATGTATAGTGCAGTTAGCTTCACCGACCAGGAAAGGGATCTAGATGTCATCGTTGATGATATGTTGAACCCCTCTGCTCAATGTGCAGCGGCAGCTAAGAAAGCAAATAGAATGTTCAGTATTACTAGGAAGGAATGCAAAACAAAAATGAAGACGCTATAATGCCTTTGTATTGCTCCATGGTGCAACCGCACCTCAAATATTGTGTTTAGTTCTGGTCACGGCATTACAAGAAAGATATAGTGGAATTAGAAAAGATACAGAGAAGGGCGATGAAAATGATAAAGGAGATGGGACGACTTCCCTATGAGGAAACACTAAAGAGGCTAGTGCTCTTCAGCATCAAGAAAAGACGGCTGAGGGGAGATATGATATAGGTCTGTAAAATAATGAGTGGAATGGAATGGGTAGACATGAATTGCTTCTTTACTCTTTTCAAAAATACTAGGACTAGGAGGCATGCAATGAAGATACGAAGTAGTAAATTTAAAATGAATCAGAGAAAATATTTCTTCACTCAATGTGTAATTAAACTCTGAAATTCGTTGCCAGAGAATGTGGTAAAAGCAGTTAGCTTAGTGGGGTTTAAAAAAGGTTTGGCTGGCTTCCTAAAGGAAAAGTCCATAGACCATTATTAAAATGAACTTGGGGAAAATCCACTGTTTATTGTACTGTTTTGGGATTTTGCCAGGAACTTGTGATCTGGATTGGTCATAGTTGGAAACAGGATGCTGGGCTTGATGGACCTTCAATCTGTCCCAGTGTGGCAATACTTATATACTTATGTACCAGAGGTGTAGCCAAAGTATTCTGTGTGGGCCTGATCCCAAATTGGGTGGGCATACAATCCCTCCTCCCACCCCACGTGTACTTTCTGCTCCTGCCTGGAATGCAATCTCCCTCCCCTCACGTACTTTCTGCTCCTGCCCCTAACCACCAACCCCCAAAAATAAAATAAATATCTGAACTGGTGAGGGATCCCCAAGTCCAGCCTGCTGAAGTTGTCCTTTGATGGCCAAAACAAGTGATTTTCCTACCTGCTACAGCTGGCGACACTTTCCAAACTGTTGCCGCCTTGCTGGCCTCTCCCCTCCTGTACATACTCGGTTTTCAGGCATTTGCAAAAACAAGCATGTGCATGAGGTGGGGAAGGAGATTTGATGCTGTGGAAATGGGTGAAAAGCGCCGCCAACAGTAGCAGGTAAGAAAATCAGCTGGCAGGGCTTGGGGATCCCCAACAGCCATAAGGGTGTCAGAATTTTCAGTGGGCCTGAGCCAAGACTGGGCCCACCCATGGCTATACCCCTGGGAAGTACTCTAATTTTGGGTTTAGGGAATTGTAATTATGGTTGAATGGTATAGAATTCATGTCTATTGTTTGAAATATGCTAAAGTGAATGTCAATCTTAACTTACTCTGATAATAAGTGAAGTTTCCTGCGGCTTAAATGAAATGGTATTTTAAATTTGTCTGCTTGTTTCTGTGATGTTTAGTTCTCATATCCTGTTGCCTTAGTCCCAGGAAATGATAACAGATTTGAAACACTACAAGATGTAAAGAAAAAAAACATAAATCTTAAATTTTAAGTTATATTGTGATTTTCATTCTGCTTTATGTGCTGAAATAAGGTATGGGACCTCATTACATAGGTATGATATGCACCAACATTGTACAGAATTGGAAATATTGAAAAGCACCCTATTAGATGGAAAGTTGCAAAGAGGAAAATATTAATTGACCAGACCAAAAATTACTAACTACTTCTGCATATGCATTATACAGTAGGATGGTGTACACCCATACACATAAGGATACACCAAGAGTCCTGAACGCTTGTCCCAGGCTTTGAAGGATTTATAAGGACCCGGGTGCCCTCCATCATGGTACAGTATGTAGATGATCTACTCATGCGTGCTAATAGTTCAGAAACATGTAAACAAGCAACAAACAGGTTAGTATTTGCAACATATAGGTTTTAAGTTGCAATATTGTTAGTCTAGAATGACATTATTTTTACATGTATTTACTTTATAAAGGGAAGGAAATCTAAGAATCATGGCCATCCTACATGTGTCTTCCCCTTAACAGTATGACTGCAAACTGCCTGTATTTTTTGTGAATAATGGATTTCATGTAGAGTGAACCACTTTATGCCATGTTAAAGGAGTCTGGAAAGCAGACTTCTGCCTTTTATTGAACTTAAGCCAGCTTTAACCAAAGCACCCTGTTTATCATTATTGGACTATGCTTGGAGTTTCATTTGTATGTTTCTTGTACCAAATCTATTTGTTTTAATAAAAACCTGTGAGTTAGGACAATTTAAAGCTGTAAATATTTATACTGATGGTGGATAGAAGGGATTTCTAACTTACGGAGAAATTAGGGCTTACCTGATAATTTTATTTCCATTAGTTCTTCATACTATTCCAGGACAAGCAAGTAGTTATGTCCATCAACCAGAAGGCTCGGGATGATGAAGCAGAACACAACAAACTGTGCAGACTTCCGCCCCAGGAAAGGCATCAAGAAACAGGAGGGCTCCTGGAATAGTGTGAAGAACTAATAGAAAATTATCAGGTAAGTCCTAATTTAGCCTTTCATTACATTCATTCCCACTATTCCAGGACGAGTGGGATGTTCAAAAGCTATCCCTATGAGGGTGGGATGCCAAACCTGACAACTGTACATAAGTACATAAGTAATGCCACACTGGGAAAAGACCAAGGGTCCATCGAGCCCAGCATCCTGTCCACGACAGCAGCCAATCCAGGCCAAGGGCACCTGGCAAGCTTCCCAAACGTATAAACATTCTATACATGTTATTCCTGGAATTGTGGATTTTTCCAAGTCCATTTAGTAGCGGTTTATGGACTTGTCCTTTAGGAAACCATCCAACCCCTTTTTAAACTCTGCTAAGCTAACCACCTTCACCACTTTCTCCGGCAACGAATTCCAGAGTTTAATTATACCTTGGGTGAAGAAACATTTTCTCTGATTTGTTTTAAATTTACTACACTGTAGTTTCATCGCATGCCCCCTAGTCCTAGTATTTTTGGAAAGCGTGAACAGACGCTTCACATCCACCTGTTCCACTCCACTCATTATTTTATATACCTCTATCATGTCTCCCCTCAGCCGTCTTCTCCAAGCTGAATAGCCCTAGCCTCCTTAATCTTTCTTCATAGGGAAGTCGTCCCATCCCCGCTATCATTTTAGTCACCCTTCGCTGCACCTTTTCCAATTCTACTATATTTTTCTTGAGATGCGGCGACCAGAATTGAACACAATACTCAAGGTGCGGTCGCACCATGGAGCGATACAACGGCATTATAACATCCTCACACTTGTTTTCCATACCTTTCCTAATAATACCCAACATTCTATTCGCTTTCCTAGTCACAGCAGCACACTGAGCAGAAGGTTTCAGCATATTATCGACGACGACACCCAGATCCCTTTCTTGGTCCGTAACTCCTAACGTGGAACCTTGCGTGACGTAGCTATAAATTCGGGTTCTTTTTTCCCCACATGCATCCCCTTGCACTTGCTCACATTAAATGTCAACTGCCATTTAGCCGCCCAGTCTCGTAAGGTCCTCTTGTAATTTTTCACAATCCTGTCGCGATTTAACAACTTTGAATAACTTTGTGTCATCAGCAAATTTAATTACTTCACTAGTTACTCCCATCTCTAAATCATTTATAAATATATTAAAAAGCAGCGGTCCTGACGCCCCAAAAGCCGCCTCTGAGCGTGCAACAACAGTCACCCTATAATGCTTGTTAAATGTCACAGCTGTGGCTGTGCCCTGCATCTAGATTAATTTTTTTTCCAGTAATCTGGCTCTGTGATGTCTCCCGATTGCCTCTTTCCTGCATGACTGCTTCTGCTGCAAGTTTCTCTGGCATCCAAGCCTCTATCTGGTGTTCCTGCAGCCAAGCCTCATTCCTAGTTGTGACATCATCAGTAAAGTCCTTTATAAAGCACCTTGAAACTTTCATGCTTTGCCTTTCCAACAGGTCTTTTAACCTTGTCTTTGTGTTCCCTGTCTGGATCCATTTCCTGCTTGGCTTTATTCCTGGATGTCTTAATTCCTGTCTAGCTTTGTTTCTATGTGTCTTGCCTCACCAATTTGCTTCATTTCTATGAAAGTGTGAATAAACATGTGGATAAAGGTAAGCCGGATGATGTGGTGTATATAGAATTTCTGAAAAATTTTGACAAAGATTCTCATAAGAGACTCCTGAGAAAGCGAAGATACTTACCTGTAGCAGGTATTCTCCGAGGACAGCAGGCTGAATATGCTCACAAATGGGTCGGCATCCACGTCGGCCCGGAACCGGCATTTTGCCATAGCAAAAAACAAAAACTTCCCACCTGCCGCGCAAGCGGGTACCTCAGTTAAATGTAAAGCATAAACAAATTAAGTAAAAACAAGCAACAACTCCAAGGGGAGGTGGATGGGATTGTGAGAATATTCAATCTGCTGTCCTCAGAGAACACCTGCTACAGGTAAGTATCTTAGATTTCGCCGAAGACAAGCAGGCTGTAATATACTCACAAATGGGGTATCATAACATTCAGGCTCACTCAAAACAATAAACATTGGTTACTTGGGCCTCACAACGGTGAGGACTTAATACAGATTAACCTGAAACTATATACAGCAGCCTGGAACAGAATAAAATGGGTTAGGTGGGTGGAGTTGGATTCTAAACCCCAAACAAATTCTACAGCACCGACTGCCCAAACTGACTGACGCATCAGGTATCCTGCTCAAGGCTATAGTGTGATGTGAATGCGTGGACTGAAGACCACGTTGAAGCTTTGTAAATCTCTTCAATGGAGGCTGACTTTAAGTGAGCCACCGACGCAGCCATGGCTCTGACATTATGAGCCATGACACGGCACTCCAGAGTCAGCCCAGCTTGGGCATAAGTGAAGGATATGCAATCTGCTAGCCTACTGGATATTGTACATTTTCCGATGGCAACTCCCCTCCTGTTGGGATCAAAAGCACCAAAACAACTGGGCAGATTGTCTGAAGGGCTTTGTCCGTTCGATGTAAAAGGCCAATGCTCTCTTGCAGTCCAAGGTGTGCAAGCTGCTTTCGTCAGGGTGGGCATGAGGACAGGAAAAAATGTTGGCAAGACAACTGACTGATTCAGATAGAACTCCAACACCACCTTCGGCAGGAACTTAGAGTGCGTGCGGAGGACTACTCTGTTGTGATGAAACTTAGTATAAGCTGTGTTAACCACTAGGGCTTGAAGCTCACTGACCCTACGAGCTGAAGTAACAGCCACCAAGTAAATGACTTTCCAGGTCAAGTACTTCAGATGGCAGGAATTCAGTGGCTCAAAAGGAGCTTTCATCAGCTGGGTGAGAACGACATTGAGATCCCATGACACTGGTGGAGGTTTGACAGGGGGCTTTGACAAAAGCAACCTTCTCACGAAGTGAACAACTAAAGGCTGTCCAGAGATAGGCTTACCCTCTACACGCCAATGATAAGCACTAATTGCACTAAGGTGAACCCTTACGGAATTGGTCTTGAGACCAGACTCTGACAAGTGTAGAAGTTTTTCAAGCAGGGTCTGTGTGGGACAAGCAAGAGGATCTAGGGTCTTGCTGTCATACCGGATGGCAAACCTCCTCTATTTGAAAGAGTAACACCTCTTCGTTGAATCTTTCCTGGAAGCAAGACCTGGGAGACACCCTCAGAAAGACCTAAGGAGGCGAATTCTAAGCTCTCAACATCCAGGCTGTGAGAGCTAGAGACTGGAGGTTGGGATGCAAAAGCGACCCTTCATTCTAGGTTATGAGGGTTGGAAAACACTCTAATCTCCACGGTTCCTCGGAGGACAACTCCACAAGAAGGAACCAAATCTGATGCGACCAGAAGGGAGCAATCAGGATCATGGTTCAGCGGTCTTGCTTGAGTTTCAGCAAAGTCTTCCCTATCAGTGGTATGGGAGGATACACATACAGAAGGCCTTTTCCCCAATGAAGAAGAAAGGCATCTGATGCTAGTCTGTCATGGGCCTGAAGCCTGGAACAGAACTGAGGGACTTTGTGATTGATCTGAGTGATAAAAAGATCCACCGAGGGGGTGCCCTACGAAGTAACCACTCATGAGGTTGCATTACCCTGCTCAGTCTGTCGGCCAGACTGTTATTTACACCTGCCAGATAACTAGCTTGGAGAAAAATGTCATGACAGTGTGCCCAAAGCCACATCTGAACAGCTTCCTGACACAGAAGGTGAGATCCGGTGCCCCCCTGCTTGTTGGTGTAATACATTGCAACCCAATTGAATCAAGATGATTTGGTTGGACAGCTGATCTCTGAAAACCTTTAGAGCATTCCAAATCGCTCGCAATTCCAGGAGGTTGATCTGAAGACCGGTTTCCTGAAAGGACCAGGCTCCTTGAGTGTGAAGCCCATCTACATGAGCTCCCCACCCCAGGAAGGATGCATCCATCGTCAGCACTTTCTGTGGCTAAGGAATTTGGAATTGCCGTCCCATGATCAAATTGGACCGGATTGTCCACCACTGAAGAGAATTTTGAAAATCGATGGACAGTTGGATCACATCCTCTAGATCCCCCACAGCTTGATAACACTGGGAAGCTAGGGTCCATTGAGCTGATCTCATATGTAGACGTGCCACGGGAGTTACATGAACTGTGGAGACCATGTGGCCCAAAAGTCTCAACATCTGCCAAACTGTGATCTGTTGAGACGCTCGAACTATGGACACCAGGGACAGGAGGTTGTTTGCCCTTGCCTCGGGAAGATAAGCACGAGCTGTCTTCGTGTCCAGCAGTGCTCCAATGAACTCCAATTTTTGAACAGGAGTGAGATGGGACTTGGAGTAATTTATTACGAGCCCCAGTAGCTCTAGCACCTGAATAGTCATCTGCATGGACTTCCGAGCACCTTCCTCCGAGGTGCTCTTCACCAGCCAATCATCCAGATAAGGAATCACATGAACTCCCAGTCTGGGTAGCAACACTGCAACTACAGCCAGACACTTTGTAAACACTCTGGGCTCAGACGCCAGGCCACAGGGCAGTACATGGTACTGAAAGTGCTGAGTTCTCAGCCGAAATTGAAGATACTTCCTGTGAGCTGGAAGTATCGAGATGTGTGTGTAAGCATCCTTTAAGTCCAGAGAGTATAGCCAATTGTTCTCTTGAATCATGGGAAGAAGGGTGCCTGGGGAAACCATCCTGAACTTTTCTAGAAATAGGAATTTGTTCAGGGCCCTTAGGTCTAGGATGGGACGCAACTCAGACCTAAGGGCCCTGAACAATTTCTGAACAAGGAAGTTCCTGGAATAGAATCCCAGCCCTTCTTCCCCTGGTGGAACGAGTTCGACCGCTTGGGCCTTTAGAAGGGCGGAGAGTTCCTCTGCAAGTACCTGCTTGTGCTGGGAGCTGTAAGAATGAGCTCCCAGTGGGCAATTTGGAGGTTCAGAATCTAGATTGAAGGTGTATCCTAACCAGACTATTTGAATAATCCACTGGTTGGAGATAATGAGAGGCCACCTTTCGTGAAAAAACATTAACCTCCCTCCAACTGGCAAGTCGTCCAGACAGACACTTTTACAGAGACTATGCTGAACTAGAGCCAGTCAAAAGCCCATCCCTTGCTTTTGCTGGGGAGCAGCAGGGGCCTTAGGCGCACGCAGTTGACGAGAAGAAGTGCGCTGGGGCTGAGCCTGGGCAGGCTGCCGAGAAGCCAGAGTGTACCTACGCCTAAGCATAGGAATAGGGAGCACTCCTCTTCCCTCCAAAATACCTCCTAATTGAGGAGGTTGTAGCAGAAGACTCCCAGCGGGAGAGAGAATCCATAGCATCATTGTGCTTCTTGATCTGGCCAACAAGATCCTCTACTTTTTCACCAAAAAGGTTAGCCCCCCAGCAAGGAACATCCACCATTCACTGCTGGACTGAATAGTCCAGGTCAGAAACACACAGCCATGAGAGCAGCAATTCTGAATGCTACATCAAAAGTGTCGAAAGTACCCTTGGCCAGAAATTTATGGCACACCTTCTGCTGCCTGACCATCTGGTGAAAAGACTCAGCCTGCTCCGGAGGGAGGACACCAACCAGGCTGGACAGTTGCCTCACCGAGTTCTGCAAGTGGACGCTCGTGAAGAGCTGGTATGACTGAATTCTGGTGGTGAGCATAGTGGCCTGATACGTTTTCCTCTCAAAAGAGTCCAAGGTACTAGCTTCTCTGCCTGGGGGTGCCGAGTCACACTCTCTAGATCTGATACTGGGATTCAGCTTTCTTTGGGATCACGGGGCCAGACAGAGGGAATGACCAGTCCCGCAGAAGGATAGTCCAGGACCTCGAGCATCTCAGCCCTGGGCTCATCCTCAACCTCCATAGAGAAAGAAATTTCCATAGCCATTTCCCGCACAAAAGATGTAAAGGACAGACTCTCAGGGTGAGACACTCTCATTTCTGGTGGAGGGGAATGTTCAGAGGGAATCCCATAGGATTCGTCAGAAGAAAAGTATCTGGGATCTTCCTCTGACTCCCACGAATGCTCCTCTTCAGTATCGGATAAGACCTCTCTCAGGGCACTCCAAGACTGAGCCTGCCTCGACACTGAGGATCGACTTCCTCGATAGCGAAGTCGAGAGGCCGACGCCCGCCTGGACTGCGGCGAAGCTTCCTCCACCTACGTCGAAGGGGAGTCAACTTGGGTGGCAGCCGACACCGATGTCGCAGGCAGCATTGAGGCCGGGGACCTCACTGCAGGTGAAGGGCTAGACGCCACTTCAACAGACAGCATGGAAGGTGCAAGCACCCCCGACACCGAAGCAGACTGGTGCAGCAATCTTTCCAGAAGCTCTGGAAACAGGACCCGGACGCGCTCGTCGAGAACAGGCATCAGAGAAGGCTGCGTGGTCGGCGTAATAACCAGTAGCAGAATCTGCCTAGGTTCGGGAGCAGGTACCGGACTGCTAGGAGACCGATGCATCAGCACCTCCTGTATAGAGGGGGAGCGGTCCTCTCAGCGCTGATGCTTCTCGGGTGATGCCCCAGAGCTCCCGGCACCGTGTGTTGAAGGAGATCGATGACGGTGCTTCTTCGCCTTTGTTCACGCCCGTAATCGAGACTTCTCGATACCGATGAAGACGACGTGGAATCCTCACACCTCCTCAGGGCCGAGTCCGATGAAGGTCGGTCCCACGGGGCCTGGATAACAGGCCTCAAGCCAGGTGGAGACCCACTCAACGCTTCACTGCTCCCGGCGCAAGTTGGTCTCTCAGCAGCCATTACCTCTCCTCCCAACGTCGATGCCTCCCTTGATGTCGACACTGCCAACCTCGGTACCGATGTCGATGTCAAAGGACCGGACCAAGCCCCAAAAAGGTTTTTCTCGCTGGGCTTCTCGAGACACTTGAGTCCGTTTCTTCATATGAAGACAGACTACAAGCGGTTGGGCTATGGTTGGGCCCAAGGCACTGGATACACCATGAGTGAGTGTCGGTACATGAGATGGTCCTCTTGCCCCAAGAACAACGTTTGAAGCCGCTGGGTGTCTTCGATGACATGGGAGGAAAAACGGCTTCAGCGAAATCAAATGACGCGATTGTGCCAAAAAAAAAAGGACACAAAAGGGAAAAACCCGACTGTGTGGCCTAAAGGCCGGTCGCATCCAAAAAGAAATAAATCTTAAAAATTGAACAAAAGTAAAACTAACCAAAAAATAAAGGAAGGAACTCTTTTTTTTTTTTTTTTAACAAAATAAATAAAAAACGCAAAAAACTCTTTTTCCTGGGCCTAAACAAGGAGCACAGAAAGAACCTGCCGCACCTCGTCACGGAAAAACAGAAACTGAGGAGACGCGCTCGTGCAGCGGGCGGAAAGTTAGTCTGCGCACACGTGCCAGAAGACTCTGGCAAAACTTTTTTATATTTTGCTTTGCAAAACGCTGATTCCCAGGCCGACGCAGACGTCAACCCACACCTGTGAACAAACAGCCTGCTTGTCCTCAGAGAATGATTATCAAAATAAACAACACATTTTACATGGATATCTCAACTGGGACCTAGCTCCAATATCAATCACACATTGATGAAGGGAAAGGAATTGCCTACGTCTGGATTGAGTGGACCTTGCCACATCAGGAAAAATAGAAACTTTTCCCCAAAGAAAATTCAAGGCTTCTTTGACCAAACCACGCTAGCGATTCCCGCGCGGCAATGCCGACCAAGCTTATTCAAGTGAATCAGCTTTTGTCGGCATTTCCGTACCAGGAATAGCTAGCGTGGTTTGGTAAAAGAGGCCCTCAATTCTTTACATTTAAAATATAATCGTTATAAAGCTTCTTTATCTTGGTTGAAAACAAAAGAAAGCTATCTTTGCAATAATCTTCTCCTGAGATTTTCCAAAATTCCAGTCAAGTCCAAACTGTCTGAAGACGCATCCACCATAGATGATTTTCTAACCGGAGTCGAATGCCTCTTTGGAATTGGCATATAATATATTTTATGCAATGAAGGAAACCCCTCCGGGTAGTATTTAAACACTTCTTGCAAATACTTATAAAAAGCCTCAGGTGACATTGTAAGTAGTTGAGGAAAATTCAACAGGCACAAGTTCAATTCTTTAATATAATTTTCAAAACTCTTCAGTTTTCTCTGAAACAGAAGAAGTCTTGAATTAAAATACTTTGAGTCTGTTTAAACTGTTGAACTTGGCCTGTAATCTCGTTAATCTCCCCCTCCTGGATTTTAAAAGTGTTTTCTACTTTTTGAATCCTGGCTGCATTTTACCTACAGTGGGTAAAACTGAGGCACATACCCAATATATAGAGTCCAGAGCTGGCCCAAGAGAGTCTAAAGGTACCTCTGCAGGCTTAACCAGGGAAGGAACAACAATTCGTTTACCTGAGTCTTCCTGAGATCCTCCCGATTCAGCCAGGACCCCAGCCTGACTGACCGATGGAAAAAACCCTGAGACAGAGGGTGACTCCAGCCCGCCAACTGAAGAGATATTGCAGAAGGGCTGTCAGGTAACATTTGACCTTTACAGATGAAACAACACTCTGTAATAGGGTAGACACCCCTGATGGTGTGCATAGCATGAGGGATCTATAGCTAAAGCCAGAAGGATGCTTGGGTGAACAGGAAGAGGAAAGGTCCGCAGGAAAAAGGAAGTAATGGTGCTTCTGAATAAGTCTTTGGTGAAGCCCCATCTGTAGTACTGTGTACAATTCTGGAGACTGCACCTTCAAAAAGATATAAACAGGATGGAGTCGGTCCAGAGTGTGGTTACTAAAATGGTCAGTGGTCTTCTTCATCATAAAGCATATAGAGATAGACTCTGTCAGACTGTGAGCCCTTGTGCCTTGATCCCACACCTTAGCTGAGTCCAACGTCGGTGTCGAAAGGCGGCCGGACAACCCCGAATCTTTGCCTGGGAAGGGACGCCGTTCCCTGGAAGTTGAGCCTCCAGGTGCTGGCGGTCTACAGGTCTTCTGGAACCACACGGGGTTGTCGCCCAGGAAAGACACAGGTGGAAAACAGATACCCAGAAGGAGGTAGTCAGGATCTGGTCCGCGGTCAGTGCCGGCAGCAAACAAGCAATGGTCAGGATTCGGTCCAAGGTCAGGGCAGGCAGCAAACGAGCAATGGTCAGGATTCGATCCAAAGTCAGGGCAGGCAGCAAAGAACAGAGTCCAGAACAGGCAAAGGTCAAAAATCAGGACCAAATACAAGAAGGTCCAACCGCATTGCAACTACCCAGGAACTGAATAGAAGCCGAAGCACAGAAGGACTGAAGGCAAGGCTTTAAATAGTAAGGCAATCAGAGTCAACCATCCTCAGCTGAATCCAAAATGGCTGCCCCCACAGGATATCTCAAAGGACCAAATATGGGCTTCCTTCCTGTCCTCAGTACTCCAAGATGGCTTTCTAGGGGATGATCTATCCAAGATGGCTGTACTCCTTGAGCTATCCAAGACGGTTATGACTCTTGAGCTATCCAAGATGGCTGCAGCCATTGATCCAACCAAGATGACGGCTGCCAGAAATAGGAAACAGAAACAGACCTCCCTACGACTCAGACGGTACTGCGGGATGACCTAGCCGGGAGGAGCGTCGAACAGGTGAGGGATGTGACAGACTCATAGACCTCAATATGTATACTTTGGAAGAGAGAGGTGTTATGATGGAGATATTTAAACCAGGGGCGTAGCCAGACCTCGCCAGGAGGGGGGGCCAGAGCCCGAGGTGGGGGGGCACTGTTTAGCCGCCCCCCACTGCCGCCGCCACCACATCGGACCCCCCCCTGCCTACGATCCCCTTCAACCCCCCCCCTCCCGCCACCAACTCTCCCCCGCTGTCGCTGCCCGCCCCATCGCTGCAAATGATACCTTTTTTGAAGAGAGACTTCCTTTCGCGCTCGAGTAGTGCCTTTCTTCAACGAAGTTCCGGCGATCAGCTGTTTCATGCCGGCGTCGAAACAGCTGATCGCCGGAACTTCGTTAAAGAAAGGCGCTACTCGAGCGCGGAAGGAAGTCTCTCTTCAAAAAAGGTATCATTTGCGGCGACGGGGCGACGGAGAGTTGGTGGGGATCGTGGGGCAGGGGGCCAGGGCCAAATCTACGGGGCCCCGGGGCCCCTCAGGCCCCACGTAGCTACGCCACTGATTTAAACATCTCCGCAGAATAAATGCACAAGAGGCAGGTCTCTTTCAATTGAAAAGAAGCTCTGGAATGAGAGGGCATAAGATGAAGTTGAAAGGGAATGGACTCCTTTACAGAAAGGGTGGTGGATGTGTGGAACAACCTCCCACTGGAGATGGTGGAGACAGGGACTCTATCTGAATTCAAGAAAGGAAAAGCATATGGGATCTCTTAGGGGGAGAAAGAAATAGTGGATGGTATAGCTAAGCAGACAAGATGGGCCAAATGGCCTTTACCCGCCGTAATTGTATATGTTTCTTTACAAAAAAAACACTTTCAGGTATTACAATTTTAACAAATTTTCAGTCATTTTGCACATACGTTTACATTTTTAATACATTTTAAATGCAATTAAAAGTGGTACAGCTACAGTGTGGATTTCCTTGTAAAGTAGAAAGTCATTTATAAACATGAAAACGATCTCACGTTGACAGAATAGATTGGGGTTTGGAAACCCCAATTACATTAGTATGATTATCTATTTACAAGAACACAGGACTATTAACACAATGCTATCCCACCAAAATTATACGCCAACAAAACTGTATTTAAACATTTGTAATAATTATGACGTCAAGCACTTGGACTTCATATACTAGCATTCACATCATTCAAATATTTCTGTAGCCCAATATTGTTTTTATGTTTTTTTTTTAAGCACACAACTTTACCTTTCATAAAGTTGTATACACAGCCTTAATTGAGAGAGCATACTATATTTAGTTCCTGAGAACTTCAAATGCTGTTTGTATTATGGATGCCAAAACTTGAAATTCTGTAATTGCTTTATACAAAGTGTAAAATTTTTATAAACTTTCACTATAAAAATAACAATGAAATTACTTCCTTTAAATTTTTTTTTACTAATAACAGAGACTATGCCAAACTTTCACTAAGCTTTAATTCATACTTCCTACAGACTGTACATGTATACATTTTATCCAGACTTCTAAAGAGAATTATAATGCATTAATGACAGGAACTCTGGTAATGGAAAAAGGTCATTCTCTCTTGAACACCTTCTGTTTTAAACTATTATACATAAAGACATTTGAGAAAGCAAAGAATTAAAAGCCAGCCTCTGTGAAACCCATTACTGAAATACCGGAGAAGAATAATCTGTATCAAATGTAGTAGAATAGCAGACTCTTTTGGATCTAAATTAACTGCAGCCATAGAAACGCTTTTTATACTTATTATATATCTGCATGTTGATGCAATTATTAAAAGAACACCTGACAGCATCAGACTTATTTAATTGAATTAATTAAACAGGGTGAATAGTCCCTGAATTCCTGCTATATGAAATTTGTACAAAAAACCAACACTATCATTTGTAAACTACAGTTAAAGTTATTTGCAAGACAAAATATGGTGAAAATTAAAGTACACCAAAGGTCTATATTTTGAAATTCTCACATATATATGAAGAAATAATTTTTTGGTCCAATTTTTCAACTGAACTATCTCATTAGTATTATACTCAAAAATGTGCATAATAATCTACAAAATGTGTTTATCTCAAACATGAAGAAAATATTTTCAATTTCCAAAGTAAAAAAGTATTTAAAAAAAGACATTAAAGTGAAAAACTGAATCCACTCCTATAATTCTTGCAAAGAAAATTAATGTAGAAATTCTGAAATCAATATTCATTATAAGAACTCTATTAAAGATCTCATTTCATCCAATCTTCCTTTAAAAAAAAGAGGATGGAGAAATTAGGTCTTACCTGAATTTTCTTTCCATTAGTTCTTCACAATATTCCAAGACAAGTGGTTAGTCATGTCCATTGACCAGCAGGTGGAGATAGAGAACACAGAACTGAGCACCAACCCCTAGCCACCCAGTATAGTACACAAGCCAACAGAAGAAACACCGGTGCATGAACAGCAACCAACCAAAACTAACAAGGCAAAAACAACCCCTTGACATCAGGAACCAGAACACTGTGCAGAGCAACCAGATGGAAACAACGCTGAAGAATGGAAGGGCTCCTGGAATAGTGTGAAGAACTAATGGAAAGAAAATTATCAGGTAAGACCTAATTTCTCCATTACGTTTCTTCCCACTATTCCAGGACAAGTGAGATGTTTAAAAGCTATCCCTGCGAGAGTGGGACATCGACCTTGCTGCCCAAAAAACTGACACCCCAAAGGCCACATCTGACCACAAAGCAACATCCACCCGATAATGCCGCCCTGCAAATGTCCAACGGAGAAGACAAAGATCTCTCCGCCTACGTCGTCACCATCCACCTAGTAGAGTGGGCCTCCAGGCCCAAAGGCAAAGCCTTCCCTGCCAGGATATAGGCGGCAGCCACTGCCTCCTTCAACCAGCAGGCAATGGATACTTTGGAAGCAATAAGACCCAACCTCTGCTTACCATACAGCACAAACAACCTATCTGAGCAACGAAGTTGTTAGTCGCCTCCAGGTAATGCAGAATAGCCCTCTGCACATCCAGAAGCCACAAGGAGGCATACTGGGCCCCTACATCCTCCCATTGAAAGGAAGAAAGCTCCACAGATTGATTGATGTGAAATGCCGAGACGACCTTGGGTAGAAAGGACGGTACTGTCTGCAGGGAAACCCTTCTTTCCAAAAAAAGGAAAATAAGATCCCTACAAGAAAGCGCCTGAAGCTCAGAAACATGACGGGCTGACGTGACTGCCACCAAGAAGACAGTCTTCAGAGTAAGATCCTTCAGGGTAGCCTGATGAAGAGGCTCAAAGGGAGGGCGCTGAAGAGCTTGAAGAACCAGATTGAGGTCCCATTCTGGGCAGGGCACCCGGAAGGGTTGCAGAAGGCGACCCACTCCTTTTAGAAAATGCACCACATCCGGGTGCGCCGCAAGAAAGGAGTTCTGCAAACGCCATCGGAAGCAGGCCAAGGCCACCACCTGGACCTTCAAGGACCCCAGCGCCAATCCTTTGTGCACCCCTTACTACATGAAGGCCAGAATGTGCCCAACCGAATTGAGAAAGGGATCCAGACCCCTCTATGCACACCAGCCCTCAAAAACACGCCAGACTCGGGCATAGGCAGACGACATAGTGTTTTTGGGCTCAAAGCAGGATCGCAGTAACGGAATCTGAATAGCCCTTTTTCCTCAAGCAAGTCCTCTCAAAGGCCAAGCCGTAAGACCAACGGGGGAGGCATCCTCCATGGCCACTGGACCCTGATGGCTGGCCGTCCAGGAGCCTGACAAGGTTGGCATACCAAGGACGCCTGGGCCAGTCTGCAGCCACCAGGATCACTCTGTCCCGATGGGCTGCCACCCTTCTCAACAGTCGGCCCAGCATCGACCAAGGAGGGAAGATGTACAGCATGCCCTCCTTGAGCCATGACTGAAGTAGGGCATCCAGACCCAAGGAATGCTGTTTCATGCGGCAGCTGAAGAACTGTGGAACTTTGGCATTGGCCTTCATGGCCATAAGTTCCAGGCAAAGACCGCCAATGACGAAACACCAGTTGGAACGCCTCTGAAAACAGCTCCCACTCACCAGGATCCAACGCATGACGACTGAGAAAGTCAGCCTCTACGTTGAGGTCCCCCACAATGTGCGTGGCTGAGAGGCAAGCCAGGTGCCGCTCCGCCCAGACCATCAGCAGGGCGGACTCCCAAGCCAGTTGGCTGCGGTGGGTCCCCCCCCCCCTGCTTATTGATATAGGCTACTGTTGTCGAATTGTCCAAGAACGTATGGACCGCTGCCCCATTCAACAACGAAGCAAAGGACTTCAGAGCCAGCCGAACCGCCCAGAGCTCCAGAAGATTTATGGGCCAGCAAGCCTCTCTTGAAGACCAAGGGCCCTGACCCAGATGACCGCTTTAATGGGCCTCCCAGCCCGTCAGACTGGTATCTGTTGTCACCACCTCCCATTTCAGGATCAGGCAAGGCATGCCTCAATGCAATGACCGAGTCATCACCACATGTTCCGTCTGGCATCCAATGTCCAAGGAAATCGGAAGTGCTAGGTATCCGACACTGGAGACCAATGGGTGAGCAGAGAACGCTGGAGTGGGCGCATGTGTGCCTGTGCCCAAGGAACGACCTCCATGGCAGCTGTCATGGAGCACAGGACCTGCACATAATCCCAGACCCGCAGCCGGGAAGAAAAGAGAAGGGCCCGCACCTGGCCCACCACCTTCACCCGCTGCCATTCTGACAGAAAGACCCAAGCAAACTAGGTATCGAAGAGGACACCCAGGCGCTAAGAAGGGGTCAGGCAGCGCTTGTCAAAATTGATCACCCATCCCAATAACTTCAGAAGCTGGACAACCGTGGAGGTCGCTTCCAAGTTGTTCTGAGGAGATGAAGCTCAAATCAGCCAATTGCCCAGGTAAGGGTAAACCTGGATACCCTGCTTCCGGAGATAAGCTGCTACCACAACCATAACCTTGGAAAATGTCCTTGGCACCGTAGCCAGGCCAAAGGGGAGGGCCCAGAACTGGGTGGCCCATCACCGCAAAGTGATGGAACTCCTAATGAGGGCCCCAAATCGGAATATGGAGGTACACTTCTTTGAGGTCGAGACAGGTGAGAAACTCCCCCTCCTGCACTGAGGCAATGACAGACCGCAGGGCTTCCATCCAAAAATGGGACACTTACAGACATTTGTTGACACTCTTGAAGTCCAGGATGGGTCTTACTGTGCCCTCCTTTTTGGGAGACACAAAATAAATGGAGTACTGACCCAGTCCTCGCTCGGCTTCTGGAATGGGTACAATGGCCCGAAGGGACAGTAAGGACCGTACCGTGGACCTGACCTGAGCCTCCGGGTGGCCCCTTGATAAGGGGACTGCAAGAAGTGCAGAGCGACTGGGCAGGAGAATTCTAACCAGTAACCGTCGCATAGAATGTCCAACACCCACTGATCCGAGGTGATGGAGGCCCACGCATCCTGAAATGCCTGAAGGCATCCTCCTATTGGCCTGAACGCGTGGGCCAATGCACCATCATTGTGACTGATGGGAAGCAACAACCACCCGCCCTGACTTTCCCAAACTCTTCCTGTTGTAATGAAAGGAAGACTGAGGGGACTGGAATTGAGGCCGCTGACCAAAGGCCAGATGGCCTGGCCTGTATATTTTACTGTCCTGAAAATGAGGACGAGCGGAACTTGATTAGTGACCGAATGCCCTAGGGTGGTCCTCCGGCAGGCGCTGGGGCCTAGCCTCCTCAAGGTCCTTAACAAGTTTGCTAAGATCCTCACTGAAGAGCAACTTCCCCCGAAAGGGCAGCTTGACCAAGTGGGCTTTAGAGGCCGTGTCCGCCGACCAGGCCTGAAGCCACAGATGGCGCCTCGCTGTGACTGTCAGCGACATACCCTTAACTGAAGCCAACAGTATGTCGTAGACCGCATCTGCCAGGTAAGCGAGACCTGCCTCCATCCTAGCCGCCCGAAAGCCACTTCTAGCCCCCGACTTCTGGTGCCAATGTAAACAGGCACGGGCATCAAAAGAGCTGCACATGGCGACTTGGAGATCCAAGGCTGCCACCTTGAAAGTCTGCTTCAGGGCCTGTTCCAACTTCTCCTGTAGGTCCTTCAAGGCTACTCAAGGCCACCCCGTCTTCCACTGTCAGAGTGGTCTTGGTAACTGCCGTCACCAAGGAATCCACCTTCATAAACACCAATTTCTCCTTCTCTTCCAGCACCAGGGGGTAGAGGCGGACCACAGCTCTACCCACTCTAAGACTCGAGACTGGGGTATCCCATTCAGCGGAGATGAGATCCTGGATATCCAAATGCATAGGGAATGCCTTAAGATGGACCCTGAAGGCCCTTCATAATACTAGCCTGCTGTGGTCCCGCAGAACCCCTCATGGGCTCCATAATTGATAGAGCCGCCAGGGCCTCTGAAATCAAAGACCATATATTCATCCCTCTGGAAAAGCCTGAGCACCCGAGGGTCATCCCCTTCACCCGAGGGGATCTCCCCCTCCTCCAAGGGCTCCAAAATACAAGGGCCCTCCAAGGAGACAGATTCTTCATCTGACAGAGGACAGACTGGAGAGCAACTCTCCGTGGGGTCATCCACAGGGGCATACCGGGAACATTTGGAGGGAGGGGGACTGTTCCGACCCTGCTCCCCCCAGGACCCCTGGGGTCGGCAGAGCAGCGCCCCCATGCTTCAACAGGAAGGCCTGGTGGAGCAAAAGAACAAATTCAAAAGAAAAGGGCACTCCCTGAGAAGGCAAGCCCCCCCCCCAAATTAACAGCCACCTCCTCTGCTGCTGGCAGAGAATGCTCACTGACTGCCGCAGGCAAAATGACCAATGTTCCCGCCTTGAGCAAAAGCACTAAGAAGGCCAACCAGGCAGCCGGAGCACGGATCCGAACTACAATCCCCAAAAGGCGCGCAAGCAGGATCCCCACCTCCACTCAGAGTCACCGGTCTGCAAACCATGCAGCAGCCCGAGGAATGCCGACCCCCCACAAGTGGAATAGCACTTCACCCCTTCCACAGGGCCCAAAATGCTACTGCCGCAAAGAAAAAAAAACAGGCGTTGCCGAAAAAATGCCCCGAGGTCTGACTCTGAATGGGAGCGCTGTGGCAGAGATACTGTATCTTTTTTTTGTTGTTGTTAAGCGCCAAAGAGAAAAGAAGCATGCCACTGGAATCGCCCTGCTAACGGTGACCCGAAGAAGAGCAGGAGGCTCACCGCCTGGATCCTGAGCTGACGGGGGATGTGGGAGTACCTCCAGAACCCACTCTCCCCAGGCCACGACCGACACTGCTGGTCTGTGCCCCTTCTCCTCACTGCCAAACCCTGCCTTTTCTTTTTTTGATTTGCCGGTTGCTGAGCAGACATCAACACAGGGAGGAAAGGAAAGGAAAAACCTCCAGGCGGGAAATGAGACAGGGACCCAGCATAACCAGGTATGTCTGCAACCTTCTAGTACCCCTCAACTGGGAGCCAGTCACCAACTGGACCAGGAGACGCACACTCTAATCCAGAGACAGAAGAAGTATGTCCATCCACCTGCTGGAGATAGAAAAAACTGAGGAACTGGGCTGCTAGCATGTGGCTAAGTAGTGGTGCTCAGTTCTGTGTTCTCTATCTCCACCTGCTGATCTATGGACATGACTATCCACTTGTCCTGGAATAGTGGAAAGAAAAGTAATGGAACACTTTTTAAATCCTTAAGTAGCAAATAACCTGCCAAGGTAATGTTCAAAGATCTAGCTTGAAAATTTGGGATGTGTGCAAAGTATTCACAAGAATTTTACAGTGAAGTTCCCATGTTCATTCTCTTTCCCACCCTAACTTCACTACAGACCCACCCCTTTCATACTTTGCTAAAAGTATGCATGCAGCTTCACACTAAAGAGTGTACAATTTTCACCTCCCAGAATTTCCCTGGATGGCTCCTTCATTATTCAGGAAAATCCAATTAAAACTTATTCTCAAAAGGTAAAATTAATTCATTACCTGGGCCAAGGTTGAACCAGGCCATCAATCCCTGCCTTGACGACCTCTTTCCTTTCTTCAACTAAAGGTGGCAATTTATCATTGACACTATGAAGTCACAACACAGAGACCCCAGTGATCCACTATGAGCTGGAAAGCCTCCAGGCCGGGTGTTCCAGTTACATCACCAAGTATGAAGGCTAGTGTAGGCTGCTAAACAGGATAGGTGTACCCACAAGAACCCATAAATCCCATAAGAATCAATGCAAAACATTACTTACACTTTGCAACTAAACCTAAACAATTCCCTGGGACTCTCAGGAAGCAGACAAACTAAGGAATCCCCTCACTCCTATCTTCCTGCTATCTCCCATACCAACAGGATGCACAAAAGCTGCAATCAATGGGCAAGGGAAGACAAGGTCTCCTGAATGACCATCCTACCAAAGGCTGTATCCTCCTTGGCATGAGCATCAATCTTGTAAAGCTTTACAAATGAATTTAACGATGTTTACACCACTGCTCTGCAAAACTCTTCTGGCAACACTGTCCCAAGAAGTCACCTGGGCTTGAGAAAAGTGCATGTGCAACCCACTGCGCAACAGTTTACATTGAAGAATTGTAAACTGCCTTAATCCAGTGACTTGGAAGCTGCCTCAGTTCTACATATCCACTGAAACAACAAAAAGAGCCTATCAGACCTATGGAAAGGTTTTTTACACTTTCAAATATTGCAAGAGGAGCCAATAATCCAATTTTTGGATCTTTTGAGACAAATCTGAATTCTTGCCAACTACAAAGTCAGGTAGAAACCACTTTAGACAAGAATGACAAAACTGTCCTAAAGGAAACTATGTCCTAAAAGAAGGAAAAATAAGGGTCTCTGCAGGAGAGGAGCTCCAAAACTCTTCTGACCAAGCAAAGAGCAAGCAGAAGCACCATCCAGAGTGAGGTCCTTCAAGGAAGTTAATTTTAATGTTTCAACACTCATACCATCTGAGGCATTAAGAACCAGATGAAGATCCTACTGGGAAGGACTGCCTAAAACAAAGGGTGAATATGCTTTACCTCATGCAAGAACTGAATCACTATCCAAATGGGTGACTATTGGGCTCATTTTTGAAAGAGAAGGGTGCCCGTCTTTCGACACAAATCGGGAGATGGGCATCCCTCTCCCAGGGTCGCCCATATTGGCATAATCAAAAGCCGACTTTGGGCGCCCTCTGCTGCTTTCTGTTGCGGGGACGGCCAAAGTTCCCTGGGGTGTGTCAGAAGCATAGCGAAGGCGGGACTGGGGCGTGCTTAACACATGCGCATCCTCGGCAGATAATGGGAAAAAAGAAGGTCATCCCTGACGAACACTTGGCCGACTTTACTTGGTCCTCTTTTTTTTCACAACCAAGCCAAAAAAATGTGCCCTAAATGACCAGACGACCACCGGAGGGAATCGGGAATGACCTCCCCTCACTGCCCCAGTGGTCACTAACCCCCTCCCACCCTTAAAAAACCCTTTTAAGGAAGAAGCCTTCACTCGATCCAAGATGGCGTTTGAAACGGATGTGCGTTCAAGTGTCTCCTGAACGCTAGTTAGATTCCTGGACTGTGGTGTATCCCCTATGAGCCCCGCAAGTTGGCTGTGGGGAAAAGGAAAGCAAAAATTAACGTGCTCACCTCCACGAGCCGTTCTGTGTCCTCCACCATGAGACAGGCAACTCTAGACGAGATGGTGACCCGAACGCCGGGGGCCTCAACGTGTGCTACGGTAACCCAGGAAGAACGGGAACTTAGTACCGAGGGAGTTACATTGAGTCCTCCCTCGATTACAGCCCCCCCGAGACCCAGAGAAGAGATTGCTTCGGTGGAGCAACAGTTTGGTACACCCGAAAGTGGAGGACTCCCTGCTGCTGCAAGAGGAGGCCCCGTAGCGACTTCTTCACCTATGGGAACAGCTCGAGGACAGGATGTATATTCCCTTTCCTCTCAGGCGCAGGAGAATCTCTCTGGAGCTCTCGGTGGACGAAGACCGGCTGTAGTGACCCTTGATATTTTATGGGACGCAATACAGGGTCTGAATGCTACTCTTCAGCAAATATCTAACGCCACTCGTGGAGAAATGGCTGAAATCAAGCAAATTCAGGACTCTTTTACTGCCCAGCTCGAGACTCATACAACTAAAATAGAGGTACTTGAAAACGATATACAAACTTTAAAAAATTTTTCTTCTTCCGTCTCTAAAGATAAAAATATTCAAACCCGGAAGATTGAATACCTTGAAAACCAGATAAGGAGAAACAACTTAAGACTCTTGAATTTTCCCAAATCCCCATTGATACCAGCGTTAGAAATGTTTAAAAGATATCTTAAGGATGTTTTGCATATCCCTCCGGAGAATATTCCCCCTATTACTAGGATTCAGTATATTTCTGGCATAAGAAATGTAGAAAACCCAGTTTTACCAAATCTAAATTTAACAGAATTCCTTGAGACGTCACTGGAGACTATTACAGAAAGGACCACTATGATAGTGACGTTTGCACTTGAACTGGACCGAAACAATATACTTAAATTGTTTTTCAGCCATATTAAGGATAGCTTTCTAGGAGCAAGAATTCAAATGTTCCCAGACCTCTCTAGGGATACACAAAAGAGAAGGAAGGAATTTTTACAATTGAAATTAAGACTGCTAAATATAGGTGGAACCTTTCTTCTCATGTATCCCTGCAGATGTATTGTTTCGTTAAATTCCTCTAATTATATGTTTTTTGAACCTAGTAAACTATTAGAACTCATTTTGTCTAAGGAGTAGAATAAGACCTTAGTATATGAAGTACTATGTATCGGCTGCACCTTTGAGGAAACCCTTCCGTTTCTTCTTTCTTTTTCCTTTATTCAAATGTTTTTGAAATTAATTTACATAGAGCTTGGATCTAATTTGTGGACAAAAATTAATAAGGTCTTTCTTATGATAGAATTAGTTTTGATTTTTCTGAATTCCTTTATGTTTATGTTATCTCATGAATGTAATTTAAAATACATAAATAAAATAAAAAAAAAAAACCCTTTAAAAATATTTTTCCACCCATGCCAGCCTCAAATATCGTACCCAGCTCCCTGACAGCAGTATGCAGTTCCCTGGAGCAGTTTTAGTAGGTACTGCAGTGCACTTCAGGCAGGCGGACCCAGACCCATCCCCCCCTACCTGTTAAACTTGTGGTGGTAAATGTGAGCCCTCCAAAACCCACCACAAACCCACTGTACCCACATCTAGGTGCCCCCCTTTATCCCTAAGGGCTATGGTAGTGGTGTACAGTTGTTGGGCATGGGTTTTGGGGGGCTCAGCAAACAAGGTAAGGGAGCTATGCACCTGGGAGCTTTTCCTGAAGTCCACTGCAGTGCCCCCTAGGATGCCCGGTTGGTGTCTTGGCATGTCAGGGGAACCAGTGCACTACGAATGCTGGCTCCTCCCACAACCAAAGGGCTTGAATTTTGTCATTTCTGAGATGGGCATCCTCAGTTCCATTATCGCCGAAAATCAGGGATGACCATCTCTAGGAACAACCATCTCTAAGGTCAACCTAAATGTGAAGATTTGGGCGTCCCCGACCGTATTATCGAAAAGAAAGATGGCCGCCCATCTTGTTTCGATAATACGTGTTTCCCCGCCACTTCGCGGGATGTCCTGCGAGGACGCCCTCAGGAAAACGAGGGTACCCCGTTCGATTATGCCCCTCCACATATATTCCATGAAACTTGTCTTTTAAAGATAAGATAATTCTTTGAAGATTCAGGTAGTTGCTGAGAGCCAACCCATAATCCAGTCCTTTCTGAACTGAGACCAAAACGGAAGGCAACTAAGCTGACTATGGGAAAGCACCTAATCTATCTACCCGTACTCAAAGCCAGAGCAGTAAGCCAGAGACAGGATGCCTACAAGGTTTCAACAATGTGGAAATAACTTGTGCAGAGTACCCCCCCTTGATCATGAAATGCTGTCTCTCAAGGGCCAAGCTGTAAGCCACAAGGGATCTGGGTACTCCACCAAGACTGGACCCTACTCCAGGATCCCCCATTTCCGCGGAATGAAAAAAGAGAACCCAACAGCAAGTGCACCAGGACTATCTACCAGAGACAGCCTGGCCAGTACAGTCAACAGAAAGCCCAAAAATAGATGAGTGGCTGCCCTTAATACCACTTTGCTGATCAGTGACCAAGGAGCAACAAAACGAGGCTCTTACCTGGGCCAAGGCTGAACCAGGTTATCAATCCCTGCCATGCAAACCTCCTTCCTTTCTTCATAAGTACATAAGTATTGTCATACTGGGAAAGACCAAAGGTCCATCAAGTCCAGAATCCTGTTTCCAACAGTGGCCAATCCAGGTCACAAATACTACTACTTATTTCTAAAGCACTACTAGACGTACGCAGCGCTGTACACTTGAACATGAAGAGACAGTCCCTCCTTGATAGCGCTTACAATCTAATTACAAAACATTTTATACTGCTTATCCCAGAAATAGTGGATTTTCCCCAAGTCCATTTAATAATGGTCTATGGACTTTTCCATTAGGAAGCCGTCCAAACCTTTTTTAAACTCCGCTAAGCTAACCGCCTTTACCACATTCTTTGGCAACGAATTCCAGAGTTTAATTATACGTTGAGTGAAGAAAACATTTCTCAGATTTGTTTTAAATTTACTACATTGTAGCTTCATCGCATGCCCCCTAGTCCTAGTAATTTTGGAAAGTGTAAACAGACGCTTCATATCTACCAGTTCAACTCCATTCATTATTTTATAGACCTCTATCATATCTCCCCTCAGCCGCCTTTTCTCCAAGCTGAAGAGCCCTAGCCGCTTTAGCCTTTCCTCATAGGGAAGTCGTTCTATCCCCTTTATTATTTTCGTCGCCCTTCTTTTCACCTTAACTAATTCCACTATATCTTTTTTGAGATGCAGTGACCAGAATTGAACACAATATTCGAGGTGCGGTCACACCATGGAGCGATACAAAGGCATTATAACATCCTCATTTTTGTTTTCCATTCCTTTCCTAATAATACCTAACAATATATTTCCTTTCTTAGCCACAGTAGCTCACTGAGCAGAAGGTTTCAACGTATCATCAACGATGACACCTATATCCCTTTCTTGGTGCGTGACTCCTAACGTGGAACTTTGCATGGCGTAGCTATAATTCGGGTTCCCCTTTCCCACATGCATCACTTTGCACTTGCTCACATTAAACGTTACCTGCCATTTAGATGCCCAGTCTCCCAGTCTCATAAGGTCCTCTTGTAATTTTTCACAATCCTCCCGAGATATAACAACTTTGAATAACTTTGTGTCATCAGCAAATTTAATTACCTCACTAGTTACTCCCATCTCTTTATAAATATGTTAAAAAGCACCAGTCCCAGCACAGACCCGTGGGGAACCCCACTAACTACCCTTCTAAGTACATAAGCATCGCCATGCTGGGACAGACCAAGGGTCCAACGAGCCCAGCACTCTGTCACCAACAGCAGCCAAAAGAACAAGCAATTTGTCCTGCCCATCCTAGAAATACTGTATTATTCCCTCGTCCATTCAATAACATTCTATGGATTTTTCCTCCAGGAAGCTGTCCAACCCTTTTTTGAAGTCCACTAAGTTAACCGCCATTTAACCCTACTCTCTGTTTTCTATCTTTTAACCAGTTTTTAATCCACAATAGAACATTACCTCATATCCCATGACTCTCCAATTTCCTCTGGAGTCTTTCATAAAGTACTTTGTCAAACGCCTTCTGAAAATCCAGATACACAATATCAACCCGCTCACCTTTATCCACTTGTTTATTCACTCCTTCAAAGAAATGTAGTAGATTGGTGAGGCAAGATTTCCCTTCACTAAATCCATGTTGACTGTCTCGTTAATCCAGGCTTTTGAATATGCTCTGTCATTTTGTTCTTAATAACAGTCTCTACCATTTTGCCCGGCACCGACGTCAGACTCACCGGTCTATAATTTTCCGGATCTCCTCTGGAACCATTTTAAATAATCGGCGTTACATTGGCCACCCTCCAATCTTCTGGTACCACACTCGATTTTAAGGATAAATTACATATTACTAACAATAGCTCCGTAAGCTCATTCTTCAGTTCTATCAGTACTCTTGGATGAATACCATCTGTTCTATGAAATTTGCTACTCTTCAGTTTGTAGAACTGCCCCATTACATCCTCCAGGTTTAAAGAGAATTCATTAAGTTTCACCGACTCGCCAGCTTTACTGGCACCGGTATCCCACCCAAATCTTCCTTGGTGAAGACCGAAGCAAAGAATTTATTTAATCTGTCCACTACGGTTTTATCTTCCCTGATCGCCCCTTTTACTCCTCAGTCATCTAGTGATCCAACTGATTCTTTTGCCAGCTTCCTGCTTTTAACATACCTAAAAAACATTTTACAATATGTTTTTGCCTCCAACGCAATCTTTTTTTCAAAGTCCCTCTTAGCCTTCCTTATCAGTGCTTTGCATTTGACTTGATATTCCTTATGCTATTTCTTATTATTTTCAGTCGGTTCCTTCTTCCATTTTCTGAAGGATTTTCTTTTAGCTCTAATAGCTTCCTTCACCTCACTTTTTAACCACGCCGACTGTCGTTTGGTCTTCCGTCCTCCTTTTTTAATACGAGGAATATATTTGGCCTGGGCTTCCAAGATGGTGTTTTTGAACAGCATCCACGCCTGATGTAAATTTTTGACCCTCGCAGTCGCTCCTCTAAGTTTTTTTCACCGTTCTTCTCATTTTATCATAGTCTCCATTTTTAAAGTTAAACACTAACGTATTTGATTTCCTATGTATACTTACTTCAAAGCTAATATCAAATCCAAATATATTATGATCACTGTTATCAAGCGGCCCCCAGCAACATTACCTCAAGCACCAGATCATGCACTCCACTAAGAACTAAGACTAGAATATTTCCTTCCCTCGTCGGCTCCTGTACCAGCAGCTCCATAAAGCTGTCCTTGATTTCATCAAGGAATTTTACCTCCCTAGCATGTTACATTTACCCAGTCAATATCGGGATCATTGAAATCGCCCATTATTATTGTGTTGCCCAGTTTGTTTGCGTCCCTAATTTCCTTTAGCATTTCTGCATCCATCTCTTCATCCTGGCCAGGTGGACGGTAGTACACTCCTATCACTATCCTTTTCCCCTTTACACATGGAATTTCAATCCACAGTGATTCCAAGAAGTGTTTTGTTTCCTGCAGAATTCAAGGCTCTCGTTAATATACAATGCTACCCCCTCCACCAATTCGATCCACTCTATCACTACGATATAATTTGTACCCCGGTATGACAGTGTCCCACTGGTTATCCTCCTTCCACCAGGTCTCAGAGATGCCTATTATATCTAATTTTTCATTTAGTGCAATATATTTTAACTCCATCCTTTTTTTTAGGCTCCTGGCATTCACATATAGACATTTCAAACTATGTTTGTTGTTCCTATTTACATCATGCTTAGTACTTGACAGTATTAATTTGCAATCTTTTGTCTGATTTTTATTTAAGGACACCTGATCTACTAAGGTCTCTTTTGCAACCTCACTATCAGGATACCCTATCTTCCCTGTTTTGGTGATATCTTTGAAAGATACCTTATCCCGAACCATGCGCTTTTGAGCGACTGTTGGCCTTCACCCCGTTTCTAGTTTAAAAGCTGCTCTATCTCCTTTTTAAATGCCAATGCCAGCAGCCTGGTCCCACCCTAGTTAAGGTGGAGCCCATCCTTTCGGAATAGGCTCCCCCTTCCCCAGAATGTTGCCCAGTTCCTAACAGATCTAAAACCCTCCTCCCTGCACCGTCTCATCCACGCATTGAGACTCCGGAGCTCTGCCTCTCTCTTGGGCCCTGCACGTGGAACGGGTAGCATTTCAGAAAATGCTACCCTAGAGGACCTGGATTTGAGCTTTCAACCTAAGAGCCTAAATTTGGCTTCCAGAACCTCTCTCCCACATTTTCCTATGTCATTGGTACCCACAAGTACCAAGACAGCAGGCTCCTCCCCAGCACTATCTAAAATCCTATCTAGGTGACGCATGAGGTCCACCACCTTCTCACCAGGTAGGCAAGTCACCAGGCGATCCTCATGTCCACCAGCCACCCAGCTATCTATATGCCTAATGATCGAATCACCAACTACAAAAGCTGTCCTAACCTTTCCCTCCCGGTCAGCACTTGGAGACATAACCTCGATGCGAGAGGATAGTACATCCCCTGGTGGGTAGGTCCTGGCTACAGGAGTACTTCCTACTTCACCAGGGTGATGCTCTCCTTCTAGGAGACCTCCCTACTCCAAGGTAGCACAGGGACTACCAGACTGGAGGTGGGACTTCTGTACAACATCCCTGTAGGTCTCCTCTATGTACCTCTCTGTCTCCCTCAGCTCCACCAAGTCTGCTACTCTATCCTCAAGAGAACGGAAACGTTCTCTGAGAGCTAGGAGCTCTTTGCATCGGGCACACACATATGACATCTCACCAACTGGGAGATAATCATACATGTGACACTCAATGCAAAAGACTGGATAGCACCCCTCTCGCTGCTGGACTGCTGACTCCATCTTAGTGTTTTTGAGTTTTTTTAATAATTTAAAACTTGCTACAGTATTAAGGATATTAGCCTAATATAAAAGTGTCTTTTAGTTTATATAGTATATTGTATGATTTATTTAGTGTTTCCTTCTAAGATGGTAATGAAATGTATTTAAAACTCTGTAAGAGCACTCCTTGCTTGTTACCCTAATTACAATAACTGACTATAAATGAAGAGTTGTCCTGGGGTGGGCGGGAAGACTAAACTAGATCCTGCAGTGCCTGCTAGATTCTATCTGTTAATGGTGTGGTACAAAGTTTTTAAAACTAAGTGGAAAAGACTATGGAGATTAGTTGATAGGCAAAATAAAAATAAAAATATAAAAAGCAAATTCTATCACTAACCTAAAATTCCTCCTTTAAACCCCAATCTTTAAGTTCCCAAAGCACAAAGCAAAATAGCGTTCACTTAGCAGAGAAATGTCCTCTTCTCTCTGAACTTCTCAGAAAGAAAGTTCAGTGGGACCTTTCCTCTTTATATAGTTTTGAGTCTAAGGGGCCTTTTTTAAACAGGTTCTTTGAAGATGACTCAGCAACCTATGCAAATATTCTACTTCTCCACACCTTAATTTACACTTAATTGAGGTCGCTGGATGAGCTACCTCTCCAGCAGCCAAGGAACAGAAAATAACTGCCTTTTAGAACAAGAGTTTTTGGCTGTTTAGTTTCTACCTCTAGAAAAGGTTTCAGTTTAAAACTATGGGAAAAATGCCTATTTCTAGAGAACTTTTCAGTTTAAAACTATGTGAAAAGGGTTTGTACACTATCCATCTTATAATCGAAAGACAAAAACGCCTATATTCCGACCTAAATCGGGAGACAGGCATTCATCTCCCAAAAACGAATAAATCAATATAATGGAAACCAAAGTGTGTGCGTCCATGTCGCTTCTACGTTTACTTAAAAACGCCCAAATAAGGGGCGTGTTAGGGGCGCTGATACGACGTGGACGTGTACAACGTATAACGGATAGCGAAATGGCTCTGGTTGAGCGCCAAGACGGGCGTAATATGTTGGACCCGAAATAAAAGCGACCAGAGCAAGGAGGAAATCGTCTTTAGACCCATTACAGATTGTGTGTAGTTGGAGAGTGGCGAGATCGTTGGTGGAAGAGCTGAACTGGTGGTTGCAGAGAGAAAGCCGAGCGTGCTGAGTACCTGTGACGTTCGTCTGTGTGCCCTGCCTCTTTTGTGACTTACCCTTTGACCTTTCCCTACTCCTTTGCTCCATCGCCCCCTTCCCCTCCCCCTATCCCTCCCCATTCACTGTTTCCATGTGTATACTCTATTCCCTGACCTCCGTTTGTCTCTGTGTTCCTGTACTGTTTGGCGAGTGAGTGGCCAGAGGGCGTGGTGGCTGGAAGTGAGGGATCTGTGTGTGTTGGTGTTTGACTACTAGTCCTAATACTTGCACTGGTGGTGGGGATATGGATGCACTTAATGCACTTGTGGCATGCATGCTACACGAAGAGGCCACCCACCGCAGGAGGTATTCACGGCCCCGAGTGTTTAGGCCCCGCACCACCTTCCTACAACTCACTGACCAGCAGTGTCTTACAAGGTTCAGGTTTGATAGGGCCACCATTCTTCAGCTGTGTGAGCAGCTGAAACCCCTCCTTCAGCCCCAGACACGTAGGAATAACCCCATCCCTGCGCACCTCAAAATCACTTCCTCTCTCTCTGTCCTGGCCACTGGGAGTTTTCAATCCGTATTAGCTGCTAACACAGGGCTCACCCAGGCTTCTATTTCACACTGTCTCACCCAGTTCCTGGATGCCTTTCTATCTCACACCTCACACTACATCACTTTCCCCACCACCCCCCAGGCCCTGCACAACAACATGGCTGCCTTCTATGCTCTTGCTAGATTCCCCTCGGTCATCGGTGTGATAGACTGCACACACGTAGCCCTCAGACCCCCCCAGCCACACGAAGCCACCTACAGAAATAGGAAGGCATTTCATTCTATGAACATACAAGTTGTATGTGATGCCCAGGGGGAGATATTAGACGTGTGTGCCAGGTACCCCGGGTCCACCCACGATGCCTACATCCTACACCATTCGGGCATCTTCCGCAGGTTCGAGCGAGGGGAGTTCATTCGTGGATGGCTACTAAGTAAGTGCAACATGCATGTACCCATACTATACCTCCTCCACTGGGCAACCCTCCGCCCTGGCTTCTTCCACCTCACTCCACAACCCACTATCCAAATCCCCCCCCTCCTCTCCACCCCCCCCCCCCCCCCGTACCTGCTCCAAGCAATACACACTCATCTATCTCATTCTGCTTTTCTCCAAAGGTGACCGAAGCTACCCGCAGAGGACATGGCTCATGACCCCCCTGATCCACCCACAACCAGGGGCAGAAGAAACCTACAACAGGAGACATCGCAGCACCCGGGGGATCATTGAGCGGACCTTTGGTTTGTTGAAAAACCGGTTCCGCTTTCTGGACGGGTCTGGAGGAGAGCTGCTCTACAGTCCAGAAAAGGTGGCCAAGATCTTTGTGGCATGCTGCATGTTGCACAATTTGGCCCAGCGCAGAGGACAGCCTCTCCCAGAGGAGCCACAGCCACCACCAGAAGAGGCCCCAGATGACCAGGAAGAGGAGCCCCCTCCACCCCAGCCCACAGAGCAGAGCTCAATGCTTACCAGCTTGGCGTAAGAGCAAGACAAAGACTCACTGAAACAAGTTTTAGGTGAAAGTAAGTGTACATTTATTGATTTATATTAAGTGCATGTGTTCCTGTGTTCACCTCCACCACCACCACCCCCCTCCCACCCCCACCACCCCCCCTCCCACCAACCCTCACCCTACAGCATGTGCTATCACTTTCCCCTGCCCTTCCTCCGTCCCCTCCTACCCTTCCCACGGCCTTCCTTTGCAGCTGGTGCTGCACGGGAAGTCTGTTCAGACTCTTCAGAGGTGCTGCTCCCAGTGTCCTCCTCCGTATCCCCACAGCAGCCTGCGGCTTCGGCTGCACTGTGGAAATCTGGCCACCTTGTTGGCTGTAGGCTGGCCACACGACCCAGAATGGGAGCAGGTTTGGTGGGTGCTGCAGGAGTGGGTGCGGAGTTGGATGATCGCAACGCCCACCTCTTAGCTGGTGGTTGGTGGTCAGTGGAGGAGGAAGTTGATGGCAGGGCCTGCTCCAGCAGCACGGCTGGAGTAGGTGCTGTGACCTGAGGGCGCAGGCGTTCAATGCTCTGCTCCAGCCATTTGAGTTGCTGGCGCACCTCCTGGTGGGCTAGGTGTTGTGCGTGCAGCACCTCCTGGTGGCCTTCGCATTGCACCCAGAGGAGTTCCTGGTGGGCTTGCTGCTGTGCCTCCAGTGCTTGCCGCTGCAGGTCTAGCTTCTGCTGCCGGTACTCCTCCAAGCACACGTTGTGGCGTAGCAACTCTGTGGCCAGCCGCAGGAGTTGCCTCCTTTGGCCGGATGGCCTCTGGCGAGGAGCTGGCCCCCTATATGCATCCTGCTCCTCCTCACCAAAGTCATCCGGTGCTGGAGGTGCGGCCTCTGCTGGTGGTGCTGGTGGAGGATGAGCCTGTACTGCAGGTTCTGCTGCTGCAGGTGGTGGAGGCAGAGGCTGGACTGGTGCAGGTGGTGGAGGCAGAGGCTGGACGGCTGGTGCTGCAGGGGGTGGAGGCAGAGGCTGGACTGCTGGTGCTGCAGGGGGTGGAGGCAGAGGCTGGACGGCTGGTGCTGCAGGTGGTGGAGGCAGAGGCTGGACGGCTGGTGCTGCAGGGGGTGGAGGCAGAGGCTGGACTGCTGGTGTAGGGCGTTGGCCTTGCAGGCCACTAGGGCCACCCTCCTCTGAGTCATCACCTGTATAGCACAAGAGTGAGGAACTGTGTTGGTGCAAATAATCCACTTTTGTCTTTCAGCATTCATATACATTGGCATGTCCCCCAACCTGATGACCCAGCAAAGAGATGGTGAGGAGGAATGGAATTGACACCGGTGCGAAAGAGAAAGCCCCACAGGCAGCTAGGTAGAGGTGGTGGACGATCAGCCAAGAGAAGGACACCGCTCACAACGTTTTTTGAACAAGCTGTTTGTTCTATAATTGTTACCTTGAAGAACATTTCAGCATGTGTTGTGTTACTACTGACTTGCTAGACTGCATAGAACAGCTTTATGACCCCCATTACAGGCTCCTTCAGTTGAATGCATGTGGCCCACACTCACTAGAGCACAGAGGTGACAGAAGGAAATAGGCACAGTTTGGTGATGGGAAAATAGGAGGGAGTAGTAGGGAAGGAAGGCCCCCAAAGTTGTGCCACAGTAGTAACCTACACACACCCATAGGAGCCAACTGAAAAGTATTATTGGGGGTGCAAAGCCCAGTGCACAAAACTCCTCCCTGCACAGCTACATGATCTTTCCTCAATATTGGGGGTGCTCAAACACCCACAGCACCCACCCAGTCTGCTCCTATAACACACATGAACACTACCAGTACTCAAATAGAGCTTACAATTAAATTAAGATGCGCACACAGGACAAGTAGGAGGAAAGCCAATGACAACGGTAGGGATAGGGAGTAAGGGTACAGAGCAAGTGAGTAGGGGTTAGCAGGTCACAACACCATCATAAAGGTGGCCTGTTATTGTACATAAAGACAGCCATAGACACTCCCCCCCACCTCCCTCCTCCTGCCCCCCACTCCTCACCTCCCTCCCCCTGGCCCCAACTTCTATAACACAAGTGTACTGCAGCACAACAGATACCCCAACTTCATAATGAAAAACCTACCTGAGTCCTCAGGCAGGGCCAAGGTGTCGAAGGAGCCAATCCCGTGGATGCCCTCCTGGGGTACGAGGGAGTGCACTTTCAGCTCCATGGGGGTGAGGTTGGCTGTGTCATGTCCTGGGGGATTGGCCCCCGCCTTCCTCCTGACATCCCTCCTCAGCTTCCGCCACTTTCGCTTACAGTCCTCCACGTCTCTCCCACAGTGGTACACAGCATTCAGGCTGTCCCGTACTGCCTCCCATTCCCGCTGCTTCGTGGTTGCAGCCAGCCTCTGCCCTGTGGGAGCAAACAGATTCCGGTGCTGCTGTTGTATCTCCTGCACCAGGAGCTCCACTTCACCGTCGCTAAAGTTACCCTTCCGGGTTGGGGGCTGACGCAGCGGCATTGTACCAATGGGGTTTTCGGAAATACGGAGTGGGCGTTTATATAGTCGCCAAGAACGCCCATTGACACAGGGGAATAGGCGTGTCTGATATGGGCGGGGTTTTTTTCAATTATACACATAATTCCTAAGCGTACCCAGCTCAGATAGCGATTTGGAGCACATGATTTCGATTATGGGTAGATAAATATGGGCGTCCCCACCTGCCTTCCCTTTCTTCATTGCCATCTAACCCGCCATTTCCTGCACTGGGACCTTGCCGGTTGTTCTTAAGAATCGTTTACAAGGTTTTACCCTCACTTATAATAAGGTTTGTGTTTGGCAATGTATGTTTGGGTACACCTGTGTATTTGGGGGGGGGGGGGGATTATTGCTGGCCCTCAGCCACCACACCTTCCGTTTCCACTCTTCCACATCCCGTGAGCCTCCCTTACTTTCTCCCATTCTCTCTGCCTGCTTGTAACAGGCAGTCTGTGGGGCCGACGATATTCCTACACTCGCCCCAAATCAAGCACCCCTCGGTAAGGGACATTTCAATGAGAGAGATGTGCAGCTAATGTTCCAGATGATAAAAGGCGCACTACACAGTCTTGAAACAGACGTTCATGGTAAGCTCTCATTTGTCTGCCATCTCTTCTCTTTGTGCTCATAGTCAAGGAGTGTGCATTCACTGTATGTAGTCTGGAGTCAACTCTTAGCTGGCTGTCTTTTCACCAGGTTCCTGTGCACTGTACTGTGGGGTTGGCAGGTCCTCAGTGGTGTGGGCCAGCTGTTGGAGCTGCTGTATTGGTTCCCGGTAGGTTCCATCTTCCTTGTTTATGTGGTGAACCCCAGTCCCCATTTATGCAGTGCCCACCCATTCTGAAGCTGCATAGGAGGAGGAGGGGGAATGATATATGCAATGGATGTGTTTAGCACATTATGGAACACCTTCCTAAATTCCTCCATAGGTAGGGAACAAGAACATTTTGTCACAATTGGTAGCCTTGAAAAAATGCTCAAGGTGGCTACAGGTACTGCCACTGAGGCCTTAAGACGTGGTGGTGAGGGAGAGGGTTCTGTGTACAGGTCGCAACCCAAAGTACCTGCAGGTGGCTGCTGTGGCCTAGTGGTTAGAGCACCTGCCTTATAATCACAAGGTTGCTGGTTCAATTCCCACCTAAGGCAAGTTACTTCACTGTCGGTTGGCTCAGGGACAAACTTTGAGACAGACCCAGAATACCTGAATGTAACACACCTTGATCTACTACTGGAGACAGTGTGATCACAGCTGCAAATAATGAGCACCATATTTATTTGTGGCCGTCTGTAACACAAGTATTACATTGCAACTGTGATGAAGTAACCATCCATCTAATGGGTTTCCCCTTTTCACCTCAGCACTATATACCATAGCTGATGTATTGAATGTGAAAATATGAGCCAGCTGTTTGTAGGTCCTTCTTGGGCCCCCAACCCCACCAATGTGGCTCGTGGGTAAGGATGTCTGGCCATCAGACAGCAAACACTGTGTATGTGCTACCTAGGATTATGTGGACATGTCTACTTGGGAGATCAGACGTGCTACACAATTAATCTCTTATTGATGGCACTCTGTGTTGTGGGTCAGTATGGTGGAGGGGACGGAGGGAAAGAGGCTGGCCGGCCATTTGTGTTCATGAACACTAATATCCATCCAGCCTCCCTGGCCCACCTCCCCTGCACATATGGCCATGCAGGTTGGAATGAACAGGTGGCCTTCTGTATGGCCAACATTCTCACACATACATCAACTTTCTCATTCACACTGCACATTTCATGCTATGCACATTGCTGCCTGCTTCCTCTCAAATCAACAGCACCATTTGCTTATATGTAATGCACAAGGGAGACAAACACACAGACACCCTGATAGTTAAAGTATAACAAAAACATTTATTTCCCCCCCACCCCCACAAACCAACCCCGAACAATGCCCTCCTCCCCCCCCCCACAACCCCAACAATTCCCTCCCCCTCCACACACACACCCCCAATTCCCTCCCCCCCCCACACAGAACTCCAACAATCCCTCCCCCCACATAGAACCCCAATTCCCCCCCCCCACAGAACCCCAACAATTCCCTCCCCCCACAGAACCCCAACAATTCCCCCCCCCCATTTAAGTCAAGGGCGGGCACGCCCTCTGAGTAAGGCCCTCTGTAGCAGGGCAATGAGCAGCCCCAGCAGCACCCTTAGTGGGCCCTGGAGCTGCTCATTGCCCTGCCATAGGGCTCAGACCTCCTGCAGCAGCTGGTGCTGGCCATCTACCAGCTGCTGCAGGAGGCGCATCATCGCACCTGCGCCTAGGGCTGGTGGAGGTGGCCCAGGGGCTGGAGCTGGCCCAGGGGACGGAGCACACCCAGGGGAAGACGGTGGGGCAAGTGATTGAGGTCCCGCAGGGGATGAGGATGGCCGAGGGGAGGGAGAGGGCTCTTCTGGTGTTACAGATGGGGAGGGGGCCTCCATATAGTCCTTATCTATGACGAGGACCCCCTCCTCCGAGACCGCCAACTCCTCCTCCTCCGCCTCCTGTGCTGGGGCCGCTGCCTCCTCCTCCTCCTCCTCCTTTTCCATGTGGCTTCCCTGCCCTGGATCCTGCTCCTCGTCCTCCTCCTCCTGCAGGTGGTGGCCCTCTTCATCTGCACGCTCGGCTTGCTGCTGGTGGAGCCCTGTGTATGTAAACGGAGTGTGATTGAGATCAGCACATATAACATGGCATGCATAGTGCAGTAGCTGGGTGGCCTGAGACGGGGGATGGGCCACGGTGTGGTAAGGCGTGGCCTATGCCCATGGGGACTGAGCTGCATCAGATGACATGACAAAGAACCCTGGAACCTCCTCTGACACACACCACACAGGACAGGTTGCCATACCACATTCATTGCTGACCAGCATGTTTGCATTGTGAGATGCGACAAGGGGTTGATGGGCAGTTGTTGTTGGTTTTATGGGGGGGGGGGGGCAGTGGGAAGGGTGTTGAGCACAAAACTTTTATGAGAGTTAGGCCATGACATCCACTAAAAGTAGGGCCTCAGGCAGGTCTACCAGGACACACTAATCAGCCACCCCAGAAAGGGGAATAGTAAAGTGAGGCATATCATCTCATTCATCTCAGGGGGATGGTCGGAAGTTGCAGCCACACTCATGGGAGGACCCCTGCAACCTGCATCCTTGATCTGGGACAGATATGTTATTACTTACTAGTTGGCTATTAGCCACATGGATGGGAATTGATATTGTACAACACATTGGCATTATTCAAGACGTGTATTTAGCAATCTGTACAGGTATCCTGGTTTTGAATACTTACGCCGAGCCCTGAGGTGCCGTCGCACCGCCCCGGATGAGCTCGGGCCTCTCATGCCGCACATGGCAGAACAGCCTCCTCAGGGACTCCAGGTCCCAGTGCACTCCGAAGAGTCTGTAAGATATAAGTTTGTAGAGCAGGGGTCTGGAGGGGATGGTCCTTTTTGTCCATTGCACACATTGATTTGTTATTCAAATAGCAGAGAGAGAGGGTCAACAGTGTTTGGGGGGGGGGGGGGAACCACCTCCATTGGTACTGAATCATACATAGGAGCCACCTTTTTACCATTTTAGGGGGTGCAACCCCCAGTGGAGATTACCCCTCCCTCCCTCCCTCCCTCCATACATACAAGGCATTTCTTTTATATTGGGGGTGCTCAAGCACCCACAGCAGCCACCGAGTTGGTTCCTATGCAGATGATGCCATAGAGGTGGCCATGAAGCCAGAAAGTACCGTTTGTATGCATTATAATATATGCTTGTAAAACTACTTTATATGTGTTATCATTACCATGTTATAAAGTATGGTATACGTTTAATTGGTATCATGTTTCCACTATTCGGATGTGTTGTAAGCCACATAGAGGCTGCAAAGAGGGATTGGAAATGTGGCGTTCACAGGCAAGATATACATAAATAACGAAGTACATTCTTGTAGGGATGTGGGAGTGGTCGTCCTTTCAATAACATACATTTTATTACTGATATTGTGCATATTCCTATATTACTCATTATCCTTGCATGCACACTCCAGTTACTGGTGGTAACATTGATGACGGAGCTGTTATATGTGTAGGTACGGGGGGGGGCCATAACCTTACCTTTCAAGCCTGTCCCTAATACGGGACCAGGCTCGCATGGCCTGGAGCCTGGGGGGGCAGGTGGTGGTGCTGGACAAAGAGCCTGTGCCGGTGCCTTAGGCACAGGCGCACCAGCAGCAGGCTCTCCTCCTGTCCGAAGTTGGGCTCTCATCGTTGCGCCATTTTTCCATGTGTTGGAAAACAAGTGCCTTATATAGACGACCTTGCATGAGGGACATTGTTTCATGCACAGCTCCATATATGGATGACCATCCCATATATGGCCCTATCAGCATGTGGACGCCGTCGTAAGCATAGACGTCTTTGACATGCACATGCCTGGTTATGTGTGCAGAACGTGCCTTATATAGATGAGTATGACGCACCCCACCCGACCCTTTTCACATATACACAATATGCATATAGCTGCATGTTCAGTAGGTGTACAGTGCATGCAGGTCCGGACATGCAGATGGGCACATATGAGGAAAATATGGGTGCAGCAGCAGCATGATTTTTCTGTTGTTGACGCATATATGCGTTCCTCATATTTTCCTGTACCTGGATGGCCAGAACAACATGTACTGTACTTGAGGTACACCTATGTACATTATTTTACACACGTTCTGATTTGGTCGTTTGCACCTGCAAGAATCGACCGTGTTAGGGCGCCCAATTTAGTCACGCTTATGCGCTCATTTGATTGTTTTCCTACAGGGATAATCGATTATCGAAAAACGCCCATACTATTTTTCGATTTTACATGTCTAATTTTGGACGTTTTCTTACGAACGTCCTAATTCGTACTTGGACGTTCTTTCCATTATGCCCCTCTATGGCAACTAGTTAAGGATGCTTTCTTTTCTCTCTCTCTCTCTTTTTATTCCCCCCCTTAATACTAAACTAGGTCCTGCTTGCTTGTCCCTCTGTCTCTCTCTCTTTTTATTTCCCCTTAATACTAAACTAAATCCTACAGTGCCTGCTAGATTCTATTTGTTAATGCTGTGGTACAAAGTTTTTAAAACTAAGTGGAAAAGACTATGGAGATTAGTTGACAAAATTTGCTTTTTATATTTTTATTTTGCCTAACACTAACCTACTACTACTTAACATTTCTAGAGCGCTACTAGGGTTACGCAGCGCTGTACAAAATAAACAAAGAAGGACGGTCCCTACTCAAAGGAGCTTACAACCTACAATTTGTCAGGTCCTCAAGGCAGGACTGGAGTTCGTGAGCCCTTGGGCCACTGCCGAGGAGCGGCAGGCAAGATCACCTCGGGACTGGAAACACAGAAGAGCAGTACTGGAACTCTGGACTGGAGTAGTACAAGGCAGGCAACTAGAACAGACGAAACAGGAACAGCTTCACCTACACTTAGCCACCGTTCCTCTGGAGTTGAGCTCCAAAGTGCAGGTGGCCGGCAGGACTTGCAGGATAAGGCAGGAACTGAAGATCCAGAGGACCCACCCTGGGTCTGGGAAACACGAGGGAGACCAGACTAGGAACTAAACACAGACAGAAGCCAGCAGAGCTGCTGACCCCCAGAAAGAAGGTAAGGCTGAGGGTGGTCATGGCCACAGACGTGACACAATTCCTCCTTTAAACCCCAATCTTTAAGTTCCCAAAGCACAAAGCAAAATAGCATTCACTTACCAGAGAAATGTCCTCTTCTCTCGTAACTTCTCAGAAAATTAAGGTGGCAATTTAGCATTTTGACTTGACACCATGAGGTCACAACACAGTGATCCACTACAAGCTGGTTCCAGAGAAATTTTTTATCCCATTTAATTTATTAAATTTGTCAACAGTGACAGGAAGAAAGCACATTTAACTAAAAACCTAATACGAACAACAATGTACTACAAGGAAAACAAATCAGTATAAACCACATCAAGAAGCACTTGTTATTTTGTCTGAACTCAAAACAAAAAAAAACAAAAAACAAAAAACTAAACATGAGAACTTTATCTTGCCCGGCTAAGAGGAGAAAAAAAAACTGAGAAAATCCTAAAAACAGGTTGAGCCACTATTTATCAATAAAAAAGACTTCTAAGTGAGAAGGATCTAGAAAGAGGGAATTGGCTCCTTGGTAAGAAATTAAACACAAGGAAAATGCAAGAAAAAAGTCCCACCCAGAGCCAAAACAACTTTCGAACTGCAAAAACATTTTCCTTCTAGGTTGTGTATCATAGAAACATCAGGAGAACTTCCTTTTTAGGAAAATAAGCACTGAACTTTTAGGTAGTTCTGAGATTCTGACAAGATTCCAGGAAATCTGACACATTAGCTATATTATATATTGGACACATTTGCTATACCGCTTTATCTGGTAAACAGGTCAAAGCGGTTTACACACAGATTAAATTTAAAATAGAGAAAAAAATGCCATTAAAATAGAGTGACCACATTAGCATGCCCAGCTCCAATACTTATTTTCACTAACAAACACTTCATGTGAAAGAATGGATATTTTGATTCATCACGCAGATAAAGGTGGCGTGATAGTAATTCAATCAGCAATGCAGTATGATTTGGAGGCAAAACGACACCTGGTTGAAACAAAATTCTATTACCCTCTACAATATAATCCAATTTTGGAGATTACTGAGATGATCTCTAATATTGTTGAGTCCATATTAACGAGAGGTATGCTGAATCAAAAAGAAGCTGATTTTTTATGAGTGAATACTCCATCTACTCCATATACATACACTTTTTGCCAAAAATTCATAAAAGTCTGGACCCCTCCGGGTAGACCTATAGCATCTACAGTAAATTCAGGGGCCCCTTTACTAAGCTGCTAAGGCGCCTACGTGCGCCCAACACGTCAATTTTGAGTTACTGCCCGGCTACCGCGTGGCCCTTGCAGTAATTTCATTTTTGATGCGCGTCCGCTAGGCACTCTGGAAAATATTTTTATTTTCTGGCGCACAGGCAGTAATCGTCATTCTACGCACATAGACCATTACTGCCCAGTTACTGCGTGAGACCTTATTGCTAGGTTAATGGCTAGCAGTAAGGTCTCAGACTCAAAATGGATGTGTGGCAGTTTTCATTTTGCCGCACGTCCATTTTTGGGCAAAAACTTTTAAAAGCATTTTTTACAGGTGCGGTGAAAAAAGATTTTGTGCGTGGCCAAAACACGAGTCTACACTACGGCAGGCCGTTTTTCAGTGCACCTTTGTAAAAGGGCCCCTCAATGTTGGAACCATTATTGAGATTTGTAGATTATTTTCTCCAACCAGCAGTAAGAATGATCAAGTATTTTGTTAAAGATTCATGTCATATGTTGCACCTTCTGGGTGATTTATGAGAACTTTCAAATAATGCTTGGTTAGTTATTCTTGACGTTACTGCCTTATATACAAACATATCCCAAGAGGCAGCATTGCAGATTACTGAAAAAGTTTTATTGGAGAGACAACCTTCTCCTCATATCTCTGATTTTTTTGATAGAATAGGCCACACTAGTGATTTAAAAAATATTTTTCTGGTATGATGAGACTTTTTTCCTACAAATTCAAGGAGTGGCAATGGGAGTGACCTTAGCTCCCTCGGTGGCCATCCCCTTGTTTGAGGAACAGTTTGCCTACCTTTCTGGCTATTTTTCATCTATAAAAATATGGAGACAGTTCTTGGGTGATATATTTTTCATTTGGATTAACTTGAAAGAGTAATTCATTGAATGGTTAAATACGTTAGATCTGAATTTAAACAGCTACTTTTCACCAAAACGTTAATAATTTTTTAGATATTCATATTGAGAAATCAGATGATAGGATCTGCAGTACTATCCATCAAAAAGTTACTGATCACAATAATTACTTGCAATTTACTACTTTTCATCCATACCATCTGAGAAGTAATTTGCCTGTTGGGCAATGTTTGCGCTTGAGGAGGTTATGCTCCTTTATGGATGAGTTTAAATATCAAGCAGATCTTTTAACGAGATTTTTGAATCTGGGATATCCACCAGCAATTATACTAACAGAATATTTAAGAGCATGATTTTCTCAACAGGATTTACTATTGGAATATAAGGAACAGGAAGATGTTGATAAGTTAATATGTGTGTTACCATATTCTCCCTTATCTAAGTACAGTGGGGGAAATAAGTATTTGATCCCTTGCTGATTTTGTAAGTTTGCCCACTGACAAAGACATGAGCAGCCCATAATTGAAGGGTAGGTTATTGGTAACAGTGAGAGATAGCACATCACAAATTAAATCCGGAAAATCACATTGTGGAAAGTATATGAATTTATTTGCATTCTGCAGAGGGAAATAAGTATTTGATCCCTCTGGCAAACAAGACCTAATACTTGGTGGCAAAACCCTTGTTGGCAAGCACAGCGGTCAGACGTCTTCTGTAGTTGATGATGAGGTTTGCACACATGTCAGGAGGAATTTTGGTCCACTCCTCTTTGCAGATCATCTCTAAATCATTAAGAGTTCTGGGCTGTCGCTTGGCAACTCGCAGCTTCAGCTCCCTCCATAAGTTTTCAATGGGATTAAGGTCTGGTGACTGGCTAGGCCACTCCATGACCCTAATGTGCTTCTTCCTGAGCCACTCCTTTGTTGCCTTGGCTGTATGTTTTGGGTCATTGTCGTGCTGGAAGACCCAGCCACGACCCATTTTTAAGGCCCTGGCGGAGGGAAGGAGGTTGTCACTCAGAATTGTACGGTACATGGCCCCATCCATTCTCCTATTGATGCGGTGAAGTAGTCCTGTGCCCTTAGCAGAGAAACACCCCCAAAACATAACATTTCCACCTCCATGCTTGACAGTGGGGACGGTGTTCTTTGGGTCATAGGCAGCATTTCTCTTCCTCCAAACACGGCGAGTTGAGTTCATGCCAAAGAGCTCAATTTTTGTCTCATCTGACCACAGCACCTTCTCCCAATCACTCTCGGCATCATCCAGGTGTTCACTGGCAAACTTCAGACGGGCCGTCACATGTGCCTTCCGGAGCAGGGGGACCTTGCGGGCACTGCAGGATTGCAATCCGTTATGTCGTAATGTGTTACCAATGGTTTTCGTGGTGACAGTGGTCCCAGCTGCCTTGAGATCATTGACAAGTTCCCCCCTTGTAGTTGTAGGCTGATTTCTAACCTTCCTCATGATCAAGGATACCCCACGAGGTGAGATTTTGCGTGGAGCCCCAGATTTTTGTCGATTGACAGTCATTTTGTACTTCTTCCATTTTCTTACTATGGCACCAACAGTTGTCTCCTTCTCGCCCAGCGTCTTACTGATGGTTTTGTAGCCCATTCCAGCCTTGTGCAGGTGTATGATCTTGTCCCTGACATCCTTAGACAGCTCCTTGCTCTTGGCCATTTTGTAGAGGTTAGAGTCTGACTGATTCACTGAGTCTGTGGACAGGTGTCTTTCATACAGGTGACCATTGCCGACAGCTGTCTGTCATGCAGGTAACGAGTTGATTTGGAGCATCTACCTGGTCTGTAGGGGCCAGATCTCTTACTGGTTGGTGGGGGATCAAATACTTATTTCCCTCTGCAGAATGCAAATAAATTCATATACTTTCCACAATGTGATTTTCCGGATTTAATTTGTGATGTGCTATCTCTCACTGTTACCAATAACCTACCCTTCAATTATGGGCTGCTCATGTCTTTGTCAGTGGGCAAACTTACAAAATCAGCAAGGGATCAAATACTTATTTCCCCCACTGTATGTGGTACGTTCTATTATGACTCACTGGCACATTTTGCAAATGGACCAAATCTTTCATAATAAACCCATTATATCATTTTCAAGAGCAAAAAATATTGGTGAATTATTGTCTAAGAAAAAAAGATGCACTATTGTGAAGGTGGATTCCCCTCAACATGGCAGCTGTGGACATTGTCAATGGTGTTCTCTATCTATGATAGGACTGCAGTGGAAGGATCCACAAACCTAACACATTATTAAATCTCATGTTATTTTTGACTGCTGTGCTTCAATGGTGATATATATATAATACAATGTCCTTGTAATAAAATCAACGTGGGAAGGCATAAACGCGCTGTTAAGTACGGCTTACAGAGCACAAATCTCGGAGGCACCCACTAGTCCAACACTGGATTCAATATAAACATCAAATTTCAGATATTCGATGGTGGATCATCAACCATATTACAGAAGGATAGGAGGGAGGAAATATTGAACAACTGCTTAATTATAGAGAACAATACTGGATGTTTTCTTTGAATGCTGTTATGCCCGGGGAGGGGGGGGGGGGTTAAATTGTGAAATCGAATAGATGACATGTATTTAAGTCTATGTTCAGAATGGATGAAACTGACCTACCCCCCTACTCTGATTGGTGCTCGTTTATTCATGTGACTTAATGGGATATAAATAGTGAGAAAAAGACCACGCCATTTTAAAAACCGCAGTGACTAAGAACTTATATGGTTTGTTATTAAATTGTTGGATATATGAATATTTTTGAAGAAGAATATGCTGTAAAACTATTTTCTATTATTTTAGGAGACTGACCTTGAGACTGCCATTGGCAAAACATGGATTCATGCTGGTTTGAAGTGTCGCCTATTATGTTTTTATCTGCATTCTAAAATGAGGGATTTAAGAATGATTTAAGAACAAGTGACGCTAAGTACATGCTCAGCCTTATCAATGTTTGGCTCAAATAATATAGCTTAATTGCGGAAGCATGCATATTTGACAGATCCAACAATACTTCTATAAAATATTTCTGAAGTGTTTGTTGGTGAAAATAAGTACTGGCGCTGGGCATGTTAATCTGTGAATCTTTTTGCCTCCTCCTTTGTCATAGTACTTACCAGTGCTCATTTCGTTGGGATTAAAATAGAGTGGACAGTAATCAATCATTCCATAGAGAACTAAATTAAAACATTATCAAAAGTCATAAAGAGAGAGAAAAGGAGGGAGGACTGCTCTGTCACTCCGAGTAGCCAAACAGCCTTGACAGCTCAGGAAGAGAATATGCCATAAGCTGATTCAAAATAATAAGTCTTAATGGGTTTTAAATTTGGAAAAAGACGACAAACCGAATACAGGATGGGAGGGCATTCCACAGATTTGGGCTAAAAAATAAAAAGCAACATTTCTTGTTGATTCATACCAGGTCTTTTTAGGCACTGGTAGAAGTAAGCAATGAGAATCTAGAGATCATAGTGAACAGTTAGGGATAACGAAGGCTGATATGTGGAAGGAAATACTCAGGCAATACACCTTAAATGAGAGAACTAAGATTTTGAACTGTATGCGGTACTGAACCGACAGCCAGTATAGATTACATAACAAGAGTGATGTGGTCAGATTTTCGTGATCAACAAAGGAAATTAGCCATGGTATTCTGGAGAGTCTGGAGATGACCTAGTTGATGTTTAGTAATGCCCACATAAAAGGGATTACAGAAGTCTATTCTTCAGGTAAGAAAAGGCTGAACAACTGTGTGAAGAGCTGACATGCTAAGGAAGCTACAGGGTGACCAAAGCCTGTGGAGAGATAGGAAGCAAAATTTTAGCATGTGTGATATTTGATACTAGAAAAAGAGATTTATTTATTTGTTGCATTTGTATCCCACATTTTCCCACCTATTTGCAGGCTCAATGTGGCTTACATTATGCCATAATGGCGATCACCATTTCCGGAATGAGAAATACAAAGTGGTATTGCATTAAAGATCATAAGTGACAGAGTAAATTAAGCAGTCAGGTATAGAGAGTTCATTTCCGGAATGAGAAATAAAGTGGTATTGTGTTAAAGTTCATTAGTGACAGAGTATATAAGTAATCAAGTATAGAGAGTTTGGTTTTGTCCAGTTCTGGTATGAGTTTCATTGTCTGGTATTTAGGATGGATCATTGTGGTATGCCTTTTTGAACAAATTGGTTTTAGTGATTTTCAGAAGTTTGTTAGGTCGTGCATTGTTTTTATGACGTTTGGTAGTGCATTCCATAGTTGCGTGTTATGTAGGAGAAGCTGGATGCATATGTTGATTTATATTTTAGTCCTTTGCAGCTGGGGTAGTGGAGATTCAGGAATGTGCGTGTTGATCTTTTTGTGTTCCTGGTTGGTAAGTCTATGAGGTCTGACATGTCGACCGTGGCCTCGCCGTGAATGATTTTATGAACCAGAGTACAAATTTTGAATGCAGTACATTCTTTAAGTGGGAGCCAGTGTAGTTTTTCTCTTAGGGGTTTGGCGCTTTCGTATTTCGTTTTTACAAATATGAGTCTGGCTGCTGTGTTTTGGGCAGTTTGGAGTTTCTTATTGATTTGTTCTTTGCATCTGGCAAAGATGGCATTGCAGTAATCTAGGTGGCTTCACACCATTGATTATACCAGGCTGCGGAATATTTCCCTTGGGAAGAAAGGTTTTACTCTTTTGAGTCTCCACATTGAATGAAACATTTTCTTTGTTGCATTTTTCGCATGGCTTTCTAGTGTGAGATTTCGGTCAATTATAACTCCAAGAATTTTCAGGCTATCTGAAACAGGGAGGGTGTAGTCTGGGGTGTTTATAGTGGTGGGTTTGTTCATGTTATATTGTGATGATAGGATGAGACTATTGTGTTTTTTCTGCATTGAGTTTTAGTTGAAATGCATCCGTCCATGAGTTCATAATTTGGAGGCTGTGTTTTATTTCATTTGTGATTTTTGTTAGATCATATTTGAACGGGATGTAGATCGTGACATCGTCTGCGTAGATGTAAGGATTAAGGCCTTGGTTGGGTAGCGATTTGGCTAGAGGTGTCATCATTAGGTTGAAAAGGGTCGGTGAAAGCGGTGATCCTTGGGGTACTCCACATTCTGGTTTCCATGGTGATGATGTATTCAAATTTGTTCTTGCGGTTAGGAAGCCTTTGATCCAATTATGTACGCTTCCTCCAATCCCGAAGTATTCTAGGATGTTTAATAGTATTTTATGGTTTACCATGTCGAACGCGCGGGACATGTCGAATTGTAGGAGAAGTACACTATTGCCGTTTGCAATTGCTTGTATGAATTTGGTTAGGAGAGTGATTAGTACTGTTTCGGTGCTGTGGTTGGATCGAAATCCTGATTGTGATTCATGTAGTATTGAGAATTTGTTTAGGTAGTCGGTAAGCTGCTTGGTTACCATACTTTCCATTAGTTTGACTGCCAGAGGGATGGATGCTACTCGGGAGGTAGTTGGTTATGTCATTTGCTTTTTTCTTTGAATCTTTAGGTATTGGGGTGAGTAGTATGTTTCCTTTATCCTTAGGGAAGAGTCCATGTTGTAACATGCAGTTTAGGTGTGACAGGAGGTCTGCTATGAAGTGTTGAGGGGCGGATTTTATTAGGTTGTTGGGACATATGTCCAGTTTGCAGTGGGATTTGGTGAACCTGTTGATCGCTTGGGTGACGGTTTCATCGGTGAGTAGAGCAAAGTTTGGCCAGATTCGGTCTGCTGGGTATTCATCAGGGATTGGGTCCAGACAGTCAATGAATTTTTCCTGGTCGGTGGTATTAAGTGGCAATGTGATTTGTAGCTTTATAATTTTCTCGTTGAAGTATTTAGCAAGGTTATCTTCTGATGGGGTGTCTGTGTTGGTTGTGGTAACCGGTGTGGTTATCTAGTAGTTTGTTCACGAGTTGGAAAAGTTTATGCGTGTCTTTGTAGTCTGGCCATATTTTGGTTTTGTAGTATGACCTTTTGGTTTGTCTTATTGCATATTTGTATTTTCTTTGCATTTGTTTCCATGCGTTAACTGTGTATTCATCTTTTATTTTATTCCATGCTCTTGCAAGTCTTCTAACTTGTGTTTTAATTTTTTCAGTTCTTCGTTAAACCAAGGTACCGAGTTGTGTCTTCGTGAGGTTCTTGTTTGTAGTGGTGCTATTTTGTCTAATATGCTTCTGCATCTGTTGTCCCAATCTAGGAGATCTGCATCATAAATAATTCATCAATACTGAAAACAGTTTGTAGGCTGAAAAGAGTTATCAAAGTTGGAACTAGGGTAGGTTTAGGATAATAAGTAATCCAACAAATTACGTTTTTTGTTTTTTTTTTTGGGGGGGGGGGGGTCATAACCAGTTTATGAGAGAGTAACCATCTTTATAAAGTAGATAAGCATGTTTGGAAAGGTTTTAGATTTGGGGAGATGAATGACGAAGAAGAGAACAGTAAAATGTTAATTGCATAATACAAAGCCTTGATGTTAAAATCTTGGGCCACAGTTGCCAGAGGACTGAGAAAGATATTGAATAAGAGGGGAAAGAATAAAACCCTGAGGTAGAGAATGACACGGTAGCTAATACCACAGATTTACCATGGTAATGGCAATACTCCAATCAGAATTACTGCAGATGTGGGAACAAAATTTTTACCACCCTGAGGGAATGATAAAAAGCTTTATTCCCGCAGTAAAAAAAAAAAAAAAAAAGTCCTTTGCTCCCTTCCTGTCCTCCTCTCTGAACGTCTGTCAATTACATTTTCCTGCGGTCGGCAGCGCAGGCCAGCTGCATGGCCTTCCTCCTATTACACCCCTCTACTGCAAATTCCTGTTTTGTGGTCAAAACAGGAAGTTGCAGAAGAGAGGGCATGACATGACAGAAGGAAGGCCACAGAGCCAGCCTGTGTGAATCAGTGCTGGCCGCAAGAAAATGTAAGTGACAGACCTACGGAGAAAAGGATGGGAAAGGAGAGAGGTGCAGGCTGGAGGAGGGCAGGGTTGGACGGAAATGAGAAAAGTGCTGGACTCATGGGAGGAAGGGGTTGGAGGGAAGGGAGAAAGATGCTGGACCCATGGGAGGAGGGGGGATAGAGGGAAAGGAGGAGGGAAGGGAAGGGAAAAAGGTGCTGGGCCAAGGGGATGAAGGAAGAGGGAGTCAAATACTGAAGCCATAGCGGGAATGAGAAAGGTAAGGAGGGCAGGCAAGGGAGCCAGTTTCTGGAGTGGGAGAGAGAGGGAGAGAAGCTGGGTGGGGTTGGAGAGGAGAGATGCACATTGATGTGGAAGAGAAAAAGGAGGAGAAGCTGGGCACAGGGAGGTAACAGAAACAGAGAAGAAATGATGTGCATGGGGGGGGGGGGGGGCACAGGAACAGGTACACACAGGGAAAATGCCGAGTGGGGATGGTATATAGACACAGAGCAGCAATGCCACAGAGGAGAGATGTTACACATGGGGGAGAATAGGAACACAGAAGGGAGATGGAGACACAGGGACATAAGACGAGTAATGTTCGACACATGGGGAGGTAGAGAGGTGATGATGGATGCAGTGATATGAACATGGAGAGATACTGGGCAGGGAAGTACAGGGACACAGAGAAGGAAAATGTTGAACATGGGGGACAACAGAGATAGAAGATGTATAGTGAACATGGAGAGAGGTGGAACCTGATGAAAGACAGAAGGAAGCAGAAACCAGATCCTTAGACCAACATAATTTTAAAAATAAAATGACCACACTGCAAAAAGTTGAAAAAATAATTTTAATTTTCCATTTTTATAATTAGAGTATGTCAGATTTAAAATGTACATCCTGCCAGAGCTGTTAGAAATGGCTGGGGCCCAGGGCAGAAATTTGGGAGGGGATCCGAAAGCCCACTACTAGAATGCACTTTTTCAGCAGGTTTGGTGCTCTCTCTGGTCAGGAGCCAAGAGCAGTGACATTCCCCTAACACGATCCCTGGCATGAGCCATCTTTATATTTAGCATGGAACAAAAAGAAACAGTAGATCAACAAAATAAAATTAAAAATTCCAATTTATTCACCACTAAAACAATAAATATGTAAATAATTAAAATCCCAACATGGCCATGTTTCACCCTCTCAAAGGGTTGTGTTAGGAGCTTGAAACAGAACTCAGTAGTGTTGACTGGATACTTCACCTATTGGTTTTAAACAACTTTTCTCAAAAAAAGCAGCAGCTGCAGTGTTTAAAACCAGTAGGTGAAGAGTTCTGTCAACACCAATGGGTTCTGTTTCAAGCCCCTGATGCAACCCTTTGAGAGGGTGAGACATGATGACCATGTTGGGTTTTTAATTATTTATATATGTATTGCTTCAGTGGTGAATAAATTGGACATTTTGAATTTTATTTGTGGTGATCTGCTGCTTCTTTTTGTTCTATGCTGGATATTGTAGATTGATTGCCTGTTTTCTTGGACCACCTTTATATTTTGCATAGTACAGGAGTAAATGCATCTCTTTCTATATCTCTGGTGTTGTACTACATTACTGTTAAACGCTCATACACATGGGGTCAAAGGGGCGGGGACAAGGCAGGGATGGGATGGGGACAAACTTTGTCCCCGTGTCACTCTCTACCCTGAGCGGCATCATAGGATAGGTGCTGAGAGTCAAACACCTGAGTAGAAGAGTAAACAGAAAAGTAGAATAAGAACCATTCAAGAACAGTCTAGAATAGAGTGAATTTCACTGAAAAAGGCAGTAATAGTGGTCTTACTATCATGATGCGAATGAAATCCAAATTGACGTGGTATAGTACAGAAGATTGTTCAACATATGTAAGAAACTGGTGAAACACTATTATAATAGTTTGGAAAGAAAACAGAGATTGGAAACTGGTTGTTAATTACATGGGCATGATGGATGGTAAAATTAGTCCTTACCTGATAATTATCTTTCCTTTAGTCCCAACAGATCAATCCAGAGACAAGTGGGTTATGTCCCTCTACCAGCAGGTGGAGATAGAGAGAACCTCAGAGGTTTACTATATGTGGACCTGTGCATCCACTTTAACCTCAGTATTGACAATACCAAAGCAATGGAATAAGAAGAATAAATCTAACACGGAAGCTCTCTCCTGTCTGTATAAAGTGGGCTCCTCCTCCATCATTCTTGCGGTAAGGAAATATCCGAAGCAGAAACTGTAGCCTGATGCTTCGATCAATCCTTTTTGTTTTGTTTTTTAAATAATATAAACAAAAGAGAAAAACACCCTGGTTAACCAAGAACAAAGGGCGGGCCTCTGGATTGATCTGTTGGGACTAATGGAAAGAAAATTATCAGGTAAGGACTAATTTTATCTTCCATAGCATCCCACAAGTCAATCCTGAGACAAGTGGGATGCACCAGAGCAGTTGAAGATAGGGCGGGACAACTCAATGCCTAAAAAAACAGGTCTGCCTTGATCCGATGACCAACGAGCAAGCATAGCTGTTGATACAGCGGAAAAAACCCCGAAAAGGAGACAAGGTAAAGGGGAAGTACGCCCAAGGCTATCCAGAACATGGCCACTAGAAAAAAGGCCAAGGCCAAAAGACCATCGGTAAGCTGATTTCCAGAGCAGAAGTGAAATAAACTCTCCGCTGCCAGGTAAGCCCCACAGTGCTGCAAACATGGAAACAGACACAAGAAACCACTGACTGTGTAGAATATCATGCAGCACCTAGACTCACGCTGAAAAGGGACACAGGCCCAGAACCAATCAACAATAAGGTGCAAGGCAAGGAAATGTATCCAGCCACGGATTATCAGAAAAGGATCTGCAAGAGATATAGTGAGACCTACACTGTCAGCTGGGCATGGAGAGTTCCACCTGAATCACTGTGGAATGCGCAGAAGAGAACTTCTTAAAGAACCAGGGCTTCCCCCAGGGTAGCTCATAATCCCAATCCACAAACCAAAATGCAGCCCGGAACCGGGAGAATAGGAAAAATAGAAAAACACCAAAGCATGGACCATGCCCCAGGAGAAGAGAAGGAGTCTCCACACAGAGAAGACTCCATTGGATACACTACGGAGACAGGGAAGAATGATAGCAACCAATGCGTTTCTGGTACGGGATGAAGCTAGGCCCACAAGTAAGCAGGCAATACGGAAGGCCATGTCAGAGTAAATGATGACAGTCAGCCGTAGGAAGGCCTGAAATACCTAAACACAGCCAGCCCCATGGATGGTCCTCCTGGGAAAAAGGGTCCAAATGGACCCATGCATGGCCAGAGCCAGGGAAGAAAATGCCAGCCACTGCTGAAGGCCACCTATTCAGGCTGGACCATACAGCTGAAGATGGATTAAGCCAAGCACTATGATCAGAACCGAGACTAAGTCAGGCTTAGCTGCTAACACCAAAGTTGTCATTAGGCAAGCCCGAACATACATAGATGTGGATAGGCCAGAAAGAATGACTGGAGCCAGATATAGGCGAAGCTCAATGCCCGAAACTTAGGCTACCACAATCATATGGCCAGAACCAGAGCTAAGCAGGACTCAACAGGGCAATCCCCCCCTGCCATCCCCCCCCCCCCTAGCCGTAGCTAGGCAAGGCTTCATGGAGCTAAATAGGCCTCCCCGGTCAAAGCCGGAGCTAGGTCAGGTCCCATGGACGAATGTGGAGCCAGGCAAAGCTTCCCGGATGAAATCGGTGTTAGGCAAGGGTGCCCGGATGAAGCCAGAGCAAGGAAAGGCTGCCTGGACTGAGTTGTAACTAGGCAAAGGTTCCTGGGCAAAGTCGAAACTAGACAAAGCTGTACAGACAAAATTGGGGCTAGGCGCAACTGCCCAGACAAAGTCGGAATTAAGCTGGGCCCAGGCAAGACAGTGAGTACAAAGCCAGAGCCAAGCAATGCTCCATGAACAAAGCCAGAGACAAACAAGCCCCTACAGGTGTATCCGGAGGAAGGCCAGGCTCCCTGGACAACAACAAAGCTAGGCAAGCTTCCATGGCCGAAACCAATCTCAGGCAAGGCTCTACAGACGAAGCTGACATCAGGCAGGTTTCAAAGCTCTATGACCATAGATGGAGTTAGGCAAGGTTCCAGAGTCAGGCTAACTTCCACTGCTGAAACCAAGCACACGCCAGGTTCCACAGCCATAGCCAAGGACAGACAAGCTTCCACGGCCAGTACCGAGTGCAAGAAAGGAGATATGACCTAGGTAGAAATTCTGCAAGTCACAATGTCCGGAGATGGAGCGAGGCCTGCCATTCGGAGACAGAGCAAGGTCCGCCGTCCGGAGGAGTGAGGTCCGCCATCCAGACAAGGAGCAAGGCCTACCATCTAGACAAAGAACAAGACCTGCCGACTGGAAAACACCCAGGGAGAGAGTAAGGCTTACAGCCTGAGTTGGTAGCCGCCTACCAGGGCCAAATACTCAACAACAGGTGACCGAGTTGTGTCAAAGGTCGGGAAGCAAAAATAAACTCCCCCAAAGTGGTTAAAGGATAGAAAAACAGAGAATAGGGTTAAATGGTCAGTATTCTCAATGGAAAAGGGTAGATAGTGTGGTTCCCCAGGGGTCTGTGCTGGGACTGCTGCTTTTTAACATATTTATAAATGACCTAGAGATGGGAGTAACTAGTGAGATAATTAAAATTGCTGACAACACAAAGTTATTCAAAGTTGTTAAATCGCATGAGGATTGTGAAAAATTACAAGAGGATCTTAAAAGACTGGGAGGTGGTAAAAAACTGTTCCCCAATGTTTGTTCAGGTAAGTGAAGATACTTACCTGTAGCAGGTATTCTCCGAGGACAGCAGGCCATTAATTTTCACATCTAATCTAATATAATCTCATCTGAGACTTGTAGACAGCACTAAACCAAGTGTGAGGTTCAAGGTACTTAACAAATTAAGAAAGCCTGGAACAACATGAGGAGCTACAAAATAAAGAAATAAAAAATAAAAACACCTTAGAATATATCAAATAAAAATGTTTTCAATTTTTTACGCAATAACATAATCCAGCACATTCCAGACTGAAATGGCTCGAAAACAGAACAGCTTCAAAATAACGCTTTAACTGAACACCATTACATGCAGGCAGTTTTAATAAAAATAATCCGGCAAACGAGAAGAAGGAAAAATATTTGAAAAAGATAAAATAAACAACTTAGAAGCACTCCCATACAAAACATGAAAAATCATACAAATTTTAAAACAATACACGCCCTTAGGGGAAAGCCAAGGAAGCCAGTTCGCATGATTTGATATCCTGTCATATTTTTTTCAAACGAAATACCAAAAGTACAGATGTGTTCTGTATCATCTGTAATTTATGCAAAAACCTGGAACTAAACACAACATATAGAGAGTTACAACAATCAAAATTAACACCAACGTCTAGACCAATACTACAAAATGTGTCTCCAAAAAACAGGACTTGAGCAGTCACAATTGTCTCATGCAATAAGAACATAAGAATAGCCATACCAGGTCAGACCAATGGTCCATCTAGCCAAGAATCCTGTTTCCAACAGTGACCAAGACAGGTCACAAGTACCTGGCAGAAACCCAAATAGTGACAATATTCTATGCTGCTAATCCCAAGGCAAGCAGTAGCTTCCCTATGTCTGTCTCAATAGAAGACTATGGACTTTTCCTCCAGGAAATTGTCCAAAACTTTTTTAAACCCAGATATGCTAATCACTGTTACTACATCATCTAGCAAAGAGTTCCAGAGCTTAACTATTCATTGAGTGAAAAAGTATTTCCTCATATTTCTTGTAAAAGTATTTCCATATACCTTCCTTGAGTTTCCCTAGTCTTTGGGCTTTTGGAACGAGTAAAAAACAAAAAATCGATTCACTTCTACTCATTCTACACCACTCAGGATTTTGTAGACCTCAATTATATCTCCTCTCATCCTTCTCTCTTCCAAGCTGAAGAGCCCTAACCTCTTTAGCTGTTCCTCATACGAAAGGCGTTCTTATTCCCTTTATCATTTTGGTCACTCTTCTTTAAACCTAATTGTGCTATATCTTTTTTGAGATATGGTGATCAGAACTGAACACAAGATAAGGTCACACCATGAAGAGATATAGAGGCATTATAGTATTTTCAGTCTTATTCCTAGCATCCTGTTTGCTTTATTGGTCACCGCCACATACTGAGCAGATTTCAGCGTATTATGTACAACAACATCCACAATCTTTTTCTTGAGTGCTCACCCCTCAAGGTGGACCCTAGCATCAGGTAATTATGATTCGGGTTCTTTCCAATGTGTATCACCTTGCATTTGTCCACATTAAATTTCATCTGCCATTTGGATGCCCAGTCTTCCAATTTCATAAGGTCTTCCTGCAATATTTCATAGTCCGCTTGTGTTTTAACAACCTTGAATAGTTTTGGGTCATCTGGAAATTTAATCACCTCACTCGTCCCGATTTCCATATCATTTATAAATATGTTAGATAGCACCAGTCCCAATACAGATCCCTTGCGGCACTCTACTGTTTACCCTCCTCCATTGAGAGAAATGGCCATTTAACCCTACCCTCTATTTTCTGTCAAATAACCAATTCTGAATCCACACCAGAACATTGCCTCCTATCCCATGACTCTTTAATTTTCTCAGGAGTCTCATGAGAAACTTTATGAAAAGATTTCTGAAAATCTAGATATACTACATCAACAGGCTCACCTCTATCCACGTTTATTCACACCTTCAAAAAAATTAAGCAAATTGGTGAGGCAAAACTTCCCTTGGCTGAACCCATGCTGACTCTGTCCCATTAAATCATGTTTGCCTTTGTGTTCCGTAATTTTGTTCTTTATAATAGTTTTCAAAAAGAAAATCTTTATTGATGATTTTTATTGATGTATCTAAATACTTTTTATTGATGTATTTATATGTTTTTATTGATAGACCCCTGAGGCAGGCGCCTTTTTGGCGCCGAAACACGGCCCGTGTCGGGTTTTTGGTTAAATAAAGTACTCCTGTTGTCCCAATCTTGAAGGCCCAGTGTTGCTTTTTTCTTTTTGTTTCTCCGATTGTATACTGTATTACCCTCTCTGTCTGTATTATAATAGTTTTCACCATTTTGTCCAGCACCGACATCAGGCTTACCGGTCTGTAATTTCCTGGATCACCCCTGGAACCCTTTTTAAAAATCGGCATGACACTGGCCACCCTCCAATCTTCAGGGGTGAAGTACTTGGAACTATTTTCTCTGTCTCCTTCTGCTGGTGGATGGACATAACCCATTAGTCTGGACTGTCTGGTATTGATGACAAGGAACTAGCCTTTTTCTAGCAGAGCTCCAATGCACAAGAATCAGAGGGACTTTGGGTAACTGATGGCAAACCGTAATAGCTTCAACATCTGAACAGTCCTGGACACTGGATGTGCTCTTCACCAACAAATCATTCAGATAGAGAAACAGTCCCAGTCTGTATAACAAATGTAATAAATAAATAAATGCTGTGGCTACTGTATGACACTTTGTAAAGATACTGAGAGCCAACACAAGACCAAAAGGCAGAATGCGGTACTGATAGCAGTGTTTCCATACTCAAAATCTGAGATTCTTCCTGTGACGTATCTGAATGTGGGTATAAGCTAGAGAGTTGCACAGGGACAGAAATCTTACCCATCCACGCCCGTCCCTGCTAGAATCTCACCCATCCCCACTGGAATCTTACCCATCCCCACCCATCCCTGCAAAACTTTAATCCATCCCAACCCGTCCCCGCAAGAATTTAACCCATCCCCGCAAGAATTTAATGGTACATAAAAGAAAATTCTGGTCAGCTCCCTCAGTCTATCTCTGGATTTGAGCCACATCACTGTAGACAAGGAAGGAATAGAAACTGAAACTTAGAACACTCTGTTGTGCACATGTAAGATTTGACTCTGATTTCTGGCACTGTGTGCTGAGAGGTCACCACATGCACGCGCCGGGTCAGGTGACATCCGATGCTCTTGCCTGTGTCAGAGCTGAGGTCTGCGCATCAGCCCGGGAGCAAAGAGGATTAATTATAACATAGTAAGTGACAGCAAATAAAGACCTGAATGGTCCATCCAGTCTGCCCAATAATCACACTCATTATCAATTCATGATTAAATCAACGAGTGTGATATTATATACTTTCTTTCGTGTTTCTGGAACATAGACCATAGAAGTCTATCTGGCCCTATACTTATGTTCCAGCTGCTGGAGTTCACGCTGAAGCCCACTCCAGTCTATTCGTCTTCTCATTTGTGGGATACAGACCGTAAAAATCTGTCCAGCACTGTCCTTATGTTCCAGCCACTGAAGTTGCTGTCTAAGCCCTTTCTAGCCCATCCTAAATCAGAATGCTATATATTACACACAGACCATACAAGTCTGCCTGGTATCGGCCCTAGTTAATCACAGCCAAAGTCGCCATCTAAGCGTCACTTGACACATCCACACACATGCAGCCATTTAAGGTTAGGATTTTTATAACTTCCATTTTCTAATTAGAGATCCTCTGTGTTCATCCCAAGCCTTTTTGAATTCCATCATCATTTGTGTCTCTACCACCTCCTTAATGGAAGACTTTCCACATTTGTGCTGTTAAAGCAAGGAGGAGGAGACAGCACTCAAGGTACTCGGTAGATGAGAGGCTGATGCAGTGCAGCTTACACTTCCACGGGAATCCCGCAGAGCTGCTTCCATCCCCGCAGAAACCCTGCAGGACCTGCTTCTGTCCCTGCGGGAACCCTGCAGAACTGCTTCCATCCTCACGGGAACCCCGCAGAACTGCTTCCGTTCCTGCGGGAATCCCGCGGTTTCCGCGGGATTTCCACGAACCCCATTCCCGTGCAGCTCTCTAGTATAAGCATCCATTAAGTCAAGAGAGCGCAGCCAACCTTGTGCCTGAATCAATGGAAGTAAGGTGCCTAATGCAACCATCCTGATCTTTTCTTTATCCAAATACTTGTTCAAGGCCTTTAGGTCAAGTATGGGACAGAATCCTCCTGTCTTATCTGTAGCCAGAAAGTAGAATACCTTCCCCTTTTTCCTTAAAAGAACAGGTTCAACTGCACCGGCCTGCAAAAGAGAATAGAGCTCCTGAGAAAGCAGTTCCTGGTGCTGAGAGATTAGCTGTGACGCTGACAGGGGACAATTTGGAGGAAGTGTTCACCAATGGAGGATGATCACATTTTGAGCACTGGCTCACTCTGATAAAACAACAAAATTCTTTTCAAAAATAAAAATCTAGCTCCATAAGCCAGCACTCAAAATGTGATCATGTTGGTGTTATCTTTTGCTGCTGTGTTCAGTTTCTTATTAAGTATGTTGTTTCATATTTCTTTTTTGAAAAAAATTGGAATACTTTGATTTGATATCAATACAGAATTGAAGAAAGAAATTTAATTGATATAAATTGCATGAAAGATTTGGAACTACAGAAGGCAATTTGAAAGTAGTGATCCAATGGCCACATTGAAATTTTCAATATATATGTTTTAAAGTGAATGATCTGAAGTTACTGACATTTTTTAATGTTTGTAAATTTAAGGTGTACCTGGGAATCATTTTTCATAATTCTTCCTGTTTTTGAAACATTTTGGATCTGTCAATGTTTTATAAAGGCAACACATGTATCTATTGTATCCGCCCTTATAAAATTACCCATAGTAACATAGTAAATGACGGCAGATAAAGACCTGTAGGGTCCATCCAGTCTGCCCAACAAGATAAACTCATCTAAGGAAAATAAGTGCACAATCTATACCTGCTGCATGGCAGATGTAATTGTGTGTATGGAAGTGCCAGTACATATAATATGCACCTAACACACTTAAAAAATTGCTCCAAACCAAACACTTTTCTTAAATTCTTTCACTATTTTCAGCTATTTTGTAATGCTCCACCTATTGAAAAGGGTGTTTACAACACAAGACATATTAATTAATGCTATTTCAAACACACATTACTACTGCCTACACATGGCACATAATTAAGAATTCATTATTTTTATTACTAGTAAGCTCTTTAATGGGCATGAGCTTCAATGTTAAGAATTATAATTTCCAAATAGTTTTTCTAATATAAATGACCATTGAGATAGATGCATAAAGTTTTATCAATTCTTTTTAATATATAGCTTTATTTTAAAAATGGATTCACTTCCACAATGCATAAAGTTTTCTCTTACATCAATTATAAAGCACACTGGCAGTATGTGCCACCTTTTATTGCCAGTATTTTATAGCTGATAATACTGAAGGTGGAAATGGAAACAGTGCCATCATGTGATATTTCTCAAGGTATTTCATTTCTACTATTTCTAGACAGTGCGAAGATGCTTTATAAATTCAAGATTACAAAGAAAACCACCAAAAGTAAACAAAACACGTTTTATAACTAAAGCATATTATGCATTTTTTGTCTTAAAGCAGTATAAATGTGAATGAGAAAAAAAAACTACATTTCATTAAGTAAGCTAAAATAAAAGCTGCATGACATGCTTAATCACTGAATGCTGCTTGAATCAAATTAATACCGGTTAGCCAGAGTAACACAACATGGGACATTTAATTATAGAGTAAACACACAAAACAGAATATTTAAGGGGCTTATTTGCAATAAGATTCTCCATAGGTAACTGGATGTTTACTCAGAGAAAGGTTCTTAAAAAAAACTGCCCCCCCCCCCCCAACACACACAAAAGAAGCAGCACTGCACTGAACTGTGGACCACCCAAAAAAAGAATGGTCAAGGAGTTTATTAACCTTCTGTGCATACATCCTAGTGAGAAATTTACACCTGCAAACTAAGTAGTTTTACAACTGAATTCCACATCAAGAAAAGTTCTTTCTACAAAGGAAACTCCATAGAGAAAACCAAGATACTCAACTTTGGTAGGTGTTCTCTGTAGACAGCAGGATGCAGCTCCTCGAAGACTGGAGTGGTCATGCAATGGAGACCCCTCGGCGGGTCCAACACAAATTTGCCTGGAATCACGGTGATTCACTCCTCACTTCCCACTGCACAATGAGGCACCAGAGATCAGGACCTTCTCATCCAGTAGGGACTCATGAGTCCAGCGGATGGCGAACAAAATGGGCACAATCCCAGGGAAAGGCGCATGCAGTGTCTGGCACCCCCACATTGTGACGCCTCTCAGAAGAATTGGGTTTCACTCAATTTGTGCAGCTGATGCAATGGAACCAGAGTTCACCGAACAGCGTCCCCCTCATGCTCCGGGGTGTGACCAACCACTGCACAAAGAGAGGGGAGAGAGACATACAGGGAACCCTTTGCCGCACGGCAATCCCCAGACAACATCCGAGGGTTGACCAGCTGCGGAAGAGAATCCGGAGGTCTCGGACGGGGCCTGGGTCCTTTAATCTACATGGCCGTCGCGGCGAGGTTGGAACATGGTGGGTCACATCTGATTCACTCAACAAGTGAAACAAAGTCAGAACTTGACAACTGTGTCACCCTTTCTGCTAATTATCAAGCTCTGCACTGGCCGCAAACTGACCAGCTATGCACAAGCTACACTACCCTCTTTAAAAAAAAAAAAAAAAAAGCAGATGACCTACCTGTCAATCACCTCAAATTGGAGCTGCACAACCTGGCTGCACCCAAATTAGTGGATTTAGAGGATTACAGAATTACAAGATAATAGGATCTTTGCAATTACCAACTCCTCCATTACTCAGAAAGAAGAAAAAAATGTACATCACAAGACTTCTCCTGAGACTATCTATCTTAACACTAACTACTACCATGGGAACTCTAGCACAAGAACACAACATCAAATCCATGCTATGCAACCTACATCACCAAACTAGATACACCACCTTACATCAAGATAAAAATCAAACAAACAAAAGAAGAAATCAAACTACATTTCAAACACAGCAAACAACAAAAAAGGGAACAAAACCAAACCAAGAGAGCATCAACTAGTGAAAATTCCCAAAATATCGATAACAGAGGAAAATCACCTACCAATACCAATAGGATACATAAAGGCTAGATCAGCAGCGAACAAAACGGAAATGATAAGGACTGGATAATGGAAGAAGACCTCGGACTAGTCTTCCTCAATGAAACATGGATCTATGACAAAAAATACCCAATAATCTCGGACCTCTGCCCTCCAGGCTATAAAATTCCCATGTGGATAACACTGATGTTGTTATCCACCAGGGAACAAATGACCTGTCCAGTAATACCCTACCTGAAGCGCGGAGAGCTTTCAGGAGCTAGGTGAAGGGTTAAAACCTTTGATACAAACAGTAGCTTTTTTGAAAATACTACCTACTTTTGGAAAGGGAGAGGAAAGATTGTGAAGTACTGAAAATTTCAATAGCTGGCTCAAAGCCTGGTGTCACCAAGAAGGTTTTAGGTACATAGGAGGATGGGGAAATACATGGAAAAACAAAAGACTATATTGTAACGATGGGCTGCATCTCACTTTGGCAGGAAAAAAAATCCTTTGAGAGAAATTTAGACAATATGTTTCTAGGCATTTAAACTAGAAGAGGGGGGTGGCATATGGTGTCACATCACTTCAAATGGTCACCCCCAGCTAAAGACAAGATGTAATAGTAGAAAAGTAAGCAATGAAAACAACAATCTTAGAAAATCACTTCTCACGAACACAGCAGGAAGTGAAACTAAACAAAAAACTAAACAGGACAAAAATGCTACTGAAAACTGAAATGTAGATGGAAAGCAATGACCACAAATGCTCACAGTCCAAAGTTCATGATCTCCAAGTCCTAATGTTAGAGGCAGACTTAGACACTGTTGCAATTCACTGAGACATGGCTCAATGATTCCCATGAATGGGATGCAAACATATTATTATTATTAGTCACATTTGTATCCCACATTTTCCCATCTTTTGCAGGTTCAATATGGCTTACATATAACCGTTAACGGCGTTAGCCAATTACGGTTTGAACAAATACATAGTAGGAATGAATATAAAGTGATATTGTGGTATAATGAGGTATATGTACAGTAGGAAACAGTTGGGGGGAACTTAGAGAGGGAAAGGGGGAAGAAGAGTCAAGTAATGTCCGTTGCAGTCTTTACTTATGATGTGTCGCAAGTGAGCGGTATTTTATGTTGGGTAAGTGGGGTATGCTCTTCTGAACAGGTCTGTCTTTAGTGCTTTCTGAAAATTTAGGTGGTCGAGCGTAGTTTTTTTTTACTGCTTTTCTCAATGCATTCCATAGTTGTGCACTTAGGTAGGAAAAACTGGCCGCATAGGTGGATTTGTATTTGAGTCCTTTCCTGCTTGGGTAGTGGAGGTTTAGATATGATTGCACAGATTTTGTGGAGTTTCTGGTTGGCAGGTCGATGAGGCTATAATCTATTTAGGAAGGATAGAGATGGTCCTAAAGGTGGAGGAGTAGCTCTGTATGTGAGAAATGATATCACAGCGACTGAAAAGACAGGGGCCTGGGGAAAGAAAGAAGCGATATGGATCACCTTAAAAAGAGAAGATGGAACCTTTGTCCACATGGGAGTTGTCTACAGACCTCCGACACAATCGGATGAACTAGATAAAGATCTGGTTACAGATATCCAAAAGCTGGGAAAGAAAAGAGAGGCGCTGTTGGGAAATTTCAGTCTTCCAGAAGTGGACAGAAAGTTCCATCTGCGGAATCGATAAGAAGTAGAGTGATCATAGATGCTTTTTAAAGTGCTCTGCTCAGACAAATGGTGACGGATCCCATGAGGGAGTGTCACACTCCTCCTCACCTCGCTCCACTTCATTCCGTCGGGGCCCGTTTCTGCGGCAGCGTTCCCCGCCTCGCTCCGCTTCCCCGCACTAGGCCATGCCCGTGACTGGGAGTGTTGGCAACTGGGAGCGTCGGTGTCTGGGCTGGCCCAGCAATTCGGGCAGCATATTGGGTGAGCCAGCGCTCCAAGGGTTTCTTCGGGGCGAGGGGTTCGCGCCCGGGATTCCCCGTGCTTGTCAGCGGGCCTACAGCTCCGGAGCATGGCTGCATTTGCCCCGCCTCCTGCCTCAACAGGATTGGAGTTCGCGGCCGGTCTCCACCTCCTCCTGCGGATCCTCCAATGGAGGGCTTTCAGTCTCAGCTGATTCGGTGGCTCCTGATGGTGGGGGCTATTTCAGTAGCGTCTTCCCTTCGCTTCGGCTTCTACTTTGGTAGGTGATTGTTTTGAGCTCTGTTTATTCTCTAGTTATATCCTGCTTGGTGCTGACCTCTGCCTCAATCCTGACTACTCTCTGCTTGCTGCCTGACCCGACCTCTGCTTGAATCCTGACTACTCTCTGCTTGCTGCCTGACCTGACCTCCGCCTGAATCCTATCTACTCTCTGCTTGCTGCCTGACCAGACCTCTGCTTGAATCCTGACAACTCTCTGCTTGCTGCCTAACCGGACCACTGCCTGAATCTTGACAACTCTCTGCTTGCTGCCTGACCTGACCACTGCCTGAATCTTGACAACTCTCCACTTGCTGCCCGACCTGACCACTGCCTGAATCCTGACAACTCTCCACTTGCTGCCCGACCGGACCACTGCCTGAACCCGGACTTCTCCTTGCTTGTCATCTGCCCTGGCCATTGCCTGTACCCTGACTGCTTTCTGCCTGCCCTGACCACTGCCTGATCCCAGAGCTCTCACTGCCTGCTGCCTGCCTCCGTCCACTGCTTGAATCCAGATTTCTCTCTGCCTGCTGCCTGCGGCCGTCTGACCCCCGCCTGCATCTGGAAGTCCTGTCGGCTGCCTGCACCTGGGGGCTCAACCCTCGGGGAACGGCGGTCATCACAGGTGAAGCATCGGGGTTGCTCGGCTGCCCAGCAGAGTGCAGGTTCGAGTCGTCGCCTCTGTGCTCCACCTGGGTACAAGGACTCATGAACACGACAGGGAGGGAGCGATGCTGGATCTGGTGCTCACAAATGGTGAAAGTGTATCAAATATCCGAGTGGGTGCCCACCTGGCCAGCAATGACCATCAAACAATTTGGTTTGATATAACAGCTAAAATGGAGAGCAGCCACTCAAAACTCAAAGTCTTGGATTTCAAGCATGCTGGCTTTACTAAAATGGGGGAATACCTGAGGAAGGAGTGATGGGCTGGGAGGACATATGAGAAGTGGAAGGGCAGTGGTCCAGGCTTAACGAAGATATAAAGCAAAGTTTCTTACCTGAAGCAGGTGTTCTCCGAGGACAGCAGGCTGTATATTCTCACATGTGGGTGACGTCACGTCGGCAAAAAGGATTTTCTAGCAAAATCTAAAAGTCTCTTCGAACAGCATGCCGTCGCGCAAGCGATCGCACCGCGCATGCGCTCACGTCTTCCCGCTCGTCGCGTGGACACATTCATCAGTTGAATCCAAAAGATGAAAGAAATACAACTCCAAAGGGGAGGTGGGAGGGTTTGTGAGAATATACAGCCTGCTGTCCTTGGAGAACACCTGCTTCAGGTAAGAAACTTCGCTTTCTCTGAGGACAAGCAGGCTGATTTACTTACATGTGGAGTATCCCTAGCCCCCAGGCTCACTCAACACAACAAAGAATGGTCAATCGGACCTCGCAACGGCGAGGGCATAACAAAGATTGACCTGAAACAAGAAACATCTAACAGAGTGCAGCCTGGAACAGAATAAAAATGGGCCTAGGAGGGTCGGAGTTGGATTCTAAACCCCAAACAGATTCTGCAGCACCGACTGCCTGAACCAACTGTCGCGTCGGCTATCCTGCTGAAGGCAGTAGTGAGATGTGAATGTGTGGACTGATGACCACGTCGCAGCCTTGCAGATCTCTTCAATAGTGGCTGACCTCAGATGAGCCACTGACGCAGCCATGGCTCTAACATTATGAGCCGTGACATGGCCCTCTAAAGTCAGCCCAGCTTGGGCATAAGTGAAGGAAATGCAATCTGCTAGCCAATTAGAGATGGTGCGTGTCCCGACAGCAACTCCCCTCTTGTTGGGATTAACAGAAATAAACAACTGGGCAGACTGTCTGAAGGGGCTTGTCTGCTCCACGTAAAAGGCCAATGCTCTTTTGCAGTCCAAAGTGTGCAGCTTGCTTTCGCCAGGACTTGTATGAGGGCAAGGAAAAAATGTTGGCAAGACAACTGACTGGTTCAGATGGAACTCCAACACCACCTTTGGCAAGAACTTAGAGTGAGTGCGAAGGACTACTCTGTTATGATGAAATTTTAGGTAAGGAGCATGAACCACTAGAGCCTGAAGCTCACTGACCCTACGAGCTGAAGTAACAGCCACCAAGAAAATGACCTTCCAGGTAAAGTACTTCAGATGGCAGGAACTCAGTGGCTCGAAAGGGGGTTTCATCAGCTGGGTGAGAGCGACACTGAGATCCCATGACACAGGAGGAGGTTTGACAGGGGGCTTTGACAAAAGCAAACCTCTCATGAAGCGAACAACTAAAGGCTGTCCAGAGATAGGCAGACCTTCTACACATTGATGATAAGCACTAATCGCACTAAGGTGAACTCTTACGGAGTTGGTCTTGAGACCAGACTCTGATAAATGTAGAAGGTATTCAAGCAAGGTCTGTGTAGGACATGAAAAGGGGTCTAGGGCCCTGCTGTCACACCAGACAGCAAACCTCTTCCATTTAAAAGAGTAACATCTTTTAGTGGAATCTTTTCTGGAAGCAAGCAAGACTCTGGAAACACCCTCAGAAAGACCCAAGGAGGCGAATTCTACGCTCTCAACATCCAGGCCGTGAGAGCCAGAGACTGGAGGTTGGGATGCAGAAGCACCCCCTCATTCTGAGGAGGGTTGGAAAACACTCCAATCTCCATGGTTCTTCGGAGGACAAATCCAGAAGAAGAGGGAACCAAACCTGATGCAGCCAAAAGGGCGCAATCAGAATAATGGTTCTGCGGTCTGGCTTGAGTTTCAGCAGAGTCTTCCCACCAGAGGTATGGGAGGATATGCATACATAAGGCCCTTCCCCCAATGCATCTGACGCTAGTCTGTCGTGGGCCTGAAGTCTGGAACAGAACTGAGGAACCTTGTGAATAATCTGAGTGGCAAAAAGATACACCGAGAGGGTGCCCCACTCTCGGACGATCTTGCATACCACACCCGAGTTGAGCAACCACTCATGAGGTTGCATAATCCTGCTCAACCTGTCGGCCAGACTGTTGTTTACGCCTGTCAGATACATGGCTAGGAAAAACATGCCATGACGGCGAGCCCAAAGCCACATCTGAATGGCTTCCCGACACAGGGGGCAAGATCCGGTGCCCCCCTGCTTGTTGATGTAGTACATGGCAACCTGATTGTCTGTCTGAATTTGAATAATTTGATTGGACAGCCAATCTCTGAAAGCCTTTAGAGCGTTCCAGACCGCTCGCAACTCCAGGAGATTGATCTGAAGACCTGATTCCTGGAGGGACCAAACTCCTTCAGTGTGAAGCCCATCTACATGCGCTCCCCACCCCAGGAGAGATGCATCCATGGTCAGCACTTTTAGAGGCTGAGGAATTTGGAAGGGACGTCCCAAGGTCAAATTGGATCGAATTGTCCACCACTGAAGGGAATTGTGAAAATCGGTGGACAGCTGGATCACATCCTCTAGATTCCTTGCAGCTTGATACCACTGGGAAGTTAGGGTCCATTGAGCCGATTTCATATGAAGACGAGCCATGGGAATCACATGAACCGTGGATTCCATTTGGCCTAGAAGTCTCAACATCTGCCAAGCTGTGATCTGCTGAGACGCTCTGGCCATGGAAACAAGAGACAGAAGGTTGTCTGCCCTCGCCTCGGGGAGATAGGCATGAGCCGCCTGGGAGTCCAGCAGAGCTTCTATAAATTCTAGTTTTTGAACTGGAAGAAGGTGGGACTTTGGGTAATTGATGACAAACCTGAGTAGCTCCAGCAGTTGAATAGTTATCTGCATGGACTGTAGAGCTCCTGCCTCCGAGGTGTTCTTCACCAGCCAATCGTTGAGATAAGGGAACACATGCACTCCCAGTCTGCGTAGCGACGCTGCAACCACCGCTAGGCATTTTGTAAACAACCTGGGCGCAGATGCGAGACCAAAGGGCAGCACACAATACTGAAAATGCTGTGTTCCCAGACGGAATCGTAGATACTTCCTGTGAGCGGGAACTATCGGGATGTGTGTATAAGCATCCTATCAGAGAGCCTAGCCAATCGTTTTCCTGAATCATGGGAAGAAGGGTGCCCAGGGAAACCATCCTGAACTTTTTTCGGACCAGGAATTTGTTCAGGGCCCTTAGGTCTAGGATGGAAAGCATGCCCCCTGTTTTCTTTTTGCACAAGAAAGTAACTGGAATAGAATCCGAGCCCTTTGTGCCCAGGTGGAACGGGCTCGACCGCATTGGTGCTGAAAAGGAGGAGGAGGAGGAGTGACCTAGTGGTTAGGGTGGTGGACTTTGGTCCTGAGGAACTGAGTTCAATTCCCACTTCAGGTACAGGCAGCTCCCTGTGACTCTGGGCAAGTCACTTAACCCTCCATTGCCCCATGTAAGCCGCATTGAGCCTGCCATGAGTGGGAAAGCGCGGGGTACAAATGTAACAAAACAAACAAAAAAAAAAAAAGGACAGAGAGTTCCTCTGCAAGTACCTGCCTGTGCTGGAAGCTGAAGGACTGAGCTTCCAGTGGGCAATTTGGATGTCTGGAGATCAAATTGAGGGAATACCCTAACCAAACTATTTGAAGAACCCACCGGTCGGAGAGGCCACCTTTGGTGAAAAAATTTTAACCTCCTCCCGACCAGTAGATCGTCCAGCACAGGTTCTTTTATGGCAGCTATGCTCAGCTGGAACTACTACTACTATTACTACTATTTAACATTTCTAGAGCGCTACAAAGTGTACGCAGCGCTGTACAAACACAGAAGAAAGACAGTCCCTGCTCAAAGTCAAAAGCCCGTCCATTGCTTTTGCTTGGGAGCTGCAGGGGCCAGTCTGGGCGCACGCTGTTGACGCGAACGAGCACGCTGGGGCTGAGCCTGAGAAGGCTGTCAGGAAGGTGGATTGTACCGACACCTATTGTAAGCATAGGGAGCATTCCTCCTTCCCCGGAAAAAACATCTACCTGTTAAGGTAGATGCTGAAGGCGCCCTGTGGGAGAGCTTGTCGAGGGCGGTTTCCCGCTGGTGGAGCTGCTCTACCACCTGCTCGACTTTCTCGCCAAAAATATTATCCCCCCGGCAAGGAACATCCGCAAGCCACTGCTGGGTTCGATTGTCCAGGTCAGAGGCATGCAGCCATGAGAGTCTGCGCATCACTATACCTTGAGCAGCAGCTCTGGATGCAACATCAAAAGAGTAGTAAGCACCCCTGGACAGGAATTTACAACACGCCTTCAGCTGCCTGACCTCCTCCTGAAAAGGCCTGGCGTGCTCCGGAGGAAGCTTGTCCACCAAGTCCGCCAGTTGCTTAACATTGTTCCGCATATGGATGCTGTGTCGAGCTGGTATGATTGGATCTTGGACACGAGCATAGAGGACTGAGGCCTTCCTCCCAAAAGAGTCCAGAGTCCTAGACTCTCACCCCGGGGGCGCCGAGGCAAAATCCCTAGCACTCCTGGCTCTCCTGAGAGCGGAATCCACAACCATAGAGTCGTGAGGTAACTGCGACCTCATCAACTCAGGTTCTCCGTGAATCTGATATTGGGACTCAGCTTTTTTGGGAATGGTGGGATTACTGAGCGATTTCATCCAGTTCCTAAGCAATGTCTCCTTAAGGACATTATGCAAAGGAGTAGTGGATGACTCATTAGGTGGTGAAGGATAGTCAAGGACCTCGAGCATCTCAGTCCTGGGCTCATCCTCCGTTACCAACGGGAAGGGAATGCCCACAGACATTTCCCGGACAAATGACGAGAAGGAGAGACTCTCCAGTGGAGAAAGCTTCCTCTCAGGTGAAGGAGTTGGATCAGAAGGAAGACCACAAGACTCCTCAGAAGAGAAATACCTGGGGTCTTCCCCTTCATCCCACGAGGCATCCTCCTCGGTATTGGACAAGAGTTCCCTAACTGCAGTCCGAAACTGGGCACGACTTGACGCCGAGGAACCCTGTCCTCTATGGCAATGCCGAGAAGTCGACTCCCATGCCGGTGGCGATGAAGCTCCCTCGAGCAACGTCGACAGGGAGTCGACCTGGGTGGCAGCCAAGGCCGATGCCACAAGCGGTATCGGCATCGGGGACCGCACCACAGGCACAGAGCCAGCTGCCACTTCCATCGACTGTACCAAGGGCGCAAGTACCCCCGGTACCGAGACAGACTGACGCAGTAACCCTTCCAGGAGGCCTGGAAGAATGGCTCGGATGCACTCGTCTACAGCCGCTGTCGAGGAAGGCTGTGGGACCGGTACAGAAGTCGGCGTCAGAATCTGTGGAGGCCTGGGAGGCAATACCGGGCTGTCCGAAGATCTACGCACCGTCACCTCTTGTATGGAGGGTGAGCACTCCTCCCAGCGTCGACGCTTCCCGGGTGCTGAATCCTTCGACTCCCCGGAGCTCCCGGTACCGTGTTTCAAAGGAGACAGATGACGATGCTTCTTCACCTTCACTCGAAGCACGTCACCGGCACTTCTCGGTACCGACGAGGACATGGAATCCACATGCCTCCTCGGGGTCGGGTCCGACAGCGGTCGGTCCCGATGGGCCTGCACAGCAGGAGCCCTCAAGACAGGTGGAGACCCGCTCGACGGCTCACTACTCCCAGATAGTGGTGAAGTCCGGATAGCCATTACCTTCTCTCCCGATGTCGATGCCATCCTCGGTGCCAATATCGACGACGACGACCTCGGTACCAACGTCAACGCCGAGGAATCAGTTGGAGCTCCGAAAAGATGGTCCCGAAGAGCTCTTCTCGATGCCTGTGTCCACTTTTTCAAGCTCAGACACAACTTACAGGCGTCTGGGTGATGGTCGGGCCCAAGGCACTGGATGCACCACGTGTGTGGGTCAGTGCCCGAGATCGACCGCTGGCACCGAGCACACTTTTTGAAGCCGCTGGGAGGCTTTGATGACATGAGCGGAAAAATCACGGCGGCGAAATCAAAAGGCTCGACTGTGCCAACAGAGGGGCACAAAAATGCGAACTGTGTAAAGGCCACCTCGAAAGCGAAAGGAAACTTAAAAAGGGGGGAAAATATGAAAATATGTATTTCTCTTTTTTTTTTATGGAAAAAGAAAAAGACAAAAGAGGCAATGAAAACAAAAAGAAAGCGCAAATTAACAGCGCTAAAACGACGAAGTCTTTCTCTGGGACTGAGGGAGAGAGACCGACACGCAGCCAATCTCCTCCACGGAAAAAGAACAACTGAGGCGGGAACGGACGCGCGCTCTGGAAGCTGTGACAAAGTTTGTTGATTTTTGCTGGAAAAATGTCCGTTCCTGGGCCGCCGTGGACGCCGACCCATCAGTGAGAACAAGCAGCCTGCTTGTCCTCGGAGAAATTCTAACTCTCCCATTTTATTTCTTAGGCTTCTGACATTCACATATGGACATTTCAGACTATGTATGTTGTTCCTAGTTACATCATGCTCACCAGTTGACAGTGATCATGTGCAATCTTGAAAATCTGTCTGCTTTTTGTTTAAAGACTCCTGGTCTACTATGCTCTTTACTGCAACCTCACTATCGGGATGCCCTATCTTCTCTGTTTTGGTGATATCTTTGAAAAATACCCTATTCCAAACCAAGCACTTTTGAGCGACTTTTCAGCCTTCCCCTGGCTTCTAGTTTAAAAGCTGCTCTATCTCCTTTTTAAATGCCGATGCCAGCAGCCTGGTCCCACCCTGGTTAAGGTGGAACCCATCTTTTCGGAATAGGCTCCCCTTCTCCAAAATATTGCCCAGTTCCTAACAAATCAAAAACCCTCCTCCCTGCACCATCGTCTCATCCATGTATTGAGACTCCGGAGCTCTGCCTGTCTCTTGGGCCCTGCACATGGAATGAGGAGCATTTCTGAAAATCTTACCCTAGAGCAGCGATGGCGAACCTATGGCACGTGTGCCAGAGAGGGCATGCAGAGCCCTCTCCTTTGGCATGCGCGCCGTCAGTCCGCTCCGCCCACTCTCCCTCCCTCCGAGTACCAGGCCGCCCGCCCTCACTCCCTCTTCCAAACCGCGGAAGCACCAGGCCGCCCGCCCGCCCTCCCTCCCAGCACTCGCCCTCCTTCCCTCCCAGCACCTCCCAGTACCAGCGCTCGCCCTCCTCCTCCGAAATTGAAAAGGCGTCGACAGCTACAGCGAAACGCAGCATGGTCTTCGCTCGGCGCGCCTTTGCTTCGCTTCTGTCTCTCAAGCTCTGGGCGGGATCAGAGCTTGAGAGACAGAAGCGAAGCAAAGGCGCGCCAAGCGAAGACCATGCCGCATTTCGCTGTAGCTGCCGACGCCTTTTCAATTTCGGAGGAGGAGGGCGAGCGCTGGTACTGGGAGGTGCTGGGAGGGAGGGAGGGCGAGCGCTGGTGCTGGGAGGGAGGGTGGGCGGCCTGGTGCTTCGGTGGTTTGGGAGGGAAGCAGGCCTGGTGCTGGGAGGGAGGGAGGCAGACAGGCTGGGTGCTACTGGGTGCTGGGAGGGAGGAAGGCAGGCAGGCAGGCCTGGTGCTACTGGGTGCTGGATGGGAGGGAGGCCTGGTGCTGGGAGGAGGGAGGGAGGGAGGGTGAGCGCTGGTACTGGGAGGTGCTGGGAGGGAGGGAAGCAGGCAGGCCTGGTGCTTCGTCGGTTTGGGAGGAAAGCAGGCCTGGTGCTGGGAGGGAGGGAGGCAGGCCTGGTGCTGGGTGGGTGGAAGGGAGGCCTGATGCTGGGAGGGTGGCCTGGTGCTAGGTGGGTGGGTGGGTGGGTGACCTGGTGCTGGGAGCTACTGGGTGCTGGGAGGGAGGGAGGCAGGCCTGGAGCTGGGTGCTACTGGGTGCTGGGTGGGAGGGAGGCCTGCCTGGTGCTGGGAGGGAGGGCGGGCAGGCAGGGGGGAGAGGAGGGTGGCTGGACATGGATGGAGGGCAAGAAATGAAGAAGGAGAAAAGTAAAAGAAAGAAATGGAAAGGAAGCCCTGGAAACGGAGTTAAGAGAGCAGCAGAATCAGAGACAACAAAGGTAGAAAAAATCATTTTATTGTCATTTTAGTGTTTGGAATATGTCCAATTTGAGAATTTACATCTGCTGTCTTATTTTGCACTGGGTATACTGGAGCTGTAACAGCTTACAGAAATGATTTATAATGGAAGAAAATCATGTTATTTTTTTCTCCTATACTAGTATAATATTTTCAATGATGTCTGTTTATATGCGCCACGGCTGGTGTAAGGGGTGTGGCTATCATAGGGATGGAGTCATATGTGGTGACTCTGCCCATAATGAGTACCGGCACTTTGCGATAAATAATTAGATTTCGGGTTGCTGTTTGGGCACTCGGGCTCTGAAAGGTTCGCCATCACTGCCCTAGACAATCTGGATTTCAGCTTTCTGCCTAGGTGCCTAAATTTGGCTTCCAAAACCTCTCTCCCACATTATCCTATGTCATTGGTACCTACATGTGCCAAGACAGCCGGCTCTTTCCCAGAACTATCTAAAATCCTATCTAGGTAATGCGTGAAGTCCACCACCTTTGCACCAGGCAGGCAAGTGACCAGGCGAAGCTCACATCCACCAACCACCCGGCTATTTACATACCTAATCATCAAATCACCAACTACAACAGCCATCCTAACCCTTCACTCCTGGGCAAAAGCTCCTGGAGACACATCCTCGATACAAGAGGATATTGCATCCCCTGGTTGGCTGGTCCTAACTACAGGAATATTTCCAACTTCACCAGGGTGATGCTCTCCATTTAGGAACCCTTCCTCCTTCAAGGCAGCACAGGGCTGCCAAATTGGAGGTGGGACTTCACTAAAACGTGCCTGTAGGCCTCCTCTATGTACGTCTCTGTCTCCCTCAGTTCCTCCAAGTCTGCTACTCTACCCTCAAGAGAATGGACTCATTCTCTGAGAGCTAGGAGATCTCTGCATCGAGCGCACACATATAACTCTCACCAACTAGGAGATAATCATACATGTCACACTGGATATCACCCCTCTCACTGCTGGACTGCTGTCTGCATCTTAGTATTATAGAGTTGTTTAATTAAAATTTCTTCAGGTACTAGGGATATTAGATGAATATAAAGAGCTTTAAGATTATACGGTATAATGTGTAAGTTATTTAGTGTTTGATTCCCAGAAACTAATTACATTTAAAACTAATAAAGATGTAATTAAAACTGTAATGAAAACACGCCTCTTGTTATCCTAATTAGAATACTGACTATAAAGAGTTGTGCTAGGGGTGGGTGGGGGCTGGGGAGGGGGGTGGGAATGAAGACAGCCTCTACTGGGACTTAGTTTAATCTGTTAATGCTGTGGCAGTGGTACAAAGTTCAAGTTTTAAAACTAGGGGGGGGGGATGTATAGAGACTAGTTGACAAAGTCTGCTTTTTCTTTTCTTTTATTCTATCAATAACCTCCAGTTCCTCCTTTAGACCCCAATCTTTAAGTTCCCAAAGCACAATGCAAAATAAAGTTTTCTTACCAGAGAAATGTCCTCTTCTCTCAGAACTTCTCAGAAAGCTTCTTTTATTGTTTGCTCCAGGATTTCTTATTTAACTCCATTTCAAAAAGAGAGATGACCTAAATAATCTCTTTTGAAGTCCCCACACTTCTGAGGGTTAGATCTCATATAAAAGACAGCTGGTACTTTCAGCCTACAGGACAACTGAGGAAAAGTTAGGATCTTTGGTAGGGCTTTTTCTCTTTTCTTTCAACAGGCGCAAATACTTCTGCAACTGCAGTAAGGCTTGGAAACATTGTGTCAACAAGCCACAGTTACAGCTTCTGCCACTATACAGATAGAAAATGTGATCCAAGGAGATGGGCTAGTTCCATGTGCAAGACAAATCAATCACAAATGAAGTGAAAGAACAGAGAGGTGGTGGCAAGGTTGAGAGGCATCTGCAAAAATAATAAATGGAGAAATTAGGTCTTACTTGATAATTTTCTTTCTATTAGTTCTTCAAACTATTCCAGGACAAGTGGGCAATCAAGTCCATCGACCAGCAGGTGGAGATAGATCATAGAGAACTGAGCCCTAGTACATAGCCCACTGCTAGCAGCCCAGTTCCTCAGTATCAGTCCGAAAGCATGGAGAAAAGAACTAGGAGTAGGTTCAGCACTCCTCCGGAGTGGAGGAGTGGCCTAGTGGTTAGGGTGGTGGACTTTGGTCCGGGGAAACTGAGGAACTGAGTTCAATTCCCACTTCAGGCACAGGCAGTTCCCTGTGACTCTGGGCAAGTCACTTAACCCTCCATTGCCCTGTAAGCCACATTGAGCCTACCATGAGTGGGAAAGTGCAGGGTACAAATGTAACAAACAAACATTACCCAATAGACCAAGATCCCAACAAAGGCACCAGAAGGCTCAGCTCTAAGAAGAAGAACACCCAGGCACAGAGCTAGAGGCAAGCGAAAGGATGGACACATGATAGCAGAGGTCACTTCCTGGTACAAGATAATTGCTATAATAGGTGGTTGCTAAAAAATTTTTCAGACGGTAAACTTACTTCTATCAAGATGCCTCATGTTAAATCTCAAAAAGTAGATGGTTCTTCCTCTGTAATGGCTTCAAAAAGGTCGAAATGTGACCCACCGACGCCAGAGAAAGATTTTTGGTGCCAAGTATGGACATTCATAACAAATATTCTCCCGTTACAATGCTCAATTACACCTTCTATTATTATGTTTGGATCAGTGTTAGTTCAGGACCAGCTAGATATTTCCCAACAAAATTTACTGAACATCTTAGTTGCGGCTATACTGAAAATGATTCTTATGCATTGGAAAGATAATTCAAATCTCAATTCTATTTTTTGGTGGCCCTTAATTTTACAAATTCATAAATTTGAAACATCTTTGGCAGAGAAATTGGGTATGACATGTTTGACTGCTAAAATTTGGTCTCCGGTGGGTAAATATTTAGAATCTTGTCGTTCTCTGTAATTTGTTGTCAGACTATACTACTTTGTTACGCAAACTTTTCTCTTGTTAAGTTTTCTTGAGGCGTCAAATTCTTGTAATTTAAAACATTTTTTTGTAATTTCCATTACATTGTTCTTGCTATTTCTGTTATTTGTGAATTTTTAAATTTGCAATAAAATTCATAGACTCAAAAAAAGAAGACGACCACCCATACTGCGCACAGCTCCACTCAGGGACAGGCATCAAGAAACAGGAGAGCTCCTGAACAGTGTGAAGAACTAATGGAAGAAAAATTACCAGATAAGACCTAGTTTCTCCTTCCATTACATTTCTTCCCACTATTCCAGGATGAGTGGGATGTTCAAAAGCTATCCCTACAAGGGTGGTAAGCCAAGCCTGTCACCTGCAGGACTGATGCCCCAAACGCTACCTCTGAGCATGCGGCAACGTCCACCCTATAGTGCGTACTGAAAGTATGCAGCAAAGCCCAAGTCACCACCCTGCATGTATTCCCCGGAGAGGAACAACAAGGCCTCCATCCAAGACGTGGCCATACATCTGGTACAGTGAGTCTTCAAGGAGACTTCCCTTCCAGAAAATATGCCATAGCCACTGACTCTTCCAACCAACGGAAAATAGAAGCCCTAGAAGCTAAGAGACCCAATTTCTGCTTACTAAACAGGACGAAAAGCCTATCAGACCATCGAAAGTCGTTAGTAACCTCCAGGTAATGCATGAGAGCCCTTCAAACATTCAACAAACTTAAGGAGGAATATTGATCTCTGATCTCTTCCTTCCAAAAGGAAGGGAGATCCACTGACTGACATGGAACACCACCTTGGGCAAAAACGAGGGTACAGTCCAAAGTAAGAGCCCCGCCTCTGAAAATTAGAGAAAAGGGTCCATACAAGAGAGTGCCCGAAGCTCAGAGATGCACCGCACTGAAGTAATTGCGACCAGAAACACCGTCTTCAATATAAGGTCTTTCACCATCACATTTCGAATGGGTTTGAAAGAAGGTCACTGCAGGGCCCAAAGGACCAAGTTAAGGTCCCAGTCAGAGAAGGAGCGGTTCACCCCTCTCAGAAAATGAACCACATCTAGATGAGCCACTAATGACGAATTTTATAAGCAGCCCCGAAAACATGCCCCTACCGGTGGCTTCTAACCGAAGAGTCACCCACACTGAGGTCTGTCTGAAACCTTGCAAGGCCCTATGATCTTATTATCTGCAACAGGAAACAAATTGCAGGATATCAGAATGTAATTGCCAGCATTACCTTATGATGTGCAAGGTCCTAACCCCTGAAAATTAGCCTAACTGATGCTTTGGGGCCTACTCTTGAGTGTCAGCCAAAGACCTCTGGGAGAGAATGCAACACTGACCTTCCCCCCCACCCCACCCCCTTAGTCTGACCCTGATGTTTCCTGTCTCTGGATGTTTTAACACCTGTGCTTCACAGGAATAAAACAGACCAGAATAAGTGCACAGGAAAACAATAGAAATAAACCACTGCCTCCATAAACTGTGCCTTCACAGGAATTCATATCTCCTTGGTAAAACAGACCAAATTGTATCACAGGCCAGTGTGTGGGAAAAGAATTCATTTATTTAAATCCAGAGAGGGACAAACAGAAGAACACACCTTCAGACAATCACACACACCCCTCCTTCCTGCAGCTATTCCACACACCTCTCCGTTCTCAGCCCTGACAGAGACATTCACTGACAGACATCAGGCAGAAGTGGAGACACACAGAAACAGTGTTGTATTATTGCCCTTCTACCCTAAGTGCTATAAAGCTTATTTCTAGACAAAATAACTTTTGCCAAGCCACACTTGTGTGTTGTATTATTGTGCTACCAAACCCACTGTCCCTAAGAAATAGACCCGGGATTCCCAGGGCCCGCCAGCAGAAGAGTCCTTTCTGCCTGTAGTTCCCCAAGCAGTCTCAACCCTTTAGCAGTCAGTAGCATGCTTCCAGCCACACCACCCTCCCCCCCCCAATCTCCTGCACATGCTCAGTTCAATTAGCACCACCGCACATGCGTGAATGGGGGTGCTGGTTGATCTGAACATGCATGGGGGGAGGGAAGTGCTAGTGTCGGTGGCTGGATACACGCTGGTGAATGGCAGGGGATTAGATTTCTCAGGCCTCGGGGAACTCCTGATAATTTTCTTTCCATTAGTCCCAATAGATCAATACAGAAATGAGTGGGTTATGTCCCCCTACCAGCAGGTGGAGATAGAGAGAACTTCAGAGATCCACTATATGTGGACATGTGCAGCCACCTTAGTCTCAGTACTGTCAATACCAAAGCAGCAACAGAAGAAGAAAGGAAATCCAACATGTAAGACCTCTCCTGCCTCTACAAAGCCTATGAAGGCTCCTCCTCCACTGCTACAGCGGGAGGGAAACTGCCATAGCGGCGATTTGCAGCAAGTTGGTCCTCCACCATCTTTATTCTTTGACACACATCTTGTTGGACAAGCAGAAAAATAATGGAACCTAAGGGAACCAAAAACAGGAAGAAAATACCCCTCCATAAACAGCAAGAAACACACATCCATGAACAGCAAAGGGTGGGCCTCTGGATTGATCTCTTGGGACTAATGGAAAGAAAATTATCAGGTAAGAACTAATTTTATCTTCCACTGCATCCCACAGATCAATCCAGAGATGAGTGGGATGTAAAAAAGCAGTCCCCAAGTAGGGTGGAATCCCCAAGACAGGCCAAGCCCGATTGTCATTGTTGGAACTGGACCAAGACAAGGCCCCAATAGGACTCGCCACCTTCAAAATGAGCCAAAAACGACCTCTTTAAGGAAAAGGGGAAACACTCAATAACAGGCATGAGAAGGGAGCCCGATCCAGCCACTGAATGAAAGAAAGCTCTGTAAGCCGAAAGACTCAAGACCTCAAGTCAAGGACCAAGAACATGCGACAACCAGCGCATAAGGCAACCCAAACTCCCGAGCCAAGACCATCGCAGATCTCAAAGCTGCGGAAGAAAGGCCAGCCTCTGACGGCCTCAACCAATGCCTCATCCCGAAAAGGAAGAAGCTGAGACAGACAATGAAAAAGACAAGCACTGGAAGGCCCTAGAGCCTAAGACCAGTCCCATCTGAACAACAGAAGCAACTACTGCCCACTTGCTACTATACCAGGAACAGCAGCCAGAACTGTGGACTGAAACGGCAGGAGGAATAGCATGCTAGAGAGCTAGATAAATGCCCAGGTCACTCCCCAGAGGCATGACCAAGAACATCAAGCAGCCAAAACGTAGGTAAAGAACCCACAATACGACTCTCCACGAGGACCAAAGGCCCAAGAGCCACAACCAGAACCAACACCATAGGTGGCTTCCAGCATGACGTCTGGCAAAAAGGCAAGGCTCACTTGCCACAGAAGAGCTAGTCTTGACAGAGTAGCCATGCCGAAAAGCCAATAGAGCCATGCGAGAAAGAGAGCCAAAGGCTGGCCAACCTGGCAGAGACTGAACAAGGCCCGAAACCAGGAAGAGTGGAGAACTAGAGACAGAGAAAAACTGGACTCCCAGGAAACAGCGCCATTGCAACCTGCCAAAATAGGCAAGTAGCACCTTAAACAGGTGAACAAGCTGAGCCCGGACATGAGAGAAGGCTTGGCCCTAGAGCTAGAAGAAAGGAAGCCTCCAAAGACTGGGTCAGAGCTCATTCCCAAACAGATCCAGACTAGACGTGCCAGACAGAGCGAGACCAAGTATCCAGCAGAGTGGAACGTGACAGCCAGGGCCTGCAAGAGAACCCTTCTGGGACCCGGTCCAGTCCAGCAATCCTAACTGGATAAACCTCTGCAACCAGAGGCCGAGGGAGAGCCGACCAGCCGAACAGAGTGATGCTGGGCATCTCGAGACTTCCCTATGAAGAAAGACTAAGGAGGCTAGGGCTTTTCAGTTTGGAGAAGAGACGGCTGAGGGGAGACATGATAGAGGCATATAAAATAATGAGTGGAGTGGAACAGGTGGATGTGAAGCGTCTGTTCATGCTTTCAAAAAATACCAGGACAAGGGGGCATGCGATGAAACTACAGTGTAGTCAATTTAAAACAAATCGGAGAAAATATTTCTTCACCCAACGCATAATAAAACTCTGGAATTCGTTGCCGGAGAACATGGTGAAGGCGGTTAGCTTGGCAGAGTTTAAAAAGGGGTTAGACGGTTTCCTAAAAGACAAGTCCATAAACCACTACTAAATGGACTTGGGAAAAATCCACAATTCCAGGAATAACATGTATAGAATGTTTGTACGTTTGGGAAGCTTGCCAGGTGCCCTTGGCCTGGATTGGCCACTGTCGTGGACAGGATGCTGGGCTCGATGGACCCTTGGTCTTTTCCCAGTGTGGCATTACTTATGTACTTATGAGACCTAGTCCAATCCATGCACCATAGACGGGTAGTGCAGACCTCATATGGCTGCATTTACCTTGGGACCCAGAGACGATGTCAGCCTCATCGCAGTATCCAGGCCCGCCGCTCAGCAAGGAGGAATGCTGTGCATCCAGCAATGGAGTGGCAATCGAGTGACTGATCGAGAGACAAGGCTTGCCATCCAAAGATAGAGCGAGGAGCATCGTTCATAGACAGAAAACTGGCTCAACATCCAGGAACAAAGCACAGCTCTATATCCAGAAATGAAACAAGGCTTGACAGCATCAGCAGGAGCAGGGCTCTACATCCAGGGACAAAGAAAGGCCACCAGGAAGGCTGAACAAGGCCTGAAGTCCAGGGACGGAGCATGGTGCTAAGGCCAGAGATGACTCTATGCGCGACACCTGCAGCTGGAGAAAGGCTCAACGTCCAGAGACAGACCCAACGCCTCATGCGGAGCAAGGCTTGCTGTTCAGAGACTGAGAAGCTCGACAGCCACAGCCTGAGTCAAACTCGATGTCCAGCAATAGAACGAGGCTCGACAGCCGGAGCAAGGCTCGCTTCCCCGAACCACATTGAGGTTTGCTTCCCGAATCGCCAGGTGCAACGGGTTGCGACAGAGCCACACATGATGCCCCGAGATGCAGCAAAGCTCAATGTCCAAAACTGGAGCAAGATGCACCATTTCAAGAGGGCGCTAGGCACAAGGACAAGGTGTGGAAAGCAACCTGTCAGGCGTCCCCCAAAGCTGAACTACCTGATGCCAAAAGGCAGAGAGAACATCATCGATTAAGGATGGACAAGTCCCGCCATCCATAGACGGGGCAGAGCCCGACATCCATTGATCATGCAAAAGTCGAACATCCAAAAAAGATCCCAACAAAGGCACCAGAAGGCTCAGCTCTAAGAAGAAGAACACCCAGGCACAGAGCTAGAGGCAAGCGAAAGGATGGACACATGATAGCAGAGGTCACTTCCTGGTACAAGATAATTGCTATAATAGGTGGTTGCTAAAAAATTTTTCAGACGGTAAACTTACTTCTATCAAGATGCCTCATGTTAAATCTCAAAAAGTAGATGGTTCTTCCTCTGTAATGGCTTCAAAAAGGTCGAAATGTGACCCACCGACGCCAGAGAAAGATTTTTGGTGCCAAGTATGGACATTCATAACAAATATTCTCCCGTTACAATGCTCAATTACACCTTCTATTATTATGTTTGGATCAGTGTTAGTTCAGGACCAGCTAGATATTTCCCAACAAAATTTACTGAACATCTTAGTTGCGGCTATACTGAAAATGATTCTTATGCATTGGAAAGATAATTCAAATCTCAATTCTATTTTTTGGTGGCCCTTAATTTTACAAATTCATAAATTTGAAACATCTTTGGCAGAGAAATTGGGTATGACATGTTTGACTGCTAAAATTTGGTCTCCGGTGGGTAAATATTTAGAATCTTGTCGTTCTCTGTAATTTGTTGTCAGACTATACTACTTTGTTACGCAAACTTTTCTCTTGTTAAGTTTTCTTGAGGCGTCAAATTCTTGTAATTTAAAACATTTTTTTGTAATTTCCATTACATTGTTCTTGCTATTTCTGTTATTTGTGAATTTTTAAATTTGCAATAAAATTCATAGACTCAAAAAAAGAAGACGACCACCCATACTGCGCACAGCTCCACTCAGGGACAGGCATCAAGAAACAGGAGAGCTCCTGAACAGTGTGAAGAACTAATGGAAGAAAAATTACCAGATAAGACCTAGTTTCTCCTTCCATTACATTTCTTCCCACTATTCCAGGATGAGTGGGATGTTCAAAAGCTATCCCTACAAGGGTGGTAAGCCAAGCCTGTCACCTGCAGGACTGATGCCCCAAACGCTACCTCTGAGCATGCGGCAACGTCCACCCTATAGTGCGTACTGAAAGTATGCAGCAAAGCCCAAGTCACCACCCTGCATGTATTCCCCGGAGAGAACAACAAGGCCTCCATCCAAGACGTGGCCATACATCTGGTACAGTGAGTCTTCAAGGAGACTTCCCTTCCAGAAAATATGCCATAGCCACTGACTCTTCCAACCAACGGAAAATAGAAGCCCTAGAAGCTAAGAGACCCAATTTCTGCTTACTAAACAGGACGAAAAGCCTATCAGACCATCGAAAGTCGTTAGTAACCTCCAGGTAATGCATGAGAGCCCTTCAAACATTCAACAAACTTAAGGAGGAATATTGATCTCTGATCTCTTCCTTCCAAAAGGAAGGGAGATCCACTGACTGACATGGAACACCACCTTGGGCAAAAACGAGGGTACAGTCCAAAGTAAGAGCCCCGCCTCTGAAAATTAGAGAAAAGGGTCCATACAAGAGAGTGCCCGAAGCTCAGAGATGCACCGCACTGAAGTAATTGCGACCAGAAACACCGTCTTCAATATAAGGTCTTTCACCATCACATTTCGAATGGGTTTGAAAGAAGGTCACTGCAGGGCCCAAAGGACCAAGTTAAGGTCCCAGTCAGAGAAGGAGCGGTTCACCCCTCTCAGAAAATGAACCACATCTAGATGAGCCACTAATGACGAATTTTATAAGCAGCCCCGAAAACATGCCCCTACCGGTGGCTTCTAACCGAAGAGTCACCCACACTGAGGTCTGTCTGAAACCTTGCAAGGCCCTATGATCTTATTATCTGCAACAGGAAACAAATTGCAGGATATCAGAATGTAATTGCCAGCATTACCTTATGATGTGCAAGGTCCTAACCCCTGAAAATTAGCCTAACTGATGCTTTGGGGCCTACTCTTGAGTGTCAGCCAAAGACCTCTGGGAGAGAATGCAACACTGACCTTCCCCCCCACCCCACCCCCTTAGTCTGACCCTGATGTTTCCTGTCTCTGGATGTTTTAACACCTGTGCTTCACAGGAATAAAACAGACCAGAATAAGTGCACAGGAAAACAATAGAAATAAACCACTGCCTCCATAAACTGTGCCTTCACAGGAATTCATATCTCCTTGGTAAAACAGACCAAATTGTATCACAGGCCAGTGTGTGGGAAAAGAATTCATTTATTTAAATCCAGAGAGGGACAAACAGAAGAACACACCTTCAGACAATCACACACACCCCTCCTTCCTGCAGCTATTCCACACACCTCTCCGTTCTCAGCCCTGACAGAGACATTCACTGACAGACATCAGGCAGAAGTGGAGACACACAGAAACAGTGTTGTATTATTGCCCTTCTACCCTAAGTGCTATAAAGCTTATTTCTAGACAAAATAACTTTTGCCAAGCCACACTTGTGTGTTGTATTATTGTGCTACCAAACCCACTGTCCCTAAGAAATAGACCCGGGATTCCCAGGGCCCGCCAGCAGAAGAGTCCTTTCTGCCTGTAGTTCCCCAAGCAGTCTCAACCCTTTAGCAGTCAGTAGCATGCTTCCAGCCACACCACCCTCCCCCCCCCAATCTCCTGCACATGCTCAGTTCAATTAGCACCACCGCACATGCGTGAATGGGGGTGCTGGTTGATCTGAACATGCATGGGGGGAGGGAAGTGCTAGTGTCGGTGGCTGGATACACGCTGGTGAATGGCAGGGGATTAGATTTCTCAGGCCTCGGGGAACTCCTGATAATTTTCTTTCCATTAGTCCCAATAGATCAATACAGAAATGAGTGGGTTATGTCCCCCTACCAGCAGGTGGAGATAGAGAGAACTTCAGAGATCCACTATATGTGGACATGTGCAGCCACCTTAGTCTCAGTACTGTCAATACCAAAGCAGCAACAGAAGAAGAAAGGAAATCCAACATGTAAGACCTCTCCTGCCTCTACAAAGCCTATGAAGGCTCCTCCTCCACTGCTACAGCGGGAGGGAAACTGCCATAGCGGCGATTTGCAGCAAGTTGGTCCTCCACCATCTTTATTCTTTGACACACATCTTGTTGGACAAGCAGAAAAATAATGGAACCTAAGGGAACCAAAAACAGGAAGAAAATACCCCTCCATAAACAGCAAGAAACACACATCCATGAACAGCAAAGGGTGGGCCTCTGGATTGATCTCTTGGGACTAATGGAAAGAAAATTATCAGGTAAGAACTAATTTTATCTTCCACTGCATCCCACAGATCAATCCAGAGATGAGTGGGATGTAAAAAAGCAGTCCCCAAGTAGGGTGGAATCCCCAAGACAGGCCAAGCCCGATTGTCATTGTTGGAACTGGACCAAGACAAGGCCCCAATAGGACTCGCCACCTTCAAAATGAGCCAAAAACGACCTCTTTAAGGAAAAGGGGAAACACTCAATAACAGGCATGAGAAGGGAGCCCGATCCAGCCACTGAATGAAAGAAAGCTCTGTAAGCCGAAAGACTCAAGACCTCAAGTCAAGGACCAAGAACATGCGACAACCAGCGCATAAGGCAACCCAAACTCCCGAGCCAAGACCATCGCAGATCTCAAAGCTGCGGAAGAAAGGCCAGCCTCTGACGGCCTCAACCAATGCCTCATCCCGAAAAGGAAGAAGCTGAGACAGACAATGAAAAAGACAAGCACTGGAAGGCCCTAGAGCCTAAGACCAGTCCCATCTGAACAACAGAAGCAACTACTGCCCACTTGCTACTATACCAGGAACAGCAGCCAGAACTGTGGACTGAAACGGCAGGAGGAATAGCATGCTAGAGAGCTAGATAAATGCCCAGGTCACTCCCCAGAGGCATGACCAAGAACATCAAGCAGCCAAAACGTAGGTAAAGAACCCACAATACGACTCTCCACGAGGACCAAAGGCCCAAGAGCCACAACCAGAACCAACACCATAGGTGGCTTCCAGCATGACGTCTGGCAAAAAGGCAAGGCTCACTTGCCACAGAAGAGCTAGTCTTGACAGAGTAGCCATGCCGAAAAGCCAATAGAGCCATGCGAGAAAGAGAGCCAAAGGCTGGCCAACCTGGCAGAGACTGAACAAGGCCCGAAACCAGGAAGAGTGGAGAACTAGAGACAGAGAAAAACTGGACTCCCAGGAAACAGCGCCATTGCAACCTGCCAAAATAGGCAAGTAGCACCTTAAACAGGTGAACAAGCTGAGCCCGGACATGAGAGAAGGCTTGGCCCTAGAGCTAGAAGAAAGGAAGCCTCCAAAGACTGGGTCAGAGCTCATTCCCAAACAGATCCAGACTAGACGTGCCAGACAGAGCGAGACCAAGTATCCAGCAGAGTGGAACGTGACAGCCAGGGCCTGCAAGAGAACCCTTCTGGGACCCGGTCCAGTCCAGCAATCCTAACTGGATAAACCTCTGCAACCAGAGGCCGAGGGAGAGCCGACCAGCCGAACAGAGTGATGCTGGGCATCTCGAGACTTCCCTATGAAGAAAGACTAAGGAGGCTAGGGCTTTTCAGTTTGGAGAAGAGACGGCTGAGGGGAGACATGATAGAGGCATATAAAATAATGAGTGGAGTGGAACAGGTGGATGTGAAGCGTCTGTTCATGCTTTCAAAAAATACCAGGACAAGGGGGCATGCGATGAAACTACAGTGTAGTCAATTTAAAACAAATCGGAGAAAATATTTCTTCACCCAACGCATAATAAAACTCTGGAATTCGTTGCCGGAGAACATGGTGAAGGCGGTTAGCTTGGCAGAGTTTAAAAAGGGGTTAGACGGTTTCCTAAAAGACAAGTCCATAAACCACTACTAAATGGACTTGGGAAAAATCCACAATTCCAGGAATAACATGTATAGAATGTTTGTACGTTTGGGAAGCTTGCCAGGTGCCCTTGGCCTGGATTGGCCACTGTCGTGGACAGGATGCTGGGCTCGATGGACCCTTGGTCTTTTCCCAGTGTGGCATTACTTATGTACTTATGAGACCTAGTCCAATCCATGCACCATAGACGGGTAGTGCAGACCTCATATGGCTGCATTTACCTTGGGACCCAGAGACGATGTCAGCCTCATCGCAGTATCCAGGCCCGCCGCTCAGCAAGGAGGAATGCTGTGCATCCAGCAATGGAGTGGCAATCGAGTGACTGATCGAGAGACAAGGCTTGCCATCCAAAGATAGAGCGAGGAGCATCGTTCATAGACAGAAAACTGGCTCAACATCCAGGAACAAAGCACAGCTCTATATCCAGAAATGAAACAAGGCTTGACAGCATCAGCAGGAGCAGGGCTCTACATCCAGGGACAAAGAAAGGCCACCAGGAAGGCTGAACAAGGCCTGAAGTCCAGGGACGGAGCATGGTGCTAAGGCCAGAGATGACTCTATGCGCGACACCTGCAGCTGGAGAAAGGCTCAACGTCCAGAGACAGACCCAACGCCTCATGCGGAGCAAGGCTTGCTGTTCAGAGACTGAGAAGCTCGACAGCCACAGCCTGAGTCAAACTCGATGTCCAGCAATAGAACGAGGCTCGACAGCCGGAGCAAGGCTCGCTTCCCCGAACCACATTGAGGTTTGCTTCCCGAATCGCCAGGTGCAACGGGTTGCGACAGAGCCACACATGATGCCCCGAGATGCAGCAAAGCTCAATGTCCAAAACTGGAGCAAGATGCACCATTTCAAGAGGGCGCTAGGCACAAGGACAAGGTGTGGAAAGCAACCTGTCAGGCGTCCCCCAAAGCTGAACTACCTGATGCCAAAAGGCAGAGAGAACATCATCGATTAAGGATGGACAAGTCCCGCCATCCATAGACGGGGCAGAGCCCGACATCCATTGATCATGCAAAAGTCGAACATCCAAAAATGATGTAAAGCCCAACGTCTGAAAACAGGGCAAGACCGAATGTCCAAAGACAGGCAAGACCTGATGACCACAGACGGGGCCCAGCCCCGATGTCCAAAGACAGGCAAGGCCCAACGTCCAAAAACGGAGTCAATGCCCAATGTCCAAGGACAGGGGGCAAGGCCTGACGTCCAAAGTTGGGGGCGAGACCCGGCAATCATAGTCAGGAGCCAGGCCCGACAATCAAAGTCGGGGGCCAGACCCAACATCCAAAAACGAGACAGAGCCCGACTACAATTGGACATCCAAGGACTGGGCGAGGCTCGCAAACCAAAGCCTGGGCGAGGATGGAAGTGCAAAGACTAACAAGCACAGCTAGGGCTACCACACCCTGTAAAACAATGCTGTCCCTATGGAACCCACCAGGATGCCACCCATCAAGGCAACCATGGAAACTGGGGGCTCCTGGAGACAACTCAGCCATGGCATACCAGGAACCTTGCACAAAACTGCCTACCAGAAAGGTGGCAGATGTCACTACCAAGATGCCCCACCCCAGGAAAAGGAGCACCAACAGACCAATGCCTGTCGAAACCCAGGGAACTAAGATGCTGCCACAAGCGGCCAAGGGAACGCAAACTGAATCCCTAAGAATTCCAAACCCCTGAGGAATAAAATCAGTGCACAATACAGCCCTCCAAGGATAGCATGCACAGCGCCTAAGAAACTGGCAGCACCTGGGGCCGCAAGGTAAAGGTCCCAACCAAAACCCCATGCAGGAAACAGGAAACATACCTTGAAGACACTCAAAGAATGCCCCTATAGGACAAAAAGGAAGACTTGCCAAAATGCAAAGCTTGCAATGCAAAAACATGACAAGAATCCAAGGGGCTAAATGCACATTAACCAGAATTTGCAAGTCAACACTGGCAATACAACAGCATGGGCACTGGTACCTGCCCTACTGACCCCAGGAAAGTGAGAGCACCTGTCCCCGAGAGCAAGGGGCTAAGGAAAATACCAGCAACCCCTTCCCAACAAGGTGGAGGCGAGGGCAGAGAATCCCAAAACCAGGATGCATTCCTCACAGCACTCCTGCCCGCAGAACTAGATAGGGACCAGGAAGCGCTGCCCCCCAGACAGGGATTTGGAGGAGACCCATCCCCAACATCTAAGAGGCCGCTACAGCACATGAAGAACTGCCCTCTGAAGTGCGGTAGAAACAAAAACAGCGCGAACCCTAGTGCAGACTGGGCATAGTTGAGTGCCCCGGTACAGCCACTAAGGCACTGTCTACCTGTCACAGAGAGAACCACAGCAACCCTGCAAGCCTTACTTGCAATCCGGAGGGACTCTGGTGGTGCCTAACAACTGTGCTGAACAAGCAAGAAGCACCAACAAGATGGCGGCTGTCGGCGAGCCACTGCTGCGGAGCCCGCCAAAAGACAAGCGTGCTCCCCTCACAAACTGGCACCACCAAGCCTCCTACCAGTGCATCGAAGACCGTAGGAACATCTAGCCTCAGACCGCCTGTGGATGCCGGTAGAGAGAGAAATCTGGCTTGCCAAAACAGCGCGGGTTCGGAAACAAAACTGAAGAGCCAGAGGGACAGGGGAAAACCTCGCCTGCCTGCAGTCCCGTAAACGAACCCTGATCCACAGACAAAAACCAATCGGTGCCAAAGCCGCGAAACAACCACTCGGCGGAAGACCCGCCAAAAATCCGCCATCACCTTTACTGCAGCCTTGGGAAAGCCCAGGGACTAATGGCGAAGGCAGAAATAAGTAAGGTGTAGGGAGTGGGTAAAGAGCCGCACAAAGGAGCAGGAAAGCACACCATGCGTGCCCTCAAAGCATAGCCAAGCGCAGCACTGGCAAGGCAGAAAAAACTTGCTTACCTTAAAAGAAGCACGAGAGCCAAAACTCGCTAGATCATGCTTAAAGTTTAGAGGCACCCTGTTATTCACTGGAACTGTGGCTCTTAGGTAGCTTTTTTTTTTTTTGAGACAGGAGAGCACACCACCAGAGCCTATAAAGAGTGTAGTCAAACTAGTACCAGAAAAGGGAAATCGGGGGAGGGGAGGGACCTGGCCCCACCAGGTATACCCCTAAGAGCCAGCCAAACAAGGTGAAGACCCCCAGCTCAACTAGGCCTAAGGGAACAGGCCAGGAGCACGTCAATCCTCGGAGCTGCACAGGATATGTCCATCCACCTGCTGAGAAAGAGAGAATACTGAGACTAAGATGGCTGCACATGTCCACATATAGTGGATCTCTGAAGCTCTCTCTATCTCCACCTGCTGGTAGGGGGACATAACCCACTCATCTCTGGATTGATCTGTGGGATGCCATGGAACTTTGGGTTAAGGCCCCAACTCCTAGCAGTTTATTACTGAAAACTCCAATATTAGGTCAACTAGGCAATACAACTTTCCCCCTCCCCCCCATTCCTACATCACACACCTTCCCTTGGTATCCCAAAGTTAATCCCTTTGCTCAAAAAATAAATAGTAAAAATAACAAGCAAAATCCTAATTACATAAACACCCTCCATGCTATCCTCCCCTCTCACCTCTTCCCCAACCCTTGGAATAATAAGGATCCCAATTTACCCCTCTTTCTGGCCCCTATATATACCCCACTACTCTAAACGAGTATGATCACATATTAACACCCCTAGACTGTACTCCTCAAACTCACTCCCACCCAAATATTAGCTTGTTACCTACTACTACTATTTAGCATTTCTATAGCGCTACAAGGCGTACGCAGCGCTGCACAAACATAGAAGAAAGACAGTCCCTGCTCAAAGAGCTTACAATCCAATAGACAAAAAATAAAGTAAGCAAATCAAATCAATTAATGTGTACAGGAAGGAGGAGAGGAGGGTAGGTGGAGGCGAGTGGTTACAAGTGGTTACGAGTCAAAAGCAATGTTAAAGAGGTGGGCTTTCATTCTAGGTTTAAAGGTGGCCAAGGATGGGGCAAGACGTAGGGGCTCAGGAAGTTTATTCCAGGCGTAGGGTGCAGCGAGACAGAAGGTGCGAAGTCTGGAGTTGGCAGTAGTGCAGAAGGGAACAGATAAGAAGGATTTATCCATGGAGCGGAGTGCACAGGAAGGGGTGTAGGAAAGGACGAGTGTGGAGAGATACTTGGGAGCAGCAGAGTGAGTACATTTATAGGTTAGTAGAAGAAGTTTGAACAGGATGTGAAAACGGATAGGGAGCCAGTGAAGCGACTTGAGGAGAGGGGTAGTATGAGTAAAGCGACCCTGGCGGAAGATGAGACGGGCAGCAGAGTTTTGAACCGACTGGAGAGGGGAGAGGTGACTAAGTGGGAGGCCAGCAAGAAGCAGATTGCAGTAGTCTAAACGAGAGGTGACAAGGGTGTGGATGAGGGTTTTGGTAGAGTGCTCGGAAAGAAAGGGGCGGATTTTACGGATGTTGTAATCTTATACTAATCCCCCCCCCCCCCCCCCCCCCCCACCGAGCAGGGACTGTCTTTCTATATTAAATTGTACAGCACTGCGTAACCCTAGTAGCGCTTTAGAAATGTTAAATAGTAGTAGTAGTAACTTACTTCACCCATAATCCCACTAATCCATTTTCACTTTAATTGCTATAAACTACTCCAAAAATTTCTTTCATTGATATGCAATCTAGAAAGCTACTGAAGGCATCTAAGTCATCATCTCCTCAGTGTCTCTAACTACAATTCCTATAGTGGGCAAGATAAGCTCTACTTTTAAATGTTTCTCCACCACGAGGTATGGGTGCTCTCTCCAAGGCACCAAAGATCAGGAACCCACCCAAACTGAAGTATGACAGCATGACTACAGCAAACTAAAAAAATATGGGCTCCAAAGATAACTTCTCCACAAGAGGGACATCTTGAAATCTGTGAGGAGCTAGGCAGACCTTCTCCACAAGAGGGACATCTTGAAATCTGTGAGAAGCTGGGCAGACCTAGCCCCCAATATTGCTACATTCCACCAAGGGTCCTATGGACATACCCAATAAATCCATTGCTCTCTCCAGCTCAGGCCTACATACTGCCTCACTGTCAAAAAGCCCACAGTAACATAAAGCAAAGGGGTCCAATCTTTGTATTCTCTGTCTTGGGTTTAAACAAAACAATCCAAACCAAATATCCTCTGGAAACCCCCAGTTTCAGCTGGCATCCACTACTAAATAGTATGCACTACTCAACATCCAGTTTCGCTCCAAAATCTTCTGCTTCCTGCATGGAGTTACAGCTATGTTTCTCCACTGACTCAGGCTTAGTGGTTGGCAGGGTATAATCAAGCAATCTCACTTTCTTGGTATAAAGTTTAGAACAAACTGGGGCAAACTCATGCAGAAGGGCAGTAACCCAGGTTGAGTTGTCTTGAAAGCAAAGGACATTTGATCTTTAAAGTCCAGAGTCTCACTCCCTGAAGCACTTGCAATATTTCAGCTGTATACGTGAAATTGAGGACTTTAAAAAAAATCACCACTGAAGGCCTCTGTCACAGTTCCTTTCTAGGGACCAACCAGTGCACATGCTTCATGCATAGTGCTCTAAACTAGGTTTATAAGTGAAGGCTTTGTGGCAACCACTTTTCTAGGAATCCCCATAATTTCTCCTCAGTCACCAACTCTGACAAACCCACAAGCCAAAGGATGTTCGAGCACGTCTGTGAAGAAACAGTGTGTTTTAAGCCTGTAAAATGTATTGGATGTTTTCCTGCATTAATTATTTCTTGAAGTGCATTTCTCCTATTTAGCCAGCAGGTAAAGCTGTTACATAGAATGAATGCTCTTTTCTTTAGTTTAACATAAAGAGGAAACAAGATGCAGCATATTTTTGAAATGTTGAGCTCTGGGCTCTGATTGGCCTGCAGTTTGAAGCTAACTAGCAGTTACTGGTTTTGAGTTCAGTCCTAGTCAGGAAGAAAACAGAGCAGGATCTCTTTGCTGAGACTCAGTGAACAATTATATGTCCTTATCTCCCCAGGTACTTTTTAGAAAGAAAACAAATATTTAGTTAGTTTTCTAATTGATCCATTTTTCAGTTACCTGTTAATGCTTGCTGATTGCACATTTTCTGTCCACTATTCAAGTTCTGAGAATAAACATAGTTGTTTGTTTGCACTGCCTGTCTGGGCTGATAAAGAATCCTGATGGTTTATGTTTTGGGTCTGTGAGTGCTTTCTGGGAACTGTGGGACCACTGGGAGTGTGGCTCCAGTAAGCTAGAAATCACTGGGGATAATTTGAGAGCGGGAGACTCGCCTAAAGGTGGTTGTGACCCAGTCGGTGGGAGGAGGTTGCTAGTGCAGAGCACAAGCGGCAGATGCAGGCGGACTTGAGCTGTGCTGAGGATAGACCCTCTAAGTGGCTGCGGGGTAACCACAGGTGGGTAGCTAGACGTTTTGTGACAGACCTTTAGTCCCTTCTTTTTTGGTGGCAGCGTGGTGGAATTGTCAGACTCAGTGTGTGGCGTGAGTGTCACCATCCACTGAGTGGTTCAGAGTCTTTTTATCTGTAACCTACAGACACAGAGCACAGGGTCCCTTCCTGTTCAGTTTTTTTTTTTTTTGGTAGTGTTAGAAGATTACAAGCATGCTGATGGCAACTAGCAGCAGCCAGCAGACACTGGAGCAACCGGATAACCTCAGTGGGGAGAAGTAACCGGACTACGAAGAGTTCTCCTGGGGGAGAGCATACCCCTTGTGGGCAGACGCCTGTGAGTTGGCAGGGCCAGATGCCACACCAGCTGAGATCCAGCAGACCTACACGCTAGAATCATAGTGGCTAGACCAGCTGCAGCAAGAGGAATGAGAAGAGCAACAGCGGCTAGACCGGCTATAACAAGAGGAATGGGACTGGGAAGAACTGCAGCAGTGAGAGGAACGGGAAGAGCAACAGTGGCAAGAGGAGCGGGAACAGCAGCATGAGGAGAAGAAGTTCCAGCTGCAGAAATTAAAGATGGAGATGGAAATGGCTCACACTCAAAACTCCAGCCCAACCCCTACGCCAAGGCCAGAGACAGGAACCACAGCCCAGATTGGGCCCAATTTGTTTTTGCAGTTTGATGATATTCAAGGTGACACCAATGGATATCTAACTGCATCTGAAAAACTTTTCTACCTCAGTGAGATTCCTTAGAAACACTGGTGCACTATCTGGGAGGAAAGCTCACTGGTAAAACAATTCAGGCATTCAAGGACTGTCCATGAAGACATGCTCCCAGTTTGAGGAGGTGCACAAAGCTTTGTTGAACAACAATGCTATTACCCCTGAGACCTACAGACTAAAGTTCTGGACTTTGCAAAAGGTGGCACATGATACAGCGAGTATGTGAAACAGTTAAGATACCAGCATCAGCAGTGGATCAGAAGCTGAAGTTAAAACCTTGGATGACTGCCAAAACCCAATGGTCCTGGAACAGTTTCTTCAGCATTGTTGTCCAGAGTTGAGGGAACAAGTTCAAGATCATCAGCCCCGTACTCTAGAGAAGGCGGATGAGTTGTCTGACATCTTCATGGCTAACTGGATGGCAAAGAGAAGCCGTCCATATCCACAGCAGCCAGTATCTAAGGGCAGCCAGGGTCCTAAGCCAAATATCCATGCAACCTCAGAGACTGTAAAGCAAACCTTCCATTGTTCCCCAAAAACCTAAAGACTTTAGGCATGAGCATCTTTGTTATCAGTGTGAGCGTGCAGGACATTTCAAAGTGAATTGCCCAGATAATCCCAAGCCTGCACCAAAGAACATGTCAGTTCCTACACCTAAGCTGGCGGCTTTCGTGGTTGGCTCTAGTACCATGAAGGAGGCCCACACAGTTGCTGCAGCACAAAAAGTTACTGGCCATTCATCAAGCAAGGAAGCAGATGAGTTTCCACATTACAGCACCCCAGTAACTGTGAATCAGACCCAGATGGCTGGGCTTGTGACACTGGCTCTAGCATGGCTTTGCTACAACCAGAGCTAGTGCCAGAAGATGCTATTTTATTAGGGCACACTGCAGAGGTAGTGCTAGCTAATGGATCCAGAAAGACTGTACCCATTGCTCGAGTATTCCTAGATTGGGGTACCAAGCCTGGATACAGAGAAGTATGCATAATGAAAAACATGCCGGTACCAATGAAGTGAGACTGAAATGGGTCCAATGAGCATTACCTTTAATAGAGTAGTCAGCATTTCCGCTATGGTGACCCTGTAGTCAGGACCAGGCAGCCCAGCAGGCAGAAAAGAACACCTCTCCAGTTTCAGATCCTGAGCCAGTCCAGGTGAAACCAGCTGACCAAGTGAAAGGAGGTAGAACACCAGTGCTTCCAGCAGCACCAGTTCCAGAGGTGACCAGAGCTGTGAGTATGGAACAGCCTGACTTAACTGACACACCTACTGATCAAACTGATGACCCTGATTTGTCAGAGTCACCAGCAGAGACACTTCCAGATATGGATACTGATATAGGACAGAGACTTGCTTTTCAGGAAGCACAGTGCTCTGGCACTGACCTGGAAGCCCTGAGGCAGCGAGATTTATTTTATTTATTTATTTATTACATTTGTACCCCGCGCTTTCCACACATGGCAGGCTCAATGCGGCTTACATAGTAACAATATAAAGAATTACCAAGTCGTAAGAAGAATATACAATTTGAGTAAATGCAATATTCATGGGGTTCACGGGTAAGTAAATAGAATATAGGAGGAATTGGGTGCAGGAGGATTATAAAGATTGTATCCTATGGAAAGGGGGCTTGTTGTAAAGAGACTGATCCTGTTGAACCTAATAGGCCCTGGATAGCAGGCAAGCAGCTTATAGTGCCTAAGGCATATAGAGAACAACTCTTACAGATTGCACATGATATGCCACTAACAGGACATCAGGGGGTGACATGCGCACACACTAGATTGACAAAGAACATCTATTGGCCGGAAGTATCTCAAGCCGTAGCCGATTACTGTTGAACCTGTGATGCATGCCAAATAGTGGGTAAGACCCAACATCACCCCCAAGCTCCCCTGAAACCTTTACCCATTATCAGTGAGCCATTTGAGACACCAGATGTGGATATAGTGGGGCCTCTAGCTGTCCCTAGCTGGACTGGTAAAAGGTATGTATTGACAGTGGTGGGAATGAAGTCGGTGCTGGCCAAAATGGTAGATACTATTAAAAAGAACAAAATTACAGAACATATTCAAAAGCATGGCTTAATGAGACAAAGCCAACATGGATTTAATGAAGGGAAATCTTGCCTCACCAATCTATTGCATTTCTTTGATAGGAGGTAGTGTCCTATTGTGGATTAAAAACTGGTTAAAAGATAGAAATCAGAGAATAGAGTTAAATGGGCAATATTCTCAATGGAGAAGGGTAGATAGTGGGATTCCCCAGGGGTCTGGACTTGGACCGCTGCTTTTTAACATATTTATAAATGAACTAGAGACGGGAGTAACTAGTGAGGTAATAAAATTTGCTCACGACACAAAGTTATTCAAAGTTGTTAATTCGCAAGAGGATTGTGAAAAATTACAAGAGGACCTTATGAGACTGGGAATCTAAATGGCAGATGATATTTAATGTGAGCAAGTGCAAAGTGATGCATGTGGGAAAGAGGAACCCAATTGATAGGTACGCAATGCAAAGTTCCACATTAGGAGTCACCGACCAGGAAAGGGATCTAGGCATCCTCGTTGGTGATATGTTGAAACCCTCTGCTCAGTGTGCAGCAGTAGAAATTGAACTCAGTTCCCCAGGATCAAAGTCCACTGCACTAACCACTAGGACAACAAGAAACACGTATAAAGAAAACACATTTTACATGCTCTAAGTATGAGAAAGATTTCAATATGAAAAAGGTGCTACTGCAGCACCTGAAAAATAAAGTAGAAACTGGAATATGTACAAGTATAGAATATAGGAAACGCTGTATCAATAAAGCAAATATTACAGAATATCAGAAAAACACTGATCATAGAATATCTTCATGTTCTAGTTATGCAGGAAGAAAGCTCCACAAGAAATGCAAAATTTCACCCAGGAGACCAGTTTCCAGCACAGAGTGTAAGAAAATTTTCAGTTGCCGGAAATTATTGTCAAAGCAGCATAGAATCCATCCAGGGAAGAAACCGTTTATATGCACTGAATATAGAAAAAGCTTTGTTCATAAATCACAGCTAACAAAGCATCAGAGAATTCCCACAGGAGTAAAACCATTCACATGTGCTCTGTGGTAAAACCTTCTGTCAGAAGACACTCCTCACTATTCACAAGATGAAACATACAGGATTAAAACTGTTAGCATGTACTCAGTGTGGTAAAAGCTTCAGTTATAAGCACCGGAAGGGCAGTGAACATAGTAATGCTCATGACCTCTCCAGAAAGGAAGAACCAGAACCACCCTGACACTGGACTACTGAGATTCAATCAGTGGTCTGTAGAGGCCGCAGTCCAGGGTCTCTCTCTCTTAAGGGGGAGGTGTGAAGAAACAGTGTGTTTAAGCCTGAAAATATAATGGATATTTTCCTGTATTTTTTCTTGAAGTGCATTTCTCCTATTTAGCCAGCAGGTGATGTTTCTCTGCTGTAAAGCTGTTACAGAGAATGAATGCTCTTTTCTTTAACACAAACAGGAAGCAAGATGCAGTATATTTTTGAAATATTGAGCTCTGGGCTCTGATTGGCCTGCAGTTTGAAGCTAACTAGCAGTTACTGGTTTTGAGTTCAGGCCTAGTCAGGAAGAAAACAGAGCAGGATCTCTTTGCTGAGACTCAGTGAACAATTATATGTCCTTATCTCCCCAGGTACTTTTTAGAAAGAAAACAAATATTTAGTTAGTTTTCTAATTGATCCATTTTTCAGTTACCTGTTAATGCTTGCTGATTGCACATTTTCTGTCCACTATTCAAGTTCTGAGAATAAACATATTTGTTTGTTTGCACTGCCTGTCTGGGATGATAAAGAAACCTGATGGTTTGTGTGTTGGGTCTGTGAGTGCTTTCTGGGAACTGTGGGACCACTGGGAGTGTAGCTCCAGTAACCTAGAAATAACTGGAGATAATTTGAGAGGGAGACTCGTCCAGAGGCAGTTGTGACACAGTTGGTGGGAGGAAGGTGCCAGTGTAGAGCACAAGTGGCAGGCGCAAGCGGACCTGAGCTGTGCTGGGGAAAGACCCTCTAAGTTAGAGAGTTGCACGGGGACAGAAATGCGACCCATCCCCGCCCGTCCCCGCCGGAATCAAACCCGTCCTCACCCGTCCCCTTGAGTAATCTCCTCCGTCCCCGCCCATCCCCGTGGGTGATCTCCTCTGTCCCCACAAAAAAAGAAAGTACGTATATAAGTATGTATATAAAGTACTGAGTGGAGTGGACAAGGGGCACACAATGCAGAGTAATAAGAAGTCCAACTGGCTGGCAAAGAAGACGAGAAATTTCATTCTCCTGCTCTCTGACTCTGAGTGGCACCTCATTGGAGGAGAGCTTGGTGTCTCCACCCACTAAAAGAAGAAGGGGCGAACCAGCAGCATAGAAAGTAAAGTGTAACCATGACATTCTTTTTGAATCTTCGTGTAACCATGCTTTGTATGAAATTTGAAATTCTGCCGCTCTACTGATATTACCAGGCTAGTAGTGGCTGGCTAGTGGGCCCCTTTCCCTGACCCGATTCGGCTTTTTCATGCCGTGTGCGGGTTGCCGGATTTTGGGCGGGGTTTTTTTTTTTTGGCCATCCGTGATTTTTGGCCAGCCTCGATTTTTTGGCTGGCCTCGATCCCCACGGGAATCCCGCATATACCGTTCCGTCCCCACGGCACTCCCGCTGGCCAGGGTTTCGTTCACACGGCACTCCCGCTGACCAGGGGGGGAAACCTGCAGGATTCCCGCAAGATCCCTGCGAACCCCATTCCCGTGCAGACCTCTACTCTATGTGCCGCAGGGTAACCCCAGGTCGTGGCTAGGCATTTCATGACAACATCCAGTTCTCAATGTCATCTAACTTCTCTAGCTGCCACAGTTGCATTTTTAATTAGCTCCGGTTGTCTTCTACCTCTGCCAGATGTATTTGGTAGGCACCCAAGTCAGTACAGTGAAGATACTTACCTGTAGCAGGCATTCTCCGAAAACAGCAGGCTTATTATTCTCACAAGTGGGTAGACGATCCGTGTAGGTCCGGGAACAGGCATGATAGATAGCAAAAAATGTTGCCACAGACTTCTGTCGCACGTGCCGCGCCCCACTGCACATACGCAGAGTGCCTTTCTGCGCTCCTCAGTTTAACCCAACTGCATAAGAAAAAAATAGAAAGAAACAACTCCAAGGGGAGGTGGGAGGGATTGTGAGAATAATAAGTGTGCTGTCCTTGGAGAATACCTGCTACAGGTAAGTATCTTCACTTTCTCGAAGGACAAGCAGGCTTAATTATACTCACAAGTGGGGAATCCCTAGCATCCAGGCTCACCCAAAACAACAAACAGTGGTGAATTGGGCCTCGCAGCAGCGAGGACATAACATAGATTAACCTGAAACTATATACAAACTAGCTGAGAGTGCAGCCTGGAAAAGAACAAAACGGGCCTAAAAGGGTGGAGTTGGATTCTAAACCCCAAACAGATTCTGCAGCACTGACTGTCCAAACCAACCGTCGTGTCAGGTATCCTGCTCAAGGCAGTAGTGAGATGTGAATGTGTGCACTGAAGGCCACGTCGCAGCTTTGCAAATCTCTTCAATGGAGGCTGACTTCAAGTGGGCTAATGATGCAGCCATGGCTCTAACATTATGAGTCGTGACATGACCCTCCAAAGTCAGACCAGCTTAGACATAAGCAAAGGAAATGCAATCTGCTAGCCAATTGGAAATAATGTGTTAGGGAGGAGTCAAGATGGCGGCACGCTGAGATCTACTCTCTAAGTTTGCCGATAAAAAACTTGCTTCTATCTTTAAACTATGCCTCATACAAAACGTAAGGGGTCAATAAGAGTTGCTGCCTCTGCAACCAGGACCTCTTCTCAGCAGCAAACAATTGAGAGATTTACAGAGAAACTCACCAACTCTGAAGACACCGGGAGGGGCCCTGCTGTTGTTTCGGGTGGAGGAGAAACCAGAAGCCTTGGGGCTGGATGTCACCTTATCACCCCCCCGCGCTTAATCCACCACCTCTCCCTGTTGGGCCTACATCCCAGGGGAGACCTCCAGTGTTGGAAGGCAATCATGGAGGGACTCCATATCGAGGCATTGGAGAAGTACAGCCTGCAGGAGGTCGGGAAGGTCTATTAGCCCCGACTGAACACCAGAATTTTTGTTTGTTGATATTACACTTACCATTTGAATAAAGAATATTTAAACATAAAAATCCGGATGAGGTGGTTAAGCTGGAAACTATTTGGGAAGTTCTCCAGTGTTTGGACAAAACAGTGGTTAAATCTATGAATGAGATAATAACATTAGTAAGTACTGTTAATACTTTATCTACTGCTTTCTCTTCTATGAAAAAGGAAGTTAATGAACAGATTAATGATATAAAAGGCAAATTAAAATCTGTTCAAGATAGCACTGGGACTTTGATTAAAGAGAATATAATTTTGAATTGTAAGATTGAACAAATGGAAAATTATAATCAAAGATTAAATTTAAGATTCTTGAACTTTCCTACAGCACCAGGTTATACGCCTATGGATGTTTTCAAAAGATATTTACTTGAAATATTTAAATTTACCCCTGAAACTATACCTCCAATTAATCGAATTTATTATTTACCAAATAAAAAATTGTCAGGAAATATGACTGAAGTAACTCCTCAAGAGAAGAAAGATCTTTTAAACATTTCTGATATATTGGAATCGTCATTATCAGCAGAACCTGAAAGACTGACTTTGTTGGTTTCCTTCATTTTTGAACAGGACTTGGAAGCAGTTAGGAGACTTGCTCTCTGTAATATTCAGACTTTGTTCTTTGGGAAAAGGGTCTGGGCATATCCTGATGTGATAAAGTCAACCCAGGATAGGAGAAAAGATATTCTGGCTCTGAGACCAGAGTTATTAGCTTTAGGAGATTTTTTCCATTTAAATTATCCTTGTAAATGTAATGTAAAGTATTTAGGTGTGAAATATGTTTTCTTTACGCCAGACCAACTCCGAGCTTTTATTAATTTGAAAAAGATAAGTTAGGAAGAGAGAATAATGTTTCTGATATCTCAGTTAGAATTGACACTGCTTTGTTCTTGGATTAAGGATTATACAAAATATAGAATTAATGTGCTAGGCCTTTGGTTTGAGAAAAGTTTTACCTTTATACTCTTCCTCTGAGTTTATATGACTAAATCTCCCTTTTATTGTGGTCTAAGACAAGAAATTAATCTAAATGTTAATCTGATAAGATAGGGAAACCTAATTTCCTCAGTTGTATTTTCTTTCCTGATTTTCATGTTCAAGATTGAATGCTTGTACAAAATTTCAAACATTAATAAATATAAATTAAAAAAAAAAGGAATAATGTGTTTACCAATGGCAACTCCCCTCCTGTTGAGATCAAAAGAAATAAACTACTGGGCGGACTGTCTGAAGGGCTTCGTCCGCTCGATGTAAAAGGCCAAAGCTCTCTTGCAGTTCAAGGTGTGCAAGCTGCTTTTGCCAGGGTGGGCATGGGGTTGGGGAAAAAATGTTGGCAAGACAATCAAACGATTCAGATGGAACTCCAACACCACCTTCGGCAGGAACTTAGGGTGCATGCGGAGGACTACTCTGTTGTGATGAAATTTAGTTTAAGGTGTGTTAACCACTAGGGCCTGAAGCTCACTGACCCTATGAGCTGAAGGAACAGCCACCAAGAAAATGACCTCCCAGGTCAAGTACTTCAGATGGCAGGAATTCAGAGCCAGAGACTGGAGATTGGGATGTAGAAGCGACCCCTTATTCTGAGTGATGAGGGTTGGGAAACACTCCAATTCCAGAAGAAGAGGGAACCAAATTTGACGCAGCCAGTAGGGCGCAATCATAATCATGGTTCCACGGTCTTGCCTGAGTTTCAACAAAGTTTTTCCCACTAGAGGTATGGGAGGATATGCATACTGAAGGCCTGTCCCCCAATGAAGAAGGAAGGCATCTGATGCTACTCTGTCGTGGGCCTGAAGCCTGGAACAGAACCTTGTGATTGAGATGAGTGGCAAAAAGATCCACCGAGTGGGTGCACCACACTCGGAAGATCTTGCGGGCTACGCCCATATTCAGGGACCACTCGTGAGGTTCCATTATCCTGCTCAGTTTGTCTGCCAGGCCGTTGTTTACGCCTGCCAGATAAGTGACTTGGAGAAACATGAAGTGTCCGTGTGCCCAGAGCCACATCTAGACGGCTTCCTGGCACAGTGGGTGAGCTTCGGTGCCACCGTTTGTTGGTGTAATACATCGCAACCAAATTATCTTAGTTCATACAGACAATTTGGTTGAACAGACGATCTCTGAAAGCCTTTAGAGCGCTCCAGATCGCTCGGAGCTCCAGGAGATTGATCTGAGGATCCGTTTCCTGGGGTGACCAGGCTCCTCGAGTATGAAGGCCATCTACATGAGCCCCACACCCCCACCCAGGAGAGATGCATCCATCGTCAGCACTTTTTGTAGCTGAGGAATTTGAAATGGAAGTCCCAAGGTCAGATTGGACTGGATTGTCCACCATGGAAGAGAGCGTACGAGCGAGGGTGACTCTCAGATGACATCTTCTAGACTCCCCGCAGCTTGATACCACCGAGAAGCCAGGGTCCATTCAGCCGACCTCCTGTGAAGACATGCCATGGGTGTAATATACTGTTGCAACCCTACCTTGTTCTGACGGCGGCCATATTGGAAGGATCATCTGGGCAGCAACCATCTTTGGAAGACCATCTGAGAGACGGCCATCTTGGCAGGATCATCTGAGAACAGCCATCTTAGGTAGCTCATAGGGCAGCCATCTTGAGCATCTTTAGGGCGTGCCCTATGAGATCTCTTGCCTCTCAGCTGAAACCGGGATCCTCCGATTAGAGGCCTATTTAAGAGCTGGCTGGTGCCACCATCTTTGCTTCAGCTTCTATCTTGGTAGAGGTTGGTGCTCTCGTACGTGCGTTCGTGACTGACTTTTCTACTTGCCTAGAACCTCGGATTGAACCTGACTATTCTCTGTTTGCTGCCTGCCCAGACCCTCGGATTGACCTGGTCCATTCCTTGTTCGCTGTCAGCCTGGTCCTGTGGATTGTTTCATCCCTCACTACTCTTTCCACTTCCGCCTGCCACAGCCGGCGGTCATGTGACCCCAATCGTATCCAGAAGTCCTGGTGGCCACCTGCACCTGGGAGCTCAACTCCTGGAACGGTGGTCATTCCCAGGTGAAGCCCGGGGTTGTTCGGCTCCACATTCCACCATGCTCTGTCGGAGCACAAGGGCTCACTATCAAAATCCTGACACATACACAGTGGAAGCCATATGGCCCAACAACCTCAACATTTGCCGAGATGTGACCCTCTGCGATGTCCGAACCTTGGACGTGAGGGACAGAATGTTGTCTGTACTCGTCTCCAGAAGATAAGCTCGGACAGTCTGCGTGTCAATCAGGGCTCCTATGAATTCCAACTGTTGGACAGGATGGAGATGGGACTTACAGTAATTTATTACAAACCCTAGTAGAACCAGCTCCCTGAATAGTCTTCCGCATGGACTCTCGAGTACCTTCCTCCGAGGTGCTCTTGACCAGCCAATCATCGCGATAAGGAAGCACATGCACGCCTAGTCTGTGTAGCAATGCTGCAACTACCGCTAGACATTTGGTAAATGTCTAGCTGGGAGCTGAAGCAAGGCCAAAAGGCAATACGAGGTACTAAAAATGATGTGTTCCCAGCCAAAATCGAAGATAATTCCTGTGAGCTGGAAGTATTGGGATGTTTGTATATGTATCCTTTAAGTCCAGAGAGTATAGCACATCGTTTTCCTGAATCATGGGAAGAAGTGTGCCCAGAGAAACCATCCTGAACCCTTCTTGGAGTAGGAATATGTTCAGGACCCTTAGGTCTAGAATGGGACACATCTCCCCTGTTTTTTCCTGCACAAGGATGTACCTGGAATAGAATCCATGCCCTTCTTCCCCTAGTGGAACGGGTTCAACCGCATGGGCCTTTAGAAGAGCAGAGAGTTCCTCTGTAAGTACCTGCTTGTGCTGAGAGCTTAATGAATGAGCTACTTGAAGAACTCCCCGATCGGAAGTTATGAGAGGCCACCTTTGGTAAAAAAAATTTAACCTCCCCCAACCAGCAAGTTGTCCGACACGGACACTTTTATGGCAGCTATGCTTCGCTGGAGCCAGTCAAAAGCCCGTCCCTTGCTTTTGCTGGGGAGCATCAGGGGCCTTAGGCGCACAATGTTGATGAGAACGAGCACACTGAGGTTGAGCCTGAGAAGGCTGGCGAGTCGCAGAAGCATACCTATGCCTAGAATAGGGAGCACTTCGTGACCCACCAAAAAACCTCCTGGATGAACAGGTGGTAGAAGAAGGTGTCTGGCGGGAGACAGAAGACATAGCATCAGTGTGCTTTTTGATCTGGTCAACCAGTTCATCAACCTTCTCTCTGAAATGCTTTATGTTATTCACAAATGTCCTTTACAAATGGTAGTTTACTATAATTATCAAACAGGAAGAGCATTAAAGAAGCAATTATATTCTTTTTTAATAAAAACTCTATGTATGCACAAAGGTATTGGCAAGATAATAACAGATATATATCAACAGTTTCTTCTACTCAAAATGCCTCTAAAACCAGCAGTTTAACCTAAATACAATGTTTCATTCTCTTCAAAGTTTTTTATTTTGATCCAAAAAAGATACACCTTTCAAGACAAAAAAGGGACTGGTGAATTTATTTTGCAGGTATACAAGTATAAATGTTTTGATTTTTCATGGATTTAAACCTATCAAATTATTCCATTACGTTCCAGAGACTTCTCATATGGCAACCTATTTTATTTACCTTATCTTCCATAAAATGGTTGAGTGAGCATTAGCAACTTTCAGACATAAGGTTTCAATCAGTATTCTATAGCAAAGGTGTCAATCAACATTAGACCTACTGGTCTGAAAGCTACAGCTGGAAGCTGGAGTAAAACAAGGCAACACTGAGTAGGTAAGCAAGCCTAACAAAGCAATGAGAAAGAAATTGTCCTTACACACTACAATGCACTACTAAGGCAATAAATGCAAAAGCCTGGTTCAACGTAACAATAGTTTTTATAATATAGTAGACAACCAGACAGTAGAGAAGAGATAACAGATACAATTTATTTTACATGACAGATACAGTCAGTGTCTTACTGTTCCCAAGCTACATCGAAGCTCACAGAACGAGTTCGCTATTTTTACTGGTTATATCAAAAGTGATAAAACGGCTAACCTATACTGCACTGCCTTCAAGATTTTTTCAGACACATTGTACAATGTACTTTTCTGAAAAAAAAAAGTGTTTATCAAACATAATATCTGGATTGTCTAAACTCAAACTTACCCACATTCTCATGGCTTTTCAAACGACGAGAGGTTTCATACAGAACTATTTTCTTGGGCAAGCCCCTGTATGCATCTGCAGATCAAAAAAATAATTGTTAGGACCTGTTTGGACCCACTTCTATCCTGAACATTTGGCATCGACAGACTGCTAAAAACAAAAGCTATTAAGGAGACAGGCATACACACAGATATATAGGGATCTCCTAAGCACTTGGTTCAGCAAATAGTGTAAAATATGGAAACAGGCATATAATATAGATATGCAATATAGAGCTGGGCTTAATCAAAAATCAAATTATCTGAGTCTTAAGCCCTGGAATATGGAAGGGCATATGATAGGTGAAACCAGAATGAATCCTGTTGACAGCGATTACCTACATTTGCATTCCTCCATGTCCTCTCTTTGGCACAAAGTGTCTTTTTCAAGACAGCAAGTGCTTAAAACTGCTGTCTATATGCATTCATATTTAAGGCCCCTGAGGCAGACACTTGGCCAAAATACGGTGCTGTGTCAGGCATTATAAGAATAAAGTTTTTTTCTACTGCTGTTCTGTCGTCATTTGAAGTGACTTGCTGGTTGCACATTTCTAAGTCTGTGCATCATTCAATTTTACAATAATCGCTATATGAAAAATAACAGACCATATGGATAAACAAAATATAGTCAAGCAAGGCTTACTCAGTGACTAAAGTACACTTTGCCTCTCTAGTAGGTAAGGTAAGACACAAAACAATGATCAAGGTATAGCAATCTAATAATTACAGGGCCTTTTTATATGCTATGAAAAAGAAAATGTATTAAGTTACAGATTTGCTTCCATACATACCTGTGCACATCTCTAATAATCCCTGGAGCTATACAGTGGGCAAAAACATGACTGGACATGTTAGAAAGATGTAGGTAGAGGAGAAAGAATAAGTAAGTAAAACAAAAGTGACTGCGATATAGCGAATGCTACATACCTGTAGAAGGTATTCTCCGAGGACAGCAGGCTGATTGTTCTCACTGATGGGTGACGTCCACGGCAGCCCCTCCAATCGGAAACTTCACTAGCAAAGTCCTTTGCTAGCCCTCGCGCGCCCGCGCGCACCGCGCATGCGCGGCCGTCTTCCCGCCCGAAACCGGCTCGAGCCGGCCAGTCCAGTATGTAGCAAGACAATACACTTCAAGGGAAGACACAACTCCAACGGGGAGGCGGGCGGGTTTGTGAGAACAATCAGCCTGCTGTCCTCGGAGAATACCTTCTACAGGTATGTAGCATTCGCTTTCTCCGAGGACAAGCAGGCTGCTTGTTCTCACTGATGGGGTATCCCTAGCCCCCAGGCTCACTCAAACAACAACCATGGTCAATTGGGCCTCGCAACGGCGAGGACATAACTGAGATTGACCTAAAAAATTTACCAACTAACTGAGAGTGCAGCCTGGAACAGAACAAACAGGGCCCTCGGGGGGTGGAGTTGGATCCTAAAGCCCAAACAGGTTCTGAAGAACTGACTGCCCGAACCGACTGTCGCGTCGGGTATCCTGCTGCAGGCAGTAATGAGATGTGAATGTGTGGACAGATGACCACGTCGCAGCTTTGCAAATTTCTTCAATGGAGGCTGACTTCAAGTGGGCTACCGACGCAGCCATGGCTCTAACATTATGAGCCGTGACATGACCCTCAAGAGCCAGCCCCGCCTGGGCGTAAGTGAAGGAAATGCAATCTGCTAGCCAATTGGATATGGTGCGTTTCCCTACAGCCACTCCCCTCCTATTGGGATCAAAAGAAACAAACAATTGGGCGGACTGCCTGTGGGGCTGTGTCCGCTCCAGGTAGAAGGCCAATGCTCTCTTGCAGTCCAATGTGTGCAGCTGACGTTCAGCAGGGCAGGAATGAGGACGGGGAAAGAATGTTGGCAAGACAATTGACTGGTTCAGATGGAACTCCGACACGACCTTTGGCAAGAACTTAGGGTGAGTGCGGAGGACTACTCTGTTATGATGAAATTTGGTGTAAGGGGCCTGGGCTACCAGGGCCTGAAGCTCACTGACTCTACGAGCTGAAGTAACTGCCACCAAGAAAATGACCTTCCAGGTCAAGTACTTCAGATGGCAGGAATTCAGTGGCTCAAAAGGAGGTTTCATCAGCTGGGTGAGAACGACATTGAGATCCCATGACACTGTAGGAGGCTTGACAGGGGGCTTTGACAAAAGCAAACCTCTCATGAAGCGAACAACTAAAGGCTGTCCTGAGATCGGCTTACCTTCCACTTGGTAATGGTATGCACTGATTGCACTAAGGTGAACCCTTACGGAGTTGGTCTTCAGACCAGATTCAGACAAGTGCAGAAGGTATTCAAGCAGGGTCTGTGTAGGACAAGAGCGAGGGTCTAGGGCCTTGCTGTCACACCAGACGGCAAACCTCCTCCAATGAAAGAAGTAACTTCTCTTAGTGGAGTCTTTCCTGAAAGCAAGCAAGATGCGGGAGACACCCTCTGGCAGACCCAAAGAGGCAAAGTCTACGCCCTCAACATCCAGGCCGTGAGAGCCAGGGACTGGAGGTTGGGATGCAGAAGAGCCCCGTCGTCCTGCGTGATGAGGGTCGGAAAACACTCCAATCTCCACGGTTCTTCGGAGGATAACTCCAGAAGAAGAGGGAACCAGATCTGACGCGGCCAAAAGGGAGCAATCAGAATCATGGTGCCTCGGTCTTGCTTGAGTTTCAACAAAGTCTTCCCCACCAGAGGTATGGGAGGATAAGCATACAGCAGACCTTCCCCCCAATCCAGGAGGAAGGCATCCGACGCCAGTCTGCCGTGGGCCTGAAGCCTGGAACAGAACTGAGGGATCTTGTGGTTCACTTGAGATGCGAAGAGATCCACCAGGGGGGTGCCCCACGCCTGAAAGATCCGTCGCACCACACGGGAATTGAGCGACCACTCGTGAGGTTGCATAATCCTGCTCAACCTGTCGGCCAGACTGTTGTTTACGCCTGCCAGATATGTGGCTTGGAGCACCATGCCCTGACGGCGAGCCCAGAGCCACATGCTGACGGCTTCCTGACACAGGGGGCGAGATCCGGTGCCCCCCTGCTTGTTGACATAGTACATGGCAACCTGATTGTCTGTCTGAATTTGGATAATTTGGTGGGACAGCCGATCTCTAAAAGCCTTCAGAGCGTTCCAGATCGCTCGCAACTCCAGAAGATTGATCTGTAGATCGCGTTCTCGGAGGGACCAACTTCCTTGGGTGTGAAGCCCATCGACATGAGCTCCCCATCCCAGGAGAGACGCATCCGTGGTCAGCACTTTTTGTGGCTGAGGAATTTGGAAGGGACGTCCCAGAGTCAAATTGGAGCAAATCGTCCACCAAAACAGGGATTCGAGAAAACTCGTGGACAGGTGGATCACGTCCTCTAGACCCCCAGCGGCCTGATACCACTGGGAGGCTAGGGTCCATTGAGCAGATCTCATGTGAAGGCGGGCCATGGGAGTCACATGAACTGTGGAGGCCATGTGGCCCAGCAATCTCAACATCTGCCGAGCTGTGATCTGCTGGGACGCTCGCACCCGCGAGGCGAGGGACAACAAGTTGTTGGCTCTCGTCTCTGGGAGATAGGCGCGAGCCGTCCGAGAATCCAGCAGGGCTCCGATGAATTCGAGTTTCTGCACTGGGAGAAGATGGGACTTTGGGTAATTTATCACAAACCCCAGTAGCTCCAGGAGGCGAATAGTCATCTGCATGGACTGCAGGGCTCCTGCCTCGGATGTGTTCTTCACCAGCCAATCGTCGAGATATGGGAACACGTGCACCCCCAGCCTGCGAAGCGCCGCTGCTACCACAGCTAGGCACTTTGTGAATACCCTGGGCGCAGAGGCGAGCCCAAAGGGTAGCACACAGTACTGGAAGTGGCGTGTGCCCAGCTGAAATCGCAGATACTGTCTGTGAGCTGGCAGTATCGGGATGTGTGTATAGGCATCCTTCAAGTCCAGAGAGCATAGCCAATCGTTTTGCTGAATCATGGGGAGAAGGGTGCCCAGGGAAAGCATCCTGAACTTTTCTTTTACGAGATATTTGTTCAGGGCCCTTAGGTCTAGGATGGGACGCATCCCCCCTGTTTTCTTTTCCACAAGGAAGTACCTGGAATAGAATCCCAGCCCTTCTTGCCCGGATGGCACGGGCTCGACCGCATTGGCGCTGAGAAGGGCGGAGAGTTCCTCTGCAAGTACCTGCTTGTGCTGGAAGCTGTAAGACTGAGCTCCCGGTGGACAATTTGGAGGTTTTGAGGCCAAATTGAGGGTGTATCCTTGCCGGACTATTTGGAGAACCCACTGGTCGGAGGTTATGAGAGGCCACCTTTGGTGAAAAGCTTTCAACCTCCCTCCGACTGGCAGGTCGCCCGGCACTGACACTTGGATGTCGGCTATGCTCTGCTGGAGCCAGTCAAAAGCTCGCCCCTTGCTTTTGCTGGGGAGCCGCGGGGCCTTGCTGAGTCGCACGCTGCTGACGAGAGCGAGCGCGCTGGGGCTTAGCCTGGGCCGCAGGCTGTCGGGAAGGAGGATTGTACCTACGCTTGCCAGAAGTATAGGGAACAGTCTTCCTTCCCCCCGAAAAATCGTCTACCTGTAGAGGTAGAAGCTGAAGGCTGCCGGCGGGCGAATTTGTCGAATGCGGTGTCCCGCTGGTGGAGAGACTCTACCACCTGTTCGACTTTTTCGCCAAAAATGTTGTCCGCCCGGCAAGGCGAGTCCGCAATCCGCTGCTGGAGTCTATTCTCCAGGTCGGCGGCACGCAGCCATGAGAGCCTGCGCATCACCACACCTTGAGCAGCGGCCCTGGACGCAACATCAAAAGTGTCATAAACTCCTCTGGCCAGGAATTTTCTGCACGCCTTCAGCTGCCTGACCACCTCCTGAAAAGGTTTGGCTTGCTCAGGGGGAAGAGCATCAACCAAGCTCGCCAATTGCCGCACATTATTCCGCATGTGTATGCTCGTGTAGAGCTGGTAAGACTGAATTTTGGCCACGAGCATAGAGGAATGGTAGGCCTTCCTCCCAAAGGAGTCTAAGGTTCTAGAGTCTTTGCCCGGGGGCGCCGAAGCATGCTCTCTAGAACTCTTAGCCTTCTTTAGGGCCAGATCCACAACTCCAGAGTCGTGAGGCAACTGGGTGCGCATCAGCTCTGGGTCCCCATGGATCCGGTACTGGGACTCGATCTTCTTGGGGATGTGGGGATTAGTTAGAGGTTTCGTCCAGTTCGCAAGCAATGTCTTTTTTAGGACATGATGCAAGGGAACAGTGGACGCTTCCTTAGGTGGAGAAGGATAGTCCAGGAGCTCAAACATTTCAGCCCTGGGCTCGTCCTCCACAACCACCGGGAAGGGGATGGCCGTAGACATCTCCCGGACAAAGGAAGCAAAAGACAGACTCTCGGGAGGAGAAAGCTGTCTCTCAGGAGAGGGAGTGGGATCAGAAGGAAGACCCTCAGACTCCTCTTCAGAGAAATATCTGGGATCTTCTTCTTCTTCCCACGAGGCCTCACCCTCGGTGTCAGACACAAGTTCACGGACCTGCGTCTGCAACCGGGCCCGGCTCGACTCCGTGGAGCCACGTCCACGATGGGGGCGTCGAGAGGTAGACTCCCTCGCCCGCATCGGCGAAGCTCCCTCCGCCGACGTAGTCGGGGAGCCCTCCTGGGAGGTGGCCGCAGTCGGCACCGCACGCGGTACCGACGTCGGGGACCTCACCCCGGGCGATGGGCCAGCCGGCGCCACGCTCGACGGTACCGGAGGCGCAAGCACCGCCGGTACCGGAGGGGTAGGGCGCAACAGCTCCCCCAGAATCTCTGGGAGAACGGCCCGGAGGCTCTCGTTCAGAGCGGCTGCAGAGAAAGGCATGGAGGTCGATGCAGGCGTCGACGTCAGTACCTGTTCCGGGCGTGGAGGCTGTTCCGGGCTGTCCAGAGCGGAGCGCATCGACACCTCCTGAACAGAGGGTGAGCGGTCCTCTCGGTGCCGATGCCTGCTGGGTGCCGACTCCCTCGGCGACCCAGAGCTCTCGGTGCCGACGCGGGGAGGGGACCGGTGTCGATGCTTCTTCGATTTCTTCCGAAGCATGTCACCGGAGCTCCCCGGCACCGACGAGGAGGACGTCGAATCCACCCGTCGCTTCCTCGGGGCCGAGACCGAAGAGGGTCGATCTCGGGGGGGCTGTACCGCAGGAGCCCTCAGGGTAGGAGGAGACCCACCCGAGGGCTCACCGCCACCAGCAGGGGAATGGACAGCCCTCACCTGCACTCCACCCGATGCACCACCGTCCGACGACATCAGCAGACGAGGTCCTGGTACCACCGACGTCGATGCAGCTATCCGATGTCTCGGCGCCGATGCAGAGGCCCGATGCCTCGATGCACTCGATGCCGGGGCGGCCGAGGAAGATGGTCTGGACGCTGACGACGTCGATGCACTCGAAGATCCCGGTGCCGATGCCGACGAAGAGCCCGAGAACAACACGTTCCACTGAGCTAGTCTCGCTACCTGAGTCCGCCTTTGAAGCAGGGAACACAGACTGCAGTTCTGAGGGCGGTGCTCGGCCCCCAGACACTGAAGACACGACGAGTGTCGATCAGTGAGCGAGATAACCCGGGCGCACTGGGTGCACTTCTTGAAGCCGCTGGAAGGCTTCGATGTCATGGGCGGAAAAATCACGCCGGCGAAATCAAAAGCCGAAATGGCGAAAATTGAAGCACCAAAATTTAGAGGGAGAAAAATCTCGACCGAGGCCGAAAAGAGGCCTACCCCGACGACGAAAGAAAACTTACCGGGGCAAAAAACTGGAAGTACGGGGAGGATTGACACGAAACCCGGTGGAGGGTTTCCGGAGCACTTCCCGACTTTAGAAAAGCTTTTCCGAAGAAAAAAACACGCTCAAAAAACAATTTGGACGCGCGAGGTCAACTTTCCGGGGCCCGACACGGCGAAATACGACCGTACCGAGTGCGGACAAAAGAAGACTGGCCGGCTCGAGCCGGTTTCGGGTGGGAAGACGGCCGCGCATGCGCGGTGCGCGCGGGCGCGCGAGGGCTAGCAAAGGACTTTGCTAGTGAAGTTTCCGATTGGAGGGGCTGCCGTGGACGTCACCCATCAGTGAGAACAAGCAGCCTGCTTGTCCTCGGAGAATTAATTATTCCATAGCATCCCACAGATCAATCCAGAGACGAGTGGGTTATCTCCCCCTACCAGCAGGTGGAGATAGAGAGAACGTCAGAGCTCTCCCATAAAGGATACTGTGCAGAAGCCTCTCCTTCAGTATTCTCCCTACCTCAGCAGGAGGATGGACATCTCCTGTGAAGCTCTAGTTTGGTGCTTACTCCTAGCCTGTTCCCTCAGGCATAGTCAAGCTGGGGGTGTTGGCAGGTAGATGTCAGTTGTTTAGGGTATGCCTGGTAGTGCCAGGTCTCTCCCCTCCCTCCCTCCCCCCCCCCCCCGTATCACCCTTCTCCAGGGTCGGAGCCTATGCTATTATTTGACTCAGGGTTCCTGTTCTCCTGCCTCTTAAAAAAAAAAAACCTGCACCATTTCCTCTCAATACTTCCTGTCATTTTTGTTACTATTTCCTATTTGATGCTGCTCTGCCTTTCTTTGGAAAAAAAAAACCGGTGTTGAAGCATTTACTCTCTTATTGAGACATATTTTGGCTCTCCTTTCTCTGTTCCGGCTCAGGGCCTTTTCTGCGATGTTTGGCGGTGTCTCAGCAGGGTCCGGACTTTTTGGCGGGCGGCGCTTCGATCACGCGCTTCTGGCCGTTATTGTGGAATGGAGCCTGTGTCAGCCTGCACACGCTGCTGCTTAACTTTTGCCATCATGCTTTTGTCTCTGCCACGTTTGGAGTTATGCTGGCTTCCCCTGGCACCTTGGCAGCTGTTCTGTATCCTCGTTCCAGCCTGACCGGTTTCTCGGCAGCGCTTTTAGATGGCTCCAGCGTCGCGGTCTGGTCTTTCATGTTTTGCAAAAAAAGTCGCGGTCTGGTCTTTCGTGTTTTGTAAAAAAAAAAAAAAAAAAAAGATAGCAGCACTACAGGATGTGGAGATCCAGTTTTCTCCTTGATCTAATGTACAGCAGTTTCTTCTTGAGTTGTTTTCAAGGAGCAGCGCAATTTCCTCCTTGGAGTTGAAGGTCTCTTTTAGGTATTTCTGGTTCCAGGTGGCAAGGAGCAGAGCGATCTCCTTTGAGTTGAGGGTGTCTTTTCAGGCGTTCTGGTCCGCTGTGGCTGCTTGGGTCTCCAATTTTGAGTTGTTGGCAGAGTTTGTCTTTTCTGGAATGCCAACTTTTGGGGCGGACTACTCCTTTGGCCTCCCAGGATGGAAGGGAGAGGCCACCGTGGATCCTTGTCACTCTGACTTTTTCGGGGTTATACTTATTTACTTCTCTTTCTGGGACCATGCTAGTGAGCCTCTTTGGATCTGGGTTAGTTCTCCCTTAGCTGAGGATTTCTAGCGCTGCTCTCCTTGTTTTTCATCACTGCTGAGGTGGCTCTGGTTAGCCAAGGCTCATAACCCCTTTTGTTCGCCTTCTGGTACCTTTCTCTGGAAGGTAGCTGCAGTCCTCAGAGCAATGGCCCTTGCAGCTTAGGGTCACTGGAGTTGTCCATGATTTCGCAGCTGGTATTGACTCTTGGGTTGCATAGCATGGTATTACATAAGTACATATGTATTGCCATACTCGGAAAGACCAAAGGTCCATCAAGCCCAGGATCCTGTTTCCAACAGTGGCCAATCAAGGTCACAAATACCTGGCAAGATCTCAAAAAAGTACAAAACATTTTATACTGCTTATCCCAGATATAGTGGATTTTCCCCAAGTCCATTTAATAATGGTCTATGGACTTTTCCTTTAGGAAGCCGGCCAAACCTTTTTTAAACTCCGCTAAGCTAACCGCCTTTACCACATTCTCTGGCAACGAATTCCAGAGTTTAATTACACGTTGAGTGAAGAAATATTTTCTCCGATTCAATTTAAATTTACTACATTGTAGCTTCATCGCATGCCCCCTTGTCCTAGTATTTTTGGAAAGCGTAAACAGACGCATCACATCTACCCGTTCATCTCCACTCATTATTTTATAGGCCTCTATCATATCTGCCCTCAGCCGCCTTTTTTCCAAGCTGAAGAGCCCTAGCCGCTTTAGCTTTCCTCATAAGGAAGTCGTCCCATCCCCTTTATCATTTTTGTCTCCCTTCTCTGCACCTTTTCTAATTCCACTATATCTTTTTTGAGATGCGGCGACCAGAATTGAACACAATATTTGAGGTGCGGTCGCACCATGGAGCAATTTCAAAGGCATTATAACATCCTCATTTTTGTTTTCCATTCCTTTCCTAATAATACCTAACATTCTATTTGCTTTCTTACTCGCAGAAGCACACTGAGCAGAAGGTTTCAATGTATTAATGATGACACCTAGATCCCTTTCTTGGTCCGTGACTCCTGACGTGGAACCTTGCATGACGTGGCTATAATTCGGGATCCTCTTTCCCACATGCATCACTTTGCACATGCTCACATTAAACGTCATCTGCAATTTAGACGCCCAGTCTCCAAGTCTGGTAAGGTCCTCTTGTAATTTTTCACAATCCTCCCGCGATCTAACGACTTTGAATAACTGTGTGTCATCAGCAAATTTAATTACGTCACTAGTTACTCCCATCTCTAGATCATTTAAAAATATGTTAAAAAGCAGCGGTCCCAGCACAGACTCCTGGGGAACCCCACTAACTACCCTTCTCCATTGAGAATACTAACCATTTAACCCTACTCTCTATTTTCTATCTTTTAACCAGTTTTGAATCCACAATAGAACACTACCTCCTACCCCATAACTCTCCAATTTCCTCTGGAGTCTTTCATGAGGTACTTTGTCAAACGCCTTCTGAAATCCAGATACACAATATCAACCGGCTCACCTTTATCCACATGTTTGTTCACCCCTTCAAAGAAAGGTAGTAGACTGGTGAGGCAAGATTTCCCTTCACTAAATCCATGTTGACTTTCTAGCTTAATTTCGAAAGGGAAGGACGCCCATCTTCCAACTCAAATCAGGAGATGGGTGTCCTTCTCCTAAGGTCGCCCAAATTGGCATAATCGAAAGCCGATTTTTTTACGTCCCCAACTGCTTTATGTCGCGGGAACGACCAAAGTTCACGGGGCGTGTCGGCAGTATACCGAAGGCGGGACGGGGCGTGGTTAAGAGATAGGCGTCCTCGGCCGATAATGGAAAAAAAGAAGGGCTTCCCTCAGGAGCATTTGGTCGACTTTACTTGGTCCCTTTTTTTTCACGACCAAGCCTCGAAAAGGTTCCCGAACTGACCAGATAACCACCGGAGGGAATGGGGGATGACCTCCCCTTACTCCCCCAGTGGTCACCAACTCCCTCACACCCTAAAAAACATTTTTCCAGCCTCTATGCCAGCCTCAAATGTCATACCCAGCTCCATCACAGCAGTATGCAGGTCCCTGGAGCACTTTTTAGTGGGTGCAGTGCACTTCAGGCAGATGAACCCAGGCTCATCCCCCCCCCCCCCCCCCCACCTGTTACAGTTGTGTTGGTAAATGTGAGCCCTCCAAACCCCACCACAAACCCACTGTACCCACATGTAGGTGCCCACCTTCATCCCTAAGGGCTATGGTAGTGGTGTACATTTGTGGGGAGTGGGTGTTAGGGGAGGTTTGGGGGGCTCAGCACCCAAGGTAAGGGAGCTATGCACCTGGGAGCAATTTGTGAAGTCCACTGAAGTGCCCCCATAGGGTGCCCGGTTGGTGTCCTGGCATGTGAGGAGCACCAGTGCACTACGAATGCTGGCTCCTCCCACGACCAAAAGGTCGTTTTTGAGATGGGCGTCCTCGGTTTCCATTACGGCCGAAAACCGGAGACAACCATCTCAACATTTAGGTCGACCATCTTTAAGGTCGACCTAAATGTGGAGATTTGGGCATCCCCGACCTTATTATCGAAAGGAAAGATGTTTCGATAACAGGGGTTTCCCCGCCCTTTCGCTGGAACGTCCTTAGAGATGGTTGTCCCCGTTCAATTATGCCTCTCTTTATCTCATTAATCCATGCTTTTGAATATGCTCTGTAATTTTGTTCTTAATAATAGTCTCTACCATTTTCACCAGTCTATAATTTCCCGGATCTCCTCTGGAACTTTTTTTTAAAAATCGGCATTACATTGGCCACCCTCCAATCTTCCCGTACCACACTCGATTTTAAGGATAAATTACATATTACTAACAGTAGCTCCGCAAGTTCATTTTTCAGTTATCAGTTCCCTGGGATGAATACCATCCGGTCCAGGAGATTTGCTACTCTTCAGTTTGTAGAACTGCCCCATTACATCCTCCAGGTTTACAGAGAATTCATTGTTTCTCCGACTCGTCTCCAACTCTCTTGGGCAGCTATACTTTCGGTGTTATCATTTTGCCTTTGGTTGTAACACTTTGGTCCAGTATTTTGAGCTGTGCGTTCAAACTCGTCTATTTCTCGGGTTGTAGGAGTTTCCCTTTGCAACCCTCTTCTCATGCTCCACTCGATTAAGTTCCTTGGTGAACTTCTGGTAAGCTTCCCTCCTTCCAGCAAGGTGCCTTACCACCTCCTTTTCTCTCTGGCTTACTGGCTGGCAGTATCCCAGTAGCCAGCAGCACCTCTTTGGCTGCGAGTGCTAGCTGCTTGCAGTATAGATATACACTTTACACTGTGTTTGGGTAGCATCCAAGATTTTTTTATAGGGGTATTCCCACGGCTCCTCTTGACACCTCCTGCTGTGGCGCCAACTCCTTCTGAATGGTGAGTGCCACCTTCTCCAAGGATTGGTCTGGCAGTACAGTTACCGCAATGGTGACGTAGCCTCCTGCTCTTTATATTATACCACTCTACATAAGTACATAAGTACCGCCATACTTGGAAAAGACCAAGGGTCCATCAAGCCCAGCATCCTGTCTCCAACAGTGGCCAATCCAGGCTTCAAGAACCTGGCAACCCCCCCCCCCCCCCCAAAAAAAAAAAATTTAATAATGTTCAATGGACTTTTCCCTCAGGAATCTGTCCAAACCCCCTTTAAATTCCGTAAGGCCAGCTGCTGTCACTACATTCTCCGGCAACGAGTTCCAGAGTCTAACTACGCGCTGAGTAAAGAAAAACTCTCTCTTATTTGTTTTAAATCTACCATATTCTAGCTTCATCTTGTGTCCCCTGGTTTTGCTGTTGTTTGAAAGTGTAAACAAACGTTTCACATCTGTCCGCTCTAATCCGCTCATTATCTTGTAGACTTCTATCATATCACCCCTCAGCCGCCTTTTCTCCAAGCTGAAGAGCCCTAACCTTCTCAGCCTTTCCTCATAGGGAAGTCATTCCATTCCCTTTATCATTTTCATCGCCCTTCTCTGCACCTTTTCTAATTCCTTTATATCTTTTTTGAGATGCGGTGACCAGAATTGGACACAATACTCGAGGTGCGGTCGCACCATGGAGCAATACAACGGCATTATAACATCCTCGTGTTTGTTTTCCATCCCTTTCCTAATAATACTCAACATTCTGTGCACTTTCTTAGCCGCCGCAGCACACTGAGCAGACGTCTTTAACGTTTTATCCACGATGACTCCCATATCCCTTTCTAGGTCCGTAACTCCTAACGCGGAACCTTGCATGACATAGCTGTAATTCAGGTTCCTCTTACCTACGTGCATCACTTTGCACTTGTGAACATTGAACTTCATCTGCCACTTGCATGCCCAATCCCCCAGTCTCACGAGGTCCTCCTGTAATCTATCACACTCCTCCTGCGACTTGACGACCCTGAATAAGTTTGTGTCATCTGCGAATTTAATTACCTCACTAGTTACTCCCATCTCTAGGTCATTTATAAATATGTTAAAGAGCAGCGGTCCCAACACAGACCCCTGCGGGACCCCACTAACTACCCTTCTCCACTGAGAATACTGACCATTCAACCCTACTCTTTGCTTCCTATCTTTCAACCTATCTTTCAACCAGCTCTTAATCCATAGTACCCTACCTCCGATCCCATGACTCTCCAGTTTCCTCAGGAGTCTTTCATGAGGCACTTTGTCAAACACCTTTTGAAAATCCAGATACACAATATCCACCGGCTTCCCATTGTCCACATGTTTGTTCACCCCCTCAAAAAAATGCAGTAGATTAGTGATTGGTAATATGAGAAAACCTATCGGACATGTAAGAAATGTCATCAAGAGCAGGAAATCACCTTGACCACAAAGTATACACCCCAGGGTACTGAAAGAACTAAAAATAAATAAATAAATAAAATTGTTGATCTACTGTTAGTAATCTGTAACCTATCATTAAAATCATTCACGATACCTGAAGACTGGAAGGTGGCCAATGTAATGCCAATTTTTAAAAAGTTTTCCAAAAATTAAATGGCCTGTTCTCTAAGTGCTTCTTAACCCAGTTCTCAGGGCAGAGCCACAATGAATATGCAAGAGACAGATCTGCATGCATTACCTCCTTGGTATACAAATCTCTCTCATTCCTATTCATTGTGGATATCCTGAAAACTCAACTGACCTGAGTATGTGACTTGGTTGAGAATCGCTGCTTATACTGGTGATGTCACTGAAATGTCAATGTTCTCTACCTCCATCTGCTGGTAAAGGGAGAATATTCCACTCATCTGGACTGGTCTAGCATGATGATAAGGAAGCTTTAAGTTTAGTACAAAAAAAAAAGTGGGGGGAAGTCCAATACAGTTCCAACTTAAGGGTAAAAAGCAATTTTAATAGTCAAAAAAAAAACGTAGTCACAAGAAACAGCTATGCTGCAATTTAGATGTTGCCCAACATGCCATGTAAAGTGTCAGCATGCCTTTGTGTGCACTGGTATCCATACCCAAATGGACTGATTTGTTGACTTTTGAGGCAGGTGCCCCCCCCCCCTAGTCCGAAACGCAGATCTGTGATGAGTCCAATAAAATTGCTTTTTACCCTTGAGTTGGAACTGTATTGGTCTTACTCTATTTTCTGCTCTGTGCCTCGATTCATAAGGGTTTCTTTTTCTTCCTTTTTTTTTTTTAGCTTTAATTTTAGTGCCATTTCCTTCAATGGAAGGAGTTCATATACAAGTCTTTCCCTGCATTAGCAAGGAAAATGCATTGAAATTGAAGTACTTTTCTAGAACACATTTTTTTCCAATGCCACAACCCATATTAGCGTGCACTAAATGATAAGATGCCCATAGAAATATAACGGCTGTCTTATCGTTAGTGTATGCTAAATCTGTTAGCACAGCAAAAGAACCCCTTAATGTGGTATATCTACCACACAAACTCAAGTACACTACTGTTGACATCAGGCTCATAATTTGCTAAATCTGAATCTATCCCAATCTGTTTCACATTACCACTGCTACATTTGCTGTAACATTTTTAACATGTACCTGTTTTAGCTTGATTAAATTTTATTTTCTATTAGTGTGTCTACCAATGCATTTTGAAAACATTAAAGGCTTTATTTTTGGTTTTCAGATTAAATTAAAAACAGTGGCATATCCCAATGAAAATTTACAGAAAATAAATAAGTGTAAATCATGAACCTTTTCAACTACACAAACATGTGAAAAAGGGGCAAATCATAGCACAAAACTAGCACAGTAAGACAAATGAATAGCAATGAATCTTTGCAAATTTCTAAATTCTCTACATAATACAGATTTAGATTTAAGAGCAATTTCCTGAACTATATACAGCTGTAGTTTTGCTAAATGGTATTGTTTGTATTATGTATCCTAGCAACACAAGTCAAAATTAGCTCTGTTCATCAATCACAACTAGACCTAAGAATTAGTTACTCTACATTGAAAACTAAAAAGCAAACTAGCCCATTGACTCAGAAACACTGGATTTCTATAAAAGCAACAAGTTCAAAGGGCAGTAAAATTCCCAGGTATCGACTGATGACAAACATGCTTAAAGATAATAGCACAGTTCTATATTGTTCCTTTATTATCATTGCCTCAAAAACAGCAATGAAGACCAAGGGGCCTATTTACTAAAGTGTGGCAAATATTTGCAGTTACAATGTGTTAGTTACAAAAGATTAATGCATGACAACTGCAAAGTTTGTGTGGTACCTTTTGTGGGTGGGCCAGCATTTGCCCATAAACTTACCACATAAGGCCACACAAGACGTAATTTTATCACACGGTAAGTACACTGCCAATAATATGGTTGCAGCCACACTAACAACAATGCACCAAGGGGCACTACAACATCAAAAATACCCCACACCCCTCAGACTTACCCCAGCAGCCTCAACAATACCCTCCCAACCCCCTGGCTCTTACTGGGGTGTCCTTGGTGACTAGTGGGAGGCAGAAGTGGTCCTCATACACTCCTACCCTGTCTGCCCTTGGTTTCAAAATGCCATCTCCAGCACTTAGGAGTATCACAGTACTATTGCTAGTGGTAAGCTGCCTAACATGAAACTAGTAATAGAGGTCAGCCGTGCTATTTTGAACCTGGGTGCAGACAGGACAAGAGCCTCCCGTGGTTGCTCCTACCCCCACTAGCCACAATGGACCTAAGAGCCAAAAGGGTATCGGTACTGTGTGATAGCACACAGTAACTTACTATTCACTAACTGCAAGGTGTTGTCCATGCCCATAATCCACTCATTCTTGACCCATTTCCTTCCCCCTTTACCAGTAAACATAACTTAGCTCCTTTCAACCTTAACAATTACTGTGTGCTAATACATGTAGTATATCACATCAAAATGGACTTTTTTTTTTTACCTCAGAAGTTCCTATAGAATATACCTGAAGGATATTTATGGAAAAGAAAATTGTTAAAGTTTTCAAATCATATAAAGCAAGAATTGCAGAGCAAAACATCTAATTGTAGAAAAGCACAGATCCCAAATGTTTTCCTCTCGAACAAGTAAACTTGATTAAACTGTTATTCCTTTTCCTCCATTCCCCCTGCCCTCCCACATGTATCAAGCTGAACATTTAATTCTTTACATGTAAAGCAACGTTACTTAACTGTAGCAGGTGTTCTCCAAGGACAGCAGGCCAATTATTCTCACACTGGGTGATGTCATCCGATACAGCCCAGTGCAGACGCTACCCAACATACTGTCACTTTAAGACATATCCCATAACGTATGCACGGCTGCCTTCTAACCTGATGTGCAAATGCAGGACCAGCAGTCTAACAACATAACAGGAAAGACCAATTCAAGGGGAGAAAGGAAGGTTTGTAAGAGCACCTGACACAGGTAAGTAACTTTGCTTTCTTCAAGGACAAGCAAACCATAATATTCTCACAATTGGGAATCTCTAGCTACCAGGCTCACTGAAAACAAAAAAGTTAAGACAAAAGGGACATGAAATGGCAAGACCTAAGAACCAAATCAACCTGAAAAAATATACAAACTGTTTATGAAGGTGCAGCTTGGAAGAGAAATAACGAGCCTAAGAGGGTGGAAATGGATTCTATACACCAAACAGATGCTGCAGTACTGTCTGACAAAAACCAGCTGTTGCATTAGGTTATTCTGTTCAAGGCAATAGTGAAATGTGAATGTGTGGACTGAAGACCACATTGCAGCCACATTGAGAGGGTCGCCCTTGAACTCCATGTCTTGAGCCTGCTGCTGCGGAACGTTTGTCCGAGCGAAAGGAGTTCCTCTGCTGAAAACCAGCCACGAGAAGTGGACCCAGCAGAATGCCCCGGGCAGTACCTTCTAGCCTCACGGAAACGAGGTCTATAAGAGGAGTGAACCGCCTGACCCTTGGAGGGAGGCCGCGACCTATCCTCGGGTAAGTGCTGGGGTTTAGCATCTCCCAAGCCCTTCACAATTTTCTCCAACTCCTCACCCAACAGGAGAAGGCCTTGAAAGGGCAACTTCACTAACCTTTGCTTAGAGGCCATGTCCGCCGCCCAATGCTGTAGCCACAGAAGACGGCGAGCCGCCACTGCTACAGCCATCTGTTTAGCCGAAGCTCTGACAATATCAGAAAGGGCGTCAGCCAAAAAGGACAAGACCGACTCCATTCGCGGAGCCACTTCAGACAAGGGCTCCACTCCATCACCGGGCTGTTCCACTGCCTGTTGCAACCATGCCAGGCAGGCTCCAGCAGCATAACAACTGCATGCAGATGCCCGAATAGTAAGACCAGCAATTTCAAAGGACCGTTTAAGTGCTGATTCCAGTCTACGGTCTTGCATGTCCTTCAGGGCAACACCTCCTTGAGCCGGGAGGGTAGTTCTCTTTGTCATAGCTATGACTAGGGCATCCACCTTAGGCATTGCAAAGCGAGCCAAATGCTCCTCACTCAGAGGGTATAATTGCCCCATAGCCCTGGAAACTTTCAAAGGATCTTCGGGGTCAGCCCATTAAGCTGAAATAAGCTCTTGGATGGAGTCATGCAAAGGAAAGGCTCGAGCAGGCTTTTTGGTACTTGCCATCCCCGGATTTCCAGAGGAGGCCACGCCACTCCCAGGATCTTCAATAGAGAGGACCTGTAAGACAATCTGAAATAAGCGCTGGCAGCTCCTCGCGGTGGAAAATCCTCACCGCGGACGGATCCATCTGGATCCAGTGGCCCATCTGCACCTTCCTCTGGTTCCTCTGGCCACGAGGGCTTGCCAGACCCCTCAGAGTCACCATATCCCGACCATGGGGGTGAGAAAGGGGGGTGTGCCACTCTCTGAAGGGGAATTTACCCTTCTGCGCTTCTCTTACGGCCAGCTATCAGGGAAAAACGCCTCAGAGAGCAATCCCAGGCCTGCATCCACCGGAGGGGCAGTAAGGGGGGCCGTAGAAAACCCCTGTGGCTGAGCTCTTTTAAGCATATATGCATTATGAAGCAATAATACAATGTCAGGGGAGAAAAACTCGCCCTGGGCACCCGGTTCCAGTCCGGGGCTAGTAGCTCTTTGGCCAGCCTCAATTCGAGGGCCCCCTCCGGTCCCCAGACCCTCCGCCTCAGCGGGGGTCGCGCCATGTGGTGCTTTCAAAATGGCACCCGCTGCCAGCTCCACCGAGCGGGAAGAATCATCGCTCGCCATGCTCGGGCCGGCTCTTACGCCTGAACAGCACGTTTTACAGAGCCCCGCTGCTGATCTGCGCTTGCCACACTTGGAACAGCGCTTAACACTCTCTGCAGCCATCGCCGAAAAAACGGCGGAAAATTCAAAATGGCAGCTTCGCGCCAAAAACGTCCCGATCGCGGGCCCTCCCCGGAGGAGTCAGAAAACACTCTTACCTCACTGGACCGAGTATACAAGCTCCGGTCACACTGTAGAAACTGAAGAAAACCTCTTGCTTTTTTTTTTTTTTTTTTTTAAACGCTGTGAGGAAAGTAGAGAAAACAGCAAAAGAGGCAATCAAATCAACTCCAGAGGTACAGAACAGTGGGAAAGGCAGGGAAAGGCGAACCAATGTGCCTGCATCCACCAAGTATAGAGTGGGAAAGAGCAGGGAAAAGTGAAACTAATGTGCTCACATCCACTGGGGGGATGGGTAAGGCAGGGAAAGGGCTAACCTATGTGCCTTTAAAGTGAAGCTGCTATAGCCTCTAACACCCCGGCTAACAACTGGCAAGCCAGGAGCCACCCCCAGGCAGATTTTTTAAGGAGCTTGATCAAGCTGCAACCACCCTGCTTGGGGAGATAGAGAATACTGAAGAGGCAGTGGAGCTAGCTGACCATGTGGCACTGTGAAATTTGAGTGCTATCTCCCCCTGCTGGTTGATGGACACAACCATATGTAATGGCTTCATCTGCTTGATGACAAGGAATATAAGGCTCACTGAAAACAATAAACATTTCTCAATAGGATCGTGCAACAGTGAGGTCAAACACAGATTAACCTAGGAGAGTGGAGTTGGACTCTAGTTCCCCCCCCCCCCCCCCCCCAAAAAAAAAAAAAAAAATTGGCAGAACTGTCTGTCCAAACCAACTGTCGTGTCTTATATCTTACTCAAGGCAGTAGTGAGATGTAAATGTGTGGACTAGAGAATGACACAGGGATAACATTTGTCCCCTTCCCCACCCCGTGGGTTCTCTCTCCATCCACACCTCGTCCCCTCAGGCCCTGTCCCCATCCCTATCCCATCCCCACAGGTTCTGTACCCATCCCCGCCCCTCCCCGTAGGCTCTGTTCTCATCTACAGAAGCCTCGAACACTTATGATTTTATATTTAAATTTTTTTATTAAAGTATAAAATGGAATTTACTGTGCAACTGTTGTGTATAAATTACAAATAGAAAATAATAATTAGCAGCTATAATAAAACCACCACCATCATCTACCCTTTCAACCCCAACAACAACTGACTTCTACTACCCCAAGAAATCCTAATCCACCCTGTTAAAATGTCCAGGGGTACAAAATACAACCCGTTCTGTATGCCGTAGAGGGGAGAAATATGCTCTATAAAACACTGTTACAATTTTTTAATCTGTGGATGAATAAGAAGTCATCAACAATGTCAGGATTCAGTCTAGCTCTCCTGTCTTCCACAGTCCCTCCTGCAATAGGAGATGTCTTCTTAGAAGATGTGCTGGTAGAAGGATGAACAGGATCCCCCATGCAAATTTTGCTAGCTGTGGCCAGCATGTTTGCTTGTTTTTCCAAAAAATAAAAATATTGTCATCTGCATCAAACAAACATAAATAACAGTCCAGTTCATTAAAAGGATTCAGTGACACGGGGACAAAATTTGTCCCCATCCTCACAGGCTCTGTCCCCATCCCCGCCCCATCCTCGCAGTTACCACGGGTCCCCGTCCCCGTGTCATTTTCTAGTGTGGACCAAAGACCACATTACAGCCTTGCAGTTTCTTCACTGGAGGCTGACCTCAAGTGGGTTACCAATGCAGCCATGGCCCTAACATTGTGAGCCTTGACATGACCTTCAAGGGTCAGCCCAGCCTGGGCATAAGTGAAAGAAATGCAATCTGCCAGCCAATTGGAGATGGTGCATTTCCCAATGGCAACCCCCATCCTTTTGGATCAAAAGAAACAAAAAGCTGGGTGGACTATCTGTACAGTCTAGTCCTCTACAAGTAAAATGCTCGCTTCCAGTCCAAGGTGTGCAGTGTGCTTTCGCCAGGATGGGCATGAGTTCAGGGAAAGAATGTTGGCAAGACAATAGACTACTTCAGATGGAACTTTGACACAACTTTAGGAAGGAACTTAGGGTGCAAGCAGGGGACTACTCTGCTGTCATGACACTTACTATGAGCTGCATCCACTACTAAGGCCTGAAGCTCACTGACCATGTGAGCTGAAGGAACGCCACCAAAAATACCAGGTTAAGTACTTCAGATGACAAAAATCAAGTGGCTCAAAATGAGCATTCATCAGTTGCGTGAGAACAATGTTGAGGTCCCAAGACACAGGTGGAGGTTTGACGCGGCTTTGTCAATAGCAAACCTCTCATTAAGCAAACAACTAGAGGCTGTCCAAAGACAGGCTTACCCTCTACACGGTGACGGTAAGCACAACTACTCTGCTGTGATGAAACTTAGTATAAGCTGCATCCACTACTAAGGCCTGAAGCTCACTGACCATGCGAGCTGAACGAACAGCCACAAAAAATATGGCCATCCAGGTCAAATACTTCAGATGACAAAAATCAATTGGCTCAAAAGGAGCATTCATCAACTGGGTGAGAACGACATTCAGGTCTCATGACCCAGGTGGAGGTTTGACAGGGGGCCAGTGGTGTGCTGTAAAACAAGATCTCTCCCCGGTCCACCTCTGCGCTCCCCCCCTCCACCCAGTCCACCGCTGCCCCCCCTCCACCCGGTCCACCGCTGCACCCCCCCCCCAAAAAAAAAATAATTGCACAGCTGTCTATACCCGGGGAGAGAGCGGCGGGGGGGGGGGGGGGCAATGAATTACTCTCTCCAGGAAAAAAAAATGCTCCCTGTTTCCAATTTAATTTATGTTTAATGTGGGATAAAATGTCATAAATAACTCAACTCTGAATGTTGAGCACCTGATTCTCATAACATGATGTCTGTTTTAGAAGTCCTTTACCAGGAGAAAAAAATAATCTCTGCACAATATAACAGGTTAGGGTATCCATATATTAACCAGCCCCTCCAAATGACACACCAGTTACCATTTATAACAAATTACTACTCTACCTATGAAAAGTTATTTCCTTACTATACTTCCTCTGTGTACATCAGTATGCACAACCCGGCATGTTTGAAAATTAAACTTTTTTTTTTAACAGCATCCTCCCCAAGGTCCCCACCCCACCCAACCCACCTATTCCACACCTCCTCAGATCTCCCTGCTCCCCCGAGCCGTAGTTTCCCACTCTCAGCACATACCTGAAGGCAGCCACTGTGGATTCTTCAGGGCAGGAAAGATCCCCAGTCTTTCCTGCCCGCTGCCAGTGCTGACTTTCCTCCTGTCGCATCTTCTTAAAAATGGCTGCCAAGACTTACAAGGACAGCCTGAGGCCGACTCTGGAAGTCTCGGCAGCCATTTTTGAAGAGCGATGCGGCTGCAGGAGGGTCAGCGTCAGCAGCAGGCAGGAAAGACTGGAGATCTTTCCTGCCCCGAAGAATTCACTAGACCACCAGGGAGGCTGCTTTCAGGTATTTGCTGGGAGTCTGTGACCCTGCAGCTCGGGGGGAGGAGAGGCAAGCCAGCTTGCCCTGCCAGAACAACCGGCTCGCAAGATGCTAAAACATTTAACAACTGGCTCTTGCGAGCCAGTGCAAGCCGGCTTCAGCACACCATTGCAGGAGGCTTTGTCAATAGCAAACCTCTCATGAAGCAAACAACTAGAGGCTGTCCAACAATGGGCTTACCCTCTACACAGGGAGGGTTAGCACTAATTGCACTGAGGTGAACCCTTACGGAGTTAGTTTTAAGACCAGATTCAGAGAGGCGTAGAAGGTACTCAAAAGCAGGGCCTGTGTAGGGCAGGAAACAGGATATAGGGCCCTGCTCTGCCCGCAAACCTCCTCCATTTGAAAGAGTAACACATCTTGGTGGAATCTTTTCCAGAAGACACCCTCAAGAAGATGCAAGGAAGAAAATTCTAAGCCCTCAACATCCAGGCCATGAGGGCCAGAGACTGGAGGTTGGGCTGCAGAAGAGATCCCTTGTTCTGCATGATGAGGGTTGGAAAACACTCCAATCTCTATGATTCTTCAGAGGATAACCACAGAAGGGGGAACCAGATCTGTCAGGGCCAGTAACAAGCAATCAGAATCATAGTCCCACGGACTTGCTGGAGTTTCAGAAAAGTCATTCCTATGACAGGTATGGGAGGATACACATACAGAAAGACCTGACCCCCAATGAAGGAGGAAGATATCCGATGAAAGTCTGTCATGGGCCTGGAGCTTGGAACAGGACTTTGAGATTGCATTCAACGGCAAACAGATCCAACGAGAAGGTGCCCCACACTCATAAAACCTCGCAGGAATGCCCATTTTGAATCATTCGTGGAGATGCATGACCCTGCTCAGTCTGTCAGCCAAGCTGTTGGATTTGCCTGCCAGATAAGTGGTCTTGAGGCGCATTCCCTGCTGGACTGCTCAATGCCACATCCCGATGGCCTCCTGATACATGGCAACTTGACTGTCAGTTTGAATGAGAATAATTTGGTTGATCAACTGATCTCTGAAAGCCTTTAGACCATTACAGATTGCCTGGAGCTCTTGAAAGTTGATGTGAAGATCCGTCTCCTGGGATGACCAAGCACCTTGAGTGTGAAGCCCGGCTACATGAGCTCCCCACCCCATATGGGATGCATCCGTTGTCAGCACCTTCATGGACTGTGGAACTTGGAATGGGAATCCCAAAGTCAAATTAGATTGAATCGTTCGCCAAAGCAGAAATTGAGCTAGCTCTGGTGACACTTGGATGACATCCTCCAGGTTCCCCATGGCCTGACACTATTAGGAAGCTAGGGTCCACAAGGACTCCTTAACACCATCCTTCAACGTGCTCTTCACCAGCCAATCGTTGGGATTAGGTGTCCTTGTAGCGACTACAGCAAGACACTTAGTGAAAACTCGGGGAGCCACCACAAGGCCAAAAGGCAACACATGGTACTGGAAGTGATGTGTCCCCAGCCAAAATCAAACTGAAGATACCTCCTGTGAGATGGAGGTATCTGGATGTGAGTGTAAGCATTCTTTAAGTCCAGAGAGAATAGCCAATTATTTTCCTGAATCGTGGAAAGAAGGGTGCCCAGGGAAACCATCCTGAACTTTTCTTTGACCAGGAATTTGTTCAGGGTCCTTAGGTCTAGGATGGGACGTAGCCCCCCATCTTCTTCTGCACAAGGAAGTGCATGGAATAGAATCCTTTCCCTTCTTCCACTGGTGGAATGTGCTCAACTGCATGGGCCTATAGAAGGGCAGAGAGTTCCTCTGCAAGCACCTACTTGTGATGAAAGCCAAAGTGATTTGCTTTTGGTGGGCAATCTGGTGGTCTCTTTCACCACTGAAGGACGTGACCAAGACGGACTACCTGAAAGACTCATAAGTCAGAGATTACAAGGGGCCACCTTTCTTGAAAGAACTTCAACCTCCCCCGACAGGCAAGTCGTCTAGGACGGTCACTTTTACTGCGGCTATGCTCTGCTGGGGCCTGTCTAAAGTCCACCCCCTGCTTTGACTGGGGAGCTATCTGGGTCTTAGGTGCATGCTGTTGATGAGAATGAGTGCACTGGGGTTTAGCCTGCTGAGGCTGGCGAGAAGAAGTGGTGTACCTAAGCCTCTGTGAGTAGTAAGTACTCCTCTTCAACTTGCCGAAAAACCTCCAAGTTGAGGAGGTAGTTGCAGAAGGTGCCCGGCAGAAGACAGTATCGATATTATCAGTGTGCTTATTGATGAGGTCAGTGACCTCCTCCACCTTCTCTCTAAAAAGATTATCCCCCCCCCCCCCAGCACATAGCATCCACCAACCTCTATTGGACCACTGTGTGTCCAAGTGAGAGAAAAGCAGCCATGAGAGTCTGTGCATCACTATACTCTGAGCAGAGATCCTGGACGCTACATCAAAAATGTCGTAGGCACCCCTGGCCAAAACCTTAAAACATACATTCTGCTGCTTGACCAGCTGGTGAACAGATTCAGCCTTCTCCTCTCGGAGAGAGTCTGCTAAATTAGACATACTACTCACCAAGGAACGCAAATAAAGGCCCCTGTAGGGCTGGTACATTTGGATACAGGTGATAAGCATGGAGGCCTGATACATCTTCCGCCCAAAAGAATCCAGGGTTCCAGCTTCTCTGCCAGGGGGCGCCGAAGCATAGTCCCTTTAACTCCTGGCCCTTATGAACACAGATTACACAACTAGGGAATGATGAGGCACCAAAAGCTCAGGGAGCAAGGCCCGGAGGTGCTCATCAAGGGCCGACATCAGGAAAAGAGGGGCTTCAGTGTAGAAGCAAGCTACTGAACTTTTGAGGCTGAAATGGGCATCTGGTCCGGCTGCCTGGAGAACCACACATTGGCATCTCCTATATGGAGGGGGGAGCGGTCCTCCCAGCACTGACGCTTCTCAGGTGCTGGGGAATCGCTCAGTGCCCCAGAGCTCCCAGCACCATGCATTGCGGGTAATCATTGCTGATGCTTCTTCCGATTCTTGGCATCAACACTCCTCGGTGCCAACAAGGACAACGTCGAGTTATCACGTCACCTCAGGGTCAGGTCCGATGCTCCCCAGAGCACTGCCTTCCTTCAAGGTGCTATGACCCCTAGCATAAACATCCAATTTGTGAATTAGGGGTCGAAGAGACTGGCGATTAAGATGGCGACCATGTGAGGGTGTGAGTCACACAAGCTCCCGAACGACAGTATCTGCTTTAGTAGCGCTTACCTTTTTTTTCACCTGCGATAATGGTGAAGAGAAAGGGGAAAGTCGGGGCAAAAGCCGCTGCGAGCCCCGGCGGTAATCCAGCGCTCCGACAGCCGACTCTAGAGTCATTTGGCCTTTGTGCTCCGGGCGCCCAAGTTCCTGCCTTGGTTGGGTCCCCAGGACAACAGGGGGACCTTAGCGTTGAGGCGACTTCTTTGAGTCCGCCCCTGCAAGCTGTGCCGCCGAGACCGAGTGGGAAATTAGGAGCGATGGGAGAACTTCAGACGACCCTTGCTGAGGTTAGCGGCGGCCCCATCGGCTTTTCGACTCCGGGAGGAGTGTCAACAGAAGAAGGGGCGGGAGGCTTTGATTCCTCGCCCTCTCTCACCCAGGAGATCCCGCTCAAGGAGCTCGGAGTGAGGAGTAAACCTGCAGCGGTAACTTTGGAGGCCCTCTGGGAGGTGATCCAGACCATTAATTCGTCACTGCTACAACTAACAAATTCCTTCAATACTGAAGTTAAGGATCTAAACGACTTTTGTAGAACGATGGAATCAAAGGCTCAGGAACAAGAAGCAAAAAGTGAGTCAAATTTGCAAGAAATAAAGAATTTACAGACTGCTGTTGCTAATATGGTGGTTGAAAAAGATTTGACTCGAAGGAAAATTGAATTTTTTGATAATCAACTCAGGCGTAACAACCTGAGATTTTTGAATTTTCCCAAGACTCCTTTAATATCATCTATAGAAATGCTGAATAAATATTTCCTTGAAGTACTTGCTATTCCAAAAGAAGCTATGCCTCCTATTGTGAAGGCTTTCTATGTTACAGGAGCCAAAGTAGCTCAAATAGAGACTCCGGAAATAAATTTAACACAATTCTTAGAAACATCATCTTTAGAAGTGGTAACTGAGCGTACGACCCTTCTTGTTACCTTTGCTTTTGAGACTGATAGAAACCATGTCTTCAGACTCTACTTCAGACATATGGCTGCCCAGTTTTTTGGATCAAAAATACAAATTTTTCCTGATCTCAGTAAAAATACTCAGAGAAGGAGAAGAGAATTTTTGGGACTTAGGCCCCGGGTTCTCGCTCTAGGGGGTACATTTAAATTGAAATTTGCCTGTAGATGTATAATTTCCTTAAATACAGCATACTATGTATTTTTTGAACCAGATAAGCTGCGACAGTTTATAATTGCTAAAGAGAGTGGTGGCGAAAGAGTTCTGGTCACCCCAGTAGGGAGCTGAAACCGCAGGCAGGAACTGGGCTCTACCCTTATAATTATCCTTTTTTTTTTTTCTTGTTTGAATATTTCCTTATATCTTGATCGTATATTGTGGACTAAGTAACAATGTAATTTCTTTTATTACTCCTTGAGTTAAAGGGGTGGGGGAAAATATGCCTTTGAATATTTACCTGATTTTCCTATATTTACTTAATGTAAATGTTATTTTGAAAATGAAAAATAAAATAAAAAAAAAAAAAAACATCCAATTTGTAATATTTCACAAAAGAATTTGGCAATGATAGTGTTGCCACTTTGAAATATCTGCTTATGCAACTGTTCTAGGTTCTGCCAAGAGCATTGGTTGTGTTCTCGTAGAAGTGAGCCCTAAGCCCCACTGGCCCCCTCTTCAATGCAGTAAATATGTTTAAGGGGCTTTCGTAATCCACTGATCTGAATGTCTCCTCCAAGCCATGCCTGGAGGGAGACCCGCAAGCCAGCACTCAAAATGGTCACCATTCCCACTAGTAGGAAAACTGTAGCCACAGCATTTGAAGCAAACAAACATCAACAGCTCTAGCCTTTCACTGTGATGCAGAGCTACCCAACTGTCTTCAAAATGTGGCCCCACCGGCTTCATAACACAGGCAGGACATCAGGAACCAGATGTACTGCTAATCTACGAACTGTCACATCCTCAAAGTTCCTGCCGCCCAGCTTTGTGAAAAAGGAACTCCCCTCCCTGACCACTGCCACTTGTCCAACACACTCAGATTCCCCCGCTGCCTTCACAGAGGCCAGGACTTCCTTTCTGAGGCCAAGACAATTCAGAGCTGCTTTGTCTCCCCCCCCCCCCCACCCCACCCCAGCTAAAACTTTATCCAAGCAGAGACTGAAGCCACAATCAAGCAGCTTTCATCTTTTTTTTCCAATCTGGTACAGGAGGGGGAGAGAAGAGGAGGGTGGATCCAAGGTTCCTACTTATCAATCCTGCAGGGGTCCTCATAGGACCTTTTTGCCCTAGAGCCTGCCAGAACTGAGACTTGCAGGATGGGGGTCCTGAATGAGGCTTCCCCCGGTTCAAAGTGACATGGTGATATATGGTGCACACAAGGGCATATAAAAATTAAACTCATTAAATTATAAAAGCAGCACTGAGAAACTGAACTATATGCATCTGCATCATCTTTTAGCAAATATTAATATTTTTTTTAAATGATGTGCTAAAATAACTTATTGTAGAATTACTTTCATTAAAACAATTACTTGGCTGATAGTGAACAAATCTGAACTCAACTTATAAAAAGTGGTACAAAAGAAATGTTTTACACACACAGCCATCAAATATTAAAGGGAACACTGTTGGTAAATTCCAGTTTGCTGTAAAAATCCATTTGAAAATTGCTCCCACAAAAAGCAAACCTTGGTGGAAAGAAAAAAAACAATGAGCCTCTCTGTAGTAGCTTAAGGTATGCTGCATTCAGGTGAGGTGGAAAGCCTAATGAAGTGGCTCAAAGCAATAAGTTGAAATCTCACTGCTCTAAAAGCAGAAAAATCTACTTAAGTGCCTGCAAAAAAATGCACATCGCCTAACTGAGCTGCTATGGAAAAACTCCGAACCCTCCCTGCAAAAAAAAAAAAAATATATATATATATATATACATACATACAGTGCACGTCGGATAAGCGCATGCTCTGTTTAACTGCATGCCGTACTTCGGTCCTGTTTTTGGCACCATCAATTTCTATGGGGACAAACTTTGGTTTAGCGCACCACTGATTAGTGCAAGATTCGCTTATATGCATGGTTCAAGACTGCTCCACTGCAAGAAAGACTCCGCATAAGCGCGCGCCAATGAGATTTCAAATTTACTGCCTCTTTAACTGCCGCAGGCAGAATAAGCGAAAGAATGTTGTTAGAGCGTACACCGGGGTCGTCGTCATCGTCGCGGCGGAACTGTAAGACTAACACTGGCTGAACGAATAGAAGTTCTTAAAAAATTAGAAAATAAAGTCAAGCATCTATTGCTAAAGAATATGGTGTCAATCCCAGTCAAATTTCACGTGTCTTGAAGCAGAAAGACCAGCTTCTGGAAGACTGGCAAAACAATACATATCCACAACGGAAATGAAAACGGGCAGGAAAAGCTGAGGAGGAAGAAGATGCTCTTCTTCTGTGGTTTTCTCGAGTCAGGAGCAGACAGTTTCCTGTCAGTGGTCCACTGCTTATAGAGAAAACTAACCAGCTAGCTGAAAGTCTTGGACTAACTGAATTCAAAGCCACTGTTGGATGGTTGGAAAGATGGAAGGAGAGGAACAGCATAAAATTCAAGAAACAGCATGGTGAAAAACAAGACGCTGATGACTTTGGTGCTGAAAATTGGGTTGTTTCAGTTCTTCCTACCATCTTGAACGAGTTTGCACCTCATGACAATTTCAATGCTGATGAAAATGGTCTCTACTGGCGAGCGATTCCTTATTGGAACACTTGCATTCAAACATGCTGAAACTACTGGAGGTAAAACGTCGAAGGACCGACTGACGATCCTCCTTTGCTGCAATATGGATGGGAGTGAGAAGTTGGAACCCCTCGTCATTGGAAAGAGCAAACAGCCCCGTTGCTTCAAGAAAAATTAAGCGACTTCCTGTGTCATATGAGGCTAACGCAAGTTCATGGATGACTGGGGAAATTTGGAAGCAGTGGCTAAAGAAGTTAGACACTAGAATGCGGGCACAAAAGCATCAGATTTTGCTGCTTTGTGATAATTGTGCTGCACACAGGGATGATGTCAGGCTAACATCAAGGTGGTCTTCCTGCCACCAAATACTACCTCTCTGATCCAACCCATGGATAAGGGCATAATAGCCAATTTCAAACAACATTATTGGGCTCTTGTGCTACGTCGTCTGATGAGCGTTATGGATGACCAGACTGGCAAGGATAAACGTGCTGTTGAACTGGCTCGTAATCTATCACTCTTGGATTCCCTACATATGCAGAAAGAAGCCTGGAATCATGTTACACAGGCAACCATTGTGAACTGCTACAAGCAGGCAAGCTTTGTTAAGGATGTGGAGAGGGATGAAACAGATGCAGCAGTTGCAAACGCGCAGTACATATTTTCCAGCAAAAAAGGTGCCAGTACTCAAATGCCAGGCCACCCTTCAGGGGGTGGGGTGATCACTAAGGGACCCACCCCACAATAGCCAGGCCCCCTGCAACCAGTCACAGAATCTATGATGTGGCAGAACTGATGTGTACAGCTTGAGCTCTTTCATTAAAACTTGGGGACCATGGGTCAATTTTAGCAGACAATGGAAAAGGTGCCAGTACTCAGTACCCCCAAGTAGCCCCTCAAAAAAAGCCCTGCAAACGCGTCAGATGAACAGGTTATTGACATCCCAGCCGGTGTTACTGAAGAGGAGTTTCATTGCTACGTAGCTGTTAATTATGATCTACAAACAGCTGAAGACAGCACTGATGTTGAGATATGCGCCTACACGCAGGCAACAACGGCTGATGATGGAACAGATGATGAAATGAGCAGCAAAGCACATGCTGACGAAATTCAACAACCTCCTCCTGTCACTTTTGCAAGAGCGCTGGAGAGTCTCATCACCATGCAGGCCTATCTGGAGGCCACTGGATGTCAGTGCTATGACAGTTTTTACCGTCTGGCAGATGTAGTCTATGGAACTCACAGACCCAAGATTGTACAGAGGACTAGAACTTGATTTTCTTCTAACAGGTCACTAACAGTGGCAGCGAGTTACCTACATTGCCTGTGACCTACCTTGGTGCCTTCCTTCTGCTGCTACTCCAGCCCTCTCTGATGCAATTTCCACTTTCTGCGTGGGCAGGAGCAGCAGCAGAAGGAAGGTCCCAAGGCAGGTCGCAGACAGTGCAGGTGACTCACTGCTGCTGCCGGTAACCTGTTAGAAGACAATAAAGTAGATTGGGGGGAGGGGGTTGACGGACAGTGCAGCTACTGCATCAAGGAAGGGTTGAGAGGGAGGAGATGCTGGATTGAGAGTGCAGAACACAGTTGACATAAGCAGATTTTGGAGCAAGGGCATAGGGGAAGCAGTGTTGAGAGGGGCTGATGCTGGATTGAGGGTATGGGGGGGATTGAGAAAGGAAAAGATGTCAGAACAAGGGCAGGGGGGGGGAGTTGAGCAGGAGATGCCAATTCGAGGTGGTGAGAGAGAAATGCAGGACAATGTTGGATCTACATAAGTACATAAGTATTTCCATACTGGGAAAGACATAAGGTCCATCAAGCCCAGCATCCTGTTTCCAACAGTGGCCAATCCAGGTCACAAAATACCTGGCAAGATCCCAAAAAAGTACAAAACATTTTATACTGCTTATCCCAGAAATAGTGGATTTTCCCCAAGACCATTTAATGATAGTCTATAGACTTTTCCTTTAGGAAGCCGTCCAAACCTTTTTTAAACTCCACTATGCTAACCGCCTTTACCACATTCTCTGGCAACGAAATCCAGAGTTTAATTACATGTTGAGTGAAGAAACATTTTCTCCGATTCGTTTTAAATTTACTACATTGTAGCTTCATTGCATGCCCCCTAGTCCTAGTCCTAGACCCAGAAAGGAAGGGAAGAGAGAAGGATAGAAGGCTGGACCCATGGGGGAGGGGGGAAAGGGCAAGAAGGAAGAGAGATGAGATAAGGAGATGCTAGGGGTGGAAGGGAAGTGAGAGGCAGCTGTCAGGGAGAAGGGAAGCGGAAGCTGGATGGAACTCAAGGGAATAAAACCAAACCAGGCAGGCCAGATTAAAATTGTTTTGTGTGGGAGCTGCAGGGGAGATGGGGGGGGGGGGGACCTGCACCTCTCTGGTGAAGCCCTGAAGGGCTGAGCCAACACATCACTCAGTGGATACTAAAAAGTACGACTGGGGGCAGCAGAGCCATGCTCCAAGCTCTATCAGGTCCAGTCTAAGAACCGTGAACCTGGGGGCAGCCGTTAGGCTCAACCTCGCTGTGCTGATATGGCCTGCAGGGACCAAGAGCATCATCAACCAGCCTGAACAACCTTACATCTACTAGAGGTAGAGAAAAATACTAACTTTCCACTGAACGCCAGCAGGTTATACCGGTGAGTTCACTGGATAAGATCAATTTTCTCTACTTCTATCTGCTATTAGGAGCGCATGACACCCACTCATTCAGAACAGTACAATCCCAGACAAGAAAATATAATTCCCTTTGCTTTTTCAGGGTTGAGTTTCATTTTATGTGATTTAAACCAGGTTGTGATATCAGATCATATCACACTGATAGAGTGAATATCCTGAGGATTAATAAAATCCATGTGTTCAGCAATTGGATATCATTGGAATAAAAATAGGAAGTTAAATTCAGAGACTATATTGAACTAGCAAATAAGAGTCAACCTCATAAGCAATTCATGGCTTATCCACATGTATTATATATGATTTAGTTAATATTATGGATATGGCCTTTTAGAACAGAGTCTTAATTCTGAAGAGAACACAAATTTCACCACTTAAATATGGATTAAATAACATTGCCAGTATATTATGTTAAATTTGTAAAATAGTTAAAAATAGAAGTAATCAAGAATTAAAATTATAATATACATAAACAAAATTTATAGCACATAAACTATGATTTTAACTTTGCCAACATTTTAACTGGCTTTCTACTAAATTACAATCAGCATTTTTAAACTTTCATAACAACAAAATGAAGAGTATGCAGGCAAATGGTCCCAACATTATTTCATTTTTTTTTCTTTTCAACATAATTAAATAGTGCCTGCAGACAACCTACTGCTGTGAAATGGGTTGACGGAATGCGCTCTTTGAACTGCTGTAAACAAAAGCTGTCAAGTATAATCACTTTTCAGATTTCCTATTAATCTACTGCATTCTATATTTTCAAAGTACAGCCATTAACTGTGTACAAAAACAACATTTCAAAACACAAAATATCAACAGTCAAAATCAGACTCAGTGCACCAAAGAATTCAAAAAATTATCACTCTGTTTTTTTATGTATTCATTTATTCAAATTTGATATTCCAGTTGATTACACTTACATAACTAAAAGCCAATTGCAGGAAATATGAATATAATAGATACTGTAAACTTAACTGTAATGCACCTATCAAATAGAGATTATCATAGAAAATGAGTCAAACTTCACCCCTCCACAGTTGAAAAAAAACAAAGAAACCCACACACAAATAACTTGCAATAATACATTCTAAAATGCGTGGTCCTTCCTACTTTTTTGTGAACAGCCAAATTGCTAAATTTTATGAAAAGCAGTTAATCTATTTATTTAAATTGCTTATGTGTTGTTACACATTTCATAGAATCATCTCACGTGGTGTATAAACAGTCATACAAGTACTATAAAAAATCCTTGTATCACGTTCTCATCACCCCTTCCTCCTCCCTCAAGCCAATTCTAAGCAACACAGCAACTTTACATTTTTCTAGAATATCCTACTACTTAGAGAAAAATGATTCCTAACTTCATAGAAAACTACTCCTGGGGGAATGGTGCAAAAACATTTTAAATTTTGTATATTATATTTATCAAAATAATGCAATATAACCGCTTTCTGAGTAGTAATTAAGTTTCAAAACTGAAATATTTTCATACTCTAAGACACAAAGGGATCTGTTTACTAAACTGCGCTAGCGGCTTCTGCGATGCATTGCCGACACAGTCCATTTAAAATGAATGGGCTGTATAGGCACTAGCACACAGCCAGCCGCACTAGTGGTTTAGTAAACCCCAGCGAAAATTTAAAAAATTTTGATGCAATTTCCTCAGGGGTACACTAATAATGGCATCATAGCTACAGCTTCTGGTTTTCAAATATTTCATAGCAATCTACCGAGTCCAAAAAGAGGTCTGAGCTGCCTCCTTGCAGCTGCCAGCACTTGTGGCAACATGGTGGGGTTCAAAATAGTTCCCATAAATGTCAATAATTGAAAAAAAGTTAGTGCTACCTGCAACTCCTCCTAGACTCCGTAGATTGCAACATTAAGTGGCCCTTTAACTAAAGCATAGCAAACGCTAATGGAATTAGCACACACTAAATGCTAAGAAGCCCATTTTATAGCTATGGACTTCTTAGCATTTAGCATGCAGTAAGCTTCTATAAGAGGGCCCCTAAAATCCTTGAAATTAAAAATCCTAAGTAGAAGCAAAAAATTACACACTTGCTCTTTCTCTACACACACATACTGACCCCTTTCTCAGCTCACCAGTTCAAAATTTTCTCCTACTCCCTTACTTGCCTCTTTAACACTCTCTCAAGCTTATTTTTCCCTACACCCATATATGTCCTTTTGCCCTCTGTCCTTTCCATACACACTTCTCCCACTGCAACATGCCTCCCTCTTATCTTCTCCTCTCACACACACATCCATTAGCACCGGTCTCCTTCAAAAAGTATTTTCTCTAGCTTGTCTGTTCTCCAACTCCACCTCTCTGTCACTTCCCAATGCTATAAGTATTTCTGCAGCTATAGTTGTCACCGTATATCATATACCACTTTCAAAGTGCAACACTCACGGGTATACAAAATCCTGTTGTCAATATCTCTCAAGAAGAGCATGGGACTTTGGCACTATGCAGATAACTCTGCCAGAAGAAACGTCCTGCTAGCCTGGGAAATTCTGCATTTGCATTGTTACACAGAATTCTACCAGAAGTAGAAAAGTCTATCATTTAGTTTCAGTCTCAGCTCATTCTACAATACTGGAACAGGCACCAAGCAGCCTCACCTGTTAAAATGGTTAGATTACTGATGCTTTTCCGTGGTACAATCAAAGCAGTTTAAATATTACATACAGGCACTATAGAGAGGCATAATTCACAGTACAGTCCATAAATGTCTACAGCGAAGTTACTCACCTGTAACAGATGTTCTCCAAGGACAGAAGGACACATATTAACACTGATGGATGAGGTCATCCAATAGAGACCCACTACAAATGCTGCCCAGCATTCTAAATATTCTAGAAGCCTTTGGCAGTGCCAACTGCCTATGTGTGGGCACCTTCCCGTCAGTCTCAGCCACACGGGACAAGGAAGTAGAATACAAAAGCTTAAAAAATACAACTCCTAAGGGAGGTAGGAGAGTATGTGGTAACAGGGGGTATACAGAACAGCATATTACCACTAATGTTTTAGAGAGTGTGTGTGAGACTGACTGTGTGAGAGAGAGTGAATGTGCGAGTGTGTGTGTGACAGAGAGAGAGTGAGACTGGGTGCGAGTGTGTCTGTGAGAGAGAGAGTGTGTTTGTGAGAATGAGAGTGTGTGCCATGGGCCCCCCTCTCTCCATCCGAGGTCCAGGGTCGTCCCCCTCCCTCCTTCCAAGTTCCAGGGTCGCCCCCCTCCCTCCAGGTTGGCCCCCACCCTCCCTCCCTCCAAGTTGCAGGGTTGGCCCCACTCCCTCCCTCACTCCCTCCGAGTTGCAGAGTCGCCCCTCCCTCCCTCCCTCCGAGTTGCAGGGTCACCCCCTCTTCCCTCCCTCCGAGTTGCAAGGTCGCCCCCTCTTCCCTCCCTCCGAGTTCCAGGGTTGCTCTGTCCCTCCCTCCCCCCTCCTCCATCCGAGTTTCTGGATCCCCGTCCCTCCCTCCCTTCCAGTTCTAGGGTTCTCGTCCCTCCCTTCCTCCCTCCCTTCCAGTTCCAGCCGCACTCGCTCCATATTTGAAAAATCATCTCTGACGAAAGCAGCGTTAAAAGGCATTCACAGCCTCAGCCCTTCTTTGTTAGCTCTGGTCCTGCCCTCATTGCGGAAAGAGGTAATGAGGGCGGGACTAGAGCTAACAGAGAGAGAAGGGCCGAGCCTGCACGCCTGGTGGCGAGCTGGAAGGGGGGGCGTGGCGTTGCGGTGAGGGTGTCAGGGGACGTGGCCTCGTGCGTGACGTTCAGAAGATGGAGTCTTACAGCACAGCGCACGAATGCCTCAGCCACGGAGTCAGCTTCAGAACGTTGGAGGTGCGTTTTATTAGGATTTATTTACTCAAGGCAGTGTACAATAAGAATAAATCAAACATGACTAAGGAAAAATTATGTTCTTACCTGATAATTTTCTATCCTTTAATCATACCAGACCAGTCCAGACTAATGGGTTGTGTCCATCTACCAGCGGAAGGAGACAGAGAAAATAGTTCCAAGTAAACCGCCCCTTAAGGGTATTGTGCAGCCTGGAATGTTCAGTATTTCAAATAGCCAAGCAATGGTGCTCTCAAGTCTAGAAGAAATCACAGTTAATACCAAACAGGTAAACTCTTGGAACCAATATGCAGAACCTCACTGTTCCTGCTTGGCCAAAGGCAACTGCAACCTCCCCTCACAGTAAAGTAAGCGGGAGGGAATGGTCCATACTGAGCTTGCTCAAGCACATAGAGATCTACCCCTGAATCCAGGGAAAGAACTCCGTGATCCGAAGTAACAGGAGTCATACAGAGATGGCACAACAACAAGTGGCAGGAGATTGAATAGAGAGGATCAAGTAGGCAGTGCTGTAGGACATCTCAGCGTATTGAAGTGTCGTGGAACAGCCAGGGATACCTAAAGAAAACAACACTGACAGACTTTAGCCAGGGAGGGTATCTGGACTGGTCTAGTATGATTAAAGGAAATAAAATTATCAGGTAAGAACATAATTTTTCCTTCCTTGTCATCTATACCAGATCAGGCCAGACTAATGTGATGTGGCAAAGCAGTTTCCCAAAGAGGGAGGGAGAAAAGAAGAATGCAAAAGGTTGAAAAATCAACAAAGCTATACACACAGCAAAAAAACTGATCAGCAGAAAAGGATTACCCCCTGCACATTCACAGAAGCAGCTTCGGAAGCCTGAACTGAGGAGCACTCACAAGCCGTCACCATGGACAGATCCAAGTTGGCGGCAGTTCCCACCAAAACCGAAGCTGCCAGTCTTGAGGGTGAGGACTCCAACACCGAGACCGCTGGCGCTGAAACCGCCGCCGAATGCAATGCAGCTGATTCCCCAGACGGCAAAATACTAGACTCCACAGCAGTACAAATTTTACACACTCCTGCTGAAGTTAGGCCCCGATGCTCACAGACAGAACAGCAGCTCTCAGCTGGGCCGGTCTGGAGGGAAACTAAGAAAACTGCATTTACAAAACTGTATTCAAAAAGCTTGATTTAGTAGTAATAGCTCAAAATAAGTGCTCTGGTCAATGTAGTATATAACAGTAACTTAAATACTAGCCTTAAGCGTGTTTTACATACAGATATAAATAAAGATAGATATAGACAGATAGATATAAAATTAAGAAAGAAAAAGAGATGGCTATAAAGTTAAGAAAGAAAAAGAAATATCAGTAGGAACATACAATTTTTAAACTTGCGCTATCCACTGTGGAATACAAAATTACTTGAAGTTCACAGTATAGACATTACTGCTTGTTTCAGTATTTAAGGCTCCTCCTAACATGCTTGCTATTCTGGGTAAGCAAGGCTGAATCCTAGCCTGATAAACTTAAGAATGCAATAAAAGCTACAATAAAAGAACTTTATCCTTCAAACCTTCAAGTTCCTGCTAAATGAGATTTCTTTGAAATGCAGATCAGCTGAACTAGATTAGTGAATTTTAGCTCCTGTCAACATCATAACAAAATACAAATACAATTGTTCATGGCCGTTATCTCCATGCTTCCATCTGCTGCCTTGTTATTTACTTTTCTTGATTTACTATGCAGATCTAAATAAGGCACATCAAGGAGGGCTTACAACACAATGGCTTCTTAAGCTTTACATCAAGGTATTTGAAACTGAAGCCCTGAAAAGGCTGCCTCAAAGACATATCTCTAATGAACTTCCATATCAGAGAAGGTTTGGTATTTAATACTGCTGTGAAAAGAGAAAGCTACAAATCAGAATAGCCTAAGGAAGAAAATGCCTGTAAATCTTGATGAGATTATCACCCAAAAGAATTAATATCCCAATAAAATGATGATGGCTACAAACAGTTAATTTCCAACCTTTGCAAAATAAAGCAGTGTCAAAACAGACAAAATCAGCTGACAAGGTTAAAAGGTCAATGAAGATTTATTTAGTTTTTATTTGCAGACTGATAAAGTTTTTGCTTCTGGCTCTAACAAACCACACTCAGGGCAAAACAATTTGAATTAACTCCTGCAAATCAACAGTTCTCATAAATAAATTCCTGGGTCATTTGAATCTTATCCTTTATACCAAAATTACAATGATTTCATGGTTTAACAATCTTAGGACCCTGTTTACTAAAGCATGTTAGCATTTTTAACGCGCTTACAGGTGCCTACAGGGATATTGTAGGCATGTACACTTAACTAGCGTACATGGTTAACGCACATTAAAAATAATAACACACCTATAATGTGGCTTAGTAAACAGGGCCCTTAATCAATTTGACCATTTTCCTCTTCTACCGCACAGCATCTATATGATGGTGCAGGAAAGTCTTCTATCAAGCTGTTTAAAATTAATCCTGAAGTACAATTTTCATTATATCATAACCCTAGCTCAAAGTACAATTAAAGCTGTACATTTATTTATAAAACACTAGACACACGAATGATACTGCACAAGGAAAAATTATGTTCTTACCTGATAATTTTCTTTCCTTTAATCATACCAAACCAGTCCAGATTAATGGGTTGTATCCATCTACCAGTGGAAGGAGACAGAGAAAATAGTTCCAAGTAAACCGTCCCTTAAGGGTATCATGCAGCCTGGAACGTTCAGTATTTCGAATAGCCAAGCAATGGTGCTCTAAAGTCTAGAAGAAAACACAGTTAATACTAAACAGGCAAACCCTTGGAGCCAATATGCAGAACCTCACTGCTCCTGCTTGGCCAAAGGCAACTGCAACCTCCCCTCACAGTAAAGTAAGTGGGAGGGAATGGTCCATACTGAGCTTACCCAAGCACATAGAGATCTACCCCTGAATCCAGGGAAAGAACTCCGTGATCCCACGTAACAGGAATCATAAAGAGCTGGCACAAGAGCAGGAGATTGAATAGAGAAGATGAAGTAGGCAGTGCTGTAGGACATCCCACCGTATTGAAGAGTCGTGGAACAGCCAGGGATACCTAAACGAAACAACACTCTGACAGACTTTAGCCAGGGAGGGTATCTGGACTGGTCTAGTATGATTAAAGGAAAGAAAATTATCAGGTAAGAACATAATTTTTCCTTCCTTGTCATCTATACCAGACCAGTCCAGACTAATGGGATGTAACAAAGCAGTTTCCCAAAGATAGGGGGGAGAAAAGAAGAATGCAGAAGGTTGAAAAATCAACAAACCTATACACACAGCAAAAACCTGATCAGCAGAAAAGGATTCGAATATCCGAACCACCAGGCTACCAAAATGGAACAGAGACGCTAGAAAAGGAACTGAATCCGTAGGACGTAAAACAAACGTCCTGAGCAAAAGAAAAATTACATACCCCTGTCCCGAGAGTAGCAAAAGAAGCAGCAAGAGATACTCATGCCAAAGGACCCCCCCCCCTTGGAAGGAAGGCAACAGTCGTATCCGAGCAACAAGGAGAACTGTTTCTCCTAGACCTGGAAGGACAAAGACTAACTCCCAAACCTGTCAGTCTGCCTTGAGTCCAAGATGGTTGGCAGAAGAGACCCTAACAAGTACTAGGAGTACGCAACTCCAAACAGTGCACCACACCTCATAGAAGAAAGAAAGCAAGACCCAGGAACCACCCAGACCCGCGCCTAGTGAGAGAAACAAACTCCACAGAACAAGAAGAGACTCCAGAGTCAAGAAAACCAATTAACTGGAGCACTAGTCTCTCCAGGAGAACCATGAAGGAAATGGCAGCAGCATACCAGGGTACAACCGTAGAAAGAGAGTACTACTCAGCCAGCTCGCTCTGGACTTAAGAATGAAAGAACACAGCCAAAAGAACAAAAGGAGACAAAAAGAGAGTCGAGAGCCACACTGTGGGGAAAAGACCCCCAAGGTGCCAGGTAGCCACAAAAGAAGCAGACACAAATTTAAACTCAGCAATGGAGAAACTTCTCAGCAGCCAACAAAAGGCTACAGCAAGAAAAGATGCCACAGGAATGGTAGCTAACAGGAGACAAGACAGCCTTGTCTAGGAATCTAAACTGTGGTATGCCAAAACTGCCGAGAAGTTACTGTATCCAACCCGCAGAAAAGATCTGGGGTTGACCAACAAGGTGAAACAGTGCCCAACAGGTAAAGGTGAAAATTCGCTCCAGTCAGAGACTGAACTGTGCTCAAGGGACAGAAATGAAGCTGTGATCAACAGACAGAGTAGGATCCGTGCTCAACAAGAACGAATTTGCACTCAAAGCACACAAACTGAGCCACGCACCACGAGCAGAGAAAGAGTTGCATACCTCTGGCAAAGATAGAAATGCACTGAACAAGCAGAGAAGAAGCTGAGAGTAACAGACAGAGGATGAGCAGTGCCCCACTGAAAGATCTGGATGTTAGAAGTACCTGCAAAACTGAAGCTGCGGTAACACAGTAACATAGTAGATGATGGCAGAAAAAGACCTGCATGGTCCATCCAGTCTGCTCAACAAGATATACTCATATGTGCTACTTTTTGTGTATACCTTACCTTGATTTGTATCTGTCATTTTCAGGGCACAGACCGTATAAGTCTGCCCAGCACTAACCCTGCCTCCCAACCACCGGCTCTGGCACAGACCGTATAAGTCTGCCCAGCAATATCCTCGCCTCCCAACCACCAGCCCCGCCTCCCACCACCGGCTCTGCCACCTAATCTCAGCTAAGCTTCTGAGGATCCATTCCCTCGGAACAGGATTCCTTTATGTTTATCCCACACATGTTTGAATTCAGTTACCGTTTTCCTCTCCACCACCTCCCACGGGACAGCATTCCAAGCATCCACCACTCTCTCCGTGAAAAAATACTTCCTGACATTTTTCTTGAGTCTGCCCCCCTTCAATCTAGTATCGTGCCCTCTAGTTCTACCGCCTTCCCCTCTCCGGAAAAGGTTCGTTTGCGGATTAATACCTTTCAGATATTTGAACGTCTGTATCATATCACCCGTTTCTCCTTTCCTCCAGGGTATACATGTTCAGGTCAGCAAGTCTCTCCTCATACGTCTTGTAACGCAAATCCCGTACCATTCTCGTAACTTTTCTTTGCACCGCTTCAATTCTTTTTACATCCTTAGCAAGATACGGCCTCCAGAACTGAACACAATACTCCAGGTGGGGCCTCACCAACGACTTATACAGGGGCATTAAAACCTCTTTTCTTCTGCTGGTCACTCTCCTCTCTATACAGCCTAGCAACCTTCTACTTACGGCCACCGCCTTGTCACACTGTTTCGTCGCCTTCAGATCCTCAGCTACTATCACCCCAAGATCCCTCTCCCCGTCGGTACCTATCAGACTCTCCCCGCCTCACATACGTCTCCCGTGGATTTCTACTCCCTAAGTGCATCACTTTGCATTTCTTTGCATTGAATTTTAATTGCCAAACCTTAGACCATTCTTCTAGCTTCCGCAGATCTTTTTTCATGTTTTCCACTCCCTCCCGGGTGTCCACTCTGTTACAAATCTTAGTATCATCCGCAAAAAGGCAAACTTTACCTTCTAACCCTTCAGCAATGTCACTCACAAATATATTGAACAGAATCGGTCCTAGCACCGATCACTGAGGCACTCCACTACTCACCTTTCCCTCCTCCGAGCGAATTCCATTTACCACCACCCTCTGGCATCTGTCCGTCAACCAGTTCCTAATCCAGTTCACCACTTCGGGTCCTATCTTCAGCCCGTCCAGTTTGTTCAAGAGCCTCCTTGAAACAGTGGGCATTAATTTCTGTAGGCAAGAAAAAAAAAATACCCCCCCCCCAAAAAAAAAAAAAATATCAGGACTCCAGTGTTTCAAACATGGGAAGGCAGGAGAGATAGCTAAATTCATTCCTCACGATGAGGATTAAGACAGCATTGATGTTGATGAGCCAATTGCTCCAAGTCTTGAATCACATGAAGGAGAGTTGCCCAGTCATTCAATGTAGGACCAGCATGTTGCTTACATTTTGTAGCTATTTCAATATTACCATCGCTGCCGCCAAACAAATCCTTTTAATTCTGGTTTGCCATTTCCAACCTCTTGCATTACCTAAGCCCAATAAAAAAAAAACTTAGATTCACAAGGGAAAGGGGTTCCCAGTGCCTTTGATATCAGTTTACATCCCTCCAGAATGGTTGCAAATGGTCAAGTCCACCTCATATGAAAAAATGTCCCCCAACCTACATTTATACCTCCAGCAAATATGAGAGGTAGTTGTCGAAAACATTGCTTCCAACCTATCTGATGTACATTACCACCATGTAACTATTTTGTGTGCGTTTTCTTTCATCAACATACATAAAGAAGCTTTAACTTCATCAAACACCCTTTTCCACGTGCTCATATAAAAATTCTTCACCCAAACCTTTTTCCCAATTTAATAAATTTGTACTTCTGAAACTTCCCCAGTAAAGAGTCTATATCAATATAGGGCCCTTTAATTTACCCAAAGCCACCTACAAATTTGCAAGATGTTCTATATCTTCAGGGTCCCGATTTTGAGAAATAAGTGCTTGACCTTATGAGAAAAAAAATCCCTTGAAAGGCAGTTTAATATATTTCTTAAATCTGCATATGAATAAATTTTCCTCACAACTAGGAGCTGCCAAAAGCGTATCAATCCTTCAGGGACCCATCTAAAAAAAAATTCCACTTCCCTTCACCATTCAAACGCTGGTTCATAATATAATAGAGCAAACGTGGAGACCCTCTCTGTCACCCCGATAACATTTACAGATCTTTATCCAGAGCCCCAGTAAATGCCTCATGAAAGGGTTAGTAATTCGAGTATATAGAAGCTGCCTTCCAGTAGTAATCCAACGCAGATGTTTGAAAGGAAAATCTGGAAAATGTTAAGTAGTAGTAGTAAAATGGGCCTATTCCAAAGCTACTCCTGCTTTATAGGGGCTAATTTCCCACTCTAATAACTGACAGAGCTGCACTGCACAATAATATTGTACTAAAATGGGGACTACCCTGCTCCCTCATTTCCACTTTATGCTACATAAGCTGTTTCCCCTCCCACCCCCCCCCAAATATATCTACCAATGTCCTGCTGCAGCTAACCAAGGTCAGCGGACGGAATAACTAAGTACCTAAGCTCTTGAAGCTTTTTTTGCATTTATACTTCTATTGTTCTTCTCCATGCCTGTTGTTGCAGTGTAGCGAAGGAACTGTGTATAAAACGCAATCAAGGAGCTGCGCTCCGGATGCCAGCAAGGAGCTGCGCTCCTGACACCGGTAAGGAGCTGTGCTCCAGACACTGGCAAGGAACTGCGCTCCAGACGCCAACAAGGAGCAGCACTCCACAAGCCGACAAGTAGCTATGCTTCCTATGCAGACATGAAGCTGTGTAGCACGTGCAGTCACAGAGCTGTGCTCCACATACTACCCTGGAACTTCGCCCAATTTGCAGAGAAGAGTTGTGCTAAACACACAGAGAAGGAGCTACACTCAACAGGCGGTGGAGCTGCGCTCTGCACACAGACAGGGAGCTGCGTTCCATGCGCAAAGAGAGAGCTGCATGCCACACACAGACAAGGAGCTGCGTTCCACAGGCAGACACAGAGCCATGTTCTGCACGCAGACACAGGACTGCACCCCACACTGAGACCTGCAGAGAAAGAACTACACTCAACATGTGACAATAGAGCTGCGTTCAACATGCAGAGATGAAAGGTTGCAGAATAAGCAGCAAAGGAACTTCACTCAACATGCCATGATAGAGCTGTCCTCAACATACAGCGATGGAGCTAAAGCCAACCTGGAACTGTGGAACTGTGTCCAACGTGCAGCGATGGAGCCGTGCCCAACATGGGCCAACATGGAACAGTGGAACTGCATGCAATGACAGAGCTGTGCTCCACATGCAGCGATGGAGCCGTGCCCAACATGGGCCAACATGAAACGGTGGAACTGCATGCAACGACGGAGCTGTGCTCCACATGCAGCGACGGATCTGTGCCCAACATGGGCCAACATGGAACGGTGGAACTGCATGCAACGACGGAGCTGTGCTCCACATGCAGCGACGGAGCTGTGCCCAACAAGCAAAATGCATAGATGGAGTCTCGGGGAACAGCCAGAGAAGAAGGTGCTGCCAGGAGGCCAACAGGAAAAGAGCACAACTTGTGGAAATGCAGACCTGGCGCTGCACTCCCCTGGCCCTGAGGGACTAAAACTACAAGAAGAGAAAGCCCTGTGCCCCAAGAGACACTCTCAGCCCCCAAGTGGTCTCTGAGCCACTATGACTGCTCTCCTAGGCAACCGATACAGAGCAGCAGTCAATGTAGAGAAAGAACTCCCACCAAGAAGGAGCAAAATGCAGCCATAAAGCAGTGAGGAAGAAACAACTCTCCCCAGGCTAGGAACAAAGAGGAAGCTGGCCACTAACACCAAACCGAGGAAAAAAAAGCTAAGGGAGAGTCAAACTCCACACCTAGAACAGAGCCACTTTCCTGCAGAAAAGTAGAGAAAAGCACAGAGCTAAGAGGCAATAATCCACATGCACAGCAGGAAAAAAACTGCGCCCCTTACAGAAAAAGGAAGGAGTGCCAAATGTGCCAGGAGAGAGGCACCTGAAACTAGAAAAAGCAAAATCCGCCTGTGCCAGGCTAAAACACCCGCCGAAATGCAAGGGAAGCAAGGAACAGCTGTGCCAAAGTAGTCCTAAAAAGGAACATTCCCATAAAGAGACATTGAACTGAGTCCAAGCAAATGACTGGCAAGAATGGCGCTCACGAGGGTACTCAGAAGAGGGATTTGAGCTAGCAGTTTCACACCAAGGGCAACTCGGACCCCTGCCAGAAGGAAAGTACCCTGCAAACAAACCAGAGCAGACAGGAGGGATCTATGGGGACGAAAGAACCAGAACCTCCCTAAGGAAGGGAGGAAAAACTGCTTCCAAAACAAGAATCAAATAGCAGGGGCGTCTCAAGCAAGATGTCAGAAGCAGCAGAGACCGGACGGACTGAAAAAGAACTGACCAACAGCCACATAAGGCTGACAGGAGTGAAAAACTAGCCCTGGACTAAAAAGACCGAGCCTACAGCCAAACAGAGCCAGCGAGAGACTTCCCCGACTTTGGAAATTGCAGACTAAGACCTCCGAAACCACAAAGGTACACATTCCAGCAACGGGGCCGCTCTCTGAACCAGCCACCATCTAGGACAGTGAAGAGGAGACAAACAACTGAGTTTCGTGATCCAGGCATGAGCTATGCCCCACAAAAAAAAAATCAAAGCAACTGGTACCAGTTCGGAAGGGTCCAAGATCAGGATCAAACGCCGGCCAGCGAAAATCAAAGAAAATCTGCAAGCAGTCCCCTAGAATACATTGCCAAAGGCGGGGAAATAAATCAGGTAACAGGCAAGAGAAAGAAGGAAAAACAAAGTTGTTTCTTTTTTTTTTTTTTTTAACAATCTTCTTCACTAGTGACAGGAATAAATAAAGGTTTACCTCAGAGGCAGAAAGGAATGGAAAAAATAAAAAGTTTCTTCTTCCTTTTTTTTTTTTTGTAAACAACCTTCTTCACTAGTGACAGGAATAAATAAAGGCTTACCTCAGAGGCAGAAATTCTGATATACCTACTACCACAGAGGAGAAGAACCCCCACAGGTGAGACAAGTTACTCCATGCCACAATCAACCATCACCCTGCTATAAAGACAGCCAGGGGAGATAGGGGAGGGGAGGGAACCAGGGTCACTGGATATCACACCCTAGCTGAGGAACTCAGGATCACTGAGTATTATCTAAAACAGCCCAACACAGCTACTAGCACACCCCTGGCTCCACTGTCACCAGAAGAATCTGGGACAGGAGCTATCAGCCAGCAATCCAGAGCAGCTGCTCGATCCGTCCACTATACGCTACAAGACAGAGAAAATACTGAACATTCCATGCTGCACGATACCCTTAAGGGGCGGTTTACTTGGAACTATTTTCTCTGTCTCCTTCCGCTGGTAGATGGACACAACCCATTAATCTGGACTGGTCTGGTATAGATGACAAGGAATAACACTACTGACGTAGTATTTTTTAGAAAACTGACAACAGTATTGATGATTATGTTATGCAGTTACTTCATGTTCTACTAATAAGACAGAGGCCTACCAAATTTGGTTTCAGTTTCAACACCGAAATTGGCCCAAAATTCAGGCTCAGGTTTCCACAAAAATGCCCATGCTGAAGCCATTTTCTGAGTTGGGTGTGCATAGGTGCAGGAGCGAGTGGGGACACTCCTGTGCCCATTACCCACCAACAAAATGGTAAGCCCAGGAAGGAGTTGCCACCGGGGAGGGGTAGGGGAGCTGCTGCCATATCCAGGTCTGATGGGGGGGAGGAGTCTCAGTTTCTGTTGAAATTCAGCAGTCAATTTTAGTCACAGATTCATTTTTGACAGAAACTGAAGATCCTGGTTTTGGTTGGGCCCTAACTAAAGATATACATATTGCACCTTTGCCTTTAATTTTTTTTTAATCAATTAATTTTTCCTAAACCAAGTCAAGATCCCACAAGCATGTTCTATACTGTGGATCAATCACTTCCAAATCAAAGTATACATGCTACAATCAAGAGCTTGGATATTATGCTGTAGGCTCACCAAGTGATGAAAACTTTAGCAAAATATGTACAGTAGCCTCATATGGCATTCATGTCAGGCTTCTCATCTCTACTCCAACAATGACAGCAAACTCCTTTCCCTTTATACCTGTAAGTAGAGGAGTGTGGTAGCCGTGTTAGTCCACTCTTAAGGTTATCAATAAAAATCAAACAAAATAAAACATGGAAAAGAAAATAAGATGATACCTTTTTTATTGGACATAACTTAATACATTTCTTGATTAGCTTTCGAAGGTTGCCCTTCTTCCTCAGATCGGAAATAAGCAAATGTGCTAGCTGACAGTGTATATAAGTGAAAACATTCAAGCATTACTATGACAGTCTGACAGGGTGGGAGGATGGGGGTGGGTAGGAGGTATGCATGGGGACATCAAAACATATCATTGATATTCTAACAGGATGGGTGTGGATAGGTGAGGGGTGGGGTGATCAACAGAGAAATACAACTTTATGGTTTATAATGGGCTAGGAACCCCAGATCCTTGTTAAGTCCTTTCTGTTGGGTGTTAAAATATTCAATCATTCTGACTTCAAAGGTCTTACGTTCTTGTATGGTTTTAAAGTTACCTTTCAGGATTCTCACTGTGAAGTCACTGGTACAGTGTCCTGGTCCTGTAAAATGCTGACCAACAGGGGTGGGAGCCCTACTGGCACCAGTATTGTTCATGTGATGTCTATGTAAATTGAATCTTGTCTTAAGCATCTGGCCTGTTTCTCCAATATAGCATCCTTCGTTACATTTTTTACACTGAATGATATATACCACATTGGAAGATGAGCAAGTGAAAGATTCCTTTATGTTGAATATCTTTCCTTTGTGGATGACTGTGGGGTCCTGTGAAATATTTTGGCATAGTTTGCAACTGGATAAATTACAGGGAAGTGTGTCCTTCTGTTCCTTTTCAGTCTGTGATGGAAGTTTACTTCTGATTAGCTTGTGTTTTAAGTTGGGTGGCTGTCGGAAGGCCAGTACTGGTGGGGATGGGAATATCTCTTTCAGTAATTCATCCTCCTGGAGTATAGGTTGTAGATCTCTTATGATTTTCCTCAGTTTTTCCAGCTCTGGATTGTATGTCACTACAAGGGGAATTCTGTCTGTGGATTTTTTCTCCTTGTACTGTAGCAGATTCTCCCTGGGTGTTTTGAGGGAGGAGGCAATATTCTTGGAGATTATTTTGGGGTTGTAGCCTTTCTGTTTGAAGGATGCAGTCAGGCTTTTAAGGTGTCTGTCTCTGTCCCCTGGGTCAGAGCAGATATGGTGGTATCTTGTGGCTTGGCTGTAAATGATGGATCTTTTTGTATGTGAAGGATGGAAGCTGGAGTTGTGGAGGTAGCTGCATCTGTCTGTGGGTTTCTTGTATATAGATGTTTGTATACAGCCATCACTGATTGAGACCGTGGTGTCCAAAAAATTAACTTTTTCTGGGGAGTAGTCAATTTTGAATCTGATTGTAGGATGGTATGTATTGAAGGCAGAATAAAATTGTTTCAGAGTTTCTTCACCCTCCGTCCAAATCATAAAAATGTCATCAATGTACCGGTAGTATTTTAGAGGTTTGGTCTGGTGTGTATTCAGAAATGTCTCTTCCAGCTCAGCCATAAAAAGGTTGGCATATTGGGGTGCTGTCCTGGAGCCCATTGCAGTGCCCATTATTTGTAGATAGATATCATTGTTAAAGCGGAAGTAGTTGTGAGTTAAAATGAATTCGATTAATTTTGTAATAGTTTCTGGTGATCATTAGCTTCTCTCATTCAGCGTTTCTGTATTTCCATGTACATTTACACCAATGACATCCTTTGCTGTACTATCCTGTGACAAAAACATTATGGGTTTAGGGTATTATCTTTGACACTGCCTTCCTTGCCCCTTCAACCACAAATTATAACGTAGTGAGAATATTTTTTGAACTAAGGCAATTAAGATCAATTTGATGCTATTTTTATAAGAAATATTGTGACTTATTGATAGAGGCATTCATTCTGTCGCAGTTGGATTACTGCAATTCCGTTTATGTAGGACTGCGCCAGAAACAAATTGGCTCAATTACAATTGCTGCAAGTATGACAGATTATCACCAATGTTGATTGAGCTGTACTGGCTACCAGTTAAGGACAGGATTGTGTATAAGTTAGTGTGCCTGGTCTTCAAGTCCTTAAATGGTCTGGCCTCTGTTCATTTATATGATTTGTGGAACCATTCTATCTTTTTTCAGACATCTAGAATTAAGGATAGTAATCTCCTTATGTATCCAGCTGTTTTATTTATTTAGATTTTGCTCACACCTTTTTCAGTAGTAGCTCAAGGTGATTTACATTCAGGTACACTGGATATTTCTCTGTCCCAGGAGGGCTCACAATCTAAGTCTGTATCTGAGGCAATGGAGGGTTAAGTGATTTGCCCAAGATCACAAGGAGCAACAGCGGGATTTGAACCGGCCACCTCTGGATTGCAAGACTGGTGCTGTAACCACTAGGCCACTCCTCCGCTCATATAACATCAAAACATAACCATAAATGCTCATATTCATATCAGGCCACTTGCTTTTGGAGTTCTTTGCCATTAGATCTAAGACAAGAAAGCTCCTATGACATATTTCACAAGAACCTGAAAACATTTTTATTTCATAAATATTTACTACCAAATGTTATGTAAGTGATTTGGTTGCTCTATAGCAATCTGTGCAAATTGTACATGCGGTTACTCCATTGAATGATCAAGTCAGGATTTAGGTCTAACCATAGTACTGAAACAGTATTAGTTACACTTATGACTAAATTCAAACAAACAATTGCAACTGGAAAAAACATACTACTCCTACAATTTGACATGTCAAGCGCTTTCGACATGGTCGATCATGGTATACTACTACTAAACGTATGAGGAGCAGTCGCAAGCCCGAAGGGAAGAGCTAAAAACTGAAAATGGCAGCCTAGCACTGCAAAACGAAGGAAACATTGATGTGCAGGACAAATAGGAATGTGAAAATAGGCTTCTGTGAGATCGAGAGAAGTCAGAAACTCCCCTGACCGCACTGCAACAATGACGGACCGAAAGCCTCCATACGAAAAGAGGGCACCTTGAGGGCTTGATTGACCGCCTTGAGATCTAAAACTGGATGGAAAGAACCCTCTTTCTTGGGAGCCAGAAAGTAAATGGAGTAACGATCTTGACACTGTTCCGCCCGAGGGACAGGAGAAATTGCTAGAAGGTCCAGAAGTCTGCGGAGAGTATCTCTAACAGCTCCAGCTTTGATGCGAGAACGGCAAGGAGATTCTAGGAAAGCATCTGACAAAGGGTGAGCGAACTCTAAAGCGTACCCTTCTCGAATAATCTCCAATACCCACTGATCCGAAGTAATCTGGGCCCACCTCTCTTGAAATTGTGCCAATCGAGCGCCTACTGGGACTAGAGGCTGAGCCCGCATACCTTCATTGCTGAGCGCGGGAGGAGGAGGGAAGGGAACTCCCTGCCTCTCGACCTCCCCTACGACCTCCTCGAAAGGACTGAGTCCTTTGGAAAAATTTGGAGCGCTGTCCCTGAAAAACTCAGCCTGGCCAAAATTGATGAAAACCACGGCCTCTACCACGAGCTGAGAAATTGCCACAACTAGACCCTCTAGGACGATCCTCCAGCAACTAGGAACCTTAGCCTCTCCCAGGCTATGCACCAGCTTGTCTAATTCTTCTCCAAACAGAAAGGAGCCCTTAAAGGGAAATTTACTAAGCTTAGACTTAGAGGCCGCATCCGCCGACCAACCATGCAGCCAAAGCGTACGATGAGCCGCAACCAAAAGAGCCATAGACTTAGAAGAAGCCTGGAGTAAATCATAAAGAACATCTGCCAAAAAGGCTGAACCCATTTCCAGCTTAGCCACTTCATTATCAATAGCAGAAAGATCATCTGAAGAACGGTCCAACACTCTTTCAGACCAGCGGAAACAAGCTCTCGCTAACAAGGACCCACAAATTGCAGCCTGCACTGCCAGCGCCGAAACATCAAAGGAATTCTTCAACAATGATTCAATATGGCGATCCTGGGGATCTCTCAGAGCCGTGCCACCATCTACCGCATCCACTACAGGGGGCCATAAAAGATCTTTATCTAAGTCAGGAACCGGATAAAGCCTACCCATGGACCTAGCAAGCAGAAAAGCAGAATCAGGAAACCCCCACTAAGCCTGAATAATATCCCTAATGTCCTGATGCATAGGGAAGGACTTACCTGCTCTGCAAATACCCTTGACCAGCAAATCCACCTTTCTGGGCTCTGAAATCTAAAGATCCTGATCATCAAAGCGTAAAGTAGAAGAAACCATAGAAATAAGCTCCTGAAGATCATCTTTATGGAAAATCCTTACCACTGAAGGATCATCCCCCACAGGAAGAGAATCCTCACCTTCTGCTGTCTGGTCAAGCTCCTCAGCACACCGCTCATCAGGAAAAAATGCCTCCTCTTCTAAGGGCATGTCCTGGTCATGAGCACAAAACACATCCTGATCAGCTTCTTCAGAAAATCTGCACCGTTTTTGAGCCACAGAAGCCCCCTCCAGAGACCGCCTGCCCAGAGGGTCCACAGGCACAGCCTTATGCAGAAGAAAAGCCTGGTACATCTGTACCGCAAATTCAGGGGGAAAACCACCTTCCCCCACTGAGGAAACTGGATTTTGCAGCGCAGGAACAGACCCAGCAGTAACAGAGGCCTGCGAAACCACCGACTGCATGGCATCCATAATGGCAGCGTATCCCGCCGAAATCAACACCGAAGGAGAGGAAGACGCGACCGGTGCCAAAACAACAGACTCAGCCCCCCCCCCCCCCCCCCCGGACGATTTATTGGTACCAGCACCCTAGTCCTCCAGAGCTGTGCAGTACCAACACACACCAGCCGCCCCTAAACCCCACCACTGACAGCGAACAGCGGCAGAGTTTCTCCAACATCGCGAAAACAAAATAAACAAGAAACAGCTGATCAGTTAACAGCTGATCACTCCAATGCGAACCGCTCCAGAGCTGCCCTGCTCACTATTACTGCCCAAAAATGGCTCTGCCAAGACAGACCAGGAGGCTTTTTTTTTTTTAATTCAGTAGCTGCCTCTCCCTCATCTAAAGCTTCCCTCCTTGAGAGGCTTGAGGTATATCTTATATTGCTTTAAACAGCAAAAAAAGGCTAGCAGAGACAAATTAGCCAGCACCAGGGAGGATAGAGGGGGAGGGACTCGGCCTTCCGAGTGTGGCACCCCGAGGCTCTGAGAGACCCCCACGGGCCTCAGCCTCCAAAGAGCAGGGTTTTTTTTGTTTGTTTTTTTTAATGCACAGGGACACAAGAGAAAATTAAAACACCAAAGAAAGCTTAATCTAAAGAGAGAAAAGAATAGAAAAGTCTGAGACTGAAGGGCTCACCACCTTCCACCTGCTGGAGACTGAGATTACTGGATCTTTCTCTAGCTGGCAAGGGCTCTTATTGGCTCGCTAGAGTCACAGCTTTTTTTCTCAGTCTTCACCTGCTGGAAGGCGTACACAACCCATCAGTCACATTCTGGACCGGTCCGGAGGGACACTAAGGAAGGTAGGGCATTTCTGCAGTTACCTTGAGGACTCGCATGTTGTGTATCTAAGCTAAAAGCAAGCCTATGTTGGGCTGTGTTTGTTTGGAATGCTAACATTGTGTTTGAAGTGTGGCCAGAAGCCAGCCCGTGTTGACAAGAACACAGATAGGAGTAGCCTAATGGTTAGTACAGTGGGCTGAGAACCTGGGGAACTGGGTTCAATTACCACTCCAGCTCCTTGTGACACTGGGCAAGTTCTTTACCCTCTAGTTCCCAAAGTACAAAAAGAGATTATGAGCCCAGTAGGGTCAGAGAAAGTGCCTGCATAGAATATGTAAACCACTTTGGCTGCACCACAGAAAGGCGGTACACAGTAATAAAGAACTCTTCAGTTTACTCTTAACCCTTGGCTGCCTGTATCTGTGAGAGCTTCTTGCCTGTCCACGGAGTCACTTTATCACAGTCGAGCACCAAAACCACTTTCAGGAGAAAGGATGGAACTGCTCAAAGTGAGACTCCTGTTTCCATAAAACGGAGAAGTCCCAACAAGCGAGAGCCTGGAGCTCAGAAACGTGGTACACAGAGGAAACAGCCACCAAAAACACTGCTTTCAGCTAAAGGTCCTTCAGATAGGTCTTATTGAGAGGCTCAAAAAGCACCTTTTTTCAGAGTTTTAAGAACAAGTTGAGATACCAGACAAATGGAGTGAAGGAAGGTCGAAGATGACCCACTCCATTCAAGATCCGTACAATGTCTGGGTACACTTGGCCCTGAAGCATGCCAAAGCCACTACTTGAACTTTCATAGATCTAACCACCAAGCCCTTTTCCAAGCCTGACTGAAGAAATGACAGGATGTAACAGACAAAGGACGATAAAGGACAGATCCCTGTCTCCTTACACTAACCCTTAAAAGTTCTCCAAACCCTGGTATAAGCCATTCTGGTAGAACGATTCCTGGCCTGAAGCAGTCACAGAGTCTGAGTATACCTTGCACTTCAGCACAGCCCTTTCAACGGCCAAGCTGAAAGACCCCAGGGGGAGGCTCCTCCATCAATACCAAGCCATGACACTGTATCCCCCGACTCTGTGGTAGCTCAAGCAGTTGACTATCCAGTAGCCAAATCAAATCCGCATAGCACAGTCTCTACTGCCTGTTTCAAACCCACAAGATAACTCAACTGGGATACAAGGCAATTCTTCTGAGATCTCGGGCCACAAATGGCCAAGCAGCAGCCAGTCATCCAGCCAAATCAGAAGGAGAGTATCTAGGCCCTGAGTGTCTGGCTCCTTGCAACAGCTGAAAAATATGGGACACGCTGGCATTTTTCTTGGTGGCCATTAAGTCCAGAAACGGTAGCCCCCAGCGACGCACTATACGAAAAAGCAACCTTGGACAACTCCTTCTCCCCTGGATCCAAGGAGTTCCTGCTGAAAAACATCTGCCTGCACATTCATGCACCCATAATATGGGCAGCTGACAAGCAGAGTGCCACTCCACTCATGTCAGCATGTCAGCCTCTGTTGCTAGCTGTCGGCTGCATGTTCCCCCTGCTTTTTGACATAAGCAACTGCTATTGTATTTTCGGTCAACACTCTGACAAGAGCCGCCATTGGAGCCAAAACTCCTGAGCTCCAGGCAACTGATGGGCCACCTCACTTCCATCTGCGACCAGGTTCCTTGCACTAGATGATCCTGATGGTCTACGGATGCCAGTCTCATAAGCTGGGGAGTGCACTATCTTCCTGCGAGTTATCGGAAATGGAATGCCCTTGGTCAAATTACACACTGACAACCACCTCACATTCTCCATCTGACTGCTGGAGACCATGGCATGCGAATGCCATAGTTCTGAGAGCCTGATGACCAGTGGCTGAGAAGAGACTGCTGAAGAAGGCATATATGTGCTTGGGCCAAAGGAGCTACCTCCATTGCGGTTGTCATGGAGCCCAACACTTGGGCATGGTCTCTAGCTTGAGGCTCGCACTCCTGGATGAGACGCTGAATCTGATGTACCAGCATTGACTGCCTGCACTCCATGAGAATATTCTTCCCCTCTTTGTATCGAATAACACACCTAGATATTCCAGCGACTGGGAAGGAACCAGCCTGCTCTTTTTGCAAATGATTACCCAGTCAAGTGACTGAAGATGGACAACAGAAGTAGTCACGGCCTCACTGTCCAAAAAAAGATAACACTAGAATGAGCCAGTCGTTGAGGTAAGAGTGAACTCTGGGATCCAAGATGGCGCTGATCTAAGACGCTGCCTCAGACGCGCTCTGAAACTTACCCTCGTGGAACCGAAAGAGGAGTCCAAATCTCCCATATAATGGGGACGCGGAGGGGAAAGGTGAGGGAGGCTCCTGTTATCCCCACTGGTACCCCCCTCTCGAGGCAGACGATGCTGGAAAGCTTCGGAGTGTCTCTGGGACCCCGTTCGACATCTTCTCCTGCTATCCGACCAGCTTCCAACAACTTGGTCAGCAGTGCAGACGGGGCTTCCCTGAGCCCCGACGTCCATGCGGCACCACCCCAACCAGGAAGCATGCGAGCGGTTTGTGATTTGCGGGGTCCCATGCCTGAAATGGAGAGGACCCTTGAAGAAGGGAGCCCAACCGAGCACATGGGTGAGGAAGAAGAACTGGTAGGACAGAACTTTAAAAAATTTCCTTTGCCAACGAGAGATTGCTTAAAATTGATTTCTAACTCACCCCTTCCTGAGTTTAATATTGAAATGGTGAAACCTGCCGTAGTGACTTTAGAAGCACTATGGGACCTAACTTTTTCAGTGCATTCTTCGCTGCAGTCGATTTTATTGAAGAGTGCAGGTGAAATAAAAACTTGGTCGAAAGCCCTATTGATTCAGGAACAGATTAATGTCCGACAGTTGTCCGAAACTAAACTACTTGAAGATAAAATTTTGAAACTGGAGAACTTGAATAAAGCCACGATTAAGAATAGTAACTTTGTTAAAAAGAAAATGGAATACCTTGAAAATCAACAAAGAAGACTTAATTTGCGGTTTGTCAACTTCCCCAGATCTCCTATTTTTTCCGCGACTGAAATGGTTAAAAGATATATGCGGGAAGTTCTAGGGATGCCTGGCGAATCTCTCCCACCCATAACAAGGGTAACCTATCTCCAGCCTGTAACACCATCTAAATCTGGAGGTGACCAGGCTGTTGTGGATGGAGGACTGAACCTGACATCTTTCCTGGAGTCTTCATTAGAAATAGTTACCCAAAGGACAACAGCAGTGGTAACATTTGCTCTTGAAATAGATAGGGAGATGGTATTGAAGTTATTCTTTAAACATTTAGACTCGATGTTTTTTGGCTCTAAAGTTAGGATTTTTCCGGATCTCGCAAGAGAGACTCAAGCTAGACGTAGGGCCTTTTTGGCTCTACGTCAAAGAACATTAAATCTAGAGGCAACATTACCCTTAAATTTCCTTGTATTTGCCGCTTTATATATCAACAGAATAGTTATCAATTTGCCGAACCAAAACAACTCGAGGACTTTTTATGCTCAAAGGAGGCTGAGAATGTTATTGTTAAAGTTTAAGGTCCCATATGGACACTGGATGATAGATAGAGAATGTTTTCGGGGACTGTAACCGTCTGATTAATATTATTTCCTATGGTTAAATTGTATTTTCTATCTTGGATCTATTTAGGTATTTCCAATATTGAGGTCGATATTAGACTATGTTATTTCTTTTAATGAGATAACTAGTTTATCTCAAGAATGTAAAAAAAAATTTCTGATTTTGATTATTACAATTGTTTCCATGCTTCTTTGATAAGATGTATATATTGAAAAATTATTAAAAAAAAAAAAAAGTGAACTCTGATGCTCAGTCAGTGCAGATAGGCTGCCACCATAATCACAATCTTGGAAAATGTTTTTGAAGCCACTGCAAGCCCGAAAGGCATCACCCTGAACTGAAAAATGGTTTCACATAATCACAAACCTCAGAAAGTACTGATGAAGTGGTCAAATGGGTATATGAAAATACACCTCTTTTAGGTCCAGAGCCATAAGGTAAAACTGAGCACAGGGTCTCCATTAGAAAGTGTAACCACTCGCCTCCACCTACCCTCCTCTCCTCCTTCCTGTACACATTGATTGATTTGATTTGCTTACTTTATTTTTTGTCTATTAGATTGTAAGCTCTTTGAGCAGGGACTGTCTTTCTTCTATGTTTGTGCAGCGCTGCGTACACCTTGTAGCGCTATAGAAATGCTAAATAGCAGTAGTAGTAACACTTGAAGCAACAGTGCCCTTGAGGTCCAACATCAGACAAAAAGTGCCTTACTTTTTGGGAACAATAAAGTAAATTATCTTCCTTGCCCCTGTTCTCTACAAGGGACCGGAACGATGGCCTCCAGAGCAAGTAAAAAATCTATAGTGGCTTATACACTGCTGCTTCCTTGGTACCCCTTTCAACAGAGAGACTATAAGATGAAAGGTGCCACAGGATGAGAAAATTCTAGCTTATAGCCCTCCTTGAGAACCTCCAAGACCCACTCCTATAAAAATCCTTGAAGGCGACCTCTTATAGCAAGAGGCGAGGCATGGGCCAACCTTGCATCACTGCACATTATGAGAGGCTTTGGAAGCCCTCACAGCTTGGGGATCAGACTTCTTGCCGGCCCAAAAAGAGGGCTGTCTATTCTGGAAGCGGAACCTCTGTCCAAACTGCTGGCTGTCAATCCTGTATAATTTACTATCGCAAAACCAACTACAGGAGGCTCCCACAGCAGAGCGAGATATTGATTTTGGCCTATCCTCAGGAAAATGCTGAAGCTTAGTCTCACCTAGTTCTTTAACTTGGTTACTAAGACCTTTGCCAAAGATCCACTTGTCCCAAAACAGCAACTTCACTAGACAAGACTCAGAAGCTGCATCCATGGCCCAATTTCACAACCAAAGCTGTCTCTGTGCCATGAATACCAGAGACAAGCCCCGGGCCATAACGTGAAACAGGTCAGAAATCGCATCTGCCAAATAAGCCAGATCAGCCTCCAACTGGGTCGCATGAAGCCCCTCCAGGCACGCTCTCATTGTCAATTTTCCTGTCCTGAAGATCCTTGAGAGCAATACCCACTTCCACCTGGAGTGTAATCTTCTAAGTCACAGCAGTTACCAGCGAATCCACCATGGAAAGCTGAAGCTTCTGTTTTTCTTCAGGCACCAAGTGTCACGATTGTGACTATATTCCCTGTTGGACTTGCTTTGGGGTTCTTCCAGCCAAGCCAAGTCTATGTGTTAATCCTGAAACCTGTGTGAAAATCCTGAAATCCGTTCCAATCCATTCCGGGATCCTGTTCCAGCCAAGTCGTGCTCTGCTGTTCTGTTGCTAAGCCCCACCCTGCTGGTGACCTCACCTGTCGTGCCTTTATTACCACCTGGGAACTTCCTAAGTTTGCCTTTGCATTGTTATAGGTCAGTCGGTGTGCTGTTGCACTTCTGCTTGGTTCAGTATGTGGGCATTTCTGCCTTCTGTTTCAGTGTGTCTGTTTGAGGGCATTTCTGCCTTCTGTTTCAGTATGTCTGTTTGGTCAGTGGTATTTGTTATATTCCTCTTAATTATAGTTCTTGTTCTATCTCCTTGTGCTGGCTGTTGCCAGTGTGTGTGTTATTAGCCCTCACCATACCATATCTAGGATTGTTCTCTCCGGTTGCAGTACTCTGTGGTGAGCCTGTTTCTCTCTAGTGTTTCTCTGTATGTTTTGTGGCTGCCTTGTGTTCAGCCTTCTTACTTGTAGTTCCTGCTCTGTCTCCTTGTGCTGGCTGCTGCCAGTGGGTGTGTAATTGCCCTCACCATACTGCACCTGGGATTGTTCTCTCCGGTTGCAGTACTCTGTGGTGAGCCTGTTTCTCTCTAGTGTTTCTCTTTATGTTTTGTGGCTGCCTTGTGTTCAACCTTCTGTTAATGCTCAGGTATTAGGTTGTGGTTGTAGCCTAGCTTTGTGTTCTGCCTTGTCTGTCTTATTCTGTGTCTCTAGTTCCCCTCTGCCTTTTCCCTCAGTCCCTGTTTGTGCAAGCTTGTTGTTGTACTCTGTTACATGAGGAAGTATCCTCAGTTCTGAGCCCTGATTCCTGGTCCCTGTTTTGTCAAGCTTGCTTTGGAGTCCTATTCCCTGTGTGTGTTCCTGTATCCTGTAAGTCCTGCCGGCTGCCTGCACCTAGGGGCTCAACCCCTAGGGAAAGGCAGTCAAGTGCAGGTGAAGTCTTGTTCCAGTCCAGTGTGTTCCTGATTTGCTTACTTACATCTGCAGCCCCTGTCTTGTTGGTGTGTTTGCCCAGTGCTGGTTGGGGGTTTTTGCCTGCCACTGCCGCCCTATGGCTGCGGTCCATGGGCTCACGAATCCAGTTTTCCCTTGAGAGGCCTGACACCAAGGGATAAAAGCACACCATGGACCTTCCCCACCTTAAGCCCCCCCCCCCCCCCCCCCCCCAATGCAGCTGAAATAAAATCCTGAATATCAGGATGTATAGAAAACACCTTAGAGGCACTCCAAAGACCTTTCATAATCGAAGGACCCCGAGGTCAGTTACATATCTATACAAGGTGCATCTGTTGCATATGCACCCCCTGTCCCCTCAGTATGACATCAGAATAAGGCTTGGAACGTACCAAAACCACCTGAATTAAGTTTGGAATACACCAAGATGCTACAGGAGAACCAAAATGAGGCTTGAAGTTCCCTGAGAAAGGCTAATGGAACATTAGGAGGCGGCTTGGAATATACAAAGAGGCAGCCAAGGGCTAACGGTTGGAAGCACTATCACACCCCGTCAAAAGCTCCTGGCTACGCCACTGCCTGAGGTCCTGAAGCAAACGCCAAAGGGTCCTCAATTGAGAGAGTAACCATGGCCTCAGTAATGCGGGTGCTCTATGAAAAAGTCATAGCACCTTTGGGTCATCCCCTTCCTCCAGAGGCTCCTAAAGTGAGGGTTCCTCCAAAACCACCGAGGCTGTGTCAGAGGAGGCTAGGGGCTGATGTGCGACCAAAAGGCAACACATGGTACTAAAAGTGATGTGTTCCCAGCCGAAATCGAAGATACTTCCTGTGGGCCTTTAGAAGGGAGGAGAGTTCCTCTGCAAGTACCTGCCTGTGCTGAGAGCTGAAAGAATGAGCTCTCGGTGGGCAATTAGAAGGTATGGAAAGCAAATTGAGGGTGTATCCGAGACGGCCTATTTGAAGAGCCCACTGGTCGGAGGTTATGAGAGGCCACCTTTGGTGAAAAAACATTAACCTCCCCCCGACTGGCAAGTCATCCAGGACGGACACTTTGATCGCGGCTATGCTGTGCTGGAGCCAGTCAAAAACTCATCCCTTGCTTTTGCTAGGGAGCAGCAGGGGCCTTGGGCGCATGCTGTTGACAAGAACGAGCACGCTGGGGCTGAGCCTGAGCAGGCAGGCTGGTGAGCCACAGGAACGTACCTACGAATAGAATAGGAATAGGGGGCACTCCGTGACCTACCAAAATACCTCCTGGATGAGGAGGCAGCTGCAGAAGATACCCAGTGGGAGACCGAAGACATAGCATCAGTGTGCTTATTGATCTGGTCAGCAACCTCTCGACCTTATCTTCGAAAAGACTATCCCCCCTAGCAAGGTGCATCTGCCATCCTATGCTGTACCAAATGGTCCATGTCAGAAACACGCAGCCATGAGAGTCTGTGCATTGCTATACCTTCAGCAGAGATTCTGGATGCCACATCAAAAGATTCGTAAGTGCCCCTGCACAAGAACTTGCGACATGCCTTCTGCTGCTTGACCAACTGGCGAAACGGTTCAGCTTGCTCCGGAGGGAGTGCATTGACAAAGTCTGACAGCTGCCTCACCAAGTTCCACAAGAAAAAAACACTCGTGAAGAGCTGGTAAGAATGGATACGGGCGATGAGCATAGCGGCCTGATACATCTTTCTCCCAAAAGAGTCCAGGGTTCTAGCTTCTCTGCCTGGGGTAGTCCCTACTACTCCTGGCTCTCTTGAGAGCAGCATCCACCACCATGAAGTCGTGGGGTAACAGACCTCACCAACCCAGGTTCCCCATGAATCCAATATTGGGTGTCAATCTTCTTAGGGACCACAGTGACAGACAGAGCAGATGCCAAGTTCCTGATGAGGACTGCCTTGAGTGCCACGTGGAGAGGAGCCATCGCTGCCTCCTTAGGTGGTGTACATATAAGTACATAAGTAATGCAATACTGGGAAAAGACCAAGGGTCCATCAAGCCCAGCATCTTGTCCACGACAGCGGCCAATCCAGGCCAAGGGCACCTGGCAAGCTTCCCAAATGTACAAATATTCTATACATGTTATTTCTGGGATTTTGGATTTTTCCAAGTCCGTTTAGTAGCGGTTTATGGACTTGTCCTTTAGGAAACCATCCAACCCCTTTTTAAACTCTGCTAAGCTAACCGCCTTCACCACATTTTCCGGCAATGAATTCCAGAGTTTAATTACACGTTGGGTGAAGAAACATTTTCTCCGATTTGTTTTAAATTTACTACACTGTAGTTTAATTGCATGCCCCCTAGTCCTAGTATTTTTGGAAAGCGTGAACAGACGCTTCACATCCACCTGTTCCACTCCACTCATTACTTTATATACCTCTATCATGTCTCCCCTCAGCCGTCTCTTCTCCAAGATGAATAGCCCTAGCCTCCTTAGTCTTTCTTCATAGGGAAGTCGTCCCATCCCCGCTATCATTTTAGTCGCCCTTCGCTGCACCTTTTCCAATTCTACTATATCTTTCTTGAGATGCGGCAACCAGAATTGAACACAATACTCAAGGTGTGGTCGCACCATGGAGCGATACAACGGCATTATAACATCCTCACACCTGTTTTCCATACCTTTCCTAATAATACCCAACATTCTATTCGCTTTCCTAGCCGCAGCAGCACACTGAGCAGAAGGTTTCAGCGTGTTATCGACGATGACACCCAGATCCCTTTCTTGGTCCGTAACTCCTAACGTGGAACCTTGCATGACGTAGCTATAATTCGGGTTCTTTTTTCCCACATGCATCACCTTACACTTGCTCACATTAAACGTCATCTGCCATTTAGCCGCCCAGTCTCCCAGTCTCGTAAGGTCCTCTTGTAATTTTTCACAATCCTGTCGCGAGTTAACGGCTTTGAATAACTTTGTGTCATCAGCAAATTTAATTACCTCGCTAGTTACTCCCATCTCTAAATCATTTATAAATATATTAAAAAGCAGCGGTCCTAGCACAGACCCCCAAGGAACCCCACTAACTACCCTTCTCCATTGTGAATACTGCCCATTTAACCCCACTCTGTTTCCTATCCTTCAACCAGTTTTTAATCCACAATAGGACATTTCCTCCTATCCCATGACCCTCCAATTTCCTCTGTAGCCTTTCATGAGGTACCTTGTCAAACGCCTTTTGAAAATCCAGATACACAATATCAACCAAGACCTCGAGCATCTTGGCCCTGGGCTCATCCTCCACTTCTACGGGGAATGGAATGGCCTCAGCCATTTCCCGTACAAAAGAGGTGAAGGAGAGTCTCTCTGGTGGAGACAGGTGGAGGGGAAGGCTCAGAAGGGATCCTATAGGACTTATCAGAGAAGTACCTACATCCTCCTCTGATTCCCATGAGCGTTCTTCTTCGGTATCGGACAGCACTTCCCTCAGGGCCCACCTCAACGTCGAGGATACATGTCCTCAAGATCAGCATCGAGGAGTTGGATCCCACCTCGACTCCAGTGAAGCTTCCTCCACTGATGTCGAAGGGTTCCAGCCTGGGTGGCAATCGACGCCGGGGCAGCAAGAGGCAGGTGTAGGCACCCCCGATGCACATCATTGCATCAATCCCTCCAAAAGATCAGGGAGCTATACCCAAATACGCTCATTGAGAGCCACCATCGGTAAAGGCTGAGGGCCGGTTGGAGCCCAGGTTGCCAAATCACCTGGGGTGCGGGAGCTAGACCCCAGCTGCTGGGAGATGTGCACGTCGGCACCTCTTGAATGGAGGAGCGATCCTCCCGGCGTCGACGCTTCTTGGGTGCCGAGTCCCTCGGCATCCTGGAGCTCCTGGCACCGTGCATCAAAGGAAATCGATGACAGTGCTTCTTGGCCTTCGCCCGATGCACCTCACTCAAGCACCTTGGTGTCAACAAGGACATCGAATCCTCCCATCACCTCAGGGTCAGGTTCAATGATGGATGGTCCCAGGGGGCACGCAAAACAGGAGGCCTCAAGGAAAGTGGAGACCCACTCGATGCCTCTCTGCTCCCACTGTCTCAGGATCTCGCAGCAGCCATTCCTACCTCGACTCCTGATACTGATGCCTCACTTGACGTTGACGCCACCAACCTCGATGCCGATGTCGAAGAACCGGACCATACTCCAAAAAGTTTCTCACGTTGAACCTCTCTGAAAATTTGGGTCCTTTTCTTCATACAAAGACAAAGGACACAATTTGCTGGGCTATGGTTAAGCCCGAGGCACTCAATACACCAAGAATGTGTGGCAGTACCCGAGATGGTCCAGTTGCACCAGGTACAACATTTGAAGCCACTGTGAGTCTTCAATGAAAAGGAAGGAAAAAAGCCATGACTATGCCTGAAAAAGAAGAAAGAAGGCACACAAAAAAAAAACAAGCGACCCACCCAAGCAGGCCTAAAAGTGGTCCATGCCAAAAAACAAAATAAACTTAAACATGGGCCAAAAACTAAGAAAAATATGGGACTCTCTGTTTTTAAAAATATTTATTTTTAATAATGAGAAAAAAGAAAAAAAAGAAAACAAAGAAAGAAAGAAAGAACAAAAAACACCGCCAAAGGCAAAAAAAATTAGCTCTCTCTCATTGTGAGGAGCAACAAGGAGAACCACTGTGTCTCATGCGGAGAAAACAAAACTGAGAGGCGTGGTCATGCTGCAGGCAAAAAAGCACACGCACATGCAAGTTGGTGCGCTGCTTGTGCTCCACAAAGCTCTCTTGTTCTTTTTCTTTGATATTCTACCGACCAAAGCGACGCGGGATTGTCTACCCACTTGTGAGAATGTAAGCCTGCTTGTCCTCTGGAAAGGTTTGTTTGCGAATTAATATCTTTCAAATATTTGAACGTCTGTATCTTATCACCCGTTTCTCCTTTCCTCCAGGGTATACATGTTCAGGTCAAGTCAGTAAGTCTCTCCTCGTACGCCTCCAAAACTGAACACAATACTCCAAGTGGGGCCTCACCAACGACTTGTACAGGGGCATCAACACCTCCTTTCTTCTGCTGGTTACACCTCTCTCTATACAGCCTAGCATCCTTCTGGCTATGGCCACCGCCTTGTCACACTATTTCATTGCCTTCAGATCCTCAGATACTATCACCCCAAGATCCCTCTCCATGTCTGTGCATATCAGCCTCTCACCGTCTAACACATATGTCTCCCTTGGATTTCTACAGCGAATGATACATACCTGTAGCAGGTGTTCTCCGAGGACAGCAGGCTGATTGTTCTCACGACTGGGCTGACGTCCACGGCAGCCCCCACCAACCGGAACAAAACTTTGCGGGCGGTCCCGCACGCAGGGCACGCCCACCGTGCATGTGTGGCCGTCTTCCCGCCCGTGCGCGACCGTTCCCGCTCAGTTGAATGACAAGCAAAAATGATCAAAACGCAACTCCAAAGGGGAGGAGGGAGGGTAGGTGAGAACAATCAGCCTGCTGTCCTCGGAGAACACCTGCTACAGGTATGTATCATTCGCTTTCTCCGAGGACAAGCAGGCTGCTTGTTCTCACGACTGGGGTATCCCTAGCTCTCAGGCTCACTCAAAACAAGAACCCAGGTCAATGGAACCTCGCAACAGCGAGGGTATAACAGAAATTGACCTACGAAGAACAACTAACTGAGAGTGCAGCCTGACCAGAATAAATTTGGGTCCTGGAGGGTGGAGTTGGATTTAAACCCCAAACAGATTCTGCAGCACCGACTACCCGAACCGACTGTCGCGTCGGGTATCCTGCTGGAGTCAGAAATGTGATGTGAATGTGTGGACAGATGACCACGTCGCAGCCTTGCAAATCTCTTCAATAGTGGCTGACTTCAAGTGGGCCACCGACGCTGCCATGGCTCTGACACTATGAGCCGTGACATGACCCTCAAGAGTCAACCCAGCCTGGGCGTAAGTGAAGGAAATGCAATCTGCTAGCCAATTGGATATGGTGCGTTTCCCAACAGCGACCCGTTTCCTATTGGTGTCGAAAGAAACAAACAATTGGGCAGACTGTCTGTGGGGCTGTGTCCGCTCCAAGTAGAAGGCCAATGCTCTTTTGCAGTCCAATGTGTGCAACTGACGTTCAGCAGGGCGGGTATGCAGTCTGGGAAAGAATGTTGGCAAGACAATTGACTGGTTAAGATGGAACTCCGACACCACCTTTGGCAGGAACTTAGGGTGAGTACGGAGCACTACTCTGTTATGATGAAAGTTTGTATATAGAGCATGAGCTACCAGGGCTTGAAGCTCACTGACCCTACGAGCTGAAGTAACTGCCACCAAGAAAATGACCTTCCAGGTCAAGTACTTCAGATGGCATGAATTCAGTGGCTCAAAAGGAGGTTTCATCAGCTGGGTGAGGACGACGTTGAGATCCCATGAAGGCTGAAGGCTTAACAGGGGGCCTTGACAAAAGCAAGCCTCTCATGAATCGAACGACTAAAGGCTCTCCAGAGATGGCTTTACCCTCTACACGGTAATGGTAAGCACTAATCGCACTAAGGTGATTCCTTACTGAGTTGGTCTTGAGGCCAGACTCTGATAGGTGCAGAAGGTATTCAAGCAGGTTCTGTGCAGGACAAGAACGAGGTTCTAGGACCTTGCTCTCACACCAAACGACAAATCTCCTCCACTTGAAAAAGTAACTCTTTTTAGTGGAATCCTTCCTAGAGGCAAGCAAGACACGGGAGACACCCTCAGACAGACCCAACGAAGCGAAGTCTACGCCCTCAACATCCAGGCCGTGAGAGCCAGAGACTGAAGGTTGGGGTGCAGAAGCGCTCCGTCGTTCTGCGAAATGAGAGTCGGAAAACACTCCAATCTCCACGGTTCTTCGGAGGACAACTCCAGAAGAAGAGGGAACCAGATCTGGTGGGGCCAAAAAGGCGCTATCAGAATCATGGTGCCGTGGTCTTGCCTGAGCTTCAGTAAGGTCTTCCCCACCAAAAGTATGGGAGGATAAGCATACAGGAGGCCGGTCCCCCAATGGAGGAGAAAGGCATCCGACGCTAGCCTGCCGTGTGCCTGTAGTCTGGAACAGAACAGAGGCAGCTTGTAGTTGGTCTGAGAGGCGAAAAGGTCCACCGAGGGGGTGCCCCACTCTCGGAAGATCTTGCGTACCACTCTGGAATGGAGCGACCACTCGTGCGGTTGCATGACTCTGCTCAGTCTGTCGGCCAGACTGTTGTTTATGCCTGCCAGGTATGTGGCTTGGAGAAGCATGCCGAACTGGCAAGCCCAACGCCACATCCCGGCGGCTTCCTGACACAGGGGGCGAGATCCGGTGCCCCCCTGCTTGTTGATGTAATACATTGCAACCTGATTGTCTGTCCGAATTTGGATAATTTGACAGGACAGCCGATCTCTGAAAGCCTTCAGTGCGTTCCAGACCGCTCGGAGCTCCAGGAGGTTGATCTGAAGATCCTTTTCCTGGAGGGACCACAGTCCTTGGGTGTGAAGCCCATTGACATGAGCTCCCCACCCAAGGAGAGACGCATCCGTCGTTAGCACTTTCGTGGGCTGTGGAATTTGGAATGGGCGTCCCAAGGTCAAATTGGTCCGAATGGTCCACCAGTGCAGTGAAGTGCGGCAACTGGTGGAGAGGCGGATGACATCTTCTAGATTCCCGGTGGCTTGGCACCACTGGGAAGCTAGGGTCCATTGAGCAGATCTCATGTGAAGACGAGCCATGGGAGTCACATAAACTGTGGAGGCCATATGACCCAGGAGTCTCAACATCTGGCGAGCTGTGATCTGCTGAGACGCTCTGGTCTGGGAAGCCAGGGACAGGAGGTTGTTGGCCCTCACTTCGGGAAGGAAGGCCTGAGCCGTCTGAGTATTCAGCAGAGCTTCTATGAATTCCAGAGATTGGGCTGGCTGGAGATGGGACTTTGGGTAGTTTATCACAAACCCCAGCAGCTCCAGGAGGTGAATAGTGCACTGCATGGACCGAAGAGCTCCTGCCTCCGAGGTGTTCTTGACCAGCCAATCGTCGAGATATGGGAACACGTGCACTCCCAGCTTGCGTAGATACGCCGCAACCACCACGAGGCACTTTGTGAACACGTGTGGGGCAGAGGCGAGCCCAAAGGGCAGCACACAATACTGAAAGTGCCGTGTGCCCAGGCGGAATCTGATATACTGTCTGTGAGCTGGCAGTATCGGGATGTGAGTGTATGCGTCCTTTAAATCCAGGGAACATAGCCAATCGTTTTTCTGAATCATTGGCAGAAGGGTGCCCAAGGAAAGCATCCTGAACTTTTCTTTGACCAGGTATTTGTTCAGGCCTCTCAGGTCTAGGATGGGGCGCATCCCCCCTGTTTTCTTTTGCACAAGGAAGTACCTGGAATAGAATCCCTGCCCTTCCTGCCCCATGTGGTAAGGGCTCGACCGCATTGGCGCTGAGAAGGGCGGAGAGTTCCTCTGCAAGTACCTGCTTGTGATGGGAGCTGAAGGATTGAGCTCCCGGAGGACAATTTGGTGGAGGGGAGGCCAAATTTAGGGCGTATCCGCACCGCACTATTTGGAGAACCCACTGGTCGGAGGTTATAAGAGGCCACCTTTGGTGAAAAAATTTTAACCTCCCCCCGACTGGCAGATCGTCCGGTACAGACACTTTGATGGCAGCTATGTTCCCGTGGATCCAGTCAAAAGCCCGTCCCCGGCTTTTGCTGTGGAGGCGCAGGGGGTTGCTTAGGCGCACGCTGTTGACGGGAACGAGCGCGCTGGGACTGTCCCTGTGCCTGATGAGGCCTTCGGGCCGGCTGGGTGTACCTACGCTTGTTATAGGCGTAGGGCGCAGCCTGCCTGGCCCGGGACAAACGTCCACCTGCTGAGGTGGATGCTGAAGGCGCCCGGTGGGAGAGTTTGTCGAGAGCGGTTTCCCGCTGATGCAGTTGGTCCACCAACTGCTCGACCTTCTCACCAAAAATATTATCCCCCCGGCAAGGGACGTCAGCCAGTCTCTGCTGGGTGCGGTTGTCCAGGTTAGAGGCGCGCAGCCATGAGAGCCTGCGCATCACTATACCTTGGGCCGCAGCACGAGATGCCACGTCACAGGTGTCATATATACCCCTGGACAGGAACTTTCTGCACGCCTTCAGCTGCGTGACCACCTCCTGAAAAGGCCTGGACTGCTCCAGCGGGAGCTTGTCAACCAGGTCCGCCAGTTGCTTCACATTATTCCGCATGTGGATGCTCGTGTAGAGCTGGTAAGACTGGATGCGGGTCACGAGCATGGAAGATTGGTAGGCCTTCCTCCCAAACGAGTCCAGAGTGCGAGACTCCCGCCCCGGGGGCGCCGAAGCGGTATCCCTCGAACTCCATGCCCTCTTGAGAGCAGAGTCCATGACCGCCGAGTCATGAGGCAATTGGGGCCGCATTAACTCTGGGTCCGAGTGGATCCTGTATTGGGACTCTGCTTTCTTGGGGATGGTGGGATTAGATAATGGTCTCAACCAGTTCCGAAGCAGTGTCTCTTTGAGGACATTGTGCAACAGCACCGTGGAGGACTCTCTAGATGGTGATGCATAGTCGAGTACCTCGAGCATCTCAGCCCTCGGCTCATCCACAGAGACCACGGGAAAGGGAATGCAAATAGACATATCCCTGACGAAGGAGGCAAAGGAGAGGCTCTCAGGTGGTGAGAGCTTTCTCTCCGGTGAAGGAGTGGGGTCGGAGGGAAGGCCCACAGACTCCTCTGAAGAGAAATATCTGGGGTCCTCCTCCTCCCCCCCACGAGTCCTCTTCCTCGGTGTCGGACATGAGCTCCTGCAACTCAGTCCTCAACCAGGCCCGGCTCGACGTCGAGGCACCGAGGTCTCGGTGGCGTCGTCGAGCGGTGGAGTCCCGTGCCGGCGGGGATGAAGCTCCCTCCATCGACGTCGACAGGGACTCCACCTGCGTGGCGGTCGAGACCGGCGCCGCAAGCGGCGTCGAAGGCCTCGGCACCGGGCTAGAGCACGCCGGCGCCTCCATCAATGGCGCCGAGGGTGCAAGCACCCCCGGCGCCGACACAGTCTGGCGCATCAGCCCTTCCAGGATCCCCGGAAGGATGGCTCGGAGGCACTCGTTCAGGCCCGCTGTTGGGAAAGACGAGGGGGCCGGTAGAGGTGTCGGTGCCGGAAGCTGCTCGGGTCCAGGAGACTGCACCGAAGTGCTGGCACCCTGACGTGACGATACCTCTACTTCAGAGGGGGACCTCTCCTCTCGGCGCTGCCGCTTCCTCGGCGTCGACTCATCCCTGGCGCCGGGAGCCGGATGCGTCGTGGGCGACCGATGACGGTGCTTCTTCGCCTTTTTACGGTGCCCGTCATCGGCGCTCGGTGGAACCGAAGAGGAGGAAGTAGATCCCCCTCGGCCTCGAGGGATCGGGTCCGACAGGGTTCGGTCCCAAGGGCCCTGGGTAGAGGGAGTGACCGGGGCCGATTGCCCGCGCGGCCTCTCACTCCTGCCGTCTCTGGAGGACCGGCGGGCCGAAGGGACCTGTGCTCCTGGGGTCGGTGCCGATTTCGTGGACATCGATACCGGTACCGAAGATCCGGCCGTCGATACCGATGCCGTCGAAGTCGACGTCGAGGGGCCGGCACAAGTTCCAAAAAGACGGTCCCGAAGAACTTGCCTCGCTACCTGTGTCCGTTTCCGGAGACCAAGACACAAGGTGCACGTCTTGGTATCGTGCTCCAGCTCGAGGCACTGGAGGCGCCAAGCGTGGGTGTCGGTCTGCGACATATGCCGGCCGCACCGACCACACTTTTTAAATCCACTCGGGACCTTCGAGGACATCGACGGAAAAATCGCGTCGGCGAAGTCAAAGTCGTCAATGGTGGCGGTAAAAATCACACCTCGAAAATAAATCGACAGCGCGGCCACAAGGCCGCAACGAGACACCCCCGCTAAAAGACGAGGGAAAACAAAGTTCAGCGTTTTTTGTTTTTTTTTTTGATAAAATAAAATAGAAAACGGAGAACAACGAAAGAGAAAAAAGTTTGCGGCGAAAGCGCAATCCGGTTTCCGGGGCTGACAGAGAGAGAGACGAACGCGGCTCTCTCCAGCGCGGAAAAGAAAAGACTGAGCGGGAACGGTCGCGCACGGGCGGGAAGACGGCCGCGCATGCGCGGTGGGCGTGCCCTGCGTGCGGGACCGCCCTCAAAGTTTTGTTCCGGTTGGTGGGGGCTGCCGTGGACGTCAACCCAGTCGTGAGAACAAGCAGCCTGCTTGTCCTCGGAGAATCCTAAGTACATCACTCTGCACTTATTTTCATTGACTTTTAATTGGCAAACATTAGATCATTTTTCTAATATTTGCAGATCTTTTTCATGTTTTCCACTCCCTCCGGGGTGTCCACTCTGTTACAAATCTTGGTATCATCTGCAAATATACTGAACAGAATCGGCCCCAGCACCGCGGCCCCAGCACCGATCCTTGAGGCACTCCACTACTCGCCTTTCACTCCTCCGAGTGAATCCATTAACCACCACCTACTGGCATCTGTCCGTGGAGTGGAGGAGTGGCCTAGTGGTTAGGGTGGTGGACTTTGGTCCTGGGGAACTGAGGAACTGAGTTCGATTCCTGGCACAGGCAGCTCCTTGTGACTCTGGGCAAGTCACTTAACCCTCCATTGCCCTATATAAGCCGCATTGAGCCTGCCATGAGTGGGAAAGCGCGGGGTACAAATGTAACAAAACAAACAAAAAAAAAACCAGTTCACCACTTTGGGTCCTATCTTCAGCCTGTCAATTTTATTCAACAGCCTCCTATGAGGAACCGTGTCAAAGGCTTTGCTGAAATCTAAGTATAGTAGTAGTACGTAGATTACATCTATCGCGCATCCTCGATTCAATTCTCTGGTCACCCAGTCAAAGAATTCAATTAGATTCGTTTGGCACGATTTATCTTTGGTTAAAACCATGTTGTCTCGGATCTTGCAACTTATTGGATTCCAGAAAATTCACTATCCTTTCTTTTAGCATCGCTTCCATTACTTTTCCAATAACCGAAGTGAAGCTTACCGGCCTGTAGGTTCCAGCTTCTTCTGTGTCACCACTTTTGTGAAGAGGGACCACATCCGTTCCTCTTCAATCCCATGGAACCTCTCTTGTCTCCAAGGATTTATTAAACAAATCTTTAAGAGGACCCGCCAAAACCTCTTTGAGCTCTCTTAATATCCTAGGATGGATCCCGTCCAGTATCATGGCTTTGTCCACCTTTAGATTTTCAAGTTGTTCATAAACACTCTCTTCTGTGAACGGTGCTATATCCGCTCCGTTCTTATATGTACATTTGCCAGCCAATCGTGATCCTTCACCATGATTTTCTGAGAACACAGAAGTATTTGTTTAGCTTAAAGTCTGCTTTTTCTTTATTGTGTGGTTCACAGAATCTTTCAGTTTCACAACTCCATTTTTAGCCTTCCTCTTTTCACTAACATATCTGCGATTCGATGGGAGAGACACCATCTCATCCTGAGTGTTGAAGATTACCCCCAGGTACTCCAGAGATTGCGAAGGTGTCAAGCAGTATTTTGGGAAACTGATCGCCCTACCGAGCGACTGCAAGAGGCTGGTTACCCTCCCAGTCTCTTGGACGCTATCCACATAAGATGGCGCCCGAATTAACCAATTGTCCAAGTAGGGATGAACTTGAATGCCCTCCTTCTGGAGAAATGCCGAACCACCACCATGATCTTGGAGAAGGTTGTGGACGCCGTGGCAAGAACGAAAGGCAGCACCTGGAACTGATACTGCTGTCCCAACATTGCAAAGCAGGCATCTTTCATATCGAAAGAGGTCAAGAACTCTCCTGGTTGAACTGCCATGTGAAAGTGTCGCACCTGTAAAGTCTTGTTCACGTCCATGAGGTCAAGCACGGGCCTGTGAAACCCATCCTTCTTGAGCACCACAAAGTAGATGGAGCACTGTTCGAGGCCAAACTCCAATGGGGCCACAGGACAAACCACCCCCAAAAAGAACAATTCTGCAAGAATCTCCCAAACCACCATTACTTTGGCAGCCAGGGACGAGCAAACTCAAGTTTGTAACTGTCTTGGAAAACCTCCAAAATACATTCGTCTGAAGTAACCCTGGCCCACTCCCACAGAAAATGAGACACCCATCCCCCAACGACTGGAGTATGAGCCATGGCCCCAGCATTGCGAACTCCTCATTGCGGGTTGCCCACACGAGGAAGCGATACTGCACTCCCCTCAAAAGGACTGTGCCTTCTGCTGAAAACGAGGTCTATGAAAGGCTTCTGAACGCCCTAGCTGGTATCACTTCACTTCTCTGAAATGGAAAGGGGGAGGGAATGGAAAGGAAAGCAACTCTAGACTTGTCCTTGGGAAGCTGCTGACCCTTAGAATAAGCAAAGGCCTTAACAAACTTCTCCAGGTCCTCTCATAACAGCAGTTTACCCCTATAAGGCAACTGAGCTAAGTGAGTCTTTGAGGCCACATCTGCCAGCCACTGCCGGAGCCAACCCCAGCAGCGAGCTGTCACTGCCAACACCAGCTCCTTGACTGAGGCCCAAAGGAGATCATAAAGCAGGTCAGCCAGAAAAGCCAGACCAGACTCTAGGTCTGGTAGAGACTCCATGAGGTTTTCCGCCAAGGACGCCTTCTGGACCCACGAGAGACAAGCTCAGGCTGTGTAAGAACCGCACGTGATGCATGAAGACATAGCGCTGCCACCTTGAAGGACATCTTCAGGGACCATGTGGTAGGGATCCTCTATCTCAGCGTTTTTCAAGTAGTGTGCTGCATCTGGTCCGCAGGTGTGCCACAGGGGTGGAGGAGCATTATTAGTAGGGCCAGCTTTACCTGTGCCGGAACAGAGTATACCTTTTAAAAGTTTCCTTGTCTCTAGTGGTCAGTGCCAGCAAGCAGCGATTCAAACAGCCTGCTTGCGCCAACCCTGGAGCCTTCTCTCTGATGTAACTTCCTGCTTCAACAGTATGAATCGCTGCTCGCTGCCTCCGAACGCTGGAGACAAGGAAACTTTTAAAAGGTACATGAGGGGAAAGGGGATCAAGAGAGACGTGAAGATGCTTGTTTGCTGGCTGGAGAGGGAACAGGAGGGAGAGATAGTGGACTATTTGTGAGGATGGAAGGGGAGGGAAGAGAAGGTAAATGCTGGACTATTGGAGGGGTGGGGAGAAGATAAAATGCTGGACCATGTGTGGGGGGAAAAGGGAAAATGCTGGATCGTGTGTGGATGTGGGGGGTGGGGTAGAAGGTAAAATGCTAGACCATTTGTAGAGGTGTGCCTTCACAATATTAGTGCCATGTAAGTGTGCCGTGAGATGAAAAAGTTTGAAAATCTCTGCTCTATCTGAACCGGCCCCTGATGAAGAAGATCGAGTCAGACGGGAATACAAAACAACGACTACACTAGGAGCCAAAATAAGTCCAAGGGCCAATCCGGAGCTACCAAGATGACTCTCCCCAGTAATGTCCGATCCTGAGAAGAACCCGGCCAATCAAGATCCACGGTGGAGGGGGGGGGGAAAGACGTACAGAAGCACCAACTCGGGCCACGGCAAGTGAAAAGCGTCCAGCCCAAAGGACCCAAGTTCTTTCCTTCTGCTGAAGATAAGGACCTTGGCACTGGACTGAGTTGCCATCAGATCCATCTAAGGCGTGCCCCACTTGCAGCAAATCAGATGAAATGCCTCTGCAGACAGCTCCCATTCCGCTGAATCCAGGGTATGCCGGCTAAGAAAACATGCTCGCACATTGGCTCTGACCCGCAATATGAGCCGCTAACAGGCACTAAAGGTGGACTTCCACCCACTGGAAAAGGCAACCCACCCCAGCAGCAAGCACCAGACTCTGGGTGCCCCCCTGACGAATGATGTAAGCCACTGCCATCGTGTTGGCTGAAAACACTCGAACCACCCCGTCAGCAGGTCCTGAAATGCCCTTAAGGCGCAAAGAACCGCACGTTATCTCTAGGTGACTAATCAGCAAAGCTGATTTCATCACTGACCAAGTCCCCTGTGCGTAACTGTGGAGGCAATGAACCCCCCCCCCCCCCAACCTGTCAGTCTGGTATCCATAACCACAACCACCCACTGCGGAGATGCAAGAGGCATTCCCTTCAGCAAGCGGGAGCCATGAAGCTACCAGGCCATACTGCTCCAAGCCTGTGGAAGCCACAGAAGCTTAAGCCAATAATCCTGAGAGACCGATGACCATCTGCTCATGTGCGCCCTCTCCCAAGGAACTACTTCCAGGGTCGTTGCCATGGAGCCCAACACCTGAACGTAGTCCCAAGACCGGGGACTGGATACCCGGCAAAGGTTGGAAATCTGAGAGTGGAGCTTGACCCGCTGCTCTTCGGGCAAGAATGCACAACCCAGAGCTGTGTCAAAGTGAACCCCCAGGTAGTCCAAAGGTCTGAGAAGGGACTAGGCGGCTCTTGGGCAGGTTCAGAACCCAGCCGAAGGACTGTAGCAGCACCATAACCCTGTCAGTGGCACTGCGACTCTCCTGTACTGAGTCCGCCAGAATCAGCCAATCGTCCACATAGGGATAGACCCTGATCCCTTCCTTCCGCAGGAACGCCACCACAACCACCATGACCTTGGAGAAAATCCGCAGAGCATGGAGATTAAAAAGGGCAGAACCCGAAACTGGAAATGGTGTCCCAGAACGGCAAAATATTTTAGGAACACTGATGAAGGCCAAACAGATATATAGAGATAAGTTTCCTTGAAATCCAAAGCTGTCACAAACTCTCCCAGCAGAAACGCCGCCACAACGGACCTCAGTGTTTCCATAAGGAAGTGGCGGACTTACAAGAACTGGTTCAGCTTGTGAAGATCAAGAATAGGACAATAGGAGCCTCCTATATGAGGCACCACAAAATAAATGGAATAGCACCCTGCCTGAGCCTCGCAAGGCGAAACAGGCACCACTGCCCCCAGCTCTAACAAGAAGAGTAGCTTCGACTGCTGTCCTCTTGGAGGCGGCAGCACAATGGGACTCCAAAAATGCGTCTGCAATGCGCGAGGCAAACACTAGCTTGTAGCAGTCTCTGATAATATTCAAAACCCATTGGTCTGAGGTGATCTTAGCCCACTCTTCATAGAAAAGAGGCAGACGACCCTATATCTGGATAACCGGAGAGTGGACCAGCACCCCATCACTGGGAATAGCAGCATGCAACTCCTGGACACATAATCGTGGATCATTTGTCCCCTTGAAAGAAAGAACACTGCTGAAAACGGGGACACTGGAAAGTAAAAGTAGAACGACCTGGGCAATAACAGCGAGCCTCTCTTAGACGAGGTCGCACAGTTCCGGTGCGCTGAGCAGTTATGGACTTGTCCTCTGGGAGACGTTGACCCTTGGAGTCCCCAGTCCCCCAAATCCTTAACAATCTTCTCCAAATCTTTTCCAAAGAGACACTTGCCCCGAAAAGGCAACCAAGTGAGTCTCTGCTTCGAGGCCAAATCCACTGCCCAATGGCAAAGCCACAATAACCGGCAAGAAAACACCGCCAGTGCCATCTGTTTGGCCGAAGTCCTGACCAGGTCGTAAAGGGCCTCAGCTAGGTAACCAAGGCCCAATTCCATGTGGGGTACAACGGACCCCAACATTGGAACTATGTCAGAGCCCTGTTCCAGAGCCTGCTGAAGCCAACAGAGGCGAGCCCTGGCCGCATAAGAGCTACAAATCGAGGCCTGGAGAGCCAATGCAGAAACCTCAAAAGTACACTTGAGGGAAGCCTCCAGACTCCAATCCTGCATATGCTTAAGAGCTACACCCCCCTTCTACGGAGAATGTAATCTACAGAGTTGCACGGGGACAGAAATCTAACCTGTCTCTGCCCATCCCCACGGGAATGTAACCTGTCCCTGTCCTCCATCCCAGCTCCTGTCCCAACCAGCCCTTGCCGTGCTACAGTCACATTGACCCCCCCCCCCCCCCCCCCCCAGAAAGCTAGATCCTACAAGCAGTAAAAATTCTAGTAAAAGTAACAAACCATTTTCTTCTGTACTCTCCTAAGACAGCAGATGCACAGATTAGCAGGACCCAAAGCAGTCCAAAACAAGTAAAGTCAGAAACAACACAGTTTATACTTAATTATTCAACTGCCCTTAGGATTCACCTTTGGGTTTAAAAACAAAACCATGTGCATATAAGGACTGGATAAATGAATTAAAGCAAAGTTTAAAGCAAATGCCATTAATGTGTACTACTAGGTAGCAATAATTAAACAAATGATTGACTGTTCACATAGCAAGCAGCCTAAGGCAACAGAATTAATTTCCACTGAACATAATTAACATTAACTTTGTATAAACTTGGCGGCTAATAGTGTGCTGAACTGGACAATGTTGTCACATTTAGACTGACGCTGGATAGAACTTCTGTGTGAAGGAAATCCTTCCCTCATTATTCAATACCTCTTTGTGAAATAGTAGTAATAAAAAAGGCAAGTGCATTTTTATAATATACCACTGCAATCCACAAAACAAAAGGCGCAAATTCCCACATGCAATCTTTTTCTTTTAATGTAGGCACAGGAAAAAATATTTTAAATGTTCCCAGGTTTCAACCTGATTCATGTTTAATGTGGGATATAAATGTAATAAATAAATAAATTGATAAGATAGAAACTCTGAATGTTCAGCACCTGATTCTCATAACATGATGTCTGTTTTAGTGGCCCATTACTAGGAGAAAAAAATCTCTGCACAAATATAACAGTGCTAGGGTGTCCCTTTAACCAGCTCCTCCAAATGACACACTGATTACAATTTATAAACAAATTACTATATCTATGAAAAGTTATTCTGTTATTATACTTCCTCTGTGTAAATCCATATGCTGCACAAGTCAGTATGTTTGAAAATATAAGTAAGACTAAATAAAAATGCTACCAACAAGAACATGGATGCAGCAGCTCGTACGTTTGTTTGCTTTGAGAGTATGGCGATGACGACTGCGCAAGTAAAGGGAAATAGAGACTACCCTACCTGGCCTCAACTTTCTCCCTACTAACCACACACACACCATCCATCCAAATCAGGACCCCCTGAGAGCAAAGAGCCCTGGAGCTGAGAGACAGACACAGACCTTATCAACATATAGGCCTGATGCAGGAGAAGCACAAATGCTGGAGAAAAAGCATCCCCAACGCCTCCAGTCTAAGAGGAGGTCCCCAGAGTGGTCACAAGAGAAAAAGCAAGTGCCCCTGCTGCACTGACAAGAAAATTCACCACATCGCACAAGGGCTCCAAAACCACCATCAGCTGGTTGGCAGGCACTGCATCTCAGGCAGGAGAAAAATGGCGCGCACGCTCACATCAGTGCAGAAAACAGAAGCCTCAGCAGAAGCAATGCTTTCCCCAGAAGCTAAGTCCTCCAAACAGCCCATAATGAAAAGTCCCGCCAGGGATTTCCTTTTCCCACAGCGGGAGCATCTTTTTACCGCCTCTGCCACCATCTTCGTGGTGCACGCCCCGCGGGACAGGGAAAAAGATAAAGTCACTTACCGCGGGAACAGGCATTCCGGACAGATGCTTCCCCCCCCCCCCCGACCCACTGCCAAACAGGCACCACAGGTTCTAAAACAGAACCCCACTGCAGGAAACTGAATGGTGCGTCCTGTTCCTGTTTTTTTTTCTTTTCACTCCTGCTGCACAGAGAAAACAAAAAAATCTGTTCTCCCTCCTTTTTTTTTTCTGAAGCGGTAAGGAAGGGAAAAGTCAGTTAAAGCACTTGAAGACAAGGGAACAAGGAGTGAGGCAGGGACCCTGAAAACCAGGTATGCTTCCAAAGATGACTCCAAAGCCAGTCACCTCCAGACTCAAAATGGCTAGAGAGTAGCCCAGGAGTAGCCCCAACAAAACTGAAGAATCCAGGAGCTAGTGAAAAGCCGTCCACCACCTTCTGTAAATACAGATATACTAGATGATGGAGGGGCTGGTTGTCCGGTATCACTCACTACAGTTTAGTTATCTCTATTTCTACCTGCTGGTAGATGGACACACAACCCACCAGTTACTGGATTCATCTGATGCCTGCACTAAGGAAGGAAAGCTATTATCTTGAAAGGACAGAGGCCTAAAGCTCTGACACTCTTCTGGCTAATGTAATCCTCACCAAGAAAACCATCTTCAAGGTAAGGCAGCTCTCTGTTCCAACACATGAAAGTTTCTGACCTAGTTTTTGTTTCTCAAAATGTTTCTAAACAACAAAAAATGTCTTACCTGACCATTTTCTTTCCTTTAGTCACAGCAGGTGAATCCAGAGACTTGTGGGTTGTGTTCATCTACCAGCAGGTGGAGACAGAGTGTTGTTAAACTGTATTGTCTTATAGGACAGAATGCTCCCTGGCCAGTCAGTATTTCTCATAACAAAGCAGAGGAAAACAGAAGTATAACATTTCTCCTTCCCCACAGGAGAACAGTAATCATGTAAACCGAGTACAACAGCCCATCTAAAATGTAAAAATGCAGCAACACAGACCAACCAAGAACAGACTGGAATCACTGAAATAAACAAGGTGGGACTCTGGATTCATCTCCTGCGACTAAAAGGAAAGAATATTATCATATTTTACCTTCCTTAGTATCTGCAGCAGATGAATCCAGAAACTAATGAGATCTACCGAAGTAGCCCTTAATAGGGTGGGAAGCTGCCGCTCCTCAAGACAGAACTGTCACTCCAAAATGAGCATCCTCCCGCACAACCACATCCACACTATAATGTTTCAAAAAGGTATGCCAAGAAGCCCAAGTTGCTGACGACAAATTTCTTCCAGAGGGAGAACACCCATTTCTGCCCATGTTGATTGCGCCCATGTTAAATGAGTTTTCAATGTCTCTGGAGGAAATCAACCAATCAACTCCACTCTGTAGTGGAGGAATGGCCTAGTGGTTAGGGTGGTGGACTTTGGTCCTGGGGAACTGAGGAACTGAGTTCGATTCCCGGCACAGGCAGCTCCTTGTGACTCTGAGCAAGTCATTTAACCCTCCATTGCCTGCCGCATTGAGCCTGCCATGAGTGGGAAAGCGCAGGGTACAAATGTAACAAAAAACAAAAAAAAACCCTCCAAGATGTACATCAAAGCAATCGCTTCCTTAAGACACTGAGCTAGTCACCTTTGACGCTGCACTGCCCCCCCCCCCCCCCGGTCCCCGAGAGCACAAAGAGATGGTCCAAACAGTGGAACTCATTAGACATCTGCAAATATCAGAGAAGAACCTATCAAACATCCAACAATCAAAGCTTGGCAAAATCCTCTGTATAATCCTCCCTCCGAAACAAAGGGAGGAAGAGAGGCTGATTGAGATGAAATGCTGAGATGGCAAAAGGGGCGGATCATACACAAAGTCACTCCGGACTTGGAAAATTGAAGAAAAGCGTATCGACATAACAACACTTGGATCGCCAAGACTAGATGAGATCAAGCCACCAAAAATACTGCTTTCAGGGTAAGATCTTTATCCGAAGCCCTGCACAAAGGCTCAAAAGGCACTTTTCTGCAATGCTCGAAAAACCAGATTCAGGTTCCAGGTCAGGCACGGACAGCGAAGCAGAAGACAAAGGTGTAACCCCCCCCCCCCAAAAAAAAATACACCACATCCGGATGAGCTGCCAGGGAAGAACCTGACACGCGCCCCCTATAACAGGCCAGAGCCACAATTTGCACACAGAGAGAGTTGTAGGCCAAACCCTTCTGCAACCCATCCTGCAGAAAAGCCAACATCTGGGAAACTGACGCCAGAAATGGCGACCATGCGTGGAGCACACGCCATGCCTCAAAGATATGCCATATTCGAACACATGCTGTCGTAGTCGAGCACTTCCTAGCCTGAAGCAAAAGAAGCAATCGACACCCCGAATTGCCCTTTTTCCTCAATCTCAACCTCTGAGGAGCCAGGCTGTAAGACCAAAGTGGGAGGGATCCTCCATCAGAACCAGACCCTGATGCAGCAGGTCAAGAAGGATTAGCAGCCAAAGGAACCAAAGAGAAGTGTAAAGGGAATCAGATACAACACAGCTGATGACCAAGTAAGCTATGTACAGGGAGAAAAACAACCATTCTGAGGGTCCCTAGATTAAAGCAGCAAAGTAAATAACATCAGAGCTTGATTCCCTTTTATGGTGAAGCAGAAAAAGAAAAGGATCAAAACCAGTGGTGTAGCTACGTGGGGCCACGGGGGCCTGGGCCCCCGTAGATTTGGCCCTGGACCCCCCCTCCCGCCGCCAACCCTCCCCCCGCCGCCGTGGACTACCTTTGCTGGCAGGGGACCCCAATCCCCGCCAGCCGAGGTCCTCTTCTTCCCACGAAGGCTTCGATCTGTTTCTGACGTCTTCTTCCCGCGAAGAATTAGTTCTATTTCTGACTTCCTGCACATTGTACGTGCAGTACGTCAGACTCACAGAAACTTCGTGCATGACGTCAGAAACAGAATGAAGCCTTCGCGGAAAGAAGACGTCAGAAACAGAACGATGCCTTCGCGGGAAGAAGAGAACCTCGGCTGGCGGGGACCGGGGTCCCCCGCCAGCAGAGGTAGCCCACGGCGGAGGGGGGGTCGAGAGGGTCATCGGCAGGGGTCATCAAAGTTGGTGGTGGCGGGGTCGGCAATGGCGGGGGTCGGCAGCATCAGGGGGGCTAAAATGTGCCACCTCACCTCGGGCTCTGGACCCCACTCCCGCCGAAGTCTGGCTATGCCCCTGATCAAAACTATATAGAGAGGAAAGGTCCCACTTAACTAAGTTCAAAGAGAAAGAAGAGGACATGTCTCTGGTACATGAACATTATTTTGCTCTGTGCTTTGGGAACTTATACACACACACACACATATATATATACATATATATATATATATATATATACATACATACACACACAGTGCAAACCGCTTAAGTGCAACGGTCTGGGACCAAAGAAATGCATGAAGTTGACCAGAGCATACACTTAACCATTGTGACCCAAAGAAGCTTGACATCTGATAAACATATGTACAGTACTGTTTACTATTATTTATTTGAGGCACTTGTATTATACGTACAGTATACAGTCCCAGTAAACTGACATTAGGCTGGCTTGAAGTAATCAGTTATAGTCCTCTGTACACTTTTGGGTTTGTGAGTTCCATAGACAACATAGTAACATAGTAGATGATGGCAGAAAAAGACCTGCACGGTCCATCCAGTCTGCCCAACAAGATAAATATGTGCTACTTTTTGTGTATACCCTACTTTGATTTGTACCTGTGCTCTTCAGGGCACGGACCGTATAAGTCTGCCCAGCACTATCCCCGCCTCCCAACCACCGGCTCTGGCACAGACCGTATAAGTCTGCCCAGCACTATCCTCACTTCCCAACCACCAGCCCCGCCTCCCGCCACCGGCTCAGACCGTATACGTCTGCCCAGCACTATCCCTGCCTCCCACCACCGGCTCTGGCACAGACCGTATAAGTCTGCCCAGCACTAACCCCGCCTCCCAACCACCAGTCCCGTATCCCACCACCGGCTCTGGCACAGACCATATAAGTCTGCCCAGCAATATCCCTGCCTCCGCCACCCAATCTCGACTAAGCTCCTGAGGATCCATTCCTTCTGCACAGAGATTCCTTTATGCTTATCCCACGCATGTTTGAATTCCGTTACCGTTTTCATTTCCACCACCTCCCGCGGGAGGGCATTCCAAGCATCCACTACTCTCTCCGTGAAAAAATACTTCCTGACATTTTTCTTGAGTCTGTCCCCTTTAATCTCATTTCATGTCCTCTCGTTCTACTGCCTTCACATCTGCCAGACGGTAAAAACTGTCATAGCACTGACATCGATTGGCCTCCAGATAGTCTCGCACGGTGTTGAGGCTCACCAGCGCTCTTGCAAAAGTGACAGGAGGTTGCTGAATTTCATCAGCATGTGCCTCGCTGCTCATTTCTTCATCTGTTCCATCATCAGCCGTTGTTGCCTGCATGCAGGAGTATATCTCAACATCAGTGCTGTCTTCAGCTGTTTGTAGATCGTAATCAACAGCTACGTAGCGATGGAACTCCTCTTCAGTAAAACCGGCTGGGATGTCAATAACCTCTTCATCTGACGCGTTTGCCACAGCTGCATCTGTTTCATCCCTCTCCACATCCTTAACAAAGCTTGCCCGCTTGTAGCAGTTCACAATGGTTGCCTGTGTAACATGATTCCAGGCTTCTTTCTGCATATGTAGGGAATCCAACAGTGACAGATTACGAGCCAGTTCAACAGCATGTTTATCCTTCCTAGTCTGGTAATCAATAACGCTCATCAGATGACGTAGCACAAGAGCCCAATAATGTTGTTTGAAATTGGCTATTATGCCCTGATCCAGAGGTTGGATCAGAGAGGTAGTGTTTGGTGGCAGGAAGGCCACCTTGACGTTAGACAGTCTGACATCATCCCTGTGTGCAGCACAGTTATCACAAAGCAGCAAAATCTGATGCTTTTGTGCCCACATTCTAGTGTCTAACTTCTTTAGCCACTGCTTCCAAATTTCCCCTCTCATCCACGAATTTGCATTAGCCTCATATGACACGGGAAGTTGCTTAACTTTCTTGAAGCAACGGGGCTGTTTGCTCTTTCCAATGACAAGGTGTTCCAACTTCTCACTCCCATCCATATTGCAGCAAAGGAGGATTGTCAGTCGGTCCTTCGATGTTTTACCTCCAGTAGTTTTGGCATGATTGAATGCAAGTGTTCCATCAGGAATCGCTCGCCCGTAGAGACCATTTTCATCACCATTGAAAATGTCACAAGGTGCAAACTCGTTCAAGACGGTAGGAAGAACTGAAACAACCCAATTTTCAACACCAAAGTCATCAGCGTCTTGTTTCTCACCATGCTGTTTCTTGAATTTTATGCTGTTCCTTTCCTTCCATCTTTCCAACCATCCAACAGTGGCTTTGAATTCAGTTAGTTCAAGACTTTCTGCTACCTGGTTAGCTTTCTCCATAAGCAGTGGACCACTGACAGGAAACTGTCTGCTCCAGACTCGAGAAAACCACCGAAGAAGAGCATCTTCTGCCTCCTTAGCTTTTCCCACACGTTTTCGTTTCCGTTGTGGATTTGTATTGTTTTGCCAGTCTTCCAGAAGCTGGTCTTTCTGCTTCAAGACACATGAAATTTGACTGGGATTGACACCATATTCATTTTGACTGGGATTGACACCATATTCATTTTGGAGACAGGACAGGTTCCGTGGGAATAGAGAATGGCAGAGGTGGTCCCTCTTCACAAAAGTGGTGATAGAGAAGAAGCCGGAAACTACAGGCCGGTAAGCCTCATTTCGATTATTGGAAAAGTAATGGAAGCGAAGCTGAAGGAAAAGGATAGTGAATTTCCTAGAAGCAAAAATGTTGCAAGATTCGAGACAACATCGTTTCACCAAAGGGAAATCGTGCCAAACGAATCTCATTGAATTCTTTGACTGGGTGACCGGAGAATTAAATCAAGGACGTGCTATGGACGTAATCTACTTAGATTTCAGCAAAGCTTTTGACACGGTTCCCCACAGGAGGCTCTTAAATAAACTAGACAGGCTAAAGATAGGACCCGAGGTGGTGAACTGGATTAGGAACTGGTTAACGGGCAGACGCCAGAGGGTGGTGGTAAATGGAGTTCGCTCGGAGGAGGGAAAGGTGAGTAGTGGAGTGCCTCAGGGATCGGTGCTGGGGACGATTCTGTTCAATATATTTGTGAGTGACATTGCCGAAGGGTTACAAGGTAAAGTTTGCCTTTTTGCGGATGACACCAAGATTTGCAACAGAGTGGACACCCCGGAGGGAGTGGAAAACATGAAAAAAGATCTGCGGAAGCTAGAAGAATGGTCTAACGTTTGGCAATTAAAATTCAATGTGAAGCAATGCAAAGTGATGCATTTAGGGAGTAGAAATCCAAGGGAGACGTATGTGTTAGGCGGGGAGAGTCTGACAGGTACGGACGGGGAGAGGGATCTTGGGGTGATAGTATCTGAGGATCTGAAGGCGACAAAACAGTGTGACAAAGCGGTGGCCGTAGCTAGAAGATAGCTAGGCTGTATAGAGAGAGGTGTGACCAGCAGAAGAAAAGAGGTTTTAATACCCCTGTATAAGACATTGGTGAGGCCCAAACTGGAGTATTGTGTTCAGTTGTGGAGGTCGTATCTTGCGAAGGATGTTAAAAAAATGGAAGCGGTGCAAAGAAAAGCTACGAGAATGGTATGGGATTTGCGTTACAAGACGTAAGAGGAGAGACTTGTTGACCTGAACATGTATACCCTGGAGGAAAGGAGAAACAGGGGGGATACGATACAGACGTTCAAATATTTGAAAAGTATTAATCCGCAAACGAACCTTTTCCGGAGAGGGGAAGGCGGTAGAACTAGAGGACATGAAATGAGATTGAAGGGGGGCAGACTCAAGAAAAATGTCAGGAAGTATTTTTTCACAGAGAGAGTAGTGGATGCTTGGAATGCCCTCCCGCGGGAGGTGGTGGAGATGAAAACAGTAACGGAATTCAAACATGTGTGGGATAAACATAAAGGAATCCTGTTCAGAAGGAATGGATCCTCAGGAGCTTAGCCGAGATTGGGTGGCAGAGCCGGTGGTGGGAGGCGGGACTGGTGGGTGGGAGGCGAGGATAGTGCCGGGCAGACTTATACGGTCTGTGCCGGGGCTGGTTGTTGGGAGGCGGGGATAATGCTGGGCAGACTTATACGGTCTGTGCCAGAGCCGGTGGTGGGAGGCGGGGATAGTGTTGGGCAGACTTATACGGTCTGTGCCAGAGCCGGTGGTGGGAGGCGGGACTGGTGGTTGGGAGGCGGGGATAGTGCTGGGCAGACTTATACGGTCTGTGCCAGAGCCGGTGGTGGGAGGCGAGGCTGGTGTTTGGGAGGCGGGGATAGCTGGGCAGACTTATACGGTCTGTGCCCTGAAGAGGACAGGTACAAATCAAGGTAGGGTATACACAAAAAGTAGCACATATGAGTTTATCTTGTTGGGCAGACTGGATGGACCGTGCAGGTCTTTTTCTGCCATCATCTACTGTTACTATGTTTAGCAATAGATGTTTGACTTTGTTTGTTTTCTAATTAAGAACTTCTATTCGTTCAGCCAGTGTTAAAGTCTTACAGATGCGTGAAGACGATGACCCCAGTGTACACTCTAACAACATTCTTCCACTTATTCTGCCTGTGGCAGTTAAAGGGGCGGTAAATTTTAAATCTCGTTGGTTGTCACGCGCCAATCGGCTTCCTTATTCCGTGCGGAGGAGTGGTCTTAAACCATGCATATAAGTGAATCTTGCACTTATTAGTGGTGCGCTAAACAGAAGTTTGTCCCCATAGAAATTGATGGTGCCAAAAACGGGATCGAAGTACGGCATGCAGTTAAACAGACCATGCGCTTATCCGACGTGCACTTAAATGGAGTGCACTGTGCATGTATATATATAATATATATACGTGTGTGTGTATATTAATAGGCATATATATACGTGTGTGTGTATATATTAATAGGCATATATATACGTGTGTGTGTGTGTATATATATATATATATATATATATATACACACACACACAGAAGTATGCCTATTAAAAGAGATCTATTAAGTACTTAAAAATTAACATTTTTATATGAAATGTCAAAGCTTCTAAAATGGTTCAAACTTCCTAGTTAAATTTCCCTACTATCTTGACTATATAACAGAATTTCAGTTCCCTGTACTGCAGATGTAATAAAAGGCACTATTTCAGTGGTTCCCAAACCTGGTCCTGGAGGCACCCCAACCAGTCAGGTTTTCAGGATATCCACAATGAATATTCATGAGAGATATTTGCATGAAGTGGAAGCATTGCATGCAAATCTCTCTCATGAATATTCATTGTGGATACCTCCAGGACCAGGTTTGGGAACCACTGCACTGCACTACTGAATTACCACAAGTTAACACACATTAACCCATGTTTTATGCAATGCAACCTGTTTAATAGTAACACATTAACAGCATTAACATGTGCTATCACAGTAGCACTCTGGTAAACATAGCATAAAACTGAAAAGCCAAGACTCTGTAATAGAACTAAAAGTAATGATCAACATGAAGAATCAAAGTTCCACTAATTTTTCATAAACTACAATTCTGCCAGAATTATGCATTATGAATTTTCAAATGTCAAGTAAAAGCTTTTAAATCTGTAGTGACATAAAACAATGTTTCATATTTATGCTGAAAACAATGTCAAATATTACTTTTTTTTAGCAACAATTGGATTATTTAAATCTCAATATACTTTAAATTACAAAGGGGCCCTTTTACTAAGGCACTACCGTGGGACACACTGAGGCCTTCCACTCAGTGCATCTTAATCCCATGCTGGAAAATATTTTTTTATTTTCCAGAGCATCAGGCGTGGGCAGAGATAAGGCGTGCCTGCGCTAATCAGGGAGCAAGGGCACATTACCCAATTAGCACAGGAGCCTTTACTGCCTCCTAAATAAGTGGCGGTAAGGGCTGCCGCGCTTATTGAACATGTGCTATTGGGGAAATTAGCACTTGGCCATTTTAGAAAAATATGCTAAGGTGGCTATTTTACCACCATGCTAAAGGTGGCCACAGCATGTGGAAAACCTACCCACAGACACGAGCACCTTTTCAACGCAGCTTGGTAAAAGGACCCCTAAATTAAGTATGCATTAGCATATCAGTCTGAAAATCTGGATACACAGCATATTGCTAATAATATTTCTCAGTGTCATCTGCTGTTCTAGATTATCTCTCTTTCCATTGTAACCCATAAAATGTTAACTGCTCATATAAACTTTAGACCAGGAAAAAAACAAGCTCTTAAACCAACCAGAACGTTGTACCTGAAGCATAAAATAACAAAATATAAAGGAGGACAAATGACAAATAAGGAAAATATTAGAGTATTTTAATCGTATCTACACCACACAAACTTTCAAGTACATGCACAAAATCTTGCAGTTGAATTTTGCTCCATGTTAGCTATTTACTTATTGGTTGTCAACATTCCTTATCAACATATTTGAATATAAGATATATAACCTACAGGTACAAAGTTTAAAATACAACCAGAAAATCTGCAATATACGTCTACTGAAATCTGGTTTGGGCAACTCTGAATTTACACTTTTCCACTGAATGATGTGGAAGGAAATACTAAAATTTCAAAGGAAAGCATTTGCTGTTTATATTTCACGAATCCAATCCACCAAGAATTTTGCAATATTAGGGTCTCAAAATTCGCTTTTAACACATCATCCTGTGTTCGACTACTTTCGAATCTGATACTCCCCACCATAGGAGCCAACTTTTCAAAATTATTGGGGGTGCTAAGCCCAATGGAAATAACCCCTCCCTGGACACATACAAGGAATTTTCTCAATATTGTGGGTGCTCAAGCACCCACAGAGTCGGCTCCAATGCTCCCCACCGTAAATGCATTTCAACCTACGACCCAGACAAGTATATTTTGTAATTATTTGGATTTTTTGCTAATCTTTCTGTATACATTTAGTGATTTCCAGTTCGCTGAAAGATAACAGACAAGTAAAACTGGAAGCAGGATGTATCAGACCAGCTGTGTAGTAACTCAAGGTAGCCAGACAGGCCGGGTGACAGCTTCCTAACCACTGCTGGTCGTTTTTCCTCTTCCACCAATCCACGTGCTGTTGGAGCTGGGGAATGGGGCCACTTAGAAATACAGGAGTCCGACAACACGCGCCAGGATACGCAAAAGATCTGCGTGTGTCAGAATTTAATATGTATGCCACATGCGCCCGCAATTATCCAGAACTCAGGGAAGTCGTCTAAAAAATGTCATAAAATCACAGAAAATAAGTAACAACTTAAAACCTGAGCACTGCTGAACTTCTCCCACGTGGGCCCTTCCGTTGATTTCTCCCCTGCACTGAGTAACAGTCTACCGCAAAGAAAACTAAGTTTGCCAGCATCCGCAGTGACAAGCAGGAGAAAGCTATGAAGTTTAGGACCGATCCATTTGATAGGCAAAAATGATTACTGAAAAAAGTCCCTCCTCTCCCCCCCCCCCCCCCCAACACCTTAAAAGTTTAACCATTGAAATGGCCAAATATATCGTTACTTGTAACGTTAAAAGAGCGGACTCTCACATTGATAGACTCAAGTCGACAAATCAGAGGAAAGACCTCACATCTTGTAAAAAGCCCGACACATGTCACCCCCCCCCCCCCACTCTCACAGGAAGAAAAGCGAGCGTGAGAAGAAAAAAAGCAAGTCAAGCAGGCGACCGCAGAACTTACCAAACACGAGACCGTGGAGACCCTCCCCACCCTCAACTCGCTGCTTGAAGATGAGGGTCCAGAAAGCCCACGAAAACCTCCAGCCCGACTGGACTGTGCCGGTAACAGCGCCTCAACCACTGTCCCATACAAATATTCAATTTAAAACAAAAAAAACCCCATACAATAAACTAGCACGAATTGGGGTACAAGTTTAGAAACCAAGCGTGTCCTTCCGCGGGTTTCCAAGCACCACTTGCTACGGTTAGCGCTCTCTCTCGCTCGCACAGTTTCTGTGCTTCTGTAAGGGAGTGTGTCTCGCGCTCTGTTGAGTGGAGAATGCGTGCGTGCCCCGTGCCCGCGAGTTTCGCTGGGGATGTAATAGTAACAACAACAAAAATTGTGTACAGGCCGACTACTTTTCGGGACCAGAAAAGTAGACAAAAAAGAAGTTATTTCACAAAACTAGAAGTATCTTTCGAAAACCGGGATTTTCGTTGAGTGGGGGAGGGGGATGGAGACGGCGGGTTATAAACTATGTATTCTGGAACTAACTTGGCTATAAGAACGCAAGCAAGAAAGAGAATGTAGTAGTGCGGCGGAGTAGGACATTGTTATGATTTTGCGTGAAGCGTCCCATGTGACGTCACGTCCACCTGCTATGTAAACAAACGTTTATTTTTATTTTTAAATCCTTTTTGGGAAGTTATTTATTCAGCCTCGCTCTGTGCCTTCTTCTCAGCCTCTCGCCGTTAGGCAACGACTTTAGCAGACGGGAAAACAAAACCTTATATTGGCAGTGCTCATTGTCTGCAACTTCTTGGCAGGCTTTGGGGGGGAGGGGGGATTCCGTGTGAAGCGCGAAAAAAAAATAACTTAGCAGCATCCACACTAAAATAGAAAGAGGGAGGGAAACTGTAGTGAAGAAAGCAGAATAGGGCTATTAGATGTAAACTAGAGCTGACAACTCTTATTTTGGTCCTTATTTTTCGCCCTGATGCTGAAATCCCCGTCGATAACCATCACTGACCGTGAGAAAAGCAAAAAGTATACAGCCAACTTAAATTTTTGCGGGTTGCAATAACTTTTGTTTTTCGTTGAGCCAACATACGAAGTATCCATATATATACGAATTTCGGGTAATGGGAAGGGGGGGATACTGTGTTGGTTAAATAAAAGGTGTCAGGTACCGCAAGGAGTCGAGTTTTCTCTGGGTCTAACAGTAGTACCAAAATTCCTGTGCACTACGAAACAAACACTTCAAGAATGCTCTGTCTTACCCGCCCGTACATTTATAGTGAAGAAGGGTGAAAGATAAAGGTTTTGAAGCTTCTTCTGCGGGACCTACCTAGGACCATCAGGTGCATGGCACAGGTCCTTCAGCAACGAGCTGAACAAGTTTACTTTGAAATAAATCATAGTTTTCGAAAATAGGAATGATTAATAAAGTGCACTCAGCACTGTTGTTGTAAAGATGTCTGTTTAGGGCAAGGAATTACAGTTGGAAGTATTTTTTTTGTATTATTATAGGATCTTTTTTGGCAGTCCCGACTCCCAGCAGCATTTCGGCCATATAAACTGCAAACATGCAATTATTTTTCAATAGAAACCATTGCAATTAATCAGTAACGATACAAGTAAGCTTGCGAGAGACTTAATATGTATCATTAAACAAATTGCCAGATTTATGAGAATAGGTTTACTCTGGCGGTAGTTTGTAGTAGCTCACTCTTCAAATAGTTTTGGAACTTTGTGGGCTTTTCCCCCAAATCTTGTTCCTGCCCTCCCCTCAGTAGATACCAGTTACATCAGGGACCGTTAAATGTAACAAAGCGAAAATAATTGTTGTGTACTGCTAAAGTCTACACGATACCGCTTTTAACTTGCAAAACAGTATTGTGACTAGGAGCTAGTTGGTACGGATTCTTACTCAGATTGAACTGTCGAAGCTGCTAAAGAACCTTAAGGTGACAAAGAAAAATTGATAGATTTATAGGGAAACTAGAGGTTGTTGTTGTTTTGTTTGGTTCTTTTTTTTGTTTGTTTGTTTTGTCCGCAGGCAGTGGGGTTTACCCAAAGGCATAAACCATACTGCATATTTCTGAAAAGGTCAAAACAAAGAGAATAAAGATGTTTGCTTTCCACCACTAGATTCCTAGCTATGGGGGCTCATAGAAGTGTCATCATCTACTCTGTGAGGGTGCATCTGTTTGAACATTAAAAATGCAAAAAAAAAAAAATGCATGAGGCAGCTACGATTAAAGTGCTCATACAAATACAGGTTATTAAAGATCACACCGCGTATACTACCGCGGCATATCACCCCTGTGTGCAGTGCAGCAAGTTGAATGGCTGAGAACCGCAGGGTTCCTATTTCATTGAACTGGCAGCCAATGCACTTTCCTTGAGTTCAGGAGGTGAAAGTTCAGCTCTAGGGCACACAGGCTGCTCCTGAGTGACAGGTGGGCATGTGCTGTTAAATATATTTGCTGCTTGCTCTCCACTTTTTTTTTTTTAATCCTTTTCATTGTCTTAACATTGTGTAAACAGCATCTACCTCTGTTAGGCGCTGAAATGATCTCTCTACTTGGCTTTTAAGCGTGGTATTTAAAAGGTCAACGGACCCTTACAAATGCTTTGTGGAAGTTTTGAGAAAGTTTCACACAATCGATTACCCTCAGCCAAATTACTTTTCTCATAGTGGAAAGATGATTTTTAAACGATGCATAAATAATTGATATGAAGAAGGGACCTAATCCCCCATAGAGCAAACATTAACAAAAGTATAAGTACTTGTAGCAATTGTTTGTGAAAGAGGCAGGAAAATATAATTTCAGTGGTAAGGAAACTTCTATGATGTGGCTTATGTGTCATCAAAGCAGATTTCTGACAAACTATTCCGAATTTGTTTTGTTTCAAAGAATGTTTTACTTTTTAATAGTTTTTCTTCTTCATTCTTTGTTCAGGAAAGCCTAACTGAATATAAATTATATTTAGTAATAGTAGAAGATATGTAGTTTGGGCACTACAAATTTCTATATTGTAATTTTGATATCTGTATTCCAGAACATTCACTTTATTGTCAAAATTATCAAAACAATGCTTGCTTTTTTATTGTGAATAGTATGAAACAGTTACTCTAGTGCTGGTTTGATATGTTAGCATTTGCATTTTTCTAGTACATTAAATTAAAATTGTACGTGCTGATGTTTATTTGCTATTTTGAATCATATTCAAAAGATCCTCTTTCAATTTTGTTTGCTCTGTAAATTATTTTGATTTAAAATTATTTTATACACACTTTTTTTTTTTAACAACGGGGCCCTTTTACTAAAGCTTAACGTGCACTAACAGACATTAGTGCACACTAAATGCTGCACATCCTTTTTTATACCTACGGGCCATGTGGCACTTAGCACACACTATGCTTTAGTAAAGGAGCCCCCATGAAAGCATGTTCTTATAAGTATTTCTAATTCTGCAATAGGTTGAAAACCAAATTCTGCTTGTTACTGAGTTGAAATGCTGTGGAAACCAACTTTACTAAATCAAGTTTAAGAAAGTAAAAGACATCATTGGTAGAGTTACAGCACCATCTGTTGTCAAACTCCAAGACTACAAAAAGTGTAATGTGTATTGCTTGATCTAACTCTGAGCTTTCCAAATTGTGGGTCAGGACCCCAACAAAACTAACATTTGGGGTCCTGATCTTGGGTGGTCTCTCCATCATTATTCTGCATTCTTGGGAGGTCATGGGGTCACAGCCAAAAAAAGATTGACAAGCACTGATCTAACTCTTGTTTATACCAACTTGAGGGTTTAATGTTAAAATCTCAAAATTAAAAACATTCTGTCAGTATATCCTTTGCTTGATTTTTATCTAGTCATGGTAGATCTTAACCTTATTTAATATGTTAATTTATATATATATATATATATATATATATATATATATATATATATATATATATATATATATATAATTAAGCAGCAGGACCCAATAAAAATATACGTGAGCAATTATTGTATATGTTTGGAAATTGTGCAATAATTAAGTGCATTCAGTTTCTGGAAGTTTTATCATTTTGCAGTTGCATCATCGTGGAATTCTCTATGTAAGGGTGTAAGCATCAGAAAGCATTCTGGCTTTCTGAACCAATGGGGTGATTTTCCAAGGGCTATTTAGCAGGAGTGGTGTCCATCTATTGAAGAAGATGCAAAGTGTCTTCTGGAACAGACTTATTAACCTACTAAGGAGGGCTTTAAATTAGTATAATTGGCAATGGATGCAGATGAACTCTAATAAAATGAAAGCCCACAGATATGTAAAACATTAAACACTTGTATAGAAATTAGAAAAAGAGGAAATATTTGGAAAGTTGTGTATACCAATGCTCATAGTAGAGAAAATAAAGTTTTAATCTAGATATTGTATTGGAAGAAACAGGCTTGGGTTTGGTAACCGTCATGGAGATGTGGTACATAAAAAGCCATGACTGGAATATAGTAATATAGGGCTATAATCTATTCAGGAAGGATGGTCTAAGAGGAAAAAGAAGAAAAGTGGCTCTATATATTAAGAATAATATTAAAGCAGCATAACTCTGTGGGTTATGAAGTAAGGAGGAGGTGCTATAGGCTAATCTGGAAAGAGAATCAAACATCTGCTTACACTGGTTTGAAGAAATGGATACTTTAAGATATTCAACATATTGCAATGAAAGCAAAAGTGTTTATTATTCCTTTATTTAAATATTTCTACCTGCCTACAATTAAAATCAACATACACAATTATAATTAAAAAAAAATACATAGATAGACAAAATAATACAGTATTCCATCTGATCAGCAAATATCAAGTCCATGTGTGTTCAAATAGGTAAGTCTTCAATAGTTTAACAAATTGAACCCTACTACTAAACTGTCTCAAGTAACCTGGCAATCTGCTCCAAATTTGAGGTCCTGCTATTGAAAAAGCTGATTTCCGTGCACTGGTATATTGCCAAGAATGCTGTATGACACAAGCCAAAAATTTCACATTCTCAGATCGCAAAGATCTGAATGGCTGATACTCCTCAATCATATATTTGAAAAATTGCAGAATACAGTGTGCGTATAATGCCTGATGAATTAAACATATAACTTTATACTGCACTCTGGAATGGATGAGTAACCAGTGCAAGGAACGGAGAATAGGAGATACATGATCATCTCGAGACACACCCACCAGTAACCTGGCAGAAGCGTTCTTTATTATTTGCAATGCGTGCATCTTGGATTCTGACAAACCCAAGTACAACGCACTGCAAAAATCAATGCGAGAAATCACCAAACTCTGAATTGCCAACCGAAAATCATATTGTCACATCGGTTTTAATTTTGTCAGCAAATGAAGTTGTAAAATGCTGACTTAACCATATGTAATATTTGATTTTTCATAGACTACTACTACTATTTAGCATTTCTATAACGCTACAAGGCATACGCAGCGCTCCACAAACATAGAAGAAAGAAAGTCCCTGCTCAAAGAGCTTACAATCTAATAGACAAAAAATAAAGTAATCAAATCAATTAATGTGTACAGGAAGGAGGAGAGGAGGGTAGGTGGAGGCGAGTGGTTACGAGTCAAAAGCAATGTTAAAGAGGTGGGCTTTCAGTCTAGATTTAAAGGTGGCCAGGGATGGGGCAAGACATAGGGGCTCAGGAAGTTTATTCCAGGCGTAGGGTGCAGCGAGACAGAAGGCGCGAAGTCTAGAGTTGGCAGTAATGGAGAAGGGAACAGATAAGAAGGATTTATCCATGGAGCAGAGTGCACGGGAAGGGGTGTAGGGAAGGACGAGTGTGGAGAGATACTGGGGAGCAGCAGACTGAGTACATTTATAGGTTAGCAGAAGAAGTTTGAACAGGATGCAAAAACGGATAGGGAGCCAGTGAAGCGACTTGAGGAGAGGGGTAGTATGAGTAAAGCGACCCTGGCGGAAGACGAGACGGGCAGCAGAGTTTTGAACCGATTGGAGAGGGGAGAGGTGACTAAATGGGAGGCCAGCAAGAAGCAGATTGCAGTAGTCTAAACGAGAGGTGACAAGGGTGTGGATGAGGGTTTTAGTAGAGTGCTTGGAAAGAAAGGGGCGGATTTTACGGATGTTGTAAAGAAAGAAACGACAGGTCTTGGCGATCTGCTGGATATGAGCAGAGAAGGAGAGAGAAGAGTCAAAGATGACCCCAAGGTTTCGAGCTGAGAAGACAGGGAGAATGAGAGTGCCATCAACAGAAATAGAAAACGGGGGGATTGGGGAGGTGGGTTTGGGGGGGAAAAATGAGAAGCTCGGTTTTGGTCATGTTTAATTTCAGGTGGCGTTGAGACATCCAGACAGCAATGTCAGACAAGCACGCTGAAACTTTGGTTTGGATGCAAGGTGAGATATCAGGGGTAGAAAGGTAGATTTGGGAGTCATCAGCATAGAGATGGTAGAAAAAGCCATGGGATGAGATTAATGAACCAAGGGAAGAAGTGTAGATAGAAAAGAGGAGGGGACCAAGAACAGAACCCTGAGGTACGCCGACAGGCAGAGGGATAGAAGTAGAAGAGGATCCACCAGAGTGAACACTAAAGGTGCAGAGGGAGAGGTAGGAAGAGAACCAGGAAAGGACAGAGCCCTGGAATCCAAGTGAGGACAGGGTATTGAGAAGTATGCTGTGATCGACAGTGTCAAAAGCAGCGGAAAGATCAAGAAGAATGAGGATGGAATATTGACCTCTGGATTTAGCCAGTAATAGGTCATTGGAGACTTTAGTAAGCGCAGTTTCGGTTGAGTGGAGAGGGCAAAAACCAGATTGTAGTGGGTCAAGAATAGCATGTGAGGAGAGAAAATCAAGGCAGCGGTGGTGAACAACATGCTCAAGTAATTTGGAGAGAAAAGGGAGGAGGGAGATGGGTCGGTAATTAGAGGGACAAGTAGGATCGAGTGAAGGCTTCTTAAGGAGAGGTGTGACCACAGCATGTTTAAAGGCAGTAGGGACAGTTGCAGTGGAAAGTGAGAGGTTGAGAATGTGACAGATAAAAGGAATAAGAGCAGGTGAGATGGCATTAAGACGGTGGGTGGGAATGGGATCAGAGGAACAGGTGGTACATTTTTAGGAATACACGCATTTTCTCTGGCACGGGCAACAGATAACCTTCCAAGTTCACAGAATGACATAGTAATAGTTCTTCATTCTTCCCAAGTATCATCAGTTCAATTTTAATATAATTCAGAACTAACTTATTTAGACACATCCATCTCTTAACCTCTATCATACATTTAGTCAACTTTTTCAGTCAAACCATTCACATCTCTATGCACTGGAAAGAAAAACTGCACATCGTCAGTATATGTCCTGTATTCTACTTGCAAATCCTGAAAAACACATCCCAATGAAGCCATATAGATGTTAAATAACAGAACGGAAAGGGCAGAACCTTGAGGTACCCCTTAAAAATTGGCTGAACCACGGAAACCTTTTCCTTACTAACCTTCATTTGATGTCCCTTCAAAAAAGAAGCAAATCATCTCAACACCAATTTATTGAATGTTGACTGGGACATTCCAGTTGTGGTGTCATTTAGAAGCAGGGAAATCATGATTTATCCACAGAAAGAACTGGAAACTGGTAATGGAACCCATACAGGAGCAGATAAATACTGGACTTGGTGTTTACGATTGGGGAGAGTGCTTCTGCTGTTGTAGTGGGTGATCATCTGGCAACCAGGGATCACCGGATGGTGTGGTTGAATAGCTGGACACATATGAAAATGGTTAATTCAGAAGCAAGGGCCCTATTCTTTAGGAAAATATGGGGAATACCTCAAGGATTCATTAGCTGGATGAGTACAACTAGAGGAATTAGAAAAACTGAAAGGAGATATTTTAAGGGCAACAAACCTTTTCATGGGCACTTTTACTAAGCTGCACTAAAAGGTTACCTGATTTATGACTAGCACGTGGGTTTCCCGCATGCTGAGGCCACTTTTAGCACAGCTGTAAAATGGCTGATTTTTAATTTCCTCAGTTAATGGCCACATGCTAATTTCCCAATTAGCGTGTGGCAATAGGGCATGAGCCCTTACTGACACATATTTAGTAGGAGAAATGGGCTCATCTGCTAACCATGTGCTAATCGGTAGATGCGCAATATAGTTGTGCTAACTGATTAGTACTGTCCACGCCAACTCTCTGCCCCATCAAACATGCCCCAGCACTAAAAAGTACAAAGTCTTTTGTAGAGTGTGAGAAGCGTGTGCAGATGCCAACCCTACCGCATGATGTCTGATTGTGCCTCACAGTAGTGTATTTCCTGCACAGTAAGTACATGTTAGTGCTTACCACCACTTAGTACAAGGACCCTTTTGTTAGGAAAGTAAATAAAAGCAAAAGGAAAAAAGAGGCTGATATGGTTTTCGAAAGAAGTAGCTGAAAAGATAGGGAAAATAAGGGTAGTTTCATAAACTACAAGAGTTTGCAGAAAGAGGAAGACAAGCAACAATATCTGGACAAGCTGATAGAAGCTGGGATAGCAGTTAGGAATGCAAAGAAGTAAATGGAAGCAAAAATAGCCTGACAGTACTAGTAGTATGGAGGAACAACATTTTTTAGATGTGTTAATGACAGGAAGAAGCACAAAACCGTCAGACTCAACAGCAAAAAGGAGGTATATGTAGAGGCTGAGGAGGATAAAACAGATTATTGAAATGAAGTTGCAAAGAGGGATACTTAAAAGCAACATCAGGAAGTTCCACCTCCTGAAGCAGCACTCAGCGAAACAAGAGGCCCTTGTTGGGGTTTAGTTCAAAATGGTGATGTAGACTGGATTATGAAATAAGAAAAGTGGATTTTGATAGTCTGTTCACTTGAAGCTTCTATATGCCTGATGGATTACTGTGGCATAAACCAAAACTGCCACTAACGCCTCCATATAGAGTCCAAATGTTATTGGCCTTTGAAATCATTCATCCAGAAAAAAGAGAACAGTGTAAAAAATCTCCACTAGCTGAAGAAAAGTGTCCTCCAAAAACTTGGAGAAAAACAGCCTAGTCTGTGTCAATCAAAAGCTAAAAATCAGAAACAAAACAATTACAAAAACTACACAATCACTGGTGAGGCTCCGTAAAGCAAAATGACAAAAAAGTCAAAAACATTAGTTAACTTAATAATAGGGAAGCAGAGCAAAATATTTTCTAGTGTTCGAATTGCAGTGCGCCAATTCCAGTGCTAGAAAATATTTTATTTACTTTTCTAACTTCGGGGTAATGCCTAGTGGTAATCGGGTAGTGCCACACACCGCCTGGTTATTGCCGGAGCCCCTACCGCCTCCTAAATAGGAGGTGGTAAGGGCTCCCTCAGGAAATGGCTGCTCAGCAAGCGTTTAACTTACCACACAGCCATTTCCTTCTTTAAAAGAAAAAAAAAACTTTTACCAATGGTGGTAAAAGCGTGCCTCGGCGTGTGGCAAACCCACACACCAGCACCACCACAGGGCCCCTTGTACCGCCATATGGTAAAAGGAACCCATAATTAGGACAATTTCTGTATCTTTCCACCACATTTTCTTGGTCTCTGATTGCATTTCTTGGTACTTAAGATCTTTTTTTTTTGTCCACACGCAATACTTGGTACTGTGGTCTATTAATAGGTACTGATACGTCTATTAATAATGCTGTTCTTGTGCTTTTCTTATTTGCTACAATGATTGCGTAAAAAGTAAAAGTACTGCAACTACAGTGAATGAACTATTGTTAATGTTTTTGTCCCAATAACTTTACTGCTCTTCAAATCAATCCACTTTGCTTTTAGCAAAACCAAATTTTGAAAAGGACTGTCACTCATGTGAATGTGCTTGTGAGTCATCAATCTAGCACAGCTAAAAAGGAGTTCAACAACTGCACTGGTGGGAAGTGGAGTGTTCAGTCTGATAAAAAGTTCCTTCAGATCAGACCAGGTTGAAAAACTACTGATGTCTTCTGACAGGGTCTGCAGGTGTAGATAAAGAGAATCTCTGTGTGAAACATTTGACTTCTATATAGCAAAGAATGCTTTATCATCATCATTGTCATTATCATCTGCATTAGAAGTAGTGCTGTATAACTCATCACTTGTATCTTCATCTTCATTATTACTGTCATGCTGTCCAGTTAAGAGAAAACTTTTGCAAAGTTGGAATCATTGTTGTTCTAACCATTTTTTGTCTGATAGCAAACTCAGTTTGAGTATCTTCCAGAACTGATGCAAGAACATTAGATGGGTGGGCACATTTCAGTCTTAAGACTAGACAAGCAGTCTTCTTCTTTAAAGACTATTATTCCAGTGGTCTGTCACCCCAACGTAAAATTTTCCATGGGATGACCAGCAGTCTGTTGTGGTAGAGACATATGTCTGCTTACCAAGAACTGCAACCAGCTTCAGCTTCATCTCCACTTCAAAGTGACCCAACTTATCACTATTCTGTTCGGCGGGAGACCAGTATCCAATTCAACAAACACAGGCAACTCTACTGTTTTCTTAGGCTATATTGTCTAACAGAAAAACTTAATATGAGATAATCCACTGTTTGACTGATGAGGTTTGCAATAGCAAACTCGCTGTTTCATTTAGTTTACCAAGGAACCATCATTTACATCTGTACTTCTTTTAATTGCAAGCATTAGATGTAACTGAGAGGGAGATGCATCAATCAAACGTTAAAAAATAAAAAACGTAAAAGTGCTTAACGATTTTTAAAAAACGAGGAATGCAGTACAAAAATGCTCCAGAAATGTTCAGATCGGTATTGCAAAGTAGGATTTATCACAGAATCGTTAAACCCGTCGTTAATCAGCGCCAAAAGCATGCGCAGAGCAGCCGAGCGTTATGCTGACTGCTCTGCGCATGCCACAAAGATGTCACAGATGTCAAAACAAAAAAAAAACCCCACAAACACGTGTGTTTCGGGAGGGAGCAAAGGTGCCCCCCCCCCCCGCTGCTCCCTGCTGCTCTCCGCTTACCCCCCCCCCCCCCCCCGCATGAAAAACTCAAATTTTAGCAGCCCCAGCCCAGGGCCGGCCCTCCTCCCTTCCTGTGTAATCTCCCACACTTGCTCCGCCTCCAGCCATGCTCCGGTCCCGTGCCCCACCCCCGCCGCCCCCCCTTAGGTCGTCGCCGCCGCTCCCCCCCTCCAACGACCCCCCCTTTGCCTTACCGGCCTGTGCAGACGTCCCAGGAAGAAAGAAGGGACGTCTGAGGAGGCCTGCTGAATTGCCGATCAGCTGTTATTGCCCGTGCAACAGAGGTGAGAGGCGCTGCACGGGCCAGTAAGGCAAAGGGGGGGTCGTTGGAGGGGGGGAGCGGCGGCGACGACCAAAGGGGGGGCGGCGGGAGCGGGGCACGGGACCGGAGCATGGCGGAGGCAGAGCTAGTGTGGGAGAATACACAGGAAGGGAGGAGGGCCGGCCCGGGGCTGCTAAAATTGGAGATTTTTCGTGGTGGTGGGGGGTGGGGGGAAGCGGGGAGCAGTGAGGGGGGGCAAGGCGTCCATACAGGATGCTCATGATGAGCGCCCTTGCCCCCTCCCGATTTTTTTTGTCTTTTTTGGTGCTGAGGGAGAGGGGAGCAGCAGCGACCTGGGGCGTCAATAAAGGACGCCCCTAACGCGCGTTTTCGCCCCCCTAGTTATTTTTTTTAATAGATTTCACTTGTAAACTTGTAGCAGACAGCCCTAACGAGAGGTACAGACCTCTCGTTAGATTTCACAGTGTTTTCGTGCGTTAAACGAATCGGAAAAGGTTAGTGCATGTCATTTCAATAGGGTTTGTAGAAGAATCCCTCATCTGCATTCCGTTTTCGTTAGCTGCTAGCTTTGTCGGTAAAAGCCCTTTGATGCATGCAGTGGATCAAAATTTCCTCGTTGGAGGGTCGTTAAATGCTCATTAAGGTTTAGTGCATCTGCCTCTAAGTAAAGGTAGTAAAACTTCAGTAAAAGTAAACGTAACCAATGTTTCCTGTACTTCTTTGTAAGTAACATTTACTTAGTTACTATATAACACTGATCAGTAGATGGGCAGCCATTGGCTACAATTGGTGTAGAAATGTTTTAAGTTCAAATGAAAGTAACATTTTTCAGTGAGATACACTTTGTAAACAAGATCACTAAGTTGCATTTGTGCTTTGACCAATTTGTATAGGAGGAGACATCCTCTGAGATTATGGAGAAGGAGAACATTTCTGTGGAGGTTTTAGTGCAGTCAGAGCATTCTAAATGGGACTAATTTAAACTTCCTGTGTGGGTGGGTTTTTCTCACCTTCTGGCAGGAATAAAGGTGAGAGGGAGTTCCCTTGATCCTGTTCCTTTGGATTTACTGAAAATGCCAATGCATGGTTTGTTGCTATTATTATATAACATAGTATGTAGAAGTTTGGAGGAAGGGATTGTTCCTGTAATTTGGAAGCAGGCTGTAGTATGTCTGGTGCCCAAATATGCTGATCTGGCAAATTTTAGACATCGCTCTGATCTCTGTTTGCTGGTGAAGGTGATAGAAAAAGTGTTTCTCCAACAATTGGTGACATATGTGGATGAGATTGGGGCCCTTAGTTCTTTTCATTCGGAATTTAGAGTCAGGCATGGAACTGAAATGCTACTGGCCCAGCTCCTTAGTGGTGTGAGGAGTCATTTGGATAAGCGTTGGCCGTTTCATTGGATTTAGCCGTCACGTTTGACTTATTACATCACCAATTGTTATTGAATAAGCTGTCGGCGATTGACCTTTCGCAACATGTGCTGGATTGATTTAAATCCTTTCTTACTGGATGCACTTTTCATGTACAGGGTGCTGTTGCAAGTTCCTCATCGTATCCTCTCTCATGTGGTGTTCCACAAGGGTCGTCCCTTTCACTCAGGGTGAGCCAGGTGTTTCCGCTGACGTGCGGGGACATCTGGATGTTGTGGCATCTCTGCTGGCTCCCCCCTCTTCCTCCTCCTCCCCTGCCTAGACACCTGTGTCCTCAATGTCCTCTTCTCCCTTCAGAGGTGGCATGTCATCATAATCTGCTGCTGCTGCAGCCTGATCTTACAGGCCCTGTTGCTCAGCAGGACCAGCAGCAGCAGCATCTGCTGCCTCTGGAGTGGCCTTCTCACTATCGCCCTGCGCAGCTGCAGCCTCTGCCTCTGCAAGGAAGGAGCAAAGGACATGTTAGCATGACCAGACTTTGGACATTCAAAGATATTGGCACAACAAACAGGGATAAGGTATAAGCAGACTGGCCTCCAAGGGGAAAAGGAAGCAGGTGGCCAAACACACCATTTGAAAACACCTGGACACACAGCCTCAATAGGGTAGGAGAGGTGTCGTCCTCTTCACTTTCTCCTCTTCATTCTCCTTTTCCCACTCAAGGCCTGCCTAGTGGTTAAAACATATGACATCATTCAGGGGTGGCTGGTTTAAACCCATGCCCTAGTCACTATAATGCAGAGCTAGCTATTTACTTGACCTGGTTACATTTAGCACTCCCCCCCCCCCCCCCCCACCCAGGAAAGTAAACATCACCATACTTAGAAGCATAGGAGACAACTTTTCAACATATTCTCCCTCTATTTTGCATCCCTTTCCTTATTCAAAACTTGACTCTTCACTCTTCTATATAAACATCTCTAAAAAGGGTTATCCTCATTGGCGCAAAATTACCAGTCAATGTAAATAAAATAAAAACATATCCAAAGGGAGAACACACCAGCAAGTCTGCCAGAAAAATAAACCCATAGGAGCTAAGCCTACTATTCACAAATCACTACTTTCCTTTCTCATACCACGGAACAATGCAGGAATTCCCACTAAATATGTAACCAAGAACTTCTTGGTTAGGTAGAGGTGTGCAAAGATTAAATTTTAATCGCATCATTAATCATGGGAGATTCTCTCATGCCCCCTCCCCAGCCCTCACCCAGATTATCTCATGCCCTTCCCCAGCCTCTTCCCAGTTTCTCTCATGTTCACTCCCTCCCCAGTATTCATCCAGATTCTCTCATGTCTCTCTCCCCAGCCTCTTCCCCAGTTTCTCTCATGCCCCCTCCCTCCCCAGCCTTCATCCAGATTCTCTCATGCCCCCTGCCACCTCCCCAGCCTCTCATCCAGTTTTTTCATACCCCCTCCCTCCCCAGCCTTCATCCAGATTCTTTCAACCCTCCATTGCCCCAGGTACAAAATAAGTACCTGTATATATGTAAACCGCTTTGAATGTAGTTGCAAAATACCACAGAAAGGCAGTATATCAGGTCCCATTTCCCCTTCCCCTTCATGCCCTTCTCCAGTCTCTCCCCAAGTTTCTCTTATGCCCCCTCCCTCCCCAGCCTTCATCTAGATTATCACATGCCCTCTGCCACTTTCCCAGCCTCTTCTCCAGTTTCTCTCATGCCCCTCCCTCCCCAGTCTGCATTCAGATTCTCTCATGGCCCTTGCCCCCTACCCAGCTCTTCTCACAGTTTCTTTCATGCCCTTCCCTCTTCAGCCTTCATCCAAAGTCTTTTCCCTCCCCCAGCCTTCATCCAGATTCTTTCATGCTCCTTCCCCAGCCTCTCCCCCAGTTTCTTTCATGCCCCTTTCCCCAGCCTCTCCCCAGTTTCTCTCATGCTCCCTCCCTCCTCACCCTTCATCGATTCTCTCATGCCCCTTGCCTCTTCCCCCAGTCTCTCCTTCAGTTTATCTCATGCCCCTCCCTCCCCAGTCTTCATCCAGATTCTCTCATCCCTCCCCCCCCCCCCCCCCCCACATGTTTACATTTACAGCAGGGTTCAGGATCCAGATTTGTGCTCCTTCCTTAGTGCTCCTTTTCTCCCCTGCAGGGATGGACTCTGCAGATACTTCAGCTAGTACCCAACTTCCTGCCACCTGCCTGTTCTGGTGTGTGTACATGATAATGTTTGAATTACTGTCTATACATGTGGCTATGATTTCTGAACATGCAACATCATTAAAGGCCAGACTTTTAAAAGCCCAGTTGGGTATATATGCTAATCTCAAACATGTTTCAGACATATCCATCTACTTGCTCCCATGATGTTACTGAATTCTATCATTCTGTCTCACTGTATTTTCAAATGTAAGCTACATTGAACCCAAGTTTGCATGGGATAATGTGGGATGTAAATATATGTATATAAAAATCCTTTATCTTCCACCTTTGAAGGCACTGCCTATCCAACTGGATGGTGATATCACAAGGAAAGCAAGTGTGGTCCAGTGAAGACTAACTCAAAATAACCTGTTCCCTTAGCTGGGATCTAGTATTACCATATTTAACATGCGACCATACCATGTCTTTGTGGTTATGTTCACTAATAAGTTAAATGATTAACTGGCTTTCTTGAAAGGATTATATAACCTTTGGATACATGACTAGAAACACAAATATATACTTATTTATTCAATATCACAATTCATCATGTACGGCTACAAAACAACCTTTTAGGGTGGATAGTGTTCACAATGAGTTCCTTTTATTGTCGACCATTTAGAAGAGATAAGAGTCTTTAGTTTTGGCACAGTATAAGTCATAGTAACATAGTAGATGATGGCAGAGAAAAACCTGTACGGTCCATCCAGTCAGCCCAACAAGAAAAACTCATATGTGCTACTTTATATGTACACCTGACCTTGATTTATATCTGTCATTTTCAGGGCACAGACCGTAGAAGTTTACTCAGCACTAGCCCCGCCTCCCAACCACCGGTGCTGCTACCCAATCTCTGCTAAGCTTCTGAGGATCCATTCCTTCTGAACAGGATTCCTTTATGTTTATCCCACGCATTTTTGAATTCCGTTATCGTTTTCATCTCCACCACCTCTCGCGGGAGGGCATTCCAAGTATCCACCACCCTCTCCGTGAAAAAATACTTCCTGACATTTTTATTGAGTCTACCCCCTTTAACCTCATTTCATGTCCTCTAGTTCTACCGCCTTCCCATCTCCAGAAAAGGTTCGTTTGCGGATTAATACCTTTCAAATATTTGAACGTCTGTGTCATATCACCCCTGTTTCTCCTTTCCTCCAGGGTATACATGTTGAGGTCAGCAAGTCTCTCCTCATACGTTTTGTAATGCAAATCCCATAACATTTTTGTAGCTTTTCTTTGCACCGCTTCGATTTTTTTTACATCCTTAGCAAGATACGGCCTCCAAAACTGAACACAATACTCCAGGTGGGGCCTCACCAATGACTTGTAGAGGGGCATCAACACCTCTTTTCTTCTGCTGGTCACACCTCTCTCTATACAGCCTAGCAACCTTCTGGCTATGGTCACCACCTTGTTACACTGTTTCGTCGCCTTCAGATCCTCAGATACTATCACCCCAAGATCCCTCTCCCTGTCTGTACATATTAGACTCTCACCGCCTAACACATACATCTCCCGTGGATTTCTACTCCCTAAGTGCATCACTTTGCATGTGTTTGCATTGAATTTTAATTGCGAAACATTAGTCCATTCTTCTGGCTTCTGCAGATCCTTTTTCATGTTTTCCACTGCCACCGGGGTGTCCATTCTGTTACAAATCTTGGTGTCATCCGCAAAAAGGCAAACTTTACCTTCTAACCGTTCTGTAATGTCACTCACAAATATATTGAACAGAATTGGCCACAGCACCAATCCCTGAGGCACTCCACTACTCACCTTTCTCTCATCTGAGTGAATTCCATTAACCACCACCCTCTGGCGTCTGCCCGTTAACCAGTTCCTAATCCAGTTCACCACGTTGTGTCCTATCTTCAGCCTGTCAGTTTATTCAAGAGCCTCCAGTGGGGAACCGTGTCAAAAGCTTTGCTGAAATCTAAGTAGATTACATCAATAGCACGTTCCTGAATCAATTCTCTGGTCACCCAGTCAAAGAATTCAATGAGATTCGTTTGGCACGATTTACCTTTGGTAAAACCATGTTGTCTCGGATCTTGCAACTTATTGGCTTCCAGGAAATTCACTATCCTTTCCTTCAGCATCGCTTCCATTACTTTTCCAATAACCGAAGTGAGGCTCCATTGCCCCTGGTACAAAATAAGTACCTGAATATATGTAAACTGCTTTGAATGTAGTTGCAAAAATCTCAGAAAGGCAGTATATCAAGTCCCATTTCCTTTTCCCTTACTGGCCTGTAGTTTCCAGCTTCTTCCCTATCAAAATGTTTGTGACGAGGGACCACATCTGCTGTTCTCCAAACCCACGGAAACTCTCTTGTCTCCAAGGATTTATTAAACAAATCTTTAAGAGGACCCGCCAGAACCTCTCTGAGCTCCCTCAATATCCTGGGATGGATGCCGTCCGGCCCCATAGCTTTGTCCACCTTTAGATTTTCAAGTTGTTCATAAACACTCGCTTCTGTGAACGATGCTATATCCAATCCATTCTCATATGTAGTTTTGCCAGTCAATCATGGTCCTTCTCCAGGACTTTCTTCAGTGAAAACAGAACAAAAGTATTTGTTTAGCAAATTTGCTTTTTCTTCATCATTATCCACATAGCGGTTCGCAGCATCTTTCAGTCTCACAATTCCATTTTTGTCTTCCTCCTTTCACTAATATACCTGAAGAAATTTTTGTCGCCCCTCCTTAACATTTCTAGCCAATTGTTCTTCCGCTTGTGCTTTCAACAGACGTATTTCTCTCTTGGCTCCTTTCAGTTTCATCCAGTATTCCTCTCTGTGTTCCTCTTCTTTTCTGTATTTCATGAATGCCAACTCTTTAGCCTTTATTTTCTCAGCCACTTGCTTGGAGAACCATATCGGTTTTCCTTTTTCTCTTGCTTTTATTTACGCTCCTTACATAAAGGTTTGTGGCCATATGCATAGCTTCTTTCAGCCTGGACCACTGCCCTTCCACTTCTCGTATGTCCTCCAAGCCCATCAGCTCCTTCCTCAGGTATTCCGCCATTTTACTAAAGTCAGCATGCTTGAAATCCAGGACTTTGAGTTTTGAGTGGCTGCCCTTCACTTCAGCTGTTATATCAAACCAAACTGTTTGATGGTCACTGCTGCCCAGGTGGACATTTGACACACTATCCCCATTTGTGAGCACCAGATTCAGTGTCGCTCCCTCCCTCGTGGGTTCTGTCATCATTTGTCGGAGCAGAGCATTTTGAAAAGCATACACAAACTTTCTACTTCTTTCCAATTTTGCAGATGGAACTTCTTTCCGATTCCGCAGCACAAGAACAAAATATAAGAAAACCAATGGTCAACATTAATGGCTTTAGTCATGTTGAAACAAATGAGACATCTGCATGAAACAAAATATTTATTTTTATTTTGACATAAATCCACATATCCCTGAAATATGCTTAAAACTGAATAATCCATTTCGTATTTAAAATGTAGATTTCTACAAAACAGATGAAATGAAAATGTGATTCCACCTGTCCCAATGAAAGGAGAGTTTAATTTTACTTACATTTAATTTCATTTACTTACATTTACTTACAACACCAGGGTTCCCAAGGCAGATTACAACAACAGTTAAGATGAGCCCATCAAGAAACAGGATATGCTCTCTGAAATCTGGCCATCTGTGTTGTATAGAACAACGTAGAAAAATTTGCACAAAATGCAGAGTTTATAACTGCTGTTTCCACCAACTACAATAATTTTTAAGTTGTTGATATTCAATTTTTATTTCATTATATTTATATCTATGATATTTATATCTACATATGGGAAGCTTTCAAATAAATAAATAAAAAGCTGTCAAATAAGTACAAAAAAAATGTTGTCCTCCACCCTTTAAGGCACTGCCTATCCAACTAGAACACCTTTTGACTTTTTATAGATGGACCACACAGCCCCTTATTTGTAATAATCTTTTGCTATTGTTTTAGATGGCTTCAGCCCAAATAATTGGCTAGATAGGCTCATACTGTCTCCTGTTTTCAATGATCTAACCACCTTCCAGAACACCTCTCTCCTTCCCACCTGCCAAGCCCAACCCAGCAGAGTAACACTTCTTTACTGGATCCAGCACCCTTCTTTCTCCCTCCCCGCAGTTTTCCTACCTTGCCTACGTAGCGGCACATCAGCGATTGAAGCAGGGCTGCCTCGGAGCCTCGGCCTTCCCTGGAACATATCCTGCCCTCCTTATCTCTGAAGTAACTTCTTGTTTCTGTGAGGGCAAGCAGAAATTAAGTTACAGAGTAGGGCAGGGTATGCTCCGGGGATGGCTGAGGCTCCGAGGCAGCTCTGCCATCTGTCCTGCTTCAATCATTGTGGTGCCACTATGGAGGCAAAGTGGAAGGATCGCGGAGAAAGAGAAGGGGAGATGCCTTAATCGGGAGCATCAGTGGACAGTCAGGGGCCTGAGACAGGAATGTGGGTGGGTTTTCCTGGGGGCTACTTGGACAGGATCATTATCACGCAGCCAGAAGAGGCTGGGATAATAGAATACTGTGCCTCTGGGAAATGGCCCAATGATTTACAGGGGGGGGATGAGAGAGGGTAATGCCCAGTGGTTTATCAGAGGGCCCTATGATTTACAGTAAGAGAGTTTTATGAGAAGATAAGATTGACACAAATTATTAAATCAGGGGTGGGGGTTTGAATAATAAAAATGTTAGTTCGGACCTATGCAGGGTCTTTGTTAGCCTGAACCCCTGCCAAGACCTGAGGAACTGAGGGGATATCCTGTCCTGGCAAAAGAAAGGGAGGACTTTGGGAGCACAGTGTAGCATTTCTGCCCACTAGCAGGGGTGACTAGAAGTGGAGAATTAGCCCTCTGAGAAGCGATTGAGAACTCAGAGAGTTGGACAGAGAAGTATCCTGCTAGGGGAAGAAGGTGGGTGAGGGGAACCACACCTTGAAGATTGGATGGACAAAGGAGGTCCGGTCTTTGCATAAGCCTGGTCCTGGGAAAGATCCCCATGGTATCTGAAACAGTGATGAGGGGGTCAGCTCTCGGATTGTTCTGCCAAGCATAGAACCCGACACATGCCGGGAATGACAGTGTTTTGTCTTAGTGGATCCATTGTACTGTTTTTGTGAATTGCAACCTGATTGAGACTGTTTACGGGTTTTTCCATTCAGTACAGTTGGAATATTTTTTAAATAAAAGCAGGTGTGTGAGTGGATTTCATGAAGTGAAACATTAGAGAGACTGGGTTTTGCGGGGAGTCCTCCCAGCCCCGGTACAAATCTGATTTGTGGGTTTTTGTGTATTCTGGTCAGGGTACCTACCCCAAAGAGCTTAGCTGACATCCTAATAGCTGAAACGTGGCTGCATTGGGCTGGGTTTGAAATAAAGTGATTGTTTTACCATATTGCATTGGAATTTTTTTCTAACTCCACTTCTTTTCCATTGGAATGTTGAATTTTGCCTCTATTTTTCATGCTGTCACATGAGAGTGTACTGAATGCATGTGTACATATGCTATAATACTGTTCTGTGAATAACATTTTTATGATACCAACATTTATGTGCAGAGTAGCATTCAAGCACATGCACAGATGTATGTACATGCAACTCAAATGCGATACAATTTTCCTGAGCAAACCCATAAGCAGACCCTTTACCCTTGTCTCCCACACTCAGCTGCTGAATATTAATGATTCACTTAAAATTGAACATTCCATCAAAGTACTAGGAGTTATAATAAACTCCCTCAGGTTAAGAATTGATATAAAAGATGCTTCTTTAAAATTCAACAACTGAGAGATATTCGATCATACTTTTTAAATAATCAATATGCTATATCGGTGTAGGCTCTAATCTTATTTCAGATGGATTATTGCAACTCTCTTTATGCTGACCAGTGGCGTAGCAAGGGTGGGGCGGTGGGGGCGATCCGCCCCAAGTGCATGCCACTGGGGGGGTGTCGGCTCCACTGGTTCCCTGCTCCCTCTGCCCCGGAACAGGTTACTTCCTGTTCCGGGGCAGAGGGAGCAGGGAACCAGTGGAACCGACATCCCCCTAGCAGCGTACACACAGCAGGCAAGAATGCACTCGGGGGAGGGGCTTGGGTGATGCGCCGAGGGGGGGGGGGGGGTTGCGCAGCGGTGAACTGCCCCGGGTGGCAGCTGCCCTCGCTGCACCACTGATGCTGACATTTCTGCTACTTTAATGAGAAAAGATCCAACTACTACAAAACACAGCAGCCAGGTTAATCTTTAGACAAAAAAAGTTATGATCATGATACGCCACTCTTTTATGTTCCTTTCACCGGCTGCCATTGAAAGCCATGTGACATTTAGCTTGTTTTGTTTTTAAGCCTTAGGAAAGTATAGCTCCTGAGCTTCTTTCTAGTCTGATTTTTCATCACTCGGTTAGACATTCATCTAGATTAAAAGAAAATTCCATTTTTCATTTTCCACATTTAAATCTGTTCGCTACACAAGGATTTATGAAAGGTATTTTTTGAATCAAATGATTTATACTTGGAATGTTTTACCATCTTTTCTAACACAGGCACCTTCTTATGTTATTTTTCATAAACCAAAACTTGTTTGTTTCAAAAATATCTAATTTAGCCTTGTAATAATTTCTCTTTTTTTATTGTAATTCATTCTCTTTTGTAAACTGCTTTGGACCAATTGTTGGGATTAAGAAGTCTATAAGTAAGTAGATTAGTTTAGATTAGATTGGTCCAGTACTTATGCTCTTTGTATCTGCACACCTCTCACATGTTTTAAAAAAGTTGTGACTCATTATGTTCACGGTAAAGGGAAGAAACAGGCATAGAATTCCTACTGATGCTATCACAGAAGTTTCAAGCTAACCTATTCCACCTCCGTAGATGACCTGGTGTTAAAGCCCAGGCATTGTGCTCAGCCTTTTGGTTTTCTACATACTTCTGTGCATCTGTGCTGAATAGCCAATAGCATCATTACCATGTGCACTAGTGTTTGTGCTAGTCTTCATGCGCAGTTAACTTCTGTGCAAAACCCATGTTTGAATGGGGAACCCAGAAAATTGTGCACTTTTATGCATCAGCCCTCAGTTTTAACTTATCCCATTGCATAAACTGCATTTCTGTTTCTGGAATGGAAATCAGAATTGCAAGCACCAAAATTCCTTGGCTGCACTGACACCTGATAACAGGGAGCTATCTATTAATCATGCAGATAGCGGCTTCAGTGATCTCTACTAGCCACTGTGAAATGAACATGTTAAACATTTTATTCCCTATATTTATAAGATTTTGACTTTTTTTCAGAAGGCAACAAAATCTTAGACTAACACATAGGAGGCTGCACACAAACTAATTTAAGAATGACAAACAAGTATAGCAATTTGGTGCCACCTAGTGGATTATTGATGACTAAACTATGCTTAAATCATGCCAATTGTGCAATTGAAAGATTAGGTAGATTTAAAAATTCCTGGAAAAAAGGTATGATTTCTCTGGATTTTAAGTCTGAGTATTATGGAATATAGACTGTTCATTTTAATACTATCATTTGTTAGTAGGCTGATTTGTTATAGCTGATTTTATTTTGCTTTTGCTGTTTATGTTACACATGCCCCATAAGAACATAAGAATTTAAGAACATAAGTATTATCATACTGGGATAGACCAAAGGTCCATCAAGTCCAATATCCTATTTCCAACAGTGGCCAATCCAGGTCACAGGTACCTGGCAAGATCTCAAAACAGTAAAAGAGACTTTATGCTGCTTATCCTAGAAATATGATTTATAACTTGTCCCAAACACCCATATTTTCTACAGAGTTCTAGTTTTGTAATGATACAAGAGCCTCTAATTGGGCCTTCAATGAATTCAATATTTTGAATTCCAATGCATGATGTTTCTCTGCTTGTTCTAAATCATGTAGTATACATTTTTGAAAAACAAGAATATAAAATGTATACTACATGATTTAGAACAAGCAGAAAAACATCATGCACTGGAATTCAAAATATCAAATTTATCGAAGGCCCAATGAGAGGCTCTTGTATCATTACAAAACCAGCAAGAAATATTGATTGTTCGAGTGGATAATGGTGGAGCAGTGACCTTATGGGATGTAAATAAATATCTTGCGGAAGCATACAAGCAGTAGCAAGATGGGACAATTTACAGAAAACTCTCTTCTGACCCTACCTCTGAAAGTTTGGAGCAAATTAAAGAATGGGTATTAGAGGCTGCCGATGATTCAATATTAGCTTCAAGAGAAGCTCGTTTTTTGATTTTTGAACATCCAAATGTGCCCAGAATCTATTTTCTTCCCAAAGTACACAAAAATATTCAGGAACCACCGGTCATCCGATTGTGTCACTTTGTAACACGGTTCTGGAACCATTATCAAAATTTCTGGATTTTTTCTTGAAACCTGCAGCACAACATGTACAATCTTATTTACAGGACACCACAGATTTTTTAAGATGCCTTCATGAGGTAGAGCTCCAGGATGAATCTATATTTGTAACAGTGGATGTCACTTCGTTATATACTGTAATTCAGCAAGATGAAGTTTTATCAATAATTTTGGAGATACTTGATAAGTGACCTTCGCCTCAGCGTATTTCTAAACAATTTCTAATGAGATTGGCACACCTTGTCATCAACAGGAATTATTTTTTCTTCCAAGGGGAATATTATGCGCAACAACAAGGTGTTGCGATGGGGGTGAATCTAGCACCATCTATAGCAACACTGTATTTGGCAAAATTTGAAGAAAAATTTGTATATGGTTCAAGTGAATTTCAGAATATTTCCCTTTGGAAGCGTTTTTTAGATGACATTTTTTTCATTTGGAATGGTACATGTCAGCTGCTGATGGATTTTATGGATGAATTGAATTCTTGTCAATCAAATTTGAGGTTTACTTGTCATCATCATGCTCAAGGATTGGAATTCTTGGATGTTTGGGTTTATAGATTAAACAATCAGTTGCACACTACTCTCTTTCAGAAACCTGCCACATGTAAGACTTTATTGCATTTTTCCAGCTCCCATCCCTACCACTAGAAAGCTAGCTTACCGATTAGCCAGTTTTTAAGAATAAAAAGAATTTGTTCAAATAACACTGCATTTGAAACCCAAGCATTAGCGATGACCAAGCGCTTACAAGAACGCAGTTATCTGAGATCGATTGTGCGAAAAGCCTATTTGAGAGTGAAATTTTCACAGAGAGAATTGCTATTACAATACCGGTCAAAAGAAGAAGATGATAAATTAGTAGCAGTGATCCCTTACTCTCCTTTAAGCTCCAGGATTAACAGTATCATTCACCTGCATTGGCAGATGCTACAAATGTACGATTGCTTTTCAGAACATCCAATGTGTGCGTTTAGTCGCAGTAAGACATTAGGTGAGATATTCACCTATAAATGTTTGGACTATGTGAACAACTCTCCTGATGTTTTGGGGCACTTCAAATGTGGATCTTGCCAGTGGTGTGAATTGACTAAGGTCTCATATGGCAATATTCTTTGACTGAAAGACTGAAGTGGTTAACTGGATTAGGAACTGGTTGATGGACAGAAGCCAGAGGGTGGTGGTTAATGGAATTCGCTCGGAGGAAGGAAAGGTGAGTAATGGAGTGCCTCAGGGATCGGTGCTGGGGCCGATTCTGTTCAATATATTTGTGAGTGACATTGCTGAAGGGTTAGAAGGTAAAGTTTACCTTTTTGCAGACAATACTAAGATTTGCAACAGAGTGGACACCAGGGAGGGAATGGAAAACATGGAAAAGGATCTGCAGAAGCTAGAAGAATGGTCTAAGGTTTGGCAATTAAAATTCAATGCGAAGAAATGCAAAGTGATGCACTTAGGGAGTAGAAATCCACAGAAAACATATGTGTTAGGCGGGGAGAATCTGATAGGTACGGACGGGGAGAGGGATCTTGGGGTGATAGTATCTGAGGATCTGAAGGCGACGAAACAGTGTGTCAAGGCGGTGGCCATAGCGAGAAGGTTGCTAGGCTGTATAGAGAGAGGTGTGACCAGCAGAAGAAAAGAAGTTTTAATGCCCCTGTATAAGTTGTTGGTGAGGCCCCACCTGGAGTATTGTGTTCAGTTTTGGAGGCCATACCTTGCTAAGGATGTAAAAAGAATTGAAGCGGTGCAAAGAAAAGCTACGAGAATGGTATGGGATTTGCGTTACAAGACGTATGAGGAGAGACTTGCTGACCTGAACATGTATACCCTGGAGGAAAGGAGAAACAGGGGTGATATGATACAGACGTTCAAATATTTGAAAGGTATTAATCCGCAAACGAACCTTTTCCGTAGATGGGAAGGCGGTAGAACTAGAGGACATGATATGAGATTGAAGGGGGGCAGACTCAAGAAAAATGTCAGGAAGTATTTTTTCACGGAGAGAGTGGTAGATACTTGGAATGCCCTCCCGCGGGAGGTGGTGGAGATGAAAACGGTAGCGGAATTTAAGCATGCGCGGGATAAACATAAAGGTATCCTGTTCAGAAGGAATGGATCCTCAGAAGCTTAGTGGAGATTGGGAGGTGGGGCTGGTGTTTGGGAGGCGGGGCTAGTGCTGGGCAAGACTTCTACGGTCTGTGCCCTGAAAGTAGCACATATGAGTTTATCTTGTTGGGCAGACTGGATGGATCGTGCAGGTCTTTTTCTGCCGTCATCTACTACTTTACTATCCAGCTTATAATTGAAAAAGAAAAACGCCTATATTGCGACCCAAATCGGGAGATAGACGTTTATCTCACAAAAACGAATAAAGCGGTATAATCGAAAGCCGAATTTGGACGTTTTCAACTGCACTCCGTCGCGGATGCGGACAAAGTTGATGGGGGCGTGTCAAAGGCGTGGTGAAGGCGGAACTGGGGCGTGGTTATCGGCTGATCAGAGATAGGCGCCTTTCGCCGATAATGGAAAAAAAATATGCATTTTTAGCGAGAATTTAGGGCACTTTTCCTGGACCCTGTTTTTCCACGAATAGGGCCCCAAAAAGTGCCCTAAACGACCAGATGACCACTGGAGGGAGTCGGGGATGACCTCCCCTGACTCCCCCAGTGGTCACAAACCCCCTCCCACCACAAAAATATGCCGTTTCACAACTTTTTATGTTCACCCTCAAATGTCATACCCACCTCCCTGGCAGCAGTATGCAGGTCACTGGAGCAGTTATTAGGGGGTGCAGTGGACATCAGGCAGGTAGACCCAGGCCCATCCCCCCCACCTGTTACACTTGTGCTGGTAAATGGGAGCCCTCCACACCGCCCCCCAAACCCACTGTACCCACATGTAGGTGCCCCCCTTCACCCCTTAGGGCTATAGTAATGGTGTAGACTTGTGGGTGGTGGGTTTTGAGGGGGATTTGGGGGGCTCAACACACAAGGGAAGGGTGCTATGCACCTGGGAGCTCTTTTACCTTTTTTTTTTGTAACAGTGCCCCCTAGGGTGCCCGGTTGGTGTCCTGGCATGTGAGGGGGACCAGTGCATTACGACTCCTGGCCCCTCCCACGAACAAATGCCTTGGATTTATTCGTTTTTGAGCTGGGCGCTTTCATTTTCCATTATCGCTGAAAAACAAAAACGCCCAGCTCACAAATTGTCGAATAAAACATGGACATCTATTTTTTCCCAAAATACGGTTCGGTCCGCCCCTTCACGGAACTGTTCTTGGAGATAAACGCCCATGGAGATAGGCGTTTTCGTTCGATTATGCCCCTCCACGTTATGCATGTTCTCATACTACCTGCCTGACTAGTAATATAGTGTATGCAATTGTATGCCCTTGTCAGAAAGTGTATATCGGCAGATCGAGTCGCTCGGCATGTGCTTGGTTAAATGAGCACAAATCCAGGATTAAGAATCAGGTCCATACCGCACCATTAGTGCAACATTGGATGGAATTCCATCATTTGTTAACTGATATTAAATGGAGAATTCTAGATCATGTGCTGTTGGGGTGGGAGGGTGGAAATGCGAGTCAACTTTTAAATTTCAAAGAACAGCGTTGGATTTTTCAACTACAAACATTACAACCTGCAGGGCTTAATTCTGAGATTGACTGGTGGTCCCTGGTTTGATTGGGTGCTGAGGTATTTCTATGACCCAATCAGAAGACACGTTGTGTGATCAGCTGTGTACTATTTAAATTAAGCGTTGGTGCCGAGATGCCGCAGCCATTTTTTTCAAATTTTTGTAGGAGCATGACTATTCTGTAGCTGTGAGTGTATATATGTATATATATATATATATATATATATATATATATATATATATATATATATATATATATATATATATATATAAGGAGAGAAACATCTTTATATTATATATGGAAGTAGTAGAAGGTATTACATTATGTTAACAGCTTATCTTATGTTTTTTTAGAGAACCTCTTCCCTGAGGAAGTTATCGAAACCTGGCCATGTTGGCGGAGGTTCTCCTGCTGTTAAAATTGCTGCTGATGTAAAAGATGTGCTGTTGTAGTTTTTCAGTTTTTAAGAAAAATGCTGAAAGAATTCCAAAAATAAGCAGAAACAATTTTTTTAAAAAAGGTAAAACTGGTTGATCCATGACGATTTGCGCCTCAACCATTTTCTCTTAATTAACATTGAGTTCGCATGGTGTGAGCTGCATTAATATCTGAAGATCCCCAAAGTATGAAAACATTGTACGAGAGTGGCTGTAATACTGCTTGAGAATCTTTGCTACAGAGGAATATTATTATGAAGTGAATACAACTATGCGATAAGACAGACCAAAAGATTATACTATAAAGCTCAAATAGGGACAGATTACAAAGACATGAACAAGTTATACAAACTTTTGGACAAACTCATAGACACTAACCCGGTCACTACATCGAATGCAGACATCCCATCTGCGGACGAACTTGCCAAGCACTTCAAAGGAAAAATTGTCAATCTACACAGTATACTATCTCAGAATAACACCGACCTTGAAAGCTTTCTTAATGAGCTGGACTGAAACCCAGGAGAATACCCAGCTGACTGAACTTGGCAGAACTTCACCAGCCTCACTATCGATGCAGTTGCCCAGGCGGTCAGAAGGTTCTCCACCACCCACTGCAAACTCGATACATGTCTCAACTATCTAATGAAATCAGCCCAGAACGTTTCATAGTAGACCTCACATCCCATCTAAACTACATGCTTCAACAAGGACTCTTCCCTAAGGAAAAAGGCTATATCCTACTCACACCGATACCTAAAGACACCAAGAAAAAAACAAATGAAATCACTAACTACCGTCCAGTAGCATCCATCCTGCTGACAACAAAACTGATGGAAAGCATGGTAGCCAAACAACTTACAGAATACATAGACAAATTCTCTATACTCCATGAATCGCAGTCTGGCTTCCGACCCCTCCACAGTACAAAAACAGTACTAGTCACCCTCCTAGCCAATTTCAAACAGGAAATAGCAATATTAGGCAAAAACATCTCCCTCCTCCAATTCGACATGTCTAGTGCATTCGATATGGTAGACCACAATATACTAATAAGATTACTAGATAAGCTTGGGATTGGAGGCAACATACTTAACTGGATCAAGAGTTTCCTAACCACAAGAACATATCAAGTAAAGTCAAACTCAAACATCTCATCACCGTGGAAAGCAGATTGCGGAGTACCACAAGGATCAATGATGACCCCACTAGCCAAGTCCTTATCCAACCAAGGCCTTAACCCTTTTCTATATGCAGACGACATCACAATATACATACCTTTCAGATCTAAACCATCAGAAATCACCAACGAGATTAAGACCAGTCTGGACATCATGGACTCCTGGGCAATGGCATTCAAACTAAAACTCAATAAAGAAAAAACACAGAGTCTCATTATCTCATCCCAACACAACGCTGCCCATCCCACAACTATTAAAACCCTAGACTATTCCTTCCCCACCTCAGACAGCCTGAAAATCCTTGGCATTACCATTGGCCACAACTTAACACTAGAGAGCCAAGCCACAACCACAATAAAGAAAATGTTTCACACAATGTGGAAACTCAAACATGTGAAACAATTCTTCCCGAGAGGAATTTTTTGCAACATGATACAATTAATGGTACTAAGCCACGCTGACTACTGCAATGGAATATACGCAGGATAGAAAGAACAGATCCTAAAGAAATTGCAGACTGCTCAGAACACGACAGCTAGGCTCATCTTTGGTAAAACACGATTTGACAGTGCACAACCCCTCCGCGAAAAACTACACTGGCTTCCAATCAAAGAATGAATTGCATTCAAAATCTGTTCATTGGTTCATAAAATAATCCACGGTCTAGCTCCGGAATACATGATAGACCTGATCGACTTACCAACAAGAAACATAACCGAATCAGCAAGAACATACCTAAATCTTCACTTCCCTAGATGTAAAGGACTCAAATACAAATCATCATATGCGTCCAGTTTCTCCTACATTAGCACACAATTGTGGAACGCATTACCAAAAGCCTTGAAAAATATGAATGACCACCTAAACTTTTGGAAAAACCTAAAAACTCACCTGTTCAAAAACGCTTACCCCACCGATCCAACATAAATGCCCGATCTCTGCAGTACAATGGAACTAAATCACGTTATAGACTGGACACAAATCTTCCACTGCACGATAATTTGCACCAAATTATCTCTATCGAACTACCTAACCACACGATTACCTTACTACTACTACTACTATTTAACATTTCTAGAGCGCTACTAGGGTTACGCAGTGCTGTACAGTTTAACAAAGAAGGACAGTCCCTACTCGAAGGAGCTTACAATCTAAAGGACGAAATGTCAAGTTGGGGCAGTCAAGATTTCCTGAATAGAGGTGTAGTGGTTAGGTGCCGAAGGCGACATTGAAGAGGTGGGCTTTGAGCAAGGATTTGAAGATGGGCAGGGAGGGTGCCTGGCGTATGGGCTCAGGGAGTTTATTCCAAGCATGGGATGAGGCGAGGCAGAAAGGGCGGAGCCTGGAGTTGGCGGTGGTGGAGAAGGGTACAGAGAGGAGGGATTTGTCCTGTGAACGTAGGTTACGGGCGGGAACGTAAGGGGAGATGAGGGTAGAAAGGTAGTGAGGGGCAGCAGACTTGAGTGCATTTGTAGGTAAGAAGGAGAAGCTTGAATTGAATGCGGTATCTGATTGGAAGCCAGTGAAGTGACCTGAGGAGAGGGGTGATATGAGTATATCAGTTCTGGCGGAATATGAGACTTGCAGCAGAGTTCTGAACAGATTGAAGGGGGGATAGATGGCTAAGTGGGAGGCCATCGAGGAGTAGGTTGCAGTAGTCAAGGCGAGAGGTAATGAGAGAGTGGACGAGAGTTCAGGTGGTGTGCTCAGAGAGGAAAGGGCGAATTTTGCTAATGTTATAGAGGAAGAAGCGACAGGTCTTGGCTATCTGCTGGATATGCGCAGAGAAGGAGAGGGAGGAGTCGAAGATGACTCCGCGGTTGCGGGCAGCTGAGACGGGGACGATGAGGGTGTTATCAACTGAGATACAGAGTGGAGGGAGAGGGGAAGTGGGTTTGGGTGGGAAGACAATAAGCTCGGTCTTGGCCATGTTCAGTTTCAGGTGGCAGTTGGACATCCAGGCAGCAATGTCGGATAAGCAAGCCGATACTTTGGCCTGGGTTTCGGCAGTGATGTCCTTGTGTTTGTCAACACCAGAGTCCGTAAGTGCTGCTCCAGAACTATTTAAGCCACATTGAGCTTACAAATAGGTAGGGAAATGTGGGATACAAATGTAACAAATAAATAAATAAATATATGAAAAGAACTCTGTAGAAAATATGGGTGTTTGGGACAAGTTATAAATCATATTGTTTGTTGAGTCCCCACATATGAAATATTGGTCTGGCAAATTGAATTATCCTAGAAATAAGCAGTGGATTTTCCCATCTTAATAATGGCTTATGGATATTCCTTTTAGGAAATTATCCAAACCTTTTTTAAACCCTACTAAGCTAACTGCTTGCACCACATTCTCTGGCAACAAATTCCAGAGTTTAATTACACATTGAGTGAAGAAATATTTTTTCCGGTTAGTTTTAAATTTACTACTTAGTAGTTTAATTGTGTGTCCCCTAGTCCTAGCAGTTTTGGAAAGAATAAACAAGCTGTTCACATCTACCCATTCCACTCCACTTAGTATTTTATAGACCTCTATCATATCTCCTATAAGCAGTCTCCTCTTCAAGCTGAAGAGCCCTAGCTGCTTTAGCCTTTCCTCATAGGGAAGTCATCACATCCCCTTTATCATTTTTGTCGCCCTTTTCTGAACCTTTCCTAATTCAGCTATATCTTTTTTGTAGGGCTGCACATTTAGGGCTCCTTTTACTAAGTGGGTGGTAAGCCCAATGCGGGCTTACCATTCGCTATACAGGAAGTACCGCCGGGCTACCACAGCAGCCCGGAAGTGCTTGCCACCCTTAGCGTGCTGTTATTTCCGGAGGTACAAAAATTTATTTATTTTTGTAGCTCGGGAGTGTACCCGGCAGTAATCGGGGAGTGCCGTGCTCTGCCCGGTTAATGCTGGGTTAGCACGGGAGCCCTTACCACCACCTCAATGGGTGGTAGTAAGGTTTTCATAGATAACCAAATATTGACCTAATTACTTCTCTAATTTTCCTTTTCAAAACAGCTATATAACCTAGGGGTTCTTAACCCAGTCCTCAGTGTCACGGTCCCAGGCTTTAAATAAACAATCACGGATCTGGAACAACGTGAGCCCTTGGCCTACTGTCATTGAGCGGCAGCAGGAGGCAAAAACCCCCAACCAGGACTGGACAGGATTCAGGATACTGAAGCAGAATTCAGGATTCTCAAACAGGCTTGGCTGGAACAGGATTCAGGATTCCCAAACAGGCTTGGCTGGAACAGGATTCAGGATACTCAAGCAGAATTCAGGATTCTCAAACGGGCTTGGCTGGAACAGGATTCAGGATACTCAAGCAGGATTCAGGATTCTCAAACAGGACTGGAGCTGAAGCTGAAGGTAGAGGGGACTAGAGCAAGCAAGGCAGACTAGGCAGGACACAAAGCTGACCCGCACAGACAAACAGAGAAGAACAGAAGTAGAAGTGAGGCACCCTAAACAAGAAATCAAGACAGAAGTGCCCACGGGCACACAGACTATGAACAAGGCAGAAGTGCTTCACTGCACACGGACTAACCTGGAGACCTTTGGCATTGCAAAGGATCTGAATGAAAGTCCACCACTTCCTTATAAACAGGACAGAGGCAGGAAACACACTGAACACCAAAGTGAGGCTTGAAACACACAGGAAGTGGAAACCCTACAGGACAGAGGCAGGAAACATACTGAACACCAAAGTGAGGCTTGAAACACACAGAAAAGAAACAGCAATGCAGACAAGAGCCAGCTCAGAAGCTGACCATCAGGAAATAAGGTGAGTCAAAGAGGGATTACGACCACAGTCGTGACACTCAGGACACACCCAACCAGTCAGGTTTTCAGGATATTATTATTGCGAACAGGGAGACTCAAATATACGAAAGATCACGAGGACTAGAGTGACTGTGCACAGATCTAAAGATCTAAAATCCTACAGATCTGATGGATCATCCATAGTTTAAAAAGACTCTTTTTGCCTCTTTTCAGAACTGTATCTCTGCACTGAAAGATCTAATATAATAAAAGGCACCCTCAACGTTCTGAGGACAACGTTCTGAAGTCACTCAGACTCCCAGAACGGTTCGTAAGTTCGTGGTGGTGAAGCCACTGAACGACTTGCTGCCCCGCCCTCGCGTCAAACGTCATGACGTCGAGGGCGGAAAACCAACAGAAAAATGAAAGCAGGGACCGCATCAAGGAAGGGGGAGGAGTAGGGAAACACGCGGAGCGTGTTTCCCTACTCCTCCCCCTGCCAAGGAAACGCTGGCTACCAACCGCGCCGCGCGCCTCAGGTAGCCCCGCCCCGACCGCCCGAGCACCACTCTCCCTCCCTCCCAAGTTCAGCAACGCGCGACGGCGACGTGGTGGGGGCGCTCCGCCCCAGATGTCAGCGGGTGGGGGGTGCTGCGAGTCCGCTCCCGGTGCTGTCCTGCCTTTAAAACCCAATTTGAAGCACTGGAATAACAGGCAGCAGCGCCTCGCGTCCGCCCTTCTACTAAAAATCTCTTCGACGACGTCATTGGGCCTTCCCACATTGAGTCCCGCCCTCCTCTCAGGTAACTTCCAATTACCGCGAGGGCGGGTGGGACTCAATGTGGGAAGGCCCAATGACGTCGTGGAAGAGATTTTTAGTAGAAGGGCAGACGCGAGGCGCTGCTGCCTGTTACTCCAGTGCTTCAAATTGGGTTTTTTTTTAAGGCAGTGAAGGTGGTGGGCCTGGGCGGCAGGAGAATGGAGCTGGTAGGTGGGGAGGGACTCAGATGGGAGAAGGGTGTGGGGCTCTCAGGTGGGGGGGAGGGGGTTCTCAAATGGGAAGGAGACTGAGGTGGGAGGGGTTCATGGATGGGAGAAGCAGAAGGGGGTGGGGAGGGGGTTCTTGGATAGTTTAAGGGGACGGGTGGGGAGGGGACTGGGGTTCTTGGATGGGAGAGACTGAGGAGGGGGTTCTCGGATGGGAGAAGGGGACGGATGGGGAGAGGACTGGGATTCTTGAATGGGAGAAGGGGACTGAGGTGGGGAGGGGGTTCTTGGATACTTGAAGAGGACGAGTGGGGAGGGGACTGGGGTTTTTGGATGGGAGAGACTGGGGAGGGGTTCTTGAATGGGAGAAGGAGACTGAGGTGGGGAGGGGGTTCAAGGATGGGGGAGGGGGTTCTTGGATGCTTGAAGGGGACGGGTGGGAAGGGCACTGGGGTTTTTGGATGGGAGAGTAGGGAGGGGGTTCTCGGATTGGAGAAGGGGACGGGTGGGGAGGGGACTGGGGAGGGGGTTCTTGAATGAGAGAAGGGGACTGAGGTGGGGAGGGGGTTCAAGGATGGGAGCGCTTCATGAAACCCCATACACACACACTCACTCTCTCATCTGGCAGCGCTTCCTGTACCCCCTGCCCCCCCCACACACTCCCTCACTCTGTCATCTGCCATTGCTTCCTGAACCCCCCCCCCCCCCACACACACACACACATACTCACTTACTTTCATCTGGCAGCACATCCAGAATCCCCCACACCCCTCTTCTTCCAAGCTGAACCCCTCCAACACATCCCCCCCCCCACCCCACACACACACACTCTCTCTCTCTCTTCCTCTCCTCCAGCACACCAATTGCTTAGGTGCAGTGGCAGCAATCTCAGACACCAGAGAAAGAGGGGGGCCTGACACCATAGAGAGAGAGGGAGGGAGGGAGGGAGGTATCTCTGTCACACACACACACACTCTCTCTCTCACAGACAATGTGTTTCTGTCTCTCACTCTCATACACTCTATGTCTCACATTGTATCACATTCACTCTCTATGTGTCACACAGTCACTTACATACTCGCTTGGTCTCATACACTCAGTCTCACAGACAATCTGTGCCTCACACACACTCTCATTCACGCACACACTGTATCTGTGTGAAACACACTCTCTCTCTCTCTATCACACTGTGTCTCCCATACGCAATTGCACACACTCTCATTCTCACACACACACTCTCTCACAGACACGCTCACACCCAGACTCATTCTCTCTCTCACACACACACACACACACACACTCACACTTTCACTCTCTCTATCACACACAGTCACTCTCACATACACTCTCCAAAACATACACATTATGAGGAAAACCTTGCTAGCGCCCGTTTCATATGTGTCAGAAACGGGCCTTTTTTTACTAGTTAATCCATAAAGACCGTTAGACCTATTTACTGTTTATTTGTTTACTTATGACATTTATATCTCACATTATCCTGAAACAAGCTTGAATTCAAAGATTAAAAATACAGAGTTTGAATTATTATTATTATTACTACTACGTGTATTATTAATATAGCTTAATGTATTTTTTTTCTTTAGTGCTTTACCTAGAGGGACATTTTCAATATGATGTTTAAGTCCAGCTTTGGAAGTTTTGCTGAAAATGTCCAAAAATCAATGATCATTTCCTAGATGTAGTTGTGCTTAGTACGTCTATCTTTTTGGACTATTAAAAAAAAAGTCCAAGTGAAAAATGTACAACATCAAGCCATTGGGACGTAGAAGGAGCCAGCTTTCCTAGTAGACTGGCCACACAGGCATCCCAGCAGAACAGTGGGGCACCCTAGGGGGCAATGCAGTGGACTTCACATAAAAGGTCCTAGGTGTACATCTCACCATTATCCCCTTATATTGTATGGTGAGCCCTTCAAAACCCATGAAAAACCTGCTGTACCCAACTATTCACCACTACAAAAATACCAATTTGGACGTTTTTATGAGAAAAACATCGAAATGTAGTTTTCAATGGATTATATAGAACAGATACATGGAAAAAGAGTAATAATAAAAAGAAAATATGTAAAGGGGGAAAAGATATAAACTTGACACAAATCAATAGATACATTATATTGTTGTATGGGACAGAGGGATTTAGGAGCCCTTTTACAATATTGCGGTAGGGCTACCAAGTGGGTAGCACACACCAAATTGATTCTACCATATAATAAACTAGCATCTGAGATCACTAAAATTATTCAGAAATACTGGCACAATTTGGATCTTCTTTCTAGTTTATCTCAACCTCCTATAGTGGCATTCCAAAGAACTAAGAACATTGGAAAAATTATCTCTAATGTGATTTCTAAATCTGGACTATCTTCTGATGATCACTCCCGCCAGGCATCTCTACCTTCTGATCTGTCTTACCCCGGTGTCACATTACTCACTGCTGCTCTTTCTCTTTTACTTTACCTCGCTTTGCCTTTTCCCCATTATACTTCTAGGACATTAATTGTTTGACCCCTGACATGCTGTGTTTTTATGTAGATTGTTGTAAGCCACATTGGGCCTGCCCATGGGTGGGAAATTGTGGGATATAAATGCTGTAAATAAATAAATAAATAAATAAAATGATGATGGTTGCCATTCTAGTTGTGGCTGCTGCCAATGGTGCAGCTTGACTCTAGCTAAGCAGGATTGGACAGACCTGAATTTAGGTTAAAAATATTATGCCGAACAGAAGACAGCTTGTGACTCTATCTTGGCTGTTTATTTAATACAATATCCATGCAATCTATGTTATGTGGGCAGAACATCATGCCTGGTGAAACTTAAAATGACTGAACATAAATCTCACATTCATACAGCTCAGGAATCTGCTCCTTTAGTTGCTCATTGGGTTGAGAAGAATCATCTATTTACTGATCTTCACTGGAGAATTTTTGAAGTTGTTAATAAGAGTTGAGAGGGTGGGGATTTAGAGAGGTATCTCAACTATAAAGAGCATGATAGATTTACGTGCTTGATACTGTAGCCCCAAGAGGTCTTAATGAAGAAATCAAATGGATGATGTTGGTATGATCTGATTGGATGAAGTTGGTTAGCTGGTCTGAATTTAAGAGCTGGGGAGGATGCCGTCACCATCTTGAACAACGGATGTTCTGAAGGAAGAACCGGTTCCTTCAAAGGGGCTATCCGGAACATATTGTTAAAGAAGCTTACTTGAGAGCTCGCTATGCTCAGTGGTCCCTTCTGCTGGGATATCGCCAGAGAGATCCAGAAGATGTGCTGACTTTGATTCCACACATATAACTCTCTTAGGTAAATTAAGGAGTTTCTCCCCAAGCATCTTGTTCACCAGCGGACCAGTGGTTTCCAATAATGCCAGCTGTTGCAAGATTCGAGTCATTTGGTCTTCAGAGTATCCACTCTTTCCAGTAGTAGATTGTTGTCCTGATGCAGTTTTTTCGAAACATGATCATGTTGAGGGAGGTTGCCTGCTACTGTATATCTAAGCAAAGTGCTTCTTAAGTTTGTCTCTTGTAAAAACTATAATGAGAAAATAAGAAAATAAGTAAAGTGAAAAGTATGAAAAAGAAGATAATAAAATTACTGTGATTTTGGACCCATGAAGATTGGGAGCCTGTTTGAAGCAATTTAAGTATCATGATGGCAACCGTGTTGGCAATCTGATGGTCCAGTTCTTCAAAAATTATTTAGTTGGCTGCTTATATTGGCCTATTTCACTAATAATCAGAATCTATATATTCTACACTGTATATGCTTTTTTTTGTGATATAAAATATGCATACTTGTTCTTGATCTGTCCTTGCTATTTTTGGGACACAGATCATAGAAGCCTGCCTGGCACTGGCTTTACTTCCCAACTGCTGAAGTCAGGGGCAGCAAAATGCCATTTTATTTGAGGGTGCCCAAGCTCTGCTCTTATCCCACCCACAGCCCTTCCCTAGCATTCCATAGTCCCCCCTCCATGGCATCCAGCATCTCTCTTCTTCCTTTTTTCTCAACCCCACCTCCATGGTCTCCAGGATTTATCTCCTTTCCTACCTCCCTCACCCCCCTCTTCAACATTTCTCTTCTTCCCTCCCTCCCCCACCTCCATGGTGTCCAGCATATTTCTCCTTCCTTTTTCCCTATGTACAGACCTGCCAAGTCTCCTGCATTCAGCAGGAGACTCCCGCTTTATTGGGTCATCTCCCGCACTCCCACCAAAGCGGGAAATTCTCCTGCTGAAACACGTGGCGGCACATATGTTCCCTCCATTTCCGGTCACTACTACTTCTCCTGTTGAGCAGCAGTGGCCGCAACAAAAAAATGTAAAAAAGCAAGCGCGGCACAGCAGGCAGCCTTCAGGCATTGGCTCTCTGCTGTGCAGCCGCTCCTCTCACGTCACTACCCCTGGAGCAGGAAGTTGAGATTGACTTCCTGCTATGCTGTGCTACTCCGGGGACAGAGAGAGGAGAGAGAAGCAGCTGCAGAGCTGACAGACAATGCCTGAAGTCTGCCTGCGGTGCCGCACTTGCTTTTTTTCAATTATTTTTGTTAGCTCTTTCTTTTTATTTGGCGCGGCCGCTGCTGCTCAACAGGAGAAGCAGCAGTGGCCAAGAAATGAAGATCTGGTGGAAGGAGGAGCGTGAGGCAGGAGGTAAAATAGAGTGGGGAGAGAAGGAGGGGAGATGGAGAAGGGCTGGAGAAAGAGAGAAGCTGCTGTGGCCAAGAAATGAAGATCTGGTGAAAGGAGGAGCGGGAGGTAGGAGGTAAAATAGAGTGGGGAGAGAAGGAGGGGAGATGGAGCGGGAGGCAGGAGGTAAAATAGAGTGGGGAGAGAAGGCGGGGAGATGGAGCAGGATGTAAAAGAGATTGTGGAGAGAAGGAGGGGAGATGGAGAAGGGCTGGAGAAAGAGAGAAGCTGCTGGTGATAAGGATGGGGAAAAGGGGGGGGATCCTGGCTGAGATCAGAAAGAGGGAAGACACTGGAAGGAAGGGTAGGGAAACAGAAGAGACATTGAAGGATGGGGAGAAAGAGGGGGGAAATGATGAATGTAAAAGGATAGAGAGAGAGAGACACTGGATGGAAAGAAGGGGATAGAGAGAGACACTGGATGAATCGGGAGAGGGGGTAGATGGATGGAAGGATGGGGAGCGAAAGATGCTGGATGAAAGGATAGGGAGAGAAAGAGGGGAGATGGATGAAAGGATGCAGAGAGAAAGGGGAGAGACTGGAAGGATGTGGAGAGAGAAGGGACACTGAACAGAAAAGGGTAGAGAGATAGAGAGGCACTGGATAGAAGGAGGGGGAGAGAGAGACATTAGATGGAAGGATCAGGAGAGAGGGTAGATGGATGGAAGGATGGGGAGAGAAAGAGGGAAGATGCTGGATGGAAGGATGGAGAAAGAAAGAGGGGAGACACCGGAAGGATGGGGTGAGAAAGAGGAGAGCTGCTGGATGGAAAAGGGGAGTGGTGAAAGGCTGGAGAATAAGAGAAAGGGGCACGGGGAGAACAAGGGTGAGGAAAAGATAAAAAGCCATAGATAGATGAAGTAAAAAGAAGGAAATTAAAGAATGGATAGTAAGAATGAATTAAATCTGGACAGAGAGAGAGAGAGAGGCTGAAAAATATTGAAGAAAACAAAGAAAAAGGAGAGAAAATGACAAATGGCCAGGAAACCCTGGCAAAAGAGTTAAGAGAAGACGAAGGAAAGCAGAATCAAAAGACTGGGAGCAACACAATTAGAAAAAGTAAATGGCCATACAACAAAGGTAAAGAAAATAATTTTATTTTTAATTTAGGATAAAGTAATATGGTAGCTGTGTTAATAAAGTTTCAGAGACCAATACTTCCTTCCTCAGGTCAGGAGAGGATACCATAACAGCATTATACTGACCTGAGGCAGGAGGTTTTGGCATCTGAAAGCTAATTAAAAAGGGTGTTAGGCTATTAAATAAATTATTTTCTGAAATAGCCATGGGTTTGAGGTGTGTCAGGGGCGAAACCATGTAGAATAGGTGGAGACAATGCAAAGTAGGGCAGGGCTGTGGGCGTGTACTAAAATCTCCCTCTCAAAAATTGGGACCCCTTGGCAGCTCTGTACGTAGGACCAGATGCACTAAACCTAACGAGTCAGCAATGTGGTTTTTACACTGGTTCTAGACAGTTTAGTGAGCAAGGAGTACAACCAGACATGCACAAAAGGGTTCTCCGAGCTCTTTTCCTATCACGATAGAAGCTAGAATGCAAAACTATGCAAATCTATTATAATGAGCTAATTACTATGTGAATGCAAAGCAATGCACAGACGTTTTCCGACCCAGGCTGGTCAATGAAAAGTGGGATTCAAACCCTGATTTGCAACCAAATCTCTCCCTCTTTTTCAGCTTTTTTTCAGTTTAACTCCATTTTCACTCTAGTACTCCCCTGCTTCTTCCCCTTCCCATGAAAGCACCATGCTGTTTTGGAAGCTTGAAAATACCCCCTCCCCCTCTGGAGCTCCCTGTTCAAGCTATTCCAGCTGAACTGGTCTCTCTTAGCCAATCATTGCATATTTAGCAGACACCAGTGTCAGCTAAAGGTGCTGTAGTTGGCAGACAGGCAGGCACTTCTGTGGCAACTGATATTGGAGCCTTCCTGGGAAAGGAGGTGAAGTGTGGCTACAGGAAACATTTAGTAAGCTGGGTCAAGGTAAACAAACAAAAAAGGGCTGTAGATGGCTTTTATACACGCAACTTGTCTGTGTATATGAAGCTGTCTGTGGTATGCGCAGAGCAGCCACGCTTAGCGCTTGGCTGCTCTGCGCATGCTCAGCTGACCAACTGATTTCCTCCCCCTAGGAAGTTAATTGCATGCAAATGAGCTAACAGCAAGCAGTTCATTTGCATGCAATTTTCTTCATGCATGCCCATTTTTTTCAAAATCGCTAAGCAGCAACCAGGGATTGGTAAGAGAAGGGCTTTTAGCGTGGAGTTAATGCATCTGGGCCTTAGCCTCCAGGGTCTCTCTCCTTCTTTCCCTTCCTCACCCCCCTCTTTAGCAACTATCTCCTTCCCCTCTAATATTCTACAGAATTTGTCTTGGTCTCCACCTGTGGTGTCCAGCATTTCTCTCCTCCCTCTGGTCTCCAGCATGCCTCTCCTTCCCTACTGCCCTGTCATGAGCTGTTTACTTGTTTACCTCTCTACCCTGGGGGGAGGATTCTACAGCCTGCATAAGGAGACAGAGGCATTGTGTGGCTGGCTGGTACACAACCTTGAGCATCTGTCACTGTGCATGCTCAAGACTTGCTGGCTTTTGATCCCTTTGAAACAAGATAGCAATTTGTTTTACACAATTTGCATGACGGAGTTCCCATCAGTGTATTTTTGTATTTTGGGTGGAGCTAAATTTGCCAATTTTATAAAGTGTGTGTACATGCATAAAATACATAAAATAAGCACTTTTTAGGATTTCCTTCAAGCACTCTGCACTCTGGTATAAAATTAGTCGCTATAGCTATAAACAGTATGGGTCTGTGCATCTGAGTTTTATCCACAGACTACATTTTGGCTGTTCAAAACAATGCCCTACATTTTGAAAAAGGGGCAGAAATGTTTGCTGGTCAGTACAGTAAGCATGCTCAGTGCAAGCAGAGGTTCCCTTGCTTTGTGGAAGTGAACAACTATCCATTTTGAAGTTCTAAGAGTGCACCTCATGGTGTTTCAGTTGGAGCCCTTGATGGAGAAGATTTTTCGCAAAAATGAGTTAAAAAAATCAATACACTTCTTTACCCAAGTTAGAAAAGAGACACAACTCATTAAACACCATTAGATACAAATTTCTCATAATTTATTTTTTGGCTAGTGTTAAAGATGCTTTTTAATTTTATTCTCAAAATAAAGGGGCATAGAAACCATTATAATGAAAGGCCAATTGACAGCTGTAGAAATAGTATGAAAAAAGCCAAAAAGCAATGAGATGGATAAATGAGGGAACAAGGATTGAATTTCATAGTTAAGTTATTCTGTTGGGTCTCACATCTTGATTTTATATTGAAATTTTATGTGCATACAAATTGTATTTCATGGCAGCATTGAGGGGTAGCTGTATATTGCTATGCATGGGGAATAAGACATGCAGATCCCATTAACATTAACAGAATCTGGGTGCTTAATTCCCCTCAGACTATGCTGGCAATTCACACTAAATCTGCATGTAGTTAGCACATTATCACCAAGCAGCTGGAAGCATCAGCAAGGCATTTAATAACCTTAGTACAGAGTTCCAATGGTTGTACTGGTTCTGCAAAGAATTGGATTCTTTCCTGCAAAGGTGGGAGGGGGGGGGGGGGGTACATGTCCATTTGAGTTTCCCATTGCTGTTGTATATTCTGGTGGGCTTCCAGAGTTTTATTGCTATTTTGTTTAGCTCCTATATGATAAAGGGTTGTTTACTCATCCTCTGTGCTCCTCATGATAAATTGCTTATGTGTCTGTTATCCTTGTTCCACTTTTGTCTTTGTTTTCATCAGAATGGCCCATAGTTTGCATATTTTAATTCTGTGGATCAATTTGTTTGAATGAAAATACGAAAATAATAAAAATGGATTACGTGGAGATTTGGATTTAGCTCATGCCCTTTTCAGTTGTAGCTCAAGGAACGTTACATTCAGGTATTGTGGGTATTTTCCTGTCTCTGGTGTGCTTTACAATCTGAGGGGTTCTTTTTACTAAAGCTTAGCATGTGCTAAATGCTAAAAAGCCTCTAGGTATAAAATGAGCTTCATAGCATTTATCAGGCACTAAGCTTTAGTAAAAAGGCCCTAAGTATGTACACAAGGCAATGGAGGTTTACGTGACTTGCCCAAGGTCACAAAGAACATCAATAGGATTTGAACTGTGGCTTCCCTTCTTCTCAGCCCACTACTCTAAACATAAAACCAACATAAACAATTATCTGAAAATGATCTTGAACATTAGCTTTCAAGACCGGAGAGGGGCCTGCTTACTAAAATGTGCTAAATGCAAATTAAATGCAAAAATTAATGCATGATCAGAGTGAAGCTTGTGCACTAATTATCAGGGATGTTCTCAGTATATTCCCATACAGAAGTGTCCTAAAGAGGCAATTCTCAACTACTCACCTCCATTTAGATGCCCTGAGAACCTGTGATAGGAGCCTTTCTATAATGGAACCTAATTGACTAGTTTCCTTTACAGAATATTAGTGAAACTCAGTATTGTCTCACCTAACATTTAGATCCCTGCAGCTATACCAGCCATAGAGGTGGTGTAAGAGTGAGCACCTAAATGTGGAAGGGATGTGCATAACTTACAGTATTCTGTAAACACTGTTCCCTCTAGCTGAGCAGGAGTCCTCTATACACAGTCCTGTCAGTAGAGGGTGCTGTTTCACTATTACATTTCCAATAGTGAGGGACAGGCAAGCTCTGAAGGATTCCAGGGAAACTGCCCCTAGTGACTGAAAACACAATATTGAAGCACCACCCCCTACTGGCAGCAATGCCGTTGGAGGACTCCTACCCAGCTTAGACAGAACAGTGTCTGTAAGTTACAAGCGTAAGAGAGAGCTCTGCCCATGCTCACTCCTGTGTTTGCCCATTGCAAATGTGCACTTTTTAAGTTAGGTGCCCTGCTAGCATGTATATGGTTATATGTGCACATACATGTATATGTGTTAATGTTCTAGACATTTGTTTGCAGGGGGTACGTAAATTCAGGCACCTACATTATAAAATTGACACTCAAATGTTTTGATAGGTAGTGTGGATACACTTACCGCCTCCTTCTTGTTGTGCTAACTGCACAAGTGACCATAAGGGCATAGTGAAATATCATATGCTAACTGTAATCTGGGTGCAGTCACACCATGGAGCGATACAAAGGCATTATAACATTCCCAATTTTTTTTTCCATTCCTTTCCTAATACTACTACTACTACTTGACATTTCTAAAGCGCTACAAGGGTTACGCAGCGCTGTACAATTTAAACATAGAGGGACGGTCCCTGCTCAAAGAGCTTACAATCTAAGATACAAGTGAACGGTCAGTCCAATAGGGGCGGTCAAATTGGGGCAGTCTGGATTTACTGAACGGTAAGTGTTAGGTGCCGAATGCAGCATTGAAGAGGTGGATTTTAAGTAAAGACTTGAAGATGGGCAGGGAGGGGGCTTGGCGTAAGGGCTCAGGAAGGTTGTTCCAAGCATAGGGTGAGGCGAGGCAGAATGAGCGGAGCCTGGAGTTGGCAGTGGTGGAGAAGGGTACAGAGAGGAGGGATTTGTCCTGTGAACGTAGGTTACGGGCGGGAACGTAAGGGGAGATGAGGGTAGAAAGGTAGTGAGGGGCAGCAGACTGAGTGCATTTGTAGGTAAGAAGGAGAAGCTTGAATTGAATGCGGTATCTGATTGGAAGCCAGTGAAGTGACCTGAGGAGAGGGGTGATATGAGTATATCGGTTCTGGCGGAATATGAGACGTGCAGCAGAGTTCTGAACAGATTGAAGGGGGGATAGATGGCTAAGTGGGAGGCCGGTGAGGAGTAAGTTGCAGTAGTCAAGGCGAGAGGTAATGAAAGCGTGGAAGAGAGTTCGGGTGGTGTGTTCAGAGAGGAAAGGGTGAATTTTGCTGATGTTAAAGAGGAAGAAGCGGCAGGTCTTGGCTCTCTGCTGGATATGCGCAGAGAAGGAGAGGGAGGAGTCAAAGATGACTCCGAGGTTGCGGGCAGATGAGACGGGGAGGATGAGGGTGTTATCAACTAAGATAGAAAGTGGAGGAAGAGGAGACATGGGTTTTGGTGGAAAGACGATGAGCTCGGTCTTGGACATGTTCAGTTTCAGGTGACGGTTGGACATCCAGGCAGCAATGTCGGATAAGCAGGCTGATACCTTTACCTGGGTCTCAGCGGTGATGTCTGGTGTGGAGAGATATAGCTGGGTGTCATCAGCATAGAGATGATACTGGAAACCATGAGATGAGATCAGGGAGCCCAGGGAAGAGGTGTAGATTGAGAAGAGAAGGGGTCCAAGGACAGATCCCTGGGGAACACCAACAGAAAGGGGGATAGGGGTGGAGGAAGATCCATGAGAGTGAACTCTGAAGGTGCGGTGGGAGAGATAGGAGGAGAACCAGGAGAGGACAGAGCCCTGGAACCCAAATGAGGACAGTGTGGCAAGAAGTAAGTCATGATTGACAGTGTCAAAAGCGGCGGATAGATCAAGGAGGATGAGGATGGAATAGTGGCCTCTGGATTTGGCAAGGAACAGGTCATTACAGACTTTAGAGAGTGCTATTTCTGTTGAGAGAGGGGGTGAAAGCCGGATTGGAGTGGATCGAGGATGGCATGAGAGGAGAGAAAATCAAGGCAGCGGCTGTGAACGGCACGCTCAAGTATTTTGGAGAGGAAGGGTAGGAGGGAGATGGGGCGGTAGTTGGAGGGACAGGTAGGGTCAAGTGATGGTTTTTTGAGGAGAGGTGTGACTACGGCGTGCTTGAAGGTGTCAGGGACAGTTGCAGTGGAGAGAGAGAGGTTGAGGATATGACAGATGGAGGGGGTGACAGTATGAGAGATGATGTTAAGTAAGTTGGTGGGGATGGGATCAGAAGAGCAGGTGGTGCATTTCGAGGAGGAAAGAAGGCGAGCGGTTTCCTCCTCGGTGATGACAGGAAAGGAGGAGAAAGAGGCCTGGTTTGGTTGGTTGAGGGAGAGGGTTGAAGGGTGAAGAAGAGATGGTTTGGTCGTGAACTCAAGGTTGATCTTTTGCACCTTGTCGCGGAAGTAATCGGCCAGTGATTGAGGAGAGAGCGAGGAGGGTGGGTGGGAGCGGAGGGCACTTTGAGGAGGGAGTTAAGAGTGGAGAAGAGACGACGGGGGTTGGTGCTGAGAGAATTGGTCAATTGGGTGTAATAGTTCTGTTTGGCAAGGAATAGGGAGGAGTGGAAGGAGGATAGCATGAATTTGTAGTGAAGGAAGTCTGAATGGGTGCAAGATTTCCTCCAGAGGCGTTCAGCAGATCGGGCGCAGGAGTGAAGGTAACGGATGCAAGGGGTCAGCCAGGGCTGGGGGTTAGTACGCTTTGTGGGGCGTAACATTCTATTTGCTTTCTTTGGTGCTGCTGCACATTGAGTAGAGGATTTCAACGTATCATCAATGATGACACCTAGATCCTTTTCCTGGGCAGTGATTCCTACTGTGGAACCTTGCATGCTAACTGTCGAGCTCACTTTAGTGAACAGGCCCCATAGTTTCCTCCTTCTTCCTCTATCAAGGAAATGACTTTCTGTAGCATAAAAGCTTTTGGAAGCTGGTTCACTTACTGAACTAATGCCTGTTTTTCCGGGCCTGAGATTTAGTTACTAACAATTAGGTCAGCCAAGATTTCTATAAATGTACCTCCAATAAAATGACATGTAAAGCTAATAATAATAGATGCATTGTGAGCTACGTTACCACAGAGGTTGTGTGCATTTTTGGCACAGGTCTTAAAGAAATATGTTCTCTTAGGGCTGGATTTACTAAAGAGCCCTAGCTTAGCAGGTTAGCAGTGTGCTTACACCATTGATGCATGTCATTAATAAATAGGTCCCATTGCATAAAATGGGACCTGCAGCAAATAGGGGCAGATTTGAGAAAGAGCATCTATAGTTAGGCGCTGGGATACAGTGTGCTAAGTGTGAGCACTTACACCATGTCAAAGGCTGGTGTCAGTGCTCGTGTCTAACTGTAGGCAGTTAGCATGTGTGCATAACTGATGGGCACGCCCCTGACCCCCCATGCCCATCCCATGGACACATTCCCCTAGTAGGTGTGCACGATAGAATTAGCACGCGCATCTTATAGAATATTAGCACCATTTCTGGCCATTTGTAGCCTATTATGGCTTAACACCAATTATCAGTTTGTTGTTAAATTAGTTTACATGTGCAATAGACCTTGTTTTGTAACTTGCGTGCACAGGTTTCTGCACTAACCCCCAAATTCTGTATGTGGCATGGCTGCATGGCCAAATAGTGTGCACAACTTAATTGATTAACAAGCTAATCAGCGCCGATAATTGGTACTTAACCTATTAGCAGCACTAATTGGCTTTAATTAGAATTTACATGCACAACTTTCTAGGCGTTTTCTAAAATGAGGTGCGTATAATTCCTAATGTGCACAGTCAAAAAGGGGGCATGGAATGGGCGGGTTGTGGGCATTTCCAAAAAACTATGCACACTATTATAGAAAACACCCGATTTGCGCCTAACTTAGGACCCGGTATTTATGCTACTACTACTACTTAACATTTCTAGAACGCTACTAGGGTTACGCAGCGCTGTACAAATTAACGAATAAGGATGGTCCCTGCTCAGAAGAGCTTACAATCTGGTTTTAGGTGGCCTAAATAGGTACACTTAAATTTTAGGCGCAAGAGGGACATGTGAGTGTATTCTATAAACTATGGCTAACTTTACGCGTAGTTTATAGAATCATGCTATCCATGTGGTTTTACAGCGCCGATTCTTAGGTGCCATATATAGAATTTCCCCTTAAGTGTATAGTTGGGTATGAAAGTTTATGGAATCTTGAGGATAATGTGTGTTAGTTAGTACATGGTAATGCACTAGTGTGTTTCAATATATCTAGCCCTTAATGATTTATTTCCATCCTAAGGGCAACACAAGACTTCAGTGTGAAGCATGGGCTTCCTAAAGGCAATGCACAGTTCAGATCAACTGTCTCTGTATTACTATACAGTGCATTTTTCAGTTTTATTGTTCATCTTGGACTCCTTAATCTTTCATAGTTCACAGGACACAGATATTCTCAGTGACAACCCAGAGTCTGACCTTCTAACTCAATTGAAATATAATTAGCAAAATTAGTCTTGCATAGTTGCTGTTCTCATGTACACATAAAGTAACCATTCTGGAGAACCATTCACTGACCTGGTACGTCAGGTCTCAACAATTTATTGCTTGTGCTTTTCTGTGGCATGATAGCCTAACAGGCATTGATGCAGACTCTAAATCTGGCCTTATTTCTGTTACAAATTTTCCAAATTGACTAGCTGTCCTGGGGTACATAAAAGCCACCGCGAAACCGTTCCTCATTGTAAAATAATTTTTCCCCTACTGTAATTTTTTGATAGATTGCCCAAGTGAGAAGATAGGTTTATTTTAATCTCTTCATTTAGACACAACATTGATATATAACACATTTACCCCCCGTGGAAGTGGTGTCCGTCAGCAGGCAATGGGGTGCGCATGTATGCTGATGCATGCATGCACACCCTTTTTCAAAGACATACTGGCAGATGTGGAAGCTGCAGATATTGATGGAGCTGCAAGAAAGCTGCAGGACCTGTGGGGTCATGAGGACAAGAGAACTGCAGGGCCATGGAAGCAGGAGAACCATGGGAGCTAGTCACAGAGAACCATAGTCAGGTGGGGGTAGGGGGAGGAGAAAGGGGAAAACTGGAAGGACTGAGAGTACTGAATGTTAGAAGGTGCAGGAAGATTAAACATGATCATCATTGTATAACACCTTGTGCCAGCTTAAATAATAATTTGTAATAAACAACAACAATAATAATAATTTGTATTTATATCCAAGCAAAAGTCTGACATATTTATCGTACTTTTGAAAGCTGAATGTAGGTTTCTCCCAGGATAGATGGCCTGGATACCTGGACAGAGGACAGGAGGAGGTTAATGGAACCAATTCTTAGAATTGCAGCTGGGAACATTGAGACAAATCTGATCTCAGACTTTTTCTTTCCTTTCAATAGCAAACACTGCCTCCTTGAGTATTTATTCTAAAAGATCCAGTTTTATGACATGATACATTCTATACTCTAGAACTGATGAATTCAGGACTATGTTTAATTGAGAGAGCAATCTTCTGTTTAGAATATGAAGTTGGTTACAATGCATGCTGCTTGATTATTCATGGACTACTTGACCAAGAAGGAACTAAAGGAATGTGATGGGTAGGAGATGACATCTTTGATGAAAAATATGAAAAAAGGTGAAGGCATAATCTCCTTTCAAATCTATGCCCTTTTACTAAGCCGCATAAGTGTCTACACGCGCCCAATGCGTGCCAAAATGGAGTTACCGCCCGACTACCACGTGGGTGTTGCGGTAATTTCATTTTGGTGTGCGTGCGACACGCGCATCTGAAAAATATTTTTTATTTTCAGGTGCACGTAACGGACGCACACCAAGTGGCATGTGGTGCGCATAGGTCATTACCGCCCAGTTACCACATGAGTCTTTACCACAAGGTCAATGGCTGGCAGTAAGGTCTCAGACCCAAAATGGATGCGCGGCAATTTTTATTTTGCCGCACGTCCATTTTTGGCAAAAATTTTAAAAAGGCCTTTTTACAGGCGCGCTAAAAAATGGATCAGTGCATGCCCAAAACCCACACATACACTACTGCAAGCCATTTTTAAGCATGCCTTTGTAAATTGACCCCTATGTTTATTACATTTCATTTTATTAAATAATTCCCATCAGGGGAATCTTAAGTTGATTAAAAGCTAATTACATAAGCAATTTAACAAATAAGCAAAACATACATTACAATAACACAAACATAACAATACAAATCAAAATAAGGTCAAAATAGGGTAAAGTAAAGTGGCCTTAGTGCACACTTATGTGGGTCTTTCCTGTGTGCTAAGGTCATTTTTTCCCATGGCCGTAAAATGGCCAATTTTCCATTTTTTAATTTAATTTTTATTATTTTACAATATATTATTCAGGCATAACATCCTGACAGAAAGTGAAATATTCCATAATATAAAAGGAAAAACTCACACATTATATTTATAATATTTCAAAATTCCCTCAAGTCCAACAACAAGGGGATCTTAAACCAAAACTTAAACCAGAGGAATCTACAAGGAAATCATTAATACAAAAAAGAAAATAGCTATCCGCGCAGGGCTAGGTGATTAACTAAATTACTCACGTTTAGCGATTAGTTTGGAGAGTTGAAGTGGATTGGTAAAGGTATATTTTACAGTATCAAGCTTAATAATACACTTGCAGGGGTACCTCAAAAAAAAAGGTCCCCCCTGCTTGAATAACAGCAGTTTTCATCATGAGAAATTGTTTCCTTTTCTGCTGAGTTTCTCTGGAGAAGTCAGGGAACAATGAAATTCGTAAACCAAGAAATGGCTTCTCCCTATGCCGAAAAAACATTTGGAAGAGCCATTGCTTATCAGGAAATAGGGCCACTGTAGCAACCAAAGTTGCTGGTGTGGCCTGTTGAGTATCTGAGGTCTCCAGAAAAGCAGAAATATCTGATATTTGTTGCACATTTTGATTCAATACTTTTTGTGGAAGATAAAAGACCTTCGAAAACGGAGGTAGATTAGCCTCAGGTATATTTAAATTCTCTATCAAATATCTCTTCAACATGTCACCAGGCTTTACCATTGGTACACTAGGAAAATTAATAAAACGTTAATTCAAATTCCTGGCATAATTCTCTAAATTTTCCGATTTAATTTTTAAATTAGTTGTCCTTCATAAGCAAAAATTGAGTGTCCTCTAATTTTTTCACAGAATGTTCAATTTTCTCCATTCTAGGAGTCAACTTTTCAAGCTCTACCTTCTGTTTTTCAGTCTTTTCCTCCAAATCATTAATTTTTAAGGATTGTTTAGTTGAAATTGCTAGAAACATCTGTCCAAAACGGGACATAAGATCCCATAATGAATCCATAACCGTCTCAGGCTTGGTAATGAGGTCCAAGGGAAATGTAAATTCTTGTTCAATCTTCCCCGCTCCAATCGCTTGTAGATCCCCTGCCGTTTTTGGTTGGCTAGTTTCTCCTGGGGACAACAACTTCCCCTCCACTGCTATCCAAAGCTGACTCTGGGTTTCCTTCGCCGAAGCAGCTTCACCACTCAGGGTAGACGTCAGCGAACCAGGAAGCGGGGAACTCGCTGCCATAGGCTGTGGGGGTGGGAGTCTCTGTTCAGGGCTGAGAGTAGTTTCCAACTCGAGGGACGCCGAAACTTCCTCCAATTCGCCGGAGTCTCGCCTCGGAACAGCCCCGGATTCCACACCAGTCCTCCGCTGCATGTACCGGTCCAGCGGTCCAGGTATTTGGGAAGAGGTCTGGGAAACATGGGCAGAAACTCTTCCTCTGCGCTTAGGCATCTTAGAATAGCGTTAGAGCAGCAGCAAGGCGCGTTAGCGTGTGGCCATCTTGGATCCCTCCCAATTTTCCATTTTTTGATTTACTACTACTACTACTTAACATTTCTAAAGCGCTACTAGGGCTATGCAGCGCTGTACAATTTAACATAGAGGGACAGTCCCTGCTCAAAGAGCTTACAATCTAGAAGACAAGTGAACGGTCAGTCCGATAGGGGCAGTCAAATTGGAGCAGTCTGGATTTAATCTTACCATTAGCACATGACCATTAACAAAAGTAGCCTATTTTGTAGGCAGTAAGGGCTCATGCTCTAATCCTGTGCTAATGAGTTAGCAAGCAGAAATAATTAGCACAGAAATACCTACTCTCCTCCCCCAGAAATGCCCCCTCAGCTAAAAAATAAAAAAATAGCAAGCACACATTTGCAACTTACTGCAGGATGCCTCAGCATACCCTACCATATGCCATTTTAAACTGCTGTAAGCACACGTTAGTGCTTACTGCAGCTTGCTAAAAGGGCCCTATGATACCTTAAACTATGAGCAAAGCTTAACAGGAAGCCAACAGAGATCCTGTAATACAGGTATCATATGATCCTTGCTTCCCAAACCTGCAATAATCAGAGCAGCAGCAATCTGCACCATTTGTAAGGCCTTAAAGGTACAATCCAGAAGGCCAACATATAGTTGCAAGATTTCAGTGTCGTTCCTAGGGGGGGCGGTGGGTGCGGTCCGCCACGGGTGCACGCCGCTGGGGGGGGGGTGCCGCGCGCCTGTCTGTTCCGTGCTCCCTCTGCCCCGGAACAGGTTACTTCCTGTTCCAGGGCAGAGGGAGCATGGAACGAGCGAAGCAGACAGGCGCGCGGCACCCCCCTAGCAGGTAAAAATGCACCCGGGGGGGGGTGTCCTTTCGCCGTGGGGGGGAGGTGTGTCCTTTTGCGGGGGGAAGTGGCCTTTTGCCGGGGGAGGGGGTGTGGGGGGGCGCTGCACCCGGGGGGGGGGCGCATTGGCGATCCACCCCGGGTGTCAGCCACCCTAGGAACGCCACTGCAAGAACTGAGATATAGTAGATGCCAACTGAATTTTGATTTCAGTTTAAGCTTCAGTGCTGAAATGGGCCTAGAATTCTTGTTTAGCCTTGTTTCATTTTCAGCCAAAAATGCCAGTGCATTTTTGGCTGGAACTGAAACTTTATGCTGGACCCTCTAGCTCTCCTTCCCCCTCTCTCCGAAAGGTAGAACTCCTCCCTCTTTCTCTCCCCCCTTTTGAACAGAATGAGCCCCTCTCCCGGTCTGACCCATAGCCCCCCCCAAGGCCTACTGTCCATCCCCTGATGGTCTAATGAGTAGTTATCTCCAGTCACTTCTGTCCATGTCATCTCTACTGCCGGGATCTCTAGCAGCAGCTTTGTGAGATTGCCGCTGGAGCTTGTGACAGCCATTTTGGGACTGGAGCTGGCATGAGCAGGAGTGACTGAGAATCAATCCTGGCTATGCTGGCTCCAATCTCAAAATGGCCATTGCGACCTCCAGCAGCAGTCTTAAGCTAAGTTTGACATTTATTGATTTGGATTTTGAGCACTTCATTATTTCACTATAATTGGAAAACATAAAGACATTTTTATTTATTTATTTAATTTATAACCCACCTATTAACTAGGGGGTCCTTTTACCAGGCTGCAGGAAAAAGGACCCTGCAGTAGTGCGGAGGCCATTTTTCTTGGGAGCCAGGACCCTTTTTATCACAGTGAGTAAAAAGCTCCAAAAACAAAATGGCCATGCGGTAAGAAAACTCTTACCAAGTGGCCATGCAGCGGGAAGCCCTTACTGCCATCCACTGAGGTGTCAGTAAGAGCTCCCGTGGTAGCCTGGTGGTAACTGGGCACCATGCAGCGATGCCCAATTACTACCGGGTTACCGCCATGTTAACCATTTCTTGTTTTTTTCCCCCGGAAATGGTGCATGCTTGACCCGGAACTACTGCCGGCAGACAAATTGGGCCAGCGGTAGTCCCGGAATAGTGAGCAGTAAATCCGCATTGGGCTTACTGCTGCTCTGCAAAAGGCCCCTAGGCAAGGAACAGAAAAACATAATAAAATACATAGTATTAAATATACAAACAAAATAATAACATATTACAAATCATATATCATATCTAAAACTAAAAACAAAAACCAGTGTGATATTCACCCCTTTTTACAAATTCTGATATAAACAACATCATACAAATCAATCCCAGACCCTCTTATTCCATAAAAACCTGAATAAACAAAAGGGTTTTCACTCGTTTCTTAAAATTTGAAACAGATGTTAACATCTGAAAACTTCCTGGAAGGTTATTCCATAGGCATGGGCCAACCAGGGAGAGTACACTATCACAAGTGTCAACTTAGATTGTGAGCCCTCCTGGGACAAAGAAATATCCAGAGTACCTGAATGTAACTCACCTTGAGCTACTACTGAAAAAGGTGTAAGCAAAATATAAATAAATAAATAAACATATCAAACCTTTGCTAAAGAAGGTTGCACCAAACGTTGAGTTGCTGTTGACTCCAGGGAGTCAGCTGGTTCATAGAGCCTCAGGGTATTCTTAAAATATTCAGGAATTACACTGGTCAAAGTCTTAAAAATAATCATCAACACTTTAAAAATGTCCTAAAATGCACAGGTAGCCAATGTGGAGACTTCAAAGAAGATATAACATGTTCATTACATGGTAGTCCCACAATCAAATGTACAGCAACATATTGTACAACCTGTAATGTTTTACAACAAGATTGAAATAAATCCAGATAGAGACTCTTACAATAATCTAATCTAGACAAAACCAAATTGAATAGCCTCCATGCATTGTTGTAATTTAAGACAAACCAGTTATAAAATCATAATCAACCAAAAAAAAAAAAAAGAATTGATCATCAGCATAAACGTTGAAATCTGCATTCAAACCTCTTAAAACATCACATAAAGGCTTCAAAAACAAATTGAACAATATAGCCAATAGGGCAGACCTCCTATGGCACCCCATATTCAACAGATCAACCCATTTCACCACCATCTTACGATTCTCCAAAAAATGTGATGAAAACTACCCATGACCCTTTCCCTTCAGACCCAGGTTTCACAAGCACTGAAATAAAATACCATGATTTACAGTATCAAATGCAGATGATATATCAAATGAGTCAAAGCAAAATTTTGCCTATGCATCAATCCCCCCCTTTTTTTAATAACATCCACAGTTGATACCAAAAGAGTTTCCGTACTATACCCTTGTTTAAAACCATACTGATTACTGACTAACAGAGCAGTTTTGTCAATAAAAGCTATCAGTTGCTTCAATACCAACTTCTTAATGATTTTAGTTAATGCTGGTAACATGGAAATATACCTGTAATTAGAGATAACATATATATCCAAATGATTCTTCTTCAATAAGGGTTCACTGTGGCTTTTTTAAGCTGGTCAGACATCTTCCCCTCACACAATGATTTATTCACTATTTTCAACAAAAAGGGAGCAAGTTTATCACTCAAACCTCTTAAAATCACTGAAGAGCAACATTCTTGAACTGCCCTAGTAGGTATCAATGAACAAACAACATTCTTAACTTCAACCGCTTGCACTTCCTCAAAAACTTCCCAAACAGAGGTATCCTGAACCAGCTTATTTTGTCACAACCCCTGCACAGGATCTACCTGGTTCAAGACAGATTGCCCATTAGAAACAAAAAAATCTGCTAACATATCAGCTGTCAAAGAATAGCTATCACAGTCCCATTTCTGAATACTAATCAGAAAATGAACAGTGTTAAACAACTCTCTTGGCGTACTAAGAGCTTGAGAAATTTTAGATTGAAAATAATTATTTCTAACAAACTCACAAGCACTAAGATAGTCTTGAAAACAGAGTTGATATGAATCATAATCATCATTATCATTCATTTTTCTCCATTTTCTTTTAAACCATCTTAAGGACTGATGCAGACCTTTAATGACCTTATTCCTCCAAGGGATATTAGAAAAATTACCACACATATGAACTACCTTTTCTTTTATTATTATAATTATTATTTGTAGCATTTGTATCCCACATTTTCCCACCATTTTGCAGGCTCAACATGGCTTACATATTACCGTAAACGGCATTAGCCGATTCCAGTCTGAACAAATACATGGTTTGGATTAATTCAAAGCGATATTGTGATAGAATATCACAATATATGGTAGGTATAGTTATGGTATGTACAGTTGGAGGGAACTTAGATAGGGAGAGGGGAGGAAGAGTCATGTGATGTCCATTGCGGTCTTTGGTTACATTGTGTCGCAGATGTCCAGTTATTTTATGTTGGGTCGGTGGGGTATGCTCTTTTGAACAATTCTGTCTTTAGTGCTTTCCGGAAATTTAGGTGGTCGAGCGTAGTTTCATTCCATTATGGCAGAAAAATGTCCAAGTGTCCAACGCTCAGATCTGGGCCTTAACATGCCCCTGGTACTCTCTCTTGTGATTTGAACACACTTCTGATGGACTTTTTTTTTTAATTTGTACCCTGCGCTTTCCCACTCATGGCAGGCTCAATGCGGCTTAGGTACTTATTTGTACCTGGGGCAATGGAGGGTTAAGTGACTTGCCCAGAGTCACAAGGAGCTGCCTGTGCCTGCAGTGGGAATCGAACCCAGTTCCCCAGGACCAAAGTCTACCACTCTAACCACTAAAAATTGTTTTTGAAAATACCAATTTGTAAATTTTTATGAGAAAAACATCCAAATGCAGATTTATGCCACTTTTTGCACATTTTTCTCTTTTGAAAATGAGCACCATAGTAATCTGTGGAACTTTGTAAGTCTAAGTGCCGTGAGAATGAGCCCCATGGTGTATTTTCAAGGCACTTAGGGCTTTGTTTATTAAGGTGCACTAGCATTTTTAGCGCATGCACAAAATTAGCATGCGCTAACTATGTAGGCGCCCATAGGAATATTGTGGGCGCCTACCCAGTTAGTGTGTGCTAAAAGCACTAACACGCCTCTAGCGCTGCTTATTAAACAGGGCCCTTAGACTTACAAAGTTACATAGTAGTTCTTTTATGTTTTGTTTTTGATATTGTACACGTAAAGAGCCTTTCAATATAGTAAATTTAATAAACTGTAACTGTTAGTCTAAGTACTTTGAATACGAGCCCCAAAAAGTCTCCAGCTGAACAGGCAAAACAGAAATAAAATCAAATAATAATGAACTATCCTGTAGGAGTAATCCTGGAGGACACTATAACAGATAGAAAGTCACCACTAAAATATCTGCTAATAAATCATGAGACACCTTAACTTTCTTGACGTTCAAACATCCTGCATAAATAAATAAAACCCTTCCTCTCTTCCTTTATTTCCTAAAGGCTATTCCCATAAATATCCTGGTGGGCAACATCTACAGCAATATCAGTCTGCAACAACCAATATTCTGTTACACATAGAAAGGCAGTATATCAGATCCATGACCCTTTACACCTTTACCCATTACCTAACTTCTGTTCTAAAATCAATTCAACAATCAAAGCAGTTTTATTTCTTACAGACCTAGCATTGATTAACCCCACCCTTATCAAATCAAATACCTCGTTATTTTTATTCATCAAAGAAACTACCCACAAAGCCTCTGTATGACCATGCACACTTCTACATACAGAGACAGAAGACAAACTATCATATCTTCCCTGCTTTGTGAAAACTGGTATAGCTTCCATACTATACTCTATAAATCCCCTAAATTTACACAAAAACTCCTAACAAAAGTTAAAATACAAAAAAACACCAGAGAAACTCACATCCCAGCCATCCCAAGTCTGCTCAAAAGAGAGCCTCAAGGAGCTCCTTAGTCATGCTGCTTTGTTGGCATGACAAAGTGAGCACACAGCCCCCAGCATTTGGCATTGCCAGTTTGCTTCCCTTGGTCTTCAACCCATGCAACCCTATGAGATCACAGGGACAGCATCAGCACTCATCCAGACAAGGGAGTAGGAACAAGATCAACCAGCTCCAGGAGAGCTCAGGCCAGCACAAGTTGTCTTGGAGAGATGGTAAGTTGAACTGTGACTTTTATGAGCTCATGCACACCAATGTACTGTTAAAAACTGTGAGACCTATGATGTAATGTGGCTTATATTGCACCCAACAACAACAAAAAAAAGCTTATAAGATGTAGTGACTTTGGTTTACACCATTGTTTGTGTGTGTAATGGCACGATAAGAACTGTCTGGTAGGTGGGAACTGTCCTGTTGATGTCTGCATAGCTCTCTGATGGTGGCTGGATTTCACCAATTAATTCTATCTTTGCTGAGAATGAACCAGTCTCCACCCTCACACTGTTTGCATGGTGTATGCATGCCTGTTTTACCCATAGATACCGGAATTTCATATAGCACTCCCAAATGGGATCTTTTATTACTCACTCCCATAACACGTTTTCCCTTCTACAATTGTATCAGTAGATTTGAAAATCAATGGCAAGTACATTCAGGATCATAAACTTCTTCTCAGGTTGCAGAAATATATTTTGCTGCTTATTTTTTTTTCTTCATTTTTATTCCTTCTCCTTGTTGCATTTCATTTCAGTTTCAGTACTACATGTTAGGCATATGACACTTTTGAAAGTTTAAATCATATTTTGTTGGAATTACACTTTATGGGCCAAAATGTATGCCTTTCAAATCACGTGCTCAAAAGGTTTAATTGCATGATTGATCACAATTAAAATTTTTAATTGTTGCCCACCCCTACTTCTAACCCTTCGGCAATTTCTCTCACAAGTATATAGACAGAATCGGCCCCAGCACCGATCCTTGAGGCATTCCACTTCTCACTTTTCCTTCCTCTGAGTGAATTCCATTAACCACTGCCCTCTGGCATCTGTCTGTCAGCCAGTTCCTAATCCAGTTCACCACTTTGGGTCCTAACTTCAGCCTGTCAGGTTTATTCAAGAGCCTCCTATAAAGAACTGTGTCAAAGGCTTTGCTGAAATCTAAGTAGATTAAGTCTAGCGCACGTCTTCGATCCAATTCTCTGGTCATCCAAACAAAGAATTCAATCAGATTCGTTTGGCATGATTTATCTTTGATAAAACCATGTTGTGTCAGATCTTATAATCTATTGGATTCCAGGAAATTCATTATCCTTTCCTTCAGCATCGCTTCCGTTACTTTTCCAATAACTGGTGAGGCTTACCGGCCTGTAGTTTCCAGCTTCTTCTCTGTCATCACTTTTGTGAAGAGTGAGGAGAAAGGTAGCTAGCACAGATTTTCAACAATAGCAACCTCACTTTGCCAACCAAATTTAGCTGCTGCTATGACAGGTTTCACTCTGGCTGTTCAGAGCTCATACCCTTTCCCAAGACTCTATAAAATTGGCACCTCAAAATGTCATGTCACTTGGGGGTACAGAGAATCCATGGGTCAACTGATGCCATGTTGAAAGATGACATGGGACCACATTAACCATGCATAGGGCCCTGGGCAAGCTTTTGTGGATGGCCCTCTTGTCCAGAGCCCATCCCTAGTTCAGCAGCTTATTGACCCCATCAGTCCAATAGTGCCCTTCTCCCTCATCCCTGGTCCAACAGAGCAGCTTACCTTGGGATAAAAAGTGGCATAAAGGTGCAGAGCTGCCTTTGGTCCATGCTACTTTTGGTTCTGCTGGTCCTGTCCCTCAGAAACAAGAAGTGACATCGGAAGGGGCTGGACTGGCAGACTCAACAGTACTGTGGATGGTTCTACAACTTTTTTCCGCATTTTATTCCTGTGAAGCAGCTGCACTGGGGGAGGGAAAAAGAGAGAAGGAGAATGTTAGACTGGAGTGGGCACTGTGCTCAGGGCCATTTTTACTTATAGGCCCCATGTTAAGCTGGGGTAGCTACCCCCTTTGCACACTAGTAAAATTGGCCCTGGGTGCAAAGCATGTACCTACCTTTTTAAAATATGTAATTATTCCTGAGGTTCTGTGATCGGAATGAGAGCTGAACCTTTGTGTTAAGGTGCCCCTTGGAGCAGTGGCGTAGCCAGACTGCCAATTTTGGGTGGGCCTGAACCCAAAGTGGGTGGGCACAAAATTTTCTCTCTACCCCCCTCCCCCAGCAAAATTTAGTCACACTTTTCAGTGAGCTTTCAGAGGCCAAAACCTCCTGCCTCAGGTCAGTATAATGCTGTTACGGTATCCTCTCCTGACCTAAGGAAGGAAGTATTGGTCTCTGAAACTTTATTAACACAGGTACCATATTACTTTATCCTAAATTAAAAATAAAATTATTTTCTTTACCTTTGTTGTATGGCCATTTACTTTTTCTCATTGTGTTGCTCCCAGTCTCTAGATTTTGCTTTCCTTCGTCTTTCTCTTGCCAGGGTTTCCTGTCCATTCATCACCTATGGCTTTTCATCTTTTCCTCACCCTTGTTCGCCACATGCCCCTTCCTCTTATTCTCCAGTCTTTCCCTACTCTGTCCTCTCCCTCTTTCCAATCAGCAGCTCCCCTCTTTCTCTCCCCATCCTTCCAGTGTCTCCCCTCTTTCTTTTGCATCCAGCGTCTCCTTTTTCTCCCTACCCTTCCATCCAGTGTCTTCCCTCTTTCTCTCCTTATCCTTCCACTCATCTACCCTCTCTCCTGATCCTTCCATCTAGTGTCTCTATCTCCCCTCTCCTTCTATCCAGTGTCTATCTCTCTACCCTTTTCTGTTCAGTCTCCTCCCTCTCTCCACATCCTTCTAGTTTTTCCCCTTTCTCTCTGCATCGTTTCATCCATCTCCCCTCTTTCTCTCCCTATCCTCCCATGTCCAGCAGCTCTCTTCCCTCTAGTCCCTTCTTCCTCTTCCTTCCTTGTCCAGCAGCACTCCAGCCCCTTCCTCCTCTCCCTCCCATGTCCAGCAGCTCTCTCCCTTCCATCCAATCCCCTCCTCCTCTCCATCCCATGTCCAGCAGCTCTCTCTCTTCCCTCTAGTCCCTTCTTCCTCTTCCTCCCTTGTCCAGCAGCTCTCCAGCCCCTTCCTCCTCTCCCTCCCATGTCCAGTAGCTCTCTCCCTTCCCGCCAGTCCCTTCTTCCTCTCCCTCCCTTCCCTCCAGTCCCTTCTTCCTCTCCCTCCCATGTCCCAGTAGCTCTCTCCCTTCCCTCCAGTCCCTTCTTCCTCTCCCTCCCAAGTCCCAGTAGCTCTCTCCCTTCCCTCCAGTCCCTTCTTCCATTAGTTGGGCATGAACATTTGGCAAGTGTAAATACTCATGCTCATATTTAGGCACAAAAATGCACAGTAAGTTAATATTTTATAAAGGCTGTTCCACGCAATGGATTGGTCACTGTTGGAAACAGAATGCTGGGCTTGATGGACCTTTGGTCTTTCCCAGTATGGCAATACTTATGTACTTATGTACCTTTATAGAATACTAGCTTAGCACGGATTATCCCAGTGCCTAACTTTAGTCAACATATGCAGACTTCCCCCTTAATGTATGGTTTAGCACATGCTAAGAGGCTACCACAGAATGTATTAAAGCACTTTACGGTATTTTGCCTGTGTTCTTGCATTAGCCCAAGCATTTCCTATTTCTTAAAATTATTTTTTTGGAGTAGGTTTGACATGGGTGGATAATGGGCATTCCTGCATTATCCAGCTAGCACATTATGATTAGTGTGATCTAACTGGATAATGCAGAGTAAAACCAGGAACACTTACCTCCTACTTCTACAAAAGTCGCAAAGTTAAGTGAATAATGAGCTAATTAGCACCAATAATTGGCTTTTTAACAAGCAATTATTGGCACTAATTAGATTTAATTGGAAGTTATGCATGTAAATTTAGGCACAGGATCTGCACCTAAATTTTATGTGTGAATAAAAAAGGGTATGGAAATGTGAGGGTCATGGGCGAAATGGTGGCATTCCTAGCATTTACACATGTTGTTATTGAATATGGGGGATACATGCCCAATTTAGGCGTGTACATTTCCACTACATTTCAGTTGGTACAAATGGCTGCTCCTAAAGTTATGCATGAGTCCTAGGCGTACGCGCTATTCTATAATCCGCATCTAAGTTAAGTGCAACTTATAGAATGGTGTTTTTCTTTGGTGCTGATTTTTTCAGCGCCATATATAGAATTCATCCATTAGTGCCTCCCAAATAGGAGGTGGTAAGTGCTCTTGTGCTAAATTTTTAGGCAATGACTTGCAAATAAAAAAAACAAGCCCTAAAAAAGTGCCATGTTCAATTTGGGCTTAGTAATTGGGAAAGTCCCATGTTAAAGTGCGTTAAGCCCACATTTTACTGTACTTTAGTAAAAGGCGTTTTGTTAGTTTTTATTACTTACAATGTCAATACAATACATAATTAAACATTTTAATAGACAGCGTAGGGTATAAGCAAAGATGGAACATATAGATAGAGTAACAGGAGTAAGGAAATAAGGGGACTAATTTAAAGAATGTTGCACATGAAGTCTGAAAGGTGCTTAAATATTATCTCAACTAGGGTAGGAATGGATAAACAAGTCCTGCTACAGTATGTGCAGCCAGTGCCATTCCTTGTGTGTATATTTGAAACCAGCAAGTTAGTTACCTCTTCCATTAAAGGCCCAGTTGAAGCGCCAAGCTTTCACCTGCTTCCTGGAGTAGAGATAGTCTTGTGTTAAGCAAAGCCTTTTAGGGAGTGCATTCCAGAGTGTGCGGGGCTACTCTGGAGAAGGAGACTTTTAAGGCTTTCCATGGAGATTCTCCAAGTTATTTGATTAATCATTTTATATTTTTGAATAGGAATCATCGCAGAGTCACTAGAAATCTATTTTTGTTAGATTTTCCTTCTGTTTGTAAACTGAAGGCTCTGCACCCTCATCAATCTTCATTACCATATCAGGCTGCTTCTAGCTGGAACTCTCTTCTTACTTTTTTGAGACACATAAAACATTACTCTGAGTTTAAGAAATTGTGGAAAACTTTTCTATTTGGAAAATATGTCTCTAATTGATGGATGTTTATCTCAAACTTAGTTTGAGACTATTTTGTGTAATTATCTGGAGTATGCTCTTTCTCTTGGTGTTATCCGCTCAGAACTTGTTGGTTGTAGCGGGTTATAAGGTCTCTATTGAATGTAATGCAATGTACCCCATCCCAAAACCTAGACCCCCTCCCCCCAAGAACCTTCCCCCCAACAGAGAACTACAATTTCTAAGACAAATAAGGTAGCATATCATATTGTACCCCAAACAACTGCATTCAATTTAAACTGCTGCATGACATTTTGAAAACTTTAATAATATTTCTGCTTTATAGCTTAACAGAAATAAAATTTCACTCTGTTCATGTGTAACTCGGATTTATAACATGAGATGTGTATAATCCAGTGCATCATGGATAGTATCCAGTCTGGCCACACATTTGCCTCATTCTTACATCCATACAAAAGAAGGTATTAGCTAATATTATTTAAAATACATGTTCTAACACTAAACCTACCATTAGATATTAGGTAAAACTTTTACAATTCCTGAAAACATGATGACCTTCAACTCCTATGCTATTTTCATATTCTGTTCACAGTATTCAGTGTACTCATCAGATAGACTGCAGAGTATTTTTGTTAAGATAACTTAAGTTAAAGTATGAAAGCACACAGGCCATATGCACCGTTAATATTCAGAAGGGAATTATCATTTTCAGACTCCTAATATTAATCACTCTTCTAGCTGTATTTGGTTTATGGGCTCAGGGAAGTGTGATGGCAGTTATTAGCTGCTCCAAAGGAGCTCACTTACCAGGAGGATTTATTTCTTGATTAATGATGGAGATGATCTAAGCACTAATTCCATTTTTTTGTTAATATCACAAGTTTGATGTTAAAATCACTCTGCTTCCATCCACCCTTAAAATTACAATGATTGCACCAATTGTCAAAATGCTATTATGTGATCCGGATTTGAATAGTAATTATCAGCCACTAGCACATCTGCAATTTCTCTCTAAATTTTGGAACATATTGTTGCATCTCAATTACAAAAGCCCTTTCATCTGAAGCATTGCAACATGAATCCCAGTGAAGCTTCCAAGCATGACATTGCAGAGAGGCAACATTTATCTGTGCCATAAATTTTGTCCTACTTAATTATGCTTCTCACTGTGTGCTTTGTAACTAACTTTATTGCATTTTCAGAATTGTTCCTTCTGTTCTGTTCTTAATATGGAAATATTTAATGCAAGAATACTTGATATGGAAACAGTTTATGCAAAACTTTGTCTCATTTTACAGTGGTAAGGCACACAGCCAAATATTTTCAGTGGTTTTATTGTCATTATTTTCACTGTTTCTATTGCATCCTGGTGTGTTGTGAACTGTGCTTTTATATGAGTTTTAATGATTTTTCTCTGTGGGACTACTTGCTTGGATAACTACCCTTCAATTCACTCTTTATATTGATGCTACTCAGTTATAGTGGTATAATTCTTACATTGTAGAAGAACTGGACTAATTGAATTTTGTGATCCATAATTAAAAGTGATGATTCATGCATTAAAAAATTATATCGAGGAGCACATTCTACAACAATTATATTTAGGGAGATATAGAGGGGCATAATCGAATGGGGCCGGCCATCTTTAAGGGCGGCCATCTTCAAGGCTGGCCCCATAAATCTGGTCCTGTAGGCACCCCAGCCAGTCAGGTATTCAGGATATCTACAATGAATATTCCTTTCACTACTTAGGAGGTATCTTAGATTCACAATTGTCACTTCTTCCACAGATTTCTTCTGTATGCTAGTCAGGGTTTTTCATTGTACATCAGCTCCGCACATTTAGGCATTACTTTGATCATGCTACGTTCCATTCTCTTATTGTTTCACTGTTTACCCCCAAGATAGACTATTGTAACATCATCTATTTGGGCTGTCCTAAATCTCATTTTTTTTAAATTTGAAATTCTTCAGAACACGACCATCTGACTTCTTTGCCATGCACATCACACAGATCATGTTTCTCCTCTACTCTGACAACGTAATTGGTTTCCCATTGAACAGTTTATAAAACACTCCTTATTACTTTCAAAGCCCTGCATGTGGGCATCACTGATTACTTATCCTCTCTTACCCTGTCCTATGCTCCTTCACGTTCACTCCGTTGTCTAAATGATCATCGCCTTGTCCTTCCAAATTGCAAACAAGCAATCTTGGAGACTACCAGACACAGAGCTTTCTACTTCGCTGCACCTGCTATCTGGAATTCCATGCCTTTAACACTTCATGCTGAATCCTCTCTAAAACAGTTTAAAATTGACCTCAAGACCTGGCTTTTCTATCTTGCTTTTAAAGACTAAGACCATTCTTTGCAACTAATACCTCCCGTTCACTTATTCAAACTATGGTATTATCACAATTAGACTACTGTAATATCATCTACCTAGGGAATAAGGAATTACTATTGAGTAAATTACAAACAACACAAAACACTGTTGCTTGACTGGTTTGCAAAGTCACTAAATTTGAAAGGGCATCACCACTCCTCATTAGACTACATTGGTTACCTATTAAAGCTAGAATCATTTTCAAAACATGTACTTTTATTTACAAAATCATTTATGGGGGCTCCAGCCTATATGTGTGACATGATAGATCTCCCAACTTGAAACTCAACTTTAACTGCAAGGGATTATCTCATTCTACACTTCCCTAATTACAAAAATATCAAATACAAATCCACTGTAACTCAATATTTTTCTCTCATTTAGGCACTACATGGTGGAATTCTATCCCAAGGGAAATAAGACAACTCAATAACTATCTGACCTTTCACAAATTCTTGAAGGCTTTTCTTTTCAATAAATCCCTTCACTAGATGCTGAAATTGGTTATAGCCAAGATCGCGCCGCTACTTTTCCATGAATATTCCTTTAACTCTTACAGTTTTCATAACATGTACTATATATTACTTGTACTATTTATTACTTAAGCCACATAGAGCTGAATAATTGTATTTGGATAATGTGGGGTACAAGTATCAAATAAATAAATAAATAAATAAAACAAACACCTTATTAGCTGCCTAACATGGAGGTGGGCTGCGTCTGGGAGGTGTGACAAGCCGTGATAGCTAGTACTTGGGTTGGCACCATGCGCTAGCTGCGGATAGGACAGCTGAATTTACTACCACCTCAAGAGGAGGCGGTATGTGCAGCTGTACTATCAGCAGACAGTTAGTGTAGAACAGGATCAGTAGATGTAGAGCCTGTTCTAAAATGCATTGAGGGATGTGCGATAATGTACCAATTATGTGCAGTAAGCTCATCTATTTTATAACCAAAAATGTCTAAAAACATCAAGGGGCAGCAAAGCAAAGCAGAGGTAGTCCAGAGAAGAAGATTCAAACATTGCGGCGCTGACCATACAGCAAACATTTGTTCTTCATCCATATTGGATGCATGTGTACTTGTGCCACTTATTTGTGTGTTAAGGAGAAGTTTGTTTTTTGACTCCTGACGAAGCCTTGAGTGCCAAAACTTGGTTGAGTTGGGTCAATTCTCAATAAATCTACTTGTGGTTAAACTTGAATCTTGAATCTTCTGCTCCGGACTACCTTTGCATTGCTTTGCTGCTTGTGGTGTGTTTACAGAGTGTTTTGCTTCTGTTTTTGTCACTTAAAACATCAGTAGGGTCAACATGGGCGCATAAATATATATGTGCCGACAAATACATGTGCATGTTTTGAAATATCCAAAACCACACCCAAATTATGAAGTTTACTCACTAAGAGAATAGAAACATCACCAATAAGAAAAGTTGTAGAAAATCACTAGAAGAATATCCCGATAAAACCTAATTCTAAGTTTTAGACATATTTAATTGAAGATCATTAGTAAACATCCACTGGTCGATAGTATGTAAACAAAGACATAGCAGGTCAAAACATTCATCAAAAGATGTATCAACAGGCAGTAAAAGCTGTAAATAATCAGCATAAACCTTAAACTTTAAAGTCAGACACATAACAATCTGCAAAGAGGCCACAAAAAATATTGAATAACACTAGGAACAAGCAAGATCCTTGTGGCATAAACATTGAACTCATCATTAATACAGGATGTTTCTGATCTTATAATTCACCTAGAATGCTCCCCCTGCTTTTCTTTGCCCCATTGTAAGGTGAAAATCTCCTTCCTAAACACATCATTCTTCTCAGTGGCTATCAGTAGCATTGTCCACTTAATTTATATTTACCTCCAGGAGCCACAAAAACTCATCAGCATTTGAGCAGATTGAGAGGGATATGGTAGGATTTCAACAGTAACAAAGGTGGCGATACATAAAACTTCCCAGATCTGTCCTCATGCCCGATGTTGCTGTGTCACATATGCAGGTTTTCCATATCTAAGGACTCCATGTGCTATTTTATTGTATGGTTGATCTGGAAGATTTTGTAGTTTTTTCTTAATCATTTTATTTATTAATATTTTAATTTGTAAACCACTGAAACCTGTATTGCCCAAGTGGTACATTAAAATGTTTTCTTACATATTGTGTTGATATTGTAAGTAGTATACTATCCTGCTTATAATCGAACGAGAAAAACGCCCAAGTTCTGACCTAAATCGGGAGATGGACGTTTATCTCACAAAAATGAATAACGCGGTATAATCGAAAGCCGAACTTGGACGTTTTCAACTGCACTCCATCGCAGAAGCATACAAAGTTGACGGGGGCATGTCGGAGGCATGGTGAAGGCGTGACTGGGGCATGGTTATCACCCAAACAGAGATGGGCGCCTTTCACCAATAATAGAAAAAAAGTATGCGTTTGTAGCTAGAATTTAGGGCACTTTTCCTGGACCCTGTTTTTTCACGAATAAGGCCCCAAAAAGTGCCCTAAATGACTAGATTACCTCCAGAGGGAATCGGGGATGACCTCCCCTGACTCCCCCAGTGGTCACTAACCCCCTCCCACCACAAAAAATGATGTTTCACAACTTTTTATTTTCACCCTCAAATGTCATACCCATCTCCCTGGCAGCAGTATGCAGGTCCCTGGAGCAGTTGTTAGGGGGTGCAGTGGACTTCAGGCAGGTGGACCCAGGCCCATCCCCCCCTACCTGTTACAATTGTGCTGCTTAATGCTTAGTCGCCCAACCCCCCCCCCAAACCCACTGTACCCACATGTAGGTGCCCCCCTTCACCCCTTAGGGCTATAGTAATGGTGTAGACTTGTGGGCAGTAGGTTTTGAGGGGGATTTGGGGGGCTCAACACACAAGGGAAGGGTGCTATGCACCTGGGAGCTCTTTAACCTTTTTTTTTGTTTTTGTAAAAGTGCCCCCTAGGGTGCCCGGTTGGTGTCCTGGCATGTGAGGGGGACCAGTGCACTATGAATCCTGGCCCCTCCCACGAACAAATGCCTTGGATTTATTTGTTTTTGAGCTGGGCGCTTTCATTTTCCATTATCACTGAAAAACAAAAATGCCCAGCTCACAAATTGTCGAATAAAACATGGACGTCTATTTTTTGCGAAAATACGGTTCGGTCTGCCCCTTCACAGACCCGTTCTCGGAGATAAACGCCCATGGAGATAGACGTTTTCATTCGATTATGCCCCTCTATGCTATACTTTGTATTGAAATTTGAATATTTTTACTGTTGTAATTGTCTATTGTTATGTTTTGATTTATTCTCACTGTACACCGCCTTGAGTGAATTCCTTCAAAAAGGTGATAAATAAATAAATAAATAAATAAATAAATAAATAAAATATGTGTATGTGGCGGAACATGCACATTTATGTTGACCATTTTAGAAATGTACATATGTATTTGCCCCAAAGCTGTTACAGTTTCCCTTTGCCAGTCTTAAATTGTTTTTTTTTTTTGGGGGGGGGGGGGGGGGATAAACCACTGGGGAATTGAGAAGTTGACTTTCTAGAGCGCTGCTCAATGTGAGCACTTTTCTGAAACTTAGACATACTAGGTAGCAGGTGAAAGTCCCAATGTCGATCTTTTGCAGTCCTCTTCTGAAACGGGGAATATATAGTTATTTTTAGGCCTATCCGAGTCCTGTCCAAAACACACCAAGCCAACATTATTGTTTCCTGTGTAATTCTCATGCAAATGAGCACATCAACTTTGCTGATATATTCAGTTATAGAAGAGGAAATTCTTCTTTCACATATGAATAATATGGAAACATTCAATGTTATTTTGAACTATATTGGCAACATAATTTAACTTACTGCAAATACTGTACATTTGTTTAAAGCAGCATTTATGAAGAATCATTCCCCATATTTATGATCACCTAGTCAGAAAGTGCATTTATTGTACTTTAAAAAGGGAAGAATCATCATTTGCTATCATTGCTTGAATGCACAAGAAACCCATTAATCGTACTGTATATGAAATAAGCATCAACTACCTATTACTGTAACACAACTCATTTTGTATGATAAATAAAATGTTTAGCTTTTTCCACCTTTTTGAATACCAGGAAAATATTTTGAAAGGCACCCCCCCCCCCCCCGCACAAACGTGTAAATCAATCTGTTTGTTTGATCAAATACATACAAATCTGTCTAATGAATATGATCAGTTATCCCAAGAATCACAGTGGAGACCTGATGAAGCACATTTTACATTTCTGAAAAAAATGTTTTCTTTATATGTTATCCTTTAACTATTATCAAGGATGTCATTTCAACAATTTATTTTATTTTATTTTTATTTTTATTACATTTGTACCCCGCGCTTTCCCACTCATAGCAGGTTCAATGCGGCTTACATATTTTATACAGGTACTTATTTGTACCGCACAATGCCTGTCATCCTGGACAGCATTACTATAGAAACATTAATGGCCATACCATATTTGTGTGTAGGGGTACATGCTCTATACCCTATCTGCTTGTGTGCTAGGATTTCACATTTTATCTGTGTATTCCTGAAGGACTGCTGTACAAAGGGCAGAGCCAAGCAAACTGACCTTTTAGGTCTGAGTTGTAATACTAAAATCCTCTCACTTGCTCTCAAGATATGACCAAGTCTGTTATTGTGTGAACGCTTACAAAATGTTATTGTTGATAATAAATCCATATTCACAAAATAGTGCTGTTATGAAATTGTCTGAAATAATGGTTTTATATGGGTTTCTTGCATTTCATGTTTGTACAAGGAGTATCATTTTGTACAAATATAGATGGAAAGTTACTAAGTTGTGGTAAAATATTTATTCATTTATTTATTTTAGATTGTAAGCTCTATCGAGCAGGGACTGTCTCTCTGTGTCATGTGTTCAGCGCTGCATGCGTCTGGTAGTGCTATACAAATGTTAATAATAATAATAATAATAATATTACATTTGTATCCCACATTTTCCCGCATAGCAGTAGGCTCAATGTGGCTTACAGGTTCCGGAGAGGAAAGTACCAACTCCGGGAATATATACAGAGTGGAAAATAGAGTAACAGTAGGTGCAAGGAAGCTGATAAGGTTCCGGAAAAGAGAATACAATTCTGGGAAGAATATTGTGATAACTAGGTGGAGGTCGCTAGGACCGGGGAGAGCCCTGGGATGTCCACAGGTGTAGGAGGTTATGGGCTGGGTCCTGTGTAGCTAATTAACCACTTTATACCCCACCTGAGAGGTGAAAGGAAGAGAAGTGAGCTAGCAGCAGAAGAGGAGAGATCCCCCTGAAAAATACTGGCTAACCCTATGGACTTGTGGTGGACTGTGTGTCCAAAGGAGATCAGCAGGCTGAAAATCCTGGGGTAAGAAGTCCCTAAAGCATTAGTGTTTGACTGTGTGTCCTCAGTACTTATAGAACTGTGTGTTCAAAGAGGGGGGACTGTGTGTCCAAAGAAGAAAGGACTGTGTGTCCAGAACTGTGTTTTCAAAGAGGGGACTGTGTGTCCAAAGAAGAAAGGACGATGTGTCCAAAGTACTGAGAGAAGCAGGCTGCAAAGCCTGGGGTTGAGAGTCCCCAAAGTATTGGTGTAGTACTGAGCACATGTATCTGTGTGAGGAGGCTCAGTGTGAAGACCTATAAATGTATAAAGTATTAAGCTAGAAGAAGTATGCCCAGGGGCTGGAATAAAGAGTTGCCTGAGAAATATGCAGTTGGTGAGACCTGTTTAATTTGCTTGGTGGGAACCAGGTCACCCTGAGCGAGAAGGGGTAGCACACTAATTTGCATCTGATCTGCATATTGAGAACCAGGTCACCTTGAGTGAGAAGGGGGATATCACAATATATAGTAGCATATAGAGAGAAGTAATGCCATATTATAATATGGCATGTAATCACAACTTAGCTTGTCACTAATGCAGTACCGCAGGTTAGTGACTACCACAGTAAAGAAATAGAAACATAGAAACATGACGGCAGATAAAGGCCAAATGGCCCATCCAGTTTGCCCCCTAACTCTTCCTTTTCCTAAGTGATTCCACATCACAGGTTGCATTATTCTGTTTCCCGAGGGCTGGCTCTGTAATAAAGTTGCATAATCTGTTGCATAATCTGGAGGTGCCCAATTCCCCATAGCAGATACCCCCGGAAAACAACTCCCAACACCCACTTACTCAAAACACATGAATTATGAAGGATCAAGCCCCCACCCTACCTTTTGTTGGCCCCCTCTGAACCTCCCCCCCCAAGACCCCCACCCCACTATAGCCCTCACAGGCCTATCTGAAGTAATCATTGGTAGTGCAGAAATTGTGGGGAAGGAGCAATTCCCTGTTGGCCCTGGGTTCAAAATGGTGCCTGTGAGCCTTAGCAGGTAGTCTTGCGACACTACCTGTAGGAGTCAGGCAGTGATACAAGTATAAAGGCCTTTATATGGAAGTCAGACACCTAGCAGTACTAGCAATAGATAACCGCACATGCACCGTCTATGTGTGCTTCCCCCTTGCAAAACACATTACATAATAATTATAACCCTTTCTTACTTTACATAATTTGCTGAATAACGTTTAGGTGGTATGCTGACATATACATATGTCAGTGCACACACGCATGTTTATTTTAGTATTCTAAACATTTACACATGTGGAATTCTATAAGTTGCACTCAAAAATGGGCACTGGAAACGTTTGGCAATCAGCGCTATTCCTTAAAGCAGGGGTTTTCAACCCAGTCCGCAGGGTACATCCAGCCAGTCTGGGTTTTCAGGATATCTCCATTGAATTCAATGGGGATATCCTGAAAACCCAGACTGGCTGGGTGTGCCCCAATGACTGGGTTGAAAACCTGTGCTATAAAGGGTGTGTCCTTTATAGAATAGCGCTTAGTGCTGGTTTCCGCTCCCAACTCTGGGTACCAGACTTATGCCTGCTGAATCCTGGTTTAAATCCTGATACCCAAGTTGAGTGCAGAAACCCATTATTCCATAACACTGCACACAACTTTTTAGAATGCCCGTGATCCACCCATGCCCCTCCCATGGCCATGCCCCCTTTTGCTATGGGATTTAGCTGCCCAGCATTATAGAATAGCGCATAGTCAAATGCACATGCAAATCCTACTTGGTGCCAATTAACATCAATAATTGGTTGTTAGCGTCCAGTTATTGATGGTTAACAACTCTTTAGGCAATGAAGTTGCGCATGCAACTCAGCTCAAATTTGGGCGCCCAAATCTGGGCACCATTTATAGAATCCAGGGGACAGTGAGCATGTAAATGTTAGAGCCTATGTTTTAGAATTGCCCCCCCCCCCCTTACTTATAGAATACTATGTTACACACATAACTGCAGCACTTAGGAATTAAGGGCTTGATATTCGGACAGCGGGAGTTAGCCGGTTGGTGCTGAGCCTGGATATTCAATGCCGAACTCTTTCTGGTGATTGGCATTGAATATATGGGTGTTTTTTGGCCAGTTTCAACTTAACTGGCCAAGCCGCTATTCAGTGCTGGCTGGTTAAGTTGAAACCACCAAAGATAGGCCTGCTATTTTGGTGGCTGAATTTGGCTACCAAACTTAGCCGGCAGTGCACTGAATATTAGCGGATAGCCGGATATATCGGATAGCTGGTTATCCGCTAAGTGCTAACTGGCAATATTCGGTGGGAAATAGCCGGCAATCTCCCGCTGAATATTGCTGGATAGCCAGTTAAATGCCATTTAACCGGTTAAAAGGTTTTAAATATCGGGTGGTAAGACTTACACCAGCTCTATGGCTGGCATAAGTGCTTGGTGCCTAAATGTTAAGTGCATATGTACCTGGTCAGAATTGTATTCTATAAAAGAAAATAGGCGCCTATGATCCTTCATGGAATAGGCTCCTGCCTATGGGCTATGTCACATTTGCCACACCAGAATTGCTAGCGTGACTTTGTAAAAGGATCTCTTAGGGAGGAATTCTATAAGTGGCGCCTCCATTTTGGCACTCTTATGATGCCTGGTGGGAGCTATTATACAACATCATCAGTGTGCTCAGATTCTGTTATGGAATACCAGTGTACCCTGTGTCAGTGCACCTTACATTTAAGTGCACATAGTTACACCAACCATAGACCTGGTGTAAATGTGGGCACCTAAACGCAGCAGGAATGCATGAAACTTACTGTTCTGTAGTATGTTGTAAAGGGGTCCGCTTCCTCCACTCTGGGTTGGGGCTGGCAGCCCTGTTAGGCTCACAGGTTTCCAGCAAAGAACCAGACTGCCATATGGACTTAAGACCAAAGTGCTTTATTCTAAATTCAGTTCCACTCTCAAAATTGAAATGCAGTTCACAAACAGGGTTCAGGCCGGGTTCCCAATTCCAGCCAACATTCAGTTCCTTAACAGTTCAGGCCCACTTCCTTTGCACTACCTCCTTTCTCCCTCAGAAGGGCTCAGTCAAAGTTCAGCCTGCTGTTCTATACATCCCAATAATTCAACCCTTTCACAAACAGTCTCTTCAAAGGAAACCACTACTTGATGCCTCTGTCCTCTTCACAGCACCCAGGAGTACCTGTACCAAACAGGGCTGGCAGCTTCCCTCCTACCTCACAGCACCACACCCCTGTGGCCTCTCACACTGCCTTCATGTGCTGGACAGGGCTAAATTTACATTCTCACACTCCATGGCAGCTTACTCTTTGCCCCCAGGGAAGCTCCAGTGGCAGGCCCTTTCCGTCCTCCACCTACTCCATGGCAGCTTCTCTCTCAATCAGTTTCATCCTCTCTCTCCTGCTGGCTGGGAGGCACCCAGAAATCTCTCCCTCCTCTCACAGCTGGAGGGAATTATATACTGGTGATGCAGCTAAGGGACCGAGCTTCACCTCCCCTTCTCCCTGTAGTGGGGAAGGGAGTAACTGGCTCCCCTAGTATTGAGCCACTGCTCCCCCTGCTGGGGTTGGAAATCCGTACCACCCTTTTGGGGCTACCCTCCTCTCTCCTGCTTGAAAGGGCTTCTGGGAACCATAGTTCAGGGATTAGCTGCTTCTCTGTGGGGCCCCGAGTGCTAGCTTTGTCACAATGTGCTTAAGTGGGGGCCCAACCCATTGTCCATACTCTACACATGCATATGCCCCTTTGCATCTACATGCTGTGCAACTTACGTGCACTGTTACAGAATAGTGCTTAGGTACTTTGCTGGCACTTTCCTGGGTAAGTGTACGCTTTTGTACCTAAGTGGTAGTATTGGGCTAGATTCTATTTATGGTGCCAAAAACATCAGCTAAAAAAAGCGCTATTCTTTAAGCTGCGCTTAAAGTTAGGTGCAGTTTATAGACTAGCACTTATGCCCGGGAATTGCACCTAACTTTAGGCACAGCCATTTGCACTAACTGAAATGTAGTAGAAATATATGTGCCCAAATTAGGTGCATATCCCCCTTATTCTATAACAACATGCATTAATTTTAGAAATGGCCCCATTATGCCTATGCCTCTTCCATTTCTGCTCCCTTTTTCCAATCCTGCACCTAAATTTACATGCATAAATGCGAATTAAATCTAATTAGTGTCAATAATTGCTTTTTAAAAAGCCAATTATTGGTACTAATTAGCTCATTCAATTAAATTGTGCGTGCAAATTGGGTACTCGCCCAAATCTGTGCGCAATTTTTGGCAACTTTTATAGAATTAGGAGGATTATGAGTACAGGCACCCAGTTATAGAATTGCTGTTGTAGGGGCCCTTTTACGAAGTCATGGGAGGGCCTACGCCTGTACAGCACATGCCAAATCGGCACTACCATCCGGCTAGCATGTGAGCTGGGCAGTAATTCTGAATTTGGTGCTTGCTGAATCCCATAGTAGAAAATAATTTTCGATTTTCTACCGTGGGCCACTTACCTGGTGGTAAACAGCAGTTGGCATGCGCTGCATGCTTACCTCACGGGTAGTGTGTGAAACGTTACCACTAGGTCAATGGGTGGCGGTAAGGTCTCAGGCCAAAAATGGATGCACACTGGTATCAATTTTAGTGCACGTCTATTTTATGGCCCCTTAAAAAAAGGAAGCAAAGTACAAACAAAAGTCCAAAAAGCAAAACAAAAAGTACCAGTGGCCTTCAAGAAGAAGGGAAAATTAAACCTTTAATCACGTGTTTAGATAAGACAATCCTTGAATCCTAAACACGCCCAAAAGTCACGCTTGCACTGCCGCAGGCCACTTTTACCACAGCTTAGTAAAAGGACCCCTTAATGTATTCCTAAATCTGTAGCACTCAAGTTAAGGTACACTGCAGGATTTTAAAAAAGGAAGAAATCAGATGTTAGAATAATTGGGCTGCATTTCCTTCTTTATAAAGCAGTTAGGTTGGGATTTGGGTGGGGGTGTCAAGATATTTTCTAATGCAAAGGCACTAAATGAATCCTTGAATCTATCTGTTCTAATTATAACCCTTTTCATTGCTGGGGAAAAAGGAAAGATAAATGACATTGTAAATGACAACCTTAAAGGTATAAAAACCATGAACATTAGATTAAATGTTGCAGTCACGTACAGTGGGAAGTTATTTTAGATTATCCTGCTTGAGACTGTGTAGCACAAATGATGTATTGTAGGTTGTCATGTTTTTCTCTATATAAGAAAGGGTGAAAGGAGGTCTAAGAGGGGTTTGGATTTGGGAGAAAATGTGTAATTATTGATGAGTACATAAAAGTGCCAATTTTGTATCCCATCATTTGTATACAGTGCTAATAAAAATAAGAGATAAACTAAAGGCAGTTGATTCTGTGACTTTTTTTTTTTTTACCATTCGCAAAGGGCAAGTCTATAAATTGGTGTCACAATCTAAGCACCCTAATGCCCTGCACATACCACATTTTGGTGCCAAGATTTTATTGTAGAATACTGGCATAAGATCAGCATTGGCGTGTTCATGTGTCGGTGTGTTGTCTTATGTAAGTTGATGCACCTGTCCAATAGTCAACTGCAGTGAATGTAAAATATGCAGACCCAGTGCTTCCTACCATATTTTGAACACATGAGTTAATGGTGAATTTATTGTTTGATGACATCCTGTGTGATTGTGATACATGGACATTTAATAGTTTTCAAAATATTTTTAAAACACTTACAGGTAAAATATCCTCATTTATGACTTAAATAGCATGAATGGGATGGTTTGGTCTCTCGAACAGACTAAAATATTTTTTAAAATGTACATTATGGCAGCAGTTCCCAATCTTTTTCGGCTCACAGCAACCTTAGCATTCGAGCAATTTTTCGCAGCACCCCCCCCCCAGCCACATGGGTCTTCGCACCCCCCCCAGCCGCATGGGTCTCCACACCCACCTGGCCAGATGGATCTCTGCACCCCCCCCAGCCACATGGGTCTCCACATCCCCATGGCCACATGGATCTCCGAACCCCCCAGCCACATAGATCTTCCTTTCCCTGCAGCCCCTTCTTCCCAGAAAGTCCAGCACACCATTCCCTGCAGACCCTCTCCTCCCATAAATCCAGCACAGCTCTGCCTTCCCCAAATCTAGCATCACTAGATACCTTTTTTCCTGTAGGTCCAGGATCACTACCGCTTTCTTCTCCTTTCCCCGCCGCTGCTGCAGTGCTTGCAGCTTACATTTTCGAGCCATCCGTGATTCACATAGGCAGGCACTCCGGAGCCTTCCGAGTCTGCTGCTTCCAAACCTCTCTGATGCAACTTCCTGTTGTAAGGGCCGGACGTGGCACAGGGAAGTCCTCGCAGTGCCTGTGTGAATCACAGATGGCCCAAAAATGTAAGCTGCAAGCATTGCAGCAGCGGTGGGGGAAGAAGCAGGAAGCAGAAGATTCCGGACCTGTGGGAGGGGAAAGTAGGGAGCAATGCTGGATTGTGGGCGACAGGAGGGAGGTCAAGATGTGCCGGGGCACCCCTAAGAGTTTGCTGCGGTGCTCTAGGGTGCCGCCGTGTACAGTTTGGAAAACACTGCATTATGGGATAGATTCAGTAAATATCACCTAAAAATTGGCACTGAAAAAACCCGCTTAAGCGTTACTCTATAAGCCATGCCTAAAGTTCAGCATTGTTTATAGAATAATGCTTAAGTGTTATGGTCATGTGTAAATTTAGGCATGACAATTGAACCAAGAAAAACATGGTGCAAATGCCCATGCCTAAATTTATATGCAGATTACCGCTATTCTGTAATTACGCATGTAACTCAAAGCGTTCTGCCCCCAAACACCCATGAATATCCCCTTTCCATGCCCCCTTTTTCAGGTGCGTAATTTTCAGGGGCAGATTCCGCACCTAACTCTATGCACATAGCACCCAATTAAATTTAATTAGTGCCAATAATTGTTTATGAAAAAGCCAATTATTGGCACTAATTAGCTTATACTATTAAGTAGCACACATCAATTGGGATGCCTAAATGGGCACAATTTTTGGTGACCTGTACAGAATGAGGGGGTATATTTTAAACTGAAGCATTAGATGATAGACAAATTGAAATGATAATATGCGCTCACATCTCAAGAACAAAGAAAAAAATGAAAAGTTCCAAATACAAATATTACACATAAGATCATAGCAAATGCCTGTTAAATTCTATTTATAGAACCCTAGAAAAAAGCAGCGAGTCTAATACTAAGAAATATAGGGGTCCTTTTACAACGCCTATCGTTTTTAGTGTGCGCTAAAATTAAGTGTGCACTAAACAATAGAGACAGCTATATATTCCTATGGGCGTCTTTAGTGTTTACCACATGCTAATCATTAGTGTGCACTAAGGGTTTCTTTTACTAAGCCGGGGCAAAAGGGGGGCTGCGTTCTTGAAACATGCTGAGGCCCCCCTTTTACCGCAGTGGGTAGAAGGCTGTTTTTTTAAAAAGAAATGTCCATGCAGCAAGTGAAGCACTTGCTGCATGGCCATTTCAGGGGGAGCACTTACCACCATCCATTGAGGTGGCGGTAAGGGCTCCCACGCTAACCTGGCAGTAACCAGGCAACGTGTGGCACTGCCCAATTACCACCAGATAAACAGCGGTGCTACAAAAATAAAATATTTTTGTAGCAACGGAAATGGCGCATGCTGGGGGTGTGGGACCTATACTGGGCTGCTGCAGTGGTCCGGTGGTTCTTCTAGTTTAGTGAACCATAAGCCTGCATTCGGCTTACTGCTGCTTAGTAAAAACGCTACCACGCCCTTGTAAAAGGACTCCATAGTTTGGTATGCATCATATATAATGATTCCGGAATAGCTTTTACTTATAACAGAGGTACTTATGAATATTGTGATTTGAGTTGTGCTAAATTATTGTAAAACCCCCTCAGAAAAATAGGTAACCTAAAGGAAATATGTCTTTACTCACTGTAACAACATATTATATTTCAGTTTTACAAAAAATGTTTTTTGAGTTAATTAAATTTGGAACAAATTACTGACTTCCATACCTCTTTAATTTAGATTAGGGTCCTTCTGCTCTGTCTAGTTAATCAGTAGTACATAATTTATTCCAACTTGTTAATGAAGATGTAAAGTGAGAAGATATTCTGTAATTCATGTGTTTAATTACTGCTACACTAAGATGAGGTAAAGATGCAATCTACTGGATGCTTGAAAAGCAGGCACATGCTCTTATTAGTATCTCAAAAGGCAAGAAAAAGTGCAATTGTTGTCAATACTCACAATAAAATTTAACAAATTAATGTGTAATCTGTTGAATAAATATCTTGCCTGCTAATTCAGAAAGGAAATAAGATGGTGTTAGATAGCATTTGTTGGACATGCAAAGAAAGTTATGTTCTGTGGCTGCCAAATATGACCTGTGACACCAGTCAAAGCAATTCCCAATTGGTTCCTCTGAATAAATTGCAGGTGAAAGCTTTCTTTCCATAATATTATGCAGTGTAAGCCATTTCTCATAGTTATCTGCAAAATGCTGCCTGTATGCTGTACGGCTGACATAAAGCATCTTCCACACTGGGTCCATCAAACAGGGCTGGGTTTTGAAAAGAGCTTCAGGCTGTATATAACAAGAAACTGTTCTCAGTGCTGGAAAGTAACTCATGCTATGATAAGCCTCCAAATCTTTTCGGCGTCCACGTTTTCTTGATCTTCGATGCTGCCTAAATTCTCCATGAAGGAAGTCATTTAAGTTTGCAGGGTGGATACTCCAGTAATTTCCTTTTCCATCTTCACACCGCCCAACTTTGACAAAACAGTCATTTAATGAAAGGTTATGTCTCACGCTGTTTCTCCAGCCCTGCCCTTGGTTCTTGTAGAAAGGAAAATGATCCTCGATATATTTGTAAATAGAAGCTAAGTTCAGCTTACTTGTAGGAGAAGACAGAATTGCTTTCGCAATTAAGGCTATATACGACAGAGAGGGTTTTTCGCAGAAGCTCTCCTGTGTGTTTTTTGGAGTTTCAGGATTGACAGTTTCGAGCTTCTTTCCATGATTCAGCTGTTGTTGTTCCATTTTGCAGCTGCCTATGTGTTCTTCATTATTTTCAGGTGTATCTTCAACCGCTGTATTGCTTGTGCAAGGCATATAACAAGTGCAAAGTATGGTAGCTTGACTATGATTTCATCACCTGGTATACTTAGGCATTTGGCTCATCACAGTAAAAATGTGGCAAGGCAAACTAGTATGGCCTAAATGTGCTGCTTTTCCTATTTTATAAGGTGTTAAGTCAACACTTAACTCAATCAAAGCAGGCTTGCCTGTGTTCACATAATCAAAGTATAAATCAAATCTGAATGAAAGAAAAACACAAAACTAATTACAATATGTTAAGTTTGAAGGTAAACAGACTCTAACGTCAGCTTTTCACTTCACTGTTCCTAACTGAAATTTAATGATTAATAAAGAAATTATTGTGTTTAGATTAGATATGAGAATGAAAAGATTAAATGCTCCAACGGATACACACTGCAAATGGAAATATATACCTTGGTCTTAGTGTTCTGCACCTAGTTAAACAATATCCAGTGTTTGCTTTATAAAGAATACAACAAGCAAGCACAAATTATTTGTGCTGTCTGTTGCATTGCATTCAATTGTAAAACTTTAAGTAAGATTTAAGGATTTGGCAACGGGGGTGGGGGGAGAAGATAAAAACAAATAAACCAGCAAACCCATTTCCTTTTAGAGTTTCTAAATAGCACATCTTTTGCCAAAAGCCTTCATTTCTGGCAGCTTCTAAAGGACAAAAAAGACCACAGAAAATTACAGGCAAAAGCTTGTGCAAACAACTCTGCCAGATTTTTGGCTAGGCCTTGCATTTAGACCTGACTATTATAAAGTATTCTAAATTAGTTGGCCACTGGTCAGATGATCTTTTCCACTTTTCTGAACTGAAGGTATTTCCACTTTATTAAAGGGACTGTGAGTTTGCTTTTTAGTATTTGGAATGAAATGGTGAGGTTTGGATTACACATTGGCTCGGGGGCTTTTTTTTAAAAACAACAACAAAAAAAGTTATGTGGGTCGGAGTGGTCCGACATTCAGCCAGGACCACATAACTCTTTTGTGGCCCTGGCTCAATATCAGCCAGGCCTACATAACCTTTGGAAGCCAGCCCACCCCAAATTATCCCTCGCTATTCGTTGCCGGTGCCCGGATATGGCCTGGCACTGAATATCAAGGGATAATTTAGCCAGCAGTGATCAGCATTTAAAAAAAAACACTGACTTCTGCTGGCTGAATATTGGGGGATCCGTGTCTACCTTAAATGAACTTTTATCTCCTCCAGACTTACACTGATGTTGCTCCAAGTCATCACTATTAAAGAATTTTTTTTGTGTATGGTCAGTAAAGACAAAGGCAACAAAATTGTTTAGCTTTCCTGCTAGTGCCTCATCCTCTGTGAGGACTCCTTTTACCCCTTGACCATCCAGTGATCCAATGGACTACATCATGGACTTTTTGCTTCAGATGTACTTGAAAAAGTTTTAATGTTAGTTGAGCAAGTTTCTATTCAAAGTCCCTCTTGGTCTTCCTTATTACTGTTTTACATCCTAAGGTCTTCTCTGATTTCTTCATTAGGGTCTGCTTACCATATTCTGAAAGATGCCCTTTTAGCTTTTTTTTTTTGTTACATTTGTACCCCACGCTTTCCCACTCATGGCAGGCTCAATGCGGCTTACATGGGGCAATGGAGAGTTAAGTGACTTGCCCAGAGTCACAAGGAGCTGCCTGTGCCTGAAGTGGGAATTGAACTCAGTTCCTCAGGACCAAAGTCCACCACCCTAACCACTAGGCCATGCCCCACCTCTTCTACCTCACCATTAAATCATGCTGGTCATCATTTGGCAGTTGAGGGGGTAATTAAGAAACATTTATCTCTGCCTGTACTTTATTTGAATACTCCTGTACTACTTCAGCTTTTTCATAACCTGTCTATCTGAGTATTATAACTTCTGCATTTTGTCAGTATCTTTTGAGGATACCTTATTCAAAGCCATGCAGTATGAACTCCTGAGTGACTATTGGTTTCCCTCTAAATTCTAGTTTAAAAGCTACTCTACCTTTTCTTTTTTAAAGTTATAGCCATCAGCCTAGTTCCACCCTGAATAACATAGAGTTCATCCTTTTGAAACAGGCCCTCCCACCTTCCCCAGAAAATTGCCCATTTCTTGACAAAACTAAATTCATTTTCTTTGCCCCATCATCTCATCCACACATCGAGACTTTGGAACTCTGCTTTTCTCTTGAGAGAAAATTTTTGAGTGGAATATTTATAATTATTTTAATCACACATAAGTAAATTGAGTAAGTTTTGAAATCGAGATTTTCATAGGTATGAAGCTATAGTTAAAAACAAGGGAAAATGCCAAGTCAGTGATTCTGAGGTAATTATCATATTTGAGGTCAGAAAGGAATTTTGTTCATTGTTAGAAAGAATGGCTACATTTGTGCAGTACTTTTCCATTTTCTTCTGGATCACCATTTATCAAGAACGGTAAGGAAATCAGAAGATTGAACTCAATGGATCTTTGGCTTTCTTTCATCCTATTCAACTATTCAGAGACTGAAGAGATGTTAAAATATCAGTTGTCACAAATAGAAATAGACCTTAATCTTTCCAAAGCAGGAAAGTCATCTTAATGCTGCAGATGGTTGATCAAAACAACATTTACATGATTCCCAGAAATATGGGTGTCCTAAACCAAACTGTGTTTACACTAAGGGGTCCGTTTCCTAAATCACGTTAAGCACCTAATATGTGGTTTACTGTGTGGAAACCACTAGCGTACTATCCTAAGGGATTTTTTTGTATTTTTGCTGTTACTGTGTGGTAAACTGCATTCTACGTGCATTTTGTGTTTGGGGGCATGTCAGGTCCAGAGAATGAGTGCAGAAGACATTTCCCCCAGATTCCACATATAGCTCTCAAAACAGCATGTGTTAATTTGGGTGTGTGTCTAATTTGCACATGCAATTTAAGTAATGAGCCAATTAGGACCAAAAATTGGGTGCTAACAATCAATCATTGGTGTTGATTGTCAACAATTTGGATTTATGGGCACATCTTGCTAAGCGCTATTGTATAAAGATGTGCACATAAATCTTTTAGTGTGCAACTGAAAAGGGGGTGTGGCCATGGGAGGATTATTTTAATAAAGCTTCGCTTAAAAAAAATATGTCCATTTTGTGTGTCCTCCCCCGCAATAATAAAAAAGTATTATAAAGGCGTATTTGGCATGCGTAGAGCAGCCAGCATAATGCTTTGCTGCTCTGCGCATGCTTGACCGGCCGATTCTCCGACTGTTTTAAGAAGGAATAGAGAATGGAAATGAGCTACAACGAGTAGCTCATTTGCATTCCCTTTCCTTGATGCATAGCCGTTCCCTACCGATTCGCTATGGAATTCGGTACGGAACGGCTCTAACGACGACTTTAGTGCATCTTGGCCCTAGTTCTTTGCAATTAGTGCCCTATAAATAACATATGTTAATGAGCACTTTTGCAGTTAGTATAGAACCACTTACCACCTCCGAAGTAGGAGGTGTTAAGTGCTTCTATGCTATCTCCAAGTACAGTACTGTGTGGTATCTGCAAGTTTAATGCAGCAAGTATAACAGCAAATGCTAGGAACACCCCAATAGTTGCTGCGTTAAGGGGTCCTTTTACTAAAGGGTTGCCACAAGGCAACCCGGAACTATTGCTGGCTCCAACATGAGTGTCAGCGGTAGTTCCATCCCCAATGTGCGCCATTTCTGGTGCTAGCAGAAATATTTTAAAAAATCTTTCTGCAGAGGGGGTTACCCAGTGGTTATTGGGCAGCATTGTGCGCTGCCTGTTTACCGCTGGGTTAGCGTGGGAGTCCTTACCGCCACCTCAATGGGTGGCGGTAAGTGCTCCCTACGAAATGGCTGCATGGCAACTGCAAACTTATCGCACAACCATTTCTTTTTTTCCTGCCTTTTACCCGCTGTGGGAAAAGGGGCCCTGGCGTGTGGCAAAAATGGCCGCTGCTGCTAGAACAGAGCCCCTTTTACCGCAGCTTAGTAAAAGGGCCTCCAAAATTTGCAACTGCTGCATGGTGGAGTCCTGCGTTAAGCTGCAGTAACTGTAAATTTTATTGTGGCTTTGTAAAAGGGCCCCTAAGTATGAAAAATATTAGACCTTCTAACAACACCTTAGGGCTTCATACAGAAAAGATGAAAGCATGTGTCACTGCTACTGAGACTGCCAATAGGAGCTATTGGGAGATGAAAGAAATGGTGAAAAGGCTGCTAGGCTTCAAGTTTGTTCATCACAGCCAGCCCATCAGAAGCTGTTGGTGGAGGTGGTGGCAGGCAGCATTAAAGAATGACAAGGCTATTGCTGATTGTTTATCAAGATCAGCTTCTACTGGCAGAAAGGAAAAGAAATGAATTTCATTAATAGATTTTCTTTTCTCTTATAGCATTGCACTTTGGTTTATTGTAATAGAACATGTTCAGTTTATTTGAAAAGGGGATATTTCAGCTTTAGCATGAAAGCTTAAATTGGCAGTAATGTACATAATATATACATTTGTATATATTTATTTATAAAAGCTATTTCTCTTTGAAAAACATAAGGAATGAGTGATCTTCTGATTTATTCACTGTGCAGACTTAAATATTACACTTCTGTTTTAAATTGGCAATAATGTACAATAATATATACAAATGCATATATTTATTTATAAAAGATATTTCTCTTTGAAAAGCATTAGAATGAGGGATCTTTTGATTTACTCACTGTCCAGACATAAATATTTCACTTCTTTGCTTTATTTTTTTTGTCTGGTAGGGCCACATTGAAGTTGACAGGTTCTGTCTTCTCTACTATTTTGTAAGGCACTTGCTAGTTGCATAACAGTTTTCTTTCTGATGAGACCAGAAGGAAGGCTCTGCTCCCCGGTTGGAAGGTTCTTTGCACGGCCTTCTGGTTATAAGCTTGTGCTTGCCCCACCTGAGCCTTCTCTAAGCACAGCTTGACTGTCTCAAAAGAACATAAGAACATAAGCATTGCCATACTGGGACAGACCGAAGGTCCATCAAGCCCAGTATCCTGTTTTCAACAGTGGCTAATCCAGGTCACAAGTACCTGCCAAGATCACAGAACAGTTAAACAGATTTTAGGCTGCTTATCCTAGAATATGCAGTGGATTTTTCCAAGTCCATCTTAATAATGGCTTATGGACTTTTCTTTTAGGAAGTTAGCCAAACATTTTTAAACCCTGCTAAACTAACTGCTTTTACCACATTCTCTGGCATTGTCACTTGCTTTTTTCAAACTTTCCTGCATGATGAGCATGTATTCAGCCAAACTCTTCCCTGGGCTAAGCTCCTCCTCCCAGACTTCCTGAACTACGTCCAGGATTCCTTTAGGTCTCTGGCCATACAACAGTTCAAATAGAGAGAATCCTGTTGAACACTGGGGTACCTCCCATAGAGCATTGGCCACAGTGGAAATCTTCATATTACGCAGAGTGATGGTCTCTGGGTAGTGCATGGCATAATCCAAAATGACTAAAATGTACTTGTTGCCAAGAGTTGTTCGTTCCAGTGGTCCCATGAAGTCCATGGCCACCTGGTTGAATGGGGTTCATTTGCCTGCAGAACAAACCATTTTCAAACTCAATGCATTCATATACCTTGTGTCTGAAAATCAGCTTGTTCTGTGCAGGTTTTCCAGTATTGCATAACCATGCAGTTAGGTGCATTATTGAAAATATATCCCAGTGTGTGTTGCATATCTTATTGTACACTGCCTTGAGTGAATTCCTTCAAAAAGGCGGTAAATAAATCCTAATAAATAAATAATATGCTTGCATATCCTAAGTCTAAATAAATCAAACTTTTAAGAGTTATTTTAATTTTCTTTTCCAGTTGGGGTAACAGCATTCAACGTTCCTAATTTAAAGAGTAATATTTATGCTAGCAGCTTTGTGGCCTTTGGAGAGAAGGCCAGCACAGCTGACCTGCAGTTGCATATATTTATAGAGCTGACTCTCTGCTCCTGCAATGTCAACTGTAACACTAATCCTTGTCTTAAATCACTGGGGCTCAAATGTCAACTGCCACTAGTTGTGCAGATCCCCTTCGGTTTATATCGGAGAGCCCAATGGAGTCTTTTGAAGAACCTAATTGTGTTAGTAAGGACAACTTATTAGAAGTTCCTACTTTAAATGATTCTGGTGGAGAAGAAGAGGATGTCAAGGTCACCATTAAGCCATGTTTCTCTCCTCTTCCACGGAGAAGAAGTTCTGCTTCTTCAGAAGATGCTGAAATTGAAGTCCCCTCTACGATTGCAAGAAAAGTTTCATTTGCTGATGCATTTGGTTTCAAGCTTGTGTCTGTGAAAGAGTTTGATAGCTGGGAAGTACCAACTACATCTCAAAGCGACAACATGGAAGATGAAAATATACCCACAAATGAATTTTTTTTAGCCCCACTATTTGTATTGCCTACTGAAAATGATATTATGCAGAAACTGTACAAACAGAAAGTATTGCTAGAGTCAGTGCACTTTTTGCCTGGGTTAACAACTATGAAAGGTATTATTCGAGTTCTTAATGTAGCATATGAAAAGTCAGTGTATGTTCGAATGTCACAAGATGCCTGGCAGACTTATTATGATATCATGGCAGAGTATATGCCTGAATGTTATGATGGCGAAACAGATCAGTTCTTCTTTAAGATTTCATTGGTGCCTCCTTATCAAAAAGAAGGGACAAAAATTGAGTTCTGTATACGTTATGAGACCTCAGTTGGCATATTTTGGGCAAACAACAATGAAGAAAATTATGCACTAGTCTGTCAGAAAGAAAACTGGCAGGAAACTGATAAACCAACTGAAGATTTGACAGACAGACTCAAGAAAAGCTGCCTAAAGACATCTCAAAGGTGAGATTCATGTTATTTGTATTGTATAATGTTTGCATTCCATGCGGCATTTATTTTAGGTTTGATCTTAATATGGGACAGGTAAATAGTGAATAGTTTAGGATTCTGTTCCATTTAATCTATATCCTTTGTATACTATATGCAAAAATGTAGTTAACTATAGTAACTGCTATAGTTCAGTATTTTACATTTGAATATAAGTTTGAAGAGAAATATGAATTAATTGTTCATTTTTTAAAGCTCTTAAAATTATGCAGTTTTGACAGAACTTTTTTTTTTTTAGAATTAACTATGTATTTTTATTTAACATATCCATTTTTCTAATTTTAAAAACAGTACTGAAGATCTAACAAACTTTGGGCTTGTTGAGAGCAGGTTAAAGTTTGCTCATGTCACTCAGCTCCCGATTTGTAACAGCTGGGGCAATGCTTTTTCCCCTTTTCTGTTTGGGATCTTGTGTGCACCAGGGAGTAGTGTGACATTTCTTTAACTGAGTGTTACTAAAGATACCGGTATGTAAATCATAACCGGGAAAGTCATCTAGCAGAATTTAGGAAAATCAAGTTGAATGTCAAAATAAATGATTTTGCTCCCTGGGCAAGCTGGAATTACATATTGACAAAAAGTGATGGGATAGAGTAAAGATTAATCATATGTTGCTTCAATGGGGCTTCATGCAAGTTGATTAGAAGCAACACTGGAAGCTTAGAAGGGAGAGTTTTACTAGAATGGATATCAGCTGTCTTAGGAACTTGAGATGTAATAACCCTGTTTTCATGTTGGTGAATGCTTAAATCTAGGAGTTAGTTTAGCAACAGTTATTTTTGTATGACTTAAGGTAGGGAGCTAGAACACCTGCTCTCAGAGGCAGAAAGCAGTCCCTAATACAATGGTTCTTAACCCAGCCAGTCAGGTTTCAGGATACCCACAATGCCTGTGCATATGATAGATTTGCTTGCACTGCCTCCTTTGTATAAAAATCTATCATGCATAGGCATTGTGGATATTTTGAAAACCCAACAGGCTTTGTGTGCCCCAAGGACTGGGTTGAGAACCACTTCCCTAGTAGATTTGCAATAATCAAGCTCTACAAGATTAGAAAAAGCTGCTAGAAATGTAGACCTGTGAAATGAATGAGGATACTGAGAAAAGTGAAGACTTGGGCATTTCCATAAACACATATAAATAGTCTCACTCCAGCTATCATATATAGTAGAAACCCTATCTGAGTAGGATAAATAAAATATAATTTAGATATTGCAGAACAAAACTGCATTTCATTTAGACATAAATACTAACCAGTGGTTTAGATTCATCAAAGTATTTCCCTGAAGACACAATAGGAGATGAACCTTAGTGATTTGGGCTCATAATATTTATCATCTTAGTAAATTTATGTAGGGCAGCCATTACTCAAACATAAAACATGTATGCACTCTTTTTTTTCTAAAATATTTGAAAGCCAAATGTTGTGACCTGTATTTATAGTATCATTCAAGAAAGATGTTCGGGCCTTAATTCTGCAGAACTCCTGAGTGGCATATTCTGTAGACTGTCTTCTGCCTACCTTTGTTGTATACCACTTTGAGATTTGGAAAAGTGGTTCATAAATGTAATAAAAGGAAGGGGAACTGAAGTATATTCTTACTGCTTTCCTTTTCATGCTCCAAAAAAAAGATACTTGGGTTGACTTGGGAGATAATCCACTTACCAGATCAGTAGCCTGAAAACCCATGGAACTATGGGTAAATGTATTTTGGAAACACACGCTTAGGATAACAAGTTATGCTTCTGTGTGAAGGCAGTAATAAATGGTATATACAACTATTGTAGATTGGTGATAGAATTGATTGGCATGTTTATGATTTATAAGGGCCCTGTTTACTAAGCCACACTAGCATTTTTAGCATGCGCTCAACAATAGAATTACCCATATATTCCTATGGGTGGCTTAGCGTTTAGCGTGTGCTAATCATTAGTGCGCGCTAAAAAAGCTAATGCACCCATAGCTGCTTACTAAACAGGGCCCATAGAGTTTTATTCAGTTGTTGCAAACTTGAAACAATTGATTGTAGTATTTAAGGTATGGTTATTTGATTCCCTGAGGAAACACTGTACATGAAATGCATTGGATTGCTATGTTTTTCTCTAATTCCTGAAGTAAAGCTTTATTAATATTGTATTTATTGGACAATCACTGGCTGCCATCTTTAATTTGCTATAGGGCAGTCTGCATTTTTAAAACTGCCTACTGCTGAGGTTAAACTGAAACTGGATATTTATTTAGATTTGCTCACACCTTTTCAGTAATAGCTCAAGGTGAGTTACATTCAGGTACACTGAGTATTTCCCTGTCCTTGGAGGGCTCACAGTCTGAGTTTGTACCTGAGGCAATGGAGGGTTAAGTGACTTGCCTGAGATCTTGAGGAGCAGCAGTGGGATTTGAACTGGTCACCTCTGGATGTCAAGACTGTGCTCTAATCATTAGGCCACTCCTCCACCTGGAGCCAGTACTTAGATATAAGCCATCTGGTTCAGTGCCAAACCAGAAGTGTTATCTGGTTAGCAGTCATATTTAGGATAATGAAGTGGACAAAGTTTGGACTGCCTTTCTGCAGTCCTAACTTTATCTACTGCTAACTGGACAAACTTTGGCTTCACCCAAGCTCCTCCTACAGACCATCTCAGCACTGTAAAGATAGTGCCAAGGTAGGTCAGAGGGGAGATTCAGTGGCACTATCCAGTTAGTGCTGCTGAATAACCCTCTTGCTGCCAATTATTTGGTTAGCAGCACCTGCTAACCGGATAAGTGGCTTTGAATATTGGCATTTATTTTTTATTTGAATATAGCGTACACTTTTCATTGTTAACTCAAGGCTTTTGGAGTCAGTAAACCTTGGTCTGCAACTAAGAGATGTATATCTAGGCACTAGTTTTGAACTTTTTAGTCATTTATTTATTTATTGGGATTTATTAACTACCTTTATGAAGAGATTTACCCAAGATGGTGTACAGCAGGTACAGTTTAACATAAAACTTACAATTTTGTTAACAGCATAACAATAGTAAAATGACCAAGTATAAACATAAATAAAATTTCTACATATATACTTTTGAGTTGCTAGAGGAGTTTTGTGACTATGACCTCTTGGAGTAGTTCTTTTTGGACTATAGTAGAATGGGAGACACTGGTATGGAATCTTCAATTTGCCCAGAGGAGCAACGTGGCTGTTGTGCTCTAATATGGATCATCTTAGACTGGAGAGTTAGCATGAAGAGCATTTTATATGTTACTAGTAAAAAAGGCCCGTTTCTGACACATATGAAACGGGCGCTAGCAAGGTTTTCCTCATAATGTGTATGTTTTGGAGAGTGTATGTGAGAGTGACTGTGTGTGATAGAGAGAGTGAAAGTGTGAGTGTGTGTGTGTGAGAGAGAGAGTGAGTCTGGGTGTGAGCGTGTCTGTGAGAGAGTGTGTGTGTGAGAATGAGAGTGTGTGCAATTGCGTATGGGAGACACAGTGTGATAGAGAGAGAGAGAGTGTGTTTCACACAGATACAGTGTGTGCGTGAATGAGAGTGTGTGTGAGGCACAGATTGTCTGTGAGACTGAGTGTATGAGACCAAGCGAGTATGTAAGTGACTGTGTGACACATAGAGAGTGAATATGATACAATGTGAGACATAGAGTGTATGAGAGTGAGAGACAGAAACACATTGTCTGTGAGGGAGAGAGTGAGGCATATTTTCAAAGCACTTTGGGAGGCTAAGTTCCATAGGTTTCTATGGAACTTTGGGAGGCTAAGTGCTTTGAAAATGAGCCCGAGTGTGTGTGTGTGTGACAGAGATACCTCCCTCCCTCCCTCTCTCTCTATGGTGTCAGGCCCCCCTCTTTCTCTGGTGTCTGAGATTGCTGCCACTGCACCTAAGCAATTGGTGTGCTGGAGGAGAGGAAGAGAGAGAGAGAGTGTGTGTGTGGGGTGGGGGGGATGTGTTGGAGGGGTTCAGCTTGGAAGAAGAGGGGTGTGGGGGATTCTGGATGCGCTGCCAGATGAAAGTAAGTGAGTATGTGTGTGTGTGTGTGTGGGGGGGGGGGGGGTTCAGGAAGCAATGGCAGATGACAGAGTGAGGGAGTGTGTGTGTGTAGGGGGGGGGCAGGGGGTACAGGAAGCGCTGCCAGATGAGAGAGTGAGTGTGTGTGTATGGGGTTTCATTAAGCGCTCCCATCCTTGAACCCCCTCCCCACCTCAGTCCCCTTCTCTCATTCAAGAACCCCCTCCCCAGTCTCTCCCATCCAAAAACCCCAGTCCCCTCCCCACCCGTCCCCTTCTCCAATCCGAGAACCCCCTCCCCAGTCTCTCCCATCCAAAAACCCCAGTGCCCTTCCCACCCGTCCCCTTCAAGCATCCAAGAACCCCCTCCCCCATCCTTGAACCCCCTCCCCACCTCAGTCTCCTTCTCCCATTCAAGAACCCCCTCCCCAGTCTCTCCCATCCAAAAACCCCAGTCCCCTCCCCACTCGTCCTCTTCAAGTATCCAAGAACCCCCTCCCCACCTCAGTCCCCTTCTCCCATTCAAGAATCCCAGTCCTCTCCCCATCCGTCCCCTTCTCCCATCCGAGAACCCCCTCCCCAGTCTCTCCCATCCGAGAACCCCAGTCCCCTCCCCACCCGTCCCCTTCAACTATCCAAGAACCCCCTCCCCACCCCCTTCTGCTTCTCCCATCCATGAACCCCTCCCACCTCAGTCTCCTTCCCATTTGAGAACCCCCTCCCCCCCACCTGAGAGCCCCACACCCTTCTCCCATCTGAGTCCCTCCCCACCTACCAGCTCCATTCTCCTGCCGCCCAGGCCCACCACCCTCACTGCCTTTAAAAAAAAAACAATTTGAAGCACTAGAGTAACAGGCAGCAGCGCCTCGCGTCTGCCCTTCTACTAAAAATCTCTTCCACGACGTCATTGGGCCTTCCCACATTGAGTCCCACCCGCCCTCGCGGTAATTGGAAGTTACCTGAGAGGAGGGTGGGACTCAATGTGGGAAGGCCCAATGACGTCGTCGAAGAGATTTTTAGTAGAAGGGCAGACGCGAGGCGCTGCTGCCTGTTATTCCAGCGCTTCAAATTGGGTTTTAAAGGCAGGACAGCGCCGGGAGCGGACTCGCAGCACCCCCCACCCGCTGACATCTGGGGCGGAGCGCCCCCACCACGTCGCCGTCGCGCGTTGCTGGGAGAGGACTCGGAGCACCCCCACCCGCTGACATCTGGGGCGGAGCGCCCCACCACGTCGCCGTCGCGCGTTGCTGAACTTGGGAGGGAGGGAGAGTGGTGCTCGGGCGGTCGGGGCGGGGCTACCTGAGGCGCGCGGCACGGTTGGTAGCCAGCGTTTCCTTGGCAGGGGGAGGAGTAGGGAAACACGCTCCGCGTGTTTCCCTACTCCTCCCCCTTCCTTGATGCGGTCCCTGCTTTCATTTTTCTGTTGGTTTTCCGCCCTCGACGTCATGATGTTTGACGCGAGGGCGGGGCAGCAAGTCGTTCAGTGGCTTCACCACCATGAACTTACGAACCGTTCTGGGACTCGGAGTCTGAGTGACTTCAGAACGTTGTCCTCAGAACGTTGAGGGTGCCTTTTATTATATTAGATTATTATAGTGCAGGGTTTCTCAACCCAGTCCTCAGGACATACCTAGCCAGTGAGGTTTTCAGGTCACCCACAATGAAGTGCATGAGATAGAATTGCATAGAATGAAGTTAGTGTATACAGATTTATCTCTTGCATATTCACTGTGGGTATCCTGAAAACCAGACTGCGAAGAAACAGTGTGTTTTAAGCCTGTAAAATGTTGAATATTGTCCTGTCTTATAAGTGTATTTTTCCTGTTTGGCCAGCAGATGGTGCATGATTATGCTTAAAGCTGTTACCAAGGACTGACTTCTGTTTCTTTTAGTTGGCACAAAGATAATAGGAAGTTCCTGTAGTAAAGTAACCAGTTTTTATTTGAAACTTGACTGTTCTAGGCTCTGATTGGCCTAGAGTTTGAAATTACCCAGCAAATACTGGCTATTGCGTCAGTTTCAGCCTGGGAGAAAGAGAGAGAGAGAGAGAGAGAGAGAGAGAGAGAGAGAGAGATCTGTTTGTTGAAGCTCTGTGCACAGATATATGCCCTGATCACCCCAGGTACTTTCTAGGAAGTATGCAAGTGTTTCAGTTACCTGTTATTGTTTGCCATTTTGTTCCACTGTTCAATATTATTAAAGAGAATAAACATAATTGTTTGTTTGCCCTGTTTGTCTGGACTGATAAAGAATCCTGGTGGTTTGTGTTTTGGGTCTCTGAGTGTTTTCTGGGAACTGTGAGACCACTGGGAATGTGGCTCCAGTAACCTAGAAATCACCGTGAATAATTGGAAAGCGGGAGGCTCGCCCAGAGGCGGGTGTAACCCAGTCATTGAGAGAGAGTGCTAGTGTACAGCACAAGTGGCAGATGCAGGCGGATCTGAGCTGTGATGGGGATAGATCCTCTAAGTGGCCGCTGGGTAACCGCAGGTGGGTGGCCAGGCATTTTGTGACACTGACTGGCTGGGTGTTTCCTGAGGATGGGATTGAGAACCCCTATTATAATGGGACTGAAGTCATAGACCAGACTGTGACTATGGGGACAATACTTAGTACATAGGAGCCATGGAGGAACATTTTCGATATGACAACTTAGTCCTTCTTTGGATGTTTTGCTCAAAATGTCCAGAATCCGAATAGCAAATATAGCCATTTTTGAAACAGCAAAACATGTCTTTTTTTTTTTTGCTATATGTTTTTGATGGGTTTTGGAGGGCTCACTATACAATGTAAGGAAGCAAAAAACATTAAATTGCAGCAGTGTTAATAGGTAAACAAGACATATCTTACATCAGATACCAAGCATAATGAGGCAGGTCTCATTATAATTAAACTATAGCTGAAGTAATTTGACAGCCACTGACCTCATACTGTGAAGTGCACCAATAAAATTTAGGGATCATCAAGGACTAGATTCTATATATCACACCTAAAAAATCAGTGCTGAAACGAAATACGCCTACCCTTATCCGCATGACTAAATTTAGTCGCGGGCAGTCATGCCAAGTAAAACTTGGTGTAAATGTTAACGCCTAAATTAGGCGCAGACCAGATGTATTCTACAACAATGTGCATAGATTTTAGAAGCGTCCAAATCCACCCATTTCAGGCCCATGGCCATACCCCCTTTTCAACTATGCGACTTAGAATTTATGTTTCAACATTTTTTATTGATGACTCATCAAATGAACACAAGCAACTATCTCAATACAAAGGAATCGAATAGCAATATATATGTAGGAGAAACAGAATAATAAAGTCAGTCATCAAACATATTAGCTATTAACACTCCCTCCCAATCCCCCTACACCCCACCCACCCCCCAGGTCAATGTGTTGAGTCCAAGAACCCATTATGAAATACCAACACAGAACAAGAAGAGAAATACAAGAACAAAACCCCCTTACCACCCTTCCCCCCAATATCTACTGAACACACCAGCATGATAAAATATACAACATAAACAGTAACTGCTGCAGATGAGGCCTAGATTCTTAGCACCCAATACGTGCATCATGTTATAGAATATGCAAAATTCTCTGCGTAAATTCTAATTAATGCCGATTAGTGTCAATAATTACTTATTAAGTGACAATTATCGGCACTGATTGGCTTGTTAACTAATTAAGTTGTGTGTCAAATCCAGAATATGACTGGATTTGTGCGCGCATCTTAAGTCGTGCTATATAGAATCCAGAGCAAATACCGGCTAGAAACGATATATTTTAACTTTTTTTTTTTTGTAGAACTAAAAGTAATCTTTTTCTAGCCAGAGTGCAACCGAATGAGCTTCCCAGAGGCTTGCTCCTGTTGTTGATAGAGCTCTATCATAATAAATGCCAATCAACCAAGCAATAAATAAATACATAAGTCTCAAATAGTTGGGCAATACTGATAGAACAGAGTGACAACAAACCCAGCCCTGAAGAGCAGAGGGAATGGGCAGGGACATAATTTTCTGACATATTCTTCATGAACAAGGGAGTGTGCATGTGTGAGGTTTTAAAATTTGGTACATGGATTTTAAGTTTCACTCTTTGTGCTCTGGGAAAGGAAACTATTGTATAAAATATGTATAGTGCCACAGAATTAAATGTGTATTTGGTGGCATATACATCTAAAGAAGACATTTTACAAAAGAATATGTTAAATTAGAAGCATCTTTGGGGCTTTGCATGTAAGTTGCAGATTTTGCAAAACTGAATGTCCACAGGGAGAACAAAGGAGCCAAGCTCCAATACTCACAAACTTTAGTCATTTTAAAATGGTTTTTATGCCCAGTGAGGTAAGCACAATTCCCTCCCCCCCCCCCCCCCCCCCCTCCAGCTCTCTTCCTAGCCCAGGTCAAAATGAGACATCAGCTGACAGTTGAGCATGACTCATAGCAGGTGTAAATGCTGACTGACATTTTCCCAGGTATGTGGGCATTGCTTATACTTTGAAGGCCTGCCCGAACCATGTCCACAGCATTCCCATTTTAGATCTGCGTGTGTCATGCCTAACCCTTCTAAAATCATGTCTTTGGTGTTTCATGCTTATATATGTGGCTGTGCAAGCCATCCTCCAATTTTATCTGTATTTTTTATTGCATTAAAAAAATGCGTACATTAAAAACTTGAAATAAAAAGATGGTACATAGACAAATAAATTACTAGGAGAAAGTTACCCTAAACAATCATGCATAAAACATATGCATTTTATATTGTAGAAAATGGCTGTTATAAAAGTGTGCATCTGTATATACACATATAAATATGCAGGCCAATAGGAACACACATTCATTTACTGACCATATACAAAAACAGGACTCCTAGCGGTAATGCTACAAGATTACAGCTAGGGGTGCCTAGTGCCATTTTGGGTGAAGGCATCATCGAGGGCAGGAGGGATTACTCCTGCCTGTACCATTAGACACCAGGGATTTTGAATAAGGTATGCCCAGAAAGGGGGGGTATTTGGGAGGGAGGCATGAGGAATGGATTACTGCCTTGTAGGGGTTCAGATTAGGGGAGGGGTAACTTCCAGGAGGCTTGGCCACTAGTGGGCCTTTCAGGTTGCAGGCCTGGTTGGAGCATCACAAACAGGATCCTTGATTGTGGGGGAAGACCAAGAGGGGCTTTCAGCCTGGGAGGGGGCGTTCTGGCCACCACTATTACTGATGGGGGTCAGCCCCTTTAATATTCAGCTTGGGAGTACCAGGCTGTGGTTTGGCAGCCCGATGCTCCCAGGCAATAAAATGTCCAGGTTTTAGATGTGGTTATTTTACTGGATATAATGGAGCTTGTGTTGTGCATCCAGTACAGGCTACAAGTTGGGTTACAATATTTACATAGTAATGAGTTGCTTTACTTGTATTTGCATGTTTTGCATTTTATTACTAGCTAATGAAGATGACCTAAATATTGCTGTGCTATTGCACTTCAACCAGCATTAGAGCACTTTAACACATGTTAAGTACAGATTGATACCTACCCTCTAAATAAATAAATAAATATTTAATCAAACAAACCCAACCATAATGTATGTGAAGGGCAATTCTTAATCTAGGGACCTGCATGAATGCGCTTCTTGCACGTGTAAAAATAATAGCATTTATGAGCATAAATGTACATTTACTCCCGTATGTGCCAGCAGGTAACAAAGAACTATTCTCTAGGGCACACCTTACTTTCACATATCCAAATTCTATATATAGCACTTCAAATTGTGCAAGCAAATTTGGGAATGGCCCCAATTTGTGCATGCAATATAATTGGCAAATGAGCCAATTAGCACTGATAATTGGGCGCTAATAATCAATTATCGGTACTAATTGACATCTATTTAAATTTACTTGTGCATCTTTAAGCACCCGGATTCATGTGTAAATTTTACACACAGATCTGAGAAGGGGGAGCAGCCATGGGAGGAGCATGGGTAGATCAGGGGCTTTCCTTGAATTTACATGCAGTGTTACTGAATAAAGGAGATCTGTGTCTAACTTAAGCGTGAGAATTTACACCAGGTTTCAGTTGGTGTAAATCCCAGCGCCCAACTCTGAGCACCATTTATAGAATACCATTTAGTACTAATTTTTATTGGTACTGATTTTTTGGCGCCATATACAGAATTTGGTCCATAGTGTGTAAATGCAAGGGGGACATACACATGGGCAGGACTGAGGTATGTGTATCATATAGAATACTGTAAGATATAGAAATCCCTGCTGCATTTACATACCCTTACTTACACTAGATCTATGGCTGATGTAACTGCGGGTACGTAAATGCTAGCTGCATCAATACAGGATCATGCTAGTCTTATATAATGCTACCTAGACATACAGGTGACATTATAGACTAGAATCCTACTGCATGTCCTCAGGGTACCTAAATAGAGGCACCCAGTTGTAGAATTGCCTCCATTATCCATAGTTAGTAACATTTACATGGAAAACATGTCTACGCTTTAGTGCCAAAGAAGATAACCTCCTGGTGCATTCCAAGAAAATTTGTCCTCTACTTTTTGGTAGTTCTTTACACATCAGGACATACCTAGAATTTTTGACTGTAGATTAATAACTGATGGTCCAAAAACATTTGATAAGGTCTGTGTCTTGTGAAAACACAAAGGTCGCTAATAAGATGATTTGCTTCACCACCTTTCCATGAACACCTTCCAGCATTCCAATTAGGTTTAAACTATCCAGGAATAGATCTTACCCACCCTGTGTCACTCCTCCTTGTTCCTCATCATACTTTGCAGATGGCAAAAGCAAGACCTTGCTTGAGAGTGGAATGGCCCAGCTGAGAAGATTTAGAAGCTCTGTCAGATAGTTTTTACTCTAATAGCCCCATCCAGGTAATAAATGGAAAACTGAGTGCATGTAAATTCAGAGAGATCCTCCAAATTCTCCCTCTTGAGATACAATTTTATAAAGGATTTCTCACATGTAAAGGCCCCTCATTCTAAAATCCTAGTGCCTAAATGTAAGGACCATTTCTGTGTTAGGATTAATAGAATATTAGCGTTTGTGCATGTGATTGTAACATTAGTGCTGGTTGGGCATTACACAATATTGTACAAGCTTAGCATGCAACCCCCATAGCATGAAACTGCAAGAGCAGAGTATATGTGGGTGGATCATGGGCAGGGTATGAGCAGATCCTACACTTACTGCATAACTTATAGAATACTTTAAGTTACATTCTCAAATGCAACATTTATGTGCTAACATTTAAGCATGCTTTTTATTTTCCATAAGTAATAGCCCTTAAATGTTGGTGCACAAATGCCAACTTATGCTCTATTTTATAATGGAATCTGGGTACCCAGATGCCTTTATTGAACTCACACTCTGCTTCTTGCATTTTAGCACCCAAATTTGGGCAGCCTTTATAGCACTACCCCCGAGGACATTTATAAAATCATCCATGGGTTACTGTATAGAATTATGTAGGGTGCCAAGAAAGCATGTGTTTTTATGCAACCCATGTATAGGTGTGTTGTGTGGCGGAGGTTGGGCAAAGTCATGATTGACAAATGTTATTTATTAAATATATCACTTACTGCATGCAGTCCAGTGATATCATACAATCACATCAGTTGGGGACACTTATATTAATAATACTACAATATACTCACCCCAATATTTTTTTATTTATGAGGGAGGTTGCCTACATATTGGAAGGTAGGTGCTCTTATTTTCAGTTGAAGATAATAGTTATATAAGAAGTTATGAAGAAAATATTAAGGCAAAAGACATGAGGATAATAAGAAATCTAAAACACTGATTGGACCCACGAGGAATTGGGTGCTTGCTTGGTACTGAAAGAAAGTTTTACTGAGCCCACTGTTTGATGGTCCGATCATTATAAATAAAAAAAATTGGGGAGAGTATATTGTAGTAACATTTATAAAATATATGCATGTGTGTATGCTGTAGATACCAATATTTATGGCTGCTCCAAAGCAGGCATGAATGTCCACAGCTTCAGTCTAGCAGTAATTTCTGCTGCTTTGCCCCTAGAATTTTATAAAGACATATATCAGACATCCCGGGAGAGCAATGGGGAACCCTAGGGGGCACTGCTGTGGACTTCATATAAATGCTCCCAGGTATAAAATCGAGTGTAGTACCGGAAGACTGGAGGGTAGCCAATGTTACTCCGATTTTTAAGAAGGGTTCCAGAGGAGATCCGGGAAATTATAGACCGGTGAGTCTGACGTCGGTGCCGGGCAAGATGGTGGAGGCTATTATTAAGAATAAAATTGCAGAGCATATACAAAAACATGGACTGATGAGACAAAGTCAGCACGGATTTAGTGAAGGGAAGTCTTGCCTCACCAATCTAATGCATTTTTTTGAGGGGGTAAGCAAACATGTGGACAATGGGGAGCCGGTTGATATTGTATATCTGGATTTTCAGAAGGCGTTTGACAAAGTGCCGCACGAAAGACTCCTGAAGAAATTGCAGAGTCATGGAATCGGAGGTAGGGTATTATTATGGATTAAGAACTGGTTGAAAGATAGGAAGCAGAGAGTAGGATTGCGTGGCCAGTATTCTCAGTGGAGGAGGGTAGTTAGTGGGGTCCCGCAGGGGTCTGTGCTGGGTCCGTTGCTTTTTAATGTATTTATAAATGACCTAGAGATGGGAATAACTAGTGAGGTAATTAAATTCGCCGATGACACAAAATTATTCAGGGTCGTCAAGTCGCAGGAGGAATGTGAACGATTACAGGAGGACCTTGCGAGACTGGGAGATTGGGCGTGCAAGTGGCAGATGAAGTTCAATGTTGATAAGTGCAAAGTGATGCATGTGGGTAAGAGGAACCCGAATTATAGCTACGTCTTGCAAGGTTCCGCGTTAGGAGTTACGGATCAAGAAAGGGATCTGGGTGTCGTCGTCGATGATACGCTGAAACCTTCTGCTCAGTGTGCTGCTGCGGCTAGGAAAGCGAATAGAATGTTGGGTGTTATTAGGAAGGGTATGGAGTCCAGGTGTGCGGATGTTATAATGCCGTTGTATCGCTCCATGGTGCGACCGCACCTGGAGTATTGTGTTCAGTACTGGTCTCCGTATCTCAAAAAAGATATAGTAGAATTGGAAAAGGTACAGCGAAGGGCGACGAAAATGATAGTGGGGATGGGACGACTTTCCTATGAAGAGAGGCTGAGAAGGCTAGGGCTTTTTAGCTTGGAGAAGAGACGGCTGAGGGGAGATATGATAGAAGTGTTTAAAATAATGAGTGGAATGGATCGGGTGGATGTGAAGCGACTGTTCACGCTATCCAAAAATACTAGGACTAGAGGGCATGAGTTGAAGCTACAGTGTGGTAAATTTAAAACGAATCGGAGAAAATTTTTCTTCACCCAACGTGTAATTAGACTCTGGAATTCGTTGCCGGAGAACGTGGTACGGGCGGTTAGCTTGACGGAGTTTAAAAAGGGGTTAGATAGATTCCTAAAGGACAAGTCCATAGACCGCTATTAAATGGACTTGGAAAAATTCCGCATTTTTAGGTATAACTTGTCTGGAATGTTTTTACGTTTGGGGAGCGTGCCAGGTACCCTTGACCTGGATTGGCCACTGTCGGTGACAGGATGCTGGGCTAGATGGACCTTTGGTCTTTCCCAGTATGGCACTACTTATGTACTTACTGTATGTACTTATGTACTTATACCTCTCACTGTTGCTCCCTTAACTTGTCAGCTGAGCCCTCCAAAACCCACACAGAACCAACTACCCCCGAATATACACCACTATAATAGCCTTTATGGGTGAAGGGGGCACCTATATGTGGGTACAGTGGGTTTCTGATGAGATTTGGAGGGCTCAAAGTTTTCACCACAAGTGTAACAGGTAGGGGAGGTATGGACCTGGGTCCACCTGTCTACAGTGCACTGCACCCACCACTACACTACTCCAGGGACCTGCATGCTGCTCTAACCGACCTGGCTGTAACATCTGAGGCTGTCATAGAGGCTGGTGAGCACTATTTTTATTCACATTTTTGGAGGAGTGGGAGGGGGTCAGTGACCACTGGGAGAGTAAGTGTGTGTGTGAAGGAGGGTCATCCTTAATTCCCTCCAGTGATCATCCTAGATGGTTTTGTTTTGTTCCATTATGGCTGTAAAATGTCCAAGTGTTAGGTACGCCCTAGGTCCACCCTAATCCTGCCTCTGCAACTCCCATGACACACCCCCTTGTGATTTGGACACATTGCAGATGAAATGCATAAATGTCTGCAAAACAGGTTTTGAAAATACCGATTTGGTGCTTTATGACACTTTTTTGGGTGGGTTTCTCCTTGGAAAATGAGCCCCATAGTAACCTGTGGAACTTTGTAAGTCTAAGTGATTTGAAAATGAGAATGCAGACATGAAGGTGAGTATACTATTTGAGGACAGTATTATTTGAATGAGTCTGTGTGGTGATAGAAACATGAGTAAGTGTATTTGGCTTCTTGCCTACAGTCTAAACTTATATTATCTCCTAAACACTCTCCAATGGTTTATTTTTTCTAATTCTAGAGAGGATGGTGATGTTAGGAGAGCAATTCCACATATTCAAAAATGATAAGGATTCTGTATATTGTAGTAAAAATAGTAATAAACATTGGAATTTATGCATTTTTATGAGATGGAAAAGACAATGAACTGCATTTTAAAACATAAATTTGGTGGGTAAAATTAATCATATCCTATCATTTTGGCCATACATTTCTCAAAATTCTGAGTAAATCGAACCTATCTTTCTTTGCAAACTGTGACTTTTTTTCATTACACCAATATAGGAATTATCCATAGATATCATGCTAAGAAAAACATTTGTGAATACTTTAAGATGATCTGTATTTTAGCACAATTTCTACTCAAAACATGATTGGATCCTGATCCACACTCTGATTAAAAAAAAAAAGAATCCCCACTGAATAAATAACAGAGAGAAAAAGGATATTTCACCAAACTCCAATTTCAGGGACCTCTTTCCCCTAAGAATGGACAACCTGTACCTTATTCCTGGCCCAACATCTATTTTGGGGTCCTTGTTGCCCCAAGATGAACATAAGAACATAAGAGTAGCCATACTGGGTCAGCCCAATGGTCCATCTAGCGCAGTATCCTGTTTTCCAAACAGTGGCTAAGCCAGGTCACAAGTACCTGGCAGAAACCCAAATTGTGGCAACACTCCATACTACAAATCCCAGGGCAAGCAGTTGCTTCCCATGTCTGTTTCAATGGCAGACTATGGACATTTCCTCCAGGAATTTGTCCAAACCTTTTTTAAACCCAGATAACCACCACTGTTACCACATCCTCCAAAGAGTTCCAGAGCTTAACTATTCATTGAGTGAAAAACTATTTCCTCCTATTTGTTTTAAAAGTATTTCCATGTAACTTCCTCAAGTGTTCCCTAGTCTTTGTACTTTTGGAAAGAGTACAAAATCGACAGCCCATTTACTCTAGCTGGCCAGCTCTGAGGGAGTTCCTTTTCTCCTTTCTTCTCTCCTTCTTAGGGAATTTAAAATGATTACTACTTTTTCAGGAAACCTGCCTACTTTTCCCTGGGATCTCGAGGGACACAAGGACTGAATGCTGCATCTCTCCCTTTCACTCAGTGAGACCTGCTTAAGGGATCACTATATATATCAGTCTCTCGTATTGCCCTTGAGGAATTTTGGCCTAATCTTCCATACAGAACTATTTAAGCTCTGTGACATTTCATGGCCTTCTGTGCAAACACATTGCTTCATGTCTTGCCACAACAATTCAGTACAATTTAGGCTGGGACTTTGACTAAGCCAATTCAAACTTCAAAATCTCTTCTTCTTCAGCCATTCTGTAGTACATTTACTTAAATGTTTAGGATTGAACCACTGGTCTGACCCAATATGGCTATTCTCATGTTCTTATGGATTATTGTCTTGCATATGACCCACTGTCATATCAGCTTCGTCTCACAGACAGATGGTCTGATATTCTCCTCTTTATTGTTCAAAATTTTTTATTGAAAATTTATGTCATGCAAACATTGTCTCTACATATGGACAGTCACAACAAAGATTGTGCTATATCCATATTATAACCCACCAGCTGCGACTGGTATTCGGTAGCCAGATTCAGTGCAATATCACAATAGTATCAATAAGTTTAAAGTAATAACAGTGCCCAAATAAGCAACATAACAAAGTTCCAGATTTGTAAGATGAGCTATAAGCTGATTCCCCTCAGCATTAGCTGATTCACACTTTTAAACTAACCAATTGAGCAAATTTCACTCCAAAAATTACTATCTTTATAATCTAATAACATCAAGCTCTATATTGGACATTAGCTACTCAAATTATATTATACTGGTTACATCTCAAACCAAACCCTTAAGCTTATATATCTCCATGGTGATTACTCCTAAATCTTCCATCCTTGTCCATACGTATACTCCCTATCCCCAACAATTCTCCCCCTTCCTGCCCTCCCCCCTCCCCACCCAAATGTCCCATCCCTCCCACTCTCAACATCAACCCCCTCTTCCTGAAGACCAAACTCCTTACTCCTCTCAGCTCCTCCATCCCCCCATCCCCCCTTTAGTCCCTACCCACCTTAACCTCTAGCAATTACTCACACCAGAGGGAACCTGTACTCTTATGGTTCCCTACCCCAAATACATAACCATCCTATATCTCCCCTCCTCCCCCTTCCATCCCAGAGCAAGGATCTTATTCCTCCCCTTCAATTATTCTTAAAGTGGAATAGAATTTAGAATCAGGCTACACGCCCGCTCCGGCAAAGATTGAAGATAGGGCTCCCAGACTGCCCAAAATTTCTTCTTACGCTTAACTGTAAGACATGCATTGCGAGCTTCAAGCACCAATAAAGAGTGAAACGTGTTTCTCCAATGCCAATAGGAAGGTGAGATTTCCTGTGTCCAATATTGCAGTATACACTGCTTCCCTATAATAATAGCTTTATATCAGTGAACTTTCTGCCTTCCGGAGTGAGTTCCCACCCCCCACCATTCCCAAAATGATAGTCTTAGGTGTCAGGTGAAGTTCTCTACTCATAGATGTTTTCGCAGTAATTTAGTATCTTGTTCCAGAAATCTCTTATATATGGGCACTTCCAAAGCATATGCAGCAATGACGCCTCTGTATCGCCACATTTGTAGCATTTAGGCTCTTTTATACATCTGGCATAATCAGGTTTATTTTCGAACGGGAAGGATGCCCATGTTCTGACACAAATTGGGAGATGGGCATCCTTCTCTCAGGGTCGCCCAAATCGGCATAGTCGAAAGCCGATTTTGGCCATCCTCAACTGCTTTCCGTCGTGGGGATGACCAAAGTTCCTGGGGGTGTGTCGGCAGTGTACTGAAGGCGGGATGGGGGCGTGGTTAAGAGATGGGCGTCCTCGGCCGATAATGGAAAAAAGAAGGGCGTCCCTCACGAGCATTTGGTCGACTTTACTTGGTCCCTTTTTTTCACGATCAAGCCTCGAAAAGGTGCCCGAACTGACCAGATGACCACCGGAGGGAATCGGGGATGACCTCCCCTTACTCCCCCTGTGGTCACCAACCCCCTCCCACCCTAAAAAAAATATTGAAAAACATTTTTTTCCAGCCTCTATGCCAGCTCAAATGTCATACCCAGCTCCATCACAGCAGTATGCAGGTTCCTGGAGCAGTTTTTAGTGGGTGCAGTGCACTTCAGGCAGGCAGACACAGGCCCATCCCCCCCTACCTGTTACACTTGTGGTGGTAAATGTGAGCCCTCCAAAACCCACCCGAAACTCAGTGTACCCACATGTAGGTGCCCCCTTCATCCCTAAGGGATAAGGTAGTGTTGTACAGTTGTGGGTAGTGGGTTTTTTTTTTTTTGGGGGGGGGGGTTGGGGGCTCAGCACCCAAGGTAAGGGAGCTATGCACCTGGGAGCAATTTGTGAAGTCCACTGCAGTGCCCCCTAGGGTGCCCGGTTGGTGTCCTGGCATGTGAGATGGACCAGTGCACTACGACTGCTGGCTCCTCCCACAACCAAATTCCTTGGATTTGGTCGTTTCTGAGATGGGCGTCCTCAGTTTCCATTATTGCCAAAAACCGGGAACGACCATCTCTAAGGTCAACCTAAATGTTGAGATTTGGGTGTCCCCGACCCTTTTATCGAAACAAAAGATGGACGTCCATCTTGTTTCAATAATACGTGTTTCCCCGCCCCTTCAGCGGAACGTCCTTAGAGATGGACGCCCTTAGAGATGGTCGTCCCCGTTCGATTATGCCCCTCCATATGCCTGTTTGGGAGAAAAATATGCTCTGGTAATGATTCTATATTGGATTTCCCTACATCTCGCACTATAAATGTTAGTAAAAATCCCTTTCAAGTATTGAAGGATGTCCCCATCCCAGATTTCCACCCCCAGATCACCTGCCCACTTCTGCGCTATATCTGCTTAGCTCCTGTGTGGGATGCCATTTCTATAGTTTTATACAGAACAGAAACTGTAATCTGCATGCTCCCTGAAGGCATGAAAAACTGCTCTAATAGTCGATATATCCCTCTAACACAATTGGATTGCTTAATAAGGGAAACATAGGTATATATTTGGAAATATGAATTCCAGTTTATATTCTCACTCCCCACTATAGATTCAATGTTCACCCTCGATTTAATCTCCCCCGATTCCCGCAGCATGTCCGCCACACGTACTACTCTTATCCCAGAAATCTCCCCTGTGATAGCCCTGGTCTAAAATCAGAATATCCGATAAAAGGTATCATATCCATACAAAAATGGTTCTTGTTCAATAACAAGAGTAAATATTGCCAAGTGCGTCTCATAGATAGTAGAATTATGTGCTTACGCCATGGCTTAGGTGTATGCCTATAGGTGGCATGGAGTAAGAGATGAGGGTGATAAGGGTGGAATAAGTCTCGCTCTATGCTCCATGATGTAAATTGTTCTGTACCTAATATCCAGTCCGCTAAATGTCTGAGCAAACATGCCCAGTTATACCATCACAAATTGGGTAAACCTAATCCCCCCATTCTCCATCCTCCATACAATTGTTCTAACTTAAGTTTTGGTTTCCTGCCACTCCAACAAAACTGAGATAACATCGTTCTTAGCTGCCTGAGATCTCTATGCGGCAAGCAGATTGGTAATTGACGCAGGACATAAAGCCATCTCATTAATATTATCATACTTTATACACTAATTCTCCCACTCAAAGACAGGGGTAGATGATTCCACTGAAGTAGCTGCTGTCTCGTATACATCAAAAGTTTATCTACATTCCTTCTATATAATCTGCGAGGGTCTGCTGTTAAGAGGACCCCCAGAGAGGTGAATTCATCCACAGCCCACCTCAGTGGGAACTCCCCCTCTCATTGATTCCTCACCGTAGGGTTGGTGGCCAGACCCTCTGACTTTTGAGTATTCAATTTAAAACCCGAAAATGCCCCGTATTCCTCAAAACTGTCCAATAACACCCGCAGCGAGTGACCCGGATTAGATACACCGTTAACCAATACTCTCACTGTAGGCTCCTTATATAACATGGAAACTGCTTTTTCAAATAGTCCCCCAAATCCATATGTACGCAACGCTGCAAAAAGGAACTCCCACTTAACCCTGTTGAATGCTTTCTCAACATCGAAACTTATCAGTAATGAATTTTGTTTCATGTTACGTACCCACTCTAACGATGCTAAAATCATCCTAATATTCTTAACAGCCTGTCTACCCTTGATGAACCCCACTTGGGGCGTAGCAATGATAGTAGGTATCACCCTTGCTAAACGTTTTGCCATGATCCCTGCAAGCAATTTAGCTTCGTCACTAATTAGTGAGATAGGCCTGTATGATTCTGGTCTTGTCGGATCTTTCTCTGGTTTAAGGAACACCATTATATCTGCTAATCGTAAAGATAATGGCAGTTCGCCCGATTCTATAGATGTATTAAAGAAGTCTGACAGTGGCTTAGCTATATCTGCCTCCAGGAGTTTATAAAACTCTGCTTGGAATCTGTCCGGCCCTGCTGCTTTGTTTAATGTGCTGCTTCCTATCTCCATTTGAATCTCTTCAGGGTCTACAAGTTTTTTTTTTTTAAATTTGTACCCTGCACTTTCCCACTCAAGGTGGCTTAGGTACTTATTTGTACCTGGGGCAATGGAGGGTTAAGTGACTTGCCCAAAGTCACAAGGGGCTGCCTGTGCCTGCAGTGGGAATTGAACCCAGTTCCCCAGGACCAAAGTCCACCACTCTAACCACTAGGCCACTCCTCCACTCCCTATTGAGCAGTAAACATTGCTGCTCTGAGATCTTTGGCAAGTCTAAATTAGTAAGGTACATCTCGGGATCCAGCTCATCTAAAGTATCTGACTCATAATCGTAATGAACACTCCCAACTTCCCTCTTCCTTCCTATGTTCCCCTAATATACCTACTTTACATGAACCTATTTTACTACAATAACACCGGATTTGTTCATTCCGGAACTGGTGAATGCTACTATGGTACTATGTAAGCCACATTGAGCCATGCTGGTCGGCCATTTTGTTTTCTGATGGCCTCGATTACTCCCGGTCCTTCCGTACCGATTTCGTCACCATTCTGGCTTTTATGATGTAGTCTCCTGTTCCTTCTACGGGGTAAACACTTCCCAGATATTTGTATTCAAAACCGTATTATTTCTTCGTCATTGACCTGCTATTTTTTTTAGTGGTAGGTGTGCACGGAGCTCTGCTTTTCAGCGTCTGCTCCGCAGCATGGTGACACATGACCCCTCCTGATATTCTCCTCGTTAACGTCTTGATTATAAAGCAGATTTCATGTTTCTATCAATGATAGCAAGCTACCCAGGTCGTAAAGCAGCAACGAGCCTCCATCTCCATGCTTGACAGGCAGGATGACATTTACTTTGCAAGGCAGTGGCCAAAAAGTTCTATTTATCACTGACCTAGCTAGAGAACATTATTCCAGAAGTCATGTAGGCAATCCAGATGCTCTTTGGCAAACCTGAGGAGGGCAGCAATGTTCTCTCTAGAGAGCAGTCATTTTTTTTCCTAGTTACCCTCCCATGAACACCATTCCCATTCAGTTTTTTCTGATGGTTGATTCATGAACCCTCACATCTATCATGGTGAGAAGGATGTCATTCTTGGGTTTGTGACTCTGATTGATTTTCCAGTTTGGCTTTGATGTGATCTTGGCAGGAAAACAGCTCCTGGCTAAAGTCAGCTTTTTTTTCATTTGTAGACTCTCTGTCTGACAGTGTTTATAAATGGTTTGGTAACTCTGCCCAGACAGATGAGTTATCAACTACCTTTTTTTAGAGATCTTCTGAAATTTATTTTGATTGTTACATAGGGTTGTCAACTGGATCCATATTAACCTGATAGGATTGATCCAGTCCTGGGTTTATCCCATTGCTTGTAGGGAATTGTAGTTCTGATTTCCTCATTGTATTCCCTAAGACTTACTACTACTAGTAATCATTCTATAGTGCTACTAGGTGTACACAGTGCCGTACACATTATATATGCAGGTACTTTCTCTGTCCCTAATGGGCTTATAATCTAAGTTTTTATTTTGTACTTTGGGGCAATGGAGGGTTGAGTGACTAGCTCAGGGTCACAAGGAGCTGTAGTGGGACCCTCACAATCTCAGTCTGCTGCACTAACCATTAGGTTACTCCTCCAGCAAGACTATAGGTCCCTGCATGTAATGAGGAAAACTTAGGCCTGAAACAAACCTGTAGGGTGAACCTGGATCCAATTGGCAACCTTACGGTGGCATGATGAGTTTCCATTAATTTGTATGGTGAAGACCAAACTCAAACCCTTTTGTCTCTTTTTGTAGAACAGGATGCCCAAACTCAGTCATGTAAATATCTGTACAGGTGGTTTACTTGTTACCCATTATTTAAGCCAGTGTTTTCCAACTTCTTCAAGCCAAGTACCCCTTGAGTCAAACAGATTTCAACTGAGTAACCCTGAACTTTGACCAGCAGACATTTTATTGTTAAACAGTTAACTAACTAGGCAACACACATAGCAAATGCAAGTCACTGCTACTGTCATACAGGCCAAGACACAGTTTGCACGATCTGTTATATTTCACTCTCATATAAACTATTTGGCCCCTTGACAGGTGGTATGTTATTCTTACAAACCGAGTAAAAATTAACAATGAGACTTAGATGGGGCCAATTTTAAAAACAGGAGAAAAAAAATGCCCTACTTTTGTGAAGCATTTTTGTATTTTTTGCATTTGTTTTGTATTTATAAATAAGGCCCAATGAACCAAGGCACCTTCTATACATAAACCAGTCCCCCTTCTCTCTGTCACACTCACATATCTCACCTGCCCTTGTGCCTCTCTCTCTCTCTTGCTCTTGCTCTTTCTCTCTCTCACTCACATCCCACTTGCTGTCAGCCAGTCTGCCCCTTTCTGTCTCTCCCTCTCAACCCCCAGGTCCAGCAGTACCTTTCTCTCCCATAACCAGGTCCAGCAGCACCTCTGCCTCTCACACTCCCACCCCCCAGATCCAGTAGTACCTTTCCCCCCAGGTCCAGCAGCACCTCTCCCTCTCCCCCTAGGTCCAGCAGCACTTCTCCATCTCATCCTCTCCCAGATCCAGCTGCAACTTCCCCTCTTATCCCCCCAAGGTCCAGCAGCACTTCTCTCTCTCACAGCCCCTCAGATCCAACAGCACCTCTCCGTCTCCTCTCCCCCCCCCAGGTTCAGTAGCACTTCACCCTCTCACACCCCCAAGATCTAGCAGCACCGCTCCCTCTCACCCCCCCCCCCAGATTCAGCAGCACCTCTCCCTCTCATACAACTCCAGATTCAGCAGTACCTCTCCCTTCCCCCCTTATCCAGCAGCACCTTATTCACTAGTTCAGTACCCTTATTTTATCATTTTCACCTTAGTAATTCCCTTATCTCTTATTTGTCCTGTTTGTCCTAATTAGATTGTAAGCTCTGTTGAACAGGGACTGTCTCTTCATGTTCAAGTATACAGCGCTGCGTACATCTAGTAGCTCTACAGAAATGATAAGTAGTAGTAGTAATAGTTTATCCCAGTTCAGCAACTCTCCCTTTCCGTGCCCATCCCTATAGCCCATCCTTGCTCGATTACTGCTGGCAGTAGCAGTACAGTGATTGAAACAGGCAGCTTCATGCTGTGACCTGCCTCCATGAAAACAGAAAGTTGCATCAGAGGAGGTGGAGCGTGGCCTAGCTATAATTTCTATAAATTTTACATGTGCAATCAGTGAGTAAATTTAGGCATTATGTTATAGAATTAGAGGTAATTGGGAGGATAATTTTCACTCCTACAGTTTGTTTTCATGGAGGAAACAATTGTGGGTTTTTTTAATTGATTTTTTTGTTCTTCAGAAAAGGTTCTGGAAATGTGTCAGGACAAGAAAGAAGAATGCCCTTCTCATACTAAATCCAAACAAAATGAAGTGCTCGTATAATCTTTTTGGTACAATATATCAGCTGTGTATACATTAATGGGGGCTTATGAAGACATCATCTTGAAAATATTTTGCCGCACTAAGCCAGTGGTTCCCTATCCTGTCCTGGGGGGCCCCCATCAGTCGGTTTTCAGGATATCAGTAATGAATACACATGAGATAGAGGTATTGCATGCACATCTTTCTCATGCATATTTATTGCAGATATTCTGACTGGTGGAGTATGTGTGGGTGTATGGGGGGGGGGGGGGGTCCATCAGGACAGGTTAGGGAACCACAACATTAAAGAACTCTTTGCTTCATTCTGTTCACTGATGCATAATAGCTTTGGCGAAACAAAAACAGTAGAGAAGAAAGAACAAAAGCACAAAAGAAAGCACAAATTGCTCAAAGGAGTTGCATTTAGAATCTTCACTTCACTCGACATCTAGCCGAAACGCAGGCCGTGTCAAGTCAAGTGAAGATTCTTAATAAAGCACATTTGAGCAATTTATGCTTTCTTTTGGTGTTGTCTTCTCCACTGTTTTTGTTGTGTTTGCCTTTTGTGTGGAGGATTCTTCTTCTGATTTCCCTTGTATAATAGCTTTGCACTATGGTTCTAGGTTCTCTGGTTCTAATCAACCCATCGCAACACATTCTTCATTTATTTATCTGATCTTAATAGACGTGGAGGGGCATTTTCAATATGACATCCAAATCTAGTTGTGGATGTTTTGCTGAAAACGTCTAAAATTCTCATCCTGAACATAGCATTTTTGAACCAGAAAAACACATCTATTTTTGTGTTTCAAAAATCTCTAATTTCCAGATGTTTTTGTGCTTAGAACATATTTCTTTATGTAACATTTTAAAAAAAAGTCCTAGAAAAAAAATGCACAAAAAGAAGCCATAAAGATGGCTGTGTGGCAGCATTTCTAGTAAACTGGCCATACTGACATCCCAGCATAGCAGAAGGGCAGCCTAGTGGTCAGTGCAGTTGGCTTCACATAAAGTGACCCAGGTAGAAATCCCACCTTTATTTTGTATTGTGAGCATTCTAGGAACAACTAAAAACCTACTAGCCCTAACTGTATACTAATACAGGCATCTCCTATCTATAGGTTCAGTTGGTATTTTGTGGGTTTTGGAAGGCTCACAATTTCCACCACTTTACTGACCACTAACCTACTCCTGGGACCAGCTTGCTGCTGTAATAGGAATGGCCATTATATCTGAAACTGTCATACAGCCTGGTATGTACTGTCACTATCACATCTTTCGGGGGTAAGGGATATCAGGGACTACTGGGGGATTAAAAGGGGGGTCATGCTTTAAGCCCTCTAGTGATCAGCTGGCCAGTTAGGGCACCTTTTTGTGACTTAGTCGTGACTGACACAGGAGTAGACAAAAAGTCCCTATTTTTGCCCTAGATATTTTTATCTTGTTCCATTATCTCTGAGAAATGTCCAAATTCTGGGCCTGCCCAAATAGCACGCCAAAAATTCCCCCTTGCGATTTGGGTGAACTGCAGAGATAACCGTCTCACATCTGAGTTTCAAAAATCATGATTTGGATTTTTTTACTGTGAATAACATCCATCTGCCTCTTTGCGCTGCTTTTGAGACTTTTTTGTCTTTTGAAAATGAATGCCATAGTTTCTACATGAACATGGTTTCCTTTCAGTACATAAGACAAGTAGCATTTCGTGCAAAGCATGCACTAAAAATTGTTTCTGAAAGTATTGCCTCCATGTTAGCATTAAGTTGGTTCAATGCCTGCTGCAGTTTCTTTCCAGCATTTTCTGTTCCGTATATAATGTCCTTTACTTTTAATTCCTTAACATAAAACATGAGTTCCAGAATGCTGCTTTCTCTGTGTGGGTTTCTTTGGCATTTTCAGCTTCACACCTATTATTACTCTCTGTTATTAACTCATAATCTAAAAATAAAAAGTTCATTGTGTTAATTTGTCTGAATTATGCACACTAGGAAAATATTGATACATTGGGATAATATTAATACATCTGATATAACATGGGCCAACAATTTACTGTCACTTTCTGTCTGATTAGACTGTAATCTTTTAAATCAGGAAATGTCTAATATATGTGTCTGTTAGGGGAGTAGCCAGAAGTTCAATTTTGAGGGGGCCAAGCATTTCCTCTCTGCTCTTCTCTCTACCCACCCCCAGCACCTTCAACTTCCCTCTTGTACCTTTGCTGGCGGATCCCCTGCACATGTAACCTCAGCAATGAGGGGTGGGGTGCTTCAGCGCAGATGCCGTGTGTCTTCTTTGGTTCTTCTCTTCCAAAAAGACAGCGACCGATGGTGGCCAGATGTTTCAATGTCTGCTTCAGGGTCCAGCTGTCAGAAGCTCTAGTAGAAGGAAACATAAAAATCAGCACTTCAGGGAATCAATCAGCCATGCAATCGTATCCTCCCATAAAGTCCTGCTTACACAGAGAGAACCACTCTGTCTCTTCAAAGGAAGACAACCTCAGAAAAATGGCGCCCCACATTATAAAGGGGAAACGGAGTGTTTCTTTCTACTAGAGCTTCTGACCTCTAGACCCTGAAGCAGACATCGAAACATCTGGCCACCATCGGTCGCGGTCTTTTTGGATGAGAAGAACCGAGGAAGACATATTTAAGCTAAGTTTAATTTTCAACTTACTACAGCTTAGAAAGTTTTGTAAGTGGCGTTTATGTAGCTAAATGCTGTGAAGCTGTACTATTGGAGGTTTTTTTTCCTGCCAATGATGAAGCAGCCCTGCTCTTAGTGTTTTTAACGCAACTGAGTTTCTTGAGGCTTTTTCCTCCTGTACAGACAGCGTTCCTTGGTCGTCTGACATTTGATGAGCTCCCATTATTTTGTGTATATTTGATATTGTGTTTGGGGGTTCTTACCCCAAATTTGGTTTGATTTATTGTCTAAAAAAGAATTATAACATTAAAGGCCCTGTTTATTAAGCCGCACTGTAGGTGCGCACACTTTTTGCACATGCTAATGCTAGAGACACCCATAGGAATATAATTGGTGTTTCTATCATTAGCATGCGCTAAAAAGTGTGTGTGCCTGCAGTGCGGCTTAGTAAACAGGGCCCTTAGTAAACTCTTTCACTTATCTGAAAAACTTTTCCACCAGGAATGGACACTCAATATGCAAAAATAGGGACTTGTGAGGAATGAACGATATCAGGAAAAATTCCCACTGATATATTCTTTGGAAATTTAGAGGCCCTTTTACTAAGCCATGGCAAAAAGTGGCCTGCAGCAGTGTGAGCGTGTCTTTTGGGTGTGTGCCGGGCCAATTTTTACCATATCCTGGGAAAAGGGCCTTTTTTAAGGGGCTGGAAAATAGATGTGCGGCAAAATAAAAACCAGCCCGTATCCATTTTTGCCCTGAGAGCTTACCGCCACCCATTGACTTAGCAGTAAGGTCAAACACACTACCCAGGCTGTAGGAATGCAGCGTACACCCACTGCTGTTTACCGCTGGGTAAGCACCACGTAGTAGAAAATAGAAAATATTTTCTACCGCGTGTTTTTGGCATGCAACAAATTCAGAATGACCAGCTGGGGCATGTGCTAGTTGGGCGCTAATGTTGATTTGGCGCATGCTGGATGCACGAAGACCCTTACATGCCTTTCTAAAAGGACCCCTTATCTTCTGATGGTCCAAAAAATTATTCCATTTAACTGTATTAGCAGCAGAGTATATAGTGATCGGATAGAGTTGATTTTGTGACATTTCCTCCTTGTTTACTAAGTCGCGCTAGCAGCTGCCATGCGCTAATGCCGACACAGCCCATTCACTTTGAATGGGCTGTGTTGGCATTGCCAAGCAGCTTAGTAAACAGGGGAGTTTGTAAAATGTTCCGATTCATTCATTCATTCTCATGTATTTTATTTAAGGGCCTCTTTTACTAAACTGTGCTAGCGATTCCTGGCTTAGCAAATGAAAGGAAGTACATTCAATTGCAATGGGCTTCCTCTCATTTGCCACGTGGGAATCTCTAGCACAGCTTTGTAAAAGAAGCCCTAAATAACCTTTCACCTGTTGTTTTTAATCAGCACTTATGCTGGTATATTACACATATACAGTATCTAGAAGCATAAAAGTCTCACATGAACTTTTTTTTACTGACATTAGGAGATATTTTGTATATATTTTTTGGCCTTCATTAACAGTTCTTTTATTGCCTGAACATCCTTATAAAGGCTGGGCACAAATGGTTTTATATAATTTACCATGGTCATAAACCTTTGGGTGCCCCATGTCCTTGGGTGCCTTAGGTGGTGGCACATTTATGATGGCTTGGATTTGCTATTATCTACTTGTTCTCCCTCTGATATACAATTTTTTTGCACATGGGAACATACTTTTTAAACTTGCTTCAATTTTTATGTGTGTTGCTTGGCTCAGTTCAGTGTTGATTTTAATGGTTTTGTCTGCTTTCCTTCAACGACCCCCCAAAGCAATCCATCAACAATCTAAACTTTTAGATGTGGAATGCTGTCAAGGACTTTCTGGGCACAGTTGTGGAAAGCTTCTGGAGATGAACCGATTCCAGATAGAAGTAATAGAAAAAAAGTGCTATCCAAATGGAGTGTTAAAGGTGAAGAGTCTGGCACTGATCCCAGAATAGGTACACTCTCTCCTGGTATGTCTATAAACATTTGTAGCTTATTTCTTCACTTCTAGTGTTATATTACATTTCTTGAAACCTTCTCTAGAGGATTCAAGTTCCCATTGTATACTTTTAGTTTAATTGCCTAGTTGAAGATTCTAATCTTCATTCTAGTAGTTTGCCTTATAGTTATATATTAACCTCTTCCCTTATATTTATATTTAAAGGTAACTAGTGTGCCATTAGCATCAAGTGTTGAAATAAATTCCTTTTCTTCAGTATGCATCTCTAAGGAATCTATGAACTAGTTCCTTTTTGGAGGTCAAGGAACTATCTTCCTCTGGTTATTCATCTGCTATGATTTCTTTCACAACTTTGTAAAATTATTAGAATTTTTCTTAGAAACTTTTATAAATGTTGGGTGCTGCCTGAGTTTCTGGTTCCTTCCGTACTATGTGCATTACTATATTCTCTTGTATTCTTCTGATTCCCCCCCCCCCCCCCCCCCCATATCCCTTAGGATAGTTTTTTGTATTTTATAATGGAATAGTATCCAATGAAGAGACTGTGCCTTTAAATATCCAAATATTATATAAATGTGATATAAAACCTGTACTCAATCATACAGTCTTCAAATGCTTCACTGTAAAATATGATATAGGTGCTCAGTTATGAACTGTGGTCTCAGCTGATATAGCTCTGAAGTGCTATTAAAGCTGTTGACCCCTCATTCAATCATTGCACCCATGGAGGGGCATAATTGAACGGGGACAACCATCTCTAAGGACGTCCCGGTGAAGGGGCGGGGAAACCTATATTATCAAAACAAGATGGACATCCATCTTTCGTTTCGATAATATGGTCGGGGGCGCCCAAATCTCAACATTTAGGTCGAGATGATCAACCTTAGAGATGATCGTCCCTGGTTTTCGGCCATAATGGAAACCAAGGACGCCCATCTCAAAAACGACCAAATCCAAGGCATTTGGTCATGGGAGGAGCCAGCATTCATAGTGCACTGGTCCCCCTGACATGCCAGGACACCAACCGAGCACCCTAGGGGCCACTGCAGTGGACTTCACAAATTGCTCCCAGCTGCATAGCTCCCTTACCTTCGGTGCTGAGCCCCCCAACCCCACTCCCCACAACTGTACACCACTACCATAGCCCTAAGGGGTGAAGGGGGGCACCTACATGTGGGTACAGTGGATTTACCAGCACATTTACCAGCATAAGTGTAACAGGTAGGGGGGGGGATGGGCCTGGGTCCGCCTCCCTGAAGTGCACTGCACCCACTAAAACTGCTCCAGGGACCTGCATACTGCTGCAATGGACCTGAGTATGACATTTGAGGCTGGCAAAAAAAGTTTTAAAAGTTTTTTTGAGGGTGGCAGGGGGTTAGTGACCACTGGTGGAGTCAGGGGAGGTCATCCCCGATTCCCTCCGGTGGTCATCTGGTCAGTTTGGGCACTTTTTTGAGGCTTGGTCGTGAAAAGAAATGGACCAAGTAAAGTCGACCAAATGCTTGTGAGGGACGCCCTTCTTTTTTCCATTATCAGCTGAGGATGCCCATCTCTTAAGCATGCCCCAGTCCCGCCTTCGCTACACTCCTGTGAACTTTGGTCATTCCCACGACGGACTGCAGTTGTGGACGCTCAAAATTGGCTTTTGATTATGCCGATTTGGGCGACCCTGAGGAAAGGACACCCATCTCTCGATTTGTGTCGAAAGATGGGCACCCTTCTCTTTCGATTATGCCCCTAATAGTGGTTCTTAAAATATTATATGCTTAAATAAATGCCACTTACCTGGTCAAGGGGCTGAATAACACTTCTGTTGTAGTGTAGAGCTCTTTGGACCTTCTGTCTGTTTGGATAAAAATAAACTGGGCTTGTCAACAGGTTATATAACCATTTATTCATGCCTCTGAAATGTGAATGGTATTATAGATGCAGCCCCTTCTTAGTTAATCACAGACCATGCCTTCTACAAATCTGTAAATGCTAAGGGGACAAGTCTATAAAGGGCAGGGGTGGCTCAAGGCAAGATGCCACCTGAGGCATGGCTGAGATGCTCCCCACCGGCTAAGTTCTGGCATCTCCCCCCCATACTTCCTCCACCCCATTCTCCAATTTTACCTTTTTTTTTATACATTTTGTAAAAGCCAGTGGCGGCAGCGATTCTCTTATGCTTCCCCTGGCCTCTTCTCTACTGCAGCCACCGCTGAGGAAACAGGAAGATACCATCAGAGAGGCTGCCACAGTAAAGAGAAGAGGCGGGTGCTGGCAGCAGGGCAGAAAAGGGAAATTGCTGCCGCCGCTGGATTAAAAAAAAAACATAAAAAGAAGGTAAAATCAGGGAACAGGGTAGAGGAAGGAAGGGGTGAGATGCCACTCCCAAAAGAGTGCCGCCTGAGGCCCCCACCTTAGGTGGCCTAATGGTCGGGTCACCCCTGATAAAAGGTACTAAAAATTAGGCACCAAAAATCTGTGTGCTAAGATAATCCTATATAATAAATCTCACCCTCAACGTTTTGAGGACACTGACATCAGTGTCACTTCCTTCGGGTTCGAAGGGTTCGTGGTGGTGAAGCCACCGAAATCACTGTCTCTGGGCCCCGCCCTCGTGTCAAATGTGATGACGTCAAGGGCGGAGCAATGGCATCACAGAGCAAGGGCGGAGCAATGGCGTCAGTGGCTTCATGACTGAGGAGATTAAGGTGGCATGCGTTGATGAGGTGCGGAGCAATGGCGGTCAGTGGCTTCACAATGCCGAAGGGGTGGGTAGGGGGGGGGTTCCGGAGGAAAACCTTGCTAGCGCCCGTTTCAATTGTTCCAGAAATGGGCATGTTTTACTAGTATTCTATAAAGGCATCTGGGCATCCCAATTCCATTGTAGAATAGAGAATAAGTTGGTATTTGCGCATCAATATTTAGGTGCTTTCACTTATGCCATATAAAAGGCAGGTGTAAATGTTAACACCTAAATGTTGGCACTTTGGAGTGAAATCTATAAATGGTGCCTAAAAAAACCAGCACTGAAACCCCCCGCTTAAGAACTATTCTATAAACTGCGCCTAAAGTTAGGCACAGATTATAGAATAGCAATTAAGTCCTGGTGGTCGCGCTTAAAGTTAGGCACATCCATTTGCCCCAATGAAAATGTTGCAGAAATATCTGCGCTCTGGAACTCTTTGCTGTAAGATGTGCTAACAGCGGTTAGTGTATCTGGGCTTTAAAAAGTTTTGGACAAATTCCTGGAGGAAAAGTCCCTAGTTTGCTATTGAGACAAACATGGGAAGCAACTGCTTGCTCTGGGATTTGTAGTATGGAGAGTTGCCACGATTTGGGTTTCTGTCAGGTACTTTTGACCTGGCTTGGTCACTGTTTGGAAAACAGGATACTGGTCTGACCCAGTATGGCTACTCTTATGTTCTTATTCTATAATTGCGCACATAACAAAAAAACATGTCCATGATCCATCCTGAACCACCCATGACCCTACCATTTCCACACCTCCTTTTTTGGAATGCGCATAAAATTTAGACGTGGATCCTGTGCCTAAATTTACATGCGCAAAAGGTAATTAAATCTAATTGGTGCCAATAAATGCTTGTTAAAAAGCTAATTATTATTAGCTTGTTATTCTCCATACTGGGTTTTGAGATCTGTAAATGACCACTGTATGGTTTTTACCAGGCTCCCGTCAAGTACAAATGGAGAATACTCGGCATAGAGTTTTCTTTTTTACTGCTCCAGTACTGTGGAATTCCCTGCCCCTATAGTTAAGAAGTGAACTTTCCTTAAGAAAGTTCAAATTATTATTGAAGGTTTGGGTTTTTGAACAAGCTTATCTTACTTGATTGGTCTGGCGTCTTAAGATTGTGTACTATCAGTTTTGGTTGATCTTGTGTGCATATGTTCTTTTCTATTTATTTTTTGTAGCTTCTTTTCTTTTTTTCTTGTATTAGCATGTAAACCGCTTTGCCCTGCTTGATAGTTAAATCAGTACAGTAAGTGTGGGATAAATGGTGACTTTTATAGAATTAGGGAGTTAATGCGCAACTTACAATATTCTATAAGTTTTGATATGGGGCCAAAGTTTGTCCCTGTCCCCACCCCGTCCCCATGGGTTCTGTCTCCTTTCCCACCCCATCCCCACAGGTTGTGTCTCCTTCCCCGTCCCATCCCAGCAGGTCCTGTCTCCATTCCCACCCCAACCCTGCAGGTTCTGTCTCAGTCCCCGCCCCGTCCCCGTGGGCTCTGTCCTCATCTGCAAAAGCCTTGAACACTTATGATTTTATATTTAATTCTTTTTATTAAAGTATAGAAAGGAACACTATGCTGTGCAACTGCTGTTTATAAATTACATATGGAAAATAATAATAACAACAAGCTACTATAATAACCCCCCCACCGCCACCACTCTCTACCCTTCCAACCCCAACAATAGCTGACTTCTACTACCCCAAGGAATCCTAATCCACCCTGTTAAAATGTCCAGGGGTACAAAATTCAACCCGTTTTGTACGCCCCAGTGGGAGAGAAATATGCTCTATAAAAGCACTGTTATGATTTTTTAATCTGCGGATGAATAAGTCATCAACAATCTCAGGATTCAGTCTAGCTCTCCTGTCTTCCACAGTTCTTCCTGCAATAGAAGATGTCATAGGCGATCGGTGGCCCAACTGTTTGGGGAGGCTATAGGGGGCGGGGTTAGGGGTAGATATTAGATATGTATCATATGTCAAAGAATAAAGTGGCTGCTCAAAGCATATGCTAACCACAATCGCTCAACTGCAAAACACTATGCACAACTTTGTGCAAAAACACACTCAGAACCTTACTGTACCATAAATATTACACTGGGCAGAACCTAATACACCAATATACCACCCATACGGAAAATGCAGACCGTCAACAATATGAAACAAGGGATCATAATATCACAATTCTCATGTAGAGCCAACACCCTAATTCATGTTTAATGTGGGATAAAATGCCATAAATAAGTAAATAAATATGAACTTTTAATGTTGAGCACCTGATTCTCAAAGTGGACATATTCCAAACACTATAATGAAAATAAAATGATCTTTTCTACCTTTGTTGTCTGGTGACTTTGTTTTTCTGATCATGCTGGCCCAGTATCCGATTCTGCTGCTATCTGTCCTCTTAACTCCGTTTCCAGGGCTTCCTTTCCATTTATTTCTTTACTTTCCGCCTTTCTTCTTCATTTCTTGCCTTACATCCGTAAGTAAAAGCTGGGTCCTCTGCAGACTTGACTGTCCAGTGGATCCAGCTTCTGCCTATTTTCTCCATCGATATGCAGGTTTTCTCCCTTTTCCCTCATCTCATCTTCTTCCTCTCTCTTCCCTTCCCTCCATCCATGTCCAACAATTCTCCTCTCTCCCTGTTCAGCAACCCTCCTCTCTCCCCTGCCCTCCATCCATCCATGTCCAGCAACCCTCTTCTCTCCCCTGCCCTACATCCACCCATGACCAGCAACCCTCCTCTCCCCTCTAGCCACCCATGTTCAGCAACCCTCCTCTCTCCCCTCCATCCACCCATGTCCAGCAACCCTCCTCTCCCCTCTAGCCATCCACCCATGTCCAGCAACTCTACTCTCCCCTCCATCCACCTATGTCCAGCAAATCTCCTCTCCCCTGACCTCCCCTCCATCCATGTCCAGAAACCCTCCTCTCTCTCCCCTGCCATGCCCTCTATCCACCCATGTTCAGCAACCCTCCTCTCTCCCCTGCCAACCCCTCTATCCACCCATGTCCAGCAACCCTCCTCTCCTGCCCTCCATTTTGTCCCCTGCCCCCCTCCATCTATACCCAGCGCGATACTCCTCTCCCCTGCCCCTGCCTCCATCCACCTGGGCGAGCGGCGCCGTGAGTCTCCCCTTCCCTCCCCTTCCTTATATCTGCCCCGCGCCGCCCTTAATCTTTAATGTACCTCCGTCCCAGTGCTGGCCACGTTATTTCGAAGCCCGACCTGCCCGTCTCTATTCTTCTCTCCCTTCGTTCCGCAGAGTCCCGCCTTCTGACATCATTTCCTCCAGGGCAGGACTCTGCCTCAGGAGTCTTAAATGATTCACGTAGCGTGAAAAGTGGATATTATTCGGGTAGTCTTGATAAAGACTTTGACAAAATAATATAAGTAATGCGGCACCTCTGTGTCGTCTATGAAAGACAAAACGACAAAGACTCCTGAGGCAGGCCTATGGCCGAAACACAGTACTGTATCGAGTCTGTGAATAAGCTGTTTCCTTTATCACCATAGTCCCGTTTCCCTGGAGTCATTGGTCCACTTCCCACTTCCTATTTGATAGTTTGTTTTCGTGGGAGTTTGTGTTCATCCATCTTGGTGGATTGCTTTCTCCTTTACTGTGAAATGTATTATACCATCACTCACCAATCAGCATCATGGTGATTTACAATCAACCAAATAAGGATTAAATACAGAAAAAAAGGCTATAGGGTCCTTTTACTAAGGTGCACTTACAGATTTAGTGCACTCTAATGATTGTGTGCTAACTGGTAAGAAGCCTATAGGTATAAAATTGGCTTCTTAACATTTAGCATGAACTAATTGTTAGTGCATCTTAGTAAAAGGACCCGTATTTGTTGCTTCAAGAAATATAGTTTTGGTGGGCTTCTATTGCTTATAATGTAAAAAAGATTTTCAGTTTTCCTAGAGGTGCTTTTCTAGCTACAGCCTTCATATCTGAAGGTCACATTTACCAAATTTGTGTGTGTGCCCAAGTTGTGAGTGCTAATAATTGAGTGATGAGCCAATTAATACCAATAATTGGGTGCTAACAACCAATTATTGATGTTAATTAGCACTCATTAAAATTTGCATATGTATTTGGCTGTGCACTATTCTATAAAGCATGGCGCCTAACTAAACTAGCACATAACTCAAAAGGGGGCATGGCCATGGGTGTGTCAGGGCATCACCTAGATAGGATTTTAGATAGTGCTAGACAGGAGCTGGCTGTCTTGGTATATGTGGGTACCAATGACATAGGGACGGAAGCTAAATTTAGGCTCCTAGGTAGAAAGCTTAAATCCAGATCTTCCAGAGTAGCATTTTCAGAAATGCTCCCCATTCCACGCGCAGGACCCAAGAGACAGGCAGAGCTCTGAAGTCTCAATATGTAGTTGAGACGATGGTGCAGAGATAGATTTAGATTTATTAGGAAGTGGGCAACATTCTGGGGGAGAGGGAGCCTATTTTTGAAAGGATGGGCTCAACCAAAAAGGAACCAGGCTGCTGGCATTGGCATTTAAAAAGGAGATAGACTAGCTTTTAAACTAAAATGGGGGTGCATGGTTCGTTGTGGAGTAACCTTGACGGATACTATTGAAACAGGACTTAGGGAATCTCAATAGAGAGATTTCAATAATGGTGAAAGAAAACCAGGATTGTTCAATGAGCGAGCAGAGTAAAGAATGCAATTTATCCCCATTATCTTCAAAGCAGCCTGTAGATGCAAGGAAAAAAGACAATTTGAAGTGTCTATATACAAATGCAAGAAACCTTAAAAATAAGATAGGAGAACTGGAGTATATAGCATTAAAAGAAGAGATAGATATAATAGGCATTTCAGAAACTTGGTGGAAGGAGTACAATCAATGGAACACTGTGTTAGCAGAGTACAAACTAAATTGCAATGATAGAATGATCGAATTGGGGGGGGGGGGGGGTTGCGCTATATATTAAAGAGGGAATTGAGTCAAACTTTATGCACTTACTTAGCCAGTTAGTGTACTGAGTATCGCTGCTTACTGGCTAAATTGCTGCTCCACCCTAACTTTGCCCCTGGCTTACCCCTAACTGATTAGGGAATGGTTGTTAGCAGTGATATTCAGTGGTACTAAGGAGTTAAGTGCTGCTGAATACTGGCAGTTTTTTTTTTCAGAGGGGTTTAATCATAGTTAAACCCTTTTAAATGTGGACCCCTATAGACCCTATATTCCGACTCAGGAATTAGCCTGGCTAATGCCCGTGGTCGATGCTACGCCCAGATATTTATTGCCAGGCCATTTTCTGTGACTGGTATTGAATATCCGGTTTATTTTTGGCTGGTTCAAACTTAACCAAGCCAAGCCAATGTTCAGGGCTGACTGGTTACATTTGAACTGGCCAAAGAAAAGCCTGATATTCACATGGTCAAATATGGCCGCCATATAACTGGCTAGCTGCTAGCTATGAACCAGAAATTTTCAGCAGTTTATTGCTGGCCATGTCCTGCTGGAAATTCATGGATAGCCGGTTATGGGGCATTTAACCGGCCAGATGCCAATCCTGGCCAGTTATATGCTTTTACTGCCTGAGCTTTTACTGCTAAGTCAATGGGTGGCAGTATGGGCTCAGACAGTAAATAGCCACCCGCTACTTTTCATTTTAGTGTATGATAATTTACTGCCCCTATAAAAAAGCCTCCTCTCACAGTCGTGGTAAAAAATGGCCCAGCGTGGTGGGGGGTTAGTATGTTTCTTTGTAAACTACTGTGGGCAGTTCTTTTGCCTTGGAAAGGTAGAACATAAAAGCAAGATTACATTTAACGTTTTTCTTTAGAAATGTATAGCATGTAGATATATTCTTATTAAACCTGTACTATATAGCTGCATATAGTGATTCGATGCCTGAAATGACAAGGAGAACATTCAGAGGAAGTGAAGCTATTTAATTTGTTTAAATCAGTGGTTCTCAACTCAGACCTGAGGACACACTCAGCCAGTCTGGTTTTCAGGATATCTATAATGAATAATAGGCCACACTTACCTATCTTCTGTTATAATTGATCAAATACCTGAGGCGGGTGTATTGAAGGGTGCATCTGCCTATGCTGTTTAGTATGTTGTTCCATTGTCTGCAACAACTTCAATAACAATTTCAGTTAAAAAAGGGGGGAAAAAAAGACCATATAAACAGCTTGCACACAAGACTCCAGGAGAAAAGAAAGTAAGATGCACTAAAATTCTTTAAACCGTTTATTGATATCCTACATAAAGCCTGACGTGGCCATGTTTCACCTGTGGACTGCTTTGGCAGTAAAAATGGACAAACACAACCAAAAACATAAATAAAGAGCAGATGGTGTTGAAATATCACACAGATTTCACAAGGAGTTAAATCACAGAGATAACGATCTTAAATTGCAAATAGCCTTTAGTGTAGATGTTATTGCGTATCTTTGATATATTGATTAAGACAGATGAGAGCCGGTTTATAACCTCTGTTTATAGAAAGCCCACTGACACAAATAAATTGCTTCATTATAGCAATTTTCATACAAGATCCCTAAAGGACAATATACTATGTTGCCAGCTCTTGAGACTTAGAAGGTTGTGTACTCTTGATGAGGAATAAGAAAGATAAGAGATGGGGGGTATCCAGAACACTATTCAGAAGGATTATTTAAGAGAAAAAAACCCCATAGATATAAGGGAATTTTTAGTAAAAAAAAAAAAAAAAAAGTCAAGGTGAAACATGAAAGAGTAGTCAGGGTCGTTGAGACACTGAGCCGCGCCCTCCCTAGGACCACTGCTGCCGCCCCCTGGAACGCTGTGTAACCAGACTATAAAACTTTGGGGGGCCAGAGCCAAAAAGTGTGTGTGTGGTGGTGGTGGTGGGGGGGAACATTTTGACCCGCCTCCCTGCCTCCTGCTGTCACTCCACATACCTTGGCTGGTGGGAGTCCCCAAGCCCAATCAGTAAAAGCTTTCCTCCAGCGTTGTTCTCTGCTGCATTACCTGCCCTGCAGCTGCTTTTCTCCTCATGTCGAGCATGTGACGTGAGGGGAAAAGCAGCCGCAGGGTAGGCAATGCGATGGAGAACAGCACTAGAGGAAGGCTTCTGCTGGCAGGTTTTGGGACCCCCCACCCAGCCAAACCAGAGGCCCTGAAGCCCTGTGTCTGCTCCTCCCCAGCCTCTAAGCAGGGTCCGGCACTTGAGTTTTCTTTCTTCTGCTCCTGTCGGGACACGATCACCTGGGTCCTGTCAGAAGCAGGAGAGAGAGAGACCCTGGAGCTAGGTCCCCCTTTGAGGCTGGGCCCAGGGGAATCTTGCCCCCCCTGCTCCCCCCTCTCAGCGGCCCTGAAAGTAGTGTGTCCCACTTAGTTCACTGATCTAGCAAAGGATATAAATAGAAATCTAAGAGAGGAATGGAGCATTGTGTGAACCATAGAATGCTTTACAGATAAGGATCTTACTACAGCCTTCAAAAGGTGAAGACATTTAAAAGATAGACTTCTCCCTCTATGCCCTCTGCTTAAGAGAGGAGAAACAGCATTAAAATGCCGCCAATGTGTATGTTATAATGCTTGTTTAGAAGTAAAAAAAATTTTGTGTACACCTGATACAAATGGAAAAACATTTTTGAGACAATTTTCTAATTGTGATATCAGGAATGTGATTTGAATATTACAATGGCCATCTCTGCTACTATGTAAGGGGAAAAATTGAAAGAAAACTAAAGACCAGGATTTAAGAAAATCGTGATTTAGAGCATATGATTTTTTGCAAATTGGTTTATAAAAGATTTCTGGAGAGGAGGAGATTTTGATCAAAACAATTTCTGGTGTTAGAGCCGATTTATTTATGAAATAAATATAGTATCTGTTTGTCTCTGATATTTCATATTATTCCCTTTTCTTTCTTTCTTTCTTTCTTTCTTTCTTTCTTTCTTTCTTTCTTTCTTTCTTTCTTTCTTTCTTTCTTTCCCTCGCCTTTCCCTATCTTCTCCTCCTCTCTCCTTCCCCTTCTCTCCCCACTTTTCCCTGTTTCCTTGCTCTCCTTTTCCCTCTCCTCACTCCCTTTCCCTCTGTTCCCCCCTCTTTTCCTCCCTCTTTTCTCCATTCCCTTCTCCTTTCCCTCCCAAACGTTCCACCTTGTGAAGGTATTTTATCTTTAGAAACAATTTTTAAGGATGATCTTATGAATAAGAATATAGGCATACATATGAGCCTTTTATAAAAGGGATCAGAATATTGCTCTGAACAAACAAGAGGAAATCATGAAACTATTTCTACAATGAGGTTTTTGTAACAACTTTTTGATGGTTTGGATATGCAATTTTTATACAATAGAGGGAATCTTGTAAAGCTTATGAAATAAAGGGAGAATTAGGGAGTTTTTAAAAGTGAGAAGTTATTTAAAACCTAGAAGTTTGTATCCCCTTATAAAGCTTTTCAGTTTTATTTTTACTTTTTATTATTGGGGGACAAGATAACAAAAGAGAGGGTGAACAGCATACAAACAATAGCAAAAAGAAGCGTAGCTGGGCCTTCAGGATTGAGATAAATAGAGTCCTTTAATTCTGAAAATAGACCCGACACGGGCCATGTTTTGGCGCAAGAAGGCATGCCTCAGGGGTCCAGATTATTCTTTTAGATACAATGTAACAAGATTGAAAAAAACAACTTGTGAGGCAGGTGTTCTTGTGCCAAAACACAGCCCGTGTTGGCTCTTTTTTCAGAATTAAAAGACTCTATTTATCTCAATCCTGAAGGCCCAGCTGTGCTTCATTTTGCTACTTTTTGTTATTAACATTTTTGGAGTTAACCTTTTACCTTCTCTTTTTTAAAACTAGTAAAAAAGGCCCGTTTCTGACACAAATGAAATGGGCGCTAGCAAGGTTTTCCTCGGCTCCCCTGCAACCACCCATGTCCAGCGACCCTCCTCTCCACCCTGCACCCACTGCAGCCACCCATGTCCAGCAAACCTCCTCTCTCCCCTGCCCCCCCTGCAGCCACCCATGTCTAGCGACCCCCTGCCCCCCCTGCAGCCACCCATGCCCAGCGACCCTCCTCTCTGCCCTGCCCCCCCTCCAGCCACCCATGTCCAGCGACCCTCCTCTGGACATGGATCAGCTGTGAGGCATGTTTTTTTTCCCCCCGGGTTCTGAAGTTGACATCATAATGGCTACGGTGATGTCAGCCTGATTTACGGAGCCTAGCAGACCAACTCGAAATGAGCCAAGGTCCCAGGCAAGTCAGAACGTTGGAGGTGAGAATTATTATATAGGATGATCCTTAAATGATATTCATATAGGAGCCTTTTATGAAGCTGCAGTAAAAAGTGGCCTGTGGTAGTTTGGATGTGTGACATTGGTGCACGCTGGGCCATTTTTGACCACAGCTGTGAAAGGAGGCTTTTTTAAAATTGGGGCAGTAAATGACCATGCACAACCACATTAGCATGTGCTGCATGATTACCATGCAAATAGCGTGTGAGCCCTTACCGCTAAAATGAAAAGTAGCACATGGCTATTTTACTACCTGAGCCCTTACTGCCTGCCACCCATTGACCTAGTGGTAAGGGCTCAGACAGTAAATAGCCAAGTGCAACTTTTCATTTTAGCGGTAAGGGCTCACACGCTATTTGCACGGTAATCATGTAGCACATGCTAATGTGGTTGTGCTGCAATTACATCCAGGAACTGCATGCAACAACTTCAAAATTACTGCTGGGTGCCAGTGTTACCTGGGCAGTAGTATTGACTTGGTGTGTGCTACCTGCACGTTAGCCCTACCGCAGCTTAATAAAAGGGCCCCATAGTCAATCAATGCATAGTGTCAATCAATGCAAAAGAGCAGGAGCTACCTCTTTAAATCTGGAGGTGAGATCTGTGTAACTTTGAAACTGTATTGGATTTGTTAATCTGAGGCTTTCATGATAGGGGAAGTTTTTCCTTCTCTCTTATCCTTTTCTTTTGGGGGAGGAATATATAGGACAATTCCATACATTGGCACTGCAGTCTAGGTGCCCTAATGCCATGCGTCATTTCTATAATGGCATCTTGGTGCCAAGATTCTGTTATAGAATGCTAGCATAAATCAACATTCTATTCTATTAAAATCTTTTATACTAGTAAAAAAGGCCCGTTTCTGACACAAATGAAACGGGCGCTAGCAAGGTTTTCCTCGGAGTGTGTATGTTTGAGAGAGTGTATGTGAGAGTGACTGTGTGTGAGAGAGAGAGTGAATGTGCGAGTGTGTGTGTGTGAGAGAGAGAGTGAGTCTGGGTGCAAGTGTGTCTGTGAGAGAGAGAGAGAGAGTGTGTGTGTGAGAATGAGAGTGTGTGCAAGTGTGTATGTGAGACACAGTGTGCGAGAGAGAGAGTGTGTTTGAGACACAAACTCTCTGTGAGACTGAGTGTATGAGACCAAGAGAGTGTATGAGTGACTATGTGACACATAGAGAGTGAATGTGATACAGTGTGAGACATAGAGTGTGTGAGAGTGAGAGAGAGAGAGAGAGAGAGAGAGAGAGAGAGAGAGAGAGAAAGACATTGACTGTGAGAGAGAGAGAGTGTGTGAGAAAGAGTGTGTGTGTGACAGAGATACCTCCCCCCCCTCTCTGGTGTCAGGCCCCCCTCCCTCCCTCTCTCTGGTGTCAGGCCCCCCCCCCCCTCTCTCTCTCTCTCTCTGGTGTCTGAGCGTTACTGTGCAGGACACTGAGCTCTGGCTGTGCTTCAAGGAACTGACCAATCCTATTTAATAGAATGCACCTCCAACATTCTGAAGCCAAGAAACCTCGTGTGGTTGGTCACTTCTGCTTGTGACGAACCCGGAAGTATGTAATGTCAATTCAGGAGATGGATACAGAGAGCAGGAATGCCTCAGCCATGCAGTCAGCTTCAGAATGTTGGAGGTGCGTTTATATAGGTACTAGTAAAAAAAGGCCTGTTTCTGACACAAATGAAACGGGCGCTAGCAAGGTTTTCCTCGGAGTGTGTGTGTTTGAGAGAGTGTATGTGAGAGTGACTGTGTGTGAGAGAGAGAGAGTGAATGTGCAAGTGTGTGTGTGTGAGAGAGAGAGAGTCTGGGTGCGAGTGTGTCTGTGAGAGAGAGAGTGTGTGTGTGAGAATGAGAGTGTGTGCAAGTGCGTATGTGAGACACAGTGTGAGAGAGAGAGTGTGTTTCACACAGACACAGTGTGTGCGAGAGAGAGAGAGAGAGAGAGAGAGTGTGTGTGAGACACAGACTCTCTGTGAGACTGAGTGTATGAGACCAAGAGAGTGTGTGAGTGACTGTGTGACACATAGAGAGTGAATGTGATATAGCGTGAGACATAGAGTGTGTGAGAGACAGTGTGTGTGAGAGTGAGAGAAAGACATTGACTGTGAGAGAGAGTGTGTGAGAGCGGGAGTGTGTGTGTGACAGAGATACCTCCCCCTCTCTCTCTGGTGTCAGCCCCCCCCCCCCCTCTCTCTCTCTGGTGTCTGAGCGTTACTGTGCAGGACGCTGAGCTCTGGCTGTGCTTCAAGGAACTGACCAATCCTATTTAATAGAATGCACCTCCAACATTCTGAAGCCGAGAAACCTCGTGTGGTTGGTCACTTCTGCTTGTGACGAACCCAGAAGTACGTGATGTCAATTCAGGAGATGGAAACAGAGAGCAGGAATGCCTCAGCCATGCAGTCAGCTTCAGAATGTTGGAGGTGCGTTTTATTATATAGGATATAGGATACCACTCAAGTGCTAATTAAAGCTCTCTAAGCAGTGTATAATGACATCTGTTCACCTCTGTTATTAACAGTATCTTGGAGAATCGTTAGTGATTTGTCCTGGGGAATGTTAGTGTGAAGGGACTCAACATTGAATGTTATCTTCAGTATCTACATCAAAATCGTTTAGCAAGTTGATAATATGACTTGGATCACATATGTAAGATCTAATTTGAGAAACAAAAGGTCCTAAAAAGGTGTCCATGAAAACAGAAAAAGGGTCTAAAACTGACCCAATAGCTGAAACCATGGGTCTGCCTGGGGGACTGTATTGGATTTGTGCATATTAAGTAAAATATTGATTATGGAAATAACAAGTGTAGAAACCATCAGAAATTCTTTTTCTTTTATAGTAAGAAAACCTGCTTCAAAATGCCAAATTGAATAAGAAAACCTGCCTCATTCTTGATTGTATTAGTGGTATCTGATAACTGACACTCAGCTTCCTGAATATAATCAGTGGTATTCTGGATAATGACACCTCCTCCTTTGTCTGCAGGCTTTATGACAATTTCTCTGTTATTTCTTAAATTTCTAAGTGCAGTGTTTTCTTCTTTGGAAAGATTAAAAAAGAATCTATCTGGATTTATATTAGCACCTCCGATCTATCTTTTGTTATCATGTTTTGTTTTGTTCCAAGTTTCGTTTTGCAGCTCGGGAGGGGTCCTGAGTCACACAGTAGCACTTCCCTTATGTTTTCCCCACCCTCTGTTCAATCAGATATTTTAGTTCTTCCTCTCTTATCATTCCTGTCTTGTTTTACATGTATTTGCTTTATCTGTTTTAATATTTATCATTTAGACTGTAAGCCACCTTGAAGGCATCCTGTAGGGTGGGATAGTAAATTTTAAATAAACTTGGAAGGAATCATGTATGCTATTTCTTTTTTTATTTTTAATTTTAGTAAAAATGTCATTAAATATTATTATTTAGTGGTAATATATGTCTTTTGTAAGTGTTTTTAATATCAGCATTATATTCCCTCTCTTCTGTCCACTAAACTACTGGAATATCTAGCAATAAATTCCTGCCAGAATGCAACAAATGACCTGTTTATCCTTTGAGCCAGATATTGAGGACCTACCTCCTGTAGCACTGAAAATACCAAGCATAATACTATGAATTGAATTTGTTGCTCTACAGGTAACCAATGTAAAGAATCTAGCAAAGAATGGGCTCTAATACTCACCTAGGTACCCAGAAAATTAATCTGGCTGCAGCGTTCTTGGCTATATAAAACATATCTAGGAAGCCCTAAAATCAAGGCATTACAATAGTCCAAAACAGGAAGAATTGATAATTGGACCATCAATTGGATTTTAATAAAAGGTTTTAAGGACTTTGGTGCATTTCGCTTTCTTTTCTCCTGGCCACAACTCACTAAGCGTATTAATGCACTGTGTGTAAATTCTAGCTCAAAAGAGTCATGGTTATGGGTAAGGAAATGGGCGTTCCAAAATTTACGTGTGCATTTATAGAATTATAGTCCAGTGCATGTAAATCTACGTGCAGGGATTTAGGCCATGTTTTTGTTGGCCTAAATGGACACACTTTGTTTTAGGTGGTAGGATTTCTGCCTAAGCATATTCTATATACCATACCTAAATCTAGGCACCTCTTATAGAATACGCTTAGGTGAACATCTTTACTGCACAGATTTTTTAGACACTATAAATATATTATGGCCCTTTCTGGATATCTCGAAAACCTGACCAGCTGGGTGTGCCCTTAAGCCTAAGTTGAGAACATCTGGTTTCAATAATGTGTAGTGTATGATATGAAGTGTTTCAGAAATCCATCCTTTACTCCAGATATTTTCTCTATGGGCACACCAATCCCTGACATGATTAATCCATCAGGGTTTCCAAGTTTGTGGATTTGGGAGTAGCATAAAGAAAGCTCAAATGGAAAAGTTGGTTGGTATCAATTTTTTTCATTTCAGCCTATGTGCTAGATTTATTAAGGTACACTGCCACGACAGCATCTTCTAATGCTGTTAATGCATACCATTATTATATAGGTACCACTGCATAAAACAAGATTTATGATCAATATCATACATCTTAGTAAATCTAGACCTGTATCTGGTGTGTGGCAATACTGATGTGATTTTTTAAAATTTGCTTGTATTTTCCCATGTAAAGTTTCTTTTGTCACAGAATCACAGAGAGGAAAAGATCTGTAAATGCTCAATCAGCAAAAAAAAAAAAAAAAAGGAGGTAAAAACCCTCACGATACTGTGAGATATGAAACAAAAAAAGTGAGGAAAAACCAAGTGAGGATACCAAAAAACACTTTATTGCATTAAAAAAACGTTTTTTAATACAATAAAGTATTTTTTTGGTATCCTCACTTGTTTTTCCCTCACTTTTTTTGTTTCAATGCTCAATCAGCAAACAGACGAAGCACACCAGCAGATGGTAGATATAAGAAGTTTTATTAATCAAAGTGACCAGCATGATCACATTTCATCTTCACACAGGCTGTGTCAGGGGCAAACTATAGGGGGTCCAAAATAATCCTTCCCCTACTAGTTTAAAAGTTTGAGAAAACCTAAACACAATAACCCATGTAAACAACAGCTGCAGCTATTTTTCTCTGAAGCAGCACACCTCCTCCTTAAGTTAATTGGGAAAATGTACAAATGCATGCTCATATGTATCTTTGAAAACATTCTTTAAATCATATGGAAGTTAGCTTTCCATAGTGCTCTATCAAAGAAGAAATTATAATACTACTTACATCCTTTAAGTCTGGAAACAGATTTCCTAAGTACTTCTTATAGTTCTTGGTGTAGCTGAAACTCAGATGAGAAATGAGGTTGTTTGCTGCATGCCATGAGAGGTTTAGGGGCTTATTTTCAAAAGAGAAAAACGTCCAAAAATGTCATAAGGTGGCAAAAATACATTTTCTTCTCTCAAAAATGTCCACATTGCAATTTTTGGCACCATAATTTTAGATGTTTAGCTCCATTGTTCTTCCAGATTTGAAGGGGGCATGTTGGGGGCGTGTTAAGGGTGGGATGTGGGCATTCCTAAGACCAGGATGTTTTTCAGCCATAATGGAACAAAATGAAAATGTCCAGGACTAAAACTAAGATGTTTTGAGCTAGACCTGTTTTAATAATGACTAAGCTCCATAAAAGTGTCCTAAATGACCAGATGACCACAGGAGGATTACAGCCCTTACTTCCCCAGTGGTCATTGACTCCCTCCCAGCCCCCCAAAATGTAAAAGAAACAGTACATGCCAGCTTCTATGACAACTTCAGATGTTATGGCCAGTTCTATTAGAGCAGCATGCAGATCCCTGAAGTAGCTGAGTAGCCGCTGCAGTGCACTGTACAGAAGAGGATCCAACCCCATATCCCATTCTAACTGGTACACTTGTGGTAGAAAACTTAATATACCTACATAGAGGTGACACCTGCAGGCATAAGAGCTATAGTACTGGTATACAGTTGGGTACTATAGGTTTTTGCTGTGTTTTGGAGGGTTCCTCATATAACATAAGGTGTTATCTTGAGATGTGCACCTGGGACATTTTATGTGAAGTCCACTGCAGTGCCCCAGTGCTCTGCTGGGATGCCTGTATAGCCAGCCTACTAAGAATGGTGACCTCCCATATATCCCAACGGCTTGTTATTGTGCATCTTTTCCTTTTTTTTTTTTTTTTTTTTCGAAAATGGTCCTAAAAGAGGCACTGAGCTCAAAAAATGTCTAGCAAATGGCCATTTTTGAAACAAAAAATTGCAGCAAAAAACACCAAGAGCCTTCAGAAACGGGACATACTTCTTTTAATATAAAAATGATTATCTAATATGGACCCGACATGGGCCATGTTTTGGCACACACCGCCTGTGTCAAGGGTCAAATGTGATCTAATATGAAATGAATACCGTACGTATCAACACAAACTTCTTCCTCATGAAATAAAGAAGAAAAATTCTGTCCACTCTAAGAAGTAGTTATATCACGCATAGAGAGGAAAGAGTCCCTTCCTTTATCCAAAATAAAAATTGGCACATCCATTTTGGGCCTGAGACCTTACCACCACCCATTGACTTAGCTGTAAGGTCTCATGTGTTAACCGGGCGGTAATCGTCAGCATGCATACACTGTCGATTACCGCCCGGTTAGCACCACACAGTAGAAACGAAAAAATATTTTATTGGACACATGTAAAAATGGAATTACAGCCCGGGGCACGCGGTAGCCGGGTGGTAGTTCCAAATTGATATGCGTTGGATGCGTGTAGGCACCTACACACTTTAGTAAAAGGGTCCCTGTGCTAAAAAGTGGCTGGTGCTGCTGTCAGCACATGGGTTTCCGGAATGCTGCGGCCACTGTAAGCACAGCAATAAAATGGTTGCGTTCATTTTTTAAAAAAAATCACCACATGCTAATTTCCTCATTAACACATGATCACTACCACTGGGAGCCCTTACTGCCACCTATGTAGGCGGCGGTAAGGGCTCCTGCTCTAAATAGGTAGCACATAAAGTAACCTAGTGGTTAGTGCAGCGGACTTTGATCCTGGGGAACTGGGTTCGGTTCCCACTGCAGCTCCTTGTGGCTGTGGGCAAATCACTTAACCCTCCATTGCCCCAGGTACAAAATAAGTACCTGAATATATGTAAACCGCTTTGAATGTAGTTGCAAAAAAACCTCAGAAAGGTGGTATATCAAGTACCATTTCCATGTCCCTATTTGAGATTCAACATGGAATGTTGCTGTTACTACTATTTGAGATTCTGGAATGTTGCTACTATTTGAGATTCTACATGGAATGTTGAGATTCTGTTGCTACTATTTGAGATTCTACATGGAATGTTGCTATTCCACGAGCAACATTCCCTGTAGAAGCCTGCCCTTGCAGATCAGCAACGCGGCCGTGCAGGCTTCTGTTTCTGTGAGTCTGAAATCCTGCTAGTGGAGGAGTAGCCTAGTGGTTAGTGCAGCGGACTCTGATTCTGGGGAATTGGGTTCAATTCCCACTGCAGCTCCTTGTGACTCTGGTTAAGTCACTTAACTCTCCATTGCACCTGGTACAAAATAAATACCTGAATATATGTAAACTGCTTTGAATGTAGTTGCAAAATACCACAGAAAGGTGGTATACCAAGTCCAATTTCCTTTTCCCTTTCCCTAATGTACCATGCTACCCCAATTATCACAGGCATGCCTACTGTCCAAAGCAGTAGCACACACTGATGGCTAAACTACTGCAAAATGCCTCAGTGTGTTCCATGGTAGTGCCCTTTTACTGCATGGTAGGTTTGCAAAAGGCCTACTGCGCCTTAGTAAAAAGGCCCTTAGTTGAATAATGTTTCCACACCTATTCTCCGCCCCTGACATGTCCCCTCCAAATAAAATACCAAAAAATTAAATACTGCACGTATAGCATATGCAAATGACAAAACTAATGCAGAATGCTTTAGCGTGTCTTGCATTCGATGATTTCTCCTATGTTAAGTGCGTGTTAGCGGATTTAGTAAATTTGCCCCAAACTGTGTTAATTGGCAATTATGTGAGTTTTTTCCAATAATGCAGTTTAATAAAAATTTTGCACCTTAATGCACATTAGATAATAACCTGCAAAGCATGCAAATATGTACAAAGTAGCTCATTATTTTGCAAAATGAATAGCATAGCTTGTGTTAAACTTTACTAAGCTGCATTTATTGTTTGAAAGTTAACAACAACTCAAGAAGTACTGGCCCACTAACATGTGAGCTGATGCTTCCAGTGAATGTTTAAATTTAGCATTCACAGCTTCCAATCCCTTAAAAAAAAGAGCACCCTTCCCACCCTGAAATGAACCCTCCCCCAAATCCAATCCTTTTAAAACATTCTTTTTCTGCATGGAACAATCGTCCTTTACAAAACATGATGAATCCTCCTAGACTCACCATTACCTCCCTATCCCTGATTCCATTACAGATTTAGTGCTGGGTCTTACACACTTATATCGTCATTGGACACCCGCTGGTGGAGGCGGGTGTCCAATGACGATATAGGTGTGCAAGATCCAGTGCTAAAGTACAGTCACTGAGTGGCACCACTGAGGTTACTGCCTTCCACATAAATGTTATTTAGGAAGCTGGATTCATTGATGTTCAGAAGATTGGGTGAATATCGACCTTGTATTTATATTATTATTTGGACATTTCAGTAACGTTATGTTGTTAACAAAATTCTAAGGGGTCATTTTACTAAGGCGTGTAGGGGCCTACGTGCATTCAATGTGCGTCAATTTGGAACTACCACCCAGCTACCGCTTGCACCGGGCAGTGATTCCATTTTTTACATGCGTCCATATGCACGGCAGAAAATAGTTTTTATTGTCTACCATGTGGTGCTAACTGGGCAGTAATTGGCAGTACACGCGCTGATGATTACTACGACTACTATTTATCATTTCTATAGAGCTACAAGGCATACACAGCGCTGTACACCATACACAAAAAAGACAGTCCCTGCTCAAAGAGCTTACAATCTAGATAAGACAGGTAAACAGACAGAACAATTAAGGGTAAGGGAATAAAGAGGTGAGGATAAAGGACAGGGTAAGTGAGTTAGGAGTCAAAAGCAGTGGTAAAGAGGTGGGCTTTAAGTTTGGACTTGAAAACGGCCAAAGACGGGGCTAGACGCACAGGCTCAGGAAGTCTATTCCAGGCAAGACAAAAGGAACGGAGTCTAGAATTAGCAGTAGAGGAGAAGGGGATGGATAAGAGAGATTTATGTACTGCCTGGTTAACACGTGAGACCTTATCACTAACTCAAAGGGTGGTGGTAAGGTCTCAGGCCCAAAATGGATGCGTGCTGATTTTAATTTTGCCACACATCCATTTTTGGCAAAAAAAGGCCTTTTTTGCAGGTGCGATGAAAAATGGACCTGCGCGCATCCAATACACACGTCTACACCAGCGCAGGTCATTTTTCAGCACACCTTAGTAAAAGGATCCCTAAGTGTTATGTTAAAATGTACCTGCTGTACACAGCCTTGGGCGAATCTTTTCAAAAAGGTGGTTAATAAATCCCAATAAAGAGTAGTTACTTACCTGTAACAGGTGTTCTCCGAAGACAGCAGGCTGCATATTCTCACAAGTGGGTGACGCCACGTCGGCCCCGGAGGATTTTAAAGCAAAATCTCAAAATCTCTTTACGGCGTTCCGTCGCGCGAGCGATCGTACTGCGCATGTGCGCACACCTATTCCCGCTCGCCGAGCGGACACGCCCCTCAGTTATATCCAAAAGATGGAGGAGACAACTCCAAAAGGGGAAGGTGGGAGGGTTTGTGAGAATATGCAGCCTGCTGTCTTCGGAGAACACCTGTTACAGGTAAGTAACTACTCTTTCTCCAAAGACAAGCAGGCTGATATTCTCACAAGTGGGGTATCCCAAGCTTTCAGGCTTACACAACAAACAGTGGTCAATAGAGTCTCGCAACGGCGAGGCCAGAATAAAAATTGACCTGAAAAGAAGAAACATCTAAATGAGTGTAGCCTGGAACAGAACAAACATGGGCTTAGGAGGGTTGGAGTTGGATTCTAAACCCCAAAGAAGTTCTGCAGCCCCGACTGCCCAAAACCGACTGACGCGTCGGCTATTCTGCTGAAGGCAGTAGTGAGATGTGAATGTGTGGACTGATGACCACGCCGCAGCTTTGCAGATCCCTTCAATAGTGACTGATTTTAGATTAGTCACCGATTCAGCCATGGCTCTAATTTTGTGAGCCGTGACATGGCCCTCTAGAGTCAGTCCAGCTTGGACAAAAATGAAGGAGATGCAATCTGCCAGTTAAGAAGAAATGATGCGGTTTCCGACAGCAACTGGCATTAAAAGAAATAAACAACTGGGCGGACCTTGCGAGGGAGCTCGTCTGCTCCACGCAAAAAGTGCGCAGCTTGCTTTCGCCAGGGCTTGTAAGATGAGGGAGAAAGCATGTTGGCAAGACAATTGACTGGATCAGATGGTACTCTGATACCAGCGCCCGTAAGAACCTTGGCTGCATGCGAAGAACTACTCTGTTAAGATGAGAAGTAAGGTAAGGAGCTTGAGCTACTAGAGTCTGAAGCTCACCGACCTTTCGAGTTGAAGGAACAGCCACCAAGGAAAATGACCTTCCAGGTCCAATACTTCAGATGACAGGAATCCAGTGGCCCGAATTGAGCTTGCAGCAGCTGGATGAAAACGACATTGAGACCCCAAGATACTGAATAAGGAGTGATAGGGGCTCTGACCGAAGCATAAGAGCCAACTGTAAAAATTATTGGGGGTGCTAAGCCCAACAGAAATAATCCCCCTTAGACACATACAAGGAATTCTCTCAATACTGTGGGAGAAGTAAACGTCATGAAGTGGACAGCTAAAGGCTGACCTTTTACACGTTGATGATAAGCTCTTATTGCACGAAGATGAATACTGACCGAGTTGGTCTTGAGACCAGATTCAGACAGGTGTAGAAAGAACTCAAGCAAGGTCTGTATAAGACTAGAGGCAGGATCTAGGGCCTCGCTGTCACACCAGACGGTAAACCTCTTCCATGAAAAGAATAACACCTCTTTGTGAAATCTTTTTCTGGAAGCAGGCAAGAGTTGGGAGACACTCTTCTGGAAAAGTCAACGAAACCTACACTCTCAACATCCAGACCGTGTGAGCCATAGGTTGGAGGTTGGGATGTAGAAGTGCCCCCTCGTTCTGCGTAATGAGAGCTGGAAAACATTCCAACTCCAGAAGAAGAGGGAATCATATCTGACGTAGCTAGAAAGGAGCAATGAGAATCATGGCTCCACAATCTTGCTTGAGAATCAGCAAGTCTTTTCCACCAGATGTATGGTAGGATACGCATACAGAAAACTTGTCCCCCAAAGAAGGAGAAAGGCATCCGATGGTAGTCTGCCGTGAACCTGCAGCCTGGAACAGAACTGATGGACTTTGTGATTGAACTAAGTTGCTCAGCCTGTCGGCCAGACTGCTGTTTACGCCAATTAGATAAATGGCTTGGAGAAAACAAGCCGCGTTGGCGAGCCCACCGCTACATCTGCATGGCATCTTGACGCAGAGGACAAGATCCAGTACTCCTTTGTTATCGAGTACATCACAACCCGATTGTGTGGTTGATTAAAATAATTAGGTTGGATAGCCAGGAGGGATGCAACCTTCGTCAGCAGCTTTTGACTGAGTAAGGTGGACTGGACACCTGAGAATCAAAATGGAGAGAATTAACCACCTCTGAGGGGAATTCCGAAGACTGGCGAACAGTTGGGTTACATCCTCTAGATGTGCAAAAGTGTCAAGGGAGTGACGTGAACTGTGGAAGCCATGTGTCTAGAAGTCTCAATATTACTGTGCTGTAATCTGTTGAGACGGGCAATCAACGTGTTAAGGGAACACTTGCACTCCCAGTCCATGAAGATACGCTGCAACAACAGCTAGGCACTAGGAAAAACATACTCTGGACGCAAAGTGAGTAGAAGTATCTTGTAAGCCCAGAGAGCATAACCATTCGTTTTCCTGAAGTATGGGAAGAAGGATGCCCAGGGAAATCATCCTGCCCCTTATGTCTATGATGGGACGGAACCCACAAGGAAGGACCTGGGATAGAAACTCAATCCTTCTTACCATTGTGGAACAGGCTCGACTGCATTGGTACTGAGAAAGGCAGAGTGTTCATCTGCAAGTACTCACTGTTGATGGAAGCTAAAGGATTAAACTTCCAATGAACAATGTGGAGGGTTTGATTCCAGATTGAGAATGTATCCTAACCGGACTATTTGAAAAAACCCCCCGGTTGGAGGATATAGAAGTCACCTGTGGTGGAGAATATTTGAACTTCCCCCCGACAGGCAGCTTGGCCGGTACGGACATTTGTTGTTTTTTTTTTTTTTTTTTTTTTATATAGTGGCTATGCTGAATTGGAGCCACTCCAAAACCCCTCTCTGGTTCCTGCGGAATAGCTGCAGGAGCCTGATTAGGTGCACGCCGCTGACTAGAACGAGCGTGCTGATCTCTTTAAAGAAGTTCCGAGATGAGGAAGTGTATGCACAGCATATCAACAATTTTCTGCTGAGTCTTCTCCTCCAGGTGAGAGGCACACAGTCATGAGAGTCTGCGCATCACCATACCTAGAGCAGAAATCTAGGTGTTACAATACAAGTGATGAAAACGTCATTGGACAGGAACTTGTGACACTTGGAAAAAAAAAAAAAAAAAGATGTAGCCTACTCCGGTGGGAATGTTCATAAAGATCTGGCAGGACTTGGTCTTGGACGCGATCATGCCAGCCTGGTACGCCATTCTCCAAAGGAGGCTAAGGATGTATGCTCTGGCCTCGGGGGCGCCGAAGCAAGTTCTTAGAACTGCTATCAGTTCTGAGTTGAAGATGGTAGTCCAGGACCTCGAGCATCTGGCATTGGGCTGATTGACAATCTCTATTGTAATGTGTCAAGACAAATAGAGGATCTAGAGGATTCTCAGCAGAGAAAACCCCATGACCTTCATGTTCATCAGATGAACCATCATTGAACTGAGCCAACTACTCAAACAGAGCAGCTCAGATGCAAACATTGACCAGTATAGAGCAACTGTCATACATACAATTCTACAGAACAGCTATGGAAAAATATGTTCTCCTGTAGCAAAATGGCTGTTCTTAACATGCATTTCTGGGCCTGGAAGCCAAGGTATGGAGGCGCGGTAAGTTCTACGAGCGAACACCCATACCAGAGGCAGCATCGGTGAAGGAGACCAGTTGAAAAGCTAGATGCCGCGGGAGGCGGTAGCATCCATGGCATCCAATGGTACCCATGGTCTCGAAGCCAAGGACAACATCTGGCAATGCAAGGGAATCGAAACCAGACTGCCAGATGACTTCCATAACAGAGATGTGACCGATGGTACTGATAGTACTCATGGCACCGACGGTGCCGATGATACACATGGACCGATGACCCCCGGTACCAATGGAACCCATGGTACTTGGTACCGATGATAGTCATGATATCTGGTATCGATGGTACCCATGATACCCTAGTACCGAAGGGACCCTTGACATGTGGTACCGATGGGACCCATGATATTCGGCACCAACAGCACCGACGGTACCTATGGTGCACATGGTATCGACGGTGCTCAAGACACCTGGTACCAATGGCACCCATGGTACCGATGGTACCTGGTCATGATATTTTGTATCGACGGTACTCATGTACCGACGGTATCCATGATAACTATCCATGGTACCGACGATACCCGATACCGATGGTACTCGTGATACTCGGTACCGATGGGCGATGATACCTGTGATCGATGGTGCCCATGATATCTGATGCCGATGGTGATACCTGGTGCCGACAGTGCCCATGCACCGAAGACACTCGGCACCGATGGTACCCATGGTACCGATGATACCCGGTGCCGACGGAATCCATGGTACCGATGGTACCGGTACCGACGGGACCCATGGCACCGACCATGGTACCAATGTTCCCGGTACCGATACTCCTCGGTACCGACGCACCGGTGACATTCGGCACCGACGGCACCCATGGTACCGATGATACTCGGTACCGACGGCACCCACGGCACCGACGATACTCGGCACCGACGGTACCCATGACACCCGGCACCGACGACACCCGGCACCGACGGCACCCACGACACCCGGCACCGACGACACCCGGCACTGTCGGCACCGAGCACCATCGGCACCACGGGCGCCGAATGCCACCGGCGCGCCGGCACCGAGGAGCATCGGCACCGGGCGCCATGGGCACCGCCGGCGCCGAGCACCATCGGCACCGGGCGCCATGGGTGCGGTGTATCGACGTCCAATGCCAGGATACCTCCATAATAGAGGGAGCAACGCTCTCGGCACCGACTGATGTCTGAAGCCCGAATACCTCCATAACAGAGGGAGCAAAGCTCTGGGCACCGATGGTACCGACACCCGCTGATGCGCCCGAATGACCTGCCAAGCAGGAGGCGCCGAGGCAGGTGGAGACCTACTCGATGCATAACTATACCCAGCGTGCATCGGTCTCTGTCGGACTCCAGAAACTCCTTTGGGCATCCCTGACAAGTAGCATAAGTCTCGTCTTTGAGACACTACTTGCGCTTCACAGGGAGATGATCCGGTCCTTTGGACATCCCTGGCAGAGTAGAATACGTCTCGGTACTTTGAGACACTACTTGCGCTTCACAGGGAGATGATCCGGTCCTTTGGGCATCCCTGGCAGAGTAGAATACGTCTCGGTACTTTGAGACACTACTTGTGCTTCACAGGGAGATGATCCGGCCCAAGACACTTCCGCCGATGCGTCCGAATGACCTGCAGAGCAGGAGACGCCGAGACGGGTGGAGACTCACTTCAAAGGTTACACCACTGATATTGTGTCACCAGGCTGCCCATTCAGTGGCTAACCAGGGATGCACCTGCTTAGGTTCCTGGTTTTTCCTGTGACATACACCTTCACCACTTGTGAGGCTCAAAGACAGTAGTGCTGAAGCAGGCTCTCACAGCTCTCGAGAGCAATTTGTTTAAGTTTTAATAAATGGATCAAAAAATGTGGGCTTGTTTTATTTGCTGGCTAGCCCACAGATAACAATATACCAGCACTTTTGAAGAAAAAAGAAAAAGAGAAGCTTATATGCTTCGTTGAGGCACAGCCCCTTGTGACTCTGGCAATTACTTAAATTTTTTCTTGCCTCAGGTACAAAAAATACCTGTATATATAAGCCACAATGAGCCTGCCATAAAAAGTACAAATGAAAAAATAAAAAAAGAGATTTACTCCGAAGACCTGAAGAAAACACGAAGCCCTAACGAACTCCGTGTCTCCTCAGACGCGGAAAAAGAAAAACTGAGGGGCGTGTCCGCTCGGCGAGCGGGAATAGGTGTGCGCACATGCGCAGTACGATCGCTCGCGCGACGGAACGCCGTAAAGAGATTTTGAGATTTTGCTTTAAAATCCTCCGGGGCCGACGTGGCGTCACCCACTTGTGAGAATATCAGCCTGCTTGTCTTTGGAGAAATAAATATTCTTTGCACGTATCCAGAAACCTCAACCAGCTTGCAGCACTTGAAGAAGTGGCTTAGTGCTTACAGCAATAGGCTGAGAATCAGCAGAGGCAGTGCTCAATTCTTGCTTTTGCTGCCGATTCTCCTTATGACCTTGGGCAAATCACTCTCTCCTATTGCCTCAGGTGCCCATTTAGAATGTAAGCTCTTTGGGGCAGGGAATTTCTGTACCTAAATACTTATCACCACTGTACACTGTTTCAGAAACCTTGTTATATTGTAAAAATAATAAGCATGTTTATTAAAGCTTCCAACTTCTTTGCTAATGTTTAATCCTGTATCCATGAGTACTGTGAAGCTGCCACTAGAGGTTGTGAAAGCTATTTTGTTGAGGCAGCTGCTAGGGGCAGGAACGAGGGGAGTTCACTCCATCCCCATTTTATCTCCTCTGGACCACTAGGGATATTAAAGTAAGCTCGGGGGGCTATTGTGATCAGGAGGGTTGGGAGGAGTGATCTATCTTTGCTAGGGAGAGGGGGATCTGAAGAGGGGGCTGTTCTGAGAGGTGGGAGAGTGATTGGAAGGGTGGGTATTCTGGGGATTGGAGAGGCTGAGGACCCTCTTGAATATTATGTGGGTCCTGGCAAATATTCAGCCAGGGCTCACATAATTTTCATAACGCTGCCTTACCATTATAGCTTTTGCAAGCTGTTTAACCACAGCTTCCTCCTCTTTCCAGAATTTTAGGGCAGCTAATTTACTCTTTCTTCTTCCATTCTAATCTGATGGAGAATAATGATGGTGGGGCAGGTGATTCCTTCCCATGTTTTGGGTTCTATGGTCTTGTGTATCCCTGAATAGGCTTCAGCATATCCCTGGTTGAACTATTAGGCTGGGAGACTAAAGTAGGTGGGTGGGCAGGGTTCTAGATTGGGGTTGCTTTATTTAGGATAGTATTTGCTAACACTTGGGGTTCTTGAATTGGGGGTGCTTGACTTGGAGGAGGATGTGGGGGCCTTACCCAGGGCACTGTCTCTCTGCTCAAGCACATAGCTAGTATACTAGCTACAAGGCCCAGGTAAATTTCATGTACCTTGATCATGAGCTCATTACTAAGGTATTTACATCTTTAAATTAGTAGTTATAATAAAATATAATGCAACTGAATTGTTTATAACAGAGCCATATTAGTGAATGCATGTTTCAGAACATGAACATTAGATGTAATATGCTTTAGTGGATAGACTCCATATTCAAATAATTCATCCTATATAATAATACTCACCTCCAACGTTCTGAGCCTGCCTGTGTCCGTAACTTTGGGCTCCGAAGCCCCAGCTGACGTCACTGGACGCATTACGCAGAAAACTCAGGGGACGTGATCAAGTTGGAATCTGTTTGTGTGCGTGTGTCAGACATCAGACGCACGAGCACAAACTGATTCAAACTTGATCACGTCATTCCTCCATGCTGTGCGCGCGGCCGAGAAGAGGAGACTTCAGGGTTGGGGTCCCTCGCCAGCACAGGTACGTGACGGCGGCGGGGGAGGTTTGGAGGAGGGAAGGGGGGCTCGAGAGGGTCATGACAGGGGGGTCCAGGGGTCAGGAACTCTGAAGGGGGTCTGGAAATCGGAGGGAGGGGGGTCTACAAATCGGAAGGCAGGGAGGTGGGCTCTGCAAATCGGAGAGAGGGAGGGAGGCAGGGAGGTGGGGTCTGGAACTTGGAGAGCGGGAAGGAGGGAGGGGTCTGGAACTCGGAGGGGGCGTCTGGAATTCGGATGGAGGGAGGGGGTCTGGAACTGGGGGGGGGGAGGAAAACCTTGCTAGCGCCCATTTCATTTGTGCCTGAAATGGGCCTTTTCTACTAGTTATATTATAAAAACCACCAGGAACCTTATCAATTATTACACTTATTTTCTTTAAGGAGTTGTTCCAGGCAGAGACATTCACTTAAAAACTATTAATGAAGCTGCAAGGAGGCAAATTTAAAAACAACATCAGAAAATATATTGTTCATAGAAAGTTGGTGGATGCCTGGAATATCCTCCCATTGGAAGTAGTGGAGGCAAAAACAGTGAAGTGATGAATTCAAAAACGCATGGGATAAACACAGAGGATGGAATCTATTTGTAAAACATTTCTACTCAAAGCAAAAGTTAAATGACTATCCTGCTTATAATCGAACGAGAAAAACGCCCAAGTTACGACCTAAATCGGGAGATGGACGTTTATCTCACAAAAATGAATAAAGCGGTATAATCGAAAGCCGATTTTTGGACGTTTTCAACTGCACTCCGTCGCGGATGCGGACAAAGTTGATGGGGGCGTGTCAGAGGTGTGGCGAAGGTGGAACTGGGGCGTGGCTATCTGCCGAACAAAGATGGGCGCATTTCACCGATAATGGGAAAAAAGTATGCGTTTTTAGCTAGAATTTAGGACACTTTTCCTGGACCCTGTTTTTTCACGAATAAGGCCCCAAAAAGTGCCCTAAATGACCAGATGACCACTGGAGGGAATCGGGGATGACCTCCCCTGACTCCCCAAGTGGTCACTAACCCCCTCCCACCACAAAAAAAATGATGTTTCACAACTTTTTATTTTCACCCTCAAATGTCATACCCAGCTCCCTGGCAGCAGTATGCAGGTCACTGGAGGAGTTGTTAGGGGGTGCAGTGGACTTCAGGCAGGTGGACCCAGGCCCATCCCCCCTACCTGTTACAATTGTGCTGCTTAATGCTTATTAGTCGTCCAACCCCCCCAAACCCACTGTACCCACATGTAGGTGCCCCCCTTCACCCCTTAGGGCTATAGTAATGGTGTAGACTTGTGGGCAGTGGGTTTTGAGGGGGTTTTGGGGGGCTCAACACACAAGGGAAGGGTGCTATGCACCTGGGAGCTCTTTTACCTGTTTTTTTGTTTTTGTAAAAGTGCCCCCTAGGGTGCCCGGTTGATGTCCTGGCATGTGAGGGGGACCAGTGCACTACGAATCCTGGCCCCTCCCACAAATAAATGTCTTGGATTTATTCGTTTTTGAGCTGGGCGCTTTCATTTTCCATTATCGCTGAAAAACAAAAACGCCCAGCTCACACATTGTTGAATAAAACATGGGCGTCTATTTTTTCCCAAAATACGGTTCGGTCCACCCCTTCACGGACCCGTTCTCGGAGATAAACGCCCATGAAGATAGGCGTTTTCGTTCAATTATGCCCCTCTATGCATTTCATAATGGGTATGGGAGGTAACCTGCAGAGAGCCACAGTCATAACCCATGCTAGTCTTTATCTGCCATCATTTACTATGTTACAATGAAAGCAGCTCTGTCTACACAGCACATCCTGTGGCCTAATTTATGCTTGTTCACCCAAGGCCTCAGTACAGGGTTGCTACAAATCAAACGCGTCCATCTAGAAGATAGCTCTGGGCTGCAAGAAGTAGCACCTTACTAGCTTATTTCTGTAGCCCCTGAGCCACGTGGCTACTTTACTACAATGATGATAGAGCAATCTCAGAAAGAGCAATTCTTAGAGGGTCTGGTTTTGCAGTTATTCCTTTCCTCAAATTAGCATCACAATGTCTTGGCTAATGCAATTTTCAGTACTGTCAATGGTATCATGAAACATTGTCTAGCACTCCTGGCAAAAAAGTGTTGGCAAATGATGTGAATGTCTGATGCACTAACAGTGAAGACATGCTGGTGCTTCTTCAAGCTGAATGTTTTGGGCTCTATTTTCCTTGTTAGTGATGTCTTCTGAGCTGTAGGAGCCTAGATACAGTAATGGTGGTTGAAACTTCAGGATGGAACTGCAAGTCAACCAATGTGTTCATCTTGTAAAACATGCCAACCCTGGGTCCATAACATGTAGCATATTTGGCTTTTCCCTGAAATGGCTAGGATACACATATGTAAAAATTGTGGGGCCAGCATGTGTTTCTTACCTATAGAATTGGTGCTATGTGTGACTTTTCTTCACTCAACATGTACAGTGGGGGAAATAAGTATTTGATCCCTTGCTGATTTTGTAAGTTTGCCCACTGACAAAGACATGAGCAGCCCATAATTGAAGGGTAGGTTATTGGTAACAGTGAGAGATAGCACATCACAAATTAAATCCGGAAAATCACATTGTGGAAAGTATATGAATTTATTTGCATTCTGCAGAGGGAAATAAGTATTTGATCCCCCACCAACCAGTAAGAGATCTGGCCCCTACAGACCAGGTAGATGCTCCAAATCAACTCGTTACCTGCATGACAGACAGCTGTCGGCAATGGTCACCTGTATGAAAGACACCTGTCCACAGACTCAGTGAATCAGTCAGACTCTAACCTCTACAAAATGGCCAAGAGCAAGGAGCTGTCTAAGGATGTCAGGGACAAGATCATACACCTGCACAAGGCTGGAATGGGCTACAAAACCATCAGTAAGACGCTGGGCGAGAAGGAGACAACTGTTGGTGCCATAGTAAGAAAATGGAAGAAGTACAAAATGACTGTCAATCGACAAAGATCTGGGGCTCCACGCAAAATCTCACCTTGTGGGGTATCCTTGATCATGAGGAAGGTTAGAAATCAGCCTACAACTACAAGGGGGGAACTTGTCAATGATCTCAAGGCAGCTGGGACCACTGTCACCACGAAAACCATTGGTAACACATTACGACATAACGGATTGCAATCCTGCAGTGCCCGCAAGGTCCCCCTGCTCCGGAAGGCACATGTGACGGCCCGTCTGAAGTTTGCCAGTGAACACCTGGATGATGCCGAGAGTGATTGGGAGAAGGTGCTGTGGTCAGATGAGACAAAAATTGAGCTCTTTGGCATGAACTCAACTCGCCGTGTTTGGAGGAAGAGAAATGCTGCCTATGACCCAAAGAACACCGTCCCCACTGTCAAGCATGGAGGTGGAAATGTTATGTTTTGGGGGTGTTTCTCTGCTAAGGGCACAGGACTACTTCACCGCATGAATGGAAGAATGGATGGGGCCATGTACCGTACAATTCTGAGTGACAACCTCCTTCCCTCCACCAGGGCCTTAAAAATGGGTCGTGGCTGGGTCTTCCAGCACGACAATGACCCAAAACATACAGCCAAGGCAACAAAGGAGTGGCTCAGGAAGAAGCACATTAGGGTCATGGAGTGGCCTAGCCAGTCACCAGACCTTAATCCCATTGAAAACTTATGGAGGGAGCTGAAGCTGCGAGTTGCCAAGCGACAGCCCAGAACTCTTAATGATTTAGAGATGATCTGCAAAGAGGAGTGGACCAAAATTCCTCCTGACATGTGTGCAAACCTCATCATCAACTACAGAAGACGTCTGACCGCTGTGCTTGCCAACAAGGGTTTTGCCACCAAGTATTAGGTCTTGTTTGCCAGAGGGATTAAATACTTATTTCCCTCTGCAGAATGCAAATAAATTCATATACTTTCCACAATGTGATTTTCCGGATTTAATTTGTGATGTGCTATCTCTCACTGTTACCAATAACCTACCCTTCAATTATGGGCTGCTCATGTCTTTGTCAGTGGGCAAACTTACAAAATCAGCAAGGGATCAAATACTTATTTCCCCCACTGTAATTAAACTCTGGAATTCGTTGCCAGAGAATGTGGTAAAAGCAGTTAGCTTTTTGGGGTTTAAAAAAGGTTTGGATAGCTTCTTAAAAGAAACGTCCATAAGCCATTATTAAAATGGACTTGGGAAAATCCTCTGCTTATTTCTGGGACCTTGCCAGGAACTTGTGACCTGCATTGGCCATTGTTGGAAACAGGATACTGGGCTTGATGGACCTTTGGTCTGTCTCAATATGGCAACACTTATGTACTTATGTGTACAAGAGGGGCCTTGACTTACACATGTGTCTTGTATGCTGCTGTCTAGTGCCACAGACAGCTGACTTGCATCTGGCCTCATGAATGTTTGATCTACAGCCATCATTCTTTCAGATACCAGTAGTTCAGACTGTTCTTTGCCATCGCCTTACTAGGCGAAGGCCATACATAGGCCAGAGTAGCAATTCTGATACATGGCCTATCAAGTGAACAGACAAATCTTGGGCAGTGTTTTCACAATGGCATCAAGTCCTCAGGCAAAGGCTGGGCTTTCTTCACAGCATCTGAGTGATATTTATGTAGAGACAAAAGTAAGGCTGAGTCCTGGCTGTTCTGTTCATTCTTGTGCAGTACTTGTATTCAATTAGGCCTACTTCTGTTGTCTTTAGGATGTTTCTATGATCTTTGAAATGACTGGCTACTATTCCATAGTCAGAGATCACTGAAATGGTAGAACCCTGTGGCTCTAGTTTGTGCTACACTGTTTCCATATAATCATTATTGAAATGTGGGCATGTGCATTTCAACATGTGTGTTTTTGACAACTATATGGGAAGCGGAGATACACTTATTTTATAAACTGTTTGACTACTGCCACACAATTTGTATAATATCATTGGGCTTTTGGGTAGCCTCATTTCTCAGCATAAAACCTCCATGCACAGAAATAGGTATCTTTAAAATTGTCTTTCTGATACGTGTGTAAAATTATGCATATACAGTCTGTGCAAGTATACCTTTATCTGAGCAAAGGTATTCCAGGGAGCAGGGTTGGGGGATGGGTTGGCAATTATATGCATGATTTTGAAACCATACTTGTATGTGCATGAATTAAACCAGAAAATGTTGTGTGTTCTCGAGAATGAGGGTAATTGCAGGCACATCAATTCCCTGGTGTAATTTTCAAAGTGAAGCTTTGAAAATTTGCTGGTATCTGAACAAGTAAACATATATGTGTACTATTTAGATGTGATGTGCATGTCTTCATGCACATTCAGAGGCCTTTTTACTAAGCTGCGGTAAGCCCACCGCAAGCTTACCGTATGCCAAACAGAAACTACCGCCGGGCTACGCAGCAGCCCAGCAGTAGTTCCCACCCCCAGCACATGCCATTTCCGGTGCTACAAAATATTTTCTATGTTTGTAGCACTGGTGTTTACACGGTGGTAATTGGGCAGTGCCATGTGCTGCCTGGTTACTGCCACGTTAGAACAGGAGCCCTTACTGCCATCTCAAATAAGTGTTCCCCCCTGAAATGGCTATGCAGCAAGTGCTTCATGACATGTCCATTTCTTAAAAAAAATAAAAAAAGAGACAGCCTTTTACCCGCTGAGGTAAAAGAGGGCCTCAGCACATGTCAAAAACACATGCTGACGCTACCGCAGCTTAGTAAAAGGACTCCTCAGTTTGTTATTGTCTCTTAAAATGTATAGTGTACACTAAATCAATTTACTTCTAAAAAGTAAAAAAAAAATGAATATGTGGAATGAACTGAATAAAGTTCAATAATTGGGAAACAAACACCAACCCTCCAAAAGCAAACTGCAAATTTTGTCTTGTGCATATCATTCCTATTTATACCTACATTATAAAATTACCACCTTAATGTGTTACATCTAGTCCACCTGTATTCTTCTACCATGGTAACTTATTCCTTTTTACTGATACTTTTGGCAGTTAACTCTCCCCTGGTCCACTGGTCTTGCCAGTGGATGTGCGGAGGGTGCTGTTCCTGGCTCTGCCTCACAGGACTTCTCTTCTTTTCTCTTGCCTATGTAGTGATGTAGTTCTTTTTCCATATTCAGCTTTTCTTCCTTCTAATATTATTTGAACTGTAACCCACTCTGAAAGAATTCTAAATGGGCAATATATCAAGACTAGAATAAATTTCGAAACTAATGTTTGATTCTGTTATTTGAAAACGGGTAAAGTATATACTAAGATAGTTGCTCAGGCTGTAGCGTGGTCACTGAGGTTAATAACAACTAGGCCCAAATCAGCCTTGTCAGTCCTGGAAACACTACAAGGTTTCTGTGCTCAGGCCTAGGCGTGGAGGGAAAAAGGCCACTTCTACTTGATGATCCCTGCCAGCTAATAAAGAGCACAGAGAATGTGCCATATTGAGGTTCTCTTTCAGCTCTCAGGCTGCCACTGCTGTCATGCCATCTGGACAGGGGAAGTGGCCGAGACTGCTGGGAAAAAGAAAGAAAACTGACAAATACAAAAAGTTATTAGGCGTGATAGAATACAGACATTTCTCTTTTATTAATAGTAAAATATCTCTTATTTGTGCTGCTACAAATATTTATTTATTTATTTGTTGCATTTGTATCCCACATTTTCCCACTTGCAGGCTCAATGTGGCTTACATATTACCGTTAACAGCGTTAGCCGATTCCGGTCTGAGCAAATACATGGTTTGGATTAATTCAAAGCGATACTGTGGTAGAATGAGGTACATATATGGTAGGAACAGTTGGGGGGAACTTAGGGAGAGAGGAGGAAGAATCAGGTAATGTCCATTATGGTCTTTGGTTACATTGTGTCGCAGGTATCCAGGTATTTTATGTTGGGTCGGTGGGGTATGCTCTTTTGAACAGTTCTGTCTTTAGTGCTTTCCAGAAATTTAGGTGGTCGAATGTAGTTTTTACTGCTTTTGGCAGTGCGTTCCACAGTTGTGCACTTAAGTATGAAAAACTGGATGCATAAATGGATTTGTATTTGATATGTTACTATATATACATTTAGTCACACTAAGGGCCTTGTTTACTAAGTCACGCTGTAGATCGCTAGCGTTTTTAATGCACACTAAAAATTAGCGTGCACTAACGCTAGAGACACCCATATATTCCTGTGGGTGTCTCTAGCATTAGCATGTTCTAAAAATGCTAGCGCACCTTAGTAAACATAAGGGCCTTATTCTACAAAGTTTATTATCCTAAATTTATGTTCCTAAATTACAAGCATAATCTATGTTCCTACATGCATCTAGAAGCATAAATTACACACCTAAATTTAGGATCATAAATTATGCTTGAAAATTTAGGAGTGTAAATTTTAGGAGTGTAAATTTAGGAGCATAAAGTATGTAGAATAAGGCCCTAAATGAGGTCTGGACCCAAGCAGAAGAAATTAAAGGATTCACAGAGATTTCTGAAAATTACATGGGCTTATAAATGTATGTGAGTTTCCTACTTGTCCCTAAGCTTGCAGGACACATGCAGTAGGCTTGCAATTGCAGAGCTTCCATGGAGGCTGACCTCCTATACGGGAGATTTAGGAATTGCCCTGCCCACTCCTAATAATGCCCACCCATATCTCCACCCAACCCTGCCCATAAATCCACCTAGCCCCACCCACAGCGGCACCAGTGGTAGCCTCCCCTTCCAGCGGCAGCAGGAGAGGCCTTCCTAAAATATCATCTCCTGTTGCCACTGGAAGGGGAGGCTGCTCAGTGGGACATCCCAGCTTCTCGGTGGGAGTGCGGAAGACTTGGCAGGTCTGCAATTGAAGGTCTTAGTTCCAAAACCTAAGTGTGAAAAGTTGTTTTTTGGGTAAATGAATGTTTTTATTTTCAAGCATTCTAGTCAACATAAGAAATGTTTTTTTCCCACTAAATAGACAAATTCCATACATCAAGGACTAGATTCAGTAAATGGTGCTCAAAATTCAGCTCTCAAAAAACACTGATGCAATGCATGATTCTATAAAGGGTGCGTCCACTTTATAGAATTGTGCTTACTGCTGATTCTGCATCAAACTTTAAGGTGCAGGATTTATGCCTGGTAAAACCAAGTGTAAATGCTGGGACCCAACCCAAAACATTGCAATTCATCTTCTTAGTTGTGTACATCGCTTTGCTCGTGTCGCTTCTCTTCTTGCACACGATAGCTGACAATCATCACTAGCTTTTTATTTTCTTTAGAGTCCAATTCTGTATTTTGTTAATGGTGTTCACCTTTGCAACATAATGTAAGCCACATTGAGCCTGCAAATAGGTGAGAAAATGTGGGATGCAAATGCAGCAAATAAATAAATAAATAAATTCAAGGTACTGCTATTGGCTTTCAAGGCTCTTAATCTGGAACTCCATTTTACCTTAATTCTTTGATTTCTCCATATGTTCTTCCTGTTTTTGCATTCTTCCTCTGCATCTTGACTCTTTGTTCCCACCGTTCACCTCTCATGCTTGGAATCTACCGGTCACTCTGCTTTTTCTGCCTGGTCCCTTCCCTCTGAATGCCCTCTATTTCCCTGTTTGTTCTGAGCTGTCTCCCTCCCACTTTAAGGCTTTATTAAAGGCCCATTTATTTCAGATGGCTTTTCTCTTCATCAGCACTGATGGTAATTAGTGTAGGAACTGCAGCCTTCAATTTTTAATGTAGCCTAATTTCTAATATAGCCTGATTTTTTCTTTTTTCTTTCCTGTACTTTATGATTTGTAGTTCCTTTCTCATTTCCTTAAATTTTGTAATTGTTCACCACTATGATGTGTTTGCAAGGGCGATATATCAAATCTCATTAATCTAAACTAAACTAACAGCTGCTGAAGCCTGGTGTACATACTGGAACCCATATTGGGTGTGCTGACCCATTATTCTGTAACAAAGCGTGCAACTTTTCAGAACACCCCCTAGACATGTCCATGCTCCTCTCATGGCCACACCCCCTTTTGAGTTGCATGCTATGGAATTTGAGCGCCAAGCATTATAGAATAGCATGCAGCCAGATGCATGTGCAAATCCTAATTGGTGCCAGTTAACATCAATAATTAGTGGCCAATTATTACTCCTTAATGACTCATAAGCCAATTAAGTTGTGCATGCGTCTCAGGATTATACCATATATAGAAACTAGGGAGAAGTGATTAGTGCAGAAGTGCTCAATCTCTGCCCCCTGTCACGCCCCCTCACAAAAAAATGACAAAACATTTTTAGTGCCTGGATTAGAGTGTGCTAATTTGGCAGTTACCATAGACACATAAGTGCATCCTGCGGTATGCCATTTTAAGCTGCGTGAGGGGCATGTTAGCGCCTAATCCAGTTTAGTAAAAGGACCTCTATGCTCCTAAATTAGAGCACATTAATTTGCATTGCTAACATAGGTTAATCAAGTTAGCTGATTAACCCATGTTAGCAAAGGAGGTTCATAGTTTTATATCACTGCTACTTGCATTGTTTCAAATAGAAAAACTGCCCATCGAGAAAGCAGGAATAATCTCCCTGGGTAATTTTTCAGGTCAGTTTTGCTGTAATGATTGAAACAAACCTGCTGGTTCAAACTACCCACAAGGCAGGCAGTTCAATTATTTATCCCAAGTGTTAGATATTAATGCAGAATAACATGTTCCATTCTTGTTTCACTTAACAGCAAAGAAGAAGAAGAGAAAATAACAAGCAGTGAAGCAGATGTACAGAATAATGCACAGACCTCAGGTACAACGTTTCAATTTAATGTCTTAGAGCTTTGCATCAGTGCTGAAAGGTGGATGAAAATATCAGTTAATATATTTTACTTTTCATTTTCAGTTACATCTGTCCCAGACATAGTTTATCACCATGATGCTGATTCGGAAGAAAGCAAAGATAATACTGAAGATATGAACATAGAATTTAGTGAAGAAAATGAAAAGGATATAAAGCTTTTGGTAAGTGTTTGTTGAATAGTCCGCTAACGGTAGAAATGCATTCATACAAACCAGTTTGAAGGATTCAGTATAAAACATTCCAAATTCTTCATATCCAGCAGGCATAAAACATACAAACTATTTTAGTTTCAAACAATTTAACCCAGTAACTACGATTATTTATTTATTTTTGCCATTGAAGCGTTTTAATATTATTGCAGACAGAAAGAGACATGAGCCAACTTAATGTCAAATTACCAATCAGAAGCATTAATTTTTATCAGGAAGAAATCTATTACACATTCATATTCTTCATATTGATTAATTTTAGTTTGATACCAGGAACATTGGAGTCGTTGCAGATTGTGCTGTTTTAAAGCATCATCAGAAAACATGTGTAATGTATGAACATTCAAAGCCATAGAGCAGTGGTTCTTAAACTGTGGCCTGTGACCTCAAATGAGGTTGCAAAATTCTTATTTGGATTTACGGGCATATCTACTATGAAAAAAGTATCTTGTGGAGTCAGCACCATAGGTTAACTCTTTAAAGTAGACAATAACCCCCTCATTCTATAACAGGTTGTATTATTCTGCACTTAGATTTATAGAATATTATTATTATTATTACATTTGTACCCCGCGCTTTCCCACATAATGCAGGCTCAATGCGGCTTACATAGTAATTTGAAATACAAAGTTAATAGAATTTTAATAAAACAGTAGTAAAACAACATAAAGTTGGGCTTAGTAGTGTATGATAAGTTGAGCTAGATAATATATGACTAAGATAAAAGAGGGTAGACAGGATAGGATAGTGCAATTTGGGAGAAAGGGTAAGGAGGGATAAAATTAAGGAGAGATGGAAAGAGAAGGATGGGAGGCTGGTATTTAAGTCAGAACAGAATTGGGGGTGGAAGTTGGCGAGATTAGGTTGGGGCATTGGGGTAGGCTTGCTTAAAGAGATGAGCTTTCAGCATTTTTCTAAAGGGCAAGAAGTCATTTATTAATCGGATTGGTCTGGGTATAGTGTTCCAAAGCTGGCTGCCCAAAAAGGAGAAACTGGATGCATAGTAGGTCTTGTACTTAATTCCTCTACAATTGGGAAGGTGTAGGTTAAGATAAGTTCGTGAAGAATTAGATCTGTTTCTAGCAGGGAGGTTGATCAATTCATTCATGTAGCCAGGGGATTCGCCATGGATGATCTTGTGGGTCATTGTGTTGTTCTTAAAATTTATTCTTTCTTTGATGGGGAGCCAGTGAAGCATTGCTCGAAGAGGTGATGCACTTTCGAATTTCGATTTGCCAAAAATAAGTCTGGCAGCCGTGTTTTGGGCAGTTTGGAGTCTTTTCAGTATTTGGGTTTTGCATCCTAAAAAGACACTGTTGCAGTAGTCGGCGTGGGTAATAACTGTCATTTAACTTTAGACGCGTAAATGGCAGTAGAACGCTTAAACACTATTCTGCAATTATGTGCTAAAATGGCTTAGCGCATGATTGCAAGGGATATTCACAAGGATGGGGCATAGCCATTCATAGGCATGGCCAATATTTATGTGGGCAGCTCTCAGAATACTAGAAGTTATGTGTAATGGCATCTCTAATAATAATAAATAATAATAATAATAAACACAAAAGAGAGGTGGATGCAAAGAGGATATCAAAGAGTCTTTATTGTAAACAAGTTGAAAAACGACTCGACAGGGCTGTATTTTGGAACAAAAGGCCTGCCTCAGGGGTTTGGTAAATTTCTAATATTATGGCAAAACATCTAACAAAGAGTATTGTCAACATACAAGTCATTGAATCCTCAATGGTACACAAAAGACTGAGCTGCAAATGTCATCGGACTAGCTAGGGTCTATGACGCAAAAGATAATAGCATCTCTAGACAGAAATATTTGCCATTCCATGCCACCCTGTAGCGACGCCTATGGTTATGTGTGTAGATGCTGCATTTAGGTGTGCAAATGCTGGTTTATGCTAATATTCTATAAGAACACTTTTATGTGTAAGTGTTCTTATAGAATAGGCTTGGAGCCCATGGAAATTTGGTGTCTTCATTTTGGCAGCTTGTTATAGAATTGCTTCCTAAATTTATGTGCTGATTATACACATAAATGTTTAGAATACCAGCATTTATTTATTTATAGCCCGCTTTATCTTGCAATTCTAGACAGGTTATAGAAAAAAACATCCTATATAATAAAACACACCTCCAACATTCTGAAGCTGACTGCATGGCTGAGGCATTCCTGCTCTCTGTATCCATCTCCTGAATTGACATCACGTACTTCCAGGTTCGTCACAAGCAGAAGTGACCAACCACACGAGGTTTCTCGGCTTCAGAATGTTCTACCTGAAACACAAAAGCACAGAGGGCCCTGTGTAGTAAACCGCTCTGTTGGCATACAAACTTTTTAGCGCACGCTAAAAATTAGCACGCGCTAATGCTAGAGACACCCATAGGAATATAATGGGTGTTTCTATTGTTAGCGCGTGCTAATTTTTAGCGAGCACTAAAAGGTTAGCGTGCCTAGGGCTCATTTTACTAACTAGTACTACTATTAACATTTCTAAAGCGCTACTAGGGTTACGCAGCGCTGTACAATTTAACATAGAAGGACAGTCCCTGCTCAGTGGCAGTAAGCCCAATATGGACTTACAGGTTGCTAACCAGGAAGTACCACTGGGCTACTGCACCCCTAGTACGCAGTCATATCTGGCGCTACAAAAATATATTTACCATAGACACATATTTATTTTTGTAGCACCGGAGTGTACCCGGCGGAAATTGGGTAGTTCCGTGCACTGCCTGGTTACCACCGGGTTAGCATAAGAGCCCTTACCGCTAACTCAATGGGTGGCGGTAAGGACTGCCCCATGAAATGGCCGCATGGCAAGTGCTTTACTTGCCGCACGGCCATTTCCTGCAGGAAAGAGAGACTTCCCTTTTATCCACTGTGGTAAAAGGGGGCCTTGGCGTATGTGAAAAACACACTCCAATGTCAGTGCAGGCCCCCTTTTGCCACAGCTTGGTAAAAGGGGTCTCTACAGTGCAGGTTAGTAAGGCGTACTGAAAAATGGCCTGTACTGGTGTAGGCATGTATATTGGATGCGCGCAGGTCCATTTTTCAGTGCGCATGCAAAAAAGACCTTTTCTTGGTGAAAATGACCATGCGGCAAAATAAAAGTCAGCGCACATCCATTTTGGGCCTGAGACCTTACCGCCACCCATTGACTAAGCGGTAAGGTCTCACACGTTAACTTGGCAGTAATTGTCAGCACGCGTACACTGGTTAGTGCCACGCAGTAGAAAATAGAAATTATTTTCTGCCGCACATTTTGGATATGCATCAAAATGAGAATTACTGCCAGGGGCACTCAGTATCTGGGCAGTAGTTCTAATTCGATGCGCATTGTATGCATGTAGGCAACTACACATCTTAGTAAAAGGGCCCCTAAGTGTCCAAGTTTATCTGCTGGAATTACAACACATCCAAAATCATCTTTTCAGCAGTACGCATATTATGTGAAGGTCGATAAATTCATAGTGAAAATGCTAATGCAAGAGATGAAGTTCTTTTAAAACCGGAATCACATGATCAGACCTGAAGAGACCTTTCAAAAGTATTGCAGCAGCATTTTGAATCAGCTGCAGGGAATGAATTACAGATTGCGCTCGCCCCAAATAAAGCGAGTTACAATAACCTATAATCGCTAAGACTAGCGCTTGCAGGACAGTATGATCATCTGTAAACACATCAGTGAGTATTTAACAGGTAGATGTACACACGGGCGGAGTCTGTCATATGCACTTAGTTGCGAGCACTTATGCCAGTCATAGAACTGGTGTAAATTTTCGCAACTAACTGCTGGAGATAAATGCGTAACTTATAGTGTTCTTTGAATACTGTAAATTAAGCATCTATCTCCAGCAGTTAGTTGTGCACACTTACACCAGTTCTATGGCTGGCATAAGTGCTCACACCTAAGTATATACACACATATATACCCATTTATGCTAGTATTCTATAAAGAAGTAGGCTTTTATCAGACACCCATGTGACCAGGAAGTGCACACAGTCACCAGACTGGGGTTTCCTTACAGCCAGTCACTGTTGATGTTTAGGACTTCTCCAGCAGCCAATCACTGCTGCTATTTGGACTTCCCCTGCAGCCAATTGCGGCAGTTATTCCTGGCTTCCCCAGCAGCCAGTTACTGCTGCTGTCCCAGCTTCTTCTGCAGCCAATAGCCACCACTGTCCTGGACCTTTCTTGCAGCTGATTGTCACTGTCTGCCTGGGCTTTCTCTCCCTCCTCTTTTCTGCCCCCTCTTCTCCAATAAGGCACCTTTATTCTATTTCTTTGCATTCTAGATCTCATTAATATCCTGAAAAGGGGAAGAGATGGAGGGATTGAGCCTGAAGGGGAAGAGGGTGTCAGTCTTAGAAGTGGGAGGAAGGTATAAGTGATTGAGGGGTCCTTTTTTTTTTTTGATTGCTTTCAAACAGACAGCGTCTGGCTTGACACTACATACGTTTAACGGTTGCTGACTATTTATCTAGACTGTTTGAATAGTACTATTCATACAAATTGTGAAGATACACTCTGACCTCTGAGGCAGGCGTTTGTGCGCCGAAACACGACCCGTGTCAAGTCTTTCTAACAATAAAGGACGGTACTTATCTCTTTCTTGAAGGCCCAATGTTGCTTTTTTGTTCTTGTTGTATGCTTGTATGCTGTATTACCCTCTCTTTTGTGACTAGCGCTGCGTAACCCTAGTAGCGCTCTAGAAATGTTAAGTAGTAGTAGTAGTAGTAGTAGTGTAGGCACATGTTTTGGGTGTGCGCAGATCCATTTTTCAGCGCATATGCAAAAAATGCTTTTTTAAAATTTTTGCCGAAAATGGACGTGCAGCAAAATCAAAACTGGCGCATGTCCATTTTGGGTTTGAGACCTTACTGCCAGACATTGACCTAGCCGTATAGTCTCATGTGGTAACCGGGCGGTAATGACGTACGTGCGTCAAATGCCACTTGGCGCAGGTCTGATACACGCATTTGAAAATAAAAATTATTTTTCGGACGCGCGTATTGGACGTGCACCAAAAATGAAATTACCGCAAGAGCCATGCGGTAGCCAGGTGGTAACTCCATTTTGGAGCGCATTGGGCGCGCATAGACGCTTACTTGGCTTAATAAAAGGGCCCTTCAGTTTGGTGGGTGATGTAGAGGCAAGGGGAGAGGAAGAATAATTATCTGGGGCAGAAGGTGAAAGGTGGGAAACAATGAGAGGATGAGCTTTATTCTTACTCTGGCCTCAACTTTAGTGGCATTTAGGGGTTCATTACAGGTTTAATTTTTCTTCTCTTTTTCCTTTTTTAGTATATAAATCAAATTGTAGTTGTTTGCTTGAATTTGCTGTAATTTGTGTTTTCTGTGTTTTCTTGAATGCTAAATCAGAAAGCATAAATAAAAACTTAAAAATGCAGTCAAGTTCTTTAACAGAGTGAAATAGAACCACACAGATTCTTTAAACTCTCAAACATTGAGTTACTGCACAAACCTCATGTGTGGAGAAGAAAAAAATGGTAAGATTTGCATATAATTACTGATATCATGCATATGTCATTTATGAAAAGATAAAGCCCAGGCATCTCACTGTTAAATCCTGACAGCTGGAACCACTGAAGAGCTCACATACTTTTGAGTTTCAGTTGGCAGAGGGTCATTAAAATAGAATTTGTAGAGATATTAACTCCCTCACTTCTTGATGAGTGACATTTTGCTATTAATAGTTTGCAGAGGGTTTGCAGAAAACATATTAATAAGAGAATCTATAATAGGGTACCTACAGAAATGATAAATGGAGAAGGGGAAAGAGGTGAGTGATGAGATGTTGATTGATTAGTATGAAATTGTCAGTGTGCATAGGTGAAGAGAGGAAATACCAGCAAGGAAAGATTTGTAAAATACATAATCAAACTTGGAAAGTAAGAAAAGAAATGATTCATTTCTGGATTTTCTCCTTTGTCATGAGATCTAAATCAGGTTTCACCAGAGTACAAAAATATCATGGTGGTAAAAAGCCAGTAACACATGTGGCTCCTAAGTTGGGAGAGGTACAAGTATCTTACGCCATTTGCTATATTGCAAATGTGTTTTTTTAAATTATGTTTAATATGTTACTTATACAGTATTGAGTGATAAAAGGTCGCACACAGAAGAGGCCTAGAAAAGAAGGCATATGGGGTGTGGAATACTTGTTTGTAGGCTTTGATTTTATTATAATCGTTAATTTGTACCCGGCCAAGAATTGTAGATCATGCGGGTTACAAATGTTTTAAGTAAAACTAACATAAATCAGAGGTTAGATCCGATCTCCTTGCTCAACAGAGTGCTGCTGTTTTGCCTTTGCTTTGTCGAGGCTCTTTTTTTCGCCAATCTGAGCTGCTCCCACCACTGCTTGTATCTGTCAGCGGCGCTTTGTTGAGCAAGGAGATCGGATCCAACAGGATCAACGATTGCAGTTGCCAGTTAAGTATTAGATATTCAGCCTAATTTAGCAAGAATATATGATAAGATAAAATGAGATACAGAAGTATCAAGTAAAAATGTATTTAGAAAAATATTAAATAAAAAAGGATTGGTGGAGGTTTTTTTAAGACCCATGATGAATGGGTTCAATTAAGATAAGCAGTAATAATTCACTGCAAACCCGAAAAGTTATAAAGTTGAGTATCTGAGGTTTTTTCCTCCTTCCAAGTGGAATTATAGATTTTACAGGAATCATTGAAGTAATTCCCTTGCAGGAATTCGATAAAGGCAACACAGGAATCATCTGTAAGTCTTTATTTAATAGGTGCCTGCCCTGAAGGTGTAAATGTGACCATGCATTCTATGCATGGATATGCATATTTTATAAAATGCATGTGAACATTGCAGCTCTGCCCCAGGTAAGACTATGCACATTGCTAATACTTATATACGCATATGTTGCTCCTCAATTATATAGGAGCCTTTTCCACATATAAAGCATGCTTTAGGGAAAGCGGATGGGATTGCAATTTACATATTAAATACAGGTACTTATTTTGTACCTGGGGTAATGGAGGGGTAACTCTGGGATTCTATATATTACGCCGAGATTTCCGCATAAAAATCAATAGAAATCAAACAAAATAAAACATGGAAAAGAAAATAAGATGATACCTTTTTTATTGGACATAACAATACATTTCTTGATTAGCTTTCGAAGGTTGCCCTTCTTCGTCAGATCGGAAATAAGCAAATGTGGGCAGGAGGTATACATGGGGACATCAAAGCATTTCATTGATATTCTAACAGGATGGGTGTGGGTAGGTGAGAGAATATCAATGAAATGCTTTGATGTCCCCATGCATACCTCCTACCCACCCCCACCCTCCCACCCTGTCAGACTGTCAAAGTAATGCTTGGATGTCTCACTTATATATACTATCTGCTACCACATTTGCTTATTTCCGATCTGACGAAGAAGGGCAACCTTCGAAAGCTAATCAAGAAATGTATTAAGTTATGTCCAATAAAAAAGGTATCATCTTATTTTCTTTTCCATGTTTTATTTTGTTTGATTTCTATTGATAACCTTAAGAGTGGACTAACACGGCTACCACACCTCTCCGCATAAAAATCAAAATGCATTCCATAATAATGCGCATAACCTAAAGAGTTAACAAGCTAATCAGTGCTGATAATTGGATGTTCAATCAGCACTAATTGGCATTAATCAGAATTTATGCACACTACTTGCTAAGCGTATTCTGTAATGTGGTGTGTGTAATTTCTAAGATATAGTTGAAATGTGGGCATGGTTATGGGCGTGGAATGGGCAGGTCGTGGTTGTTTCTAAGATCTATAAGCGTTGTTATAGAATATACCTGCTCTGTGCCTAATTTAGGCATAGGCATTTATACTAGGTTTTAGTTGTCGTAATTGACCACAACTAAATTTAGTCATGTGGACATTGCGCTCGGCATATTCTATAAACCACATGGAAATGTAGGCTTATTCTATAAAGTACGCCTAAATTAAAGCATACTTTATAGAATACGCCTAAGTGAATTTCATTTCGGCGCTGAATTTTTAGATGGGATATATAGAATCTAGCCCTAACTGGCATGTCCAGAGCCACAAGGAGCTGTAGTAGGAATTGAATCCAGTTCCCCTGGTTCTCAGGCCCCTGTGCTAACCATTAGACTCCTCTTCCACTCCTTTATACATGTAAAACACTTTATAAAATGACCCCCATGGAGACTGGATTGCCCTCTATGGTCTGAGGTATAATGCTCTTTCCCCCTAATCCAGAGGTTCTTGACCCAGTCCTCGGGACACATCTAGCTAGACAGGTTTTCAGGATATCCCCAATAAATATGCATCTACTTAAATTTAAAAGTTTAAAATCTCTTCAGTCAACTAATATCTAAAAGCATTTAAACCTGTTTTGATGACTCTATTGTAATTCAGTTATCCAGTTACAAAATTATTTTTATTAACTACTTACTCATATCATAAATCATTACAAAAATACATTCATTTTTTATACACAAATTTTTTTACATTAATCATAAAATCACTTATCTCACAAATGTCCTCTGCTTGAAATTTTTTATTTCTTCAGAACACACTATGGGCCCTGTTTACTAAGCAGCATTATAGGCGCATTAACATTTTTAACACGCATTAACCATGTACGTGCTTACAATGTTCTTATAGGCGCCTACATGGTTAGCGTGCGCACTAAGTGTAGATGCGCCAAAAACACTAATGTACCTTAGTAAACAGGGCCCTATGTCCCTCTTGTGACATACATTAACTTTAAATATCTCAATAAAATTAATCAAGTTCTGTAACTTCAAATCCTCATAGATGTAAAAAAAATCCTAATAGAAGTTGCTGTCATGCAGATAAGATGTTAATGTCTCACAATTGTTCAACATGCACTCTCCAAAACCTTAAGTTGGCAATTGGCTTCTGTTCTCTCAAAGTGTCGTCCCGCCATAGAGTGAATTTCAAAAGACATCAAATTCTCTCAGTATAACATGCAGATGTTCACACAGCACATGTGCAGGCATCTTTTGCTAAGACGCTAGAGAAGCATCTGTGTGAATCTGACACAGTATGGTCTCCTGATGAAGCTTCGGTGAAACACGGCCAGTGTAGAGACCATGGTAATATGGTTATAAACAAACACCCTGCATGTTATACTGAGAGAATTTGATGTCTTTTGAAATTCACTCTGTGGCGGGACGATGCTTTGAGAGAAGGGCAGCCAATTGCCATCTTAAGGTTTTGGAGAGTGCTTGTTGAACAGTTGTGAGACATTAACATCTTATCTGCATGACAACAACTTCTATTAAGATTTGGCCACACCTGTGAGGATTTGAAGTTACAGAACTTGATTAATTATATCGAGATTTTTAAAGTTAATGTACATCACAAGAGGGACAGAGTGTGTCCTGAAGAAATAGAAAATTTTAAGCGGAGGACGTTTGTGAGATAAGTGATTTTATGATTAATGTAAAAAGTTTTGTATATGGAAAATTAATGTATTTTTGTAACAATTTATGATATGAGTAAGTTGTTAATAAACATAATTTTGTAATTAGATAATTGGAATACAATAGAGTCATCAAAACAGGTTTAAATGTCAATAAATATGCATGAGATAGTGCATTCAAATCTACTATCTCATTAATATTCATTGTGGGATATCCTGAAAACCTGACTGGCTAGGTGTGTCCTAAGGACTGAGGTGAGAACCCTTGCCCTAATCCACAACTTAAATTAGTAATTGGCTATTAATTGGAGTTAACAGTGAATTATTGGCTTAAATTGGCATTAATTAGCACCAATTGGCAGTTGCGCACAAAACTGACCTTAGTCACTATTCTAGAAGCTGCACGCTCAGTGTCTGGGGGGCATGGCTGTGGCAGGGGCAGCAGTGGGTTAGGGGCATGCTTATGAGTTAAGGATACAGGTTATAGAATATTAGGGGTTGTATGCCTAACTGCCAACATTTACGCTTTTGACATGGCATAAGTGCTTGCGCCTAAGGTTAGGTGCGAAACTGCAAACTTATGCTAGTGTTCTATAATGGCAGTTCTACACAGAACAGCTGTTACAACATTTGTGCTCAGTGTGGCTCATCCTCATGCCTAAATGTCGGCATCATTTATTGAATTTACCACTTTATGCTTCTCTTGCCTGAGAATTCACTTACAGTTTATTTTCTCATGAATATAATAGGGCTTTATTAAAAAAAAGAGTATTTTATATTCCATGCTAATCAAAAGAAACCTTTCATGTGTTATGAAATACAATATATGCAATGCAAATGCTACAAATTCTTTAGAACATTGTTTTATAATGACTTTTGTAAACCTTAAACAACATTTTCAGTGCTGATAACAAAAGCTTGCTCAATTATTGTTTATTCTTTCTACACATCTTTCGTAGCTTTTTATGAAATTAATTTTAAACAAAACAAATTCTATTGTTTCAGCTAAGTCAGCACCTTGTAGGAAAAAGCGGTGCTTCCTCTGAAGATGAAAAGGATCTACATGCATCAGAACAAGTTAATTTTCCAAAAGAAGCACAAGGAAGGGAGACAGAACTAGCCCTTGAGGGAACACGTGTGGACTTGGAAATGCAAGCTCTGGGTTTAACTTCTACTACAGACTACAATTTACCAGAGCCAGAACTGCAAGATACTGGAATGTATTTCACAGAACGTTATATAAGTCAGCCATCTGCAAAGGGATATACTGAAGTTGCCGCAAACAATGGTGAGCTTTCTCTGGAATGCACTGATGCTTTATCAAAGAAGGACTTGCCTGAAACAGAGAAAAATTACACTGTTCACCTTACAGATGCTATCACAAGCAGACAAGGAATTAGGTTTGTAGATATTTCAAATGGTAAAACAGATAGTGCCTCAGGAAGCCAGATGATAGAGCAGTTAATCATCAGTGAGGAGTCTACTGATGCTTACAAAGAGGCCTGTGAAATAACTCCAGAAACAATTTCTGTAGTATGTGATGATAAATCAGTGCATTTAGTAGAAGCACTGGATGATAATGCTAATCCAACTCCTGATGTTTATACAGTGCAAGTCTCTGGTAAGTCTCTAGATTCATTGCTTACAGACAACATTGACAATAAGAAAATAACTGAGGAGACTATAAAGAACAACAAGACTCAATTAAAGGGAACATGTGTGGCTGATCTTAGAAATTCTGTTGCCTTAAATAATTTCACAAAAAACCTTGAACTTGATGAAGTAAGAATGCAAGAAGCATCAAGTGATGCCTACAATAGTGAGAATTTAGAAGAGAAAGATAATACATTAGATGTTTCACTGGTAATTGACGAAGAGACAATTACTTGTCCATTTAGCCTAAATGATTATTACTTACCTATAGGACAAGACACAGGTATGTTGTCAACACCAGACAGCAAAGAGGAAATTACCACTATAAGTGAGCCTTTCCAAGTGGAAGGTTCAGTGAATCTTAGTGAAACTGATCTAAAAAGCTCTACAGGCCTGAAAGATAGTGAAACTTTGGATACCGTCACAAACGAAGGCCCAGAAACCACACATCCTATTCAAGGATATGAGACATATGATAAATTAAGTGATACAAGTAACAGCAGTAACAACAAATGCCAAGGTGTCTTTCAAAGTTATAACCCTGCAATAGTGGCAAATAAAGAAAGTTCTACATTCATCTCTTTATTAACTAAACAACATACATTTGATGACAAAAGAGTTGATCAGAAAGCTTTTGAAAGCATGGGTAGAGAAGATCAAGATTCTCAAGCTCCTAGAAAAAGATTGGGTGCAGACTTTTATCCACCTGAAAGGTTGGGTACAGTCTTTTATCCACCTGAAGTTGAAAGTGGGAAATCAGTGTGGACTATTCAGGATGATCAGAGTAGGACTACATCTGAAAATGAAAGTTTGAGTGTTTCAGAAAGTCAGCTAGTGAAAGGCGAGCACCACAGAGAAATAGATGATGAAGACATTAGAGTAGTGAGTGATTATACAAGCTATTGCCACAATATTCCTATCCAATTGCTTACATCACAAGAAATGCTGAACCCTGAAGTACCTTTCATAGATGATGACATTATTCCAGAGGAGAAGGCCGTTAGTAATCCTTACATTAAAATATCATCTGAAGGTACTATGGAAGGCATTCTAGCAGATAAAATAAAAATAGCTGACTGTGTACCTCAAGAGGCAATAGAAACTGATAGGTTTATAGAAGAAGAGGAAATAGCCTTTCAAAAATATGAAGGGAGAACTGAAGGTTCACATCATATACTTTGTGAAAGCAGTACAGTAGGTGCCACAGATGGCAAATTATTTCAGGAGGAATCCAGGTCTGGTTTTCAGAATGTGGATGTAGATGAAAAATTGCAACATGAAAACATTTCTGAAGAGGAATCCCATGTACATGAAAAAGATGATGTTAAAAATAGTCTACCTATAATTGAAACTGTGTCCTCTACTTTTGCAGAAGGAAAAGTCTTCTATGGGCAGGACTTAGAGGCACCTGAAGTTCTGAAACATTTTGAACAAAATCCAGTCACTGAGGCATTGTCTGATTTGAGTTTTATGGACAAAACAAAACTACCAGATTTTGGTACAGATCTTGTGTCTGACTACCATTACAGCAGCTCTTCTGTGACCACTCCTGGTGTATCTACTGACACAGTTGCTACTAAGGAAGATGATATTCCACATCCAATTACCATGTCTTCATTTGAATGCCAACCCAATATATCTATTGAATCAGGATACAATCTTGATACAAGCGAAACCCCATTTACTCTTAAGAATTTATACACTTATGATGAACCAAGAGAAGCTGAAACTAATGTCCTCTCATTGTCTAAACAGGAAAGTGAAAAAGATACAAGCAGTTTTTTCTATGATCGAGAGAGCAGACATGAGGAATTATTGGGGCCAGTGATTTTAATTAGTGAGCCAAATGAAGAAAAGGAAGAAATGAATGCAGCCGCTCAAGAGTTACTAACTCAAGAAAACATAATGGAAACGTCTGACAGTATGCAACAAGAAAGCCATCAAGTTTCTGATTCTGTAGCAGCTTCTAATCAGCAATGGGATGTGTCTAATTTATCTAGAGAGTTTTTTGTTTTAAAACGTATCAGCTATAAAATATTTTACTTTCTGATATTTGTTGTACTCGCTGTGATAACTTACCATTGTGATTTGATGGTTTGTTTTGCAGTCTATGTTTTCTCACTGTACTGGTTTTATTGGGAGGGAGGCAAGCGCAAGGAGCCAGTCAAAAAGGAGTGAGACTGTTTTCAGTTTTCCAGACTTAAGATAAATTGCGATGGAAATAAAAAAAAAGAACACTTAACAGAAATGTTCATTCTTCCTGAAACAACACAGTTGTCTTCTAGAGATCCTTAACGAGAAGATAAATGTGAAGATTTTTTTTTTCATATAACTAATATCCTACATAGGACCATTTTGTTTGGATTATTAAATAGCTATAACCGTATGACATTTGAAGCACATTAAGTTAAAATTGGGTGCAGCTATCAAGCAATAATGGTGCAATGCTTCACATCTCTGCAGTATTCCCAGGCCATTTCTTGCATTCATTTGTTGCCATGAAAGTTCACTATTTTAGCATTATGAGTTCTAAAGATTTTGTATAGTAGATAAGTACAGAATGGCATTACTATATTAGTATTAATTTAATATTTATCCTGCAATGGGTGGTTTGTTAATATAATAAATCAATACAATTGTTGGATTAAGCTCATTGGTAAAATAAATGATTAGCAATGCAACATTTAATTTACATTTTAGTAAATGTTCATAGTTTTACACAGAGCTGTAACTAGGGGTTGGCCAGAGGGGCAGCTGCCCAGGGCACAAATCCCTAAGGGGCAGAAAAATGACTGCAGTGTATGTGTTGGCTCCTAAAGCAAAGTGCTGCTCGTTTCCTATTTTCTGAGTTGGTGGGGGATGGGTGGGGGTGGGGTGGGGGGAGGGGAAGAGAAAAAAAGGTTAGGGATCAAAGTGGAGAGGGCCAGCGGAGAGAGAAACAAGCATTAGGATAGAGGCAGAGGTGAGAGAGAGGAACAAATATGCTAGTTACAGCTCGGGTTTTCTTTCATAGGAAAAAAAGATGATAATCAGGAGAAACAGAAGAAAGGTGGAGTATGTTATGATACATTATTGTTGGTGCACAGACCAAAGAGTAGGGTAGGTAGGCTCTTCCAAAAGACACAAGGGAGACACACTGATTCTTATTTGTGATATTTTATTGAAAGAACACCAAAAAGACTCTTTTTTGTGTTCTTTCAATAAAATATCACATATAAAAATTAGTGCGTCTACCTTGTGTCTTTTGGAAGAGCCTATCTACCCTACTCTTTGGTCTGTGCATACTACGGTTGTAGGGATAGAGTGTTCCTCTACGTTGTGTGACTGATCTTTCCACACTATTGTTGGTGCAATATTTTATCTGAATAGAAAACCAGTTTCAACACCACAGAGCATAGAAAGATTTGAAGAGTAAACTATGGATTTGTTGTTATAAATTTTGCACAAAATGTATAGATGATGAGGTAATTTAAAAAAAATGTATGTATATATCTATCTATATATTTTGTATGTGAAAATTGGGTAACACCATTGAAGAATTTCAGTGAATTTAGTATATTTTCAGAAAGCTCTTATTAATTCTGTATTTCATCAATGTTGCTTAAGAAGACATTCTTATTTATCTGATATTAAATAAAAATGTCCAAATTATTTCACTTGGTGTAGTGTGCTTACAACTGACTTTAATTTCCTTCTGGAAAGGGAAGGTACTCATGCATGACCGCTCACTATATTTTCAAGTAACAGGAGTATCCAGGCTATGTGATCTCTTCCCTCTTCTCTCTGTGGCCCAAACATATGACCTACATGAAGTGTACAGGTTCCTGTTGTATAGAAAAGGCTTCCTGCAATTCAAAGTACAGCATCACTTGCAAAGCACATGACCTGTGATGTTTGTGAGGATAATAAATAAATTTAGATTTTAGAATTTTGAATATGAAGTTTGTTGTAGACCTTATTTGAATAATATGAACTACAACAGAAACATTACAATAAAACTTTGCATACACTTGAAATATAACTTGATGACTCCCCAAAGATATAGGTGTCTGTAGATGAATAGTTCCCATACTGTGGGTTACAACCTCAAATACATCACAAAATCCTCATTTGGGGGCATGACCACAGCTGGGAAACTCCTCTCCCAGACAGCAGCTTCATTGGCCCATGAAGACCAACAGAATGCTATAATTTGGCCCGAGTGGGCTTGCTGAGAGGTGGAGCTGCAGCACTGTTTGAGAATCATTGAAAAGAAGTATGGCTGGGGTCACGTGAATTTTAATTGCTTTAAAATGGGATTACAGATACAAATGGTGTGGAAAGAATTCCTCTAGATATCAGGCTTCTCTAGTATTTGCGTGTCTTGAATTCATGTACCATTGGCCCCCCTTTTTTGAACCATTTATTTCCAATTTATGGGCTCATTTACTAATAGTAGTGCACACCGTCACCATTGTTGCAATTTATCTGCTGCAGGTCCCATTGCATTTACTGTTAGTAATTGATCGTTTTAATTTCAACTTTGTCTTATTTTTAGATAATAGATTTAGAGGCCTATTTATTACAGCACATTTAGAAGTTACCATGAAATTCACTAAATTGCCATACCTCAGTCCCTTGGGGTAGTGAATCCACGGTAATTTTCTTGGTATTGCTATAGCTGGAAACATTGCATATTCCTGGCCATGGCAATGCAAAGTAGTGGTGTCCAGTTTTGGCTGGGCTGAGAAGTGTAGCCAGGTTTTGATGTCAGGGGGAGCAGACCTTTTGTAAAACAAGCATCAGTGTGAAGCTGAAGGGCTGATCCACATAGGTGCCATTTTATTCAAAATCCATTTGGAGGAGCAGCCGCTTTTCTTGTACCCCCCCCCCCAGCTGCTTCTCTGGCTGGGCCTCTAAACACTCCCACCCTTTTTAGCCAGCCACTTCCTTGGTGGTCTAAGTGAAATAATATAGTAAATTCCTGTTCTCTGACTGTCTACACCTTATCCCCACCCTTTAAAAGAAAAAAAAAATGCTTTTCTTACACTGTCTATTCCTCCTAGCACTTAATAAATCTCATTGGTTGTCTAATAGAGGACAGGAGCACCCCCCCCCCCCCAAGTGTTCCTGCTTTGACTGCAACATTTTTCAAAATGGCTCCAATTGCCCCCAGCAGTATATAGTGATATACTGCTAGGGGACATTCGCTCCCATTTTTTGGTATCACTAGGGAGGGGCCCTAGAAAATAATAATGGCTTCCCCTAGCAATAGTCTCAAAATCTTCAGTCATTGATCTGCTGCAATAAAAGTTTGACCTTTACTTACTTACTTACTTCCTTGTTTTTCTTTTAGCTGTTTTGCATGTTAATCTAATATAATAATTTGCACCTCCAATGTTTTAAAGCTGACTCCGTTGCAGCATGGCAGTGAAGCCATGTAGTGTTCGTAGGGTTCATAATCGCCCTGCCCTTGAGGGAACTCTGTATAGTTGCCAGGGAAACAAACATGACGGCAGAAGGAGAAGGGACCAACCACAAGCAATTGCACTCGCTCTCACTGCCCCGCCCTCAGAGGGAAGGGAATGCTGCATATTATATTCACCCACCGGAGGTTCGTTCCCTCCATCCGAGTTCCAGGGTCGTCATCCGTCCCTCCTCCCTCCCAGTTCCAGTGTCCCCCCTCCCTCCCAATTACAGGGTCCCCCCTCCCTCCCAGTTCCAGGGTTGTTGTCCCTCCCTCCCTCCCTTCCAGTTCCAGGCCTCCTCCCTCCGAATTTTAAAAGTCATCCTGACTTACCTCACGCGGTAAAAAGCGTGCAGGCTTGGCGCTTACTTCAGTTTTCCCTTCTCTGTCTCTCAGCTCTGGTCCCGCCCTTGCAGAAACAGGAAATGAGGGCGGGACAAGAGCTGAGAGACAGAGAAGGGAAAAATGAAGTAAGTGCCGAGCCTCACGCTTTTTACCGCTGCTGCCGGCCGCTGTAACCCTGACGAGGTAAGTCTGGATGACTTTTAAAATTCGGAGGGAGAGGGCCTAGAACTGGAAGGGAGGGAGGGAGGGAGGGAGGGACGAAGACCATGGAACTCAGAGGGAGAGACACCGATCATGGAACTGGGAGGGAGGGGGGGCCCTGGAACTGGGAAGAAGGGAGGGGGGACCTGGAACTGAGGGAGGAAGGGAGAGAGGGGGGACCCTGGAACTGGGAGGGAGGGGGGACGCTGGAACGTCCCTTAAAAACATTAATGGCAGAAGGTGATTACCTTGCTAGCACCCATTTCATTTCAATGAGAAACGGGCTTTTTCTACTAGTATTAAAATAAGGCTTTAAATTCCACTAGAACTATCTCACAATTTAGTTATTTGTACAAATGCACATCTGGTTTTGCAATTTTACTTGGACGCTTCAAATGAAAGCATTGCAAAAGTTGAGTGCTGAATCTGATTTTATATTATTATAGTTAGAAGTCACTATTTTTGAAATAAGGAGACTCTGAAATATATAATTTGTGGAAGACCAATTTTTAAAATCAGAGATATTATCAGGCTTGGTTTATTATTCAACAAATTTCAGCCCTTTGTTTTGTTTCTAGCTCTTTGTTCAAACCCTTAGGAAGGACTTTCTGAAGTCTGTAGGTCAGTAGTGTTCTGCCCCATTTTCATGGTTGCATGGAGGCAGGAAATAGGGATGTGCCCTTGAACTAAAAGTATCTGTAGTCTTATAGTTCCCTGTGATAGACTCTTTCAGAGCACATGTCATAAGAACATGAGAACATAAGAATAGCCATACTGGGTCAGACCAAGTACCTGGAAGGAACTCAAATAGTAGCTCATGTCTGTCTCAATAGCAGATTATGAACTTTTCCTCTAGGAACGTGTCCAAAACTTTTTTAAACCCAGATATGCACCACTGTTACTACATCCTCTGGCAAAGAGTTCCAGAGCTTAACTATTCACTGAGTGAAAAAATATTTCCTCCTATTTGTTTTTAAAGTATATCCATGTAACTTAATTGAGTGTCCCTTAGTCTTTGTACTTTTTGAAAGAGTAAAAAATCAATTCACTTCTACTCGTTCTACACCACTCAAGATTCTGTAGGCGTGCAATATAAACAGCGACTACAGTTGCGTGTGCAAATCTGTATGTGTCACCGATTTGTGTTCACAACTTAACTGTTTAACAAGCTAATCAGCGCGATAATTATTGGCACTAATTAGAATTTACATGCACAACTTTCTAAGCATATTCTGTAAACTGGTGTGTGTAAATTCTAATGTGTAGATCACATTATGTGACGGGTATGTGAAGGGACAGACCGTATTTTCGAAAAAGATGGGCGTCCATCTTTTTTTTAAATAATACGGTTTGTGCCGGACAAATGCATCACATTTGGATGGATTTGAGCTGGGCAGTATCGGTTTTCAGCGATAATGGAAACGGAAGGCGCCCAGCTCAAAAACGAACAAATCCAAGGCATTTGGTCATGGGAGGGGCCAGGATTCATAGTACACTGGTCCCCCTCACATGCCAGGACACCAACCGGGCACCCAAGGGGGCGCTTGTAACAATTTAAAAAAATTAAAATACCTCCCAAGTCCATAGCTCCCTTCCCTTGGGTGCTGAGCCCCCCAAATCCCCCCCCAAAACCCACTGCCCACAACTCTACACCATTACCATAGCACTTATGGCTGAAGGGGGGCACCTACATGTGGGTACAGTGGGTTTTGGGGATGGTTTGGAGCGCTCCCATTTACCACCACAAGTGTAACAGGTGGGGGGGGGGGGGGGGGTTGGGCCTGGGTCCACCTGGCTGAAGTCCACTGCACCCACTAACAACTGCTCCAGGGACCTGCATACTGCTGTCATGGAGCTGGGTATGACATTTGAGGCTGGCATACAGACTGGAAAAAAAAGTTTTTAAAGTTCTTTTTTTGGGTGGGAGGGGGTTAGTGACCACTGGAGGAGTCAGGGGAGGCCATCCCGATTCCCTCCGGTGGTCATCTGGGCAGTTGGGGCACTTTTTGGGGACTTGTTCGTGAAAAAAAGGGTCCAGAAAAAGTGACCCAAATTCTCACTTCTGGCACCATCTCTCCTTGGCCGATAAACGCCCCAGTCCCGCCTTCACCACGCCTCTGACACGCACCCGTCAACTTTGTCCGTTCCCGCGACAGATTGCAGTTGGAGATGCCCAAAATCGACTTTCAATTATACCGATTTGGGCGCCCATGGGAGAAAGGCGCCCATCTCCCGATTTGGGTCGAAATATGGGTGTCTTTCTCTTTCGAAAATAAGCTGGATAGGCTATAAACCGCATCTAATTTTAGACGAGGTTTATGGAATACCGCTAAGTGTGTTTTTTTTCAGTGCTGAATTTTTTGGTGCCATATATAGAATCTGGCCCATACGTTATAAAATAGCACCTTGCAGCTATGCTGCTAAATGCCAATTATTGGCACCATTGATGTTCATAAGTGCTAGCATTCTATAACCTACACATTGGCACCTAGCATTAAGCATCAGATGATAGAATTGCCCTTTCTAGCACAGGACAATAATCTATGTAATAACTTATTAGAAATGTTACTCTAATTTGTTGTGTCCTGTAGTTATAAGTAGTTTCAGTTCATTTACCTTATACTTCTTTTCTATATTTGAAAATATATATTATCATTTCAAACATATTGCTAATGGTATGTGTGTGGGTGTGTTGGGGGCAGAGTCTTTAAAGAGCAAGGGAAGAATAGAATCTAAACTGGATATGAACAATACATGAAATTATAGGCTATGGTGCAAAGCTTTTAACTCTTCAACCCATGAATGAAGAAAAGTGTTATGCGATATAAAAAGAACATATAACAACTTTCCATCTATAAAGGCATTATTCAGTCAATATTCAGCAGGAATTGTTCATTCACCATTGGTGGTAAAAGTATAACTCCCCTATCCATCAATTTAAAAAAAATTGGACAGATAATATTGGTACAAAAAAACAGAAGAAACCAGTCTTCGCAAAAAACACCAAAAAAGCAAAACAGCGAAGATGACATTTTTACGTAATCCTCTGGCGCTGTGCTGTTTACATAAATATTGTAAGATGGTGAGGTAGTGGAGTTCATTCTGGATCAAATGCTTATTGAGATTAATAGTTTCAATCCATTTGTCCTCAAGACTCTGTAAATTCATAGACTCATCATCTTCTAGCATATTTTCCTCCTGTAGGAGTCTCTGCAGTCTATCATCATTGAAACTCAGCACATTCGCCCAGGGATCGAAAGACATGGTCGTTCTTCAACCGCAAGTAGTACAAAAAACAGAAGAAACCAGTCTTCGCAGATAATATTGGGCCATTTAAATTGCTAAATGTCCAGATAATATCCATATTATTAGGGGCTTGGTTAGGGGAGGGGCAGAGGTGGCAACAGAATTTATCTGTTTTGTGGTAATATTCAGCTGCAAAATTGGACAAATTTGGCCATCCATATTTTCTTTATGATAGAAATCTAAATGTAATCATCTCTTCTCAATACCTTTTTCACTTCTATGTCCACTGTCTGTCCCATTTTCTATTCTTTTCTTTTCACCATCTTAGTAAAACTTCTCTGTTTCCTAGCATCTTCTTATACCTCTGTTGTCCTTTCCTTTCCATTCTATTTTGTCACATCTGACTTTGTTCCATCTCCATTACCATGTTTTCATCTTATGTTCTTCTGTTCATTATGAACTATATAATACTTATAAAATTTTCCTGTCCTTTAATTTTGAAGCCTTCATGTTATCTTCTTTTCCTGACTGAACTACTGTAGCATTATTCTTGTTAGGGATGTGCTGTCAATTTTAAATGACATGTAAATATCAACAACATATGTTATACATTTGTATCCTTGGCCATCCAAAAGAGCTGCTTCACTTTTAACTCTTTAAACTGTGTTGTTGTTCCTTTTTTTTTTTTTTTACTCTTTTAGTTGAACATGCAAGGGGGGAGTGGAAAGGAACCTGGACCAATCTTTAAACAAAGATAAAACTAGCCATGGGCACAGATCTGCACAGACTGCACTGACAGGTGTCTGAAATCTCACTCAGTAAAGAACAGCTGCTCTGCTCTGTGGTAAATCCTTTTTCTTCCCAGGCAGCCTGCAGAGAATAGAAGAAAAGGAGATGAGGCTGAAACAGAGAAATGATACTCTGCTCCCTAATCCAGCTCTTCTCCTATTCCTGTTGGCCCCTTACATCCACTCCTCTCCTGCTATTTTATACAGAGATCAGGAGGAAGGGTGGATTTGGTGCAGGTCAAAGAAAGCTACTCTCCTTACTGATCCAGTCCCTCTCCTCTTGGCCCCTGTCTTCCTGTCCTGTGCACAGAACAGGAATGTTGGCAGTGAGTTTGGAGTCAACAGAGTTAGTCTGTTCCCTTATGCAGACCTTCCCCTCTTGTTGTTTACCTTCCATGACTCTGCTCTCCTCTCATATGTAGAGAAGTTAGGCATGGGTATTAACACCAGCGTGTTATTGGTATAAATAGCTGCATCTAAATTTTAATTATGTGGACGGTGCTATGCATATTCTGTAACCTGTGTCTAACTTTAGGCACAGTTTATAGAATACATGTAGGTGTGTTTTCCATTGGCGCCAATGTTTTGGCACCAAAATACAGAATCCAGCCCTTAGTGTTGAAAATCAGTGCTTAGCATCTAAATTCTTTTACCTGCTCTAAATCTGCCCCTGTTACCACCCACGTGTTATGCTCCTAAAGTTAAGAATTTAGGGCTCGATATTCAGTTGGCTGTAGTCAACATTTTGCTGACCGCCAATGTCTTTATTCCTGGATATTCAATGCCGGGCCATGTCTGGGCACATGGCATTGAATATCCGGGCATACGTTGGTGGACATACATAGCTGATTAAGGGCTTCTGTTACAGAGCCATGCCAGAGATTCCTGTGTGGCAAAATAGAGGAAGCCCATTCAATTCCTATGGGCTTTCTCTCATTTGCTGCTCAGGAATCGCTAGCGTGTCTTTGTAAAAGAAGCCCTAGATGCGATATTCAGCACTTAACTAGCTATAATGAACTGTATAAAGATAGGACTGTGTTCTAAGAGGCCCTATTTATGTGGTTATCCTAGCCAGTTAATGGCTGAATATCGGCACGTAACCAACTAAGTTCTGACTCTACCCCTGGAACACCCACAAAGTAGTTGGTTTCAGTTTGGGTGCTAAGTGGGCATTTTCAGTGGCACTATCCGGTTAAGCCTCAGACACCTGATTTAAATGGCCAGGAGCTATTTCTGGCCATTTAAATCACTTTGAATATTGACCCCTTAGTGTAATTTTAAGTAAAAATTATGTACTCAGTCCTAGTACATTTTCAAGGAGGTCAATTTATGAGCATAACTTTCATAGTTGGGGAGTATAAATCTTTTGACTATCAGGCCCATAGTTTAAAATCTAGTCAAGACAAACATACAATAGGTATGTTTCACCTGCTATGCCTCACCTTTCTCTGAATAGGAGATGAGAGGAGGGTCAGGGGCTGAATTAGGGAGTAAGCAAGTTCTTCTTTGCTGCAGCCTAACTCTGACCTCCTCATGTTCTCTGCAGAAGACAGAGTTTGCTAGTATCTAATTGAGTTTTTCCCAACCTGTTGTTTGTTAACGATTAGCAGGGCTGGTGTTAAACATGCAGGGGCCCAAGGAAGAAGTGTGAGAGGGGAGATCAAAGCCTACCAGCAGGCTAAATTTCTTACAGCTTCAGGCAGACTTGGGCCCCAACCTACCATGGAGGCACAGGACAATTGCTCTGTTTGCATCCCAGTAACACGTCCTTGGTGATTTACAGGGCTATTATTCTTGAGATCTGTCCCCCAGCGTGTACCAGGTGGATGGGGGATGGAGGGCTTGGAATGCACAGCAGAACACAGGATACAATCTGACCTTTCTCTTTTCTTAATTTTATTTATTTATTTGGATTTATTAACTGCCTTTATGAAGAGATTCACCCAAAGCGGTGTACAACAGGTGCATTTTAACATAAATCTTACAATTTTGTTAACAGCATAACAGCAGTAAAATAACCAAGAATTTTATTTGGATTTGCTCACACCTTTTTCAATAGTAGCTCAAGGTGAGTTGCATTCAGATACACTGAGTATTTCCCTCTCCTAGGAGGACTCACAATCTAAGCTTGTACCTAAAGCAGTGGAGGGTTAAGTGACTTGCCCAAGATCACAAGGAGTAGCAGTGGGATTTAAACCAGCCACCTTGTGAGAAGGAAGAGGCTGTCCTACCCTGGTTAGGCCCCTAGAGGGCGCTGTTCCCCTAAAATGTCCAGGGAGAAGGGCTGGGTGAGTCACCAAAGGGAGCCAGTAAGGGGTGTATAGCAGGAGGTCGCTAGGACTGAGGAGAGTCCTGGGGATAGAAACAGGTGCAGCAGGTTATGGGCTGGGTCCTGTTTGGCCATTAACCACTTAATACCCCACCAGAGTGTGAGGGGGAGAGGAGAGCTAGCAGCTAAAGAAGAGAGCTGGTAGCTGAAGCAGGAGGATCCCCATGAGAAGTACTGGCTGAGCCCTTTGGACTGGTGGTGAACTGTGTGCAAAGCAAGGAAGCTGGCTGGGGTAAGAAGGCCCTAGAGTGTCAGGTATAAGAACTGTGTGTTACAAGGAAGGACTGGGTGTCCAGGTTACAAGGAAGGACTGGGTGTCCATGTTACCAGGAAGGACTGTGTGTCCAGGTGCTTAAGCTGGAAGATTGAACTGAGTAGGAAGAAATGTTTAAGCTGAAGAAGAAATGTGTCCCAGGAAGCGGGAATAAAAGATTTGTATGAGAAATTTCCTGTTGGTGAGACCTGACTGTGTTTGCCTTTTGAGAACCAGGTCACCCCGAGTAGAAAGGGGTATTATACTAATTTGCATAAAATCTGCATACTAAGAACCAGCTCACCCTGAGTGAAAGAGGGACCTGGGATCCTGAGGTGGGAGCTTCATCTTCACAATAGCCTCATTTTCACAACCTCTGGGTATCAAGACCAGCGCTCTAACCACTAGGCCACTCCTCCACTCCACAGTAAACATAAACACAATAAGGGCCCAGTTTACTAAGATGTGCTAGTGGCATGTTATTGTTTTTAGCGTGCACTAACTGTGTATGTGCCCATAGGAATGTTATGGGCACCTACACAGTTAATGTGTGCTAATTTTGTGCACGCGCTAAAAATGCTAGCGCACCTTAGTAAACAGAGCCCTAAGGGATATGTTTACTAAGGTGCGTTAGCATTTTTAATGCGCCTGTAAATTCAAGGCACATTAATCGCTAGCACACCTATATATTTATATGGGCGTGTTGGCATTTAATGCACGTAAACCATTTACTCACGTTAAAAATGCTAACTCACCCATAGCACCACTTAGTAAACATAGGCGTGAGTGAGGTAAACTGTAAACAGTAAATTGAAGCCTAATAGCCTAACCTGATACTGTTTCACAGTAGTTCTAAAAAATAGAACTACCGTGAAACAGTATTAAAAATATACACATTTAACAGTACTGGAATTCAAATACCAGAGATATAATACAATGTTAGCATAATACTAATGATACACCTAATAAGCATGCATTAGAACAGTCAACTAACATAGATATGATGCTAAAGATTGTGTATAGTCAGTGTATAGTGAGTGTATAGTCAGTCACCCTATGTATTAAAGGCTTGGGAGAAGAGCCAGGCTTTCACCTGCTTTCTGAAGTAGAGGTAGTCTCGAGTTATACGTTGCCCCTCTGGGAGTAAATTCCAGAGCATGTGGGCTACTCCTGAGAAGGCTTGCTGACGGGTATCACATCGTACAGTTTCTTTTGATGAGGGTATAGATAGTGATGATTCTTGAGAGGACTTTAGAGGTCTTAAAGGTGTGTAAAGGGTTAACTTATTCTTTAAGTACTCTGGCCCATTTTGTCTGAGGACCTTGAAAATCAGAGTTTTAAATTTAGCCCAGTAAGGTACTGTAGTGTAGTGTAGTTTTTGCAGGAAGGGTGTGATGTGGTCACACCACTTGCAGCCTTCTATCAGTCATGCTGCAGCATTCTGAATTAGTTGGAAGTGATACAAATTCTTTTTGGTTTGACCAGTGTACAGGGCATTACAGTAGTCTAGTCTTGATGTTATCATGGCATGGATCACTGTGTTCAGATTCATCTTTTGTATTATGAATAGTAGCTTTTCTCTATTCTCTATTTCTGGCCTCTTAAAAGTGTGCACATGCATTTATTATCTAGAACCTTAAAACCAAAATGCAGCAGCTCAATATCAACAAGGATGACTCTATTTTTCTGAATTTCAACTGTTTATCACAAAGTAAGTATAGACAATTTAACATATGATATATAGGAGCTGAAACCAGAAACCTATTTTGGGCCTGTTCCATAAAGACACAAGTGTGCATATGTGTTCTTTGTAAAATGCACCTGCATACACTTACATATAGGAACTTAAAAGTTATGTTCATAAATTTAAGCCTGCTATTTGTCTAGATTCATGAACATACTTTATGAGCTTAGGGGGAAATTTGTGCTGAATTTTCAGTACAAAAAAGTGTTATAATGGATGCAAGGTGCCGAAACAGGGTAAAAATGACAGATCTGTGTGAAAACACACGTGCCCGTGTACAGAATAGTGCTGTAAGGGGTTGGGGAGAAGTCAAACTGAGAGAGGGCTGAGACAGGGGCTCGAGGAAGAAGTATGCTTAAAGAAGAGAAAGTTTTACTCTCGGGTTCCTAGTACACAGTGAATTTGCCCCCTAGTGGCCAAGAGACCAGTTAGGATATTGAATAGGGGAAGGAACTACCATCCCCAGGCTCCATCACTCTCTAGGCAAGCCTCACAGGAATTGGAGGGTGGGGAAGATGATTGGGAAATGGTCTCTGATCATGGTGATGAGGAACAGCTGGGGGAACCTTGTGGGGAGGAAGCTATGGAGTATGATAAAAGGGAGGCAGCTGAGGAGCTGGGGGAGGAGTGCATGGAGATCTCAGCTCTGGCCCGGACTCCAGGGGGTTAAGTAAAAGGATTTCTATCTGCTGTGATACCAAAATTGTTGAAGACCGGGGAAAGAAGGTTTATGCACTGGGGAAGGAGCCTGTGGAAGAGGTTGGCTGGGTGAATTGCCTCTGAGGGTAGAAAAGTGTGTTTAAAGGAATGGGGATATGGGAAAGAAATGAAATGGAACTGTTTTGTTGAACGTACCAGAGATAGTGTGATGAAATGCAAGGATGTTGCAAAGTTAATGAAGCTAGCAAAGTGCTGAAGAATTAAAGCAGGGTGTGTGATGTAATGCACTGATGTTACAGAGCTAATGAAACTGACAAATTGCTGAGAAGTTAAAGCAGTGTCAGAAGGAACTGGACACACATTAGGGCCTCCTAGAGAGGTATGCTGGACTATGTTAAAGGAAAAGGAGAACAATAAAGGTTATGAACTGTATAATCAAAGATTAAGCCAAATAAATTCTTAACTTATAAGAAGCATTGGAGTTGCTGTGCGTTTGTGAGTGAAACCTTTTGTGAGGTGAACCGAGGGTAATGGTCATTGGAGAAGAGGGCTGGGGCCCGAGCAAACTGAGTGAGGACAAGATGGTGGTTGAAGCCTCCTGGTCAGCAGTGAATCTGAAAAAGCTAAGCAGTATCAGCCTTGGCCCATCTGTGGAAGAGGAACCAGCTGACAGAGGTAAGTGTTTCTGCTCAGAGCTGCAAAAGGGACATTGCCATGGGAGGGGCAGGGGCAAGCCAGAGGCTTTCTCCTAAGATGCATACAGTGTTATAGAATGCAGGGGATCTGCATCCAACTTGAGTGATGGGATTTATACTTGGTTTCAGTTGGTGTAACTCCTCGTGCCCAAAGTTGAGCGTGAATCCTGGTGTTCCATGCTATTCTATAAAAAGAGCTGATCCCAGAATGCCTGTTATAGAATACGATTCAGTGCCCTTGCTTTTTTTGGCGCTGAATTTTGTGTGCTATTATAGAATTTTCCCCATAGTGCTGAAAATCAGTACTAAGTTCTTCCTTTGTTCTGATATATTTTATTTATTTATTTATTGCATTTGTATCCCACATTTTCCCACCTATTTGCGGGCTCAGTGTGGCTTACAATACATTGTGAATGATGGAAATACAATGTGCTACAGTACAATTATGGGTTACATTATGAGGAGTTGTGGGAAGACAAGTCAAGTCAAAACAACATTTAGAGCGTATAAACAGTGGAATGTTACAATGGGGAAAAGATAGGGCGATATAACAATAGCACGATGTATATACATGTATATTATTAATAGCAAGGTTCGTGTTCTAAAAGTGTCTGGGTAATCTGCTTCTGATAATCATGTGAATGGCCTAGAAGGGACAATATATCATATGTACAGATGAAAATCATCTATATGACCCTTGTCCAAAGTCAGGTCCTTAACCTCTATTCATGCAGAACAATGTTTTCTGTTTTGTTTAAGCCTTTAAGATCACAGTAACATTTAGTTGATATAAAAATTGAGACTCCCAGTAAATTTTCTTTTTCTGTGATGTTTTGCTTGTTGCTAGCCTGTTCCTTACTGATACAGAGGCCAGATTGTTGCACAGATCCTGTCAAGGGAGTAGGCAAATAAATTTCATAGGAGCCAATTTTTCATAATGATTTGGGGTGCTCAGCTCACAAGTACCTGGCAGAAACTCAACTATTTGCAACATTCCATGCTACCAATCCCAGGGCAAGCAGTGGCTTCCTCTATGTCCATCTCAATAACAGACTATGGACTTTTCCTCCAGGAATTTGTCCAAACGTTTTTTAAACCCAGATATGCTAACCACTGTTACCATATCCTCCGGCAGCTTAACTATTCATTGAGTGAAAAATTATTTCATCCTATTTGTTTTAAAAGTATTTCCATGTAATTTCATTATGTGGTCTTTATACTTTTTGGAAGAGTGAAAAATCGAGTCAATTTTACCCATTCTATACCACTCAGGTTTTTATAGACCTCAATCATATCCCCCTCAGCCGTCTCTTTTCCAAGCTGAAGAGCCCTAACCTCTTTAGTCTTTCATCATATGGGAGGAGTTCCATCCCCTTTATCATTTTGGTTGCTCTTCTTTCAACCTTTTCTATATCTTTTTTGAGATATGGTGCCAGAATTGAATGGAGTACTCAAGATGAGGTTGCACCATTGAGCGATATCGAGGCATTATAATATTCTTGGTCTTATTTTGCATCCCTTTCTTAATTCCTAGCATCCTGTTTGTTTTTTTGGCCACCACTGCACACTGGGCAGAAGCAGAAGTGTAACCAGGTTGAAGGCATGGAGGGAGCTGAAAGCAGACCGCCAACAGCACCGGCGTGTGTTTTAAATGCAACAGATTGCATAAAAAATAGATGCTGGCACTGGCGGAAGTCCATTTGGGGGCGCAGCTGCTCCCCTGGCACCCCCCCCCCCCCAGCTACGCCTCTGGGCAGAAGATTTCAGCATATTGTCTACAATGACATCTAGATCTTTTTCTTGTGTGTTGACTCCTAAGGTGGATCAGGTAATTATGATTCGGATTATTTTTCCCAATGTGCATCACTTTGCATTTGTCCACATTAAATTTCATCTGTCATTTGGATGCCCAGTCTCCTAATTTCCTAAGGTCTACCTGCAATTTTTTACAACCTGCATGTGTTTTGATAACTTTGAATAGTTTTGTGTCATTTGCAAATATAATCACCACACTTGTCATTCCGATTTCCAGATCATTTATAAATATGTTAAATAGAATCGGTCCCAGTACAAAACCCTGTGACACTCCACTATTCACCCTCTTCCATTGAGAAATATGGCCATTTAACCCTACCCTCTGCTTTCTGTCCAATAACTAATTCCTAATCTATAGAAGAACATGGAGGGGCATAATCGAACGGCGCCGGCCAAATAGCTGGCCGGCCATCTTCGGGGCCGGCTCCGCAAGGGGGTGGAACCAACCGTATTTTCGAAATACGGTTGGGGCCGGCTAAATCGATCGCCGGGTGTAGAGGAGATGGCCGGCTTCGTTTTTCAGCCATAATGGAAACCGGGCCCGGCCATCTCAAACCCAACGAAATGCAAGGCATTTGGTCATGGGAGGAGCCAGCATTTGTAGTGCACTGGCCCCCTCACTTGCCAGGACACCAACCGGGCACCCTAGGGGGCACTTCCAAAAATTAAAAAAAAAATTGCTCCCATGTACATAGCTCCCTTACCTTAGGGATGAAGGGGGGCACCTACATGTGGGTACAGTGGGTTTTTTTTGGGGGGGGGTTGGAGGGCTCCCAGTTACCACCACAAGTGTAACAGGTAGGGGGGGATGGGCCTGGGTCCGCCTGCCTGAAGTGCACAGCACCCACTAAAAACTGCTCCAGGGACTTGCATACTGCTGTCAGGGAGCTGGGTATGACATTTCAGGCTGGCATAGAGGCTGGCAAAAAAGTTTGGGTTTTTTTGGGGTGGGAGTGGGTTGATGACTACTGGGGGAATAAGGAGAGGTGATCCCCGATTCCCTCCGGTGGTCATTTGGTCAGTTGGGGCTCCTTTGTGAAGCTCGGTCGTGAAAAAAAAGGGACCAAGTAAAGCCGGCAAAATGCTCGTCAAGCCAGGCTTTTTTTTCCATTATCGGGCGAAGCCGGCCATCTCATGGGCACGCCCCCATCCCGCCTTCACTACCCTACCGACATGCCCCCTTGAAGTTTCGCTGGCTCCGCAACAGAAAGCAGTTGAACCTAGCCAAAATCAGCTTTTGAATATACCGATTTGGCCAGTTTCAGGAGATCACTGGCCATCTCCCGATTTGTGTCGGAAGATGGCCGGGGATCTCTTTTGAAAATGAGCTGGATGGTCTCCTATCCCATGACTTTTTAAATTTTTCTCAGGAGTCTCACATAAGGAACTTTGTCTACGTGTTCCATAATTTTATTCTTTATAATAGTTTCCACTGTTTTGTCCAGCACTGAAGTCAGGCTTACTGGTCTGTAATTTCCCGGATCACCCCTGGCCATCCTTCAATCTTCAGGTACTATGGACAATTTTAACAACAGGTTACAGATAACTAACAGCAGATCAGCTGGAGTGTATACCATCTGGTCCAGGTAATTTATCACTCTTTAACTGGTTGGTGAGAGTATCCATGTCTGGGAAGCCATCTCCCCCATATGAGAAGGAAACTTTTGTCAGATGAAGGGAAAGAGGCACATGAAAACAAGCTTTATTAAGACTGGTCATGAATGTGCATTAGGATTGGACATAATCCTTCATATTTTCATTATCAGAAACACCATGCTGATCTCTGCAAGGTGCATAAAGGGCTGTTTGTACACCAAAGTTTCCCTAACCCTTCCTCCCATGTATGAGACACAGAACATCAGAATAGCTGGCATCATTTTCCTCAGCAAATTGAATGGGGTAGGAAGGAGTGAGGGTTTCTTTTGCACTAAACAACCTTTCTACAGCACTAGATAACTTGGGGACATGGGAAGACATGAGAAGGTGAGGGATAGATATTGAGTTTGGAGCTCTTTGGCTGATCTCAGCTGGGGTCATTGCATCAAGGAGCTCCTTGGGTGTTCTTTAGGGGGCATCAGCTGGGTTCTGAGTCTACAATGAGTGGGTTGCTCAACATGTAGCAGAATCTTCATTTACCAGGCTTTGGAATGTTTTTTTTTTCACAGAGGTAGAACATAAGCAGGTGAATTAGTCTGGTGATTTGCTCCTCAAAAAATTATTATGCTGGCAGCACCTCATTTTTCTATTCATATGCTACTTTGAATAAACTGCATTGGCTCCCAATCAAAGAATGTATTGCCTTCAAAATCTGCACCCTGGTCCACAAAACTATCTAAGGCCAAACTCTAGGATACATGACAGACCTCATAGACCTACCAATCAAAAATACAATCGGATCATCACGAACATACCTAAACCTCCACTACCCGAACTGCAAAGGACTCAAATATAAAACAACTTATGCATCCAGCTTCTCCTATATAAGCACACAACTATGGAATACACTGCCAAAAAGCCGTGAAAACAACCTACGACCATCTGAACTTCAGGAAATCACTAAAGACCCACCTGTTTAAAAAAGCATATCCTAACGACCCAACCTAGGTACCTGAACTCTGCAACACAGCATCACCACAGCTCGTTATGGAGACCTACAACCCTTCCTTTCTTCTATCCCCATTACGGCCCCATTGCATCCGAAACTCATGAACCTTATTCGACCACACCCACACCTTGCATTTGTTATCCACCGGACTTGGCGAATGCCATTACGGTACTATGTAAGCTACATTGAGCCTGCAAATAGGTGAGAAAATGTGGGATACAAATGTAACAAATAAATAAATTTGTATGCAACACAGCTCACTTTGTCTGCATTATTTTCCATTTTTTCTGCATTGTAATTTGTTTAAAGAGAAAATGTTAATTTTGGGGGGATTTTTCTTTCCTTTTGTAATTTCTCAATGATATTCTGATCTAGCAGTTGCACAGCAGTTTCCACTGAACTCCCCAAATAGCAGCAAGGCAAGGAAAGCAAAGAAAGGAAGCATCTGGATTTATTTCATGCCTTTTTCACTGGAAGCTCAAGGCAACTTATGCTCAAGAATGAACCGGATCCACTTCTATATAGTTTAAACATTTTAAAACTACTTATACTAATATATATATATATATAGCGACACAGAAGGTCACTACCTAGGGTGTTGAGACAGGGAAGTCTCAATCATGGAAGTAGTTTCTCTTTTAGGAGAATTAGAGAAGAAGTCATTACAGTAAACAGCACAGTTGCAGTCCAGGTTTTTATTCCAGCCCTATCAGTTGGCTACAGACATAAGTCACAAGCACTAGTATATAAACCAGACAGCAGGCTTTAAATGGTCACGGCTCCTCAGGCTTTAGCCATGTCTTTCTTGTTATAGGCAAGGTCTGTGTCTCCAAACCTTGTACTGTCTCTGTCAAGCAGCATCAGGGTTTGTTGACAGGCCAATGGCATTGCTGGTGCTAGCCCCCTTAGCAGGGCTTCCAATAGTAATACTCTCCCACCAAAAAGGTGTCTATATATATATATATATATATATATATATATCTATATCTATATCTATATCTATATATCTATATATATATACGCCGCATAAACGTCTACACGCGCTCAACACGCGCCAAGATGGAGTTACTGCATGACTACCGTGTGGCCCTTGTGTTAATTTCATTTTTGGCATGCGTCCACTACGAGTGCCCAAAAAATATTTTTTATTTTCTGCCATGCCCCAAGTGGCATTTGGTGCACATAAAAATTAGTGTGCGTTTACCATGTAGATGTCCATGGGAATATTATGGACATCTACACGGTTAGCACATGCTAATTTTTAGCATGCGCTAAAAATGCTAGTGCATCTTTGTAAACAGGGCCCTTGAACTCTGATTTCATTTTGCTTCTTTTATTATTTGTTGTGTTAGAGCTCAATGCCCATTATTTGTATTCAACTGAATAATATTTTTCATTATTCGTATTTGGCTAAATAGTAAAATATGCTATTCGGTACAGCTTTTATTGAATATATCACCTTTTTGTGAAAAATTGAATTCAAACAAATGGCTTCTCCATTAGCACATTCTCGATTACCACAATAAAAAAAAAACCACATTGTAAACAGTTTAAAATGGTGTAGTGGACTTATAAAAAATAGTTCCCAATCTGCTATCAGTTAACATGTTTCTCAGAACAGGGCACAGTTCACAATATTCTTTTGATTAACTATCTACAGTATAGTTTCCATTAACATGCATCCCAAAATGGAACATAAGTCCTGCTGTTTCAATTGGCAGGTATCCTGCACATTTATAGCCATCAGTTCTCATAGGACCAATGTTCCTTTAATCAAATAAATAAAATTACTTCTTTTGTGTGCCAAATTAGTCAGTCACTATGTGGTTCAAGTTACTGTTTAGTACATTTGGCTCAAAGAATGCCAATGTCCTACCTCTTCGAGGTTGCTTCAGACCTCCAGAGTTCCAACATCAGTAAAAACTCTGATATCTTGACTCATACTACACAAGGAGAACATTTCATTAATCAGTAAGCAAACTAAGGGGTCCTTTTACTAAGGTGCACTAAAAGACTTAGGCCTAAAAATTAGTGCACGCTATCTGTGTAGATGCCCATAGAAATATTATGGGCATCTATATGGTTAGTGCACGCTAATGTGCCTCTAGTGAGGATTAATAAACAGAACCCTTAGTGCGTGCTAAATGCTAAGATGCCCATTATATTCCTATGGACAACTTATTATTTAGGATATGCTAATCAATAGTGTGCAATAAATCTGTTAGTGCACCTTAGTAAAAGGATCCCTGAAAGAGTTAATAAAAAAAATATAATTATGTCATTGCAGAGCATTAGTTTATCTATTCTATGTAGCACACTATTACATCATAGCCATTTAAAAATGGCGCTTGACTCAATTGAAATATATTTTCATCCATTTCATTTTTAATAGATACAAACAGCCAAAGGCAAAGCAGAATAAAATGCATTCATAAAGTAAGACATACCATCTAAGGGGCCTTATCACAAAGCTGGAGTAAGCACTAAGAGGTGCTCACTGTAGCAAAGAATGGTTTACCGTGGGACACACTGAGGCGAACCCTGGTAAATTTGGGATGTGTGCATGCTATCCTCGTGCTAAAAAATTTAATTTATTTTTTAGCACAGGGGGTGGGTCTGAGGGCAGAGAGTAGGTGTGTTCTGTGCTATTCGGTTAGCATAGCGGGGTTGTTTGCTAAAGCTTAGCTCGAGCTATCTGCAGCGGGGCCCATAGGAATAAAATGGGCCCTGCTGCAGATAACTCGAGCTAAGCTTTAGTAAGCATGGGGGGGGGGGGGGGGGGGTTAAAAAGAAAAATGGTGAGTTTTGGAAGAAATGCAGGAAACTCTCATAAATTAGCAATATTCAAACATGGAGAAAAAGACCTCATAAAGACTGATACAGATAATGCTAAAGCATAAATCTTACGTATGACCACTTAACAGTGGCGTTCCTCGGGGCACTGACACCCGGGGCGGATCGCCGATGCACCCCGCCCCCCCCTGGGTGCAGCCCCCCCCCCCATGCAGCGTGACCCCCCCGGCGAAAAAAACCCCTCCCCCTCAGGTGCACGCCACTGGGGGGGTACCGCAAGCTGGTCAGCTCGTTTGTTTCCATGCTCCCTCTGCCCCGGAACAGGCTACTTCCTGTTCCAGGGCAGAGGGAGCATGGAAACGAACGACGCTGACCGGCGCGTGGCACCCCCCCAGTGGCGTGCACCCGGGGCGGACCGCCCCCACCGCCCCCCCCCCTTGGTACGCCACTGCCACTTAAAACTGTAGTCAGTCAAAAAATAATCATAGATCTGAAAAAACTCCAACTAATTACTAATCTACTATAATAAAAAGCACCTCCAACGTTCTGAAGCTGACTCTGTGGCAGTGAAGGGTTTGTAGGGTTCGTGCTGCCTGTAACGCTGTATCCATCTCCTGTCCTGACGTTTGCGTGCTTCCTGGTTTGTCACAAGCAGCAGTGACCAACCACACGATAGCAGCACGAGGCACACCAACGTACCTTCAGTCCGCGCCCAATGTCGCCGGCATCATCACTGCCGGTACTGCCGCCGCTACCACCTCCCCTACAACCCCCCTCCCAGACACATGATGCCCTCACCCCTCCACCCCCCCGAGGTCGCCACCGCTCCCCTCTCCACCCCTTTAGAGGTCGCCTCAGCCATTGCTCCCCCTCCACCCCCCGAGGTCGCTACCACTCCCTCCTCCATCCGCCACCGGGCCGGGCCCCCTGCCTTGAAATTGCAGTCTTACCGCCATGAAAGCAGCGCTGTAGGCAGCAGAATGCCTCCCTTCGGCCTCCCTTCCCTCCTTGCATACCACTCTCGCGGAAGTTGCGTCAGACGAGGGCGGGACACAGGGAGGAAAGGAGGCCCAAAGGGAGGTGTTCTGCTGCCTGCAGCGCTGCTTCCACGGAGGTGAGACTGCGATTTCAATGCAGAGGGCAGAGAGTCGACGACGGAGGGCGGGTGGGACTGTGGCGCCGGGCCCCCCTTGGAGCCCCGGGCCCTGGGAATTTTGTCCCCCCTGCCCCCCCTCTCGGCAGCTGTTTCCACCCCCTCGCAGTTCAGTGGGGGTGAGGGGGTCCTGAGACCAGATGGGGGGAGGGGGTCTTAAGACCAGAGAGGGGGAGAGGGTCCTGAGAGGGGGGTGGAGGGGGTCCTGAGATCAGGGGGAGGGGGAGAGGGGAGGGGTCCAGAGACCTGAGAGGGGAGGATGGGGAGAGGGAGAGAGGAGGAGGAGGGGGAGGGGGAGGAGGGGATGGGGAAGGGGGAGAGAGGAGGAAGAGGGGAGGGGAGGGGGGAGGGAGTCCTGAGACCAGAGAGGGAAGGGGGAGGGGGTCCTGAGACCAGAGACAGAGGGAGGGGAGGTATCTCTGTCACACACACACACACACACACACACACACTCTCTCTCTCTCTCACACACACTCTCTCTCTCTCTCTCACAGTCAGTGTCTTTCTCTCTCTCTCACTCTCACACACGCTCTATCACATTCACTCTCTATGTGTCACACAGTCACTCTCAAACACTCTCTCAGTCTCATACACTCTCTCGGTCTCACAGAGAGTCTGTGTATCGCACACATACTCTCTCACACTCTGTCTCACACACACACTGTATCTGTGTGAAACACACTCTCTCTCTCTCACACTCACTGTGGCTCACATACGCACTCGCACACACTCTCATTCTCACATACACACTCTCTCTCTCACAGACGGACTTGCACCCAGTTTCACTTGCTCTCTGTCACACACACACACTCGCATATTTACTCTCTCTCTCTCTCACACACAGTCAGTTTCACACACACTTTCTCAAGCACACCCACTCCGAGGAAAACCTTGCTAGCGCCTGTTTCATTTGTGTCAGAAACGGGCCTTTTTTACTAGTTTCTTTAATAATATCAAAAACATCTCTAATCTCTTTAATAATGTCTACCGAAGAAACACAGTGTATAAAAAAAAAATCCTGAAAGACACAACTTACAGTGTTACATTCAGCAATCAAGCATCTTGGCTCATAATCCAGCAATAGGGAGGATCCAGTCTTCAAGCGGTCTGGATCTTCAAAATCACTACGCAATATGTCTGTTCCACCCTAAATCAGCTAAGGTCCCGACGGGGTCACATTTCGCAAATGGCTTCTTCTAGAGACCTATGGGCTTCTTCTCATTTGCTGCGTGGAATCGGTAGTGCGGCTTTGTAAAAGAAGCCCAGGAGCAGTGGTTCTCAACCAGTGTGTCACCAAAAATTTGACAACAAACTTAACCACAATATGTGTGGCAGTTTGGGGAGAGTTGATAACCTAGAAGTCAGGTGCTTGAATCTCTATAACTAGTCCTTACTTCTGCCACCAGCCCCAAATGGAATTGTCACAGGGCCTCCAATCCACCACTCCTCCTCCTCCTCTTAAACACCACCATTGCTTCTGTATTTCCTTGTATTACTGTTAGCAGCAATAAAATGATATGTAGGAAGGGGGACGGGATTAAACAAATTTGTTCAGCTAGGAATTGTAGTGTTCACTGTGTCATGCAGGCGAACAATGTCTGTCAGGTGTGCCACAACAGAAGAAAGGTTGAGAACCACTGATACAGAGGTACTAAAAGCTAACATCCTGCGGGTGTAAATTATGCATTGCCTCACACTTCTGTAATTTACAGGTTATGTATTTCAGCCCAGTATGATGTAATGTTTTAAATGCAAGAACCAGATCTTAAACTGGGAATGCTCAGTAATAAGCAACCAGTGAAGTGAAACCAAAATAGGTTTGCTTTGGCCACTAATTTAGCAGCAGCATTTCTGAACACAGTGTAAGCATTGCAGCTCCTTTTTGGGTAAACCCACATATACAGTGGTGGAAATAAGTATTTGATCCCTTGCTGATTTTGTAAGTTTGCCCACTGACAAAGACATGAGCAGCCCATAATTGAAGGGTAGGTTATTGGTAACAGTGAGAGATAGCACATCACAAATTAAATCCGGAAAATCACATTGTGGAAAGTATATGAATTTATTTGCATTCTGCAGAGGGAAATAAGTATTTAATCCCTCTGGCAAACAAGACCTAATACTTGGTGGCAAAACCCTTGTTGGCAAGCACAGCGGTCAGACGTCTTCTGTAGTTGATGATGAGGTTTGCACACATGTCAGGAGGAATTTTGGTCCACTCCTCTTTGCAGATCATCTCTAAATCATTAAGAGTTCTGGGCTGTCGCTTGGCAACTCGCAGCTTCAGCTCCCTCCATAAGTTTTCAATGGGATTAAGGTCTGGTGACTGGCTAGGCCACTCCATGACCCTAATGTGCTTCTTCCTGAGCCACTCCTTTGTTGCCTTGGCTGTATGTTTTGGGTCATTGTCGTGCTGGAAGACCCAGCCACGACCCATTTTTAAGGCCCTGGCGGAGGGAAGGAGGTTGTCACTCAGAATTGTACGGTACATGGCCCCATCCATTCTCCCATTGATGCGGTGAAGTAGTCCTGTGCCCTTAGCAGAGAAACACCCCCAAAACATAACATTTCCACCTCCATGCTTGACAGTGGGGACGGTGTTCTTTGGGTCATAGGCAGCATTTCTCTTCCTCCAAACACGGCGAGTTGAGTTCATGCCAAAGAGCTCAATTTTTGTCTCATCTGACCACAGCACCTTCTCCCAATCACTCTCGGCATCATCCAGGTGTTCACTGGCAAACTTCAGACGGGCCGTCACATGTGCCTTCCGGAGCAGGGGGACCTTGCGGGCACTGCAGGATTGCAATCCGTTATGTCGTAATGTGTTACCAATGGTTTTCGTGGTGACAGTGGTCCCAGCTGCCTTGAGATCATTGACAAGTTCCCCCCTTGTAGTTGTAGGCTGATTTCTAACCTTCCTCATGATCAAGGATACCCCACGAGGTGAGATTTTGCGTGGAGCCCCAGATCTTTGTCGATTGACAGTCATTTTGTACTTCTTCCATTTTCTTACTATGGCACCAACAGTTGTCTCCTTCTCGCCCAGCGTCTTACTGATGGTTTTGTAGCCCATTCCAGCCTTGTGCAGGTGTATGATCTTGTCCCTGACATCCTTAGACAGCTCCTTGCTCTTGGCCATTTTGTAGAGGTTAGAGTCTGACTGATTCACTGAGTCTGTGGACAGGTGTCTTTCATACAGGTGACCATTGCCGACAGCTGTCTGTCATGCAGGTAACGAGTTGATTTGGAGCATCTACCTGGTCTGTAGGGGCCAGATCTCTTACTGGTTGGTGGGGGATCAAATACTTATTTCCCTCTGCAGAATGCAAATAAATTCATATACTTTCCACAATGTGATTTTCCGGATTTAATTTGTGATGTGCTATCTCTCACTGTTACCAATAACCTACCCTTCAATTATGGGCTGCTCATGTCTTTGTCAGTGGGCAAACTTACAAAATCAGCAAGGCATCAAATACTTATTTCCACCACTGTAACACATTGCAGAAATCAAGTCATGATAACAATTAAGCATAAGCTATGCTAAAAAAAAATCCTGAAACATAAATAAAGATAAAATTTTCTTCAGCTGATGAATATAATAAAAACAAATTTTAACCACATTAGAGATCGGAGCATAAAAGATTAAATCACTGTCTAGTTCATACTGGAGCTTTAGGTGTTAGCTGATTTTCAACCCAAACTAAAAGGGGACAAATGACATGACAAATTATGTGACAAAATCACCCAATCAAAACTAGACACATTTCTTTCAAGCTTATAAATGTGCTGCCATTCAATGGTCATATTCAACCCCAAAGGACTTACTGAACTAAGCTTGAAAATTCATTGTTGCACCAGGTGATTCAATTGCAAATCATGATTACTATCCCAATTTAAGGCAAGAACGCAATTTATTCTGCAACACTGCACTTCCTTAAATGAATGACTAAATTCAAAGCAGTGTTGCAAAAAAGGAGGTTTCATGTCTTTGAAGTTTCGTGTTACTGTGGTGTTTCACTATCCTCAACTGGAGTAGTTTTACCCAGATATATTTTACTGTAGGTGCACCAAATAGTATAAAATGATAAAGGATGAGGAACATGTGGTAAAACATGCTTCCGGATTAACAAATGCTTTCATTCCACTGTAATGGCCCATTTATTTATTTATAGCATTTATACCCCGCTCGATAGCAGGTTCAGTGCGGCTTACAAGGTATGGTACAAAGTATCACAGAGATAATACAAAGTATGGTACAAAGTATCACGGAGATAACCCAGTTATAGAGAATAGGACAATAGGAAGAGATGTGTGGAAGAGGATAGGAGTATGGGTAGTGTTAGTGGTGTGGATCAGGTTCGAGAATTAAGTTGGGTTGTTTGGGTATGCTTGTTTGAAGAGGTAAGTTTTCAGCAGCTTTCGAAAGGGTAGATGTTCGTTGGTTGTTCGGATGTGTCGAGGTATTGCGTTCCAGAGTTTGCTGCCTATAACGGAGAAGTTGGATGCGTAGTAGGTTTTGTATTTGAGGCCTTTGCAATTGGGAAGATGGAGATTGAGATATGTTCGAGAAGATTTGGACCCGTTCCTGGCTGGTAGATCAATCAAGTCAGTCATGTAGCTTGGAGATTCGCCATGGAGGATCTTGTGGATCATTGTGTGAGCTTTGAAGTTTATGCGTTCCTTGATAGGGAGCCAGTGACCACATTTAGGGGTCTTTTTACTAAGCCATGGTAAAAAGTGGTCTGCGGTAGTGTAGGCGCGTGTATTGGATGCAAGCCGGGCCAGTTTTTACTGTATCTACAAAAAATGGCTTTTCTTTAATGGGACGGGAAAAGGGCTGCAGTAAAAATGAAACCAGCGTGCGCCCAAAACTGGCCTGAACTATTAGTGCCACCCATTGATCTAGCGGTAAAGACTCACGCGCTACACACGCGGTGATCGGTCAGTGCATGCCAAGTGCCGATTACTGCGTGTAGCGGAAAATAAATAAATAATTCATCCACGCATTATGCGTGTGTGCCAAATCTGAAATTACCGCTAGGAGGGCACGCTGGCCTGGCGCTAGCCTCATTTGGGCGCATGCTGCATGCACACAGGGCCTACTGCGGCTTAGTAAAAGGGCCCCATAAAGTGGCCAACTAAAACAACTCCACTCAGTCCCCTGAATCATACTGATATGATTGGTTACATCTGATAGGCCAAGCATTTCTTTCAGATTTTTTTGACCATTTCTATTCCATCCTCAAAATATTATTCTCAAAACATGAATGCAGGTGCAACATTGACCAACATCCTTTCAAAATCCTATTTATCTTAGACTACAGATGGGAATGCATTTTACAAAAGTTAAAACATCACTATCATCTTTAATATGGTTAGTTGGATACAAGTTAAGCCATATAGAAGTGAATCCTGTTTATTTGCTTTTTGTACCACTGCTTCTTTTTATTTTGCGGATTTTGTATTGAGTTACATTTAGGTACAAATCTTACTGCCCTCATCATCTCCGAAGCCTGTTAGAATAAGACTGAGGGGTCCTTTTACAAAGGTGCGTTAAAAAGTGGCCTAGACGTGTGTATTGGACGTGCACAGGTCCATTTTTCAGCACACCTGCAAAAAAGGCCTTTTTTTGGCTGAAAGTGGATGTGCGGCAAAATAAAAATTGGTGTGCGTCAATTTTGGGCCTGAGACCTTACCGCCACCCATTGACTTATTGGTAAGATCTCATACATTAACCAGGCGGTAATCATCAGTGCGCATACAATGCTGATTACCGCCTAGTTAGAGCCGTGTGCCAGAAAATAAAATATATTTTCCCGCGCATGTAATGGACATATGTAAAAAATGAAATTACCACCCGGGCCATGCAGTAGCTGGGCAGTAGTTCCAAATTGGTGCATGTTGGGCTTGCTTAGGCACCTACAAGGCTTAGTAAAAGGGCTCCATGGTGCTTATATTTAGTTTTGTCCTCTCTAACCACACACTTAATATATTGCTTTCATGTTTTGTGTCTCTTCTTTACCTTTATAAGGGTAATTTTGTTTAGGCTGGGTAGGCAGATATGTGTGCCTAGAAAAGGGGCACCTTAAAAGTGTGCAGGGAGTCCATAACTCTTTCTTCCTAATCCACAGGCCTGCTGTGCCAATTGTCTACACACTAACACATATGGACTTGTGGAAAATCCACTGCTTATTTCTAGGATATCAAATTATAAACAGAAGGATATCACACAAAACACTTGTGTAGCATAAATGAGGTGGAGTCTCATATCATTAGACACTACTGCTATTCACATCACTCCCGTGGTGAATCTATATGTATTCAAAGTCCATCTTGTATTTAGCAGAAGTTGCTATCTTCATCCTGTATATGCTCCATGCTAGCAGCTGTGCCATTAATGCATGGTAGTGATCATTGCTTCATCCTTTGATCTGTTAACGACACTCCCAGTTTCTGTGAACATTAGTATACCCATTGTTTCCCTTGCAAAATATATACCTACCATCTCCTTTTTCATACAAATTGTCATGATCTTGCCTATATTTCACATTTATTCTCTTTCTACTTTTACAAATGTTAAACATTAAAAGATTAAACATTACTTTCTCAAATACACACAATTCTCAGGGGTTAATTTGTAGACAAGGAAATGGGACTGTGGAGAGGGTGGGTAATCCGGGGAAGGAACAAAGGAGAAGAGGGACTGGATTAGGGAGCAGAGTGACCCTTCCCTGCTCTGCTCCAAGGAGGCTCGCTCTATCCCCTCCTTCTCCCTACAGGCTTTCTGGAAGGGAGGAACTGGAACAAAACACCCCTGCTGCTCTGTCTGGAGTTTGAAAAGAAGTGATGAACTGCATTCCAGGCTGTTTCCCAGAAATACCTTTTTATTACTTGGTAGTTTTACTCTGAATTCTTCTGGGTTACCTTCATCCTAATTGTTCACAGTTTGTTGCTAAATAAGCTTTGTTATTACATGCATGGTTTTCTCTCCAAACTCCTTTCATTTATCATTCTTTCTGGACCAAACACACAGTGCTGAAGGTCTCACTGCAGGACTGACTGAATGAATCATTCTCTTGTTTAGTACTGTTCTTGTACTAGTACAGCCTGAAGACATGATTACTCACTGAAATACAACATATCATAGGCCATCATGTTTCTTGGCTATTAGCATGCAAACATGTACAATTATTTTTAAAAGTGTTTGGGTCGATATTCAAAGTGATTTAAGCGGGCAGGAGAGGCTGCTGTCAGGTTAAATTGCTTGTTTGGGACTATCCATTAATATTCAGCGGCACTTCACCAGTTAGTACTGCCTAATAACAGCGTTAACCTCTGAACTGTAGGCCAGAGATTTTGTGGGTTGTCTGGGGGGCAGTTGTTAAGTGCTGATAGTATTCAACCACCTAAGTTAAGTGGACAGATCTCTTTGTGGTTCGTTCTCATTGACAGTAGCCAACTCCTTGTCCTTTGGTGTGGTGCTCACTTTTGGTGTTCATCCTTCTCTTCTGTGATTAGACCTTATTATATGCACCAATTAATGTCAAGGGAATACACCATACTCTTTCTTATCAAGAGACTTTAACCAGCTCTCATCCACCACTATCCATTCCTCCAGAATTGATGCTCACCATTCCAGAGGTCCCCTTTGTTTTCCTAGCAGGTAAGACTTGAAGCCCTGTCAGAATGGCCATCCAACGTCAAATAACCCTGCCAGTGCTAGATATCTTGCAGTTTATCACACTTTTGTGGCTGGCAGCAGTGATGTACCCTTAACAGTGGAGACAGAAGAAGTGACAGACTGGATAGGATGGATGGTCTTTCTACCAGTCACCTACTGTGTTACTCTATTAAATGCAGGTAGGAGAATGAGGATTTGACTGGAGAAGTTTCCTTAGCAACAACAGCTAAACTGACTATTCTGTCTTAGTAACTCAAAAGATGCTTTGTTAAACAGAAGTAGAGTATCCATGGGACTATTCACAATATAGTAGGAACAAACACTGTGCAAGAATTATAAACACTACAGAATTATACGTGAGATTGAGCAGTGAGCACATCTCTTCATCTCTCAGATAACGACATTAGTACATACTAGGTAAATATTAATCTTATATTTAAGTTGTATACCAATACAGAGCTAGACATTTTACATAGTATTACATGTGAGAAAGGAGACTATGAACTACAGTTTACTGCATATACTCTCTTTATATATTTCTATATGATATGTATCAACCATGATTGAAATTTTAGGAAGTTAAATATCTGTTAATCTGTTTATCTAACTTAATCTTTTATTCCTCTCTTCACCAACAAAAAATAACCACTTTCAGCAACATAGTTTAATCCCAAATAGAATTCTTTTACATTTTGTTCAGTAGACTTAACTTCTGAGGACATCATCTCATTCTAACTGGGCAAATGCTGTACACACAAAAAAACTGTATACCTCAATGAATATTAGATAATGGAGCCGAGTGAATTATCAAGATTTTCCCCTGAGTACAGAAGATAGAGCTCTCCTACTAGCTCAGTTACAGTAGATGCCCCTTTAGCTTTTAATTGTGAGCTGGAATGTTGCAGGCTCATACCCAGGGGTATATTTACTAAGGTGTGTTACCATTTCTAACGCGCCCCTACTGATCTGCTCTTTTGATAAGCAATTAAAGGGCGCTCCACAAAACATTGGTGCAAAGATAAAACATCCCGATGTTTATATGACAAGGATGTCACAAAATTAAAACATTAGTCAGAAAAGGAAATACTGCAATTAATCTCTGTTCTTCATCATCAGTATTGTGATAGGTAAGTAAAGCTTCTCTATGCACAAATTTGGCCCTATAATAAGTTCATTTTATAACAGAGTCAGGACCCCCCCTCCCAATCAAATTCCCATCCCCCTTAATCTAGACCTCCTCCCAAGGCACCCCCATCAATGAGGGCCTAAGGGCCCAATATCTGATAGTCCAATGGTCTGAGAGCAGGAGCAATCTCCTTTCTCTCCTACCCTGCTGATGTCACCTCCGAAATAGCACCCCTAGTGGTAGTCTCAATCAACTACCACTAGGGGTCATGTTTCCCTATAAGGCCACTGAAAAAATGCTGCTTGCAAGGTAGCTCACAAGTAGCTTAAGAGGGACATTTTTGAAAGAAACGTTCCACTACCATAGCCCTTACGGGTGAATGGGGGCACCTAGATGTGGGTACAGTGGGTTTGTGGTGGGTTTTGGAGGGCTTGCTGTTTTCTCCACAAATGTAACAGGTAGGGGGGTATGGGCCTGGGTCCGCCTGTCTGAAGTGCACTGCACCCAATAAAACTGCTCCAGGGACCTGCATGCGTTGTCATGGACCTGAGTATGACATCTGAGGCTGGCATAGAGGCTGGCACAACATATTTTGAAAGATGTTTTTTGAGGGTGGGAGGGGGTTAGTGACCACTGGGGGAGTAACGGGAGGTAATCCCCGATTCCCTCCGGTGGTCATCTGGTCATTTCGGTCACCTTTTTGTGCCTTATTCGTAAAAAAACATGTCCGTGTTAAAACGTCCAAGTTTTACTTTAGGACGTCCCTGCTTTTTTCGATTATGACTCAAAGACGTCCAAATGTTAGGCACGCCCAAGTCCTGCCTTTACCATGCCTCTGACACGCCCCCTTGAAATTTGGATGTCTTTGAGACGGACTGCAGTTGGAGATGTCTAAAATTGGGTTTCGATTATACCGATTTGGACGTCTCTGGGAGATGGATGAGGATCTGGGTGTAGTTGTCGATAATACACTGAAACCTTCTGCTCAGTGTGCTGCTGCGGCTCGGAAAGTGAATAGAATGTTGGGTATTATTAGGAAAGGTATGGAAAACAGGTGTGAGGATGTTATAATGCCGTTATATCGCTCCATGGTGCAACCGCACCTTGAGTATTGTGTTCAATTCTGGTCGCCACATCTCAAGAAAGATATAGTGGGACTGGAAAAGGTGCAGCGAAGGGCGACTAAAATGATAGCGGGGATGGGACAACTTCTCTATGAAGAAAGACTAAGGAGGTTAGGACTTTTCAGCTTGGAGAAGAGATGGCTGAGGGGAGACATGATAGAGGTATATAAAATAATGAGTGGAGTCAGTGCCGTAGCGAGGGCTAATGGCACCCGGGGCGGGTCGCCGCTACGCACCCCCCCTGGGTGCAGCAAGGCGCGACCCCCCCCTCTGCGGCACACCTCCCCTCCGGACCGCGAACCCCCCGGACCGCATTCTTACCTGTGGGAGGGCCGATCCGCCCCGAGTGCACGTCACTCGGAGCTGCGTCGGCCCCGCTGGTTCCCTGCTCTCTCTGCCCCGGAACAGGAAGTAACCTGTTCCGGGGCAGAGGGAGCAGGGAACCAGCGGGGCCGGCACCCCCCGAGTGCGTGCACCCGGGGCGGACCGCCCCCCCGCCCCCCTCCTACGCCACTGAGTGGAGTGGAACAGGTGGATGTGAAGCGTCTGTTCACGCTTTCCAAAAATACTAGGACTAGGGAGCATGCGATAAAACTACAGTGTAGTAAATTTAAAACAAATCGGAGAAAGGTTTTCTTCACCCAACACGTAATTAAACTCTGGAATTCACTGCCGGAGTATGTGGTGAAGGCAGTTAGCTTGGCAGAGTTTAAAAAGGGGTTAGACGGTTTCCTAAAGGACAAGTCCATAAACCGCTACTAAGTGGACTTGGGAAAAATTCACAATTCCAGGAATAACATGTATAGAATGTTTGTACGTTTTGGAAGCTTGCCAGGTACCCTTGGCCTGGATTGGCCGCTGTCATGGATAGGATCCTGGGCTCGATGGACCCTTGGTCTTTTCCCAATGTGGCATTACTTATGTTCTTATGTTTCGATTTATATTGAAAGATGGATATCCATCTCTTTCTAAAATGAGCCTTTAAGTCATTTACCATGGGAGTTAGCAATCTGTGGTACTGAGATACCATAGGTAGCTGACTTCTGTGGTAAATCCAGGTACAATAAAAGCACTCCTTTTACCACACCTTGATAACGTCCCCTCTGTGGGCTTGAGAAAAGTGGTGGAACAGCAGGAATTAAAAATCTTTACAGAACAGATTATAGCACAAGCAGTGACAGTGCATATTTCCTTACATTGTATTTCCAATGTGAGCCACAATCCTTCTCTGGAAGACCCATGAGAGTGGATGTGCACTGAGACTATTAATAAGTGAGATAATATTCTACCACCAGGGTCAGCATTGTTTTTAAACAATGGCTATGACAGCTAAATAAAACCTGGACATTCATCACCACTATTTGGGTACTGAGTGACATTAAAGCTCTTGTTTCCAACAGTGGCACATCCAGGTCACAAGTACCTGGCAGAATCCCAAATAGTAGCAAGATTCCATGCTACTGATCCCAGGGCAAGCAGTGGCTTCCCCCATTCTATCTCAATAGCAGGCTATGGACTTTTCCTCCAGGAACTTGTCCAAACCTATTTAAAAGCCAGATATGCTGACTGCTGTAACCACATCCTCTGGCAACGAGTTCCAGAGCTTATATATTTGTTGAGAGAAAAATATTTCCTCCTATTTGTTTTAAAAGTATTTCCATGTAATTTCATTGAGTGTCCCCTGGTCTTTGTATTTTTTGAAAGAGTAAAAAATCAATTCAATTTTACCCATTCTACACTACTCAGAATTTTGTAGACTTCAATCATATCCCCCCTCAGCTGTCTCTTTTCCAAGCTGAAGAGCTCTAACCCCTCTAGCCTTGATTCTTATGAGAGGAGTACAATCCCCTTTATTATTTTGGTCACTCTTTTTTCAACCTTTCCTAATACCGCTATATCTTTTTCGAGATACAGTGATCAGAACTGAACATAACACTCAAGGTCAGGTCGCATCATAGAACGATACAGAGGTATTATAATAGTCTTCATCTTATTTTTCCATCCCTTTAATTCCTAGCATCCTGTTTGCTTTTTTGACTGCTGCCACACACTGGGCAGATAAAGGCAGGACAGCAATTTTTGTGGCCTAATTTTATCCAGGAAGTTATTGAGATAATGGTTTGAATATTACTAATCTCTGGATTAACTGCTAGTTCTGCCCTCATTCAACCCATCTCTGCCCTGGCTCCATCTGGATAGTGCCCAGGTGGTCTGTAAGAATATTGAGCAGCACTATCCAGATAGTGCTGCTGAATATCCAGAGCCAGCATTGGCTAATGCACTTATCCAGATTACAGTCACTGTTATCTGAATAAATGCCTTTGAATTTGGCTCCAAAGGTGTCAATGATTACCAGTTCTGGTTGCAGCATGCATCAGATTTAGAGTTTGTAATAAAATATGCCCCATCACTGATACTACATATAATAGGGCAGTTACTGACAACTCTACCGATTTTCTAAAATCGATAGGGATGCCATATCCCATGCCATTGCATGTCATTAACAAATGAAAATGAGCAAACCCCCCAATATTTTGAGTTTCTTTCATTAACCAATAATAGTGTGCCCTATATTGAAAGAGTGTGCACTCTTATCCCCCTGCTTACTAATCCACGCTAGCAGCTGCAGAGTGGCAATGCCTACACAGTCCGTTCCAAGTGAATGCAGTGGCGATCCTAGGTCGGCCGCCACCCGGGGCGGATCACCGCTGCGCACCCCCCCGGGTACAGCGGTGTCCGTCCCCCCCAGGGTGCAGCACGACCCCCCCCCCCCCCCCGGCACAATGACACCCCCTCCCCGGCTGCTGGAGGGTGCAGAGAGCAGCCGCGCACCTGTCGGCTAGACTGGCTCCCTGCTCCCTCTGCCCCAGAACAGGAAGTAACCTGTTCCAGGGCAGAGTGAGCAGGGAGCAGGGCTCTCTGCACCCTCCAGCAGCATGCACCTGGGGCACACCGCCCCGCCCTTGCTACACCACTGAGTGAATGGGCTGTGTTGGCATTAGCACACGGCAGTCACTAGCATGGCTTAGTAAACAGGGGGGTTAATGACAGCCCCTGAAATGAAAATGAAAATGAAGACTAACCAAACCAAACTAAATAATGCTGTAAACAATATAGGAAATGAAATGAAAAGATTTGGGTTGCTGGAAACTTTGGAGAATTTGGAGTATAAGGAGAGATGTATTTTGTATGGTGTGTGCACTCTTATCCGGATGATTTGAGTCATATTTAGTGGTGAAATGCCATCTCTTTTTGGCTCCCTGTTTAGTTCCATTTGCTTCTATTAACATTAACAGAGATTTAATTTGGCCCTTTAGAGAGTAATGCCCTGAAAATGACAAGGAGACAAATCAAGACCAGGTATACATATGAAGTATCACATACCATATACAATTATCTTGTTGGGCAGACTGGATGGACTGTACAGGTCTTTATTTGCCGTCTTCTTAAATGTAGGCCACTGGAAATGAAATTTAAATTTAAATTAGTTTATTTTCATGAGGAAAAAGATGATAGTGTGACTAGTAAGTACCTGAAAAACAATTTGACTAATGATAGATAATGGTGATAGTAACAAAAAAGATATTGACATTTGGTTCTCACCTTAGAAAGTGATCATGTACTTGTCATTCATTTTATCCCTGAGGATCAAAGTGGATTGATCTAAACATGGGATGCCTGGCTGGAATGACCAGCATGTTTTACAAGCCAACTTTAGACTGGGATACTACTTCTACGCTATACATATGATTAATTATGTGACAGTGAACTCAGTTCTTCTTCTTCTCTCTCTCTCTCTCTCTCTCTCTGTGCAGCTCCAAATATTGCACTGAATAATAATCTTGCATATCAAATGCACATGCATGGAATAAACTACAAGAAGAAATGCATATATTTATTTATTTAAAAGTGACATACTTAGATAAAGCAATTTAATGGTTCTACATTTTAACAAACGTCACAAGGCACAGAGTACAAGTCATATGATAGGAACAACTGTTGCCATGACCTTTTAGACTGGCTGATCTGGACATATTTACACCTGTCTTGCTCATCAGCTGTCATGGGAGACAAATTGTACAACTGCTAGATTTGTTTCAGTCTTCAATGGAGGCAAGACTCTTTTTTACATAAATGTAATCAAATCCCAAAAATTAAGAAAAATCTATGGGGAAGATATTCAAAACAATTTAGCAGGGCAGGGGAGGCTCTGCTGCTGGTATTCAGTGACACTTAAACAGTCAGTGCCAATGAATATCAGCTGTGACTGCAGCGTCACTAGCTGGATAGCACAGGGTGGTCCAGGGGTGACCTCGGGGCCAGTGTTGTTTAAAGTACTAGGTCAAAGTCATTAATTAAAAGTAAAATGAAATGCATATTTTGTTACATAAATAAAAGTAAAAAGTACAATGAAAATTGCATTAAAAATTTACTCAATTAAAAGTAAAAAAGCAAGTGCATAATATAATACTTGTGAGTAAAAAGTAAAAAGTACTGTGCCTACGAAATGTGTGTTTATTTATTAAATCTGATATACTGCTAATGGCAGTTGTATCACAGCAGTGAACACAGTAAATTAACATCAATTAATGGTGAATGATGTGTGTCTGTGTCATGGGGCTTGGGGGGGTGGATGGGAGAGCAGGAATTTACCTTGGGGTTCATGGAATAGGGGTCTTGCTGGGAGTTAGGGGGAGAGCATAGGGAGGGCAGTGAAGGCTGAGGGATAGAGAGAGAGAACTCTAGAAGGCTCTCTCCCTATCTCACCCCCATAGCATGGACATCCAGGTCTCCGTCCCTCCCCTCTCTCTGGCACCCATCCACCTAGCGCTCTTTTCCTCCCTCCCCCAACACACATAGAGAGTGATACCCACTTCTTTCTCCCTTCTGCTTCACCCTCTCCCCTAAATTACATGCTATTAGGAGTGGTTCTGGATGCCTATTTTATGAATTTGAGTGGAGGGACATTTTTGAAAGAACGTCCAAGTCAGAATTGAAACATCCTGCTCATAATATCCAAGAAAAGCTCGTCCATCTCACAGCCATTTTTGAACAGCATAAGCATTGGGATTTTCTGTTTGAAAATAGTTGAGAAGGATGTTCTTGCCCTGAAAACATCCAAAATGAACAGCCATTTTCCAAAATGAAATGTCCAAAATATGAACACCAAAAAAGCAGACACACAAACATCTGCCTGGCATCATTCATACAAAAATGGCCACACAGTCCTCCCTGCAGAGCAGAGGGGCAGCCTAGTGGTCAGTGCAGTGGACTTTAAACAACAAGATCCAGGTTCTAATCCCACCTAATGTCTTTATATGTTATTGTGAGCCATCCATGAATGGATAAAAATCTATCGTACCTAAAGATACACCACTACAATAGCTATCAGGCTTGTAGGTGTCTTATAAATTCAGGTACAGTAGGTATTTCTATGTGCCAGGAAGTGGGAGTTACACCTGGGTCTGGTTGTTCAGAGTCCATTGCACTGACCAGTAGGCTACTCCTTACGCTTGCTTGCTGCTCTATTAAGAATGGTCATAACATCTGAAGCTGTCATAGAACCTGGTATCCACTGTCACTTTCACTTCTTAGGGGGGGGCGGAGGGTGTCAGTGACCACTGGTAGATTAAGGAGGGGTCATGCCTTTATCCCTCCGGCGGTCAGCTGCTCAATCAGGGCACCTTTTTGTACCCTGGACATGCTTGAGACAGGTCTAGATAAAAATGTCCTTCTTTTTTGTTTTGGACTTTTCTTCCCGTTCCATTATTGCTGAAAAAGTCCTAATTTGGGGCCCGCCCAAAACATGCCTCCAACACACCCCTTTGCGATATGGATGAACGTCCAAATTCTGCCTTTCAAAAATCGCAATTTGGATGTTTTAGGCAGATGAATTTTTTGGCCATTTTGAGACATCCATCTGCTCATAGTCATTTTTGTTGTCTTTACATAATACAAAAAGACTATCAGTAGAGGAGTCAACAATAGAAACCATATATCAATCTTCTAAATAGTATACATAAAAAAACACTGTTTAGAGGATAGATATAAGATTGCTTTTAAAAAATAGGCTAGAGTACTCAGGGCCAGTCAAACCCTTAAGCGGGGTAAGCGCCGCAGGGGGGCGCCTGCCTTCAAGGGCGCCGCTGCGCCGCCACACCACACTGCCCTTGGTGCTTTAAGTCTTTAATTTACCTCCGTTCCAGCAGCCGCATCATTTGAAAGCCCTGCCCCGTCTCTAGCCTTCCCTCCCTTCGTGAGTTCGTTCCGCAGTCCCGCCTTCTGACGTCATTTCCTCGAGGGCGGGACTGCAGAATGAACTCACGAAGGGAGGGAAGGCTAGAGACGGGGCAAGGCTGTCAAATGACGCGGCTGCTGGAACGGAGGTAAATTAAAGATTTAAAGCACCAAGGGCGGTGGGGGATGGTGGCGAAGGAGAATCGCTGGACAGGGGCAGGGTGGGAGAAGAGAGAAAGGAGATGCTTGGGGGGGGGGCGCAGGCGCCAATTCATAGTCTGCAGGGGGGCGCCAGAGACCCTAGGACTGGCCCTGAGAGTACTTAAAGCATAAGCCAGCCCTTTACACACCTTTGAGACTTCTAAGGTCCTCTCAAGGATCATCACTGTACCCTCTGTACCCTCATCAAAAGAAATTGTACGATGTGATACCCGCCAGTGAGCCTTCTCAGGAGTAGCCCATAAGCTCTGGAATTTACTCCCAGAGGGGCTGAGTGTAACTCGAGACTACCTCTACTTCAGGAAAAAGGTGAGAGCCTGGCTCTTCAAGCCTTTAATACATAGGGTGACTATACACTCATTCTGTACCTGGACTAGCTTGCTACACACACTGTAACTTAGATCAGTTCCTTATTTCTTGCTTAACTATACAAAGAACTTGCTTTGAGTTTAGCCAACCATCAAATTATCCCAACTGACTCTGTACCATGTATCTTGTTCCCTGTTCCCATCATATTTCTGCTCTTCGTCCCTCACCTATATGGTAAGCTGTATTGTAGAAAATCTTCTGCATCATATTTATGTTAGTCGAATGTTTTAATGCATACTTACTAGTATTATGCTTACATTGTATTATATTTCTGGTATTTGAATTCCAGTGCTGTTAAATGTGTATATTTTTTATACTATTTCATAGAGTTCTGTTTACTGTTTTCAAGTTTACCTCACTTATTATATTTAGTTTATTCTTGGTTATTTTACTATTGTTATGCTGTTAACAAAATTGTAGGTTTTATGTTAAATTGTACCTGCTTTACACCACCTTGGGTGAATCTCTTCATAAAGGCGGTTAATAAATCCCAATAAATAAATAAATAAAGTAGGTACATTTTTTTAGATTTTTCATATGAGCGCCTTGTTATAAAATCAGGCCCTTTGTGGGTCAATTCACCTAGGCTTGCTTTGCATAAATTATAGCTAACTATATGAGACAAGGAAGAACTCATGGTCACTGAAAAAGATGGGTGAAAGGCTGTAATCAGTCAATCACTTTTCTTTCTGCATGCTGTTCTATCATATACTTAAAGTACAATTTACAATATATATTAATCAAAGCTTTTCATCAGTCAAAAAATGTTTCTAAGCTTGCAAAAGCATATTTTAAATGGAAAATAATACATTTTTATTGAGAAATTCCAATCAGTTTTAAACTTTCATTTTTTCATTTCTGTATGTCATTATAAAAATTATGATCAAGTTATGCAATATTTCATCCATTTTCACTTCCAAAAAGGTGTATTATTTTATAAACAAACATATATGTAACACATGGTTAAGAAACTTTGCAAAATGGCAGCCAGGAGTGGGAAGAGATTTAGAGTAAGCACTTCTAGTTCAACATCATGTTATTTATTTTGTGGTTTGGCATCTCCATACATATTTCCTGTTTTATTTAATTCTAAGGATATATTTTTTCTAACGTCAGGGTATTACACATACCAGGCATTGTCTGGCTAAAGAAATATGCTCTTGAAAGATAACTGCTACTTTGGCAATGCATATAAAATGAAGAAATCCTTAGAAGAGATTACGTACATTAAAACTATTTTTAAGAGTCTTTTAGCTCTTTTCCAGTAAAAACTAATGACTGTTTTGAGGTTCACCTATTTGTTTCCAGCTATTTTTAGTGCATCTTCTTATGGAACTAGAAGCAATGGCATATTGGGATAAAGTGAGTATAAAGTAATGATAATAAAAAACATATCTGTGGAGACTGTGCAATCCATTGTGCCTGTGATATTCCAAGTGGGGGTTGAGGGTGGGCCAGCGAAACAACACAGCCAAAGATATATAAACAAAAATAAGTGGTTTATTAACTGAATCCACAGGGCCAGGAACACAAGGTGAAACGCCTCTGTAGTTCAGTAAATTCAGTCTCAAGCAGGCCTCTGGCTGGCAGGCCCAAAGCACAGTCTGTGGCTATTGGGGCTGCCATACCCCAAACACAGCCTGTAAGTTCTTCTTAGTTCTTCTCTGAGTTCCAGGTCTGGCTCTAGCCAGACCTCAGAGCGAGGCTTTCTAGTCTCAAATCAGGAAACAAAACTGGTTTACCTCAGCAAGGTCATGATCATTAGACATAAGTTGTAGTGGCATATGCTGGGGCGATCATAAGGTAGTACAGACTATCTGAGGGATCTTTTTTTTAATTCCTTACAGTGCCATAACCAAGTAAACATTAATCTGGCACCTTTCAAAATGTGCTTGATTGTCCTGGACTGTTGTAAGGATCCTTTCATGACCCTAATTAGACCAGTATGCTCCTGAATTTGGAGGGGAGCAATTCTATAAATGGAGCTCAAAAATGAGCACCAGAAAATGTCAATGTTAAGTGCTATTCTATAAAGAGTGTGTGCTCTTTATAGAATAGTGCTTAACGCCAGTTTCTGCACCCAAATCTGAAACCAGGTGTAAATTCAGGCACTCATTGGGCATGGAGAACCATTATTCTACAATACTACATGCAACATTTTGGAATACCCAGTGGCGTTCCTAGGGTGGCTGACACCGGGGTCGGATCGCCGATGCGCCCCCCCCCCCCCGGGTGCAGCGTGACCCCCCCCACCCCTGGCGTAAAGACACCTCCCCCTGGTGAAAGGACACCCCCCCGGGTGCATTTTTACCTGCTGGGGGGTGCCGTGCGTCTGTCGGCTTCGCTCGTTCCCTGCTCCCTCTGCCCCGGAACAGGAACCTGTTCCGGGGCAGAGGGAGCAGGGAACGAGCGGAGTCGACAGGCACGCGGCACCCCCCCAGCGGCATGCACCCGGGGCGGACCGTCCCCACTGCCCCCCCTTTGTACGCCACTGGGAATACCCGTGACCTGCCCATGCCCTGCCAATGGCCATGCCTCTTTTGGGTTGTGTGCTATGGGATATAGGCATCCAGCATCAAAGAATAGCACACAGCTAAAAGTGCTCACAAATCCTACTTGGTGTCAAGTAACATCAATAATTGGTTGATAGAGGTGGTTGAGATGAAAACAGTAATGGAATTCAAAAATGTGTGGGATAAACACAAAGAAATCCTGTTTAGAAGGAATGAATCCAAAGAAGCTTAGCAGTGATTAGATGGCAACACAAGTAGTTGGGAAGTAAAGGAAGTGCTAGGCAGACTTGTACAATCTGTGCCCTGATTGTGGCTGGATGGATTTGGATGGTTTGGAGTGGGAGTGGGGCTTCGATGACAACGTCAGAAGTTAGAGAACAAGGACAGTGCTGGGCAGACATCTATGATCTATGGTCTATGGCCTGAAAATGAGAAGGACAAATGAAGATCATGTATTTTTATGTGTAATATCACATCATACCTTATGCTATGAATTTATCTGTTAGACAGACTAGATGGACCATACAGGTCTTTGTATGCTGTCATCTGCTATGTTACTATGCTATGTTATGTTTCTGTATATATTATTCGAATTGGAAAGAATCTGAGCGGATATGGATCCCAGAGAGGCGAGATAATCAACATTATTTAACAGGTCAGGAACAGCTCCTGGCTGGTTAAATAGTGTATAACTAGATAGCCACAAATATTCCCACTGAACATTCCCGGTCAGCGCATAGTGGCTAACCAGTTATATCGCACTAATATTCAGTGTCAATTGGGCTGTTGAAATAGCAAGCCTATCTTTGGCTAGTTTAAACTTAACAGTCCAGCGCTGAATATTGGCTTGGCCAGTTAAGTTTAAACTGGCCAAAAATAAATCGGATATTCAATGTCAGTCACCATAAATAGCCTGGCATTGAATATCTAGTCTCCCCATCGAAAGTGGGAGTTAGCTGGGTTGCCTCCTATAGTCTGAATATTGGCCCCACTGTGTTTTATTTCCAAGGGAATAGGTTTACCTTTGCACATAAGAAAGGGCACACAGACACTGATAGGTACACATCTACTATAATAAAACTCACCCTCAACGTTCTGAGGACACTGACATCAGTGAAGCCAAGCCCTGACTTCCTTCAAAAAGGTTCGAAGGTTCATGGTGGTGAAACCACCAAAATCACTCCGGGCCCCGCCCTCGAGGGCGGAGCAATGGCAGAACAACGAAAGGGGTTGGCAGGGAGGGAGGGAGGCAGGGTGGAAATCGCTCCGGGTCCCGCCCTTGCGTCAAACGTCATGACGTTGGGGGCGGAGCAATGGCAGAACAACGAAGGGGTTGGCCAGGGAGGGAGGGGGTGGCGACGAAAACCTTGCTAGCGCCCGTTTCATTTGCTCTGAAACGGGCCTCTTTTACTAGTATGTATATAAGCACTGCCATACTGGGACAGACCAAAGGTCCATCATGCCCAGTATCCTGTTTCCAACAGTAGTTAATCCATGTCATCAGTACCTGGCAGGATCCCAAAAGAATAAAATAGACTTCATACTGCTTAGAATAAGCAGTTGATTTTCTTAAGTCCACCTTAATAACATAAGAGAAAACCAAATAGAGCAGATCTTAAGGAATGGAAAACCCACTGTCAAAGTCTGAAATGACTTTATTGAAGGACTCACTACACAACACATGGGGAAGGAGAATATGGATATAAACCATAAAACTATATGAAAAAATACTCCAATTAACTTAGGTAATATTAAACGATGTAATAAATTATTTCATTGGGAGGGAAAAGACTCATAGAGCTCTAGACACTATCAATGTCTAAAGAGCTAAATAGTCATTCATCGTCAGCATAAAAAAACCTCCCAGCCAAATAAACAATTGCAATAAACGTGAATTTTAAAGATTGTTTTTCAACTCTGTCTTGACCGACCAGTGCACTCGGGGTCTGTATTGTTGATTAGAAGTAATTATGTTTAAAAATGATTGTTTAACTTTGATTGTGTGAAAATAAGTTGGAATGCAGAAGATAAGACACAGCTCTAATAAGGACTTAAATGATTTTGAATATCAGGGGCATATATCTATCTATCCATCCATCAACTTTTTAAAATTTATTTAATTTGTAAAATCTGATTCTCTGGCAGTCATTTGTTTGCTTTTTGTTTTGGAAACTTATCAAATCTAATCTATCTATATATAATAGTAGTAGGGAGCTGTAAGTTGTTTGCTGCTGGAGGGTGGTGTGAATCAGTACTCATGCATGTATCGTCTCTGAACATTGATTGCTGAGGTGGATGTGTGGTGCTCATCCAATGGTCAGTGATGCAATGGTCCCTGGTGTAATTATATCACCAATGATTGTAAAATAGGGAGACATTCATGAACCAAACGGAAGCAGTGTGGATAGGCCTTTGAAGTCCTTCCAGCTTATTTCCTCTCTGAAGATAGTGCTCTAAAGAGAGAGGAATATTGGGTTCAGGTGAGGATGAGTGTTAGAGCTTGAAAGAGAAGACTGAAGGGTTGGGGTGAGGAATGTGGAGACTAGGAAGAGAAAGAGGAGAGAGCAAGCCTAAAGAGAAAGGTTAGAGGCTGTGTATAGAGAAAAAAAAGACTCTCACTGGTGACAGGAAAAAAAGAGGTTGAAAGTGACAGGGAGAGAATGAGACAGAAGATTAAGAGAGAGAGAGAGAGAGAGAGGGAGCGAGCGAGGGAGCAAGAGAGAGAGTGAGAGAGAGAGAGAGAGAGAGAGAGAGAGAGAGAGAGAGAGAGAGAATGGTAGGTACAGGAAGAGGAGATTGAGAGTGAGTGACTGGTGAGTTTAGGAGAAGAGTGAGAGTGTGCCGGGTTTGTGGTTGTGTTGGGATGAGGGTTGGTTCTGGGGAAAGATAGTATAGGGTGTGGGACCAAATGTTCAAGGTACAGGTCACATATGGTTAGGCTGGGGAGAACCAACATAGCAGATGATCACTAAAGGCTTCCCCAATAAATATTACTAGGCTTCAACTCATTTCTACTATTTTTGTTCTCTGTTACTATACATACTGCCAATCTGGGGAATCAACTACCAGTATCCTTGAGATCATGCCCCCAAAGCTCTCTCTCATTCTCCTCTTCCCTTCCCCACTCCAAGGCTCTCTCTCATTCTCCTCTTCCCTTCCCGCCTCCAAGGCACTCTGTCTGTCCCTCTTTCTTTTCTTTCCAGGCCTTTTCCTTCCCTTCTCCAGCTCAAGGCACTTACTGCCTCTTACTCATCTTTCCTTCCCATATCTTGCTTCCCTGGCAAGGCTCTCTCTGTTGTTGCTCACCCTGCCAAGCCACTGTTTATAATAGCAAGCCTTTATTAGATGCTGTTTCTACAGGGGAAATAGGTTAATTTGAAGTTCATCTTTTGTTTTTCTTCTCAAAACTATAGGTAAAGAATACTTTTGAAGTATATATTTTTTGAAGTTTGACTAAATAATGTAAATGAAAATATATAATACTTATTTTCTTCTGAATTAAACTGTGCAACATGCTATATTCAATGATGCTCTTTCTGTTCCAAGAGGCTATATATAACAAAATGTTGTGTAAGAAAGTTGTGCAATACAGCCCTGCATAAAGAATTTTGCCTCATTTCCAAAAACATAATTTATGATACAATATTTATCATACAGATGCTTGTTCTTATAAGGCAAATAAAGGGCATGACTCAGTATGTCTGGCTAAAACCTTGGAAGCATTCTTATTTTCCCCTTTTAAAACAGTAACTGAACATTAAAATATTCTTTCACATTAAATAATAGGTACGGATGCATATAGTACCGTGGTAGATGCTACACCCTATACAGAACAGAGCGTATGTATTGACCAGAATATGCAACCACATGGGATACATTGTGGTCTGCATTTAGGCGTAATCTTAATAGACAGGTGCCTTGAGTGCCACACCCCTCCAACTCCTGTGCTCCCTCCAGTAACTTAAAGTCACCTCCGCTCCAGTCTTCGCCTGGGCAGTGGTGCTCATAGGCTGCCTGTGGCAGCAGGACTTTCTGTCTGAACTATCCTGCCTCTCACAAAACAGGAAGCTGCATCAGAAGGAGCAGGATGGTTCAGAGAGAAAGTCTCGGTGCACGCTGCAGGCAGCCTATGAGTGCCACTGCTGTTGCCCGGGCAAATTCTATTCTATATGTGTTTTATATAATTCACTGAACGTACTCCTACATTGCAAGCATGGACATATTCACCAGCCCTAGAGTTGATGTAAATGTCCGTGCATATATTTTGCGAGTTTTCACGTAAATGATAGTATTGCATAATTTATGCACATACTTGTGTGCTCAGTCTGTGCGCACACCCATCATCAAAGTACACATCATCATGTTGATGTGTGTACTTTTATGCTGGTTGTTATTTTATAAAAGGTCATTACAGTGTGTATGTGGCTATATGTGTACATTAATAAATCTATACTTTACGGCTTAAAGTACACGCCCCCTTACAAAAATACCTTCAATATGGATAACACAGAGCAGTTAATTCCATCACAGTAGATGAAGTTAAATTTATCTTTATTCTCTGCAATGCAGTTAATGCATGGTAAGTGTACTGTCTCTGCATCTGAATTGGGAGATGTGGGGCATGCCCCCAAACACTGGTATTGGTCCAAATCGATTACTGCAACATTGAGTATTTGGGCTATAAAAAATATTTTTTAAGAAATTAACAATGTTATTGAATTCTACAGCTTGTTTAATTTTTAGAAGAGTGTCAATGTTTGACAGGGCGTCTCCATTGTTGATAAAATTGCATTGGCTGCCAATGTACTCATATACTGTTTTTAAGTTATCTTCAATGTTTTTTTTTTATTGTACATGGTCTTGTCCCAAGTTATATCTCATTTCTTATTCATTGGCCAGTTAGAAACACAAATCCCGAGTCAAGGAGTTTTTTAATACTTCATTATTCAGACTCAGGGAAAATATTATATAAGAGATTTTTTTTTCAACCATCTTTGCCTACCAGTGAGCTAGCCACTGAAATGAGCTTCCACTGGAAATCAGAGCTCAAAATAATTATATTAAATTTTATAAGCTATTGAAAACTTTTTTATTTAGAAAGTATCTGGGCCAGTAAACTTTGAATGAGGTGGTCATTGGTATGGTATTTTATCGTTCTTATATTTTTTATTGTTAGGGTTTTTATTGTATAATGTTCCTGAGTATGCCCAGTCTCTTGCTTTGTAACTTACACAGAATTCTGGAAGTATGTGTGGGATACAAATATGATGTAATGTAATGAGGAGGTTTGGAGTCATGGTGTATTAATATTGGCTACTGACATGCAGTAACTGCAAAATTTTAATGCAGTTTAGTAAAAAGGGCCCTACGACCAAATTATGCTGGGATACACAGTTATATGTTTTTATAAACATACTATACACAGTACAATTTCTTTTTCAAACTGTGATAACACGGTTTCATTTTTATTTCATTTTATTTCAGCATTTTCCAAGCTAATTGTCTGTTCAATGTGGCTAACAGATAACTCAGATTAAGACATGTAACATGTTACAGATCGGGTTAGGGTCGGCGTGGGCCTTGGTCAGGGTTGTAATGTTCAGGCACTGTTGTGTATTGTCCAGTGGTTTGTTGACTAAGTGGAATCGTTTTATTAGTATTGTCTGAAGAAGTGAACTTTGACGTGTTTTTGGAATGCGAGATAGTGGTTAATGCATCTAATCATTTTGAAAATGATACCAATTATAAACTTGTCAAGCAATGTTCAATATAGCACCTTTTCTCAAATTACAGGGTGATTAGTCAAATGTCACAAAATACATACAACCTCTGCTATAATATTCCTATACACATCTCTGCCATTCAGTCTCACACACTCTAATCATCATCAGTTCAACAATTTTCTCACTCTTAAACAGCTTAATTTTTAAAATACTTTTATCAATTTTCAATACAAACTCCAAAAAGGTAGCTTGACAAATACTCATCTTTCAGATCTTTAAATGAATCAATAGGGGATCACTTTCTAACATAGGCCATGTTTTGCTATTGCAGTATCAAGGAATTTTCCTTAACTAACTGGTTCCATCAAAGGTAGAATTAAGAGATGAGAGATAGTGAGGGGTTGCAGGAAGAATTCACCTGAAGAAGAATTAATCATTTGTGAACTGTTTGTAGAAGTGGATGAGGAGCTAATGTTGATGATCAGTGCTGGTTGTATTCCACAGTAAAAAAAAAAAAAACAGCTATGTATCTGCGGCAAAGAAAAATTTTGTCTTTGAATGAAGAATTGCTCAGCCAGTTTTTTCACTTTACCATAAACAGATTTACTACTGTCAGTGCAAAGGTAGCTCCCATTGAGGGGCATAATCAAACAGCAGCCGCTAGCACGGCTTAGTAAACAGGGGGGATCATCTGTACACACCACATTGAAGTCAAGTACTCCACAGTTGGGATATTGTATATGCAAGATTGGTGGTTGAGAGTCCCTTCTTTATTTTTTATAGGTGGCAAAAAATGGCCTTAGCACATGGGAAAGACCCATATAGGGGGTACACTAAGGCCACTTTTTACTGCTGCTTAGTAAAAGAACCCCTAAAATATCTGTATATCGCTGAATTTCACATTTTAGTACACAAAGCCCCATTTGGGGATGTTTATACTTAGTACATAATCCTCTTAGATTAAAAAATATATATTTTGCAAGACAAGGCTTGTTAGCTCATAGTGACCTCTATTCAATAAAAGTGAAGGCTTTGAAAAAATTCTATAAACCTCCAGAGGACAGAACTGAATATCCTCTGGACATCATAAATATGATTTCTGCAGCTTTAAGAAAAGATGGCACAGGACAACTATCTCCACATATCTGGCTATTTATGTGGCTCATGAATATTGCAGACTAGAGACCAGTGTGTCTGCCGACTTGACCCCTGCCGGGTGCAGTGCAACCTTGTTTGTTGAACTGAACAATTCAGTGTGAACAATACTGTAAGTCCATTCCTTATCTTAACTTCACACACTGTGTTGGGCTAGGAAAGATCCTTCGGGATAGTGTGGTTGTATATGGGAGATTAGGGCCCAGTAGCTCTTTACTCACTTTCTCTTGATGGCATGAACAAATAGAGAAACATACATTTTTATAAACCATACATTTAACATGGTCTCGCCAGAGAAAACTCCAGTTCTACAGTCTAACTGAAAAGAATAGGCATATTAAACCTATATGAAATGGAAGCTTCAGTGATTCATTATTTAATAAGATGTGATCACACAGAATATGTAGATTTTTAAATATCGAACTGAAAGAGTTGATGAATGCGAATTGCATGTTTGACACTATTTATTATTATTTTTTATTGCATTTTGCTGTTGTATTATACCCAGTATTGGTCTTATGATGGAAAGAGTGGATGATAAGCTTGGGTATTAAATTAAATTGAATTAAATTTAAAAGGCAGCAGATGTTTCATACAATCAAAATTTAGAAACCTATAATTAAATCCACAACTGATCCATTTTGTACTTTGTGAAATCTACTGGCTGGAGTATTCAATGTTTCAGGCAGAACATTTCTGGGGGGTTTACTGTATGCTACTTTAGAGGGTATTTTGAAACATGAGACTGAAAGTCAAACAAAGCGAAATTCCAAGAATACAAATATATTAATGTAATATTCCATGGAATGGCTATTACTGGAGTGATAGACTTTTCCATTACCCTGGGGGGAGGGAAGTCTCTGCCAAAGGGCTGGAGTGGTAGGATGTCCCTGAGTGGGAGGAAGCCCAGCCCATGGGGAATGGTTTTGAAATAAAATGCAGAGAAATAGTGTCCTGGTACTGCAGAGCGACGGGGGAGGAGTTTGGAAGGACATAAAACTAAACCTAAGCCTTTAGGGGGTCTTTGGTTGCCTACAGGTTTGGTTGCCTGTAGAGAGAGAGAGAGAGAGAGAGAGAGAGGGGAGTCCTAAAATTTGGAGAGATTCACTGGCTGTGAGAGGCAGGTTGCGGCTCCAATAAGTGGCGGGCTCAGCATGGGAGCAGGGGACTGGAGCCAGGAAGAGCTCGTCCCAGAATCAGGGTGGACAATAGATGGGGGTCACTGCTGGAGAAGAATCAGATCGAGAGGGGTCTGAGCCTGCCAAAGTAAACCAAGGTAAAGAAGAGGAGTACAACCTTTGGGAATAATATCTCTCTGCAGGTTAGGCATGGGCAGGAGAAGCTGTAAATACCTGTAAATATAACATTAAGCATATTGTAAACATAATTCAGAGAAGTGTAAAAGACAGTTCCCCTTTGGGAATAAACAAGGAATACATTGGATTGATGATTTGTCAGTTGCTGTTTGCCTGTTGCAAGAGTTCAAATAAGGAGTTTGCATTTGTTTGAGACTTTTTGAGTACTGCCTGGTTTGTGGAAGAGAGAGAGCTGAGGAAACCAAGCAGCTCTAGAGGATAAAGCATAGCCTCTCAACCCCCCCCCCCCCCCCCCGGAGTGCTATTCCGGACCATTGATCCACTCCCAAGCTCGACTGCATATGTGCTGGAACTGATGAGTGAGGGGAGATTGGCCCTGAATGTGGAACTGAACTGAGATCTGTTTTGTGGCCCTTCGCCGGAGCTAACGTATGGGTGAGACCTAGGTTATATTAATATCAACAGAACTGGAAGAATTCTACAAACCCCTGGACTGTACACTACTTCTGATTTGCGAAGCTTTTAAAAATATAAATTTGGGTCTCATAATTATTTTGAGGCCTTTTTACTAAGCTGCAGTAGATGCCAACATGCAGGGTCGCTGGGAGGGGGGGGGGGGGGCAAGATTCCCCCGGGCTCAGCCTCCAATGCGTATGTGTGTGTGTGTGTGGGGGGGGGGGGGGGGGGGCTCAGCACCAGAAATAGAAAAGCTGCTTTCTTCAGGCTTCCGGTGGCAGGTACAGGTAGAAGGCTGGATTAGTCTCCTGCTCCTGTGTGCCGGGTTATCGCATTAACTCTGCTCTGCCAGCCACATCCTGCTTCCTACGTGACATTCTTCCTATTTCTAAATAGGCAGAAGGGGATGCGGCAGGAAGAAGGACCCGTGGCTGGCAGAGCAGAGTTAATATGATAAACTGGCACACAGAAGCAGGAGACAGACCGAGCGAGCAGTAAGCTACTGTCAGGTGGTGGTCCAGGAGGGGTGGGGGGCCCAGGGGGGTGTCCTCGAGATTGTTTGCCCTGGGACCAGTTTAATCTCTTGGCGGCCCTGCTAACATGTGCCTAATGCAGCTTAAAATGATGTTCTGTGGGATGTGCTCAGGCATCCTGCGGTAATTGACAAATCAGCGTGCACTAAAAACTTTTTTTTTTTTCAGGAGACATGTCAGGGAGCAGAGAGTGGGTGATCTTGTGCTAACCAGATAGTGTGCGAGCCCTTACCACTTTCAAAATGGGTGGTGGTAAGTTGCACCTGCAGCAATTTTTAAAAAATGGCTGTGCGTTAATGGCAACATTAGCGCATGGCCATTAACACAAAAACAGAAAAAGGCCATTTTTACAGCTACGGGAAAGACCTACATAAGTGGCGTGCTAAGGCCACGTTTTGCTGCAGTTTAGTAAAAGTGTCTCTCTGTGATCTCTGGGCTCATGAGGTCTGCAGGTTACTCTTGCAGCCACTGTGATCATTTGTTCTATAACTGGAACCTTTAAGACACTAGTTTAGCACTTGGGTTGGTAAGGAGTAATCCTGGCATATCATCAGAGGCAGAAAACTTCCTGGGCAGCCTAAGGCTCAAATAGCAGCAGCAAAGGTACAGAAGGGTAGACAGAGTTCAAAAGTTATATTTAGGGGACATCATAAAACTACTGCATTAAAATGGATTGACTTGGAGAAAGGACAGTGTAATAATAATAATAATAATAATAATAATAATAATAATAATAATAATAATAATAAAAAAGGTCTGTATTAAATAAAAGAGAAGGATTGACTGCCAATAGAGGTAGGTGAGTCATAAAATTTGATAGGCAAATGTCATGCCAAGGAGTCTGATTTGGGTTTAGATCTAAACATGAACCAAGTACCAAACAACAATGAAATAAATACTTCCCCAGGCTCTGATTTACTCTCTGCCTTTGCTTATTCTTTCTTTTCTTTGACTCAGTTTATATATATATATATATATATATATATATATATATATATATATATATATATATATATATATATATATATATATATATATCAGTGCATAAAATATCTGTCTCTCTATCTGTCCAGGGCAATAGAGCTCTCTAAAGAGATGAAAATGGGAACCTCTCAGATGAGTTTGAAGACTATTAAAAATTGGCTTAGAATTTTTTGAGAAGGCAGCACTCTCCAAAAGAAGCTGCAGAATGCTGGTAACTGATTCATTCCAAAAGCACAGTCGGTCCATTAGCTTGATTAAAAGTGAGATAAGCAGAGGCACACATACTTCTCCCCACACATACACCTCCACATTCACACACCCTGACCCACATTTACATCCTCTCTCTCCCCCCACTCCCTAATCCCCATACTCCAATCCATACTTCCCATACTTTCTCTCACTCTTTATATATTCCATTCACACTCACCCACACACACCTCCTTCCCTACCCATACTCGCTAATGCTCTAACATACCCTTCCCACATACACCCCCACACATCTCACACTATCACCCTTTTATATATCTCCCATATAGAAACCGAGAAAACTGTAGGCAGATAAAGACCATATGGCCTATCCAGTCTGCCCATATATGCCTTCTACTCTCCCTATCACTCCCTTAGAGATCCTATGTACTTGTCTCAAGCTCTCTTGAATTTAGATATTGTTTTCCTCTCCACCTTCTCCACTGGGAGTTTGTTCTATGCATCCACCACCCTTTTAGTAAGGTAGTATTTTCTTAGATTACTCCGAAGTCTATCCCCTTTCACCTTCAACCTATGCCCCCTCATTCCAGAGCTTCCTTTTCATCGAAAGAGGCTTGCCTCCTGTGACATTTATGCCACAGAGGTTTTTAAATGTCTCTATCATATCATTTGCCTGTCTTCTGAAGTGTACATATTGAGATCTTTAAGTCTGTCTCCTTACACTTTGGACTGGATTCAGTAAATGGTGCTCAAAATTTGTCACTGAAAAAATGGTGCTGAATGGTATCCCTTAACAGGCCTTCGGGGATTGGTGCCCTTTATAGAATAGCATGTAGCACCGGGATCCACACTGGGTGCGAGGAGTTACACTAATTGAAACTAGGTGTAAATCCCGACATGCAATTTGGGTGTGGATCCGCCCTATTCTATAATACTGTGCACATTTTAAGGGGATGCCCCTGACCTGCCCATGTCCCTCCCATGCCCCTGCTCATGCTCTTCCCGTGGTCACACTTCCTTTGCAGATCTGCACGGAACATTTAGGTGCTATTCTATAAAAGGTAATATATTTGTGTGGATCTGCCGTTTCTGCCTTGTTTTGGCACCTTGCATCTGTTAGAACACTTTTCTGTGCTGAAAATTCAGCATGAAAGTAGTGCCAAACATATGGTGCCATATATAAAATTCACCTGTTTATGACAAAGACCACTGACCATTTTAATAGCCACCTTCTGGACAGACTCCATCCTATTTATACTTTTTTGAATGTGTGATCTCCAGAATTGTACACAGTGCTCTAAATGAGGTCTCAGTTGAGACTTTTTCTTGCTGGCCATTCTTTTCTCTCTACACCCTAGCATCCTTCTGACTTTTGTTTTTGTCTTTTCTACCTATTTGGGCATCTTGAGATCATCAGATACAATCATCCCCAGGTCTCATTCTTCTTTCATTCATAGAAGTACTTCAGCCTCTATACTGTACCATTCCCTTGGGGTTTTGGAGAAAGGCAGATTGTGAACCATGGAAGCCAAGGTTGAAATATCACTTCTTTCACTGAAATTCTTTGTGACGTTGGGCAAGTCACTTCATCCTTCACTGCCTCAAGTACAACTTACTGTAAGCTCATTTGGGCAGGGAAATAAATCCTGTACTTGAATGTAACTGACCTTGAGCTCAGATATTCGGCCTGCAGTGGTAAACAGCTTGCAAGCCGCTCACAGGCATAGACTGAATTAATCCCAGATATTCAATACCCGGGGCATGTCCAGCCTCTAGCATTGAATATATGGGTTAGTGTGGCAACCCGGAAGTTAACTGGGCATCGGCCGATATTCAGACTGGTGCTCAGTTAACTCGGTAGATAAAGTAACTGGATCTGTTCACTTCATCAGTTAGTGGACTGAATATTGTTGCTACCTAGTTAAGTGCTGGCTCCACCCCAGACCATCCCTAACTTAACTAGTTAGTGCTTTGGTAGTCAAAGGGGATATTCAGCAGTTTTAACCGGTTAAGGGGCCCTTTTACTAAGCCATGGTAGGATCTACACACATGCAGCGTGCACCCAAATGAGACTATGGCCAGGCCAGCATGCCCCCGGCGGTAATTTCAGATTGTGTTTAGCGTTTGAGCCCTTACCGCTAGATCAATGGGTGGTGTTAAGGGCTCAGGCCGGTTTCAGACATGCAGTGGATTCAGTTTTATCGCATGTCCTTTTTCCGTCACATTAAAAAAAAAAACAACCCTTTTTTGCAGACACAGTAAAAACTGGCCTGGCACACACCTAATATACGCGCCTACACTGCCGCAGGCCACTTTTACCACGGCTTAGTAAAAGGGTCCCACATGTCACCGAATATCCAGGCATGGCCAGCTCATCAGGGTTTAACCAAGCAAGAGCCTCTCTTAACCAGTTGAACCCTTTTTGAACATCAACCCCCAAAAGTTTAAATCCAGCAGTAACCAAGTACCCCATTTGCAAGTGGAGATAAAAAATATTTTATTTATCTTACCACCATCATACATGTTTTCAGCTGTGAAATTTTCAATAGCACTCTGTGATGCTTTTTGGGAAAATATTGTACCTGGCTTCTGTTAATCATTAATATTATGCTGTTCAAGTTTAGGCCTCCTGTTTCATGGCTTGGTGAAGAAGGTCATGGTACAATAGGAGCTGTAGTCTTGATAAGCGCTAGTTGTGTTTGCATATGTCAGAGTGGCCTGTGAATGCTAACAACACAAACAAGACACAGCTGCTTCTATTTACTCCCATGCTTGCACTAAACAGTACAAAAGCGCTGTTATTAATTACCCGGTTACATACTGGCTACTGACACGTTCTCCTCGGAGCTTTTCATAAATACACCATGACAAATAAACTGTTAATGACTTTGCTTATTATCAGTTAGTCTTCTGCACATTGGGATTAACAATTTTGCCATTAAGCAATGTATCTAATAACTGGCAGCTGTAAAAGTTTGCAAGAAGTATCAATTAATTAGCAATTATCTATGAAGAGGAAAACATAATAAGGGTGTAAACAAGTGATGTGAGCAAAGTGAGAATATCTAAAAAAAAAAGGGGGGGGGGGAAAACAGCTAGAGGAAAACTTTAAAACAAGTGCACAGACAAGCAAGAAAAAAAAAAAATCTTCCTCTGTTCAAGTTCTCATCAGCCATTTTAGGTTTAGTGAAAAAGCAGATGAAGCAGACATTGTGTTTTGGGGTTAATGGCTTCGTTTTTTTCCCCAATTCTTGTCATGCACCATACAGTATTCTGAAAAATAGAAAGAAGAATGTGAAAATATAGCTTGTTGATGTAAGGCCTACAATGAATTTGAAAAATTGAAATGACTAAACACATAATTAAAACAAATGGTTATTCACATGAAGAATGCCAGTGACAGCCAGGATTCCATTCCATGGGGCAGCACTTTACAAAACCAGAACACTGTACCAGTGATTTCATAGTAAGAATCCTGAAAGGTAACTTTAAACAATACAGGAACGTAAGACCTTTGAAGTCAGAATGATTGAATATTTTGACATCCAACAGACAGTACTTAACAAAGATCTGGGTTTTCTAGCCCATTATAAACCATAAAGTTGTATTGCTCTGTTTGTCACCCTCCTCTCACCTATCCATCCCCATCCTGTTGGACTATCACTGAAATGCTTTGATGTTCCCATGCATATCTCCTATCCACCCCCACCCTGTTAGACTGTCACTGAAATGCTTTGATGTTTCACTTATATATACTGTCATCTACCACATTTGCTTATTTCTGATCTGACGAAGAAGGGCAACCTTCGAAAGCTAATCAAGAAATGTATTAAGTTATGTGCAATAAAAAAGGTATCATCTTATTTTCTTTTCCATGTTTTATTTTATTTCTATTGATTACCTTTAAAAGTGGACTAACACGGCTACCACACCTCTCTACTCGAAATACATGAGGTAATTCTATAAATTGGTGCTTAGATGAACACACAATTTACACGTGTCATAGGTGCCCATAATTGTTAGTTATGTGCTGATATGCACTAGGGGCTATTTTATATTATAAAGTGGAATCTAAATTTATAGTGTGTAACTGCAGAAGGGTATGTACATGGGCAGAGCATTGGTAGGTCATGGGCATCATGATAAGGAGGTGTCTTAGTGGAGGAGTAGCCTAGTGGTTACAGCACCAGTGTTAACCTTCAATGGTGGCCGGTTCAAATCCCATTGCTGCTCCTTGTGATCTTGGGTAAGTCACTTAACCATCCACTGTATTATGTACAAAGAAATTTAGATTGTGAGCCCTCCAGGGATAGAGAATTACCCAGTGTACCTGAATGTAACTCATCTTCAGCTACTAGTGAAAAAAGTGTAAGCAAAATCCAAATAAATAAGGGGCCTTTTTACTAAGCTGTGTAAGCGTCTACGCGTGCCCAATGTGTGCAAAATGGAGTTACTGCCCGACTACCACGTGGCTCTTGCGGTAATTTCATTTTTGGCGCATGTCTGATACATGCATATGAAAAATATTTTTTCTTTTCGGGCATGGATAATGGATGCGCGTCAAGTGGCATTTGATGCGCATAGGTCATTCCCGCCCAGATTCTTTACCAGTAGGTCAATGGCTGGTGGTAAGGTCTCAGACCCAAAATGGACGTGTGGCAATTTTGGCAAAAAAAAGAGGCATTGTTGTAGGCGCGCTGAAGAATAATTCTGTGTGTGCACAAAACACACATCTACACTATCACAGGCCATTTTTCAGCACACATTAGTAAAAGGACCCCTAAGAGTAGCAGATGGAAAAGCCAGGAATAAAACCCTATTTTATAGAGCAGCTGTCCTTCCCTACTGAAAACAGAACCTTTAAGGGGGAAGGGGAGGTGAAAGGACTGCATCTGAAAGTGGAGAGGAAAATCCTCATTGGAGTCAAGGGGAAAGGAGGGAGGCCAATGTCCCGCTCATGGTTCCCTTACATTTATGCGCTACACAAGTTAGGTACCCTGTTACAGAATAGCGCTTTTTAATGTTTTATTATTTTTGTAGACGACAATATGTTGCAATTGATTCCTATATCAAAACATATATATTGGTAGATCCTCTAGATGAAAATATTTAAGAAGACGACAAGAGTTCTTGAATAATGGAATAGAATATATACAAGAATGGATAAATGCAGATAAAGGGCATGAGCAAAAAATTATAAAACTAATAAGAATATGAATACTGTATAGGACCCTTAGTAAAGACAGCAATTACATAAATCAAATAGTTACTACAACCACTGCTACTATGGTATATATAAGGTGCGTGCAGTGCTTCATAGGTACATAAAAGAGATGGTCCCTGTTCAATAGAGCTTCTAGTCTACTCAAGAGATGGGCACTGAGGACAGATGAACAGTAACGTGGTAACATCTATCCTGCAGTTCAGTCAGGATGTTAGGCCAACATTTCCTTTCTGCTCTTTTTCCCTTGCACCCAATAACAAATGGTTAAAGAACAAGGGAATCTGGAATGGAAATCAGCTACAGTTACTGAATTGAAGGTAGTAGATAAACACCCCCATGCGACACACCTTTCACAACCTGTGAAACCCACATTCTGGCTAAGACATACAAACTATTCCAGAAGTGGAATTTTGAGAGTGATGGAAGAGGTAGGTTGGGAATTGAAAGCAGTGTCAAAAAAGAGAGTTTTTAGGTGAAATTTGAATGACGTGTAGGGTAAGATGAAAGAAGATAGATAATGGGAAGCTGCAGAATGAATACACGTACCTGAGCACAAGAAGTGTGATTGAATATAGAGACACATAGATCACAATAGCCAAAAAAGACTACCTGGCCCATCCAGTCTCCCCATCCACATCAACTGCTCATCTCTTCATTCCCTTGCATCCCCCCCCCCCCCCCCCGAGATCATCTGTACTTGTCCAATGTATTCATGATTTTAGATACTATCTATGTTGCCACCACTCCACTGTGAAGCTGTTCCTTACATCCACCACCTTTTATGTAAAGAAAGATTTCCATATTTATTTATTTATTTGATTTGTATAATCTGCCTAGGAAGAGTATCGTTTAAGGTGGCTCACGAGTAAACACTTGTAATAAAATAGACAAATAAAATTTAGATTCCTTCTAAGTCTACCTTCTTTTACCTCCATTCTAAGACCTTTCATTCTAGAGCTTTTCTTCTGTTGAAAGTGGTCTGTCTCCTGTGCATGTACATCTTGGAGGTATTTAAATGTCTCTATTGTATCTCCCCCATTGCTCCTTTCCTTCAGGTTATACATCTTTAAGTCTGTCTCCATATGCTGTATGATGAAGATCTTTGATCATTTTAGTAGCCTTCCACTGAATCAACCCAATTTAGTTTATATCCTCTAGAAGATGCAGACTTCAAAAATATGCTCCAAATTAAGTCTCATCAGAAACTTTTACAGAGACACTATCACCTCCTATTTCCTGTTGACCAAACATGTATCCTCCTGGTTCTTGCTATCACCTTATCTATCTGTTTGGCCATGTTAAGATTATCAGATATGATCACCCCCAGATTCCATTCTAGTTTTATGCATTGAAAAACTTCACTACCTATATCAGTGCTTCTCAACATACTGTAGTCTTTGAGGCACACCTAGTCCCATCAGGTTTTCAGGATATCCACAATGAATATTCATGAGATGGTTTGTAAATCTATCTCATGCATATTCACTGTGGATATCCTGAAAACTTGATTGGACTAGGTATGCCTCATGGACTGGTTGGAAAAGCATTGACCTATACTATACAGCTTCCTTGGATTTTTGTAGCCCTACGTTTTTTAGCAATACATCTTAGCTGCCAAATTTTAGACCATTCTTCAAGCTTCACTAGACCATTATGTTTTCACACCTTCCTCTGCAGATTTGGGTATCATTTGTAAAAAGGCCAGTCTTTCTTGATTGCAATATTGTTTATGTAACTGTTGAAAAGAACTGGACCAAGGAATGATCTCTGCAGCACACAACTTTCCTTAGAAAGAACACCATTTACTATTACCCTTTGCTCTCTCCTAGTCAACCTATTTATAACCAAGCCTGTCACCTTAGGGCCCATACCAAGGGCATTTGTTTTTTTAGTCACTCATATAATACTGCATCAAGGCCTTGCTGAACTCCAAGTATACTGCATCTAATGGTCTCTGATCCAATTCTCAGGTCACACAGAGAAATTGATAAGATTCCTTTTTTTATTATTTTATTCATTTATAGATTATACAACTCAAAAAGAGATGATTAAGAAATTTGAAAATAACAACTTAAATCGATTATCCTTATTAACAATTAAACTGAAATAAATATTTCACTTTCGACCATTATACTAAGGCAATTTTGATCCAAGAAAAGGAAAAAAAGTCAAATAGTAATTTAAAGAAATTAGAAATTAAAAAAAATTTAGTTACTGCTTCCCACCAAGCCTCCTCAAGCCTATCATACAGTGTGCTGTTAGTTAACAATTACATTAACATCCTCTTTAGTTAACAAAAATTCCTCTAACTGCTTAGGATCAAAGAATTGAAATTTCTTAGATTGAAACAATATTCGGCAAATACAAGGAAATTTAAGTACAAAATTAGCCCCAAGGGCTAAAGTCCTCGGGCACAGGGCCAAAAAGGCCCTGTGCCTTTTCTGAGTTTCTCTAGAGAGATCAGGATAAATTCTTATTTTAGATTCTAAAAACAGTGAATCCAAATGTCTGAAGGAAAGTTTCAAGACAGCATCTCGGTCCATCTCCAGGGCAAAAGAAACCACCACAGTAGTTCTCTGAGTGATAACTTCCAATGAAGATTCTAAAAATGATGTCAAGTTCATGCTGTCTCCTGTTTGCGGTTGAGAAGTTCCACCATCCAATTTTCTGTTACTTTGTAAATACTGTGCCCGAACTATAGGAGGCAGTGAATCACTTGGCATCCCTAATATTTCTGCCAAGTATTTCTTCACCATATCTATTGAGGATATTAAGGGGGATCTAGGAAAATTAGTTTGTCTCAACTTAAGTTTTCTAGATTGATTTTCCAAATATTCTAAATGATGAGGTAAAATTTCTATCCCTTATTGAGACTTGTCCCTGAGTTTCTAATGTTTGTTATTTTTCCCCTAATTGTTTTATCCCAGAGATTTGTCTGTACCTGCAGGAGGACTGCTTCAGACAATACTTTTATTTCAGCAGTATTTTTAGCAGTTATTTATTGCAGAGAGGAATGTAATGTAAAAGTCAAATCTCAGAGTGACTCCATTGTCACTACGGCAGGTTTAACCAAAGTCCCCAGAACAGAAGCAGGAGGGGGAGCGCTCAGAATCTGGTTCAACATAATCACAATTTGTGAAGGCATAGTTTGTGGGGAAATTCGCTCTTCCATCAAGCCAGTCCTAGGCATTTCTGTCGGCGTAGGCAGGTTCCCTCCCTGCTTGTTTGCATCCCCATCTGGAGTCCAAGTTGCAGGACCCACCTCCGCATCTATCCCTCTTGGCAGTGGGGGAGCCGCACGCTGAATGGGGCTCAAAGAAACCCTGTTTACACTGCTGGCCAACTCAGAAACATCTGCGCCAATAGCAGGAGAGGAGGCTTGCCTGGGACCCATCGTCATCCCAAACTGCTCCAATGTCGGTTGCTGCTGGAGGTAGGTCCCATTGGGGGTAGAAGGAATATCCCGCACTTGCCTCTCCTTTTCCCCATATCACAGAAGATTCAGAGATCCTTCGCAGTGTTTGCTTGGAGATAGTCTGGGCGCGTCTAAAGCAGTAACTCACTATGCGGCCATCTTGGATCCTCCGATAAGACTCCTTTTATCAAGACCTACCGTTGTAATTTACTGGATTTCACAAACTGCATTCAGAATCTGAATTATGTTCTGTTTTACCAGCAATTTTGTTAATTTACTCACCTCCAAAGTCAGACTAGCCTGTCTGTGGTTCCCAGCCTCTACCTTACTTCTGGGTTTGTGAAAAGAAACATCAACATTTTCTAATCCACAGTCTTGCAGAACCACATATAACTCAGAAGAAGTATTGAGATGATAAAACAGTGGAGTTTCCAGAAGTATCCTAAGTTGCCTTAATATCCTCCTGTATGTCTGTATGGCCATACCACTTTATCTACTCTTAGTTTACCTAACTCCTCTCAAGCAGAGTCTTCAGAAATTGTTAGTTGTCACTTCCATTCCTATTTGTAGCAGTTTTCTGTAGTTCTAATCTTGACCCTTTCTCAGTAAACAGAAATACCTGTTTAGCAATTCTATTTTAATATCATCAGCCTCTACATATTCTTCCCTTTAACCTGAGTCAATATTGTAACTTGAGAAGAGGGCTACATAGTAATAGTGATGAAGGTGTAAGATAAGCCAAACAGCAGACTGTTGAATGGACTGAAGGGGTGACAGGTATGTGCAACTTTCTTTAAATGTCAACTTACTTTCTAACCCTTCATACTCTCTTACCTATTGTTCCATCTTTGCTTATACCCTACACTGTCAATTAAAATGTTCTATTACGTATTGTGTTGACATTATAAGTAGTATACTTTGTATTATTTGAATATTTTTACTGCTGTAATTGTCTATTGCTCATGTTTGATTTATTCTTACTGTATACCGCCTTGAGTGAATTCCTTCAAAAAAGCAGTAAATAAATCCTAATAAATAAATAAGTAAAATGGGATTCCTGCAAAGAATAAGTTGCAGTAGTCTAAGGAGCTTATTTTTGAAGCATATAGATATCTACAAATGCCCAAATGGACGTCCATGTTCTTGAAACGTCCAAATCCTGATTTTGCAAGGGCACAAAAGGAAATCCAACACTGTAGTATATCCAAATAGCAAGTGGGTATGTTGTGGGTGGGACTAGGGAGGACCCAAAATCAGGATATCCAACTGTGGTAACTGAACAGGAAGAAACATCCATGTTTAAGAAGAAGGAGGCCCTAAGTTAGACCTCTTTCAGTCATGTCCAGGGTACAAAAAGGTACTCTGGTTGAGCAGCTGACCATGACCAGTGGTTGCTGTCCCCTTCCTTCTCCTCTGAAAGTGAAACTGAAAATTGATACCAGACTCTATGACAGCATCAGCAATTATGAGCATTCTTAGCAAACCAGTAAGCAACTTTGAGGAGTAGCTTAGTGATTAGTGCTGTGGACCTAACACCAAGGTACCCAAGTTCAAATCCTACTTCTACTCCCACGTGCTACAGACAACACAGGCAACATTTTAGCTCTGCTTAGCAAAAGAGCCCTTTAATTAAGGGCCAGTGGTGGCCAGTATTTTGCTGACTACCGCAGGCTTTGGACACAGATATTCAATGATGGGCTATGTTTTGGCACCGGCATTGAATATCCAGGCACACACAACTGGATAAGACTTATCTGGTTAAGTAAGATAATCAGCACTTAACTAGTTACAGTGAACCACATGTAGTGAACTTTTTACAAAGGCATGCTAGCATTGTTAGTGCATGGTAAAAATAAGTGTGCATTAAACACTAGAGATGCCCATATATTCCTTGAGCATCTCTAACATTTAGCATCATTTAAATCATTCGTTTGCGCTAACAACACTACTGTGCCTTTGTAAAAGACCCCCATAGATAGGACTGTGTTTTCCCCCTAATTCTACAAAGTTGCCAAAAATTACGTGCGCAAATTTGGGTGTATGCCCAATTTGTGAGCACAATTTAATTGAATAACGAGCAAATAATAGACTTTTAAACAAGCAATTATTGGTGCTAATTGAAATCAATTAAAATGTACGCATGTAATTTTAGGTGCGTGCCTCAATTTTATGTGTGTCCCAGAAAAGGAGGCATGGAAATGGGAGGATCATGGGTGTTTTGAGGCAGAGTGTGGGCGTAGATTCCAGTTACGCACACAATTATAGAATAAGGGGGTTGTACACATAAATTTAGGTGGGGCATTTGTACCACGTTTTCAATGGTGCAAATGGATATGCCTCCATTTACACGTGACCACTGCACTTAAGTGTTATTCTATAAACCGCTCCTATTTTTAGAGGCAATGGACTAGCACTTATGCATTTCTTTCTGCACCAAATTTTTAGGCGTGATTTATAGAATTCTCCTCTCTATGTGGTCCTATTTTTTGGTAAACATTTTATTGTATACAAAACTGCCAATGACAAAGTACCAGTGGCGTTCCTAGGGGGGCTGACACCCGGGGCAGATCGCCGATGCGCCCCGCCCCCCTGGGTGCAGCGCAACCCCCCTTCGGCAAAAGGACACCCCTGGCGAAAGAACCCTCCCAGGTGTACGCCGCTGGAGGGGGTGCCACGCGCCTGTCCGCTTTGTTTGTTTCCATGCTCCCTCTGCCCCGGAACAGGAAGTAACCTGTTCCGGGTCAGAGGGAGCACAGAACAAAAGTAGCAGACAGGATCGCGGCACCCCCCCCCCCCCCAGCGGCGTGCACCCAGGGCGGACCGCACCCACCGCCCCCCCTTTAGTACGCCACTGCAAAGTACCAACAGTACAGCCAATTAGCTAGACAAAAGATTAGAAAGAACAATCCAAGAGGCAGCAACCAACCAACAATATACAGGCACCAAAAAAGGAAAATCCATTAACTGAGAGCACCAAGTCATCCCTCCCACTTCCTCATAAAAAAAAAAAATAATTAAGCTTTCAATATACGACTGTGGGCCATGGGTGTTAAGGAATCCCCAAAGGGTTCCCAAATTATACAGAGATATTTTCCAAGGATCAAATTAGTGTTGGACACCTCACAATGTTCTAAGGAAATTTATGTAATCATCAAAGTTCGCCTTCGTGAAAGAGAAGGCGAATTTGGCTGGAGCCAGAGTAGCAGGATACGTTTTTTCCCCATTAAAGTCGAATGCTTAACAAAGTTCAAAAATCCTTTAGGCATGGGGCAGACAATATCAAAATTCCCAAATAAAGCAGAGGGCCTTGGGTATGCGTTCCTGTTTATATGGTTACCTTATCCAGTTAAGTGCTGAATATTGGCACTCAACTGCATAAGTGCTGACTCTGGACAGCCTACAAAATAGTCGGTTACAACTTAGATGCTAACTGGGTATTATCAGCACTATCCGGTTAAGCATGCTGAATATCTGCGGTTAGCACCGAACAAGCAATTAAAAAAGCTAGGAGCTGTTTCTGGCCATTAAAAGCTTTGAATATTGATCCCTATTTTTTTTTTTTTTTTGCATTGGAGGTTTTTTTTATCATTGTTTACTGGTTAAAACCTAAAATCAGAAGCCCTATATAGGACATAGTAATCAACATGGGCTACTGTTAAGGCATGCTATTTTACCACTAGCTTGTGTGCACTGAGATCTAGTTACTAATAACTGGAGTTAACAGTAAAATATCATATCTTAATGGTAGCCCATGTCGTTAACTTTTCCCATTAGCCTGCAACAGTGACGTACCGGGGGGGGGGGGGGGCGGTGGAGGCGGTCCGCCCCGGGTGCACGCCACTGGGGGGTGCTGCGGCGCACGCCTGCTCCAAGTTCGCTAAACTTCTTTGCTCGTTCCTGTTCCGGGGTAGAGGAAGCAGTAGCGAACGAGCAAAGAAGTTTAGTGAACTCGGATCAGGCGTGCGCCGCGGCACTCCCCCCCAGTGGCGTGCACCCGTGGGGGTGTCATTTCACCAGAGGGGGGGGGAAAGGTGTAATTTAGTGGGGGGGAGGCGCGCTGCACCCGGGGGGGGGGGGGGCGCATCGGCGCTACGCCCCGGGTGCCATCCAGGCAAGGAACGCCACTGGCCTGCAAACTGCTTTTTGAAATTGAAATGCCTTGTTTTAAAGTGATTATTGCAACATTTTAATGTTGTACACAATTTAGTTCTTACATGGTGGAGGAAATATTTTATAAACAGTAATAATATACACATGCCCCCAACAGTGAGCATTCTAATTATTAACTAATTAACTATTATTAATTATTTTTTAACTAATTAACTATTATTAACTATTTCATCTATGTGTTCAATTATATTAAAAAGTAAGTTTTCGGTTCTCATTTTAAATAACAGGATAATAGTTAAAGGACAGGACTGACACAAATGACAAATACAAGTTGCCATCTAGTGGCTAGAAAGAAGAAACCAGGCTTTCACAGTGATTCAGACTTCATCTACGATTCAATATATTTATTTTTAAGGACTTTAGACCGTAAATGAAGAAGTCACCTGTCAATCACTGTAGAAAGGCATAGTTCCCTTGTCCAATATATTGAACTGATAGAGATGAGACAGTTTTTATTTTAGGTCTTAGGAATTGTTAAAATTGTAAACTGCTGTGAAAGGCTCCTCAATGGGCAGTATATGAAGACTATAATTAACTTGGAAACATATGTGCACATATGCATATATATGCTATTATGCTAATGATATATGCACATAATTAGCATTTAATTATTAGTGCATGCTTTATAGAATTACTCTCTGGAAGCGGATTGAGAGACAGATTGAGAGAAAAAAAAGAGTTTTTAATAACATTTTTATGCTGCCAATCTCTAATTCTAACTGGCTCACATTTTACATCCATAATAACATAATAAACATATTATAAAACATAACATGACAAACAATCTGCCTTCTGGATCATTTTCCAGTTAATGTAGGTAGCTTGCTTCCATCCCCAAATACATGCAATCAGAGCCTGATGCTAATTGCAGCTTCAAATTAATTAGAATGAAAATGTCTGCTGAAAAAATAAGGCTTTTTTTTCCCTAAACAGTTAGCATCATTTATCATTTGTAATACCACTGGGAGTATTTTGTTTCCATTCGGTTGGGCCTGCAATTGAAAATGAATGGGCTCAAGATTCCACAAAATATATCTGCATGAATGATGGATTTGATATCAGCTGAGTTTCATCATACTTTAGTATTCTTTGTAAATTTTAAGAACTAAGTTTAAGTAGTGGAGGAGTGGCCTAGTGGTTAGGGTGGTGGACTTTGGTCCTGGGGAACTGAGGAACTGAGTTTGATTCCCATTTCAGGCACAGGCAGCTCCTTATGACTCTGGGCAAGTCACTTAACCCTCCATTGCCCCATGTAAGCCGCATTGAGCCTGCCATGAGTGGGAAAGCGCGGGGTACAAATGTAACAAAAAATAAATAAAAGAAGAATCCATACAAAGGGCCCTCTGAATTGGGGGAACACTTTGAACTTTATTCTCCATGCCTTAGGTAACCAGTGTAACGCACCTAATTAGGGAGTAATGTGTGCAGATCAAAATTCTCCAGTAAGTATATGGCCTGCTGTGTTCTGGGCATTTGTAGTACCTTAATAGAGGTATTAGGCAACCCAAGATACAAAGAGTTGCAACAATCTGAGTCAACACTAGGGACTGCAACACAGTTCCAAAATCTTCAAGTGGCAATACAAGTTTTAATCTACGCAGTTAACCATGATAAGAAAAAAGTAGAATGAGCTGAATCATATATTTGCACATTCATTGTCTCTGTGATTTTTGTCATACTGACAACATAGCTTCCATAATTTCTTCATACTATAGTTTGTTAGATCCAAGTTTGATTATTGTGCTTTTGTAAATCTATGGATTTCCTATCCATTTTTGTGCTGTTATCATGCAAATTTCTCAGAAAATGTAATCTTCCTATCATGTAATTAATAATTCAAAACAAAATACATCACTTCCTCTCAATACCTACATGACAGGTGAGGTTGGGCTATCTGTTGTATTAGACTCTCTATGATTCCTCAAGGAACTGAAGGATGTATCTTGGCAATATATGTCACTTCCTTTTCCTGCTGTGTGCTATAATTAAAGCAAGAAGTTGAGACTTTGCAACTAGTCTGCTGTGTCTGAAATATGTTACTTAATGCGAGAAATAAATTAGCAATGGAAAGTTGTACATGTATTCCAATTTTGTTGCCTCCGTATTTGGCAAGTGATTGTACTATAAATTTTAAGAGTTTCAAGAGCCAGTTTCATAATTATGAAGTTACAACTGATCTGGAGGAACAGTCGATTAAAAAATGCACCGCTATTATCCTGGCATGTATTGGTGCAAAGGTATATGAACTGTATAAAACCCGAACCTTTGAAAGCAATGCCAATAAAAGTGATGTGAATGAGATTCTTGATACTTTCAAACATTACTGCATTGGAGAAACAAGCTAGACTTATGTACATCCTGAATAACTGACTGAGGGAACTCAATAATTCTTTTGATGCAATCTAACACAAGTTACGCGTCTAATAGGGTCATGCGAGTACAGAGATCTAGAGGATTCTTTCATTTGGGAAAGAACTGTTATTGACATCAGGGATGATGCTACAAAGCAGAAACTTCACCATACAAAAAAGCTAACCCTGTATGACACCATCACAATATCCTATGTGAACGAGATTGCTTTTAAGCACATAAAGGACATGATCAGCTAGGAAAAAGTCCAGCAGCTGTCCCAGCATGTCACAGCACAGGCGAACACAAGCACCCAAGGACCCTGGGTAGCTAGAAGCTGGCCAGAAGGGTATATGTTACTACTGTAATGGCAGTCATGAGTCAAAGAAGAAAGCATGTCCTACATGTGGGAAACTCTGTTTAAAAAGAAATCATTTTGCCACTGCATGCAGAAGTCAGCTTAATGTACACATACTGGCAGATGAGGATAATAGAGAAAGCCTTTTAGCCTTAAGAAGAGGTAGAAATAAAAACATGAATAAGTTATGCACATGCTTACAGATTGGAGACAAGTTGAAGCTGGTGAGTTCCAGCTGAATACAGCGGACATGATAAATCTCTTGCCAGAAGAGACAGCAAGAGAGATTCTCAGATTGGGATATACTGCACACTAGAGAGTTGCATGGGGACAGAAATCTTACCCATCCCCGCCCGTCCCTGCTGGAATCTTACCCATCCCCACCCGTCCCCACTGGAATCTTACCCATCCTCATCCATCCCCGCAAAAATGTAACCCATACCAACCCGTCCCCACCGGTCCCTGCAAGAATTTAACCCATCCTCACCCGTCCCCGCAAGAATTTAACCCATCCCCACCCATCACTGTAAGAATTTAATGGTACATAAAAGAAAATTCCAGTCAGCTCCCTCAGTTGAGCCACAGCACTGTAGGCAAGGAAAGAATGGAAGCTGAAACTTGGAACACTCTGGTGTGCACATGTAAGATTTGTCTCTGATTTACTGGCACTTTGTGCTGAGAGGTCACCACATGCATGTGCCAGTAGGTCAGGTGAAATCTGATGCTCATGCCTGTGTTAGAGCTGAGGTCTGCTCATCAGCAAAGAGGATTAATTGTAACATAGTAAGTGACAGCAAATAAAGACCTGAATGGTCCATCCAGTCTGCCCAATAGTCACGCTCATTATCAATTCATGATTAAATCAATGAATGTGATATTATATACTTGATTATGGTCTTTCTTTTGTGTTTCTGGAACATAGACCATAGAAGTCTATCTGGCCCTATCCTTATGTTCCAACTGCTGGAGTTGTCATTGAAGCCCACTCCAGTCTATGCGTCTTCTCATTTGTGGGACACAGATCGTAAAAATCTGTCCAGAACTGTCCTTATGTTCCAGCCACTGAAGTTGCTGTCTAAGCCCTTTCCAGCCCATCCTAAACCAGTCTTCCATATATTAGACACAGACCATACAAGTCTGCCCGGTATTGGCCCTAGTTAATCACAGCTAGAGTCGTCATCTAAGCATTACTTCACACATCCACACACATGCAGCCATTTAAGGTTAGGTTTTTATAACTTCCATTTTCTAATTAGAGATCCTCTGTATTCATCCCACACCTTTTTGAATTCCATCCTCATTTGTGTCTCTACCACCTCCTTAATGGAAAATTTTCCACATTTGTGCTGTTAAAGCGAGGAGGAGGAGGAGGAGGAGGAGGAGGAGGAGGAGACAGCACTCAAAGAACTTGGTACTCGGTAGATGAGAGGCTGGTGCAGGTGTAGTTTACACTTCCACGGGAACACCGCAGAACTGCTTCCATCCCCATGGGAACCCCACAGGAACTGCTTCCGTCCCTGCGGGAACCCCAGAGAACTGCTTCCGTCCCTGCGGGAATCCCACGGGTTCCGCGGGACTCCCGCAAATCCCGTTCCCATGCAGCTCTCTACTCCACACTCTCCTGAGGCTAATATCTACCTGTTTTGACAACACCTAGCTACAAACAATGGGAATGATTACAACCAATCTGATGAATCCTAAAGACAGAGCTACAAAGTAGATTTCTACATCACGAGATGAGACACAGCCTTTGTTGGGAGCTGAAATATGTCAGTGCTTTCGGCTACTCTCAGTAAACAAAGATCGTGTGTTGGGGGATGGTGCTGCTGAAACAAACACTGTGGACAAGCACATAAGTGTGTGACCAGCTTCTGGACCTCTTCACTGGTTACGGTAAATTGGACAGGCAGCTGCACTTAGAAGTCCAGACACCATTACAACATTTGCCAGTTGCTATCATGGAAAAAGTCAAAGTGGAGTTAGAGGATCATAACATTCTGATTAAGATTCAAGAGCTGTCAGATTGGATATTAGCCCTGATGGTGGTCAGAAAACTGAATGGGAAGATCAGAATATGCATAGATCCAAAACCACTCAACTGAGCTCTCTGTTGAAACTATTTATTTATTTATTTCCAGGTATTTGATATACCACAAATTAATCCTATACAGGCAAACTAAGTGGTTTACAACAATCTAGTAATAAAACACTACACTGAGAGGATGAGGAAAGGAGTGGAGAAGAGGGGCAGGATAGACAGAATAGTAAGGAAAAAGAGAAAAGAAAGAGGAGGAGGGGTCACTACACCATGCCAACCACGGAGGATATTCTCCCAGTTTTACATAATGCTAAGGTAAGTATGGTTTCTAGCATGTGGTCCTAGATGAGCAGAACAGCTCATCTAGTGACCATGTTTGAGGCTTTGTTTGGGAAATATAGGTAGTACAGACTTCCGTTTGGAATCTCAATGGCAACAGAAGAATTTCAAAGGCACCTTCATAATGCACTGTCTGGCCTAATAGGGGTGGCCTGTATCGTGGATGACCTGCAAGTCTATGGTTGTGGAGATACAGTTGAACAGGCCCAAGCAATCATGGTCATAATCTCAAAGCCTTCTTATTCAGATGCAGCCAAAAAACTATTCAATTAAACAAAAAACGTTATGCCTCTGTTACTGGAAATAATTTAAATGTTTTTAATATCCATTAAAAATGTTACAAAATTGTCACAGTCCTAATATGATATTTAAGAACAAAGAGCCGGGGAATATTTTAAGAGCACTCGCTAAAATTTCTCCACCACTTACAGTGGGGGAAATAAGTATTTGATCCCTTGCTGATTTTGTAAGTTTGCCCACTGACAAAGACATGAGCAGCCCATAATTGAAGGGTAGGTTATTGGTAACAGTGAGAGATAGCACATCACAAATTAAATCCGGAAAATCACATTGTGGAAAGTATATGAATTTATTTGCATTCTGCAGAGGGAAATAAGTATTTAATCCCTCTGGCAAACAAGACCTAATACTTGGTGGCAAAACCCTTGTTGGCAAGCACAGCGGTCAGACGTCTTCTGTAGTTGATGATGAGGTTTGCACACATGTCAGGAGGAATTTTGGTCCACTCCTCTTTGCAGATCATCTCTAAATCATTAAGAGTTCTGGGCTGTCGCTTGGCAACTCGCAGCTTCAGCTCCCTCCATAAGTTTTCAATGGGATTAAGGTCTGGTGACTGGCTAGGCCACTCCATGACCCTAATGTGCTTCTTCCTGAGCCACTCCTTTGTTGCCTTGGCTGTATGTTTTGGGTCATTGTCGTGCTGGAAGACCCAGCCACGACCCATTTTTAAGGCCCTGGCGGAGGGAAGGAGGTTGTCACTCAGAATTGTACGGTACATGGCCCCATCCATTCTCCCATTGATGCGGTGAAGTAGTCCTGTGCCCTTAGCAGAGAAACACCCCCAAAACATAACATTTCCACCTCCATGCTTGACAGTGGGGACGGTGTTCTTTGGGTCATAGGCAGCATTTCTCTTCCTCCAAACACGGCGAGTTGAGTTCATGCCAAAGAGCTCAATTTTTGTCTCATCTGACCACAGCACCTTCTCCCAATCACTCTCGGCATCATCCAGGTGTTCACTGGCAAACTTCAGACGGGCCGTCACATGTGCCTTCCGGAGCAGGGGGACCTTGCGGGCACTGCAGGATTGCAATCCGTTATGTCGTAATGTGTTACCAATGGTTTTCGTGGTGACAGTGGTCCCAGCTGCCTTGAGATCATTGACAAGTTCCCCCCTTGTAGTTGTAGGCTGATTTCTAACCTTCCTCATGATCAAGGATACCCCACGAGGTGAGATTTTGCGTGGAGCCCCAGATCTTTGTCGATTGACAGTCATTTTGTACTTCTTCCATTTTCTTACTATGGCACCAACAGTTGTCTCCTTCTCGCCCAGCGTCTTACTGATGGTTTTGTAGCCCATTCCAGCCTTGTGCAGGTGTATGATCTTGTCCCTGACATCCTTAGACAGCTCCTTGCTCTTGGCCATTTTGTAGAGGTTAGAGTCTGACTGATTCACTGAGTCTGTGGACAGGTGTCTTTCATACAGGTGACCATTGCCGACAGCTGTCTGTCATGCAGGTAACGAGTTGATTTGGAGCATCTACCTGGTCTGTAGGGGCCAGATCTCTTACTGGTTGGTGGGGGATCAAATACTTATTTCCCTCTGCAGAATGCAAATAAATTCATATACTTTCCACAATGTGATTTTCCGGATTTAATTTGTGATGTGCTATCTCTCACTGTTACCAATAACCTACCCTTCAATTATGGGCTGCTCATGTCTTTGTCAGTGGGCAAACTTACAAAATCAGCAAGGGATCAAATACTTATTTCCCCCACTGTACCTATAAGGTAAGAATGATTTACAATTGCAAGAATACAAGGAAATAAATGCTATATGCTTGTAATTTCACTAGCAGGTACTGCAAGATTTAAAAGTATGTACTCAGAGTATGGCACTAAATTTTAAAAGTGACCATGTGCTATCAGTATAACTTTAAAAGATACCATATGCTCAGAACACAAAGAGACTATATTTTTAGCTTTAAAAGGGTTTATTAAGTTACAACATGATTAATGCAATCATATAAATAAGGTTACAAACGAGAGATAGTTCTTTTAAGAGATCTTTACAGATAATCTGTACTTAAGTAAAGTAGCCAGTTTAAAAGTTAAGGTTATAATTTAAATTACAGGAGAGTCTTTGTTACAGAGCTGAGTGATGAGCCGCATGGTCACAGGAGGGGTCCTCATGGCAGAGCAGCAGATTCCCAAGAAGCAGGTCCCAAGAGGAAGAGGTCCCGAGAGAGTGAGCTGTGCTGTTTCCAGGCCTTTTATAATGTTCCCTGAGTCCTGGATATTGTAGTTTGCAGGGGATCTTGGGTATTGTAGTTTGCAGGGAAGCATGGTCACATGTTTCCTGGATATCTGCTGGCAAATGGCTTTTCTATAGCTTGAGGGCTGTGATAGGTGGAGTTTCTTTTGTCATATAGATCAGTTTGAGTCATAGGAGTCTCTCTGTCTGCTTCAGTTTTTTGTTCTCTAGAGATGTCTTGGTGACCCTCCCAGCCAGCTTTTGTCTCTGTTAAGTGTTTGTAATTGACTAGCCCTGCTATCAAAGCCAGTTTCTGCTGCAGTTTCAAAATATATTTTTAAAGCTGTATTTTTGTATCTGATTCAGCATAATCAATATTATGCTACACATTTCAATAATTCTGCTGCATATTTAACTCTGACAATTGAACTGACATCATGTTACACCTCCACTGCACATCTGTAGTTTATGGGCCATGTGCTGTAGGATGAAGGACTGATACCAAACCCCTTGAAAGCTGATGTGATAGACAATATGCCAGTGCCCATAGATAAATAACAATAAAAGGTCAATCAGTGGGAGCAATCAACCAAATATGTATTTTAAAGCCAATGCTGTCAAATGAATTTCAGTTGTCAAAATTAGCCTACAAGTACTACCATAAATGTTTAAATTTAAAAATTTAGACCTCAGAGGTGACTCATTCCATATGAGCGATATGCACTCATGGCTCACTTGAATCTTCATAGGTCAAAATATTATTTGAATTTTGTGATATTTTTACAATTTTATTTTTGATATAATTTCACTTATCTACTCAATAATAATTTTTCTTACGACTTCAAGTCTTGTAATAAATTCATTTTAAGACTTAAGAAAACAGCACACTTATTTATTTGATACATACTTCAACAAAAGATAGGACCCCATAGCCAACGTGGGCCATGTTTTGCTTTCGCTTTGCTACTTCCATAGCATCTGCTATGTGATGCTAATTAGCAGATGTGAAGTTATGCTCTTACAGGACCAGCCCTGGAAGCAGTGAAAGCGAAACAAGAGGTCCTATTTATTTGATACACGTGCTTCAACAAAAGATAAGTGTGCTGTTTTCTGTTTAAGGGCCCCTTTTACCAAGCAGCAGTAAAAAGGAGCCCTGCAGTGGCAGTGCATGGGTTTGCTTTGTGCTGAGACCCCCTTTACTGCCTCCCAGAAAAAGGAAAATCTGGGCAGTAAAAATGCATCCAACGACAAGTTTCTTTTTGTCTTATATTAGCAACCTTGTGGTCATGAAGCTAGCAAATTATTATTTAAATTTGAGCTTATTGTCAGGTAGGGAGCTTATGCATATTATTTCATCCTACTATGAGTCAAAGTTTTAAAACTTGTTGAGAAGTGAGAACCTCGAAAATTAAATATTTAAATTCAGCAACAAAACTTTACTTAGATGAATGAATTTCATGATGATAAATGATGTTCAAAGAAAATAACTCAGCAGATTTTGCATTATTATTGCATGGCAATGCAAAATTTTAAAAGTAGAGGAATGGCTTAAAGGTTAGAGCATCAGCCTTGGTATCCAGAAGTGCCCTGTTCAATTCCTACTGCTGCTTCTTGTGATATTAGGCAAGTTACTTAACCCTCCACTGCCTCTGATACAAGCTTAGATTGTGAGCCCAACAGGGAAATAGTGTACCTGAATGTAACTCACCGTGAGCTACTTTTGAATCAGTTGTGAACAAAATCTATATACATAAAATAATTGTGAAAATTGCTTATATTCTAGTGACCCTAATTCTGCACCTAGAAGGAATCTTGTTCTAAGACTTTGCAGACTGTAGTTTGAGACCTCCAAGAACTTTACTCAAAGGTTAGTCAAAATTAAAGAGTGGGAATTATTTCTTTGACTTGTGGGCTCATTTTCAAAAGAGAAGGATGCCCATCTTTCGACATAAATCGGAAGATGGACGTCCTTCTCCCAGGGTCATCCAAATCGGTATAATCGAAAGCCATAAGTATGTAAGAACATAAGTATTGCCATACTGGGAAAGACCAAAGGTCCATCAAGCCCAGCATCCTGTTTCCAACAGTGCAGGTCACAAATACCTGGCAAGATCCCAAAAAAGTACAAAACATTTTATACTTCTTATCCCATAAATAGTGGATTTTCCCAAGTCCATTTAATAATGGTCTATGGGCCAAACCTTTTTTAAACTCCGCTAAGCTAACCGCCTTTACCACATTCTCTGGCAACAAATTCCAGAGTTTAATTACACGTTGAGTGAAGCAAAAGTTTCTCCAATTCGTTTTAAATTTACTATATTTTAGCTTCATCGCATACCCCCTAGTCCTAGTATTTTTGAAAAGCGTAAACAGACGCTTCACATCTACCCATTCAACTCCACTCATTATTTTATAGACCTCTATCATATCTCCCCTCAGCCGCGTTTTCTCCAAGCTGAAGAGCCCTAGCCACTTTAGCCTTTCCTCATAGGGAAGTTATTCCATCCCCTTTATCATTTTCGTCACCCTTCTCTGCACCTTAACTAATTCCACTATATCTTTTTTGAGATGCAGCAACCAGAACTGAACACAATATTCGAGGTGCAGTCACACTATGGAGCGATACAAAGGCATTATAACATCCTTATTTTTGTTTTCCATTCCTTTCCTAATAATGCCTAACATTCTATTTGCTTTCTTAGCCGCAGCAGCACACTGAGCAGAAGGTTTCAACGTATCATCAACGATGACACCTAGATCCCTTTCTTGGTCCATGACTCCTAATGTGGAACCTTGCATGACATAGCTATAATTCGGGCTTCTCTTTCACACATGCATCACTTTGCACTTGCTCACATTAAACGTCATCTGCCATTTAGATGCCCAGTTTCCCAGTCTCATAAGGTCCTCTTGTAATTTTTCACAATCCTCCCGCGATTTAATGACTTTGAATAACTTTGTGTCATCAGCAAATTTAATTACCTCTAGGTCATTTTTAAATATGTTAAAAAGCAGTGGTCCCAGCACAGACCCCTGGGGAACCCCACTAATTACCCTTCTCCATTGAGAATACTGACCATTTAACCCTACTCTCTGTTTTCTATCTTTTAACCAGTTTTTAATCCACAATAGAACACTACCTCCTATCCCATGACTTTCCAATTTCCTCTGGAGTCTTTCATGAGGTACTTTGTCAAACGCCTTCTGAAAATCCAGATACACTATCAACCGGCTCAACTTTATCCACATGATTGTTCACCCCTTCAAAGAAATGTAGTAGATTGGTGAGGCAAGATTTCCCTTCACTAAATCCATGTTGATTTGGTCTCATTAATCCATGCTTTTGAATATGCTCTGTACTTTTGTTCTTAATAATAGTCTCTACCATTTTGCTCGGCACCGATTTTGGACATACCCAACTGCACTCCGTCGCAGGGATGGCCAAAATTCAAGGGGGCATGTTGGAGGTGTAGCGAAGGCGGTACTTGGGCGTGCCTAACACTTGGATGTCCTTGATCCATAATCAAAATAAAGAAGGATGTCCCTGACGAACACTTAGACGTTTTCACCCGGACCTGTTTTTATTACGACTAAGGCACAAAAAGGTGCCAGAACTGACCAGATGACCACCGGAGAGAATCGGGGATGACCTCCCCTTACTCCCCCAGTGGTCACTAACCTCCTCCCACCCTCAAAAAATATTTAAAAATATTTCGTGCCAGCCTCAGATGTCATACTCATGTCAATGACAGCAGTATGCAGGTCCCTGGAGCAGTTTTAGTGGATAAGTGCACTTCAGACAGGCGAACCCAGCCCCATCCCCCCCTATCTGTTACATTTGTGAAGGAAACAGCGAGCCCTCCAAAACCCACCACAAACCCACTGTACCCACATCTAGGTGCCCCCTTCACCCGTAAGGACTATGGTAGTGGTGTACAGTTGTGGGTAGTTGGTTTTAGGGGGGGGGGTTGGGGGGGCTCAGCACACAAGGTAAGGGAGCTATGTACCTGGGAGCAATTTATGAAGTCCACTGCAGTGCCCCCTAGGGGTTGGCGTCCTGGCATGTCAGGGGGACCAGTGCACTACAAATGCTGGCTCTTCCCATGACCAAATGGCTTGCATTTGGTCATTTCTGAGATGGATGTCCTTGGTTTCGAAAATCGCTGAAAATCAGAAACGTCCTTGTCTAGGGACGACCATCTCTAAGGATGACAACATTTAAGGATTTGGATGTTCCTGACGGTACTTGCGAAACGAAAGATGGATGTCCATCTTGTTTTGAAAATACGGGTTTCCCCTTCCCTGGATTGGGATGTTTTACAAGGACATCCAAATTGAAACATGGACGTCCCTTTCAAAAATGCCCCTCCAGGTGCTAATTTATAGAATTGCCTCCTTAACTTTATTTGGTATGGCGGTTCTTATATTCTCTTTCTTTTGTTTGATCCTGAAATTTCCTTTGAGCTATTTAGGCAATAGAGTCATAAGCCCTCCTTAACAAATATCTGGGAATTTCCACATTTTAACTCTCTTTCCTTCCTATCTAGCTTAGCCATTGCAGTGATAGCCTTTACAAGAGATAACAGAATACACCTCCATCCAGAAGGCAGTACTTTTGAACCCTGAATCTGGACTCTAGATGTAGCCACTGTGCAAAGGATTGGCAAGGGAACAGAGAGGAAATGGGAAGGCAGAAGGCAGTTGTAGGTAGAACTACAACAAAACAAAGGACACAAGGATGGGGTCTGTGAGTAAAACATGATAAAAATAAGGCATTGAGGGGTCCTTTTACTAAGGTGCAGTGAAAAATGGCTTGCGTTAGTGTAGACATGGGTTTTGGGCATGCACCGATCTATTTTTTCAGCGTGCTTGTAAAAAAGGCCTTTAAAACATTTTTGCTGAAAATGGATGTGTGGCAAAATCAAAATTGCCATGCATCCATTTTGGGTCTGTGACCTTACCACCAGCCATTGACCTAGCGGTAAAATCTCACGTGGTAACCGGGCGGTAATGACCTATGCGCGTCAAATGCCACTTGGTGCGCATCCAATACGTATCTGAAAATTGGTCACCCATATTGGACATGCACCAAAAATGAAATTACCACAATATCTACACGGTAACCGGGCAGTGACTCCATTTTGGCGCACATTGGGCGCATGTAGACGCTTACAAGGCATAGTAAAAGGGCCCCTTAAAAAAGTAGAAAGGGGAGAACAAGACAAAAGTGGGACAGAAATAAAGAATGAACGAAAAGAGGAAAGATAGATGAGGAAAACAAATTAGGGGAAGGCTAAACTTTCAAGCTCTTGCCTGCACAATGAGGATACTGGAGCTCTGACAGGGTCCACTGACTCCTCAAACAGAGCTCTGAGGGGAATATGCTCCTCAGCTGGAGTTCTGTCCAACGGGGAGCCAGATGGCTCTTGGATAAGCAAGAGTCATCAATTCCGCCTTGTGCAAAACCAAGTTTGACACCCCTTAAGTTCACAATATGCAAGCAATAACATGGTATAGAAAGAAAGAGCTCCTTGCTGGAGGCTTCCTGCAGACTCACTGCGTTCTCAAATAACTGTACAGCTCACAAGCACAATAGAGCAGAGATTATGGTGTTGAGAGAGGGCTTTTCTTAAAGGCTATCATATCACCCCAAAGAGATATTTACTACAATAGTACAGTACATGCAGTATTTTGTTATGTTAAACCGAGCCTGATCATTGGACTTATTGAATGCCTGCTGCATGGCACTGTATCTCCAGAATATGACCAGAATACAATTATAATAAAACAGAACTTTAGACCTACATGTTTTTTTCTTTGTGAGAACAGATTGTCTGACTGTTACATGTATAGTAAATGCAAGAAACAGCTGTCATTTCTCCAAAGCACAGTATTAGCTTATTGCACTGACTCAACCTTGCTAAAATGCTTCACTAACTATAGCAGGTGAAAAAACATTATGGAAAATAGACTTGAGCTCTCTACAGTATTCCCTGTTAGGGTTTGTGCAATGGTGTATTGGCAAATACATTTTAAAACAAAAGCATGTGCGAAAAATTAGTCAGTTATTAATAACTGCTCCATGAAAACTAGTTAGAACATGCCAGCACATCTGAGCTTGAAAAGAAATGTTGCCTAATGCTTGGAAAATTCTTCTTACATTTTAAAAACATTTCTTAAGACTGTTCTTCTAGCTAATTAATACTGTAAGTTATTGAGTTAGAACTCTAATAATTAATATCTATATTAAATAAAGTTTTTACATGTTGGCCATTATTTTAGAAACATGTTCACATGTGAATTGGAGACATTTAAATAATGTAGCAAAGCATTTAGACCATCCTTAGAGACATACTGGTTATTTATTTAATTTATTTATTTATTGCATTTGTATCCCACATTCCCCCACCTATTTGCAGGCTCAATGTGGCTTACATAGATTTGATAACATTGTCATATCAGGATATCAGATACAGTTAGTGATGTGTGGCAATTAGGAAGGGAGGAGAGAAGAAGGAGAGAGTGAGGTGACTTAGTAAGGTTATAGGTTCTCATTGTAGGCCTTGTTGAAGAAGAATGTTTTCAGAGATTTTCGAAAGATAGTTGTTTCGTTGATTGCTTTCAAGTCTGTAGGTAATGCATTCTTGTCCACTCTTTATTTTTTATTAAAATTTTATATACTGCCTATGTCATAAGGCGGGTTTCAATAAATAACACATCCAGGGGATTTATAATGAAAGGAACACCATAAATCAATAAGACAGAGGGCCATGTTCAGGCCATGTTTGGGCACTGGCATTGAATATCTGGTCATATGTTGGCTGCTAAAAATTGTGGATTGGAAACTGAATGACCGACAGGCGGCGGAGGTTAGTGGTAAATGGAATCTGCTTGGAGGAAAGGAAGGTGAGTTATGGAGTGCCTCAGGGGTCAGTACTATGGCCGATTCTGTTTCATATATTTGAAAGAGACATGTCTGAAAGGTTAGAAGGAAAAGTTTGCCTTTTTGCAGATGACATGAATATAGCCAATAGAGTGAATATCCCAGAGGGAGTAGAAACCACGAGAAGAGGTCTCCAAAAATTAGAAGAATGGTCAAAGATCTGGCAGTTAACGCCAAGAAGTGCAGAGCGATGCACTTGGGGTACAGAAATCCAAAGGAGATGTACCAGATAGGCGAGAGATTGATAAACACAGCTCAAGAGAGGAACCTTGGGGTGATGGTGTCTGAGGATATCAAGGTGACAAAACAATGTGACAAGACAGTAGCCGCAGCCAGAAGAATGCTAGGGGAATAACCAGCAGAAGAAAGGAGGTGTTGATGCCCCTGCACAGGTTGTTGGTGAGGCCCCCCTTGGAGTGTTTTGTATAATGTATACTTAAATTAAAGCGTACTTTATAGAATATGCTTTGATTTCTGCATGGAATCTAGCCCTATATGCCTAACTGCCAATAAATTGGTGGCAATCATGTGCATAAGCGCTATTATTCTATAATCTAGGTGGATTTTTGGCTTCTAAATTTAGGCGCCAGCTTATGGAATTGTTTTTCACTGTCCTTAGAATAAATATCAAATAGAGCCATTAGTACAGAGCTCTTGGAGCTGATTTTGTTGGATTCGAATCCCTTAGTCCTGTTCTTCAATAATGCAGGAATCCAGATGTCTGGGGAAAATGTTATTAAGAGAGCCTCAAGTATGTGGAGCTTTGTGATAAAATTGTCAACAGGTCTGAGGCTGATAACCTTTAAAGACACATCAAAATCAAAACCTTTTGTACTTAGAAAAACAAAACAACAACCCAAAACAGGTTGATTGACAATACTCGGGGGCATTATTTTTAGAAGTTGGACATCTCTTACTTGAAATAACTGATAAAGGAGGTACATTTGGGTCAGCAGCTTTCTGCTTACTTCCAGCTGAGATAAGTTTTCGTAGTATCATGCAAATTAAAAATGCACAATCTTAATACACACTGTATTTCCTTGATCTTATACATATATGAAACAGAGGCATAGCCAGAAGTCAATTTCTGGGGGACTGACCCCCCCATGTTAAAAATACCTCGGCTGGTAGATATCCCCAAGCCCCACCAGCAGAAGATGTCTTCTGCGGAGCACCCTGGTGTGTGCTCAGTTCGCCAGTGTGCCACCGACTTCACTGCTGCTCAGACAGCCTGGGTGGTTGTAGAATATGTCCCCCTAGGGTGCCCCACTGCTCTGCTGGGAGGTCTGTGTGGTCGGTCTGCAAAGAATGCTGGTCCCCTATATATCCCAATGGCTTATTTTTGTGCATTTTTCCCTTGGACTTTTTTTTTTTAATGGTCCAAAAAGATAGATGCACCATGCACAAAAATATCTAGCAAAATGGCAACTTAGAAACAAAAATTTTTCTAGTTCAAAAATTGCTATGTTTGCCACTCAATCTTTGGATGTTTTCAGCAAATCATCTAAAATCATATTTAAAATGATCAGAGAATAAAAAAGGAACCTTTTATGTATCTTGCACAGTAAATAATAAAATCAAGTTTCAAGTTTATTGAGGGCTTTGTATCCCGCCCATCGAACAGGTATCTGAGCGGCTTACAATCTAAAGGGGGAGGAAAAGCCAATCGCGCATGATTAATTAGTAGGACATATGGGCACAAGAGGCAAAGGGAGAGAACTACAATATCAGATAGAAAAGAGAAAGAGAGAGGGGGAGGGAGAAAACATCAGAGTCACAGGTGGACAACTGTGTCATGCATTCTCCGCTAATCTCCAAAGGCCTTTAAAAACAGGTGGCTTTTTAAATCAGTTTTAAACGGAGATAAAGTGGAGACAGCTTTCAGACTGTGAGGTAAACAGTTCCAGAGCTGAGGGCACTGGACAGAAAATATGGAGCGATGAAGAAACATCGAAGAAATTTCATGAAATGAGGGAACAACTAGAAGGTATTGTTGAGAGGAGCATAAGGGCTGAGAGGGTGTATAAGGAAAAAGATGTATAGAGAGAAATGACAGTTCCTACGTCATCCGTCATATAATAGGAGATCAACTAGTGTTAACCAAAAGTTTTCCAAATCGGACCATATCTTACTTTTACTTAAAGTGCACTGAAACCTAGGTTTAATGTATTCAAACATGGGACTTTCCCATGTGCTAAGCCCCCATTTAGGGCCCAGTTTACAAAGGTGCGCTAGCATTTATAGTGCGCGCTAACTGTGTAGACACCAAAAGGAATATTATAGCTACATGGTTAGTGCGCACAAATTTTTAGTACCCGTTAAAAAATGCTAGCGTGCCTTTATAAACTGGGTTATTTATGTGGCACTTTTTAGGACTTTTTTAAAAACAAATATTTGCAGGTTGTGTGCTAATGCTGTCATTAGCACTCAAGACCTGCAAAAAATTAATGTGGGAGCATTTAGCACGTCCTATTTAGGAGGCACTAAATGCCCCTGTATTTAGTCTGCGTTATCCAGTTAGTGTACGATAATTAGAATGTGCTAGCTGTATAGCATGGGAAGGCCCACTCCCTGCCCGTGACACACCTCCTCTACAAAAATATTTTAAAAAATAGTTAAAAGCATGCTTAGTACACGAAATCAAGCAAAATACCGCAAATTGCTTTAACGGATTTTTATGGTAACTCGTTCCTTCACGCAAATGCTGCATTAAGGGCCCTGTTTACTAAGCCGCGCTGTAGGTGCACTAATGATTTTAGCTCACTCTAAAAATTAGCACACGCTAAAGCTAGAGACATCCATAGGAATATATACGGGTGTCTCTAGCATTAGCGCGCGCTAAAAACGAGCACTTAGTAAACAGGGTCCTAAGTGCTTAATGCCCTTTAGTAAAAGGGCCCCTTAATTAACTCTGCTGAATATATTTCGGACCGGTGCACATACTTTAGATGCCGAACTTTGGGACCCTTTTACCAAGTTGTGGCAAAAGAGGGCCTGCGCTGGTGTCAGTGCGTGCTTTTGAAGTGTGCCAAGGCCCCCTTTTACTGCAGGTGGTGGTAAGGGCTCCCATGCTAATCTGGCAGTAACTGGGCAGTGATTACCACTGGGTACACACTGGCGTTACAAAAAGAAAAATATTTTTGTAGCACTGGATATGACAGTGCGCTGGGGGTGGAAAGTAGCTCAGCGGTACTTCCTTTTTAGCGAGCTGTAAGTCCTCATTGGGCTTAACGCCGCTTTGTAAAATGAGTCCTTTGTGCATCCTGTACAGAATTACCTCCTTTTTGCAGATATATTGCTCCTAGTCATTAAGGGCCGCTTTCCTTCTGCTCCTGATTACTTGGCCCAGCTGTTCACACTTTTTGTTCTTACCCAAACCCTTTGTTCTGCTAATGCTTGTCAACTCACACTCCTCCCCCCCCCCCCCCGTAAATAAATAAATATCTTGAACCCCTGACTGGCTTGTGGTACTGAAGGACCAGTGTTGTCTCTTCCTGCATTAAACTTTGACAACTTCTGCTCATGATTCTTATAAGAAGGTAATAAAAATGGTTCTCTTTACTGTACAGTCCTCCCCACTGCCCTTACCTGAATTGTATCATAATGTAGGCAATTGTCTGGAAATGAATTCATATACGTCTAGAAAAATGCAGTCAATTTCCCACAGACTGAAAACTTACTCTCTTTTTAAATTAATTTATGGACAGAAAGCATGATGGAAGGAAAGTTAATGCATGGCAAGTTATAATAAGCATCACAAAGAGAATGATACAGGAAATTAGTACGATAAGAAAACAATGAAGAGAAGAGGAGGTCAAGCGTTGCCAGGGAAATGGAAAACAGGGAAAGTATTGCCTTGCTGAAGGAAAACAAACATTTAAATCAAACTAATAACTCAGTTGTGGGGTTTGGAATTGTAGATTTTTCCTTTATTTTGGTGATTTGAATTCATGTGTTTGTGCACTCTCTGCTCTGAGTTCACATTTTCATAGTGCTAATTAACTTGGGTAAAAAGCAAACTCCACAGCCCCCTGCAGTCTGCAATGCTGCATGTTTTCTTCATAGTTTAGCCATACATTTCCAGAAAATGTGATTATGCAGTTGTGTTGATTTCTATTGATGGAATATATTAGGTATTAGTTTTATGCCAATCTTAACAAAGAGGATTAAGTGGCATAAAATTATTTGGCTCTAGAAAGCATTCCAATAAGACTGCAGTATGCCAAAGAACATTTAAGACATTCTGATTAACAATATTTCTATTTTCAGGAATGCTACTACCAATGAAAAATGCTAGTGCCAATAAAGATGTCACACCTGTGGGGCAACACTTTACAAAACCAGAACACTGTACCAGTGAGTTCATGGTAAGAATCCTAAAAGGGAGCTTTAAAACAATACAGGAACGTAAGACCTTTGAAGTCAGAATGATTAAATATTTTGACACCCACCAGGCAGGACTTAACAAAGATCTGGTTTTTCTAGCCCATTATAAACCTTAAACTTTTACTGCTTTGCCACCCTCCTGTCTCCATGCATATCTTCCTGTTCCTCATCCACCGGACTCCTCCTGTCTCTCACCTATCCACCCCCATCCTATTAGACTGTCACTGAAATGCTTTAATGTTTCACTTATATATAATGTCATCTACCAACATTTGCTTTTTTTCCGATCTGACGAAGAAGAGATCAGCCCGCAAATTCCTCAATCTGCACTTCCCCAGCTGTAAAGGACTAAAATACAAACTGTTACATGCCACTACCTTCTCCCACATGAGCACGCAACTGTGGAATGCATTACCTAAAGATTTGAAAACTATTGACGAAATAACCAACTTTCGAAAATCTATTGACGAAATAACCAACTTTCGAAAATCTCTAAAACTTACCTCTTCAACAAGGCCTACAAAGAAAACCCATAACCCACTTAAATACTTCACCAACCCAACCAGTTATGACAATCTACCCTCTATACTTACCCAACTAACTCTTGTCTATTCCCCCACCTAATCTTGATACATCACTAATTGTATCTGATATCCTGTAGTGTCAATGCCATAACAAGACTCTGTAAGCCACATTGAGCCTGCAAATAGGTGGGAAAATGTGGGATATAAATGCAGCAAAATAAATAAATAAATAAATAAATACAAATATATAGTTTCCTCTTATTCTAGGAATGAAAGGAAAGAATCTCATGGAGTTAGAGCTATGGAATGCTGGTACAGAGAGTACCTGGGTCTAAAGAGAAACCACAAAAAAGTGGAGAACTCAATAGATCCCACGGTGCGTAAAGTGAAAAATAAAAAAGGTGGGAATATGAGCCAGGCTATCCAAAGAATGGAACCAAATTATGTTTAAAAGAACAAAGTTTAATAATTTCCAAGTCAATAATGATATAATAATACATAAAAAATGACTCGACACAACGTTGTGTTTCGGCCAAACAGGCCTACATCAGGAGTCTATAAACATAAACAAACAAATTAAAAATAAACAAACAGTGAAACATATAATAAAAAATATGATGATAATAATATACAACAATAACATTTTTTATATATACTAAAAGAGGAACATTTATAAAATATCCAAAAAATATAAATACAAAGAATGAATTGCTATTAGCAAAGAAATATATAAATAATTTGAAAACTATACATCTATCAAATGATATGTCAAACAAACATACTGAAGAAAAGAGCATTAGATAAAAAGAGGCAAAGGGAATTGCAAAATAATGAAATCAGGCAACAAATTGGAATATCTACATATATGTACATGGGAATTAATGAAAAAATGAAAAACTAACCTTGTTGGTCAAATCAGAGGAAAAAAGATTCCAAAAATCTTACAGATAACATCTAAAAATGGTCTGTAGAAAACAGAAAAAGGTCGTATATTAATGAATATGGTCATGTGAAGCAGTTGAAATATCATACCATTAAAGAAAAACCCAAGGAAAAAACAAAAAAAAGGTGAAAGAAAAAGGAAAAAGAAAAAGAAAAAAGTCACGAGACTTAACTATTAAGCCTGTTCCGACATTGTGCCAAAAGATCAACTAAAATAACAGAGATGGGTTAAAAGAGGTTAAAGAAAATAAACACACACTCCGTATTGTAAATAATAGCGAAAGGCTAACTGGGTGTCACTGGGCTGGTTAGTTTCCGAAAAAGAACATGTACCCCATGTTAGTAATAGAAGAGACCGCACGCAAATGAAACAAAAATACTCAACAGCGCAGATGCTGGAGGCGCGAACTACATATACTAAAAGGAAGACGAGATACTCGTATCTTGAAAAAGACTAACCGACAGCAGCGCTAGGGGCACGCACTACATGTGTTGAAGAGAGAGACATGAAACGCATACCTTGAAAAAGACCGTAGTGCAGGTAAACCGTCTGTCTATCGCGGCGATCTCAGTACTAAAATTGAAAGTGAAAGTGAGCTACGGGGCAATTCAAATAGACGGGAAGGCGCGAAAAACACGCGAAAAGCAACCGACACAAGAGTCAGCTGATTCAAAATCATGAAGTAGAGACGCTGTGTGACGTCTTATGCACGTAGAGTGGACGAAGATACGTAACTACGTGGCACTGAGGATATGTGAAGGCATATAGAAGTAAAATTAATTCATGTGCTAAAAAAAGGGGGCGAGATACATAACTATATGAATGTCAAAAAAAATGTATACATATAAGTAAGGCATGCATACTCATATGTATATATATATATATATATATATATATATATATATGAGAAAATGTATATATAAAAAAACTTGCAAATTAGATAAAGAGAGAATAATGAATAATGGAAAATAATAATAGGAAAAAAATATAATAAAAAAATATATTTAGTATGTAATAAAAAATTAGGGGAATACATCAAATAAAATAAAATAAAATAAATCCCATGTATATATAATATACTGCAAATCAAGACAAAGATTATAGTAAATGTAATATCTAGACGAAATGTAAGTTGTATCAGAATCAGTGCCAAAGATATCAAAGCAATGTATAAATGTACATGATACTGTAATATAAATTGATAAATATAGAATGTATAATTAACAAGACAATATGAAATCTATGCAATATAAATATATTTTGAAATAATGATGTAAAAATCCTTATTTATACTTGTACTAATGATACAGGGAACAGCTGGATTAAGAGAGTATTCAAACTATAAAAACGGGCGAAAATCTATCTCATTATTCAGGCCATAAGGGCTAATAGTATTCAGATTATAAATTAGCCTTTGTTCTTCCTGAAGTATAATTTTATCAAGGTCGCCTCCTCTCCATCTGCTGGTGAATACCTTAAACACCAAATACTTAATATCTGTTATAGTGTGGTTAGCCTCATGCCAGTGCTGAACTAAAGGTGCGGATTGAATATTCCTAGATATGCAGCTTCTATGTTCAATGATGCGTGTTTTAATAGATCTGATAGTCTTGCCAACATATAATAAAGAACATGGGCATTGAATAATGTAAATTACATGAGTAGTATTGCAATTTGATGAATGCTTCAGCATAAAAGTTTTATTAGTAATTGGATGAATGAAACAAGTAGTCTCCATACAGAGGTTGCACACACTGCACCGACCACATCTCCTATGTCCTAAGTGAAGGTTATCTAAAGGATCTCTTATGTCTGGCAAGGTAGAAGGGACTAAATGTTCTTTTAGATTTTTGTTTCTTGAGTATGCAATTATTAATTCTTTATTATTGAAACAGTCAAGACCCTCCAGAATGTGCCAATGTTTGCGTATGGATTTGGCAATGTGTTTGGACAAAAAAGAGTACTTGAGTGTACAAACAATATCTGGTTTTTTCTTTTGTCGGTTGGGTTGAAGAAGTTCTTCACGGTCCTGAGCTAAGGCTTTGGTGTAGCCTGCTTCAATATGTTTTTGAGGATACCCTCTAGCAGAGAATCTATTACCCATCGATGTTGCTTGTAGATTAAATTCATCAAAATCTGTGCATATCCTTCGAAGTCGGAGAAACTGACATAACGGAAGATTACTTTTCAATTTGGGGTTGTGATAGCTGGAGTAGTGTAGAAATGTATTCCGATCTGTAGGCTTCTTATAAATAGTTGTGTTGAATAGATAATCATCTTTCCGAATGATGAGATCCAGGAAATTGATCTGGTGATTATTATAGTCAGATTTAAATTTAAGATTGGGATCCTGAGCATTGATCCAATCAAAAAAAGAATGTAAAGTGTCTTCACTCCCCTGCCACAAAATAAAAATATCATCTATATATCGACGATAAATCTTGATATGTTCTTTAAAAGGATGTGATGTCAAGTATTGTTTCTCAAAATCTCCGACATAAAGATTGGCTATGTCGGGAGCCATACTTGAACCCATGGCTGTGCCTTTTATTTGTTGGTAATATTTTCTTTCAAATCCAAAATAATTTTGTGTGAGTGCAATTGTTGCACATGTCAAAATCAAATGATTAGGAATGCGTCTATGTGTGGATCTATTCTGTAATGTATTTTCAATGATTCTTAAAGCCTCAATCTGCGGGATGTTAGTGTATAGTGATTCTATGTCCATAGTAACGAGTATAGTGTCTATAAGTGATCCCTCATAATCTTGTAGGATATTGATCATGTGAGTAGTGTCTTGAATGAACGATGGTATTAACGGTACAAATGGCCTCAAAAAGAAATCTACGAATATGGACAAAGGTTCTAAAATTGAGCCGTTGCCTGAAATGATCGGTCTCCCTGGAGGGTTAGTGAGTGATTTATGTATTTTTGGCAATACATAAATGGTTGGAATGGTCGGATGTAAGACTTGTAAAAAGTCCTTCTCTTTTGATGTAATGAAACCCATCCTAGATGCAATATCGATAAGTTCTTTGATATCTTTTTGTATGTCCATCGTGGGATCCTTGTCCAAGGGTACATAGAACTCACGATCATCAAGTTGCCTCTTGATTTCGTTAATATAATCGGTTCTGTTCATGACCACAATACCTCCACCTTTATCGGCGGGCTTGATGACAATATCATGGTTATTTGCTAACTCTCTGATAACCTGATGCTCAGTGGTGCTAATATTGTAGTGACGTGGTTTTGTATTCCTTTCAAATTTCTTAATGTCTTTTTCTACACATGAATTAAACGCTGTTATCAGAGGATGTGTTTGACCTGGAGGTATCCATGTTGATGTTTTCTTGACCACAGATATGTCCTGGTAAGGGGTTGTTGATTTAGAAAAAGACTGTATAATTTGTAATTTACGTTGGAATTTAAAAAGGTCAATACGCGTATTGAAAGCGTTGTATCCAGTTGTAGGGACAAATGATAACCCTTTCTTAAGAATGCCTTCTTCAATCCGTGTTAGATGATGTTTTGATAAATTAAAGATAGGAGTAGATTCTTCTAATATCGGTTGTGAAACCGATTGTTGGATGGATCTCTGTATGGGAACCGCTGGGGTGGACCCAGTCTTCCCCTGCTTCTGCCTCTTCCTCTTCCTCTTTGGAGCGACCTGTTTGAAGGCATTCTCTGTGGTGCAAAATTGTTGTCCTTCTTCCAAAGTTCTTCTAAAAAAAGGTCCGTTTGGGATGCTGATTGGAGTACTTGTCGTCGTGTGGGGGAGGTCTCACGTACTGATGAATGTCTGGAGTGGCACGGAAGATGGGATCGAGAAAAAGGACTACCCAAAGGGGAGGTATAAAGGTCACCAGAGTCACTCCTAATTCGCTTATGTCTATGTTCAATTGGATGATGTTCAGTAACATCTGCGGATGGAATGTGTCTGATGTTAGTATGTGACCTTGGACCATATGTGTTTTTGAACTTATTGTTATTGGTGATATATGGCCTAGCCTTAGAGAATAGATATACTGAACCCTTTTTGTAATCTAACTCATCTCTTCTAAATTTACTATTTTTGATTTCTTTCGTGTCGTTCCTAAACTTGGCTATTTTGCTATCAACCCCTTTCAGTACCTCATCATAATGAGGATCCTGAATATGTAAAGCATCCAATTTTGTGACAAGCGTGTCCTTAAGGGTTTTACTTTTGGCCTGTGAAGCTTCTGCAATGAGGATCATAAGATCCAAACTGCATTTATTCAAAATGGCACACCACTTGTCCAAAAAATCCTGATTATCTAAAAACATTGTGGGTGCTTTTGAAATTCTAAGTCCTCTAGGTATACGCCTGGTTTTACAATAATTAAGCATGGTGAAAAAATGCAATTCGTTCCTAGTGATATTCTTCTTAATGTTCACAATATCCAGCCATTGCTGCATCACCGACAATTCAGGTGGCGGATGATGTTCCTCTTCTTGGTTCAATTGTTGTAAAAGTTGGTTTAAATGATCATCGCTGAAACTTAAAACATTGTTCCAGCTTTGGAATGCCATGGCAGAGTCCCGGTACTATAGTCTAAAGAGAAACCACAAAAAAGTGGAGAACTCAATAGATCCCACGGTGCGTAAAGTGAAAAATAAAAAAGGTGGGAATATGAGCCAGGCTATCCAAAGAATGGAACCAAATTATGTTTAAAAGAACAAAGTTTAATAATTTCCAAGTCAATAATGATATAATAATACATAAAAAATGACTCGACACAACGTTGTGTTTCGGCCAAACAGGCCTACATCAGGAGTCTATAAACATAAACAAACAAATTAAAAATAAACAAACAGTGAAACATATAATAAAAAATATGATGATAATAATATACAACAATAACATTTTTTATATATACTAAAAGAGGAACATTTATAAAATATCCAAAAAATATAAATACAAAGAATGAATTGCTATTAGCAAAGAAATATATAAATAATTTGAAAACTATACATCTATCAAATGATATGTCAAACAAACATACTGAAGAAAAGAGCATTAGATAAAAAGAGGCAAAGGGAATTGCAAAATAATGAAATCAGGCAACAAATTGGAATATCTACATATATGTACATGGGAATTAATGAAAAAATGAAAAACTAACCTTGTTGGTCAAATCAGAGGAAAAAAGATTCCAAAAATCTTACAGATAACATCTAAAAATGGTCTGTAGAAAACAGAAAAAGGTCGTATATTAATGAATATGGTCATGTGAAGCAGTTGAAATATCATACCATTAAAGAAAAACCCAAGGAAAAAACAAAAAAAAGGTGAAAGAAAAAGGAAAAAGAAAAAGAAAAAAGTCACGAGACTTAACTATTAAGCCTGTTCCGACATTGTGCCAAAAGATCAACTAAAATAACAGAGATGGGTTAAAAGAGGTTAAAGAAAATAAACACACACTCCGTATTGTAAATAATAGCGAAAGGCTAACTGGGTGTCACTGGGCTGGTTAGTTTCCGAAAAAGAACATGTACCCCATGTTAGTAATAGAAGAGACCGCACGCAAATGAAACAAAAATACTCAACAGCGCAGATGCTGGAGGCGCGAACTACATATACTAAAAGGAAGACGAGATACTCGTATCTTGAAAAAGACTAACCGACAGCAGCGCTAGGGGCACGCACTACATGTGTTGAAGAGAGAGACATGAAACGCATACCTTGAAAAAGACCGTAGTGCAGGTAAACCGTCTGTCTATCGCGGCGATCTCAGTACTAAAATTGAAAGTGAAAGTGAGCTACGGGGCAATTCAAATAGACGGGAAGGCGCGAAAAACACGCGAAAAGCAACCGACACAAGAGTCAGCTGATTCAAAATCATGAAGTAGAGACGCTGTGTGACGTCTTATGCACGTAGAGTGGACGAAGATACGTAACTACGTGGCACTGAGGATATGTGAAGGCATATAGAAGTAAAATTAATTCATGTGCTAAAAAAAGGGGGCGAGATACATAACTATATGAATGTCAAAAAAAATGTATACATATAAGTAAGGCATGCATACTCATATGTATATATATATATATATATATATATATATATATATATATATATATATATGAGAAAATGTATATATAAAAAAACTTGCAAATTAGATAAAGAGAGAATAATGAATAATGGAAAATAATAATAGGAAAAAAATATAATAAAAAAATATATTTAGTATGTAATAAAAAATTAGGGGAATACATCAAATAAAATAAAATAAAATAAATCCCATGTATATATAATATACTGCAAATCAAGACAAAGATTATAGTAAATGTAATATCTAGACGAAATGTAAGTTGTATCAGAATCAGTGCCAAAGATATCAAAGCAATGTATAAATGTACATGATACTGTAATATAAATTGATAAATATAGAATGTATAATTAACAAGACAATATGAAATCTATGCAATATAAATATATTTTGAAATAATGATGTAAAAATCCTTATTTATACTTGTACTAATGATACAGGGAACAGCTGGATTAAGAGAGTATTCAAACTATAAAAACGGGCGAAAATCTATCTCATTATTCAGGCCATAAGGGCTAATAGTATTCAGATTATAAATTAGCCTTTGTTCTTCCTGAAGTATAATTTTATCAAGGTCGCCTCCTCTCCATCTGCTGGTGAATACCTTAAACACCAAATACTTAATATCTGTTATAGTGTGGTTAGCCTCATGCCAGTGCTGAACTAAAGGTGCGGATTGAATATTCCTAGATATGCAGCTTCTATGTTCAATGATGCGTGTTTTAATAGATCTGATAGTCTTGCCAACATATAATAAAGAACATGGGCATTGAATAATGTAAATTACATGAGTAGTATTGCAATTTGATGAATGCTTCAGCATAAAAGTTTTATTAGTAATTGGATGAATGAAACAAGTAGTCTCCATACAGAGGTTGCACACACTGCACCGACCACATCTCCTATGTCCTAAGTGAAGGTTATCTAAAGGATCTCTTATGTCTGGCAAGGTAGAAGGGACTAAATGTTCTTTTAGATTTTTGTTTCTTGAGTATGCAATTATTAATTCTTTATTATTGAAACAGTCAAGACCCTCCAGAATGTGCCAATGTTTGCGTATGGATTGGTCAGCTGCCCACTGTTATGCTACAGATTTGGCTAGCATGCTGGGTTAAGAGAACATTTCACCAGATCCAGAAGATGACCTCTCACAACCAGATCTACAATGCCATACCATGAAGATATCATGTGGTATTAACTTGGGAGCAACCTATGTCCCTGAACGGTTGCAAAAATGAGCTGGTCTCTGGGGGTGGTGCATGTGATACTTACATGATTAAAGGCATGTGAGTGTGATTACAAGCCTGCTAATCTGGAGCAAAGCCAGACTCTGACAATAGTCCAATATCTTTGCTTCTTGTTTTATTTGAATTCTGCTTCTGTTAGTGTTAAGATTGTAACTTTTAACTTCTATTACTATAGTTATTTGTGATTCTTTGTTCCAATATTAATGCATTAATATTGTCTCTAAGAATCAAGAGAGGGAAATATGTAGCATGATATGAATTCTGTACTCTAGATTCTGTACTCTAGATTGTTCCAGAACTTAGAACTTAATGTGTAGCATGATATGAGGAGTTTTCAGAGTTATTGATTTTGCTGGAATCAGATACAAATGTATATATATAAAATATACAGCTGCAAAGACTTATTGGAACAGTATCAGATAACCTGGCCTGACCATCACCCTCCCATGTTACAAAAGCTAGCCGGGTGGATACTTACAGTCAATCACCACATCTCCAAAGAATAAAATATGCATATTGACAGCAATCTCAGAGATTAGAGTTAACAAAAGACAGTGAAACTCCACCTAATCTGATAAAAAGAAGCCCACCTACTCTCAGACAATGACTCTTTAAATCCTGTCAAATATGGATGTGTATCTACCAGCAGATGTCCAGACAGAAAGTCTTATGATGTCATTAAACATCTCAAAACTAGATTGAACTAGTTTTCAGCTATCCTTGAGTTTTCATTGGATCAAATACACCCCACCTGACTTCAGCCTATGGTCCAACAAGAAAATATAAAAACCTTGGAAAATTCTCAGATCTCTCTCTGCCTCTTTGTCCTCTCTGCTGCTTCCTGATGGACCTTCACTGAATCTATGGGCCTTGCTGGACTTCACATACATCCAAGATAAGACTTTTTCCAGGCTCCAGCAACAATTCTGCAACAAAAGACTTATTTTCCAGCAAGGACCTCCTTCATGACTCCAAACAACAGCCTCCATCAAAGTGAGTTACCATTAATCCAGCCTAATTTATAATTCAGACTTTCTAATCTTGTAGCTCATTTCCCTTGTGTAAGATCCCTGAAAACTGCCTCTCTTTTTAACATAATTGCATTATCTGTATTGTAAATAAATATTGTAAAGTTAAATAGCTGGTCTTTTATGTTCTGAGCACATGTCCTTAAACCTTACAGTGCAGGTTAATGCAATTCCCCAAATGAAATATATCCTTTCATTCCCCTTTTCTTACATATTATTATTATTATTATTACACTGGAAGCCACAACAAGAACACAGCCAATAGAAAAATGTATCGCCTTTGGATCCTTGCAAGGGTCAGTGTGAGCTACATCCCATAGGGAGTCAGGTGCTATTGCCCTGCAGGGATCCAGAAGACACTGTGGGAGAAGAGCAGAAGCAGCTGCTAGCAAGGCATAGGGAGTTTAGGGTTGTTGTGAGAGAGAAGAAGATGGTAGAAGTGATTAAAGTGAATAAGACTAATGGCTTCCAATATAGGCAAATAACAATACTCATCTGCCTGTGTGATGTGGTAAGCAGGCACTATAGGATCTTCATGGAGTTATAGGGGAGCATAGATATTTTTGTACTCATTTTTTTATAGTAATAGGAATTCTGATGTGCATAAGCATATATATAGAAGCATACAGCCTTGTGCAATCAATCAATCAAAAATATTCTGAATGCAATAAAATATGTTTTACTCCCAAAAACAATGGAAGAGAAAAGTCATGCTAAATTGCAAAAATATTATTTCTTATATACTGCCTGCCAGCCTGAAAGCTACTGAAGCGATATACATTCAGATACAGCATATATTTTTTTTCCATCCCTGGAGGTCTCACAATCTAAGTCTGTGCCTGAGGCAATGGCATTAGGGTACAATATGAAGTAAATCATAAATATAACCAGATTAATTTAGAATATAGTGATTAAAAAAGAAAGTGCATGAATATTAGGTAAAGCAATTATTGGTCTGATTTTATTAAAAAGCATTTCGGTAGTCAAGGTGGAATAAAAACTAATTTGCAACTGGTTATAATGGGCTGGGAATCAGCTTTTACATTGTAGGAGAGTTAAACAGGTTGGAAATGTAACGCAATAAGGCAGAGGCTCACGGGGCTGATTGAGAAAATGAAATGAATTTCAATGAAATATGCAAGCAAGGCATTTCTTTATGAGGGACTTGTAAACAGAAGAGCAATATGCAGAATGTACCATATAAGAATAATTTATGCCACTATAGAAAGCAATAGCAGGTGATACATATGCCTTCTTGCATCAAGTCACAAGTCATTGTCTTACTTTATTGTGTACTGAATCAACACATATTTTGGTCTAACACTTGGGAAACTATACTTGAAGACCTTATGACCTCAAATCCACATTGATTCTCTTGTATAGTACCATAAAACAGGATTCACAGAGCCTTTAGAAACTATGGTTAGTATGCACAGATCCTAGCAGTATACACAGATGAAACAGAAAGAAACCTCTACACAGGAATAAACAAGAGATTAGAGGATAACACACTGACTTCCAGACGGGGATTGCCATGCAAACAGTTCTTTATTAAGGCACCAAGGCCCAGATGATCAAAAGCCCTGCGCTGTTCCAAACAGCGCCCTAAAATAGCGCCGGGACAGCGCAGGGCTTTTCTGCATCGATGATCAAAGATAATGCATGCAAATCTAAGCAGCGCTATTATCTTTGATCATCATGTTTAAAGTGCAGGAGAATTGTGCCGAGCATGCGCTCCGCACAATCCTCCCGCACTTGTTTGACAGGTCTGGGCTGTCAAAAGCCCAAACCTGTCAAACAGCCTGCCCCGAGGCCCGAACAACGAGGCCCCTCCCCAAACCCCCAGAAAAAGTCGTGGCCGCCGCCGGCCAAACCCTCTCCCACCCTCCCACCTAGCGACGGGGGTGGGGGGTGGGGGCTGGAGGATCGGTGGGTCTCCAGCCCCCGAAACCCCCAGAAATCATTGCTCCATCGACGGGGGGGGGGGGGGGGGGGGGGGGGGGGGAGGGGGCTGGAGGTCCGGTGGACTTCCAGCCCACCTCAAATCCTCCCCCAGCGTTGTCCTTAGATTCCCTGGTGGTCTGTGGTGTTGTGACACCCCCCTGGCCACGTCCCGGCCCCCCTACCTTGTGTTGGAGGAGGGACGCAGCCTGCCTGCCTCCCTCCTCTTCCAGTCAGTCGATGCCCAAAATGGCGGCGCTCTGCACCGCCCACTGCATCCTGGGATGCACTGGGTGGGGCTACAGACCATGTAAGGGAGCGATTCCAGGGGGTGTCACGACACCACGTACCACCAGGGAAGTTATGGACAATGCTGGGGGGAGGATTTGGGGTGGGCTGGGGACCCACCGGACCTCCAGCCCCCCCATCCCCCCGTTGATGGATCGACGATTTCTGGGGGTTTCGGGGGCTGGAGACCCACCGGACCTCCAGCCCCCCATTCGCGTTTGCCTTGGGAGGGAAGGGGGGCCTGCCAGCATTCAACTGCATGCTGGACAGGGCTCACCATTCCTCCCAATGATCCGCAAAATCTAACGCCAGCTCGGAGCTGGCGTTGATTTTGCTGCAGCCAGCGACCCAATCTTTGGCGCGCTGGTCGCTGATCATTGGGGATGAATGCGTTAAGCGCCAATTAGCATGCATTTGCAAGCTAATTGCGCTAGAAGCCCTGTTTAGCTTGCATTTGCATGCTACTTGCGCTGAGAGCCCTCGAGTGCGCTGTTTCAGGCGCTCGAGGGCTCTGATCATGGGTCGGCTGCAAACTCTGGCACTAGTATGGCGTTAACAGCCTCTAGCACCAGAGTTTGCTTTTGATCATGAGGGCCCAACAGAGGACCTGACACAGGGCTGTGTTTCGGTGGGTGTGCCTGCCTGCTTCAGGGGTGGTATACAGTACTCTCAGAGACTGCAAAGATATGTGTACTGCCTCAGGTAACACATGAACTAGATGAAACACCATCAGCTAAAGGGGTCTTTTGCACAACTTTCCCTAAAAGCTGAAATTAATCTCATCAGACTCAGCACTTTCCAAACAGGGAAGCAACAGGGAAGTCTGTTGAGACTGATTTTGGCTTTTGGGGAAAGATGTGCAAAAGACCTATTTAGCTGACAGGTGTTTCATCTGGTTCATGTGGAGGGGCATAATCGAACGGGGCGCCCAAGTTTTCCTGAGGGCGTCCTCACAGGACGTCCTCGGGAAGGGGCAGGGAAACCCATATTATTGAAACAAGATGGGCGTCCATCTTTTGTTTCAATAATACAGTCAGGGATACCCAAATCTTAACATTTAGGTTGACCTTAGAGATGGTCGTCCTTAGAGATGGTCGTCCCCGGTTTTCAGCGATAATGGAAACTGAGGACGCCCATCTCAGAAATGACCAAATTCAAGCCATTTGGTTGTGGGAGTAGCCAGCATTCGTAGTGCACTGGTCCCCCTCACAAGCCAGGACACCAACCGGGCACCCTAGGGGGCTCTGCAGTGGACTTCACAAATTGCTCCCAGATACATAACTCCCTTACCTTGTGTGCTGAGCCCCCCAAAACCCACAACTGTACACCACTACCATTACTACTACTACTACTACTTAGCATTTCTATAGCGCTACAAAGCGTACGCAGCGCTGCACAAACATAGAAGAAAGACAGTCCCTGCTCAAAGAGCTTACAATCTAGTAGACAAAAAATAAAGCAAACAAATCAATTAATGTGTAGAGGAAAGAGGAGAGGAGGGTAGGTGGAGGCGAGTGGATACAAGTGGTTACGAGTCAAAAGCAATGTTAAAGAGGTGGGCTTTCAATCTAGATTTAAAGATGGTCAAGGATGGGGCAAGACGTAGGGGCTCAGGAAGCCTATTCCAGGCATAGGGTGCAGCAAGACAGAAGGAGCGAAGCCTGGAGTTGGCAGTAGCGGAGAAGGGAACAGATAAGAAGGATTTATCCAGGGACGGAGTGTACGGGAAGGGGTGTAGGGAAGGACGAGTGTGGAGAGATACTGGGAAGCAGCAGAGTGAGTACATTTATAGTACACCCCTAAGGGGTGAAGGGTAGGGTTACCATATGGCTCCAGAAAAAGGAGGACGAATTGAGCCAGCCGGGTTTTACTTCCATTGCTTTGAAAGCAATGGAAGTAAAACCCGGCTGGCTCAATTACTTCCATTGAAAGCAATGGAAGTAAAACCCGGCTGGCTCAATCCGTCCTCCTTTTTCTGGAGCCATATGGTAACCCTAGGGGGCATCTACATGTGGGTACAGTGGGTTTGTGGTGGGTTTTGAAGGGCTCACAGTTACCACCACAAGTGTAACAGGTAGGGGGGGATGGGCCTGGGTCCGCCTGCCTGAAGTGCACTGCAGTAACCACTAAAACTTCTCCAGGGACCTGCATACTGCTGTGATGGAGCTGGGTATGACATTTCAGGCTGGCATAGAGGCTGCAAAAATATTTTTAAAGTTCTTTTTTAGGGTGGGAGGGGGTTAGTGACCACTGGGGGAGTAATGGGAGGTCATCCCCGATTCCCTCTGGTGGTCATCTGGTCAATTCGGGCACCTTTTTGAGGATTGGTTGCAAGAAAAAATGGACCAAGTAAAGTCAGCCAAGTGTTCATCAGGGACGCCCTTTTTTTCCCATTATCGGTCGAGGATGCCCATGTGTTAAGCACGCCCCAGTCCTGCCTTTGCTACGCTTCCGACATGCCCCCGGGAACTCTGGTCATCCCCGCGATAGAAAGCAGTTGGGGATGCCCAAAATCGACTTTCGATTATGCCGATTTGGACGACCATGGGAGAAGGACGCCCATCTTCCGATTTGTGTCGAAAGATGGGCGTCCTTCTCTTTCGAAAATAAGCCTGATAGGGCCCCTTTTACTAAGCTGCATAGGCGTCTACGCACACCCAACATGCACCAAAATGGACTTACCGCCTGACTACCGCGTGGGTCTTGCAGTAATTTCATTTTTGGCGTGCGTCCTGGTACACGCATATGAAAAATAATTTTTATTTTCGGACGCTCGTAGCGGACACGCACCAACTGGCATCTGATGTGCGTGGGTCCTTACCGCTTACCGCTAGGTCTATGGCTGGTGGTAAGGTCAGAGACCCAAAATAGACGCACAGCAATTTTGATTTTGCCGCATGCGCATTTTTGGGGGAAAAAAGGCTTTTTTTACAGACACGCTGAAAAATAATTCTGTGCGCACTGAAAACCTACACCTACAGTACTGTAGGTCACTTTTTACCGCAGCTTAGTAAAAGGACCCCATAGAGTTACTTTACCTGAGGTACTAAACATGTCTTTGCAGTCTCTGAGAGTACTGTATATCACCCCTGAAGCAGGCTGGCATACCCGTCGGAACATGGGCCTGTGTCAGGTCCTCTGTTGGTGCTTTAATAAAGAACTGTTTGCATGACACTCTCCGTGTGGAAGTTAGTGTGTTATTCTCTCTTGTTTATTCCTAGATCCTGGCAGTAACATAGATATTTGGTCTTGTCACAGTTTATCTTGTTAGTACACACTTTATTATCTCTATCCAGCACGGTTCCCGATTCAATGTGTCAAAAAGGGTAATGCAGACTTGTGGAAACACATTTGCGATTTAGAAAGCTAATTACGCTTGCAATGATGTGGCACATCTTGTTACCTATGTAAGGTTCAAACTGGATATTTTCATTAGAGAATCATACTCTCAGTGGCTTTACTGAATGCTAAGCATGTTATCTCGGCTGCATATTCTTATATCCATCTGCTCAGGTGAGATGAATTCATTTCCCTGTTTGTCTTTCACATATATATCAGATAGCAATGGGTTTAGATGTGCAGCCTGCAAGAAGAGTGCATTCTGCTTGCCTTCTAAACCTTTAAAGATTAGTTTTAAACTAAAAAAGGGGATTAGTAGTTGAATTGAGATTATTATTTTGCTTTTATACTTAAAATGTAAAGTAAACATAGATATTTCTCTTTATATTTGGAAATCTTTTGAAAACATAATTGCAATGTATATTGAAAATCCCCTATAGATATCTCAGTAAGGAATACAATTAATAGAAACATGATGGCAGATAAAGGCCATATGACCCATCCAGTCTGCCCATCCTCTGTAACCCCTAATTCTTCCTATTCCTAAGGGATCCCACATGCTTATCCCATGCCTTTTTAAATTCTGGAACAGTCCTCGACTCCACCACCTCCACATGGAGGCTATTCCACGCCTCCAGCACCCTTTCTGTGAAATAATACTTCCTTAGGTTACTCCTAAGCCTATTCTCTCTTAACTTTGTCATATGCCCCCTTATTTCAGAGCTCTCCTTCATTTGAAAAAAGGCTCTCTTCCTGTACATAAATGCCCTTGAGATATTTAAATGTTTCTATCATGCCTCCTCTCTCCCTCCTCTCTTCCAGCGTATACTTGTTGAGGTTCATAAGCCTGTCCCTATAATTTTTGCATTCAAGACCGCTTACTAATTTCGTAGTTGCCCTCTGGACTGACTCCATCCTGAATGATCAATATAAGCCATAGAACATGATAAGCCTCTAACTACACAGAACCTATTTGCAAATTTTAACAAGTGTAGAAAGCATGCACAGTATGGCTTATGTAATTCTTTTAGAGGAGCTGGATGGTCTGAAAAGAGCAGTAGCCAAACAGCTGTTGGTTTGGAAAGAATAATAAAATGAAGCAATGTGTGATCATATATCTAACCACTAGATGCCACTCTCATTGGCAGTGATGAAGTTGGCAGGAAGTGGGTGCCAGTGGTTGAATAGCACAGAGTGCAACTATAGCTTGTTGTAGTCCAGGGTGTATCTTTGTATGTGAGTGAGATAGTAGGGGTCTGTGGGTGTATTTGTGTATAGGAGCATGTATCTGTATTAGCTTTGTATATGTCTGTGACCAGGAGAATATAGAAGAGAGGCAATTTGAAAAGAACAATTTTGCCAAAGTTTCTATGCTGCAAAAGATGAAATTACTTCTCTTATAAACATGCATTGGCCATTTTGTGAGTTTTTTTTTTTTTTTTTGCTTTGGAATCCTTGGTATGATCTGGCCTATTTTCAAACTTGATGTGCTTTATTAACTGATTTTTCTACCATGTCAAATGTAGTCCTATTAATTACATTTTCAGAGTTATTTTGTTCCCAGGTGGACAAAGATTCTTGGATCGCTTATGGATAATCGTTTCAGAGGCTTAGAAAGAATAAAAAGCCAATACTGAACTATGAGATCATTTTATTAAGCTGCATTAAGCAGCTAATGCAGTGTTATCAGTGCAGTACACAGTAACGCAGGCCTGTGCTACTGTGTATTGTGCTAAAACAGAAGCCTTTGTGCTAACAATACTGCATTAGCTGTCTAATATGGGAGTGGCCTAGGTTTGGGTGTGACAAGGACTGGAGGAGGTGGGTCCAGGACAGGTGTGGCTTCATTGCATGCCCCCTAGTCCTAGTATTTTTGGAAAGCGTAAACAGATGCTTCACATCTACCCGTTCAGCTCCACTCATTATTTTATAGACCTCTATCATATCTCCTCTCAGCTGCCTTTTCTCCAAGCTGAAGAGCCCTAGCTGTATTAGCCTTTCCTCATAGGGAAGTCGTCCCATCCCCTTTATTGCCCTTCTCTGAAAAGGGAATGGGACTTATATACTGCCTTTCTGTGGTTTTTCCAACTACATTCAAAGTGGTTTACATATTATATACAGGTACTTATTTGTACCTGGGACAATGGAGGGTTAAGTGACTTACCCAGAGTCACAAGGAGCTACAGTGGGAATTGAACCCAGTTCCCCAGGATCAGAGTCCACTGCACTAACCATTAGGCTACTCCTCCACTCCTTTTCTAATTCCACTATATCTTTTTCAGATAGACAGCTTTTCTCATCCTCTCCTATGCTGATCCTCTCACTCACTCTGGTTCTCTTATTCACTCTTCCCGATACTCTAACTCACTCTTCTATCTTCATAATAATAATAATTACATAATAAGTATTGCCATACTGGGAAAGACCAAAGGTCCATCAAGCCCAGCATCCTGTTTCCAATAGTGGCCAATCCAGGTCACAGATACCCGGCAAGATCCCAAAAATGTACAAAACATTTTATACTGCTTATCCCAGAAATAGTGGATTTTCCCCAAGTCCATTTAATAACAGTCTATGGACTTTTCCTTTAGGAAGCCGTCCAAACCTTTTTTTAAACTTCACTAAGCTAACCGCCTTTACCACATTCTCTGGCAATGAATTCCAGAGTTTAATTACATGTTGAGTGAAGAAATAGTTTTTTCCGATTCGTTTTAAATTTACTACATTGTAGCTTCATCACATGCCCCCTAGTCCTAGTATTTTTGGAAAGCGTGAACAGACGCTTCACATCTTCAATCCAATCACTTCCTCTCCCCTTTCCCCCATTTGCTCAGTCACAATTACATTGCCTTTAACTCCCTACATACTGATCATCCCACATGCAACTCTTACTCTTGTTCTCATCCACTCATCCACTCTCTCCTTGCACCATCCCCTTATTCACTCATTCCCATAAACCTTCTACTTACTTGATCAACTGCTGAATAGCACAAATAGATTTAATATGAAGATAATATATATACTTTTGTTATCAAATATATCAGTGCTAGTCCTATATTGAATAAAATAGTGAGGAAACATTGGACGATCATGCAGACACATTTTATTTAAGGATACAAATTTATGAACTGTATATTCTCGAGGAAGGAACTTAAACAAAATTTTGAGTTCATCAAGTTTACCCCAAGTGAAACAAATATCTGGTATGAGTTTTGATAAATCATTATAAATGTAGAAATTGTATGAACTGTGATGTGACATCATAATTGAAGTTCTTCATGAATCCTGCAGATGGCAGAGTTTATCATCTTCAGCAGTTTAGCAATTGTAATAGTAAGTTACAATTACAAATTGCAATAGTAAGTTTGCAGTTTATGTAATCATGTGTCCCTGCAATAACATTTATGTTGGAAAAACCATTGGAAGTTTTATAATTAGGTTGAATGATCGTCGGTCTAGGCTGATGAGAAGCGGATTAGAAGCATCTCTTGTACATCATTGTAATTTGATGGGTCATAGTTTCAATAAATTGCAATGTTTCATCATCAATATCATCTCTGAAAACAGATGGGGTGATCACACAAGGAGACTTTTACATAGAGAGCAGCAGCGGATAAACATACTTCAATCTTTACAGCCTGTGGGGTTAAACAGCTACATTGAGTGGAAAGCCTTTATTTAAGCATAAGGGACTAGAATCTATATATGGTGCCTGAAAAATTGGCGCCATAAATATTTCCACCTAGGCATATTCTGTAAAATCTAGCATGGTTTATAGAATATGCCTAGCAGCCATGCCTGCGCCTAACTCTAGACAAGTCCATTTACGTCAAGTAAAACTTGGTATAAATACTGGCGCCTAAGTTAGGCGCAGAGCAGGTGTATTCTATAACCATGCGTGTAGATTTTCAGAATGTCCACAGTCCTCCCATTCTACTCCCATGGCCATGCCCCCTTTTTAGCAGTGCACATTAGAATTTAGGCGTATCACTGTACAGAATATGTCGTGCAAGTTGTGTGTGTAAATTGTAATTAATGCCAATTAGTATCAATAATTGCTTGTTAAGTGGTAATTATCAGCACTGATTGGCTTGTTAAGTAATTAAATTGAATGCAAAAATCCAGGATATGACTGGATTTGCTCACACAATTTCAGTTGTCCTACATAGAATCTGGAAGGGGGGTAATGTTGAACATGAGTAAACTTCAGTATTCTTTTGATGTCATTATTTTAAAAACCTATTGGAGACAGCTCCCTATATAACAATTTTTTGGACTGGTTGCCACAGTGTTGGCATTTCTGTTAAACAGCAGGCACCATTTTTGAGGCGCGTTGCTAAATGGAGAAGTAAGTTGCATTGTGTTGGGACTGAGTTTTAAATGATATTTTTGTGAACATTTTTCTCCACTTTTCCTTATTAGATTGTGCTTTTTTCAGCATAAGTGAATATGTATAGTAACATAGTAGATGACGGCAGAAAAAGATCTGCACGGTCCATCCAGTCTGCCCAACAAGATAAACTCATATGTGCTACTTTTTGTATATACCTTACCTTGATTTGTACCTGTCCTTTTCAGAGCACAGACCGTATAAGTCTGCCTAACACTATCCCCGCCTCCCAACCACCAGCCCCGCCTCCCACCACCGGTTCTGGCACAGACCGTATAAGTCTACCCAGCACTATCCCCGCCACCCAACCACCAGTCCCGCCTCCCACCACCGGCTCTGGCACAGACCGTATAAGTCTGCCCAGCACCATCCCCGCCTCCCGCCACCGGCTCTGCCACCCAATCTCGGCTAAGCTCCTTAGGATCCATTCCTTCTGAACAGGATTCCTTTATGTTTATCCCAAGCATGTTTGAAATCCGTTACCGTTTTCATTTCCACCACCTCCCGCGGGAGGGCATTCCAAGCATCCACTACTCTCTCTGTGAAAAAATACTTCCTGACATTTTGTGCAAAACGTGCAAAGTTGGATTTAGATGTCATATCAAAAATACCTCTTTGCGTCTACTCATGCTTGCAAGGACCAGATTCAATACATGGTATCGTAATGCATGTAGTTTTGGCATCTGGAAAGAAAGGTGGATGCCATATAGTGTATACGACAGGTGGTCTGTGAACTGCGGCCTTTTAAAATTAGGTAAAAAATCATTTGGACAAAATTATTTTTGTCTTCAATGTATATGTTAAAGTGACTGTGTTATATTTTGTTTTATAAGGTCATTCGGAATGAGAATGCATAACTGCTTCTGATTATAAGAGCAAAATACATATATTGTGAAGTACAACCTCTGATGAAGTCACAATAGTGAAATGGCAGGGTCACCGTTGGGTGCAAGTTAAGTGTTTCATTTTTCAATTTGTTGCTGTAGAAATTGGTTGCAGTTTTAATCCACCTGAAAAAATAACTATATAATGAGACTGATAGCAATTATTTTAAATGAACAGATTTTTGAATACAAGACATAAAAGGGTAAAATGAGTGTAAAATAACAATGAGGTTTTTGACCAGTGATGTTTCAAAGCCCCAGTAAAGATGCTGAGTAGTGTAAATGTCTGGGTGTTTCAGGTCATTAAACCCCCCGAAGGGCAATACACCACACAACAAACCAAATCCTCATTGCCCACCACTAATAATTCCCCCATTCTGCAGGCGGCCCAACTACTAACTTAAACACTGCTTTAAAAAAGCCATCACCTCTCCTTCTCATTTAATATCTGTACAAACCCATTCCCATGTGTATCCCACAGGACAACATTACCTTACCAAAATCAGATCAGTTTCAAGCAACCAAGATTCAGTCACACACACAATTATCCAACAATGAAAGATCATAAACCACAGGCATCTGATTCTTTGCATTCACCAAACCCACCTTCAATTTATCCCTTCCAACCAACACATCAGAACCTATCCATTTTAAAGCAGGAGTAACCCCTAAACCCCCTCTCTTCTTCATAAACCCCAAATGCCCATACCTCCCACCACTTCTATTAGTGCCATACCCCAACTCTAACTGACCCCACTCTTTCCCTCACTTACCAACCTCCCAACACATACCGCCAAAAATGTGTCCCCCTCCCAAGGTCCCCCAAAGCTCCTTAGTCATGCTCCTTTGTCAGTATGATAATGGTGGTGCTTGCTTCTCCAGCATATTGCACCTTCAGCACTGCCCTACTCCTCTTTACCCCATGCCTATGAATGATGTCACTCAAGGGGAAGAGCCAAAATATGTCCCGGAGCAGAAGGCAGCCGATGACACACACACAGAAGAGAGTCCAGAAAGATGGAAAATGAGCCAAAACAGGAGGAGGGGGGGGGGGGGGGGAAGTAGTTTACATGATGCTTTTATATGATTTTTAAAAATCTGTATAAAACTACTTGCAACCCTATAGCACTATAGATCTTACTACACTATAGAACAGGGGTTCTCAACCAAGCCCTTGGGACACACCTAGCCAGTCTGTTTTTCAGGATATCACCAGTCAATATGCATGAGCTAGATCTGCATGCACTGCCTTCATTATATGCAAATCTGTCTCATGCATATTCATTGGGAATATCCTGAAAACCAGACTGGATAGGTGTGTCTCAAGGACTAGGTTGAGAACTCCTGCTGTAGATAAAGCACCCTTCACGTATGTAGACTGAATTATATCCATAGGAGTATTTACCACATACCCCCTTCCCTTAATTATTATTATTTTTTTTAATCTATGGTAAGTTCTTAAATTTGACAACAAATTAAATAATCTAACCCTTCTGTTTGCTAAGTCATGCCAGCGGCTGCAACGCGGCAATGCCGACACAGCCTATTCAAATGAACAGACTGTGTCAGCATTAGCGCAGAAATTATATAGGGGCCCTTTTACTAAGCTGTGTAGGTGCTTATGCGCACCCAATGCACGTTGATTTTGTGTCACTTCCCGGCTACCGCATGGCCCTTGTGGTAATTTCATTTTTGAAGCGTGTTAGCTACATGCGCTGGAAAATATTTGTATTTTCTGGCATGCGAGTGGTAATCGGGCGGTAATCAGCATTTTACGTGTGTAGACCATTACCGCCCTGTTACTGCATGAGACCTTACCGTTAGGTCAATGGCTGGCAGTAAGGTTTCAGACCCAAATGCATGCACGGCAATTTTCATTTTGCCGCACGTCCATTTTTGGCAAAAATTTTTAAAAAGGTATTTTTTACAGGTGTGCTGAAAAATGATTCTGCGTGTGCCCAAAATACGCATCTACACTACCGCAGGCCATTTTTCAGTGCACCTTTGTAAAAGGGCCCCATAGTTTGCAAAAGATGTACACAGGAGTAAATTTGTACACACAGTCAAACATCACCTGAGCTGGCCCGTTTTTTTTTTCAGCCTAACTAAATGTGCCACGTGCTAGATACCTTTATATTTTGCCATTTATGGGACTTGGAAATTCTGCTGAACTGAAATCCTAAAGTATTTTTATCTATACATTGTTTGTACATTAAGGATCCTGCAGAGGGCAGTGGAACACAAACTCAGTGCAAGCAGAGCATTATAAAATAAAGTGCCTTCTGTCAGTTCAAATGTAAATAAAGGATCCTGTGATGCATTCATTTGTGGCCTGCATTTCACTGCACTAAATAAACTATCTAACCGTACCAATCTGAATGAATAGACTCTGAATGGCAGTGTGTCAGAACACTCACTGAAAGAGGCTGCCCTTATAAATATTACTATTCCAAACATAAATGCTGAGGACTAGATTCTTTATATCACACCTAAAAATGTGGCACCAAAATGAAATTCACCTAAGCGCATTCTACAAACTACGCCTCAGTTTAGGCGTACTTTATGGAATAAGCCTAAATTTCCACATAGTTCATAGAATATAGCCCAGTGCCCTTTTGCATGACTAAATTTAGCCGTGGGCAGTTATGCCAAGTAAAACCTGGTGCAAACACGGATACCTAAATTAGGCACAGACCGGTAATACACATAGATTTTAGAAATGCCCACAACCTGCCCATTCCACGCCCATGGCCACACCCCCTTTTACTACTACTACTATTACTACTATTTAGCATTTCTATAGCGCTACAAGGCATAGGCAGTGCTGCACAAACATAGAAGAAAGACAGTCCCTGCTCAAAGAGCTTACAATCTAATAGACAAAAAATAAATAAAGTAAGCAAATCAAATCAATTAATGTGAACGGGAAGGAAGAGAGGAGGGTAGGTGGAGGCGAGTGGTTACAAGTGGTTACGAGTCAAAAGCAATGTTAAAGAGGTGGGCTTTCAGTCTAGATTTAAAGGTGGCCAAGGATGGGGCAAGACGTAGGGGCTCAGGAAGTTTATTCCAGGCGTAGGGTGCAGCGAGACAGAAGGCGTGAAGTCTGGAGTTGGCAGTAGTGGAGAAGGGAACAGATAAGAAGGATTTATCCATGGAGCGGAGTGCACGGGAAGGGGTGTAGGGAAGGACGAGTGTGGAGAGATACTGGGGAGCAGCAGAGTGAATACATTTATAGGTTAGTAGAAGAAGTTTGAACAGGATGCGAAAACGGATAGGGAGCCAGTGAATATGCAGCATTGAATTTACGCACAGCGCATTATATAATAAGCCTAAACAGTTCTGCATACCCTACCGACCCAACCTAAGTACCTAAACCCTGCAACACAACATAATCTAAGCTCGTAATGAACACTATCCTGCTTATAATCGAACGAGAAAAACGCCCAAGTTCCGACCTAAATTGGGAGATGGACGTTTATCTCACAAAAACGAATAACGCGGTATAATCGAAAGCCGAACTTGGACGTTTTCAACTGCACTCCATCGTGGAAGCATACAAAGTTGACGAGGGCGTGTCAGAGGCGTGGTGAAGGCGGGAATGGGGCATGGTTATCACCCGAACAGAGATGGGCGCCTTTCGCCAATAATGGAAAAAAAGTATGCATTTGTAGCTAGAATTTAGGGCACTTTTCCTGGACCCTGTTTTTTCACGAATAAGGCCCCAAAAAGTGCCCTAAATGACCAGATTACCCCAGAGGGAATCGGGGATGACCTCCCCTGACTCCCCCAGTGGTCACTAACCCCCCTCCCACCACAAAAAATGATGTTTCACAACTTTTTATTTTCACCCTCAAATGTCATACCCACCTCCCTGGCAGCAGTATGCAGGTCCCTGGAGCAGTTGTTAGGGGGTGCAGTGGACTTCAGGCAGGTGGACCCAGGCCCATCCCCCCCTACCTGTTACAATTGTGCTGCTTAATGCTTAGTCGTCCAACCCCCCCAAACCCACTGTACCCACATGTAGGTGCCCCCTTCACCCCTTAGGACTATAGTAATTGTGTAGACTTGTGGGAAGTGGGTTTTGAGGGGGATTTGGGGGGCTCAACACACAAGGGAAGGGTGCTATGCACCTGGGAGCTCTTTTACCTTTTTTTTGTTTTTGTAAAAGTGCCCCCTAGGGTGCCCGGTTGGTGTCCTGGCATGTGAGGAGGACCAGTGCACTACGAATCCTGGCCTCTCCCACAAACAAATGCCTTGGATTTATTCGTTTTTGAGCTGGGCGCTTTCATTTTCCATTATCGCTGAAAAACAAAAATGCCCAGCTCACAAATTGTCGAATAAAACATGGATGTCTATTTTTTTCGAAAATACGGTTCGGTCCGCCCCTTCACGGACCCGTTCTCGGAGATAAACACCCATGGAGATAGATGTTTTCATTCGATTATGCCCCTCCACATATCTCTTCTTCCATACTATTCCTATATCTCTGTAACTATGAACCTCATTAGACTACAACATCACTATGTATTTGTTTCTCTACCGGAGTTGGTGAACGCCTTCACGGTACTATGTAAGCCACATTGAGACTGCAAATAGGTGGGAAAATGTGGGATACAAATGTAACAAATAAATTAATTAATGCCAATTAGTGTCAATAATTGCTTGTCAGTTGTTAATTATCAGCGCTGATAACCAATTAGGTTATGTGTATTGTTAGGGAATACGTTTCAATTTCCACATGATATATAAAATCCGGAGGTGTATGCTTTGTGCATGTGTTTCACGTCCCAACAGTATATTCTGTTTTTGGACTATGTAGCTTTATTTCTATAAGGTCTAAAGAACTATAATTGCACTGCTTGTTATGGATTTGTCATAGTAGAGTCTGCATTAGTCTCAAAAGAGTTTTTTGAAATGTGTTGCACAGAATAAGGCGACCTTTAAGAATTTCAGGAATGGTTTCATTGAATTTAAAATATTTGGTCTTTAGACTAAGTATATCCTTACCTCAAAAGCACTTTTATGACTAATACCTCATCTGTTTTGTTACATTTTTCAAACATTCAGAAAATCTTTCTTTTGGATAGTTAATATACAGTTTTAGAGCTGCAATGTTTCAACGGAAAACTGGAGTCTTTGTAATTTGAAGATACCTTTTAGGGATATGCACAGGCAAAGATTTTTGGTTCATTTTCTGAATTTTCCCAAATTGTATGTGTTTTATTTTCAGTTTGCTTTACATATTCAGTTTGGTAAAACATTTTTAATGTGTAATGTGCATTAAAACTTTTTTATGCATAATTCATTTGTATGTGTGTGAATGCACGTTTAATGTGAGCAAGTGCAATGATGCATGTGGGAAAAAAGAACCCGAATTATAGCTACGTCATGCAAGGTTCCACGTTAGGAGTTACGGACCAAGAAAGGGATCTGTGTGTCGTCATCGATAATACACTGAAACCTTCTGCTCAGTGTGCTGCTGCGGCTAGGAAAGCGAATAGAATGTTGGGTATTATTAGGAAAGGTATGGAAAACAGGTGTGAGGATGTTATAATGCCGTGTATCACTCCATGGTGCGACCGCACCTTGCGTATTGTGTTCAATTCTGGTCGCCGCATCTCAAGAAAGATATAGTAGAATTGGAAAAAGGTGCAGAGAAGGGCGACTAAAATGATAGCGGGGATGGGACGACTTCCCTATGACGAACGATTAAGGAGGCTAGGGCTATTCAGCTTGGAGAAGAGACGGCTGAGGGGAGACATGATAGAGGTATATAAAATAATGAGTGGAGTGGAACAGGTGGCTGTGAAGCGTCTGTTCACACTTTCCAAAAATACTAGCACTAGGGGACATGCGATGAAACTACAGTGTAGTAAATTTAAAACAAATCGGAGAAAAAGTTTCTTCACCCAACGTGTAATTAAACTCTGGAATTCGTTGCCGGAGAAAGTGGTGAAGGCGGTTAGCTTAGCAGAGTTTAAAAAGGGGTTGGACGGTTTCCTAAAGGACAAGTCCATAAACCGCTACTAAATGGACTTGGGAAAAATCCACAATTCCAGGAATAACATGTATAGAATGTTTGTACGTTTGGGAAGCTTGCCAGGTGCCCTTGGCCTGGATTGGCCGCTGTCGTGGACAGGATGCTGGGCTCGATGGACCCTTGGTCTTTTCCCAGTGTGGCATTACTTATGTACTTATGTACAGTGCCATGGTGGTTGTGGGGGATCAATCACTTGAATTTCTGAAGATGCTTTGTCTCTCCAGCAATCTGCTTTTTTGTATCCACAATGTTATACTCCATTTGCTTATATTTCCCACCACAGGTAAGGATCAAGCACAGTTTTCCTTATTCTTGGTCCCACTGAAGGGTGCAGATAGGATTAGTAGTTCTCTTTAACTTACAGTTAGCTGACAACCTGGATGAAACCCAGAGACTTGAGTTCCAACAATGACTCTCTGATTGGGATCCTATTAGCAGTACCTGGACCCTTTCAGGAATCCTGCTGAAATGATAGTGAATGGTTTTGTCCGTTCAGCATTAAGATGCTCATGAACAACAATGGTTGTGGCAAGGTACCTTGCTATAATTCACAAAAGTAGATCAGATTTTCATTCTCTTTTTTGTGATCGGAAGGGATGCAGAGGGGAACGTCTATCAATCTTGTCAAGGCAGTAGATCTGATACCTGCACTTTTCTGTCTCACTCCTGTAGCCTAATAGTTTACTAGTCTGGGTAATCAGCAATAGGTTCTGTAGTTCTGAGCTCTTCAAGGGTAAGGTTTGGCTTGAAGGCTTTCTGTAACAGATGGAAGGTCAAAGACATGGCTTCAAATGGGAGTTTTTGTTTTATAGTCAGAGAAGGACCCTGCTGCCAATATGAATTAATACTGTATTTTGTTCTGTGGACTTACAACTTTACTGGATTTGTATCTTATTATATGTTACTAATTTTAGTTTATGGAATAAAATTAATCTATTCTACTAGTTCTACACTGCTCCTTTGTGTATGTGACCATAAACATTTGAACAGCACATGGTCTCATCATTTAAAAAAAGCTCAGAAAGCACTCAACGATGAAACTTTCTATAATACATGGCCAAATCCTCTACCACTGGAAGAATCCAACTTTTGGGTCTCACTAGTAGTGGTAAATAAAAGATTAATTTTTTTTTTTACTTGCCTACTTACCACAATAGATCCTGGAAAGAGTTAAGAGAAGACACGAAAGTAGTAACCAAAGACTGGGACCCATATGATTAGAAAAATGAAATGGCCAGAAATAAAAGGTAAAACAAATGATTTTATTTTTATTTAGGATACAGTAGTATAGTAGCTATGCTGGTCCATGCCAACAGTTAGTAAATAAAAATAAAACAATGAATGGAAAATTTAATACATTTTTTGACCAGCTTTCAGAAGGCGTGGAGGGGCATAATCAAATGGGGCACCCAAGTTTTCCTGAGGGTGTCCCCACAGGACGGCCCCGTGAAGAGGCGGGGAAATCACTATTATCGAAACAAGATGGGCAGCCATCTTTCATTTTGATAATACGATTGAGGATGCCCAAATCTCAACATTTAGGTCGACCTTAGAGATGGCCGACCTAAATGTTGAGATGGTCGACCTTAGAGATGGTCGTCCCCGGTTTTCAGCCATAATGGAAACCAAGGACGCCTATCTCAAAAACGACCAAATCCAAGGCATTTGGTCATGGGAAGAGCCAGCATTCATAGTCCACTGGTCCCCTTCACATGCCAGGACACCAACCGGGCACCCTAGGGGGCACTGCAGTGGATTTCACAAATTGCTCCCAGTTGCATAGCTCCCTTACCTTGGGTGCTGAGCCCCCCAACCCCCCCAACCCCACTACCCACAACTGTACAACACTACCATAGCCCTAAGGGGTGAAGGGGGGCACCTACATGTGGGTACAGTGGGTTTTGGGTGGGTTTTGAAGGGCTCACATTTACCAGCACAAGTGTAACAGGTAGGGGGCATGGGCCTGAGTCCGCCTGTGAAGTGCACTGCACCCACTAAAAATGCTCCAGGGACCTGCATACTGCTGTCATGGAGCTGGGTATGACATTTGAGGCTGGCATAGAGGCTGGAAAAAAATTAAAAATATATTTTTTTAGGGTGGGAGGGGGTTGGTGACCACTGGGGGAGTAAGGGGAGGTGATCCCCGATTCCCTCCGGTGGTCATCTGGTCAGTTTGGGCACCTTTTTGAAGCTTGCTCGTGAAAAAAAATGGACCAAGTAAAGACCAAATGCTCGTCAGGGATGCCCTTCTTGTTTCCATTATCGGCCGAGGACGCCCATCTCTTAAGCATGCCCCAGTCCCGCCTTCGCTATGCCTCTGAATGCCCCCATGAACTTTGGTCACCCCCGTGATAGACTGCAGTTGAGGGCGCCCAAAATCGGCTTTTCATTATGTCGATTTGGGCGCCCCTGAGAGAAGGACGCCCATCTCTCGATTTGTGTTGGAAGATGGGCGCCCTTCTCTTTCAAAAATGCCCCTGAAAACCTCCTTCCTCAGGTCAGATGAGAATGGAAGTTTTGGCCTCTGAAAGATATTCAAAATATGTAATTAGTCCAATAAAAATGTATCAACTTATTCTCCATTTTTGTTTTATTTTTATTTGTTAATTTTTAATGTGTCTGTTTTTGAAGTTTTCATTTGTCATCTTTAAATTTTGCACAGTACAGGGGGACATGCATCACTGTTTCTTTTTTTTTCTGGTGTTTTACTATATACAAAGTCTGGTATCCTAGGAGTTCAGTTTAATTTTTGTCTACAAATTTCTATTTTTAGTTTGAGGTTACTTATTCTATACTTGGTGACAGTTTATCTGTATTCAGTGTGTGTAAAAAAGGTCAATTATTCTGTTAGCATTTAATGACTTTGTAGGATTGATCTCTACTAATCCATCTTGTTTAGTTTTCCAATAGGTGGATTGATGTTTAAGTGCCTACTGCAGTGTTTACAGTGTTACCTTTTCCTGCAACTCCTTGAAGTTTTATGGTGAGGTAGAATTGCTTTATAGGTCCTAAGTGAATTTTATAGGGGTTTGTAGTAATTCACAATATGCCTGGTACTGGATTTTGGATTTGGATTTAGCTCACGCCTTTCTCAGTAGTAGCTCAAGGTGAGCAACATTCAGGTACAGTAGGTATTTTTCTGTCCATGAAGAGCTTACAGTCTAAGAGTCCTTTTACTAAGCTGTGGTAAGCACTAATGTGTACATACCACAGCTAAAAATGCTTGTAGTAGAGCATGCTCGGGCATTCTGCAGTAGTTTTGGGATGGGTGCACGCTACCCACACACTAACAAATTTGCTCATTGTTAGCACATGACCCCTTACTCTCTACAAAGTAGGTGTTGGTAAGTGCTTACATGCTAATGGCCACAGGCTATTGGGAAAATTAGTGCATTGCCATTAATGCTGGAAATGTATTTATTTATGACATTTATATCCAAAATAAAACAAGAGTGGGAAAGTCCTTCCACAGCAATCAAACAAACACCAAACAGGGTGGAGGGATGTTCCAAGGAACGAACAGAATTCAAAGTTCTTCCAAAAGGTTTATTCTTCACAAAAAGTCATATGTATCATCTGGATGCAACATGATCCATGTTTCGGCTGTATGACTTCTTCAGGGGTCACAGCTCAAATCATGTGATCATGGCTACTTGGAGATATCATCTTGGCGAAAGCAAAATGTATAACCATAATCCTTAGACACACTCAAATTCACATAAGGATCACAGCAGTTTACATATCTATTTGACAGACTAAGCCAAAACATGGACCATCTTAGCGTTTACCGCCAGCTGATTTTTACCACGAACTAAAAACATTAGCACGGCTTTGTAAAAGGCCCCCTAAGGGCTTTATACCTTTTAGTAAAAGGGCCCCATAGATAATACACATATTTTGAAAATGTTTGGTAAATCAACCATAAACTAAAGGCCAGAAGATCTGAAGCCTGGTGGTTATTTGGCAACCTTCCAAAATCACTGATAGACAAATCATTTTAAGGTTGCCAGTAAATGCAGGAAAATTCACCATTCAAAGGCCAACAGGAAGTTGCTGATATAGAGGGCTAAGTCTGTTTAATATGTTGTATTATTTTGGTGCATTGTTTTGATTTTTTTGACACATAATTCCCTGGTGTGTTTTTAATGTGCATGATACAAAAAGTCTAAATCCTTGAAGTCTTCTTGGACAACCACTTGCTACTAGACAGACAAGCTAAACTCATCACTAAAAGAATGTTCCACTCCATGTGGAGGTTGAGGCGTCTCAGGCAATTCCTCACCAGGGAGCTCTTCCGAACCCTTACTCACTGGTTGGTCCTATCCCATATTGACTACTGCAGTGGATTTTATGCTGGTTGCCGCAATTCCATTCTGAAAAAACTCCAGACTGCACAAAACACGGCTGCAAGGCTAATACTAGGCAAATCATGCTTTGATCATGCTCAACCTCTTCGTTTTAACCTACACTGGCTCCACATTGCAGACCGTATTACCTTCAAAATCTGCTCATTGACTCACAAGTTACTATATGGGAAGGCCCCTGCCTACATGTCAGATTTGGTAGATCTACCTTCAAGAAATGCATCGGTGACTGCTCAATCCTACCTTAATCTACATTATCCAAGCTGCAAGTCTGTAAAATATAAACTGCTCTTTTCATCTTCTTTCTCCTACACCAGCCCAAAATCATGGAACGCTCTACCTAGGGAACTAAAAGTGATTGATGACCACCAGCTATTCAAGAAATCCTTAAAAACATTTTTATTCAAGAAAGCTTATCCCCCACTTAATGCTAAGCCTTCACCTTCCTCATGTTGACTATACCCGTTTAGCCACTGACTACTTCCACCTAGTAAAATATCCTTGTATTATCCTCTTGTTCTTTCCAGACCTTCTCACTTTTGTGTCACTACCCTCTATGCATTGTAATCCTTTGTAATTTTGTAAGCCACATTGTGCTCGCTATAGTGGGAAAATGTGGGGTATAAATGTACCAAATAAATAAATAAATAAAATACCATCCGTAAGAGAGGCACTTGATGATGGTGGTGGTGGTGGAGGGTGGAGGGGTGGGGAGAAGTAGATGGTACAGCTGCACCAAAGTGACACAGTGAAGGGTCCTTCCCTGCTGTGTTCAAAAGTGCCCTTCTGTCCATTTACTGCTGACATAGGTTTGCCCCTGCCCCCACCCAAAAATTTTAACTTGCCCCATCACATTCTTCCCAGCCCCACTTTTTGCCTGCCCAAACATGAATCACTGACCACCTGTGTCACAAACTGGTCTAATTTTCAGGGCATCCCTAACAAATATGCATGAAATACATTTGCACAAATTTGAACCAGCATATGCAAATGTATGTCATTTATATTCATTTGGGATATCCTGAAATTCACACTATCACACTTAAGGATTTCAGTTTGACAACGTTGCCTCAGATGTTTCGCAGTAACCACTTAACTGTTAATTTGCTGCCTTATGGAAGAAGCGTAATGCATGAAGCATCCTGCAGGAATCTTCAGAGAAGCAAAGAGACATTGCTGACCTTTTCTAACCCTTTTCAAGGCTTTATTATTTTGGGCATTGGAGCAGTTAAGATGGAACACTTTCAACACATATTTTTCCACATACTCTTAACCAGTCAATTCTTTACTAAGCAATGACAGAAGTAGATCTGTAGAAATGCTGACTGTAGAAGAATGATCTCCCTCTGTGTTAGGTAATATAGGAAGCTGTTACGAGTTAAAATTCTATCCATCTATACACTAAAGGATTTTGGAGCAATATAAATCAGGGACTAAATACTCTTTGATCAGGGATGAAATGGGCAACGTGAAACTTGAGTCAACCTGGCTCATTAGAAACTGATGGCCTACCTGCACAAGCTCATTCATCATTTGAAAAGGCTATTTGAGAAGTGACTCAAAAACACTATATCCTGTCAAATGATGCTACATATGTGCTCTTAATTCATTGTCCCTTCAGACACTAACAAGTATATGACCCTGCTATTGTGATTCTGCTTCCAGGGGCAGTGGCATATCTTTTTGATTGGAGAGGCCAATTAAACCAATTTCCAGAACCCGCCCTCAAGCTCTTTAATATTATATGCTGTACTGATCAAAATATTGGTGCGGCCCTGGCCCCCTTGGAATCAAGTTTTTTAGGTGTCATTTATAGAATTTATCCCATACTGTATGAGTCTGTGTTGTAAACTTGTGCACATAACTTTCGTATGAATGATTGAGTCTAATTTATAGAATTGCCCTGTTTGATCTAATGTACATATTAATAGAGTGCAAGAGTTATATATACTACACTTTATCATGATCTTTTAGCATATAACTTAAGCTTTTAGTATATGTATACAATTTTTTTTTTGTGTGTGTGTGTGTGGATTTTAGTGCATGGACTCCTATATCACATACCTAAAAGAGAAGAAACATTTTCCTAGTGTATGACATTTTGAAAATTAAACCTTTCATGACATTTTTGATTGCACGACTAAGCATTACAAATATTTTGAAGAATCAAACCTAATCATTTTTGTCAATTATTACTTATATGTGAGATAGTGCCTTATGTTATTATTTATTCTATATGTGCTCAATTTTAAGTGCCATTTATTTTCTTGCCAGGAATGTTCCCAAAGAGTCCACCAGCAACTGTGCGACATAAATCCAGTTCTTCACATTGTATTTCTCCAAGTGTGCTTCACGTCTGTTCACATTAGCTGCTTCAAAATGATGCTGAACTCATTTGAGCTCGATGGAGCTTCTTGTTTCTTTTCTCTTTTCCTGAGCACAGTTCTGCTGAATCAACACCTTGACCTTTATATTAGCATTCTCAGTGCCAAAACAATAAAGAAAATCTCATTTTACTAAAGACAAACAGATGAAGACATGAGAACTTTTTTAAAGAAAAAGTTACAAGAATTTGATGAGGATTCTGTTGAAATTCATAAACTCAAGCTTAAGGAAACTGAAGCAAAGTCAATGAAACTTGATCAGAAAATGTCAGACCTACAAACATGATTTTGCAATGATTAAAAACAAATGAGTGGTACATTACAAACTTAAGAATGGAGAATTATAGTAAAAGGTTCAATTTGAGGGTTCTCAATTTTTAAAGTCTCTGCTATTCACACTAACTGATATGCTCAAGAGATATTTTAGAGCAATTCAGAAGATCCTAGAGTAGCCATTTTTCCTACCACTATAGGCCTTTAGTTTATAGTTTATTTGAACTTACTATACCGTCCAAGCTAACTTGCAGATCTGGGTGGTTTACAAGCTTAAAAGAGGAAAATTCAGAAAAGAACTACAATATTTGATAGGACCAACAGTATCACTCAGCAGAAGCACAATCAGTCAAAGATGGAAGGTAAACAGAGGAAATCGTGGAAGGGGAGAAGGACAATGTTTAGAGCATGAACCGGGGAGAGGGGAAGTAGGAGGATTTAACCCAACTCTTTTATGTGACTAATTGAAAACCTGTTTGAAAAGCCAGGTTTTCAGAGCTTTTTTGGAGTTCTTAAAGGAAAGTTCAGACTGTATAAGCAATGGGAAGGAATTCCATTGGGAATGAGCTGCAAAAAAGAATGCGCAATGGCAGGTGGATTCAAGTTGAGCTACTTTAGGATGTAGAAGAACAAGAGGATAGTCATTTATGAAACAGAGAAGTCATGCCAAGGAACAGGGAATTGTGAGAACAGAGAGATAGGATGACCGACTCTATGAGGTCTCTATATTGCAGTAGGGAGGGCAAGGAGGAAACACACATGAAAGGCAATTCTATAACTGGGCTAGGGCTGTTCAGCTTGGAGAACAGATGGCTGAGGGGAGATATGTTAGAGGTCTACAAAATAATGAGTGGAGTAGAGCGGGTAGATGTAAATCGTTTGTTTACTCTTTCCAAAAATACAAGGACTAAGGGGCATGCGATGAAGCTACAAAGTAGTAAATTTAATAAGAATCAGAGAAAATGTTTCTTCACTCAATGTGTAATTAAACTCTGGGATTTGTTGCCAGTCAATGTGGTAAAGGAGGTTAGTTTAGCAGGGTTTAAAAAAAGGTCTGGCTGGCTTCTTAAAGGAAAAGTCCATAGACCATAATTAAATTGACTTGGGGAAAATCCACTGCTTGTTTCTGGGATAAGAAGCATAAAATGTATTGAGTTTTCTGGGATCTTGCCAGGTATTTGTGACCTGGATTGGCCACTGTTGGAAACAGGATGCTTGAAGGAATGTTGGTCTCTCCCAGTGTGGCAATACTTACAGTATGTACTTAAGGGCACAACTGCATATGTACACAGAAAAGCAGCACTATCCCCTGGATTCTATATAGCTTGCCTAGAAATCTGTGCTGAAATCCAAGCATATTCCATAACAATGCGCTTAACTTAACTGGCCTAACAAGCCAATCAGCATTGATAATCACTCTTACCAAGCAATAATGAGCACTAATTGTCAATAATTACAATTTATGCACACAAGTCGCTAAGCATATTCTGTAACGCAGTGCACTTAACTTCTAATGTGACCAGGCAAAAAGGGGAGTGGTTATAGGCAGGGAAATGGGCATTTCGTGGGCATTCTGAAATTTACATATGGCCCAGTGCACCTAAATCTATGCACCTAGATTTACATAAATGGATTTGCATAGTTTTAGGTACTGGGATATCAACTAAGCGTATTCTGTATATCGTGCCTAAACCTAGGTGTCGCTTAAAGAATATGCTTAGGTGGAAATGTTTTCTGTTTGGATATTTTAGGCGTCATATATAGAATCCCCCCTTATACACTATTTTATAACATAGAACATTAGTGCTATAGCATGTAACCGCAAAGGGGCATACACATGTGTGGATCATGAGAGGGCATGAATGCGTCTCCAACATACATGCAGAACTTAAAGAATGCTATAAGTTATGTACCTTGAATGTCACACTTAAGCATGCCCATTTACACCTGCCATTGATTTGGCATAAATTTGGGCACTTCATGATGCCCATGATTGGTTCTGCAAACCAATCATAAGTGTAGTCCCACAGAGTGACAAATTTCAAAATATGTTTCCAATATTGTGTTTTCATCAACATTAAAAAAACTTGTTTTTGATAGCATTCTGATAATGCTGGAAGGACTACCACAAACTACGAAGGTCTCATGTTCTTTATTTTGTAATAATTGCACACTTTTAATCTTTTGTACTTTAACCCACTTGTGTTCATCACGAAGATCTTAAAACTGAGAATAATCTTATAAACTTATCTTCAAATGGTGTCTTAGGTCCTGACATGGGACCCCTTTAGTGTTGTGTCTCTCCAGAGATGGATGAGGGAGCAAGCTCTCTTCATCGTCTCAAGCTCCAAAATTGAAATGAAGTAGGCAAGTGTTAACAGGTGGCCATCTTTGCCTAGCAAATTGCTGGACATGTATTGAAGATTTTTAGTCCATAGTGTCTGGCAGCTCATACATCACTTAAGTTGTCGACATAGTGGAAAACCTGTAAGGACTGCATCAAAGACCTGTTGTAACCAAACCAGGCTGAAGAGGAAATCATTATTTATTTATGTCAATTTATATACCGTATCTTATTGCTACTGCAAGACAGAACTGAGAACTATAAAAATTGGATTAAAAGAGCAGTGTCTCCTAACGTTTTTTTCTTTCTTATGTATTTTGTGAGAGTGTTAGTTTCAGAATATTTTTAATCCTTATAAATATTCCTTATAAATTTTCTGACCTTTTCAGGAGAAAAAAATCCTTTCTTTTGGCTAATTTTTTTTATTGCTATTCTTCGGAGATCTCCTACTCATTTGATGTTGAAAGTAGCAATTTATTTATGTAATTTATGTATTATGATATGTATTTAGGGGTAATTTTATAAATGACCAGTGCATGTAGAACAGTGTTTTATGCAATCAAGTAGGTGCTCAGGAGCAGGAGTGGCCCTATCATTAGGTGAAGTGAGGAGGTTGCTTCAGGTGGCAGAATTTTTGGAGTGGCATGAAGTGCCCTCAATCACTCCAGTGGTGACTTCCATGTTAGCAGAAACTCCCTAATGGCCGCTTCTCAGCCGCTGCTGCCTCTTCCCACTTCTACTGTGGTAAAAAGCCAAACGATACATAGGGCCTCTGAGACCCATGCTGGTCACGCCCCTTCTGATGCATACTTTTGTGTCAGACCGGCAGGGCCTTGGAGGCACGTATGGGTCTCAGATGCCCCATTTTTATCATTCAGCTTATTATTGCTGCAGGGCTGGGAAGAGGAGGTGGTGGGCTGCGGGTGGCAGATGGTGGGTGGTCAACGGTCAGCAATAGGATTCTCCCTCCCCTCTTGAGATGAATGGACTCCTGGTGACCACACAATGCAGGATTTCCCCTCCCTCTTCAAGATGAATGGACTCCTGGTGATCACACAATGAAGGATTCCCCTCTCCCCCCTCTTGTGGTTTTCTTAACATGACACAGGAGTAATTTGCCATTGCTTTTCTTGAGGCATAGAGGGTTACATGACTTGTTTCAGACTAGTAGTAGCTGCTGTGGGATTTCAACATGGACCTTCAAGCTCCCACTTCACTGTTCTAACCATTAGGCTACTGCTGTACTCCAGGCACCACATAGGTACCCCTTTATAGAAGTTCTCGCCACCTCAATAGCCTTTCAAAATACATTGTAAGGAGGAGGTAGAAGGAAGGCAGAGAAGAGCTGATAGTGACAATAAGCGGGGAAAGGAGAAAAACCCTCAGAGGGGAAAAGGGAGGAGGAGATTGATGAAAAGGGAAGAGAACTACAGAGTCCAGCAACACTTGCAAGGAAGGAGGGAACAAGAGAAACAGTACCACAACTCCCAGCAGGTAGTAGAATCAGGGGGTGATTGGGAGATGGAGGATAATCAGGGGGAGGAGCAGCACCTGGGAGAGAGGGTGGGGGAAGACTCCATGGAGTGGGAGGAGATTGAACTAGGAGAAGAAAGTGAAAGGAAAGAGGTGGGTGAGGAGCAAATGGAGTTCTTTTGCTCAGGACAAAGGGCGGTGGAAAAGGAAGAGACTGCAGAGAGAGAGAAGCCATAGATTTGAGGCCGCTAAGGGACAATGCCTAGATGCGGGCTGGCTTCATGGACCAGTGGGAATTAATTACCTGAAGGAGGTCAGTCTGAACATTTGTGGGAGGTTGTCAGAGTGTTGGTGTCTGGCAAATGAGGGTGGTGAAAATGCCTCTAACTCCTAGGCAGTAGCAGAGAGGAGCGGAGGAATAGACTGAACCACAGGTTTTCCCAAGTCTTTAGCTAATTCTAAGACTGAACTGTTGTTTGTTTGGTGTGTTTGAAAAGTGAAGCAAAGTGCACGAAGACCAGCAGCTGTGGTACAGTGAACATACTGTTTTTCCCACTGGTACTGTGGTGTAATAAAGTACTCTGCAGGATAAATTTGGTACTGTGAATAATTACTTTTTTGCAAGTGAACAGAAGCAGTTCCTCTTAGGAGGTGGATTAGCCCCAATTGTGTGGGTGAAGACGGACAGCACGGAGAGGTGCAGGTCGAGAGCGGACAGCACGGAGGGGTGCTTGCTGACAACATGGATAGCAAAATTATATATTTACTGGTCACCTGAAAATGTGTTACTTACTTTGAAAACTGACCCTATTGCTATTCCTAAACATGCCATCCATAACTATTTATCGTTCATAAAAACACAGCTCTTACTTCCTGCCTTAGAACTTAAGAATAGCTGTACTGAGGCAGACCAATGGTTCATCTAGCCAAGTATCCTGCTTTCAGGTCACAAGTACCTGGCAAAATCCCAAATAGTAGCAAGATTCCATGTTTCCAATCACAGGGACAGCAGGGCTTTCCCCATGTCTATCTTAATAGCAGACTACATTGCTACTTAGCAGGTCTATTGCTATTACTCATACTCATTTAGTTGTTCTGTTAGTGTCGTAAAAGCAGTGTGTGAAAACTGCCAGGCTCTACTGTCAAGGAATAGTTCTTTTTTATGTGTTATGTAAGTGTTATTAATATTTCAAGGCAGTCACTGAGGCTCTGGGTCACTGGGACACAACCATGTAGTCAGTTATCACTAATTCCTAAGCATCCTTTTTTTTTGTAGAAGTAGCAGGAAACGATTTTAACAGCAATAGCAAAATTCATCTATTGCCAGCTGACAGCCAGTGTAGGTTAAACAAAGCTGGGTGGATATGCTTTTGAAAGCCAGAGGATCTAAGTATCTATTCTCTGCTGTCTAAAATGATAGATAAACTTTGCAGAAAGACTCAGAGCCTATCTAAGTAACGGAGCTTTGATAAGCACAAAGGCATGTGATTCAGTATAATGAGGTCACCTGTGAAATTTAATCTTTACAATCTTAATGTAGTGGAGAATTTAACATAACGTTAACCTCCTCCTGATATTTCTTTCTGAAGACTAATATAACTGCTTGGTAAAATGCCATGAAACCAGATTACTCCATCTGAACAATTTTCACAGATGTAGTCAAAGTACAGCTCTCATGGTCTCATTGCACTTGCCACTAATAATTCAGTTTTTGCTGAAATGGTCCTTCACAAAAATGAAAAAAGAGAATATGTTTCTACAAATGCCTTAATTCAAAATCTATACAATAGAGCTTAAGTTAGTATCACCTTGAGAGTGAACAGCAATGTATATCTAGCGCAGGGGTTATCAATCCAGTCCTCAGGGCATACCTAGCTAGTCAGGTTTTTGGGATATCCTCAATGCATATGTATGAGATTGAATTTTATACAAAGGAGGCAGTGCCTGTAAATCTCTCTCATGCCTACGCATTTGAGATATACTCAAAACCTGACTGGCTGGTGTGCTCTGAGGACTGGGTTGAGAACTGCTGATTTAGAGCAGGGGCGTAGCCAGATCTTGAGGTGGGAAGGGGCCAGAGCCCAAGGAATAGGGGGCACATTTTGGTCATCACCCCACCACCGCCACCGCCCCTCGTCCGCCACCTTGCTGCCCCCCTCTGCCACCCACTACCACTGCTGTACATCTTGGCTGGTGGGGGTCCCAGCACCTGCCAGCTGAAGCACCGCTGCTACAAATACCTTGGCTGGTGGGGGTCCTCAACCCAGTGGTGTTCCTGGCCTGGATGGCACCCGGGGCGGAGTGCGAAAGTGCCCCCCCCAAGGTGCAGCGTGTCCCCCCCTGCTAAATGACACCTTCCCCCCTCTCCGGCGAAATGACACCCCCCCGGGTGCATGCCGCTGGGGGGGGGGTGCCGCAGCACGCGCCTGCTCCGAGTTCGCTAAACTTTGCTTCGTTGCAGCTCCCTCTGCTCCGGAACAGAAAGTAACCTGTTCCGAGGCAGAGGGAGCTGCAGCGAACGAGCGATGAAGTTTAGCGAACTCGGAGCAGGCACGCGCCGCGGCACCCCCCAGAGGCTTGCACCCAGGGTGGACCGCTCCCCCGCCCCCCCTTGGTACGCCACTGCCTCAACCACGCCAGCTGAGGACTTCCTCCAGCGCTGGTCTCCGGTGCTGCCACATTGCCTGCCCTGCTTTCTGTTCCCCTCATGTACAGCGTGTTCCTTTTAGTGAAACTGAGCATGCTCAGTTTCACTAAAAGAAGAATGCCTGACATGAGGGGAAGAGAGAGCAGGGCAGGCAATGCAGTGGTGCCGTCGCAGACCAGCTCTAGTCTGGATGAAGTCTTCAACTGGCGGGGGTTGGGGACCTCTGCTAGCCAACCAGGGGCCCAGAGCAAATTTGGGGGGGGGGGGGTAGACCCCCATGGCCCCACCTAGTTATGCCACTGATCTAAAGTGTGACAGGCAAAAACTCTACACTACTGAAAAGGAGGATAGTACATTTTTTTGCCTTTCACACTATATATATAAGTTGATATTAACACAAGACTACCTCTACTTCAGGAAGCAGGTGAAAGCTTGGCTCTTCAACCAAGTCTTTAATGGAAGAAGTAACTAACTTGTTAGTCTCACTCACACACGAGGATTGACTCGGGCTGCACATACTGCAGCGGGACATGTTTATCCACTCCTACCCTAGCTGAGATGATATTTAACCATCTCTTTGACCTGTTGTGCAACTTTCTTCAAATCAGTCACCTTACTTTCTAATTCTTCCTACTTTTTTACTCATCTGTATGTTACAACTCTGCCTTAACCTTCACTACCAATTATAATGTTCTATTACGTATTGTGTAATCATTGCAAGTAGTATACCATGCCATAATTTGTATTGTTACTTGAATATTTTTACTGCTGTAATTGCCTATTGCTCATGTTTTATCTATTCTTACTGGTGTGCGGATGTTATAATGCCGTTGTATCGCTCCATGGTGCGACCGCACCTGGAGTATTGTGTTCAGTACTGGTCTCCGTATCTCAAAAAAGATATAGTAGAATTGGAAAGGTACAGCGAAGGGTGACGAAAATGATAGTGGGGATGGGACGACTTTCCTATGAAGAGAGGCTGAGAAGGCTAGGGCTTTTCAGCTTGGAGAAGAGACGGCTGAGGGGAGATATGATAGAAGTGTATAAAATAATGAGTGGAATGGATCGGGTGGATGTGAAGCGACTGTTCACGCTATCCAAAAATACTAGGACTAGAGGGCATGAGTTGAAGCTACAGTGTGGTAAATTTAAAACGAATCGGAGAAAATTTTCTTCACCCAACGTGTAATTAGACTCTGGAATTCGTTGCCGGAGAACGTGGTACGGGCGGTTAGCTTGACGGAGTTTAAAAAGGGGTTAGATAGATTCCTAAAGGACAAGTCCATAGACCGCTATTAAATGGACTTGGAAAAATTCCGCATTTTTAGGTATAACTTGTCTGGAATGTTTTTACGTTTGGGGAGCGTGCCAGGTGCCCTTGACCTGGATTGGCCACTGTCGGTGACAGGATGCTGGGCTAGATGGACCTTTGGTCTTTCCCAGTATGGCACTACTTATGTACTTATGTACTTATGTACACCGCCTTGAGTGAATTCCTTCAAAAAGGCGGTAAATAAATCCTAATAAATAAATAAAATGAGCTTTACTGTGTAAGTATTGAAATTGGTCCTTCGAGCTGCTAGCAAAAAACATCCTAAAATTAGCATGCATCTATATGTAAATGAAGGGTTGAATCAGGTCTTAAGCAGGGGCAACAGGGGTAGCCATACAGGGTCTTGTACTCCTAGGGGCCCTGCCAGGGCTTAATTTGTGTCATTTTCTCTTCTAGTCCTTGCCAGCAGTGAGCAGTGATAAATACATACAGCTTGTGCTGACCTCCTAAGTCTTCTTTCTGACACAACTTCCTATTCCAAGTAGGTGGGAAGTGTCAGAGAGAAGGATCTAGAGGATGCTGCATATGAATTGCTGCAATCGCTAGAAGAAAAAACGAAGTTCAAAAGGTACACAATACAGAGAGGGGTTGAGAGACAAGAGGCAACACCGAATTGTCGACTGGGGAGGGTTTAGGAGGGAGAAGCTGGACTGTGTGGGGAGGGGAGACAAGGAGACATGTTGGACCATGGATGGTGGGGTGGGCACCAAAGTGGTCTGCACAGGGCCTCACTATTGCTGTGGTTGGCCCTGGAAGGACTGTTACATGTGAATGAGATTTTAGCAGTCACAGGTAAAAAGCATGACAGGCTTTCCTCTACCTACTACATACTGTACATTAGCTATGGTAAAATATTTAATGCCTGCTTTGTAGCATGTATTACATTTTTTTGGGTACACTAGCTGTAGAAATCTTCCATGATAACTGGCTCAAGGTAGGAGCATCTGCTATCCAGATTAATCCTAAAACAGATATTCAATAGAACAAGACTCAACCTGACACCCTAAAATAATAAAGTGGAGAAAAAAAGATCTCAGAAACCAGGCCCAATACTAGTCCTGTTTTGGTGAACAACCACACAGGACTCAGACACATTCAGTCATAGGTCAGGAAAAAATGTCACCTAGTGTCAAAAATGTTGAATCAATATCAAAATGTTACAACAGAAAACCAGTTCAAAATAAGAGACAGTCCCAATGTGTTATACACTGTAAGTTGCACTTATTTGTTAGAAGAAAGCAGCAAATTCTCTGATTTCTCAAATTGGGCCTTATGTTTAACCCAACTGCAGCCCTGTTTTGCTTCAAAAAGCTGCTTCAGGGGACTTGCACCCCTCTTGAACTGAATTTATTGCTGTTACCAAACAAAGTCCTTCCAGCAGGGCAACATAATCGCTGTCTTTGCTAACAGTGTCAAAATGGTCGCTAGAGAGGTAAAATTCCTAGATGTAATAAATGATTGCCTCTTGGAACAACTGGTCCAAGCGCCGACAAGAAGGTGAGCTATTTTAGATCTAGACCTTAGTGGACTGCAGGGCATAGTATGAAAGGTAACGGTGTTGGGTCTGCTGGGAAACAGTGATCATAGCATGATCAAATTTGAGCAAATATCTGGAGTGAAGTTGCAAAGGAAATTTACTGTAGCAGCATTTAATTTTCGAAAGGGAGACAATAATAAAATGAGGAAAATGGTTAAAAAGAAGCTAAAAGGATCAGCTGCAATGGTTAGGACTTTAAATCAGGCATGGACAGTGTTTAAAAATACCATCTTGGAAGCTCAGACCAGATGCATTCCATATATTTACAAGGGTGGAAAGAAGAGCAAACAACAGCCAGCATGGTTAAAAGGTGAAGTGAAAGAGGCTATTAGAACCAACAGAACATCCTTCACAGAATGTAAAAAGGACCAGAATGAAAAAAATAAGAAGCAACATAAGCACTGGCAAATTAGATTTAAAAACAATGATAAAGAAGGCTAAAAAAGAATATGAAGAGAAACTTGCTGTGAAGGCAAAAGCTCACAGTAACAATTTTTTCAGGTACATCAGAAGCAGAAAGCCTGTGAGGAAATTTAAAGTGGACAAATGCAAAGTAATGCACTTTGGGAAGAATAATCCAAACCATAGTTATCTGATGCTAGCGTCCACTGAGTCAGCACCCAAGAAAAAGATTTAGGTGTCATTGTAGACAATATGCTGAAATCTTCTGCCCGGTGTGTAGCAGTGGCCAAAAAAGCAAACAGAATGCTAGGAATTATTAGGAAAGGGATGGTAAGTAAGACCAAGAATATTATAATGCCTCTGTATCACTCCATAGTGTGACTTCACCTTGAGTATTGTGTTCAATTCTGGTCACCATATCTCAAAAAAGATATAGCGGAATTAGAAAAAGTTCAAAAAAGATCAACCAAATGATAAAGGAGATGGAACTCTGGTCTCAGGACCCCTTCCCCATCTCCCTCTTCCCTGCCCCCCCCTGCAGCCATCCATGTCCAGTGATCCTCCTCTCCCCCTGCAGCCACCCATGTCCAGTGACCCTTCCCTTCCCCTGCCCCCTCCCCCTGCACCCTCCAGCCACCCATGTCCAGCGACCCTCCCCTACCCCCCCAGCACATCACCCAAGCCCCTACCCCCCCCCCCTTGGGCACATCAACCCCCTCGCCACCCGCAGCTGCCAATACTAACGCTGTATGGCCGCTGCTGCATCTCCTGTTGAGCAGCAGCGGCTGGTACAAAAAGAAAAAAGCCAAAAAAAGATTTTAAACCTGAAACACGGCTCCTTAGACAGCCATCTGGCATTGGCTGTCATCTCTGAAGGCGCTCCTCCTCTCCCCTCTGACGTCGCTGCACTCCTCCGGGGTCTTCCTGCAGGGGCAGTGACGTGGAGGGGAGAGGAGGAGCGGCTGCAGTGACGACAGCCAATGCCAGATGTTAAAAAATCTTTTTTTGGCTTTTTTCTTTTTGTACCGGCCGCTCCACAGGAGAAGCAGCAGTGGCCGGACAGCGTTAGTATTGGCGGCTGCGGGTGGCAAAGGAGTTGATGTGCCCGAGGGAGTTGATGTGCCTGAGGGGGGGGGGGGTAGGGGCTTTGGTGATGCACCGGGGGGAGGATCTTGGGTGATGTGTCGAGGGGGGGTTGGGGCTTGGGTGCTGCAGAGGGGCTTGGGTGTTGCGCCGAGGGGGGGCACTGAGAGCTGATTGGTAGGCAGGGGGAGGAGTACTCCTCCCCCTGCATGGTTCGCGGTTTTGCAGGGCAGGGGCTTGGGTGTTGCGCCGAGGGGGGGCACTGACAGATGTTTCCCAGGCAGGGGGAGGAGTAGGGAAACACGCTCCGCATTTTTCCCTACTCCTCCCCTTGCCTTGGAATCAGCTGTCAGTGACATCACTGACGTCAGTGCATTCTAACCTGCTTAGCAGACCACCTCTGAGGGAGCCACGGTCCCAGGCACATTAGAACGTTGGAGGTGAGAATTATTATATAGGATTAGAATCTTGTACAAGAAGAGATGAATAAGAATTCTTCTCAGCTTGGGAAATGGATGACTTATAATATGAGGCAATGTTTTTATAAATTTGTACATCACACAGATGATGGGATTTTCTTCACTTCTGCTCTGCGTGATGAAGTTGTTGCTTAAGTAAATGAAGTCCTTGGTGATACCAGGGATAAGAAGGCAATTTTAGAGTCCTAGGCAGATGATAATATTGAATTCAAGCCAGCAATCTGATCATTCAAAGCAAGAAAAATAAATCCTGAGGAAGAGGATCACAACAGGAGAGGAAGTTGTCAGGGGTAAGAGACTTCAGATTCCTAAACTGCTTCATAGGTGGTCCAAAGGATCTGCAAAGATAAGATATGAAATGGTACTGAAAAGACAAGAGATAATAATCAGTTCATGGCAATTGAAGAGTGGAAATACGGACCGAGGATGACAAAGCAGAAGTTATTATTAGGTCTAATGTATGTCCAGCTGAATGAGTGGGGGTGTGGACATATTGGGATACAGGTGAATCTAATGATAAAAGTCCTAAACTCATTAGAAATGGAATTAGAGGTGAAAGAAAAAAGAATGTTAAAATCTCCTAAAATAACAAGGAGTGAAGTGTCAATAAGATAAGGGGAGATTACATCATAGAGCGCTTAAAGTGACACAGATGGAAATGGGGGTCGTATGTAACTTAAAAGAATCATAAGAAACTGAGGTGAGCAAATACAGAAGGAAAGACCTTCAAGTAAGGAGTTAGAATAGGTATAGAGTAATGTAACAGCCAAAGAAGAAGAGAAAAGAGTGGCTAGACCCTCTCCTGACTTGCTAGAATGACTGATGTAGAGAAGCTTAAAACCTGATAGATGGGATTTCTCAAGATAGGAAAGATCAGAATCCAGAGCCAAGTTTCCACTAGGCAGAGAAGATCATATCTACTATCAACGATATCATGAATCAAAGGAGATTTGTCACAATGAAAGAACATTCACAAGTCCAACAGATAACGAAGAAGGATTCAAAGCAGAAAATGATGGCCTGCATGGAATAGCAATCAGAAATGGAGTTCTTACCTTGTGGATAGAACTGTTGTATAATTTATGGGAAGGTCCCCATAGCATGGAAATAGTAAAAGGTGGTTCCAATAAAAAGAAACAATCAAGGGCTCTAAAAACAAGGAATACAGAAAAATAGTAACAGAAAATAGTGACACTTGAAGGAGGTGCCCAAAAGAGCATGACATTCCTCTTTGGGGCTGGCGATGTGCACCACTATAGAATTCAGTGAAAATGACCAGTTAGCCCAGGACAGGTGATTTAAATGGCTACCAACCCATCTCTGAAGGAGCTGATGCTGTTTTTAAGACTTTAAAGCTTACTCAAACTATCATAGATGATAATCTAGGGTTACAAGCAGCAACATTAATTGTGACTTTCGTATTAGAGCCGGATAACGACTGGATATCAAAACAGTTCTTCCTTCATAGGGAGGAAACTTTTCTGAACCATAAGATAAGAATTTTTCCTGATGTACTCCGTGTAACCCAGAAGAAGCGCCAAAGTTTCCTTAAACTTCGCTCTCCTGTTCTTCATTTGGGCGGTCTTTTTTGGTTGAATTTTCCAAAATTCAGTGAAATATGTTTTCTTTGATCCATTACATTTAAGTTTCTTTCTTGAATCTAGGTCAGTAACAACTCCATCTACAATTCCAGAAATGGTATTGTCATCTACACCATAATCTGTTATTTTGAATTCACTTAAGGGAACCTCCCTTCAAGTCTCTAAATAGTGGAGTGGAGGAGTGGTCTAGTGGTTAGTGCAGTGAACTTTGATCCTGAGGAACTGAGTTCAATTCCCACTACAGCTCCTTGTGACTCTGGCCAAGTCAACTAACCCTCCATTGCTCTTGGTACAAAATAAGTACCTGAATATATGTAAACCACTTTGAATGTAGTTACAAAAACCTCAGAAAAGCAGTATATCAGTCCCATTTCCCTTTCCCCTAAATAGTAGTACTTTAGTCAATGGAAATTATCCTGAGTATTGTGCCTTGTTGTCTTCTCCTAATTGTGGACTAAATTGGATAATAGGTATTTTCTTTTTCTTTTTGACAAAATGCAATATAATAGATATGCTTTATTATTCCTTTTTTCTGTAACAAGATTGTTCTTGGAGTTGTAATAATAATCTTTAAAAATAAAATTAAAAAAAAAAGGTTTGGATAGGTTCCTAAAAAATTCCATAAGCCATTATTAAAATGGGAAACTCCACTACTTATTTCTAGGATAAGCAGCATAAAACATATTGTACTGTTTTGGGTTCTTGCCAGGTACTTGTGACCTGGATTGGCCACTGTTGGAAACAGGATACTGCGCTTGATGTACCTTCAGTCTGTCCCAGTATGGCAACACTTATGCACTTATTATAGGAATATCCCTATAATACACATGGAGGGGCATAATCGAACGCGAACGCTTATCTCCATGGGCGTTTATCTCCGAGAACGGGTCTGTGAAGGGGTGGGCCGAACCATTTTCGAAAAAATGGACGTTTTTGAGCTGGGCATTTGTTTTTTTTAGCGATAATGGAAACGAAAAACGCCCAGCTCAAAAACATCCTAATCCGAGCCATTTGGTCGTGAGAGGGGCCAGGATTGGTAGTACACTGGCCCCCCTGATATGCCAGGACACCAACTGGGCACCCTAGGTCAGTGCGGTGGACTTCAGAAAAAGCTCCCACATGCATAGCTCCCTTATCACAGGTGCTGAGCTCCCAACCCCCCTCCCCCAAAACCCACTACCCACAAATGTACAACACTACCATAGCTCTTAGGGGTGAAGGGGGCACCTACATGTGGGTGCAATGGGTTTTGGAGGCCTCCCATTTACCAGCACAATTGTTACAGGTAGGGGGGGATGGGCCTGGGTCCACCTGGCTGAAGTGCACTGTGGTACCCACTAAAAGTGCTCCAGGGACCTGCATACAGGCAGGCCTCTAGGACTTGTTGCTGCTGTATAACATTGGCACACCAGTTGACACCTGAAGACTAATCTCTCCGAAAACGTCCTTTATTGGAATAAACACATTTACTCACAGTTAACTGCAGAGGTTGTGCCCCACTGGCAACGAGTCTCCCTGGTACTGAGATGAGCAGTAGGTCAGAGCTGGCAGAATGCTGTACAATGCCCTCTTTCAGCCACATTCAAGGTAAGAGCTAAGTTGTCTAACGTGGCTAACACAGGAAAGGGAACTAAAACTGGCTTACAAAAATGGCCACTACCGCATGGACTACAACAGGAAACACAACAGGGCACACTCTGACCCAGTAGGCAGGGGGAAAAGCACCATGGGAGAAGAGCCTACCAACTACCAACATCGTGAGAATGTAACACAAGCTAATGAAATCATGGAGCCCAATACCCTACACCCACCACAATGCAACGCTGATGTGACCCTGTAGTGCACCCGAGAGCCACATCTGACCCAGGGAAAGGCTGTGAGAGGATCGAACACATTCTGCTGTCATGGAGGTGGGTATGGCATTTGAGGCTGGCATACAGGCTGGGAAAAAAGTTTTTAAAGTGGGGTTGTCTTTGGTGGGAGGGGGTTAGTGACCATTGGGGGAGTCCGGGGATGTCATCCCCGATTCCCTCCAGTGGTCATCTGGGCAGTTGGGGCACTTTTTTGGGACTTGTTAGTGAAAAAAAAGGGTCCAAAAAAAGTGACCCAAAATCGCGGTAAAAACGCCTTTTTTTTTATTATCAGCTACAGACGCCCATCTCTCCTCGGCTGATAACCACGCCCCAGTTCCGCCTCCGACACACCCCATCAACTTTATTCGTTTCTGCGATGGAGTGCAGTTGGAAACGCTCAAAATCGGCTTCCGATTATACCGATTTGGGCGCCTTTGCGAGAAAAACGCCCATCTTCCGATTTGGGTCGAAATATAGGTGTTTTTCTCTTTCGATTATAAGCTGGGGATGGGGGACATTAGCAATGTGGGCTATTGTTAAAAGTCAGATTATTTTACCACATAGTTCCAGTTTATGCAATGAGACCCCTGTGCTAAAATAACTCGACTTAGCAGTAGCCAATGTTGATAACTTCTCCTCTTAACTCCCTGCTTCCCTAACATACTAGTGTAGTTCATTGTTTTTTTTTTTTTTTTAAATCAGTTGATCAGTTAGTACATATATTTAGAGAATACATTGGGTGGAAGAAATTGATGGATAGAGTTCATTTGCAGCTAAGGACTCTGACTAATGTATATTGATTCCAAGAACACAAACTTGGCATCAAATGCCATCAGCGCAGTGGATTAGCAAAGATTTGATTGCAGTAATGCAGAAACACACTCGGAGATGAATTCATTTTAAAACACGATATTAGATAATGGGACATGTCATTTAAATATAGAATTAAAAAAGAAACTGCTCTAGTTGCATAGTATTTAAACAGCTCTCAGAAATATGTCTGGATACTGTTCTATAAAATTTCTATTCTATTTTCATATCCTGTGTGGGATTACAATATTACTTATATTGCAATAACTATGACATTTCTACTTGGACAGAATTTCCTTACATATCCCAAGCATATATTTTATCTAGGTTCCAATTTTTTTTTAATCTATGTTCGGTCAATGTATTGCCTTGTAATATATTTGAAGGCAAGTAGTATATTTATGCCAAAACATTATCTAGTGCCTTTTAAAAACAAAACAAAACAATGGGACATTGGTTAAGTTGGAAATTCTATTCATAGATAGTCATTTCACTTGGTTTGCAACTTTTTTCATTTATATAATGGAGAAGATCTGCAGTGCAGAGTGTACGCATGATAGAATACATTTTCTCTCAATCATGTAATTAGATGTAATATCAAAGTTCTGCAAATAACAACAGGGTTCTACAAACTCTCTAATATGAACAAATACTGTAGGTCACAATGCAAGGCAACAACCCAGGCAAAATGATTAAGTAGAATTATAAATAAAGGGATAATTTCATAATAGGATGTTTATGTAAAATTTCTATAAACAAGCACTTGTGTTTTGCCTATTTTATAAGGCACAATCACAAACTCTTCAATGCCACTGTTAGCAGACTACGGGCTGATGTAATATTATGTTTTTGTGAGGAAATATATGTGGACAGAACAACTCGTATATTGTAAACAAGACTTTCAGAGTATTGGAGTCAGATTAACACTAAAACATAGCTGATGGTACTTTAATTCATCCAGTTGGTCTGCAGTCTGGTAATGGTGAGATGCAGAGTGTTATGATTGTATGTTGGTCTTAGTTTTTCCTTTATTTTTGTTTCTGCTAGGTTTCTATAGCAGTACAATTAGCGATAGCATCAAATCTGTTATTTGAATATTCTAATATGTGCCTATTAAGGTGTTTCATTTCTATTGTGCTGACTCTTGAGTATCATATATATGTTATATGGATATTCTTCCATGCTGCCTATTATCCTATCATTCATATTCTGCAGACATTTATTGTATTTCTGCTATATGATTGTTTTACATTGTTGTTAAATGTTTATTTATATCTGATACTATATCATGTTAATCCCATTACTAGAATTCAATTTGCCCTCTCTAAGTTTACCTCATTGAAAGGGTCTTTTACTAAGTGGTGGTAAGCCCAAAGCATGCTTACCGCTCGCTAAACCGGAAGTACTGCCGGGCTATCTCAGCATCCCAGAGGTAGTTCCCACACCCAGCGTGCGCCATTTCCGGCACTACAAAAATATTTTTATTTTTGTAGCGCTGGTGTTTATCTAGTGGTAATTGAGCAGTGCTACGTGCTGCCCTGTTACCACCTGGTTACTGTGGGAGCCCTTACTGCCACCTCAATGGGTGGCAGTAAGTGCTCACTTCGAAAGGGCCATGCGGCAAGTGACTTGCCACACAGCCATTTGTTTAAAAAAACCCCAGCCTTTTACCCACTGTGTTAAAAGGGGACCTCAGCGCGCATCAAAAACATGCACTGATGCCAGCGCAGTCCTCCTTTTGCCTCAGCTTAGTAAAAGGACCCCTGATTACATTTAGGATTTGCATTTGGTCATTTTATTATTGTTATGCTTTTAACAAAACTGGAAGTCTTTACATCAAGCTGTACTCGCAGTATACCACTTTGGGTGACTCTCTTCATAAAAGGCAGTAAATAAATCCAAATCAATCAATCAATCAGTGGAGTCCTGAGCAGCTTAAAAGTGCTGCTGTAAGAACAGCATGGTTGTAAGAGGAACTTACAGGGAGCTTGTGTGCTGCAGGAAGAATCACCAAATTTAAACTGTTCTCCAAACATGGAGGAGGGCTAAAGGGAAGAAAGGCACTGCTATGCCTCATACTTGACAGCCATGTAGAAAGTACTGCTCATAAATTCCTTTACCTCCATCCCTTAAAACTATTGAAGCCACTACATCACCGAAGCTTCCCCTTCCATCTCAAATCTGCTTAAGCTCCATAACTTTCTGTTGCCTGCCTGATCTCTGACTTAGATCCTGCAACATTATTTATCGTTTATTAAGATTTTCTATACTGCCTCATTTGCTCTGCAAGTCTATGCGGTTAACCAGTAATAAAAAATTACAAAATTATTAATAATATGTACACCACTTTGATATTGCATTTGAAAGGTGGCTTTAACCAATGACCTAAAACAAACAAACAAACAAACAAACAAACAAACAAACAAATAAATAAATAAATAAATAAGATCAATTTACAAGGTCTTAACTCTTACTACATTTGGCATGATGATCAAATGTAATGCCAACATAGATTAGAAACCTTAGTGCCATGGTTTAGGGGGCTTGCAGTGATTCTAACAGGCTCTACTAGAATAATATATATTTACTCTACTATGACATCACTGGTTGATAGAGAGAAGGAGTTTCCCCTATGCCTAGTAGGATCAGAAGAGGAGACTATTTTTCTAGGGAACTGTCAGGTAAGCACAATTCAAATCCTTGGCTCCTTGCCTGCCGCCTGAAGACCTACAAGTGAGGGGAGAGCCCATCCAGACTTAAAGCCCTAGCCATCTAAGCCCAAATAACGTATAGAATTGCCCTAATCAGGACAATCCATAAGGAGAGACCTAGGAGCATTTATAGTGACAGCAGAAACTTAAGCTCTGTGCTGTGACTGGGACAGTGGAAATGGGGAACCTGCTGCACCCAATTCTGCGACCAAAGAGGAAAGGAGATGCTGGGCATAGTTGTGTATTTCCAGCAGGGTGACCAGGACCATTTGTCATATACACAGGTTTCTAGAAGAACTCCAGAGGCTAAAGAAACAAGCACCACTTACAGAAACAAGTCTCCTGGGGACCATCAGACATTCCATCTGGACCAAGCCACCAAAGCACTGCTTTGGAGCCTCAGAATCCATGAGTGTCTCAGCACCTCTAACAACAAAGATTCTAAGGTGACTACTGCCTTTGATACTAATTTATATTATATGTTTAAGAGAGCTAAGGAAAGAATATATACATATTCTCATGAGGAGAAAAGACTGGGAAAGAGGTAAAGAGAATTTATAAATGCAGTTAGTTGACTGCCTCTGCTGTTATTGTAGTTATTTGCCTAAAAAGACTTAAGTAAATTCATTGGTTCATAATACCAGTATCACAATGGTCTGCCTTATTGACTGTGTAAAGAGAGCTTAGTGTGTGGACTATCCGCCTACAACCTCCCAGCAATTGCCAGTCCTGGCTCTGATCTCAAACCAAATAAAGATCTTTATGTGACAGGTCATACCATACAGTCTACAGGCACAAGGGATTGCCTGTTACAGTGAAAAACACATGGGCATGAACAAACACTGGGATAAATTTTCAAAGGCACAGATTGTCACGTCTGTGGCCGTGACCACCCTCATACTTACCCTGTTTGTGGGAGTCAGTGGCTGTGCTGGCTTCTGCTTGTCTCTGTGTCTGTCTCTGTCTTAGTTTCTCTCTGGCTCTGTGTGCTGATTGCCTTACTGGACCTCACCTGTGTGGGCTATGCCTCTTCCAAGATGGCTGCCGACTCCTCTTTGCCAGTATCCAAGATGGCTCCCGCTTGTCCTTCCTGTGGGCTGACTTCTCTGAGTGTCAAGCCTCTGTTTGGAGGCAAGGAGATTGCTGCATCTGTGCCTCTGGTGTTGAAGGGCTTTATTAATCACTTAGAGACTGCAGCCCTTGCTTTTGCATTGCCAATGCCTCCGCAGTGCCTTAGGTCCCGAGGTTAGTGTGCTGTTTGCACAGTTAGCTTTCCTTGTCTTTTCTATGGGTTTCCAGCCCTTCTGTGTTTATTGCTCTGTGGGTTTCCAGCCCTTCTGTGTTTATTGCTCTGTGGGCTTTCAGCCCTTCTGTGTTTATTGCTCTGTGGGTTTCCAGCCCTTCTGTGTTTATTGCTCTGTGGGTTTCCAGCCCTTCTGTGACCATTGCTTTGAACCTGCCTACTGCCGGAACCCGGACATTCCCTGCCTGTCTGCCTTGCTTTAGCCTAGGTACCTGGGAGCACCGCTGGATCCTGTTCGAGTGAAGCCGCCAGTTAAGCCTCTGAGTTCGTTCCGAGGGACGGTCCTGACCAGGTCTCTGAGGTCAGGCCGAGTGAGATGTCGGACCAAGCCTCTGATTCTAGTCCAAGTGGCGCCGCCACCTAGGTGCCTGAGTCCAGTCCAGGGAGTGCTTCATACTGAGTCCCCACTTCCAGTTCAAGTAACGCTTCCACTTAAGCCTCCGAGTCCAGTCCGAGGGAAGCTTTCGATTGAGCCTCTGATTCCTGCTTGAGTGGCGCTCCGGGCCGAGCCTCCTGTCCTCCTTCAAGTGGCAAGCCCTTTGAAACCTCTGAGTCCAGTCCGAAGGGTGCTTCTGATGGAGTCTCCGAGGCCTGTGCAAGTGGCTCTTCGGGTCGAGCCTCCAGTTCTTGTCCAAGTGACCTGTCCAGTCAAGCCACTGAGTCCAGTTCGAGGGGGGCTTCTAATCAAGCCTCTGGTGCCAGTCTGAAGGGTGGTTCAGGTGGAGCCTCCGCTTCCAGTCCAGAGGGCACCTCCTATCAAGCTCCTAAGGCCAGTTCGAGTGGTGCTTCAGACCGAGCCTCAGTTAAAGTCCAGTTTGAGGGGCGCTCCCAGCCAAGCTCCTGAGTCTGGTTTGAGGGGCGCTGCCAGTCAAGCTTCTGATTCCAGTCCGGGTTCCGGTCCCGGTTCAACTCCTGTTCAGAATTCCTGTTCCAGTCAAGACTTTGATGCCAGTCCGGGTCCCAGTCCCGGTTCAGCTCCTGTTCAAAGTTCCAGTTCCAGCCAAGATGCTGAGTCTGTTCCAAGTTCCAGTTCCAGCCAAGATGCTGAGCCTGCTCCGAGCTCCAGTTCCAGCCAAGATGCTGAGTCCGTTCCAAGTTCCACTTCCAGCCAAGATGCTGAGCCTGCTCTGAGTTCCAGTTCCAGTCAAGCTCCTGACGCCCGCCCGGGTCCCAGTCCCGGTTTGCTTCTTGACTCTAGTCCGGGTCCCAGTCCCGGTTTGCTTCCTGAGTTCAGTCTGGGTTCCCTCAGAGAAGGGTTCCTTTTGAACGTGGTTCCTCTTGATGCATCCAAGTTCCTGAGTTGGCCCAGCGGTGATTGGAAGGAGCCTCCTGTTGACAAGTTCCACTCCTGTCTGCCAGTTTTGAACTTCTTTGTGACTTCCAGTCCAGTGATCCATGTCTGGGTTTTGAAACCCATCAGAAGGTTTCACCACAGTTACCCCTGAACACCTGAACTCCTCAGGGAGACCGAGAGGGGGGTCTTGAGGAGGGGGTACTGTCACGTCTGTGGCCGTGACCACCCTCATACTTACCCTGTTTCTGGTAGTCAGTGGCTGTGCTGGCTTCTGCTTGTCTCTGTGTCTGTCTCTGTCTTAGTTTCTCTCTGGCTCTGTGTGCTGATTGCCTTACTGGACCTCACCTGTGTGGGCTATGCCTCTTCCAAGATGGCTGCCGACTCCTCTTTGCCAGTATTCAAGATGGCTCCCGCTTGTCCTTCCTGTGGACTGACTTCTCTGAGTGTCAAGCCTCTGTTTGGAGGCAAGGAGATTGCTGCAGCTGTGCCTCTGGTGTTGAAGGGCTTTATTAATCACTTAGAGACTGCAGTCTAGGTCCCGAGGTTAGTGTGCTGTTTGCACAGTTAGCTTTCCTTGACTTTTCTGTGGGTTTTCAGCCCTTCTGTGTTTATTGCTCTGTGGGTTTCCAGCCCTTCTGTGTTTATTGCTCTGTGGGTTTCCAGTCCTTCTGTGTTTATTGCTCTGTGGGTTTCCAGCCCTTCTGTGTTTATTGCTCTGTGGGTTTCTAGCCCTTCTGTGTTTATTGCTCTGTGGGTTTCCAGCCCTTCTGTGACCATTGCTTTGAACCTGCCTACTGCCGGAACCACGACATTCGTGGCTGTCTGCCTTGCTTTAGCCTAGGTACCTGGGAGCACCGCTGGATCCTGACTCCGGTTGTTCCTGTTGCTGGTTCCAGTTCTGGTTTTCCTGTAAGCCCTACCGGCTGCTCGAACCTGAGGGCTCAACCCTCGGGGAAAGGCAGCTAAGCGTAGGTGAAGCCTACTCCAGTGTGTTCCGGTCCGGTGCGTTCCAGTCTCGAGTGTTCCAGTGCAGGACTCCAGTCCGGGGTTCCAGTCCAGCCTTGTCTCTTCTCTGCTCCGAAGGTGATCTTGCCTGCCACTGCTGCTCCTTGGCTGTGGTCCAAGGACTCACGTACCCAGGGTTCCCGGGGAAGAAGCCTGACAGAATGCCAAGGTCCTCGAGAACACGACACAGATACTCTTTACATGGTGTTTCACACCACTGGGGCCACAGATGATCTAGATAGTAACCTTAAGGCTACTGTGAGAGGTTGCAACAGCCATTTTGGAGAGCCAATTGCTAGGGGCAGTAGTGAGTAGGCTTCGTCCTGCCCCCCATCACCCCAGTGGACCATCAGGAACTTCAGTAGGTGGGTTGGGAGGGTGCTTTTGACTTTTTGGGGTGGGGATGGGTTCTAATCTTGCAAGGGGTACTAGCCTTGCAGTGCATGGGTGGGGGGGGGGATCAGGGGGAGCATAGGACACTTTTTTTCATTTATACTGGTCCTGGCTGATATTCAGTTGGGGCCTGCATTAATGTCTTATGTAGGCCTTGGCTGAATATTGGCCGGGAGCTGCATTAGCTCCTGTAGCCAGCACCACTGCAATTAGCCCCAGATTATTCAGGACTGGTGCCCAGACATGGCCCAGTACAGATTATCCAGTGCTAATTTAGCCAGTGAAGGTCAGGGTTTACAAAAACATTAACCACCAGCTGAATATTGACTGGAGTGTTTCTAGCAGTGAGTTAGGGCCAAAAACCTTAATTTTACACACAATAGTCAGAATCTTTCTATCCTGCATCTCATGGGTAAAAATAAAGTTTATCTTCCTACCAGTCACATCTGGATAAATAGATTTTTAGCAACATGCAAATACACATGGATGGTATTTTTGATAACATAGAAAAGAAACATTTCAGAGTTGAATTCGGAATATAGCACACATGCTATAATACATGTACTTTACACCATCATCTAATATGAAGTAAATTTAATCGCATACTTTTATTCACTGAAGAAACTGATATTCAGTCAATCTATCAATAGGGGGCGGAGGGAGAGAGAAGATCATCTGTAGGACTATATGGGGTGGGGAGAGAGAGATATACACTGTATATAGAGGGAGGCAGCTAGGGAGAGAGATGAAGGGAAAGTGGTGGCATTATAGTGGCTACCAGAGCATTACAGACGGTACCTACTGCTAGGCTACAGCCTTGGCAAACAGTATATGAATTCAAGAAACACCCTAATGCTGGAGGAGTAGCCTAGTGGTTAGAGCACCAGTCTTGAAATCCAGAGGTGGCCAGTTCAAATCCTACTGCTGCTCCTTGTGATCTTGGGCAAGTCACTTAACCCTCCATTGCCTCAGATACAAACTTAGATTGTGAGCTCTCCTGGGACAGAGAAATAACCAGAGTACCTGAATATAACTTATCTAGAGCTACTACTGAAAAAGGTGTGAGCAAAATCTAAATAAAATAATAATAATAATAATAATAATATGTGATTACACTGACTCACAGGGTGAAGAAAGGGCCATTGCTCAATTTTGTGAGAAAACACCATGAGAAAAGTCCCACTTAGCAAATAAACCAGCAAAAGAAAGAGTGAAAGATTTTTCAGGACCACTATTTGAAGATAGAGGAAAACTCTTTGGCAAAAGATGGGAACATAGTTCTGTACTGGAGGAAATCACCAGTTGCAAACCACCTCACAAACTCACAGAAGCATATGAAGAGGGAAGTAGTGTTCACAAAATCATGAAAATTGTGTTTCATACAAACCACAATAGCACAATGTAAATGACTGGATGTTACCCATGGCTGGATCTTAACATTTGGTTCTGCAAACATGCATTATCTAAGACAGGCTTTTCTTTTCTACACCTGTTTTTTGAAACTTGAGTCAGAATGGTGGTACAACAGGAGGTTATCAACTTTGATATAGATATCTTATTGAAATTTACAACCCTGAGAGAAATAAACTTAAGGACAAATGGAAAGATAAGTACACTTCAGTTACATATTTGATGAAATGTTTGATAATAAGGACTACCAAGTACTCAAAATTTTACTGTTTCCACTGGATCACTCAGATGCTACGGGAAAGATGGCCCCTTATCTTGCTCATATACACTTCATAGAAAAAACAGATCACAGCACAGTGTCTCATGTAGTCTTTTGGAGTGTCCAACGATATAAAACTGCTTCCGACAAAGTGGTTGTCTTTGACACAGATAACACTGCATATATGAAAAAGGATATTAACGGTCTGAACTGTTTTCTGATAGCATCCATGTAACATGCTTTGCTCACATCATTTCAGTGATGGAAATATATCTGAAGCTATTTGAAGAAGCTGAAGCAGTGCTACGATGTTTCTCAAAAATGTTCTATATTGTGGGGGAAGGAAAATGAGGTACCTAAATGACTTCAGGTAAAAATGTTTCCAGAACAATAATGGCACCAGACCCAATAGCAATTAGATGGTACAGCTGATTTGCTGCTGCTCAGTACCATGCAAAGCACTTTGGATACTATTACCCCTTTCAAGAAGAAATGGCTGTTTTGTGCCAACTTGGCACTAGATTCATTGTATGAACTTTGAAGAAGGCTGTTAGATAAAACCCAGCATGGGCACATCAATCATTGAATTCATGAATACCTTGGAAAACCAGAGACCATGCACTCTATCTGCTTTTGAGAAAATTGAGGAACTGTTTTTTCCCCTGAAATGCATGTTCAGCTTTCAGAAGAAAGCACTCAAACATGTCTTGAAGCTAAAGATGTCAATCGTGTAACAACAGAACAAAGCACCTATTTCTTTCAGTTGTTCATGTTTCAGCTGAAAAACTGAAAAGGTCTATCAGCAATGATATTGAGAGTGGACAGTCTACAATTAAACTCCTTAAATGTGTCAGGATTTCCAGTCCTAGAAGAATCCCTGTGATGTCTCATGACAGGGAGGAAATACACTCCAGTTTTTGTCTTTGATGACATTTCAGCTGAGGAGCTCATTATAAACTATGAAGGAGTCCAGAGTAATCTACAAGTGGAAATTGGCATTGCCATGTTTTGGTCATCAACAACTGTTTTCAGAAAATAAAATAATTAGCATTAAGATATATAAATGCTGGAAAAAAAATACAGCAGATGCACAGCACAGCAAGTCACCACACAACTTTATCTTCTCTGCAAGAGTTTGTTTTCTTTTATTTCAATCTTGGAATTTAGAATCAAGGATTAAAGATGCCAGCTCTGCCATCAACTTGTATACACCTGTTTTTGACCAAACTGGATCCAGAATTAATGAAGTTGCAAACCCTGCATGCCACCATGCCAATGTACACTCTGGCTGGCTTGGAGGGGCATAATCAAAAGGGGCGCCCAAGTTTTCCTGAGGACCTCCTCACAGGACATCCCGGCGAAGAGGTGGGGAAACCCATATTATCAAAACAAGATGGGCATTCATCTTTTGTTTCGATAATATAGTCGGGGATGCCCAAATCACGAAATTTAGGTCAACATTAGAGATGGTCGTCCCCGATTTTCGGCGATAATGGAAACCGAGGACACCCATCTCAGAAACAACCAAATCCAAGCCATTTGGTCATGGGAGGAGCCAGCATTCATAGTGCACTGGTCCCCCTGACATGCCAGGACACAAACTGGGCACCCTAGGGGACACTGCAGTGGACTTCATAAATTGCTCCCAGGTGCATAGTTCCCTTACCTTGGGTGCTGAGCCCCCCACCCCCCCCAAACCCACTACCCACAACTGTACACCACTACCATAGCCCTAAGGGGTGAAGGGGGGCACCTACATGTGGGTGTAGTGGGTTTGTGGTGGGTTTTGAAGGGCTCACATTTACCACCACAAGTGTAACAGGTAGGGGGGGATGTGCCTGGGTCTGCCTGCCTGAAGTGCACTGCACCCACTAAAACTGCTCCAGGGACCTGCATACTGCTGTCCGGGAGCTGGGTATGACATTTGAGGCTGGCAAAAAATATTTTTAAAGTTTTTTTTTAGGGTGGGAGGGGGTTAGTGACCACTGGGGGAGTAATGGGAGGTCATCCCCGATTCCCTACGGTGGTCATCTGGTCAGTTCCAGCACCTTTTTAAGGCTTGGTCGTAAGAAAAAATGGACCAAGTAAAGTCGCCCAAGTGCTCGGCAAGGACGCCCTTCTTTTTTCCATTATCGGTCGAGGACGCCCATGTGTTAGGCATGCCCCAGTCCCGCCTTCGCTATGCTTCTGACAAGCCCCCGTGAACTTTGGTTGTAGCCGCGACAGAAAGCAGTTGGGGACGCCCAAAATCGGCTTTCAATTATGCCGATTTGGGTGACCCTTGGAGAAGGACGCCCATCTCCCGATTTATGTTAAAAGATGGGCGCCCTTCTCTTTCGAAAATAAGGTGGTGTGAGTTAGTAGTTCTGAGAGTCCCCTTCTCTAGCCTGGGCAAGGTAACTCCTGTGATCTTCTTGACAGGTTTTGTCCTGTATCCATCTGTGTTGTCTGCAGCCATGAATCCAGACTTTCTTTAGCTACCTCCATTCTGATCCTGCTCCAGATGTCACCACGTTGAATACAGAGTTCCCATAGCAGTTGTATATATGTGTTTGGATGTTGCATACACATGTCAAAAGAGGAACAAGTAATCTGAGGCATCTATTCTCATAAATCACTTATCATTTATTCAAACTTACTATAGTATACCATTATATTTGGACAAGAAATCAAAGCAGTTTGCAATCAAATTACAAAGAAAATAAGAGAAGGAAAGGAACTCCATTAAAACAATAGTAAATGTCATAATCATTCAAAGTATCAGTTAATTCCATACATCTGTGGTGTGGCTTCTCGATCCCAGCCTCCATCCTCCCTCCATTAGTAATCAAAAACAGTAAATTAAGCATCTTAAGTGTTATCAAAGGCAGTTTGAGAAAAAAGTTTTTAAAGCTAGACAGAATTCATCATAGGAACTCTCTGATCTCTATGAGTGAGGTAGAGAATTCTAAAGGAATGGAGAAAGGAAGAACCAAGCAATATTTGTAGTGGATTCCCACTTTCTTCATGAGACACCAGGAAGAACCAACCTGTGATCATTCAGTGAGCAAAGGCAGTGAGTAGGGGTGTAGGGAATGGTGAGAGAAGCCAGATAATCAGGTGTAGCTTTGTATAGGGCTTTATGGGTTAATGCTAACATCTTAAAATTAATTTGGTAATCAACTGAGAGCTAGTGAAGTTGTCTTAACAGTGGAGTCTGTTAGGCCTCGATGCTCAAAACTCCAGCGCTGTACTGAATAGCACTGGAGAAATAGCGCTAAAACAGTGCCCCAGAACAATTCCTTAATGCTCAATGCTAATGAGATGCAAATATAGGTGTGCTCATTGCATTGAGCATTAGGGAGTTCAGTGGGAGGACAGTGTCTGGCGCATGCGATCAAGAGTTGTGCGTTAACCACAGGTCTTAAGTGACTGCCTAGAACGCCAGTGATGGAGGAGGGAAGGAGTAAGAGGTGTTGGTAAAAGTGAGCCATCCCATGTAACTCCCCTGCAATCTACATTAGCTTTTGACTTTGTTTTCAAATGTAGTGGAAGCAACATGTTTAATACTTTCGTATGGGATGCTTAGAAAAAATTGTTTTGATAGCATGTTAAATATTTCTGTGGGAGATGTTCAGGTCGTACGGGTGTGATCAGATTTTTGTTTGTTTCAGGCTGGCAATTCAATTGTACTGTGAAAGCTAAGGGAAAAGCAAGAATGGATAGAAAGAACATTAGCTAAACCATTCTTAAGACCTAACGTGATATTTCTACATTCTGCTTATGCATGCTGGATTAAATCGCCTCACCCTCTGCATGCTCCTTGCCTCTCCATCCTACTGTTGAGTGTATTCCAGAGCTGGGAGGAGGAGAAGGGGGCCTTCTCTTGCCTGTTCTGCACACTTACACCAGCTCAGAGCTGGCATAGGGCTTGCAGTGATACGGGTGCTCTTATGGAGTGCACTATTGTACGATCATTGGTGGAAATACGCAATGACCACTATTTGCATGCTTTTTAATACATTAACATGCTATTTCCATCAATGGTGGGTGCACTTGTTGTTCCCCATGCTAGAGGCCTCCGAGCATTCGGTGCTAGCAAATGCAGATGCTAGCTCGATGCTGGTGGCCTCTAGCGACTGCATTTGGGCGCTAGAGGCCAGTGAGCATCAAGGACTATATTTTGCTCAAGGTTTAGAGTTGTTTCAAATTAATTTTAGTTGCGTCAGAATAGATGCCATTGCAATAATCATATCAAGAATTGATGTAAGTATAGGGAAAAATATGTAGCAAGTCCATATCTGGGTAGTTCCTCACTGCTCTTAGCCGTCAAAGAGCAAAGAATCCTGATTTAAGTATGGGGGAAATCTGTTGAGAAAAGGTATGTAAGGTTTCAAGAATCACTCCAGATACTTGAAAAATGGAACAGTGGAGACAGGCCGATCAAAGAGAGTAGGGGTATGAGATGGCAATATGCTAACACAGGGTTCCTTTTACTAAGGTGTGCTGAAAAATGGCTTGTGGTAGTGTAGCCACGGGTTTTGGGCATGCGCCAATCCATTTTTTAGCACCTGTGAAAACGGCCTTTTAAAATTTTTTGCCGACAATGGAAGTGCGACAAAATCAAAATTACCGCTCGTCCATTTTGGGTCTGCAACCTTACTGCCAGCTATTGACCTAGTGGTAAAGTCTCATGTGGTAACCAGGTGGTAATGACCTACGTGCACCAAATGCCACTTGGTGCACGTCCAATATGCGCGTCCGAAAAGAAAAATTATTTTTTGGCTACGCGTATCAGATGCATGGCAAAAATGAAATTACCACAAGAGCCACGCGGTAGCCATGTGATAACTCCATTTTGAAGCATGTTGGGCACACTTAGATGCTTACGTGGCTTAGTAAAATGGCCCCATAACTTTTAATTATAAGCAAGTTCTATATTGTTCTACTGTAATCTATTGTGTTAAAAATAAAAGTATTTTCTTCAGCATAATGCTGGATACTTTTTGACAGAGTCTTGGACTTAATTTTGAATGTATTAGCACATACTTCCCTGGAGTATAACACACACAAAACCCAAGGACTCTATGAGGGGCATTTTCGAAAGAAACGTATAAGTTGGAATTTGGACATCTTTGTGGAACGTCCAAATTCAGAGGTGGGGAGAAGGTCATTTTCGAAAAAGATGGACGTCTATCTTTTGTGTTTGAAAATACCATGGTCGTCCTAGGATTTGGACGTTTTGCGATTTGGACGTCTTTGATTTTTGGCCATTTTCGAACACAAAGACGCCCAAGTCTAAAACGTCCAAAAGTCAAGCCATTTGGACATGGGAGGAGCCAGCATTTGTAGTAGACTGGTCCCCCTGACATGCCAGGATAGCAATCAGGCACCCTAGGGGGCACTGCAATGGACTTCATGAAATGCTCCCAGGTACACAGCTCCCTTACCTGGTGTGCTGAGCCTCCAAAACCCACCCAAAACCCACTACCTTCAACTGTACACCACTACCATAGCCCTTACAGGTGAAGAGGGGTACCTATATGTGGGTACAGAGGGTTTATAGTGGGTTTTGGAGAGCTCGTTGTTTCCTCCACAAGTGTAACAAGTAGGGGGGATGGGCCTGGGTCCACCTGTCTGAAGTGCACTGCACCTACTACTAAACTACTCCAGGGACCTGCATGTGCTGTCATGGACCTGAGTATGACACCTGCGGCTGGCATAGAGGCTGGCAAGTAATCTTTTTAATCATGTTTTTTGAAGGTGGGAGGTGGTTAGTGACCACTGGGGGAGTAAGGGGAGGTTATCCCTGATTCCCTCCAGTGGTCATCTGGTCATTTCGGGCACCTTTTTGTGCCTTATTCGTAATAAAAACAGGTCTAGGTGAAAACATCCAAGTTTTAGTTCTGGGCGTTTTTGCTTTGTTCCATTATGGCTCAAAGACATCCAAGTCTTAGGAATGCCCAAGCCCCGCCTCAAACATGCCTCCGATATACCCCCTTGAGATTTGTACATCTTCGCGACGGACTTCCGATAAAGACGTCCAAAATACGGTTTCGATTATACCAATTTGGATGTCTCTGTGAGAAGGACGTCCGAGTTCCAATTTATGTCGCATTTTGGATGTCCATCTCTTTCGAAAATGATCCTGTATGTCACTACCTGTGTCTCACTCACACACACATTTTGGAGATTTGCACTCAATATAAAGAACATCTTTGGAAATTAATTTTGTGCAATCCATGGGATCCACTTTTCCAATCGTATTAGCTATTTTCCCTTAGTCTGCACAGATATTAAATTGTGACCTTGGGAAGTCACATAACCCTCCATTGCCTCAGGTACAAAACTTTGATTGTGAGCCCTCTAGGGACAGAGAAAGTACACACATATAACATGTACAGCACTGTGTAGTCTAGTAGCGCTATAGAAATGATTAGTAGTAGTAGTAGGGTTATGATATATTCTGTTAGCTTTTTCAAATATAGAACAATTTTATTTTCCCTAACACAGTAAAAATCATTTCATCAGAAATTTTTTGAATTTGCATGAAAGGGGGAATTGAGATCTAACTGAACAGCAATAGGTTGCACAATGATTACGTATTTGACAGACACTTGGCAACGCCTTGTAAACAGCTTGTATCGAACTACAATTGCATGGAAGTTTTATTATTTGGAATGAAATGCCAAGACTATTTCTCCTAAACTATAAAATTCATTATGTTAATGTCAATTTTTTTTATTGGTTATGAATGCTAGTATTTATCTGAAAGCTATCTTACAGACATTATGCCTGAGGATGAGTTTGCAGTTTTCAGAGTTGATATTGCATTTGGTTATAATGGGCTGGGTTGGGTGGTTGTCATACACAAAGAAAAACTTCATAGCTAACTCCCTGCTTACAAATAACTTGATTGTGCCTTAATAAAAATACATAAAATGATATCAACAGTCTAAGGTCAATGTTAGAAAAATGTAGGAAAAGAGTTTGCAGTGCTATTACATCATAAATAATTTTCTGTGACATCATCCTCAAACTACAGAAGTTTACAATATGTTTCATTTTAGCAATATAGGGGGTATTTTCCAAAGGGATGTCCACTGATAAAAAGGAGTTCACTTAGGGGGGTAAGCTATTCGACAACTGCAAAATTTTCAGGCTGGATTCTATAACTAGTGTTTAAAATTAGGCACCAGGAAAAATTGATGCTAAGTGCTATTCGGTAAAGGGTGTGTAGCTTTATAGAATAGCACTGAAGTGTGGATTTCGGGTCTAACTTTGGGAGCTAGACTTATGCCTGCTGAAACCTGGTGTAAATGCTGGGGCTTCAGTTAGGCGCACTGACCCAGTATTCTATAACAAGGGCTGCCAAGAGAGGAGGAAGGTGGAACAAAATTCCCCCGGGCCTGGCCTTCACTACTACTACTACTACTACTATTTAGCATTTCTATAGCGCTACAAGGCATACGCAGCGCTGCACAAACATAGAAGAAAGACAGTCCCTGCTCAAAGAGCTTACAATCTAATAGACAAAAAATAAAAAAGTAAGCAAATCAAATCAATTAATGTGAACGGGAAGGAAGAGAGGAGGGTAGGTGGAGGCGAGTGGTTACAAGTGGTTACGAGTCAAAAGCAATGTTAAAGAGGTGGGCTTTCAGTCTAGATTTAAAGGTGGCCAAGGATGGGGCAAGACGTAGGAGCTCAGGAAGTTTATTCCAGGCGTAGGGTGCAGCGAGACAGAAGGCGCGAAGTCTGGAGTTGGCAGTAGTGGAGAAGGGAACAGATAAGAAGGATTTATCCATGGAGCGGAGTGCACGGGAAGGGGTGTAGGGAAGGACGAGTGTGGAGAGATACTGGGGAGCAGCAGAGTGAATACATTTATAGGTTAGTAGAAGAAGTTTGAAAAGGATGCGAAAACGGATAGGGAGCCAGTGAAGTGTCTTGAGGAGAGGGGTAGTATGAGTAAAGCGACCCTGGCGGAAGATGAGACGGGCAGCAGAGTTTTGAACCGACTGGAGAGGGGAGAGGTGACTAAGCGGGAGGCCAGCAAGAAGCAGATTGCAGTAGTCTAAACGAGAGGTGACAAGGGTGTGGACGAGGGTTTTGGTAGAGTGCTCGGAAAGAAAGGGGCGGATTTTACGGATGTTGTAAAGAAAGAAACGACAGGTCTTGGCGGTCTGCTGGATATGAGCAGAGAAGGAGAGAGAAGAGTCAAAGATGACCCCAAGGTTTCGAGCTGAGGAGACAGGGAGAATGAGAGAGCCATCAACAGAAATAGAAAACGGGGGGAGCAGGGAGGTGGGTTTGGGGGGGAAGCGGGGAGGTGGGTTTGGGGGGGCCTGGGCTTGGACCTGGTGCCGGAAAACTTCTTCCTGCCTGCTTCCAGGTCAGTCCTCTCTGTGCTCCTGCTTGCCACCCAGGACCCGAATGAACACATTAATGCAATATTGCGTTAATGCAATCATCCAGGTCCTGATTTCTGGCACACAGGAGTACTGGAGCATGAGAGGACAGAGTGAGGGAGCAGCGCAACAGTGACTCAGAGACAGAAAGGCGTGGGGGCAGCAGCCTGGAGGGGGGCGCGCAGCGGTCCAGTCCTGCCCCGGGCCCAGCTGTATCTTCCAGTGTCCCTGTCTATAACTATGGCCCAACATGCCCAAATAGTTACACCCCCTTTCAAGATATGTGCTATGGGATTTAGGTGTACTGCCTTATAGAATAGCGCACAGTCAGATGCACGCACAATATTAATGATTGCCAATTAACATCAATAACTGGTTGTAAGCACTCAATTAAAGATGTCATTGAGCTCGTTAAACAATTAATTTGTGCATGCATCTTGGGCATATGCACAAGTTTGGGTGTGCAAATCTGAGTGCCATTATATAGAATCCGGCCCTTAGTGTGTGCAAAATGCACCACATTGATAAGGGCTGTGCTGGGGTTGGGTCATTCCAGCAAAGTTTAACTAGAAAGTTTATTTTTTAATTCACTGCATGTAGGTTCTAGTAGGGATTTGCAGCCCAAAAATGTTGGTGCCATTTTGTTTCCCAGGTTTTTACAGGAATTTTCATTTTGCATATTTGTTTTTGATTTTTTCGTTACAGGAGCAATATCGTCCATAGTGCACATTTTTCCAAGACAGTACTTTTTTGGTAACAGTGCACACCCTTCTGAAAAGGTGTATAATGTTCTGAAAAAGTGTACACCATTTGCAAAGAGTGTGTATTATTTTGTGAAGAGCGCGCCATCTTTCCAGAAAAGTATATACTCTTTTCTGCTAGTGGACTCATGTGTGTGCTATTTGTGCAAACATAATAGTATACACATGTGTGCACTATCGGGAAAAAGTGTACTCTTTCCAAAAGCATGTACACTCTTCAGAAAAGGGCACAATGTTTGGAAACAGTGCACACATTTTGGAAGAGTGCACACTATCAACAACATACAACTTCCCCCCCACCCCCCCCCCCCCCCATTCTGTTTTTTTATTGTCATTTCAGCTAAAAAATGAAATGAAATATGGGAAATGTTGGCATTTCCTATAACATTTCAAATGAATGCACATCCCTAGTTTGTACTAGCATCATGATTGCTCCTACATAATGGGTCATATTCTATATATGACGCTAAAAAAATTGGTGTTAAAAAACCCCCGCTTAGAGGTATTCTATAAACCATGCCTAAAGTTAGTCATGCAGCAGTGCCAGCTGGGAAGTTTTTATTGGTTATTTTGCTCTGCTTGAATAAGGGTGTGGTGAGGTAGCTCCCTTTTCTCCTGCTTTTTAGCCTTCCAGATGTTTTATTTTTAACTCTCTTAGGGGTCCTTTTACTAAGGTGCATTGAAAAATGGCCTGTGTTTGTGTCGGCGCAGGTTTTGGTTTGCCAAAAATGGACGTGCGGTAAAATAAAAATTGGCGCGCGTCCATTTTGGGTCTGAGATCTTACCGCCAGCCATTGACTTAGCGGTAAGGTTTCATGTGTTAACTGGGTGATAATGACCTACACACGTCAAATACAGACATACGTAGCGGACACGCACCAAAAATGAAATTACCACAAGAGCCATGTGGTAGTCACGCGGTAACTACAAATTGGCGCATGTTGGGCACACGTGCGAGGGGCATAATTGAACGAAAACGTCTATCTCCATGGGTGTTTATCTCCGAGAACGGGTCCGTGAAGGGGCGGACCGAACCGTATTTTCGCAAAAAATAGACGTCCATGTTTTATTCGACAATTTGTACGCTGGGCGTTTTTGTTTTTCAGTGATAATGGAAAATGAAAGCGCCCAGCTCAAAAACGAATAAATCCAAGGCATTTGTTCATGGGAGGGGCCAGGATTCGTATTGCACTGGTCCCCCTCACATGCCAGGACACCAACCGGGCACCCTAGGGGGCACTTTTACAAAAACAAAAAAAAAGGTAAAAGAGCTCCCAGGTGCATAGCACCCTATCCTTGTGTGTTGAGCCCCCCAAATCCCCCTCAAAACCCACTGCCCACAAGTCTACACCATTACTATAGCCCTAAGGGGTGAAGGGGGCACCTACATGTGGGTACAGTGGGTTTGGGGGGGTTGGACGACTAAGCATTAAGCAGCACAATTGTAACAGGTAGGGGGGGATGGGCCTGGGTCCACCTGCCTGAAGTCCACTGCACCCCCTAACAACTGCTCCAGGGACCTGCATACTGCTGCCAGGGAGGTGGGTATGACATTTGAGGGTGAAAATAAAAAGTTGTGAAACATCATGTTTTGTGGTGGGAGGGGGTTAGTGACCACTGGGGGAGTCGGGGAGGTCATCCCCGATTCCCTCTGGTGGTAATCTGGTCATTTAGGGCACTTTTTGGGGCCCTATTCGTGAAAAAACAGGGTCCAGGAAAAGTGCCCTAAATTCTAGCTACAAACGTATACTTTTTTTCCATTATCGGTGAAAGGCGCCCATCTCTCCACGGCCGATAACCACGCCCCAGTTCCACCTTTGCCACACCTCCGACACGCCCCCGTCAACTTTGTACGCTTCCGCGATGGAGTGCAGTTGAAAACGTCCAAAATCGGCTTTCCATTATACCGATTTATTCGTTTTTGTGAGATAAACGTCTATCTCCCGATTTGGGTCGAAATCTAGGTGTTTTTCTCTTTCAATTATAAGGTGGATAGGTGCCTACGCATCTTAGTAAAAGTGCCCCTCGGGCTGCAGGTGCTTTCTTACTTTAGTACCTATTTATTCAAGAGTAGAAGCTGACCAAAGGACGAGTCCAACGCTGGAGACAGTGCTTAAAAGACACTTTATTAGTTGCTTGGACTCCTTCGGGGAACGCTGGTTTGTCCAATATTTTCATTTGAGCGGATGCCTTTGGGCAGCTTTGTTTGCTCAGTATATTACTTTGAATACAAATGTGACCCCTGAAGCAGGCGTTTTGTGACACCGAAACATGGATCGTGTTGGGTCCTTTTGTCCAAGCAACTAATAAAACGTCTTTTAAACTCTGTCTCCAGCGTTGGACTCGTCCTTTGGTCAGCCTCTATTCTTGCTTGATTGGATGTGTTGACGTAGAGGTTCTTCCTGCTTTGCTGTTCCTGTACCTATTTATTCACCATCTCTGACTATCACATTGCTGTGTATTTCATTTTCTAGAGTAAGATGTACTTGCATTTGTAACTTCTGGAATAGTTCTTTATCCAAAATCCTGGTTACCTGTTGATCCCTGTGAACTTTTATACTGGGACTGGAAATGGACCTCTGTTGTCTTCCATAGTGCCTGTGTATGATGATAGAAACATGTACCTTCATGGATGCTATATTTTGAAATAAATTGTTCATCAATCTTCTATATTACAACATCCTAGTTATTTCTCTTTGAGGGGCATTTTTGATATGATGTCTAAGTTAGACTTTGGACGTTTTCCCCCAGATTCTATATAGTGTGCATAGTGTTTTGTGCTGAAATCCAAGTGTATTCTATAATAATGTGATTAACTTAATTGGCTTAACAAGCAATAGTAAGCACTAATTGGCAATAATTGGAATTTATGTGCATAACACGCGTGTAAGTGTATTCCGTAAAGCACTGTGCCTAACTTCTAATGCATGCAGGCAAAAAGGGGAGTGGTTATAGGCATGGAAATGGGCATTTCATAGACATTACAAAATTTATACGCACTGTTATAGAATATGGCTGTCTGTGCCTAAATCTACGTGCCAGGATTTACACCACATTTTCATTGGTGTAATTGGAGGTGAATAGTTTTAGGTGCTAGGATATCAACTAAGCATATTCTATCTACTGCACCTAAATCTAGGTGCCGCTTATAGAATACACTTAGGCAGAAATGTTTTCCAAGAGGAGTTTTTCTTTTTTCGTTTCAAAAATCCCATTTGTAACAAGGTTTTGTGCTCTGTGTGTTTATCTTTTCAGGCCATTTTCAAAAAAAAATATGTACAAGTGAAAAAAAATTGGAAAATCAAGCCATAGGAATGTAGGAGGGGGGCCAGTGTTTTTAGTAGACTGGTCCCCCAGACATCCCAGGAGAACAATAGGCACCCTAGACAGCATTGCTGTGGACTTCATATAAATGCCCCAGGTACACATCGCACTGTTGCTCCCTTATCTTGTCTGCTGAACTCTCCAAAACCCACCCAAAATCCACTATCCCCAACTGTACACCACTACAATAGCCCTTATGGGTGAAGGCGGCACCTACATGTGGGTACAATGGGTTTCTGGTACTTTTTGGAGGGCTCACAGTTTCCACCACAAGTGTAACAGATAGGGGAAGGTGTGGGCCCAGGTCCACTTATCTACAGTGCATTGCACTCACCACTGCACCCATGACTACACTACTCCGGGGACCTGCATGCTGCTCTACTGGACCTGGCTATAACATCTGAGGCTGTCATAGAGGCTGGTAAGTACTATTTTTATTCACATTTTTTGGGGGGGTGTAAGGGGGTCAGTGACCACTGGGGGAGCAAGGGGAAGTCATCCCTAATTCCCTCCAATGGTCATTGATCATTTAGGGCACCTTTTTGTGCCTTATTCGTTATAAAAACAGGTCTAGTCCAAATCATTTAGATTTTCACCCTGGACGTTTTCGTTTTATTCCATTATGACTGTAAAATGTCCAAGTGTTAGGTATGCCCTATACCTGCCCTAATCCTACCTTCAAAACACCCCTAACAAGCCTTCTTGTGCTTTGGACACACTGCAGATGAATTGCATAGATAGATGTTTATAAAACAGGTTTCGAAAATACCAATTTGGACGTTTGAGAAGAAATTGATCCAAATGGTGCTTTATGACACTTTTTGGATGTTTTTCTCTTTTGAAAATGAGCTCCTATGTCTCTGCAGCAAGGGTGAATGAGCTGCAAATGTTTTCATGTCACAGCTCATTGCATATAATATCAAGTTGAAACACTGGACTTCCTGTGATTCTGCATTCAGTCTTGTGGTAGTTCCAAAGCATGTAAGGCACTGTTTCCATCAAGCTTGTCAAAACAAATACTTTCTGGAGTGCTGAATTTTAGCAACTTTTGTTCTGATCCCATACCATGGGTATTGGCCTTTCACCCAGAAGAGACTGGAGATGGCTTAGCAGATTTTATAACAACACCTTGGCTTTGCGAAAGTTTCCTAGTAATTTGCTTCTCTTTACCTCCTGGCTTATTCTCCAAAGTGCCACCTAGTGGTGATCTCTGTAGAACATCTAATGAGTTAATCCTATGATGACAGTTTCCCTTTCAAAATTAACTAAAAGTAGGGCCGCTGAGAGACTGAACCAGGCCCGGGGCAGGGCCGCTGCCACCGGGCCCGGGGCAGGTCCACTGCCGCCGCCTGATCGCTGCCACTGCTGTCCCCGCCCCCCCCCCCCCCGATCGCTGCCACTGCTGCCCCCCAATCCCTGCTGCTGCCACAACAGGATTAAAAAACCTTGGCTGGCGGGGATCCTGAGACTCCGCCAGCAGAAGACGTTTTTCTCCAGCGCTGACTGCCTGCCTCTGCGGCTGCTTTTCAAAACCAAGCATGCACGCTGGAGAAGAAAAGCAGCCGCTCAGCAAGCAATGGGCAGAAGAGCAGTGCTGAAGGAAGCTCCAGGTCCTCCCTAGCCTCCAAGGGGGGCCTGGCACCAGAGTTTTCTCTCTCCTGCTACTGTCACTCGGTCCCGTCAGGAGCAGGAGAGAGAGAGATACCCTGGTGCCAGGCCTCCCTTGGAGGTCCGGGCCTGGGGAATTTTGCCCCCTTCTGCCCCCCTCTTGGAGGCCCTAACTAAAAGGTGCAGGGGTACAAAAGTATTCAAGTTCTTTGCAACACTGTGCTACTAAAACATGCCCAAAGTGCAGGAGTGAACTAGAATTGTGCAAGGTGTGACTTAGTATGTAAGTATGTGAATAATAGGAAAATTAGACCTGAATTTGGATAAAAGGGGTAGGTTGCATGATTATTTATGAAAGGTGAGTAACCCAGTCCTAACCAAGGATAGTTGCATTGTTTCTCTGCATTTTTGCATGACAAACTGTAGCCATTAGACCACTCCTTCATTCCAATATCCATTTTTACGATGTATTGCTTTCTTTTTGTGCCAAACATCTCCCAAATATAGGGTCTCTTTTACCAAATTGTGCTAGCGATTCTCGCACGGCAATGCCGATGAAGCCCATTTACTGAATCTAGTCCTTACTACATAAAGGTACAGTTGAACAAGTGGAATTTTGCCAGGTAGGATGAGTCTGTCTGAATTGCTTTAGTTCTACATTCTCAAACTAGAAGGATATTGAGTTAGCTGCTGAACAGTGGTAAGTGCTAAACATGCATTGAAAAGGCAATACAGTATCAGGGATGGAGATGAACAAGAAGCAGACCTTGCTTGCAGGGCTAAAGTAAAGTTGGAAACTTGTTTTTCCTTACACATGAAGGAAGGGGAAGCAGGCATACCCAGAAGGCCAAAAGGCAGAGGCCTGGGCCAAAGTGAAAAAAGACATGTGACACGGTACTGAAGCAGGCCTAGGCAGGTCTCTCCCAGAGAGGAGGGAAGAGTCACATGTAAGATGGTGACTTATGAAATTCAGAATTGTAACTAGCAGGAAGTAACTGTAGTGTATATGCTGGAACCACAACTAGAAAATAAAGCAAAGCACACACACACTGTGGGAGTAGAATACTGCTAGTCAAGATTTGTTACTCTGTAGCCACATATCATAACAGATCAAAATGTACCGTAATTGGCTTGAGTTCTCGTTATGTCACATCACGGATTGTAGGATGATAATCTGACTGATGTATAGTGACTTCTAATTTATTCAGTACCTAAGTCTGTTTTGATTAGATACTCTTGGAAGCTATAAGAGGGAAAACTAAATTTGTAATGACAGTCACAAAAAAGAAAGCCCTATTAAATGCAGGTGCACCAAAATGAGCTTCACTGCCCATACTACAATTAATCTTTGCCAAGGAAGGGAATCTCCTTTAGTAAAGCTTTCTTGAAGAATTGTGAAAGCTTTGACAGATGAGATGCTGAGGTAATTACTTAGCTCCTTTCCATCCCACTAGCTTTTTGTCTGATAAATGAAGGCTTAAATTCTGAATTCTACAATTCTAATCTCAGTAGTCCCATCCATTACAGTAAAATGCCAATATATTTTCCATAGTCAGGTTGATTTCAAGCTTTAACCACTTTTTCTGTTTACAGTTTAGGTCAAGGAATAAGATTTGCTTGCTAAATGTCCTTCTCACTAAAAATAAAGAGTGTGTCTATAAAGAACAGATGTGTTCTTGGTCTTGACTGATTTTTTTTCTTCCGTGGTTAATATCAACAAAAACAATTCTAATGTGTCTAAAACCCAGTACATTTTTTTCAAGCGAAAAGGGTGCCGGTATTCAAATGCCAGGCGACCCTTCACAGGTGGGATGATCACTGAGAGACCCCCTGCAACCAGTCACAGAATCTATGACAAAGGCAGAATTGGTGTGTAGAGCCTGAGATCTTTCATTAAAACTTGGGGACCATGGGTGAATTTTAGCAGACAATGGAAAAGGTGCCGGTTCTCAGTACCCCCTCAAAAAAAGCCCTGCTAAAACTGAACTTTGTGTTGCTATATAGCACATTACTTGTACCATTTTATAGTGTATAACCTCCCACAAAGCAAAGTTTCTAAGAGAAGTCCTATTCCAAAGATTCATTTTTTATTAACTGTAGGGCAGTGCTTCTTAAGCTGGTCCTGGACTACCACCTCACAGGTCTGGTTTTCAGGATATTCACAATGGATATGCATGCCATGGAGATAGTGCATGCAAATTTATTTTATGTACCTTCATTGTGGATACCCTGAAAACTAGACTTGCTTGCCAGGAGGTACTACAGGACAAGTTTGAGAACATTGCTACAGGGATGCTAAGGTTGGAGAAATGTCCCGATTCCTTTTTGGAACAAATCTTGAAGAAGAAAAGATTAAAATAGAAATTTGTAGGTCAGGGCTACAAATAGTACAAGGGGATGGGGAACAGAGCCACATTGAGCCTGCCATGAGTGGGAAAGCACGGGGTACAAAAAATAAAATAAAATAAAACTAAAGCAATACTCCTTATGTTGTCTTAATGCTTCAAACTGTTCCCATATAGTTTGTCTCTTTGGAAAGGTTTTCTTCATGTTTATCTATGTGATCATTTTTCTCCCTTTTGAGATTTTATGTTTTTAAAAAATATTGTCCCTTTCAAAGTGAAAAACTGATTATTAGCAGAGGTAATCGTGACCTTTGGCTCCTCTTTCATAATCCCCTCCAAGATGAGTATTGAATCTTACAAGTTTATTAAAAGATATGAATTTTGATACAATTAAAAAAAATAAAATAGAAAAAAAATTTTGATAGTAAAACCGTTATCATATACCAGTGACACCGCTGAGGTTATGGTATAGCTATTCCATGTAGGAAATTTGTTGTGATGGTAATTGAAAGACTCCCTTAAAATATTTAGTGTCTCTGGGAGGTTTATCTAAAATGTAGTGCATTGAAATAAGGCACCTAGCACTATTCTATAAACCATGTCTACAGTAAAACATGGTTTATAGATTAACGCATAGGCCTGGGGAACACGCGTATATTTAGGTGCAGCCATTTATGCCACTGAAAACCTGGTGTCAATGTCTGCGTCTGATGTATGTGTGTTCCGCTGAATTCTATAACAACACGTGTAAATGTGATTGACACTCCCAACACACCCACACTCCTCCCATGGCCGTGCCCCCTTTTCAGTTGCATGCGTTGGAATTTTACACATACCTCATTTTAGAATGCGCCTAAAAATAGGCGCATTTAAATTCCAATTATTGTCAATTAGTGATGATAATTGGTTGTTATCAGCCATCACTAATTGGTTCATTACTCATTTGAGTAGTGTGTATAAATTGGCCACACACACAATTTAACGTGTGCTACTCGCTACGTCTTACATAGAATCTGGGGGATAATGTTAGAAAGAGAAAGATATGTCAGAGAATGAAGTTCAGTAAGAAAAACCCCAAGACTTATTAGTGACCAACATCTCTGGGATCCCTTTGAATGAAGATCAGCTCTCTGTTTTAAATAAGGGCCTTTCAATTGTGACTTTTGTTGCCCACAGTGCTTTTACAGCATGTTGGGATGTGGCTCGCATTTTTACAAACATTGCAGATGACATTATTTTTTTCCCACTCAGTCCTCTTCCCAAGTTGATTCCATCATGTGCCCTCCCTCAACTTGGACTCCTCCTGGAACAATTGATACTAGGAACTTAGTATTGAGAGACATACAACTTTTGGAGTTTCAGCCTCGTGGTAAAATGTATGTTAATATAACAAGTAAGGAGTTCAAGGCATTACAACAATATAAAGCTTATTCTCATCTTGTGATAAAGCTGGCTGACAAGGGAGGGTCAGTCATGGTATGGAATAATTATGAATATCAGAGAGATGTGGAGCAACATTTGAATAGTATGATATGAACATGCATCTTTTGGTCCAACTCCCGCTTTGGTTAGTGATATAGTCAAAGTGGTTGATGAAGCCCTTCAAATGGGGCATATCACCAGAGCAGAGAGCCATTTCTTGAAGAGATCTAACCCTTGAGTTCCAATTTTTTATATGGTTCCCAAAATTCATAAGTCTCTTTTGAGTCCCCTTGGGAATTCATTGTGTCACTCAAGGGTACTGCACTTGAGCTTTTGTCTAACTTTTTGGACTATTTTCTCAAACCATTTGTCAAACAAACTCAGTCTTACATAAGAAATACCACTCATTTTCTTAGATGTATTCATCAAATATGGGATATTCAAACCACTGATATTTTAGTGACTTTGGATACTTTAGTATTTACAAATATTCCTCAACAAGCAGCTTTGGAGATTGCAAAGATCACTTTGAACCCACATACCGGATTGCATAGGATTCCCACTTCTTTTTTGATGACTGTGAGAGGGTATATAGAACACTGCCTCTTATTCTTAATAATGATACTGCAAGCCACCTTAAAACCCTTAGTCCCGAACAGAGACGAAGTGAGATGGAAAGGGTGGAGCCGGTAGGACAGGAACCTGGAACTATAAAAGCAGGGCCAGAATGGGATTAAGGAGGCTCAGAGAAGGAAGAAGGATCCCCAGCATATGCTCTCACTTCCTGTGTCTAGCTACAAGGACCTTGCTGAGGTAAGCCAAACTTTCATTTGGATAATTTGTGAAACCTTGTTCTTGAGTTCTGGCTGGAGCCAGACCAGGGTTGGCAGCACCAAAAGAGACTTTCACCCTTGTTTTCCTGAACCTGTGAAGTAACAGGCCTCAGTTTTGGATTAATAAAGTGCTTACCTTAATTTTGCAACCTTGTCTGACTGTGACATTTGAAGGTCCACCCTCAGCCCTTGCTCACAGTATCACACGGACATTACCAAGATGGTACTTACTAGAAACTATTTTGCTTTTGATGATAAATTTTATGTCCAACAGTAAGGAATGGCTATGGGCACAGATGCCGTTCCTAGTATCACCAATCTATGTCTCTCATTTTGAACAAAAATATCTTTATTCATCAACTGAATATGCTTCGATCAAATTATGGGTCAGATTTATTGACCACATATTTGGACTTCAACACAGCAATATCTTGTAGCATTTTTGGAATGGATTAGTTCATTGGCTGACTATCTGTATTTTACTATGTCTAATAGTTTTACCAATGTTTCTTTTCTTGATGCAATGGTGCAAAAAGTAAATACAGAAAATATACTACAGTATATCAGAAAGCCACTGAAATAATTACTTATGATTTAATAGTTGCCACCCTAGCTATATCAATTGGACAATTTTTGCATATACAATGTATTGTTTATTTATTTAAAATATTTATAAACCACACATTCCTATAGTATTTGGTGGTGTACAAGTAAACATCCATAATGAAAATACAAAAAAATAAAATCTCGACAATTAACATACATAAAATACAACTAATAAAAAAAGCTCAAAATTGCTTCACATCAATTCAGCCAACTCACACATCTGTTCTTGTCATAAACGTTCACAATTATAATATATTCAATGACATGCTGACATATGTTACTGTCTTCAAATTAACATTCGAATGCTTGCTGAAACAATAAAGTTTTCAGATTACGCTTAAACTCTGCACAAGTTTGTATACACGTAAAAGTAGCTGGTAAACTGTTCCAGAGCTTTGGGCCAGTAAATCTGAACATCAAAGATCTATATTCTGTGAATGTGATCTGTCTGAAGGATGGAACTTCAAACAGATTCAAACTATCTCATCTAAGCACCCAAGTGGGGTGATAAAGATGCAATGCTGAGGCAACAACAGATGAAACCAACATTAACAACAGAATCTTAAACGTAATTCTTTGTTCAACTGGCAGCCAATAGAGTTCCCTCAGAACTGGAGTAATATGGCAAAACCATGAAAGGCCTGAAACAACTCTAGCAGCAGCCTTCTGTGTTATCTGCAGAGCTCTTAATTGTACCACTGTCACTGAGCTCAAGAGACAAGCGGTCATTTTGTTCCAATGCTTTGAGGCCGGGGTTATCCTTATAACATCATCCAGAAAGCATATTTAAGAGCCGTGTTGTCACAGTACCTGTGTAAAAATCTTTACGTAGGATGTACTATTAGACGTATAAAGACTGAGATTTAATGAAACATCATAGTAGACTTAATACTTGCACATTATCTGCTCCTATGGTAGCTCATTGTATTCAAAAAAGGCATCTTTTTCCTCGGCTTTCTTGGTTTATTAAGGAAAAGATTCCGAGCACTTTTTTGGGTGACAGAAGTGCTTGAGTTATAATGAGAGAATAAATATTGGATTTTCCAATTACAAACTGTGATTCCTCAAGGACTCAATGAATTTATTGAATGGTTAGTCATTGATTAATAAAGTTCAGTTTCTTTGTGGCGTCATCACGTTTATATACAGAGATGAAGAGTACTTGCTAAAGTTGCCATTACACTTGAAAAGCTTCTGTAGCTATAACTTATTTTCAAATAATGAGAAAAGCATCATTGGATGTTAATTGTTCCTGAGGAAGGAATCTTCAAAATGGAGTGCTTTGTAGGACAACTCTGACATGATAATTGATTCAGAGAAGTGTGTAGATATGCCATTATGAGTATTTAAATGCATTATAACTAGTTAATAATTGCTCTCTGACTACTTTTGTGGCTTGGTTACAATTTTATGAACCTGAGTAAGAGAGACTGTTTGTTTGAATTTTGTTAGACACTGTTTTATTTCACTTAATATTTCTGTTCAGAAAGAGCCATTGGAAACAGCCGATTTATGAAGTTAGGTTCTCAAGATTGTGGAATGAACTTGTATATCCTGAATGTCCCCTCTCATAGTACATAAGTACATAAGTACATAAGTAGTGCCATACTGGGAAAGACCAAAGGTCCATCTAGCCCAGCATCCTGTCACCGACAGTGGCCAATCCAGGTCAAGGGCACCTGGCACGCTCCCCAAACGTAAAAACATTCCAGACAAGTTATACCTAAAAATGAGGAATTTTTCCAGTCCATTTAATAGCGGTCTATGGACTTGTCCTTTAGGAATCTATCTAACCCCTTTTTAAACTCCGTCAAGCTAACCGCCCGTACCACGTTCTCCGGCAATGAATTCCAGAGTCTAATTACACGTTGGGTGAAGAAAAATTTTCTCCGATTCGTTTTAAATTTACCACACTGTAGCTTCAACTCATGCCCTCTAGTCCTAGTATTTTTGGATAGCGTGAACAGTCGCTTCACATCCACCCGATCCATTCCACTCATTATTTTATACACTTCTATCATATCTCCCCTCAGCCGTCTCTTCTCCAAGCTGAAAAGCCCTAGCCTTCTCAGCCTCTCTTCATAGGAAAGTCGTCCCATCCCCACTATCATTTTCGTCGCCCTTCGCTGTACCTTTTCCAATTCTACTATATCTTTTTTGAGATACGGAGACCAGTACTGAACACAATACTCCAGGTGCGGTCGCACCATGGAGCGATACAACGGCATTATAACATCCACACACCTGGACTCCATACCCTTCTTAATAACACCCAACATTCTATTCGCTTTCCTAGCCGCAGCAGCACACTGAGCAGAAGGTTTCAGCGTATCATCGACGACGACACCCAGATCCCTTTCTTGATCCGTAACTCCTAACGCGGAACCTTGCAAGACGTAGCTATAATTCGGGTTCCTCTTACCCACATGCATCACTTTGCACTTGTCAACATTGAACTTCATCTGCCACTTGCACGCCCATTCTCCCAGTCTCGCAAGGTCCTCCTGTAATCGTTCACATTCCTCCTGCGACTTGACGACCCTGAATAATTTTGTGTCATCGGCGAATTTAATTACCTCACTAGTTATTCCCATCTCTAGGTCATTTATAAATACATTAAAAAGCAACGGACCCAGCACAGACCCCTGCGGGACCCCACTGACTACCCTCCTCCACTGAGAATACTGGCCACGCAATCCTACTCTCTGCTTCCTATCTTTCAACCAGTTCTTAATCCATAATAATACCCTACCTCCGATTCCATGACTCTGCAATTTCTTCAGGAGTCTTTCGTGCGGCACTTTGTCAAACGCCTTCTGAAAATCCAGATATACAATATCAACCGGCTCCCCATTGTCCACATGTTTGCTTACCCCCTCAAAAAAATGCATTAGATTGGTGAGGCAAGACTTCCCTTCACTAAATCCGTGCTGACTTTGTCTCATCAGTCCAGGTTTTGTATATGCTCTGCAATTTTATTCTTAATAATAGCCTCCACCATCTTGCCCGGCACCGACGTCAGACTCACCGGTCTATAATTTCCCGGATCTCCTCTGGAACCTTTCTTAAAAATCGGAGTAACATTGGCTACCCTCCAGTCTTCCGGTATTACACTCGATTTTAGGGACAGATTGCATATTTCTAACAGTAGCTCCGCAAGTTCATTTTTTAGTTCTATTAATACTCTGGGATGAATACCATCAGGTCCCGGTGATTTACTACTCTTCAGCTTGCTGAACTGACCCATTACATCCTCCAAGGTTACAGAGAATTTGTTTAGTTTCTCCGACTCCCCCGCTTCAAATATTCTTTCCGGCACCGGTGTCCCCCCCAAATCCTCCTCGGTGAAGACCGAAGCAAAGAATTCATTTAATTTCTCCGCTACGGCTTTGTCCTCCTTGATCGCCCCTTTAACACCATTTTCGTCCAGCGGCCCAACCGACTCTTTGGCCGGTTTCCTGCTTTTAATGTATCTAAAAAAGTTTTTACTATGTATTTTTGCTTCCAACGCTAATTTCTTCTCAAAGTCCTTTTTTGCCCTCCTTATCTCCGCTTTGCATTTGGCTTGGCATTCCTTATGATCTATCCTGTTACTTTCAGTTGGTTCTCTTCTCCACTTTCTGAAGGATTGTTTTTTGGCTCTAATGATTTCCTTTATCTTACTGTTTAGCCACGCCGGCTGACGTTTAGTCTTTTTTCCCTTTTTTCTAATACGTGGAATATATTTGTCCTGAACCTCCAGGATGGTGTTTTTAAACAGCATCCACGCCTGATGCAAGTTTTTTACTCTGCGAGCTGCTCCTTTCAGTCTTTTTTTCGCCATTTTTCTCATTTTGTCGTAATCACCTTTTCTATAGTTAAACGCTAGCGTACTTGATTTCCTAGTTTCACTTCCTTCAATGCCAATATCAAAACCGATCATATTATGATCACTGTTATCAAGCGGCCCTCGTATCGTTACCCCCTGCACTAGATCATGAGCACCACTAAGGACTAAGTCTAGTATTTTTCCTTCTCTTGTCGGCTCCTGAACTAGCTGTTCCATGAAGCTGTCCTTGATTTCATCAAGAAATCTTATGTCCCTTGCGTGTACAGATGTTACATTACCCCAGTCTATATGCGGGTAATTGAAATCCCCCATTATTATTGTGTTGCCCAGTTTGTTTGCGTCCCTGATTTCCTTTAACATTTCCGCATCCGTCTGTTCGTCCTGGCCAGGCGGACGGTAGTACACTCCTATCACTATCCTTTTCCCCTTTGCACATGGAATTTCAATCCACAGTGATTCCAAGGAGTGTTTGCTTCCTGCAGAATTTTCAATCTATTTGATTCAAGGCTCTCGTTAATATACAATGCTACCCCTCCACCAATCCGATTCACCCTATCACTACGATATAATTTGTACCCCGGTATGACAGTGTCCCACTGGTTATCCTCCTTCCACCAGGTCTCAGAGATGCCTATTATATCTAATTTTTCATTTAGTGCAATATATTCTAACTCCCCCATCTTATTTCTTAGGCTCCTGGCATTCGCATATAGACATTTCAAACTATGTTTGTTGTTCCTAAGTACATCATGCTTAGTACTTGACAGTATTAATTGGCAATCTTTTGTCTGATTTTTATTGTTATTTAAAGATACCCGATCTACTACAATCTCTTTTGCAACCTCACTATCAGGATACTCTATCTTCCCTGTTATGGTGATATCTTTGAAAGATACCTTATCCCGAACCATGCTCTTTTGAGCGACTGTCGGCCTTCCCCCCATTTCTAGTTTAAAAGCTGCTCTATCTCCTTCTTAAACGCCGATGCCAGCAGCCTGGTCCCACTCTGGTTAAGATGGAGCCCATCCTTTCGGAATAGGCTCCCCCTTCCCCAGAATGTTGCCCAGTTCCTAACAAATCTAAAGCCCTCCTCCCTGCACCATCGTCTCATCCACGCATTGAGACTCTGGAGCTCTGCCTGTCTCTTGGGCCCTGCGCGTGGCACAGGTAGCATTTCAGAAAATGCTACCCTGGAGGATCTGGATTTCAGCTTTCTACCTAAGAGCCTAAATTTTGCTTCCAGAACCTCTCTCCCACATTTTCCTATGTCATTGGTACCCACATGTACCAAGACAGCGGACTCCTCCCCAGCACTATCTAGAATTTTTAATTTTTCTCTCACCTGGATTGTTTTCTTTTTTCGTCTTGTTACAGAGAATGAAGAAGGATACGGCAGAAGCTTTATGCCAATAGTCTCCCCAAGTAACATCATAAAAGACAATGCAAACTTTGCTACAACCATTGTTGATTTCAATATCATCCCTCTTCTGCAGCATTAAAAGGAGTATCAGTGAAAGCACATTCAATAACTTGCATAGGTAAACCAAGAATTCTATTCATCTTTTTGGGTATTGGCAGTAGGAGGCATATTTTTAAAGCACTTAGACTTACAAAGTTATGTGGTAATCTATGGAATTTTGTAAGTCTAAGTGCTTTGAAAATATGCCTCTACCGTCTTCTAAAGCTATGTACCACTGCTCATCTTGAGAACTCTTATCTAAAACAAGCCAGTCTGTTATACTTATATGGACATGCCACATTCTTATAACAATACAGATTTGTTTTTGCATTGTACATTTAATTAGGGCCAGTGCAAAGGTATTAAATTGCCATATGTATACTTTCAGCTTTGTAGCTCGTTCATTTAATTCTCAGGTCCCTAGCCCTCCCCCAATCAAGAATTTGAAATTTTAAACAAAACAATCATAATAATCACCCCAATAGCATCCCTCCCAGTAAAGCTAAGGTGTGGTAGGGGAGTTGATCACATGAGGCAGCAGGGTGATCATGCCCAGGGTGGTTCTTTAACTCAATTCCTTTGTGGCATCTGTGAAAGACTTCTCATGTAGAGCTACAGCAATACCCTGAATAGGCTGGTAGCCTAACAGTTAGTGCAGCAACCTAAGAACCAAGGGAACTGGGCTCAATGCCCATTGAAGTTCCCTGTGACTCTGGGCAAGTCACTTAACCTTCCATTGCCTCAAGTACAAAATAAGTACCTATATATGATATGTAAACCACTTTGGTTGTAACCACAGAAAGGCAATGTAACAAATCCCATCCTTTCCCCCATATGTCTTTTTTCCTTCAATTTTGTGGTTTGGATTTCTCTTATTGAGGGCTTTAATTAGTAGATTGTATCTACAACTGTTAATTTTTAAAAAAAAGTAATAAAAAAATTGAACGAAAATGCTTTTTCCTACAATTCCTTGCATAGCTTCTAGATTTTATATATCATGCATCATTGTTAAATTTGATTAAATGTATATAACATGCTATGTGAATGCATGACAGTTCATGTGTAGGTGGTATTATAGTGTAAAAATATGCTTAGCAATATATTTAAAGGTCAGTGAACAGCCTGTGCTGCCCCATCTTGGGAATTTTATTGACCCATTTGACTTATTTCTTCTTCAAGTTCATCTCTGATTGAATTTCTAGTCCATGGGTTGTGGCGAGTTATTAGACTTAATAACACAAAACAAAATGCTTTCCCCTATATTTGAAAGATTTGAATAGAACCTATGAAAATACAATATAAGTAAGCCTTTTTTGTTATAATAAACTGGTTTCTCATTTATTGCATGTCAGCGTACTGCAATATAAACAGCATGACTGGATGAATCAAATTATATAACTCTAATACATCAACAGCAAATATGGGAATCAGAATCTTTAAATTTAATAGGCACTAGGATGAACATTTCATTTCCCAGAAGCATATATTGTAAATCAGGCATTTCTCCAATTTTGTAGCATACATACGAGCTTATCTGAGTGTGTATAATGCAGGTAGCATGTATTTCTACTCATTTTTGAACAATAAACTGAAATATTTTTAAGTTTTAGCATTAGATTTATTGAAGTGTAACACTGCATTTATTACATGCTAATACTGTTAACACATACAATCATTGTGAGGGAGCCTATAGGATGCTGCCACTTTCCCTTAAGAACACTCCCTCACAGTGTCAGGGTCACCTTAAAACCTTAGTCCCATCCAAGGGGGAAGTGATACAGGAGGGGTGGAGCCAGGAGGGAATGGACCAGCTAGGTTAAAGGATGCCCAGAGGGAAGCAGTAATGCCCACTGCAGACGCCTCCACCCCAAGCTGAGAACCTGCAACCACCATATTCCGGTAGGCCAAGTTGAACTTAAGAGCTTCTGTTTTGACCTTGCCAGTTGCAGGCCAGCCTTGTATACCTGCTAGAGACTGTGCTGATAACTCTGGTTCCAGGCACTAGTCCAAAGACTAGTAGGAATTGCTGGTGAAAAAGGGGCATTCATGTATGTTGTGGCCCTGCAGGGGCAGGCTACCCAAAGATGCTGTTGTACTTACAGAATTACTGTGACATTTACAGGAAAAGCATTGAGAGGCTGCCATCTTTTGGACTGGTGATGAGTTGCCTTCTGAACACCACTTGATATCTTCTAGCCCTTGATGCAGCCCTTGCATGGGTGAAAATTGGCCAGTGTTGGGCTTGTTTGGTTTTTATTCTAGAGTAAAAGGCTTTTTTTTTTATAAAGTTCAGATTGCGGAGTCCATTCTGCTTGTGTTCACTGCCATCTTGGAGTTTGCAGATCATCTGCCCTGTTGCTTTCCTGGCCAGTTGCAGGCCAGCCTTCTGTACCTGCTAGAAACTGTGTTGGTAACGCTGGATCCAGGGACCAGGTGTCAGACTTGTGAGTTCTTGTACCAAGTAGAGCACTGCTGAGCCCGGTACTTGGACCAGGTTCTGCTTGGCGGCCGGACAACCCCGGGTTTCACCTGTGCTGACCGCCGTTCTCCAGAGGTTGAGCCCCTAGGTGTGGGCGGCCTGCAGGACTTGCGAAACAGAGCTGGAAGCGGGGTGGTGAACGTATTGGCCAGGCAGGCAGCAGGCATGAGAGTGATCCAGGTACAGGCAAAGTCAATAGGCAGGCAGCAGGTAGGGGAGTAATCCAGGAACAGGCAATGTCAACAGGCAAGCAGCAGGCATAAGTATTGTCATACTGGGAAAGACCAAAGGTCCATCAAGCCCAGCATCCTGTTTCCAACAGTGCCCAATCCAGGTCACAAATACCTGGCAAGATCCCAAAAAGGTACAAAACATTTTATACTGCTTATCCCAGAAATAGTGGATTTTCCCCAAGTCCATTTAATAATTGTCTATGGACTTTTCCTTTAGGAAGCCGTCCAAGCCTTTTTTAAACTCTGCTAAGCTAACTGCCTTTACCACATTCTCTGGCAACGAATTCCAGAGTTTAATTACACGCTGAGCGAAGCAAAAGTTTCTCCGATTCGTTTTAAATTTACTACATTGTAGCTTCATCGCATGCCCCCTAGTCCTAGTATTTTTGGAAAGTGTAAACAAAAGCTTCACATCTACACGTTCAACTCCACTCATTATTTTATAGACCTCTATCATATCTCCCCTCAGCCGCCTTTTCTCCAAGCTGAAGAGTCCTAGCCGCTTTAGCCTTTCCTCATAGGGAAGTCGTCCCATCCCCTTTATCATTTTTGTTGCCCTTCTCTGCACCTTTTCTAGTTCCACTATATTTTTTTTGTGATGCGGCGACCAGAATTGAACACAATATTCGAGGTGCGGTCACACCATGGAGTGATACAAAGGCATTATAACATCCTCATTTTTGTTTTACATTCCTTTCCTAATATTGCCTAACATTCTATTTGCTTTCTTGGCCGCAGCAGCACACTGAGCAGAAGGTTTCAACGTATCAACAACGATGACACCTAGATCCCTTTCTTGCTCCGTGACTCCTAACGTGGAACCTTGCATAACATAGCTATAATTTGGGTTCCTCTTTCCCACATGCATCACTTTGCACTTGCTCACATTAAATGTCATCTGCCATTTAGACGCCCAGTCTCCTAGTCTCGTAAGGTTCTCTTGCAATTTTTCACAATCCTCCTGCGATTTAAGGACTTTGAATAACTTTATGTTATCAGCAAATTTAATTACCTTACTAGTTACTCGCACAGACCTCTGGGGAACCCCACTAACTACCCTTCTCCATTGAGAATACTGACCATTTAACCCTACTTTCTGTTTTCTGTCTTTTAACCAGTTTTTAATCCACAATAGAACACTACCTCCCCATCCCATGACTCTCCAATTTCCTCTGGAGTCTTTCATGAAGTACTTTGTCAAACGCCTTCTGAAAATCCAGATACACAATATCAACCGGCTCACCTTTGTCCACATGTTTGTTCACCCCTTCAAAGAAATGTAGTAGATTGGTGAGGCAAGATTCCCTTCACTAAATCTATGTTGACTTTGTCTCATTAATCCATGCTTTTGAATATGCTCTGTAATTTTGTTCTTAATAATAGTCTCTACCATTTTGTCCGGCACCGATGTCAGACTCACGTCTATAATTTCCCAGATCTCCTCTGGAACCTTTTTTAAAAATCGGTGTTACATTGGCCACCCTCCAATCTTTCGGTACTACGCTCGATTTTAAGGATAAATTACATAATACTAACAATAGCTCCGCAAGCTCATTTTTCAGTTCTATCAGTACTCTGGGATGAATACCATCTGATCCAGGAAATTTGCTACTCTTCAGTTTGTAGAACTGCCCCATTATATTCTGGTCACTGCATCTCAAGAAAGATATAGTAGAATTGGAAAAGGTGCAGCGAAGGGCGACTAAAATGATAGCGGGGATGGGACGACTTCCCTATGAAGAAAGATTAAGGAGGCTAGGGCTATACAGCTTGGAGAAGAGACGGCTGAGGGGAGACATGATAGAGGTATATAAAATAATGAGTGGAGTGGAATAGGTGGATGTGAAGCATCTGTTCACACTTTCCAAAAATACTAAGACTAGGGGGCATGCGATGAAACTACAGTGTAGTAAATTTAAAACAAATCGGAGAAATATTTTCTTCACCCAACGTATAATTAAACTCTGGAATTCGTTGCCTGAGAAAGTGGTGAAGGCGGTTAGCTTAGCAGAGTTTAAAAAGGGGTTGGATGGTTTCCTAAAGGACAAGTCCATAAACCGCTACTAAATGGACTTGGGAATAATCCACAATTCCAGGAATAACATGTATAGAATGTTTGTACGTTTGGGAAGCTTGCCAGGTGCCCTTGGCCTGGATTGGCCGCTGTCGTGGACAGGATGCTGGGCTCGATGGACCCTTGGTCTTTTCCCAGTATGGCATTACTTATGTACTTATGTATTCTCCAGGTTTACAGAGAATTCATTACGTTTCTCCTACTCGTCAGCTTCGAATACCGTTTCCGGCACCGGTATCCCACCCAAATCTTCCTCGGTGAAGACCAAAACAAAGAATTCATTTAATCTCTCCGCTACGGCTTTGTCTTCCCTTATCGCCCCTTTTACTCCTCGGTCATCTAGCGGTCCAACAGATTCTTTTGCTGGATTCCTGCTTTTAATATACCTAAAAAAATTTTTACAATGTGTTTTTGCCTCCAACGCAATCTTTTTTTCGAAGTCCCTCTTAGCCTTCCTTATCAGCGCTTTGCATTTGACTTGACATTCCTTATGCTGTTTCTTATTATTTTTGGTCGGTTTCTTCTTCCATTTTCTGAAGGATTTTCTTTTAGCTCTAATAGCTTCCTTCACCTCACTTTTTAACCACGCCGGCTGTCGTTTGGTCTTCCATCCTCCTTTTTTAATACGTGGAATATATTTGGCCTGGGCTTCCATGATGGTGTTTTTGAACAGCACCCACGCCTGATGTAAATTTTTGACCCTCGCAGTCATTCCTCTGAGTTTATTTTCACCGTTCTTCTCATTTTATCATAGAGGGGCATAATCGAACGGAAATGCCTATCTCCATGGGCGTTTATCTCCGAGAACGAGTCCGTGAAGGGGCGGGCCGAACCATATTTTCAAAAAAATGGACGTTTTTTAGTTGGGCATTTGTTTTTTTTAGCGATAATGGAAACTAAAAACGCCCAGCTCATAAACGTCCTAATCCGAGTCATTTGGTTGTGGGAGGGGCCAGGATTGGTAGTACACTGGCCCCCCTGATATGCCAGGACACCAACTGGCCATCCTAGGTCAGTGCGGTGGACTTCAGAAAAAGCTTCCACATGCATAGCTCCCTTACCACGGGTGCTGAGCTCCCAACCCCCCTCCCCCAAAACTCACAAATGTACAACACTACCATAGCTCTTAGGGGTGAAGGGGGCACCTACATGTGGGTAAAGTGGATTTTGGAGGCCTCCCATTAACCAGCACATGTGTTACAGGTGGGGGGGGGGGGGGGGGGATGGGCCTGGGGCCACCTGGCTGAAGTGCACTGCGGTACCCACTAAAAGTGCTCCAGGGACCTGCATACATGCAGGCCTCTAGGACTGGTTGCTGCTATATAACATTGGCACACCAGTTGACACCTGAAGACTAATCTCTCCGAAAACGTCCTTTATTGGAATAACCGCCTTTACTCACAGTTAACTGCAGATGAGAGGTTGTGCCCCACTGGCAACGAGTCTCCCTGGTACTGAGATGAGCAGTAGGTCAGAGCTGGCAGAATGCTGTACAATGCCCTCTTTCAGCCACATTCAAGGTAAGAACTAAGTTGTCTAACGTGGCTAACACAGGAATGGGAACTGAAACTGGCTTACAAAAATGGCCACTACCGCATGGACTACAACAGGAAACACAACAAGGCACACTGACCCAGTAGGCAGGGGGAAAAGCACCATGGGAGAAGAGCCTACCAACTACCAACATCGTGAGACTGTAACAGAAGCTAATGAAATCACAGAGCCCAATACCCTACACCCACCACAATGCAATGCTGATGTGAACCTGTAGTGCACCAGAGAGCCACATCTGACCCAGGGAAAGGCTGTGACAGGATCGAACACATTCTGCTGTCATGGAGGTGGGTACGGCATTTGAGGCTGGCATACAGGCTGGAAAAAAAAGTTTTTAAAGTGGGGTTTTTTTGGTGGGAGGGGGTTAGTGACCACTGGGGGAGTCCGGGGAGGTCATCCCCGATTCCCTCCAGTGGTCATCTGGGCAGTTGGAGCACTTTTTTGGGACTTGTTTGTGAAAAAAAGGGTCCAAAAAAGTGATCCCAAATCGCGGTAAAAAATGCCTTTTTTTTGATTATCAGCTAAAGATGCCCATCTATCCTCGGCTGATAACCACGCCCCAGTTCCGCCTCCACCACACCTCCGACATGCCCTCGTCAACTTTATTCGTTTCCGCGATGGAGTGCAGTTGGAAACGCCCGAAATCAGCTTTCGATTATACTGATTTGGGCGTCTTTGCGAGACAAATGTCTATCTCCCGATTTAGGTCGCACTATAGGCGTTTTTCTCTTTCGAAAATAAGCTGGATAGTCTCCTTTTTTAAAGTTAAACGCTAACGTATTTGATTTCCTATGTATACTTCAAAACTAATATCAAATTCGATCATATTAAGATCACTGTTATCAAGCGGCCCCAGCACCATTACCTCCTGCACCAGATCATGCGCTCCACTAAGAACTAGGTCTAGAATTTTTCCTTCTCTCGTCGGCTCCTGTACTAGCTGCTCCATAAAGGTGTCCTTGATTTTATCAAGGAATTTTACCTCCCTAGCGTGCTCTGATGTTACATTTACCCAGTCATTTTATCATAGTCTCCTTTTTTAAAGTTAAACGCTAACATATTTGATTTCAGATGTATACTTACTTCAAAGCTAATATCAAATCCGATCATATTATGATCACTGTTATCAAGCGGCCCCAGCACCATTACCTCCCGAACCAGGTCATGCGCACCACTAAGGACTAGGTCTACAATTTTTTCTTCTCTCGTCGGCTCCTGTACCAGCTGCTCGATAAAGCTGTCCTTGATTTCATCAAGGAATTTTACCTCCCTAGCGTGCCCCAATGCTACATTTACCCAGTCAATATCGGGGTAATTGAAATCACCCATTATTATTGTGTTGCCCAGTTTGTTTGCGTCCCTAATTTCCTTTAACATTTCTGCATCCGCCTGGCCAGGCGGACAGTAGTACACTCCTATCACTATCCTTTTCCCCTTTACACATGGCATTTCAATCCACAGTGATTCAAAGAAGTGTTTTGTTTCCTTCAGAATTTTCAATCTATTTGATTCATGGCTCTTGTTAATATACAATGCTACCCCTCCACCATTTCGATCCACCCTATCACTGCGATATAATTTGTACCCCGGTATGACAGTGTCCCACTGGTTATCCTCCTTCCACTAGGTCTCAGAGATGCCTATTATATCTAATTTTTCATTTAGTGCAATATATTCTAACTCTCCCATCTTATTTCCTAGGCTCCTGGCATTCGCATACAGACATTTCAAACTATGTTTGTTGTTCCTATTTACATGATGCTTAGTACTTGACAGTATTAATTTGCAATCTTTCGTCTGATTTTTATTTTAATTTAAGGACACCTGATCTACTACGGTCTCTTTTGCAACCTCACTATCAGGATACCCTATCTTCCCTGTTTTGGTGATATCTTTGAAAGATACCTTATCCCGAACCATGTGCTTTTGAGCGACTGTCGGCCTTCCCCCCATTTCTAGTTTAAAAGCTGATCTATCTCCTTTTTAAATGCCGATGCTAGCAGCCTGGTCCCACCCTGGTTAAGGTGGAGCCCATTCTTTCGGAATAGGCTCCCCCTTCCCCAGAATGTTGCCCAGTTCCTAACAAATCTAAAACCCTCCTCCCTGCACCATCATCTCATCCATGCATTGAGACTCCAGAGCTCTGTCTATCTCTTGGGCCCTGCGCGTGGAATGGGTAGCATTTCAGAAAATGCTACCCTAGAGGATCTGGATTTGAGTTTTCTACCTAAGAGCCTAAATTTGGCTTCCAGAACCTCTCTCCCACATTTTCCTACGTCATTGGTACCCACATGTACCAAGACAGCCGGCTCCTCCCCAGCACTAACTAAAATCCTATCTAGGTGACGCATGAGGTCCATCACCTTCACATCAGGCAGGCAAGTCACCAGGCGATCCTCACGTCCACCAGCTACCCAGCTATCTATATGCCAAATGATCGAATCACCAACTATAACAGCTGTCTTAACCTTTCCCTCCTGGTCAGCACTTGGAGACATATCCTCGGTGCGAGAGGATAGTACCTCCCCTGCTGGATAGGTCCTGGCTACAGGAATACTTCCTACTTCACCAGGGTGATGCTCTCCTTCTAGGAGACCTCTTTCCTCCAAGGTAGCACAAGGGCTACCAGACTGGAGGTGGGACTTCTCTACAACATCCCTGTAGATCTCCTCTATGTACCTCTCTGTCTTCCTCAGCTCCACCAAGTGTGCCACTCTAGCTTCAAGAGAATGGACACGTTCTCTGAGAGCTAGGAGCTCTTTGCATCGGGCACACACATATGACATCTCATCAACTGGGATATAATCATACATGTGACACTCAATGCAAAAGACTGGATAGCACCCCTCTCGCTGCTGGACTGCTGACTCCATCTTAGTGTTTTTGAGTTTTTCAATAATTTGAAACTTTCTATAGTATTAAGGATATTAGCCTAATATAAAAGTGTATTTTAGTTTATATAGTATATTGTATGATTTATTTAGTGTTTCCTTCTTAGATGGTAATGAAATGTATTTAAAACTCTGTAAGAGCACTCCTTGCTTGTTACCCTAATTACCATAACTGACTATAAATGAAGAGTTGTCCTAGGGGTAGGCAGGAAGACTAAACTAGATCCTGCAGTGCCTGCTAGATTCTATCTGTTAATGCTGTGGTACAAAGTTTTTAAAACTAAGTGGAAATACTATGGAGATTAGTTGATAAAATTTGCTTTTTTATATTTTTATTTTGCCTAACACTAACCTACAATTCCTCCTTTAAACCCCAATTTTCAAGTTTCCAAAGCACAAAGCAAAATAGCGTTCACTTACCAGAGAAATGTCCTCTTCTCTCGGAACTTCTCAGAAAGAAATGGCAGGGGACTAATCCAGAAACAGGGAATGTCAACAGGCAAGCAGCAGGCAGGGGAGTAATCCAGGTACAGGTAAAGTTAGTAGGCAGGCAGCAGGTCAAGAGGGTATTCCAGGTACAGTCAGTCAGTAGGCAGGCAGCAGGTCAAGAGAGTAATCCAGGTACAGGCAAAGTCAGTAGGCTGGCAGCAGGTCAAGAGAGTGATCCAGGTACAGGCAAAGTCAGCAACGAGGGACAAGCAGATACGAAGCAAACTACTGAGCAAGTAACACCTACCAAAGTACAAGCCGAAGCATGGAGTCCAGGAAGAGCTCAACTGATAAAGTGCTGGCGTCAGACACCAGCAGGAACCAGCAGGGAGAAGGAGCACAGCCATAGGACAAGAGCAGAGGATGGAGGAACCAGAAGACCAATAGGATAGAAGCAAGGGAAGCCAGGCAGAGGGAGAGCAGACACAGGTGGGTGGAAGCAAAGCAATCAAGGAACCTGGTAGCCAGGGAGAGAGAGCAGACACAGCTGCATGGAAGCAAAGCAATTAAGGAGCCTGCAACCACCGCTCTCTCAACAAGCCCGGAGAAGAACTACACACACATGGCTCAGGGCAGTGCCAGTTAAGTGTGTGTGTTGACGGGACCCCGCACAGCCCGAGGACACCGCTTGCATTGAGGTAGGAGACATGACACCAGGTCAGAGACTAGTAGGAATTGCTCCTGAGGAAAATACATTCATGTGTGCTGTGGCCCTGCAGGATCAGGCCACCCAAGATGCTGTTGTGCTTACAGAATGAGCTTTGGATATTATTTACTCCCCTCTCATGAAGTAAACAGGAGCCCTTCCTGGTCACCTTTATTATTTGTTTTCACTGTAACTTGCTCATGGTACCACAATCATATTATATATATATATATATATATATATATATATATATATATATATATATATATATATATATATAGTGTTGTTTGCATTTTCTTCCATGTTGTCTCATATGGTATTATTTGTATTGTACTTACATTTGTCATATATCTGCTATACGATTGTTCTATAGTGCTAATAAATGTGTATATTTCTGGCACTGCTTCATGTTAGTCCTATTACTAGGTTTCAATTTGCCATTTCCAATTGTAACTTATTGTCTGTATTTATTCTTAAGTTTGGTCATTTTACTATTGCTATGCTGTTAACACTACTGTAAGTTATATGTTAAACTGCTGTACATTGCCGTTGGTGAATTTCTTCATAAAGGTAGTTAATAAATCAATAAATACATTATAGTTCCTTTTGCAGAAAATGGCACCTGTGATAACACATATTGCTACATATTAGAATGTAGCACAGTTTAGTAAATCTAGCCCTTGGGGTTTTACTTTGATATGCATGGGCAAAATCAATCATCCACAAGACTTCCTTATTCTTCTAGTGGTAAGCAAGTGATATCAGACAGCTCTAGCTGTTCCTGCTATTCTTTCCCATCAGGTCTTTCTCCATCATTACTCCATAATTCACTTGTTCTGCTGATGGCTTGTACAACTTCTCTACATGTTCAATGTGTATAGAATCATAGAAAAATAGCACTGAATACAGCATCAAATTGTCCAAGTCTACTGTGTTACCCCTTCTTCTAAATAAGATGTGCTATACCTATACCATCCCAGATAAATACCTGTCTAACTTTCTCTTACAATATAGACAGAACACCTATACACAGGCAAAATATTCAAATCATAAAGACCAATAACTTATCCCCCCCCCCCTTTTTTTTACAAAGCCGCACTAGCAGCTGCCAGTGTGGTAATGCCGACACAGCCCATTCAAAGTGATTGGGCTGTGTTGGCATTGCTGCGCAGCTTTGTAAAAGGAAGTGGTGGGGGGGGGGGGGGGGTTAGAGAGCACAGGACTATATGATACTAGCCTACCAACTTTTAAAAGTCTGTGATATGTATTATAGAAGACAAGAATTAAACAATGGAAAAATTATGAGTCCGATATTCAGCCGGTGGCAGTGAGCATTTTGCTCACCACTGACAGAATTATTCCTAGATATTCAAAGCTGGGTCCTGTCCAGGCTTTAGCTTTGAATGTCCAGTTATTTTTGAACCAGTTAACACTTAGCCACTTAAGTCGATAATCAGCACTTAAGCGGCCATGGGCTAACGCTTAAAAATAGGACAGACTTTTAGATGGTCTCATTTATGCACTAAACCTGGCAGCATAAGGGTTGAATATCAGCACTTAAGCAGCCAAATGCTGACGCCACCCCTGGAACACCCCCAACATAGCTGGTTGTGAGTTGGAGCTAACTGCCTTTCCCCCCAAACTAAGGCCAGTTTTACTATGGCCATAAAACCCTGAATTTTCTATTTTTTTCATTAATGGCCCTGTGCTAATATTGCAATTAGCACACAGTCATTTTTAAAAATAACTTTGGGAGCACTTATTGCTACCTATTTTGAAGGGAGTAAGCGCTCCTGGATTATCCTTGAACTAACCACTTAGTGCACAGTGATGTAGATGCGCTAATGGGTTATCGCAGGAACACTCACTCCCCACCTCTGACGTGCTCCCTAAAAAATTTCAAAAAACTAACGCATGATGCTTTAGCGTGCCCCATGTTAGGCCATTTTTTTTACTGCATTAGGAATGCATTAGCACCTAATGCAGCTTAGTAAAAGGACCCCAAAGATGGTAGAGATACTGTACATTCAGATTCCCAAAGGTGGCATATTCAAATCACAAAACCTAAACTAAAAAATGTTTTCTACCTTTATGGTGAGGAAAGCTCAGCCTCTGTAGCCTTCCACTCACATTTTGCAGGGGTGGAGCTATTATGAGGAGTGGTTAGGGTGGTGGAGTTGGTCCTGGGGAACTGAGGAACTGAGTTCGATTCCTGGCACAGGCAGCTCCTTGTGACTCTGGGCAAGTCACTTAACCCTCCATTGCCTACCGCATTGAGCCTGCCATGAGTGGGAAAGCGCGGGGTACAAATGTAACAAAAATAAATGAGCTGACTGTAGCATGTCACATCCATATTATCACATGGGCTTGCAGAGGATGACTGAAGAAACTGTTTCTCTCAGGGGCAGTCTTCAAATAAGTTAATTTTGCACATACCATGTTAGAAATGAACCTCACACCTAAGCCAGATTATGTGTACAATGAGGGACATGCTATGTATGTGTCTTAAGGATGAATTTTAGCAAGCAATGGAAGAGGTGCATCCAAGTACACCTGGAAATAAAGCCCTGATGTCTACCTTCTGTTGCTTATTCTATGCCTCGTTTCACTTACATTCACAATTTTATGTATTGCTTTCTCACCTTGAGCACTCACATTTGTACTCTACACACTTTCTATAAGCATGCAAACATTTTTTCAACTTGCACACCTCTTACCATCTCAAATACATATGTTCCCCAGGACTGTAAAGTCAATAATAAAATGCCTATTGGCACACTGTATTCCCACATTAGCAAGTACTGTATAACTTATTCATACTACATATGTATACACCTAGTTACTACTATAATACACAATCAATTATCAATCCCACAAGCTAATGTAGTGTAGAGTTATAGTAGCTGTGTTGGTGCTGGAGAAAGCCAGAGCTTCTGTAGTTATGATGAATTAAAAAAACATGTATCTCTCAAGATTGTCTTTTTTTCTAGTTGCTTTTTATGGTAAGTTTTATGTCCATTAATTGTGTGTACCCAACTTTACTTGACAAAATATTCTATAAACTGGTCACCTTAAGAGCAAAATATAATTTCCTTAGAATATATTTTAGGTTTGTAGCTGCAGATTATGTCTACTTGTCTTTTCCAAGGTTTCAACGTAAACATTTCAAAAAATTATATTTGTATACTGACAAGTGGCTAGTCCAAAAGAGAGAGGAAGAAGACAGACAATGGGCAGTCCAGGTTGAGAACTGAAGAGTATTAATGAAGATAAGGAAAGAAACAAAGAGCGAAAACGCTTGCTAGAATTCCTGGAGAGGTTTGTACTGAAGGTCCACTCTCTGCCAACCTCCAGGAGGGGGATCTATAACCAACCACTCTTGAAGGACGGAGTGGAGCTATCCTTGCTCACTCTCTCTGTGAACTGCTAGTTGCTATCTTCACAGCATAACGTCTGTTGCTTTCTGCCTAGGGCCACATTTAAGATTTTGGCGCTCATAAGCAAGACCAGGTAGCTGAACTCAGGGAGCAGGGGAGGAGGGTCAGAGATCCCTAAAAGATTGGAGAGCCAGAAGAGGAGCACAGAAAGACCAAATAGATACCCCTTTGAAGCAGCACATACACTGGTCCTAAAACAAAGCTTCCCAATCTGTGGGTCAGGACCCCCAATGGGGTTGCAAAACCCACATTTGGGGTCAGAACCAGGGTGGGCTCTCTATAGGTACATTATTATTCTGTAAAAAATTGACAAACACTGTAAACTAAGCAGAAGCAGACTTCTTTTTCTCATGGGTATTTGACTCCTTCAAAATTTGGGTCCCTAGACAGTTGCCTCTATTGCTTATGCTGCATTTGCTGCTTAGCCCTAACCCTCTGATCTTACGTCTGGGTTCAATGACTATATTACTACAAGTCCATGGAGGCATCAGATCATTGTTGCAAGCTGCTCAGTTGAGTAGCCCAAAAGAGCATACCAAAAGGGTATACCCCATTGTAAATCTGTGGGAGCCGAAGAGGGGCATAATTGAATGGGGCGCCCAAATATTCCTGGGGCCGTCCTTGCAGGACGGCTCCGTGAAGGGGCGGGGAAACCCATATTATCGAAACAAGATGGGCGTCCATCTTTCGTTTCAATAATACGGTCGGGGACGCCCAAATCTCAACATTTAGATCGACCTTAGAGTGGTCGTCCATAGAGAGATGGTTGTCCCCGGTTTTCGGCAATAATGGAAACCAAGGACACCCATCTCAGAAATGACCAAATCCAAGCCATTTGGTCGTGGGAGGAGCCAGCATTTGTAGTGCACTGGTCCCCCTCACATGCCAGGACACTAACCAGGCACTGCAGTGGCCTTCAGAAATTGCTCCCAGCTGCATAGCTCCCTTACCTTGGGGGCTGAGCCCCCCAAACCCCCAAAAACACCCACTCCCCACAACTGTACATCACTACCATAGCCGTAAGGGGTGAAGGGGGGCACCTACATGTGGATACAGTGGGTTTCTGGTGGGTTTTGAAAGGCTCACATTTACCACCACAAGTGTAACAAGTAGGGGGGGATGGGCCTGTGTCCACCTGCCTGAAGTGCACTGCATCCACTAAAACTGCCCCAGGGACCTGCATACTGCTGTCGTGGAGCTGGGTATGACATTTGAGGCTGGCATAGAGGCTGACAAAAAATATTTTAAGGTTTTTTTAGAGTGGGAGGGGCTTAGTGACCACTGGGGGAGTAAGTAGAGGTCATCCCTGATTCGCTCCAGTGGTCATCTGGTCAGTTCGGGCACCTTTTTGAGGCTTGGTCGCAAGAAAAAATGGACCAAGTAAAGTCAGCCAAGTGCTTGTCAGGGACACCCTTCTTTTTTCCATTATCGGTTGAGGACACCCATCTCTTAAGCATGCCCCAGCCCCGCCTTTGCTACGCTGCCGACACGCCCCTGTGAACTTTGGTCATCCCCATGATGGAAAGCAATTGAGGGTGCCCAAAATCGGCTTTCGATTATGCTGATTTGGGCGACCCTGAGAGAAGGACGCCCATCTCCTGATTTGTTTCGGAAGATGGACGCCCTTTCGAAAATAAGTCAGCAAGGCAGCTTGGATCATCACAAATGTGATTCTATCATTAAAACCTGGTGTTAGCCAAGTTAGTCATGGACATGGATGGGTATTGAGGGGGAGTCTATGCCCTGGAATCAGCATAAGGTTACCTCTGGCAATTTCCCATAGGAGGGGCTGGCAGGTTAGTGGGGAAAACTATGCTGCCCTGCAATGGCAAAAAGAAGCAAGTGCTTTTTTTGCCATTGCAGGGCAATATATATACTCTTGATTTTGGAGTGAAAGGCATCTTTTTCCTGTACCTTCAAAGCTAGAAGGGAGCCACTTGCCCTTGAACCTCAAGCCAACCTCCTTGTCTACTTCACTCAGGTAGCAGGGCCTGGAATAGGGAAACCCAGGGAGAGCTGACATGGATGTTCCAACTCTGCTCTCATACCCGGCTTAGCATTGTCTCAGGTGGAATGTGGAAGCAGCCACTTGTAAGAATTCCTTTTTCTAGCAAGATGCCCTGAATGCTGGAGTAACCCAAGTCAGTGTGGTCTCTAAATTTGTGGAGAGTTGGAGATCAAAGAAAAAGAATAGAGGCAGTGCCTGGTGGTTCCTGGACATATGAACAGAGGAAAGAGAGGTTGACTCATTCCCTAAGAGAGATTCCTACCACCTCTAAAGGGTAGGAGATCCAGAAAATGTTAAATCAGCAAGGATCCAGGGAAGCTGTCTGTTAAACCTTGAAAGGAGTGTGTGAGAAGAGTGCAAGGAAGAACCTTCCCTTCATGCCTGAAGAAGGAGGCGAGTAATGTTGTTGTAAATTCTACAAAGGTCAACTGAAGAAACTGTAAGTACCTAAAGTTTTTCTTTTGATATTATTCACCTCAATTTGTAACTTCCTGAAGTTTGGCCCCTGTTGGATTACTATTAGATTGGAATTCAGTTTCCTATCACTGTGTGGATTTAGCATATTCGTATCAACACTCTTGTTGGGTGGGAAGCAGCCTGGTAACAAGAGATCAGGAGAATTGTAAAGAGTGAAGGCTTTGGAGAAACGTATCTCCCCTCCTCCCTCCCCACAGGGCCCAATCTTTTCTTGTTTGTGCAGCCCCAGACATTACCCTCAAACAGTATGCTACTAGGGTTCCCTACATTTTATAATACACTTTAGCACAATGTTAAATTCATAAAAACCATAGTACCCCTACTAATAGTATCTACAGAGAGAATTTTAAAAATGGAGAATTGTCAGAGTGTATGATGGGCGAAGTAGATAAGAACAGGAAAGATGAGGAACTTGAATTTGTAGACGAGAATTGCATACTAGAGAAAATATTCTACAATTATATCCACTGTTAAAGGACTGTTGAGATTAGGCAGTACAGCAGTACCAGTTGTCAAGAACCGTAGGATGCTATATAATTTAGCAGAGTGGGATGCCCTAATTATTTGACTGGAAAAATATTTCTTCTTTGCTTCTTCGATGTTTTTTTATATTGATATGCTAAGCTTTCATATGCCTCTAAGGTATCAGATAAATGATTTTTACTCCATATTCTTTCCTTATGGAGGAATTGTTTCATTAATTTAAAGTGATGGATCAATACTTTTTTTGTGATAAAGAAGAATTCAACAAGATAGCTTGCTCATCTAAAGATGTTTCCTTCTTTAAAGCCTCTAATGACAGTGAGAATGCTTGATGAAAGTTATCTGATGTTATATAAGTTTCTGTATTCTTTTGGACATTTGGGGGCTCATTTTCGAAAGAGAAAAATGTCTAAAAAGAGACATAAATCAGAATTTGGAAGTTTTTCTCACAAAAACATCCAAGTCTGTATTTTCAAAATCTTTTTTTCAGACAGTTTTCTATGCTGTTCAACTGCAGTGCGTCCAAATCTCAATGGGCATGTTAAAGGCAAGATTTGGGCATTCCTTAGATGCTTTTCAGCCATAAAGGAACAAAATAAAACTAAAACTAAGACATTTTGAGCTAAGTCTGTTTTTATAACGAATAAAGCACAAAAGGGTGCCCTAAATGATCAGATGACCACTAGAGGGAATCAGAGATGACTCCACAATACCCCCCCAGTGGTCACTGACCCACTCCCATCCCCCCAAAATGTAAATAAAAATATGACTTACCAGCCTCTATGACAGCCTCAGATGTTATAGCCAGGTCTATTAGAGCAGTATGCAGGTCCCTGGAGTAGTGTAGTGGTTGGGTTCCTATCATGCTGCATCCACTTTTAGTGTGGTAGTAAAATAGCTGAATCTGCTATATCCTCCACAGAGGCGTAGATAGGTGGGGCGCAAAGGGAGCAGTCACTCCCCCAAACAGATTTTCAAAGAAATGGTGCCTATGCATCTTAGGTTAAGCCTCCCCAGCCCATTAAGGAAGCATAAGCTTAACTTAGCTTAGCTTCCTTGCCCTCACTGGATCGCGCCACTGCCTCCCTGACCTGCGTGCAAGGTCATAGCTCCATGCGCGCTACTGCTGGTTTCCCTCATCCACCCACCTATGATGTAACTTCCTGTTTTGGCAAGGGTGGAGGTGAGAAACTGGCAGTGGCACGCTTGGAGCTATGACCCTGTGCGCCTCTTCATTGCGTTCGCAGCCAGGTCGGAGAGGCACGTGGCAGCGGTGTGATCCAGTTAACGAGGGGCAGGGCAGAGAAAGGAAGCTAAGCTCGTGGTTCTTCTAGGCCTCTGCAGACTCAAGAAGGCAGTGGCTGGGAAGAGGTGTCAGTGAGAGACTAGGAGGAGGCAGAAAGAGAGAGAGAGCGAGATGGGGGTCAGTGGTGGGGTGAGATGAAGAGAGATGGGACGAATGTAAGAGAGATAGGAGTATTGGGGAAGAGACAAGCAAAACTAGATGGATGGGAAGGGAAATGATATACCACCTTTCTGTGGTTTTTGCAACTACATTCAAAGTGGTTTACATAGTATATACAGGTACTTATTTGTACCTGGGGCAATGGAGGATTAAGTGACTTGCCCAGAGTCACAAGGAGCTGCAGTAGGAATCAAACCGAGTACCCCAGGATCAAAGTCTGCTGCACTAACCAATAGGCTACTCCTCCACTCTGAGAGAAAGAGAAAGACAGGGTAAAACTGGATGCTGTGGGATGAGAGACAGAAGGGTGATGTGATGGAGAAGATAAAGGTGTGATGTTGGATGGTGAGAAGGTAAAAGAAACTGTGGGGTGCTGTTGGATGGGGGGGATGAGAGAGGCAGAAGAGATCCTGGATGGCTGAGAGAGAGTAGGGAGTCCTACAAGAGAGAGGGAGATGGAGCCAATGGTGGATTGAGGCATGATGAACAAGAAAAAAAGAGAGAGACAGGAGTATTGGGGGAGAGACTGGCAAAGATGGATAGAAAGGAGGAGGAGGAGAGAAAGACAAGTTAAAGCTCAGATCCTGGATGGATGAGGGTGGGGGGAGAGTCCTGCATGGCAGATGGAGAAAGAGAGAGAGCAGATAAATTAAAAGGCAGCAAAGCTGCAACCTGGTAGCCATTTGGCAACCTACAAAAAACATTGGTAGTCATAGTCAAATCATTTTTTGGTTATCAGTATGTAAGGTAGAGGAAATGGATGGATCTCTGAAGGGGTTGAGTGAGGGTGGAAATGGGGTTATAAAGATGATGAATGAGAAGCAATAGGACATGGGGCATAGGGTAAGAGATAGAAGTATGGCCTGGAGACAAGGGAAGGAAGGAAAGACAGTGATGGAGCTGGGGCTGGTGAGAGAATGAGAAATAATGGAGGGTAGATGAGGGCTAAGAGGGTGAGTACAGGAGATGGGAATGGGGGAGTATGGAAATGGGAGTAAGATTGAGGTGGAAATAGGAGACTGAGAAAGGAAAGATACAGAGGGGCAAAGAGAGTGCTGGACAGGAAATGAGGGCGATGGGAAAAGCCAGTTGGTAAATGAGACGTGAAAAGGAAACTAAGGACTAGAAGGTGAGAGAATGAGAGTAAAATCAAATGGGTAGATATAAATGCAGAGAAGAGAAAAGTGAGGGTAATAAAACAAAATGAAAGATCAATGCCAGACAGAAAGAAAGGTAGAAGACAAGAGGTGAGAGAAAAAATGGAAAGGCCAACCTGGAAAAGAAATTGGGAGAAGACTGACTTATGGAAAGTGGAAAACAGACAGAGAGCAGCTCAGTTAGAAAAAAATTTCTCAGACGACAAAGGCAGAAAAGAAAAAAAAGGACTGAGATCTGCCTACTTTGTTAAATGTATATTTTTTAGGAGTGAAGCCTGTGAAAACTGGGATTACTTTAATCAGTGGGATTTGAATTAGAGCCTTAAGTATATGTATTGTTAAATAACTTCTGGTTTTTAAAAGAGAAAGAATGTAATCAGATGTATTATTTCTAACTAACAGTGGACAATAAGTATGTTTTCAATGAAATGATTTGACTTTACACCATATTGGCCTTGAAGAAGCCAACCAGATGATCAATGTGGAATAATGAATTAGACGAGTGACATCTGGGGATAATCAGGTTAATACCACGTTTTTTTTCTGTTTATTGTTTAATTGATCTTCTTGTCTTGTTTCACTCTCCCTATTTAGTTGCCTAAGGAAGAGAATAGAATTACCTGACTGAAATAATTCCTATATATTACTTTCTCTGTATTTCCAACAAGTTGTTTTATCGCTTGTAAAAATTTAAATGGCTATAAATAAAAAATTTTTAAAAAAATGTATATTTTTTCTATTTTTAATTTTGCAAAGTATAGGGGAAAATTCATTTCTGCTTCTCTTTTACCAATATTGCCCTGCTTAATAGCTTTCTTGGGGGTGGGGGATTGTCTCCATTTCAGCTTTCATCACTCCGCCAGTATGAAGGCAGTGGGAAGTTAACCCTCCAGTGTTTTGATAATCACGTTGGTTTGTGTGGTTCCCTGAAGAAGCGGAGCGAAACGGGACCGTTGGGACTGCACATTTGCTTTTTCTGGAATCAGAGATGTACCACCCTTCACTTGAACTGGACAGCATGCTGAAGTTAAGTGATTCAATTTCTTGAACATTTTTGTATTATAAGCACGCTGTAGTTTGGTTGATTGAGATTGACAGAGAAAAAGATTAAGAAAATCAAAAACATTTTTTGCACATTTTTGAAGATAAAACAAAAAGAAGTGTTTGTGGGTTTTTCTGATGTCTATGATTACTTTTTACGCTGTGAGCACTTGAAAAGTTACGGCGTTGCCACAGATGTATGAGTCACTTTCTCCTCTTCACTTAGAAGTTGCTTATTTAAATTAGGTCAATCTGATAGCTGCGATTAAGGAGCTGATCACCTGCCTTACTGATTACTGCAATACCATTTATATGGGCATTCGGCTAAAGACCACATGGTAATTCAAAATACAGTGGTTTAAATAGTGGGCAGATAAAAAATAAAGAGTCGTATGAACCTTATACTAGGAACAGCATTAATCTTTGATTCATTGAAAGACTTTGTATTGTATTTTAAAGAACTCTCGAATCATGCATGCAAGTTGAAACAATGAATCACAACTGGCAATAGTTTGTCAAGCTTTCTGATGCTCTTACAAAAAAAAAATAAGAGCTTTGTAAGAGGTTCAAAAAGCTTGACAGACTATTGCCAATTGTACTTCTTTGTTTTATGTGACGTTTATTATTCCATCACGGTAGATGGGAAAGATGTTATAGCTATTCTTGGGACATACATCTTTCTGAACATTCATCAATGTGTTTGACAGATTATACAGATCATATTAATGACTCCTGACGCAGGAACATGCTGAAATACGGCTGTAGCGGGTCATATCAATAAACTGGTTACAGTAGTTTAGCTCCTGTGACATCCTTATGTCCTTTTGGCTGTCTCCACCTTTTCTTCTCTTTTGCTTATATTTAGGCACTAGTGTTATACACAGTGGTGTTCCTTGGTTGACTGCCACCTGGAGCGTATCACCGCTGCACACCCTCCCTCCCCGGGTGCAGCATGACACCCTCCGGGTGCAGTGTTCCTGCCCCTGCACATCACTTTCATGCCCCCCCCCCAGTGCATTCTTCTTACCTGCTGGGGTGCTGGGAGCAGCCACGCGGCTCTCAGCTTCTCCGGTTCCCTGCTCCCTCGGCCCTGGAACAGGAAGTAACAACAGAGATGGAGCCGACAGCCGTGCGGCTGCTCTTACGCCCCTCCTGTAGCATGCACCCGGGGCGGACTGCCCCCACCGCCCCATCCTCGGTATGCCGCTGGTTATACAGTATAATGAGGTCAATAGTGCATAAGTACAAGGGGGCATTCACACGAGCAGAGCATGGGAAGGACTGCCACTTACACGTGCAATTTACACAATAATATCTTACATTTGCTATTGCTGCATTTATGCAACTGCAATTACACCAGGTTTATGGTTAGTGTAACTGTGGGCACATCAGTGGTGTTTCTAGGTCAGTTGCCACCTGGGGCAGATCGTTGCTGCGCCCTCCCGGCGCATCATCCCCCACGTGAATCACTCCCTCCCCAAGTCACTCCCCCTGCTGTATCACCTCCCCCCCAAGCGCATCGTTCTTACCTCCTGGGGGTGCACGGAGCACTCACGCAGCTGGCGGCTCCGCCAGTTCGCTGCTCCAGAACAGGAAGCAATGTGAGAGGGAGTAGGGAACTGGTGGAGCCGACAGCCGTGTGGCTGCTCCCTGCACCCCCTTGCAGCATGCATCTATGGTGGATTGCCCTCACTGTCCCCACTGCCTCACCCTTGGTACACCACTGGGGCAAATAAATATCAGGTGTGCTGCTGCTAAATTATGCTAGTATTCTATAATGGAATCTGGGTGACCAGATAACGTTATAGAATAGGCATGGGCCTCAGGTGGCACTCTTTCATAGTAACGTAGTAAATGACGGCAGATAAAGACCTGTACGGTCCATCCAGTCTGCCCAACAAGATAAACTCATTTTACATGGTACGTGATACTTTATATGTCTACCCAAGTTTGATTTGTCCTTGCCATTCTCAGGGCACAGACCGTAGAAGTCTGCCCAGTACTGCCCAGTACTTGTACTAAGTTCTGAAGCTAATGTCGAAGCCCCTTAAAATTTACACTCCAGCCCATCCCTATCTATTCAGTCACGATCAGGGCATAGACCACAAAAGTCTGCCCAGCTCCCGTTTTGTTTCCCAATTACTGGCGTCGCCACCCAATCTCTGCTAAGATTCCGTGGAACCATTCCTTCTAAACAAGATTCCTTTGTGTTTATCCCATGCATGTTTGAATTCCAATACCGTTTTCATCTCCACCACCTCCCGCGGGAGGGCATTCCACATATCCACCACCCTCTCCGTAAAAAAATACTTCCTGACATTAGTCCTGAGTCTGCCCCCCTTCAACCTCAATTCATGTCCTCTGGTTCTACCGCCTTCCCGTCTCCGGAAAAGGTTCATTTGCAGATTATTACCTTTCAAATATTTGAACTTCTGTATCATGTCACCGCTGTTTCTCCTTTCCTCCAAGGTATACATGTTCAGGTCAGCAAGTCTCTCCTTATATGGTTTGCAGCACAAATCCCATACCATTTTTGTAGCTTTTCTTTACACCATTTCCAGTCTTTTTACATTTTTAGCAAGATACAGCCTCCAAAACTGAACACAATACTCCAAGTTGGGCCTCATCAATAACTTGTAGAGGGGCATCAACACCTCCTTTCTTCTGCTGGTTATGCCCCCTCTCTATGCAGCCTAGCATCCTTCTGGCCACGGCCGTCGCCTTGTCACATTGTTTCTTCACCTTTAGATCCTCAGACACCAACACAGGAACAGCATCTCCCCCTTCCTTCCTCCACCCTAGTCCCCAGTTTTACCTTCTTTTTATGTTTTTCAAAAATTGGCAGCGGCAGCGATTCCCATATGTTGCCCTGCCGCCGGCACCCTCTTCTTCTCTTTACTGTGGCCACCTCTCTGATGTAACTTCATGTTTTCTCAAAGGCGGCCACAGTAGAGAAGAGGTCGGTGCCAATGGCAGGGCAGCGTATGGGAATCGCTGCCACCACTGGCTTTTCTATTTTTCTTTCCACATTTCTAATAAGTTCTTCTGCCATAAGTTAGATTTCCTGAAACTAGAAATGATGATGGAAACTTCCAGCAATATCTGTGTTAATCTCCGTAGCAGCAACAATGACAAAGAGGGTGGCAGCACCTTAGAAACTAAGCAACCCATTAAAACATGAGCTTTCAAGGACAAACTCAGGTTCTTAAGATGTATGAGGTAAGTTCAAGAGGTGGGTAAAAGGATGTGCAGTCTAAACCTTTACGTGTTGTTTCTGAGAATGTTCATTTTCTTTGTTTTTTTTTCTTTATGTCTTTGCAGAGAGAATGCTCTTTTGGAGATAGTGTGAACTTTGAAAACAGTATGCACTATTCATGAAGAATGAGTGCTCTTTCAGAAGATTGTATGCCATTGACAACAAACATGAAATTTCAGGGAGGGGGGGGGTCTGCTGATTTTTGTTTGCTGATGGCATGAAACAACATGCAAAATATTGCTATTTCCTATGTCATATCCAATGAATGTACATCCCTGGTAAATATAAATGAAGGCAGAGCCAATATGTGGGGAGCATGGAGGAAGATACAAACTATAGAGAATACACCAGTGGTTCCCTAACCTGGTCCTGGAGGAACCCCAGCTAGTCAGGTTTTCAGGATATCCATGATCCACAATGAATATTCATGATATAGATTTGCATGTAGTGGAGGCAGTGCATGCAGCTATCTCTCATGAATATTCATTGTGGATATTTTTAAAACCTGACTGTCTGGAGTACCTCCAGGACCAGGTTAGAGAATCACTAGAACACACTAAGGAGTGCAGAGAAGGGTGTAGAAAGGAAGTGATAATAGCAAAATAGTTAAGATAACTGACAAATGTGGAGGGTGGGAGAAACAAATGGCAGAATAAGCTCAGCTTAGTTAAATCCATTCATACCTGTATTGGGTCATGGAGCCATTGTCCCTATTCAGATCTAAGGTGAAGGGTAAGGGGTAAAGGGATTTGGATTATGCTCATTCCTTCTTCAGTAGTTCAAAGCAAGTTACATTCATGTACTATATACATAGTTCAGATGCGGAGCCAGGTTGACGGCGTGGGGGGAGCGAGAGCGGCGCAAGACCGGACTTCCGCCAGTGCCAGAGCACATTTTCAATGCAACACATTGAAAAAAAATAGGCGCCAGCACCAGCAGAACTCCGTTTGGGGGAGCGGCCGCTCCCCTGGCCCCCCCTGGCTACGCAACTGACATAGTTCCTTCTAAGGCAGTGCTTATCAATCTTTTTGTGGCCATATCCCCATGATTGTGGACAAATAAAATTGTGTGACACCTCCCCCTCCTTGGAGGTGCACAATAATGATGTACCTATGGAGGGCTCACCCAGACTACAACCCCAAATGCAGGTTTTGTGACCCTCATTGGGATCTCAACCCACAGTTTGGGAAGCTCTGCTCTAAGGGTTGGGTTGACTTGAGGAAAACATTTTCTCTGTAAGCAATAGATTTCAGTTACATTATCCTGTAAGTATGACTTACTATTATATAATATAGCAATCTGTTTATAATCTATTATGGATTTTGGGTTCAAAGGAGCAGGTAAAAACTTTAATATTATATAAATAATTTATCCAGGAATGGAAAAAATATTTGGAAAAGCTTAGGCATCAGCTAAGAAGTTTTAGGAGCCAAGGCTACATTTTCTAACCATTTTTTCCTTGCCTTTGTTTTGGTGTTGTATGGCTCATTTTAAAAAAAATATTTTGATCACAGCCTAGTAAAGGAAGGTTAAATCCATGCATAGAGAACTTCAGCAATTCATGTACACAACTAGTACTACTCTAAAGGAAACAAAAACTGTTCGACTGCACGCTGAGCACATAGTGGAAACTGAAGGTACAGCACCATAATCCAGAAATTTCCCCAGATTAAAAAAAAAAACACACACACACAACTTTTTCTGTTCTCTTTTTTCCTGGGCTTCTCCCTTGCTTTTTTTCTGTGCTGCCGGAAAATCACATGCACTGTGACATACATGTGGAGTGTGCTTGTGCATAGCTTACAAGGAAGTATGGTACTTTAGGTATTTCCTAAGGATATGTAGCCAGAAAACGTTTGTGTCCCAACTACAGTCTCGGCTGCTAGTTACAATGGAAGCAGGTAGGACAGGCTCACTAACATGGTGGATGGTGGTGGCAGGGGGGGGGGGGGGGAGGACTAGGGAACTCAAATACAGATTTTAAAATCAAGAAAAATGTACACATATTACCTATCATTCTACCTTCTGCAAATTAATATAAAATTCTGATGACTTCTGAAAAAGCCAGATAGTTGGCAATCCTAACCTCCTGAGTCCTAAGCTCATCTCACAGCCCCCCCCCAAACATGTACATATAAAGGGGTCAATATTCAAAGCAATTTAACTGGGCAAGAGGTCTGTGTGTGTGTTGGGGGAGGGGGGGGCAGAAAGAACATTTCATGCCCATCCAGTTTTTCCAAAGGCCTAATTTGCCATCTGGATATGCTATTGCTATTTATATGTCTACCTTCAAACGCATATTTATAGTATAGTGCTAAGGTGGAAATTTGATTTTTGTGTACCTATATGGACACTTACATCAATATATGCCAGTATTCTAATGTTTTATGTGAGTATCAGACTCTGATCATGACTTAGCACACAATCTACAGATATTTAACTGGCACACCAAAAGGTAGATTAGTCACTATGATTTTGAATGGGTGGCAATGCTAAGTTATGTGACTAACCAAAGGCCCCCTCCCAACTCTACCCTTCCCTGAAAACAAAAAGTTTTTTGGGCAGCCCATGGAACCCTCTCCTGTCCTTTGATTTATGAAAGAAGTCCTTCTAGGATCCAGCTATCACTTCCTCTGATCTGTAAATTGAAGCCCCTCTGGGGACCTAGACATGAACCCCACCCTTCCAGATCCAAGGATGGAGTCAATCCAGAAGACACACAGGAGTGGAAGAAGCCAGTCACAATCTCCAAGATGATAAATAAAATATGTTTTCCAGATTGAACATGTGATTCGTGCTGACAGTAGAAACCCAACGGACCGTGTTTCGTCACCTAAGCCTTCAGTCAAGGGTTCTTAAAAGCCAGCCTTGGAACCATAATACGATGCAAATGATGGAATAAACATAGGAACACCAAGCATAAGAACCTTTCTCTGCAGACTTCAATAGTAGAGAACATAACTATGAATCTTCAAAAGAAGATTTTTGCCACTTCTTTTGAAGACGAATATATTCTCCACTAGTCTGCGGAGATAGGGTCCTATGCTTGATGTTCATATGTTTACTTCATTATTTGCATCATGGTATGGTTCCAAGGCTGGTTTTTAAGAACCCCCGATGAAGGCTTAGGTGCCAAAACACAGCCCATGTTGGGTTTCTACTGTCAGCACGAATCACATTTGAATTTGGAAAATAAATTTCTTTTATTGATCATCTTGGAGATTGTGACTGGCTTCTTCCACTCCTGTGCATTGTTTGCATTTGCCTGTGGAAGGTTTTGTTTCTGCCTATCCAAAGGTCCAGGGTCTCTAGGTGTATATTTTACTCATTTGCCTACAATATTTGAGTAAATTGAATGATTGCTATGATTTTAAATATGCACTTATAAACATAAATATTAATGGTATAATGCTTTGGCACTTACATTTTGATGTATCTAATTTCTGCACATATATTGTTAGGGCTGTTAAACCTCCACAAGCTCATGAATGTTTATTCAGCACTTTTCTCCAAGATAAACTCATAAATTAACCAAAAGAATGAGATGTGTTAAAGTCTACAAAGCTGTCGATCTGTATTTTACCACAGGGGTTAACATGGGTTTATAGACCACAAAGAAATCCATTTTTCTTCCCAGGGAAAGTTAATTGAGTGATTTAGTATTGATAAAAGTGACAGAAAATCAAGTGGTGATCCATTTTGAAGGGATACTTACACTTTAATAATCCTATCACTCCTGAATCACTGGAATAAATATAAATTGCATTCTACTCTGTGGGAAAAGTAGCACCTACAGTAGTTAAGAGTAGTCAAGCAAAGCCATTAAAAACACAAGAAATTTAAAATAAAGGTGGCTTTAAAAATGTTGCAGCAGCAAGTTATCATGAGGCGTTTTAAAAAAATTGTCTCCCAAAAATATACATAAGATAAAGATAATTCATTCTCAGTTTGAATCATAAGGCTTGTTATAAGCTAAAGAAAAATTTGATCTGTTTGTGAATCTGAAATTTGCATTACTTTTCATATTCTAGTGAATAGAATTGCAAAGTAAAACCTTCCATTTTTGAAATATTGGTAATGGGGAAAAATCAAACAAAATTAATAATGTCATAAGTACATAAGTACATACGTACATAAGTATTGCCATACTAGGAAAGACCAAAGGTCCATCAAGCCCAGCATCCTGTTTCCAACAGCGGCCAGTCCAGGTCACAAATACCTGGCAAGATCCCAAAAAAGTACAAAACATTTTATACTGCTTACCCCAGAAATAGTGGATTTTCCCCAAGTCCATTTAATAATAGTCTATGGACTTTTCCTTTAGGAAGCCGCCCAGGCCTTTTTAAAACTCTGTTAAGCTAACCACCTTTACCACATTCTCTGGCAACGAATTCCAGTGTTTAATTACATGTTGAGTGAAGAAATATTTTCTCTGATTCGTTTTAAATTTACTACATTGTAGCTTCATCGCATGCCCCTTAGTCCTAGTATTTTTGGAAAGCATAAACAGACGCTTTACATCTACCCGTTCCACTCCACTCATTATTTTATAGACCTCCATCATATCTCCCCTCAGCCGCCTTTTCTCCAAGCTTTGTCACCCTTCTCTGCACCTTTTCTAATTCCACTATATCTTTTTTGAGATGCGGTGACCAGAATTGAACACAATATTCGAGGTGCGGTCACATCATGGAGCGATACAAAGGCATTATAACATTCTCATTTTTATTTTACATTCCTTTCCTTATAATACCTAACATTATATTTGCTTTCTTAGCCGCAGCAGCACACTGAGCAGAAGGTTTCAACGTATCATCAACGACGACACCTAGATCCCTTTCTTGGTCCGTGACTCCTAACGTGGAACCTTGCATGACATAGCTATAATTCGGGTTCCTCTTTCCCACATGCATCACTTTGCACTTGCTTACATTAAACGTCATCTGCCATTTAGCCGCCCAGTCTCCCAGTCTCGTAGGGTCCTCTTATAATTTTTCACAATCCTCCCGCGATTTAAGGATTTTGAATAACTTTGTGTCATCAGCAAATTTAATTACCTCACTAGTTACTCCAATCTCTAGGTCAATTATAAATATGTTAAAAAGCAGCGGTCCCAGCACAGACCCCTGGGGAACCCCACTAACTACCCTTCTCCATTGAGAATACTGACCATTTAAACCTACTCTCCATTTTCTATCTTTTAACCAGTTTTTAATCCACAATAGAACACTACCTCCGATCCCATGACTCTCCAATTTCCTCTGGAGTCTTTCATGAGGTACTTTGTCAAACGCCTTCTGAAAATCCAGATACACAATATCAACCGGCTCAACTTTATCCACATGTTTGTTCACCCCTTCAAAGAAATGTAGTAGATTGGTGAGGCAAGATTTCCTGTCACTAAATCCGTGATGATTTTGTGTCATTAATCCATGCTTTTGAATATGCTCTATAATTTTGTTCTTAGTAATAGTCTCTACCATTTTGCCCAGCACCGACGTCAGACTCACCGATCTATAATTTCCCGGATCTCCTCTGGAACCTTTTTTAAAAAGCGGCGTTACATTGGCCACCCTCCAATCTTCCGGTTCCACGCTCGATTTTAAGGATAAATTACATATTACTAACAATAGCTCCGCAAGCTCATTTTTCAGTTCTATCAGTTGTCTGGGATGAATACCATCCTGTCCAGGAGATTTGCTACTCTTCAGTTTGTAGAACTGCCCCATTACATCCTCCAGGTTTACAGAGAATTCATTAAGTTTCTCTGACTCGTCAGTTTGAATACCATTTCCGGCACCGGTATCCCACCCAAATCTTCCTCGGCTTTGTCTTCCCTGATTGCCCCTTTTACTCCCCAGTCAGCTATGCAGTCCAACCGATTCTTTTGCCAGCTTCCTGCTTTTAATATACCTAAAAGAAATTTTACTATGCGTTTTTGCCTCCAACGCAATCTTTTTTTCAAAGTCCCTCTTAGCCTTCCTTATCAGCACTTTGCATTTGACTTGACATTCCTGTTTCTTATTATTTTCAGTCAGTTCCTTCTTCCATTTTCTGAAGGATTTTCTTTTAGCTCTAATAGCTTCCATCACATCACTATTTAAGCACGCTGGCTGTCGTTTGGTCTTCCGTCCTCCTTTTTTAATACGCGGAATATTTTTGGCCTGGCTTTCTAGGATGGTGTTTTTGAACAGCATCCATGCCTAATGTAAATTTTTGACCCTCGCAGTCGCTCCTCTAACATTTTTTTCACCGTTCTTCTCATTTTATCATAGTCTCCTTTTTTAAAGTTAAACGCTAACATATTTGATTTCAGATGTATACTTACTTCAAAGCTAATATCAAATCCGATCATATTATGATCACTGTTATCAAGCGGCCCCAGCACCATTACCTCCCGAACCAGGTCATGTGCTCCACTAAGGACTAGGTCTAGAATTTTTTCTTCTCTCGCGGCTCCTGTACCAGCTGCTCCATAAAGCTGTCCTTGATTTCATCAAGGAATTTTACCTCCCTAGCGTGCCCCAATGCTACATTTACCCAGTCAATATCAGGGTAATTGAAATCACCCATTATTATCGTGTTGCCCAGTTAGTTTGTTTCCCTAATTTCCTTTAACATTTCTGCATTCATCTGTTGATCCTGGCCAGGCAGACGGTAGTACACTACTATCACTATCCTTTTCCCCTTTACACATGGAATTTCAATCCACAGTGATTCCAAGAAGTGTTTTGTTTCCTGCAGAATTTACAATCTATTTGATTCAAGGCTCTCGTTAATATACAATGCTACCCCTCCACCAATTCGATCCACTCTATCACTATGATATAATTTGTACCCCAGTATGACAGTGTCCCACTGGTTATCCTCCTTCCACCAGGTCTCAAAGATGCCTATTATATCTAATTTTTCATTTAGTGCAATATATTCTAACTCTCCCATCTTATTTCTTAGGCTCCTGGCATTCGCATATAGACATTTCAAACTATGTTTGTTGTTCCTATTTACATGATGCTTAGTACTTGACAGTATTAATTTGCAATCTTTTGTCTGATTTTTATTTTGATTTAAGGACACCTAATCTACTACGGTCTTGTTTGCAACCTCACTATCAGGATACCCTATCTTCCCTGTTTTGGTGATATCTTTGAAAGATACCTCATCCCAAACCATGTGCTTTTGAGTGACTGTCAGCCTTCCCCCCATTTCTAGTTTAAAAGTTGCTGTATCTCTTTTTTAAATGCCGATGCCAGCAGCCTGGTCCCACCCTGGGTAAGGTGGAGCCCATCCTTTTGGAATAGGCTCCCCCTTCCCCAGAATGTTGCTCAGTTCCTAACAAATCTAAAACCCTCCTCCCTGCACCATCGTCTCATCCAAACATTGAGACTCTGGAGCTCTGCCTGTCTCTTGGGTCCTGCACGTGGAACAGGTAACATTTCAGAAAATGCTACCTTAGAGGATCTGGATTTGAGCTTTCTACCTAAGAGCCTAAATTTGGCTTTCAGAACCTCTCTCCCACATTTTCCTACGTCATTGGTACCCACATGTACCAAGACAGCCGGCTCCTCCCCAGCACTAACTAAAATCCTATCTAGGTGACACATGAGGTCCGCCACCTTCGCATCAGGCAGGCAAGTCACCAGGCGATCCTCACGTCCACCAGCCACCCAGCTATCTATATGCCTAATAATCGAATCACCAACTACAACAGCTATCCTAACCTTTCCCTCCCAGTCAGCACTTGGAGACATATCCTAGGTGCGAGAGGATAGAACATCCCCTGCTGGGCAGGTCCTGGCTACAGGAGTACTTCCTACTTCACCAGGGTGATGCTTTCCTTCTAGGAGACCTCCCTCCTCCAAGGTAGCACAGGGGCTACCAGACTGGAGGTGGGACTTCTCTACAACATCCCTTTAGGTCTCCTCTATGTACCTCTCTGTCTCCCTCAGCTCCACCAAGTCTGCTACTCTAGCCTCAAGAGAATGGACACGTTCTCTGAGAGCTAGAAGCTCTTTGCATCGGGCACACACATATGACATCTCACCAACTGGGAGATAATCATATATGTGACACTCAATGCAAAAGACTGGATAGCACCCCTCTCGCTGCTGGATTGCTGACTCCATCTTAGTGTTTTTGAGTTTTTTAATAATTTGAAACTTTCTATAGTATTAAGGATATTAGCATAATATAAAAGTGTATTTTAGTTTATATAGTATATTGTATGATTTATTTAGTGTTTCCTTCTTAGATGGTAATGAAATGTATTTAAAACTCTGTAAGAGCACTCCTTGCTTGTTACCCTAATTACAATAACTGACTATAAATGAAGAGTTGTCCTAGGGGTGGGTGGGAAGACTAAACTAGATCCTGCAGTGCCTGCTAGATTCTATCTGTTAATGCTGTGGTACAAAGTTTTTAAAACTAAGTGGAAAAGACTATGGAGATTAGTTGATAAATTTTGCTTTTTATATTTTTATTTTGCCTAACACTAACCTACAATTCCTCCTTTAAATCCCAATCTTTACGTTCCCAAAGCACAAAGCAAAATAGCGTGCACATACCAGAGAAATGTCCTCTTCTCTCGGAACGTCTCAGAAAGAATGTTCAGTGGGACCTTTCCTCTTTATATAGTTTTGAATCTAAGGGGCCTTTTTTAAACAGGCTCTTTGAAGCTGACTCAGCAACCTATGCAAGTATTCTACTTCCCCACACCTTAATTAACACTTAATTGAGGTCCCTGGATGAGCTACCTCTCCAGCAGCCAAGGAACAGAAAATAGCTGCCTTTTAGAACAAGAGTTTTTGACTGTTTAGTTTCTACCTCTAGAAAAGGTTTCACTTTAAAACTATGAGAAAATGCCTATTTCTAGAGAATAATTCAGTTTAAAACTATGGGAAAAGGGTTTGTACACCATCAGGCTTATTTTTGAAAGAGAAGGGCGCCCATCTTTCGACACAAATCGGGAGACGGGCTTCCTTCTCTTAGGGTCGCCCAAATTGGCATAATCAAAAGCTGATTTTGGGTGTCCTCAACTGCTTCCTGTTGTGGGGACGACCAAAGTTCACGGGGGTGTGTCAGCACCGTAGCGAAGGCGGGACTGGGGCGTGATTAAGAGATGGGTGTCCTCGGCCGATAATGGAAAAAAAAGATGAAATTCCCTGATGAGCACTTGGCTGACTTTACTTGGTCCATTTTTTCTTGCAACCAAGCCGTGAAAAGGTGCCCGAACTGACCAGATGACCACCGGACGGTATTGGGGATGACCTCCCCTTACTCCACCAGTGGTCACCAACCCCCTCCCATCCTAAATTTTTTTTTGCCACTCTCTATGCCAGCCTCAAATGTCATACCCAGTTCCATGACAGCAGTATGCAGGTCCCTGAAGCAGTTTTAGTGGGTGCAGTGCACTTCAGGCAGGCGGACCCAGGCCCATCCCCCTATCTGTTACACTTGTGGTGGTAAATTTGAGCCCTCCAAACCCCACCCAAAACCCACTGTACCCACATGTAGGTGCCCCCCCTTCACCCCTTAGTGCTATGGTAGTGGTGTACAGTTGTGGGTAGTGGGTTTTGGGGGGCTCAGCGCCCAAGGTAAGGGAGCTATGCACCTGGGAGCAATTTATGAACTACACTTCTTTGCCCCCTAGGGTGCCCGGTTGGTGTCCTGGCATGTGAGGGGGACCAGTTCACTATGAATTCTGTCTCTTCCCATGACCAAAGGACTTGGATTTGGTCATTTTTAAGATGGGCAAACCAGGGACGACCGTCTCTAAGGTTGACCATCTCAACATTTAGGTCGACCATCTCTAAGGCCGACCTAAATGTTGAGATTTGGGCGTCCCCAACAGTGTTATCGAAATGAAAGATGGACGCCCATCTTGTTTCGATAATACAGGTTTCCCTGCCCCTTCACGGGGCCATCCTGCGAGGACGCCCTCATGAAAACTTGGGCACCCCGTTCGATTATGCCCCTCCACGGCAACTAGTTATTGATGCTTGCTTTTCTCTCTCTCTCTCTTTTTATTCCCCCTTAATACTAAACTAGGTCCTGACGTACAAACGTAGGGACGTTAAGCCCTAAATGTTCAACACATGCATGGAAACAGGTTACTGTGTTACCGATTTAATGGGTTTTATGGTAGTTTGCCTGTTTCTATGAACTACATAAAATGGGACTCTGCATTATCATCATATTATTCATATATGTGAAAGGTACATACTGGAACTGGCAATTTCTTTTATCATGAAGTACAAGAGATCATAGAAGACAATCCACATTAAAACTGGATAAGAGTAAAGATAAGTTTATTCCCTTACAGAATGATAATGCTATGAAATTCATAGGAGAAATCCTGAAAACCCGACCTGATGAGGGCCTAGGTTAGACAATATACTGCCCATTGTTACAGATAAATCCAATAGAAAGGACAAAAACCTTAACGTGCAGGGACACGTATAACACACAAGTAACTTCCCAGCATCCAAAACAGTTCTTCTGTCACCGTATACTACAATGTATATCACATCTTCATAAATCAGATAATAAATAAGACATTGTTATGAAAAGGATCTTCAGATATCATAACAAACATGGCAACTCAGAAAGTGTCTTAAGCAGTGCTGTGAAAATCGTCATCGATCCATATTTTTAAACATTTTATATTGCAAAATACTTTTTAAAAAGCAGCTTCCAAAAACAGCCGGAAACTCTGCTGACATGACCAAGTTTCACTTGCTTCTTCAGGGGAGAGGCCCATTGTTACAGGACATCATGGTGGTTTACAATATTCTTTATTAAGGAAACTGTAGACAGCACACCAGCACTGTACCAAGGATTGTCCTAGTGGTGTGGCCACACAATACGCAATTTGGGAGGGAGTTCACTGCTCCCAGCCCATATATATGTGCAGGCGAAGCTATATGTGCAGAAAAGCAGGCTAAGTAGGGGATGCCAGCTGGCAAATTGCATAAGGCACAGCTGTAGCTCGGTATAGTCCTGCAGCACAGATGACCAACAGGAGAACATTAAAACAAAAGGTAGGAATTTACAATCCTTTAAAAAAAGGAGGTGCACACCAAGAAGGGCAACAGCAGATTTGCAAGCATAGACCTGAAATGAAGCCATTCCCAACTGTTAGTCACATTCTGAGTTCTTACCAAAGGCAAGAGTAAATAGGTAGGTTTTAATCTCTTACTCAACTTTGGACTTGCAATTTTTGTTCCTGAACTCTAGGAACTGGAAGTTCTAGAGTGCTGGAGCCAAAGAACAAAAGGCAGAGTGTATGGTGAGCTTGAGCCTGATTCTTGAGTGCAGTGGTAAGAACATAAGAGTATAAATATAGTAAACATAGTAGATGACGGCAGAAAAAGACCTGCACGGTCCATCCAGTCTGCCCAAGAAGATAAATTCATATGTGCTACTTTTTTATTTGTACTGTCCTCTTCAGTGCACAGACCGTATAAGTCTGGCCAGCCCTATCCCCGCCTCCCAACCACCAGCTCTGGCACAGACCCTATAAGTCTGCCCAGCACTATCCCTGCCTCCCACCACCAGCTCTGGCACAGACCGTATAAGTCTGCCCAGCACTATCCCTGCCTCCCACCACCGGCTCTGGCACAGACCGTATAAGTCTGCCCAGCACTAGCCCCGCCTCCCAACCACCAGCTCTGCCACCCATTCTAGGCTAAGCTCCTGAGGATCCCTTCCTCCTGCACAGGATTCCTTTATGTTTATCCCACGCATGTTTGAATTCCGTTACCGTTTTCATCCCCACCACCTCCCGCAGGGCTTTTTTTGAGGGGGTACTTGGGGGTACTGAGTACCGGTACCTTTTCCACTGTCTGCTAAACTTGACCCATGGTTCTCGTATTTTAATGAAAGAGCTCAGGTTCTACATACAAATTTTGCCTTGTCATAGATTCTATGACTGATTGCAGGGGTCCTGGCTATTGTAGGGTGGGTCCCTCAATGATCACTCCACCCCTGAAGGGTGGCCTGGCATTTGAGTACTGGCACCTTTTTTGGTAGACAAAATGCACTGATTATAAGTGTTGCCATACTGAGACAGACTGAAGGTCTATCAAGCCCAGCATCCTGTTTCCAGCAGTGGCTTGGAAGTGGAGTGGAACAGGTAGAAGTGAATCGCTTGTTCACTCTTTCCAAAAATACTATGACTAGGGGGCACGCAATGAAGCTACATAGTAGTAAATTTAAAATGAATCAGAGAAAATATTTCTTCACTCAACGTGTAATTAAACTCTGGAATTTGTTGCCAGAGAATGTAGTAATATCGGTTAGCTTAGCAGGGTTTTAAAAACGTTTGGCTGGCTTACTAAAGGAAAAGTCCATAGACCATTATTAAAATGGACTTGGGGAAAATCCACTGCTTTTTTCTAGGATATGCAATACAACAATTAGTAGAAAATCTGGTGTATGTATGTACTTGCGACGTATTGCTGAGTCTGTAGCACAGCGCTATTTATGAATAGGGAAAGTCTCATACAGTCGTTGGGGTCTTTTTTCATACTACACCAATTATGGCTTACTCCTGTTTTACGACAAATATAATCACAGACAATCCCTTCCTCCAACCTCTTTTTTATAGTGTTATAGATTTTCTCTATTTTGTACTTTTTTTGTTTGTTTTTTTGGTATTTATACAGAGGACTCCTTCCACGAGTTCAATAAGTACGCACTATGTATAATACGCCCTTGTGTTGAATAATACATTTTTTGGTTTTTTTATCTAGGCTGTGCTCATTTTCAATGGATAAGCATAACTTAGCTTAAATTTTCAGGTGCAGATATTTCCCCGACAGGTGCCTGTTTCGCTCAACGCGGCTTTCTCAAGGGGTTGATCTCACACTGGTTCTGTAACAAAATGAAAACAAAATAACCTTACTGAGACTCACATCCATCAACACAACGTCCATTTAAAAGTTGGCCTGCAGGAACTTCATCACTTCTCTCTTACAGCATGACAGCCTTCTCTTACTCTAATTCGCGTTAGTTATAGTAGAACATTGCCGCACTATTTGATCAGTATTTTTAGGATAAGCAGCATAAAATATATTGTACTGTTTTGGGATCTTGCCAGGTACTTGTGACCTGGATTGGCCACTGTTGGAAGCAGGATGTTGGACTTGATGGACCTTCGGTCTGTCCCAGTATGGCAATACTTATATACTTATGTGCTTATGACAACCCTTTGCAAGGGGATGAAATACAAAGAAAGCAAAAACAGACCACAAGCCGGTGAGAACAAGGTGGGGAAAAACAACTCTGCATGAGTAGTAGAAAATCCTTATAGAATATGATAGAAGTGTATAAAATAATGAGTGGAATGGATCGGGTGGATGTGATGCGACTGTTCACGCTATCCAAAAATACTAGGACTAGAGGGCATGAGTTGAAGCTACAGTGTGGTAAATTTAAAACGAATCGGAGAAAATTTTTCTTCACCCAACGTGTAATTAGACTCTGGAATTCGTTGCCGGAGAACGTGGTACGGGCGGTTAGCTTGACGGAGTTTAAAAAGGGGTTAGATAGATTCCTAAAGGACAAGTCCATAGACCGCTATTAAATGGACTTGGAAAAATTCCGCATTTTTAGGTATAACTTGTCTGGAATGTTTTTACGTTTGGGGAGCGTGCCAGGTGCCCTTGACCTGGATTGGCCACTGTCGGTGACAGGATGCTGGGCTAGACGGACCTTTGGTCTTTCCCAGTATGGCACTACTTATGTACTTATGTACTAATACTTTTTGCTGTCCAGAAGTTATCCAGATAGTTATCTGGTGTTTAAATATTGACTTCAAAATTTTCTGCCTGACACTAGTGACTCTTTACTTAGAACGCTAGTAGACTATTAACTGACATCTTCTTCAGCTAGTGTTTCTCTCACCATGTCAGAAACTGTTTTACAAACAGTGTCAAACACAAGATGCTGAAATACTAGATGCCAGTTCTTGAAACAGTAAATGAAATAAAGCTTCTCGTCGAACCGCAAGCATCTAGAACCAGAGGTGTAGCTAGGGGGAGTGGAAGAAGAGCAGCCACTCTCACAAATGGATTTTGCATGAAATGGCACCAATGTGGATTGGGCCTGCAGCCTTGCACTGGTGCTAATTTTATAAAAGGTTTGCTCCCCCTGCTGACAAAATCTGGCTACGTTTCTGTCTTGAACCACAAGAACAGCTTATAGACAGCTGTCTGAGATAAGTGACATACTCTACACTCACAGTTATTTGGCATTGTTCAAGCTGTGTGGGTTTTTCTGTTTCAAGGATAGTATTATATGAAACTTTGAGTGCTTTGAGTGTTTTTCTATTGTGATTTTTAACAACACTTTTTTGCACTTCTTTTCACATTCACAAAATGGAATAGACCAGTGACAGTGTTGAGCAAAAAATGAGTGATTGATAAATGGCAGCAGTTTCTTTATCATATAAGCCTCAATAAGTCCTTAAATTGAAACTGTGACTGGTTTGACATTGAGGCAAGGCCTTCCTATTCTCATCATTATTATTACTATTAGTATGGTTGGTTTGTGTTAATATATATATTTATTAAAAAATGTTTTACATATTTCCTTGAACAATTTTTATTTCAAAGGGATTTTTCTGTGTTGGTTTACATAAACTGGGCAGCCTAGATGTAGGCTCTTAGGGTGATTGACTATGTGAGGAACTGGTTGAACATAAAAAATTAGAAGGTAGTGGTAAAGGAAGTTCAGCTAAAGGACACTGAGAGTGGCCCTGAAAGACTGGGAAAGGCCAGATGTGGTTCTTCTTCATAACAGCGGTATCACAAAGTAGTTGGAAATTATAGGCTTGTTAGTTTGACCTCATTGGTGAGAAACTCTGTTGAAGGATGGGATAGTAAGAGCAGGATCTGAGGCAGTATGAATCTAATTAATTTCTTTAATTAGGTAATATAAAATTTTTTATTTTAAGCGCGTGGGTAGCACGTGCACATGGCAAAATTACCACAGGACGACTCAGCATGCCTTACCTTATGCTCTTTTTTACAGTAGTAAGTACACATTAGTGTTTACCACAGCTTTGTTAAAGGGCCCCTAAATCTTGACAAGTTTAAGAATGGAATTTAGTTTAGAATATACAAGTTGGAGAAGTGTCTGCTTCCAGCCTCATACAATGTAGATATACAGTGCACTCCATTTAAGTGCACGTCGGATAAGCGCATGCTCTAACTGCATGCCGTACTTTGGTCCCGTTTTTGCACCTTCAATTTCTATGGGGACAAACTTTGGTTTAGCACACCACTGATAAGTGCAAGATTCGCTTATATGCATGGTTTAAGACCTCTCCTCTGCAGGAAAGACTCCGCATAAGCGCGCGCACGGAATATGGAAGCCGATTGGCGCGTGACAACTGAGATTTCAAATTTACCGCCCTTTAACTGCCACAGGCAGAATAAGTGAAAGAATGTTGTTAGAGTGTACACCGGGGTTGTTGTCGTCGTCACGGCGGAACTGTAAGACTTTAACACTGGCTGAACGAATAGAAATTCTTAAAAAATTAGAAAACAAACAAAGTCAAGCATCTGTTGCTAAAGAATATGGTGTCAATCCCAGTCAAATTTCATGTGTCTTGAAGCAAAATGACCAGCTTCTGGAAGACTGGCAAAACAATACAAATCCACAACGGAAACAAAAACGGGCGAGAAAAGCTGAGGAGGTAGAAGATTCTCTACTTCTTCGGTGGTTTTCTCGAGTCAGGAGCAGTTTCCTGTCAGTGGTCCACTGCTTATGGAGAAAGCTAACCAGCTAACTGAAAGTCTTGGACTAACTGAATTCAAAGCCACTGTTGGATAGTTGGAAAGATGGAAGGAGAGGAACAGCATAAAATTCAAGAAACAGCATGGTGAGAAACAAGACGCTGATGACTTTGGTGCTGAAAATTGGGTTGTTTCAGTTCTTCCTACCATCTTGAACGAGTTTGCACCTCGTGACATTTTCAATGCTGACAAAAATGGCCTCTACTGGCGAGCAATTCCTGATAGAACACTTGCATTCAAACATGCCGAACTTACTGGAGGTAAAACGTCGAAGGACCAACTGACAATCCTCCTTTGCTGCAATATGGATGGGAGTGAGAAGTTGGAACCCCTTGTCACTGGAAAAAGCTAACAGTCCCATGGCTTCAAGAAAGTTAAGCGATTTCCTGTGTCTTATGAGGCTAATGCAAATTCATGGATGACTGTGGAAATTTGGAAGCAGTGGCTAAAGAAGTTAGAGACTAGAATGCGGGCACAAAAGCGTTAGATTTTGTTGCTTTGTGATAATTACATAGTAACATAGTAGATGACGGCAGAAAAAGACCTGCATGGTCCATCCAGTCTGCCCAACAAGATAACTCATATGTGCTACTTTTTGTGTATACCTTACCTTGTTTTGTATCTGCCATTTTCAGGGCACAGACCGTAGAAGTCTTGCCCAGCACTAGCACCGCCTCCCAACCACCAGCCCCACAGGGATGATGTCAGGCTATCTAACGTCAAGGTGGTCTTCCTGCCACCAAACACTACCTCTCTGACCCAACCTATGGATCAGGGCATAACAGCCAATTTCAAACATTATTGGGCTCTTGTGCTACGTCGTCTGATGAGTGTTATGGATGACCAGACTGGCAAGGATAAACGTGCTGTTGAACTGACTCGTAATCTATCACTGTTGGATTCCCTACATATGCAGAAAGAAGCCTAGAATCATGTTACACAGGCAACCATTGTGAACTGCTACAAGCGGGCAAGCTTTGTTAAGGATGTGGAGAGGGACGAAACCAATGCAGCTGTTGCAAACGCGTCAGACGAACAGGTTATTGACATCCCAGCCGGTGTTACTGAAGAAGAGTTTCATCGCTACGTAGCTGTTGATTACGATCTACAAACAGCTGACGACAGCACTGATGTCGAGATATGCGCCTACACGCAGGCAACAATGGTTGATGATGAAATGAGCAGCGAGGCACATGCTGACGAAATTCAACAACCTCCTCCTGTCACTTTTGCAAGAGTGCTGGAGAGTCTCAACACCGTGCGGGCCTATCTGGAGGCCACTGGATGTCAGTGCCTATGACAGTTTTTACCGTCTGGCAGACATAGTCTATGGAACTCACAGACCCAATAGTGTACAGAGGACTATAACTGATTACTTCAAGTAAGCCTAATGTCAGTTAACGGAGACTGTATACTGTATATATAATAATAAACAGTACTGTACATATGTTTATCAGATGTCAAGCTTCTTTGGGTCACAACGGTTAAGTGCACGCTCCGATTAACTGCATGCATTTCTTTGGTCCCAGACTCTTGCACTTAAACAGATTGCACTGTATTTATAATCATTTTGTGCTACTGTACTTTCCATAAGTTCAAGCAGTGTATTATCTGGGGTGTGTGAGGCCCTTGGCTGAGTGGGAGGGGCTAACAGCATTGTGACATCAGCAGGGTATAGACAGCCTAAGAAACTGAGGAGCAGTGAGAGTTTCAAGGACCAGTATATGCAATACTTTGAATATCCAAAATATGGGCAGGTAAATCATTATTTTAAATTCATTTTCTGAACATGAATGGTCTTAGTTTAGTTTCTGTTTTTATTGTTAACTTATATTAGCAGAATTACAAACATTATGTTGGCCATAGACAGATGGACAAACCCATTGAAACTACTAGGACCTTTCATATTGAATGAAACATGATTGGAAAGGGAAACAATCACTGCATTTGACAACTGAATTATCTAAAAAAATTAGCTTGCTAGGATGCCTCTCTTAAATAAAACAGAAGTAGCAATTATTAATTCTCTGTAGATACAAGTTGAGATTTTGCATGCATATGTTATGGTAATTTATTCTAAATTTGGCAATGGTTTCTCTGTTTTGGTGCTCAGCATAAGGTATTCTTTTCTAAAGTGTAGTATCTGTATAGTCTAGTTTGTTTTGCTAACAACATTTTTAGAAGTCAGGAAAAATCTGTCTTTCCAAAGACAGGTAACAACAGGGTAAATATTCAGAAAGATTTAATGGGACAGGAGATGCTTTCACCCAGTTAAATCAGGGTGAATGGGCCATCCCCTGATATTCAGAATCATGTAAATACACACTGCACTGAAAATTTAATGTGATTGTCACGTTACTTGCCAGTTAGTACCGGGGCAGTCTGGGGCCAGAGTTGGGGATGAGTTGCCTTTTTAAAAGCAGCTTTGCTTTGAGCAATTTTCTGTTGAGATACTTTGGTCCCCCAGGAGTGGGAAGATCACTGAGGGGTCCTTTTACAAAGGCGCAATTTAAAAAATGGGCTGCGGTACTGTAGGCGCATGTTATGGACGCACGCAGATTCATTTTTCAGCACACCTATAAAAAAGTCCTTTTCAAAATTTTTGCCAAAAATGGACATGCAGCTAAAGAAAAATTGGTGCTTCCATTTTGGGTCTGAGACCTTACCACCAGTCATTCACTTAGCAGTAAGGTTTCTCACAATAACCATGCAGTAATCGCCTACGTGTGTCAAGTTGGAGTTACCGCACGATTTTTGCCATGCACCAGAAAATAAAATATATTTTCTGGCATGCGTAGTGGATGAGCATCAAAAATCAAATTATCGCATGGGCCACGTGGTAGCCAGTTGGTAACCCCGAATTGACGTGTATTGGGCATGTGTAGGCACTTACGCAACTTAGTAAAAGGGCCCCTGAGTTTTCCCATACTTCTTTATCTGCGTTACATTGCTCTAGCTAGCCCCTGAGCCAGATGCTTCAATTCCATCCTCGATGCAGTGTTCCATAGGCATCTGCGTACTTTATGAGCATTTGGATCAATATTTAAACTCTGTAGTCAGTGGGTTTTTTTTTTAAATATTGGTCACAATGCTTATTTATTTGGGTGCACCCAGGCATGGCTCTGTCCATCCTGGTCCATCCTCTGGTCCTAGGTGGGCAATGGCTTGTGCAGCTGCCTCACCATTAACTAGGCTAGAGGAAGGTATCTGTAGTACTTAATTGTGGCTTTTGGGCCATTAGTGCCATTTTATGAGTGTCCCCACACATGCACACTAGCTCACGTTGCATAGAAATGTGCACACACATTTCTATGCATATACGTTTGGCAGTTATGATGGTAATAGCTCCCTTCAACTCATATAAAGTTTAAATGGCTTCTACTGGTCTGCAAGGGTTCTCTTCCATTAGCTCCTCATTACCTAAACAAGCTACTCATTCCCTACATACTCTCTCACTCTTTACGTTCTTCAAATCACAATCTTCTTGTTCTTCCTTCTCCATCAGCCTTACATATCACCATCTCCAGAGAATCCGCATTCAGCTACCTTGGTCCTGAACTTTGGAATTCTTTACCACTTCACATTTGTAATCAAACTACCGATACCACATTTAAACAATTGCTCAAAATACATCTTTTCACTGACATCTATGACCCTTGAACAAAATAATCTCTTTATGTTTTCTCTTGTCCCCTCTCCTTCAGGACTTTTTTTGAGGAGGTACTTGGGGGTACTGAGTACCGGCACCTTTTCCATTGTCTGCTAAAATTGACCCATGGTCCCCAAGTTTTAATGAAAGAGCTCAGGCTTTACACACCAATTCTGCCTTGTCAAAGGTTCTGTGACTAGTTGCAGGGGGCTTTTGAGTACCGGCACCTTTTTCGCTAGAAAAAACAGGCTGCTCTCCTTTGTTTTCTTCTCTTTCTTTCCTTCTCTTTTTTAAAAAGTAAACCTCATAGATATCTTTTGCTGATGTACTGTTGTATATCAAGGACAATAAATAATAATAATAATTTTTATAAAGTAGGTACTAATAGTTATGCAGCGATTATGTGCATAAATCATTAGAATAAGCCATTAGAAAATTCTGCCTAAGCGCTATTCTGTAAATAGACCCATTTTTTACATAGCATGTATTTTACAGTAGTCATACACATGGGCAGAGTGTAGCTTTACAGACTGGACTGGATTCAGTAAATCCTGCTCAAAATTCGGAGCCCATATACATTGGCAGTAACCCCAGGATTCTATGTAGCGTGACTTAAGTTGTGTGCGCAAATCCAGTCATGTTCTGGATTTGCGTGCACAGCATAATTAGTTAACAAGCCAATCAGTGCTGATAATTGCCACTTAACAAACAATTATTGACAATAATTGGCATTAATTAGAATTTACACGCAGAACTATCTGCGCGTATTCTATAACGTGATGCATTCACATAATTGAAAAGGGGGCATGGCCAAGGGTTTGGAATGGGCAGGTCATGGGCGTTTCTTAAATCTATGCATATGGTTATAGAATGAAGCTGGTCTGTGACTAATTTAGGTATTGGGATTTACACCAACTTTTACTTGGCATAACTACCCACAACTAAATTTAGACATGTGGATGGGTGTTCAGTGTATTCTATAATCCATGTGGAAATTTAGGCTTATTCTATAAAGTACGCCTAAATTTATACGTACTTTATAGAATACACCTAGGCGTATTTTTTTCAGCATGGGTTTTTCAGGCACCATATATAGTATATAGCCCTAAATGCCAATTCCATGCCAAACGTTTTGGCGCTGGACTCATGCACGGTAAAGTCAGGTGTAAATGTTGGTGCCAAACTTGGGTGCACCCATACCATATTCTCTAAATCTGCACATAACTTTTTGGAATGCCTCCGATATGTACCTTGGCCACGCCCCCTTTTCAGATATGTGCTATAAAAGTTAGGCACTGAGCCTTATAGCATGTGGAGGAATAGCCTAATGGTTAGTGCAGCAGGCTTTGATCCTGGTGACCTGGGTTTGAGTTCCACTGCAGCTCCTTGTGATCTTGGGCAAGTCACTTAACCTTCTATTGCCCCAGGTACAAAAACTTAGATTGCGTACTGCACTGTGTATGTCTAATAGTACTATAGAAATGGTTGGTAGTAGTAGTAGTATATAGCACACAGCCAGATGTGCATGCAAATCTTAATTGGAGCCAATTAACTGCACTAATTGGTTGTTAGTGCCAAATTACTGCTAGTTAAGGGCTTAATTAATTTATGCACACATCTTGGAAGCATGCAACTTTGGACACCATATATAGAATCTGGGGAATTATGGGCATACCATTGGAACTTAGTTGTACATTCTTATGCCAGCTCTTTAGCTGGGATAAAGTGCTTGCATTTAACTTATAGACATGTATTTTCACTATTATGCTAGTATTCAATAAAGGAAATTAGCCACCTAAGTTCTTTAATAAAATAGGTTTTCTACGAGGTTCCCTGTTGTAAAACTACCCCTTATACCCTGGATTCTATATAGTGCAACTTGAGTTGCGTGTGCAAATCCGGTCATATTCTGGATTTGCGTGTGCAACTTAATTAGTTTAACAAGCCGATCAGCACCGACAAGTGAACCTAACAAGCAATTATTGTCATTGATTGGCATTAATTAGAATTTACGTGCACAAATGTCTAAGCATATTCTATAAAGTGGTGCACGTAAATTCTAAGATGCGGATCTGAAAAGGGAGCATAGCCATGGGAGGGTCATGGGCGTTCCTAGAATTTATGCACACTGTTATAGAATATGCCCATTCCACGTGTAATTTACGCATCAGCATTTACATTAAGTTTTCATTGGTGTAAATGGCCAAGACTAAATATAGTTGCAGAACACTGGTTTTGGTCGTATTATATAAATTACACTTAGACTTAGGCGTATTCTATAAACACTATGGGGAGACAGAGATATGTTTAAATAACTATTTTTCTGCCATCACACAGTTTATAAAATACCAGTGTTCTTTTTGACAGCCCTGCTTCATGGTGCATAGGACTTGCATGACCTATTTCATTAAGGACATAAAATAATCCATGCTGAGTCTGATCTCCAAATTTACAGGGATCAAATGAAAAGTTCCATTTCCTTGATTAATAAAACAGGGGCCCTTTTACTAAACTGTGCTAGTAAATGGGTTTAGTGCATCCTAATGTGGGACTTTCCCAAACGCTAAGCCCATCTTTAGTATGGTCTGTAAAATCAGCATTTTTCCAGTTGTTCACGATCTGGCCTATAGCAGGAGCTCCTACTGCCGGTAAGAGCTCCTGCATTAAGGACATACTAACTAGTTAGTGCAGTGGTGATGTCAGCGTGCTAGCTGAATAGTGCTTCCCTGTGGCGTAGCTACATGGGGCCTGGGGGACCTGGGCCCCCGTAGATTTGGCCCTGGACCCCCCTGCCAAAAACCCTCTCAACCCCCCCCTCCTGCCATCGCCACCGCCTGCCTTTGCTGGGGGGGGGGACCCCAACCCCCTCCAGCCGAGGTCCTCTTCTTCTCCTCGCAAAAGGCTTCCTTCTGTTTCTGATGTCCTGCACGTACAACGTGCAGGATGTCAGACTCACAGAACAAAGCCTTGCAGATGATCTGTACAGGACATGCAGGATGTAAGAAACAGAAGGAAGCCTTTTGCGAGAAGAAGAGGACCTCGGCTGGCGGGGGTTGAGGTCCCCGCCAGCAAAAGGTAGGCAACGGCGGGTTGACGGTTGGAGGGGGGGGGTCGAGAGGGTCATCGGGGGGGGGGGGGTCAAAGTTGGTGGTGGCAGGGTCAGCAATGGCAGGGGAGAAGGTCGGCCGTGCCGGGGAGGGGGCTAAAATGTACCCCCTCACCTTGGGCTCTGGAAGTCTGGCTACGCCCCTGGTACTTCCATGCCCATTTTCTGTCTCTGACATGCCTCCTCCTCCCCCAAAATAAGAAAAAAATAATAATTAATGCAGCTTAGTAAAAGGGCCCCTTAATTATTTAGGGGAATACAATGTACATCTTCCCTTGGGAGATCATCTCTAAAAATCTAGTTTAAAAATAAAAGCTATTTTCTTGGAACTCCTCTCATATGAGGAAGAGCGTAGGAATTAGAACTTAAACTCCAAAGGATATCAGTCTTCATTTTAAGGACCCGATGTTCTGCCGGCGGCCAGTATTCTGCTGACTGCTGTTGGTTCTATTCCCAGATATTCAATGCTAGGCCATGCCTGGGCACCAGTATTGAATATTCGGGATAAATCATAGCAGGTTAAGTGCGATATTCAGCACTTAACTGGCTGTGATGAACCTCATAAAGATAGGATTCTTCTTTTTATATAATTATGGGGCTGGTGATGGTTCTTATGACAAGAATCAATTTGATACAAATGAATATCCCAACACATTTCTGCCATTGCTTTTTACAAGCCTTATTTGTGATTTACATGTGGGAATTCCATCACTTATACATGATGTAAACAACATCCATGTGTAAATGGAGATTTCAGAAAGGCCTCAATTTACATATGGATATTCAAAATACATAGAAATTGCAAAGGGGCGTGTTGGGGTGTGGTTTGGGCATGACCTGGGTGGGTCAAAATCTACATGTGCATTTTCCAACATTGGCATTTACAGCTGTTTCCTAGCACATATAGGGCTCTGTTTACTAAACAATAGCACACACTAGTGCTAGAGATACCCATAGGAATATATGTGGATATCCTGAAAATCTGGCTGGGGTGCCTCCAGGACCAGGTTTTGGGAACCACCAGATTAGAGGAAGTATCCTTCTAATTTTTTGTGTTTCACGTACTGTATATATTCTGACATTTGCCAACATGCAGAAATTATTTATAATGAAAAAAATTGCCATTTATTTTTTCTCCTATACTGGTATAATATTTTCAATGATGCCTGTTTATATTCACCATGGCTGGTATAAGGGGTGTGGCTAATATGGGTGTAGCTATTGGGTGGAGCCATAAGTGGGGACCGGTAATGAGTACTGGTACCTTTTTTCCTAGAAAAAAGCACTGCATGTATGTCACACTGAATGGTTTCTGATCTTCAACAAAATGTAATATTAAACAACGGGAACTTGAGTAAACAAATAAGTGCTGGGCAGACTTATACGGTCTGTGCCAGAGCCGGTGGTGGGAGGAGGGGCTGGTGGTTGGGAGGCGGGGATAGTGCTGGGGAGACTTATACGGTCTATGCCCTGAAGAGGACAGGTACAAATCAAGGTAGGGTATACACAAAAAGTAGCACATATGAGTTTATCTTGTTGGGCAGACTGGATGGACCGTGCAGGTCTTTTTCTGCCGTCATCTACTATGTTACTATGTATTTGCTTATTTCTGATCTGAAGAAGAAGGGTTACCTTCAATAGCTAATCAAAAAATGTATTGTTAGTCCAATAAAAAAGATATAATCTTATTTTCTTTTCTTTGTTTTATTTCTATTTATTACAAATATATCTGGAAATTAATCTTTTTAATTCAGAAGAAAGGCTATTAGGGTTTTCACATTTTACATTCAACACAGATCAGGCTTGAGATATTCAGGTCGGTGCATGCTCAGTTCAGGTGGTATTTTAGAAAAGGATCTGCCAATGTAGAACCTTGTGTAAAACATCTGAAGGATTGCAAGTGTATTTGCCAACACAGGCATCGGGATCTGCCAGTTACAAATCTACAGGTGAAAATAATTAGAGGAAATATGGCAACTTATATATGCAAATGTTGGCACACATGTAAGTTGGTAGTTTGCAGCTTACATTTGTATGTGAGCTCTCTTGCAAATCTGTATGTGTAAATACTGCTAATTAACTCCAGAGCCTGCCGTCTTTATCTTCAATTTGAGGGGGAAATAAATAACAATGAATTAGAAGGATACTTCCTCTAATCTGGTGGTTCCCAAAACCTGGTTCTGGAGGCACCCCAGCCAGTCAGATTTTCGGGATATCCACATATATTCCTATGGGAAGAGACAATATTCTTGGAGATTATTTTGGGGGTTGTAGCTTTTTTGTTTGAAGGATTCAGTCAGGGTTTTGAGGTGTTTATCTCTATCTCATGGGTCAGAGCAGATACAATGATATTGTGTGGCTTGATTGTGAAGAATGGATTTTTTTGTATGTGAAGGGTGAAAGCTGGAGTTCTGTCCATAGGTTTCCTATATATAGATGTTTGTATATCCAACAGACTGCCAAGACCTGTCGCTTCTTCCTCTTCAACATCAGCAAAATTCGCCCTTTCCTCTCTGAGCACACCACCAGAACTCTCGTCCACGCTCTCATTACCTCTCGCCTTGATTACTGCAACTTACTCCTCGCCGGTCTCCCACTCAGCCATCTATCCCCCCTTCAATCAGTTCAGCACGCTGCTGCACGTCTTATATTCCGCCCAAACCTATACACTCATATCACCCCTCTCCTCAAATCACTTCATTGGCTTCCGATCAGATATCGCATACAATTCAAGCTCCTCCTCCTTACCTACAAGTGCACTCAGTCTGCAGCTCCTCACTACCTCTCCACCCTCATCTCCCCCTATGTTCCCGCCCGTAACCTCCGCTCACAGGACAAAGCCCTTCTCTCAGTACCCTTCTCCACCACTGCCAACTCCAGGCTCCACTCATTCTGCCTTGCTTCACCCTATGCCTGGAACAATCTTCCTTTACCCATACGCCATGCCCCTCCCTACCCATCTTCAAATCTCTGCTTAAAACTCACCTCTTCTATGCTGCATTCGGCGCCTAACCGCTCGAGATAGATAGAATGCCCCAATCTATCCACCCTATCAGATTAACTGTTCACTCGTCCTCTAGATTGTTCACTTGTCCTTAGATTGTTCTCTTGTCTTTAGATTGTAAGCTCTTTGAGCAGGGACCGTCCTTCTATGTTTAAATTGTACAGCGCTGCGTAACCCTAGTAGCGCTTTAGAAATGCTAGTTAGTAGTAGTAGTATATAGCCATTGCTGATTAAAACTATTGTATCTACTCTGACCCAAGAGACAAAGATAAACACCTCAAAATCTTGACTGAATCTTTCAAACAAAAAGGCTACAACCCCAAAATAATCTCCAAGAATATTGCCTCTTCCCTTAAAATACCCAGAGAAAACCTATTGTAGTTCAAGAAAAAGAAAGCCACAGAGAGAATTCTACTGCTTTGTCACCCTCTTATCAACCATCCTTCTCTCCCTGTTTCTCACCCACCCCACTCTCTTCCTGTGAGACTGTCATTGGAATGCTTTTGTGTTTCACTCAGTGTGTTTTTTTCTAGCAAAAAAGGTGCTGGTACTCTCATGCCAGGCCACCTTTCAGGGGTGGGGTGATCACTGAAAGAGCCATCCCTCAATAGCCAGGCCCCCTGCAACCAGTCATAGAATCTATGGCAAGGCAGAATCGGTGTGTAGAGCCTAAGATCTTTCATTAAAACTTGGGGACCATGGGTCAATTTTAGCAGACAATGGAAAAGGTGCCGGTACTCAGCAGTGGCGTAGCCAGACTGCCAATTTTGGATGGGCCTGAACCTAAAGTGGGTGGGCACAAAATTTTCTCTCTATTCCCCCTTCCTCAGCAAAATTTAGTCACACTAATCAGATGCATTTGTCACATAGGGGTAAAGTGCTGCTTTTCAGTGCATCAGGTTTCAGAAAATTTATTTAAAAGCCTAACACCCTTTTCAATGAGCTTTCAGAGGCCAAAACCTTCTGCCTCAGGTCAGCATAACGCTGTTATGGTATCCTCTCCAGACCTAAGGAAGGAAGTATTGGTCTCTGAAACTTTATTAACACAGGTACCATATTACTTTATCCTAAATTAAAATAAAATTATTTTCTTTACCTTTGTTGTATGGTCATTTACTTTTTCTCACTGTGTTGCTCCCAGTCTCTAGATTCTGCTTTCCTTCGTCTTTCTCTTGCCAGGGTTTCCTGTCCATTCACCACCTATGGCTTTTCATCTTTTCCTCACCATTGTTCTCCACATGCCCCTTCCTCTTATTCTCCAGTCTTTCCCTACTCTGTCCTCTCCCTCTTTCCATCCAGCAGCTCCCCTCTTTCTTTTGCATCCAGTGTCTCCTTTTTCTCCCTACCCTTCCATCCAGTGTCTTCCCTCTTTCTCTCCTCATCCTTCCACCCATCTACCCTCTCTCCTGATCCTTACATCTAGTGTCTCTATCTCTCTACCCTTTTCTGTTCAGTCTCCCCTCTCTCTCTCTCTCCACATCCATCCAGTCTCTCCCCTTTCTCTCTGCATCCTTCCATCCATCTCCCCTCTTTCTCTCCCTATCCTCCCATGTCCAGCGGCTCTCTCCCTTCCCTCCTGTCCCTTCTTCCTCTCCCTCCCATGTCCCAGAAGCTCTCTCCCTTCCCTCCAGTCCCTTCTTCCTCTCCCTCCCATGTCCCAGAAGCTCTCTCCCTTCCCTCCAGTCCCTTCTTCCTCTCCCTCCCATGTCCCAGAAGCTCTCTCCCTTCCCTCCAGTCCCTTCTTCCTCTCCCTCCCATGTCCCAGAAGCTCTCTCCCTTCCCTCCAGTCCCTTCTTCCTCTCCCTCCCCTCCAGTCCCTTCTTCCTCTCCCTCCCATGTCCCAGAAGCTCTCTCCCTTCCCTCCAGTCCCTTCTTCCTCTCCCTCCCATGTCCCAGAAGCTCTCTCCCTTCCCTCCAGTCCCTTCTTCCTCTCCCTCCCATGTCCCAGAAGCTCTCTCCCTTCCCTCCAGTCCCTTCTTCCTCTCCCTCCCATGTCCCAGCAACTCTCTCCCTTCCCTCCAGCCCCTTCCTCCTCTCCCTCCCATGTCCCAGCAGCTCAGCCATTTTTCCTCCAGGTCCGCCCATCCGCATCCTTCGCGCTGTCTCTATCCCTTTTGTCCCACGGAGGCAGCGCTTCCTTCCTGCCCTGTCTTCTCCCGAAGCTCCGCTGCATCGGTCCCTCCCTGCAAGTAGAATCCTCCTTCGCCGGTTGCGCTGCGCTGCCATGCACATGGAGCTTCGCTCCTCCCCCTGCCGCGTTCATCCGGCCCTAAACAGGAAGTGCATCACAGAGGGCCAGATAGATGCGGCAGGGGGAGGAGCGTAGCTGCACGACCGGCGAAGGAGGATTCTACTTGCAGGGAGGGACCGATGCAGCTGAGCTTCGGGAGAAGACAGGGCAGGAAGGAAGAGCTGCCTCCGTGGGACAAAAGGGAGACAGCAATGCGGATGGGCAGGCCTGGAGGGAAAATGGGTGGGCCTGGGCCCACCCAGGCCCACCCGTGGCTACGCCCCTGGTACTCAGTACCCCCAAGTACCCCCTCAAAAAAAGCCGTGGTTTCACTTATATATTCTGATATTTGTCAACATTTGCTTATTTCTGATTTGAAGAAGAAGGGTTACCTTCGAAAGCTAATCAAAAAATGTATTAAGTTAGTGAAATAAAAAAGGTATCATCTTATTTTCTCTGTGTTGTATTATTTCTATTTATTACCTTTAAAAGTGGACTAACATGGCTACCACACCACTTTACTCCAGATATATTTGGAATTGTAGGTGGCCCAGAGTTAAACTATATACATTTATAAGCATGAAGGAGGCCTTTCCCTTCACAGTTTGAAGGCCTATTTTTGAGCAACACAACTTACAGTAGATTGGTGATTGGGCAGCTCTGATCAACATTAGATAGAGGTGGAGGCTGTCAAGGTAGGCACTGGTGATATGGGAAAGAAATTTGCCTGTTTAAAGGGCTGTTGGGAGGAGTGGCCTAGTGGTTAGGGTGGTGGACTTTGGTCCTGGGGAACTGAGGAACTAAGTTTGATTCCCACTTCAGGCACAGGCAGCTCCTTGTGACTCTGGGCAAGTCACTTAACCCTCCATTGCCCCATGTAAGCCACATTGAGCCTGCCATGAGTGGGAAAGTGCGGGGTACAAATGTAACAAAAAAAATGGGTGTGTGAACCTCTAACTGACTGAGTCCACTCTAATGTGCATTATGGGGTCCTTTTACCAAGCTGTGGTAAAAGGGAGCCTGTGCTGGCGTCAGCGTGTGTTTTTGATTTGCACGTGGCCATTTTAGGGGGGAGCACTTACCCCCACCCATTGAAGTGGCAGTAAGGGCTCCCGTGCTTTACCGGCGGTAACCGGGCAGCGTGCAACACTGCCTGATTACCAACGGGTAAACACTGGTGCTACAAAAATTAAAATATTATTTTAGCCCTGGAAGTGGCGCACAATGGGGGTGTAAACTACCGCCAAGCTGCTGTGGTAGCCCGGCAGTAGTTCCATATTAGCAAGCGGTAAGCCTACGTTGGGCTTACCGCTTCTTCGTAAAAGACCTCTTAAGGGAATAATGCACAATTTTTGCTACCTAACGTCCCATTAAATGGCAAAATTGTGCATTATTATTCTTTAATAACCATTTAATTATGAAATGATTGTTTAAACATGAATTGATAATGAGTGTGACTTTTGGGAAGACTGGATGGACTGTTCAGATCTTTATCTGCCATCATCTACTATGTTACTATGGAGGTCAATTCAAAGCTGATAGATGTCTCAAAATAGCCAAAAGCACGTACATCAGCCAAAAACGTCTAACTCATGATTTTTGAAAAGGCAGAATTGGAATATTTTCTACTGAGTTAGTCCAAATAGCAAGGGGGCATGTTGTGGGCATGTTTTGCGCAGGACTAGGGTGCACCTGTTTCAATCATGTCCAAGTTAAAAAAAAAAGATGCTCTGAATGACCAGCTGACCACTGGATGGATTAAGGCTTGACCCCTCTTAATCCTCCAGTGGATGCTCTGCACCTTCCTCCTCCCTAAGAACTGAAACTGAAAGGGGATACCAGGATCTATGACAGCATCAGGTATTATGGGCATACCCAAATTGAGCAGCAAGCAACTCCCAGGACTAGCCTAGTGGTCAGTGCAGTGGAGGAGTAGCCTAATGGTTAGTGTAGTGGGCTTTGATCCTGGTGACCTGCGTTCAGTTCCTGCTGCATCTCCTTGTGACCATGGGCGAATCACTTAACCCTCCATTGCCCCAGGTAAAGAGATATTACCTGCATATAATGTGTACAGCGCTGCATACATCTAGTAGTGTTATAGAAATGATTAGGAGTAAGGTGAACAAGGGGATCCAGGTTCAAATCTCTCTCCCCTTAATACATTTGTGATGGAAATTGTGAGCCCACCAAATTACCTACTGTAGCTAAGTATAGGAGACACCTGCAGGATGGAAGGTGATTGTAATGGTATATAGTAAGTTTTAATCTGTTCCTGGAGGGCTCACAATACAAAATAAAGTGGTGGGAATTGTACCTGGGTGCCATTGTTTAAAGTACACTGCACTGACCACTAGGCTGCCTCTCTGATCTGCAGGAATGTCTGTTTGGCCATTTCTCACAAAAATGATGCCAGACAGATGTTCTAGTGCCTGGTTTTTTTTCTTATTTTTTTTTACTTTTAAAAGTTGGACATGTCAGTTTGGAAAATGGTACAAATATGTCCATCTTAGAGCCATATTTGAAAGGGAAACCTAGACATTTTTCCTGTTTGAAAATGGCTCTAAGATGGACTTTTTTTTTTATACAATCAGCTAAACATCCCAATTCTGGCTTAGTAAGTGACAGCAGATAAAGACCTGAATAGTCCACCCAGTCTGCCCAATAGTCACATTCATTATGAATTCAAGATTAAATCAGCAATAAACATGATATTATACACTTGATCATGGCCTTTCTTTGGTCTTTCTGGGACATAGACCATAGAAGTCTGGCCAGCTCTGTCCTTATCTTCCAACAACTAGAGTTGCTATCAAAGCCCAATTCAGACTACCCGAATATGTCTTGTCATTTTTGGGACACAGACTATAAAAGTCTGCCTGGCACTGTCCTCATATTCCAAATTACTGGAGTTTCTGTTGAAGCTCTCTCCAGCCCATCCTAAACCAGATTTCTATATGCGGGACTCAGACCGTAAAAGCCAGCCCAGCACCGGCCTTAGTTATTACAGCCAGAGTTGCCGTCTAAGCACCACTTGACATGCAAACACATATGCAACCCTTTAAGTTTTGTTTTTTATATCATTCATTTTCTAATTAGATATCCTCTGTGTTCATCCCCACGCACTCATTTTTGAATTCCGCCACAGTTTTTTTCTCCACCATCTCCCTTGGGAGGGCATTCCAAGCATCAACCACGTTCTCCATGAAAAAGAATTTTCTGACATTAATCCTAAGTCTACCACCCTGCAACCTCAATTCATGTCCACTAGTTTTACCATTTTCCTTTCTATGGAAAATATGTGTTTCTATATTAATACTTTTCAGGTATTTAAACATCTGTATCATATCTCCCCTGTCCCTTCTCTCCTCTAGGATGTTTTATTTTCGAAAATGCCCCCCAAGATATGGGCTCATTTTCAAAGCACTTAGACTTGCAAAGTTGCTTAGTAACCTATGGAACTTTGTAAGTCTCAGTGCTGTGAAAATACACCTCTATGTAATGTACATTAGAATAAGTCACCGTGGGCTGCATAATAAGGAGACACAAAAGAAGCAAATGCATGTAAAGCACCTCATAATTATGGAAATTGAAAATGGAAAAATAATGTCATCTCAAAGCCTACAGCCTATGAGATGGGGGCCTAGTGGGGAATCGTGAGGTCTTGATCTACAGTTTATAAAAATGTGCTTGCGAGAGGTGGGGTCTTTACTTCAGGAAGAGGAGGCCCCTATTTATACAGATCTGGTCCCTTTCAATAAAGGCTGTCCAGGAGCATAAGGCCATTCATTAGTGGCCCAATGCTCCCAGGGAGCAGAATAATGCAAGTTGTGTTATTCATTTACCATGGGAATTAACTGCAGTACTGAGTTACTACTGACTTCTGTGGTAAATGAAGTTGCAATAAAATGCTGTATGTTACCTCAGCTTAGTACCTCCCTCCCCCCCCCCCCCCCTAGTGTGCATAGGAAAGTGTTTAAACAGCTGGGCCTGGATTTGCGAACTTTGTACTTTCATCAGTTTCGCACTATTTTCAGTTTAAGCCCTGGTTTGAGAATCTGGAAAGGTTTAAGTGGAAGCTAGATAGTAACATGACCAGAGTGATTGACTTTATGTATAAGGATCGATTTTTGTTAAGGACAGAGATAATTGAAAAGTGTAAGATAAGGCCTCACGTCTTTCCTCATTTCAACTTGAACATATCTACAAACTAAAAAGAAAATTTTTACCATTGTACCTCCTGGAACGTTTTTCATCAAACCAAACAAGGAGATCGAGATTAACTGTACAATTATATAGAATGCCTGTTGATAATAAGAACATGGCTCACTATTATCAGTGGACTGGCAGCAAGACCTGCAGAGAGACTGAACAGTCAGCAGAGTTTGGGAGAATACTAAAAAGATATCCAATAATCATGCCTACTTGTATACACAGCATAAAATCCTCTTTTGGATGTATATAACCCTAGCACATCTCTCTCAGTTCTGGATTTATGCTGATGACAGGGAGGGGAGGAGTGTGTGTGGTGAAGGAGGAATGCTCAAACATATGTTATGGGACTTTTCAAAGATTAGACCATTATGGGAGTTGATTATTCATGCTAGCAATAAGAATACCAATGAAAATATGGTTATGGATGATGTGTTGATGCTATTGGGATTTTCCAGTTAATCTGCTTGGATTAAGCAGTGCTGGGCATGACCTTCCCTGTCTATAGGAGGACCTGTGCCCCCATCCCTTCTGTTTCCTCATGGGATGGGTGTGCCCTTTTGTTTCTAGTCCTGTCTGTCTCCTTGAGTCTGGTCTGATCAGCCCTTGCTGGCCCAGCTCAGAGAGCAGGAGTTTATATGTCCTGTTTCTGGGTTGGACCAGCACTGGGACATTAATGGGCTCATTTTCGAAAGAGAAGGATGCCCATCTTTCGACATAAATCGGAAGATGGATGTCCTTCTCCCAGGGTCATCCAAATCGGAATAATCGAAAGACGATTTTGGACGTCCCCAACTGCTTTCCGTCGCAGGTACGGCCAAAGTTCAAGAGGGCATATTGGAGGCATAGCGAAGGTGGGACTTGGGAGTACCTAACACTTGGATGTCCTCGACCCATAATCGAAAGAAACAAGGACATCCCTGATGAACACTTGGACGACTTTACCTGGTCGTGTTTTTCTTATGACCAAGGCACAAAAAGGTGCCCGAAATGACCAGATGACCACCGGACAGAATCGGGGAAGACCTCCCCTTACTCCCCCAGTGGTCACTAACCCCCTCCCACCCTCAAAAAATATCTTTCAAAATATTGATTGCCAGCATTTAAGCCAGCCTCAGACGTCATACTCAGATCCATGACAGCAGTATGCAGGTCCCTGGAGCAGTTTTAGTGGACTTCGGGCAGGCGGACCCAGGCCCATCCCCCCCACCTGTTACGTTTGTGGAGAAAACAGCGAGCCCTCCAAAACCCACCACAAACCCACTGTACCCACATCTAGGGGCCCCCCTTCACCTGTAAGGGCTATGGTAGTGGTGTACAGTTGTGGGTAATGGGTTTCAGGGGGTTTTGGGGGGCTCAGCACACAAGGTAAGGGAGCTATGTACCTGGGAGCAATTTATGAAGTCCACTGCAGTGCCCCCTAGGGTGCCTGGTTGGTGTCCTGGCATGTCACGGGGACCAGTGCACTACAAATGCTGGCTCCTCCCATGACCAAATGGCTTGCATTTGATTGTTTCTCAGATGGACGTCCTTGGTTTTGAAAATCGCTGAAAATCAGAAATGTCCATGTCTAGGGATGACCATCTCTAAGGACGACCAAATTTCAGAATTTGGACGTCCATCTTGTTTCGAAATTATGGGTTTCCCCGCCCCTGGATTGGGATGTTTTGCGAGGACATCCAAATCGAAACATGGATGTCCCTTTCAAAAATGCCCCTCGGATTCTATATGGCACACTTAAAGATCTGCGCTGAAATCCAGGCAGATTCTATAGGAACGCGTAAACTTAATTGGCTTAACAAGCTAGTTAGAGTTGATAACAACACTTAACAAGCAATAATGATCACTAATTGGCAATAATTAGAATTTATGCGCACAACTCACTAAGCGTATTCTGTAACTCACTGTGTGCAGACAAAAAGGGTTGTGGTTATAAGTGGGGAAATGGGCATTTCATGGGCGTTCTGATATTTACACGTACAGTTATAGAGTATGGCCCTCTGCCATATTATGCCATGTATTTGTTGGTGCAAATGGACATGCATGGGATATCAATTAAGCATATTCTATATACTGCGCCTAAATCTAGGCGCTATTATAGAAAACGCTTAGGTGGAAATGTTTTCCATGCATAATATTTAGATGCCATATATAGAATTCCCCCCCCCCCCCCCCCCCATAGCTATAATTCCTATGATGCCCTCTTCCGGTTCTCATCTCTCTCCTGAGCTGACCCTGACTACTGATTTCCTGTGCTTGTGTTCCCTGTTCTGGGTATGTTTTCATTCCAGTTGGCCAAGTCTCGTGTATCCTTAGATTACTTGTTAGTGCTCCTGCTTCATGTTCTATGTCTACCCATGGTCTCCTACAAAAGGATGAGTGAAGAGAATTTGCCAATTGTACCATAGTTGTGTATAATTTTAACATGCGTATTGCGAGTCTAGTGAAGATTAAACTGCCTTACTTTCCCTTTGGTCATTCCAGTTTTGTTGAATGACTTACAATATTTGGAAATGTGTATTGTCTTTCTTTGAATTGAAGCGTTGCAAAGAAAAGCTACAAAAATAGTATGGGATTTGCGTTACAAGACATATGAGGAGAGACTTGTTGACCTGGACATGTATACCCTGGAGGAAAGGAGAAACAGGGGTGATATGATACAGACGTTCAAATATTTGAAAGGTGTTAATCCGCAAACGAACCTTTTCTGGAGATGGGAAGGTGGTAGAACTAGAGTACCTGAAATGAGGTTGAAGGGGGGCAGACTCAAGAAAAATGTCAGGAAGTATTTTTCCACGGAGAGAGTGGTGGATACTTGGAATGCCCTCCCGCGGGAGTTGGTGAAGATGAAAACGGTAATGGAATTAAAAAATACGTGGGATAAACATAAAGGAATTCAGTTCAGAAGGAATGGAGCCTCAGAAGCTTAGTGGAAAATGGGAGACGGGGATAGTGGTTGGGAGGCGGGGCTAGGGCTGGGCAGACTTCTACGGTCTGTGCCCTGAAAATGGCAGATACAAATCAAGGACAAGTATACACATAAAGTAGCACATATGAGTTTATCTTGTTGAGCACACTGGATGGACCATACAGGTCTTTCTCTACTGTCATCTACTACGTTACTATGTTTATGTTAATATCTCGGGGGGGGGGGGGGGGTCAACATTTACCTGAAATTTGCTCTGGAAAGTGCCTCAGTTAATGCAAGTCTGGGGAAAAAGTATGGGTTCGAACTAGGGAAAGAAAAGCATGGAACACATATAGCATAAGAAAAAGAAATGGATGTGACCAGTAGTAGCAGGCAAACAAATTAACAATACAGTTGTAACGCTTGTTAAGATACATTGTTGGTGAGGCGTTTAGGGTTTTTACTGAAACGTGGTTGAACTCCTAAATAAATATTTAGGAGTCAGTTTACAAAGTTGCATTAGCTGTTAACATGGCAGTTAGTATGTGCTAACGATTAACAAGATGCTTTCCACAGCTAACATTTCCACATATAATTCAAACTCCTCTTATTGACTTACAAGTGCATTCACTCTGCAGCTCCTTAGTACCTCTCCACGGGAACTCTGTTCATCTGGTAAATCTCTTTTATCTGTACCTTTCTCCTCCACTGTGAACTCCAGACTCCATTCCTTTTATCTTGCTGCACCTTATGCCTGGAATAGACTTCCTGAATCAGTACATCAAGCTCCAGCTCTGGCCATCTTCAAATCTAGCCTAAAAGCCTAGGCTGCTTTTAACTCCTAACTCCTATTCACTTGTTCAGTACCATGTCTGTTTTATTATTCCCACCTTAAGTAATTCCCTTATCCCTTATTTGTCCTGTTTGTCTGTCTTGATTAAATAGTAAGCTCTGTCAATCAGGGACTGTCTCTTACATGTTCAGTGTACAGCTCTGTGTATATATAGAAATGATATGCAGTAGTAGTAGTAGTAGAGTTAATGCAGTAAGCTGAGCTACTTGATGGTGCAGCAGTTTACCATTGATTTTTCTGTGCTAATCCTACTCTCCAATGCAAGAAGAAAGAGTAGCGCTAAATAGCATGCAAAACACTACATTAAAAATGGCTGCTCATTTTTAAAAATTGTGTTAAAATCTAGCAGTTTTTTAATACTTTTTATGGGATGCCTCATGTGGGGTCAGGCACTGCCATTTTGCAGGATGGCAACATGGGGTAGAAGCGAGTAGGCATCACTCAGGTCTCCCAGTGTTGGCAATATGCTGAGGGGGGTGGGTCAGAGGTATTTTTTGTGGGAAGGGGAAGGGGAGGGGTGGGGGAAAAGGACTATTTAGGACACCACAGAAATTTTTGGGGTGAGGTGAGGCCAGGGAGATATTTGGGGTGGGGGTCAGGAAGGGAGCTTGACCTATTTTGTAAAAATATATCAACCTGTCAGAACAAATCCTGCTCATGGTCTGACAGGAATGTTGATACTTTGTTCCTCAATGCAGCAAACAGCTTCATCTTATCACAGCAGTTTGCCCTGTTTTTTTTTCCCCTAACAATATACCCCCTTAATGCTGCAGTAATGTGTATGCTATTTGTGTACAGCATTGGGGAGCAAAATCTAGTATTATGCTTGCATTAGGAAACTGTGTGTACAAACCATTGATCCTTAGAAACTGAGTTTTAGAGTATATCCCTAACACAAGGGCCCCCACAGAGATTTTATACTTAACCTGCATTTAGTTTGGCAATTACCATGCATTAGGTGTAAGAGCATAGTACAAATTAGTAAGTAGGCCCCTTGCTGTGAAAAGATTGAGCAGACCTCTCTGAGGGTAGGGTGCAGAGTACTCACACAACCTGAAAGTCAGTTGCTATTTCCCACTGGTGTACTTTTATCTATAAAATAAATCCAAGTTGCTACTTTGGCATCGGTTTCAAAAACAGGCCTGTCTCTATTTACATAGAAAACCAAATCCAATCCCCCTGAACTTCACCATAAAAGGCATACATCTTCTGAATTATAAAAGCACTAGCAGCAATCCACACTTATAGCAATTATAGCACTTTCTAGGCAAGGCTAAATCAGCATGGAAGCAGATTCCAAAGGAATGAGGTTATGACCCCTTCTCAGTTTTCAAGAGTGTAAAAATAATTACTAACAAGCCTCATAGGCTGACTCCAGAAATGACCCCTGTAAGGTTTAGATTCTGTAAAATGTCTATTTCTTCCTCCAAGCAAGGGTGGATTGAGAGTGGCCTGGGCCCCTGGGCAATGAGGACCATTGGGCCCCCCGGTCCTGCTGCTGTCCCCTGGTCCTGCTGCCTCCCTCTCCTCTTACTACTGACCTTTTCCTTTGGTCCTGCAGCTAAATCAGCCATCTGCCGCTGACACTGGAACTTTCCTCTGCCGTGGCCTGCGATTATGGAAGAAGGAAGTGATATCAGAAGGGGACGGGCTGCAGCAGAGGCAAGTTCCGGTGTCAGCAGCAGATGGTGCCCCCACCTGCGAAGGGGAAGTTGTCTTGGGGATGGAAGTGCAGGAGGGGGAGGAAACAGAGACATCCCGATTCTTGTCCCGGAGGAGAGAGAAGGAAGTCGCACATCGAGCATGTGGGAGGGAAGCACTGGTCCCTTCCACATCACTGGGCACTCGGGCACTGTCTGGTTGGTGTATGGTCAAGTCTGCCCCTTCCTCCAAGGGACTTTAAGAAGGCTTAGTATAGAAGTGGACTCAATATCGGAAATCCTCCATGGCTGCGAGAGGAGTTAATCTGATAGAATGTTAACTTGTAGTAAAATTTATTTCAGCACAGTAAGTGGAAAAAACACAGAAGACCGATATCTCTCAGCATGATATAACAAGGGAAAAGAGTGCTGAGCTTATGGGATGAATAGAATCGTCATGGGTCATCTCTCAGCAGCAATCCTCCAGTCTGCCAGCACTCCACCATGTACTTTCTCAGAGACTGAATGGAGATTCAGTTCTTTTTCATGCAGTTTTTTTTAATTAAGAAAAAGCTGACAAGAATATGTCCTAAGCCAGAGCATCCCAAATCTGTTTTACAAACCCCACACTCAAATTTTCAGGATCAGGGGTCATAGACTTGATATCCAGCTTTTCTGTGGTAGTCCCTAGTGGGTGCACAAGCTAAGTTTTTGTACCTGGGGCAATGGAGGGTTAAGGGTCAGAAGCAGCTGCAGTGGGAATCGAACCCCATTCTCCAGGCTCTCATCCCACTACATAACTAGGATATTCAAAATGATTATGCATGAAATAAAACTGCTTACAGTGGCAATTTACGGGTCAATATTCAAAGTGATTTATCTGACCAGAAAAGGCACCTGACCACTTATATCACCTGTTTGGGGCTAACCAGTCATTTTCAGTGGCATTTAATTGGTTAGTGCAGCTGAAAATGTCCAGTTAGCACCAAAGTCAAAACCGGCTATTTTAGGGGTGTTTCAGCAGCGCAACTGGCACTTGGCTGGTTAAGTGCTGATACTCGACACATAACCGAGGGATACCTTTCACAGCATGATACAATCAATGGAATAAGTCAACTAGACTACTGCAATGGAATCTACGCAGGTTGCAAAGAACAAACCTTAAAGAAACTTCAAACCACTCAAAACACGGCAGCCAGACTCATATTTGGAAAAACACGATTTGAAAGTGCAAACCCCCTCCGAGAAAAACGTCACTGGCTCCCAATCAAAGAACACATTGCCTTTAAAATCTGCACCATGGTTCATAAAATTCTCTATGGCGAAGCGCCAGGATACATGATAGACTTAATCGACCTACCAACCAAAAACGCCTTCATTTCAACACGATCACACCTCTACCTACACTACCCAAGCTACAAAGGTCTTAAATACAAATCTACTTATGCATCCAGCTTTTCCTACATAAGCATACAACTGTGGAACGCACTACCAAAGGCAGTGAAAATGATATACAACCACCTAAACTTCCGGAACATGCTAAAAACCACCCTGTTCAAAAAGGCATACCATCCCCAACCAACCTAAAAGACCGACCTTGGCTACACATGAAAACCAAAGCACATACGCTCACAACAATACTCTTCCCATCAGGACTATTCTATGGCATTGCCATATAAACTTCTTCCTTCCACTACAGCACATATATTTGTTCACACCGGAAACAGCAATTGCCATTCCAGTACTATGTAAGCCACACTGAGCCTGCAATGGGATACAAATGCAACAAATAAATAAAAATAAATAAATAAATAAATAAATAAATAAATAAATAAATAACTAACCAACCAGGATAACCACATAAATAGGACTGCATATTGAATATCTTTATGCGGTTCACCATTAGCCAGTTAAGTGCTGAATGTGTCACTTAACCGGTTATGTTTTAGCTACTTACACAAACCCAGAAATTCAATGCTGAAGCTTGGGCATGTCCCAGCATTGAATTTACAGGTTTAACGTTGGTGGCCGTCAGCAAAATGCTGAGCGCTGCCAGCTGAATATCAACCCCTTACTGTATGGAAATTGTTTCAGGCAGACTCGTTCTGGTTATCCTGAAAACCTAACTGGCTGTGGGGTCCCTAGGACAGGTTTGAGAAGTCTTGTTCTAAGCACAGGGCAAAGGCTTGTTTCATTGATAGAGTGGGTATAAGTTTGTGATTGCATGCGTAATGAGTTACTGGGTAACTTGTTTTAAGTGGCTGGGTGGGGTGCTGAATGCAGCATAGGAATGAATGAGGGGGAGAAAGTGGTAGACTAGTATAGGAGATGTCAGTTGCTTCTTCCTTTTCCTCTCTCTCTTTTCCTTCTCTCTCACCTTGCTTCGTTTCCAGTGCTCCCTCTAAACTGTGCAGGAGTCCTCCACCTACAGTTCATCCAGTTGAGGTTGTTGTTTCACAATCACATTTTAACTTTCATTCTTGCTAGTGAAAGGATGTGCATTAAAGCTAGAGGAATACAAAGTTAAAACATGGCTCATTGCGCTTTTAACTTTCATTCCTGCTAGTGAAAGTATGTACTTTAAACCTATAGGAATACCACAAATGCTGTCCTGCCTTAGAATTTGCCCATAGCCATCTAATAGCTACAGTACATGAAAGGAATGTGGAAGATCCATGGACCTTGTTTAAATCACATGACTTTGTTCTGTCCAGGGATGTTTTCAGCATGTTTGTTATTTCCACGGAATGCTTTCTGAATGCCAAACATGTTTTCACTTGAGATGCTTTGCTTATTATATCCAGGCAGTCAGCTTGTGCGCTTTTGAAAGGTTTTCTGCTTTGGGAAGGAACAATGTACCATTCCACTTCTCTGTGGGGATTTAAATTCAGTTACTAGATGAGTTTCATCTCTAGTAAAAATGCAATTTGGCAGACGTTGACTTTAAATGAATCTTAATATCAGCTGAGGTTATTGACTTCCCATCACACCTACTGAAACATTGGGCCTGATATTCAGCTCTCAGAGGTAGAACTAATCCTGGATATTCAATGCTGGGGCATTCGCGGTTCCTGGCATTGAATATTTGGGTATGTCCGCTGACCGAAAACTAATTAGACACTGACCAATATGCAGACTGATGCCTGGTTTTGCTGTCCTAACTTTATGTGGTTACTTAGTCAATTTGCAGATTGAAAGTCACCACTCCCCCAAATGGACTTCCAATGGTGTCAGTGCCTATTTTTCACACGATCTCTTTGCTCCCAGGTGCCCTCAACCTGGCTACACTTCTGCTCAAGACTTCAATTTTTAAGCAAACCTTTTACTGGCAGTGGATTTAATTACCCATCTGGCCTTTATATAATCTTAAATAATTGTAATACTTTGTCTTGTCAATATTTTTATTTTTATGTTGTTTTTCTCCACAAATTATTTATTTACTACATTCCTTTAATACTAAGGTTCTTAACCCAGTCCTTGAGGCACATCCAGCCAGTCAGGTTTTCAAGATACCCACAATGAATATGCATGAGATAAATTTGCATGCAATGAAGGTAGGTAGTACATTCATTGTGGATATCCTGAAAATCTGACTGACTGGGTATGTCCCAAGGACCAGGTTGAAAACCCCTGTTTTAATGTTTTGTATAACTGTGACTTTTTATCTTTTTCTACTAACATATGGTTTGGGTTTCACATTATTGTACTCTGCTTTGGCAAGGCACATTGTAAATCTGATAAAATAATTTTTTTTTAAATCACTCTAGGCGTTTTAAAGAACCACAGACTACAAACCATCACCTAGAGGGTTGTATGAAGAATGGTACTTTTCATATATTTAATTCATGATATTCTACTATATAAAATATAATAAATGGCTCAATATAGTATATAAATATAACAATGGTGCTCATTTTCAAAGCAGACAGACATTCTTAAAATACACCCATCTGCTAAAAAGTCCAAATTCTGATTTTGGAAAGTCAGAACTTGAATGTTTTGGGTGGGATTAATGGGGGGGGGGGGGGGGGGGACTGCAAAAGTAGGGATTTTTGAATAGGAAGAAACATCCATGTCTGTATCAGTCACCATCCAAGTTACAAAAAGTTGCTCTAATTGAGCATCTGATCACTGGAGAGATTAAGGTATGAACCCTCTTTAATTCCAGAGTATATGCTGTCCCCTTCTCTCTCCTGTGAAAGTGAAACTGATATGGAAATCCAGGCTCTGTGTCAGTTGCAGGTATTTAGAGCCTTCTGAACAAATCAATAAGCAGGTCACAAGAGTAGCTCAGTGGTTAGCACAGTAAACTATGAGCCAAGGAGCTCAGGTTCAAGTCCTATGTCAACTTTTTAATATATATATAGATATAATGCTGAGCCTTCCAGAAACAGAAAAATACCTACTTTACCTAAATATATAAGATACATGCAAGCTTGAAGGCTATTGAAGTGGTGTACATTCAGATACAGTATGTATTTTTCAAGTCCTGAAGGGATCACATTTACCAAAAAGAAAACAAAAAGACTTATGGATGAGTTTGAACCCATGTCCCTTGGTTTACAAGCCGCTGCCCTAACCAGTTGCTTACTCTTCTGTTCTACAGAGATGTTTGTGTGGCCATGTTCTTGAAAATGATGCCAGACAGACGTTCATGTCCTTGTTTTTTTTGTCATTCAATAGTTGAACATTTCATTTTGGAAAATGACTATTCATTTTGGATATTTTCAGTGCAAAAACATTCATCTTACAGCTATAATCAAACAAGAAATCTAGACATTTTTCCTGTTTGATTATGGCTTTAAGATGGCTGGATGGATGTTATGAGCAGGATGGGGGGGGGGGGGGGGGGGGGGGAGGGGGGATTTAGATGTTTTTTGAAAATGCTCTTCAATACTACTAACTCCATGATAATTTTAGTCAAATATACGGCTAATTCTAATAACATATTCTTGGGCTGCAAGTGAATGCAAAAAAAAAAAAAAATAGGTAAAACAGTATTCATTTCATTCCTGGCTTCTTTTTGTTTTTAAAGAATGAATACTTCAGTATATTCAGGATTTTCTGAACACCTATTGCCATAAAAGGAGACATTTGGGAAATATTGTGGTTTGTCAAAGAAAAAAAAAAAGAAAAATCTAAAGATAATTAGGGCCCACAGGAGAAAGAGAGGATCCGCTATAACACCATCTGTTCCCACCAAAACCTATAGTACAGACAGATACACATTCTTGTTTTTTATTTGCCTTTCAAAGTCATCAGTCTTGCCTGGGGCTGGAATTTCTCCAGGCTCAAGGCCTTGCTGCTCTCATTCTAGATTCTGGGAGCTCAGGACTGTTGCTGTGCTTTCTGTGCTTATTTCAGCAGAGGGTCTAAAAATGGGGCGGAAACCTTGGGTAGTTGTGAATGAAGGCTTGTCATGATGCCATCACCAAATATAGGTTGATTCCAATTAAACTGGAAGCTCAGTGGAACAGAAAAAGAGCTCCTGAGCGATAAATGAATATAAAAAGATTTTTTTTTAATGCATAATGTGACAATGGTATGTACAGCCAACAAGCAAGGGGGTAGATACTTCATCCCTCAGCAGCTGCTTATTGGAGGAGATAACTCTGAAGATAACAAACAAACAGCGCATAATAGCATGAAAACTGACCAGTGCTCCCTCTAAGCTGAGCACATGTGTGGGCGCACATATCTCATGAACTCTGCACACACAGCAAAATATAGGATGTACAAGAAAATATAATACTGGGACATTTTAATTAGTTGTTAGCAGAACAGTGAAACTGAATTATTCACATCTGCCTCATCTTAGCAGATGAGTGATTGTAGCTTAAATTGGCGCTCTGCTAGGTTGGCTGCTCCAGTCCCATCCTTAGGATGGCGCTACTTTATTAGTCATAGATTGCTAGCAGCACTATCATTACATTTTAACATTGTTCCCTCTAAACTGTGATTCTTTTTTTTTTTTTAAAGCCCTGATATGAGGGGTTTTCTGACGGGTAGGGGTGATATTACAATTATATAGTTCCTAATTAACTTTCCATCACAAATCTGAAATGCTTCCCTTTTGGGGGGCTTTTAATTTGTTTATTAAAACATAAACAAAATTAATATTACTATTAAGATAATAAAAATGTTAAATTCTAATGTTTTCCCAAATTTTGCACCTTGTTATGACTATGATTTTTCCTCAACAGACTCTGCTGCACATGGGGGGCGTTTATCTTTTCAGGTCATTTTTGAAAACAAAATGCACAAGTGAAAAGCCAAAATCAAGGCATTAGGATGTAGGAGGGGCCAGCATTTTTAGCAGACTGGTCCCCCAGACATCCCAGGAGAGCAATGGATCACCCTAGGAGGTACTGATGTGGACTTCATGTAAATGCTCCCAGGTACACATCTCACCGTTGCTCCCTTGTCTTGTCTGCTGAGCCCTCCAAAACTCACCCAAACCCACTACTCCCAACTGTACACCACTACAATAGCCCTAATGGGTGAAGGGAGCACCTATATGTGGGTACAGTGGATTTCTGGTGAGTTTAGGAAGGCTCACAGTTTCCACCACAAGCTTAACAGGTAGGGGGAGGTATAGGCCTGGGTCCACCAGTCTACAGTGCACTGCACCCACCACTCTGGGGCAGTGGCGTAGCTATGTGGGGCCAGGGCCCCCGTAGATTTGGCCCTGGACCCCCCTGCCGACGTCCTGCACCTACAACGTGCAGGACGTCAGACTCACAGAACGAAGCCTTGCAGATCAGCTGATCTGCAGGGCTTCATTCTGTGAGTCTGAACTCCTGTGCGTACAACATGCAGGACGTCAGAAACAGAAGGAAGCCTTTTGCGAGATGAAGAGGACCTCGGCTGGCGGGGGTTGGGGTCCGCCACCAGCAAAGGTAGGCGACGGCGGGTTGGCGGCGGGAGGGGGGTCGAGAGGGTCAGCGGCAGGGGGGGTGGGTGTCGGCAATGGTGGGCGGCAGCCATAGGCGTAGTTTGACTGTTTCATTTGGGGGGGGGGGCAAAGGATGGGTGGAGCATATTAGCATTTTCATTTGCATATATACATATGCAAATGAATATGCTAATATGGAGGAAGGAATTGAAATTTACAGGCAAAATATCACAGATGCACATTTCAAAAAGCTGACATATTTCAATTAATAAATTCTGAATAAAATACTTTTATCTACCTTTGTTGTCTGATCATTTAGTTTTTCTATTCGCTTTGGTCCCAGTGTCTTCTGTTTTATGCAGTGTCTTCTTTCCAGTAGGCTTCCCTCTGCTCCCCACCCTCCCAGTCCCATCCATTTCTTGCTCCTTCCCTCTGCTCCCCACCCCTCCCAGTCCCATCCATCTTCTGTTCCTTCCCTCTGCTCACCATCCCTCCGTCCCATCCATCTTCTGCTCCTTCCCTCTGCTGTGCCTGACCTCTCCCAATCCCATCCATCTCCTGGTCCATCCCTCTTCTCCCCACCCCTCCCAGTCCCATCCATCTCTTGCTCCTTCCCTCTGCTCCCCACCCCTCCCAGTCCCATCCATCTTCCATCTGCTCCCCACCCCTCCCAGTTCCATCCAACTTCCCTCTGCTGCCCCCCCCCCCCCCACGAGGTCCAGGATCGTGGACTCTGTTTCCTCTCTTCCTCCCTCCCTATGGCGCAGGCAGCAGTCTTCTTCAACCTTTCTGTGCTCCTGGCCTGCTGCCTTCGGGCTGCCCCGGAAGCCTTCTCTTCAAGTTCCTGTTCCCACCTATGCGGGAACAGGAACTTGAAGAGAAGGCTTCGGGGCAGAGCCGAAGGCAGCGCGTACGTCACTACCGCTGCCATGAACACAGAAAAACTGAAGAAGCATGCTTGCTGCCTGCGCCGGAGGGAGGGATGAAGAGAGGGGGTAGACGGACATGCTCGTTTCCGTCCGCTTCGCTTCCCTGCCCTCTCTGTCAGTGTCCCGCCCGAAAGGAAATGATGTCAGAGGAAGGCGGGACGCAGACAGAGAGGGCAGGGAAGTGAAGCGGACGGAGATGAGCGCGTGCCTGCTTGTTTTTTTTAAACTACTGGCGCAGCGGCGCCAGTCTCACGTTGTCGTCATTTGGGGGGGCATTGCCCCCCTCGCCCCCCCAGTCTACGCCCATGGCGGCAGCGCTGGGGAGGGGGTTAAAATATGCCCCCTCACCTCAGGCTCTGGACTCCCTTCCCGCCGAAGTCTGGCTACGCCCCTACTCTGGGGACCTACATGCTGCTCTAATGGATCTGGCTATAATATCTGAGGCTGTCATAGAGTCTGGTGAGTACTATTTTTATTAAAAGTTTTGGGGGGTGGGAAGAGGTCAGTGACTACTGAAGGAGTGAGTGGGGGGGTCATACTTGATTCCCTCCAGTGGTCATTTAGGGCACCTTTTGTGCCTTATTTGCTATAAAAACAGGTCTAGACCCAAATGTTGAAGTTTTCATCCTAGATATTTTCGTTTTGTTTCATTATGGCTGTAAAATGTGTTAGGCAAACCCTAAGCCTTCCCTAATCCCGCCTTTGAAATGGCCCCAACGCACCCTCTTGTGATTTGGTCGCACTGCAAACGAAATGCATAGATAGTCATCTGTGAAACAGATTTTGAAAATACCGATTTGGATATTTAGAGAAGAAATCCGTCCAAGTGGTGCTTTATGACACTTTTTGGATGTTTTTCTCTTTAGAAAATGAGTCCCAAAATTGCGCACAGATGTGGTCAGTAGAAATGTTTGCACATTGGCTGAAAATTTTGTATACAAGCCATCAGACCTTAAAGGGACCATTAACATTAACACGGCCATGTAATCACCCAGTATAACTGAAGGAGCTATGCTCCAGGGGTATAGTACAGTGGGCCTAGGTGGGCCCAGGCCCACCCAATCTCAGCTCAGGCCCACTCAGGCTTTTTTTGATTCTCCAATTGGTGCTGATCTTTTAGGTGCTGGTTAGGCTGCACATCCTTTCAATTCAGCTACACATATTCAAGTCACTAGTGGCAGCCAGCAGCAAACAACAACAGCCCTCCTACCTGCTTAATTTTTGTTACTGCAGTCAGTGTAGTACTTGGGAATGGGAACTTGGCCTTTAAATGGGAGGACTTACTCTGGTATGTGGCAATAGTATCTTTCTGCCTCTCAGTCTCATTGCGGCTACTCTAGTGCCCTTCAGTGCTCTCATGTGGCACCTGCCCTGTCCCCCAGTGCCCCTGCAGTGTGCATAATGGACTCTGCCAAGGCTTGGCTGGGTCTCCTCTGCAGTACACCACTCACTATGCTATGCCAGCATTGAGCTCCCCTAGGACCCAGACTCCCTGCTGGACTCAGCTAGAGAAATTAATCTGGGATTGAGCCCTCATCAGTGATAAGCCTTCAGCCCCAGGCTCAGCACTCCTCCATGGCCACAACAGGCACACACTGCAAGGAGCCATCACAGTCTGCAATGCTCTGCACTACATGTACACTGACTGCATACTGCATACCCATAACTTCTTTTGGGAAATGTTGGTGGGCTTCTGGGTGGGGGTGGGATCTTCACTGCCTAGATGAAAAAAAAAAGTATATTTAATGTTGGTGGGTTTCTGGGTGGGGGTGGACTCAGTGCCCAGGTTACAAGGAAAAAAGGTTTTACATTTAATGTAGGGGGTTTCTGGGTGGGGGGTGGGCTCTGTAGTGCCCACATTATAAAACAAAAGTTCTTATATTTACTTCTGGTGTTCTTTTGGGGTGGGTGGAGATTGGGAGGGGTAGGGGAGATGCCAGACTATATGGGAGGACAGGTAGGAGGTAGGATAGGGCTGATGCTAGGCTACAGGGAGGGGAGGGGTAGGATAGGGCTAATGCCTAGCTATGGGGATGGATGGTGGACAAGGGAAGGGAAAGGATGATGAAGGGCTAGAGGGATGGATGGGTGGGGGGGTAGGGAAGGGAAGGGAAGGGCTGATGCCAGGCTACACAGATGGATGGAGGGGGGGAGGAAGGGAAGGTCAGATGCCAGACTACAGAACAATTTCTAATTTTTGGTCCTTTATTCTGTAATTGATAAGGGTTGGTCTGCATGCGACCAAGGTGAGAACTTCTGCTGGCATGTGGTTTGTATGGGGGATCTATGAGTGTGACTTGTCTGGCTTTTCCAATGGAATGCATTTTGCTGTTTTGTATAGTCACTGCTGCCTTTTTAAAAGTACTGTTATTGCTATTCATGTTCAGAATTGGTGTTAAGGTTTGCTCACAAAATACCTGGCAGGGAAGGGATTTTGTGTTGCTGTTACTGAGGTGCTACCAGAATTTGAATACATTTTTCCTATGGAAAACTGTAAGAAGAAACATTTTAGCTATGCTCTGTATGCTACAGATTCCACAGTAGATGGAAAAAAATCTTGATGTTGACAGTATTTACCTGCTTTATGTACACAGCTTAATCAGGCATTTACATTTCTTATAAAGCAAAGTTTGAAGGATATATGCAGTGGTGTGCTGGAGCCGGCTCACACCGGCTCGCAAGAGCCGGTTGTTAAATTTTTAAAGATCTTGCAAGCTGGTTGTTCTACAGGGCAAGCCGGCTCCGGTAAATGAGGTAAGCATGGCAGGAGGGCACCACAAGCCATGCTTACCCCTTTTACCTCACCTCCCACCACTGCCCTCGTTTGCCTGCGCCGCCCTGGGTGGGTGGGGGGGTTAAATTGTTTTTATTACCTCCGTTGAAGCGGCCATGTCATTGAAAGCCCTGCCTGTCTCTAGCCTTCCCTTCTTGAGTTCATTCCCTCAGAGTCCCGCCTTCTGACGTCATTTCCTCTTTCCGCGAGGGTGGGACTCTGAGGGAACGAACTTGAAGGGAAGGCTAGAGACGGGCAGGGCTTTCAGTGATGCAGCTGTTTCAATGGAGGTAATAAAAAAGATTTAAACCAACTGTGGCAAGAAGAAAAAGGGAGATGTTGGGGGGAGAAGAGGGCGAGTAGGTGGATATGAATGGGAGGGGAGGATGGGGGCAAAGGAGAATCGCTGGACATGGATGGGAGTGGGAGGGGAGGGCAGGGGAGAGAGGAGAATTGCTCGGTATGGCTGGATGGAGGGGGGCAGGGGAGAGAAGAGAATTGCTGGGTATGGATGGATAGAGGGGGTTAGGGGAGAGAAGAGAATTGCTGGGGATGGATGGATGGATGGAGGGGGCAGGGGAGATGAGAATTGCTGGATATGGATGGATGGATGGAGGGCAGGGGAGAGGAGAGTTGCTGACATGGGTGAATGGAGGGGAGGGGAGAGGAGAGTTGCTGGACATGGGTGGATGGAGGGGAGGGTAAGGGGGAGAGGAGGGTTGCTGGACATGGATGGAGGAGAGGGAAGGGAGAGAGAAATGCTGGACATGGATGGAGGGGAAGGAAGAGTGGGGAAGGAGATGAGATGAGGGGAAAGGAAGAGAGGAGAAAAACTGCACATGGATGAAGAAAATAGGCAGAAGCTGGATCCACTGGACAGTCAAGTCTGCGGAGGACCCAGCTTTTACTTACAGATGTAGGGCAAGAATGCCTTGTACTCACCTCACAACATAACACAAATAACTTCTCCACCATAACCACACCAAACTGTTCTCTTCCCGTCTCACAAAGTCTGAAAATTCTTGGAGTTACCATTGATAGAAACCTCACACTTGATGCCCACGTGAAGAATACGACGAAAAAGATATTCCACTCCATGTGGAAACTCAAAAGAATAAAACCTTTCTTCCCGAGATACATCTTCCATATCCTGGTACAGTCAAAGGTAATAAGTCATCTGGATTACTGCAACGCACTGTACGCTGGCTGCAAAGAACAGACTATCAAAAAACTCCAAACAGCCAAAAATACCACCGCCAGACTCATATTTGGAAAAACTAAATATGAAAGTGCAAAACCCCTAAGAGAGAAACTTCACTGGCTCCCACTTAAAGAACGCATCGCGTTCAAGATCTGCGCGATTGTTCACAAAATCATTCACGCAGACGCCCCAACCTACATGCTAAACTTCGTGGACCTGCCTCCCAGAAACGCCATAAGATCATCCCGCAAATTTCTAAATCTGCACTTCCCCAGCTGTAAAGGACTAAAATACAAGCTGATATATGCCACTACCTTCTCTTACATGAGCACGCAGTTGTGGAATGCATTACCTACCTCTGTTTTCCTTAACTATTCACAATGTAACCATAATCGTAATGTAACAAATTGTATTTCCATTATTTACAATGTATTGTAAGCCACACTGAGCCCACAAATAGGTGGGAAAATGTGGGATACAAATGCAAATAAATAAAATAAATAAATAAATACCTACAGCCCTGAAAACTATCGACGAAATAACTAACTTTCGCAAATCTCTGAAGACATATCTCTTCAACAAGGCCTACAAAGAGAACCCATAGCCTTACTAAACTACCTCGCCAACCCACCCCAGTTATGAAAGGCCACCTTCTATACTTACCCGCCTAGCACTTCCCTTCTCTCTTCCCTTACTTAATCTCTGTACACTACTAATTGTATGCGATATCCTGGAATGACAATGTCATAACAAAACTCTGTAAGCCACATTGAGCCTGCAAATAGGTGGGAAAATGTGGGCTACAAATGCAATAAATAAATAAATAAATAAGAAGAAAGGCGGAAAGTAAATAAATAAATGGAAAGGAAGCCCTGTAAACGGAGTTAAGAGGACAGATAGCAGCAGCAGCAGAATCAGATACTGGGCCAGCATGATCAGAAAAACAAAGTCACCAGACAACAAAGATAGAAAAAAATCATTTTATTTTCATTATAGTGTTTGGAATATGTCCACTTTGAAAATCAGGTGCTCAACATTAAAAGTTAATATTTTTTACTTATTTATGGCATTTTATCTCACATTAAACATGAATTAGATTGGAACCTGCGATCATTTAATTTTTTTTTCCTGGAGAGAGTAATGCATTGCCCCCCCCCCCAAGGCTCTCTCCCCGGCTATAGCCAGCTCTGCAATTTGGGGGGGTGCAGAGGTGGGGGGGGGGGCGCAGAGGTGGACGAGGGGTGCAGAGGTGGACCGGGGAGAGAGCCTGTTGTTAAACATTTACCAGCACACCACTGGATATATGCCATTGCTGTAATTATATTGCAGGATCCTGTCATGTGTGTTGAGATGTTTGCCATTATAGTAGACTTATATTTGGTCGTTTAAGATAATGTAACTATATTTAAAAATATTGATTTTCCGTTAAATATGTGGTTTATGTTCAGGCAGGGCAGCTGTTGGGCAGACTACTTAGAAATCCATCATCAAGTGCATTCTAAGGCATTATTTTGTGTTTTCCCAAGAAACTCTACTCATACCTATATACAAGGTGCCCACTCATATTAGCTCTGGGCCCACCCAAAATTTCAGGTCTGGCTATGCACACATCTGTGAAACCTGCTTTCTTGGAAGCCTCCTGGCAACATTTAACATCAGCTTGGCACCTGTCATCTATGGAGATGACTGCCAGTAGGTGGCTCTCTGTTTTCATGGGATTGCGTGTGTGGCTGGATACACTGGCCATTTGTTTCATGCTGGTAGTGTCTTTGCTATTGTATTTTTCTGATGTCGTAATATTGTGCACCCCTTGTATAAGACATCTATCTATTGTGTTTGATTGTCTTCACCTTTCTCCTCTCTTATATTTTGGCTTTGTTAACCAACCATGCTGTTGTACAATGAAAGAAGATCAAGTAAATCAATAAACAAAATGAATCAAAACTAATACTGGGGCATGATGCCCACATGTGGGTTTCCTTTTTAAACATTTTGCAGTGAGCTGCAGATTACTATCTGCATATGGAGTTTTCTATTTTTGGTTTGGAAATTCTTGGACTTGAGTGTAATCCTGAGGAGGAAAGTAGAGCTAGGTGAAGCCTGGGCTCCATTGGGTGACTTTACCAGCGACTTACCCTAAGAGGTTAAATGAAGATCATTGAATATAATCATAGTAACATAGTAAATGACGGCAGATAAAGACCTGAACGGTCTATCCAGTCTGCCCAACAATCACACTCATTATCAATTCATGATTAAATCAACAATGAATGCGATATTATATACTATATATCATGAGTCTTTCTTTGGTGTTTCTGGGACAGAGACCGTAGAAGTCCGCCCGGTTCTGTCCTTATGTTCCAACTACTGGAGTTGCCCTCAAAGCTCACTCCAGCCTATCCAAATCCATCTTGGGAAGAATTATATAAAATGTGCTGAGAATGTCTGAATGTCATCTCTTATAAATATAGCAAAATCTGGTGGATTCCTGACAGAAAAAGAAATCCACTTCCAGACTGATCCCCGTCCAATATCCCCTATAATATACATTCTGCCTAAGATTCACAAATCTCTTCCTCTGATTATTTTAGCCATAGGATCACTCCTGGAACCTTTATCCATATTTGTGGATAAGTTCCTCAGACTCTTTGTTTTTAAGATTCGTTCATACACTAGATACTCCACTGATATTATCAATACATTCACTAATATAACATGTACAGGCAATACTTTTTTTTTTGTTAGGAACTTTTGATGTTGAATCATTATAATGTCCTACTCTCAACCAGATATATTTCACTCTACAGATGTTTCTGCGCTAGAAAAATTGGCACTCTTTTCCCGATATAAACGCATTGCACCATTTCTCTGGAACCCTCAGTGCGATTAGCCTGTTTTCAAACTTGTGGTGTCTTTTACCCTCATGCCAGGTTTCATCCCATTCCATTAAATTTTTGGAGCATTATTTTGCCACAGACAGACAGATATTCCCAGAAAACAACGAGGCAGAGGTGTGTATATTGGGGGTGGAGGTGGAGGGTGGAATCTCCTCTATGATCAGAAACAGCTCCTTTAGAATCTGATTTCTAAGGCTCTTTTCCCATTCTCTGACTAAAAGTTTAGAAAATCAGCCCCTTAAAGACACATCGTCAGTAGTGTGAAGCAGAGGTGTAATGGCTTCCGTTTCACATATTATGACATGGGTCCTCATTTCTCTCTCATAAAAGTTACCTCCTACAGCCTTCACCCAGTCTCTCCCTCGTAAGTCAACCCCCTCTACCCTTTATCCAGTCTCTCTCCTCCAGCCTCTCTCTCGTCACTCCCCTCCAGCCTTCACTCAGTCTCTCTCTCGTCACCCCCCTCCAGCCTTCACTCAGTCTCTCTCTCATATCACCCCCTCCAGCCTTCATGCTGTCTCTCTCATAAAACTCACCCTCCCCCAGCTTTGATGTAATCCCTCTTTCTTGTACCTTGCACTGGGCAGCTTGCTACTTTCCTAGTTACCCACAGCGGTTCAGCTCACTGTTGTCAGCTACAGCCACACAGTGCAGGAAGTTTGCATACTCTCACAGTTTCAAGTCCTGCAAGGACTTGAGCTTCCTGCGGGCAGGTAAGAAATGTTTTCTGAGGCAGCACAAAAATAAATACAAATTTGGGGGCAAGAGATCTCAGGTGCCAGAGTGCAATTTCTAGGAGCCATGACAACCTGGGATTTGTCAAGCTGTGCTTTAATGCTAACTCCGGAAAACTAACCCACTCAAAAAAAAAAAAAAAAGACAACCTAATTACAACTGACCCACCCCAAAACTATCTCCACAACTACCCCATACTCAAAAAAATACCCTACTCACTGACAACATCCCACAAACTACTTACTCCCAAAACTAGCGCCCCACAATTATCCATACAAGATCCAAACTACTCCCTCCCCCTCAAACTTGCTACCCACAAGTGTTCTCTCCCTCCCCCCCCAAAAAAAATTTAACTACCTCACCGACAAACACAACACATGTCCAACAAAATACATGTAGACCCCACCGATGCATACATAAGGAATGTTAATATTTCCTTATCGCTTATTTTTCTATATATATTGCCAACTTTGCCTCTGTATGTTGGGGGGGGGGGGGGAGTGTGTGATATGTGCTGAGGAATTAGGATGATAGGATTGGCAACTGCCTGGTTTTTAATTGTACATTAATGGCCAAAACACAGAACGATAGAAATTTTAAACTTAGGTAATATGTATGAATATTTTTCTATCTGCAGTTTCCCCATCCCCATTTCTGTGAGGTTGCCCTGGCAGTAGACTGTAGGTAGAATCCAGCCAATGGGAAGGCAGTGGGAGCAGAACTGGAAGGAAAAAAAATCTGCTGTATAAGGGACATTTCTGCATCTAGTGGGAAGTGGAAAATAAGTGAACCTCCTCCAAAAATATATTTATACCGGATAGACAGTCTTATCTACCATTCATTTTTCATCTCTTTATCTGCCACAATCTACTCTACTGTTGGCATCTATGGAATAATGCAATAAAACATTTTCTCTCTCTCTTGAGCAATTCTCTCTCTGTTTTAAGATCCAGCTTTCTCTATTGCATTGTCTGTTTTCCTAGAATGTTATGGATTTTATTCTTTAGTTCCTGGAAGCTGGAAGGTTGACAGCATAAAGACAGAATTCTGTGAAGTGTCTGATTTTCATCTATAACTGTGCTGCTGTTATGAACAAACACGTTAGGGTTATATGTTATTGACTACAGTTACAAATTACCACTGTCAAAATAACATAAATTATCCCAGCTTCTGTTACTGGTAGTGGTGAGAATAATGTGTTAGTCCTGCGTGAAATGACTGTCCTGATATATACACCCCTGCCAAGATCAGGCAGAACCTTCCTAGGACAGCAGCATGTCTGCAGAACTTGTGGCAGGAATGCAATAAATTATTGTATTAGAGTTCAGCCATCATCTCAACATACAGTGTAGTGCAATTACATCAAATTAGAAAAAAAATGCTCATAGCACTTACAGTTCTAGTCATATATTGATATGGTTTCTCAGTGACTAATTATGGAACACCCCCAAGCTGGCCCACTGAAAACAAAAAAAAAACAAAACAAGACACTGACCCATTTTTTGAAACCGACCCATTTTGAGAGCTAATGATTCATTGCAGCATACTGCAGCATTTAAAAGGTCAGTACTGCACAAAGTTTAGCATTAATCTAATCAGGAATATTCAGTCAGAAGCATCGTAGGGACATTGCTCACCTAAAATAGGTGCAGAGAAGGACAGCGAGGAAGATCAGCTTAAGAAATTGTTCCATATACCTGAATGACTAAAAAAAAAATTCCTAAGACTTCAGCTTCAAAAAGAGAATGTGAGAAGACGTGATAAAGGTGTAGAAACTCTTCAATAGTGGAGAGAGTAACTAGGGTTTTGCTAATTTCTATTGTCTTATTACCAGAGTCCCTGGTTTTTGCAGCAAGAGGTAACAGATTCTACTGCAAATTCTGACTCAATTAGGTAGCACATTTGCATACATTTGTATATATTTGCCAGTTAAATTGTGCGAATATAGTTTACTTTATAAAAATGGTCACTTCATAACATTTCTTGTCTGAACAGTTAATGTCTTTTTTATTTATTGGGGTAGGGGTTGTAGAGCTTGGTTACTGATGGGAAGGGAGGATGGGATTAGAAACAGAAAGAGATTAGAGAGAGGAGGGAGATGGTATCTTTCAAGCTGGAGAGGCAGAAGGATGGGAAATGGAAGACAGTGTAGAGGAAGGAAAGAATAGTGGAAAAGAGGATCAGAGATGAGAGGGGAAATTCTGGATCAGAATAGAGAGATGATTCCTTCTTACACCACAGTCCCTCCAATTCTCTTACTTACACCCTCCCCACACCTCACATCTTCTCTCAGATTCCTTCACTCTCTTTTTGCTTTTCACCTCTGATCCCAATTCACATCTTTGGTTCCTTCATGCAACTATCCCCCCCCCCCCCCCCCACTCTGTACCTCTTCTGATCCTGTCACTCATTCTGCCCCTTCTCCCTATACAATCCATGACCCACAATGCAATCTTCTTACTCCCCACATTCCCTCATTCTCTCCTTGTCTTCACTGGTTTTTTGTCTTCCTCTATTCCTTCTGATCCACTGTCCTCTCTTTTGCAGCCTTTTTATAGGTGCTCCTTCACGTCTCTCCTAGTGCAGCACTCTGTGGGGGAAGTTATCAACCTGGGCTAATGTTAAGTTGGATCATTTTACCACAAGTTGGGTTATTTTAGCACAGGGTCGCATTTTATGCAATGAGACTCTTGATAACTTCTCCTGAGAGCCCCTTATACAACATTCCAAATGCCTTTAAATTCCATCCTCTTCCCCCACTTATCTGTAGTATTAGGAGACTGATAGTGGCACTGTGTTGCCCTGCACCCTCGCCCTATATCAGCCAGGCCCCTTGTCCCCTAACTGCTTTGAAGTGAACAGTTTAAAGCAATTAGGCCCTAGAAGGCAAAGGGGGAAGATGTGGCTCAAGACAGCACTGATCTCCTTTTCCTGCTCAGAAGAGAAAGAGAAGAATGAAAATGTTCCACAGAAACAGCAAAAAGTGGAGACAGCCAGGGGGATAATGATTTCACTGGACCAAATTGTATTGTTGGCATGACATAACTGTGTTTCAGCACAAACCTGTGTTGGGAGTCCTTGTTTTTCAATGTAAGTAAACACAATCCATCCAATATTCAAAAAGTTAGCCGGCAGGTGAGCAGGCCAAAAATGGTACTTAAGTGGTTATAACTGCGAAAGGCAGACAAGGCAGGCAAAAGATAACCAGCTATTTGTGGAGACTGGCTTTCTCAAGCCACCCAAGATGGGAGGCGTGATGGGGTGTGTCAGGGGCGTGTTTACAAGTCTAGTGGATAAAGCTGATATTTGGTATGGCATGTCCAGGCAGCATCTGATGTATGAGAAACTATATTTAGGGCTGCTTTTTCACTAGTTATCCCATTTCTGGGTTTGAATATCTGGTCCAAATTGTAGCAGTTAAAATCGGCAATAGGTATTTGAAGCTGTTATAAATGATATTCTAATGGTTTTCACTGACTTTAATTTTATTTTGTACTTTCTAGCATTATGCCTCTTTCTCAGTAAAGTTTCAGAGTGCTATTAATTTGGTGGGTTATAGTAGGCATCTGGGGATGAGATGGGGGGTCGGGCACATGAGGAATGTTGTGGCTGAGGCTTGCTGGCTTATTACTGTTGACGTGTTGTATTTCATTATTGTGTAACTATTGTTTTTAATAGGCATTGGGTTATAATGCCAGTAAAAAGTTATAGGGAAAAATCTCCATTTTAGACAAACTGGTTTTCTCTGATAACCTACCATTTTTAACATTCCTGTTTTTCAATTTTAGCTTGCTATATTTGATATACCCAGCATGCATTATCAGCCATGCCTTTGCCCTAGTGGCATTAAAACCAGCTACACCAGATGGCAAGGGTGGTGGAGCGGCGGTGAGAGAGGAGACAGCAGCTAACTGTGGCATACCTCTGCAAACAGCCTCAAGGAGAACCTCCAACACAGGTCCAAGGACAAGCCCCAACACAGCCCCAGTGTCAGACATAGGTTGTAGAAAATTGATATCACTTGCCTTCAGTGAAATACAGGTTAAGAGGCTTACAGCTGCCAACTAGGCCTCTAAAATCATAAACTATGTCTAACCCAGAATTTCACAGAATTGCAGCAACACAGAATTGTGACAGCTTGTAGGGCAAGTGAAACTTGGCAAGGGTGCAAAGGATAGCAGAACTGATGTAGAAATGACAGCTGGACAAGGCCAAGACGAGGACCTGCGGTCAGAGATATTTTGCAAAAGGTAGATTTACAGTTAACCAGGTGCAGGAAAACAGAACTATGAAAGGTGCTGACCGAGACTTGAGGGACAGGAATTGTCATGATGGTCAAAACTAATGATTGCTAAATAGATTTACTAATTGTGAGCCGAAACTGCCAGTAATGTAGAAGATAGAACAAAGGGGTCTAAAACACTGAAAGCTAGAGCAGTCTTGTGGAGATCTCAGTAACTGTGACACCGGTTTGTATCACTGACTGACTTATCTATGAGAAATGAAGAGACTCATGTCCTTTGATTGCGCTTACAAATGATTTTGTAATAACTGCCTTGGTGAGTATTAATAAAACTTGTGAGCTGATTTCTCATACCTGCAGTTTCCTTCGATTATTGTCTTCTATATTGCTCAGAGTGTGTGCACCACTCTGGGGAGAGAAGGAAAAAATATACAAGGTACAAGGCCCACAGGGTGTATAGGCTCATTGAGTTACCTCCAGTTCACAGAGAAAGAGGCATTTCAGAGACCAGATTCAATAGTGCCATCACTGCTGACCTCGAGTTCTTGAGAAATGATTCCATACCCAGGGCAACCATGCCTTGCCAGTTGCTATGAGGGTCACCATAGCCCTGTCCTATCTGGCTACTGGCAGTTTCTAGCACATTGTTGGGATTAGCACAGGCATCACACGGTCTGCCACCTGTCATTGTATAGTTGGGAGATTTTGACCATGACATCTTATGGAGTAGAGAGTACATTTTTTTTTGAAGGCAGGAAAGGTACCAAAGTACCCATGCATAAGGGCTCAAAAAAAGCCCTAGCTGTGCCCCACAGAACTTTACCCTGTTGAGAATCGCTACAATGTTCCATTGTCTATGTTCTCCATGCTAGGTGATAGGGGCTACCCGCTGAAAAGGTGACTGCTAACAGCTGTGCAGCATCCTCAGACACCCCAAGAGGAGCTCTGCAATGCTGCCCACCAGAGCACATGCTCTATAATAGAGCACAACTTTGGCCTGCATAAACACAGATTTCATTGCCTGGGTAGGACAGGTGGTGACCTCCTGTACAGCCCTGAAAATGTCTGTCATATTTGCAGCTTGCTGCATCTTACACAACAGCCACCTAACAGGGAATAGCTTTGACAGAACAGGAGGTCACTGAAGACCATGACAGAGGTGCCACCTTCCACCATGATCAACCAGCAGCCATCGGGAGACCAGCATCCACTGCTGCAGCTAAAGCAGCCTGGCAGAGATTGATACAAGAGGCATTTTAGGTGAAAAGGTGAGCAAATTTATTAACATAGGTAGTGTGAACAAAAAGTGTGGAGAATTAACATAAGACAGGAGGATGAATAAAAATGACAGGAAATAAAACAGTGCACCCTCCTCCTCAACACCACCCCCCACCACCACATGCTGTGACCCACCCCTTCTCTACCTCCCTGTCGTATGCCACCCCCTCCACCTCTACCCAACTAATGGCCCCTCTTCCCCCTCTTGTGCCCCCCATTCCCCAAAGGTCTTTTGTGGTCATGTGCTGTTGCTGAGGTGCTGCCTCAGAGGCTTCTCCTCATCCTTTTCCTCTTAAACCTCCCTTCCTCCTTCTTGCTGTGATGCAGGTGTTGGGTGGCTCAGGGGTGTCATCAGATATATGGTCCATGGGAGCTGCTGGCAGCATTGCAGGAGCTGCAGGCTGCCTCCTCAACATCTCCCTCAGAGAGGCGACAATTGAAGCCTGAGAACTTGCCAGTCTCTCAAGAGTGTGACCTATACCCTCCAGAACATATGCTGGTGCTGCTGAGATCCACTTTGGAGTTCCAGATTCTCCTTTGATGTGGAAATGTCCCTCACCATCTGCCTTGTCAGTTAGAGCATCTACATTTGCTCCTGCCAGATCTGCCCTGCATCCACTGCTTCAACTTCTACAACTTCTGGGAAGGGCATTTCCAGGAGTACTGGCTCTGGTAGGCAGTTCTCTGGCTGTGCCCCTGGGACAGATGCCTAACCTTGTTTCCTCTGTCACACAGCATTCTGAAGGCACATTGCATAGTTATACATAAACCTGTAAAAATTAATTAGCTGACTAGCTTGGTGAAATTATCAGTTGCAACCCAGAAGGCAGGCATGCTATACGGTACTGTAACTGAATCTAATCACCTTAATATTGAATCTATATTGACATCTATATTAATATTGATATAATAATGAAAAAATGTGGAGGAAAATAATTCAGTTTCTTATCAGTATGACCTTACCTAATGTTACTGAATTCTTGCCATCACAAGTCTAACAAACCTCCTCCTCCTCCTTTATTATATCTCAAATTTGCTTTTCACTTTTTCTTTTAGATTTTTTCAGAAAAATTATGTATTCATTAGGTATTTTTTCAATGTCTTTAATCTTTAGTAAATAACTCTCAATTACAGTGGTAACTTAGCTTTTGTTGGCAAGGTACTGAGAAGAAACTAACAGGCTCATTTTTGAAACAGAAAAATGTCTAAAAAGTGGCATAAAGTGGCATTTGGACGTTTTTCTCACAAACATGTCCAAATCAGTATTTTCAAAACCCATTTTTTCGATGTTTTTCTATGAAGTCGGACAGAAGTACGTCCAAATCTCAAGGGGGCATATCAGGGGCGTGTTTAGGCGTGGACATGGGCGTTCCTAAGACTTCGATGTTTTTTAGCCAAAATGGAACAAAACAAAAACGTCCAGGACTAAAACTAAGACATTTTGAGCTAGACCTGTTTTTAGAATGAATAATGCACAAAAAGGTGTCCTAAATAACCATATGACCACTGGAGGAAATCAGGGATGACCTCCCCTTATTCCCCCAGTGGTCACTAACCCCCTCCCACCCCTCAAAAAATGTGATGAAAAACATTACTTGCCAGCCTCAGATCTTATATTCAGATCCATTAGAACAGCATGCAGGTCCCTGGAGTAGTCTAGTGTTGGGTGCAGTGCACTGCAGACAGGGGATCCAGGCTCCTACCTCCCCCTACCTGTTACACTTGTGGAGGAAACTGTGAGCCCTCCAAAACTCACCAGAAACCCACTGTACCCACATATAGGTACCTCCTTCACCTGTAAGGGCTATGGCAGTGGTGTACAGTTGGGAGTAGTGGGTTTTGGGTGGGTTTTGGGAGGGCTCAGCACCATAGGCGCTCGGTATAAGAGGCTTGGGGAGGCTAAGCCTCCCCAGCCAGAAGTGCAGCAAGGGCGGGGCGGACCACCCCGGGTGCAGCTCGTGAGGGGGGTGCTGCCTTGAACATCTCCCTCCCTCCCCCCCGACTGGTGTGTGCGGACCGTGCAATCTTTACCTCCTTCCCCGTTCCCCGACTAGTGCGGTATTGCTCTCCCCCTCCACTCCTGTCATGTCATCTTTCAACTTCGAGGCTTCCTTTCGGTAGCAGCATCAGCATCAGCAATGATGTAAGCGCTGCTTTCAGCCTGCCCCAGAAGCCTTCTCTGGACAGCGTCCCTCCTATGCGGGAAGCTGTACAGAGAGTGCTTCCAGGGCAGGCTGAAAGCAGCACTTACATCATTGCTGATGCTGCTGCTGCTACCGGAAGGAAGCCTCAAAGTTGAAAGACGTGACAGGAGCGGAGGGGGAGAGTGATACCGCACTAGTCCGGGGGGGGGGGGGGGGGGGGAAGCGATGCCAGCCAGCTGCCAGACCAAAGGGAAAGGGGGGGGGGGTGGAAGGAAAGCAATGGCTGGGCATGGGAATGGGAAAAGGGGGATTGAGAAAGGAGTGAGAGTGATGGAAGCAAGAAGGGGAGGGAAGAGAAAGGTTGGATGCATGAGGGAGAGGAGAGATGCATGAGGACGCTGGAGGAGAGAGAGAGAGAAAGTGGAAAAGTGCAGGGGAGAGCCAGGGACATGCAAAAGAGCAGGGGAGAGCCATAGAGAGAGATGAGGAGAGAAAGAGGGGACATGGAAGAGAGCAGGGGAGAGCCAGAGAGAGATGGGAAGAGAAAGAGGGGACATGGAAGAGAGCAGGGGAGAGCCAGAGAGAGATGGGGAGAGAAAGAGGGGACATGGAAGAGAGCAGGGGAGAGCCAGAGAGAGATGGGGAGAGAAAGAGGGGACATGGAAGAGAGCAGGGGAGAGCCAGAGAGAGATGGGGAGAAAAAAAGGGGAAATGGAAAAGAGCAGGAGAGAGCCAGAGAGAAGATGATGGATGGAAGAGGGGTACAGAGAGAGAGAGAGAGAGAGAGAGAGAGAGAGATTAGTGGAAAGATGGGGAGAGAAAGAGGGGGCATGGGCAGGAGAGAGAGAGAAGCTGCTAAGGAGAAACTGGGGGAGACCCTAGCTGTCAGACGGAGAAATGCTGAATGAAAGGAGGGAGAAAGAGGGAAAATGCTGAAAGGAGGGGGCAGAAAGAGGGAAGACACTGGACGTAAGGGTAGGGAGGGAAAGAGGAAAGACACTGGAAGGATGGGGATAGAGAGGACATGCTGAATGGAAAAGGGTCGAGAGAGAGAACTGTTTAGAAGGAAGGGGAGATAGAGAGAGACAATGAATGGAAGGAGAGGGAGACAATAGACGGAAGGATTGGGAGAGGGTAATGGGTAGAAGGATGGAGAGAGAAAGAGGGATGACACTGGATGGAAGGGTAGAAGAGAAAGAGGGAAGGTGCTGGACATGGATGGATGGAGGGGAGGGAAGAGAGGAGAAATCTGGACATGGATGGAGTGGAGGGCAGGGAAGAGAGGAGAAATGTTGGACAAGGATGGAGGGAAGGAAAGACAAAGGAAGGAGATGCACACGGATGGAGTGGAAGGGAGAGAGGAGAAATGCTGGACATGGATGGAGAGGAGAGAAGACAGAGGAAGTACCATTGCCCCATGTAAGCCGCATTGAGCCTGCCATGAGTGGGAAAGCGCGGGGTACAAATGTAATAAAAAAAAAAGTACATGCACATGGATGGAGGGGAGGGGAGAAATGCTGGATATGGATGGCTGGGAAATTACTGAATTTAAGGGCTAGATTGGAACACTTTGAGGGCAGATGCTGAAACTGGAGAAAGGATATGGACAGGGCTACAGATGGTAGATAGGACGCATAAGTACACAGGAGGATGGTGGACATGTTGAGAGAAAAAATATCAAATGGAAAGAAGACACTGGGCCAAAGCGAATAGAAAAACTAAATGATCAGACAACAAAGGTAGAATATGTCAGCTTTTGGAAATGTGCATCTGTGGTATTTTGCATGTAAGTTTCAATTTTTCTAGTATTGCTGCATGCTGAGTCTGACATCTTGAGGTAACTTTCCAGTTTTGCCTTCATATCTGTTGTGTCATGTGTTTTTCATGTGTAATCAAGGTGCAGTATTCTACTAGTGTGTAGTATTTACAGCCCTTTTTGAGGTTTTTTTTGTTTCACTAGGTTGTGTACTGGTGTTTTAGAGCCCGGTGTAATTACAGTGCTGCCTTTCCACGCATAAGGTTGTAGCTCGTCCTGTCCTTGGAATTAGTGCTGTTATGGTTTGCTAAGGTTATGAGTGTGTTTTTGCACAAGTTTGTGTATAGTGTTTTGCAGTGGAGAGATTGTGTATTGGCCTTACTGAGGTGGCACCAAAACATCAGAAAGGGTTTTAGAGCCTAAATCATGACACACTACCTCTTGAAGGATCTACATATAGTCATTAATAAAAGGAGCTCATTGTGAACACTATCCACCCTAAAAGGGTGTTTTGTGGCTCTACATGAGAATTGTGATATTATGATCCCTTGTTTCATATTGTTGACGGTCTGCATTTTCCATATGGGTGGTATATTGGTGTATTAGGGTCTGCCTAGTGTTATGGTACAGTAAGGTTCTGAGTATGTTTTTGCACAAATTTGTGCATAGTGTTTTACAGTTGAGTGATTGTGGTTAGTATATGCTTTGAGCAACCACTTTATTCTTTGACATATGATACATATCTAATATCTAAATTTAATAAAAGGTATTTTACTATTTTATTTTTACTTACTTTTTCTGTGTTAATTGTGGCTATAAGCTCCGCCCCTGGCCACTAAACAATGGTTGTATGTGTGTGCTGGGGGGTGGGGGTGGGAGGGGTGATGGAAAATGTGAAGGTATTGCTATCCTCTGCCTGCTCATTCTGGTTCTGCTCCCTGTCCTCTGTCCCCTGTAGCATCCCATGGGAACTGGGCCATTCCCTGGGAAAGACTGGATTTTGTAGCTCTTCCCATGCTGCAGAATCATGGGAGACTGTGGTCCAGTTTAATACAAGAACTAGGAGCATTTCATGAAACTGCTAAATAGCAGATGTAAAACAAATAAAATTCTTCACACAATATAGAGTTAAATTGCAGAACTAATTGCCACAGGATGCTTTGGAGGAAAAGAATATAAATGAGTTCAAAAAGGGATTAGAATTAACTTTGGAAGATAGAGCTTTCTCAGTTCATTTAACATAACAGTAATGGGACATTGCCCCTGGTTCAGTGCATTCCTAAATCATCATTTAGGCCCCATTAATTATATACTTCCCGTAAGAAGTTTGCTTGCAATTGTCAAGACAGAATAAAGGGTTGATCCAGGTGGACAACCCTTATACTGTTTTGGTTTTATAGTGCACCTTTTTTATTTGGAAACTCAGAACATGTTCACAAATCTTTGTAGTTTGTTACCGGTATGTAGAAGAAAGCATTAAAATGGTCAACATTTTGACAAACCCAGTGGATAGATTTCACTCATAGAGTTTGCTGGAACAAATCAAAGCAATGCTATGAGGGTACTTTTATGAGTGTTAAATGAAAAGTAATGATTGTACCAACATAATTCATCAACAGATGGCAGCATTGATGCTCTACACATGTTCACTTGTTCAATGAAACCTCTTCCTTTCCTTCAGTTAGCAAGAAGTATGTGTGAAGAGGTTGTTTTGCTATTGCTTGTGAAATGGAAGCATGCAGTGAGCACATGGTGTGGTTTAAGCAACGTTCTGTGGTAGAATTTCTGACTGTTGAAGGAGACCTTCCAGTTGAAATTCAGGTTGTTTATTGGGATGACTGTGTTGATGTGAATACTGTGTGTTGCTGGGCCAAGAAAATGTAAAGATTGTGGACTGGGGAGGTCTGATTTATGTAATCAGAAATGAAGTGGATAGCCTGTGACATCAATGCACGAGGTTCATACTAGAAAAGTAGATGAACTCGTAAAAGGCAATCAGAGGATCACTCAAAGGGAAATTGACACACTTGGCGTGTGACAGTGAATTATATAAATGGAGGGACATTTTCAATCAGAGATTCTATCATGGCACATTGCTTAAATCGTACAGAGTTCTCACTGTTTGCTTCCATTTTACAAACATTAGAACGGCCTTTTCACACACACTTGTCGCCAACTGAGGTGAAAGAAGAGGTTTCAAAGAGCAAGTGAACACATGTAGTGCATCACTGCTACCGTCTGTTGAATTATGGAGGTGGAGGCTTCATTTAACCATTGTACATTTCATGTTTTTTTTTCATTTGCCAATAACAGTGCATCCATTCAAACCGTTGCACATGCACAAATCATGTATTCATGACCCACTGCACAGTTATGCACTATTGGGGAAAGTGTATATCTAGCCCAGTATCCTGTTTCCATTAGTGGCCAATAAAAAGCCATCATTTTATTCACATTTATGGGGGGGGGGGGGGGGGGGGGGGTCAGTGACTACAGGGGGGATATTGGGGGGGGGCACCCCTGATTCCCTCCAGTGGTCATCTGGTCATTTAGAACAACTTTTTGTACCTTTATTTGTTCTGAAAACAGATCTAGACCAAAACATCTTAGTTTTAGTCCTGGACGTTTTGGTTTTGTTCCATTATGGCTGTAAAACGTCCAAGTGTTAGGCACATTCTAATCCTGCCTTGGAAACACCCCCGACACACCCCCTTGTGATTTGGAAGCACTAGGGCTGCCAAGAGACCCAACCAGATCCAGGACAGGACCGTACCACTGCCCCTCACCAAGTGGGCCTGGGCTGCTGCCGCCGCCCCCACTCAGGCCACACCGCAGCACCTTCCACACTCAGACCTCTGCCTCATGCCCTCTTACCTTCCTGTCTCAGGGGGTCTTTGCACCAGGGTCGCCGAGAGACCCAGCCAGGCCCAGGGCAGGACCAGACCACCGCCCCCCCCAACCTGGTCATGGGCCGCTGCTGCCATCCCTCCCCCACTCAGGCCGCACTGCACCACCCCCCACACTCAGACCTCTGCTGCCCGTCCCCTTACCTTCCTGTCTCAGGGGGTCTTTTACTAAAGCTTAGCTTGTGTTATATATTGAAGGGCCCATTTTATTCCTATGGGCCCTGCTGCAAATAACTTGAGCTCATCTTTAGCAAGAGACCCCCTCAGTGACTGCTGCTGTCCTCTCCTGCTCCTTTGTGCTGGGAGTTGGGACTCAGATGATTGCATTAATGTGATATTGCATTATACAATCATCCGGGTCCCGGGCAGCACGCAGCAAGAGCAGGAGAGACAGACCCGGAAGCAGGCAGGCATGAAGAAGCTTGCCCGTGCTGTACCTGGGCCCAGGGAATTTTGCCCCCCCTCTGCCCCCTGACATCCCTGGGATGCACTGCAGATGAATTGCATAGATAAGACTGCAAAATGGGTTTTGAGATTACATCCAAATTGGGCTTTTTGACACTTTTTGGAAGTTTTTCTCTTTTGAAAATGAGCTCCATAAGCACCTATGTGACTTTATAAAATACTATAATATCTAGACTGAAGCTGCAGATGTTTATGCTTGCTGGGGAGCAGTTGTAAATGCGCATAGACTGGGTGAGTCTATAACTTGGCATGTGCAGTTACACATTCACTTTAAGCAAAGGAATGAGTGGGTGGGCGGGTAGGTGGGTAGGCAGCTCTCCTTCTTGCCCTCTTGGGCAAAAGAGCGATCATTTCCTGCACATGGGGCTTTTAAGACCCTGGTTCACATTCCTCCTATCCTATCAGGGAGCCTGGCTTTGATGCAAAAGCTGCTTTACGGCCAACAGGCTTCCCCATCGCTTAGCAAGTGGTTAGAGCACTGGTCTTGCAATCCAGAGGTGGCTGGTTCAAATCCCGCTGCTGCTCCTTGTGATCTTGGGCAAGTCACTTAACCCTCTATTGCCTCAGGTACAAACTTAGATTGTGAGCCCTCCTGGGACAGAGAAATATCCAGAGTACCTGAATGTAAGTCACCTTGAGCTACTACTGAAAATGGTATGAGCAAAATCTAAATAAATAAATAAATAACCACCACTGCCAGGGTGTGGGGTCACGGGTGCACGGCGCCATGTTAATGTTGGCTCTATGCACTTCGGCCCTCCGCCTCATTTCTTTCCTGGTCTGTGACTCCTAATGTGAAACCTTGCATTACGTAGCTATAGTTCAGGTTCCTCTTTCCCACATGCATCACTTTGCATTTGCTCACATTAAACGTCATCTGCCATTTGGATGCCCAGTCTCCCAGTCTTTTAAGGTCCTTTTGTACTTTTTCACAATTCTCTTGTGATTTAACAACTTTGAATAACCTTGTGTCGTCAGCATATTTTATTTACCTCACTAGTTACTCCCATCTTTAGATTTATAAATATGTTAAAAAGCAGCAGTCCCAGCACAGATCCCTAGGGAACCCACTATCTACCCTTCTCCATTGAGAATACTGACCATTTAACCCCACTCTCTGTTTTCTATCTTTTAACCAATTTTTAATTCACAATAGAACACTACCTCCTATCCCATGACTCTCCAATTTCCTCTGGAGCCTTTTGAAAATCCAGATACACAATATTGACTGGTTCACCTTTATCCACGTTTGTTCACCCCTTCAAAAAAATGTAATAGATTGGTGAGGCAAGATTTCCCTTCACTAAATCAATGTTGGCTTTGTCTCATTAATCCATGCTTTTGAATATGCTCTGTAATTTTGTTCTTTATAATAGTCTGTACCATTTTGCCCTGCACAGACATCAGGCTCACCAGTCTATAATCTCCCGGATCACTTCTGGTACCTTTTCAAAAAAATTGGTGTTACATTGGCCACCCTCCAATCTTCTGGTACCATGCTTGATTTAAAGATAAATTACATATTACTAACAATAGATCTGCAAGTTCATGTTTCAATTCTACCAGTCTCTCGCTACAACACGTTAAGTCCAGATTCTAGTGCACTTTAGTAAAAGGGCCCCTGTATGACTACAAAACTGGCATAAGTACACTAGGTGCTAATCTGGGGCCACTTTGGATTTTAATGAGCTGAAGGAGAGCACAAGGCCAAGACACTGCTGACCAGAGCGTGTCAATGACCTCCATCCCCACCAGCCCACCTTCAAACTTCATTGGGGGATATCAAGGTTGTGAGCATTTCCAAATTATTCTCAGTTGTCTATTTGCGAAATGCCTTGTCCTTCAAGCATATGGTTCTTCCCTCCATCCATTTTAACCTTTCTGTCCTGAGCATGGGTGTCAGGTTCTCAGGTTCAGAGCCCGCGGGGCCGGGCTCTGGAGCAAACGTGAGCCCTTGGGCTGCTGCCGAGGAGCGACAGCAGCAGGCAAAACCCACCAACCAACACTGGGTAAGCACACCAGCAGGGACTGCAGGCACTGCCCAGCGAACCGGAACACCTGGACTGGAATCCCCCGGACTGGAGGACACAGGACTGGAACACTGGACTGCAATCCCTCGGACTGGAACACACACCGGACCGGAACACACTGGACTGGAGCACACCAGACGAACACACACCGGACCGGAACACACTGGACTGGTCCCCCGGACTGGAGGACACAGGACTGGAACATGGGACTGGAGCACACTGGACTGGTCCACACAGCTTCACCTGCACTTAGCTACTAAGCCCCCGAGAAGTTGAGCTCCTGGGTTCGAGTAGCCGACAGGACTTACTGGATACCGGATGACATAGGGACCAGGACTGGAAACAGAAGTGCTCCTAAACCTAAACTGATCTACTTGCTCCCAAGCCCTAAACCAGCAGGAGTGTTCCTAACAGTAAACTGACAAAAGGACTTCCTAAGCCCTATACTAAACAGGAGCTCCTAAGCCCTGCTCAAGAAAGGGACTTCCTAAGCCCTAAACTAACAGAGCAGGGAACTAAACACAAAGCTAACACAGGTGCTACTAAGCACCAAGCTACAAGCAGAGCTTTACACTAATAAGCTAAACACAGAACTAACCAGCTACCTAAGCACTGCTCTAGCAAGCTAGATACAACTAACAAGGTGCTTCCTAAGCACTACTCTGGCAAGCAACCAGAAGAGCTCCTAGCACTAAAAGGGAAGACAGGGGAGCCACAAGGAAAAAACAGGGAAGCTAACACATAAGCCAAAAGTGCTTCTAAAGCACCAAACACCAACAGCAAAGACTGCAATGCTCCTAATAGCACAAACACCAGAAGTACTTCTAACAGCAAACTCTGCAGTGTTCCTAACAACACCAAACCCTGAAGTACTTCTATCAACAACAGAGCTTCCAAAGCCCTACACACAGCAATGCTACCAAAACCAAGAGGGAACAGAAGGGAACCAAAAGGGAAAAGCAGGAAAGCTAAACACACTGCACTAACACTAACCTGGCCCTTAGCAAAAGCAAGCAGGGAAACTAGACACAACGTCAGAAGTGCACACTGCACCACCCTACCTACAGCAAACACCACTGTTGCAAAGGCCCTGAAGGAAACTACTACTACTACTACTACTATTTAGCATTTCTATAGCGCTACAAGGCATACGCAGCGCTGCACAAACATAGAAGAAAGACAGTCCCTGCTCAAAGAGCTTACAATCTAATAGACAAGAAATAAAGTAAGCAAATCAAATCAATTAATGTGTACAGGAAGGAGGAGAGGAGGGTAGGTGGAGGCGAGTGGTTACAAGTCAAAAGCAATGTTAAAGAGGTGGGCTTTCAGTCTAGATTTAAAGGTGGCCAAGGATGGGGCAAGACGTAGGAAACAAGACCACTTCCTTATCAAGGCCCTCCCTGATGATGTCACACTCCCTAGACCTAGGCAAAAGCACACTGACCCAGAGAGGCCCAACCCACACCAATGCAAAACCGTGAAACACTTGAAGCAAGTACACCCAAAGAGAGTTAGAGCAACTCAGGCAACACACACACAGCTGTAGTGAAGTGAGACAATTAACCCCATGCTGCTGGAAGCTGCCAGCACAGAGAGACAGAGCCAGCTCAGAAAGGAAAGAGAAAAGAAACAGAAGCCAGCTAAGAAGCTGACCCCCAGGAAAGAGGTAAGTTTGAGAGGGGTTCAGACCCCAATCATAACAATGGGTAGAGAGACAAAGTAGAACCCCCCCCCCTCCTCCAATCCCCTTAAAGCAATGGGGTCTGCCCCAGAGGTTTTTGGGGGCCACCATTGGTCGCTGGGCTTTGCATTGAAGAATGCTGACTTAAGTGCTACAACGTGTAACTCCAAGGTGGGTGTAAACATTTGAGGAGCATGGATGGACCATGGGCGTGGTGCCAAGTAACAGATGTAAGTTATGAAATACTATTAGTTATGAGCACTTAGGAATGACCATTTACACCTGCCATTAACAGGACGTAAAGTGTTGCATTACTATTCAATAACACCTATGGCTGACGTAAGTGCTCACTCCTAATTGCATGCATATATATCTGGTTATGCTAGGATGCTTTAAGGGAAAGTAGGCACCTAATTTCCTTGGCAATATAGACTCCTATCAGGTGCCTATATAAGGGTGTACAGTTATAGAATTAACCCTATGATGTGTAGTAGAGTAGCACTGAAGGCAGGAATTCAGAAGCTGAAGTTAAAAAGCAAGATGTACTGCCACTAGGATGGTATAGATAGAAATTATCTTTGCACAATTGTTCTAATTAGCATCCCTCTGCAGATCTAATTATTCAGTCTATATTTTTGTAAGAATTTGATGAACTTGTAACAGTTTTCTTAAAGACCAATTTCTAAGCTTTAAATTGCTCCATTTGCAAGTGGAATCATTAACAATGGATATCTCAGCTGCACATAATCTGTCATTTCTGCACAAATTTCCCACAAAATTAGATCTAAATAAGCATCCTTAATTTTCATGCAAATTCTTACCATTTCCCATCACTGCCTCATATGCAACATTTTCCTTTAAATATGCCATGTATTTTTGCACCTCTAATTTCTTCTGTTCTTCAATGATAAATATTCTCTTCCACAAATTCCCCAGAGATGGAGCTGCATAGCAGATCTAGAAATATATTATCCAGTGTTGCTCAAAATACTACAGTCTTCGAAGAGCATGAGTAAATGGTTGACTTTAAGGGCTCTGTTTACAAAGGCGGGCTAGCATTTTTAGTGCACACTAACCGTGTAGGTGCCCATAATATTCCAAAGGGCATCTACATGGTTCACATTAATTTTTAGCATATGCTAAAAATGCTAGCATGCCTTTGTAAACATGGCCATATGTTTGAAATGGAAATCCCTACTGTACTGATTATGGAATGGATGTAAACACTGTTTTGTTTGCTTCATTTGGGCAAGAGGTTTTGTTTGCAGTTTCTCCTGCTTCTTTTTTTTTTTTTTTTGTAGAATTGTTCTGTTCAAAAGTAGCAGGAAATTTAAATCCTTGAGTAAAAGATGTGGTCTGCCCAAGCTATGCAAGCAAAGTTGATTTTTAAAGTTGTTAATGCTTTTAGAACTACAGGCCAACATGGGGCAAAAATTCATTATGTAACACTTATGAAAGCATTTTAAAGCAGGGCTTTTTTTGAGGGGGTACTGAGTACCAGCACTTTTTCCATTGTCTGCTAAAATTGACCCATGGACCCCACGTTTTAACAAAAGAGCTCAGGCTCTACACACCAATTCTGTCTTGTCATAGATTCTGTGACTGGTTTCAGGGTGCCTGGCTATTGTGGGATGAGTCCAGGGGTGTGCTGGTAAATTTTTAACAACAGGCTCTTTCTCCGGAACATAGCCAGCTCTGCAGTTGGAAGGGCCAGGGGTGGCCGAGGGGGGGAGGGGGAGCAACACTTGCCTCTCTCTCCTTCCTCCCTTCGTGTGGGCACACTAGGCATACCTTTGCTGGCAGCCAATAAATGGATTGCCACCACTCCCAACATCTTGCTCTGAGCAGCATGCTGAAACTTCTCACACATGCTGGAGAAGTCCCAGCCTGCTGCTCAGAGCTGGAAACAAGGAGCGGGGAGCAGCAGCAGTCTATTTACTTGGCTGGCAGGGCTCAGCATCCCCACGAGCAAAGTAAAAGAGAATTCAGCAGGGGGTCCAAGCCCACATTTTGGGAGCCAGTTGTTAAAGTAGCCATGGAGGGCTCCACTTTAACAACCGGCTCCCAAAATTCTTAAAAACTTAACAACCGGCTCTTGCGAGCCTCTGAGAGCCTGCTCCAGCACACCACTGGATGAGTCTCAAGTGATCACCCTACACTTGAAGGTTGGCCTGGCATTTGAGTACCGGCACCTTTTTTGCTAGAAAAATCACACTGCTTTAAAGTATAAGATGCCTGCATCTACTAAACTTGGGGATGGTAATTTTCAAAATTCCTTTACTTGAACAAATAACTCTTATCTGTCAGTGTTCCACCTCCGCTTATACCCTATGCTGTCTATTAAGATATTTTAATGTGTTTGTGTTGACACTGTAAATAGCATACTATGCCATGTGTACTGTCATTTAAATATTTTCTTCCGCTATAATTGTCTATTACCTATGACTGGATTATCCTTGCTGTACACCACCTTCAAAAAGGCAGTAAATAAATCCAAATAAATAGGCTGCCTGTTAAACTGCTTTTTTGCTTTACTTTTGTAGACCATGAATGAGTGAGTTTGTAAAGACTTTCCGTTTCAATGCCCACTTTGAATGGTGTAGCTGTATTTTGTTGGATCAACCGATTATATGAGAGGCTAAGGCTTGTGAACACATTGTGTTTACTCACGTTGAAAAGCAAGGACCTATGATGCAGGCACTTGCTCATTCATGGTCGGGTCTACGATGAAATTAAGGCTCCGGGAGGAAGTGGCACCCAACTACAGGAGAGAGCAGGTGCGAAGTGGCACCTACTTGCATTGCAAGAGGACTCCTGGGCCCAGAGGAGTGCCAAGTGGAGAACAGCTCAGTCTGCCTTGTGACTGGGAAGATTAAAGCACAGCTGCTCCTGGGACTAGTGAGAGAGCAGGAGGGAAATGCACTTACCCACTTGGCAAGAGGACTTCTGGGTCCAAAGGAGTGCCCGGTGGAGAGCAGTGCAGTTGGCCCTGTGATATCATTTGTAAGGGCTAAGGGCCGACTGGAACACCCCTTTGAAGTCTCTTCAAAGCCCAAGAGGAGCCCAGAGCCAAGGGAGTATCTCCTTTTATGAAGGTACTGTGTTATGGTGCTCTTATTATTTACTATGGGGAAGAGGAAAAGAGTAAGGAGACCTTTGTCCAAAGCTGCTTTAAAGTCCACAGGGCCAATGAGACATGTGAGATCATGGTGGGTTGACTCCCCAGCAATCTCTTTCTCTACACCTCTCGTGGGTGTTTCCATTAAGCTCAGGGGACTGACCTACCCCACCCACACCTATGCCTTCTTTGAGTCCGGAGGTGTTAATGGATACCTTGGAACATTGCCCAAACTCTCTGAATGAAGATATTTCCGACCGGAGTCTGCCTCTACCTCACCACCAAATGAGTCTCCCTGGTCACAGCACAGCCAGTGCTGTGGAAAGAGTTGTCATCTTTAGAGAAATTAATCCCTCCTGAGGAAGTGACTTTGGTTGATGTGTGGAAGAATTTTTTTAAAACGCCAATTTCTCAGTTATGTGAATTTTCATTTCAAATAGTAATTAGTGTTGCTAACATTGAGGCTAAGATGGCTAAAATGGAGGAGTGTTTGAATGCCTTAGAAACTAAGGAGTCCTTTTACTAAGTAAGGTGCGCTAAATAAGACACCCATAGGAATATAATGGGAGTCTTATCATTCATTGCATGCTAATTGTTAGTGCACCTTAGCAAAAGGAGCCCTAAATTTGATAATTTACAGGTTGTCGGCTTCTCAGGGATTACAAATAGCCTGGTTCTTTATAGGCAAGGTGTAAGAATATTGAATTTTCTTGTATGGCTTTTTAAATTATTATTATTATTATTATTATTATTATCATCTGAGATTCTGTTTTGGAAACATCTCAAACAAGTATTGTTAATTTCTGAATCTGGCAATATTCTGATTGTTAATGTATACCTAAGAACTTGAAAAAGGTTTCCCAGCAGGAAGGCAAGCCTGATTTATAGGTTCTGTTGAACCATTATTTTGACACAATTTCTTGAAACATCACAGAATAATTTCTCAGAACAAGCCACCCTTTTTTTTTTAATCTGAAAAGGATAAGGTAACAGTATTAAGGTCTTATTATCTGTTTTGTGGTGGAAAGTTACAAATGTTTCCTGATGTGGCTTGTGCCAAAGTTATATAGAAAACAATTTCTTCATTTGAAACCATGTATGCTTGCATTAGGGGCAAATGTTGTTTTTTTTTTTTAAGTCTCCCTGCAAGTGCTTCATAAAAACTTACAATTCTAGTCATACTTTTTTTTTTTAATTCATCTCAATTAGAATGGTCTTTGATAGACAAAGAAGTTAAATGATTTCTTCTTGTTTTAATTACAGAGATTGTCAGGAGGGGAGTTAGTTCGGCACCTAACCTCTACACCTCTACCCAGGAAATCTAGACTGCCCCAACTTGACATTTCGTTCTTTAGATTGTAAGCTCCTTTGAGCAGGGACCGTCCTTCTTTGTTTATTTTGTACAGCGCTGCGTAACCCTAGTAGCGCTCTAGAAATGTTAAGTAGTAGTAGTAGTAACTGTATATCTGCTTGAATTGCCTCTTTTTTTTCTTCTTTACTTTATGATTTGTACTCTAGTTTACTCTGTAATGTGGACTTGTATTTTTCTTTATTGCATTTGAGTTTATGCAATTTTGAGAATTCTAATTTAAAAAAAAAGTTAAATTAAGTGCCAAAAGTAATGCAGTGTTTATGGTAAAGGCAATGGTGCCAAGACTTATAGAAATGATAAGTAGTAGTAGTAGTTATGCCATGTCTATGGTAAGTGTAACTGTTGGTAGCTAAGGAGGAATACATCAAACAATAGGACCTTAAGTTGTGCTATTTGGCCCTTAACATGAATTATTTTATTTTATATTTATTTATTTATTTGGGCATTTGTTATACAGTTAAAAATTCAGGGGTAGCAAGTGTTGTGGGACCAACGAAATGATTGATCTCAGAGGATCTAAGTGAACAACAAGGCCTATAGGGGGCATCATAGAATAGTAAGCATTATGGGACAGGAGAAGAATCTTATAACAAATCCTATAACTGACAGGAAGTCTCTGTTGCTCATGTAAGAGAGGAGAAACATGATCATATTTCTTAGCATTCTACAAGATTTTAACGACAGCATTTTGAACAAGCTGTAACTGATGAATTTGTTAAGAAGGTAATCCTATTAGTAAAGAATTCCAGTAATCCCTTAGGACCAGTGCATGAATAAGAGCCTTCTTCTCAAGGAATTGTCTCAGAGATTGGATTTTTCTGAGGGATAAAAACATGTTATTGATCACAAAGTCTAAGCATAGAATCAAAAGTCTCTCCCAGAGAGCTGATTGAATCTGATAAATGTAAATAAACTCCATCAAGAAAGGGTTGGTAAGACAGTAGTATATCTCTTCCAGAATGCCAAATAGCTTCACATTTAGTAGGATTCAAGAAAAGTTTATTCCTGAACCAACAGCATTGCTCATTTAAACCAGCAGTAACAATGGTTGAAAAGAGGTCCTAAGTATCATGAAATACTAAAAGTTGGGTATCATTATTGCAGATAAATGGCGAAAATCACAGCTGTTGAGCAAGAGTGGCAAATGGAGACAAAAAGAGATTATAGAGATAGGGGGCAATGATTGAACCCTAGGGGACTCTGCATGAAAGTGCAAAGGAACATGCCAAAGTATCATCAAAAAACAGATTAAAAATGACAGAAAATTACAAACAAAATGGCCCTAACACTGCTTGAAATAAAATACTGCAGTGATATTTAAGTCACCATGGGTTAGGCAGTAATGAAATGGCAAAGAAGCTGAATTGCCACATTCTGCAACGTTTGGAGTCCTTTCAGCAAGGAGCATGCAATGCCAGCTTACATAACATTACAATAATCGAGCCTAGAGATGAAAAGGGAAAGAAGAATTGCATGAAAATGGTCATGATTGAAAAAGTGTCTAATAGCCCATAATTGTAGAAAGAGAAGGAACTAGACTTATACAAGCTAGACACCTGTGAGGCAAAAGAGGTTGAATCCAAGATGACTCCTAGGTATCAAACTCTCGACTGGAACAATGGAATTTCCAAAAAGGTGAATAGAAATATTAGGCTATGCAAGGGAGCCAGTAAGCCAACATGCCATTGTCTTTTCCCTATCTAAGACCAGCCTGTGCTGAAAAAGCCACTTGGCTACTGCATCTAAGCAGTTCTGAATAGGGCCAAGAGAGGGATCAGTAGGGTCAGTGGGATAAATAAGGAGAATGTCATTGGCAAACAAGGGCGCCCTTACCAATGCAAACCCTATGCCAGGTCAGAGCTGGCATCAGGGTGTCATCCTGTAACAGCCCATTACTGCAGGCAGATCCGGCGATGGGAATTTTCTTTATCGTTCTTAACTCAGCTACAGAAAAGGATATCTAATAGATGGTTCTGTATAAACACAACCAGTTTCATGTCATATTGTGGAATTTTATATCTTGTCACGTAACCTTAAAAAAAAAAAAGAGTCAGTGCTAGTGTGCTAAGCCTATGCCCTGCATATGGAGGGGGCCCCTGAGTGTTTTCGAACCAGAAAAAACAAAAACATCTTTCAGGTAAAACAGTCCAGTGGCCTGCGCAGAGCACCGAAGTAACTGCACAACTTGGATCTAGACTTGTATGTGGAAGGGCAGTAGCTTTTGCTCTCCTCCCTGCCGGCACACAAAAGCTGTGCTTGATGCACAACTCTTGAGCACATGTGACAGGCACCATACTCCCTTGAACTCCCTAATGCTCAACGCTAACAGCATACCCTTATTTGCATATCATTAGCACTGAACACTAGGGAGTTGTTCTGCTGTGATGTTCTGTTGTATTTTGCCAGAGCTTTGAGCATTGGAGCCTAGGTGTTCGATGTTACCTTCCTTGACTTCAAATTCCTTACACGATTGATCAGAATCAGTAGGCTGGTAGGGTGGTGCACTGGAAAATTTTCATTTTGCTTCACATCGTTTCTGTAGCTTCTAGTGTTCTCTTTGTTTTCAGTGCAGACTAAGCACATGGCATGTGCTATGTAGGAATAATGCACAGTAAAGATTAGCGCATGCTAAATAAAAATAGTGTGTGCTCTTGATGAGACATTGAAAATTTTTCAGAGACTTTGATATCATTCCACTTAGAAACAAAATAAGATAAATTCCCTGTCATTATATCTGTACAACTTCTGAGGCTGGTCAATGATCCTGTGCAGATGCTACTCATATTTGAGCAGGAGAGTGCAATTTTGGCTATCATTGTCACTCCTCGTTAATGCTGTGTTCTCTATTGAATGTTTCTGTCTCCACTGACTCTGCCATTTTGCTCCTTCATCATGTTAACAGTGGAAATAGGAATAGGTTGCACTGGAACCTCTTGTACCTTCTCACTCTCTAGCTGTTATCCCCTCAGAAAAAAAATTCTTGTACTTCCTTCATTGCCATATCTACCTCTGGATTTTAGTGACATGGTAGAATGCATTTATTTAAAGAGATCAGTAGTTAGGATTTTTTTTAAATGCTACAGATACATTTAAGACCAGCCATTTTTCTCACAGAGCACAGTGATGGTGCAGTGCACTAGGGGATAGAGGTAATAAAGGTCACCCTGGAAAATCTGTTACTTTTTGAAGCAATCATATTGGTGTCCCTGAACAAGGTTTTGAAGGAGGTGATACTCCATCTACGTCATAGTGCCAAAGAAAGACGGAACCTTCCAGCTTATCCTGGTCTTGAAGACAGTCAACTTGTGTCTGCAAGTTCCTTACTTCTTGATGGAGACACTGCAGTCCTCTAATGATTCAGTGCAGAAGGGGGAATTTTTGTCTTCTCTGAATCTTTCTTCTACATACCAATCACACAGGACTATCAGATATTTCAGTTCTAAGTAGGCACTGCCCTTTTCTCTTACCATGGCCCCTAGAACATTTTCCAAGGTAATGGTGGTGGCAGTGGCACTCAAGCAGAAGGGCATAAACGCACAATAATAGCTGGAGTACTGGCTAGTTGGACTTTGTCTCCTGGGTATTGGCTCACATGACACCACTTCAGGAGCACTGTTGTCTAGGTGATCCCCCAGGTTTGAGTAGTTCAAGACCTTCCTTTCTCTTCTCCCTTGCATCAGGAATGAATTCCAGTGATAGTTGGAACTGGAGAACCTTGCTAGAGAAGTAGATCTAGAACCTCCTGCATGGATCATGCTGACAACTGATGTAAGCTGACAGAGTGAGTAGCCCACTTTCAGGGTCAAATGGTGCATGGCAAGTGGTCAGCTGTAGAGTCCAGGTGGTTGATAAATAGGCTGGAGACCAGATCCATCTGACTAGGTGAGATTCCCATCATGGACCTAATGGCATCTGCCAGACAGGAGGCGAGAACTCAGGACCTGTGGGATGGATACCTTAGTATAGCCATGGCCTCATGATTGGTTCCTCTGTTTTTACCCTGGCTGATGATGGGCCAGGTTATTCAATAGTCCCATCCAAAGGAGCTGCAGTGGAATTGAACCCAGGTTGCCAGGATCAAAGCCCACTGCACTAACCATTAGACTACTCTTCCACTCTCTTTGATGGCAGTTGTGATGATACTGAAGGTTTAAAAGAGATCTAAGTTCATGTCTGGTGTACTTTTCAGGTTTGGTGTAGGATGAAATCACCTTGTCCTGGAGGTGTTCAATCTCAGGAATGTCAGCCTTTCTTTAGGCAGAGGTAGACAAGTGGCTCACTCTGTCACTAACCTGGATGTTCAAAAAGAGTTCAATCTCATGATACAGGAGCCCAGTGCAGGGTAGGGCATGGCCATGCGTCTAGATGTGGCCAAGATCCTAAAGGGGATGATTCATGTATGTCCCTATGAAAAAGGCTATCCTCTCATGGAATATGGTTTTGTGGGCATTGTCTTTGGTATAGTTTGAACCACGGTGCCATTCAAGAATTTGACCTTGAAAATAATGTTCTTAGTTGCAATGTGTTCTGTGTGAAGCTGCAGGAGCTGCAGACACTTTCAGGGAGCCATCTATGTTCTTTACTTTGAAGGGGGAAAGAGAAATGGGACTTGACATACTGCCTTTCTGTGGTATTTTGCAACTACAATCAAAGTGGTTTACATATATACAGGTACTTATTTTGTACCTGGGGCAATGGAGGGTTAAGTGACTTGCCCACAGTCACAAGGCGCTGCAGTGGGAATTGAACCCAGTTCCCCAGGATCAAAGTCCCCTGCACTAACCACTAGGCTAATCCTCCGCTGTGACAATTGTGAGTGACAATTGGGTCTATCACATCCTTTTTGCCTAAGGTGGCTTCTTTGTTTTACTTGAAACATGGGGTGGTCTTCCCACATTTCACAGGTCAGCCAAAGCAGAAAAGAAAGCAAATAAGTTTTCAGTTCTCTTTTAAACTCAGACATGTTTCTGATCTTTCTTAACCTTGAAGCCAATTTGTTCCAAAGCAAAGGACCCACGATGTAAAAAATAGAATGTCTAAATTCTTCCAATCTTACTATATGGAAAGAAGGAACATCCAGTAACTCCTGATCGGCTGATCTTAATGACTGACTTGGCTGATATATATGAAGTCTGGATATTAACATCTTAGAAGCTTGTCCAGTTATCATTTTAAAGACAATATAAATAATCTTGAATTGAATTTTGTGTTCAATAGGGAGACAGTGCAAACCCTTCAAAACTGGAGTGATGTGTTCGTACCTATTTGGATCTGCAGGGGTTTTAGTCACATAGGGGCACTTTTACTAAAGAGGATTAAGCCCTAATGCTCACTTTCCATGTGTAAAACAGGCCACTGTAAAATGTGTTAAATCATTTTACAATATTTTGCCTCTTTATGTGTGCTAAGGGCCAAATTCCACATAAGGCACCTCAAAAATTGGTGCCAAAAACCACACGCTTAGCGTGATTCTATAAAATGTGCCTAGTTAGGCATAGTTTATATAATACACTTACATTCTTGTGCCTAAAATTAAGGTGCATCCATTTAGGCCACCTAAAGCCAGGCCTAAATACTTGCGCCTAAGTTAGGCAGAGACAGGGTGTATTCTATGACAGTGCACATACTTTTTAGAAATGCCCGTCCATGCCCATGCCCATACCCACTTTTCAGCTGTGCTCAGCACTTTATAGAAAACACCCAGAAAGTTCTGCGTGTAAATTCTAGTTATTGGTAATTAATACCACTAATTGGGTGTCAAGTGCCAATTATCAGTGCTGATTGGCTTGTTACTCAAGTTGTGTACACAATTTGGCCGTGTGGCCAAATTAACACGCACAACTTACGGTATCATACATAGAATTTTGGGGTAAATGTACATTAACTATTTGGCACACACTGAAACCGAGGATGAGAGAAAGTACATTTGTCCCTGAGGCAGTGCTAGGTAACTTGCCAAGTCGGGCATTTGTTTGAACCTCTTATGTGTTGTCCAATAAATCTACAGTTTGGAATAATTCCTTGTTCAGGTTTGCTTTCTTCTCGCTGGTCTGGCATTTGTGAACCAGCTGCCTTTTTACAATTTAGGATATATTCAAAGACACAGCCTTAAAAATAGATTTTTGCCCTTAGTAGAAAAGATTGGAGCTACAACTTCTGCATTCCACAATATATTGAAATAATTTTCAGGAGCATCATGGAAAAGATGCAGAACAGACAGTGTAAAATTTTTTTTCTACGGAAGAAAATGAACTGTCATATTTCATTTAAGGGAAAAAAATGCTTTCCCCAAACTCTGATGTTGGTCTTTCAAATGTATATTGAAAGTTGCATTCAGAAAAAACATACTATTGGGGGTATGATTTCTACAGCAAAATAAAACCATTGTCTTTCAGTAGCATCAGTACCTTCCTGCTACATGTGCGCTCCATTTTCAACTCCATGTGAAGCTGTTGGAGAGTCAGTGCATAGACACTGCAGAATGATTTCTATAAGTATTTCTATTATATATTCTTTCAGGAGAAAATCATAATGTCATTACTTGGCAGAATTCCAATAACATTGATATATCCAAAGCTAATAAAGCACAAGTAAGGGTCTAACAAGGTTAGTACTAGTTAGGGAAATTTATTCAGTGAAATCGCCATGCTGTTTCTTCAACGTATACAATAGCTGGATAGATGATGGGCAGCTAGGAAGTAATTCTATGAAGTGGGCACTAACACTGGTATGCCAAATACACATATAAGAGATTGTGAGATTAGAATAGTGCTAAGTGTATGTGTAATTGCACATATAGAGGGGCATTTTCGATCGGGGACTCCCATCTCTAAGGGCGCCCATCTCTGAGGACGGCACCGTGAAGGGGCGGGGCCGACCATATTTTCAAAATGAGATGGCCGGCCATCTTTCGTTTCGATAATACGGTTGGGGCCGCCCAAATGTCAGAGATGGCCGGCCTCGGTTTTCGCCCATAATGGAAACCGAGGCCGGCGATCTAAAACATGGCCAAATCCAAGGCATTTGGTCATGAAAGGGGCCAGCATTTGTAATGCACTTGTTCCCCTCACATGCCAGGACACCAACCGGGCACCCTAGGGGGCACTGCAGTGGACTTCAAAAATTGCTCCCAGATGCATACCTCCCTTACCTTAGGTGCTGAGCCCCCCAAATCCCCCTGAAAACCCACTCCCCACAATTGTACACCATTACCATAGCCCTTAGGGGTGAAGGGGGGCACCTACATGTGGATACAGTGGGGTTTGGGGGGTTTTGGAGGGCTTAACATTTACCACCACAAGTGTAACAGGTGGGGGGATGGGCCTGGGTTCACCTCCATGAAGTGCACTGCACCCACTAAATACTGCTCCAGGGACCTGCATACTGCTGTCAGGGAGCTGGGTATGACATTTGAGGCTGGCATAGAGGCTGGCAAAAATATATATATATATATATATATATATATATTTTATTTTTTTTTGGGTGGGAGGGGGTTGGTGACCACTGGGGGAGTAAGGGGAGGTCATCCCCGATTCCTTCCGGTAGTCATCTGGGCAGTTCGGGCACTTTTGTGGGACTTGGACCTAAAAAAAAGGGACCAAATAAAGCAGACCAAATTCTCGACAGGGACGCCCTTCTTTTTTCCATTATCGGCCGAGGACCACCATCTTTCCTCGGCCGATAAACACGCCCCAGTCCCGCCTTCGCTACGCCTCCGATATGCCCCCGTGAAACTTTGTTCGTCCCCGCGACGGACTGCAGTTGGGGGCGCCCAAAATTGGCTTTTGATTATACTGATTTGGTCGGTTTCAGGAGATCGCCGGCTATCTCCCGATTTGTGTCGGAAGATGGCCGGCGATCTCCTTCGAAAATAAGCTGGATAATTACATAAATGCCAAAACTGCCTAATCCAGTGATTCCCAAATTGGGTAAACTCTCTTCAGGGGTTCTGCGTCAGTCAGGGGAGGAGTGATCCTTCCTCGTTCATGCCACTTAGGGATCCTTTTACTGAGGTGTGCTGAAAAATGGCCTGCACTACTGTAGGCGCTTGTTTTGGATGTGCCCTGGTCAATTTTTCAGCGAGCGTGCCAAAAATGGACGTGTAGCAAAATAAAAATTGGCGCACGTCCATTTTGGGTGTGAGACCTTACCGCCACCCATTAACTTAGTAGTAAGGTCTCACACATTAACCGGGCGGTAACTGTTAGCACGCGTACACTGCTGATTATCGTCCAGTTAGCGCCGCGCATCTGAAAATAAAAGATATTTTCCGATGCAAGTATCGGATGTGCATAAAAAATGAAATTCCTGCCTGGGCCACGTATGCACCTACGTGGCATAGTAAAAGGGCCTCTTAGTATTAGGGGCTAAGAATGCATGCAAATGTTGATGTGTTAGCTTCTTATGCATGTAAATGACCTTTTATAAAATACCAACCAGTAGGAAAGCACGTCTGTACGTTTCATTCTGTGTACTTTCACTGTGGTGGAACTGGGGTGGAACATGGAAAGAATCCTCACTTATGCATTGTAAAATTAACGTTGACACTAACCATGGACTGGTAAAAGTGCTAGCCCCTACATGTACATGCTTTCTTTCACACCTATGTTAGGGGCCATTTTATTACATGGCAGTAAGCACAAACATGTGCTTACCGCATGCTAAAAGGCACTGCTGTGGAACGCATTCAGGCATCACACGGATTGGTGTGCACCACTCCCATGCTAAAATATAGCATGTTTGGGGGTGGAGAGTAGGCTTGCTCTGCTCAAATCGACAAATCACTATGTGCTGCCAATTAGCATGGTTTTAGCGTGGGAGCTAATGGCCATGGGCTAATTGGGAAATTAACGTGTGGCCATTAACGGGAAAATTGAAATTGTGGTAATTTTACTGTCACACTAAAAATGGCCTCAGTGTGCAGGAAACCTCAGTTTCCATTATTGGCAAAAACCGAGGGCGCCCATCTCTAAAATCGGCCTAAATGTTGGGATTTGGGTGGTCCCGGACCGCATTATTGACACGAAAGATGGGCGCTCATCTTGGTCGATTATATGGTTGGCTCCGCCCCTTCCCGGGGCCATCCCCAGAGATGGGTGCCCTTAGAGATGGGCGCCCCCGTTCGATTATGCCCCTCTATACCATCTCGTGAACAAATTACTAGACACAATGACGGTCATCACAACCAACACTGACATCCCATCTGAAATTCTGCTGGTTCCAGGTTACTAAGCCCTGTTAAGCCATTACTGTGCCTCTGCTGTGACATCACAACAGAGTGGGAAAGACTGAGTCTGACACAAAGTAGAGAACGGAGCACAGTAAGATTTGTACTAAGAATGTGCTTTTTTTTGGATCAATCAACCTTGCAGTTCAGTTTTGGATTCCAAACACTTCATTTTGGTTTATTCATCTCCATCAAAGTCAATGGGGCAAGCAAGACAAACATGCAGACAAAAGGGAAAGGGCAATGGGACTTGATATACCGCCTTTCTGAGGTTTTTTCAACTATATTCAAAGCGGTTTACATATATTCAGGTACTTATTTTGTACCAGGGGCAATGGAGGGTTAAGTGACCTGCCCAGAGTTACAAGGAGCTGCAGTGGGAATTGAACTCAGTTCCCCAGGACATAGGAGCCAACTTTTCAAAATTATTGGGGGTGCTAAGCCCAATGGAAATAACCCCTCCCTGAACACAAACAAGGAATTTTTCTCAATATTGGGGTGCTCAAGCACCCACAGTACCCACAGGATCAAAGTCCACTGCACTAACCACTAGGCTACAAAATGAAAATGGCAAAAAAAGTCCCAAAGTAGCAGTTACCCATCTTCACTCCTTCCCAGGGCATGAACACGCCATTTCCATGGTGTCCTGGACAACCCCAACAAACAGGGTAAACTGGAGAAAATATTTCTTCACTCAATGTGTAATTAAACTCTGGAATTCATTGCCAGAGAATGTGGTAAAAGCAGTTAGCTTAGTGGGGTTTAAAAAGTGTTTGGATAGTCCATAGGCCATTATTAGGATAGATTTGTGGGAAGATGCACTGTTTGTTTCTAGGATGGGAAGCATGGGATGTATTGTACTGTTTTGGGATCTTGCCAGGTGCTAATGACCTGGATTGGTCACTGCTGGAAACAGAATGCTGGGCTTGATGGACCTTCAGTCTGTCCCAGTATGGAAAACGTATGTATTTATGTAGGATAACCAAACCCAGATCCTCTGTGCTGTAAAATACAATCTGGGCCCTGAGGTTGTCCCCATAATATTTTTATTTTATTATATTCTTATTTTTAATCAAATATTGATTCAAAAACCTTTTAAAAAGTTGACTTTAAAGATAGCAATACTGTGTAAAACTATCTTCTTTTCTACTTCTCTTGTTTATTCTTCAGTTTTGTGAATATTTGTATTTAGCTTTCAACATTAAGAGCTGAAGCTTTGCCTCCTGTCTAAGACACGCACAGCATGATTGCTTTTCATTACCTTTTTTCTAAAATGCAGGCAACTTCTAGTATTCTACTGTGCTACTAAAAATCAATTAGTCTTTCTTAATTATTACTGCCACTGCCTATCATTTCCCAGAATGAAATAATTGTGTGTTAGAAATCCATTCTGCTGTTTGCTTTGCAGTGGCATCCTCTAGGGAAATTGATAGCTGGTAAATTTACATTGATAATGAAGCAAGTATTTGTCTGGGAATATGAATGTAACAGTGTCCCTCCAGCTCAACTCACTTACCAAGTCATTGAAAGTGGGACAGAGTGCTCTGGGTACTCTGAATGAAACAGCTTTTGTTTATGCACTGATGCCCTCATTTGCTAGTAAACAGAAATGCAGGAATGCTTTTGGAGAGATCAAACATAGAAACATAGAGTAACAGAGAAACATGATGGCAGATAAGGGCCAAATGGCCTATCCAGTCTGCCCATCCTCAGTAACCACTAATGTCTCCTGTTCCTAAGAAATCTCACCTGCTTGTCCCATGCTTTCTTAAATTCAGACACGGCCCTTGTCTCCACGACCTCCAACGGGAGGCTATTCTACGCATCTACCAACCTTTCTGTGAAAGAGTATTTTCTTAGGTTACTCCTGAGCATAGGCGGTTGGTGGCCCAACTGTTTGAGGAGGCTAAAGGGGTGGGGTTAGGGGTGGGGCCAGGGGCGGGGCTTGCATCCATAATTGTCTGACAACACACAGAAAAAAAATAAGTAAAAATAAAATAATCACAATTAATACCTTTTATTAAATTTAGATATTAGATATGTATCATATGTCAAAGAATAAAGTGGTTGCTCAAAGCATATACTAACCACAATTGCTCAACTGCAAAACACTATGCACAACTTTGTGCAAAAACACACTCATAACCTTATTGTACTATAAATATTACACTGGGCAGACCTAATACACCAGTATACCACCATACGGAAAATGCAGACTGTCAACAATATGAAACAAGGGATCATAATATCACAATTCTCATGTAGAGCCAAAAAACACCCTTTTAGGGTGGTTTGTGTTCACAATGAGCTCCTTTCATTAACGACCATATGTAGATCCTTCAAGAGGTAGTGTGTCATGATTTAGGCTCTACACCCTTTCTGATGTTTTGGTGCCACCTCAGTAAGGCCAACACACAATCTCTCCACTGCAAAACACTATACACAAACTTGTGAAAAAACACACTCATAACCTTACCAAACCATAACAGTACTAATTCCAAGGACAGGACGAGCTACAACCTTATGCATGGAAAGGCAGCACTGTAATTACACAGGGCTCTAAAACACCAGTACACTACCTAATGAAAAACAAAACAAAAAGGGCTGCAAATACTACACACTAGCAGAATACTGCACCTTGATCACACATGAAAAACACATGACACAACAGATATGAAGGCAAAATGCTGAACTGGAAAGCTACCTCAAGAAGTCAGACTCAGCATGCAGCAATACTAGAAAAATTGAAACTTGCATGCAAAATATCACAGATGCACAGTTCCAGTGTCACCCCTCCCTCACAGACAGTTCCAGGGCCCCCCCTCCCTCACAGGTCCAGGGTCCGTCCTCCCTCCCCCCCTCACAGACAGTTCCAGGTCCCCCCCCTTCACAGACAGTTCCAGGGTCCCCCCTCCCTCCCTCCCTCATAGACAGTTCCAGGGTCCCCCCTATCTCAAAGACAGTTCCAGGTCCTCCCTCCCTCACTCACAGACAGTTCCAGGGTCCCCCCTCCCTCAGTCAATTCCAGGGTCCCCCTCCCTCCCTCCTTCCCTCCCAGACAGTTCCAGGGTCCCCCTCTCTCAAAGACAGCTCCAGGTCCCCCCTCACAGACAGTTCCAGGGCCCCCCTCCCTCCCTCACTCACTCACAGACAGTTCCAGGGTCCCCCTCCCTCACAGACAGTTCCAGGGTCCCCTCCCTTCGAGTTCCAGGCTTCCTGCAAATTTTAAATGTCATCTATCATACCTCGTTGTTGTTAGAGCAGCAGAAAAAGCATTGCAGGCTGGGCTCCGTGCTTTAGTTGTTTTGCCTTCTCTCTGTCTCTCAGCTCTGGCCCGCCCTTGCGGAAACAGGAAATGAGGGTGGGCCAGAGCTGAGAGATAGAGAGAGAAGGCAAAACAACTAAAGCACGGAGCTCAGCCTGCAATGCTTTTTCTGCTGCTCTAACACCAACGAGGTATGATAGATGATGTTTAAAATTTGCAGGAAGCCTGGAACTCGAAGGGAGGAGGGAGGGAGGGAACGAACTTGACTTCCGGTGGGTGGAATGTTGACGGAGTCAGCGCCTATGACTGCAGGGAGGGAGTGAGAGGGATAGACGCTGCATTGAGGAGGGGGGGTGGGAGATGAGAGAGAGAGAGACACTTGGGGCTTGCGGCTGGGGAGGCTTAGCCTCCCCAAGCCTCTTATACCGGGCGCCTATGCTCCTTAGCCTATTTCCTCTTAACTTCATCCTATGCCCTCTCATTCCAGATTTGCCCTTCATTTGAAAAAGGCTCACCTACTACTACTACTATTTGACATTTATAGAGTGCTACTAGGGTTACGCAGCGCTGTACAATAAACAAAGAATGACGGTCCCTGCTCAAGGAGCTTACAATCTAGAGGACAAGACGGACAAGGAGAGCAGACAAGCAATAATTGGAGTAGACAATCAATAGGCTCACCTCCTGTACATTAATGCCATGGAGGTATTTAAACATCTCTATCATATCCCGTTTCTCCCAGAGTATAAGTCTATAAGCCTGTTCCTATATGCATTGTGACAGAGACCACTGACCAATTTAATAGCTGCCCTCTGGCATAGGCGCCCGGTGTAAGAGGCTTGGGGAGGCTAAGCCTCCCCAGCCAGAAGTCCGTCGGATTTTGATTAACAGCTCAGCTGGTTGGATTCGGACCACGACGCCGCCGACATGACACACACCACATCGGCATCAGCCCCCAGTTCCGCCCGCGGGCCCCGGGGCTCGCCGCTCGGCCCAGCATCATCTTTTTAAGACCCGCCGACGCGCGCGACCATGACGATGCCCACACACGGACGGACACACGCACCATCCTAAATTCAGCCCGCCCAGCCCCAGGCCCTCGAGTTCCGAAGTTCCGCCCGCTCGGGCTCTCACCAGCGCGCTGGTTGGTCCTGTGCTGCTGCCTTACTGCGAATCAGAAGACAAGACGGACGTGCGGCTAGCGGCTTCTTTTTCTTTCTTCGCCCCGCCCTCAGCTGGGCTCGCCCAGGTCCTCCTCAGCTCACATCAGCCTTCTTCACGCGCTGGCTCGCTCCCGTCCCGTGGTGTACTGTTCCGCATAGGCGGGAACGCGCGGGACGGCACACGTAGTAGGAGAAGAAGAAAGACAGAGATTACTCTCTGTCTGATGATCCCTCCCACTTGAATTTCAGGAGACAGAGAGGTAAGTGTTGCTCTGCTGTGCTGACTGACTGAAGGACGGTTTTTTAAAACAAAAGAAAGAAGTAAAAAAAAAATTTAAATATTTTGTTATTTCATGCAGATCTCCTTGTTTAAACATAACTTAGTTAAACAAAGAGATCTGCATGAAACTTACAAAAATAACAAAATATTTAATTTTTTTTTACTTGGGCAGTATGTTATACAAGGCTCTATGTGAACCCTTGTTTGAGCAGTAATTTCAATATTATTTGGAGCAAGTGGTAGCCATTTGTAGATAGTTTCAGTAGAATTTATGACATAAGAAATATTGCTGTTGATTTCATATCTTTTTTGAAAGGTATATCATTTCACTAGCCATGGTAATATGGCTCAGGGCATGTTCAGACTGAGCTGGAAAACCAAAAAGGAATTAAATATTTTTCTCGTTTGGAAAAAACATTCCTGTAACAGCTAGTGGATTTGGAAGCTGGTTTGAGAACAACCAAATAGGTCAAAGGGGATGAAGGAAATGCTGCATGTTGACAAGTACCATTAGAATTCTTACAATTCTTTTTTTTTTTAATCATTTATATTGGTGTATTAGGTTCTGCCCAGTGTAATATTTATGGTTCTGAGTGTATTTTTGCACAAAGTTGTGCATAGTGTTTTGCAGTTGAGTGATTGTGGTTAGAATATGCTTTGAGCAACCACTTTATTCTTTGACAAATGATACATATCTAATATCTAAATTTAATAAAAGGTATTGTGACTTTTATTTTTATTTATTTATTTTTTATGTGTGTTATCAGACAATTATGGATTTAAGCTCCACCCCTGGCCCCACCCCTAACCCCACCCCCTTTAGCCTCCCCAAACAGTTGGGCCACCGACCGCCTATGCCCTCTGGTCTGACTCCATCCTGTTTACATTTTTTTGTAGGTGCAATCTCCAGAACTGTACACAGTATTCTAAATGGGGCCTCATCAGAGACTTATAAAAGGGCACTATCACCTCTTTTTTTTCTGCTGGTTAACCCTCTCCCTGTGCACCTGAGCATCCTTCAGGCTTTGCTCGTCGCCTTTTCTACCTGATTGGACACCTTATGATCTTCAGATACAGGCACCCCAAATCCCACTCTTCTTTCATATACAGAAGCACTTCACTCCCTATATTGTACTGTTCCAAGTGCACAATCCTGCATTTTTTAGCATTACATCTTAGTTGCCAATTAATGGACCATTCTTCAAGCTTCACTAGATCCTTCCTCATGTTATCCACATCCTCTGGGGTGTCCACCCCATTACAGAGGGGTCCTTTTACATAGCAGTGGTAAAAAAAAGTGGCCTGTGGAAGTGTGGGCACATGTTTTTGGTGTGCACAGGGTCATTTTTTTCTGCGGTTGTGAAAAAAAGAGTAAATGGCTATGCGCTGAAAATAAAAGTAGCATGTCGCTATTTACTGACTGAGCCCTTATTGCCCCCCCATTGACCTAGCAGTAAGGGTTCACATGCTACTCACGTGGTAATCATGCAGCGTACGCTAATGTTGCCGTACTGCCAATTACCGCCAGGAATGCTCCCCACGGTAGAAAAAAAGTTCTACCATGGGAAACAGTGTGCGCCAACTTCGAAACTTCCACAGGACACCCACATTTTACTAAGCAGTGGTAGTGCCGGTATGGTAAGTGCTGCCCACGCGTTAGCCCTACCACTGCTTGGTAAAACGACCCCAGAGTTTGGTATCATCCACAAAGAGACAAACCACCAGAAAGTCCTTCCGCAATATCACTCACAAAGATTTTAAAAAAGAGCCGGCCCAAGGACCGATCCCTGAAGTACACCACTGATAACATCCTTTTCCTTGGAGCAAACTCCATTTACCACTACCCTCGTCTCTTTCTATTTAACCAGTTTTTAACCCAGTCAGTCACTTTAGTGCCCATACCGAGGGCCCTCAATTTATTTATCAGTTGCCTGTGTGGAACTGTGTCAAAGGCTTTGCTAAAATCCAAGTGCCCACAAAACAGCACAAAGAGGGTCCAAAGTACAGAACAAAGTCCAAATAGCAAAAAGAAGCACCAGGAGCCTTCAAAATCAAGACACAATTTCTTTAATTATATAACTTGAACTTCTGGTCTTTCCTTAATGATCCGAAACAGGCTGTGTTTCGGCGCACAGCGCCTGCGTCATGAACTAGAGTTATGAACTAGAGCAGGAAGGAATCGCCTTTGCTTGAATTCTGCTGAGTGGTCAAGAACATTTGAAATGATATTGAGCGGAACAACACATTCAACTCATCATCATCAAAGGAGTAATTTCCGTTGCTTTTTAGATGCCACAAATTAAATGACCCTTGACGCAGGCGCTGTGCGCCAAAACACGGCCTGTGTCGGGTCATTAAGAAAAGACCAGATGTTCAAGTTATATAATTAAAGAAATTGTGTCCCAAGTTTGAAGGCTCCTGGTGCTTCTTTTTGCTATTTAAAATCCAAGTACACCACATCTAGACCACCTCCCACATCCAGCTATTTGGCCACCCAGTCAAAGAAATCAATCAGATTTGTCTGACAAGTCCTGCCTCTAGTGAAGCCATGCTGCCTCGGGTCTTGCAGTCCATTTGTTCCGAGAAACATCACAATCCTCTGCTTTAGAAGAGTTTCTAGTAGTTTACTCACCCCTGAGGTCAGAATAACAGGTCTGTAATTCCCAATCTCCTCCTTACTTCCGCTCTTGTGCAGAGGGACCACATCTGCCCTTCTCCAGTCCTCTAGGACCACTTGACTCTAAAGAAGAATTGAAGAGCTCCGACAACGGAGCTTCCACATGAAGATGTCGGCATTTAGGGTAGTTTCACAATTTCCACGTGTAAGTGCCAACACTTCCGCCTGTGGTTGTTCCATTTTGCAAACCTTTGTCAATTAAGTAGTAAGGCTATTTCAGAAGTGGACAAAATTGAATTAAGGAGGAAGATCTTTTTAATCCCTCTTGGTAAAAAAGTCTTGGCTGAAACAAGTACTTGCTTTTGAGCAGATGTAAAAGCTGACATGGAACTCCCCACTCCATACATGCAAATTCCCTTTGTGAAATGGAGAATATATGTGTAGATTTTAGTCCTAACTAAGCCCTACCCAAATTCACCCTCTTGACATCTCTCTATAGTGTGGATCTTTATGTGTAAATAGAGACTTTCTAAAATTGATATTTATATGTATATACAATTCACTTATGTAAATTCTGATTTCCATAACCGCAAAAGTATCTAATAGTTTAAAGCTTCTATTAAAAGTGCCAAAATGTCACATTTGCTAAACATAGAGGTGTAGTTTCAAAGCACGTAGACTTACAAAGTTCTATAGTAACCTATGGATCTTTGTAAGTCTAAGTGATTTGAAAATGAGCCTCAAACTGAACTAAAAAGTATGGGCATATATGCAAAAAGTTGATTAAAATGGATTAAAAACTAAAGGGTCTTTTTACTAAAGTAAGTTTTTTGCAGTTGCTGCATGTTTAACAGAAAAAGAAATGCACGATAAGTGTAAAGCTTGTGCAGGGGGGCGTGTCCTGAATCTGCATTGCATTTACTGCACAGGGCACTCAGCACATAGACATTGCAGTAAATGCATTCTGGGAGCACCCATCTCCTCCCACCTGGCGCATCTGGTCCCTTCTCCTGAACCCCCCTCCTCTGCCACTGTCATGTCATCTGATCCCCTCCCTCTGGCGTCCCAGACACTGCCATGTCATCTGATCTCCTGCCCCTGACAACTGGTAAGACCTACAAGAGGGTGAAGACATGGGGTGGGAGGGTTACTTTTGCTGGGGGTGGCTTGTGACTGAGAGGTGTGGTATGGGGCAAGGGGTAGAGTCTAAAATTGGAGATGGGAGCTTTAAACAGGGGTGTGGGGCAGTGGATTGAATGATATGGCAGTGTCAGGGGTGTAGGAGGCGGGGATTAGATGATATAGCAATCTTGGGGGGGTCAGCCGAGGGGATCAGATGTGCAGGGGGAGGGGTGAGTGCTGCAACCACTTTCTGTGACACCAGTTGCACTAACGACTGCCAATAGCAAGCCTGCAAATACCACCTCTTCTTGATGTGGCAGTAAATGCAGCTGCGTTATCTATAGACATGATGGCTGGCATGTAGAAATCACCCATGTGCTAGTTGTCACAGCTGGCCACACATCTACCCATCCATGCCATGCTCAGATTCCAAGTAGTGGATGACACAATGACAATCCTCTACTCCTGCTTTGTTCCTTTGCATTTCCGTAAGAGAGGTGTTTCTGCTGTGGACATGCTCAGATCCCACCCATTCCCATTCCACTTCCATATTAAACAGCTAACATGGGAGTTTTAGCAGAAAGGTTGCCTTCTAAGTGTAAATTTGTAGAAATTCTCTATACCACTTCCTCAGATAAAAGATATCTAAAGTGTTCAAAGTTGCTCCAAAAGGTAGAGCTTTTTCTGGGCTTTAAGAAAGCATGGGACAGGCACATGAGATCTCTTAAGGAAAACAGGAGATAGTGGTTACTGAAGATGGGCAGACTGAATGGACCATTCAGCCCTTATTTACTATCATGTTTCTATGTTTCTAATGTTGCCCAGTACCTAACAAATCTAAATCCCTCATCCCTGCACCATTGTCTCAACCATGCATTGAGACTTTGGAGCTCTACCTGCCTCTTGGGTCCTGCACGTGGAACAAGGATAATTTCCGAAAATGCTACCCTGGAGGTTCTCAATTTCAGCTTTCTACCTAAGAGCCTAAATTTGGCTTCCAGAACCTTCCTCCTACATTTTCCTGTCATTGGTACTCACATATACCAAGACAGCCGTCTCCTCCCCAGCACTATCTAAAATCCTATCTAGATGATGCGTAAGGTCCGCTACTTTCATACCAGGCAGACAAGTAACCACATGATCCTGATGTCCACCAGCTACCTAGCTATCTACATGCCTAATAATCTAATCACCAACTACAACAGCTGTCCTAACCCTTCCCACCTGGTCAGAAATTCTTGGAGACATATCCTTGGTGCAAAAGGATATTACATCCCCTGGTGGGCAGGTCCTATCTACAGTTCATTTTAAAACTATTAGGAAAAGGGTTTTACACTATGGAAACTAAGCTGTGCTACAAACTACAATTAAAACTCTCTGAACTGGGGTTTCCTGTGACTATCTGCTCTTCTCTACACTGATGCTATGGTAAACTCTAGATTAGTCCCTTATTTGCTAGCCTATAGAACTGTTACAGAGACTTAGTGGAGGAGTGGCCTAGTGGTTAGGGTGGTGGACTTTGGTCCTGGTGAACTGAGTTTGATTCCCACTTCGGGCACAGGCAGCTCCTTGTGACTCTGGGCAAGTCACTTAACCCTCCATTGCCCCATGTAAGCTGCATTGAGCCTACCATGAGTGGGAAAGCATAGGGTACAAATGTAACAAAAAAAAAAAACTAAACAAATAAAGAAAACCCTATTCCTTAAACTGTCTTTGCTAAATAAGTAGAGTAACTTAAAATAAAAACACTGAGATAACCTATTTAACTCTATGTCTACCTTTCTCAAGTTTAAAAGCAATTTCCCAGCAAATAACTTACCAATGAAATTCTGTTCTGCTCTGAAAATCCTCGCAGCACCTCTTTTGGACAGAGAAGAACTGAAAGTGTGGCTTCTTATGTGCCTGTGTTGTTTTGTATCTAAACATCACTAAGTGAAACTACCAGTATAATTACCATATTTGATTGCAGCCTCCAATGAATTCTAGGGATGGGCTGTCATTTGCAATGAGATGGGAATTGTCACCCTTCTCTGTACCCTTTCTAATTCTGCTATATCTTCTTTGAGGTGAAGTGATCAGAACTGCACACAGTATTTGAGGTGCGGTCGCACCATGGAACAATACAAAGGCATTATAACGTTCTCATTTTTGTTTTCCATTCCTTTTCTAATAATTCCTAACATTCTAGTTACTTTCTTAACCACTGCTGCACACTGAGCAGAAAGTTTCAAGTTACATATCATCAACAATGATACCTGGATCCTTTTCCTAGGCAGTGATTCCTAATGTGGAACCTTGCATCACGTAGCTATAGTTTAGGTTCCTCTTTCCCACATGCATCAGTTTGTACTTGCTCACGTAAAACGTCATCTGCCATTTGGATGCCCAGTCTCCCAGTCTACTAAAGTCCTCTTGCGATTTAACAACTTTGAATAACTTTGTGTCAACAGCAAATTTAATTACCTCACTAGTTATTCCTATCTCTAGATAATTTATAAATATGTTAAAAAACAGCAGTCCCCAGACTGATCCAAGATGGCGTCACGATAGGACGTGAGAAACGTATCTGGAGAATTCGTTTATTCTTAAAACTATTTTCCTTAACAAACATGCCTAAACGGAAGGGGAAAGTTAGAGGTGCTCTCTCCCAACCCTCAACGGACCTTACCCGACGGCAACCTCCGATAACGGATTTCACGGTCCCAGTGACATCGCGGGGCATTCCGCTGCCCGGCGCAGAGAGGAGCCCGGGCCTGGAGAGTGAGGTGTCACTCAGCCCCAGAAGTCCTTGTTTGGCACGTGAGGTTGGAGGCAGTGTCGACGGAGGTCCCACCCAGAAGCCAGAGTGCAGAGCTGTGCAGCGTGGAGGGGAGAACTCCTTTGGCAATTTGGAAGTGCCTTGCCTCGAGAGAACTAAGCCTAACTTCTACCCCCAAGAGCAGCGCTGGAAGTTTTTCTTTTTCTGAGCAAACTCCTGCTGTGCGGCAAATGGTTGAAACACAGCCAGTTCCAGATCTCCAGCTGCTGCCCCTGGAGAAACCATCGACAGTGACGTTAGATTCCCTCTGGGGGGCAATGGAATCTTTACACAAGGTATGCCTGAGTTTTAAGACTTCTAATGCAAACACAATAAAAATGGATGGCTTACAATCAGAATTAGCCTCCCAGGTGGCAAGTTTGAAGCAAGTGGAACATTCCGTGATTCAATTAAAGGAACAAGAAAATAAATTACTTCAGAATGCTGATCTGGTACATAGAAAGATTGAAAATTTAGAGAATGGGGCAAGGAATTTAAATTTGAGAATTTTGAATTTTCCCTTTCTCAAGTTCACCCCTTTGAGAGATTTATTTAACAGGTTTCTTAAGGAAGTCTTCAAGTACTCAGTCGATAATTTTCCCCCAATTCAAAAAATCTATATGCTGCCCAATCGTGGTTTAATATCAAAGGAACCAGCCTTAGAGACTTTGGATGTTTCTGCTCTATTGGAACAGTCACAAGAAGATATTACATACAGATCTACTTTGCTGGTGCCCTTTGTTTTCCTTACAGACAAAGAGGCTTTATTGAGACAGTATTTAAGACAAATTTCCTCTGTTAAGTTTATGGGAGAGAATGTCCAGATTTTTCCAGATGTTTCCAGAATCACGCAAGAAAGGAGGAAGAAGTTTCTTCTTCTACGACAAGAGACAATACATTTGGGGGCTAAATTCCAGCTTAGATTCCCGTGTAAATGTGTTATATTTTTTGACAACAAGACATACCATTTTTTTGACCCAATACAGCTTAGATCTTTTTTAAATGCAAGGGCTCCTAAACCCCCTTAGGTATCTAATGCTGAACTTTGATTTATAAATAAAAAAGGTGGGAATATAAGCCAGGCTATCCAAAGAATGGAACCAAATTATCTTTAAAATAAGCAGAATTTAATCATTTTCAAACAAGTGATAATAAAACAATCACACATTAAAAATGACTCGACACAACGTTGTGTTTCGGCCGGATAGGCCTACATCAGGAGTCTTTTAATCAAGGTGAAAAATGAATTTAACACATCAAAGGAATCTCAAATCACGAATAAAAGATTCCAAGGATTATCTGGTCTGCAGACAAGACCTTTACCTTTATCAAAACTGCAGAGATTACTGCGACAGACGGTCCACTTGCGTAACGGTCTTTTTAAAGACCATTTTTAAGGTCTTGTCTACAAAATATTGAATGGAGTGGGTGAATCGCTTGTTTACTCTGTCCTAAAATACAAGGACTAGGGGGCATGCAATGAAGCTACTGATTAGTAAATTTAAAACAAATTGGAGAAAATATTTTTTTACTCAACCTGTAATTAAACTCTGGAGTTTGTTGCCTGAGAATGTGGAAAAAGCAGTTAGCTTAGCAGGATTTAAAAAATATTTTATTTGCACCCTCTAGAAGTTACCTATCTGGGCAATACTATACAAGCCAATTCTTCAGATGAACAGGTCCTACACCCCTGCAGCAGGTCAAGGTTAACAACCAAAATGATGCTTTTTCTCTAACTAGTAGCCATGTGGTTTCTGATGCATCATGGAAGCACTCACCCTACCTGAGCACCCCAACACCATTTGAAAAATCTGCAATTTCTTCACCAGCCATCGTTATGCAACACATTAGGCATTATAATAGTCAAGTGCAAAACATTAAAAGCTTGCAGTGCTATAGAATCTATTAAAAAGCCTCCACTGATTAACTAATCTTATGTAAGTGCTACACAGAACCTGGTTCACTTGCTTGTTCATCAAGAAACCAGAGTCATTTTTCTCTCCTTCCTGTCTGTACATTCTAACAAAACACTTATTTAATTTTTTTGTAACCTATAAACCATTCTGATGCCCATGGAGAAAGGGTGGTATAGCAAAATGTGAATAAACTAAACTAAACTTATCCACTTCCATCTTCCCAGCTCATAGCCTTGGGGTTAACTTTGACTCTTCTCACTTTGTCTGCATATAGCTAACAGACTATTGAAATCTGTTTCTTCTTTATATAACATCACCAAACTCTCACCCTTTTTGAACATCTCCCACTTAGACTACTGCAACCTGCTCCTCACAGATCTCCCACTGAACCATCTCTCTCTCCCCTTTAATCTAGTCAAACTTCTGCTGCAGGGTTTATCTTCCAGCAGTGCTGTTGTACTCACATAATCCTTCATCTCAACTTACTTTATTAACGTCCTATTCGTTTGTTCATACTCTTCAAACTTCTCTTACTGACCTATAAGTACTGTACATTCATTCAGCAGTTCCTCATTTGTATACCCTTTCTCAGGAGCTCCACTCATCACATAAGTCACTAATCTGTGTCCTTCTCCTTCAGCTCCAATGCCAGACTATTCTTGCACCTTGCTGCACCATATACCTGCTGTAGACTTCGAGTCAGTACATCATGGTCCCTCTCTGGTCCTTTTCAAATATAGGCTAAAAAGCTCACCTTTTTGAGACTGCTTTTAAATTTTAATCCCTTACAGTTTTTTTTCCTTTTTTTGCACTCATGTTGTTCCTAAATAAGGGGGTCTTTTACTAAAGCTTAGCTCATGTTATCTGCAGCAGGACCCATTTTATTCCTATGGGCTCTGCTGCAGATAACTCGAGCTAAGCTTTAGAAAAAGACCCCCCTAAGTTTTCATAATAAATGAAATGCCCTAATCTCTTATTTGTCCTGTCTCTTTTGAATAGATTGTAAACTCTGTGGAACAGACTGTCTCTTATGTGTATATATACAGCCCAGTGTATATTTAGTAGTACTATAGACATGATAAGTAGTAATAGAAGTATAAGTGGTCATTGAGAACAGGTACTTATGATAATCTTCAGATACAGGTAATGTACTTATATATCTATATCTGTATACTAACTTTACCCTTTTGAACTTTATCAATAAAGAGAGTAAAAGGGATGTGGATGTGAAAGAGAGAGAGAGAGTGCGGACAGTGATAAAATGCTAAAGCTTTTTATAACATCACATATTCATAGATAAGTAGATTGTTCAATATCTATTACTGCGGCAAGGTACTGTCTTCAAACCCTGTGACTTAGATTTCAGGGAGCTTAAGATAAGCACCTTGAACTATATAATTCTTGCCACTCTGAAAATGACAAAAGCCCTGTCATTTTTGGAAGTTGGTTTTCATCTGCAATGACAGGTAATCTTAAGTGACATAAACTAAACGTGTTTTGCTGTCTTCTAATGTATGGGTTTGTTGTAATTTTATTTCCATTTTATTCCAAGTCCTAGCACAAAATGAGAAGATTAAAAAATTTTAAAAAATCCTCAGAGCAATTTGGCTTTAATTACAATTCTAAGGGGTCCTTTTACTAAACCGCATTAAGTGCTAGCATGTACTTAGCCCCAGATTCTATATAGTGCACCTAGAGATTCTATAACAATACGTGTAACTTAACAAGCTTAACAAGCTAATGAGCGCTGATAATAGCACTTCAGCAATAATGAGCTCTAATTGGCACTGATTAGAATTTAGGTGCACCTGTTGCTAAGCGTATTCTGTAACGATGTGCGCCAAACCTCTAATGTGCACATGCAAAAAGGGGCATGGTTATGGGAGGGGAAATGGACATTCCATGGGCATGTGAAAATGTACATGCCTAGTTATAGAATATGGCCCAGTGTGCCTAAATCTACACGCTGGGATTTACACCACATTTTCTTTGGTGTAAATGGATGCTCGTAGATTTAGGCACTGAAATATGAACTAAGCATATTTATTCTATAATCAGCACCTAGATCTAGGCATCGATTATAGAATACACTTAGAGGGGTATAATCGAACGGGGCGGCCAGGTTTTCCTGAGGGCGTCCTTGCAGGACGTCCCCGCGAAGGGGCGGGGAAACCCATATTATCAAAACAAGATGGGCGGCCATATTTCGTTTCGATAATACGGTTGGGGACGTCCAAATCTCAACATTTAGGTCGACCTTAGAGATGGTCGAAATAAATGTTGAGATGGTCGACCTTAGAGATGGTCATTCCCGGTGTTTGGCGATAATGGAAACCGAGGACACCCATCTCAAAACCAACCAAATCCAACTCATTTGGTCGTTGGAGGAGCCAGCATTCATAGTGCACTGGTCCTCCTCACATGCCAGGACACCAACCAGGCACTGATGCACTAACTGCACGGAAAAAGCCCTTCCCTTACCGATCCCTTAGCAATTCGGAAAGGGCATGCATGAAGGAAATCACATGCAAATAAGCTGCTCACTGTTAGCTTATTTGCACATGATTTCCTCCCTAAGGAGGGGAAGCCAGTGCAGAGCAGCCAAGCGTTATGCATGACTGCTCTGTGCATGCCAAAGATGGCCAAATACTAGGACTAGGGGGCATGCAATGAAGCTACAAAGTTGTAAATTTAAAATGAATTGGAGAAAATGTTTCTTCGCACAACATGTAATTAAACTCTGGAATTCGTTGCCAGAGAATGTGGTAAAGGTGGTTAGCTTAGCAGAATTTAAAAAAGGTTTGGACGGCTTCCTAAAGGAAAAGTCCATTATTAAATTGGAGTATAAAATGTTTTGTACTTTTTGGGGATCTTGCCAGGTATTTGTGACTTGGATTGGCCACTGTTGGAAACAAGATGCTGGGCTTGATGGTCCTTTGGTATGTCCCAGTATGGCAATACTTATGTACTTGTGACCCCTAAGTGACTTGCCCAAGGCTACAAGGAGCTGCTGTGGTATTTGAACCTGGGCCATCAGTTTCCCAGCCTGTTGCTCTTAACCATTAGGCGACTCCTCCACTCCAGGGCTTGCTCTCCATTTCATATTATTGATATGGTAGCTATCATAACATGATACTTATTTGTTCTCAGTTTTTCTACTCTTCTTAAAATCTTCAGAATGTCACAAAAATGAGTTTCTGTGTCCTTCATCAATGAAAGTTAGTACCACGTTGGGCTGCTCTGAGTTCACCCAAGTTTTATAATTTGATTGGTCTTCTATTTTTGTACCTCCTTTTTATAACTTGGCCAGTGTTAGAGAACAAAAGAGAATGCCAAGGCCAGCAAGTCAAAATGCTGAATATTTTAAAAAGGTTAAAGCAATAAAGTTTATTAAAAAAAAATTTTCAAGGACACGGCAGATCTTTAAAATTCTGATGCCTTATTTTTTTAACAAGTGAAGATTATTGGTACACCAGGGAATGGTTGAGCATGAATCCTTTTTTATTAGAAACATTTTTAATGTAGTTGAGATAAACAATTTTGTTGCTGTGCTAGGTTCTTTAAATGTGCGCTGTCGTTATTATAGCTCATCTTCACAATAGACTCAGCATACATTTCTGCTATCACATGTAACAGAACACACAAGCAACCAGTCTAAATTGCCAAGTACATTATGAAAAAGGATTACAAAGTAATTGGATTCTAAATCACAATGTATAGTTGAATTTTCGATTATATTCCTAGATGGAGTAATATACTATTATTTAAGTCATTTTCCCATCAGATAATTGAATAAAAGGCATTCTATTAAGCTGATTGTGCCATTCTCCAATCTGATCTCATTCATACTCATTATGAGCTCAAATTGCACAATTTTGTTTTGGACTCTGAAATGCAAAAAATGGAAAAAAATGAATAACAATTGTCATAAAAACTATACTTGTGAGATCAAATTGATAAAAAGTAGCAAAAGATTATCTATCTATCTATCTATCTATCTATCTATCTATCTATCTATCTATCTATCTATCTATCTATCTATCTATCTATCACTGGCCATTGTTTTAAGTCAAATTGCCAGCATTAAGGTTTCTGTAAAGGTTTGGTTTGAGACACCTGCAATAATAATTAGTGGGAACTTAGACAACTATGTTTCATCAAGATATTTTTTGAAAGCCAGGTCTCTAAAGCTGTATTTCTAAATCAAAGTTCTCCCTGTGAAAGTTGGGCCACTGTTACAGCTTCTCTCTTAGGATTCCATGACTGATTCAAGTCCTTGGTCATACTTACAGTATATGCTTGGACTCTGGATGAGGAAAATCTGTGCTATGGTTTTCTTCTCTCAGTTCTCAGAGAGACCCTCTGGTAGTTAGCAGTCCCCAGATGCTCCTACCCCATTGTCAGCTTGATTCAAAAAGACGTCACTGACCCCTAGCATTAATCTTGCAGAACTACCGTTAAGGGTCAAGCTGCCAAAAGACCCCGCAAATACAATTATTTCTGAAGCTTATTTATGAAAGGTCAATATGGGGCCATTTGACCAAAAATCTGTTTTTCTTTTCCTTTTGTACTAAGGGGCCGTTTACTAAGCCGCGTAAGCATCTATGCATGCCCAACGCATGCCAAACTGGAGTTACCGCCCAGCTACCGCATGGCTTTTGCGGTAATTTCATTTTTAGCACGTGTTCGATACGCGCATCCTAAAAATAATTTTTATTTTGGACGCATTTATCAGACACGCGGCAGGTGGCATTTGATGCACGTAGGTCATTACCGCCCGGTTACTACATGAGACTTTACCACTAGGTCAATGGCTGGTGGTAAGGTCTCAGACCCAAAATGGACACAGCAATTTTCATTTTGCTGCACGTCCATTTTCGGCACAAATATATAAAGTGCATTTTTTGCAGGTGCGCTGAAAAATGATTCTGCGCACGCCCAAAACACACACCTACACTACCGCAGGCCATTTTTCAGCACACCTTAGTAAAAGGACCCCTAAATTTGAGGCCCTTTTACTAAGCTACATTAAGTAGCAAGCAGTGGAGTAGCTATGGGGGGCCACGGGGGCCTGGGCCCCCCCCAAATTGGCTCTGGGGCTCCCAGTTTGGCTGGCAGGGGTCCCCGACCCCAACTCCCGCCAGCTGAAGCATTTATCTGTCCCGCACTGGTCTCGCATTTGCCTTCTCTCCTGTTTCCAGTCACGCCATGCATGCTCTCATTTTAATGAAACTGAGCATGCTCGCGCATGCTCAGTGTCATTAAAACGCGTGTGCAGTGTATGGCGCGCTGAAAACAGGACAGGAAGCAAGTGCGAGACCAGTGCGGGACAGATAAACGCTTCAGCTGGCCCCCCACCAGCAAAGGTACCTTGTGGCTGCAGTGGGGGGGGGGGTCGGAAGCGATGGGAGAGGTGGGCTAAAATGTGCCCCCCCCCCCCCACTTTGGGCTCTGGACCCCCTTCCCGCTGAGGTCTGGTTACGCTCCTGGTAGCAAGCCCACGTTATTGTCTCCTGAGCTAAAAACAGTAGTGTGTGGTAAATATTCCACATGAACTTCCTTTTTTTTTTTTTTGAAAATTTCTTTATTGCATCATGAAGACAAATATAAACATCTGCTGCCACCTGCAGCCAGATAGGGGAGGAGGAGGGAGGGAGGGTAAAAGAGGGGAGGGGGGGATCTCAACCACAAGGGAAGGGATTAATAAGGGAGGAAACACAAAAGCACATGGGGACCAATACATATGTCTTGTAGGTCCACATGAACTTCCTAATGTGGAAGTGGGTGAGAGACGGGCATGACATGGGCAGGAAGAGGAGAGGTCAACTGTAACAGCCAGTGTGTGGTTCGGCACTGCATGCTAACTGCCACAGCTAGCTGCTGATAATTCATCTGAACTTACCACAACAGAAGAGGAGGCAGTAAATGCATCTAGACTACTGGCAGTTCAGTGGCACAGAATACAGGCAATGGAGCTGCAGTGGTGCTCCTCTTGCACATCTGATCCCCTTCCCAAAACTCCAACAGAACATCAGTGTAGTTTCTGGCAGCAGCAGGGGCTCTGCTGGGGTATCAGGAGAGGGATTGGGGATACTCAGTGTTCTTTTGGGGTGTAGAGAGGAGATTGGGATGTGCAGAAGAAGTGAACAGATTGTGTGGGGGGGAGGGGAGTATCACTCTGCAAAAGCACATTTTTATGTTTATTTCCTGAGCCTGCACCATGTTACATGCTATGGCCAAAAGCGTGGTAGCTCCACGTGATCTGCCACTGCAATGTAATACATTGGTCATATGCAAACTGCGTGCCGTGTGCGTTAAATACAGGGCAAATTAAATAGAATTATGCTAGTCAGTCACGATGGCGTCCATGAGAGGAAGTGTTGTTTGAGCACTCCTGAACTTCCACCGCGTATCGCAGAGCGGTCTTTCTTATCTCCTGATTTATGGGGAAGAGAAAGGGGAAGACCGGGGCTAAAGCCTCTTCTAGCCCCAGTAACACCCTAGCCCTGCGACAGACGATGATGGAGGCTTTTTGCGCCCAAACACACTGAGCCCACCCTCCGACCTTGGTTGGGTCTCCGGGACAGCTGGGAGACCTTAGCTTGGAGACGGCGTCTTTGAGCCCGCCTCCACAAACGGCTCCACCAAGACCCGGTGGAGGATTAACGCCAGCTCGAGAGTCACTGTCGGAACTGATAGTGACTACAGGAGGCCCAGCTGGTTTCTCTACACCAAAGATTTACCACCAGGAAGAAGTCTGAGTGAAGTTGTTCCCTCACCTTCTCCTATTCTTGCAACCCCTGCGGAGAGTCTTGGTGGACAGATGAGACCAGCCGTTGTTACACTAGAGACCCTGTGGGATGCAATTCAGGCTTTAAATTTGACATTGCTACAATCTTCTAATTTTCTTAAGGCTGAGGTAGCCGAAGTTAAACATCAACATCAAACCTTGAGCGAGAGGGTGAAAAAAGAAGAGGATAAAAGTGAGTTAAACGAACTTGAGATCAAAAAACTTCAAAGTTGTATGGGGTCAGTTGTTGTTGAAAAGGATAAGATGCAGAACAAAGTTGAATACCTAGAAAATCAATTAAGACGAAATAACCTAAGATTTTTGAACTTTCCAAAGACGCCTTTGATACTCGCAACAGAAATGCTGCGAAAATATTTTTCAAAAGTCTTAGGTATCTCTACAGATTTATTTCCTCCTATTGTGAAAGCGTACTACATTACAGGAACAAAATTACCAACTTCAGTTCCAATTCCCGATCAAAATTTAACTGAACTATTGGAAACCTCGTTGGAGGTGATTACCGAATGTACAACTTTATTGGTTACTTTCGCCTTTGAGACCGATAGGAATAATATACTGAGGCTCTACTCCAACGAGGTTTCCAATAGTTCAGTTAAATTTTGATCGGAAATTGGAACTGAAGTTGGTAATTTTGTTCCTGTAATGTAGTACGCTTTCACAATAGGAGGAAATAAATCTGTAGAGATACCTAAGACTTCTAAAAAATATTTTCGCAGCATTTCTGTTGCGGGTATCAAAGGCGTCTTTGGAAAGTTCAAAAATCTTAGGTTATTTCGTCTTAATTGATTTTCTAGGTATTCAACTTTGTTCTGCATCTTATCCTTTTCAACAACAACTGACCCCATACAACTCTGAAGTTTTTTGAGACAACATGGTTTTACCAAAGGGAAATCGTGCCAAACGAATCTCATTGAATTCTTTGATTGGGTGACAGGAGAATTGAATCAGGGACGAGGTATGGACGTAATCTACTTAGATTTCAACAAAGCTTTTGACACGGCTCCCCACAGGAGGCTCTTAAATAAACTGGATGGGCTGAAGATAGGACCCGAACATACAACTTTATTGGTTACTTTCGCCTTCGAGACCGATAGGAATAATATACTGAGGCTCTATTCCAGACATATTTCCCAGAAATTTTTCGGGTCAAGGATACAGGTTTATCCTGATTTGAGTAGATCTACACAGAGAAGGAGGAAGGAATTTCTTGGGTTAAGGTCACAGACTTTAGCTTTGGGGGGAACTTTCATTTTGAAATTCTCATGTAGATGTTTAATTTCCTTGAATTCAATTAACTATGTATTCTTTGACCCTGTTAAATTACTACAATTTATTACTGTTAAAGAAAGTGGTAATGTTGAAGCAACCTCGATTGCTCCTACAGGTAGCTGAAACCACTGATTGGGATGTGTGTTCTAACCTCTTTTTTTGTTAATTAACAGGATAAATTTTCTTTCTTGTTGTTTTCCTTATATCTTGATGTTAGAGTAGACAAATTTTAAAGGTAATTTTCCTATTAATCACTTACTAGATAATGTTTATTTTTCTTTTTTCCTGACATTTATTTTATGTAAATGTATAACTGAAATTTAATAAAGAGAAATTAAAAAAATAGAATTATAAATGAGCTATTTTTATCCATTGTGGGCATAACACTTGTGATATAATACCAAAGACCAGGATTAACACTGGAACCCATATTTTAGCCTCATCACATTAAATTTAACCAGTTGCCCGTGTTCATAAACTTTTCAAGCTGCAACTAAAAATTCACAATGCCTATATACCCCAATTCTATAATGGTTTCCAAAACTTATGTGCGCAAATTTAATAGAATAATAAGCCAATTAGTGCCAATAATTTTTTTTAACAAGCAATTATTGGCACTAATTAGATTTAATTGGAACAAATGTGTGTAAATTTTGGTGCAGGATCTGCGCCTAAAATGTACACACAGTCCAAATATGGGGGTGCAAAAATAGGAGGGTCATGGATGTTTCGGGGAGGATCAGGGGTGTGGTTTTGAGTTACGCATGTAACTACAGAATACAGGTGATCTGTGTTTAAATTTAGGCAAAGGCATTTGCACCACATTTTGGAGTGAATGGCAGTGCCTAAATTAATGCATGACCTGGAGGGGCATAATCAAACTGGGTGCCCATCTTTAAGGGCGCCCATCTCTAAGGACGTCCCAGAGAAGGGGCGGGGCATCCCGTATTATCGAAACAAGATGGGCGTCCATCTTTCGTTTCAATAATACGGTCGGGGACACCCAAATCTCAACATTTAGGTCAACCTAAATGTTGAGATCGCCGACCTTAGAGATGGGCGACCTCAGTTTTCGCCAATAATGGAAATTGAGGACCCACATCTCAAAAACGACCAAATCCAAGCCATTTGGTCGTGGGAGGAGCCAGCATTTGTAGTGCACTGGTCCCCCTCACATGCCAGGACACCAACCGGGCACCCTAGGGGGCACTGCAGTGGACTTCAAAAATTGCTCCCAGGTGCATAGCTTGTTGCTCAGCCCCCCCCCCCAAACTCCCCCAAAACCCACTTCCCACAACTGTACACCACTACCATAGCCCTTAGGGATGAAGGGGGGCATCTAGATGTGGGTACAGTGGGTTTATGGTGGGTTTTGGAGGGCTCACATTTACCACCACAAGTGTAACAGGTAGGGGGGGAATGGGCCTGGTTCCGCTTACCTGAAGTACACTGCACCCACTACAACTGCTCCAGGTACCTGTATACTGCTGTGATGGACCTGAGTATGGCATTTGAGGCTGGCAGAAAAAGTTTTTAAAGATTTTTTTAGGGTGGGAGGGGGTTAGTGACCACTGGGGGAGTCAGGGGAGGTGATCCCCGATTCCCTCCGGTGGTCATCTGGTCAGTTTGGGCATCTTTTTGAGGTTTGGTCATGAAAACAAATGGACCAAGTAAAGTCGGCCAAGTGTTCGTCAGGGACGCCCTTCTTTTTTCTATTATCAGCCAAGGATGCCCATCTCTTAACTATGCTCCCGTCCCGCCTTCGGTACGCTGCCAACACGTCCCCGGGACCTTTGGTGGTCCCCGCGACGGAAAGCAGTTAAGGATGCCCAAAATCGGCTTTCGATTATGCCGATTTGGTCGACCTTGGGAGAACGCCCCTCTCCCAATTTGTGTCGGAAGATGGGCGCCCTTCTCTTTTGAAAATAAGCAGGCTGTCTACCTAAGCGTTAATTCTATAAACCGTGTTGAATTTTAGATGCAGCTTATAGAATACAGATTAAGCGGGGTTTTCTGGCACAGATCTTTTAGGCACCATATATAAAATCTAGCCCATAATGCACTCTATTAAAGATTAATAAAATCTCTTAAGAAGAGTTGCTCAAATGGAATGAGGGCTCATCCTCTGAAGTGCAGAGAAAAGATCCTAGCAGTATTAAAGAAAATCACTCTGATGAAAGCTAATCATTCCCACTGAAGGATTAAAGATTAATCATCCACTTTACTATGAACAAATGCTAGCAACTTCAAGAAAAACCCAGATTAGGCTTTATTCAACATGATGAAAAAAAAAAAAAAAACCCCAGTAGATCCTTGGATATCCACAACAGTAACAGCAGTGTTTCGACATTGATACTGCCTGTGTCAGGGAGTATGTCCACATCAATAAGGTCATTAATACATGGAACCTGTTTCATCTATAAAATACAAAAGATATAGCACAGGTTTACATACAAAGGGTAGAGGACCCAGGGTACTTTGGAGTAAAGTGATCTTGATTGAGTAACTGATCACTCCTATGACAACCGAAACACTCTCCAAATTTGGAAACCCCAAGGCTAATATCACTCACGTCCCCTCCATAGGTTCTTTTACCAGTTACTGGAACAATTTTCTAGGCAACACCATAGCCAGAACGGCCCAATTAATATCTGGCAAATTGAAATTATCTAGCAATAGCACACTTTCTTAGCAATTTTGTGAATGTCTTCAATTACTATTTAACATTTCTAGAGCGCTGCAAAGTGTACGCAGCGCTGTACAAACACAGAAGAAAGACAGTCCCTGCTCAAAGAGCTTACAATCTAATAGACAAAAAGTAAAGCATTTAAATTTAAAATATTTAAGCAGTCAAGCACAAAAGAACAGTCACAGAAGGACTGAAGATGTTGAAGGGTGGTCAGTGTGATTAGGTGTAACTCTGGTTGGAGTAGTGGGAGAAGGTGATAGAAGAATAGAAATGGGTGAGGTAAAGTAATGAGTGGGTTGATAGGGAGGTTATATAAGACATGTCACTCTAGGGGTGGGTGGGTAGAGGGGTAAGTCTAAAGCAGGAGAAGGTATTCTCTGCAGCCTATCTGTGAGATGGAAAATGCTCTCTGAAGCTGCTGCTATAAGTTGTTAGTTTTCTCTCCCTGAAAGAGATCCAAGCCACACCCACGAAGTTCAAACTGTCAGTGGGGACGGTGAGGGGAGGAAATGGCAGTGCTTGATGAAAAAGAGAGCTCAGTTTGATAGGAGATATACTATAGGATGTCATTCTGAGGCCAGGCTAAGTCTAAAGCAGGAGAAGGTATTCTCTGCAGCCTATCTGTGAGATGGAAAATGCTCTCTGAAGCTGCTGCTATAAGTTGTTAGTTTTCTCTCCCTGAAAGAGATCCAAGCCACACCCACGAAGTTCAAACTGTCAGTGGGGAGGGTGAGGGGAGGAAATGGCAGTGCTTGATGAAAAAGAGAGCTCAGTTTGATAGGAGATATACTATAGGATGTCATTCTGAGGCCAGGCTAAGTCTAAAGCAGGAGAAGGTATTCTCTGCAGCCTATCTGTGAGATGGAAAATGCTCTCTGAAGCTGCTGCTATAAGTTGTTAGTTTTCTCTCCCTGAAAGAGATCCAAGCCACACCCATGAAGTTCAAACTGTCAGTGGGGAGGGTGAGGGGAGGAAATGGCAGTGCTTGATGAAAAAGAGAGCTCAGTTTGATAGGAGATATACTATAGGATGTCATTCTGAGGCCAGGCTAAGTCTAAAGCAGGAGAAGGTATTCTCTGCAGCCTATCTGTGAGATGGAAAATGCTCTCTGAAGCTGCTGCTATAAGTTGTTAGTTTTCTCTCCCTGAAAGAGATCCAAGCCACACCCACGAAGTTCAAAGGGGAGGAAATGGCAGTGCTTGATGAAAAAGAGAGCTCAGTTTGATAGGAGATATACTATAGGATGTCATTCTGAGGCCAGGCTAAGTCTAAAGCAGGAGAAGGTATTCTCTGCAGCCTATCTGTGAGATGGAAAATGCTCTCTGAAGCTGCTGCTATAAGTTGTTAGTTTTCTCTCCCTGAAAGAGATCCAAGCCACACCCACGAAGTTCAAACTGTCAGTGGGGAGGGTGAGGGGAGGAAATGGCAGTGCTTGATGAAAAAGAGAGCTCAGTTTGATAGGAGATATACTATAGGTTGTCATTCTGAGGCCAGGCTAAGTCTAAAGCAGGAGAAGGTATTCTCTGCAGCCTATCTGTGAGATGGAAAATGCTCTCTGAAGCTGCTGCTATAAGTTGTTAGTTTTCTCTCCCTGAAAGAGATCCAAGCCACACCCACGAAGTTCAAACTGTCAGTGGGGAGGGTGAGGGGAGGAAATGGCAGTGCTTGATGAAAAAGAGAGCTCAGTTTGATAGGAGATATACTATAGGATGTCATTCTGAGGCCAGGCTAAGTCTAAAGCAGGAGAAGGTATTCTCTGCAGCCTATCTGTGAGATGGAAAATGCTCTCTGAAGCTGCTGCTATAAGTTGTTAGTTTTCTCTCCCTGAAAGAGATCCAAGCCACACCCACGAAGTTCAAACTGTCTCTTTCAATTAATCTCTTTCAATTAATCTCTTTCAATATCTTCTGCCTGTGAAGAAGGTTCCTATATTACACTAGTATAAACAGGTGTTTCTTTTTCTTTTTCCCGATTAACCTACAATGCTTCTTTCTTCCAAGGCCCTGCAGTTCTTTTTCCTTTAATATTATTATTATTTTTTTTTAATACATAGCACCACTCTTCCTCCCTTACTTCCTACGCTGTCTTTCCTGATTAGATTATGCCCAGTATAACTCTATCCCAGTCATGGTTGTTTGTCTACCATGTCTCCATTACTGCCACTAAATACAAGTCGGCCTTTTCCACTATTGCCTCTAGACCAGGAATTTTATTTCCCATACTATTTCTATTAATTCAAAATAATTCCAGTTCATAACCCAAAGGGGTCTTTTACTAAAGATTACCTCAAGTTATCTGCAGCAGGGCCCAGAGGAATAAAATGGGACCTGCTGCAGATAACTCGAGCTAACCTTTAGTAAAAGACCCCCTAAGTAAAGTGGAAAGTTAATAAAATTCTTGTACAAAAAAAGCCACTTTGAAAAACAATCTGATCTTATTAATAGTATAACAAATTCCAGTTCAAAATCACACATTATCACAAATATGATGTATTAACTATTATTGCCACTCTTGAAACTCTTTGGCCCCATGCCATAATGAGCCAAAAATTTCTAATGACCCAAGGAAACAGTTCTGTTGCACTGATGATGTAAATTAACAACCTACTAATAATAGTCCATTACTATAATAATGATCCTCTTGTTGCTGTTAGCATAATTTCCATTTGTCACTCAGATTTTTAATCACACTGTTGTCATTAGTATGTGCAGACTCTTATGTCTTGGTCAACAAAATCTTGAAACCAATCTTTAGACCAATCATCCAAGGATTCAAACAAGTGGAAAAATACCGTCAAGGCTTTTTCTTATAAAGTCTTAATACAACATATATCTAAACTCTGCATGGTTCCGTGTTTTGCCTTACGGTGTCTTCAGGAGCCCAGACTACAATAAAAAAATATGTAATCCCCTATTAGTTTGGGATTGCTAAGAGAGTAAGTCCTTGTGGAGAGTCACTGGAGGGAGTGACTGGGATGTCCCTGGGTGGGAGGAAGCCCAACCCAAGGGGAGCAGCCTTGGAATAAAATGCAGAGAGAAGGTGCACTGAGAGGAAGAGTGACAAAGGGGGAGGAGACTAGGAGGAGATAAAGTTAAGTGTTTTCCCTGTAGAGGGGTCTTGTCTTTCTTTTGGGTCTTTTCTTTTGAGTTTTGGTTTCTTGTTTGTAGCTGTGGGGTCTTTGGTTGCCTGCAAGCCCCTGCCAAGGGACTCAAAGAAGGAGAAGAGGGATCCCATGTAAAAGAAGTAAATCCATTGGCTAAAGGAAAGGAGAGTTGCAGTAAGAAAAACAGTAACTGTGAAGGAGAGCTTTGGGTGGGCAGTGGAGCACGGGATCGGAGCCAGGGAGTGCCCATCCCATAGTCAGGGTGAGCGGATGGAAAGGTCACCCTGGGTGGAGGTTAGACCAGGAAGGTCTGAACCTGGAAACAGAGAGGAGCACAGCCTTTGGAACACTATCTTTGGAGATAGGCATGGACTGGAGTTGTACAAAGTGTAAATAATCCTGTTTCAGAGTACCTTGCAAAATATACCCTAAGGGCGGAGAATACAGGAGTTCCCTCAGGGAATATTGGAGGAACAACTTCGTCAGTGCAGCAGAACTTATTTAAAGATTGCATCAAGCGATGAAGAATTCATACAGTTGGATGTTCCTATGTTTTCAAGTTGAAGAATAAACTGTTTGAATTTAAGCTGCTGACTGCGGAGTAGTCATGTGGATTGAAAGGTGTACAGCTGCCTCCCCACAGCCATCCTATGTTTAACTGTCAGTCTTGTTTCCCACAGAGATTTGGACCTTGACTTTTTTGAGTTTCCTGGGGGAGAAGAGGGTCATCCCACCCGCTAACACTTCTTTCCCCAGGTGGAGGCATTGCACGGTAAGTGAGTGAGTTAGTGGAGGTCCGATGGAGTCTGCCCTATGCGGGGACTCCAGCCCACTTGGACCCCAGACCCAGAAGCATCTAGGCAAAGGGACATTACAAATACATAGACTTATAACAAACTTTTCTTCATATCAATTTCTACACATCAAACATATTCCCTAAATGCATTCAAAATCACTTAGGGCCCTAAGGTGCATTAGTGTTTTTAGCATGCCTACACTTAGCGCGCGCGCTAACCATGTAGGCATCTATGGGGATATTGTAGGCACGTAAATGGTTAACGCACGTTAAAAATGTTAACGCACCTATAACGCTGCTTAGTAAACAGAACCCTAAGTATATTATAAAAATATTCCTACTTCATATGCATTTCATAAAAATGGACCACCACATGGTGGAACAAACCAGCTGACAGGAACTACCTCTGCCTGCCGAATCTCTGGACCACCTCCAGATACGACATGTTTATATACTAACATTCTGTTCACAGCTGCAACCAATCTACTTCCCTATTCAATCCAAATGGTTCTACTGTTTTCCATGTATAATTATTTTTTGCTCTTTGTATAATAATTGGGAGGAAACAACTCCCCCTCTTCTTAATATCAGTTGTAACACAATACTACTACTACTTATCATTTCTATAGCGCTACTAGACGTACGCAGCACTGTACACTTGAACACGAAGAGACAGTCCCTGCTCGACAGTAATTGGTCGAACAGTGTGGCCAATATACCACTTTCCACAAGGGCACATAATACCATAAATTACTTGTTTAGAATTGCAATCAGGGTGGGGCCCTTTTACAAAGTCGCAGGAGGGCTAAAGCGCAGGTAGTGTACACCCAATTGGCACTTCCTCCGAAGTAGTGCATGTGCCTAGCAGTAATTCTCATTTTGGCATGTGCCAAATCCCACGGTAGAAAATAATTGTCTATTTTCTACTGTGAGGGCATTCCCGGCAGTAACCGGCAGTGCACCCATGTTGGCACATGCTGCATGGCTACCGCGTGCGCCAACATGGGCAATGGGTGGCAGTAAGGGCTCAGGCCATAGAAAGGAGTGCAATAATTTTAATATTAGTGCAGGCCCATTACAAAATAGCCTTTTTCACAGCCGCTATAAAAAATGGCCCAGCATGCTCCTAAAAGACACACCCACACTACCGCAGGCCACTTTTTACTGCGGCTTTATAAAAGGACCCCTGTATGATTTTAATATGAATTCCTTTTGAGGTGTGCGGAATCTGCACCTTATCTGATTCTATACACATATTGCAATATATACACTCCCCACATGAATGGTGACCAGCTCTCATGTTAAATATTGAGTGAGAAAAATTATTCTGACCACATAACTCACTTAAGTTATTACTCCTAATGTAAGCAAATCTAGGTTGTTCCCTAAATTGCAGATATAACGATAATACTGACCAATGCTGACATATAATTTTGTTAATCAAATTAGATTGATCAAAATGTGGAAGGACATAAGTCGGTCTTGAATAGCCGTGATCTCTTAAAAGATTAGATTGTTTTTCAAAGTGCTTATTTGTGTAATGATACTCTTTGCATTGGTAAACATATTTTTTTTCCAGATGTTGCCTTTTCCCCCATTTCTATACAAGTGATTAATGGTTTACTTGCCTGAGGGTTTTGTCCACCCATCCCCATTGATCTTAGTGTAAAGCCCTTCTCTGTGGGTTAGCAAGTTTGCTCTAAAAGATGCTTCCCTACTTCTTCAATAGGAGGATGCCATCTCTGCTCCTCAACCCTTGGAAAATCATCCCATAGTTCAGGAAGCCAAAATACTCTCATTGACACTATCCACATAGCCATGCATTCATCTACAGAAAATGAGCTTCTCTACATCATCTTTGACTGGGATAATTAAGATCTCCACTTGTGCACCTATCTGATTCACCGCTTCTCCTATGAAGTCACTTTTGATATGTTCAGAAGATACCTAGCTACATCATTTGTGCCAACATGGATAAGCATAAGTACATAAGTATATAAGTACATAAGTATTGCCATACTGGGACAGACCAAAGGTCCATCAAGCCCAGCATCCTGTTTCCAACAGTGGCCAATCCAAGACACAAATACCTGGCAAGATCCCCAAAAAGTACAAAACATTTTATGCTGCTTATCCCAGAAATAAGCAGTGGATTTTCCCCAAGTTCATTTTAATAGTGGTCTATGGACTTTCCTTTAGGAAGCCATCCAAACCTTTTTTAAACCCCTCTAAGCTAATCACCTTTACTACATTCTTTGGTAATGAATTCCAGAGTTTAATTAAATACTGAGTGAAGAAAAATTTTCATCGATTTGTTTTAAATGTACTACTTTGTAGCTTCATTGAATGCCCCCTAGTCCTAGTATTTTTGGAACAAGTAAACAGATGCTTCACGTCTACCCTTTCCACTCCTCTCATTATTTTATAGACCTCTATCATATCTCCCCTCAGCCGTCTTTTCTCCAAGCTGAAGAGCCCTAGCCACTTTAGCCTTTCCTCATAGGGAAATCATCCCATCCCCTTTATCATTTTTGTCACCCTTCTCTGCACCTTTTCTAATTCCACTATATCTTTTTTGAGATGCGGTGACCAGAATTGAACACAGTATTCGAGGTGCGGTTGCACCATGGAGCAATACAAAGGTATTATAATGGTGGTTAGCAGACTTGAGGAGACCTCTTCATGTTCAGTCATCTTCACTCTATAAGACCATTTTTACACATATCATATTCATTGCTGGTTTAATCATGACTTGATAATGAGTGTGACTGTTGGGCAGACTGAATGGACCATTCAGGTCTTTATCTGCCATCAGTTACTATGAAATAAATGAAATATTTTGCAATTTCACATTTCCTATACTTTTCAATTACTATATATTATCCTTACCAATTATAATACTATAATATAGTTTCTCATCCGCTGTATTATTTGCTTCTTTAAAGAGATGTTAACTGTACTTGTTTAATCCAATATGTTTAGATGTTTTATAAAGTCATTATGAAAATACTGCAGAGAACTGGTGGAGAACTGAATCCATTCAAGGGTAACAGATTGAATGAGGTTCTGGGTAGTATACATCCTAATACAAGAATTTGCATTATTGGCAAGGGCAAGTAGTCTTTCAGTAAATGATTTATTGTGTGACTGGACATGAAGCATTATAAAGTAGACAAGAATCCTATACCATCTTTATCTCCATAACAACCAGGAACAATTACAAAAGACTAGAGTAGGCACCATCAGAAAAATTTCAAACTTAGCGCATTGAGGCGAAATAGCACAGACAAATGACCTTGCTTTCTTAATAAGAAAGGGCGGTGATCCAGGGAAAGATAATCACTCCCCAAATAAGTGAAGAGTTTGCTTAAGCCAATTTTACTTACAAGAGAAAAAATGAAAATGAGCAATTACGGTCAACAGACTTACTCTATCAGAAATTCTTAGCATGAGTTGTCTAATAGTGAATTACATTTTGTTTCATATTATTACATGCTTCCTGCCTGGCTGCTCTTTTTAACTATGGCATGCTACATGCAAAAGTCAAGGGGGGTCTTTTACTAAAGCACACTCACGTTTTTGGCACATGCTATAAATGTAGGCATGCTAAACATTAGAGACGCCGATACATTCCTATGGGCGTCTCTAACATTTAGCGTGTCCACAATTTTAGAGCACGCTAAAAACATGAGTGTGCCTTAGTAAAAGACGCCCTAAGGGCCCCTTTTACTAAGCCACATAAGCGTCTACATTTGCCCAATGCACAGCAACATGAACTTACCGCCCATCTATCGCGTGGCTCTTACGGTAATTTCATTTTTGGCGCACGTCTGAAAACTATTTTTTTTCTGGTGCACATAGCGGACGCATGCCAAGTGGCATCTCATGTTATTACCGCACAAATTCTTTACCGCTAGGTCTATGGCTGGCAGTAAGGTCAGAGACCCAAAATGGACACACGGTAATTTTGATTTTGCCGTACATCCATTTTCGGGGGAAAAAAAGAGGGCTTTTTTACAGGCATGCTGAAAAATAATTCTGTGCATGCCCAAAACCCGCACCTACATTACCACAAGCCACTTTTTACCGCAGCTTAGTAAAAGGACTCCTATGTTAGCAACAGCATTAGGTGTGAGGAATCAGTTTTTCACTGGCTTTTTTTTTTTATTTGTATGAAGTCTTTATTAAACAATTGAACAGTACAGATTTGCTTCAGTTACAAAAAGAATGATAAGTATTACATAAACACATAAAGAACCAGCACACCCCTATCATACAGCTGTGACATCCTTAACCAAGCATCAGTAGACTTCAAAGGTTTATTGAACATTTTGTAATACAGTAAATCTCCCACTCGTACCCCACCCCACCACTACCTTCTTATCCACCCGCCCTCCCCCACCCAAAAAAAAAAACTTAGTAAAATAATCTTACAGACTGCAATCACTATATCATCACGTTACAGACTTCGCATAATGTTTTGAAAAATGTTTCCATATCGATTGCCATTTACTCATCTGATGTTTTCTTTCAGCTAACAACTTCTCCATCTCACACACTCAATTTACTATGCCATTTTGTAATTAGTGGGACCCCTGCCTGTTTCCAATGAGAGGCTATTACCACTCTGGCAGCCCCCAGAGCCTGCTGCACCAGGACGTGCTGAGGTTTCTTTAGGCCTGGAGGCTTTAAAGAGAAGAGGAAGAACTCAGGAGCACACGGAATCGAACACCCCACCCACTGCTGTAGCCTATTGTGAACTGACTTCTAAAAATGACTTTAAAAAAATGTTTTGACCACCAATTCATAGGGAGGGGCAGTCATTTGAATCAGCATGTCAATGACAAATCCTATGTCTTTTTAAATTGTTTTCATAATGGAACAACAGAAAATGCCCCAAATTCTGTTTTTTTCCATTGTTTTCAATAGCATACACTATTAAAGAGAGTACAAACTGGAAAAGCATAGCTGTTCTAATAATGCATGAAGCTAAATGCTTCTTAAAACCAAAGAAATAAAAGGAAACTATAAGAAAAATGAAATGACAAATTTTCCAGTGACAACTCCTATCAATCAACTCCCTGAAAGAACTCATCAGCTCCTGACCAACTATTTACCTAATAAAGTGGCTGATGTATCCAGTTGCCAAAATATTTTGTAAAACGGACTTCACTTGTTAAAAAGTACAAAAAATGCCCGCAAATGTGCAATTACACAGATTTGTTTCACTAACTGGGTGGGACTGAAACCAGAAACTCAGAGAAAATACAAGGTAGGACAAGTAATCTTAAGTGACATAAGTCAATCGTATTCTGCTGTCTTCTAATGTATGAATGTGCTGTCATTTTATTTCCATTTAACCTTCGCATTCGCACACAATCATCCTCTCAATTTTACCTCAGATAAAAAATAGACTTTACAACATTACTGGCATAAAAAGTGGCAGCAGCTTTATTAACAAATTAACGTTAAACAGTACACAAGTTCAAAGATTTACTCCAGAAATTCCATTATCAACTATACCCATAACCCACTACTCCCACCCTAAGCTAGTTGATGTCAACCTAGCCCATCAGCTCCTCGACAACAACATTGACATCAAACACCCCGTGAGGGTTGTGGTGACGCCCACCCATGCCTCCACTCAAGGCAGTATCACACTCAAGTAGCCTTCCCAAATAGCATGTCACTTAACTAGAATCATTTCAGCCCACAAACTGGGCCTACTTTTTGTTCTGATGTGACTGCCCCCACCTAAAGGTCCCCCGTTCCTCCCAACCCAGAAGAAAAACAACTCCACCTGCCCAACAAACCAGGGGTAGAAAGGGAGGGATTCACTTTAAACAAAAACACTCCCCTGCTGCACACCCATTCCCCACCACTCCCTTCACTCAACAATGAGCTCTGCCAACCAAAACGCCACCACTAATTCATGCTCCACCCCAGTCTCCCATTCAGCCAATCCCATTGCCCTGTCCCGACATTCCATCTTTAACCTTTCCCAGCAATCCGTCTCTCACCGTTCCCCCTTCATTTTCATCACTCTATTAAATTCACAACTCACACACCTACCCCCCTACCCCCACTCCTCAGCCAGTTTATACAGCCCCTGTTAAAATAGTGGGCTCTCCTTATTCCAAGTCATAGAACAAAGTCAAAAGATTTAAAAAAGATCCCTAAAGCAATTTAGCTCTCCTGTGTATGCTTCTCATTGGGTCTTTATTTCATTTGGGTGTAATAAACATAACTGCAATTCTAAGGAGTCCTTTTACTAAACCGCATTATGTGTTAATGTGTGCTTAATGTAGGAAAAAAGGCTTACCTCAAAATGTGTTAAAGCATCTTGTGGTAGTGAGCGCTAATCACATATTTTATTTTCATAATTGTTTTCAGGAGGGGTGTGTCAAGGACAGAGAATAATGTCGGGTTAACATGGGAGTGCCTTCAAAATAGGAGGTGGTAAGTGCTTCAGTGTTAAGTTTTTGCAAGTCTTGGGACCCGCAAAAAAAAACCAAAATCTTAAAATACTGGCACACTGGCTCCTTAAATATGGGCCAGAAAACAAGTCAAAGAAAAACCCAGTCTCAAAGGTCCTCCCAAGGACTTTCACTAACCACACCCTCTCCAAAAGACATTACAGGATGTGATACCCGCAAGTGAGCCTTCTCCGGAGTAGCCCCTACACGCTGGAATGCACTGCCTGAAAGACTGAGCTTAACACAAGACTATCTCTACTTCAGGAAGCAGGTGAAAGCTTGGCTCTTCAACCAGGCCTTTAATGGAAGAAGTAACTAACTTGTTAGTCTCACTCACACACACAAGGACTGACTCAGGCTGCATATACTGCAGCAAGACATGTTTATCCACTCCTACTCTAGCTGTGATAATATTTAACCATCTCTCTGACCTCATGTGCAACTTTCTTTAAATCATTCGCCTTACTTTCTAACTCTTCGTACTTTCTTACCTATCTATATGTTACATCTTTGCTTTACCCTTCACTATCAATTAAAATGCTCTATTACGTGTTGTGTTGACATTGTAAATAGTATGCCATGCCATACTTTGTATTGTTTTTGAATATTTTTACTGCTGTAATTGTCTGTTCCTCATGTTTGATCTATTTTTACTATACACCGCCTTGAGTGAATTCCTTCAAAAAGGCGGTAAATAAATCCTAATAAATAAATAATAAATAAATTACTTAAACATTAACCACCCCAATGATTTTGTCATACCTGGAAGAATTGAGCAGCCATATGCCAATGTTTATTAAGTAACTGAGTTTGAAGCCTCCAGTTTTGGATATTTCCCTTTAGTGCAGTGCTGTGTCATTGTATATTTTTAAAAAGGTGTTGGCTTAAAACAGTTTTTTGGGTTTTAAATATTAATATCAATAGCCTCATAATGGTTATTTGAAATCTACTATAATAAAACTCACCCTCAACGTTCTGAAGACAACGTTCTGAAGTCACTCAGTCACTCCCTGAAGGGTTCGTGGATTCATGGTGGTGAAGCCACAACACTGACCATGTCTCTCAGCCCCACCCTCGCATGACAGACCAATCAGAAAAAACACACTCAATGTTCTGAAACACAAAGGACCATCACAAAACCGTTCCCAGGCAACGCTAGGCAACGTAAGACGGACCTATCAGAGGAAACTACGTGGCAATAAGGGAGGAGCATTCACCAGCAGAATGGCTCATTATCTGTGCAGCACGGAGAGCACAGAACCACCGCTTGAACGAGAGAAGAATATTCCTGCTGTGGGTATGTGCAAAAATAGACCGGAAGGGGGGGGGGGGGGAAGAAATTTTTAAATGCCTAATGCCGGTACTGAAGAGTGCCGGAGGGCCTATAGCACAGACTATATTTGGGTTCGCTAGACGTGGAGTCGGTGGAGCCGGAGAACAGTGTGCCCCTCACCATCTGGGATGTGGGCGAACAGGACAAGCTGTGGCCCAGCTGGAAGGATTACCCGCAACCCAGCCAGCAGCAAATTTCCCTACTCCTTCCCTGCCTAGGAATCGCTGGAGACTGGCTGCAAAACTAACAAAACAACCGCACACCGACACACCACCTCCATCATTCGAAAGGCATCCACTCTTTCTACAACAGAAATGCAAACTAATAATACAAAACAAACAAAGAATACCTGGTTTCTCACGCGGCTGCAGGTAACTCCCTACCCCCTTCCTCTTCCCCTTTTGCTGAAGCGGCCAAGGACATGCCCAACCATCCCCAGCCTCAGGCAAGCCATCTCCCACTTCGGGGATTCCCCAAGCACCCGGAAAAAGATGGCGCTGCTTCCCGCAGCACATAAATGTTTCAGCATTCCCCTGCAGCAGGCCTGAAATGGACAGAACATACCGGATCACCCCCCGACGGCCCGAGACCGTGCTCCTCTCCCTTCTGCCAACTTAAAACAACCATCCGCGTCCTCAGGCAAGCCATCTCCCACCTCCAGGATGCCCAGAACCCCAGCCCAACGGAAAAAGACGGCGCTGCTTCCCACAGCACATTTCACTTCCAGCGTTCCCCTACAGCAGCCCTGAAACAGCCAAAAAATACCGACAGACCAAGAACGTGTTCCTCTACCTTCCGCCCATCTAAAACAACACTGCTGCCTCAGCACAACACAAAAAAAAAAAACAGGAAAAAACAATCCACCACTCAGCAAAGGCTGACCCCCCTACAACCACATTTACATTTCAACAACAGAAAGACCCCCCTCCACAAACCTCCTTGACAGACAAAACCACACACACACAATACAACAGAAACACATCCTCAAAGCCACACACCAATCCATCCCACTTTGCCAGCACAGCACAGCACATCCCCCAACCCCCACCCAAAAAACAAATAAAAAAAATGACACACATCAACAACCTGCACACACACCCCACCCTCACACACTCACACACACACACACACACACACACACACGAAAACTCTGTGACACATACACACACAAAAAAAAAGCCACATGCTAGCACCCGTTTCATTGGTTTCGGAAACGGGCCTTTTTTACTAGTGTTTGAATAATGTTGGAGGAGCAGCTATTGATTGGAATTTACTGTTTTGCAGTCTTGTCTTCTGATGAGGTGTAAGCAAAACATGGACCCATCTATTTTATCCTGGAATGATTTTAAAGCAGTGTTGCAATCAATGGTACTTAGTTGCCTAGATTATTGTAACATTCTTTATTTAGGACTGCCAAAGTATTCCTTTCAAGCGCTTCAGAATGTAATGAATTCAGCTGTGGGATTGTTAATGGGACTTTCCCATTCTGAACACATTTCTCCTTGTTCCACTTGCTGCGCGGCCATTTGGGGGGGGTGGGGGGGGAAGTCACTTACCACCACCCATTGAGAAAAATGGCAAAATTCTCTAAGGGGTTACCTTTTTTTTTTTGCCTCATCCTGTATAGATAAGAACATAAGCATTGCCATACATGGGTCAGACCAAAGGTTCATTAAGTTCATAGAGCGATATAGGATATAGATAGCATGTGTCTACTTTTAGAATTACCTCCCAAATGATTGGTTTATTCTCTGTGTCTATCTATCTATCTATCTATCTATCTATCTATCTATCTATCTATCTATCTATCTATCTATCTATATGTGACCTGTCTAGCTGATTTTAAAAAATGGGGGAGATAGGACTCAATTTTCAAGGGATCTTGGAAAGCCTCCAGAGTCTAGGTAAAGAACACAGGAAAAACATAGTTGGTGACCCTTACCTGGAGGACACACAGCTGAGTGCTTGGGAAATTCCCTATAGGCAGAACAGCCCTAATCTTTGGGGGAAGGGCAAGGCTAGTTAAAGTACAAGGGGCAGACAAAGAATGCAACAGTGGGAAATGTAGATTTGGTCCCCTTCTTCTACAGGTAAGCAGGAAGCCTTTTCAGCTACTCTAGCAACCCAAAGGTGAGGGCGGAGTTGTGAACTTTCTCAGGCATAGCTGTCTGTATAACAAGGAGTAGACAGCAGGGGCTCCTAGCTGCCTCAGAGACCCTCTCAGGCCTGAAGAAAAGGATACTAGTCCTCAGTGCATTTTTTCTAGTAAAAAAGGTGCCGGTACTCAAACGCCAGATCACCCTTCAGGGGTGTGGTGATCACTGAGGGACCTACCCCACAATAGCCAGGCCCCCTGCAACTAGTCACAGAATCTATGACAAGGCAGAATTGGTGTGTAGAGCTTGAGCTCTTTCATTAAAACTTGGGGACCATGGGTCAATTTTAGCAGGCAATAGAAAAGATGCCGGTACTCAGTACCCCCGAAAAGATGCTGGTACTCAGTACCCCCAAGTACCCCCTCAAAAAAAGCCCTGCTAATCCTGAGCCAGCAGACTAGGTTTCAGGAGAAGAGATGGAATATGAGGAGCTTGGGCAGCAAGGTGAAAGCACTGTGTAGAGTCTATGGCTTGTTTTTAATTTACTGTGTTTGTTACATAAGAAACAGCTCTGTTTTGTTTTGGGAAAGTCAGTGGTAGAACCTGTGTCGAGACCAAGACAGTGGGACCTTCCTCTTGCTTGCACTCAGTGGCGTTCCTAGGGCGGCTGACACCCGGGGCGGATCGGCGATGTGCCCCCCCCCCCGGGTGCAGCATCCCCCCCGGCGAAACGATACCTTCTCCCCCCCTGGCAAAACGACACCTCCCCCCTGGCGAAGCGACACCCCCCCCCCCCCCCCCGGGTGCATTTTTACCTGCTGGGGGGTGCTGTGCGCCTGTCGGCGTCGCTCGTTCCATGCTCCCTCTGCCCTGGAACAGGAAGTAACCTGTTCCGGGGCAGAGGGAGCACGGAACGAGCAGCACCGACAGGCGCGTGGCACCCCCCCCCAGCGGCGTGCACCCCGAGCAGACCGCACCCACCGCCCCCCCCCCCCCCAGGAACGCCACTGCTTGCACTTACTCCAGGAAGGCAAGATAAAGCCAGGGGAAAACAAATGTTTGGCAATAAAGTGTTATTTCTTTCTTTTCTGAGCTCTCCTTACAGCTGGTGTTTTCGTTTTCAAGCCTGTCAGGTTCAGGGAAGCACTAGACATATGACTATCTGAAAGGGGGAGGAGGAAAAGACCTTATTGCCCCCAGAGATTCTGAGGAAGTAGCCTGAAGTGAATTTTCTGAATGAGCTTTGGGCAGTGCTTTTTTTGTAGAAAAAAAGGTGCCGGTACTCATTATGGGTGAGGCCACCACATATGGCGCCACCCTATGATAGCCACACCCCTTATACCAGCCATGACGCATATAAACAGACATCATTGAAAATATTATACTAGTATAGAAGAAAAAAAATAACATGATTTTTTTCATTATAAATAATTTCTGTAAGCTCTTACAGCTCCAGTATACCCAGTGCAAAAATAAGACAGCAGATGTAAATTCTCAAATTGGACATATTTCAAACACTAAAATGAAAATAAAATTATTTTTTTCTACCTTTGTTGTCTGGTGACTTTGTTTTTCTATCCATATTGGTCCCAGTCTCTGATTCTTCTGCTCTCTATCTGTTCTCTTAACTCTGTTTCCAGGGCTTCCTTTCCATTTATTTCCTTACTTTCCTCCTTTCTTCTTCATTTCTTACCCTCTGTGGAATTGATTGGAGGAGGTATAACGTGGATCCAGTTTTTGCCTATTTTCTCCATCCATGTGCAGTTTTTCTCCTCTTCCCTTTCCCTCATCTCCATCCATGTGCATCTTCTTCTTTTTTCTTTCCTACCCTCCATCCATGTCCAGCACTTCTCCTCTCGCTTCCCTCCCCTGTATCCATATAAAGCAATAATTCTCTCTCCCCTCTCCTCCATCCAAGTCCAGCATTTCTCCTCTCTCCCTGCCAACCCCTCCATCCATCCATGTCCAGCAATTCTCCTCTATCTCCTACTCTCCCTCTCCATCCATTTCCAGCATTTCTCCTCTCTTCCCTGCCCTCCCATCCATGTGCATCTCCTTCCTCTCTTCCCTCCCCTCCATCCATGTCCAGCATGTCTCCTCTCTCCCCTGCCCTCCCATGTCCAGCAATTCTCCTCTGCCCCGTCCTCTCCTGCCATCCATGTCCAGCGATTCTTCTCTTCCCCCTGTCATCCATGTCCAGCAATTCTCTCTTCCCTGCCCTCTCCTCCCATCCACGTCCAGCGATTCAGCCCTGCCCACCCCTCCCATCCATGTCCAGCAATTCTCTATTCTCATCCCTGCCCTCCCTTCCCATCGATGTCCAGCAGTTTTTTCTTCCCTTCCTTGCCCTCCCCTCCCATGTCCAGCAATTCTGTTCCCTTCCCCGCCCTCCCATGCCCAGCAATTCTCTGTTCCCTCCCCTCTCAACGATGTCCAGCAATTTTCCATTCCCTGCCCTCCCCTCCCAGCGATGTCCATCAATTCTCTGTTCCCTCCCCTCCCAGCAATGCCCAGCAATTCTCAGTTCCCTGCCCTCCCCTCCCAGCGATGTCCAGCAATTCTCCGTTCCCTGCCCTCCCCTCTCCCATGTCAAGCAATTCTCGGACTCAGCAGCGCGAACGGTGCAGGCAGCGATTGAAAGAGGCTGTCAGCATCGGAGCTTCCCTCTGCAAGTCCGTCTATGCGGAAACAGGAAGTTGTAACAATGTAGGCGGGACTCGCAGAGGGGAGCTCCGATGCTGACAGCCTCTTTCAATCGCTGCCTGCACCGTTCGCGCTGCTGAGTCTTTAAAAAAAAAAGTAAGTAAGGGGACTTCAGAGTAAGTGCAGGACTCGCCGGGAGGGTCGCCGGGGGGGGGGGGGGGCAAAAAAAAGGTGCCGGTACGCCGTACCGTTGCGTACCGGCACAAAAAAAGCACTGGCTTTGGGGCTAAAGCTGTATTCAGTGTTATATTATTTCTTTATGCTGTATTTGTTTGCTGCTACTGCTGCTGCTGTGACTGGTGTGGCTAAGACTGTGCAGCTGTCTATGGATTACAAGGGGAGAGTTTCTAGCCAGTGTTTAGATCAGTGATTTGAAACTTTGCAAAGAAACTGCCCAGAAATTGTTCTCCTGTGAAATTTGAGCTACGGAAAGAAAAGGCAGTGTTTACCATCTTTCTTGAATTTAAGACTGAGACGAGTGTCACGGTTTGGAAGGCTGAGCCCTTGGGCTGCAGCCGAGTTGACACTACCTGGCCAACCCAAGGGTTAGTTAGACCACGACTGTTGGCAGGCAAATCAGCTGGGCTAGACACAGAGCGGACTGAGCTAGACTCTATCAGCCAGGTCTGAGTCAGTACAAGCTGGAGCAGAAGACAAGGCTGGAACTGGAAGCAGGGCCGGTCTTAGGCAGGGGCAGGGGTGACAGGAGCGGTCTCACAGGACCCCGCACCTCCAGGGGCGCCGCGGTGCTTCCTTCCATGCCCCACCATTCAATCATCACCTGCCTGCCCTCAGCTTTTCAATAGCCCTCCTTTCCTTCCAGCTGCCCTGCGTTTAAAAAGTCACAGCGGCGGCAGTGAAAGCAGCAATTGCGCCTCTAGCCTTCCCTTCTCTCTCAGTGTCCTGCCTTTCTCTGATACAATTTCCTGTTTCCTGGTCTGCACAGGGCCCCGCAATTGCTAAGACCGGCACTGACTGAAAGGCAGGGCTGGAACAAGGCAGGAAGCAGGGTAAGAAAAAGGCTAGAACACAGAGCAGGAGCAGGACTAGGACACACACAGGCAGGAACAAGAAAGAAACTGGTACAAGGGTGCAACGCATACTAGACAACTCTAGAAGACCTGTTGCAAAGGCCCAGAAAAGACAGTGACAATAAAGGTAATCTTGACTCAATCGTTAGGAAAGCTGGAGGACTGTAGTTCAAAGTTCATTAAACACTGGTTAATAAATCCTCGGCACGTCTTGGGGTTCCCATCAAAGCATGGTGGTGCCGAGAGTTGAGGCTGAAATACCGGGTAAGCCAGAGGTGGTACTGATGGAGTGGATCCTGGAGACAGGTTCAGACCTGGAGGGCCTGTGGCTCACATCGCAGTAAATTGAGCGCAGACCCTTTGAGCGGCACTTATTTTCCTTATGTCATTTGAATTTGTTTTGTTTTATAGTGAATATTATCATGCCTACATCTATGATTGTGTTTGATCAATAAGTTATTGTTTGGTGCAGGTATGTTTACTTAATATATTTTTACTTTTAACCATTACTTATATTGTTAACCACTCAATCTGTTTTCTTCTGTTCCATTATAAGATTCATATATCCCCATTTCGATGGTCCATTATTTTCATAGCATGCATTTTTGCATTCTCGCCTCAGTTTTTCAACCAGTTATCCTCTGTTTCACTATACAAGTGTACATGTGTAAAATCATAAGTATTCATATTTCTCCGTGTATATATTCCATTTTATAGCATGCTTTTTGCATTCTCTCCTTCTTAGTTTCTTATTTTTATGACACACATTTTATTCCTTTAAATGCACCTAAGAAGGTTATGTAGATAAAAAATGTAGCAGAACAGCTTCATGTTTGATAAAGCATCATTCAGACTATGCCAATACATTTTCTAAAGCAGAAAGGAGCACGCTCTGCTTCTAATACCATTTCTACATCAGAGTTCAAAAAGTTTGAAAGCAATGCACTTAGGATAGGGGGGATATAGATTATTCATAAATCATGATTTGTTCTTTTCTGGCATTGCTTTTTTTTTCTTTCTGAAAGTCTTTTTCCACAGTGATCTGAATTTCAAAACATTTACATTATCTCATTACAGCAAAATCATGATAGCTTAAAACAATTGGATATACAACTAACCTTAAAAATAGAATGCCATTGTTTTCTGAGGGGCCCTTTTTCTAAGCCACGTAGGCGCATATGCGCATCCTACTCATGTCAGTTATGAACTACCACCTGGCCTGGGCGGTAATTTCATTTTTTATGTGCATCCACTAAGAGGGGCATAATCGAACGAGGACGACCATCTCTAAGGGCACTCATCTGTAAGGACGGCGCTTCAAAGGGGCTGGGAAACCTGTATTATCGAAACAAGAAGGGTGTCCATCTTTCATTTCAATAATACGGTCAGGGACGTCCATATCTCAACATTTAGGTCGAATTTAGAGATGGTCGACCTAAATGTCGAGATGAGTGAACTTAGAGATGGTCGTCCCCGGTTTTCGCCCATAATGGAAACCGAGGATGCCCATCTCAAAAACGACCAAATCCAAGTCATTTGGTCATGGGAGGAGCCAGCATTCGTAGTGCACTGGTTCCCCTCAAATGCCAGGACACCAACCGGGCACCCTAGGGGGCACTGCAGTGAGCTTCATAAATTGGTCCCAAGTGCATAGCTCCCTTACCTTGGGTGCTAAGCCCCCCAAAACCCACTCCCCACAACTGTACACCACTACCATAGCCCTTATGGGTGAAGGGGGCACCTACATGTGGGTACAGAGGGTTTGTGGTGGGTTTTGGAGGGCTCAACATTTACCTCCACTAGTGTAACAGACGGGGGGGATGGGCCTGGGTCCGCCTGCCTGAGGTGCACTGCACCCACTAAAGCTGCTCCAGGGACCTGCATACTGCTGCGATGGACCTGAGCATGACATTTGAGGCTGGCGTAGAGGCTGGCAAAATAAGTTTTTTTAAGTTATTTTTTGAGGGTGGCAGGGGGTTAGTGACCACTGGGGGAGTCAGGGGAGGTCATCCCGATTCCCTCCGGTGGTCATCTGGTCAGTTCGGTCACTTTTTTGAGGCTTGGTCGTGAAAAAAATGGACTAAGTAAAGTTGGCCAAGTGCTCGTCAGGGATGCCCTTCTTTTTTAGATAATTGGCTGAGGACGCCCATCTCTTAATCACGCCCCAGTCCCGCCTTAGCTACGGTGCCGACACGCCCCCGTGAAGTTTGGTCGTCCCCGCGATGGAAAGCAATTGGGAATGCCCAAAATCGGCTTTCAATTATGCCGATTTGGGCGACCCTGAGAGAAGGACACCCATCTCCCGATTTGTGTCGAAAGAGGGGCGGCCTTCTCTTTTGATTATGCCCCTCTAAGTGTGCCAGAAATTTTCTGGTGCATGGCGCTAACCAGGTGGTAATTGGCATTGTACGTGCGTAGACCATTGCCGCCTGGTTAATGTGTGAGACCTTACCGCTAGGTCAATGGGTGACGGTAAGGTACCAAAATGGACAAGCACCAATTTTTATTTTGCTGCATGCCCATTTTTGCCCCAAAAAAGGCCTTTTTTGCAGGTGCGCTGAAAAATGGACCTGCACGCATCCAATACACGCGTCTACACCAGTGCAGGACATTTCTCGGCACACCTTAGTAAAAGGACCCCTAAACAACAAGCTCAGTTTTCAGGACCTGTTCATCTGCTGAAGTCACAGTAAAATCAGTTTATCAGAAAATCTTTATGGTCAATAGGGTGCTAGGCTTGCGAGTGTGAATCAGAATTGGTAGAAATTGTTCCTGCAGTGATTCAGTCTTGTTTTTTTTTTCTTAAGGGCTGAAGGAATTAATATATGAAAGTATATTTGCCTAACTTGAAAATGCTATAGTTTAGGCACTGTGTTTAAGAGAGCTTTAATTGTGGTGTTTGTAATCACCTTGTGAATACAAAGTAAAGTGATGCTCCCTTTAAATGTAAAGGTTAATAATTGCTCCTAGACTCATGGAATTCAATGTAGCGATGATAATTAAAGGTTGCAAATTAAAGACTGGTAATATAATAAGTTAAAATCCAGTAATGAAGGCTTGAGAAGCAAACCAGTGATAGTTGTTAAATAGAATACTACAATGATGTAGAAAGTTGGCATGTAATACCTGAGTTGCATTGATTAGTATATTTTTCTTTGTGCATTTAAACTACTTATAGATATAAATCTATACAGTTTTATTAGCAAGCAGAACACTCCAATAATATATCTATCTAACAGATAATCAGACTTAGCATTTGTTGCTTAACTAGTATGAGGGATTTTTTTTAGCGACCACTTAACATTTAAAAAGATAATATAAATTTTTCAACTGAGATAAAGACTAAGGTCTGCTTTTACAGATAAGATAACTTAAATTACAGATGTATTGAAAGGTCTCCAAACCTCATATCCATGCATGACCATGTGTTAAAAAAAAACTCACCAGAAAAGGCTGTTTTTATTTATTTGATTTGTTTTAAACTGCCTGCAAGACTTACTCACCTCCTCAACTTTTATCTACTACCTCTAATTCCCCTCTCCATCCTCAGCACCTTCCCTTTCATTCATCCCCCCCCCCCCCCCCCCCCACAGACTTTAGTCCATTTTTCTCTTACACTATACCCAGATTCCTATTACCATTTTCACCATCTCCCCAGCCCCCCTCTCAATCTCTCTCACCCTCTTCAGACTTCCTCTGCTTGTTGTCATTCACAGAAAGAAATGCTCTGGAGTTTCTGGCAGCAAACACTATTGAGCAATGATGGAGGTGGAAAATGCTTCTGAATAACAGAGGAGATACTGGTCTTAGATTCAGCTCAGGAACTGGCGTCCTTTAAATACCCTGTGGGTAATGTCATCAATGGTCACCGGGTCCTCCTTCCTCTGTTCATTGTCAATCACAGAAAGAACACTCTGGAGTACCAAGGATCAAGGAACAAGAGGCACAGATAAGCTTTAATTTGTGTGCTTCTCTCACATCGGCTCAAGCTGTACATAAATTTAACCCTAATTAAAAAGGCGCTTTATTGTGTTTCAGCTATGATTTCAGTTCAGCCCCATTATGTGATTTCTACAGGTTAACCTCACAGTCATATTGACAGCTCTGCAGTGTTTTCTGATTTTCCAGCAATAGAAGGAAGCTCAGCCCAGATGTTAACCAAACCTGTTTCATTATCACTTCTAAGCTGAATACACAAAACAACAGATGGTGAATTATAAAGTGGTAATATATACATTAAGGGGTGTGGAATGAATTCATGGAAAATTATCAGTTCGAAATTCATTTAGTTTGTGATGTCACCTTAACCCCCAAGATATGTTTGTAGTTTTCAGCATCCACAGGCCATTTATTATCTTTTGCTTTCTACAATGCAGGCAATCAAGAGCTACTGTGATTCATAGGCATGATATTACAGCAGTAAATTACAGACCATTGTTGACATTCTCATAAATTTATTGGAATTTTTTTGGTCAGGCTACAGAGGTCAATTACAGCCACTTTCCAGGTATTAAGACTGAATTATCCTCTTATAGTCTGCAAAGAAATTGCTTCAAAAATGTGAACTGTTTTACTCCAAGACAAAGAGAAAAATATAGCTCATTAATCATGCCCTGCAGACTGTCATTATTATGGATGTTGCATACTGTTGCCACAGTGGAAGTAAAATATTCTGATTTTCTGGAAAAAAAAACAATTACAAGGTACAGTAAATCACTTAAAATGTTATTGGTGGCACTCAGAAAGTAACACTATAATCATTTTCTATATACAACTAGTAGCAGTGACAGAAGTATTGGGGGAGAGGGGCAATGGGATGTAACCCAAAGTGACATTTCCATGCATCATGGCCCTTCTTTCTACCTTAAAAGTATGACAAGAAAAGTCCTAAGGGCTTTCTATGCATAAGGCACTGCTTCCCAATCTTTTCAAACCCATGATGTATCTATATTTTCAAAATGGTTGTGTGTTTTGCAGGTCTCTGTGGAACAAGCAGTGTGGACATGGGAGAGGACTATGGCCAAAAGAAAAGCTAAGGAAGATCTAAAAGACCTATCAGAGGCTTTAAGGCAGTGCTTCCCAATCTTTTTGTGCTTGTAACCACATGACCGTGGCCAAATAAAATTATATGACCCCTGAAAGTGCAGAATAATGATGTAACTATGGAGAGCCCACCTAGGTCATGAACCCGACTCACAGTTTGAGAAGCTGTGCTTTAAGGACTCAAGAGCAGGAAGAAGGATGGGGATGCTGCAGTGTGTAATGTGCATAGTGGTAAAAGTGGGCCTGTCTGTTCAGTGCATGCTACCTGTTAATTCCCGCACTCTGAAGCTCATGCTCTATCTAGGAAGGAGAGAGGCATATGTGACTACATATGTGCTCAGACAGAAAATAGCTTCTACTACTACTACTATTTAGCATTTCTATAGCGCTACAAGGCATACGCAGCGCTGCACAAAAATAGAAGAAAGACAGTCCCTGCTCAAAGAGCTTACAATCTAATAGACAAAAAAATAAATAAAGTAAGCAAATCAAATCAATTAATGTGAACGGGAAGGAAGAGAGGAGGGTAGGTGGAGGCGAGTGGTTACAAGTGGTTACGAGTCAAAAGCAATGTTAAAGAGGTGGGCTTTCAGTCTAGATTTAAAGGTGGCCAAGGATGGGGCAAGACGTAGGGGCTCAGGAAGCTTATTCCAGGCGTAGGGTGCAGCGAGACAGAAGGCGCGAAAACTGGAGTTGGCAGTAGTGGAGAAGGGAACAGATAAGAAGGATTTATCCATGGAGCGGAGTGCACGGGAAGGGGTGTAGGGAAGGACGAGTGTGGAGAGATACTGGGGAGCAGCAGAGTGAGTACATTTATAGGTTAGTAGAAGAAGTTTGAACAGGATGCGAAAACGGATAGGGAGCCAGTGAAGGGTCTTGAGGAGAGGGGTAGTATGAGTAAAGCGACCCTGGCGGAAGACGAGACGGGCAGCAGAGTTTTGAACCGACTGGAGGGGGGGAGAAGTGACTAAGTGGGAGACCAGCAAGAAGCAGATTGCAGTAGTCTAAACGAGAGGTGACAAGGGTGTGGATGAGGGTTTTGGTAGAGTGCTCGGAAAGAAAGGGGCGGATTTTACGGATGTTGTAAAGAAAGAAACGACAGGTCTTGGCAATCTGCTGGATATGAGCAGAGAAGGAGAGAGAAGATTCAAAGATGACCCCAAGGTTTCGAGCTGAGGAGACAGGGAGAATGAGAGAGCCATCAACAGAAACAGAAAACGGGGGGAGCAGGGAGGTGGGTTTGGGGGGGAAAATGAGAAGCTCAGTTTTGGTCATATTTAATTTCAGGTGGTGTTGAGACATCCAGACAGCAATGTCAGACAAGCACGCTGAAACTTTGGTTTGGATGCAAGGTGAGATATCAGAGGTAGAAAGGTAGATTTGGGAGTCATCAGCATAGAGATGATAGGAAAAGCCATGGGATGAGATTAATGAACCATGGGAAGAAGTGTAGATAGAAAAGAGGAGGGGACCAAGAACAGAACCCTGAGGTACGCCGACAGGCAGAGGGATAGAAGTAGAAGAGGATCCACCAGAGTGAACACTAAAGGTGTGGAGGAGAGGTAGGAAGAGAACCAGGAAAGGACAGAGCCCTGGAATCCAAGTGAGGACAGGGTATCGAGAAGTATGCGACCCTCAGGGGGAGGAATGCTGGCTTCGGCCTAACCCCTGGTAAGCCTTTCCTCAGCTGAGAGGTGCCCAGCCCTACCACCGGCTGCCTTTCAGGTGCTGTGGAGGACTTGCAGCTCATCTGCATATCCTTACAGCCTTCTCCGGGGTGACACCCAGATCCACTCTGATCCACTCAGGGCCTCCGCTCTAGGTGCTGCGCGCCGGGGCATTTTTCTCTTTACATCTAATCTTCCCAGTTGCTAAAGTACTTCAGTCATTTATGGCCCCTATTCACATTCTCTTCCTAGCCCTGTCCCTTCCTAATCCTTTCCCTCACCCCCTACCTCTCTCCACTACAGGAACTCACTGCCCATCCATCGACTTCATCACCTCACCTTCTCTCCTACCCTCTTCCTCCCTCTTGGCTTTTAATCTCCGCCTCTTTCTTCCATCCATTTTGCCTTCCCCATTCCACCTAAATACCTCTCGCCTTCGATGCCTTCGTGGCCACACCTCTCCTACTCTCCTCCGCTCTCTTTTACTCCTTCTCTTACTCTCAGCTGGTGACATCAATCCCAATCCTGGCCCCCCTCACCAACTATTATCCCAACTCTACAGATCTCACCGCGACCTCTCTAACCTCATCTCTATTTCTCTATTTCTCTACTCCCCTCCTCTTCTCTGCCCTTCTCTTGCGCCCTATGGAATGCCCGCTCTATCTGTAACAAACTCGCCTATATCCAGGACCTCTTTATCTCGCGTCACCTCCATCTGCTCGCCATAACAGAAACCTGGCTCTGCCCTGATGAATTTGCTTCAGTCGCAACCCTGTGCCATGGCGGTTATCTATTTTCACATACTCCTCGCCCTGCTGGCCATGGGGGCGGTGTTGGACTACTTATCTCTCCCTCCTCCAGATTTCAACCCCTTCTTCCACCTCAATCTCACTGTTTTTCCTCCTTTGAAGTCCACTCTATCCGCCTTTTCTCTCCTCTGCCTCTTCGAATAGCGGTCATTTATCGTCTCCCTGATAAGTCCCTTTCATCCTTTCTCAGTGACTTTGATGCCTGGCTTGCCTTCTTCCATGATCCTTCCTCCCCCTCTCTCATCCTTGGTGACTTTAATATTCCTGCTAATGATCCTTCCAACTCTTATATTTCCAAGTTACTCGCTTTAACGTCCTCCTTTAATCTCCAACTATGCTCCACCTCCCCCACTCATCAAAATGGTCATTGTCTTGATCTCATCTTCTCCTTCAACTGTTCACCCTCTAGTTTCCTTGCCTCTGATCTTCCCTCCTCTGATCACCATCTTATAACTTTCACACTTAAATCTCCTCCCTCCCAGTCCCGTCCTATCTTATCTAATTTATCTAGGAATCTTCACGATATTGACCCTTCATCTCTATCCTCCCATGTTTCAAACCTCCTCTCTACTGTGGCACCATCCACGTCTGTCAACAAGGCTGTTTCTTCTTACAACAATACTCTATCCTCTGCCTTAGACACTCTTGCACCTTTGATGACCCGCCCTGTAAGGCGTACAAAACCCCAACCTTGGCTGACTTCTAATATCCGCTACCTACGTTCCTGTACCCACTCCGCCGAACGCCTCTGGCGGAAATCTCGGGCCCTTGCTGATTTCTTACACTTTAAGTTCATGCTGACCTCCTTCCAATCTGCTCTTTTACGTGCCAAACAGGATTATTATATCCAACTGACCAACTCTCTTGGCTCTAATCCTCGACTTCTCTTCACCACGTTGAACTCTCTCCTCAAGGTGCCCCCTCCCTCAACTCCCGCTTCATTATCTCCTCAGACCCTTGCTGAATTCTTTCACAACAAGGTTCAAAAGATAAACCTTGCTTTCTCTACCTCACCACCTCTCCCTCCACTAGTCCGTTCCCCTCTCTCTCCTTCCCCTCATTCCCTTTCCTCCTTTCCTGAAGTTACTATTGAGGAAACTACACTTCTCCTTTCTTCCTCAAAATGTACCACCTGTTCCTCTGATCCCATTCCCACCCACCTTCTTAATGCCATCTCTCCTGCTCTTATTCCTTTTATCTGTCACGTTCTCAACCTCTCACTTTCCACTGCGACTGTCCCTGCTGCCTTTAAACATGCTGTGGTCACACCTCTCCTTAAGAAGCCTTCACTCGACCCTACTTGTCCCTCTAATTACCGACCCATCTCCCTCCTTCCTTTTCTCTCCAAATTACTTGAGCGTGCTGTTCACCGCCGCTGCCTTGATTTTCTCTCCTCACATGCTATTCTTGACCCACTACAATCTGGTTTTCTCCCTCTCCACTCAACCGAAACTGCGCTTACTAAAGTCTCCAATGACCTATTACTGGCTAAATCCAGAGGTCAATATTCCATCCTCATTCTTCTTGATCTTTCCGCTGCTTTTGACACTGTCGATCACAGCATACTTCTCGATACCCTGTCCTCACTTGGATTCCAGGGCTCTGTCCTTTCCTGGTTCTCTTCCTACCTCTCCTTCCGCACCTTTAGTGTTCACTCTGGTGGATCCTCTTCTACTTCTATCCCTCTGCCTGTCGGCGTACCTCAGGGTTCTGTTCTTGGTCCCCTCCTCTTTTCTATCTACACTTCTTCCCTTGGTTCATTAATCTCATCCCATGGCTTTTCCTACCATCTCTATGCTGATGACTCCCAAATCTACCTTTCTACCTCTGATATCTCACCTTGCATCCAAACCAAAGTTTCAGCGTGCTTGTCTGACATTGCTGTCTGGATGTCTCAACGCCACCTGAAATTAAATATGACCAAAACCGAGCTTCTCATTTTCCCCCCCAAACCCACCTCCCTGCTCCCCCCGTTTTCTATTTCTGTTGATGGCTCTCTCATTCTCCCTGTCTCCTCAGCTTTGACTCTTCTCTCTCCTTCTCTGCTCATATCCAGCAGATTGCCAAGACCTGTCGTTTCTTTCTTTACAACATCCATAAAATCCGCCTCTTTCTTTCCGAGCACTCTACTAAAACCCTCATCCACACCCTTGTCACCTCTCGTTTAGACTACTGCAATCTGCTTCTTGCTGGCCTCCCACTTAGTCACCTTTCCCCTCTCCAGTCGGTTCAAAACTCTGCTGCCCGTCTCGTCTTCCGCCAGGGTCGCTTTACTCATACTACCCCTCTCCTCAAGACCCTTCACTGGCTCCCTATCCGTTTTCGCATCCTGTTCAAACTTCTTCTACTAACCTATAAATATACTCACTCTGCTGCTCCCCAGTATCTCTCCACACTCGTCCTTCCCTACACCCCTTCCCGTGCACTCCGCTCCATGGATAAATCCTTCTTATCTGTTCCCTTCTCCACTACTGCCAACTCCAGACTTCGCGCCTTCTGTCTCGCTGCACCCTACGCCTGGAATAAACTTCCTGAGCCCCTACGTCTTGCCCCATCCTTGGCCACCTTTAAATCTAGACTGAAAGCCCACCTCTTTAACATTGCTTTTGACTCGTAACCACTTGTAACCACTCGCCTCCACCTACCCTCCTCTCTTCCTACCCGTTCACATTAATTGATTTCATTTGCTTACTTTATTTATTTTTTTGTCTATTGGATTGTAAGCTGTTTGAGCAGGGACTATCTTTCTTCTATGTTTGTGCAGTGCTGCGTACGCCTTGTAGCGCTATAGAAATGCTAAATAGTAGTAGTAGTAGTAGTATGCTGTGATCAACAGTGTCAAAAGCAGCGGAAAGATCAAGAAGAATGAGGATGGAATATTGACCTCTGGATTTAGCCAGTAATAGGTCATTGGAGACTTTAGTAAGCGCAGTTTCGGTTGAGTGGAGAGGGCGAAAACCAGATTGTAGTGGGTCAAGAATAGCATGTGAGGACTTAAACATGCACTTCTGCATGTTTAAGTGCCACCACTGGTGTCTCTTGTTTCTGTGAGGTCTGAAAGCAGAGCCCATGTAGTGGCCTGGACCTGAGCATCTATGGTACACCTTATAAGGTCCTCATGACATTCTGGTTAGGAAACACTGGTTTAAATAAACCCCCCTCCAATCAATTTCAGCCTCCCAGTAAAACTACCATTGTGTACATATTTGATAGCATCATTTAACAAAGTCTTCTATATTAGAGTGAAAATTGAAGTCTATAAAGGATGGTATTGAATCTCAAAAATAAACCCTTCACCTCAAGTTCTGCAAAACACATTCCACATTCCTCAAAGGAGTTAGGTCACTTCCACTTCCAATTCAGTACACAAACATATAGAAAAATTAAAACTGCGGTGTCATCTCTGGAACAATACTCTCATATTCCAATGCCATACACTATGCAAAATACCATAAAACCATACAAACAAAGCAAAAATACTCATATATAGCAAACACCACACCAAAGCAGCATTAACTCCCAGGATGCAAACTGAATCAAACACTATATCAAAGGACAATACTGCAAATATTACATGGAGCCATAGAACAAAGTTCAGAAACTTAACATGCCAAGGACAAAATATTACTACTACTACAATTCGATATGTCAAGCACATTTGACCTAGTAGGCCACACGACACTAATGACTCTGCTTGACAACATGGGAGTCGGCGGAGCAGTGGCAGCATGGTTTAATGGTTTCCTAAGGACCAGATCCTACATTGTAAAGCTGTCTAACCAGCTATCAGCCTCCTGGACCTCTGAGTGTGGAGTACAACAGGGATCATTAATATCACCAATACTGTTCAATGTAATGATGGCGCCACTCGGAAAAAAAAACTAGAAACAATGAGGTTCAGCCCATTCATATATGCAGACGATGTCACCATCTACATACCATTTCACAAAAATATCACATGGAAAACTGGGCAACAATTTTCAAACTAAAATTAAACAGAGATAAAAACAAATTCCTGGTTTTAACCAGCCCACACAACCCCACACCTTACCAAAACGTCACAATCAACCAACATACCAAATTAAAACACAACTAAAAATATTAGGAATTATCATAGACAAACATCTATCACTGGATAGTCAAATATCAGCAATAACATTGAAATGTATCAAAACGCTATGGAAACTGAGAAGGATAAGAGACTACTTTTCTAGACAATCATTCCAGATAATGATACAATTGACAATACTATTACAACTAGACTATTGCAATGCAGCATACTTAGGGTGCAAGGAAAGCACAATAAAATTGCTAAAAACCGTCCAAAACACAGCAGCAAGACTCATATTGAAGTCGTCGAAATATGAAAGAGTAACTCTATTGCTCAAAACACTACACTGGCTACCAATCAAGGCAAAATTACATTTCAAAACGAGTACCTCATTTTCAAAATACTATTTGGAATGGTTCCTGAATATATGCTAGACATGATTAAACTATCATCGAGAAATGCAAGCCCAGAAACCAGAGAGTACCTACTTCTTCTCCTACCCATCTGCAGAAACATAACCTACAAAACAATCTATACAGCAGGTTTTAGCTACCTGGGCACCAAATGGTGGAACTCAATACCAAAAGTCATATGAAGCATCACTAACTACCTTCAATTCAGGAAAGAAATGAAAACCTACTTCTTAATAAAATTCTATAGCTAACACAATCGAGTGACATCTCACCTCTACAAATCTACCTGATCAATACTTGTCAGATAATCACATAAAACATCATCCTACCTCCATCAACGTTCTACCTCTACAAACCTACCTCAACAAACCTCTACAGATAACCACATGAATTACAGTCCTATCTTTCAAAACTACCCTCAAACATTCTATAGGTATCTAAGAAATTATCTTTGTCGTAACCGTGTCATAACGATAAAACTAATTTGTTAATCTTACCTAAAATGTAAATTGTAAACCAACAAATCTCTCCAGATAACCACATGAATTATAGTCCTACCTTTCAGAACTACATATGAACATTCTATAGATATCTAAGAAATTATCTTTGTCCTATTCATGTTATAACGATAAAGTATGGGATCCTTTCACTAAGGTGCGCCAAACAATGGCCTGCACTGGTGTAGATGCGTGTATTGGATGCGCGCAGGTCCATTTTTCAGCGCGTCTACAAAAAAGGCCTTTTTGGGGGGCCAAAAATGGATGTGCGGCAAAGTAAAAATTGGCACACGTCCATTTTGGGCCTGAGACCTTACCACCAACCACTGACCTAGTGGTAATGGTTTATGTGTGTACAATGCCGATTACCGCCTGGTTAGAGCCACGTGCCGGAAATTTTCCGGTGCACCTAGTGGACGCACGTAAAAAATGAAATTACCACCCAGGCCACGCGGTAGCCATGTGGTAGTCCAAAATTCACCCACATAGGATGCGCGCACACGCCTATGCGGCTTAGTAAAAGGTCCCTTAATTTGTAAACCTCACCTAAGATATAAATTGTAAGCCACTTTGAACCGAAACTTGTTTTTGGATAAAAGTGGGATGCAAGAACACAGAAATCAATCAATCAAATACCACCTATTGGGAAACAAAACAAGCTAGACAGAGATAGACCCCTATACAAGAACTGCATGCTTCTTGAATCCTTCACTTTGGTCACACACAGAATATGGACTTACCCTCACCTAATACAGGACAAGGGACCACAACTTAAAAACAGAAACATGCAAACTCTGAAGTAGAAGCCCCAAAAAGCCAGACTGATAAGTGCTATACTCTAAAAAGAGAAACAGAAATGCATTTTTTCTTATTCTTTGCAAAATACAAAACCAAAAGAGATGTTCAGTTTCCCAAGCTGGCAAATAGTATTTCAGACCCTAAAGACTGAATATATCTATATCGATAGAGTGATAGATATAGATATTTTACTTTTTCACCTTTATTTTCTGGACATTTTATTTCTCTTATTTGGTTGATCCCAATCTCTCGTTTCTACTTGCCTTGTGCTGATCTTCACCTATGTTCTTTTCTAGGGTCTCCCTTCCATTTCTTTTTCCTTTTCCTATCTTCTTCCATTCCTTCTCTACATCTGCTTCTGACATTGATCTATCATTTCTATATTTTTCTCCACTGCCTTTCTATCTATTCACAACTAGATTTTATCCCTTGTGATTCCCTTCTCCCACACTCCAGTTCTATGTTTATTTCATCATTCACCTACCAGCTTTCCATCTTTCACTCACATTCCCTCTTCAGTAATCCCATATTCCTCTGTGGCTCTATCCATCATCAGCCTTCTCTACCTCACTTATCTTTTAACCACTGCATACTAGTGCTATACAAAAGGCTGTTCAAGCAGTACAGCCACATAGGGTACAAATATGGAGAGGCACAGAAATTGCTCCCAGTCTACTGTCACCTCTCATTGGTAGTAGCAAAATGAGTGGGGTGAGGGTACCAGTGGGCAAGTCGTACAGGGCAAAACTATAGCTTGGTATGGCCCTACTACCTGTTCTCCTATTGCCACCCTCTGCCTCTCAGCTCTCATCTACCTTCCTCTGCCACCATGGGAATAGTTTGACTGTTTTATTGGGGGGGGGGGGGGGGGGGGAAGGCTTGGGTCTGGCACATTAGCATAGTCACTTGCATAAATAGATCTCATATATATTCATTATGGTTATTCCAAAGAAAAAGGCAAAAACAAATTGAATAGGAAGCTGCTATATCAAAACAGTGAAGACAGATAATTTTTTAAACCAAAAGTTAGCCAACAATGGGACATTTCTCTCATTATGCCCCCTCTCACATTCCCATGAATTAGCAAGGGGAGAGAGCACACTTTCCCTATCCCTCTTCCATAGGCCTATCACCACCACCTTGAACTTTTCTCCTTCTCTACAGTCTAGCTCTTTCTCCCCAAAGGGATTCAAGATATTATCATTAGCCCCACTAAATTATCTATCTCCAGAAAAAAAGAGCAACAAAAAACCTCCATAAATGGAGAAAAAGTTGCTAACTAAAAAAAATGGAGAAAAATATCCAAAACCCACACAGTCTGCTTTAGTCATCAAAAAATATATATCCATATCAAATCCCCAAAGTTCCAACACACACCACTGGTAGTTCATGACTTATGTCAAAATACAGTCCCATAAGTACTTAGCTTGATTGAAGAGGTATCTTTTCCCAATATCGGTTCCTCAAATTGCTACTATTCCAGTGCATAAAGAAACTCTCTTCAAGTGCTGCAGAACATGAACAAAATCTAGCTGTCCAAAATCCTGTCAAGGGGCAGTAGTTTCACAAACCCACTGCTTCAGGAGGTGAAACCAGAGTTTAAAAGATTGTCCAAAATGGCCTCCAGCTTTTATACCAAACAAAGGAACAGCCAATCACAGATAAGCCAATTCTTAAGGTAGTAATGTTCAACAGAAAACTTGCCACTCCACAGCCATATTCAAACCCATAGGTTCAACAGTATCAAGAGAAAAGATCCAGCATTATTCTTGCAGTCTGTATTTTTTTAAAAATCCCCACCTCTCCCACCCTTAGTCAATCATTGAATTACCCAACAGCGCACATCAGTAAATTCATGTTTAGCTTTAATACAATGTTGAACAAGAGAAGCTTCCAATTTTCCTGTAGATACACAATGGCGGTTCTCAATAATTCTTGTCTTAAAGACGTGAGACGTTTGTCCTACATATAATAAACCAAAGGGACAACGAATACCATAGATTACTCCCACAGATTCACAAAGTGTCTCATTCATAAACTGCACCCATTTGTTGTTATTCTTGTCATAAAATGAGGTACATTCTTCAGTAATCGAGTAGATAGAGCACCAATTACATTTTTGATGGCCCCCCTGTTGAACTGGTCTACTTGACCATACATCAGATTTTTTGTTGTTGTTGTTGCTCTCTTTTTTCTGAAGATAGATAATTTAGGGGGTCTTTTACTAAAGCTTAGCTCAAGTTATCTGCAGCAGGGCCCATTTTATTCCTACTGGCCCTGCTGCAGATAACTCAAGCTAAGCTTTAGTAAAAGACCCCCTTAGTGGCCAATGATAATACTGAGAATCCCTTTGGGGATAGACTGACATGATTTTTTTTCAGACCATTGCTCTTTGAGTTTTGAGGCCTCGTTTGTTTAAATTGTGAGATTTTTCATAGCTCCCCTCAGTATGGGTTACCCGTCCTGTTAGCAAACTGCATGTTTCATGCTCTTTTTGATATATAATATTCATGTCATATGCTATGAGTGTAACTCAGAGGGGGAGGGGAAGACACCTTAAGTGACTAAAATGTTGTCAGCTTGCAACATTGTTGTGTGGTTTTGGCTGCGTTGTTGGGCAAACTGAATAGACTGCAGATTTTTATCTGCCGTCATGTACTACTTTACTATATTGTTAAACTGAACTAAGACTCTGCACCATTGGAAGAATATACATTATACATACAGAGGGAGCATCAATTTTAGAAATCTGCATGTTGGGAAAACAAATGTAAATATCTTCCCCCCCCCCCCCCCCCCCCCACACACACACACAGGGCCCTGATCCTTGCATTGACAACATCCCTGATGGGAGCTCCCCTAAAGCTGGGCTTCCCCTGATGCCATTCCCCTATAAGGCAACCCCCCCCCCCCCCCCCAGGTCAAAAGCTAGAAGATGGGACCTCTGGTACATTCCCCTCGCCCTCACCCTCTGACCCACATACTAGGTCTGCCAAGGGTTTAGTGGAGCGGGAGCAATGCCTACTTACTCCTGCCTTGACAGTTGAGCCATCCAAAATGGCTGCTGAGACAGCTACCACTAATATCGCAGTATTATTGCCAGGGAAGGCAAACTAGGCATGTGCATTGGACCCAAATGTTTAGGACAGGCCCTCTCAGATTTGCTAATTCAATGGCTCCTGAGGCAGATTTTTACCCTGAAGAGTGAAGTGCTAGCAGAAAGAAGAATGGGGATAGGCTAGAGCCACCATTGTCTACAGAGGTCTGTCCTCTCCTCTCTCTGTGCATTGTCCTCCAGCTCACAAGAGTTGTAGAGAAGTGCTTCTTACATGATGCTTCTTCCTCTGCCGGTTTTCCTCTTCAGTCATAACCACACAGGGCCAGTTAGTATGAATTATTTTAATGGTAGTTTTTTTTTAATGACAAATGGGGGCCAGTGTACTTTTTGCCTAGGACCCACCAAAGGGTTAATCCTGCCCTAATTACTGCATGGAGGCCATATTAGAGTAAAATGTCACCTCTCTACTACCAGGCCTTCCTCTGACCTAGAGGGGTCACTGCTCTGTCATTTCTCTGCTGCTAGGCTTTCATCCCATCTGTTTCATCCCCTCCTCACTGTCGGACCTACCTCCTGATCCATCCACTCCTCATTGCTGGGTCCTTTCTTCTGCCTGGAGGGATCACTTCTTTGTTGTGATGACCGTCTGCCTATAGGGATCATTGTTCTGTCATTTCTTTGTTGCTTTACCTCCACCTTGTCTGGAGTGTTTGCCATTCCATCACCTACTCGCTGCCAATCCTCCCTCCACATGGACGGGTAACTGTTTCATCATCTCCTCACTGCCAGACCTCTCTCCTACCTGGAGGAGTTGCTGATCTGTCTCGTCTCAATTACCAGACTTTCAGTCCACCTGGAGCAGTCCCCACTCCCCTGCTTCTCAGCAGCTGCTGAACACCTGGCAGGGCCTTCCTTTTCTGAAGGAGTTTCCATGATTATGGTTTCATCTATATCTTCTTTGACTCTAGCTCTAGCTCTTTGTGAGTTGTGTTTAGTGATTTCAGCACTGTGTAATTCTAGCAAGCAGAGCTCATGCACTGCAGTTCAGCTCCCCCAGCCTACATGAACCTTTCATCTTCCAGCCAAAACACCAGAGGTTGGAGGGAGGCTACAAAGACACAATTATGCCAACTCTTCCTCTGCCCAACTGCTCCATTCATTCTAGGCCCCCATGTGCACTCCTAGCCTTTATGGCTAGGTTGAGAGTTGTCAACCCTATGAAATAAGTTCATATGAACATAAGAACATAAGCATTACCATACTGGGACAGACCAAAGGTCCATCAAGCCCAGCATCCTGTTTCTGATAGTGACCAATCCAGGTTAGAAGTACCTGGCAAGATCTCAAAACAGTACAATTCACTTTGTGCTGCTTATCCTAGAAATAAGCAATGGATTTTCCCCAAGTCCATTTTAATAATGGCTTATAGACTTTTCTTTTAGGAAGGTATCCAAACCTTTTATAAACCCCGCTAAGCTAACTTCTTTTACCACATTCTCTGACAACAAATTCTCACTGTGTATTTATTTATTACATTTGTATCCCACATTTTCCTGCAGAGCAGTAGACTCAATGTGGCTTACAGGTTCCGGAGAGTAGAGTACTAACTCCGGGAATATATACAGAGTGGAAAATAGAGTAACAGTAGGTGCAAGGAAGCTGATAAGGTTCTGGAAAAGAGAATACATTTTCCCCTTGTAGCTTAGACTGATATTATTATTTAGGTGTGTAAATAATAGTTAATATGTAGTATTTTAGATGCATTAAAGGTAATCAATTTCCATGTCCTGCCCTCTGCAGCTCCATCTCTAACCAGAATTATCCACTCAGAGATCATATTGTACTGCTGGGATTAGTAACACCTATTTTGTGACTTCTACCCTCATGTGTGTCCAGGGCAGAATTAAGGCATAGGCAAATTAGATACATGCCTAGGGTACAGGTGTTTAGAAAGGGCACTCTCAGATGTGTAATTCAAATACTCCTAAGGCAGAGTTTTGCCCTGGTAAACCATCTGCTGTCAGAAAGAAACAGGGCTTTTTTGAGGGGGTACTTGGGGGTACTGAGTACCGGCACCTTTTCCTTTGTCTGCTAAAATTGACCCATGAACCCCAAGTTATAATGAAAAAGCTCAGGGCATACACACCAATTCTGCCTTGTCATAGATTCTGTGACTGGTTGCAGGGGGCCTGGCTATTGTGGGGTGGGTCCCTCAGTGATCACCCCACCCCTGAAGGATGGCCTAGTGTTTGAGTACCGGCACCTTTTTTGCTAGAAAAAAATGCACTGGAAAGAAGAGTCAAGGGTATGGCAGTTAGGTATGAGGGTATAGGGACAACCAAAACTAACTGCCCACAGAAGTTAGTCTATTCTCTCTACTTCCTGTATATTGTCCTCCAGTTGGCAAGAGGAGTTGGAGAGCAGCACTTCTTAATTGTGTCTTCCACTACTACCAGGATCTTGTGCAATCAGAATTATGCAGGGCTCCAAATGTGTGGGTGGGGTGGGAGAGGGTGAATGGCCTTTTTTGTGCCCAAGGTCCATTAACAAATTAGTATCTTTATTTATTTGTGTCATTTGATATACCAACCTGTGTAGGTCTGAAGTATATTCCAGTAAAATAACCTCTTTTTTATCTCCTCAAAATAACCAACCAGTTTATTCCAGCAAAATGATTGTTTCTCTCTCTGAAACTCCTGGGGCAGAGGTTTTTTGCTTTTTTCCCCTTAGCTTACTGACAGAGTATTGCAGTTATGTGGATTACATTTGGACCCTGCCCTCACTCTGTTCTCCCTCTGCCTAATAATGTCCAGGCAAGTCAGAGGGATTTTCAGTCTGACACTATCCATACAGCTTTTGAAAATACATGAATAGGGAAGTTACATGTTTTCCAGCAGCCACTAACCCCTGGAATTCTAGAGTTCTGCGCACTAATCAGGTTGTATTCTGATTATTGTGCACAACTTAATTAGCTTAAAAGCCAATCAGCGCCGATAATTGCCACTTAGCAAGCAATTATTGACACTAATTGGCATTAATTAGAATTTAACAAAGAACTGTCTAAGCATATTCTATAATGTGATGTGTGTAAATTCTAAATTGCATAGTTGAAAAAGGGGGCATGGCCATGGGTGCGGAATGGGCGTGTCGTGGGCATTTCTAAAATCTATGGGGCCCTTTTACTAAGCCGTGTAAGCGTCTATGCGCACCCAACGTGCACCAAAATGGAGTTACCATGTGGCTTTTGCGGTAATTTCATTTTTGGTGTGCTTCCGATACACGCGGCTGAAAATTTTCGGATGCATGTATTGGGCATGCGCTGTGACTTTTGACATGCATAGGTCATTACTGCCCAGTTACCATGTGAGACTTTACCGATAGGTCAATGGCTGCCAGTAAGGTCTCATACCCAAAATGGACGCGCGGCAATTTTCATTTTGCCGCATGTCCATTTTTGGCAAAAAAATTTAAAAAGGCAGTTTTTACAGGTGCACTGAAAAATGATTCTGTGCATGCCCAAAACACGTGTCTATACTACTGAAGGCCATTTTTCAGCGTGCCTTTGTAAAAGGATCCCTATGTGCATTGTTATAGAATACACCCAGTCTGCACCTAATGTAAGCATCAGCATTTACACCAAGTTTTATTTGGTGTAACTACCCACGAGTAAATTTAGTCATGCAGACGGGTGCTTGGCGTATTCTGTAAACCACATTGAAATTTAGGCTTATTCTATAAAGTACTTTATAGAATTAACCTAGGCGTATTTCATTTCAGCACCAATGTTTTAGACATCTATATAAATAAATCCCACCTTGAACGTTCTGAAGCTCCCTCCAACTGTGGCAGTGAAGTCCTGAACTGCTGTAGTCCTCCTGGCTATTCGGACTACTCACCACCGCCCTCAGCCACGCCCCATCTGCGACCTACGCCACGCCCCAACTGGACATAAAAAGCACCATGAACGTTCTGAACCACACTTTGAGGCTTCAAAAGTTCGTATGTTCGAAGCTCTGTAACCACTTTTAACCACAGTCCATCTGTGCGCCGCCATGATCTGAATCTGCCCCGCCCTGACCTATCAGAGTACATCTCTGCCCTGCCCTGACCTATCAGAGAAGGGAGGAGCGTCACAGCTGCACCGCTCTGACCTATCAAAGGGAACTGAAACAGGAAAAGGGAGGAGCATCACACCAATGAGGGACCTATCAGGGAAGTCAAATAGAAGAAGGGAGGAGCGTCAGAGGCGAAGGGGTCACTTGGGAGGAGCGTCACTCGCTTTGCTGTGCACATGTGCTGGAGGAGTTCTGCACCCGTTTCTCCTCCCTCTGTTTTCTCCGGTGGCCTTGGCAGCTGAATGTAGAACTAATGAGGGCAGGAGCTTTTGCTTCGCATCTGGCAAAGTAAGTCAGCTTCTGCTGTGCACCCTCCCCTCCTGTCCTTTCAAGCAGCGAATACGAGAGAATACGAGCTGGGACTGAACAGGCAGCACAAAACTCCTTTTTGTTTTCTTTTGTTTACACTTGCACAGCTGATAGCTGGTCGCTGCCTGCCGTGCCCCTCTTCCTTTTTACAAACATTATGTCACTTTTCCTCTTTTTCCCTCTTTTCTTTCTCTACAAACATGACAAGGGGGTTGGAACAGGAGGTCCTGCACAGCTCTCTCCACTGTTGCCACAGGCTAAGCAACAGTTCAGGCACAAGGAGGGGAGGATGAGGGCCACAACAGGTACACAGACCACAGATGGAGGCGGAGGAGGGGGTCCTGACAGCACAGGTGAAGGGGGGAGGGGCGACCCACAGTCCTGAGAGAAGGGCTGTAGGGAGACCTGAAAGGAGGGGGGGAGACTGACCAGACAAGGAGATGAGGGGTCCTGCGACAACACAGTGGCAGATGCAGACGGAGGGGGGTCCTTCCAGCCAACATAGGGAGGGGGGGGGATGTATCTCCGTCACACACACTATCTCTCACACACACTCTCTCTCTCTCTCACACACTGACTGTCTCTCTCACTCTCTAACACTGTCTACAACACACGCTATGTCTCACACTCGATCACATTCACTCTCTATGTGTCACACAGTCACTGTCAAACACTCTATCACTCTCATACACTCTCGCTCTCGCTCACATACCCACTCAAACACACTGTCAATCTCACACACACACTCTCTAACAGACACACTTGCAGCCACACACATTCAATCTGTCTCTCTCACAAAGTCACTCTCACACACACACTCTCTCAAACATACACACTCCGAGGAAAACCTTGCTAGCGCCCGTTTCATTTGTGTCGGAAACGGGCCTTATTTACTAGTGATATATAAAACTGCCTTTAAAAACTGGCCCCATTTTTATTATTATTATAAGTTGTGAATGTCTTGGATTTACCTGAGTCAATTTTCAGCCTACCCCTGTTATCCCCTATTTCGGTGGTACTTGGATATAATCGGAAAGAGTTCACCGATCCCTTATTTAACAGATCATCATCATCCACCCCTGCCTCATGAAGCCAGTTCCCCCTGTCCAGGCCCAGACTTCTAATCATTGTTGGAATAGATTCCAAATATTTTAATTTTTTTCTCCCTTTTGAAGGAATATGTTATCATTTTCTGCTTCCAGATACAAAGAACACTTCAGACTATGCCAGTGGAAATCAGCCTGAAAAATCACAAGATTCAAGCTTCTATTATGAGATACTGTGTGATCATGAGTCATTGTAGTGACTTCAGCCAAACTTAGTAAAAAGGAGGCATTGCTGTGACTATCTGTACTGGGGATTCAAAAGATCATTGAAAGTGTTGAAACTATATTAATTTGGAATATTTGAAAAATAGTACCTTATGGAGTTTAATTACACTGAATTGCAATACATTATGGATTATTAAGTCATAAAGGAGCAGAATGACAAATGGAAAAAGAATTACCCTTATTATTTCATTTCAAATTTTATACAGCAAGGTCCAACAAAGTACAACATTAATTTGCTAAATGGAAAAAGCAATGAGAGATGGCACGATTAATGTTCAGGATAAGGTGATTTGCTAGGTGTGTTACTTTAGCTGAGTGGGTGGAGAGAGAGATGACATTCTGGATATCTCACGTGAGCTTATTCCTTCAGTTAGGACTTAGAAAAAATGAAGACAAGTGTTTGTGCTCATCCGTACTTTATCCATTAGGGTCTGCTTTTAAATTTTCTGAAAGAGTTTCTCCATGTCTGCTAATTCATGAAGCCCTTTTATGCATGTAAAACAGGGCTTTACACACAAAAATGTTCATAAGATTATCCACTTTTTGGGGGACAGCAGCATTGTTCAAAAGTATCTGTTCAGCTGCACTAAATTAAAAAGAAACCATATGGGGCTAGATTCTATATATGCCCCCCCCCCCCCCACACACACACACACAAAACAAATAATGCTCAGCACTGTGGAGGAGTAGCCTAGTGCAGCAGACTTTGATCCTGGGGAACTGGGTTTGATTCCCATTGCAGCTCCTTGTGTCTCTGGGCAAGACATTTAATCTGCCATTGCCCCAGATACAAATAAGTACCTATATATACTATGTAAACAGCTTTGAAAGTAGTTGAAAAAAAAAACACAGATAGGTGGTATATCAAATCCTGTTTCCATTCTACTGAGGTTAAAGTTAGGTTATAGAATAGTGCTTATGCCCAGGAATTACACCTAACTTTAGGCACAGCCATTTTCACCAAATGAAATGTGGTGCAAATTCTCATGCTTAAATTAGGTCCCTATCCCTCTTATTCTATAACTATGTGCATAAATTCTAGGAATGCCCCCGATCTGCCCATGACCCATGAGTGGAGGAGTGGCCTAATGGTTAGAGCACTGGCCTTGCAATCCAGAGCTGGTCGGTTCAAATCCCACTGCTGCTCCTTGTGATCTTGAGCAAGTCACTTAACCCTCTATTGCCTCAGGTACAGACTTAGATTGTGAGCCCTCCTGGGACAGAGAAATATTCAGAGTACCTGAATGTAACTCACCTTGAGCTACTACTGAAAAAGGTGTGAGCAAAAATCTAGATAAATAAATATTTCCACACCCCCTTTTCAGACTCATGTGTAAAATGTAGGTGCAGATCTGGCGCCTAAATTTATGTGCCTAACTGCTAATTAAATCCAATTAGCGCTAATAATTGCTTGTTAGGATGCCAATTACCAGTGCTAATTGATTCATTATTCAATTAGGTTGCATGTGCAAATTGGGTGCATGCCCACATTTGTGTGTGGAATTGAAAGCGCCATATATAGGCAGCATCTGCAAATTCATTAGGGATAGCCTGAAAAACAGACCGATTTGCAGCTTTCCAGGAACTACAGTTCGACACCCCTGACTTATGCAGTTGGTGCCACTGCTGACTGCATAAATGCTTTTGAATATTGCCCTCCCAGTGGCATAGCTAGGGGTGGGCCTGGGTGGGCACAGGCCCACCCAATCTTGGCTCAGGCCCACCCAACTGCAGCACCACACTGCTCTCGTCCCCTGTCTCATCCGTGACGTCCTGGCATCTGCACTCCAGTCTCTGAACCCCTTCCCTCCCCGGTGTCAGTACAGGTGTCCTTGGCTCTTGCAGTGGTTCATTCTCGCTGCTTGTGCCGGCCCTGCAGGCTTCCACCTGCCACATTCTGCCAGACAGGAAACAGGTAATGATGTCAGCGAGGGCGGGACATGGCAGATGGAAGCCTGCGAGGCCAGCACAAGTAACGAGAATGAATTGCTGCAGGTGCCGCATCAGGGAGGGACAAAATTCAGAGACAGGAGCACAGATGCAGGGACGCCACAGAGGAGAGGATGAAAAAGGTCTGGGTGATGAGAGGAATCCTCGTTGGGACCTATATCTGTGATGTGGACCATGCTGTGCTGCAGCAGCAATACAAATAATGGTGAATAGAAAATAGATGGGTTAAAAAGCAGAGGACAGGTGGTCTGGTGGTCTAACATCTGAGTGAACATTTATTATTGCAGGGTGATTAACTTTCTTTTCTTATGTTTTCTTTTTTTTCATTTTGTCTTAATTAAATAACAAAAATAAAACCCCCACAGACAAAATGAAAAATTTGCTGATGCAAACCTCTTAGGGCTCCTTTTACAAAGCCACAGTAGTGATTAGCATTGCGCCAAATGCAACAAATCCCATTCAATTCCTATGGGCATTGTTGCATTTGGCGCATGGTAATCACTACTGCAGCTTTGTAAAAGGAACCCTAAATTAGTTCCCCATAGACATGCACTTTACAGAACCGCAACTTCCATGGGGCTTCTTTTGCAAAGCTGTGCTACCGATTAGCATGCACTGAATGCAAAGAAGCCCATGGGAATTGAATGCACTTCTTCTTATTCAGCACACCACTGCTTTGTAAAAGGAGCCCATGGACAAGTAGCAAAATCACCACTATTATACATGCAACTAGTGCTATTTACAAGTGCAAAGACCCAAGTGAGACCATTCGAAAAACAAAATACAGCTTTTTAAAAATAAAATGGCTTTTTCTGATGTGCATCTTACCAAATACACATGACGGTCAATATTTAAACACGTGAGTCATAGTCAAAGTTACAGTACATGAGGTGAATAATCCAAAAATAATACTATTTTATAGGGATAAATTTTCAACAGCCCACATGGGTGAAAATTACTTGTGTATTTTTCAGTCCACAGACTTTGCCAGATTTTCAAAGTATAAATATGTATTTTCAGTTTGAAGATTGTCCTTGCAAAGCACCCACACACCTGTATACTTACTAAATTATAAGGATATCTTATGTGGGGGGAAGGGGGAGAAAATACAAGCAGTTATTGGACAATGCAGAATTATGTGTGCAGTTCTGAACCCTGCCTGGGCGGTGGTGGTTCAGCTGAATTCTGTATTTACGCATGTAAAATTTTGGAATGCCACTAGAATGCCCCTGAAACACCCCAAGCCACGCTCTCCAAAATTTATGCACATTAGGATTTACGCGTAGATCATTATAGAATATGATCTGCGCATAAATCCTACTTAAAGGCAAATTAATGTCAATAATTGGTTGTTAGCAGCTGATTATTGGCGCTGATTGGCTTGTTAAACAATTAAGTTGCACATCCAACTTTAGTCACTGTTTATAGAATCGGGGTTAGCAGTTAAAGATAGGCCTGCTATTTATGCAGCCTATTTTAACTGCTAAACATAGCTAGTTATCTCCCACTGAATATCCACAGTTAGGTGCTGAAATGCTATTTAACTGGCCAGGAGCCATTCCTGGCTGTTTAAATAGTTTTGAATATCAGCCAGATAATTTATAGAATACTATAAGCTATCTCCCAGATAGGTGCACATACACACCCCAGCTCTGTGCCTATACATATACATGCATATATACTTGGTTACACTAATATTCTATGAAGAAACATAGATGTCTACATTCCTTTATAGACTATGTTCTAGTCAGACACCCATTATAGAATTCTCTGACTACAGGGTCATGCACCTGGGTTACAAGAATCCAAAGGAACTGTACAATATAGGGGGTGAAGTGCTTCTGTGTATGGAAGAAGAACGAGACTTGGGAGTGATTGTGACTGATGACCTTAAAGTGGCCAAACAGGTAGAAAAGTCGATGGTTTTGCGAGGCCGCCGTTGGAATTCTCGGCAGCCATTTTAAAGAAGATGCGGCAGCAAGAGGGTCTGCGGCACTAGGAAGGAAAGACTGCGGATCTTTCCTGCCCCCAAAAATCCACTAGACCACCAGGTTGCTTGCTATGTGAATATTCAATCACTGTTTCATTATTGCCACCAAGTTTTATATATTAAGAGGATTTGTTTTAATTCATTTATTCAATCCTTAGATGCACATGATTTTGCTTTTTAAACCCAAAGCTTTCCTATGATAGCATTGTGCATATTTGAATTAGTTTTTCTGTAAAAGTGCTTGATTTGTCTTTATTTGAAATAAAACATTTCTAAAACACACCTTGTCAACAAGGGGCGGGGCTAGGTGGGGTGGAGCTAGATGGGAGGGGGCCCACCGAATTGGTCTGCACAGGGCCCCGCAATTGCTAAGACCGGCCCTAAATCTAAGAGAAGGAAAGGGTGGTAGACGTGTGAAATGGCCTCCCAGTGGAGTTTGTGGAGACAAAGACTGTCATAATTTTAAAAAGTGTGGGACAGGCAAGGAAAAAGAGGAGTTAGTAGTTACTGAGGATGGACAGACTGGATGAGCCATTTGACCCTTATCTGCTGTCATGTTTCTATGTTTCTATAAAGGGGCACCTACTTTTAGGCACCAAGGATGTTTCTATTTGGAGTCTATTCTATAATGAGAAGTAGGCACCTACTTTCTTTACCAAATGCTAGCGTAACAAGTAAAAAATCTGTCTACAATTTAGGCATGATCATTTACACCAGCCATACAGATGGTATAAATGCTCATCCCTAGATGGTTACAGAACGTACATTGATGAAAGTATTGTATAATCTATGAGTGTAAATGTGTACCACACCCACGCACCTCCCAAATTTCATCCACATGAACGCCCATCTGCAAAGTATGCATATGCGTAACCAGAAAATGTTCATTTACATGCATGTCTGTCAACATAGACACATACGCCTTAATTCTATAAAATTCGGCACCCAGTTTATTGAATAAGGTCAGTTGTGAGTGCAACTTAATTTAATAATTGGCTAATTGGAGTTATCCAATTATTGGCTGAAATTGGTGATAATTGGTGTCAATTGGCACCAATTGGGACCTTAGTTGCTATTCTAGAAGCTGTGCGTGCAATTTCTATCACTTGAAACTTCCACAGGGGCATGGCATGGGAGGGGCATGGGTGGGTCAGTGGCATGGCTACATGAGTTATGCATGCAGGTTATAGAATACTACGGGTTATGGAGGAGATTCTATATATGGCACCTGGCAAATCCGCACGGAAATCATTTTCACATAAGCGTATTCTATAAGATTTAGGCAAGGTATATAGAATACGCTTAGTTGATATCCCAGCGCCTAAAACTACACACATTCATTTATACCAATGAAAACGTGGCATAAATCCTCGGGTGTAGTTTTATGTGGAATGGGCCATATTCTATAACAATGTGATAAATTTGGGAATGCCCACAAAATGCCCATTTCTCGCCCCATAGCCACACTCCTTTTGAACTGTGCACTTTAGAATTTAGGCGCAGTTTATTACAGCATATGCTTAGTGAGTTATTCTAATTCTTGCCAATTAGTGCTCATTATTGCTTGTTAAGTGCTGTTAACAATGCTGATTGGCTTGTTAAACCAATTAAGTTACACACATTGTTATGGAATACGCTTAGATTTAGGCGCGGAACGCTAGATGTAATATATATAATCTGGAAGTATGTGCCTAACTGCCAACAGTTAGATGCAAGCACTTATGCCAGCCTTTCATATGGCGTAAGTGCATGCGCCTAAGGTTAGATGTGAAATTGCAAACTTATGCTATCATTCTATAACAACAGTTCCACGTAGAATTGCCATTATAGAATTTTCACGCAGCAGGCATCATCCTGGCACCTAAATTCCAGCTCTATATATTGAAGCTATCCCATAATGACTAAAATACTGACCTTTATACATATTCTTGCTCTCTAAATCTAAGCATCTTCTCATAGAATTACCCCTTCAGTACATAAAACAGCATAAACACCTATATTATACGGGAAAACTATCTCATATAATAAAAATATAATACACAGCACAGTTTTCAAACGTGCCTTTCCTCATATGGGTTGGTAAGCAGAAGTTTTGCAAGTCAGGCTAACAAATTCTCAAATAGTTTAAGTTTCAAAATATGTTCAATAGCTCTGCAGTGAAGGGATGATCCACATTTTTGCCAAATGTGTTTGGTTTCTTTTTGTTTGCCTCAAAAACGTCTGAAACTGGAACACAGCTCAATAGTCTATAATGGATGCCATGATAAACAGTAATGACTAAGTAACCAGATGGCTCGTGAAATAACTCTATGATGGTGCACATATTTTAATTGCCATGTTGTACGTGTGACTGTTTTTGCATGGTAACAAAAATCAGCATTCAAGTCAAATTGAAGAATACTAAGTCCCACTGGAACTTTTTGGGGATATTTTTGATGAGAGACATAAAGTGAAAGGAGCAGATGAATGTGTATCTATGGATAAGATTTTGTAACTCATATAGAGTAGCATCCTTTGCCATTCTACTTAAAATCATTTTAAGCTGCTATGCAAGTTTTTTTTTTTAACCTGATTTACTGTTTGCAGTTGAGCTTAGTGAATTCTATATGGGACCTCATGCTGACTCCTGGGCCAGTGTGGTGACTGGGGATACTGATGGACGTAAGTGTCAATTCAGAACAATAGTAAACTTAGGTCATGCTATATTCCTTGATAAATGCATGATGTGAAGGGCAGTTCTGTAACTTGGTGCAGGCAGTTATGCATTCCTTGTGTGTGTGAATGCCACCTTAATTGTCACGCATGCAAGTGCATTAAACACTATTCTATAAGGGAGTGCGCAAGGAGTTGTGTGATGCAGTGTTCAAGAGAGGACGTGTTTCCTCCTGCTCCGGGGATCCCCTTTTCTCCCAAATCTATCAGGGGTCTGTGAACATTGTGAACCTTAGAATCTTTCTGAGAGAGGGCTTGGAATTTATGGACAGGTATATAAGGAAATATGGAGAGGTGATGGCGAGTAAATCGCCCCATAAGAAAAAGATCATTCAAGGCCACACAAAGACAAGATGGCAGCATTGCCAGGGACCTTGGTTTCCCAATTTACGGCATCTGCGTTATCTGAGTCTTCATCTTGAGTAGGGTACACACCTGCTTCATCACCCCAAACATGAAAGTAGTACCTTGGTCTGTCAATATCTCTGCTGGAATCCCCATCTGGGAGAAAACTTCCCAAAGCGCATTAGCCACTGTGGTAATTTTCATATTCCACAACGTGATGGCCTCTGGATAGTGGGTAGCATTATCTAAAATGACCAGAATATACTTATGACCTTAGATGATACATTCCAGAGGTCCCATGAAGTCCATTGCTATCTGTTCACATGGAGGGGCATAATCAAAAGTGACGCCAAAGTTTTGCTGAGGATGTCCTCACAAAATGTCCCGGTGGAGGGGCGGGGAAACCCGTATTATCGAAACAAGATGGACGTCCATCTTTCGTTTCGATAATACAGTCGTGGACACCCAAATCTTGACATTTAGGTCGTCCTTACAGATGGTCGTCCCTAGACTTGGTCGTTTCTGATTTTCGCCGATAATGGAAACCAAGGACGCCCATCTCAGAAACGACCAAATACAAGCTCTTTGGTCGTGGGAGGAGCCAGCATCCGTAGTGCACTGGTCCCCCTCATATGCCAGGACACCAACCGGGCACCCTAGGGGCACTGTAGTGGACTTCAGAAATTGCTCCCAGGTGCATAGTTCCCTTACCTTGTGTGCTGAGCCCCCCAACCCCCCCCCCCAAAACCCACTCCCCACAACTGTACACCCCTATCATAGCCCTAAGGGGTGAAGGGGGGCACCTACATGTGGGTACAGTGGGTTTCGGGTGGGTTCTGAAGTGCTCACATATACCACCACAAGTGTAGGGGGGGATGGTCCTGGGTCCGCTTACCTGAATTGCACTGCACCCTCTAAAACTGCTCCAGGGACCTGCATACTGCTGTCATGGAGCTTGGTATGATATTTGAGGCTGGCATAGAGGCCGGCAAAAGATATTTAAAACGTTTTTTTTAGGGTGGGAGAGGGTTGGTGACCACTGGGGGAGTAAGAGGAGGTCATCCCTGATTCCCTACGGTGGTCATCTGGTCAGTTCGGGCATCTTTTTGAGGCATAGTCGTAACAAAAAATGGACCAAGTAAAGCCGCCCAAGTGCTCGGCAGGGACGCCCTTCTTATTTCCATTATCGGTCGAGGATGCCCATGTGTTAGGCATGCCCCAGTCCCGCCTTTGCTACGCTTCTGACACGCCCCCATGAACTTTGGTCATCCCCATGAAGGAAAGCAGTTGAGGGCGCCCAAAATCAGCTTTCGATTATGCCAATTTGGGCGACCCTGGGAGAAGGACGCTCATCTTCCGATTTGTGTCGAAAGATGGGCATGCTTCTCTTTCAAAAATAAGCCTGATAGTGTGCTATTTCCATTGTCAATACACCACACATTAAAGATACTATTCTAGGCAAAGTATAGTATAACAAACAGCTTAAATCATCCCCACGTAGAAGCTTTACCAGTAGACTCTCAATTCTTAAGCAATTCTTCTTTACTGTAGCATTCATAATAAACAAAATCCTTGGTTTCCATTATCGCCAAAAATCGGGGACGACCATCTCTAAGGACGACCATCTCTAAGGTTGACCTAAATTTCACGATTTGGGCATCCACGACCGTATTATCGAAACAAAAGATGGGCGTCCATCTTGTTTCAATAATACGGGTTTCCCCGCCCCTTCACGGGGATGTCCTGCGAGGACATCCTCAGGAAAACATGGGCGCCCCTTTCGATTATGCCCCTCCACGGTTTAGTGTGTACTGTTATTTGAATGTCTTTTTACTACATTAATCATGTATTGCCTATATTCTTGACCTATTGATCCAAAACCTCCTCTCCATCCTCAGAAACCTCCTTCTTTAATAGCCCCTAATTCCACATTCCTATTATCCATTTGGCATTTCCCATAGGTCTCTCTGCGGGGTAGTGGGGAAGCAGGAGCAAGACCCAGTCACTCTTGCCTGAGCAGTTCCCAGGTTCAAAATAGTGGCCAAAGCCCTCTAGTGGTAGTTTTGGATGACCACCACTAGGAGATGAAGCTGACAAATAAGGAAATCTTTCTCATCAATATAAACAATTAAGAAATGAAATAAACACATTTTAATGTAATAATTAAAGTCTGATAAATCATTTGACACGGCAGATTCCAGGTTGTGGAACTGGTTTAAAACATATATCCTGATTGTCATTCATTTTCTAGCTAGGCAATATTATTACTGTTTATGAGCATCACAGGCAGCTTTCATCTCTATATTTATTAAGAAAAGAATAGTACAATAAGTTTAATGACTACATTCCAGCCTCATTGGCTTAAAAGTGAGCAAAACTGTTTAAACTGTGAAAGCAATTGAACAAGTTTTAAGTGAGAGCAAAATATCTGTCAAATTATCAAATAAGCACATTCTAATATCAATAAAACACTTAAGGATGGTGTTGCAGTGTGATAACACTACACCTGAAAGAAGTTACTAACACTCCACAAGCTGTGCTGCTATGCCACAATAACACCATACTTCCTAATTGCCTAATGCTAGTAACGCTGTTCTAGAAAAAGCCCAAAGTATAGTCATTGAACTTCTGCTACTGTATGCTCAGTAGTCGCTCTGGGAGAATTCTATAAAATGGGTGTTAACATTTATATGCACATTACACGAATAAATGTTTAGATTACTAGCATGTAAGCATGTATGTGCGAACATACAGGCACACATGTCAAATTTCTGCCTAAGCACTATTCTGGAAGAATGTGTGCATCTTGCATAGTGAGTATTATGCAGGTGGGTATTCATGTGGGTGGAGCCTGAGTGGGGTGTGGGTGGGACTCAAACGTACATGCATATCTTATAAAATACACTAAAGTACACACATGCTTTCAGCATTTAGGTGCTTGCAGCTACACCAGCTCTTCGGCTGGTTTAAGTGGTAATGCCTAAATATCTCATGCATATATTACTTCTTACACTAGTATTCTATAAAGGAAAGTAGGCATCTTTCCTTCCAGGCTCCCTCTGGGTGCCTATTTGAAGGTGCCTGGTTATAGAATTGCCCTTCATGAGGGCAATTCTACAAAGAGGCGCCTACTTTTCTTTAATAGAATAATAGCCTAACAGATCAAGATTAAGCCTTTAATTTTAAGCATGAGCAATTACACCAGCAATAGAGCTGCTGTAAATGCTCGTGCCTAGACCGATTCTATTCTATTCTGGATATTTGTGCCCCGCCCAATTTTAAATTAGAGATTCTGAGTGAAATAAGAGGTCAATTTAGAATATTGAGAAGTTACAATGAAACATTGTACAGCACCGAGTGAGTTAGAGATCATAATATTTCAAATATTTTTGGAAAATAAGACAGCACAGCTGTAATCTGAATTGGGACACTGTTCCATAATTTGACTGAATGAAATGAGAATGTCCTGTCTCAGAAGCACTTAAATTGGATGTGTTTATTTGAAGAATAACTTTATGAAAAAGCAATGTTGAAAAATGGGACTGATGCCTTCCTGTAGGATAGGTAAATATTTCAGTGAATTGGTCTGAGCTCAGACCCTGGAACAAACAGCTTTGAATTCAATAGATCCTGAAATGGCTCCTTAGGCATAACCCTATCAAACTTGTGAAATCTAAAAATTAGCCTGGCAGCCGTTTTCTGTAACAAAGCTACTCTGTGTTGTCATTTCTGTGAAATTTCTATATCTAAAGAATTACAGTGTTCAAGTTGAGGCAATATGATGGTTTAAACTAAAATCCTAAAGTATTGAACATTAAATAATGATATAATAGAATGCAACTGACTTAAACTAAAACATCAAACAATGATCTAATAGAATGCAGCTGATGTGAAGGGGCATTTTTGATATGACATCTAAATCTAACTTTGGAGATTTTCCTGAAAACATCCAAAATTAAAGTGGAAATATAGCCAATTTCGAACCAGAAAAACATCTTTTTGTTTTGAAAATGGCTATTTCCTAGATGTTTTGTGCTCAGTCCATTTTTCTTTTGTGACTATTTAAAAAAGAAAAATTCCAAGGGCAAAACACAAAAAATCAAGCCATTGGGGCCAGCACTCTTAGTAGCACATCCCAGCAGAGGAATGGGGGACCATAGGGGGCACTGTGGATAACACTCTCATCTCCTTGTCTCATCAGCTTGTAACCTTGGGGTTAACTTTGAATCCTCTCACACTTTCTCTGCACATATCCAACAGAATGCTAGAACCTGTCATTTTTTTCTTTATAATATCACCAAAATTTGTCCTTTCCTTTTTAAGCACACTACCAAAACCCTTATCCACACTCATCACTTCTCGCTTAGACTATTGCAATTTGTTTCTCACAGGTCTCCCACTTAGCCACGTCTCTCCCCTTCAATCTGTTTAAAATTCTGCTGCATGACTTATATTCCACTAGTGTCACTATGCTCATATTAATCCCCCTCCTCATCACTTCATTGGCTCCCTAACCGTTTCTGCATACAGTTCAAACTCCTCTTATTGACTTACAAGTGCATTCACTCTGCAGCTCCCCAGTACCTCTCCATTCTTATCTCTCCCTACACTCCTCCCTGGGAACTCCATTCATTGGGTAAATCTTTCTTATCTGTACCCTTCTCCTCCACTGCAAACTCCAGACTCTGTTCCTTTTATCTTGCTGCACTATATGCCTGGAATAGACTGCCTGAGCTAGTACATCAAGCTCCAGCTCTGGCCATCTTCAAATAAAATTAAAATATTAAAATTGCACCCTGCGGGGTCTAATTACCTGTGGCTGCAGTCTCTGCTCCAGAATGGAAAATGACAAGAACTCAAAGAGGCGGAGTCAGCAACCACAGGTAGAGCAGAGCAACCAGTCTCCTTGAGGCAGAGAGAAGTTGAAGACCCCCATCGGCACAATCCTCCAGTGCACCTAGCAATGCATACTGCCACTGCCACCCTACTGCAACCACACTATTTTTGTTCTGGCACTGTAACAAGAATTAATTTATCTTGGGGGCAGAGCTCTAGAGCACTCGCTAATGTTTATAATTAAAAAAAAAAAAAAAATATATATATATATATATATATATATATATATATATATATATATATTGGATAATTCTCTACCAGTTGCCAATTAAAGCAACACGATCCACAATTGCAATGAATTAAATATTATCTCTGTTGAGATGCAATATCCTGCGTTTCCAGATTTAAAGGCATGTACCCAGGACACAAAAGACCATCTATTTAGCTTCAGAAAAGGTTTATTTAATATACAAATCATGTAAATAATATTGCAAGAGGTAGTTCTTTTAAGGATCTGGGAACAGATAATTTGTGCCAAAAACAACAAAGTAACAGGTTTAAATAACACAGAAAAGTCTTTGTTGCAGAATTGTTGAAGCTGAGAGAGAGAGTGAAGAAGGAACCCTCTCTGCTGAAGGAGTACTTTTCTTTTAAAGTTGGTTGCTGGAGCCTGGAGAGAAGTCTTGTCTGGATGTGTGTGTGTAGAGTTCAGCAGAGGAACCAGGTCCCAAGAGCAGCAGATTCCCAAGAAGAGGCAGGTCCCAAGAGCGTGAGCTGGGCTTTTCCAGGCTTTTTATACAGTCTGTTTGCAGGGAAATATGAGTGCATGCCCTGTGTGCATTTGCTTCCTGGTTTGCACTGGATAGTTTGCAAGGCATTATGGTTAATGTAGTCTGTTCACATGATCACATTATAAGTCATTCCTTTCTGCATATGTCCTGGCATCTTCCTGTCTGATAGATGATGGGAGGGGCAGATATACGTATCTGAGGTAACTAGCAAATGGTTTGACAAGCAAATGCCTTGTTTATGGTTTTCCTCTGAAGTCTTTATCTTCAATGGCTTCTCCAGACTTTCTGTCTCTTGGGTCTTTGGTTTTCGGAGATGTCTTGGTGATCCTTCAAGTATCCACCTAGTCATGCTTTTGTTATGAGTCCTTGTTGGGTGGGAGGAGAAGGAAGCTATATCCCAGTACCTTTTGTCTCTGTTAAGTGTTTGTAATTGATTAGCCCTGCAATCAGCAGTTCCCAGGAAAAGGGGTCGGGGAAAGAGGGGCTTGACATGAAAGCCGGTTTCATTGCTGCGGTTTCAATACGTTTTTAAAGTTCTATTTTTTTATATTGGTATATCTGATTTAGCATAATCAATAATTATGCTACATATATTTCACTAATCCTGACAATTAAACTGATACCATAACAGTACCACCGCATGACAGTCTAGCTGCAGCAGTGGAGCCAGAGCAAACTTGTAGCAAGCAGGAAGATGCAGGCTGCACAGGAAGGCAGCAAGGGATGGAGAGAAGGGAGCCACCTGGGAGGAGATGCAGCAGCGGAGGTTGCACTGCAGGAAGGCATGCAGCATTGAAGTTGGGAAGGCAGGGACTGACAGAGCAGTGGAAGTGGAACATCCCCCTTTGATCTGCACCCGGGATGGTCTGTCCCCACCGCCCCATCCTCAGTATGCCACTGCTCAAGAGAATTGTAAAGGTAATCCCAAGGGCCTACTAGTGTGTGTGGGGGGGGGGGGGGGCTGTGGAGGAGAGGAGAGCCCTTTGGGGGTATGTAATGGAGGGGCTTCATGGATGTATATGATATGGGGAGGGGGCTTTGCAGTAGGGTTTCAAACTATTATTCAGCCATTTAAAAGGTAGCCCAGTAGCATCAGGCTGTAGCTTAGTGGCCAATGCTACTGAATACTATGAATAATACAGCTTGTGAGGCTGATCACAAGCTGCATTATTCATGTACTATAGGATGTCATTAACTTGTGCTACTCAGATACAACAGTTTAATGACTCCCATGGGAAACTAAGGTGCATCTCCCCCCCCCCCCCCCCCAATATATATCGGACTTTGCTTAATATTGAGTTATTTTGAGTTCTACTATATGAAGTTGCACAGAAACATGAACTCGGCATTTGAGACTGATATCACGTGATACTGAAAATCAGAGAACATCATGAGAAAGAAGCAACTAACCCACAAATAAAAAAGGAACACTTATGATGATTTTCATGACAGCTGTGCCAAGTATTCTGTTTAGTCAAAGCTGTTACATGTTAAAAATGATGAATAACAGAGATGTCACTTTTATCTTTATTGACTCAAGTTCTTTATTTTTTTTGACACTGCCAAACAAATAACTTGATTTGAAAACATAGGGGCATGTTTACCAAAGTACAGTAAGTGTTTGCACTTGCCTGTGTTATGTGCAAAACTGAATGTACGGTAAGTGCAAAGCCTTTGCAGTAAATGAAGGGAGCGTACCTAGCATCTGCCCTGTATTTACCACAAAGTGCAGAGAGTTATTGCACCATGCTACATACAGTGACATCACATGTAATGCCGTGCATACACACAATAAACAACTAAGTACTTTCGAGGCAACTCACCCCTTTCCCCTGCATCCCTGCCCCTAATCTGATCCTCCCATCACAACCCTGACCCCCAACCCTCCATCACAAACTATAACATCTCTGATGCCAAGATCACCCCTCCAACACCAAGACCACATCCCCTACAGAAGAAACTGACTTCCTCCCAAGCCCTCCCGTCCCCCTGGAACTATTCAGGGGCTTGTTGTAGTTATTTATTTATTTATAACATTTATATCCCGCTTTATACCACTGAAAGCGGCCTCTAAGTAGCTTACAATGAACTGATACAATACAATGACAGTTGAAATGGTAGAAGGAACAGAGGAAGAAGGGAAGGGAGGGGAAAGAGAGTCTAAAATGGACTGTGGAAGTCCAGACGTTGAGAGGTATCAGAGTAGCTGGAACAGCTCCCAACAAGGCACTGTAGTGAGATCCAGCCAGCACAGCTAAAGCGCAGAAGAAGCAGCATGCAGCCTGGAAAGCGGAGGTGGTCACCGGAGGCAGAAGATAGCAGGCGATCAAAGCTGGCAGGGCCAACGGATCCAGCACCAGCACTGATGAGGTACAAGAGACGCAGTCCACCGGAACCAAAGGCAGCAGCCCCTAGCATCAACTGGCGTCCCAGAAGGAAGCAAGTCCCCCACAAGATGCAGCAGTGCACAGGAGATCTCCCGGTCGTGAAGAAGGCCTCGATGCCCAAATGCCAGCTACAAGCAGCGCAGTAGATGAACGCGGACTGGAGCAGTCCGATGGAAAGGCAGAAGGAGAGCTGGTTCAAATCAACATCGGGAAGGAGCCAACCAGCAGCCATACCAGCGCCCCGCATCGTGAGGAGCCAGTCCCCGCACTCCCGCACCCAGCAATGGTCCATCGATGAAATCGAGTGTGCTGCCGGACTGCTGACACAGCGAGCAAGGACAGAAAACCGCGCCCTCCAGAGTTCCTGTCCGAAACAGGTGCTGGGGAGAAAAGCAGACTACTGCGGTACCCAATGAAGCCGGTTTGTACAAAATTGGGCCAGGGTTCAGCTAGGCAACGGGGCAGCTCCGTGATGGTAGCTGGAGCTAACGGTTTTTTAGCCCATTACCCAGCGGCCATTTTAGAAAAACAAATGCCATCCAAAATGTGCCTCTTCCCCTAGTGGCAGTGCAGGATGACTGCTGCCACAGAGGACCACCTTTATGACTAGAGCAGGATAGGTCTCGGGGGGAGGGGGTTCAGGAAGTGGAAGAGGGTAGAGCTCTGGAGGGCTCTTCTGATGTGGAGCAGAGTTAGTGTCAAGGGTGGGGTCTTGGTATCAGGATGTTTGGGTTATGATGGAGGGGTCAACTTGTGATTGGAGGGGGGTAAAGGAATTTGGGGCAGCACTGAACTGCTGGTGGCAGAGCTGTACTCAGACACTTGCTCTTGAGAAGGTTGTAAGTTCAGCTGCACTATCCACAGTCATGACAGCATGTGCCATGGACCTGCATGCTAGCTGTCACCAACAGCCATGCCGCGGCATGCCTCTGCTCTGCCCCTGTTACGTCCACTCAGCATGTAAAGCAGCAAGCACAGATATTCGCTGTTCTGGTTGTCTAAACGAACATTAGAGATCAGTGTAAGTGCGAGCTAACATCTAAAATGGGGCGAAACCCTTGCTAGTTACTTACTGTACTTTAGTAAACATGTCCCATTGTTATTATTAGCATTCTAAAAGCAATAGTTCAAAGAGTTTGATTAATTTTGCCATTGAGGTCATGTCCTTAAACACTTGTTTATATATTCACATTCAGTAAATAATACGGATTTTGAATATTAATGTAGCAGTAATCAAGTTTCATAGCAAACCTTGCCCTGATTGAGGACATAATAACCCAGGAATCAATGTCCTTTAAACAATGAAAGTGCATTATTTTTATGGAAAGACATACCATGTCTCATTTATGAGTAGTCCTGAATTTCGTGCAGTATATATCTGTAGCACAATAAAATGCTTCTGTAAGTATTGAGGTCAATCTCTCCTTGTTCTTTAACAATTTTTTCTCAGAGCTCCTGTCCCCCTTCCCTCTTCCTCCGCTCCTCCTATACTTTACAACCACACTGTAAACTTTTTAAAAAGCTTCTTATGGTTGCCTTCTATCCCTCCTACATAGTCACCTCTTCCTTTATTTTTCCTGCTGCTGTCTCAAATTATGCCAATGTGCAGTACACAGGCTGTAATTTAGATGCCTGTTGGAAGGATAACCAAAGGAATTATTGCCATATAGCTATTACCTATTAAGTGAGACCAGTTTTTGTTCTGGGTCTGTACTTTGTAAGATTAATCACTTGCATTAGGCTTACAACCTAACAAAATACACTACACATCAGATATTTTAAAAAAATTCAAATTTCTAAAGCCTAAAATGAAAAGCTAAATCACTGTATATCCCAATAACAGGCAAGGAAGTACATTGGACTACACCCACAAAGTAAATCTGAACAGGCTCTTAGATCTCACAGTAAAACCACCTGCTTCCTGTAACTTACAGAACAGGTGAAGGTAAAAATAGGGTTGGGGCTTTAGTAGGTCTCTTTTTTTTTTTTGTTCTTTTATCCACAGATACAAAAACCTCCTATACTTGTAGTATGGCAAAGAAACTTTGTACCCCTAAAGCTGCTGCTCTCATTATAACTTCTGCCTCTGTCCAGACTGAATGCTTAGTCCAAGGCAAGGATATGATTTCCTGTGATACCCTCATGAAAGAAGTACATGAGCTAAGAGAGGAGGTGGCAAGAATTAGAAGCATCTGTGCATGTTGAAACATTGGTGATCTCCAGCAAAGGGAGAGGAGTTCTAATGGAGAAAGAGGACAGCTGGACACATGTTACCAGCTCCTGCACAATCAACCTCCCAACTCTGTCTTCTGTTGGAATGAAGAATCAGTTTGCAGCCCTGATTGTAGAAGAGCTGAAAACATCTCAAGAACAGAAGGAAGCCAAGATCAAAAATCCCAAAACCGCTAGATCGGTGGCCAATAAGAAAAGAAAGGTCGTGGTGATTGGTGATTCTCTTCTGAGGGGTACTGAAGCACCCATCTGCTGACCAGACATGATGTCTAGGGAGGTGTGTTGTCTGCTGGTGCCAAGACTTGAGATGTAACTGAAAGTTTGCTGAGACTCATCAAGCCTACTGACCACTATCCTATATTCCTCATCTATGTTGGTACAAGTGATACTGATAGGTATCCTACTGAACATATCAAGCAGAATTTCATGGCTCTGGGCCAGAAGGTGAAGCACCTAGGCGCAGAGGAAGTGTTCTCTTGATCCTTCCTGTTGAAGGTAAAGGCCAGATGAGAGAAGCTCACATCCTGGAGCTGAATGTGTGGCTCCAACGTGAGCGTTTCAGCTTCCTTGACCATGGGATGATTTTCCAAGAGCTACTGAGCAGTGATGGTGTTCATCTATCAAGGATGGGACAAAGTGTCTTTAGTAACAGACTAGCTAAAGTACTACCGAGAGCTTTAAACTAAATTGGCTGGGGATGGGTGAGAGAAGCCCCAAAGTCATTAGTAACCCTCATAGAACAGGGAAAAAAGAGTAAAATCTGGAGAGCCTTGTATACCAATGCCCGTAGTATGGGAAGCAAATTTCTAGATCTAGAGGCTGCAATGATTGAAGCCAATTTGGATTTAGTGGTAGTCACAGAGATATGACTCATGTAGAACCATGACTGGGACAGTTATGCCTGGCTATAATCTACTCAGGAAGGACAGGGTAGGAAAAAAGGGTGAAGGAGTGGCATTATATGTTAAGAGTAATATTAAAGTGACAGAATTGCAGGACATACAGGGTAAGGAAGAAGCACTCGGGGTTATCTGGTAAGAGGAAAGGAAAATGTATTTACATTGGTGTAATATCAGGTCACCCTCAGCAGTCAGAAAAAATTGACAGAGATTTAAATGAAGACATTCACAAGATAGCTAAGAAAGGGGAGGTACTACTAATAGGTGACTGTAATATGCCAGATGTCAATTGGAGTGTCCCTGCTGTGGGGTCATCTAGAAGCAAGGGATCTTAGATTCTTTACAGGAAGAATTGTTCCAGCAGTGGGTGTTGGAACCGACACAGGATAGAGCAATTCTAGACCTGGTGCTTACAAACAGGGAGAATGTTTCCGATGTTACGGTGGGAGATCATTTGGCATCTAGTGGTTTAAAATTAAGATGCAGGAGGAGAAGGCTTATTCAAGACTGAAGATTCTAGATTTCAGGGAAAAATTAGTTGGATGGGAACAGCTGAAGGAAGAAGACCATCAGTGGGCGAAACTGAAAGGAGCTATTCTAAAGGCAACAAACTTTTATGTTAGAAAATTACATAGAAGTGAGAGGAAAGAAGGCCATTCTGGTTCTCGAATGTAGTAACTGAAAAGGTAAGGGAATAAAGGTTAGCCTTTATACATTACAAGATGACTCAGAAAGAGGAAGGCAGGCAAAAATACCTGGAAAAGCTAAGAGAAGCTGAAAAAGCTGTCAGGAATGTGAAGAGGCAAATGGAGGAAAAGATAGCTGATACAGTAAAATTGGGGGACAAGACATTTTGTAGATATTTAAGTGACAGTAGTAAGTGCCATAACAGCAATGTAAGGTTCAAGGCTGAGGGGAAGGCATATGTGGAAGCTGATAAGGGTAAAGACGAACTGCTAAGCAAATATTTCTGTTCAGTGTGTTCACAAATGAAAGGCTGGGGGTGGGAATGCAGAAGACAAATGCTAATGAGGATGGATGTTTTGTAGAACAGAACTGATTCTCAGACTGTGTTTGTGAGGAGCTGGCTAAACTAAAAGTAGACAAAGCAATGGGGCCTGATGAGATATATCCGAGGGTGCTCAAGGAACTTGGAGAGGTTCTGGTGGCTCCGCTTTCTGACATCTTCAATGCTTCCTTAGAGTCTGGAGTGGTCCTGGAGGACTGGAGAAGGGCGGATGTGGTCCCTCTGCACAAGAACAGAAGCAAGGAGGAGGTTGCAAATCATAGACCGGTCAGTCTGACCTCAATGGTGAGTAAACTAATGGAAACACTTCTAAAGCAGAGGATTGTGAGGTTTATTGAACTGAATGAACTGCAGGACACGAGGCATCATGATTTCACTAGAGGCAGATCTTGTCAGACAAATCTGATTGACTTCCTTGACTGGGTGACTAAACAGTTGGACGTGAGAGGGGTGCTAGATGTGGTGTACTTAGATTTTAGCAAAGCCTTTAACACGGTTCCACACAGCTGATCACCGGAACTTCGTTGAAGAAAGGCGCTACTTGAGCGCGGAAGGAAGTCTCTCTTCAAAAAAAGGTATCATTTACGGCGACGGGGCGGGCGGCGATGGCGGGGGAGAGTTGGTGGCGGGAGGGGGGGTTGAAGGGGATCATGGGCAGGCCGGCAGGGGGGTCCAATGTGGTGGCGGCGGCGGCGGCTCGAGGGGGGCGGCTAAACAGTGCCCCCCACCTCGGGCTCTGGCCCCCCCTCCTGGCGAGGTCTGGCTACGCCCCTGGTGGGATCTCTTAGGAAAAGGAGGAGTTAGTGCTTACTGAGGATGGGCAGACTGGATGGGTCATACCGCCCTTATCTGCCGTCATGTTTCTATGTTTCTAAAGGAGGCACACCCTTTATAGAATCATTCTTAATGCCAAATTTTAACCATCATTTACAGAATTCCCTCCTGAATGTACAGCTGATACTGTTCCCAGAATGCCCTAACTATGCCCTCTATACCCTATATATAGTGCTATTTGTATAATGCAGCCCGATATTTTTTTAAAGCACTTAGTTATTTGGCATGTAATCAATGCTTAAATTTTCTTTGAATATTGGGCTCTACTTGTCTTTGTCCTTGCATTTCAGTGAGCAGAACACCTGGATTTATTGGTGTCAGCTTTTGCTATAGATGTCCGTATCCCAAGGGACCAAAAGCAGACAGACAGAAGGCAAAAATGCAAAAATGATCTTCATTATAAAGACTTCTCAAATTTAGCACAGAACCTGGGAATACCCAGAAGTGAGTTACAGCTTACCAAAATGATTAATATCAAGTTTGCCCTTGGAGCGACAGAACAAGGATTGGAAAATGCTGTTTTAATAGATTCTGTGCTGTCAGATTCTTGTGCCTTTTTTTTTTTGCTCGTACATTTTATGGGAAGGAGGAGGAGGGGGGTGGAGAGGAAGTGAAAAATGGAACACTATGAAATATGAAGTTAACATTCTACGAGCTGAGTTCAGATGAATGTGTGCTTTGGGAAAATTTGTTAAGCCAAACAGCTATGTTTTGTGTCTCCTTGACAGTACAGTAACTTACTCAGAAGCACTAGAGAACTCAAAAAGGCAATGAAATTTTTCAGTAAACTCACACATTCTGTTAAGGTACATCTGTGCCATCAGAGCTCCAGCTAGGGATGTACATTTGACATAGGAATTTTCCATGTTTCTTGGCCAAAATTACGAGAAAAACAAACAAACAAACAAACAAAATATCAGGGTTTTCCAGTGTCATAAATAGCACACAAGCTTCCGAAAGACTGTGCGATATTAACAATATTGGGGTCGATATACAGCCGGCAACGCTCAGTGTTTTGCTCACCACCAGCAGCATTATACCTGGAAATTCAGGAGCTCTTTTAGTAAGTGGAGTTGGGCCCACTGTGGACTTACCGTGCACCAATCTGGAACTACCGCCCACCTGCAGTTTTCACACCCCTAGCATTTGCCATTTCCAGTGCTATATAGCGCTGGAGCTTAACCAGTGGTAATTGGGCAGTGCACTGCACTGCACGGTTACCGCTGGGTTAGAGCAGGAGCCTTTACTGCCATCTCAATGGGTGGTAGTAAGGGCTCCCTCCCCCTTGAAATGGCCACGTCATAAGTGTTTCATTTACAATAAGCCAATTTCTTTTCTTCATAAAAAAACAACCTTTTACCCATTGTGGTAAAAGGGGGCATCAGCATGCATCAAAAACATGCACCACAGCTTAGTAAAATGACTTCTCAATGCTCCTCCTTGGCAAAGGCAAGTTTTCACTGCCGACTCTGTGAAGCTGTCTGGTCTGGGCATTGAGAAAGCAACCTGGTATTGCTGGTCCTTCAAGGCACTTGTTTGAGCATCGATTTGTATTTGGTTATATATCGACATACACATGGTTCTTCCATAGACAAGCCTATAAAGACTCCCGAGACAGGCCAGTTGGCTGAAATGCAGCCATGTAGAGTCTTTTGAGCTACACAATAAATCTGGATTTTTTTACATTGTCTCAAGACTATATTCTTGTGTCATCTTCGCTGTGTTCTGTGTGATTTTGAGTGTGCGAAGACTGGTGTTCTTCTGTGTTTATATCGTCCTCAGTGCTGGACCATGCCCAGGCTCTGGCATTGAATTTCTGGGTTTAGAAAGCTGGCAAAACCATAGCTGATTAAGTATGATATTCAGTACTAGAGGAACCTTTTGCAAAGTGGCGATACGCCCAACATGGGCTTCCTGCTCATTAAAAAGGAAGTACTGCCGGGCTACTGCAGCAGCCTAGCAGTACTTCCCACCCCCAGAGCGCTGTCATATCCAGTGCTACAAAAATATATTTATTTTTGTAGTGCCAATTTCGGGAATAACATGTATAGAATGTTTGTACGTTTGGAAAGCTGCCAGGTGCCCTTGACCTGGATTGGCCGCTGTCGGGGACAGGATGCTAGGCTTGATGGGCCTTTGGTCTTTTCCCAGTATGGCATTACTTATGTACTTATGTAGTGTGTACCCAGCGGTAATTGGCAGTGCTGCGTGCTGCCTGGTTACCTCTGGGTTAGCACGGGAGTCCTTACTGCCACCTCAATGGGTGGTGGTAAGGGCTCACCCTCCCCCGAAATGGCTACGCAGCAAGTGCTTTGCTTGCTGCATGGTCATTTCTTACAAAAAGAAAGACCTACTTTTTCCCCGCTGTGATAAATGGGGGCTTCGGCTTGCGTCAAAAACCCTTTTGCCACAGCTTGGTAAAAAGGGCCCTTAACCAGCTATGGCAAACTGCATAAAGACAGAACTTACTTTTCTGCGGTCCTATTTATGTGGTTACCTTGGCTGGTTAAGTGCCGAATACCGCCACTTAATCAGCCAAGGGCTGACTTCACTCTTAGAAAGCCCCTAAAATAACTGGTTTTGAGTTGGATATACTAACCAGACACTTTCAGCGGCACTAACCAGTTAAGTGCTGCTGAATATGATTGGTAAGCCCAGTACAAGCGATTTAACCAGCCTGGAACCATTTTTGGCCAATTAAATCATTTTGAATATCGACCCCATTGTTCCTGAAAAAAAGAGAAAATTCCCATAAAAGACACAGGAAACTAAACAAAATGAAGATTATTTTGGCTGCACACACTAGTGTCAGCTTCTAAATGGAAAGAAGAGTAGCGCACACTTTATTATTACTATTATTATTTATTTATTTATTTATTTATTTATTATTTGGGTGACGCTTGTCAGCACCAGGCATTGCTCTAATGTTCCTTAAATTTTATTTCCCTGTCAAAGTTTCAGGCATTTTCTGCAGCTGAAAGTGACAGGTAATGAAACTGCAGAAAAATAATACGCTGGGAACTTGAACAAGGACCTCCACACAGTTTAGCAGGATACACAAGGGCCCTTTTACTAAGCCACGTGATAGGCACCTACGTGCACCAATTCGGAGTTACTGCCCGGTTACCGTGTGGCTCATGTGGTAATTTAATTTTTTTACGCATGCCCGAAAATATATTTTATTTTCTGGCACGCGACGAAAATCAGACAGTAACTCTGACTTGATGCGCGTAGGTGATTACTGCACGGTTAACATGAGAGACCATACAGCTTAGTCAATGGCTGGTGGTAAGGTCTCAGACCCCAAATGGATGCACCAATTCGGAGTTACTGCCCGGTTACCGTGTGGCTCATGTGGTAATTTAATTTTTTTACGCATGCCCGAAAATATATTTTATTTTCCTGCACGCGACGAAAATCAGACAGTAACTCTGACTTGATGCGCGTAGGTGATTACTGCACGGTTAACATGAGAGACCATACAGCTTAGTCAATGGCTGGTGGTAAGGTCTCAGACCCCAAATGGATGCGCAGCAATTTTTAATTTTCCGCAAGTCCATTTTTGTCAAAACTTTTTAAATAGGCATTTTTTGCAGGCACGCTGAAAAATGGATGTGTGCACCCAAAACCCGCTCAGGCCATTTTTCAGCGCACCTTAGAAAAAGGATCCCACAGTGCTGAGACAAATAGGTATTAAGAGTGATTTTATTTAAAATAATTGGTTGCTTGAATTGAGAGGACAAAAAGGCTCCTATATGCAGTCTATTTTATAAAGACACAATATAACTTTTGTAAGTCCAAGTGCTTTGAAAATAGCCTCTTTGTTTCTTTGTGAAATACTAGTACAAATCTTGCAGAAATCACAGATAGCTGCCCTCAGATACATTTACACCTGCTAAAGAGCATAGGTAAACAAACCCCCCACATACAATATGCATGATCACACATATTTTATGAAGTAAGGATGTAATGCACGGCTCCGCCTAAGCACCACACAAACTCTGTCCTAGAACATGCCTACACTGAGCACATGTAGAAGTATACATGATCTTGCCATTGTGTGTACTTTTACACATAGGGTAATTGTATAAGGGGTATTATACACACATATATTGATAAGTTATGCGCAGAAATAACTTTATAGAATGACTAACCTAAAAAAACATATTTAATTACACACATCTTGGAAACCTACAAAGAAGGTGGTAGAAGAAGTGATATAAATATAACACCTTTATTCTATAATAATTAAAATTCATTCGTGCCTTGGCAACTACAGCAAGACAAGCAGGAAGGATACTGAAATCTCAACATTTTGTATGAAGTGTTCCAGTTTAGCAGCATATTACTTCATTCATTGTCCAATGATCTTTCCAAACTTTGACCAATGGGCAAGGTGCTTTTACATGCCCTTTTGATCCATTGCTAAATCTCTACAGATCATATTCTATAATGATCCACATGTAAATTCTAGGGCACATAATTGGGGGGAGGCGTGTTTACAGAGTGTTTTAGGGGCATTCCTATGAATTATGCGCATTCAGGTAGGCCGGCGAGGGGCATGCCGAGCAGCCGCACATAACATGGCGGCTGCTGCCCGGCAGCTCCTGCGTCAGAGCGACCTTTCCTTTCCGGCTTCCCCATCGGCGATTGAGATGACGCGGCAGGAGACCCCCTTGCCGTTGGTTGGGAAGCCGGAAGGGGCAGGGCTACAGGGAAAAGCATAAAAGCTGCCAACGAGGGCTAGGGAGCCTCTTGTTGGCAGCGAGCGGCGCGGGAGTTTCAATCGCGGTATTAGCCGGCTATCAGATCAGCTGATTTCCCTCCCTTTTTTTATTTTCTCCATTTCTCACAAAAGCCAGCCATTTCCCTTTGCTTGTTCACGATCGCGGTGTAGCAGTGTCGCGCCTATTTAAAAATTTTGCTTTTTCTACAGAGCCGGCCATCTCGCAATCATCACGGGCAGAGAGCGGTGCAGGAGTTTCCAACGTGGTTCCCCACATGGTAAAACCTGCTTTTCTTTGTTTCCCTATCGCGTTTCTAGCCGGCTTTCAGATCAGCTGATTTCCCGGCCGCCTTTTATTTTGCCGCTTCTCCCATTTCCCTTTCCTGTGCCGTGGTGCCGCGCCCTTGGCATTAACGACTGGCATGGCAGTACCGGGATGCCCAATACCACGGTGAGCAGTTATGTACTAACGTTTTCTTGCACGCTCCTGTATGCCCTTCTCCATGTAACATTTCCTTCTTTTGCCTCTCATCTCGGTTTTTCCCGCATAGCCAGCTACTTCGCGCTGCACGGAAGCTACGTGTTGGCCGTCTTCCGGGGAAGGCAGCCAATTTTGCTCTCTTCTTTTACCATGTGCGGCTAGCCGGCTATCAGATCAGCCTTGCGGGTCACGCTGTCTCACGCTACACGGTAGCCACGTTTTGGCCGTCTTTTGGAGAGGCCAGCCATTTTGTTTTCTTCATTTACCACATGTTGCCATACATCTCAAGCATGCCTCGTCGGCCACGCAACACAAAGACCACTTCCACCCTGGCTGCAGCAGAGCAGCCGCAACGTGCATCTTCAAGGCAGATTAAGCACCCACAGCGGTTTACCAACTCTATGAATTATGCGCATTCTTATAGAATACACCCAATCCGCTTCTAATTTAGGTGCTGATATGTACACCTGCTTTCAGCAGGTGTAAATACAGGTGACTTACATTAGGCACGGATTAGGTGCTTAGATGCTATTCTATAAAGTGCAGATGCCCTTTATAGAATGCCACTGAATGCATAATTTACTGAATCTAGTCCTAAAAGTTTGAAATTATTGATGCATAACAGAATTATTTTACTAGAAAGATTGGACATACCTTGTTCCAGCTGGCTATTCCTTTTATAAGAATGTGAATTCTGTTATTGAAGAAACTGGGCATTCTGCCGAGGAATTTGCTATTTATTTTAGAAAAAATTACTCAAATTAGATCTTACTTTTCTGCTAATCAAAACAGCCAGCTGGATTACCAGGTCCAAGAAGACAGTGACTTTTTAAAGCAAGTTTCTGTTGATCAATTTTGGGTTAATTATGACAATCTTTCTGGTGATTTACGTAGTCTGATTCACAGGTTTAGTAAAGGATTTTGTGACCTTTACCCTTGTCCAACATTATCTATTTAAACATTTGCCAAGAGAAGGTGTTAATTGACTTTTATTTTTTTATAAATTTAGTAATGACTGAAGGTAGTTACTAACAGGGGCGTAGCTACGGGTGGGCCTGGGTGGGCCCAGGCCCACCCAATTTCAGCTCTGGCCCACCCACCCAAGCGCACAGACACTGCCCGCCCACTTTTCCTCCAAGACCGCGCCAGCACCAGCTCCCATTGCCGGCCACTGCCGCTTTTCCTATTGAGCAGCAGGGCAGGCGCTACAAAAAGAAGCACTCAGCTAACTGAGCTGAGCGCTAACGACAAAAAATATTGAAAAAAAAAAAGCGCGGCACCTCCGCAGGCAGCCTTGAGGCATTGGCTGCTGGCTCTGCAGGCTCCTCCCATCTCTTACGTCACTGCCCCTGGAGCGACACAGGGGCAGTGATGTAAGAGACGGGAGGAGCCTGCAGAGCCAGCAGCCAATGCCTCAAGGCTGCCTGCGGAGGTGCTATGCTTTTTTTTTGTTTCAATATTTTTTGTCGTTATCGCTCAGCTCAGTCAGCTGAGCGCTTCTTCTTTTTGTAGCGCCGGCCCTGCTGCTCAATAGGAAAAGCAGCAGTGGCCGGTAATGGGAGCTAGGAATGGCGCTGGCGGGCCTGAATCGGGAGAGGGAAAAAGCAGATGGAAGGATGGGCGAGAAAGAGGGAAAAAGCAGATGGAAGGATGGGGAGAGAAAGAGGGAAAAACAAATGGAAGGATGGGGAGAGAAAGAGGGAAAAACAGATGGAAGGATGGGGAGAGAAAGAAGGAAAAACAGATGGAAGGATGGGGAGAGAAAGAGGGAAAAACAGATGGAAGGATGGGGAGAGAAAGAGGGAAAAAGCAGATGGAAGGATGGGGAGAGAAAGAGGGAAAAACAGATGGAAGGATGGGGAGAGAAAGAGGGAAAACAGATGGATGGGGAGAGAGACACTGGATGGAAGGATGGGGAGAGAAAGAGGGGAGATGGATGAAAGGATGCAGAGAGAAAGGGGAGAGACTAGAAGGATGTGGAAAGAGAAGGGACACTGAACAGAAAAGGGTAGAGAGATAGAGAGACACTGGTTAGAAGGAGGTAGAGAGAGACAGATGGAAGGATCAGGAGAGAGGGTAGATGGGTGGAAGGATGGGGAGAGAAAGAGGGAGACGCTGGATGGAAGGGTAGGGAGAAAGAGGTGTCGCTGGATGGAAGAATGCAGAAAGAAAGAGGGGAGACTACTGGAAGGATGGGAAGAGAGAGGGGAGACACTGGAAGGATGGGGAGAGAAAGAAGAGAGCTGCTGGATGGAAAAGGAGAGTAGTGAAAGACTGGAGAATAAGAGGAAGGGGCATGGGGAGAACAAGGGATCTTGTAGAGCATGATATTTTGTTAAATATTCTTTTGTTTAACATCTGAGTTTATTGAGGAAATTATAGCAATCTATGGGCCTTTCTTATTACATCTATACTGATGATATCCAAATTGTTTTTCTCATCTTGACCACATTAAAAAAACACTTGCTATCTGTTATTTTAGGAGGTAATGAAATAACCATGAAGTCTAACAAAAAGAGGAAAACCAAACAATCCCAGAAAAGTCAAGGCAAGCAAAAAAAAAAAAAAGGGGGGGGGGAGTGAGAATGACCAATGCAATGAGTCAAGGTAAAAGTACAAGTCCTTTATCATATATAAAACAGAGTCATTGAAGTCAGCACATCAATGAAAAGCAGCAGGCTTCAGTTGAAGGGGAACTCAACAAGCTCCGTGTTTCGGCCTATGACTTCATCAGAAATCCAAAGCTTTAGTCAATATGAAGAGATGCTAGAGACTTGGCTTGAAATCCTCAGCTATGTGTTTCAGAACTGCGGTTACACCGGAGCCTAGTTAACTCTTCTTTGTCCTTTGAGAGTCATGTTAATGAGGTGGTTAAATCAACTGTCAATAAGCTACAAATACTTTAACAGATTCAGGCTTATTTTTCACTAGATTATCTTTAGAAACAATCTCATTCATTTATAGTATCATCAATCGGCTATAGCAAAGCTCCGGTTCATCCAAAATTGATCTGCTAAGATCATCTTAGACAAACATAAGTTTGACAGTTTGTTTCCTACTTCAATCTCTGCATTCATTGCCAATTGTAACACGCATTTAATTTAAATCACTGTGGGGCCCTTTTACAAAGCTGCGGTAACCACTAATGCACAATTACTGCACGCTGACTGTAATTTGTGGATCTGTGGACACTACCCACGTGCTAAAAGATACAATTTATTTTTTAGCGCTGCAGCAGACCTGTGGGCGGAGAGTGGGTGTGTTCTGTGCTAATCCGTTAGCAAGTGGGCATTGCCACACATTAACTGATTAGCACAGGTTTAGTGTGTGAGTCCCTACTGCACTAAACCTGAGGCGGTAGGGGCTGACACGCTAATGACCATGCGCTAATGGGAAAAATTAGTGTGTGGCCATTAATACTAAAAATAGGAAAACCAGCTATTTCACGCAGTGATAAAAATGCCCTTGTTTGGTAAAAGGGTCCCTGTGTCCAGTGGTGTGCTGGAGCCGGCTCACACCGGCTCGCAAGAGCCGGTTGTTATCTTTTCCAAACTTTTGCGAGCTGGTTGTTAAAACAGGGACCCAGCTCTGCCTGCAATGATTGCAGCAGGCTCTCTCCAGCCAGCCCCAGGTCCTTCCCTCTGCTGCAACTTCTGTTGCATGTCGGAAAGACCCAGTAGAAGGAAAGAGAGCGGATGGAGGGAGCCTGATGTGTCCTACCTCCATCTGCAGCTTTACTCTGGGAGAAACCACAAGAGGAAAGGAAGGGAGGAAAGAGAAAATGAGAGGTAAGAAGAGAGAGAGAATCAGACAAGGTTAGAGAGGAAGTCAGCACTGAGTTCACTGATTTGTTCCCCCCCCCCCCCCCCCATGATGAGTTTTGTGTGTGCAGTGGCCCTCTTAAGTGCATGGGAGTGTCTCCCCTTTGCTTGCCTGGTTTTACAGCCCTGAATCGAGCCCAGGATGGGAGGGCAAGCAGCTGATGCAAAAGGAGGCAGCCTGTGGGAGCAGAGCAGCAGGGAGTCCTACCAGACTGCAGAAAGGGCAAAGGTGTTTACTATTTACAGATTCAGCTGGGTTGTTGGTTCAGGGCTTTGCACTCACTCTCTGCCTGCCTTGGCAGAGGCTGAATAGACCCTCCAGTGCCTCAGATACTGTTGCATGGTGGAGGCCATGCAGATTAGGGAACATTTCTAATGGCTATCCTGAGGGGGAGAGGGTGATCAGTGGCACTCTGATGATGCAAGCCCATCTCCAGAAATTATGGCCCTAGAAATCTGTCTGGCTCCCTCCAATATGGGAAAATAGCAAGATAGGTGGGGCTCCCTCTTTCTTGGTGCAAGAGAGATGTGCAGGGAAAGTTTGTCCCAAATAGGATTGGGGCTCTGTGGAAAATTTCCCTTCCGATTTGCTTCCCACAAGTACTTGTTGTTTCCTGCTCTCACTGTCTTCTATTTCTTTTGATGTCTATTTTACATATTATGATCCGTGAGGCCAGGATTGCACTGCTGTGGAAAGAAAATGCCTATGTTTAAGTTTTAGGTGTTTGAAGGGCTAGTGGTTAAAGATCACATGTAATATATGCATATTTAGCAGTCTTTAAAAGAAGAGGTGCCCGTGTTCATAAAGTGTGCCAGGGTTTGTGCATTTATGTTGAAGTGTCAGATTTTGTCGGATTCTGTGAGGAAAAGAGCTGGCTCCGGTAAACGAGGTAAGCATGGCAGGAGGGCGCCACAAGCCATGCTTACCCCGCTTACCTCACCCCCCACAGCCCTCGTTTGCCTGCGCCCATCCCGCGCCACCCTGGGGGGTTTAAATCTTTTTTATTACATCCGTCGAAGCGGCTGCATCATTGAAAGCCCTGCCCATCTCTAGCCATCCCTTTGTGAGTTCGATTGGAACCTGGGATCATTTAATTTTTTTTCCAGGAGAAAGTAATGCATTGCCCCCCCCCCCCCAGCCTCTCTCCCCAGCTATAGCCAGCTCTGCAATTGGGGGGGGGGTGCAGAGGTGGACGAGGGGCGCAGAGGTGGATGGGGGGGGGGGGGGGGCGCAGAGGTGGACTGGGAAGAGAGCCTGTTGTTAAACATTTACCAGCACACCACTGCCTGTGTTTTTCTTTTTAAAATATTACATGGTACCTGCCCTTGTTATATGTTGACTCGTTCAGTATTGCAGTCCAACCTTCATAACTTGCGCTTATCATTACAAAATCGAGTTTTTCTTCAATCTGCTAGTAGCAATAGGAAAATGTAACTACACACTTTCTGTAAAAATTTCATTTTTCAATGAAAATGTGGAGGGGCATAATCGAACGTGGCACCCACGTTTTCCTGAGGACGTCCTTGCAGGACGTCCCGGCGAAGGGGCGGGGAAACCCATATTACCGAAATAAGATGGGCGTCCATCTTTCGTTTCGATAATACGGTCGGAGACGCCCAAATCTCAACATTTAGGTCGACCTTAGAAATGGTCGTCCCCGGTTTTCGACGATAATAGAAACTGAGGACGCCCATCTCAGAAACGACCAAATCCAAGTCATTTGGTTGTGGGAGGAGCTAGCATTCGTAATGCACTGGTCCCCCTCACATGCCAGGACACCAACCAGGCACCCTAGGCAGGGCCGTGCCGATGCGGTAAGCGAGGTAAGCGCCGCAGGGGGGCGCCCACCTCTGGAGGGCGCCGCCGCGGTGCTTACCCTCGCCCCGGCGCCCCAGCCCAATCGTGGACTTCCCTGCTGCCCTCACAAGCGTAGCGCTTTTGCGAGGCAGCTCGGGCTCTCCCTCCTTCCTTCCTTGGTTCCCGCTCTGGCTCCCCGATCAGCAGCCCCCCCCCCCCCCGCCCCGCGTGTTTTAACCTTTACGCGATGTCAATCAATGAAGAACGCACAACAGACTCGTTTCCAGCTTCTCTCTTCACACAGTGTCCCGCCTTCAGCGTCAGCGATGATGCATTTCCTGTTCCCGCGAGGGCGGGACACTGTGTGAAGAGAGAAGCTGGAAGCGAGTCTGTTGTACGTTCTTCATTGATTGACATCGCTGCCACGTCGGAGAGTAAAGGTTAAAACACGCGGGGGGGGGGGGGGCTGCTGATCGGGGAGCCAGAGCGGGAACCAAGGAAGGAAGGAGGAAGAGCCAGAGCTGCCTCGCAAAAACGCTGCAGCCTGCCACATGTAGGGGGGAGGGCAGGGGAGAGGAGAATTGTTGGCCATGTATGGATGCAGGGCAGGGAGAGAGAAGAAATCACTGGACAGGAGGGGAGAGGGCAGAGCAGGGGAGATAATTGCTGACATGGATGGAGGGGAGGGCAGGGAAGAGAGGAGAATTGCTGGGCATAGATCGAGGGGACAGGGGAGAGAGGAAATTATCTGGAGATAGATGGAGGAGAGGGCAGGGGAGAACGGAGAGTTCCTGGACATGGATGGATGGATGGATGGAGGGGAGGGCAAGGGAGAGAGGAGAATTCTGGACATGGATGATGGGAGATGGGAAGATGGGATCTGGAGATGGGAAGGCGGTAGAACAAGAGGACATGAAATGAGATTGAAGGGGGGCAGACTCAAAAAAGATGTCAGGAAGTATTTTTTCACGGAGAGGGTGGTGGATGCTTGGAATGCCCTCCCGCGGGAGGTGGTGGAGATGAAAACGGTAACGGAATTCAAACATGCATGGGATATGCATAAAGGAATCCTGTGCAGAAGGAATGGATCCTCAGAAGCTTAGCCGAAATTGGGTGGCGGAGCAGGTGGGGGGAAGAGGGGTTGGTGGTTGGGAGGCTAGGATAGGGGAGGGCAGACTTATACGGTCTGTACCAGAGCCGGTGATGGGAGACGGGACTGGTGGTTGGGAGGCGGGAAATACTGCTGGGCAGACTTATATGGTCTGTGCCCTGAAAAAGACAGGTACAAATTCAAGATAAACTCATATCTTGGGCAGACTAGATGGACCATGCAGGTCTTTTTCTGCCGTCATCTACTATGTTACTATGGATGGATGAATGGGGACAGGGGAGAGAGGAAATTTTCTGGAGATGGATGGAGGAGAGGGCAGGGGAGAACGGAGAGTTCCTGGACATGGATGGAGGGGAGGGCAAGGGAGAGAGGAGAATTCTGGACATGGATGGATGAATGGGGACAGGGGAGAGAGGAAATTTGCAGGATATGGGTGGGTGGATGGATGGAGGAGAGGGAAGGGGAGAATGGAGAGTTGTTGGACATGGATGGATGGAGGGGAGGGACGTCAGGAAGGAGATGCACATGGATGGAGGGGAGGGAAGAGAGGAGAAATGCTGGACATGGATGGAGTGGAGGGCAAGGAAGAGAGGAGAAATGTTGGACAAGGATGAGGGGGAAGGAAAGATAAAGGAAGGAGATGCACACGGATGGAGTGGAAGGGAGAGAGGAGAAATGCTGGACATGGATGGAGGGGAGAGAAGACAAAGGTTGTAGATGCACATGGATGGAGGGGAGGGGAGTGAGGAGAAATGCTTTATATGGATGGAGGGGAAATTGCTGAATTTGAAGGCTGGATTGGAACACTTTGAGGGCAGATGTTGAAACTGGAGAAAGGATAGGGTGGTAGACAGGACGCATAAGGACACAGAAAGATGGTGGACATGGTGAGAGAAAAAATATCAAATGGAAAGAAGACACTGGGACCAAAGCTAATAGAAAAACTAAATGCTCTGACAGCAAAGGTAGAAAACATTTTTTATTCAAAATTTATTAATTGGAATATGTCAGCTTTTGGAAATGTACATCTGTGATATTTTGCATGTAAGTTTCAATGTTTCTAGTATTGCTGCATGCTGAGTCTGACTTCTTGTATTTTGTCTTCATATCTGTTAAGCCATGTGTTTTTCATGTGTGATCAAGATGCAGTATTCTGCTAGCGTGAAGTATTTGCAGCCCTTTTTGTTTTATTTTGGTTTCACTAGGTTGTGTACTGGTGTTTTAGAGCCCGGTGTAATTATAGTGCTGCCTTTCCACACATAAAGGTTGTAGCTCGTCCTGTCCTTGGAATTAGTGCTGTTATGGTTTGGTAAGGCTATGAGTGTATTTTGCACAAGTTTGTATATAGTGTTTTGCAGTGGAGAGATTGTGTGTTGGCCTTACTGAGGTGGCACCAAAACACCAGAAAGGGTGTACAGCGTAAATCATGACACACTACCTCTTGAAGGATCTACATATGGTCGTTAATAAAAGGAGCTCATTGTGAACACTAGCCACCCTAAAAGGGTGTTTTTTGGCTCTACACGTATCATGATATTATGATCCCTTGTTTCATATTGTTGACGGTCTGCATGTTCCATATGGTGGTATATTGGTGTATTAGGGTCTTCCCAGTGTAATATTTATGGTACAGTAAGTTTCTGAGTGTGTTTTTGCACAAAGTTGTGCATAGTGTTTTGCAGTTGAGCGATTGTGTTTAGTATATGCTTTGAGCAACTACTTTATTCTTTGACATATGATACATATCTAATATCTAAATTTAATAAAAGGTATTAACTGTGACTTTTATTTTTACTTATTTTTTTTCTGTGTGTTGTCAAACACTTATGGAGGTAAGCTCCGCCCCTGGCCCACCCCTAACCCCGCCCCCTTTAGCCTCCCCAAACAGTTGGGCCACCGACCGCCTATGGCAGGCATGGATGGGAGGGCATGGATGGGAGGGCAGAGAGGCATGGATGGGAGGGCAGCAGCAGGGCCCAGGGAGAGTACAATTTGCTGGAGGGGAGGGGAGAGAGGAGGATTGCTGGCTATGGATGGAGGAGGGAAGGGCAGAGAGGGACAAGGATGGACATGGGGGCCCAGGGAGAGGACAAATTGCTGGAAATGGAGGGGAGGGGAGAGAGGAGGATTGCTGGCTATGGATGGAGGAGGGAAGGGCAGAGAGGGACAAGAATGGACATGGATGGGAGGGCAGGACCCAGGGAGAGAGAAGAAATTGCTGGAAATGGATATAGAGCAAGAAATGAAGAAGAAAGGAGGAAAGTAAAGAAATAAATGGAAAGGAAGCCCTGGAAATGGAGTTAAGAGGACAGATAGCAGCAGACTCAGATACTGGGCCAGCATGATCGGAAAAAGAAAGTCACCAGACAACAAAGGTAGAAAAAAATAATTTTATTTTCATTTTAGCGTTTGGAATATGTCCACTTTGAGAATTTACATCTGCTATCTTATTTTGCAATGTATAGCAATTTGTTTCTAAGAATATTGCTGACAATTCCTGTCAGTGTGGCAAGTGGTGAGCGATCATTTTCACCGGGGGGGGGGGGCGTGATCATTTTCGCGGGGGGGGGGGCGTGATCATTTTCGCGGGGGGGGGGGGGCGCCAACTGATAGTCTGCAGGGGGGCGCCAGAGACCCTAGGCACGGCCCTGACCCTAGGGGGCACTGCAGTGGACTTCAGAAATTGCTCCCAGGTGCATAGCTCCCTTACCTTGGGTATTGATCCCCCCCCCAACTCCCCTCAAAACCCACTCCCCACAACTGTACAACACTACCATAGTGTTGCACCTAGATGTGGGTACAGTGGGTTTATGGTGGGTTTTGAAGGGCTCACATTTACCACCACAAGTGTAACAGGTAGGGGGAGATGGGCCTGGGTCCACCTGCCTGAAGTGCACTGCAGCCACTAAAACTGCTCCAGGGATCTGCATACTGCTATCATGGAGCTGGGTATGACATTTGAGGCTGGCAAAAAATATTTTTAAAGTTTTTTTAGGGTGGGAGGGGGTTTGTGACCACTGGGGGAGTAAGGGGAGGTCATCCCCGATTTCCTCCGGTGGTCACCTGGTCAGTTCAGGCACTTTTTGAGGCTTGGTCGCAAGAAAAATGGACCAAGTCGGCCAAGTGTTCGTCAGGGATGCCCTTCTTTTTTCCATTATCGGCTGAGGATGCCCATGTGTTAAGCATTCCCCAATCCTGCCTTCACTATGCTTCCGACACGCCCCCAGGAACTTTGGTCAACCCCGCAACAGAAAGCAGTTGAGGGCGCCCAAAATCGGCTTTCGATTATGCCGATTTGGGCGACCCTGGGAGAAGGACCCCCATCTCCCGATTTGTGTCGAAAGATGGGCGCCCTTCTCTTTCGAAAATGAGCCCAAAAGTGTCAAATTCTGAAGAGGGATACACTCTGTCCCCAGCAATAAAGTGCCTGCAGACAAATTTACCATTACTGCAGGGGCTCAGAAGTGATATTCAGTGTTGGGTGCCTGAGTTAGGTTTCTCAAGTTGGTAATTCAAATGCAAGCCTAATTTTAAGGCACCTTAAATTTAGATTAAGCACCTGTGTTCAGCCCAAACATAAGATGCCTATACTGGACTGAATATATCCAACCCCTAATTTAAGAACCTAATGTTAAGTTCTGAGCATCCTATGAAAATCGGACTGAAAAGGATCTTAGTGAAAGAAAGTGAGATAAGTCCATTGAATAAGACAGATCAGTGATGCCATAGTGAACAGATAGTAACGTACAGACTGGATGGACCAAGTGGTCCTTTTCTACTGAAATCTTCTGCATTTCTATAAAGTGATGCCAAAATTGGATTAGTTAAGTGTGAGAACTCAGAGGGATGGACCTGGCCAGTGAAATCTAAAGAAAATGCAAATCTAGAGGCAATCATGAATTTGCCCAAATAAATGAAGTTAATAGCTATTTTACTTTTATTGAATCTAACTAGCTTTACAGATATAAAAATTAATTAAGCAATAAATCCTTCAACATCACTTATTACCTGCAGTTTGCATATGTGGTAGCAGCCTTAAGGAAAGCAAACAGCAGTTGTTGCCTTGATAAATTAGTCAAAATCACTAGTAATGGCTGATCTGGAGAAGATAATCATTAGTACCATTTGTATGGAAATACCTTCCAGTAGCCTACAGCATTACTGAGCATCTGAGCAGAAAAATCTGTTGTTTTTCTAATAATTTCCCAGTGTTATTTTATTTATTATTTATTCATTTCAAATATTTACACACCACTATCCATACTTAGAAGCCATGCTACAATATGAATAGGCTTTCCAAAGAGAGAAATGCTGGACATGGAGGGGGAGGGAGTGGGGAGAGAGGGGGAGGGAAGAAAGATGCTGGACACTGTGGGTGGAGGGTAGGGAAGGGAATGAGAGAGATGCTGAACACCATGAAGGGGGAGGGAGATAGATATCCTGGACACCGTGAACAGGGGAATAAAGAAGGGAAGGAGAGAGATTCTGGATGCTGTTGGGGGGGCAGGAGGTAAAGAAAAGAGATGTTGGATGTCATGGTGGAGTAGGGAGGAGAAGTTGAGAACTGCTGTACACCAAGGGAGGGGGGCGCATGACTGAAGGTTCATCTAGGGCATTAGATATCTTTGAGCTGGCCCTGTATTCATGTGATGTAAGAGATTACATTTAAGTCATAACCAACCAATCCTTTAATATGAAGTGGATGTCTATTTGACGCCTCTTCTATAAAGTAAAGTAAGTCAACTTATGCGTGCTTAATTTGCAGGTGTGAATAAAGACACAAAAGGTCCACCTGTTAGTAATTAACCAAGTCACAAAAAAAATAAAACTAACATTACAAATTTTTTTTGAAATTATAAAACAAAAATTAAAAGACTATAGCCATAAATCACATCCTATATAATAATTCTCACCTCCAACGTTCTGAGGCTGCCTGGAACTGTGGTTTCCGGCCAGAACTGCTCAAGAAAGTGGAGTAGATAAAAGTGACGTCATTCCTGAAGTGCCACTGATTGGCTGCGCCTCCAGCCCGTCGCCCAGCAACAAAACGCGACCCAGCCAGCACGAAACAGCAATCCAAACAAACGGCGACCCAGCCAGCAGCAAACAGTGACCCAGGCAGGGGGAGGAGTAGGGAAACAAGCGGGGCGTGTTTCCCTACTCTTCCCCCTGCCTAGGAATCGCTGCAGACTGCCTGCCAACCTACAGAACTAACCGCCCTCAATCGGAGAGCACAAAGAGGGAGGGCGGCGACACGGCGAACGAGCGTCAGAGAGGACGAAGAGGGAGGGCGGCGAGATGGCGAGCGAAGAAGGCGGGTGAGGGCTCAGGGCGGGGGTCGGGGTCCAGTAGTGGCGAGTCAGAGGAGAGGGGCGGGAAAGCGCAGCAGGTCCGATTCCAGCGCGCCCATCATCCCCATTCACTCAAAAGAAAGCAAGCAAACCTATGACATGCTGCAGGACGTTCAATAGACAGGAGTGGAAGTGAACAAAGCAAGTCTATGGTAAGCAAGGAAGCCCATTGGTTAATCTCTGATTCCACTCCCCAAAGCAGCCGTCATTCCTATACACTCAAAAAAAAAGGAAACCTAGGAGCTGCTTCTCATTGTCATTTTTACAGCTGTTTCCACTGGACAAAATGAGGGGGGAGACACACAGACCCTGCAACTGGGAGGGGGGAGGGGGGACCCTGCAACTAGGAAAAAAGGAGGAAGGGATGGATGGGGGACCCTGCAACTGGGAAAAAGGGAGGAGGGAAGGAGGGGGGACCCTGCAACTGGGAGGGGGGGGGGGACACATCTGCAAATGGGAGACATACCGGGGGGGGGGGGGACCCTGGCACATACTCTCATTCTCACACACACACTCGCACCCAGTCTCACTCTCTCTCTGTCACACACACATACACTCGCACATTCACACTCTCTCAAACATACACACTCTGAGGAAAACCATGCTAGCGCCCGTTTCCTTTAAAACAGAAACGAGCCTTTTTTACTAGTCTATAATAATTAGAGGACCATCAGTTATACCTTTATTGAAGGTACAGCAGAAAATAACCGCACCACCTCAAATACTTAAGAGGGGCCCAATAAACCTTCAATAGTGGAAAAAAACTGTAACTTTGATTTTATTCAATTTTTTTTTAATGTGATCTCAATACCAAACTATGGGCCTCTTTTACTAAACCATGCTAGTGATTCCCGGCATGGCAAATGCATTTGCCACAAAAGTATCGCTAGAGTGGTTTAGTAAAATAGGCCCTAGATCTCTTCTTACAAGTCATTCTTTAAGTTTTATTTCAAAAATCTATTCATCACACAAATGCCCAACAATAAATCAGTATTCAAAAAAGCATTTTTCACTTATATGATAAAAAAGGAACTCCTTCTACAGTCTACAGATCTCTCACCACAGCGGTACTCACATAATAATGCTCAAAATACCACACTCTTCAACCCTGAAAAGAATCCCTGACATGGTACATATTTCAACAATCCTTCCGCTTCAAGGGGAAATGTCTTATTTCACACTTCTCATATATCCCAAGCATAGCAGTTCCCAAACTCAACAGTAAAGTGTCTTGAAAGTGTGAGCAGCAAAACATTAGCCACCTGCGCTGGCCAAAAAGGAAAAAATACAAGGGGGGTCACATGAACAAAGTCAGTCAATCACAAAACAATGAACATCAAAGAACTTTTAAAAAAATGTCATCAAAACAGACACATCCATTCCACTTCAGAGTTCAAACCAACAGGTCGTACACAAATGGTAAATCCAGTGCTGTTCGTGGTAGTTTAAAAGTCTTTCAATGTCCCCACCCCTATCTCCTAATAACATCTGTTCAATTATTTGCCACTTTGAAGATATAAAATCATGCTGAAATTCAATGCAATGAGATACCATAGGCACCCATATAATTTGTTAATGGAGCCAGCTGCAATGTTCCAGCAATATAACCTTGACAGATTGTGTAGTCCTTTCAACATGTTTTAGGACATGGGCATATGACCATATACACCATCATCTTTGAATCACAATTGGTGTTAGATTTATATTTAAAACAATGTCTGCTGAGTTCCTGAGGGGGGTGGAGTCAAGATGGCGGCTCTTGCTTGAGGCGTTGCGGGTCGAGTTTGCTGTTCTCTTAGACTTTCACGTCGAGAATTTTTCCTAATGCCGCATACCAAGAGAAAGGGGACGGTAAAGGGCTTACCGCGGCCAGCCCTTGTTCCTACCCCTATTCAACAAACTCTCCTGCGATTCCTTTCGAGCACCCCAGCTGGAACCGGTGAGATGGACCCTGCGATTGGAGCGACCGGAGGAGCGGCGTCTCCACTAGGGGCTGAAACATCTTTGTCCCCACCGGAACTTAATCCACCGCTTTGCCCTGCAAATCTTCGGGCCGGCGATGAGGACTCAACGGAATCGGAAGGCGGTGACCGGAGGGCCTCAGACTGCGGTGCCGTGCCCCAGGAAGCAGAGGAGATGACCTTGGAGCTCGCTGCTCCCCAAGCGGTAACTTTGCAAACTATCTGGGCAGCTATTCAGAACTTAACTAAGACTGTCACTAAAACAGCTCAAGATACAGCGTCGATGGTTAACAAAATAGATTCTTTAACCTTAGCTCTTGAGTCTGCTAATCAAGAATCGTTAGCCCAAAGTGTACAGACGCAAACAGAAATTACCTCTCTTAAAAAGGTTACAGAAGCATTGATAATTGATAAAATAAAGATGGCTTCAAAGTTGGAACAAATAGAGAACTATAATAGACGTTTAAACTTGAGGATATTAAACTTTCCTATTACTATTGGAATTTCACCGATGGATTTCTTTAAAAAATACCTGCTTGAAGTTTTGGCATATCCGCAATCAGCTATTCCACCGATTAATAAAATATATTACCTACCTGAAATTAAACAATCCAAGGTGAATCCAATAGAGAATGCTCAACCTCTAGAATTGAATCTTCAGGACATATCGGCATTGTTGGAGGAATCCATGTCGGAAGTTTTAAATCGAAGGCCCCTTTTGATATCTTTTGTTTTTGAGCAAGATTTAAATGCGTTGTTGAAACTTTATTTTAAAAAATCTCAAAAACTATTTTGTGGTCAAAAGATATGGATATTTCCGGATGTGGCAAGAAGTACACAGGACCGTAGAAAAATTTTCCTTGCTTATAGAGAAGAAGTTAAATCAATGGGAGCTAATTTTCTGTTGGCATATCCCTGTAAATGTTGTATAAAATATTTGGGAAATAAATATGTTTTTTATGACCCAGAACAACTTAAAATGTTTATAGAAAGTAAAAAGCTGTCTAGATAGTTGGTGTAAAGTAATTAAGATATGGTTGTGTAATTCTGGGTTTTAGGGCCAGGCCATTTCTCTTTTTGAAATACCTGATTTGATCTTCTCATCCACTTTATCCACCCCCTTACAAATAATGGTGGTCTAAGGAAGCATTTAAAGAATTTCTTATAAAAAGTTTTATTTGTTTAGAATGCATAGACTATATACCAATAATTTTGACAAATTTCAATTATATAACTCAAAATTCGATCTATGTAATTCATGCTATGTTGCAATTTATAAGTTTGTCTTGTAAATGTTAAGAAATAATAAAGAATAAATAAAAAAAAAATAAAACAATGTCTGCTTAATGGATGAGTCCAGCAATTTTTTCCCCTAGTCTCAAGACACAGACTACAATGACAAATCACAACTGGTGTTAGATTTGTGTTTAAAATAATGGTCTGCTTAACGGATGAGTCTGGTAAGTTTCTTCCCTAATCTGAGAACACAGACTCCAATGATGACAAGGAGCATGGCGATATTTCAGATTTTCTTGTGAATACTGTTCCATAGGTCAGATGGTATGAATCACTTTATCCCAGATGTTAGAACCTCTTTTGTAAGCAATCAAAGAATGTTCACAGAATGCTCGATGGATAGACAATACAATTGGACTTAGATGTTACTTTGTCGCTTGACTACTACCACACTGATCTATTTAGAGTTATTCCTATAGACGACACTAGTGTGATTCCTTGACACATTATTTTCCAATTTTCCCATAGCATTTTTGACAGAAACCCCTGAAGAAGGCTTGCAGCTGAAACACAGCCTGTGTTGGGTTAAGATTGCCCATTCATTATGTTCTATTTGGAGAATAAAGTTTTTAAGTTTTTAGAAGAATTGGAATTCTGGATTTTATTTTGGTTGTCATCTTCCACCCCTTGTGCCTTGTTTTGATTTCTGTGAATGTACTGTTCCCCCCCCCCCCCCCCCCTCCCTTTTTTTTCTGTTGTTGTGCTCCTTTTTGAGAAGGTAACCCTGAACAATAAACCTGTCCTTCAACAATTTAGACCCTCCTGGTGTTTTTACTGGTATGGGAGGCTTTGAATCACCTACGGTGCAATCATGTAACTCTGCTCTATATATTCTTGAAGCAAGGTATGTTCAGTTTTATATTACGTGACAATTTCATGCCTGTGATATATGGCCTTTGTGTAATACACCTTTCTATTATTGGTTGTTTGTGCTCCATTGCATCATGACCTGTATATGTTATTTATATGGTTTAGAAATATTATTATATTTTATTATGGACATTTTTTCTACATGGTTATGCAACCTTATCTACTGTATGTTTTAGTATCCAATTATTTGCAACCTTTACCCATGTTCATTAAAACTGCATCGAAGTTGATTAGAAGATATATGAAAAGCCTCAGTAATACTGAGAGTGACACTGTGAATCGTTTGTATTGATTAAGCAAATCACAAAGGATGAAAACTGCAACTTACCTCATTTGCTGCTAGAAAAACTGAGACCTTTCAGTTAAACTCAGCATGCAAGCTAACAAACTTAATGTCAAAACAAAAAAGTCAGGTATTTTTCAGTAAAAGTGCTTTGCCCTGTAGCAGAGCACAAAAGACTGTATGCTGTTTGGAATGTGATCTGTCACCTCTAAAACACTTCGAATCGATTGAGCACTGCCTCACTAATTGGAAGTTGAAGAACTCTATTAGATACAAGTGGTGCCTATACAGACAGGTTAACAGACTAACCTGTGCCAGATAATCGGAAAATGAAGCCAAGGAACCGTAGCTGCATCCATAATAGCACATGGCTAGCAAATGTGTCCTCCAGTGTTACCTCATTGCTAACAGAAGGGCTTCACCAAAGAGGCTTACTGAGGGCCAGCATTTGATATACTGGGGCCCAGGACAGAAATTTGGGAGGCGGCCCAAAATCTACCTTTTTCAACTTTGAGCAGGTTCCGGTTCCTTAGGTTATGGGCAATTGCTCTGTTTGCAAAGTAATCACATCTTTTAGAGCAGTGCTTGACAATTTGTTTTGTGGCTGTAACCCTATGATAGCGGCCAAATAACACCATGTGACCCCCTGGAGTTGCAGAATAATGACATACCTATGGAGACCCCACTCAGGCCGTGACCCCAATTGTGGGTTTTGTGACCCACAGTTTGGAAGCTCTGCTTTAGAGCGAGACTAGTGGAAATCAAGTGCATTAATAACAACTTTAAAAATGACTGGCATGCATTTCACATAAGAACACTAACCTAAAATTCAAGTAAGGATTCACACTGGACGTTAAATAGGAGGTCTTTTTACTAAAGTGCACTTAATACTGTTCTGTTTCATATTTTTATTAAGGTTTCTCAAACATGACACAAAACAAAAAGGAAAAAAAAAAAACCAAAAGCAACAATAATCCATGGCAAATAGAGAAACAAAAATGAAAAGACAGAACAACATCAGCATTTCATGACAATACCCGAATCAAATCAGCAATTATATAGTAATCAGTTAGTGCTATTAGGAGTCTGACAAAATGAACCTAAACGAGCCCAAGTCTTCAAGACAGATTGAACACACCGGTGTTTATGGGCTAGAATAGTTTCATATTTTCTAATCACACACACATAACTCCACCATTCATTATAATTTAGATTTACATTATTTTTCCAGTTTGAAACAATTAAGTGTAAAGCAACAGCCAACAATATATTAAACAATTTCTTATCGGATTCTAAGATAGAGAGGTTAGGAGAAGAGGCCCTTAAGAGCACAACATCGTAAGAGAGCACTGTTGACGCAGGCAAATGAAAAATAAGGCACAACTTAGCCCAAATGAGTCGCCAGTATGCTCTTACGTTCTTACAGTAAAAAACCATATGGGCAAGGGATCCATCTGATTCTTGACAGGATCAGCACTTGTAGTCAAGACTCTTGGTAATCCTGGCTACTCTAGCAGGTGTCCAATAGGCTCTGTGGAAAAGAAAATAAGAGGATTGGGATATCGCTGCTGATTTAGTAGGGCGCATAGAATGGACCCAAAAAGTGTACCAGTCAAAATCAGACGCATCAAGACTTAGATCCCTTTACCAAGACAGCCGTAATGAAGCAACAGCGTCAACACACGAATACTGTTTTTGTACTTAATACATCTTAACAGGAAACACTAACATGTACGATGTGCAAAGGCTGCAAAGTAATTGATGTGGGTGCATCCAGCATGTCTAGTGTCTAGTGGCACTTGAATGAGACCTATACTAAATGTTACACTGAAAGTGATGTTGCTTGTGAGGGAAGATTCTATATATGGCAACTGAAAAATCCGCACAAAACAAAAATACACCTAGGTGTATTCTCTAAAGTATGCCTAAATTTTATAGAATAGGCTTAAATTTCCACATAATATATAAAATATGCCCATCTAGGCTATGTTTTACTTGGCCTAAATCCCGATGTCTAAATTAGGTGCAGAGCGGGTATATTCTATAATAATGTATATAGATTTTAGAAACGCCTACGACCCACTCATTCCACACCCATAACCTCACCCCCTGTATAACTATGCAACTTGGAATTTACACGCACCACATTACAGAATACACTTAGCGAGTTCTGCAAGTAAATCTTAATTAATGCCAATTAGTGCTGATAATCCCGCTGCTGCTCCTTGTGATCTTGGGCAAGGCACTTAACCCTCCATTGCCTCAGGTACATACTTAGATTGTGAGCCCTCCTGGGACAGAGAGATATCCAGTGTACCTGAATGTAACTCACCTTGAGCTACTACTGAAAAAGGTGTGAGCAAAATCTAAATAAATAAATAAAATTGTTAACATCCAGTTGACAGCACTGATTAGCTAGTTAATCAATTAAGTTATACACATTGTTATAGAATACGCTTCAATTTCCACATGGAAATTAAGATGCGATATATAGAATTTGGGGGACAGCTTATAGATGCATCCCAGCTTTAACATGGCAAAAATAAGGTTATTGTAAGAAGAATATAATTGTAATAGAAACTTTTGTAATCTCTCCAGCCTAAAAGTCTGTCTGAGGCCATACAGTTATACAGAATCCTAGTGACTCAGCATGAAAATGAGTTCATTAACAAAGCTGTTTCGTGTTGGCATAGATGCTTGGCAGGTGTTTGTTTAATGACTGAGTCTTCAGGATGGTGACTGCTTAGGCAATGGCACAGGCACAGAGAAAATAAAAAAAAAAAAGATAGCAAATATCATAGGAAAACATCAACAGGATCAAATTGCACAACAGGGCATGGGGAAAACTACTAGAACGTTGCACGGGGGCAGAAATCCAACCCATCTCTGCCCGTCCCCACTGGAATCCAACCCGTCCCCATTTGTCCCCGTGGGGAATCTAACCCATCCCCGCCCGTCCCCACTGGGAATCTAACCCGGCCCCGCAAGAAGTTAACTTGTCCTTACTCAGTCCCGCAAGAATTTAATGGTACATTAAAAAAAATTGCTGTTGGCTCTCTCAGTCTCTCTCTGGGTTTGAGCCGCAGCACTGCAGGCAAGGAAGGAACAGAAGTTGGAACACTCTGGTGCGCACATGTAAGACTTCTCTGCTTCACTGGCACTGTGTGCTAAGAGATCGCCACATGCACGCAGCAGTAGGTCAGGTGATATCTGATGCTCGTGCCTATGCCAGAGCTGAGGTCTGCGCATCAGCCTGGGAGCAGAGAGGATTAATAGTAACATAGTAAACCCTTTCCAACCCATCCTAAACCAGATTGCCATATATGAGACACAGACCGTACAGGTCTCCCGGTATCAGCCCTAGTTCATCACAGCCAGAGTAGCCATCTAAGTGTCACTCGACACATCCACACACATGCAGTCATTTAAGTTAAGGTTTTTTATAACTTCCACATTCTAATTAGAGATTCTCTGTGTTCATCCCATGCCTTTTTGAATTTCATCACCATTTGTATCTCCTTAATGGAGACTTTCCGCATCTCTGCTATTAAAGCAAGGAGGAGGAAGAGGAGACAGCACTCAAAGAACTTGGTACTTGGTAGGTGAGAGGCTGGCAGAAGTGCAGCATACACTTCCATGAGAACCCCACAAGAACTGCTGTCCCCACAGGAACCCCACAGGAACTGCTTCCGTCACCACGGGAACCCCGCAGGAACTACTTCCGTCCTCACAGGATCCCCGCAGAACTGCTTCCATCCCTGTGGGAATCCCGTGGGTTCCGCAGGATTCCTGAGAACCCCGTTCCCGTGCAGGTCTCTAAAAGTTACAGCAGTGCTGCTACGTCCCTGGCTCTGAGGGAAGCGTAAGGTGGCTATACATTGGCACTCTCTTACCCAAGATAGAGAAGATATATGGGACAAGATTCAGTAAATGGCACCCAAATTTGGGCGCTGGAAAAAACTGACACCCAACGCTATTATAAAGAGTGCTCTGGATTAAGCGCCCTTTATCGAATAATACATAGCGTCGATTCCTACAAACGGGAGCCAGGATTTACACCTGCTGAAACCAGGTATAATTCCTTGTGCCTAATTTGGGCCCATTCTATAACACTGCAAGCAAATTTTTGGAATGCTCCTGACCCGCCCATACCCCTCCCATGGCCACACCCCCTTTTGGGTTGCACACTATGGAATTAACGATGACATTTCATCCATTTTTGTCATGTGTTTCATCTTCTATAAGTAGAATTGAAGACCAACGTATTATGCATGGGTTTTAATTAAATAGGGCCCAAACCAAACTCCTAAGGTTTAACAGACAAGAGAATGTCATTCCTACGGAACTTGTTTTACCAGATGGGTTAATCTTAAAAGTGGAAAAAGTATAAGAAATACTCTTTATCAATGATACCTCAGATTAATGCTGTATCTAAAGCTATATATTTTTTAATTGCATCAACTTAGGCACATTAGAACATTATTACCAGAGAAGAATTTTTCTGTCTTAGTGCAGTCTGTTGTTTTATCTTTAGATTATTGTAATGGAATATACTGTTTTCTATCCGCTCATTTAATTTCAAAATTACAACTTTTGCAGAATACTACTGGTGTTCAAAAAGAAATAATTTGATCATGCCACCCCTTGTTTGATTAGGTTTCACTGGCTTCCTATTGATGCATGTATCTCTTTTAGGGGGTCTTTTACAAAGCCACACTAGCGTTTTTAGCTCACAGAAAAAATCAGCTGGCGATAAATGCTGAGACACCCATTATATTCCTATGGGCATCTTGGCGTTTACTGCCAGCTGATTTTTACCACGAACTAAAAAAGCTACATGGCTTTGTTAAAGGCCCCCTTAAATTGGCCTGTTGGGTTTATAAAATGTTTGATGGTTCTTGTCCTGAATATTTGATCACACTTTTCTCTTTTCCTTTGGACCCCACTCTCTCTAGAGCAGGCAACCACCGTCTCTTGTCAGGCTTTCAAGGCAGAAACTAGGTTTGTGAGCCCTTGGGACACTGCTGTGGAGCAGCAGTGGCAGGCAAAACCACCCCACACCAGAGACAAGGCAGAACTCTGATAGAAACAGCTAGACTTCACCTGCGCTTGACCGCCCTTCCCCAGGAGTTGAGCCCCTGGGTGCAGGCGGCCGGCAGGACTTACCGGACAGGGCCGGCACTGGATACCAACTAGGCTGAACAGGGACTGAGGGTCAGAGGGGAAAGGAATATACATGGGCAGCAAGGCAGGAAACTGGGCTAGGACTCACAGACAGACAATACTACACAAAGCAGGAAATGGTCAAGCTAAAGGACAGGAACTGAAAACTGCCACACAGCCACTGAAGCAGGGTACAAATACTGACAGGACTGCAGAGCAGCCACTAAGCAAGAGACACAGACAACCAGAAACTAGACAAGGAATACAGACCAGAAACAAGACTAGGGAAGGAAGCAAATAAACCTAAGCTAAACTACACACAGATAACTAGAAACAGACAAGGAACTAAACAAGAAACCAGACTAGGCAGAAGTGCAACAAAGCACCAACAAACCAGGGACCTTAGACGATGCAAAGGCAAACTCAGAAGGTTCCAGGTGGTAATAAACCCATCAGTAGCTGAAACTCAGATGCAGGAATCACGAGGCAGCTGCGGGTGAGGCTAGCTGCCAAACTTCAAACCAAGTCTGGAAGGCTGGAATATCTGGACCGGACCGGAAAGAAAGTCTGGAAAGTCTATGGCAGCCACCGGTTCTGGCCACCAGAGGGCAAGAGGAACACAAACCAAGACACAGGCAGAAAGCATACTGAAGCACAGAGAGGCTTAACACACACAGGTGCAGTATAGTGGAGTAATCAGAGCCATGCTGGAAGCAGCCAGCACACAGAGACAGTGACAGAACTAACTCAGGAAGAACAGACAGAAGCCAGCTCAGAAGCTGACCGCCAGAAATAATGTGAGTCTGAGAGGGGTCACGACCACAATCATGACACTTATATTTTCCATCATTTTCTGGTGTTAAATACAAAAAATCTTTACAAACATCCTTTTCATGTCAAGACGTTCACATCTGGAACTCTTTGCCCATTTCAGTGAGGATATCTTCTGCTTACCTTTCCATTTGGAAGAATTTGAAGACTACTCTGTTTCAGAAATCTTACTTGTAATTTTTTTATTTTTTACATTTATAGGTGGAATCCACTTTGAACCATATTTTGGGAGCTGGCGGAATACAACTATTGTATCATATCATATCCTCTGGGTGCACAGTGTTATAGAATAGCACATAGCAAGATACATGCACAAATCCCATTTGGTGCCAATTAACATCAATAAATGATTGTTAGTACTCAGTTATTCCCATTAATTGGCTTATTAACCAACTAGATTGCTCATGCCTGTCAGGATCGCACCCAAATTTCAGCGCCCGATTTTGAGTGCCATATATAGAATCCAGGAGACAATCTCGTATAGCCCTCCTTGCTTCAAGGAAACTGTAGCAGTACCTCTATCTCCTTGTCTTTCAAATGCATGGAATAGATTAAGCATATATTGGGAAAATTCTAGAACGTAGGCATTTATATTTATGCCATAAATATTTAAAATACTAGCAATTATTTTTGTATGTGCACACATACGAGCTTAAGAACTAGCATGGTGCATATATCTACTTAACTTACATAAGGGTCCTTTCACTAAGCTGTGGTAAAAGGGGGCCTGTGTTAGCATCAGCGCATCTTTTTGATGTATGCTGAGGCTCCCTTTTACCGCAGAGGGTAAAAGGCTGTCTTTTTTGATCGAAAAGAAATGGCCATGTGGTAAGTGAACCACTTGCTGTGTGGCCATTTCGGGAGGGGAGGGGGAGCACTTACCACCATCCATTGAGGTGGTGGTAAGGGCTCCCGCGCTAACCCGGTGGTAACCAGGCAGTGAGCAGTGCTTTCTGATTACCACCAGGTAAGAACCAGTGCTACAAAAATAGAAATTATTTTTGTAGCACTAGAAATGGCATGCACTGGGGGTGGAAACTACCGCTGGGCTCCTGTGGTAGGATGGCGGTAGTTCCAGATTGGAACAGGACATGCCTGTTGCCATGCGCCAACCTTTTAGTAAAAGGGCCCCGTGAAGGGGCATAATCGAATGGGGCGCCTATCTTTCGTTTTGATAATATGGTCGGGGACGCCCAAATCTCCACATTTAGGTCGACCTTAGAGATGGTCATCCCCGATTTTCGGCGATAATGGAAACCCATGTCAGAAACGGTCAAATGCAAGCCATTTGGTCATGGGAGGAGCCAGCATTCGTAGTGCACTGGTCCCCCTGACATGCCAGGATACCAACCAGGCATCCTAGAGGGCACTGTAGTGGACTTCAGAAAAAGCTCCCAGGTGCATAGCTCCCTTACCTTGTGTGCTGAGCCCCACAAAACCCACTCCCCACAACTGTACACCACTACCATAGTCCTTAGGGATGAAGGGGGCACCTAGATGTGGGTACAGTGGGTTTGTGGTGGGTTTTGGAGGGCTCACATTTACCACCACAAGTTTAACAGGAATGGGGAGATGGGCCTGGGTCCGCCTGCCTGCACCCACTAAAACTGCTCCAGGGACCTGCATACTGCTGTCATGGAGCTGGGTATGACATTTGAGGCTGGCATAGAGGCTGGCAAAAAATAGGGTGGGAGGGGGTTAGTGACCACTGGGGGAGTAGGGGAAGGTCATCCCTGATTCCCTCCGGTGGTCATCTGGTCATTTAGGGCACATTTTCGAGGCTTGGGCGTAAGAAAAAAAGGACCAAGTAAAGTCGGCCAAGTGTTCGTCAGGGACGACCTTCTTTTTCCATTATCGGCCAAGGACACCCATGTGTTAAGCATGCCCCAGTCCCGCCTTCGTTTTGCTTCCGACATGCCCCAGTGAAGTTTGGTCATCCCCGCGATGGATAGCAGTTGAGGGCGCCCAAAATCGGCTTTCGATTATGCCAATTTGGGTGACCCTGGGAGAAGGACGCCCATCTCCCGATTTGTGTCGAAATATGGGCACCCTTCTCTTTCGAAAATGAGCCCAATAGTGTGTATTTGCAAGGCTGGCATACATAGGGGTGAGCAGAGTACTTGAAGTTATGCATGTGCCTGCTGTACTTAGTTGATCACACTTACACCAGCTCTATGGCTGGCATTTGTGAGGGCACCTAAATGTTAGGTACATTAATAGATGGTTATCTTAGCATTCTATAAAAGCACCCAGTTATAGAACTGTTACTATAGGGGGTAATTTTATTTATTTACCTATTTAGACCTTATATTTTTTTGGTTGCTCATCAATAGCCTATGCCATGTTTTTTTTTCTGAAACTATGGAGTTGTGATAATTTAGGGAATATTGTATACATAACTCCTTTCTTCCTCATAATGTGGACTTCAGTGTTATACTTGTAGGGATTTTTTGTTTGGTCCTTTTCTTTGGATCTCTTTTTTAAAAGACTACCCGGGCGAAATTTATCTGGTAATAGTCACAGTTTTTTTTTTAACACAGACCGTTGCTGGCACTAGCACTGAATATCCAGAGCTACCTGTCCCAATATGAGCCAGGCCCTCATAAGACAGTTATGTGAGCCCTGGCTGAATATCGGCTGAGATCCACATAAGGGTTAAATTGCTCTTCAGCTGCTCCAGTCTGCTTTCCATACCTCCAAAGCAGCCCCCCTTCACCTCTGCCTTCCACCCCCTCCTAGAGCCATATCTCCTCCAATGAGTCAACCCCCTTCCAACTCCCCCTTGTCCCTCAGGATAGGCTCCTCTGGGTATACCTGAAGACCCCTAGTGGTCCTGCTCCTAACAGCTGTGACTCCAAAATGGCTACTGCAACTTCTCATGGCTGCCTCACAGTATTGCCAACATAGCATACAATATATAAAACATAAATAAGCCAAATTAATTCAGATAAAATAAAATAGCATCAAAACTACTACTTGAACTTGGAGCCTCAAGAGGTAGGAGTGACTGGGGATTGTTCTTTCCTCATTCCACAGGACTACTAGGGATTGTTTCAGGTAGACCTGAAGAAGAGCCTGTGGTGGTGGTGGTGGGGGGGGGGGGGGGGGGGACTGGTTTGGAAAGATGGCGCCACTGTTTATACAGCTCTGGCAAGACAAGACTCTGGAGGAGCCCAGGGCAGTGTGTTAACAGCCTTATGCTCTTGGTGAGCAGAATAATGCAGCTTGCAAGGTTGATCACAAGTTGCATCTTTCTTTTATCAGGGAGTCACTGTGATATAGAGCTATGGTAAACTAAGCTGCGGTAATTTTTCCCACAGCTTAGGAATTTACCACTTAGTGTATATTAAAAAGTTTTAACAAACATCAAAATATTTTATTAAAACAAATGTGAAACAAAATGAAGAAATATAAAAAAAAATTGGAATAAAGTCCAAACAAAACTTTTGGCCTATGCACATCCCTACTTTACATGTTGAAAACGCTTTATAAAATTATCCCCAACACTTGTTCCTCTTTTCCTTATGATGAGGAAAATACACAAGTTCTATTTTTTCACCCAGCCCCTTGGCTTGGCCCATGCAGTTAGATAAGATCTAATGCAAGTCTGTCACTAAACACCCAAATACCATGATTAAGGTAAGTTTTCATTTTTCTCCAGGGCTGACTCAAGGGATAGTGGCACCCTCAGTCAACTTGCTTTGGTGATGCCTCCCCCATTGCATTGTATCCAGTGCCCCCTCCCTCCCTTCTTCTTAGGGTTACCATATTTTGTCCTCTGAAAAAGAGGACACATGTCATGCCCCCTGCCCCGCCCCTGCCCACCCATACCACCCCTACCTTGCCCACACCACACACCCCTGCCCCACCCACACCACATCCCTTTCGGATCCTCATCCCGCCCCCTGTCACATATTCCCCTCCCCCCCAGGTCACATATTCCCCTCCCCTGCCCCCCGTCACCCCCCTCCAGTCACCTCCCCTCCCCCTTGTCACATATTCCCCTCCCCTTACTAACTATCTACTGCCCTGGTGGTCTAGTGATCACCCTGCCCGGAGCGCTGCCTGCCCTTGCCTGCATCCTTCTCAGTCTTGGCTGGAGATTCAAAATGGCCGCTGAGAGTTGAAGCGGCCTCGCGAGACTTCAACTCTCGGCAGCCATTTTGAATCCCCAGCCGAGACCGAGAAGGATGAAGGGCAAGGCAGCACTCCGGGCAGGAAAGAGGGGGCTCTGTCCTGCCCCGAAGAGGTCACTAGACCACCAGGGCAGATAGTAAGTAAGGGAAGGGGAGGGGAGACCCACGCCGCCGCCCACCTGCAAGTTTGTCCAGAAATCCGGACGAACATGCGTGCGGGCAAAACCCGCCGGACGCCCTAGACATGCCCTCAAAAAGAGGACATGTCCAGGGAAATCTGGACGAATGGTAACCCTACTTCTTCTTCCCTGCGGGTTCAGCCCCTCCCTTGGACCATCATCTCTCCCCCAGTCCAGTCTCTCTCCCCCTGCCCCCACAGGTCCGGCACTGCTCCCTTACCTCTCTCACTCCCTCACAGCCCTGTAAAGTTTGCACTGGGCACCAGCAGCTGCAGCAGCATGACAGACTGTCTTCCCTCTACCACATCTCACCCACAGGAAATTGCATCAGAGCAGGCAGCACACAGCAGAAGAAAGACTCAGGGACTGGCTGAAGGCAGCATGTTATGCTGCTGCTGCTGAAGGTGACCGACGTAAAATTTATGGGACCACAGAGGAGTGAGAGAGGTGAGGGAGTAGTGCCAGACCCAGAAGGAGAGGGAAGAGAGAAGGGGAGAAACTGGACCAGAGGTAGGGGGTGGGGGAAGTAAAGGCATAACCTGTAGACCAGGTGAGGTCAGAGGTTGGGTATTTCGGCACCCTTAATCGTTGGCGCTCTGGGCCAGAGCTTCACCTGGTTCAATGATTAAGCCAGCCCTGTTTTTCTCATTGCTTTTTGCAGTTTCAGTTTTCTCACCTGTGAAGGTCAATAATTATGCCTTAGTTTCTTCTGGCATATTGATTTTACTGCATTGTTTTTTTCGTTATTTTATTTTTATTAATCTTAATCATACTTATCAAGACAAAATGTCATGAACCAGTAAGTATACAGCCCATTGGGAAAGAAATAAATATAGCAAAACATAGTAATTTCATAATAGAAGATAACAAAAAAAATCCTACCATGGACTGAAAAAGATCCAAAAATAAGGAGGGGCTATACCAAAAGAAATAGGGCTAATGATCTCATTCAATAGAAATAACAAAGAGTGTTGACCAAGATGGCACCAACACGCTGAGAGGAGTGAGGCTGTTTATGATGGTTTGCTGAAGATTTTTGAATTGATTACCGCTGCCGCTATGCCCCATACCAAAAGAAAGGGGATTGTAAGGTCCTTACTGCTACCAGCCCTTGCGTCTTTCCTGAAGCAGCAAACCCTTGACAGCTTTGCACTCCGGTGCCCACGGACTACAACCGGGGAAAGTTCTGCTGTGTGTGCCGAGGGAGGAACCTCGACACCCCTGGATCATGAAACAACATTATCCCCCCAGAAGCCGAGATACCACCATGTCCTGCTGAGTCGTGGGTGGAGATGACGAGTCCCAAGAATGCGAAAGGCGCTGGAACTGGGCCCTCTGGTAACGGCTCCTCATCAGGGCGAACGGCAGTGGAAGCAGAGTCCTTGGATAAGAAGGGTGTAATTAACCCTCCCATGGTGGTAACCCTTGACGCCCTTTGGCAGGCAATTGAGAAACTAAGCTCTTCTGTTACAAAATCAACCCAGGAAACAACATTAGTTTCAATGGTGGAGCAACTTTCCAAACTGATGGATAAATTAAAGCAGAACTTTAATGACCAGGTACTAAAATATCAAACTGATGTTGTGAATATTAAGGATAATGTTTCAGCTGTTATGAAAGATAATTTGCTTATATGTCAAAAAATAGAACAAATTGAAAACTATAACAGACGTCTAAATATGAGGATATTAAATTTCCCAAGGTCTGTTGAAATTCTTCCTTTAGAACTATTTAAAAAATACCTTATTGAAAATTTCAACTCAAAATATTCCTCCTATAAATAAGATACTCTTTCTTCCGGAAAAGAAGAAACAAGTAGGTTCTTATGAAGAAATAGAACAGGTCCAGGAAGAGGAGACATTGGATGATTTAAGAAATATTTCCTTGATTTTGGAGGACTCATTATCAGAAGTAACAAAAAGGGTCACACTATTGGTATCATTTGTATTTGAACAAGACTTTAATGCCATTTTGAAGTTATACTTTAAGAATGTTAACCAAAAATTTTGTGGTCAAAAAGTATGGATTTTCCCAGATGTCACTAGATCTACTCAAGACAAATAGAAAAGTTTCTTAGATATGAGAGAAGAAACAAAATCGTTGGGGGCTACTTTCTTTTTAGCTTACCCTTGTAAATGCATAGTTAAATATTTTGGAATCAAATATTTTTTTTTTGTACCAGATCAGCTTAGGGCTTTCATAGGCCTGAAGAGGGTATCAGGGGAATTAACAACTGTTAAATAGGCTGCATGATTTAACGCTGGGTGGGCTGGGCCTTTCTTGTTTACTGTATTCTACTCTGATTTCCTTGAATGCTTTGGTCATTCCCCAAGTTAGTGGTCTAAGGAAGGGTTAAATATAAAACAAAAATGAAGTCAAAAAGTTTTTTTCTTTTTCCTCTGTATGTGAAGATATATTGAATTTGTATTATTTCCCTGTGTTGCATGTAACAAGTTATTACTTGTGTAATATAAGTGAAGCAATAAAAAGAAATAACAAAGAGATAAAGAAAGAACACTATAAGGTAGAGTATGATCTGAAGAAAGATCCTTTACCCAACATCTCCACCAGAAACCCTAGAAGAATTAGTCAAAGAAAATTCATTATCAAGGAAATTCATCAACTGAATAGGATCATAAAACACATATTTAGCATTAGCATAATTCTAACACATAAATATGGAAAGTAGAGCACAAATGAAGCCCATAAGAAATCACTGACACATCTTATGAAAAGATTTACGTAATTTCTGAGATGCTCTGGAAATAACTGGAAATACAAAAACATGATACCCAAGAATGCTTCATTTCTAAATGTAAAGAATAATTAGTGTCCACATCTTATCATGCTTGAATACATAGGTCAAAAACAATGTCCCTCTTCCATAGACCTCAGGGTTGGAATCTTCAAGTAAAGCTGAAATATCCAAATAACTCCCCTAATACCAGAACTCTGCTCATCACAATGGCTTCAATTTCCAGAAGGTACACTAAAAAAGTGTATAGAATCAGCCAGAATTGTTAATACTTCTATATAATACCTCTTCAGCATATTCAGTGGGGATATCAACATGAATTTGGAGAAGATAGTGAACTTCAGATTCAGTCTTTTAAATTAGTACTAAAAATTATCCTTCCACCTATATATAATGCCTAGATCTTTTATAATAACTGTATCATACTTCTTAACCTCTACAATCCGCATAGCCAAAGTCTCCACATTAACTAAGATCATCTACATATTTTTTTTATCCCTCTCAACTTGTACCTGAAATGGGAATATGGAATCAAGAACACTACCATTCTCTGAAATAGTGACATTTCTAGTTCTGCTACAGCATCCCACAAAGCATCAAGTGTTACAGTCCCAGGTTTCAGTGGCAATGTTTTTACATGGGTCGGCATACAGAAAGAAACTGTACCACCCTTGACACTCTAGGAGAAGCACTAAAGGACACCATATTGCAAACTTCCCTGAAACCATGATTTACCCAAGCAGGAACTCTCTTCACTGATTGCTAATATCAATATTCCAACCATTGAGCCAAGCTCTTCTGCTTCTGTGTCCACCAATCTGGGATCAATTGGTTCTGCCTCCGGGTCAGGCTCATACAGTCAGGTTTGGCAGTGGAACTTGGAAGTACAAGCTTCATGAGGAGAATTCCTTCCTCTGGAACTCTCACCCTGCTACGAAGCTACAGTCCGATAAAGCTCCTGGGCCATGGGTGTTGACACCACGTAGCAGGAAGTAGCTGCCTGCACCAATTGCACTGTCATAGACACTGGGATCAAAACTCCCACAAAACGGGCTTTCCTCTTCCCTACTGCAGGTCAGTAGCAGGAATGCCACACATGCTACTACTTGGCTGCCATCTTGGGACTGCTCCCCTTGACTGCATTGTTTTGGCTTGTACAAAAATTTGATAGACTTTTAAATCTGCCATGTATAATGGGTGTTGCATTCTTGTTTTTGAAATCTTTGTATGCTAGTCATATAAGCCAGTTTGGACTGCATATACATAATCTTGATCTTTTATTCCCCTCCCCCTTTTTTTAAAGTATGATTTGATTATCCTTTTCTTTTCTTTTTTTGGTTTATTTTAAAATTAACTAATGACATCATGGTATCTCATTTCAGGGATCCATTTACGAAGCTGCGGCAAAAGGGGGTCTGCTCTGGCGTTGGCGCATGTTTTTGATGTGCGTCGAGGCCCCCTTGTAGCGCAGCAGGTAAAAGGGAGGTTTTTCTTTGTTTAAAGAAATGGCTGTGCAGCAAGTGAAGCACCTGCCGCACAGCCATTTCAGGAGAGAACACTGCCCAATTACTGCCGGGTACACACCAGCACTACAAAAATACAAATACTGCCGCTTTGTAAAAGGACCCCTCAATTTCTGTAAAACAAATTGATGTTACCTATCTTGCAAAACTTTTGCTTGCTTGAAATTCAAAAAAAGTGAGCTGTTTCCCACAATAACAGGCAAGATTGACTGAAGTTTGAAAGATCTGTGACCACTTTTCCACATAAACACCGTCTTAGAGCCCTTATCTAAGTTTTGTCTCTATGCCACATGATGTTCTCAGGGCACTCAACTTTTTGGCTTAGAATTGTAAACACTGAAGTGATTATGTTGAATTATTGAGCTTTTTACACTATGCTTTAATGTGCTATCAGTTAGTAGTTCACAGGCTCAAGTTGACTGTGATAAAATTATTGATTTCTCTGATCGTCAGATTACTGCGGGGAACACTAGCATTTCTGTTCATTTTCCCTGGACCTTTTCACAGTTTCACTGACATTCAAGTAGATTTTCAAATTCATTTCTTTTACACTGTTGATTAATATGTGATGGAAAGTTAGGGCCATGTTTACTAAGGTGCACTGCATTTTTAGCACGTGCTGAAAATTAACGGACGCTAATGCTAGAGACACCCATATATTCCTATGCATGTCTCTAGCGTTAGCGTGCGCTAAAAACAATAGCGTGCTTATAGCGTGGCTTAGTAAACAGGGCCCTTAGTGTCTCTGATGTGCTAATTGTTTTCATATGTACTGTCTAATGAAACCATCCTTTTAAACCATCTTTTATTTCTGCCCATGCTGTTAAAAAAATACCCATTTTAAATAAGAAATATATGTTACCCTCTTCCGCAAAAAAAAAATATATATATATATATATATATATATTGGTAGTTGCAAAGCAAAACAGTTTAAGAGGAAACAGGACACAATATTTTTAAAATATTTAGGGAGTAAATAAAGTGTAATTAAAATTTAAAAATTTGGCTTTTACCACACCTCAGTTTTCTGTGGGAATGACTTAGCTGCAGTATCTCAGTTCTACAGGTTAGATTCAAGTTTCAAATTTATTCAGGAGGGAAGTTATCAATGTGGGCTACAGTTAAGTCGGGTTATTTTACCACAAGTGGATTAGTTTAGCACAGAATCTCATTGCATAAAATGGGTCCCTGTGCTAAAATAACCTGACTTGTGGTGAAATTACCCAACTTAACAGTAGCTCAGGTTGATACATTCTTCCCTCAGTAATTTGTTATATCACCAACTGGTATTCTTTCTTAGTAGTTAATCATGCCTGTGATATATGAATAATACAGCTTGCAATCAACCTTGCAAGTTGTGCTATTCATAGCGGCAAAAGCACTGGGCTGTGTTGCTAAGTCCAGTTTTGCTGGGCTGCTTGTTTTTTCTCTTCCCCAATGTTCCCCACACGGCACCTACCCCCTCCTGATGCCTCTCCAGCAGATGCATACCTTCCCCCTTTTCCCCTAATTCCCCACTCAACCTTCTGGTGGCCCTCTCCCCTTTACAAATTCCTGGGGTCTAGTGGATACAGGGTAGGAGCAATCCCCAGCTGCTCCTGCTGTAGTGAAGTTTAAAATGGCACTGGTGATGCCTAGCGGTTGTCTTTTGATACTACCACTCAGTGCCGTAGCTACATGGGGCCACAGGGGCCTGGGCCCCCATAGATTTGGCCCTGGACCCCCTGCCAACGGCCCTCGACCCCCCTCCTGCTGCCAACACGCCGTCGCCTACCTTTGCTGGCAGGGGACCCCAACCCCCGCCAGCCGAGGTCCTCTTCTTCCGGCACAAGGCTTTGTTCTGTTTCTGAGTCTGACGTCCTGAAGAGGACCTCGGCTGGCGGGGGTTGGGGTCCCCCGACAGTAAAGGTAGGTGACGGCAGGTTGGCAGCGGGAGGGGGGTTGAGAGGGTCATCGGCAGGGGGGGGTCAAAGTTGTTGGTAGTAGTGGTGGCGGCGGCGGCGGTGGGGGGGTTGGCAATGGCGGTAGGGGTCAGCAGCACCATGGGGGGGCTAATATGTGCCCCCTCACCTCGGGCTCTGGACCCCCCTCCCGCCAAAGTCTGGCTACACCCCTGCTACCACTAAAGGTCAAGCTGCCAGCAACAGGATTAGAAGGGGGAACTATGGGGGTATGTGCCTGTTGAGGTGGGGGAGCGGGCATCAGTGTAATGAAAGAAATGAATGCCTGACCTCTTTTAAGAAGCAGCTTAGAAGCACTGGTTTAGCAGCCAATGCTGCTGACCAGGAAAATAACACCAGCATGGAAACAGTTGCGAAACATGATGTTGGGCATTTAATATTTGGTGATTCTGATTGTAACATACTAATAGTGGACAGTGACCACACTATTGTCTTCATAGATGGATTTTAGCAATCCATCACACTGAATGATTTTATGATTTATATATTGATATGATTAAATATTTTAAATTTGTATATCTTGAGGCCTGGATTAAGCATAAATCATTTTACACTTCTAATCATCAAAAAGAATTGGCTCCTGCCAGGCTACAAAAATGGTCACAAGGTGTAAAGCAGTATTGGCTTGGAGTTCAGTTCTAAACAAACAGGAAAAACCCTGGCTCCTGCCAGATTATAAAAAGGCAAAATGTTGCAATGAGAACTTTTCCTACCTTGGCCAGCCTTCCGGTCCTTCATACATAAGCCAGTAGAGATATGCACAAGTAAAAATGTTTTGTTTATTTGGGGATTTTTAATTTGCTGATTTTCAGACTTTTTCAAGTCATTTTACACATTTTTTAAAAATAAATTTTATCATGTATTACAATTTTTAATATGCAAATTATTTAAAAGATTAACCTGCTAAATTGATTTTGTATACATTATGGGGCCCTTTTACAAAAGGTTGCTAAACTCAGGGTCAGATTCTATATATGGTGCCTAAAAACTCCACACGGAATAAATTTCCAGCTGAGCTTATTCTGAATGTGGTGCCTATATTTAGACGCGGTATATAGAATATGCTTAGTTTATATCACAACACTTAAAACTATGCACATCCATTTACACCAAGGGAAACGTAAGTACATAAGTATTGCCATACTGGGACAGACTGAAGGTCCATCAAACCCAGCAACCTGTTTCCAACAGTGACCAATCCAGGTTGCAAGTACCTGGCAAGATCCCAAAACATAAATGCCGGCACTTAGATTTTGGCTCACAGGGGCATATTCTATAACACTACATGTAAATTTTGGAATGTCTACAAAATACCCATTTTTCTGGCCAAAACCATGCCCCTTTTTGGCTGCACATATTAGAATTTAGGCACAGTGCATTACAGAATATGTTTAGCAAGTTGTGTGCATAAATTCTAATTATTTCCAATTAGTGCTCATTATTGCTCATTACCTTGTTAAGTCAATTAAGTTACACGCATTGTTATAGAATACGCTTGGATTTAAGCGCAGAACAATAGGCGCGCTATACAGATTCTATATTCCTTTTACTATGTAAGCTGCATTGAACCTGCTTTGAGTGGGAAAGTGCGGGGTACAAATGTAATAATAATAATCCGGAGATTAATGTGTAGTTAGCGCATGCAAGCCGGCTACTGTAGAAATGTATTAAAGCATTTTGCAGTATTTTATTTATTTATTTATTTATTTATTTGTTATATTTATATCCCACATTTTCCCACCTATTTGCAGGCTCAATGTTTGTACGCACTAACCCACTCGTTATCAATTTTTAAAAAATATTTTTCAGAGGGAAAGTGTTATGGGTAGAGAGTGGGCATTCCCATGTTATCCAGCTAGAGTGTTAGGATTAGCGTGTGCTAGCTGGATAACACAGTTAACGTAGGGACATATAGCACTTCCTAAAGAGGAAGCATTAAGTGCTCCATTGATATCTCTATGCAGGTACTGTGCACCAATGATAACATTAGTGCATGACCTGCAATAAAACTGGAAAACAAGGTGATACCTTCTTTAGGTCAGGTTTTAGCCATTGAAACCTAGTCAAAACTAAATTAGTCCAATGAAAGATATAATCTTATTTTATGTTTTTTTGTTGTATTTTACTTTATTAACCTTTAAACACTACGGGGCTCATTTTCAAAAGAGAAAAATAACTGAAAAGTGTCATAAAGCACCATTTGCACGAATTTCTTCTCAAAATGTCCAAATTGTTATTTTCAAAACCTATTTTGCAGACGTTTATCTATGCAATTTATATGCAGTGTGTCCAAATCACAAGGGAGCATGTCAGGAGCATTTTGAAGGTGAGATTTGGGCATGTCTACCACTTGGATGTTTTACAGCCATAATGGAACAAAACCAAAATGTCTAGGGTAAAAACTTCAATAATTTGGTCTAGATTTGTTTTTCTAATGAATAAGATACAAAAAGGTGCCCTAAATGACCGGATAACCCCCTCCCCTTTACACCCCCAGTGGTCACTGACCCCCTCAGACCCCCAAAATATTTTAATAAAAATAGTACTCACCAACCTGTATGACAGCCTCAGATGTTAAAGCCAGGTCCATTACAGCAGCATGCAAGTGCCTGGAGTAGTCTAGTGGTGGGTACAGTGCACTGTAGACAGGTGGACCCAGGTCCTAATAAAACTATTTTGGTGCTCTTACTATTTGCGGTCTCCAGTCTGGTCCTTTTGGTTTCTTCCACTCTTCTTGTGGTTGCTTGTGTGCTTTGCGGAGGATTTGGACCCTCTTTTGGGTTGGACTCAGGTCCATACCTTCCCCTACCTGTTACACTTGTAGTGGAAACTATGAACCCTCAAAAACTCACTAAAAATCCACAGTACCCACATACAGGTGCCCCCTTCACCCATAAGGGCTATTGTAGTGGTATACAGTTGGGGGTAGTGGGTGGGTTTTGGAGAGCTCAGCAGACAAGATAAGGGAGCATTGGTGAGATGTGTACCTGGGAGCATTTATATGAAGTCCACACCAGTGCCCCCCTAGGGTGCCTCATTGCTTTCCTGGGATGTTAGGGGGACCAGTCTGCTAAAAATGATGGCCCCTCCTATATCCCAATGTCTTAATTTTGTTAGTTTTTAACTTGTACTGTTTTTTTAATGGCCTAAAAAAATAAATGAGCAAAGCACAAAACCTTGTTTGAAATGGTATTTTTGAAAAAAAGATGGGCATTTTTTTTTTTCAAAAATGGTTACATTTGCTACTTGGATTTGGGACATGTGGAGGGGCATAATTGAACGGGGCATCCAAGTTTTCCTGGGGCCATCCTTGCAGGATGGCTCCGTAAAGGGGCGGGGAAACCTGTATTATCTAAACAAGATGGGCGTCAATCTTTCGTTTCGATAATACGTTCGGGGACGCCCAAATCTCAACATTTAGGTCGACCTTAGAGATGGTTGTCCTTAGGTTGTCCTTAGAGATGGTCATCTCTGGTTTTCGGCAATAATGGAAATCGAGGACGCCCATCTCAGGAATGACCAAATCCAAGCCATTTGGTCATGGGAAGAGCCAGCATTCGTAGTGCACTGGTCCCCCTCACATGCCAGGACACCAACCGGGCATCCTAGGATGCACTGCAGTGGACTTCACAAATTGCTCCCAGGTGCATAGCTCCCTTACCTTGTGTGCTGAGTCCCCCAACCCCCCCCCCAAAAAAAAACCCCCACTCCCCACAACTGTACACCACTACCATAGCCCTAAGGGGTGAAGGGGGACACCTACATGTGGGTACAGTGGGTTTCTGGTGGGTTTTGAAGGGATCACATTTACCACCACAAGTGTAACAGGTGGGGGGATGGGCCTGGGTCTGCCTGCCTGAAGTGCACTGCACCCACTAAATCTGCTCCAGGGACCTGCATACTGCTGTCATGGAGCAGGGTATGACATTTGAGGGTGGCATAGAGGCTGGCAAAAAAAATGTTTTTTTTAGGGTGGGAGGGGGCTAGTGACCACTGGGGAGGTCATCCCTGATTTCCTCCGGTGGTCATCTGGTTGGTTCGGGCAACTTTTTGAGGCTTGGTTGTAAGAAAAAGTGGACCAAGTAAAGTCGGCCAAGCGCTAGTCAGGGATCCCCTTCTTTTTTCCATTATTGGCCGAGGACGCCTATCTCTTAAGCACGCCCCAGTCACGCCTTCACTATGCCTCTGACACGCCCCCTTGAACTTTGGTCGTCCCCGCGACTGAAAGCAGTTGAGGGCGCCCAAAATTGGCTTTCAATTATGCCAATTTTGGCAGTCCTGAGAGAAGGATGCCCATCTCCCGATTTGTGTCGGAAGATGGTCGCCCTTCTCTTTCGAAAATAAGCCTGTTAGCGTAAAATATCCAACGCCCGACTTAGACGTCATATCGAAAATGCCTCCCCACGTCATTCTAAACTCAAAATAAAATTATTTTCTCTACCTTTGTTGTCTAGCCATTTAATTTTTCTTATCATGTCCCAGTCTCTGGTTACTGCTTTCCTGTCTTCTCTTAAAACCCTCTCCAGGGTCTCCATTTGTTATTCTTCTCTCTCCTCCAGTCTTCTTCATTTCTTCCACTACATCCATTTCTGATCTTTGTCTTTCAGCTTTACTATATTTTTCTGCCTCTCTGTCTATTCAGATGTCATTCATTCTTATATCCAGTCTGCAATCTACCTTTTTTCACTGCATCTTCCTACAGCTTTGCATATTTCACCCTCACCTAGGCCCTTCTATTCTCCCTGTCCTGCAGCATCTTCTCTCTGTCGGTCTCTCTCCCTCTCTCCTCCCGTGTCCTTCAGGATTTCCTCTCTTCTTCCTCATCCAGCATTACTTGGTATCTTTCTCTGTCTCTTCTCTCCCATCCAGCATTACCCCACCTCTCTCTTTGTGTAACTTCTCTTCCACCCAGCATTACTTTGCCTTTTTCTTTATCTGTGTCTGTTCTCCCCCACCCAGGGGTACCCTACTTCTCTCTCTCTCTCTCTCTCTCTCTCTCTCTCTCTCTCTGTCTCTTCTTCTCCATCATTACCCTGTTCTCTCTGTGACTCTTCTCTTCCATCATTGCCCCTTTTCTCTTTCTTTCTGTGTCTATTCTCCATCAATACCCTGTTCTCTCTCTCTCTCTCTCTCTCTGTGACTCTTCTCCCCATCCACCATTACCCTGCCTCCTTATCTTTGTCTCTTTATTTCTGCCCCATTCCCCCTCCAGCATCACTCATTTTCTCTTTCTGCCCCCTTCTGCCCTTCTTTCCACCCACTTAATTGCTTGATCACACTCTTGCGGTCTTCCCTGGCCAGCGACAGGCTGGAAGAAGCCGTGTGAAAACATATGAGGACCACTTTCTTGCTTGCACCACCACTAGCTCTGCTAGTTACACCGCTTCAACATAGGAAGTTTACAACTGGGGGGAGGGGGGGGCATGACCATAGAGCTAGTGGCACATGTGCAGGAAAATGGTCCTGCGCATCTTCACATGGCTTTTACCAAGGAGGTTAGATTGAGAATATGTAGGCAGAGCTTGCCAGTAGTAGGAGGAGCTTACTGGCATTTTAGTTCACTCAAAACAATAACAAACACTATTGAAAACAATAGCAAAAGATTATTAGAAATAACAGACTACATATGCATGGTCCATCTGTAAAATGTCTAAAGCTGTTCCAGTTGGATAAGCAGTGCCTTAAAAGGTAGAGAACAAAGGATTTTTTTACTTTTACTTTTTACTTATTTGACAGCATTTCAAATAACAAAGCAAAATCTAGAGCACTGACAAAAAAAACCCATTTTGAATAAAACTCTCCCCCTCTTCACAAACCCCTTGAAAACTCCCCAAACCACCCCTCAACTCCCCTTACATCCCTCCCCCCCCCATCCCCTCCTAACAGAAGGGGTCTTTTAGTTAGCTGAAGTAGTGTTTTCAGCTCATGGTAGAAATCAGCTGGTGGTAAATGCTGAGACACCCATTATATTCCTATGGGCATCTCGGTGTTTACCGCCAGCTGATTTCTACCGCAAGCTAAAAACACTACTGAAGCTTAGTAAAAGACCCCCAGAAAGAATGCAAAAGCCAAGGAGATTTATTAAAACAATATAAACCTCACAAGTTTGCTATTGTTTTCAATAGCTTCTGTGAATGTTTGGGGTCACTCATATGGCAGCAAGCTCTGCCCATTGCCTTCAGCCCAGACAATGGGCCAGATTGGCTCATGCCATCTCCTGTTATAAAACCTCCTTGGCTTTTACCACTGACCCTGACCTGAGAAGACAATGGGCCTTGCTGTGGTGGCAGCAAGAGAAAGGAGAAGGTCACAGGTGTGGCTAAGGAGGCTTAGCCTCCCCAAGCCTCTTTTACAGGGCACCTATGAGGCTACTTGGAATAAGATGAGGATTATTTCAATTCCAAAGATGAAGTTTATGTTTATTGTAATGTGTGGGAGATTTCCTTGTTCATTATTCCATATATTCTTCTTTAGAATTAAAAACAAACAAACAATTAACATGCAGATCTGCCAGACTGTTATTTCATAAACCTAGCAAAATTCAACAACAGGAAGTATTTGCAAATTAACCAAGTTAGATGGCATTTGGATTCAGAATAAAAGTCTGAACTACCACAATCCTTGAATCGGAGGGGGGGGGGGGGGGGGGAAGCTATCTGGATTCACTTGTGAGCACAGTTCTCTTACTTTCCAATTTTCTGCAGCTTGTTTTGCTGGCTAATTGCTTTAATTGGTAGTGAGTCACCCCAGAATACTGAGAGTAGGCAAATTAGCCATGTGTTTGGGAGGTGACTCAAAGCACACTGAATCTAGTGGCCAGATGGTTAGAAGAGCAGTGATAGAAGGTGAGTAGGGGAAAATAGTTCTTGGAAGCTGAAGACTCTTAGGGCTCGATGTACAAAGCTTACTGAGCTTTCAGCATTTGCTTTAGACCAGTTGTAGCTGTGTAGTTGTAATTGTGAGGGGAAGGGAGGGAAGGGATTTTTGTTTGGTTCTGGGGGGTCTGGGGGGGGGTCAGGAGAGGGTTTTTTGGTTTTGAGGGGCTCGGGATTAGGTTCAGTTTGGATGTGTGTCCGTGCACTGAGTTAAGGCTGCAATGATCTAGTGACAGGTGCTAAATGCGCATGTTGAAGTTAGCAAGTTGCAAACAGCGACCGATGCACAAAAGGGGATCCATGTAACTCATTTGCATGCAATCCCTATTGTGCATTGGTCACTGTTTGCATCTTGGTAACTTTTCCTGTTTAACAGGTGCCTTTGTGCAACAGCACCATAGAGGGTAATTCTATAACAGGACACATAGTTTAAGAGGCCAAGTTGGTGCCTACATAGGCACTGTTTTATAAAGACACAATACAACACCTACTAAACCTACAATTAAAAAAAACATGTATGCATTCCATCATGCATATTTTTATGCCTAGTGATATTTTAGTACCAATTGCAAATCCAAACAGAAAACTCAAAGAGCAACTGAAAAATATGTAATTTATATATGTATATATATAATCAGTTATGAAATAAAATAATCATAAAAATATACTTCAATAAAGAATACTTATAGACTAGATTCTCTATATATCATGCCTATAAAATTTGCACTGAAAAAAATTCACCTAGGCATACTCTATAAAGTACACCTAAATGTAAGCATACTTTATATAATACGCCTAAATTATTTTTATTTTATTTGATAACTGTCTCAATATTTTTAAAATATTTTCCAATTGCTCTTTGCATTTTGTGATGCTAATTTATAAGAACCATTTTACATGGATACGTTGCCTCATACATACTAAAATAACTTTATAAAACTACCCTCTTAGTGAGGATGCAAGATCACAATGGACCCCATTATCATGTTACAATGTTTCCTGTGAAACAGCAGGAAGCTGTAGGATGACAGGAAGATGGATGTCTCACAGAGTGCCATGCTTATAACTAGACTAATATGCACCTGAATCACATACCAGTTGGAATATGACTAGGAAGGATAGTAAGTGCATGGAATGGATAGAACATTCAGATTTATGATTCAGGTGCCTTATTGAATTGAGTGAAACACTGACAAAGAAATTCAGAGAAGCAAGAATGGAGCCCACAGGAACTGTCGGAGAAGCAGCAGTGTATAACGAAGGAGGATTTTTCAGGAAAGTAGATATTCCTATTTCTGCTTGTCAGAATTAATCTAAAGTAGTAGCCGTGGATTCACTGCTCATTAAAGATGATGCACTTTGGTGACTGAACATTTTGCAAGGTTGCAAATTTATTCTGAAAAGTTTTATACAGTAAATCTTGTTACAGTGTAAAGACTATCCATTTATGAATTCCACTTTCTTATCCATTTGTAATAATTGTAAGTGCCAAAGAGCCTGTTTACTAGTGTGGTAATTTTTTGCACTTACCAAATCTTAATTGCAAAACTCAAGGTTCGGTAAGTGCAGAGTCTATGCACATGAAATGCCTGGGCCATGGCAATAATCTACTTTGCATTTACCATTCAGAGCAGAGACTTACTCCCAGATTCTACATATCGAGCCGAGATTTCCGCGTACAAATCAGTGTATTCCATAACAATGCGCATAACCTAATTGGTTAACAAGCTAGTCAGCGCTGATAACTGCCAATTAACAAGCAATTATTGACACTAATTAGCATTAAATAGAATTTACATGCAGAACTGTCTAGGTGTATTCTGTAACATGCTGCATGTAAATTCCAAGTTGTATAGTTGAAAAGGGGGCATGGCCATTGGTGTGGAATGGGTGGGTCATACACCTTTCTAAAATCTATGCACGTTGTTCTAGAATACATACGGTCCACGTCTAATTTAAGTGTCAGCACTTACATCAGGTTTTACTTGGCATAACTGCCTGTAACTAAATTTAGTCATGCGGACTGGTGCTTGGCATTTAGGCTTATTCTATAAAGTATGCTTAAATTAAGGGGTACTTTATAGAATGTGCTTAGACAAATTTCATTTCGGCATCAAATTTTTAGGCATAAGATTTATAATCTAGTCTTTAGGGGTAATTCTACAACTAGGCCACCTCCATTTAAGTGCCCCAAGGACACACAGCAGGAATCTATATTATAAAGCAGTGTTGTTCAACCTCAGTTCTCGAGGGTCATAATCCAGTCTGGTGTTCAGATTTTACGCAATGAATATGCATGAAATTTATTTACATGCACTGCCTCTATTGTATGCAAATAAATCTCATGTATAGTCATTGACTTTCCCCAGTAACTTATCCTTAATTCCTTAAACTTTTTAACAAATCTTTATTCATTTATTTTCTTCATTAACATGAATTCACAAATCTGTAAAAACTCCCTTATCCTCACTGCTTCACTCACATTGCATTCATACACCACACTGCAATCTTACCTTAATTATATTCACTGCACAGTGCGAGTGTATGAAGACTTGAGTATAGCAGAAAAAATTTACCGTCATAGATTTGGGAACCTTTCTAAACAGTTAGAACAGGCAGTGACACAATTGGAAAGAGATGAGTCATTAATAATACCCAGGGCAGATAAAGGGAGGTGCTGTAGTAGTGCAAGATAGGGTGGAGTATTAAAAGAGGCAGCAAGACAATTGGATGATAAGGGGTTCTATGACAGATCGGGGGAAGATCTAACCAGTATATATCAACGAGAGATACGCTCTTTGTTGATAGTGGCGAGTGAGAGGGGTATAATAACCAACAAAGAATTTAAATACTTGTTTAAACAGGGTTACTCAAATGTTTTGATTCGGCTGTCTGAAACCCTGGATCCACAAACTACCACACACACATCTTGTCTCATGTCTCATTGGTGACACTGGTAATTGAGAAGCAAAACTGGTGCAGGGCAGACTTCTACGGTCTACGCCCTGATCAAGACTGAATAGATAGGGATGGGCTGGAGTGTAAATTTTAAGGGGCTTTGACGTTAGCTTCAGAACTTTTAGTACAAGAAGAGTGCTGGGCAGACTTCTACGGTCTGTGCCCTGAGAATGGCAAGGACAAATCAAACTCGGGTATATATATATAAAGTATCACATATCACGTAAAATGAGTTTATCTTGTTGGGCAAACTGGATGGACCGTACAGGTCTTTTTCTGCTGTCACTTACTATGTTACCAACCAGCTTATAATCGAACGAGAATAACGCCCAAGTTCCGACCTAAATCGGGAGATGGGCGTTCTTCTCACAAAAACAAATAAAGCGGCATAATCGAAAGCCGAACTTTGGACGCTTTCAACTGCACTCCGTCGCGGATGCGGACAAAGTTGACGGGGGAGTGTCGGAGGCGTGGTGAAGGCGGAACTGGGGCGTGGTTATCACCCGAACAGAGATGGGCGCCCTTCGCCGATAATGGATGCGTTTGTAGCTAGAATTTAGGGCACTTTTCCTGGACCCTGTTTTTTGACGAATAAGGCCCCAAAAAGTGCCCTAAATGACCAGATGACCCCCAGAGGGAGTCGGGGATGACCTCCCCTGACTCCCCCAGTGGTCACTAACCCCCTCCCACCACAACAAATGATGTTTCACAACTTTTTACTTTCACCCTCAAATGTCATACCCTCCTCCCAAGCAGCAGTATGCAGGTCCCTGGAACAGTTGTTAGGGGGTGCAGTGGACGTCAGGCAGGTGGACCCAGGCCCATCCCCCCCCTACCTGTTACAATTGTGCTGCTTAATGCTACTAGTCGTCCAACCCCCCCAAACCCCCTGTACCCACATGTAGGTGCCCCCCTTCACCGCTTAGGGCTATAGTACTGGTGTAGACTTGTGGGCAGTGGGTTTTGAGGGGGATTTGGGGGGCTCAACACCCAAGGGAAGGGTGCTATGCACCTGGGAGCTCTTTTACCTTTTTTTTTGTTTTTGTAAAAGTGCCCCCTAGGGTGCCCGGTTGGTGTCCTGGCATGTGAGGGGGACCAGTGCACTATGAATCCTGGCCCCTCCCACGAACAAATGCCTTGCATTTATTCGTTTTTGAGCTGGGCGATTTCATTTTCCATTATCGGTGAAAAGCAAAAACGCCCAGCTCACACCTTGGCGAATAAAGCATGGGCGTCTATTTTTTTTTAAAAATACGGTTCACTCCGCCCCTTCACGGACCCGTTCTCGGAGATTAACGCCCATGGAGATAGGCGTTTCTGGTCGATTATGCCCCTCTATGTATGTTTGTTTGTTTGTTTTGTTTAAATACTTAATATAACCAATTCGGTCTAGAAACTGAAATGCAAGATATCAGAGATGCAAGTTTTCCAAAACTGACAAATACTTGAATAAAATACCTTTTTCCTACCTTTGTTGTCTGAGCATTGAGTTTTTCTGCCTTTTAGGGTTTTTTTTCTCTTTTCCAGGGTCATCCTTACTCTTTCTCTAAACTTCCCTTCCCCTCTGGATTTAATAGCTCTTCCCATCTCACTTTCTTCCTTCCCTCACTCCCTCCCTTCCATTGTCTAGTATATCTTTCTCCCTCCCCTCTGCCCCAGGGTCCAACATCCCTCCATCTGGCTTCCTTCCTTCCCTCCATTTCATTGTCCCATATAGCTCTTTCCTTCAACCTCCTTGTCTGGTCCCAGGTCCAGTGTTCCTTACCTTAGGTCTCTAGCAGCAGCAGCAATTCACACAAGCCATCTGCCCAAGCCCGGAGCCTGCTCTCTGCTGTGCCCTACCCTTGCGGAAGTAGGAAGTTATGTCAGAAGGGGGCAGGGCGCAACAGAGGGCAGGTGTCAGGCATGGGCAGATGGCCTGTGTAAATCACTGCAGAGACCTGGGCAGACAATGATTTAAGATAGGGGGAGCACTGAGGCCAGACGAACAGGTTGAAAGGAGAGGGCCACAGCATCAGAATAAAAAAAAATGGCAACCCTGGTGGTTCACATGGGAGGACTCTGGAGTCTAGACTGCAGGCCGTGGTCCAACATTTGAGTAACTTATAAGTCATGTGCACTCTAGTCGCATTTAAGCACCTGCTGTTACATCAGGTCTATGGCAGGAGCCTAGATCTTAGGCGCCCCAATAACAAGTTACAGTAGTATTCAATAATGGCATCTGGGCATCCAGGTGCCAAGATAGAATAGGTTTTCACCATGCAGCATTGGTGATATATACTGCTAACAGCTACTTTTGCATTTCCTTATGATGAGGTAAAACAAACCTGATGAGGTAAAAACAGAATCATCTGGAAAAAGAGAAATCTGCTAAAAATTTGATTAAATGTCGCCAACCTAAAAGCGCGGTAATAAACCCAAACTTAAAAGTGGTACACGATGTTTCTTCAGTGCAGGAAGAAATTTTTAAGTTTGGGGGTTTTTACCGCGCTTTTAGGTTGGTGACATATAATCAAGTTTTAGCAGACTTCTCCTTTTCAAGACGAGGCTATTTTTTCCTCATCAGATGGTTTTGATACTTTGTTACCTTGGAACTTGACACCATCATTAGACTCCTGGCGCAGGCAATTGTTGCCGAAACAAGGACCGTGTCAGGTCTGTTCAATAAAGGGAAGTTGAGACACCCCCATTCTTGTAGGCTTCTTGTGCTTTTTTTGTCTATTAGCTTGAAACATGGTATCATGGTGGGATCTTTGTGAATATATGTAATTTGGAGGCTATCGACTATCAGAAGAATGCTGGACATGAGCTCTGATTTGGAAGACCATTGATACAGTAAGACCATTGATACATCAAGTGCAACATTGTTGAAATCATCTCAAAAAGTTTTTATAATTGATAACTTTGTTTACCTGAAAGTTACTTCCTAGATATATATAAAAGCTGGCTTATTTCATATTATTAATTATATATTATGGGGTCGATATTCAGCCAGCAGTGCTCAGCGTTATGCTGACTTTCACTGGCATTATGCCCAGAAATTCAATGCCGGGCCATGTCTGGGCTTCAGCATTGAATTTCCATTTTTGCAGAGCTAGCTAAATATAAAATGTAGCCAGTTATGTGCGATATTCAGCACTTAACTGGTTATGGGGCACTGCATAAAGATAGGACTGACTTTTATGCGGTCCAGAGGGCGGCTACAAAATTGGTAAGTGGTCTTGGACATAAAATATATAAGGACAGGCTTATGAACATCAACATGCATATGCTGGAAGAGAGGAGGGAAAGAGGAGATATGATAGAAACATTTAAATATCTCAAGGGCATTAATGTACAGGAAGAGAGCCTTTTTTCAAATGAAGGAAAACTCTGGAATGAAGTTAAGAGGAAATAGGATTAGGAGGAATCTAAGAAAGTACAACAGGCGTGGACGCTGTTCAATAATACCATCCTGGAGGCCCAGGCCATACATATTCCGCGAATTAGAAAAGAAAGACGGAACTCCAAAAGACAGCCGGCCTGGTTGAAAAGTGAGGTGAAGGAAGCTATTAGGGCTAAAAGAAACGCCTTCAGAAAATGGAAGAAGGAACCGTCTGAAAATAACAAGAAGCAGCATAAGGAGTGTCAAAGCAAATGCAAGGCGCAGATAAAGAAGGCCAAGAGGGATTACGAAAAAAAGATAGCATTAGAGGCAAAAAAACATAGTAAAAAATTTTTTCGGTATATTAAAAGCAGGAAGCTGGCAAAAGAATCGGTTGGGCTGCTGGATGACCGAGGGGTAAAAGGGGCGATCAAGGAAGACAAAGACATAGCGGAGAGACTGAATGAATTCTTTGCTTCGGTCTTCACCGAGGAAGATTTGGGTGGGATACCGGTGTCGGAAATGGTATTTCAAGCGGACGAGTCGGAGAAACTTACTGACTTCACGGTAAACCTGGAGGACGTAATGGGGCAGTTCGGCAAACTGAAGAGTTGCAAATCTCCTGGACCGGATGGTATTCATCCTAGAGTACTGATAGAACTGAAAAATGAGCTTGCGGAGCTACTGCTAGTGATATGCAACTTATCCTTAAAATCGAGCATGGTACCGGAAGATTGGAGGGTGGCCAATGTAACGCCCATTTTTAAAAAAGGCTCCAGGGGAGATCCGGGAAATTATAGACCGGTGAGTCTGACGTTGGTGCCGGGGAAAATGGTAGAGGCTATTATTAAAAACAAAATTACAGAGCACATCCGAGGACATGGATTACTGAGACCGAGTCAGCATGGCTTTTGTGTGGGGAAATCTTGCCTGACCAATTTACTTCAATTCTTTGAAGTGAGAGCCAATGAAATGCTGAACTACAGACTTACGAACCCTACACTGCCACAGTGCCACAGAGTCAGCTTCAGAATGTTGGAGGTGCTTTTTATTATATAGGATGATGTACATGTGTATTTCATAAAATATGCATTGGGTATCATTTTAAATAAAGGGTTTTTTAAAAAATCTGCAAATACCAGGATATGCACATAAAAGTCCTTTTAAAAATGTCCTAATGCTTAAAAGTACATAATGTACAATTAGACCTGTATTTCTGCATAACTTGAGAGCAAGCATGTTCAGGAGAAGAGTTTGGGTAGAGCACAGGTAGAGTCATAATTTACAGCTTAACAGGTATAAATGTTTGCAGCTTCTAAATGCTATTTCTGTGGGATGCCTATGTGTCACCTATATGACCTTCATACATTGGTGATCTCTTATAAAATTACTCTCTGTAAAGTCCCCATGATTACAGTACAGGCAGTGGATGACAAAATGTGCAGCAGAACTTGCTGAGTCATAGAAATCTGATGAGGGTGAGACATGGTCCATTTTTCTCTGCAATGACAGCTGTGTATTTTCATGCTTGTCACCAACAAAATATTTTGTGGTATATATTGGAATATCTGTCCAAAGTTCACATGCAGTCAGGACTGAACTACCCTATACCTTATGTTCTTGCCATAAAACCTTCCCACTCCTTCCCCTACCTTGGATTCCATCTTACATCCTTGCCTTACTGATTATAGACTTTCATGCTCTATTTGTGGATTTACTAGAATATAAGTCTATAAAAAGTAAAAAAACAAACAAACAAACCTATAAATAGTCAAGATAAGTCTCATATGAATGACGAAGCAATGAGTATGAGAAAAGCAGAGTGCTCTGACACTACAGGGTGCTATGTGATTCAAACCGATTGGAGACTGAGTCCTAAAAGATGGTAGCTACTAACTTTGAGCCTGCCTTGGAACAGCAGCATTTTGTCAACAGTTGCTACATGCCTTCTTCTGAGTGTGCTGTCAGTTTATGGCAGCAAAAGATAGTAATCCCATGAATGAAAGTGATGGCTGTAACTATTCATGGAGTGGAGGAGTAGCCTAGTGGTTAGTGCAGTGGACTTTGATCCTGGGAAACTGAGTTCGATTCCCACTGCAGCTCCTTGTGACTCTGGGCAAGTCACTTAACCCTCCATTGCCCCTGGTACAAAATAAGTACCTGAATATATGTAAACCGTTTTGAATGTAGTTGCAAAAACCTCAGAAAGGCAGTATATCAAGTCCCATTTCCCTTTCCCTTCATGTCAGCATTGTGAGCTGTGAAGAGATGGTGGTCAAAGGTGCAAGGAACAGAAGAGATGCCCTTTCAGGGGGTAGAAGCCCTTTGGGGGTATGGGGGGGGGCTTTGATTTGGGGATTGGGGATGTGATTGGGGGTAGGTGCTTGGATCGAGGAAATGGGGAGTCCAGAATTGGCACTGTGGCCCCTTTAAGCTCTGACCAGGATCATCAAGCTGCAGCTATGAGGTCCGATAATCACAGCATGGTAAAATAACCCTAGCTTTTGGCTGGAGTTATTTTACTGTGATTTTCTGCCAACACGACTTGCAGTATGCCGCAAGTCACGTTTCTGGTATTTCTGCTTTATATGCATTTGTATGTTTTGCATCTCACCTCATTACTATGTAACCCATAGCAACCTAAATATTACTGTAGCAAAACAAGTCAAGCTGCATTAGGGCCCTTTAAGTTGAATTAAGGGGCAAATAACGCAACTTAAAGTCCTAATGCTGCTTGATAATGTTCCCCCTAAGTAATGCATCCATACAGTGCTATTTACACTTAAGTGTCACAGGCCAACAGTGATTACCTGTTACGTGTGTAAGTTTCAATACCATCTTTATCTTTGGGATGTATTTTTTTGAAGATAGAGATACACATATCTTATAAAAGGCTCCACACTTGATGAGTCCAGTATAAAAAAGAAACCTATCTTTGAATATTCCAACCTGGGCATCTGTTTTGACATATGGATGACCTATACAAAGTTATCTTCCCTCTGTAATACTTCATTTATGGTCTATAGTACTGATGTGATATATTTTTTTTAACTTGGCTTTATCACAAAGTAAAGAAATTTATATATACAACTTCCCAATTCTATTTATGTACTACAACAAAGTGCAGAAAGGCATTTAATTCCTTGCAGTTTTCTTGTCATAATCATTTAAGGAAAATGAGATTGGTACTGTATAGTTATGTAATAGTGTAGGAATGAGTGATTAAAATTCTGAGCCTGCAGTGAGACTGAGGAAGAGAAATAACGCAGCTGAAGCCAAGTACAGAGCAAAAAGAAAAATATTTCTTTACAACAAATAAAAAAAAAAAAAAAGAAAGCAATGCCTGGCTTACCTTGCAGACTGAACCAGATCATAACAAGGTCATTTTCATTTGCACACTGCAACAATTATTCCTGGGGCCTTCTCCCACTAGTCTGGGCTTCCTCTCCTCATTCTGAGCCTGGGGCTGCAAACTTTTTAGTTGGACCTGACATTCCACCCAGGCTCCCCAGTAAAAGGTGGCCCACGATGGCGTTGGTATGCTGAGACCATCTTTTACTGCCATGGTTAAAAGGTAATTTTATATAAAGGGCCAGTAAATGGCTGTGCGCTGATGAAACACATTGGCATGTGCCTATTGGCTGGGGGAGCCCTTACTGTCTCATATTTAGGAGGCAGTAAGGGCTGTGGCGCTAATCCAGTGCGCAGCACTGCCCGATTACTGCTGGGTATGCCCTGGTGATAGAAAATAACAAACAATTTCCTAGCACTGGAAACAGCGTGCACCAGAACCGCCGGGTTTCCTGAGCGAGCCTGGCAGTAGGGCCGATTTACCACCGGGCAGTATAAGGGCCCCATAATTATTATTAAACTTCTTGTAGAAATATAATGATGCAGAAACACAGCATACAAACAAAGATACAACAACAAATTTACCTGTGGCCAAAATGCATCAAACCACAGCATTGCAACACAGTAAATACTGAGAATAATAAAAACAAATTTCAGATATTAATATATTTATCCAATGATGCCCAGACTTCCAAACATTTAGGTCTGAGGACAGATATTCTCGGATGTGTTTTGTGAATGTATTAATTTACTATCATCTTGTGAACATGTATATATCTAGAACTAGTAATAGTTTGTAGAAGGATGAATCTGAGTGGTTGGATTTCTTTTCTATACAAACTAATTAGAGTTCTTTCTTTCTATATTTTTAGTCTGTACACCACTTTCATCTACTGGTTCTGATAAGGCAGTATAGCAAGTTTTAATAAACTGTATAAACAGCTTATTTTTTCTACTAATAATTTCTCATATTTACTAGTCATACAGACTGTATTGTACCACATATTAAAGTCCATGTTAAGGTAACTCTTCTAATTTAAGATAATAACTTTTAAGCTAAAGACAGCAGTAAATCTGGTAGGGGCACTTTTGTGAGCTGCATTAAACATTAATGCGCATTTAAGGCAACAAAAATGGCCTAATGAGGGACACTTTAAAATGTTCTGCATTAGTTTTGGCATGTGCGTGCGTGTCACGCCGCCGTGGGTGATCCGGAGTAGTAAGCCCTTGGGCTGTGGCCAGAGACCGGCAACAGCAGGAGAACCACCCAGGTACAGAATTCTCTAACAGGTTTGGCTGGACAGAACTCTGAAGCAGACTTGGCTTGGCTGGACTGGAACCAAATGCTGGAACAGACTTGGCTTGGCTGGACTGGAACCAAATGCTGGAACGGGCTTGGCTTGACTGGACTGGGACTGGATTCAGGATCTTCACACAAGGCAGACACAAGCAGGGTAGGGCAGAAGCTAAGGACAAACAGAGTGATACAACCAGGAAGGGAACTAAAGCTGAAGACAGACAGAGCAGAGACACACAGTAAGGAACTGAAGCTAGGCAGGGCAGAAACAACAGTAAGGAAGCTAGAAATGAAGACAAACAAGGCAGCTACAAACAGTAAGGAACTGAAGCTAAAGACACACAAGAAAAGAACGAGCAGAGCTAGAACTGCAACAAGCACTCACAGACGAAAGCACATCTGAAGACCTCTGTCGCAAAGGCAAATCTGACACTTCTCAGGAGCTTAATAAAGGCAATTACAGATGAAATCACAGGTGAGGCATGGCAGCAGAAACACCGGGGCAATTCTGGAGTGCTAGAACATCAGGACCAGAATGAAACTTGGAAGATGTCTGAGAAACAGGAAAAGACAGTCCACAGCAATCACAGGGCCCGGTCACCCGAGGGCAAGGTGAGTGTAGGCATGGAATACAGTCACAATCGTGACAGTGCGCTAAGCGCGCAGCAATTATTATTATGTAATGTTGTTTGAGGGGTTGTGTCAGGGGCAGAGAATGGGTTCTCCTGCACTGATCAGGTAAGTGCATCTACATATCTGTGCGCTAATTGGTTAGCACAGGTTAACACTGGAATCCTTATCGCACGACCATTAATTGAAACAATTTGAAAAAAGCTCTTTTTGCCGGGCTTAGCACACTGGAAAGGTCTGAGTAAGGCTGCACTATGCCCATTTCTTAGTGCAGCCTAGTAAAAGACCTCCTAATAATTTAGTGTATTGGAGTGGCAGAAGATGGAGGGATTTAGAGAGGACCCAGTACTTCCTGAGAGGAAAGATAACACAGCTTGCATCTCATTATTTGTTAAGGGAAGATAAAGACTATGTCTGAATTCAAGAAAACATGGGACAAGCATATGGGATCTCTTAGGGGACCTTTTACTAAGCTGCAATAAAAGGGGCCATGCTCTAGAAGTGGTGGCCATTTTTGCCACATGCCAGGGCCCCTTTTATTACAGCAGGTGAAAACAGCCAAAAATGAAATGGCCATACGGTAATTACGTTCATACTTGCTGCTTGGCTATTTCAGGGGCAGCATTTACCACCACCCACTGAGGTGGCAGTAAGGGCTCCTGCGCTCATTCACCAGTAACCAGGCAGCACTGGGTAACACCCTGCGGACATATTTTTTCAATATTTCCACTAGCGCTGGAAATGGCGTGCACTGGGTGTGGAACTACTGCCGGCATCCGCATTAGATAGGCAGTAGTTCCAGGATGCCACATGGCAACCCTTTGGGAAATGGACCCCTTAGGGAGAGGAGGAGATAGTGTTGCTGTTGATGGGCAGACTGGATTGGCCATTTGGTCTTTATCTACCATCATGTTTCTCTGTCTCTAATCAGGGGCGTAGCCAGATTTCGGCAGGAGGAGGGTCCAAAGCCCAAGGTGAGGGGGCACATTTTAGCCCCCCTGGCGCCGACGACCCCGCCACTGCCACCACCAACTTTGCCCCCTCCCCTGCCGACGACCGTCTAGACCCCCCTCCCGCTGCCATCCCGCTGTCGCCTGCCTTTGTACGTGCAGGGTGTCAGAAACAGAAGGAAGCCTTTTGCGGGAAGAAGAGGACCTCGGCTAGCGGGGGTTGGGGTCCCCCGCCAGCAAAGACAGGCGACGGTGGGAGTGGGGGTCGAGAAGGTTGTCGCAGGGGGGTCCAGGGCCAAATCTACGGGGCCCAGGCCCCCCTGGCCCCACATAGTTACGCCGCTGTTTCTAATATGAGAATTACACATTAAAGGTAAATAAAATACTTTTTGCCAATTAGCAGGCAATATTTGGCAATTAACGTGTTTTAAACACATCTTTATAACTTTTCCTGTGAGTCCCCCAGAGCTACAGTGCCCCTTTCTGATACAAATTTGATGCCCGTCTTAAGCCTAACGGCCTGACTTCATATCTTCTCCTCTGAAATAGAGTTAAAAATCAAAATACACATTTAAAAAAATAGTTCTGTGTGGTTAGAAGAGTATTTGATCTACAATGACCTATTAAGGCTACTTTTGTGCATCTTGCATAATCTGATAGACAAATTGATATTGAAAGTCTAGTCCAATATAAACTGTACATTTGTATGTGTTGCCTTAATTATAGCATATAGTATGATTTATAGCATATAGTATGATAAATGCATTTCTTATAGTGTCATCAAATTCAACCACATCTTTTATGAATCTTGTTGCTCAAGGACATACAGTATGTGCATGTAACTAAGAATAGACTACATAACAAAAGCTGTTAATGTAGATTCTCAAAAGAGATGCAAAGGAATGATGCAGTTACTTACTTGCTTATTCATTCTTTTAGTCACTTCATTCTTCCTCCCAAAATGAAGTGCTTTTCTAGCTGTATTTCCTTCTGTTTTACATTAAAAGGATGTAATCTGCAACCAATGTGGAACTTATATAATGATAGTGGCTGAAGTTGAATGTTGACCAGTTAAACTATCACTATGGGATGGACATAGCTTACCTAACATATGAGGGCAATAACTTAAAAGTTATTTTGTGAATCTATTTTAAGTTGTTCTATAATATAAGAACTATGCATATTTAATAATGCATCTTTTCATAGGAAAACAAGAGATATAGGACCTTATTCAACAAAGATTAAAAGTATTTCCAGGTAATTTAATTCAGTGTCCCCTGGTCTTTGTACTATTTGAAAGAGTGAAAAATCGATTCACTTTTACCAGTTCTACACCACTCAGGATTTTATAGACTTCAATCATATCTCCCCTCAGTCGTCTCTTTTCCAAGCTGAAAAGCCCTAACCTCTTTAGCCTTTCCTCATATGGGAGGAGTTCCATTCCCTTTATCATTTTGGTTGCTCTTCTTGGAACATTTTCTAATTCCACTATATCTTTTTTGAGATACGGTGACCAGAATTGAACGCAATACTCAAGGTGAAGTCGCACCATAGAGCGATACAGAGGCATTATAATATTCTTGGTCTTATTTTGCATCCCTTTCCTAATAATTCTTAGCATCCTGTTTGCATTTTTGGCCGTCGCCAGTGGGCATCTTCAGGGAAACATGACCAACCTCTAGGCCAACTGCTTCAAAATGGCCAATCCAATGTGAACCATTTTAAAGCAGTCAGGCTGGAGGTTAGTCATGTTCCCCTGAAGATGCCCTCTGGGAGAAACAGGGTACTCCTGTTGGGACCTACTGCATGAACCAGTGGAAATCATCTGTGCCAGATTAGTATCAAACATATTTTATACTTTGAGACTATGGAATTGCTGCTTTGAAATTGTGGGATGGCTACCTATGTTTAATTTTCCACTGGGTTATTAGACCATATGTTAAATAGTAATTGGTAATTGAAATCATATACTATTATAATGTTACCCAATTTGCCAGCTTTCCTAATTTCTTTAAAATTTCTTCATCTGTCTGTTCATTCTATCCTGGTGGATGGTAGTACAGCCCTACCAGTATACTCTTTCCCTTCATACATGCAATTTCTATCCACAAGGATTCCACACTGCTGTTGCATGCAGAATATTTATTTTGTTTGACTCAATTCCCTCTTTAACACATAGTGCAACCCCCCTCCAATTTGGTCCACTCTATCATTACAATATAATTTATACCCTGATAACACAGTGTCCCATTGATTGTCCTCCTTCCACCAGGTCTCTGATATGCCTGCTATATCTAGTGCTATATATTCCAACTCTCCCATCTTATTTTCTAGGCTTCTAGCATTTGCATATAGATACTTCAAATTGTGTTTTTTTTTCCTTGCATCTACAAGCTGCTTTGAAGTTGATGGGGATAATTTGCATCCTTTACTCTGTTCTCCCATTAAACACTCCTGGCTTTCTTTCACCATTATTGAAACCTCTCTATTGGGCTTCCCTAAAGATCCTGTTTCAATAGCATCCTTCAAGGATACTCCACACTGAACCATGCAGTCCTGGGCAACTGTCAGTTTTCCCCTTACATGAGAGGGCAGTAACATTCAAATCAAATACACTGATCTGCAGCAGAAACAAATTGCAAGATTTTACACTGTGCAAGATTCACTGGCCTGTTAATTAAGTCCTGAATACAACCCACAGCATTGAAAACATCCTTCTGTACATCTGTCAAACTGCCAATAACAGCGTGTACCATTTTGAAAGCAGTCACAGACTGAGTAAGTGTAACAGTGGTCATTTCTTTAAAGGTTGTTTCGTCCATTTTATCTTCAACGCATTCTGCATCCTCCAGAGTATGGTTGTCATTGTTTTTACAGCAACTTGCAGCGATTTCTTCAGTGGACTGTGTTTCTGTTGTAATCAGTTCATCATCAGCAGTTACAAATTCTTCAGAAGTCACTGAACTGTCCGAAATTGCAGACCACTCCTCGTCACTCAGCATGGGTAAAGGCTTATCAATGTTGATTGTGTTGCCAGCATTTTCAGGTGCATGTGATGAATCAAACTGTGCCTTGCAAAAACAGTTGATGATCGTTGCCTGGCTAATTGAATAACATGCAGTGTGCATGAAGTCGATGGCAATTTTGACATCACTGTTGGCTGATCGCTTCTGTTCAATTACTTGCAGAATATACCGCACAGTTTGCTTTCTGTATTGTTGCTTGAATGCATAGATGATACCCTGGTCACAAAGTTGAATCACATTGGTTGTGTTTGGTGACAGAAAGACTAGGGGGTTCTTTTACTAAAGCTTAGCTGGACTTATCTGCAGCAGGGCCCATTTTATTCCTATGGGCCCAGCTGTAGATAGCTTGAGCTAAGCTTTAGTAAAAGACCTTCTAGCTTTGTTGCAGTCAGATTACTGATGTCAGTGTGTGCTGGGCAATTGTTCACAAATTACAGGGCTTTCCTTTTCCTTTGTTTCATTTTTTTTTTCATCAAATGCAACCACCCAAACAGTTCTCTTGTCATCCATGCGCATTTGTTTGCCTGGTAGGTCACCGAAAAGCTTTTAACATTTTTGAAACAGCACAGATTTTGTGATTTTCCGATTACAAACAGTGGGCACTTGTGAGGGCCAGACATGTTGCAGAAAATTGCAGCTGTGAGACGGTCTTTTGCTCTTTTTTCCACCATGACACTTCTCTTTTTTGAAACACAGCGTTCGGTCTGGTAACAGGTTGTAAAAGACGCTAGTTTCATCATCTGGTCTGTAGCCCTCCATTATTTTTGGCAAATGGGAAAGCCAGTCGTTCATTGCCTCCTGCTCTACACTGGCATACTCACCAGCAGCGACCTTGAACATGATGTTATGGCATCTTTTTTTAAGCGTTTAAGGAATCCATTGGAACATTTCCATTCAGGTAACCCCATCTATTTAGCCGGACATTCAGAAACCTCTGTAAGCATCGGCCCACTTACTGGAAATTGTGCAGCGCAGGTCTGTTTAAACTATTTTAACAATGCTTCTTCAATGTCCGAGTACAGGTTAGTTCGCATTCGTGTACAGCTTGCTGCTGCTAGTGACAAATGAAAATCCTTTATTATTTTGTCCTGCTTCTTAGCTAGTTTTGACGCAGTGGAAATGTCAATACCAAACGTTTCTGCAATGTCTTTCAACTTACAGTGGTTATCTAGCATCTTTATAATCTCCAATTTTGTTGTGTATGTGTAGACTGACACATCACTGCTATTCGGAGCCTGTGTGAAACTGTCATGTGATAAAGAAGAGCACTATGATCAGCTGTTTTAGTGCCATGGATTGTCACTTTGTGACATTAAACAGTGGATTTTGAATCACCAAGCGGCTAAAATTGATGATATTAACTGATATGTGACATTATGCGGAGTGACTATAGGTGGAATCACGCCTTGTTAGTTACATTGGACGCTGGCCGGGGATAAAAAATGCTGTGATATTATGAAGGGTGTGATATTAACCATTGTGGCATTAAATGGGTTTGACTGAACTTTTAAAATCTAGGAAGGATCTTCTCCAGCCGGCTTCCTACCACTACATTTTACTACTTGATGTGGGGGTGAAGTTGTTTGCAAAGCTTTTGTCTAATTAGCTGGCTCAGATTGTGCCTTTTCTGGTGGCTATTCCTCAGGTGTCACGGTTGTGGCCATGCCCTTATGTCCAGACCTACTGTTTCTCTGTATCTAGCTCTGTGACCTCCCCAGTCTGCCTTGTTTCCTGTTGTTTTTCTTCCTGATAGCCAAGCGTCACTTTGGTGTCCCTGAAGCCAAGCCTCGCTTTGGTCTCCCTGCTTCTGCTTCATTTCCTACTTGTGGCATCATCAGCCTACTCCTTTATAAGGACCCAGGGAGCTTCCCTGCGTTGCCTTTGCAACAGGTCTATTTTCCTTTTTCTTGATGTACTGTTATATGACTCTGAGGGAACTGGTCTTCTTGTTTGCTGTGCCTTTGGGCACAGCCTTGAGCCTTGTGTGAGTGGTTTTGGTTTGAATCTGTATGAATTACTTCCCTGTTCTCAAGCAAAGCCATCTTCTGTTTCTCTGTGTGTGTTGTTCTGCTTTAAACCTGTATGGATTACTAGCCTGTTAACTTTGCTTCCAAGCAAAGCCCTGTTCTGTTTTTCTGTGTGTGGTTCTGGTTTGAACCTGAATAGATTCCTTTCTTGTTATCTAGGCTCTCTAGGTTAAACCTGTTTTGTTTCCTTGTGTGGTTTCCCTTGTTACCTTTCACTGTTCAGAGAGCCGGTTGTTGCCAGCCCAGCTGCTTTCCTTGATTACTTTGCTTCCACAGCTTAGCTGTTTTCCTTGATTACCTTACTCCCATGCAGCGGGGTGTGCTCTGTCTCTGCCTGCCTTTCCTTTACCTTCCTGGCTGAGTTCTGGGAAGAACATTGTTTGCGTTCCCTTTGTTTGCTTTAAACCTTTGACTGCAGTGTAAGCCCTGCTTCTTTCTGATGTGTTTTAGAAGCAACCCTTCCCATTAGCCTGCTTTAACTCTTTGCTGTGTTTGTCTCCCGATTCTTGTGAGCATTGCTCCTTATCTGATCTGTGTATGTAAAGGCAGCTTTACCTGTTTGCTTACTTTTCCCTTTGTCTCTAGTGTCTGTTATTTGACTCTGTGGCACAGCCTTGTGTATTCCTATAAGCAGCTTCCCTTTACCCTTGAGTGCTGCGTGGCCAGCCTTGTGTATTTTTATGAGTGGCTTTCCTTTTTCCTTGAGTGCTGTGTGGCACAGCCTAGTGTATTTCTATGAGTGGCTTCCCTTTTCCCTCAGTGTTGTATGGTACAGCCTAGAGCATATTCCTATGCTTGGTTCCCATTTACTCTTGAGTGCTGTGTGGCCAGCCTTGTGTATTTTTATGAGTGGCTTCCCTTTTCCCTTGAGTGCTGTGTGGCACAGCCTAGTGTATTCCTATGAGTGGCTTCCCTTTTCCCTGAGTGCTGTATGGTACAGCCTAGAATGTATTCCTATAGTTGGCTCCCCTTTTCCCTTGAGTGCTGCGTGGCCAGCCTTGTGTATTTTTGAGTGGCTTCCCTTGAGTGCTATGTGGCACAGCCTAGTGTATTCCTTTGAGTGGTTTCTCTTTTCCCTGAGTGCTGTATGGTACAGCTTAGAGTCTTCCCTCATGAGTGGCTTCCCTTATCCTTGAGTTCTGTATGGCATAGCCGTGAGTGTTCCTTTGTGTGGCCTTGTCTTGAGTTTTTCCTGTGTGCTTTCTGTTTGAGGTCTCTTTGTGAGGTTTCTGGTTGTGTTTGAGTGGATTGCTTTTTTGTTTAGCTGTGACTACTAGCTCAGCCTTGAGCTGCCTCTCTGTGTGGCACGAGTGGACAGCTCTTCTGTTTAGCTAGGACTACTAGCTCAGCCTTGAGCTACCTCTCTGTGTGATTTCTGTTTGACTTGGTTAGGATTATTCATTTATAGCTGTGGATCTAGCACAGCCCTGAGTGTCCTGTCTGTTTGGTTCTGTTTGAGCTTGAGTGGGTGGTTCTTCTGTTTAGCTGGGACTACTAGCCCAGCCCTGTGCTACCTCTTTGTGTGATGTCTGTTTGACTTGGTTAGGACTTTTCATTTATAGCTATGGTTCTAAGCCCAGTCCTGTGCTGCCTTCCTGTGTGGTTTTCTTATCTTTTACTTGTGGTTTCTACCATGTGAGTCTAAGTGGGGTTGTCTTTTCCCCTTCAGTTTCTTTGTGCCTGTGTGTAGGGTCTTTTGTGGCTCTGTTTAGTGCAGTGTGTGTGCGCTGCTTGAGTAGTACTTGCTCAAGAGATTCTGTTCTGTTTCTTTTCCCTTCCCTCTGGTATGATTCGGTTCCAGTTCGCCCATGAGGCCTGTATGCTTGGACTCTGTATGAGTGGGTTCTGGTTCAGCCGTGAGACCCACCTGAGTGGTCTATCTCTCTTTTCTGGTGGTGCTTGTTGCTTGTCTTGAGTGTGCTGTCTATTTGCCATATCTGGTATCCGGTGTGTATTCAGTGCCTGGTTCGCCTTTGCTCTGCGCCTCCCCAGAGGACTTGTCTGCTGCAGCCCAAAGGCTCACCATCCCGGGTTCCTGTAGCGTTCCGCGCGCCTACCTGCTCTCCCGCGGCGGGGAACGGGAGTCAGCGGCCTCCGCGGCGCGGGAGGACGGCCGAGGGGTCCCTGCATGGGGGCCGGCGCTGCTGCGAGACTGGCGGGTCAGGCTGGGACCGGCGGCCGGTCTCTCAGGTGGAGGAGGCCGGGACGAGCTTTGTGCCGCCCAAGATGGCGGCGCTGGGACGCGGGGGCCGACGTCTTCTTCGCTCCTTAGCCAGGGGGCTCGGGAGCTCCGCCTACCTGCACCGTATTGGAGAACCAGGGGGTGACTCCGCCTGGGAGATCGGGCAGAGCCAATCCGAGGGGCTCTGCCGACTCCTAGGGCCAGATTGGTGGGGTTCTCCCACGGGGCGGGGTGGCGCGATATTTAAACACGGAAGCTAGCTGACATCGGCGCTTCAGGTTCTGTTCCCAAAGCCTGCGCAGTGGTTCCGTGTAGCGTCTTGGTGGACTTATCCAGAGACTGTGCTGATACTTAGATATGGATTGCTAGCCGCCTATGCTAGCCGCTTATCCAGAGACTGTGCTGATACTTAGATACGGATTGCTAGCCTCCTATGCTAGCCGCTTATCCAGAGACTGTGCTGATACTTAGATACGGATTGCTAGCCGCCTATGCTAGCCGCCTATCCAGAGACTGTGCTGATACTTAGATACGGATTGCTAGCCACCTATGCTAGCCGCCTATCCAGAGATTGTGCTTATACTGAACTACTGATTGCTAGCCGCCTGCCCAGGGAGTTGCCCTGTGCCTGACTGCTGGTTGCTGATTGCCCGTTATTCCCGATTCTAGCCAGGTCAGTCCGTCAACCCCGCGGTTCCAGCAGTCCTGCTGGCCGCCTGCAGCTGGGGGCTCAACCCCTGGTGAACGGCGGCCGCCGCGGGTGAAGATTCGGGGTTGCAAGGCTGTCCTCTGAGGTCCTTCGGGGCCTTGCGGGACCTAAGGGCTCACCGACATTAAAGACAAGACAGTTCCATGACATCAGGTAGGATTTGTAAGAGGACGCACTGAGACAAAAAAAATATGAGGGCTATTTTGGCCTCTTTAGAATATATTGAACTGTGTGACGTGCCTTCTCTACTGGTTAGCTGTGACGTGGAGAAGGCCTTTGACCAGGTGTCAGGATTTTATGTTTACGACTCTTAAGATCTATGGTATAGAGGGAGTCTTTCTGGCAACATGTGCATTATATTCTGCTCCCCCCCCCCCCCCAGCTCAATTTTGGGTAAATAATATGTATTCTATATCGTTTCTCATACAGAGAGGTACACATCAAGGCTTTCCCTTTACCTGCTTTTGTTTTATCCCTAGATTCCCTCATTAGAGAAATTTTAGATAATCTTGACATAAAAGGGTCATCAGGCATTTAAAATACAGGCTTTTGCCGATGACCTTCTCATGCATTTAACTATTACTACATCAGAGTTAAAGTCAATTTTCTTTACTTTTGGATCAACATAAGGAGTGTTTCATCAAGTGGTCTGCACTTCCTATCTCTCTGCATGGTAGAATACAGTTCTTTATATGATTATATTCCCAAAATGGCTTTATACCTTACAATTGCCACCAGTAAGACTCTTGCAGAAAGGTATTTTACAATTAAACAAATTACTCCCTAAATTTTGTTGGAATGGTAAAAAGCCAAAGACACAACCAAAATTCTTGACTGGGGCCTGGAAGTATGGGAGTATGAGGCTCCCAGATATTCACAAATATAAACAAGCTTGTTTGGTTTGTCATCTTGGAGATTGGTTCCTGGACAAACAGTGTTTCACACCAAGAAGTGATGTTTTTTAGTCTTAATATTTTTATTGATTTTGTAATAAAGAGAGAACATTAATAACAACAATTGTACTACAATATGATATTTAAATTGAGTTACAATTAGACACCTTAAAGTATGCAAGCAGTATAAAGTTCATGCATGTGACACAGATGGTAATAACATACATGAAGAAAAAAGAAAAAGTACAATATACACCTCTCACTTCACATCTTCAAAATAGGATATCAATGGAGCCCATTTTTCTGTATACAAAGCATATCGAGATTTTTTTTAGCAAAATGTGTTTCATATTTATAGGTTTGAAACAGGGGCGTAGCCAGACACCCAAGTTTGGGTGGGCCTGGACCCAAGGTGGGTGGGCAGAACTCCGCCTTGTCCTACAAGTGATTTGGTTTCTCCCTCTCTCGCCTGCATGCCATATGGTCTTTCAAACATCCCCTGTCCCCCGTATACCTTTTAAATAGCAGATTTTCACCAGCAGCAAACAGTTGTTGGGAGTTTTTGGCTGGTAGGGCTTGGGGTCCCTGCCAGCCACATTATAGGTGTGCTGCTGCTACTTGGTGGGCCTGAACCTAAAGTGGGTGGGCCTGGGCCCACCCCGACCCACACTTGGCTACACCACTGGTTTGAAACAATAAATTCCACCATTCTTGATAAGTAGCTTGTTGTAAAGCTATCCAGTGTGTAAAGACTACTTTCAAAGCTAGATTCAACATGGTATTAACAATGGGTCTTTAAAATGGGTCTAAAACATTGATCTTTAAGTATCATATATTTATATGCTATTGGACCAGAAAGATGGAATATATCTACTAAATCGGACCATATGTCCTTCCAAAACTTTTGAATACATATACAATCACATGTAATATGCTTAAGAGTACCTTGTTGGGATTGACAAGACCAACATAAGTTGGAAATAGAAGAGTTAATCATATGTGACTTGAGAGGTGTCCATAAGGATCTGTGAGTGAAGAAATATAGAGATTGTGTTATTGAGGAGGATCTGGAGCATTTAAATAAAGAACTCCATACCTGCTCCCAAGATTTGTCAGTGATAGATTGCTGAATATCCTCTTCCCAGCATTTGCGTAAACCCACACATTTAGTAGGAAAAGTTGTTTAAGATGAATTTGTATATATGGGATGCAACTTGTCCAGAGAATTGAAATTGCTTGGAAATATTAATAATCTCAGGAGTATGGGACAACTTTTGTATTTGTAATTTACTCTTCCTCAACATTGTATTAAGCTGTAACCCTTGATAAAAGTGACTATCTAAGAAAGAGAATTCAGCTTTCATAACTGAGAATGATTTCCAAGTGCGATTATTTACATCAATGAAATCATTGAGATCCCATATACCTATGCGTTGCCATTGTGACCAAGAGATTTGCTTTATATTAATTACAAATTTGGGATTATTCCATATAGGTATACATGCGGTGCAGTCCCAGGGTACAGTCATCTGCTTATCAAAAGAGGATATTAATTTATGAGTATTGTTAATGTTGGGATTCAAGGCAATGCTTTTGGGAAGGTGCATGCCAATTAAATGGTCGTGGATTGTTTTCACAGCTTTTGGGAGCCAGGTTGTGCGCTTATGTAAGAGAAGCCAGCTGCACAAGTTGTTTGTATTTCAGTCCTTTGCAATTTGGGTAGTGTAGGTTTAGGTAGGATCTTGATGATCTGACTTTGTTTCTTATTGGTAAGTCTATGAGGTCTGTCATGTATTCTGGGACTACGCCATATATGATTTTGTGGACTATAAAAAGAGCTAGGAAAAATGAGAGGAATCATGCTTAAAATATATGTAATTTTAGGTACTATCATCATCTTAATAGTGTCAAGCCTACCCCACCATGATAAATTGAGCGGAGACCAAGATGAGAGGGAACTTTCAACTTTAGCTATAATCTTATCAGAGTTGAGTTTAATAGTGGTAGGGAGGTCTCTATCAAAAAGAATGCCTAGATATTTGATAGAGGAGACTACCCACTTAAGGGGGTAAGCAGAAATGATAAAAGGCGTACAGGCATCATTTAGAGGCATTAGCTCAGTTTTATCCCATTTGATTTTGTATCCTGACAGCCTTGAAAATTGGGAGATTAGCTGAATAAGTGCCTCCATAGATGCCTGTGGTTTAGTGAGGTATAACATTATATCATCAGCATATGCTGAAAGCTTAACCTCATCCTGACCCATATGGACTCCAGTAATATCATTTGAGCTTCGAATAGCAGCCAACAGAGCTTCTAAAGTCAGATTAAACAGTTTAGGAGATATAGGGCAACCTTGTCTGGTTCCTCTATGCAATAAGAGTGGAGCGGAGAGTTCACCATTAGCTGCAATTCAAGCAGATGGTAGTGAATACAGTAAATGCAGCATATGTATGAAATAGTCAGAAAAACCAAAATGTCTAAGTACATTAAACAAATATTTCCACTCCACCTGGTCAAAGACTTTTTCAGCATCTAAAGAGACAGATAATATGGGACAATCTTTAGACCGAACGAAGTGGATGAGATGACAAAATAATCTAGTGTTATCAGCACCATATCTGAGCTTTACAAAACCAGCTTGATCTCTGTGTATAAGTGATTGAATAATGTTTTCCATTCTAAAACATAATAACTTTGTATAGATTTTATAATCAGTATTTAGTAATGAGATTGGTCTGTAATTTTGTACAAGAGTACTGTCTCTATTAGGTTTTGGCAGTACTACAATATTTGCATCCAAAAAAATGACCTGGAGATGAGGAGCCCAATAAAGTTTGATAATAGGTCAGCAAGTGAGTTGAAATTGAAGTGGAGAATGATTTATAAAATTCCACTGGAAGACCATCCAGACCTGGTATTTTTGCAGAAGATAGCTTTTTGATTGCAGAGATGATCTCATCCTGGGAAATGGGTTGATTAAGCTGACATAGTTGGTGTTCAGAGAGGTAAGGAAGATTTAAAGATGTACAGTGGTGGAAATAAGTATTTGATCCCTTGCTGATTTTGTAAGTTTGCCCACTGACAAAGACATGAGCAGCCCATAATTGAAGGGTAGGTTATTAGTAACAGTGAGAGATAGCACATCACAAATTAAATCCGGAAAATCACATTGTGGAAAGTATATGAATTTATTTGCATTCTGCAGAGGGAAATAAGTATTTAATCCCTCTGGCAAACAAGACCTAATACTTGGTGGCAAAACCCTTGTTGGCAAGCACAGCGGTCAGACGTCTTCTGTAGTTGATGATGAGGTTTGCACACATGTCAGGAGGAATTTTGGTCCACTCCTCTTTGCAGATCATCTCTAAATCATTAAGAGTTCTGGGCTGTCGCTTGGCAACTCGCAGCTTCAGCTCCCTCCATAAGTTTTCAATGGGATTAAGGTCTGGTGACTGGCTAGGCCACTCCATGACCCTAATGTGCTTCTTCCTGAGCCACTCCTTTGTTGCCTTGGCTGTATGTTTTGGGTCATTGTCGTGCTGGAAGACCCAGCCACGACCCATTTTTAAGGCCCTGGCGGAGGGAAGGAGGTTGTCACTCAGAATTGTACGGTACATGGCCCCATCCATTCTCCCATTGATGCGGTGAAGTAGTCCTGTGCCCTTAGCAGAGAAACACCCCCAAAACATAACATTTCCACCTCCATGCTTGACAGTGGGGACGGTGTTCTTTGGGTCATAGGCAGCATTTCTCTTCCTCCAAACACGGCGAGTTGAGTTCATGCCAAAGAGCTCAATTTTTGTCTCATCTGACCACAGCACCTTCTCCCAATCACTCTCGGCATCATCCAGGTGTTCACTGGCAAACTTCAGACGGGCCGTCACATGTGCCTTCCGGAGCAGGGGGACCTTGCGGGCACTGCAGGATTGCAATCCGGTATGTCGTAATGTGTTACCAATGGTTTTCGTGGTGACAGTGGTCCCAGCTGCCTTGAGATCATTGACAAGTTCCCCCCTTGTAGTTGTAGGCTGATTTCTAACCTTCCTCATGATCAAGGATACCCCACGAGGTGAGATTTTGCGTGGAGCCCCAGATCTTTGTCGATTGACAGTCATTTTGTACTTCTTCCATTTTCTTACTATGGCACCAACAGTTGTCTCCTTCTCGCCCAGCGTCTTACTGATGGTTTTGTAGCCCATTCCAGCCTTGTGCAGGTGTATGATCTTGTCCCTGACATCCTTAGACAGCTCCTTGCTCTTGGCCATTTTGTAGAGGTTAGAGTCTGACTGATTCACTGAGTCTGTGGACAGGTGTCTTTCATACAGGTGACCATTGCCGACAGCTGTCTGTCATGCAGGTAACGAGTTGATTTGGAGCATCTACCTGGTCTGTAGGGGCCAGATCTCTTACTGGTTGGTGGGGGATCAAATACTTATTTCCCTCTGCAGAATGCAAATAAATTCATATACTTTCCACAATGTGATTTTCCGGATTTAATTTGTGATGTGCTATCTCTCACTGTTACCAATAACCTACCCTTCAATTATGGGCTGCTCATGTCTTTGTCAGTGGGCAAACTTACAAAATCAGCAAGGGATCAAATACTTATTTCCACCACTGTAAGAAAGTTAGATATTTCAGTGACGTATAAAATGCTTCAAAAGCTTCAAGTATTTGAGGCGAAAAAGTCAAAGAAGCTCCTGATGGTGATTTTATAACAGTTATATGTTGCTTTATTCTTTTACCTTTGAGATAAGATGCAAGCAGTTTACCAGCTTTGTTAGATTCCGTGTAATATGTAGCACTTTGCTTAAAAGTGATAACATTGGAGATGCTTGATAAAAGTGAATTATATTGCATTCTGAGAGATCTGAGATTCTAAAGTGTAGACTTAGATGATGATGTGTATAAAGTCATATCAAGCAGGCGTATTTCTTTCTCAAGTTTAACAAGTTTAGCATTAAGCTTTACGAAGATGAGATTCATAACTAATTATTTCACCTCTCAAGCAGGACTTGAACGCTTCCCATATTGTTATATATGATGACACAGAGTCTTTGTTGTTAGCAAAAAATTCAGTAGATTTCTGGGAGATATGCTGCAAGAATGTTGAGTCTGAAAGCAGAGAGGTATTAAGTCTCCAAGTAGAAGATTTTGTTGTATTAGAGGACCAATTAAAATCACAGGAAATTGCTGCGTGATCAGAAACTGATATTTCATGTATCTGTGCAGCAGACAACATAGGAATGAGGTCATTAGTGCCCAAAAAATAGTCAATTCTTGAATAAGTTTGATGAGGAGAAAAAAAAAAGAGTAATCTCTGGCTGTAGGATAAAGGAGCCTCCATAAATCAGACCACCCATTGGACTGCATAAGGGCATTTAGTGAGTTACGAGCTTAGAGTTTGGCAGGCCTGCAATTTGAAGAACGATCTAAATAAGGATCAATGGGGAAGTTAAACGGGGGCATAATTGAATGGGTCCGGCCATCTATAAGGGTGGCCATCTCTAATGACAGCCCCATCAAGCGGCGTACCCGACTGTATTATCAAAACAAGATGGCGGGCCATCTTTCATTTCGATAATACGGTCGGGGCCGGCCAAATCTCAACATTTGGGCCGCCCTTAGAGATTGCCGGCGTTAGAGATGGCCACCATTGTTTTTCGCCGATAATGGAAACTAATGGTGGCCATCTCAAACCCGGCCAAATCCAAGCCATTTGGTCATGGGAGGAGCCAGCATTTGTAGTGCACTGGTCCCCCTCACATGCCAGGACACCAACCAGGCACCATAGGGGGCACTGCAGTGGACTTCACAAATTGATCCCAGGTGCATAGCTCCCTTACCTTGGGTGATGAGCCCCCCAAAACCCACTACCCACAACTGTACAACACTACCATAGCCCTTAAAGGGTAACGGGGGGGGGGGGCACCTACATGTGGGTACAGTGGGTTTCGGGTGGGTTTTTGGAGGGCTCCCATTTACCACCACAAGTGTAACAGGTAGGGGGGAGATGGGTCTGGGTACGCCTGCCTGAAGGGCACTGCAGTATCCACTAAAAACTGCTCCTAGGACCTGCATAGTGCTGTGATTGAGCTGGGTATGACATTTGAGGCTGGCATACAGGCGGGCAAAAAAATGTGTTTTAATTTTTTTGGGGGTGGGAGGAGGTTGGTGACCACTGGGGGAGTAAGGGGAGATGATCCCCGATTCCCTCCGGTGGTCGTGAACAAAAAGGGACCAAGTAAAGTCAGCCAAATGCTCATCAGGGCCGGCCTTCTTTTTTCCATTATCGGCCGAGGCCGGCCATCTCTTAACCATGCCCCCATCCTGCCTTCGGTACACTGCCAACACGGCCCCTTGAACTTTGGCTGGCCCTGCAATGGAAAGCAATTGAAGCCAGCCAAAATCGGCTTTCAATTATACCGATTTGGCCGGCATTAGAAGGCCGGCCATCTCCCGATTTGTGTCGGAAGATGGCCGCCCTTCTCCTTCGAAAATAAGCAGGAAAGTCTCCTCCAATTATAGTGTGATGATTGAGAGCAGTTGACCCGGATATGTTGATTTTATGAAAGAAATGAGGGCCATCTATATTCAGAGCATAAACATTAATTAATGTCAGAGGCTTGCCTTCTAAGGAACCTTGTAGCCGAGACCATCTGCCTTCATTATCATGGATATGGGAGATTAGTTGAAAAGGCAAAGACTTTCTAATGAGAGTAATAACACCGTTTTTTTCGACCATTTGCTGGGCTTATAAAACATTGATCAAACCAATTGTTTAGAAGTTTGAGACCTTCCTGTGCATCTGAGTTTCTTGAAGAAAGCATATATCCGAGTTTTTCTTTTTCAGATAAAGTAGGAGTTTTTTTTCTGTTTAAAGGGATTAGAGATCCCTTTAATATTAAGGGATCATATACGTAGCTTCGTCATTGACAATACGAAAGATTTGCATCCAGCTGATCAAAATAACATGTACATGCATGAAGAAAGATTTTAGATATTTATTAGGTGTAAAAACATCAAAAAATAAAGGCAATGAATGGAGCAAGAAGAAAATAACAATCTTAACAAGAATAAAACATAAGCTCCATAAGAAAAAGAGATAAAAATCGCTTATGGGGCACATACGCCCAGTATAGACAAAAAGAAAAGAGTTTAAGCCAGCATACAAAAATATGATACTGTATATAGCAACAAATATGTATATATCCATTGGAACATCAGCACATTAAAGTGATCCAAATATCACATACCAGTCAGAGAATCTTTATCAAGAAATTTTTGAAGGTCAGCAGAATCAGTATAATATTTAGTATTATTCTGAAAAGTTATCTTCATGGTTGTAGGATATAAGAGGCCATATTTAGCACCTATGGCTTTTAGCTTAGGGCGCATTTCTAAAAATAACTTCCTCTCTTTTGCAGTGGATTTAGAAAAATCTGGTACAAAAGAACTCTAACTCTGGCATACATTAGAAATTTTGAACGAGTAGCATTAAGTATCAGCATAAGCTGGTCATGTCGAAGGAATTTAACAATTATAGGATGCGGGTAATTTTTCCCCAGAGTAGGTCGTAGTGCAATACGGTGACCACGTTCTATATCTATGAGAGTGCCAGCAGGCAGGTCAGCGATCTTTATGAAAAACGATTTTAAGAACTGAAACATATCTGTACCCTCAATTTGCTCAGGTACTTCCATTATGCGCATTATTATTTCTTCTTAATCTATTAGATAGGTCCTCAATGCCATGCTGCATGGATTCAAGTTTAGTCAGCTTCCGTTCCATTTCCAAGTGAAATGCATCATGAGCTGACATATGGTCTTCGAGAAACTCAATTCTGGCATTGAATTGAGTAAGTTGTGTAGAGATTGCAACTAATTCTGATTTTATTTCAGAAGTAGTGCTGAGATTCTGCTGCATTAAGGTATGTAGAGCCTTTATATCATCCGCAAGAGATTCAGCATTGTCACGTGATAACGGTAACAGTGATTGCAGGGCCTTGTCAGTCGTAGAGAGGTTCGTTTTATTACGTTTAGAGGCTGAATGAAAAGAGTGCGAACCTTCGTTCTGGTTGGATTTAGAAGACATCTTATTCATATAAGTTGAGAGCAGAATCCTGCACAGTAAAGTAAGATATTTAGCTGCTATATTGCGGTGTTAGAGAAAAAGCTGGCAGGAGAGTAAACTCTAACCGTCCATACTGGCACTTCAATTCTTTGTTACAGGCACCTTGACTTTATTAGCATCATACTTGAAGAATAGTGTATTACTACGTTCCTTGTGTGATACTTGGCAAGAGTTGGAGGGCCTTTGGTGTCGGATCAGCTTCCCCTGCAGGTTAATCTCTTCAAGCATTGATAGCAATAGATTTTCTTGTTGGGCTCATAGAGGGCTCGCTTTGTTGGAACATGTGCTGGGAGAAGATGGTCTCTTGTATCCTCGGGAACAGTTTCAGATTTTGTGTTTCAAGGGTCCCAGAGACTTTTTTGCACACTGCCAATAGGATTTGCGGGATTTAGGGTTCACATGGGTAAATGATTGAATTTTGAATGAAATTATCAGAAGATGGACTTTCTGTGTCAGCACTTTATTGTGAATTACAGCATTTACCCAAAGAATAAATTAAAACATCCTCATCTCCAACAATAAAAAGACAAAAAAATAATGCTTTTTAATTGTACTTTTACAGTGTAATGAATAATATACATTTAACAGAAAGCAAAAATTCAGCTAGCACATGAAGTATAGAACCAGAAGTTGGGAAACAGCCTTGCAAGTTGTAAGAAACTCTTCAAGAACATAGTCAATAGAATAGTTTGTTTTATACTATAAAGAACATCAAGGAAATTCATTCTTTGTAAAGAAAAGGTAAAGAATTATAACTCATTTCAGATTCATATGTAGAATTAGGACTATAAACTAGCAAGGAGACTGCTCAAAATGGGGAGACGCAAAGATCTTCTCCTGTAATCTGTATTTTGATGGTAACATTCACTATGAATTGCAATAGTGTGTGGGGGACGAGAGGGGCTTGCTTCCATTTCTTTAATTGAAGAAATAGTGATTGACATTCTGTTATAAATGTAGACCCTCAGTGTGTCCAAGTTCATAGGATGACTAAGCAGGTTGCCCCTTCTACAACTATAAGAATTTACTTCACCCACATATAGCAGGGCAGCATATTTACAACATTAAAAACACCAGCTGTCTTGCCTTCTGGAAGTTGCACTAGATTGTAAGTCATGTCTGACAGCTATTCCAAAGCATACTATGGGTCTGAGAACAGAATATCTAAATCTGCCAATCCATGCAAAATATATCTAAACATTTACCACCTATAAAACCTTATTTTCCTATTTTATTATTATATATTGATGTGTTGTATTTGAGATTTTGATGTGTTTTAGCTATTGCTTGACTCCTGACACAGGCCTACGGGCCAAAACATGGTCCACATCGAGATTTTGGAAGATTGAATAAAGAATTTCTGCCCTTTCATTGTCTACTTCGCTGCTTTTTGCTCTGTGGAGTGTGTTTTCCTTTGCTGTTTTGTCATTACATATGACCTGTCCATTTCTGCTTATAAATCTTTTTATGCAAAACTTGTACTTAGCCTTAAAAATATTTTTAAAAGGACATGTTATTTCTGCCTTTCTGCACTGTGACACTGCCCTATTACTATTTAATTCTATAACTGGACTCTTGCACATACTCTTAGTACACATTGCTAGCATGGATTTGTTCGATTGTGCAAGTGAGACCTGTACCGCTAGGTCCTGACAAGTTTAACTCTTCACCTCCATGCCTGCCTTTGTATGGGATTTGGTGAGATTGGTGCCATATCCTGGCAAACTAGCTTATTGGTATATATCCCTCTTTTACCTTGAGGTCTATACTGTATGACCCCATCAGTGTTTTAACTCATGTTGTTTTGGGAACATTGCCACTATTTATGTAATAACTTTAGGAGCACTGATGCTATTTATAGGTTTACATTTAAATGGCCAAGATGTGTGATTCTTTTTGAACTGCTCAACATTGGCCTCAAAGCAACCTTTAGGCTCTGATTGTCCTGTTTTAAGGTAATACCCCTCTTTGTTATATATTTATTTATGTAGGTTGTATACATATGGCATATGTTACTTTTACCCCTTAATTCTAAAAAAGACAGCAAAAATTGTGAGTGTAAATTTGGATACATACCCAATATTGCGCATCAATTTAATTGAATAACAAGCTAATTAGTGCCAATATTTGGCTTTTTAACAAGCAATTATTGCCACTAATTAGATTTAATTGGAATTTACACAAGTAAATTTAGGGGTGGGATCTGCGCCTAAATTTTCTGCACAAGTAAAAAATAAGGGTACAGAAATGGGAGGGTCATGGGCAGAACGGGGGGCATTCCTAGCATTTATATGCGTTGTTATAGAATAAGGGGGGATATGTGCCCAATTTAGGTGTATCAAATCAAAAGAAAAAAAGCAGATCAAAAAAGACAAAAAAATAGAACAGGAGGGTAACAGAAGAAGTGGTTTATTACAAGTTATCCATACATAAACCCTAACTGTGATTGAAACAGATGATTGTATATCTACCTATTCAAGTATCAGTAAAGAGCACTGCATTACATGCCAGTTGTGCTGAGTGGGATTGCTAAATTCTTTCTAATGATAAAATCATTAGGGTTTATGTATGGATATCCACCCATTTAAATAGCAACATAAAGCACTGGATTGCCTGTGAGTTTGGCTGAGCGCCTCTGAATCAGTATTGCTACATCCATTACAAAGTTTTTTCTAATGGCAACAGCACAATTTCAATTGATGTTTGTACATTCAAAAAACAGCAATGAGTGCTGGATTGCCTGTGAGTTGTAATCAGTTGTTTTTTTTTTTCATGGCCACTGTGGAGTTCTTTTGAATGATATCATCATCAGGATACATGTGATTGTCATAGAACAGTATGATGTTTTTAGGTACTTTGTATCAATTTCTATTGATTTGAGTTGCTATCTATTAGAACATGGAAACCCACTGATTCTCACTTTTTAACAAAGTGAATATTAATTTCAATATTTTTAGATCATTGAATGTGCATAAAAGATGGCAATTGAGGCCAAGCATTGTGAGATTTTATTTATTTATTTCATTTTGTATTTTTTAGGTGGTTGTAGGACTACTTTTAGGGGTTCACTTTTAGTGTTGATATTATTATATTTTGTGTTGATATCATGTCTTGTATTAAATTTATTATTTTATTGCATGCATATTTAATCTGAATGTTTTTAACTGATATTGATTTGATATTATATTTTATTGTATTATGTTTTTAGATTTGATCTGTTTTTATTTTATATGATGTGATAGTGTTTTTAGATATGTTTTATTATCAAATATACAATGGTGAAGTTTGTTTTACTCATTATGTATTTTTATTTTGTAGTTTTTTTTACCCCTGACGCAGCCTGAGGGCGAAACGTGGCCACGTCGGGTAACTTGTAATAAACCACTTCTTCTGTTACCCTCCTGTTCTATTTTTTTGTCTTTTTTGATCTGCTTTTTTTCTTTTGATTTGCCATTTCTGTGGCAGATCTTTGCCTTTTTTTTTGTTTCTGTCGGCCAATTTAGGTGTATACATTTGCACCATGTTTCAGTGGTGCAAATGGCCATCCCTAAAGTTAGGCACGATTCTCAGATGTAAGTGCTATTCTATAAACCGCACCTAGGTTTAAGCACAGCTTTTAGAATAGTGCTTTTTTCAGTGCCATCACTTTTAGGTGTGTTACATGTCCCTTTGATAAGGACCAAATGTGCCCCTGATGTAGGCAGTCCACTGCCAAAACATGTTAGATGTTTAATAACATGTCTGTATGGGAGGACAACAAAAACATATCTTTTTATTAAAGGTTGTTTCTTAAATAAATGTCCTTTACTTGTCAGTCACTGGTTGGTTCTTTTGGCTGCTCCTTTTCTGACATTCCTGTGACTTTTCTGCATCTTTTCTTTCTTAGGCACCTAAATAGTGACAGAATTCAAAAAAGCAAAGATCCATATATAGAAAGCGGGGCCAATTTGGTTTGCCATCATTTACCATGTTGCTATGTTCATAGAAGTATATTTTCATGGTGTCATGCAGTGTAAAAAGGCAACTGAAACATCCATTTCTATGATCATTAAGAAGCTGAATTCCAATAGATATTAAATGACAGTGAATCATGGTGCAATTAATGAAAATTGAGTTGGTGTCTTTTACAGCACAATCCTTTTTACTTAAAAAGAGATTGGATAACAAACTGAAAATCATTAATGAACTGAAAAGTGACTTCAAAGATCCAAATAATAGGAGCTGGAGAAATAATCTGAGAATTTTGGACATTCCAGATAGAATGGGAGGTGATGGTCCTGCAAAATGTATGGTGACATTGCCACCAAAGCTATTGGAAATTCAGTTTACCAAGGCCTTTGAGATTTAATTGCATATAGAATATTTTCCATTACATCAGCCTCTGCAAAGGTGGTGCATATCTTGAGCTATCTTCAGCTGCTGGGCATCTCTACTTTGGGAAGGAATGAAAAAAGAATTCTCACAGATCTGAATAAAATCACAGCACAGAAAAAGTTTCTGGCAATGCAAGAGCAACTAAAAAATATGAAAACAAGGTTCAGATTGTTCTATTCAATGAGAATGAGTCACTATGAATAATAAGGTTAAAACATTTGAGGATGCTGGAAAACTACAAGGTTATATCGGTTCTCTTTCAAAAAACATAATGGAAACTGATTCATATATGAATCAAACTGGAAGTAAAGTCAATTGAATGCTAAGGTAAATAGGAAGAGGAAAAAATAAGCATAGAAAATGTAGGGTATTACCACTGTACAAACCATGATGTTTGGTTTTGGTTCTACAAATTATATATTGCATTTACTAGAATTCTACAGGCTGATGACATCAACTCAAGCTTCAGGTATATACAGGCCACAAAATTTGCTCACTTGGTGCACAAAGATGCAAGACTGTAAAGTGCTGACTGCTGTCAGATTGTGTATTTATGCAGCCTCTACAAGGCCACTTTTGCTATTCTCACGCTGTTCCAAAACAATTGGAACCTTTCTCTTTAAAAAGACAGTTACCATGAGTGGAAAGTTACAGAGACTCTGTCCAAAGTGCATGCAACAAGACAGAGACATGTTGCTAGAATGGTATACAAAATGATTCAAAACAATGGTAGTTTGGAGTAGCCACTATCGTCATCAGGAAGCAAGCATGGGTGCAAACATATAACCCACCTGCAATCTGTAGCAAGCAGTTCTTTGCTGTGAGTAAATACAGAAACTCACTGCTGGAGGATGTGGTAACAGCGGTTAGCGTATCTGGGTTTAAAAAAAGGTTTGGATAAGTTCCTGGAGGAAAAGTCCATAGTCTGTTATTGAGATAGACATGGGTGAAGCCACTGCTTGCCCTGGGATTGGTAGCATGGAATATTGCTTCTAATTGGGTTTCTGCCAGGTATTTATGACCTGAATTGGCCACTGTTGGAAGAAGGATACTGGACTAGATGGAACATTGGTCTGACCCAATATGGCTATTCTTATTTTTATTCTTATTCAGCTCACAGTGGTTAGCGAGTTTAGAGGGGCTGAAGATAATCAATACTGAGCCTAATCTGGGCACCAATACTGAATATCCAGGTCATAAGAGGTCACTGGAAGTTATCCAGGTGCCAACCAATATTCAAAGGTACATTTGTTATAAAAGACATTTTCCCATATTGTTTTGTATTGGTTTTTTTACCCAATACAACAGGTAAAAACCTTGGATAAATTAGTGCAGTTGCAAGTTAGTCCACTTTAAAGATAATAAATGGATTACCTTTAAGGAAAAAAACTGAAATTTCATTTATTTTCCTGTAAGAAACAATTCAAGGGAGCAAAAGCATGGTTAGATAGCTCCTTCAGGAGGTGGAACTATCTTCAAAACAAGAGGCCTTGCGGCGTTGGAAAAGTTGATGTTCACTGTTGATGGAATTAGGGGCATAGCCACGGGGGCCTTGTGGCCCAGGCCTCCTCAATTTTGGCTGAGGCCCCCCCCCCCCCCCCCAGCATCCGTGCATCCAATGCCTCTCTTCTCTTATCCAGTCTTCTCCCTTTTCTCTCTCTGCCCCACCTATCCTGTATTACTGAATTTCTTTCTCTCTCCCCTTCCATATACCAACATCAAGCACTTCAATTTTCCTCCCTCCCTCTTCTTGCAGCACTGCTGGTCCATGCTAATACATAACTCACACCAAGACACACGGGACCACGGCTCTCTGCCTGCCGCTACTGGCGGTCGGGCAGAAGAGAGAGAGAAAGAGGGGCAGGGCTGGATGGGGGGAAGAGAGATAGGCAGTGGCAAAGCTAAATGGTGCAGGGGGTAGCAAGGGCAGTGCTGCATGCTAGAGGGAGAGAGAAAAACAGGCAATGGTGGATTGGGGGGAGGGGTAGGAGAGACAGTGGAGGTGCTGGATGGCAAAGCAAGAGAGAGAGAGAGAGAGAGAGAAAGGGGCAAGACTCTATGCTTTTTTAAACCCAAATACGCTAACTGCTGTTACCACATTCTCCAGCAGCGAGTTCCAGAGTTTAACTATTCATTGAGTGAAAAAAATATTTCCTTCTATTCAGTTTAAAAATATTACCATTTAACTTCATTGAGTGTCCCCTAGTCTTTGTAATTTTTGAAAAAATAAGCAATTAATTCACGCTTACCTGTTCTACTCCACTCATGATTTTTTAGAACTCTATCATATCCACCCTCAGCCATCTCTTCTCTAACCTAAAGAGTCCTAACCTCTTAAGCCTTTCCTCATATGACAGGAGTTTACTCCCCTTAATCATTTTGGCTGCCCTTCTTTGAACCTTTTCTAATTCTGCTATATCTTTTTTATTTTTTTTAATATCATTCTTAGAGGAGGGATTATGGGGATTTATGTGGATGCAAAATATATGTTTAAATTAACAGGAGACTAGTCTAGGCAGAGTGTGCACACTGAGGCCTTGTCCAACACACTACCCAACAGCAGGTGCCTGATACTCCCACTGGAACTGGTGAGGCCCCAGAGGCGACTGCCACCACTGATGGCAGATGGAAAACAAGCTGGTCCTGTGTGGCCCCAGTAGCAGGATTAGGGAGTCCAAGAGCTAGGACAGGGGCCCTAGCCTCAAGGTCTACTGAACATGAGGGCTAGGGTAGGTATTAAACTACAGGATGCTGGACATTGTCAACCTCAACTGGAAATGGGTGGCCACATGCTCCAAGGTGAATGTGGTCTACCACACAAATGGACATGTTAAGGACTGCAAAAAAAAAAAAAAAAAGGAGCCAAATTAAGAAGGATGTGAAGCACAAAGCTAGAGACAAGCCACCAGATATGGACCCTGTGAACCTCACACATATGGAGCACATTGTGCACAGACCCATTCTCAGGGACTCCATCCCCCCATCCCAGCTTCACAGGCAGACAGTCACAAATGGGTATCTCCACAGGAGTAAAATCTGCAAATATACCCACAGTTACATAGTTTCAGCATTAAAATAATAAATACATCAATAGCATAAAAACAGTGTGCTTCAAAGTCCACTGCTATCCCATGTGTTCCTGCTGACCTGTGCTCTATCTTATCCAGCAGCCAGGTCCTAAAAGAAGCAAGCAGTCCTTTGTGGCAGAAACATAAGGCAAATCAGGTCTCAGGCCATCTCCCTACCAGAATGGGCTGTATTGGCATTAACGCACGACAGCCGCTAGCGCAGCTTTGTTAAAGGGGGCCTAAGTTTAAAAAAGATATAATATTCAAAATTATTGGAAAGAATTACTACATGGATGATGATAGCAGTGAGAGTCTGATATGTACAGACAGGGAGAGGGATCTTGGAGTGTATCTGAGGATCTGAAGGTGACAAAACAGAGTGATAAGGTGGTGGCTGTAGCCAGAAGGTTGCTAGGCTGTATAGAGAGAGGTGACCAGCAGAAGTAACGTGGAGGGGCATAATCGAACGAAAACATCTATCTCCATGGGCGTTTATCTCCGAGAACGGGTCCGTGAAGGGGCGGACAGAACCGTATTTTGGGAAAAAATAGACGTCCATGTTTTATTCGACAATTTGTGAGCTGGGCGTTTTTGTTTTTCAGCAATAATGGAAAATGAAAGCGCCCAGCTCAAAAACGAATAAATCCAAGGCATTTGTTCGTAGGAGGGGCCAGGAGTCGTAGTGCACTGGTCCCCCTTACATGCCAGGACACCAACCGGGCACCCTAGGGGGCACTTTTACAAAAACAAAAAAAAAGGTAAAAGAGCTCCCAGGTGCATAGCACCCTTCCCTTGGGTGTTGAGCCCCCCAAATCCCCCTCAAAACCCACCACCCACAAGTCTACACCATTACTATAGCCCTAAGGGGTGAAGGGGGGCACCTACATGTGGGTACAGTGGGTTTGGGGGGCGGTGTTGAGGGCTCCCATTTACCAGCACAAGTGTAACAGGTGGGGGGGGGATGGGCCTGGGTCTACCTGCCTGACGTCCACTGCACCCCCTAATAACTGCTCCAGTGACCTGCATACTGCTGCCAGGGAGGTGGGTATGACATTTGAGGGTGAACATAAAAAGTTGTGAAACGGCATATTTTTGTGGTGGGAGGGGGTTTGTGACCACTGGGGGAGTCAGGGGAAGTCATCCCCTACTCCCTCCAGTGGTCAATAATGGTGTGTCCATTTGTGTATGCTAGAGACCACAGGATTCTCATTTTAGCTGGTTTTTTCTTGACTTTTATGCACCATATTTGCCCCTTTACGAAGGTTTCAAATTAGCCCCTGACGCAGCCCTAGGTGGGCGAAACACGGCCTGTGTCGGGCGATTTGTTCATACACGGTATCTTCAATAAAATCTTTTTGTTGTGACATTGATCTGCTGGCTTTCTTTCCCAGACTGGATGGACCGTACAGGTCTTTTTCTGCCATCACCTACTATGTTACTATAAATTAGTGAAAAAATTATTTTTGAATATAGCTGGCCCGAAGAGGAAATGGTCTCAGTGGAGCATGAAATTCTGTATTGCCAACGGGCTGTCTGAGAATCCATCATACATTAAGGGGGTCTTTTACTAAGGTGTGCTAGTGTTTTTAGCTCATGCTAAAAATTAGCTGGCGCTAAACACTAAGATGCCCATTATATTCCTATGGGCCATCTCAGTGTTTAGTGCCAGCTGATTTTTAGCATGAGCTAAAAACACCAGTGCACCTTAAGAAAAGACCCCATTATTAGTCTATTGTAAGATTGGACAGGTGGTGTTTTTAGTATTGGTGTATGAAGGTTATAGTTCCGTTCTTGTAAATGTGATTTCAGTGAATAGTCATACTTTTGTCAAGTTTAGAAATTGCATTAATCTTCCATAAGTCTTTGTAGCTATTTCATTTATAACCACTCACTTATAAAAATACTTTGCACTATAAGAACCTGTAGGAAAAAAAGAAAAACAGATGTGAAGAATGATCTTTATGTGGATTTAAATTTCACTAGAGTTACCATGGTGAACAGTGTTGTCATAGTTACTGTATACAACTGTATACAACTCTCATCAGATCTTCAATGAAGAGTTGGTTAAGGTACAAAATATTTGGGGGGGGGGGGGAGGAGATGTTGGGTGTATGGTAGTTCAATAGGAACAGTTATCTTTTATAAATATTAATCTTTTAGATAGGCAATATCATCTCAGAAATAGAAAATACTATAAAACATAGTATTTTTATACCACTGTAGTTGTTTATAATATCATAGGTCAAAATTATTAGGTAATAAATTGTGTATAATCTCTGTGGTTCCCTTAGCAACAATTTTTACCATGGCAACCAGTAATGATTGCTCATTTTACTGCTTCAATTAATATGCAGTGGTTCAAACAACAAAAGTATCTGTTAGGTAAAAATACTGTGAAAAAAAATTAGATAAAATGTGCACATAAAAGAACAGAAGCAAAAGCATTTCTCCCTCCAGTGTTAAAGTAGCATGCAAGTCAATTATAATTACTGTATTTCTTCTAAGGTTCAGAATGAGAACATAGGCCTCGTCTAAACTTTCTGCCTTTTAGTATATGTGTCCTTAGAGTTTCTATTCATCAACATATTTTTTTTCTTCATTGATGTTTTATATTCTGTTCCTATCTTTTTACTACTGGTAATGAAAAACATGCCAATTTCTGTAACCTCTGAGATTTGTCTATTCATCAGAACTGTTCACATACTATATGCATTGATGATGTATCTAACCAGCATGGGTAGGCAAAAAAAAATTACATAGTAATCATATGAATAAGGCATCACTATTTATGAGAAAATATATTTTAACTGCATGCAGTTTAGAGCTCAAGGTAACATTTGAAATGAGGCACATGGGCTCTAGCTTTCTCCTCTGGAGGGAGAATATAGGTGATAAGAGAATAACAGCTTAAAAAAACCCAAAACAAAACAGATGTTTGGTAGAATATATTTTTCATGGCTTGAAAGAAGGGGTCATTGTCATAACAAATATCCTATTAGTACTCCATTGCTGCACTTTCTTACAATGCAAGCCAGAGCTTTCCAGTTTTGTTGTTTTTCAGGGTTATTTTTAAATTGACTTTAGCTATTTTATAATGTCTGTATATGCTATCTGGCATATTCATCCTACATAAATGTAGATTACAGGAAAGAAAAGGAACTCAAGTGAAAATACGTTCCATTTTTGCTTAACCCTATGCTGTCTATTAAAATGTTTTATTGTATATTCTGTTGACATTGTAATGTAGCACACTATCCAGCTTATTTTCGAAAGAAAAGGGCGCCCATCTTCCGACACAAATCGGGAAATGGGCGCTCTTCTCTCAGGTGCGGCCAAATCAACATAATCGAAAGCCGATTTTGGCTGTCCCATCTTCCGACACAAATCCGGAGATGGGCGCTCTTCTCTCAGGTGCGGCCAAATCGGCATAATCAAAAGCTGATTTTGGCCGTCCTCAACTGTAGTCCATCACAGGAGTGGCCAAAGTTTAAGGGGGCGTGTCGGACACGTAGCAAAGGCAGGACTGGGGCAGGGTTAACACATGGGCGCCCTCGGCCGATAATGGAAAAAAGAAGGACAGCCCAGACAAGCATTTGGCCGACTTTACTTGGTCCATTTATTTTCAGGACCAAGCCTCAAAAAGGTGTCTGAACTGACCAGATGACCACCGGAGGGAATCAGGGATGACCTCCCTGTACTCCCCCAGTGGTCACCAGCCCCCTACCACCCCCCAAAAAAATAAAAAACATTTTTGCCAGCCTCTATGCCAGACTGAAATGTCATACTCAGCTCCATGACAGCAGTATGCAGGTCCCTGGAGCAGTTTTAGTAGGTGCAGTACACTTCAGGTAGGCGGACCCAGGTCCATCCCCCCCTACCTGTTACACTTGTGATGGTAAATGGGAGCCCTCCAAAACCCACCCAAAACCCACTGTACTCACATCTAGGTGCCCCCCTTCACCCATAAGGGCTATGGTAGTGATGTACAGTTGTGGAGAGTGGGTTTTGGGGGGCTCAGCACCCAAAGGAAGGGAGCTATGTACCTGGGAGCAATTAATGAAGTCCACTGCAGTGCCCCCTAGGGTGCCCGGTTGGTGTCCTGGCATGTGAGGGGGACCAGTGTACTACAAATGCTGGCTCCTCCCATGACCAAATGGCTTGGATTTGGCCGGTTTTGAGATGGCCGCCCTTAGTTTCCATTATCGGTGAAAACCGAGGCCGGCCATCTCTAAGTCCAGCGATCTCAACATTTAGGTTGACCATCTCTAAGGTTGACCTAAATGTTGAGATTTGGCCGGCCCCGACCATATTATCGAAACGAAAGATGGCCGCCCATCTTGTTTCGATAATACGGCTGGCTCCGCCCCTTCCCGGGGCCGTCACCGGAGATGGGCGCCCTTAGAGATGGGCGCCCCCATTCGATTATGCCCCCCTATGCCATACTTTGTATTGTTTGAATATTTTTACTGCTGACATTGTCTGTAGCTTTTGTTTGAGTTCTTGCTGTACACTGCCTTGAGTGAATTCCTTCAAAAAGGCAGTAGATAAATCCTAATAAATAAATATAATGGAGAAAACAAGTGCATCATGAAGCCTAGTGGTTAAATCGGCAGGCTGAACCAGGAAAGCCAGAATTCAAATTTTGCTTCTCCCACTTTCACTCCTTGTCACCACTTCACTCTTCATTACCTCTGGTACAGCATACGTTTTAAGTTAATTTTGGCAGAGAAATAACTTATGTGCTTGTATATAAGTCACCTTGAACTCTGGGTTGGAAAGGCAAGTCAAATCTGAAATCCAAAATTTGCTGTGGAAATCCCATGGATGGCATGCCAAATTACAATTAGTAACAATAGAAAATATTTAATGAAACCATCATCCAACATGTTGAGCTTCATGCAAACCTTCAGCCGTGATGTGCACTCATCCTGTTACAGCACAATTCATACAGCAGAATTATTTTCTGTGTTAAATAGATATATAGGTGGGGAGGGATTCATGTGAGATCCTCTTATGCCATTTATCTGACCATCATGCAGTAGCTACAGAGGTGGTAGTTAAAATGCAAGAGGGACTGAAGAGGTACTGGAGATTAAATCCCTCTGTTTTGGGTAAGACCAATTTTGCAGAATTGGTGGACAAGGTTATCCAGGACTTTGATTTGCACAAGAGTTTGCATTTGATCCTCAGCTGTGTTGTGAAATGGGTATTGTAGCCTCTCAAAAACACAAAAAAATCACTCCTACTATACAATCTGTAGGTGAGTGCAGGACACTGGACTATGATAGAAAAATTATATAAATAAAGTAGCCTCAATAGCCCAGGGAACCTGTAATTAGGACTCCACTGAATTGGCCAACATCATGGGCTCCTCCTGCCTTCCGAAAAAACTCACAGACAACAAAAAACTCCCTATCTCAGGGAGAAAAAGATACTGTGAACAAAAAACGGAAAGCGGAGTATTTTAATTATTATAAAACTGTCAAAGTCAATGCACACCACTACAGAGAGTATTTAATGGATATAAAGAACTTATAGATTACCTTCATAAACCTCTTAATAGTGTGAACTGGAGAAATTCAAAAGTAAAGCACAATTACAATATTTGCTGGTCACCTAGAATCAGCCCCAACGCTCAAAAATCAATCACTTAGCTTGAAACGCAGGTTTTTGCCTCTTCTGTAGTCAGAGTATCCTGATTCCCAAATGTCAACAGTTGTAGAATTTCCAATGGCTGATTCGTTTCTTCCAGTCACATGTTGCTCCGGTTATGAAGTTAAGTCAAATCCAAATTTTACAAAGTGGGTAATACTAAATAGTCTTCCTCACTCGCAATGTCTTCCAAACTTTCCCGACAGCAAGGGACCCCACTGTTTCGCAATCTTCATCAGGAGAAATATTAAAAAACAAAAAAATTTGTTTCTTTTCAATCCATCGCGAACAATGGTTCAGAAAATGGCGAATGTTGATATAGGACGCCGACACCATAGCTCCACCCAGTGGGTGTTACATCACAAACTGTTGTATCCAATTGTCTTGCTGAACTCCTCGCCACTGTTCTATAAGAACTTAAAGAAATAGTGTCAAAAAAATTGCAAGAGATGCAAGATCATGATATGTTATAAATGCTGAAAGCTGGTATAGTGGAGAAATTTAAATATGTAAATGGGAAGTTTTTAGAAGAATGCTTCCCATTCCATGGGCCCATTCAATCCATTGGGATGGATAGTTTGTAAATAATAAATCCATTTTTGTTCTTTTTGATGAAGAATACGTGAAACGTCACCTCTTCTATTATTATTTTTAAGCTGTTCTATAACTAGACATCGCAATTGTCTGAAATCATGATTGTTATCAACACAATGTTTAGCCAGAGGCATATGGATTTTTCTGGACTGAATGGCATGCTTGTGTTCAGAAAGTCTTACTTTAATCATGCGTTTAGTTTGTCCTATATAGCGCAAACCGCAAGGGCACGTGATCATATAAATCACTGCTTTTGACGTGCAGGAAGTGTCTCTCTTCAAAAAAATCCATTCCTGTTTAACTTTGTCCCAAAACTTATTGGTTTCCTCCATCACTGCACACATGACACATTCCCCACATTTCTTGTGACCCAGCATTTCTTCTTTAGTACAGTCAATATCTGTTCTAACATCAGGATGACATAAAACCCCGATTTTGGATCATCTTCTCCACATACATAAGAATGAGAGGACGAGGGAGAGGCACCAGAAGAAACCGAGGAAGAGCCACTGTAACATTCGAGCAATCCAGACCACGAGGGAGACCACGCAAAAGGGAAGACTCCCTGTAATTAATTTGACCAATAAAATCTTTTCCAAAATACAGATACAAGTACTTAGTAAAGGTTTGTCGTTTGTTCCAACCACGACATATGACCCTTTTCAAACGAGGGTTGACATTGCTAAATTTATTAGAAATTTACGATTGAAAGTTTTTTTCAGAAAAGACGATTCACAACATAAAGGATACTCTACAGTCTACCAAAAAAGTAAATGGTCTCCTCCCGGTAAGATAGATCCAGTGATAGATACCTTTCAGGGACATATTATGAAGGATTTACAACAATTGGAACATCAGTATGTCCATACTAATCACAATGTCTCTAGGGAAGAAAGGGAAGCCATTCAATCTCTATCTGATGACACAGAAATTGTCATCCGCCGTGCTGACAAGGGCGGAGCTGTTGTTATCCTTTATAAAAACGATTACATCAGAGAAGCTTATTGACAGTTGAATGATATAAACACCTATCGAAGGATGGACAAAGATCCTACGGACAGTCTCCTTGAAGAACTGTTAGAAATTACCACTAAGGCTTTTCAATTAGGTTTTTTGACTAAGAATGAAATGATTTATTTGAATCATAAAAATGCCAAGATTCCGATATTTTACCTACTCCCGAAGATTCATAAAACTCTTATTGAACCTCCGGGCAGACCTATAGTGTCAGCCCGAGATTCATTATTAGAAAGATCATGTAAATACATCGATGGTTTTTTGGCCCCATTGGTCGTCAATGTCAAGTCTTATATTAAAGATACGACTCACTTTTTGAAAAAGCTAGAAGCTTTACCATCTCAGACTAAAACTGGATTTTTGGTCACGTTGGATGTTCAATCCTTATATACTGCGATCCCTCTATGTGAGGCATTAAGTGTAATGGAACAAGTCCTGGAACATCGTCCTAAACCAGTGACGGTTCCCACAGAATTTCTATTGAAGTTACTGAAGTTAGCCCTATTTAATAATCATTTCCTGTTCAATGGAGAACTTTTTTCACAACTATCTGGAATTGCTATGGGAGCAGCTTTCGCTCCTACAGTCGCCAATTTATTTATGGCTCATCTAGAAGAAAACGTGATTTACAAACTTCCTCGATATCAGTATGCAAAATGCTGGCGGAGGTTTATCGATGACATTTTTATAATATGGGAGTCTACATTAGAAATGTTAGATTCATTCCTGATAGATTTGAATGCATGTCATCCTACTATTAAATTTCAACATACAGTTCACATAAGCGAAATCAGTTTTCTTGATGTAAAGATCACTAAAAATAGAGATAAACTTGAAACTGATGTTTTCACGAAACCTACTGATCGCAATTCACTTTTGTCTTATGATAGTATGCACCCCAAACATATAAGGAACAATCTTCCATTTGCACAGTTTTTACGCTATAGACGCATTTGTGATACTCCACAGAAATACAAACATTCCGCTGTCCGATTAAAAGACAAATTAATTGAGAGAGGGTATCCCACCAAAATCGTAAAGCATGCGTATAAAAGAGCTCTTTATAATCATCGTGTACATCTATTGGAATCTAAACCTCAGAAACACCAAGAAGAGAAAGATCATAAAATTGTTTGTATCATGCAATATACATCGATGGCACCTAGAGTTGCTAATATTATTTACAAGAATTGGAAAATATTATCTACTCATGAAGTTTTTGCCAGGCAGAAATGCATGATATCATATTCTAGACGAGCGAATTTATCTGAGGTTTTATGTCATCCTGATGTTAGAACAGATATTGACTGTACTAAAGAAGAAATGCTGGGTCACAAGAAATGTGGGGAATGTGTCATGTGTGCAGTGATGGAGGAAACCAATAAGTTTTGGGACAAAGTTAAACAGGAATGGATTTTTTTGAAGAGAGACACTTCCTGCACGTCAAAAGCAGTGATTTATATGATCACGTGCCCTTGCGGTTTGCGCTATATAGGACAAACTAAACGCATGATTAAAGTAAGACTTTCTGAACACAAGCATGCCATTCAGTCCAGAAAAATCCATATGCCTCTGGCTAAACATTGTGTTGATAACAATCATGATTTCAGACAATTGCGATGTCTAGTTATAGAACAGCTTAAAAATAATAATAGAAGAGGTGACGTTTCACGTATTCTTCATCAAAAAGAACAAAAATGGATTTATTATTTACAAACTATCCATCCCAATGGATTGAATGGGCCCATGGAATGGGAAGCATTCTTCTAAAAACTTCCCATTTACATATTTAAATTTCTCCACTATACCAGCTTTCAGCATTTATAACATATCATGATCTTGCATCTCTTGCAATTTTTTTGACACTATTTCTTTAAGTTCTTATAGAACAGTGGCGAGGAGTTCAGCAAGACAATTGGATACAACAGTTTGTGATGTAACACCCACTGGGTGGAGCTATGGTGTCGGCGTCCTATATCAACATTCGCCATTTTCTGAACCATTGTTCGCGATGGATTGAAAAGAAACAAATTTTTTTGTTTTTTAATATTTCTCCTGATGAAGATTGCGAAACAGTGGGGTCCCTTGCTGTCGGGAAAGTTTGGAAGACATTGCGAGTGAGGAAGACTATTTAGTATTACCCACTTTGTAAAATTTGGATTTGACTTAACTTCATAACCGGAGCAACATGTGACTGGAAGAAACGAATCAGCCATTGGAAATTCTACAACTGTTGACATTTGGGAATCAGGATACTCTGACTACAGAAGAGGCAAAAACCTGCGTTTCAAGCTAAGTGATTGATTTTTGAGCGTTGGGGCTGATTCTAGGTGACCAGCAAATATTGTAATTGTGCTTTACTTTTGAATTTCTCCAGTTCACACTATTAAGAGGTTTATGAAGGTAATCTATAAGTTCTTTATATCCATTAAATACTCTCTGTAGTGGTGTGCATTGACTTTGACAGTTTTATAATAATTAAAATACTCCGCTTTCCGTTTTTTGTTCACAGTATCTTTTTCTCCCTGAGATAGGGAGTTTTTTGTTGTCTGTGAGTTTTTTCGGAAGGCAGGAGGAGCCCATGATGTTGGCCAATTCAGTGGAGTCCTAATTACAGGTTCCCTGGGCTATTGAGGCTACTTTATTTATATAATTTTTCTATCATAGTCCAGTGTCCTGCACTCACCTACAGATTGTATAGTAGGAGTGATTTTTTTTTGTGTTTTTGAGATATATCATTGCACTCCAGACAATTTAAGATTTTTTTGATTATTGTAGCCTCTACCTAAGGAAGGAGAGCGATCAGAGCTTCCTGTGTAGAATTCAAGAGCTGAATTATGTCTCTAGAGTATATAAATAGTTGACCCTTGTTTGTGTACAGCTCAAGACTCTGCAGAGCAAGCAGATTCAGAGATCCTTGCATTTTGTGTGCAAACTTACTATCAACATGTGTCTGAGGCATGGAAACTGCTTGCATGGGCGGTGAGAAAACACGTAGTTGATAACTTTATAGAGGAAATTTGAGATAAGTTGGGAAGGATATGGAATTCTCTAGCACAGGTGTGTGAGGAATTTTGGTTATTATATGAACAATTACATAAGGGTCTGGGGAATGTTCATGGAAGGAAAATGGTGGCCTTTTTGGATTGCATACAATTGAGGAAAGTCTCCCAGCAGATGTTCAAGTAATTGGAAATCCCTAGTTTGAGTTTGGAAGTTATGAAAGTCATTAGTGCCCTGCAACCAGAGAAAAGCCCTGGATCTGAGGGTTTTATAGTAGAATTTTATAAGTGGTATTCAGGTAGCCTACTAAATAGACTGACATGGATATTTAATTATCTGAATCAGCAAGATGCATCATCAAGCTAGCTGTTCCAAACGGTGATAACAGTGCTTCACAAAAAAGGGGAAAGATAGTATCAGCTGTGGCTCATACCATCCTACTTCCCTGCTTAATTCTGATGTGAAAAGTTTATCAAACGTGCTGCAGTTGAGGTCGGACGGGATGATGGTGGAGTTGATACACCCAAATAAAACAAGTTTTATCAAAGGGAGGTCCTACTTATGGAATATCAAAAGGCAATTCTGTAACCGCACATGTGTAGCTACTCACATTTGGGGCTAGATTTATATATGCCCCAAAAAATCAGTGCCAAAAAAACCACTATTCTAAAAGCCGCGCATAAAGTGAGGCACAGTTTATGGAATGGCGCTTACTCTCAGGAATTGCGCCTGACTTTAGGTGTGGCCATTTCCATGAACTGAAACGTGGTGCAAATGTATTTGCCTCCATTAGGTGTATATCCTTGTTATTCTATAACATCATGCGTTAAATTTAGGAACACTCCCATTCCACCCATTACCGTCCCATTTCCACGCCCCCTTTTTCAAATCACACATAAAATTCAATTCAATTAAATTAGTGACAATAATTGCTTGTTAAAAACCAATTATTATCACTAATTGGCTTGTTATTTAAATTGTATGCTGAAATTACAGAATTAGGGGGATGGTGTGTAGCAAGATAATTCTACAAAATAGCTTATAATTGCAAGAGGAGAGGTCTGTATATGTGGGTGAAGCACAGGAGAGGCATGAGTGTGTCTCCAATTACAATGTGTAAATTATAGAATACTATGGTGTCTGTTTTAAAAGCACTATTTGTGTTTGCTATAAAATAGGCACGTCTGTACCTGCTGTTTCTCTGTTCATACTTTGGATGGGTTTGTGTCAAAAATGGGCATTCCTGCTGCACATACCTCCTAATTCTATAAACTTCTGCACTCAAGTTATAGATGGCCCCTTTTACAAAGTGGCAGTAAGCTCAACACGGGCTTACTGCTCGCTAAAAAGGAAGTACTGCCAGGCTGCCACAGCAGCTGAACAGTACTTCCCATCCACAGTGTGCTGTCATATCCGGCGCTGCAAAAATATAGTTATTTTTGCAGCATGGGTGTGTACCCAGCGGTAATCGGGCAGTGCCGCCCGCTGCCCAGTTACCACCAGGTTAGAATGGGAGCCCTTACCGCCACCTCAATAGGTGGCGGTAAGGGCTCCCCCTGAAATAGCCACTCAGCAAGTGCTTCAATTGCCGCATGGCCATTTCTTTAAAAAAAAAAAAAGAAAGACCTATGTTTTACCTGCTGTGGTAAAAGGGGGCCTCAGTGTGCGTCAAAAACATGCACTGATGCCAGCGCAGGACTCCTTTTGCCGCAGCTTGGTAATAGGGGCCCAGAATAAGGTCACTTGTGTATGCAACTTAATTCAATAATTGACAGTTAATTGGTGTTAATAGCCAATTATTGGCTATAATTTGCCTTAATTGGTGCTAATTGATACCAATTTGCAGTTACGCATACTCAAATTCCAGAGTGTGTAATTTCAGTGGGGGCGTGCACCTGGGAGGGGCATGGGCGGTTCAGGGCATGTCAGTCAGTTATGCACATGAGTTATAGGATACTCTTAATTTATTAGGCATGAGCATTTGTACCAGACATTGAGCTGGTTTAAGTACTCATTCCTAAATTTATGCATCTAAATGTAGAGTTATGCTAGTATTCAATAATGGCAGTTGCATACACAACTGCCGTTATAGAATTTTCACCTAGCACGCATCATCCTGGCACCTAAATTGCATTGACCTTTTGAGAATTTACCCCATAGTGTCACATAGATATCCATTTCATCGTGCATATTAGAACAGGCTCTGCATCAGCAGATCCTGGCCTAAAATTAAAGGAGAATCTCAGACATCCTGACTGCCATCTGCCATAAGAAATATTTTACACTATCTCACAGATTCTATGTAGTGCAATTTGAGTCGCTCGTGCAAATCAGATCGTGTTCTGATTAGCACATGCAACTTAATTATCTTAACAAGCCAATCAGTGCCAATAATTGCCACTTAACAGGCAATTATTGACACTAATTGGCTTTAATTAGAATTCACGCAGACAACTTGCTAAGCATATTCTGTAAAGTAATGCACGTAAATTCCAATGTGCGCAGCTGAAAAGGGATGTGGAATGGGCAGTTTGTGGGCATTTCTAAAAATTATGTGCGCTGTTATAGAATACACCTGCTCCGTGCGAACTTATGCTAGTATTCTATAACATTAGTCTCGCAATACTGATGAATTCAAGCCTTGTGTGGTAAACAGTATCAAAAATATCACATATAATCAAACGTTTGCCTACTCAACTCAGTTATATTACTGTATATGTTTAAGGTTATAAAGTGTTTGTTGCTCAAAGACCTCCTCAGCATGGGTAACCAGTGACCCGTAAGTTCAAATGCCGCTTACAAATACCCCATATCGTCACCGGTCTTTATCTTTTTTAATTAGAAAGCCCAACACAGGCCGTGTTTCGCACAACTGGGCTGTATCAGGGGCTAATGGATATCTGTGTGATCATATAATTTCCACTTAAAGCTGAATAAAGCTGAGAAAGCTAAGTACTTTTAAAGAAAAATTACTGATGATTTATTATAACATCGGGAAATTGAAATTTAGAAAAAAATTGAATTTGAAAAAAATATTTAAAAAGATTAATATGAGGATCAATGAGGATTGCGGTGATGCCCCTGGAAAACTGCATGGCTCAGTCTAGCCAAAACGGAAGCACACTCGCTGATCTGACAATCCCATAATAAGAAAATTGCCTGATTACATTTTCATATATTATATATTAATTGAGAATCTAGTAATGTGAAGCTCATTTTTTTCGATCTGAAGAAGCTGGAAAAATGGTCTAACGTTTGGCAATTAAAATTCAATGCGAAGAAATGCAAAGTGATGCACTTAGGGAGTAGAAATCCAAGGGAGGCGTATGTGTTAGGTGGGGAGAGCCTGATAGTCACGGACGGGGAGAGGGATCTTGGGGTGATAGTATCTGAGGACCTAAAGGCTATGAAACAGTGCGACAAGGCGGTGGCCGTAGCGAGAAGGTTGCTAGGCTGTATAGAGAGAGGTGTGACCAGCAGAAAAAAGGAGGTTTTAATGCCCCTGTATAAGACGTTGGTGAGGCCCCACCTGGAGTATTGTGTTCAGTTTTGGAGGCCGTACCTTGCGAAGGATGTTAAAAAAATGGAAGCGGTACAAAGAAAAGCTACGAGGATGGTATGGGAGTTGCGTTCCAAGACGTATGAAGAGAGACTTGCTGACCTGAACATGTATACTCTGGAGGAAAGGAGGAACAGGGGTGATATGATACAGACGTTCAAATATTTGAAAGGTATTAATCCGCAAACGAATCTTTTCCGGAGAGGGGAAGGCGGTAGAACGAGAGGACATGAAATGAGATTGAAGGGGGGCAGACTCAGGAAAGATGTCAGGAAGTATTTCTTCACGGAGAGGGTGGTGAACGTTTGGAATGCCCTCCCGCGGGAGGTGGTGGAGATGAAAACGGTAATGGAATTCAAGCATGCGTGGGACAGGCATAAAGGAATCCTGTGCAGAAGGAATGGATCCACAGAAGCTTAGCTGAAATTGGGTGGCGGGGGGAAGAGGGGTTGGTGGTTGAGAGGCTAGGATGGGGGAGGGCAGACTTATACGGGGTCTGTGCCGGAGCCGGTGATGGGAGGCGGGACTGGTGGTTGGGAGGCGGGAAATACTGCTGCACAGACTTATATGGTCTGTGCCCTGAAAAAGACAGGTACAAATCAAGGTAAGGTATACACATGAGTTTATCGTGGGCAGACTAGATGGACCGTGCAGGTCTTTTTCTGCCGTCATCTACTATGTTACTATATGTTACTATGTTTGAATATCCATAGGAATATATGGGCATCTCTAGCGTTTAGCGCACGTTTATTTTTAGTATGCACTAACACGCCTTAGTATGCACTAACACGCCTTAGTAAAGGGACCCCTAATAGAGGCATATGGAAGATGTTTCAAAATGCATGTTTTGACAGGAAAGCCCAGTGCCCAAAGTACTTTCTAGGATTTACCAGGAGCTTGAGCTTGGGTTAAAGGCCAGGATCTGTCTTTCCTTATAAAGAATCAGAATGATGACACAGCTGAACCTGGAAGCTGTGGACCGGTAAGATATTTGAAAGAGGGCACAGTAGATATTGATCTGCTATTTAAAAAAATCAAACAAAAACCAAAATAAACCTTTGATGTCCAGAATATTATACCACATGTTAGGAGTCTCTCTTTCTTTGGTGGAAAACAGATAAAGCAGATACGCAGTGGCGTTCCTAGCGTCGACGACACCCGGGGCGGATCGCCGATGCACCCCCCCCCCCGGGTGCAGCACACCCCCCCCCCAGTGAAATGACACCCCCCAGATGCACGCTGCTAGGGGGGGTGCCGCGGCGTGTGCCTGTCGGCTGCGAGTTCGAATCGCTACGCTAAAGTCTCTCGTTCGCTGCAGCTCCCTCCCTCTGCTCCCTTCCCGGAACAGGAAGTAACCTGTTCCGGGGCAGAGGGAGGGAGCTGCAGCGAACGAGAGACTTTAGCATAGCAATTCAAACTCGCAGCTGACAGGCGCGCGCCATGGCACCCCCCAGCGGCATGCACCCGGGGCGGACCGCCTCCACCGCCCCCCCCTTGGTACGCCACTGCAGATACGTATATGAAAAAAACAGTATTTAATGGAAAGTCGATGAAAATGAAATTAGAAAGCCCAACACAGGCCGTGTTTCGCCCAACTGGGCTGCATCAGGGGCTAATGGATATCTGTGTGATCATATAATGTCCACTTAAAAATCTATTTGTTGGACTCACAAATGTAAAGTGGAATGAAAGGACTACTTAACCGAAGGCACTTCAAAGAGAAGAGTCATTCCAAAGCCTTAGGTCTACGTCTGTCACAAAAAAAAAAATGAATGAAGACTGGTGTGCACCTGCATTTCACTCCTTTTCCCTAGAGTGTACAGTGTGTACTCCATCATACATAAACATCAGTATAAAAGCAAAGATAATGAAATAAGATTAAAAAGAATGTGCCCTATATACTAAGGTACGCTAGCATTTTTAGTACGTGCTAAAAATTAGCGCGTACTAACCTTGTAGATGCCCATAGGAATATTATGGGCATCTACATGGTTAGCATGTGCTAAAAATGCTAAGCGTGGCTTAGTAAACAGGGTCCTTAAATAAGATTTTTAAAAAACAATGGGGTCAGTATTCAGCTGACTCATAAACCTAGGAAATTGAATGGCAGGCCTAAATTGATATACATAATTTTTAAACTAAGGGGCCCTTTTACTAAGCCATGTAAGTGCCTATGCACACCCAATGAGTGCCATTCTGAGTTACCGCATGGCCCGGGTGGTAATTTCATTTTTGACACGCGTCCACTGCACGCGCCAGAAAATAATTTTTATTTCTGGTGCACGGCGCTACTGGGCAGTAAAAGGTATCTGACCCATGTAGACTATTACCGCCTGGTTAACGCATGAGACCTTACCGCTAAGTCAATGGGTGGCGGTAAGGTCTCAGACCCAAAATGGAAGTGCGTCAATTTTCATTTTGCCGCACGTCCATTTTCAGTCAAAATATAAAAAAGGCATTTATACAGGTGCACTGAAAAATGGATCTGCGTGCATCCAAAACACATGCCTACACTACCACAGGGCATTTTTCAGTGCACCTTAGTAAAAGGATCCCTAAATTAAGATGAATTGTCAGTTGAAAACTCAGTCTTTCTAGTGTGTTTTTCCTTAGATAGTAGTTCTTTAATGCTTTGACATATAAGTACAGTTAATATCTGTAGCACACTGTCAGTTACCCACAAGATTACATATGGTTTTGAAAGTCCTAACCTGAGACCTCAAAGGACCTTTCTTTGATTGGTTTCCTGCACTATGCATAACTGCAGTGAAAGGAAAAGAGAGATTACTACGTCCAGAAAAGTTGAAATAAGCATGCATACTGAGAACAGCATCCATCCAAATTATAGAGGAGAAGCCTACAAAAGGAATAATGCCTGGTAAAAAAAAGAGTGGAGAGCTGTGAGAGAGGCTCTACAGCAGAAGAAAGCAACAGACATTTCTGGAGAGGAGGGTCCTTAGGATTACAGAAAAGCAACACATTTAGAAATAGTTTCAAAGATGCCATTATTGTAGCGATAGTCTTCATTCAACCCAGCATCTCTATATTATACAAACTTTTATAGACAGTGCAGAGCAGAATTATAAGTCACAGACCCCAGTGGTGACTCATTTCACGAGAGCCAGACACGCTCTTGGCTCTCCTTGTCTCCTCTCTGGTCTTTATCAACGTAACTCATTTAACTTAGAAACATAAAAACATGACGGCAGATAAAGGCCATATGACTACTACTACTACTACTTGACATTTCTAAAGCGCTACTAGGGTTACGCAGCGCTGTACAATTTAACATAGAAGGACAGTCCCTGCTCAAAGGAGCTTACAATCTAAAGGACCCATCCAGTCTGCCTATCCTCTGTAACCCCTAATACTTCCTATTCCTAAGCGATCCCACATGCGTATCCCATGCCTTTTTAAATTCTGGAACAGTCCTTGACTCCACCATCTCCACCGGGAGGCCATTCCACGCCTCCACCACCCTTTCTGTGAAATAATACTTCCTTAGGTTACCCCTAAGCCTATTCCCTCTTAACTTTGTCATATGCCCCCTCATTCCAGAGCTCTCCTTCATTTGAAAAAGGCTCTCTTCCTGTACATAAATGCCCTTAAGATATTTAAATATTTCTATCATGTCTCCTCTCTCCCTCCTCTCTTCCAGTGTATACATGTTGAGGTTCATAATCTTGTCACTATAATTTTTGCAGTCAAGACCGCTTACTAATTTCGTAGCCGCCCTCTGGACCGACTCCATCACTTACTTGACTAAACTTTATTTCATACTATATATATATGATTATATGATTGTAATATCAAAAACCTTTCTTTAAATAAATATAAATATTTATAGTACTTAACTTATCATATTCAATTGAGAAACCACTAGCCAACGTGGCATGTTTCACGTAAGCTGTGTCAGGGTCTGGTCCTCTGAAAAATTATAACAATCATTTTAGTCCTAACATTATACACAGTACTCACCAATCTTTGCAGACTGTATCAATTCAACTTCAAAAAAATGGCAGCATCTAAGATGAATTTAAATGTCTTAATCACATGATCCCTATCCAATCAAAAGAGAACAGGAAGCGTCCCCCTTTCAAACCAGAGATCACCAATCTAATTCATTGTTTAGTGTAGTGATGACAGGTGCGTGCAATAGCATGGCAAATTTGTATGTGATGACTGGGTGTTGAAAGATGCATGCCACAGCACAGTTTTGGGTTGTGTGTGTATGGTTGATAGAAAGAGAGAGACATACTGAGAGGTCTACTATAATCAGACTTGTTGTGATAGTACTTATGAGATAGCTTGGTGTTACTAAAAGAGCATAGTTGGAGAGCGACCAAGGATGCCAGAAACTGGAGGATGTTGAATGATAAACAAATTTATTGATAAATTTGTTTATCATTCAACATCCTCCAGTTTCTGGCATCCTTGGTCGCTCTCCCACTTTTTTTGTAACATTGTTTTTACCGTGGGGTGTTTGAGTTCTCCGCTTTTCTGGCGGATCTTCTCCCACTAAAAGAGCGTAAGCATTGCCACACTGGGACAGACTGAAGGTCCATCAAGTCCAGTATCCTGTCTCCAACAGCGGCCAATCCAGGTCACAAGCACCCGGCAAGATCCCAGACCAGCAAAACAGACCATATGTAAATCTCAAAGCAAGCCTTATCCTGGAGCCAAAATGCTTGGGCCTTCATTTTTAGATCTTCCTGCTCCTAGAGATCTGGTGGTTACAGCACAAGAGGAGCACATGATAAGATGCAGACATCATAGCCAGGTTCCTTCACCTTCTAACCATAGGCGTAGTTTGACTGTTTCATTTGGGGGGGGGGGGGCAAAGGATGGGGTGGAGCATATTAGCATATTCATTTGCATATATACATATGCAAATGAATATGCTAATATGGAGGAAGGAAGGGAAAAAGAGCTGGCTTTTTTGGGGAATAACCATAATGACTATGTATGAGATATCAAGCCAGCTCTTTCTCCCTTCCTCCCTTCCTTCCTTCCTTCCTTCCTTCCTTCCTTCCTTCCTTCCTTCCTTCCTTCCTTCTTTCCTCCTTACCCAGCACTCCCTCTTCCTCTCCAGTAGTATTTCCCCCCCCCTTTCCCATACCATGCCAGTGTTGACCTTAGAAATGCATAGGCTCTATATGTAGATCCTTCAAGGTTACGAGCTGATGAGACAGGAAGGATGAGAGTGTTATCCACAGAAATAGAGATTCTGTGGAAATAGGCATTATAACATCCTCATTTTGGTTTTCCATTCCCTTCCTAACAATACCCAACATTCCACCTGCCTTCCCAGCCAACAACACCCAGATCCCTTCCTGGTTCGCGACTTCCAACGTGGACCTGCACGACATAGCCAGAACTCGGGTTCCTCTTTCCCACATGCACCACCCCGCACTTGCTCACACCAAACGTCATCCGCCATCCAGACGCCCAGTCCCGCAAGATCCCCCTGCAATTCCTCACAATCCTCCCGTGACTCAATGACCCCGAACAACCCCGTGTCTTCAGCAAATTTAACCACCTCACTAGTCACTCCCATCTCTAGGCCATCCACAAATATGCTAAAAAGCAGTGCCCACCCTGCATTCTGCCTAGAATGAATGACCATGTGGAATATAAAGTTGTTGTCTTTCCAAACAAAACAATAAGACCAGGAGATGTGCAGCAAGGTACAGAAGGGCGGCAGGGAGGCCAGGCCCCGCCACCCCAACAGAAATTAGAGTAGCACTGCTGAATGTGAGAAGAGGAACTGGCCAGGGGCCCCCCTCACTTGCAGCGGTGGAAATGAGAAGGGAACTGAAGCACCGCCGCCCGTGGTGCCAGTGGAGACTCCCCCTGCCAGCAAAAACAGCAGTCAAGCTGGTGGAATATGAGGCAGCCGGAAAACCCAGACATGCAGCAGCGCGGACAGTCCAGACGGGAAGTAGGTAGGAGAAGGGCGAAGAAAGGGATGAGAAAGTGGAGGAGGAAGAGGAAAGGAAAGTAGAAGTGGGGGCTGACTTAAAACCCCCAACTGCCCATATGTATCTCTGGCCTCCCAAATCACCCCTCACCCTGCACCCACCAAGACTCTCCCCGCAGTCTCATTCAGCTTCCCATTCAACCTCCCCATCTGCCCGCTCACTCCAGCTTGCCAGCCGTCCACAAAACACCCTCCACCAACTGCCAGTCTTCACCGCCACTCAAAACCTCCCCCTTGCATACTCTGCCAGCCATCTGCCTCCCGCCCAGCATGGCTTGATGAAACACCCACCCAGCCAGCACTAGGGCAATTCAAATCCAAAGCCAAACAAAATTAACCTTTGATGAGGGCAAGCTGAATGCCTCAGCCACCTTTCTTTCCCCCAATCCATTGTTGACCGCCATCTTTCACTCTATTCTCTCTTCCATCACTTAACAAGACCACCGGGCGGGCAGCGCTGCAGTAGTAAAAGGAACAAGGAGGCAGGTTCGACTCTGTCCTTCTCTTCCCTGCCCTCTCAGCGTCCCGCCCGCCCGAAAGGAAATGACATCAGAGGACGGCGGGATGCAGAGGGCAGGGAAGAGAAGGACGGAGTTGAACCTGCCTCCTTGTTCCTTTTACTACTGCAGCGCTGCCGCCTACCCATTCGTCGCTGCGACTTCAGGTAAAAGTCGCCGTTCCAGTCGTCGTCGTTTGGGGGGGCAATGCCCCCCTCGCCCCCCCCCCAGTCTACGCCCATGCTTCTAACCAATAAAAATAAGTGTCCCTCTTCCAACAGGAACAGCAGTGCAAGAAGGAACAGGCCCCAGCTCAAGAAACTGGGGGAAAATTTCAGCTTACGGCCTGCTTAAATCCCTACTGCTATTGGCTAAATTAGACCCAGATATCAGATAGAAAGCTACTTGGCTTCTCCATATTACTTGGGATGTTATTCAAGCAGATCAGCACCATATTATTACTTCTTAGAGGTAAATATTCAGCAGGAGGAAGTCAGTGATTTTTTTTTGCTGTCGTTGTCTTTATGCCTGGATATTCAATGCTGGGTCATGTCTAGGCACCTGTGTTAAATATCTGGACTTGGGCAAATGGTCAGCACTGAATCTGTTAATTGCTGATCTTCGGCCTTAAACAGTTAAGTTAAACTGGACAAAGATAGAACTGCACTTTATGTGGTCCTATTTGGCCAGTTAAACTTAACTGGTTAAGGTTGGAATATTGTTTTCTACAAACTCTTTCTCAAAATAAAGGCTTAGCAAGATTAAATATGTCAATTACTTCACTGAAGTACAAACAAACTACTGGGTAAAAAGCCTCAAAACCCTCCCTTCACTTCCGCTTAATGGAAGAAATTTTGGTAGGACTTTTCAGGGTAAGTTTATTTCACAGGCATAAAAACCCCCCAGAGTACATCTTTGTTAAAACTTCAGTGAAAATTCAGCTTTCATAGATCCTATTTATTAAGTGATGTGAAAACATACAAAAACTTGGAAACTTATTTCAGTCAACAGCCTTCTCTTGCACCAACAGTGGCCAAAGTTTCACCAAACAGGACTGTGTCAAGGTACGAATAATATTTCAGCTTAATAATACGTTTCTTACTCAGAATGCCACTGGATTAAAGCTGAAGACCAGACAGGGGCCAGCATTTTGGCAGTAAAACCACCTGACTCAGGGGTCACAGGACTCAAACATAAGTCAATTATATATGTATGGTATAGGTGGGTGGTATATTCTTCTCAAACGTGCTACACAGTCAAAGCCGTATGATTCCGCCAAAAAAACCTGCCTTCAAAAATTGCTGTCATCATGAATGTCTGGTCTTCAGTTTTGGTGCCTAATAAAGAGTTTCAACTTGAATTCTCCCTACTTGACAGTCGTGTCTCCCTCTACTTTCTTTTGATCTCTATTAAGCAATAGTGTACGTTATTGACAACACAGAAAAAAAAACATGAAATTTCAGGATTTTTTTTCCCTGTTGTTTTGGGTTAAAATGATATGAAACAACGTGGGAAATACTGACATTTCCCCTGTCCTTAGCAAATGCACATCCCTAACCTGAATCCTATTGCAACCAATGGATGTTCAGATAATAAGAGATAGATAAGGATCAAGTCAAAGCTAAACTTGACTGAGTATGTATGGATCAAATCTGTAAATTCAAATTTGAGCCACACCCTTGCAGCAAATTACCCATCTTAGGGCCAAGTTTTGAATATGTAAAAATGTATAAAAATTCTTCAAACCAATTTATTGCTAAATGTTGAAGTGGAGCTTATTATACACAAGGAATTAATTTCCAGCAACATCTAAAATGAGAAATGTTCCCCAGAAAAATATCATGCAAGCTGTAACTCATACAGTGGTGGAAATAAGTATTTGATCCCTTGCTGATTTTGTAAGTTTGCCCACTGACAAAGACATGAGCAGCCCATAATTGAAGGGTAGGTTATTGGTAACAGTGAGAGATAGCACATCACAAATTAAATCCGTAAAATCACATTGTGGAAAGTATATGAATTTATTTGCATTCTGCAGAGGGAAATAAGTATTTGATCCCCCACCAACCAGTAAGAGATCTGGCCCCTACAGACCAGGTAGATGCTCCAAATCAACTCGTTACCTGCATGACAGACAGCTGTCGGCAATGGTCACCTGTATGAAAGACACCTGTCCACAGACTCAGTGAATCAGTCAGACTCTAACCTCTACAAAATGGCCAAGAGCAAGGAGCTGTCTAAGGATGTCAGGGACAAGATCATACACCTGCACAAGGCTGGAATGGGCTACAAAACCATCAGTAAGACGCTGGGCGAGAAGGAGACAACTGTTGGTGCCATAGTAAGAAAATGGAAGAAGTACAAAATGACTGTCAATCGACAAAGATCTGGGGCTCCACGCAAAATCTCACCTCGTGGGGTATCCTTGATCATGAGGAAGGTTAGAAATCAGCCTACAACTACAAGGGGGGAACTTGTCAATGATCTCAAGGCAGCTGGGACCACTGTCACCACGAAAACCATTGGTAACACATTACGACATAACGGATTGCAATCCTGCAGTGCCCGCAAGGTCCCCCTGCTCCGGAAGGCACATGTGACGGCTCGTCTGAAGTTTGCCAGTGAACACTTGGATGATGCCGAGAGTGATTGGGAGAAGGTGCTGTGGTCAGATGAGACAAAAATTGAGCTCTTTGGCATGAACTCAACTCGCCGTGTTTGGAGGAAGAGAAATGCTGCCTATGACCCAAAGAACACCGTCCCCACTGTCAAGCATGGAGGTGGAAATGTTATGTTTTGGGGGTGTTTCTCTGCTAAGGGCACAGGACTACTTCACCGCATCAATGGGAGAATGGATGGGGCCATGTACCGTACAATTCTGAGTGACAACCTCCTTCCCTCCGCCAGGGCCTTAAAAATGGGTCGTGGCTGGGTCTTCCAGCACGACAATGACCCAAAACATACAGCCAAGGCAACAAAGGAGTGGCTCAGGAAGAAGCACATTAGGGTCATGGAGTGGCCTAGCCAGTCACCAGACCTTAATCCCATTGAAAACTTATGGAGGGAGCTGAAGCTGCGAGTTGCCAAGCGACAGCCCAGAACTCTTAATGATTTAGAGATGATCTGCAAAGAGGAGTGGACCAAAATTCCTCCTGACATGTGTGCAAACCTCATCATCAACTACAGAAGACGTCTGACCGCTGTGCTTGCCAACAAGGGTTTTGCCACCAAGTATTAGGTCTTGTTTGCCAGAGGGATTAAATACTTATTTCCCTCTGCAGAATGCAAATAAATTCATATACTTTCCACAATGTGATTTTCCGGATTTAATTTGTGATGTGCTATCTCTCACTGTTACCAATAACCTACCCTTCAATTATGGGCTGCTCATGTCTTTGTCAGTGGGCAAACTTACAAAATCAGCAAGGGATCAAATACTTATTTCCACCACTGTATATATGTAGAACTACAAGATTTTGCCCCGTCCTTAAAGGTTGCACTTTGGACAAAAGTTCTGCAGCACATATTGCAGAACTTTTTGCACTTACAGATCTTGTATGTTGTAAGCTTGAAAATGTCAAAACAGTAGATTAGTTTGAGATAGCTTTGCTTTCTTTTCAATTTTTTCTTTTATCTGGAAATTGAATCTATTTTTCATTGAATTCCGTCCCTATTACATTCTTTGTCACAACAATCAATTACCACCCAAATTTTCACACCTGATATTTACATTCATTAAGTTTTCATTATCTATTTGCATTTTTATTCTCATTCTTGTCAGAAAAATTACAGTAAAAGCATCAAATGGCAAAACCAATTTGTAATCGCTTTGGAGCTTTCAAGCCGCAGTGCTGGTTTGGTTCCATAGAATGTCACCCTGATGGTTTTGTTTGTTTTTGTCACTTCATTCTTCGGTCTTACCCTTAGGTCTGAATATTTCCTTTGTAACAAAATGTACCCTTTAGAGCAGTGGTTCTCAAACCAGTCCTCAGGACACGGTCAGCCAGTCAGATTTTCAGGATATTCACAATGAATATGCAAATACAATGAAGGTGGCACATGCAAATTTATCTTATACATATTCGTTGTGGATATCCTGAAAACCTGACTGGCTGGATGTGTCCCGAGGACTAGATTGAGAATCACAGTTTTAGGGTATACTTTCATTTATAGCTATGCTCCATGCTCTCAAAGTCTGTTCCATTGGTTCCCAAATCTCTCCTAGGGAACCCCAGTCAATCAGGTTTTCTAGTTATCTGTAATAGATATTCTTGAGATTGATTTGCATGCACTGCTTCCACTGCATTCAAATATCTCTCGTGCATATTCAATATTCTGTATCAGAATTTGAGAAAGCATGGGACAAGCATAGACGATATCTGAAAGATAAGGGATTGTAAAACTGAAAAGGAGGTTGGCACTAGCAAGCTGGATGGACTGTATAGTCTTCATCTGTTGTTATATTCTTTCTGTCTCTTTCATTGAGTCCCCTCTTCATTTGTTTACAATAATATATGCATATTTCACATGTAAATATGGAGATCCAAAGACAAGCAGTGCCAACATTTTTGTGATTCATAGGGGGTAATTTTATAAAAACATTTTGCATGCAAAAAGGTTTTTATAAAATTACACACAGAAGTATAGGAAACCTCACAGTACAAATGCATCCAACACAACAAAGGTAACAAAAAAAAAAAAAGCTAGATGATGTCCAAGATCTCACAAGTTTATTAAAGCATCCAAAGACTCAACACGAGTTGTGTTTCGGCCACAGAGACCTGCCTCAGGAGTCTTCTGAAGGATGTCTCTAAAAGTGCTAACTTCGCAAATGTACAGAGACCTTATATTGCATGAGGTACAATATTATTGATGTACATTTGCAAAGTTAGCACTTTCAGAGACATCCTACAGAAGACTCTTGAGGCAGGCCTCTGAGGCCGAAACACGTCTCATGTCGAGTCTTTGGATGCTTTAATAAACTTTTGAGATCTTAACCATCATCTAGCTTTTTGTTTTTTTGATAAAATTACCCCATGGGTTGCATATGCAAATGTTCATCTAGTGCCAAGACCTTTAGCTGATCCGTTTAGAGTCATGTTCTGGGGTGGAATTTGGGCAGAGCCCAGGCAGAGTTATGAATTATGTGCATTCTCTATAAAATACATATGTATTTACAGCATAAAATCTGTTTTACTGTTCTGGGATTTTGCCAGGTACTTGTGACTTGGATTAGCCACTTTTGGAAACAAGATTCTGGGCTTGATGGACCTTCAGTCTATCCCAGTATGGCAGCGCTTATGTTCTTATGTTACCTTACACACTATTATTTACTTCTGCTCCTGTGCAGATATAAAATGTTGGTGGCTTCAGTCTAGCCATGATTCCTGCCAGTTTACCCCTAGCAAGTTATAAAGACATATGGGCAGCTATATGTCTTTATAAAATAGGCTGCAAATAAGCACCTTCTTGCCCTTTTAAACTAGGAAACCTGTTATAAATTGACTCCCTTAGAGTTTGGCATGAATGTGTAGTAGGAGTTTCATAAACGTCTATGAGGCAATTTTGAATAGCTCATATTGTTTACAGAATATCAAAGCAGTTTAATGGTTTCCTTTTGAAAAACTGCCAACATTGTTAGGGCCTAATTTCTGGGGGAACCACTTGCAATGCAGTTCCAATGCTTTTTAGACTCCAGAACCAGAGCAACAGGGATGTTATGCTCCAGTCACTCTCTTTCTGTAGCCTGCAGGTAGGGTTATCATGTCCCGCCTCTGTCCTGCCCCGAAGAGGTCACTAGACCACCAGGGCAGTAGAAAGTAAGTAAGGGGAGGGGAGGGGAATAAGTGACAAGGGGGAGGGAAGGGGAATATATGACAGGGGGCAGGGCGTTGATGCAAAAGGGGTGGGGCATGGGCGGGACAGAGGCGGGACATAGTAAGTAAGGGGAGGGAAGGGGAGACCCACGGCGCCGCCCGCCTGCCCGTTTGCCCAGAAATCCGGACAAACAGGCGGGCGGGCAAAACCCACCTGGACGCCCCAGACATGTCCTCAAAAAGAGGACATGTCCGGGGAAATCCGAACATATGGTAACCCTACCTGCAGGGTTAGTTCAGGGAAGCAGGTGAGCATGGAATGGAGCAGAGAACAGCAATTCTGTTCCTTGATCCAAACCTTCTCCTGTTCATTGTGAGGAATATGTTCATGTGCACATGACAGAGGGCATGTGTAGGTTTTTTGTAGACTGACATTTCACACCTGCATTTTTACGCAGATCACGTCCTTCTCTGGTCTGGCCCCCTCCCCCTTCCATAGTTCTACTTCCCTTTTGTCTTCAAATTAAGCTCTGTACAAGATACATCTTTTTAATATGCCTATGTAACATAGTAAGTGATGGCAGATAAAGACCTGAATGGTCCATCCAGTCTGCCCAACGGTCACAATCATTTTCAATTCTAGATTAAATCAACAATGAACGTGATATTATATACTTGATCATGGTCTTTCTTTGTTGTTTCTGGGTGATAAACCGTAGAAGTCCGCCTAGCTCTGTCCTTATGTTCCAACTACTGGAGCTGCAGTCAAAGCCTATCCAAATCTGTCTTGTCATTTGTGGGACACAGACTGTAAAATGCTCAGCACTGTCCTCACATTCCAGCCCATCCTATATGCAGGATTCAGACCGTACAAGCCAGCCCAGCAGTGGCCTTAGTTGATACAGCCAGAGTTGCAATCTAAGTACAACTTGACATGCAAACACATATGCAACCCTTTACATTTGGTTTTTTATACCATTAATTTCCTAATTAGAGATCCTCTTTGTTCATCCCACACCATTTTGAATTTCACCACAGTTTTTTTCTCCACCACCTCCCTCGGAAAGGCAAACAAGGCATCAACCACCCTCTCCGTGAAAAAGAATTTTCTGACATTTCTGTACATTTGTATCTGCAGTTTCGCTGGGTGGTCAATCAGATATAGAACAATGAATGCACATTGCAAAAAGTGTTTTCTTTCCTCCAATGTAAGCACATTCCAAGAAGACCTCTGTTTAATCTTATAAAATGATGTATAAGAGTGTATGTGTATTTGCTGGCATGTACAACCTAAGGATCCACTTAGAGGGGCATAATCGAAAGGGGCACCCAAGTTTTCCTGAGGACATCCTCGCAGGACGTGCCACCGTCCATCTTTCGTTTCGATAATACGGTCGGGGATGCCCAAATTGCGAACTTTAGGTCAACCTTAGAGATGTTCATCATTAGAGATGATCGTCCCCGATTTTCGGTGATAATGGAAACCGAGGACGCCCATCTCAGAAACGACCAAATGCAAACCCTTTGGTAGTGGGAGGAGCCAGCATTCGTAGTGCACTGGTCCCCCTCACATGCCAAGACACCAACTGGGCACCCTAGCGGGCACTGCAGTGGACTTCCGAAATTGCTCCCAGGTGCATATGCTGAGCCCTCCCAACCCCCCCCAAAACCCATTTCCCACAACTGTACACCACTACCATAGCCCTAAGGGGTGAAGGGGGCACCTAGATGTGGGTACAGTGGGTTTCTGGTGGGTTTTGAAGGGCTCACATTTACCACCACAAGTGTAACAGGTGGGGGGATGGGCCTGGGTCCGCCTGCCTGAAGTGCACTGCACCCACTAAAACTGCTCCAGGAACCTGAATACTGCTGTGATGGAGCTGGGTATGATATTTGAGGCTGGAAAAAATATTTAAAAAAATTTTTTTTAGGGTGGGAGGGGGTTAGTGACAACTGGGGGAGTAATGGGAGGTCATCCCCGATTCCCTCCGGTGGTCATCTGGTCATTTAGGGCACATTTTTGGGCTTGATCGTAAGAAAAAAAGGACCAGGTAAAGTCGTCCAAGTTTTCGTCAGGGACGCCCTTCTTTTTTCCATTATCGGTCGAGGACGCCCACGTGTTAGGCATGCCCCAGCCCCGCCTTCACTATGCCTCCGACACGCCCCCGTGAACTTTGGTTGTCCCCGCAACGGAAAGCAGTTGAGCACGCCCAGAATCGACTTTCAATTATGCCAATTTGGGTGACCCTATGAGAAGGACGCCCATCTTGCGATTTGTGTTGAAAGATGGGCGTCCTTCTCTTTTGAAAATAAGACTGCTGGAAACCTAAACATGCAGAGAAAGGACAGCATCATGCAGGCCTTTACACATGTATGTTTATGTAGGCACTAATTTTACCACATACAGAAGCAGCCAATTAAGAAGCCATGAGAAATTCCTCTTTTCCCCGAATTTAAGAGTTGGTTTTAGCCACCACAGAGGTTAATATAATTGTCCCCTGACCCTAAGTTTAAACAATTTACACATATAGCACCCCTTTGTCAAGTCACCTTGCTGGTGCATCCTTGGGTCCTGGCCAGCCTGAAAGTTTGGCACCTGGTACCTCCACCTGAAGGATATTAGGTTGGATTTTTGTTTCTTTCCTCCCAAGAAAATCCCTGAAACAGAGATGACTGTGAATACGGCTGACTAGCAACTTTTATCAGTTTTATTAACTTATACTACTGCATGTTCACAGAAAGTACAGTTGAGGTATTAATCCCCACTGAAACACAACCATTCACAAGCCAGAAAGAATATCTTATTCATTTCATATTTCCCTCCCCATACACACAAAAAGTCTTACCAGCTAAGATAGAAAATCATCTTGTCTCTCCATGATTCCTTAATCATTATCTTCTCCCTTTTCCTTCTGACTTTACCCCAAATTTCACCCATATGCAGAAATGCAACTGGGCTAGTGGATGCTGCAGGTCCTAGGAGGCTCTGTTGTGCCTGCCCTCTACTCTGATTTTAGGTCCCAAAGCACTACCACGTTGGCTAGCTGCACTCCTCTGGGGCCTACTGCTTTGGCTAACTCCACCCCTCCTAGGGAGCTGTCATTTTGCAGCCTTCTTAGCTACTGGATTGTGCTCTGTCTGGGGCCATCAACCATCTCTCTGCCACTGGGTCCTACTCTGCCATATCTCTTTAACACCTCAACATCCTGAAGTACCTTTCTTGCTGGTAGGGGTTTCTATTACTACAGGTTACAATTCTGCTTGGTCCACAATGTCCAAATCTAGTTAACTGAGCTCATGGGTAGTAGTCCTGCTTTCTCCAGATTGGAGAGATGTTTCCCCTCTCAGACAGAAATTCTAGAATTAGGCACCTTAGCCTTTCTTCCAGCTTAAAACCCAGTATCCTAGGGCTTCTTTCCTACACTTTTTAGTTGGGGTGCATTCCTGAAATCTTCTTACTCTTCGCTTGAGGTTTTGTTAACTTTCAAAGAATGATGTAGAATGCAAAGCTTACTACAAGCTGCATTATTCATTTTGTATAATAATGAGCTGCTTTGCATGCCTTTGTGTACTTCACAGTTGATTCTTACTTAATATGCATTATAATCAAAATTGCTGCATAGCTGCATTATTGGGAAATAATGCACGTTATAGCCAATTAACATGTTATCGCTATAACATAGCTTAGTAAGAAGACCCCTTATCTTATAATCCTTGAGAGGCCAAAGCAGAAAGCTACCGTGAGCCTAACCACAGTGTTACTGAGGGTTGTATGTACTTGTTAATGGCCGAGCAATGCAGAGAGTGGTTGAGTGTGTGAAGAAGACATGGCCACACACTGTGCTAAGTATGGAAATAAAGCCAGTACATATTCTGTGCCAATGCAAAGAAGGAAACAGTGACTTTGGATAAGCAGACAATTTTTGGCAGGTCTGGGACAGCATAGAAGGATTAGTGGAGATGATTTTGTACCAGCTTTTGAGATTTAAGTGCCAGTTTTGTCTTCCTTTGCAACTGGAAAGAAGTACCTGCAACTTTAAAAGACTGACTGGAAGTAACAGGTCATCTGTGCAGGTCTGAACAAAAAACAAAAGTGCTAGCACACATCAACACCTGTTCTTAAATATCAGCTCTACAAAAACTTTCCCCTGGATTCTATATAGCGCACCTAGAGATCCGCGCCAAAATTGGTACAGATTCTATAACGCGTGTTACTTAGTTGGCTTAACAAGTTAATCACCATTGATAACAGCTCTTAAGCAATAATGAGCACTAACTGGCACTGAATAGGATTTATGCGCACAATTCACTAAGGGGCCCTTTTACTAAGCCATGTAGGCACCTACTCATGTCCAACATGCGTCAGATTTGAACTACTGCCGTCTACTGTGTGGTCCAGGCAGTAATTTAATTTTTTACATGCGCCGGAAAATATTTTTTTATTTTCTGGCGTGTGGCGCTAAATGGGCAATAATCAGCATTGTATGCCCATTGATGATTACTGTCCAGTTAATGAGTAAGACTTTACTGCTAAGTGAATGGGTGGTGGTAAGGTCTCAGACCCAAATGGACATGTGCCAATTTTTATTTTGCTGCACGTCCAATTTCGGCAAAAGGCCTTTATTGCAGGGGCGCTGAAAAGTGGATCTGCGTGCATCCAAAATACGTGCCTACACTAGCGCAGGCCATTTTTCAGTGCACTTGGTAAGAAGACCCCTAAGCATATTCTGTAACAAAGTGTGCCAGACGTCTAACTAACGCAAGTAAAAAGGGGTGTGATTATGACCACAGAAATTGGCATTTCGTGGGCATTTCAGAAATTTACGTGTGTATTTATAGAATATGGCCCAGGGTGCCTAAATGTACACACCAGGATTTATGTCATGTTTTTGTTGGTGTAAATGGATGCGTGTAGTTATAGGCGCTGAGATCAACCAAGCGTATTCTATTAGGCGCCGATTATAGGAAACGCTTAGTCAGCACTGATTTCGGCACCGATGTTTTAGACACCATATATAGAATCTCCTCCTTTATGTGCAAGAAATTTTCAGGAGGCTATTTATGCATGGTTGAACAGGCACCAGCGAGAGCTGGCGCTTTCATTTTTGTTTGGACAGTGCCTGTGCTGGGCAGGCTTTCCCTGATTAGCACAATAATTCTGCGTGCCTAAAATTTGCAGGCAATTTGCTTTCTGCATGGCACAGAATTAAGTTCACCGTGGAAGCTGCATACTCAGCCATCCACACGTGGCTCTACTGTGTGGCATTCCACGTTGGCCCCTGAGGGGGCAAAGAAATTTCTAGTGTTGCTGAATATAACTTGCTCTGAGCTGAGCTACCAATGAAAAAAGATGTGAGCTAAATCTAAATTTAAAAATATATTGATTTTCATTTCACCTGCCAGATACATTGTCTAAAAATTTATTGCAATGCTTGCTCTTTTAGAGAGAAGTTATAAAGCTGTCCAAATTGGGGAAATGATCATGCATACTTTTTAACTGCAGGGCTTCACCAATTCTAAAAGCCAAACCTAAGTACAATTTTGCTTTCAAACCTGTCATTTGTTGTGAGATATAGAGAAGGTAAAGCACCTTTTTAGAAGGCAAGTGCCCCTTAAACATCAGGGAAAAGTGGCACTGGCCATTAATTTCAGCAGACCAAAATCAGGAAGATTTTATTTTCAAGGAAGGTGTGAAATTTGTAAAGTAGGTTTGTTTTGGAAGAATAAGAGATGAGGCATGGATAAAACAAAGATTTTAGAAGTGTAAAAAAAAATCTCTTACTAAAGTAGTTACTAGCAAGAACATAGTTGGATGAATTGATCCTGGAAGACAGGACCATGGGAAATAGTAGAATTTTTATGATGACACCTCAAGCCACAAAGTACAGTTCTTATACTGTTCCCTCATCATCCCTTATATACCTGCACATGCTCTTCTGTCATTACTTGACAACAGACTTGTTATACCTCACCCCTCACAAGCCAACTGGGCTTCTACTTGAAGCACTGCATTTTATTTTTTGGCTCTTTGTGGAATTCTTTGCTAAAGAATATGTGTTTGGAACACTCTTACAATACTTTTCACGATAATTTACAGACTTATCTGTTTGACACAGGTTTTGCAGCTTCTTAATTTGATTCTGGAATGAAGAGGTTCAGTGGCACCTAGGAGTGGGACTACGATTACTGTATGAGCGAATTATATATTTTATTTACTTCTTGGTTAATTGGTTCTTTCCTATCATACTAAAGCAGCTAGGGTCCCTTCGGCTTGGAGAAGAGATGGCTGAGGGGAGATATAATAGAGGTGTATAAAATAATGAGTGGAATGGAATGGATGGAAGTAAATCGCTTGTTTAGCCTTTCCAAAAATACTAGAACTAGAGGGCACGCAAAAAAGTTATTAAGTAGTAAATTTAAATCAAATCGAGAAAATATTTCTTAATGTGCAATTAAACTCTGTAATTTGTTGCCAGAGAATGTGGTAAAACCACTTAGTTTAGCAGAGTTTTAAAAAGGTTTGGATAACTTCCTAAAAGAAAAGTCCATAAACTGGATTTGGGGAAAGATGGGGGAAATCCACTGCTTATTTCTAGAATAAGAAGCATAAAATCTATTTTACTGTTTTGGGATCTTGCCAGGTACTTGTAACCTGGACTGGCCACTGTTGGAAACAGGATGCTGGGCTTGATGGATCTTCGGTCTGTCCCAGTATGACAACACTTATATTCCTTTGTTCTTACTCCACTGATAGAGGTATATAAAATAATGAGTGGAGTGGAACAGGTGGATGTGAAGTGTCTGTTCATGCTTTCCAAAAGTACTAGGACTAGGGGGCATGCGATGAAACTACAGTGTAGTAAATTTAAAACAAATTAGAGAAAATCTTTCTTCACCCAACGCATAATTAAACTCTGGAATTTGTTGCCGGAGAACGTGGTGAAGGCAGTTAGCTTAGCAGAGTTTAAAAAGGGGTTAGACGGTTTCCTAAAGGACAAGTCCATAAATCACTACTAAATGGACTTGGGAAAAATCCACAATTCCAGGAATAACATGTATAGAATGTTTGTACGATTAGGAAGCTTGCCAGGTGCCCTTGGCCTGGATTGGCCGCTGTCGTGGACAGGATGCTGGGCTTGATGCACCTTTGGTCTTTTCCCAGTGTGGCATTACTTACGTACTTATGACTTTTGCTTTTAATTTAGGGGCCCTTTTACAGAGCAGCGGTAATCCCAACGTGGGCTTATTGCTCGCTCTTTTGGGACTACCGCCGGCCCACCGTGGCAACCAGTCGTAGTCCCGCCCCAAGCGTGCACCATTTCCGGGTGAAAAAGAAAACCCCTGGAAATGGCTTGTGCTGTGATATCCCAGAAGTAGTCGGAGATCGCCGTGTGCTGTCCTGTTACCTGCCAGGTTAGCGTGGGAGCCCTTTTGCCACCTCAATGGGTGGCGGTAAGAGCTCCCTGTTGCATGGCCTTGCGGTAAGAGTTCTCTTACCACACAACCATGTATACCTGGGGTCTTTTTACCCACTGCGGTAAAAAGGGCCCTGGCACACAGGAAAAATGGCCCCCGCCACCAGTGCAGGGCCCTTTTTCCCGCAGCTTGGTAAAAGGGCCCCTTAATTTGTAATTGTATTATTGTACTGTGAACTGCTCTGACTTGTATTTCAAAAAGGACAGTATATTAAATTTAATAAACCATAAACGATAAGGGGCCCTTTTACTAAGCTGCCCCTTAACATGCGCCTAATGCAGTTTAGAATGGCGTACCATAGGAAACACTTAGGAATCCTGCGTTAACTCCCAAAAATGTGCATGCACTAAATGTGTGATAAAGAATACTTTTCTTTATTTGAGGGGGCATGTCATAGGTTGGAGAATGGTTATTCCTGTGCTAAACAGTTAGGGGCCCTTTTAGGAAGCTACAGTAGGGCTACTGTGTGGGTAGCACGTGCCAAATTGACCCTACAGGTGCCCGGTGGTAGTTCCGAAGTTGGTGCATGCAATTTCCCATGGTAGAAAATAATTTTCTATTTTCTACCATGGGGGGCATTCCCGGCGGTAATCGGCAGCATGGCCACATTGATGCATGCTGCCTGGTTACCCCATGAATAGCACGTGAACCTTTACCACCTTCCAAATAAGTGGCGGTAAGGGCTGAGACAGTAAATAGCCGCATGCTAAGTTAAATATTAGCGCACAGCCATTTACTACCCCATTTTTAAAAAAGGTATTTTCCCTGCCTTGGTAAAAAAATGGCTCAATGTGCACCAATTTCACACGCTAAAATTAGCACATGCCACTTTTTATCGTGGTTTAGTAAAAGGGCCCCTTAGCGCATCTACATTACTGCACAGAAACTGGTTAGTGCAGAAATACTGTGTGACCCTCATTGCCTACAAAATGGATGGCAGTATGTGCTTATGTGGTAATATTTTTTTAATGGCCATGCCCTAATGGCGCATGCAAAAGTAGAGGCTGATCAAAGACGAGTCACCAATGTAGGCGATTTTGTTTGCTTCCACAGTCGTTGCAAGAAGTTTGTTTCATTTGCTTTGTATGTACAAGCATTCGGGTAAGGTGTACAGCTTCAAATTCCAATATTGCTACGGTCCTATGCCTACATTTGGAGTTTACTATTTGACCCCTGATGTAGATGCTTGCGTGCGTTGAAACACGGCCCACGTCGGGTCCTTTAGTTTTTCATTATAATAAAGACTGTTGGATACATATCTCCAGTGGTGACTCGTCTTTGATCAGCCTCTACTTTTGCCTGCTCTGTTTCGTCGTCGTAGAGGATTTCTCCTGTTTTGTATTTCGTGCCCTAATGGCAACATTAGCACATGCCATTAATAAAAAAAAAATTGACAATTGGCCATTTTATGGCTATGGTAAAAATGGTCTTAGCGTGCAGCAAAAACCCACATAAGTGTGTGATAAGGCCACTTTTTGCCACCTCTAAATATCTAAGGGCCCTGTTTACTAATCGACGCTATAGGCATGCTAGTGTTTTTAGTGTGCACTAATGCTAGACATACCCATAGGAATATATGGGTGCCTCTAGCCTTAGCGCACGCTAAATTTTAGTGTGCACTAAAAATGCTAGCGCACCTTAGTAAACAGGGCCCTAAAAGTTTCCAACAGTCAATGTTGGCCACATTTTAATATCTGCTGCTGTCTGAATTGAACTCCTAGACTATGAATGAGAAATAGACACCAAAAAGAAAATGTGAAAGAAAAAAGGAGACAAAATGTTCCCATCAATGGATATAAAAACTATTCAGTTGTGGAAAGATCTGCCTGTATTTGCACATTCTTTTATATTTGATGCAAAACTGCACCTATAAAGTTGAGACATCAAAATGAATTATGCTATAATTTTATGCATATTTTTGCCATAACCAGTAGGAATATCTTGGGAAGGCTTGAAGTTTTGATGCCCTGAGCAAAATTCATACATCTCACAGAAGGTACAGCATAGGGTTTATTTTTTTTTCTGCTGAACAGAGAAATAAGTAACTCATGGTGAGCAGAAGATTCCCTGAGCTCATATGCATGCATGCTCTAATTCAAGGTTTGTTGGAGAACCACAGCAAGTCAGACATTTTGAGTTTCAGGCAGCTAACCAGAGCAGTACAGGGGCAAGCATGCACTGCATATTCTCCCATCATCCATTTTCCAGTTATGTTGGCATGGCTGGTTAAGTGCACTGGCATGTGAACATAGGTTCACCTGGTGAAGACATTTGTAGAGACAGGGTTGCTGTTTACTTTACAGTAAGATGAATTTATCAATTTTATTTTTTATGCTTCAGTGCGAAAATTGTTCTGGATTTTTCAGAGAAATTATCCCAGTATTGTCAATGGGAAAGGCATCAGGGCAGACCTAGAAGATGATCTGCACTTCACCACCCTAGTCGCAAAGGACTCAAGTACAAATCAATTTATGAATCCAACTTCTCCTATATAAGCACGAAACTCTGGAATGCACTACCAAAAGCCGTAAAAACAACGTACGACCACCTCAACTTCCGGAAATCACTAAAGACCAACCTGTTCGAAAAGGCACACCCTACTGACCCAACTTAAATGCCTGAACCCAGCAACACAAGGAAACCAAAACTTATAATGAACACTATGCAGGGGCGTATCTGCGTGGGGCCACAGGGGCCTGGGCCCCCGCAGATTTCGCCCTGGCCCCCCTCCCCGCCGTCAACCCTCCCCCGCTGCTTACTTTTGCTGGCGGGGTCCGACCCGCAATCTCCATATTTCGGCTTCCTCCGTGGCCATGTGCTTCCAGGAAGTAACGCTGCAGCGCTGATTCGTTGAATTCAGTTCGGCGTCTGACGTCCCAGCACGTCAGACGCCGAACTAGATTCAACGAATCAGCGCTGCAGCGTTACTTCCTGGAAGCACATGGCCACGGAGGAAGCCGAAATATGGAGATTGTGGGTCGGACCCCGCCAGCAAAAGTAAGCAGCGGGGGAGGGTTGACGGCGGGGAGGGGGTGGAGAGAGGCGGCGGCGGCGGGGGGGGGGGGAGGCAAAAATGTGCCCCCCCTCTCTGGCTCTGGCCCCCCCCTACCGCCGGATTCCAGATACGCCCCTGACACTATGATCACTATATAACTCCCTTCTCTACGATTCCCTAATGTGTCTGTAACACATTTATCTTATTGGCAATTATATCACTTTGTATTTGTTTCATCACCGGAGGTGGCTAACGCCTCATGGTACTATGTAAGCCACAATGAGCCTGCAAATAGGTGGGAAAATGTGGGGTACAAATGTAACAAATAAATAAATAAAACTGTAACAGATTTCCCCCACTGCCAAAGTTCGGATGATTTGGATTTGCATCTTCGTGTCTGAGTACAAAATTTGAATCAGGTTCTTGGGAGTCCTTTTACTAAAGTGCACTAACAGATTTAGCGCACACTAAGGGGGTCTTTTACAAAGCAGTGGTAAGCGCAATGCGGGCTTACCACACGCTAAAACAGAACTACTGCCTGCCCAATGCAGCCACCGGTGGTAGTTCCGGCTAGAGCGTGCACCATTTCCAGTGTTCCGGGAATTTTTTTTCCCTAGCGCGGCGCTAACCCAGTGGTAATCAGGCATCATCGTGTGCTGTCCGGTTACCACTGGGTTACCACGGGAGCCCTGCCACCTTAATGGGTGACAGTCAGTGTTCCCTGCTGCATGGCCACGTGGTAAGGGTTATCATACCGTGTGGCCATTTTTTGGGAGGCTTCTTACCCGCTGTAGTAAAAATGGCCCTGATGCACGGGAAAAACGGCCCCCACTGCTACTGAAGGGCCCTTAGTAAAAGGACCCTTCATTGCTAAGAAGCCCATTTTATATCTAAGGGCTTCTTAGCATTTAACGCACAATAATTCATTAGCGTGCACTAATCCTCCTGTTTACAAAGCCACACTAGTGGCTGCCGGTGCCGTAATGTCAACACAGTCCATTCACTTTGAATGGACTGTGTCAGCATTGCTGTGCGGATTTGTAAACAGGGGGTAAATCTGTTAACGCACTTTAGTAAGATTTAATACATTTAATACATTTAGAGATTTAATACATTTAATCCTAGTGAGTCTGAGACAGGTACTGTGAACTGTGGGAGACTTGAGCAACCCTCTCCAAATGGGTTACTTTTGCACCTATTATGACAGGAATGAACTTCACTCCTCAGCCAGGGCATGTGGAGTATGATCTCAGTCTCTAAAATTTACTTCTAGCCCCCTCTGTAGAGATGTTTTTGTTTATTTAAAATCTTACTATACCACTCCTCTTGATACTTAAATCAAAGCGGTTTATAACTGTAAAATTCAAAGAGAAAAACAGAAGAAAAAAGACAAATATAATCAAATAAAAAATATAAGTTTGACACAAAAAAATTAAAAACATTAGAAAACAATAACATGAAAAGGAAATTAAAATTTTTGCAATGGTCACCACCGTCCAATCAACTCTCTCTTCCTTCCCCTCCACCTCAAATCCTCTGGAAAGACCCATACAATCTTAAAAGTATAATTAGGCCAGTTTGTGAGCAGCAATAGTTCTGAAGGAGATGACCACTGCGGGTTGGAGAAAACTGCTTGCGGAGGCAGCAGAGACCTCTGAGGAAGGTCCTGCACAAAAGTAAGTATGATATTTATTTATTTATTTATTTATTGCATTTGTATCCCACATTTTCCCACCTTTTTGCGGGCTCAGTGTGGCTGAAATGGAGGCACAGTTGCAGCAACAACAGTAGTACTGATTTTATGTTGCTGCCATTGCTGGATAGACTGGGGCAGTATGTGGAGGGTAGCTAAGTAATAGAATGGCCATGACAGGAAGCATTAGAGAGCACTGTGAATGAGTATGTTTTGGAGATAAGACTGGGTTTTGCTGCTGTTGTTAGCAGGGCTGGCCCATCCATTAGGCATGACAAGGCAAGTTCCCTAGGGCAGCAGCTGCTGGGGGGAGGGGGATACAGCATCTGCAAACAAAGCTAAACAATAGATTCTGACAGTCACACAAGCTTAAAGAGCCTTCAATGAATACTTTTATCTGTGGGAAGGGTGGGCAATTTTCAAATAGCTCATTTACCTGGGTAAATGACTTTTGGAAATTGCTATCATTATTTGTGTGTATTTGATAAGCATGATGTCTGGGGCGGGAGGGGGGGGAGTATAGATTAAGGACCTGAAAGCTAATTGGGAGGCGGAGCATAAGGCTGAAGGTTTACCTAGGGCACCAAATATTGTATCACTGGCCCTGGCTATCAGCTGTGCACTGGCATAGGGGAGCCTTTCTAAACGTCTGTTGTCATTTGAAAGCTCAAGGGGGCTAGTACATAAGTACATAAGTAATGCCATACTGGGAAAAGACCAAGGGTCCATCGAGCCCAGCATCCTGTCCACGACAGCGGCCAATCCAGGCCAAGGGCACCTGGCAAGCTTCCCAAACATACAAACATTCTATACATGTTATTCCTGGAATTTTGGATTTTTCCAAGTCTGTTTAGTAGCGGTTTATGGACTTGTCCTTTAGGAATCCGTCCAACCCCTTTTTAAACTCTGCTAAGCTAACCGCCTTCACCACTTTCTCCAGCAACGAATTCCAGAGTTTAATTACACGTTGGGTGAAGAAATATTTTCTCCGATTTGTTTTAAATTTACTATACTGTAGTTTCATCGCATGCCCCCTAGTCCTAGTATTTTTGGAAAGCGTGAACAGACGCTTCACATCCACCTGTTCCACTCCACTCATTATTTTATATACCTCTATCATGTCTCCCCTCAGCCGTCTCTTCTCCAAGCTGTATAGCCCTAGCCTCCTTAGTCTTTCTTCATAGGGAAGTCGTCCCATCCCCGCTATCATTTTAGTCGCCCTTCGCTGCACCTTTTCCAATTCTACTATATCTTTCTTGAGATGCGGCGACCAGAATTGAACACAATACTCAAGGTGCGGTCGCACCATGGAGCGATACAACGGCATTATAACATCCTCACACCTGTTTTCCATACCTTTCCTAATAATAACCAACATTCTATTCGCTTTCTTAGCCGCAGCAGCACACTGAGCAGAAGGTTTCAGTGTGTTATCGACGACGACACCCAGATCCCTTTCTTGGTCCATAACTCCTAACGTGGAACCTTGCATGACGTAGCTATAATTCGGGTTCTTTTTTCCCACATGCATCACCTTGCACTTGCTCACATTAAACATCATCTGCCATTTAGCCGCCCAGTCTCCCAGTCTCGTAAGGTCCTCTTGTAATTTTTCACAATCCTGTCGCGATTTAACGACTTTGAATAACTTTGTGTCATCAGCAAATTTAATTACCTCGCTAGTTACTCCCATCTCTAAATCATTTATAAATATATTAAAAAGCAGCGGTCCTAGCACGGACCCCTGAGGAACCCCACTAACTACCTTCTCCATTGTGAATACTGCCCATTTAACCCCACTCTCTGTTTCCTATCCTTCAACCAGTTTTTAATCCACAATAGGACATTTCCTCCTATCCCATGACCCTCCAATTTCCTCTGTAGCCTTTCATGAGGTAGTGTAATATATGGTAACATATATTAAATGTTTTTTTTCCTGGGGCTCTGGGGGGGGGGGGGGGGGGGCTGTTCCAGGGTTTTGGTGGATGCTGCTGGCTGGAAAAGGTTTAAAGTTAGTTTGGGAATTTTTAATGGAGTTAGCTGAAGAAAGTGTGAGATGTTTCTTAAATATGGTTTTATTTTTCAAAAAATAAACTATGATTAAGTGGGGATTGTACTATAAAATGTTCCTTACTGTTTTGGGTACAGGTCAGGTTAAAATTGACTTTGAAATTCTCTATGTAGGAAGTTTTGCTGTAACATTTATGGGGGGAAAGGACAGCTAAGATTCTAAACAGATCAGAGGAAAAAAAGCCAGTCTTTAGCTGACAAGCTGATTGGTTGAGTGATGTCAGGTGTTCCTCGAGGGGGGTGAGTTGCCAGGGAGACTGCTGAGTGAACTGAAGACCAGAGCAGGGAATGACTGGGAGAGAAACGTATGCTGAGTGTGTGAAATGTAAGAAATAAAAGTATATTTTATGAGTTTAAAGTGAAATAAGTGACATTGGAAAAGGGTACTTTGATATTGAAAGTGAGCTGAGCTGAGTGAATGTTCCAGTATAGCCCTGAATTTCCAGAGATAAGTGATTTACTATTTTAGGGTGAGAGAGGCTTTGATTTGTGGTGGGAATTGTACTTCATGAGAAAGCCTATAAGGGTGTCAGGAAAAAGTGTGTAAGGATTTTAAGTGTGACACAGGGGAAGGACTGAGAGGTGAATCTGTTATTTGGAGAAAGTTGCTAGTGGGAAATGTCTGGGTGGAAGGTGTGTTTTGTGCACATGTTCTGATTGCAGAACAAGGTTTGTCAGGTGGCAGATTAAGCCCTGGTTTTGTATGAGTGTGCTGTATTCTCCAGATTGATCTGATAGCTGTACAGGGAAATGCTATGTTTTTATGTGAAGTCTGTGAGATGGAATGTTGAATCACCATTTGAATATGGAATGGGTTACTGTGTGAGATCTCTGAATGCAGTGTGAAGCCTGCTGGATTTTAGAACAGGGAATCAACAGTGAGAAATAGGTTTTGTAGTGAGAAAACCTTTAACTTATTTTATTTCAATTAGAGAGTGTAGCCACAGTATTGAGAACTGATTAATTGTCACCAGAGTGTAGTCAGTTCCAGGATAAGCAGGGAGTTTTAAGGGCTTTGCTTCCATTTATTTTCTTTATAAGTGAGGTTTTAGGAAGAAGAATTCTGTAGATCATCCGCTGAAGGATTTCCAGATGAGCTCCAACGCAAGAAAGACATCATCTAAGTAAATTCAACTACAGCTAAGTGACATTGCCAAGGGTGTGAACGGAATATATTATTTTTTATCAACATTTTAAGGGAAAACAAAGGAACCGACCATCAGATATTAAAAATCCATGAGATCCCTGCAAAAACACCAATAGTGCACACAAAGAGACCAATTTTTACATCAGGAAAGAGAATAACCACAAATATCTGATTTTGATAAAAGACAATTTAAATACTTATCTGAAAAGGTTCTTTTCTGCCTTTTTAGGTGAAACAGACAAAGTTAAGGGTATATATGTAGTTCTACATTTGAATGTTGAATATGTTATTGCAGTTCTATTAAGCCTCACACTAATTGTGAATTTGAGTTTATTTGAATGAAAATTTGCTTGCATTTGTATTCAATAAAGAAAAAGATAATTTGTAAATCTGAAGGTGCGGTTCTTCCAGTTCAGGAACAAATCCTAAATTTAGCTTCTTTTCCTCCTTTATTCTTTGAGAGTAAAGGACGAGGTTAGTTTATTTGTTCCACTCCCTCGGCTGTGAGTGTGTGTTCCCTGGATATTCACCACGACTACAACCATCAGGTATCTGGGAGCACATCACTACAGTCCAGCCGAGAGGGGTGGTAACACTAGAGTTGTTGAGGCTGTGTGGCATATGTGTGTGTGTGTGTGTGTGTGTGTGTGTGTGTGTGTGTGTGTGTGTGTGTGCTGCAGGTACTGATGGGTGTCTTCAGGAATAACAGGATCACAGAGAAGGTATAGAGCCTTTGGGAAAAATCTCATCATAGAGAAAATGATGGGGTGGGGCTGGAACACAAGGGAACAATTCTATAAATGGGCAGCTCAGTCTGGGCATCCTAATGCCATGAACTTGGTGCCAATTTTATAATGGCATCTTAGCGCCAAGCTTTCATTACAGAACACTTGCATACAGGTATATCAGCATTGCATGCCCATGTGTAGGTGTGTCTTCTTACACCATGTCAATGGCAGGCATAAGCTGATGCACCTAGGTGCGTCAAGAGATGTGCATAGTTTATAGTATTCTATAAACTACGCACGTACCTGGGAGACACGCCGATGCTCCGCCTGCTTGTACACCCCCTTCCAGTTCTGAACTATGGCACTTAGGTACTACCTTATAGTATAATGCCTAGTGCACACAGGCACCTAACTGCCAATTTAATGGCACCTTTGATGCGCCTACGTGGCATCTACCTCTAGGAGCGACTTTATAGAATTATCCCCTATGATTTTTGCCCTGAAAAAAGAAGGCATCACTTTAAAAAGGCCCATACAGAAACACTATCCTGAGGTATGCTGGCATAAGGTCTTCCTGGTCATATGGATGGCATCAACTACTAGAAAGACAAATCTGGGCATTGAGTGATGATCTAGAAAGGACAGAAGAAAAACATTTAACTGGAACTTTGGGATTGAGAAAGATGCAGCTGGGAGAGCCATGGAGGGGCATTTTCGAAAGGGACGTCAAAGTTGCGATTTGGACGACCTTGCAAAACGTCCAAATCCAGGGGCAGGGAAACCCGTATTTTCGAAATAAGATGGACGTCCATCTTTCATTTCAAAAATACCATCATGGACGTCCAAATCCTTAAATTTCACCGTCCCTAGGGATGGACATTTCTGATTTTTGGTGATTTTCGAAACCAAAGACGTCCATGTCAAAAATGACCAAATGCAAGCCATTCGGTCATGGGAGGAGCCAGCATTTGTAGTGCACTGGTCCCCCCTCACATGCCAGGATACCAACCGGGCACCCTAGGGGGCACTGCAGTGGACTTCAGAAATTGCTCCAAGGTACACAGCTCCCTTCCTTGTGTGCCGAGCTCCCCAAAACCCACTACCCACAACTGTACACCACTACCATAGCCCTTACGGGTGAAGGGGGGCACCTAGATGTGGGTACAGTGGGTTTGTGGTGAGTTTTGGAGGGCTCGCTGTTTCCTCCACAAATGTAACAGGTAGGGGGGATGGGGCTGGGTCCGCCTGTCTGAAGTGCACTGCACCCACTAAAACTGCTCCAGGGACCTGCATACTGCTGTCATGGATCTGAGTATGACATCTGGGGCTGGCACAGAGGATGGCACAAAATATTTAGAAAGATGTTTTTTGAGAGTGGGAGGGGGTTGGTGACCACTGGGGAAGTAAGGGGAGGTCATCCCCGATTCCCTCTGGTAGTCATCTGGTCATTTCGGGCACCTTTTTGTGCTTTAGTCATAAGAAAAACAGGTCCGGGTGAAAACGTCCAAGTGCTCATCAGGGACGTCCTTGTTTTTTTTTATTATGGGACAAGGACTTCTAAGTTTCAGGCACACCCAAGTTCCGCCTTTATTCCGCCTCCGACACGCCCCCTTGAACTTTGGCCATCCTTGCAACGGAGTGCAGTTGAAGACGTCCTAAATTATACCGATTTGGACATCCCTGGGAGAAGGACAACCATCTTCCGATTTAAGTCGAAAGATGGACGTCCTTCTCTTTCGAAAATGAGCCCAATAGTGTTTCTGAGAGAATTTTGATCAAAATTTTAAGTAAAACCAAAGAGAAAAAAGTTAGATGGTGTTCTCTTATGAGACATATACTAATCCAGTCAAAGAAAAGGATAAGTTGTTTAAAAGAAAACTGAATTATTTTTTATTGAGCAAATGTGGCTTGACTGTGGTAAGCTGAAGTAAGGGAGTGAAATCAATTAATAATAATAAAAAAAAAAAACAGGCAGAAACAGAGGAAAGATTAGCTCTGCCTTAGGGCTGAATGTGAAAAAGACTATGATTCTGAACATTTTTGGAGTCTTTGAACAGTCTCTTATGAGAACCTTGTCTTATATAGATTCAGTAGCTTCACCTGTCCCACTAACAAAAGAGATAAACGGGACAGAGTTCATCCAAGTCAAATAAAAATTTACTCAAGAAAGTTAGAAGTTCTGAAAAAACTTTAAAAGCAATATGCTCTCAGAATTCTGACAAGCAGCCTGTTAGTCCCTCAAAGGAAGAGCTTGGGCTGGAACGCATATTTGTTGTGGATAAACATCAATATGGTTTCTGAAAGGGCCATTATACTGAATTGTTGTCGCTTTCAGCAATCAATGATGTTTTAGTTGCTCAAGGGTATTCTTATTTAACGTCATTCCTAAATATTTCCTCTGCATTTGACACTTTAGAACACTTGATTTTGATTTCTCGTCAGGCAGCATATGGTACTGGGCTACATATTTATGGCTCATTCCAGAGCTTCCTTTCAATTGAAAGAGACTTGCCTCCTGTGCATTTATGTCACATAAGTTTTTAAATATCTCTATCATATCTACCCTCTCCTGCCTTTCTTCCAAAGTATATATATTGAGATCTTTAAGTCTGTCCCCATATGCTTTATGACGAAGACCACTGACCATTTTAGTAGCCGCCCTCTAGACCAATCCATCCTGTTTATATCTTTTTGAAGGTGCAGTCTCCAGAATTATACACAATATTCTAAATGAAGTCTCACCAGAGTCTTATAGAGGGGCATCAGCATCTCCTTTTTCCTACTGGTTATTCCACTCCTTTTCTACCTGTTTGGCCATCAAGATTATCACCTACGATCACACCCCACTCCTCTCTCATGCACAAAGGTTCTTAACCCCCTAAACTGTACCATTCCCTTGGGTTTTTGCAGCCCAAGTGCATGACTCTGCATTTTTTAGCATTAAATCTAAGGGCTATGCAAGTGAGGAGGAAAGTCATAATGGTATATAAGCCTCAAGTAATAGCCCTGGGGGAAAAAAATTCCTGCAATTTCCATGTAAATGTATTATTTACATAGAGTGGAGAGGAGTGGCCTAGTGGTTAGAGCACCAATCTTGAAATCCAGAGGTGGGCAGTTCAAATCCCACTGCTGCTCCTTGTGATCTTGGGCAAGTCACTTAACCCTCCATTTCCTCAGGTACAAACTTAGATTGTGAGCCCTCCTGGGACAGAGAAATATCCAGTGTACCTGAATGTAACTCACCTTGAGCAACTACTGAAAAAGGTGTGAGCAAAATCCAAATAAATTATAAAATTGGAGTGGAAAACATTTATGTTTATAGATGCAATTCAGCTAAAGAATTTTCTGGAAGTTAGATCTCCTCTTGTTCTGATTGTCATATTTTCCCCTATCTTAGGGGCCCTTTTACTAAGCCATGTAAGCATCTATGCACGCCCAACGCGCGTCAAAATGGAGTTACTGCCCAACTGCCGCGTGGCTCTTGCGGTAATTTCACCAAGTGGTATTTGATGCACATAGGTCATTACCGCCAGATTCTTTACCGCTAGGTCAATGGCTGGCGGTAAGGTCTCAGACCCAAAATGGACTTGCAGCAATTTTGATTTTGCCACACGTCCATTTTCGGCAAAGAAAAGGCCTTTTTTACAGCACGTGCCCAAAACCCACGCCTATACTATTGCGAGCCATTTTTCAGCGCGCTTTTGTAAAATGACACCTTAGTAAATGGTACTGTGTAATCAGTATGAATCCTGTAATGTGATTTAGCTGACTTTTCTGCTCTGGAAGAAATTTCTTTTACTTAATATTTTTAATGGATGGATGCTCCTACTCTTCCATTTTTCCCAGGCCCCCCAAGTTTCCTTAAAATGTGGTTTTATGATGTATTCCATTCTTTTGAATATTTCTTGTATTTGATTTCAATAATTTCTTGAATATGCTGGGAATGGAAAGCATTTTCCCCCGGATTCAATATATGATGCCCAAAATTGAGCATTGAAATTTGGGCACAACCCTGAAATGTGCGCACTAAACTTTAGTAGAAAGGTCTCTTTGAGGCTTATGAAAAAGGGGCACATAAATATAAGTACATAAAATCAAAATATCCTATATAATAAAACGAACCTCCAACATTCTGAAGCTGACTGCATGGCTGAGGCATTCCTGCTCTCTTTATCCATCTCCTGAATTGACATCATGTACTTCCGAGTTCGTCACAAGCAGAAGTGACCAACCACACGAGGTTTCTCGGCTTCAGAATGTTGGAGGTGCATTCTATTAAATAGGATTGGTCAGTTCCTTGAAGCACAGCCAGAGCTCAGCGTCCTCCACAGTAACGCTCAGACACCAGAGAGAGTGAGGGGGGGGGGGGGCTGACACCAGAGGGGGGGGGGGAGGTATCTCTGTCACACTCACACTCTCTCTCTCACAGTCAACGTCTTTCTCTCTCTCACTCTTACACACTGTCTCTCACACACTCTATGTCTCACACTGTATCACATTCACTCTCTATGTGTCACACAGTCACTCATACACTCTCTTGGTCTCATACACTCAGTCTCACAGAGAGTCTGTGTCTCACACACACACTCTCTCTCGCACACACTGTATCTGTGTGAAACACACTCTCTCTCTCTCTCACACTGTGTCTCACATACGCACTTGCACACACTCTCATTCTCACACACACACTCTCTCTCACACAGACACACTCGCACCCAGACTCACTCTCTCTCTCACACACACACTCGCACATTCACTCTCTCTCTCACACATAGTCACTCTCACATACACTCTCTCAAACATACACACTCCGAGGAAAACCTTGCTAGCGCTCGTTTCATTTATGTCAGAAACGGGCCTTTTTTACTACCGTAGTAAATAAATAAAATAAAAATTGAAGCAAGGTCTCCTAGGAAGAATTTACTGGCCATTTCATCAACATATGTCCAAAAAGAAAACAGGAACAAAACCTCTATGGAAAATGAAAGGAATCCAAACAGGCATAGAGGATGACACAGTGACCACCAAACGGGGAGTAGAAACTTGAAAACTCTTTATTGAAGCACAGAAGAAGACCTGACACAGGGCTGTGTTTCGGTGGACACAGCCGCCTGCCTCAAGGGTCACAACAAACACTGGGGTCCTTTTACCAAGCTGCAGGAAAAAGGGCCCTGTGCTAGTGGCAGGGGCCATTTTTCCCATGTACCAGGGTCTTTTTTACTGCAGCAGGTAAAAATGCCCCCAGCACACGTGGCAATGCGGTAAGAGAACTGTTACCGCATGGCCATGTGGCAGGAAGCCCTTACCGCTACCCATTGAGGTGGCGATAATGGCTCCTGCAGTAACCCGGCGATAACTAGGCAGCGCTCGGTGATGTCCGATTACCGCCAGGTTATCGCCGCACAAGCCATTTCCGGGGTTTTTCTTTTTCCTCTGGAAATGGCACGCGCTCACGGCTGAACTACTGCCGGTGACCGCATTGGCCCGGCGGTAGTCCCAGAAGAGCAGGCTTACCGTCGCTCTGTAAAAGGGCCCCACTGTACATAAAAGAATACATTCCTATTAATTTTACAAGCTATATAAAAAAGAACAATCATATTGAAATAGATAAACATGATGAGCAAATGGAAGCTATACTATATCAACATATACTAATCCTCTCCTCCTTCTCTGCATTTCATCCACATACCAACTGTATGATTACATATCATTTGCCGTTTGGACTACATATCATTTGCCATTTGGACTACTGCAATGGAACCTATGCGGGATGCAAAGAACAAATCATAAAAACAGCACAAAACACAGCAGCCAGGCTTATATATGGAAAAACGAGGTTCAAAAGCGCCAAACCACTACGAGAAAAACTACACTGGCTCCCAATCAAAGAACGTATTGCGTTCAAAATCTGCACCCTGGTTCACAAAATCATCTATGGAGAAGCCCCGGGATACATGACTGACCTCATAGACCTACCAGCCAGAAACACATTTAGATCAACAAGAACATATCTAAACCTCCATCACCCAAGCTGCAAAGGACTCAAATACAAATCAACCTAAGCGTCCAGCTTCTCCTACATAAGCACACAACTATGGAACGCATTACCAAGCGCCTTGAAAACAACATATGACCACCTAAACATCCGGAAACTACTAAAAACTAACTTGTTCAAAAAGGCATACTGATCTGAAGAATGTTTATGTTTATGCTTATTAAAATTTGCTATACCGCCCTATCTGAATAAGCAGGTCAGGGCAGTTTAAATACAAATAACATAAGTAAAAGCAAAGAAAAGAAGTGGAATTCCATTGAGATAGGAAAGATATCATACAGACAGGAACAATCAATCATAACTTAAATGAATAACAACCAAATTGGAAACCCTGGTCAAGAAATAAAACATCACTGGTAATTAGTGCCAAAAGCAACAGAGAAAAAGCGTGTTTTGAGTATAGTCTTAAATTTCTTTAAAGAGGATTCAGAGCAAATGGAGTAGATCATTCCAAAGTTTAGGGCTGAGAAAGTAGAAGGCAGAGTGTTGTGTGGATTGCAAATGAGCAGATCTTGGTGCAGGAAGGATTAGACAGTGAAGAAGTTACATGGTAATACTTTTAAAACAAATAGGAGGACTCAACAAATAGTTAAGCTCTGGATCATGTTGCCGGAGGATTTGGTTACAGTAGTTATGGATTGAGAAGGGAAGTGGGAAGTGGACCAATGACTCTAGAGACTGGGACAGCTGGATCAAGTACAAGAGACTTTATTACAGACTCAACACAGATCTGTGTTTTGGCCATAGGCCTGCCTCAGGAGTCTCTGAAGACTGTATGATCAAAAAATGTGCCAAAGGAAAAAGGAAATAATGGTCTAGAAAAAGACCTTAGGGCTTAAAAATGCAACAAGCTTAACACAGCTCTGTCAACAGAGCCAAATGTTGCGTTTATAAGCCCTAAGGTCTTTTTCAAGACCATTACTTCCTTTTTCCTGTGGCACATTTTTTTGATTGTAGACACTACAAAGACTCCTGAAGCAGGCACGTGGCCGAAACACAGATCTGTAATAAAGTCTCTCGTACTTGATCCAGCTGTCCCAGTCTCTAGAGTCATTGGTCCACTTCCCACTTCCCTTCCCAATTTGTTTTTTCCGTGGGATTTTGTTGTTCATCCACCTTTCCGTTACAGTAGTTATCACATATGGGTTTAAAAAAGGTTTGGACAAGTTCCTGAAGATAAAGTCCATAGTTTGTTATTGAGATAGACATGGGAGAAGCCACTGCTGTCCCTGGAATTGGTGTCATGGAATCTTGCTACTATTTGGGATTCTGTCAGGTACTTGAGACCTGGATTGGCCTCTGTTGGAAACAGGATATTGGGCTTGATGGACCATTGGTCTGCCCCAGTATGACTATTCTTATGTTTTAAAGATTCTTGGCACCTGATTGCACAGTAAGCAAATAACTAGCTGTATTTGATCTGTTTTTGGAAACACAGTGTGCTACTTCTGGAACAGAAGTGTGGCTGCTCTGCAGGAAAAGTGGTGAGAGGAAACAAGATGAAGGAAAACACACAGAGGTTAGGTGATTTGCTGAAGGTCACCTGGTTTGATTTACAGCCTATGTTATAATCAGTAGGCTGCCCTGCCAAACCTTAAAGCAATAAACTATGTTTGTAGATGACATGTAGTATTAACGGGAATATTCTGCACTTCTAAAACATCTGCCTATAACATCTGTGTAAAAATGTGGTTCATAAGTAGAAGTTCAAATTCTAGCATGGTCCTGTCTGCTATCCAAAGGAGGTAAAATAGGTGTCAGTTGTGACTGGGTATTAAAGGTATGCTATATCTATGAAGAACTTTGAAAAAAGGATATATACTATATGTGAACTACAATAATATTGTTATGACAGCAAAGTGTCTCCAGTGAAAAGTGAAATTTGAGCCACTTTAAATTACTTGCAATGGACAAAATACATTCTTGCCCCAAGCAGATAAAGGAAATGAAGAATTGCTGTTATGTTCCTGGCTGCTTTTTAATCTCTGTACTTTCATGAAATTAAGCAGCTACCCATTTCATACTGTTGCTGATTAGCATTATGAATTGGAGAAAGCACACCATTAATATATGGAGTTCTTGATAGTTTTCAAGAAGGTAAAAAAAGACAGGAATAACCTGCTTAGGTGAAGTGGAGGGGCATTTTCGAAAGAAACGTCCAAGTTGCGATTTGGACGTCTTTGTAAAATGTCCAAATCCGGGGGCGGGGAAAAACGTATTTTCAGAACAAGATGGACATCCATCTTTTGTTTCGAAAATACCAAGGACGTCCTTGAATTTGGACGTTTCTAGAGATGGACGCTTTGACTTTCAGTGATTTTCGAAAATTTCCATGTCAAAAACGTCCAATTGCAAGCCATTTGGACGTGGGAGGAGCCAGCATTTGTAGTGCACTGGTGCCCCTGATACGCCAGGATACCAACCGGGCACCCTAGGGGACACTGCTGTGGACTTTATAAATTGCTCCTAGGTACATAGCTCCCTTACCCTGCATGCTGAACCCCCCAACCCCCCCAACCCACTATCTCCAACTGTACACCACTACCATAGCTCTTACAGGTAAAGGGGGGCACCTAGATGTGGGTACAGTGGGTTTGTGTGTGGGTTTTGGAGGGCTCGCTGTTTCCTCCACAAACGTAACAGGTAGGGGGGTATGGGCCTGGGTCCGCCTGTCTGAAGTGCACTGCGCCCACTAAAACTGCTCCAGGGACCTGCATACACTATCAAGGACCTGAGTATGACATCTGAGGCTGGCACATAATATTTTTAAAGATGTTTTTTGAGGGTGGGAGGGGGTTAGTGACCACTGGGGGAGTAAAGGGAGGTCATCCCCTGATTTCCTCCAGTGGTCAACTGGTCATTTCGGGCACCTTTTTGTGCCTTATTCATAATAAAAACATGTCCGGGTGAAAATGTCCAAGTTACGTCCCTGCTTTTTTCGATTATGGCTCAAAGACGTCCAAGTATTTGGCACACCCAAGTCCCGCCTTCGCCATGCCCCCTTGAAATTTGGGCATCCTTGCGATGGACTGCAGTTGGAGACGTCCAAAATCGTTTTTCAATTATACCGATTTGGACGTTTCTGGGAGATGGACGTCCATGTTCCGATTTATGTTGAAAGATGAACGTCCTTCTCTTTCGAAAATGAGACTGAGAGTTCAAGTTCTTGATTTGATCACTAACTACTGAATCATGAGCTAAATTAGATTTTTCAGTATTTTTTTAATGGTAATGGCTTATTGTCTCTGAATTGTGCCAAGGCGTTTGTTTTTGATATTGAACATCATGTAATATGTTAAGCTTTCATACAGCCGCTTTTTTTTCCAGGTGTCAATATCAGATACATTAGTATTTAAGGCAGCACTATAAATGCACACAGCATTATTCAAGCAAAATGTAGGTCCTAGAAATCAGGAGTAAGGAACAAAAGCAAAGTCTGATTTTCAGGATAGCCACAATGAATATGAATGAGACATATACATGCACTGCCTCTGTTGTAAGCAAATACTTCTCATGTGTATCCACTGTGCATGTTCTGAAAACCAGACCTAGTTATGGCACTTGGACAGGATTTGTTTTCTCCTCTGCTATATAAATACTGGCTTCTCACAAAGTTTATTGTCAGCTCAGCAAATTAGAAGTCTTCTATGAGCGTTTATGTATGCCAGATAACTATTTTAGAATGTCTAATAAAAAAAATGTAAAGAAATGGTCAGGGCCACTGAGAGACTAGGCCAGGCCCAGGGCAAGGCCACCCCACCTCCACCCCCCCTGCTGCCGCACTCCCACCCCCCCCCCCCCCCCGCCGCTGCCACCCTCTGTCGCTCCCTCCGCTGCTGCTGCAGTCCCCGGTCTCACCTGCCTGCGTCCATGGCTCTGGGCCCCCTGCATTCAAAGCAGCAGTCTCAGATCGCCACTCTTTGGGCCTTCCCTCCCTGTGTCCTGCCCTCATCTGATGTAACTTCCAGTTTCCGCGAGGGCGGGACACAGGGAGGGAAGGCCTGAAGGGAGGTGATCTGTGGCTGCCGCTTCGAATGCAGGGGGCCTGGAGCAGAGGAAGCAGGCAGGTGAGATCGAGAACTGCAGAGCCGGTGGCCTGACCCTGGCGCCGGGCCCCCTTGGAGGCCCGGATCCGGGGAATTTTGTCCCCCCCTGCCCCCCCTCTCTGTGGCCCTGGAAATGATAATTCAGTTGTAATTCAGTTTCAGAGATCCTGAGGGGATATTTTTTATATGACTGCTTTGTAGGCTCAGTTCTAGCAGGAAATATTCCTTCAGAACTTCAAACCTTCAGTGTCATGTTAGAATAGCAAGGGAGTCCCTACAATGGCAGTCATCCACCTTCTACCCTCTCTGCCAACCTAAGTGCATCATCATGGAAAGATAACTCCTCCTCACCCCACCTGTCCTACCAAACAAGACCTCCAAACATTGGTCTCCAAAGATACAGCACTCTGCATCGCAATCCAGAGACAAACATAAGAATTGCCATGGGTCAGACCAAAAATCCATTACGTTCAGGGGCCCTTTTACTAAGCTGCATAGGCGTCTATGTGCACCAAATTGGAACTACTGCCCAGCTACCACGTGGCCCTGGTAGTAATTTAATTTTGTATGCATGTCCAGTAGGTGCGCTGGAGCACGCGCATCGCTAACCATGTGATAATCGGCATTGTATGCATGCTGATGATTACAGCCCAGTTAACGCATGAGACCTTACCACTAAGTCAGTGGGTGGTGGTAAGGTCTCAGGCCCAAAATGGATGCTTGCCAATTTTCATTTTGCTGTACGTCCATTTTCGGCCCCTCAAAAAGAAGGCCTTTTTTGCAGGTGTACTGAAAAATGGACCTGCACGCACCCAATACACACGTCTACACCAGCACAGGCCACTTTTTGGTGTACCTTAGTAAAAGGACCCCTCCAATGTCCTTTTTCCAACAGTGGCAGTCACAAGTATCTGGCAAGTTCCCAAAAAGTAACTAGTCTCCATGCTACTTACTCACAGGAATAAGCAGTAGTTTTCACCAGTCCACCTTCACAATGGACTTTTTTCCAGGAATTTTTCCAAAATTTCTTGAAAAAACCCATCTACACTAACTGCCTTTATGCATCAGTTGGCAATGAGAACCAGAATCTAACTATGCATTAAGGGGTGAATTGTATATATGGTGCCGAAAAAAGCACTATTCTATAAGCCACGCTTAAAGTTAGGCACAGTTTATAGAGTAGTGCTTATGCTCAAAAATCGCATCTAACTTTTGGCGTGAACATTTGCACCAACTGAAATGTGGTAAAAATATGCCTAAATTAGGTGCGTATGAACGTGCAAAATGTTAGGAATGATTCTGTCCATGACACTTCCCATCTCCACACCACCTTTATGACTTCATGCCTAAATTTATGCACATATATTTTACATAAATTTAATTAGTGCCAATAATTGGTTGTCAATTATCAATGCTAATTAGCTCATTATTCAATTAAATTACACATGCAAATTGGGCATGTACCCAATTTTACGCATGCAATTTTTAGCGACTTTTATAGAATTAGGGGATAAATGAAAAAGTTTAAGTATTTTATCCAATTTGTTTAAATGTGAACTATTTTGTAACTTCATGGCATTTACCCATTCCATTCCTCTGGTTATTTCATAACTACACTCTTTGGGGCCGATATTCAGACTGCAGGAGTTAGACCAGCTAATTCCCATGGTCAGCGCTAAGCCCGGATATTCAATGCTGGGCGATTTCCAGTGACTGGCGTTGAATATCTGGTTTATTTTTGGCCAGTTTAAAGATAACCGGCTAAGTCGTTATTCAGACTTAGCTGGTTATATTTAAACCAACCAAAGATACCCCATTTTTCACCCGGCCAAATATAGCCACTACACCGGTTTTAAAAATAGGCGGATAGCCGGTTATATCGGGCAATATAACCGGCTAGCTGCTAACCAGGGATATTCAGCAGGGGATAGCCGGTTATCCTCCACTGAATAATGGCGGATAGCTGGTTAAGCACTATTTAACCAGTCAGCAGTCATTCTGGCTGGTTAAATAGCGCCAAATATCAGATGGTTTATCTTTTCCTCATATGAATCTTGTTCCATTCTCTTCATCATTTTTCTTCCTTCTCTCTAATTCTGCAATATTATTTCTGAGATGCAGCAACCAGAATTTATCACAATATTCAGGATGCATTCACACTATAGATCAATACAGAAGCATTATGAAATCCTTTGTTTTATTCTCTATTCCTTGCCTAATAATTCCTACATCCTGTTCAATTATTTGGCTATCATTGCATACTGAGCAAAAAGTTTCAACTTATGGTCCATGATGATGCCTAGATCCTTTTGCTTGCAGTGACTCCTAATGTGGAACCTAGCATCATGCAGATAGGTTTAGGGTTATTCTTCTTTACATGCATCACATTGTACTGTCCACATTAGATTTCATCTGCCATTTGGATGCCCAGTCTTCAGTCTCAGAAGGTTCTTCTGCAATTTCTCATAATTTGTATGCAATTGAACCAGTGGCGGTGGGGATGGTCCGTCCCGGGTGCACGCTGCTGGGGGGGTGCTGCACGCCTGTTGGCCGAGTCTGCTCATTCCCTCCCTGCTGCTCCCTCTGCGCGGAACAGGTTACTTCCTGTTCCGGGGCAGAGGGAGCAGCAGGGAACGAGCGGACTCGGAGCCAACAGACGCGTAGCACCCCCACCCCCAGCAGGCAAAAATGCACCCGGGGGGGTTGCACTGCACCCGGGAGAGGGTGTAATTTCACCAGGGGGCGCGCTGCACCGGGGGGGGGGGGGCGCATCGGCGATCCGCCCCGGGTGTCAGCCAGCCTAGGAACGCCACTGAATTGAACAATTCTGAATAATTTTGTGCCCTCTGCAAATTTGATCACTCTTTGTTCCTGTTTCCAAATCATTTACAAATATGTTACAACATACCAGTCCCAGTACAGATCCTTGTGGTATTCTACTGTTCACCATCCTCCACTGAAAAAATTATCCATTTACCCATGCTTTCTGTTTTCTATCTGTAAACCACTTTCTAACCCGCAACAGGACATTGCCTTCTATCCCACTGCTTTTGTAATTTCCTTAGAAGTCTCCCATTAGGGTCTTTGTCAAATGTTTTCTGAAAATCCAGATACACTATGGGGCTCATTTTCAAAATAGAAAAACATCCAAAAAGCGGCATAAAGTTGCAGATGGATTTTCTTTTTTTTTTTGTCAAAACATCCAAATCGCAATTTTGAAACCCATTTTTAACCCAGGTTTCTATGCAATTCATCTAAATCTCAAGGGATCATGTTTTGGGTGGGACTAGGGTGGGCTTATGATTTAGATGTTTTTCTGCAATAATGGAACACTGTAAAAATATCCATGGCAAAAAATATGTTTTATGGCTGGACCTGTTTCAATAACAACTAAGTGCTATAGAAATGTTAAGTAGATAGATAGTAGATAAATAGAACTAAGTGCCAAAAAGGTGCCCAAACTGAACAGATGGCCACTGGAGGGACAAAAGCATAAGTACATAAGTATTGCCATACTGAGACAGACCAAAGTTCCATCAAGCCCAGCATCCTGTTTCCAACAGTGGTCAATCCAGGTCACAAATACCTGGCAAGATCCCAAAAAAGTACTAAACATTTTATGCTGCTTATCCCAGAAATAATGGATTTTCCCCAAGTCCATTTAATAATGGTCTATGGACTTTTCCTTTAGGAAGCCGTCCAAACCTTTTTTAAACTCTGCTAAGCTAACCGCCTTTTCTGGCAATGAATTCCAGAGTTTAATTACACGTTGAGTGAAGAAAAGTTTCTCCGATTCATTTTAAATTTACTACTTTGTAGCTTCATCGCATGTCCTGGTATTTTTGGAAAGCGTAAACAGACGCTTCACGTCTACCCGTTCCACTCCACTCATTATTTTATAGACCTCTATCATATCTCCCCTCAGCTGTCTTTTCTCCAAGCCTTTCCTAATAGGGAAGTTGTCCCCTCCCCTTTATCATTTTCGTTGCCCTTCTATGCACCTTTCCTAATTCCACTATATCTTTTTTGAGATGCGGCGACCAAAATTGAACACAATATTCGAGGTGCGGTCGCACCATGGAGTGATACAAAAACATTATAACATCCTCATTTTTGTTTTCCATTCCTTTCCTAATAATACCCAACATTCTATTTGCTTTCTTAACCGCTGCAGCACACTGAGCAGAAGGTTTCAACGTATCATCAATGACGACACCTAGATCCCTTTCTTGGTCGGTGACTCCTAACGTGGAATCTTGTATGACATAGCTATAATTTAGGTTCCTCTTTCCCACATTCTTCACTTTGCACTTGGACACATTAAACGTCATCTGCCATTTAGATGCCCAGTCTCGTAAGGTAATTTTTCATAATCCTCCTGCGATTTAACAAGTTTGAATAACTTTGTGTCGTCAGCAAATTTAATTACCTCTCTAGTTACTCCCATCTCTAGGTCATTTATAAATATGTTAAAAAGCAGTGGTTCCAACACAGATCCCTAGGGAACCACATGACCCCCCGAATCCTCCAGTGGCCACTGACCCCTTCCCACTCCCCTAAGAGGTGAAAGTAACAGTACATACCAGGCTCTTTCTCCCCTGTTTCCTAAACCACGCTAGTGGCTACCCTGCACTAATGCAGACACAGCCCATTCACTTTGAGTGGGCTGTGTTGGCATTGCAGCGTGGCTTAGTAAACTGGGGTGTATGACAGCTGCACATATAATGGTCATTCCTCTTAAAGCAGCAAGTAGGTCTTTAGAGTAACCTAGTGGTTGGTGCAGTGGACTGTAGAGACAGGGAGCCAGGCCCATATCCCACTCTAATTGGTACACTTGAGGTGGAAAGTGTGAGCCCTCCAAAAACTACAAAATACCTACTGTACCTACCTATCGGTGACACCTGCAGGCTTAAGGGCTATTGTAGTGGTGTACTGTTGGGTACAGTAGGTTTTTGGTGGCTTTTGGAGGGCTCACCATACAATATAAAGGGGTTATGGTGAGTTGTGTACCTAGGACCTTGTATGTGAAGTCCACTGCAGTGCCCCCAAGGCTGCCCCACAGCTCTGCTGGGATGTCTGTGTGGCCAGACTACTAAGAATCCTGGCTCCCAGACATCCCAATGGATTATTTTTGTGCATTTTCCCCAAGGATTTCTTTTTCAAAATATAGATGAACTGAGCACAAAAACATCTAGAAAACAGCAATTTTTGAAACAAAAAGATAGATGTTTCTCTGTTTCGAAAATCGCAATCTTCACCACTTGATTTTTGGACGTTTTCAGCAAAACATTCTAAATCAGACTTAGATGTCATATCAAAAATGGCCCTCCACATTAACTGGCTCTCCTTTATCCACAGTTTTATTCGCAATTTCAAAAAATGTAGCAGATTGGTGAGGCAAGACTTCCCTTGACTAAATTCATTTGATTATCTCCAATTAAACCATGTCTAAGTGTACAGTAATTGTGTTCTTTATAATAGTTTCTATTATTTAGCTGGGCACTGATGTCATGTTCACTATTCTGTAATTTCTTGGATCACCCTGGAACCCTTTTTGAAAATCATTGTTACATTGGCAACTGTCAAATCTTCAGATACCACAGACAATTTTAATGATAGCTTACAGATTACTAGTACTGGATCTGAATTTCATTTTTGAGTTCTTTCAGTACTCTGGGATGTATACCATCCAATCCAGGTGAATTGCTACTCTTTAGTTTGTCAATTTGATCTATTAGATCTTCCACGTTCATTGAGATTTTTTTCATCTTTTCTAAATGATTGCCATTAAATATCATTTCAGAAATGGGTAGCTCCCTTAGATGTTTGCCTGTAAAAACTGAAGCAAAGAATTCATTTAAAAGGCAATTCTATAAGCTGGAGCCCAAATTTAGATGCCAATTGTGCAGAATAATATTTATTTTTATTATTTTATTTAGATTTTTGCTCACACCTTTTTCAGTAGTAGCTCATGGTGAGTTACATTCAGGTACACTGGATATTTCTCTGTCCCAGGAGGGCTCACAATCTAAGTTTGTACCTGAGGCAATGGAGGGTTAAGTGACTTGCCCAAGATCACAAGGAGCAGCAGCGGGATTTGAACCGGCCACGTCTGGGTTGCAAGGCCAGTGCAATCCAATAATAGCACTTGTGCCTGTGATTGGCACTAATAATTGGCAGTTACGTGCATAAGTGCGGGGTGCTATTCTATAAATAGTGCACCTAAATCGCTTAGCACTCAACTGTCAGGGTTAAACATATAGGCAGATCATGGGCATGTCACCAAGTGACTCACGCAACATACAAAACACTATCAGTTATGCACACTGCATGGCACACTTAAGCACATTCACTTACTCTAGCCGCTGACCTGTCATAAGTAGATGCGCCAATGTGGTTTTGCACTAATCTACTATAATAAAAAGCACCTCCAACATTCTGAAGCTGACTCCGTGGCAGTGAAGGGTTCGTGCTGCCTGCTGTATCCATCTCCTGTCCTGACATTTGCATGCTTCCTGGTTCATCACAAGCAGTAGTGACCAATCACTGGAAGGGACCGCTGCAGAGCTGCCAGGCAAAGGAACGTGACGTCACACGCATGAGGGTGTCATTGTCCCTCCCTTCCTCCCTCCCTCCCTCCCTTCCAATTCCAGGACCCCTCCCTCTGAATTTTAAAAGTCATCTTCACTTACCAAGTCGGGTTTATGGCGGCCGGCAGCAATGGTAAAAGGCGTTCAGGCTCGGCCCTTCTCTCTCTCTCAGCTCTGGTCCCGCCCTTGCGGAAACAGGAAATGAGGGCGGGAGGGGTGCTAGAACTGGAAGGGAGGGAGGGAGGAAGGGAGGGATGACGACCCTGGAACTAGGAGGGAGGGAGGGAGGGTGACCCTGAAACTGGGAGGGAGGGAGGGGGGAACCTGAAACTCGGTCCCCTGGAACTTGGAGGGAGGGGACAACCCTGGAACTCGGAGGGAGGGAGGGGATGACCCTGGGACTCAGAGGGAGGGAGGAAGGGAGGGAGGGATGACGACCCTGGAACTGGGAGGGGGGGATCCTGGAAATGGGAGGGAGGGAGGGGGACCCTGAAACTGGGAGGGGAACCTGAAACTCAGAGGGAGGGAGGGGGAACCTGAAACTTTGTTCCCTGGAACTCGGAGGGAGGGGACGACAGTGGAACTCAGAAGGAGGGAGGGGACGACCCTGGAACTTGGAGGGAGGGGGGGATGGACAACCCTGGAACTCGGAGGAAGGGAGGGAGGGGACGGACGACCCTGGAACTCGGAGGGAGGGGATGACCCTGGAACTCGGAGGGATGGAGGGAGGGAGGGGGAACCTGAAACACCCAGTCTCACTCTTTCTCTCTCACATTCACTGTGTCTCACATACGCACTCGCACACACTCTCATTCTCACACACACACTCTCATTCTCACACACACACACTCTCACAGACACACTCGCACCCAGACTCACTCTCTCTCTCTCTGTCACACACACACACTCACACATTCACTCTCTCTCACACACAGTCACTCTCTCAAACATACACACTCCGAGGAAAACCTTGCTAGCGCCCGTTTCATTTGTGTCAGAAACGGGTCTTTTTTTTACTAGTATTCTATAAAGCTGATAATCTAATATATGATTGATGAGCATCGAAGCTTGGAAAGTTTTTCTTCCAAAAGAATCTAATGTTCTAGCTTCTCTTGAGAAGAAGCATGAGATCTGGCACTGCGAGTACAGTTCAAAGCAGATTCCCCTACCAGGGAATGATTTGGTAATTGAGATTTTTCAAACCCAGTAGATTTTTGAATCATATACATAGTATCAATTTTCTTTGAGGGTACTTGAACTGTCAGAGGAGCCTCCCAGTTTTTATATCATAGGATTTTTTTTTTATAATGGTATGGAGTGGAACAATAATTCCTTCTCTAGGAGGAGAGTCATAATCTAGAACCTCAAAAAGTTCTGAACAAGGTTCTTCCCCCATTTCTAATTTGAAAGGTATGACTTGAGACATTTCTCAGACAAATCCAGGAAAAGGTATATTCTCTGGAGGAGATCTCCGTCTTTCAGGTGGCAGAGAAGGATCAGATGGAATGCCACAGGTGTGGTTTGCCATGGTATTCTCAGATTGTTCTTCTCAGGGACCTGATTCAGATTTTCTCAGAGTGGATTACTCTTTGATTATTATTAGTTGTGCTTTCCTGTTGAATAGACCCATGAGGCAAGCGTTGTTTTACACCAAAACACATGGCCCATGTTGGGTCATTAATTAAGCACACACGTACCTTTTCTTGAGACCCCACTGGGCTTTTTTTTCTGGCTTGCTTTGTTGTGTACTTTGACCCTCTCCGTTGTATGTTAAAATCAAAGTGGTAACAATAAAAGCATAAATAATTTAATAAAATTAACATAACAGAACTCTCTGGAACAAATCCCTTTTGGTCTTCATGGATAAGCTTTGGCAGCACCACATTCAACTGATATGTCAGAATAGATGTTAAATTTTTTTGATCCTGTAAGAACTCACCAGCTTGAGGGTTTGGGAGGAGAACAATGTGCTCTATTTTATATTACCCCCCTATTTCAGAATTCATGACTTCCTGGAACATCTTGCTCAAAGGCTTTGCCAACATATACTCTAGTATCTTGTAAAATTTTCCAACTTTCAGATAGTGGAACAGATTTCCCTCCACAAGACTAAGCCATGGCACTGGTAGGCCATCAAAGAATCCATCCCTATTACCACCCTTCTTTCATTTTTATATAGTTCCTAATATTAACTCTGGAATATATCCCTTTTATTCTCTTGTTTAAGTACTGCCCTGCCTTGAATTTTGAACTTAGAAATGTATTTTTTTGTTCTATTCAGACTTACAAATTGGACAATAATTGTCCCATGTTCCTCCAAAAATTCTACAAATGACACTCAAAGTTAGGCATTCAGAGGCCCTTTCACAGAGTGGCGGTAAGCTCAACACGGGCCTAATGCTCACTCTTTTGGGACTACTGCCAGCCCAACGTGGCCGCCAGCAGTAATCCCACCCTGAGCGCATGCCTTTTCCGGGTTAAAAAGAAAATCCCCGGAAATGGCTAGCATGGTGGTAACCCTGCAGTAATCGGGCATCGCCGGTTGCCTTCTTTTCACATGTACATTTGGAATTCTGGGTTCTAGCATAAGGAAGGATTATGCCATGGTGGCAAATGCAAGACTATCCCCTCCACGTCTACCGCTAAGTGATCAGAAATAATTTGGGGCTCTATTTCTGTCTTCTGGAAATCAGAAAATAATTCCTTTGATATTAACAGATAATTCAGTCGGCATCCATGGGGTGCAATGCTCACCATGTATCTTTAGGCTCAACTGAGTAGTGAGAAAATGTATTCTTTCTGCTGTCATTACATTCAAATTGAGTGTCCAAGAGAGCTACAGTTCCGCATTGCCACATACAGTACCTTCTATTGTCTAAAACATCACTTAGTCTTTAAACATGAGGCATCTTCCAAACTTCAATAACAACAAAACTCAAAGATATAACTATGCCTGAGTTACTGCAAGGCACCGGATCTTAGAACATTGAAGGCCCATTTCCAGACCAAAATCCACACTGATGCATCTCACTTCTCTGCCTGGTTGCCTGCAGGTTGCACATTTCCGATGTCCTGCAATATGGCTTTCAGTTGCTCTGCATTTAACATGCTTTCACAATACCTTGATGACAAATTTTTACCTTTGTGGGGTACTGTAGTGCAAACTGAATTCCTTTGTTATAATATTTCTGAGCAATATAAGATAAGCTGTCTTTGTTTTGCTGCAACTAGTGCTAAAAATCTTCAAATAGAAACAGTTTTGCTCTTTGGATTTCCAGAGTACCTGCAGCCATATACACTCACAAGAGTGCAACTTTATCAGTATAGTTTAACAGTTGTGCTATAACCAGTCATGGTTTAGCATCCAGGCCCAGTTTCAGGCCTAGTCGGTGTGCCCGCTCTACGTTCATCACACTCTGCTCTCCAACCAGGCCCAAGGGCTCAGGGATATCTTCAGGCACTTGCTACAAGTGCCCTATAGCTCCGATATTATGTCTGCTGTGGTTTTCTTGATCTTCAATGCATTCCACCAAGGCTGCATCTTGCTGTTCTATTTGATCCCAGAGATTCTCCATTACCAGTTCATGCTCTGATATCACTGCTTAGTCTCAGTGATGAATAGTTTAATTTACCAATGCTTCACATATATCTTGCCAAGTAGTGTGCCGCTGGGACACTTTGGGGCTCATTTTCAAAACAGAAAAAGGTCTCAAAAACAATACAAAGTGGCATTTGGACATACTGGGGGTGGGATTTGGGCATTCCCAAAACTTGGATGTTTTTCTGTCATAATGAACAATTAAAAACGTCCAGGGCTAAAAGTTAGACATTTTGGTCTAGACCTGTTTGAATCATACTTAAGTCACATAAAGGTGCCCTAAATGACCAGATGATCACTGGAGGGATTAAGGCATACTCCCTTTACTTCCCCAGTGGCCACTGACTCCCTCCCACCCCACCACCCCCAAAGATGTGAAAGAAACAGTACATACCAGCCTCTGACAGCTTCAGATGTTATGGCCAGTCCTATTAGAGCAGCAAGCAGGTCCCTGGAGTCATAGGCACCGACTCCATGGGTGCTGTGGGTGCTTGAGCAGCACCCCCAATATTTTAACCCGCCTGACATGCCCGCCCTCTTCTCCCTCAACAGTCCTCCGGTCCATCCTCATCTTCCTGCTGCCCAGAATTTAAAACTCATCTTACCTCGGTCCCAGCAGCAGTGAAAGGCAAGCAGGCTCAGCTTGGGGAGAGAGGAGAATTCGCTGGTCATGAATGAAAGGGGAGGGTAGGGGAGAGAGAAGAATTACTTGATATGAATGGAGGAGAGGGCAGGGGAGAGTGGAGAATTGCTGGATATGAATGGAGGGAGGAGAGGGGGAGGGGAGGGAAGAGGGGGATGGGGGAATGCACCACCTGTAAAAAAAAAAAATTCAGCACCCCTAATCATTTTGAAAAGTTGGCTCCTATGCCTGGAGTAGCCTAGTGGTCAGTGCAGTACACTGTAGAGAAGGGGCTCAGGCCCATATCCCAGTCTAACAGGTACAATTGTGGTGGAACATGTGAGCCCTTCAAAAAACCCCAAACCCTACTGTACCTACATATAGCTGTTGGGAGGGGGGGGGGGGAGATTTGTGGAACCATCTTCCAGGTTATTTGAGACTTTGCACTGTCTATTAACAATTTAAGAAATTGTTAAAAACTTTTTATTTTATAAAAGCATTTATGGCATAAGGATATGTCTATTTCTTTGGCAGTTCTCCCTATTTTATTTTAGAAAGTTGAGATTTGTGATATTATCAGGCTCATTTTCAAAAGAGATAGATGTCCAAAAAGTGACATGTCAGAATTTGGACGTTTATCTCACAGAAACGTCCAAATCAGTATTATCAAAACCTCTTTTTTTGATGTCTTTCTCTGAAGTCCGTCAGAAGGACATCCAAATCTCAAGGGGGCATGCTAGGGGCATGTTCAAAGCGGGACTTGGGCGTTCCTGACATGGACGTCTTTCAGCAATAATGGAACAAAACAAAGGCGTCCAAGACTAAAACTTAGTTGTTTGGAGCTAGACCAGTTTTTATAGCAAATAGCTGCAGTGGGAATTGAACCCATTTCCCCAGGATCAAAGTCTGCTGCACTAACCACTAGGCTACTCCTCTACTTCACACATGAGGTGCCCCAAATAACCAGATGACCACTGGAGGGACTCTGGAATCACCTCCCCTTACCCCCCAGTGGTCACTATCCCCCTCCCACCCACAAAAAAATTTGATTAAAAATATTACTTGCCAGCCTCTATGCCATACTCAGATGTTATACTTAGGTCCATTAGAATAGCATGCAGGTCCCTGGAGTGGTCTAGTAGTGGTGCAGTGCACTGCAAACAGGTGGACCCAGGCTTCTACCTCCCCCTAGTTGTTATACTTGTGGAGGAAACTGTGAGCCCTCCAAAGCCCACCAGAAACCCACTGTACCCACATATTGGTGCTCCCTTCATCTGTAAGGGCTATGGTAGTGGTGTACAATTTGGGGTAGTGGGTTTTGGGGGGGGCTCAACAGACAAGGTAAGGGAGCAATGGTCAGATGTGTACCTGGGAGCATTTTATAAAGTCCACTGCAGTGCCCCCAAGGAGGCCCTATTGCTTTCCTGGGATGTCACTTTTCCACTATTCTACTTGATGTCAAGCTTTCTATTTTGTGTGGGGGGGGGGGGGGCAGACTGATAAGCACAGTTCAGGAGAGAGATCTTGGGTGATACTGTCTAAGAATCTCAAGGTGGTGAATCAATGTGACAAGGCAGTGGCCGTAGCCAGATGGATGTTGGGTGGTATAGAAAAAGGATAGCCAGCAAAAGAAAGGAGGTGTAAATGCCCCCATACAAACTGTTAGTGAAGCACCACTTGGAGTACTGTGTTCAGTTTTGGTGGCTGTATCTAACTAAGGATATAAAAAGACGAAGCGTCCAGAGAAAAGTGACAAAAATTGTATGGGGTTTGCAACAAAAGACATCTGAGAAAAGACTTGAGAACCTAAATATGTATACCCTAGAGGAAAGAAGGGATGTGTGTGTGTGGGGAGGGGGGTGGAATATGATACAGATGCTTAAATACTTGAAAGGTATCAATATATATACAAACTTTACAGGGAAGCAGTAAAACTAGAGGACATGGATTGGGAATACAGGGTGGTAGATTTAGGAGTAACATCAGGAAGTACTTTTTCACAGAGAGGATGATGAAAAACTGGAAAGCCCTCCCAGTGGAGTGGTGAAAATAAAACCATGACGGAATTAAAAAAATGTATGGGATAAACACAAAGGATTCTTAAACGCAAAAAGGATGGAATCAAAATAAAACTTGGTGCTTAGACAGCAATTCCAGTAGTAAGGCCAGGACTGGACGGACTTCTAAGGTTTGTATCCCAAATATGGCCAAACAAGGAAGACTTCTATGGTCTCTGTCCCGATTATGGAAAGATGGATTTGGATAGGCTGGAGTGGGCTTTGATGGCAACTCCAGGGATTGGGAAGTGGAACTAGTGCTGGGCAGACTTCTATTTTTGTGACCCAAAAATAGAAGTAACAAAACAAGAAAAGGTGTGCATTTTTTATGTCACATTCATACCACAAGCTATGAGTATCTCAGAGTGCAAGTAAAATGTTTTCAGTCTGAAACATTGTTGGATTACTGGTTTTATCAACTATTGGCAATAAATGTGACTATGCTGCAACCAAAATTATAAAACCACTCTTCTGTGATTGTGTGACTGCCCTATTCGTGGTGTAAGTATTCGATCATGAAAGAGTGGCAGGTGCAGCTCTGGCTGATTTATTAGGCAGACTAGATAGACCATGCGGGTCTTTATTTGCCATCATGCAATTTTAAGAACATAAAAATAGCATACTGAGTCAGACCAATGGTCCATCTAACCCAGCATCCTGCTTCCAAAGGTGGCCAATCCAAGTCACAAGTACCTGGCAGAATCCCAAATAGTAGCAACATTCCATGCTACCAATCATGGGGCAAGGAATGGAGGAGTAGCCTAGTGGTTAGTGCAGTGGACTGTAATCCTGGGGAACTGGGCTTGATTCCCATTACAGCTCCCTGTGACTTTGGGCAAGTCATTTAACCCTTCATTGCCCCAGGTACAAATAAGTATCTGCATGTGCCATGCAAACTGCTTTGAAGGTAGTTGCAAAAAACACAGTCAGTATATCAAGTCCCATTCCCTACTTTCATCTCAATAACAGACTATGGACGTTTCCTCCAGGAACTTGTCCTGTCAGGAAATTACCTTCTTAGGAGGTAATTTTATTTAGTTTATCTTGTAAAGGCACAGGAGGCGTCTGTGTATCCACATAAAATACTCTATTTGCTTGGCAACTCACATACTGCAAACCTTGAGACCCATTTGGCGATAATACCAGTGCAGTATTATTTATCTATTTCAGCAAGGTTTATTTTTGCACCATTTGAACAGTAGTGCCTTGTGCCTAAACACAGTTGTTGTGACCCCTGAAGCAGGCAGCATACCCACGAAACATGGTCCCATGTTGGGTCGGCTAGCAGCAGTGGTGCTTAATAAAGACTTTCTTTCAACTTTATCTGGCTGCAAGGTTGTCCTTGGTTCACCTCTACTCTTGCTTTGTTTCCATATAAAATACTAGCACAAATCCTGCAGAAATTGTGTCTTGGAAAAGGCATGGACATTATGCCTGCTCAAAAATATGCACAATTGTGTATTTTAGAAAATGCACAGGTAAATTATGACTCCTCCCCCTGATTATTTGTACTTTTAGGCATGACTTAATTTTATAAGATCCCATTTTCAAGTGTAAATCAGCTTTTTATGCACAAAAATGATTTATAAGATTATTTTATTTATTTGGGCATTTATATCCCACACTTTCCCGCCCATGGGCAGGCTCAATGTGGCTTACATTAGCTCAAAAGGCTAACAGCAGGGTCAAAAAACATTAAGGCAGTGTGGAGCTGCAGTGTAAGCTGTCCTGAATAAAGCGGTCTTCAGGGAGATTCTGAAAGCCTATTGTTTGGAGGTAGCTTTTACTGAGTTTGGTACTCTTGTGTTCTCTGTAAGTTAAAGGCCCTTTCTCAATAAAACATATTTGAATATAGATACATCCAAAAAATTGCCTTGTTGCTTACATACAAAACCTTTCACATGAAATATTTTTTTCAGAGCATTTTTAGTGTATATTCTTTTTTTTTCCTGTTTGTATTGAAGTGCCATTCTTTATTCTCATTCTGGGTTTCAACTTATAAACATGACAGTCAGTAAGCAACATATGTGATGTGACAGACGGTGGTGATGCTATTGCCCAACATAGACTCATACATTATCTGTTGAAAGAACAGCTCTGTTAAAAAAAGAAAGAAAACATTTCATGCAATAAAAATAATATGAAGAAAATATAAGGGGCCTCTTTTACAAAGCTGCGCTAGCAATTCCCGTGCAGCAAATGAGAGGAAGCCAACAGGAATTGAATGGGTTTTCTCTCATTTACGGTGCAGGAATCACTAGAGCGACTTTGTAAAAGAAGCCCTATATTTTCTCAGCTCCTGTAGGAGGTTCAGTTAATATTTAAGGGTCTGATTCAAGATTTGACAGCCATGGAGAGAACTTTCATAAAAACACAGATTTTTTTTTTTCCAGGATGAAAACCCCCTCAATGCAGGAGATACACACACGAGTGAGGTTTGCACTGCAATGCTGGGAGACTGAATGTAGAGCAGTCGGATTTCAAATTCTAAATAGCATTCTGAAATACTTCCAATAGGAATGATGGCAATATAATAAATTTATGAGCGTCTGCATAAAAAGCGTGCCATCTTTAAATGTGTTCTCATAACAGCGGAGAGAAGACACGCTGCTTCAGAACGAGTAAGTCCTCACATAATAATACAACAGGTGGGGACTGTAAGATTATTTAGGTGGCTTGAACTGTATGGGGTGGTTTTGAATAACGTGAGGTTCTGTGTAGTGAAAATGTACCGCATAGCTTTACAATATGCCGAATGAGTAGTAGCATAAGCACGAGGTTCTCCTTGACAAAGCCGATACAGTGAAACGGGACCCCGTTGGAAGATAAAGATAAGTGCTATATGCTGAATAACTTGTTGAAATATTTAAAAATCCTTAAAAAAATACAAAAACAAAACGTTTAATTAAAACAACGGAGGTTTTCAGCCAATGAAGAACCCAGTCCTCGTAAGTCACATGACATTTATTCAGTGACCGGGAACAAACAGAGGCTTTCCTCCATTAATCATTAATGAATGAGTATCACAGAGTAACATCCAGTAGCTAGATATTGAACGAAGTTTCTTTGATTGAGTGGTGGAGTCCTTTTGATTTAAAGGAAATATAATAAAGTCAGATTTGAATGTACTGAACTGGGAGCACTTTTTTTCTGCTGGACATAATCAACAACATCAAGTTCAAGATTTTTAACCAAAATGAGGGTATGTTGCTTCAAATCAAGAAAGTTGAGCAATCTTCTTAAAATGCAGCTGAATGGGAGAACATAATTCAGCAAAAAAACAGCTAAAATAAGAGACTCATTTGAAATACATGAATGAGAGTGGATGAAGCCATGGGATACTGAAACAACTGACTGCACCCCCTAATAACTCTCTTCAACTTGTCTTTGAAGACAATGGAGGATTACAAAAGTGGGAATAATAAAGAGGCAGGTAACTACAGACCTGTCAGTCTGACTTAGGTAAACCTACCAAAACACTGCTACATAAAAAGATAGTGTAGGACCTTGAAATAAATCAAGAGACCCCAGACAATATGGTTTTACAAGGGGAAGATCCTGGCAGACAAACTTAAGTCTTCAATAAAACGACAAATATAAGGGAGCAGAGAGGTGTAGTGGATGTTTCCTATCTGAGATTCAGTGAGGCTTTTGACATGTTCCTCATAGGAGTCTGGAAAGTAGGATGGACAGTATGGGACTACAACGGAAAGATTTAATTGGATAAAAAACTTCTTGACCAATAGAATTCAAAGTGATCATCAATGGGGTCCACTGTGATGAAGATAAGGTAAGCAATGGCCTACCCTAGGAAACACCTTTATTAGCAACATTGCAGAAGTCCATTTTGGACTCTGGAGGAAGGAGGGCTGAAAGAGCCCTTAGCACAACTCAAATAAGGTTTCTGGATTTGAATTATTAGGGGGAGGGGGAACATCATTTGAATAACTATCTTTTTGAATATAGTAGTCAGGTTTTAGGAACCAACAAAGCATTAAATCTGTATTGATTGCATTGTTGAACAATTTTAGGACTATAGTGGGAGGGGCATAGAGACCTTAGGACCCCTTTTACCAAGCTGCGGCAAAAGGAGCCTGTGCTGGTGTTGGCATGTGTTTTTGACTTGAGCCGAGGCCCCCTTTTACCGCAGCTGGTAAAAGGGTAGTCTTTCTTTTCTGCAGGAAATGGCCGTGCAGCAAGTAAAGCAATTGCTGTGTAGCCATTTTGGGGGTGTCCCTTACTGCCACACACTGAGATGGCGGTAAGGGCTCCCATGCTCACTGCTAACCGGCACTGCCCGATTACCTCCAAGGTACACCCCGGCGCTACAATAATAAATATATTTTTGTAGCGCCGGATATGACGGTGCACTGGGGGTAGGAAGTACCGCTGGGCTGCTGCGGTAGCCCAACAGTAGTTCCTGTTTAGCAAGCGTTAAGCCTGTGTTGGGCTTACCACTGCTTTGTAAAAGGAGTCCTTAGTTATGTAGCTGGACTTCACCAATGCCTTTGAATTGGTGGATGGTGAGCTGATGCTGATGAGGTTAAGTGAGATGGGAATTGTTGACATGTGTCTGCAATGATTGAGGTTCTTTCTTATGGCTAAATCTCCAAGATCAAGGATAGTGGGTAGGGGAATTCCTTTTTAATCAATAGGCAGGTTAAATAGGGAGTACCCAAGGCTCCACATTGTCTTCCATCTTGTTTGATGTGTTATTTAGCTCACTGAGCTCAGTACTGTGTGAGCTGGGAGTAGTACATTTTCTGCACAGAAAGGATTTTCAGATTATTATCCCCTTTAAGGGATATCTTGAGATACAATTCTGTGGAGGTATGTTATAAGTTCTATGTCACTTGAAGGATTGATGAAAGCAAATTTGTTTAAAATCAATCTAGATAAAATAATGGACAAATGTGAAAAGAGACTCCTGAAGAAAGCTCAGGGGCTGTAAAGATCCCTTTGAGTCCCACTGTATAAAAAGATTCAGCTCCGACTATGGAAGAAGAGGCTGACATCAGTATTAACAAAAATCTTAAACTGCTGTTGGTTTGCAAAATCACCCTTTCTTGACAGAAATTAGTCTTAGCCAGGTAATGCAGGCAATAGATCTCCATCCCTTGATTATTCCAATATTACACTGACGGTCATTTTAGAAGCGATATTCATATTTTAAAAGTGGATATCCCAGCACATTGATGACCAAACCTCCAAAACACAATTTTTAAAACATGCTGGAGAAAAACGTGGATACAGTTGAAACATAGAAAATGGCCTGAGGTAGATCGAGGCCATGTCAAGGGCAGTGATTCTGGGTGCAGGCAATGCAAGACTGGAGGAGAGCTGATACGAGAATCTGCGAGCCCAATTGCCATCTCTGTCCACTAAAATCTATCTGTTTTTTACCCATATCGGTCCCACCCATGCCATCAGCCCTTCAGAGCCCATCTCTCAGCCCTCTGCCCCAACAAATCTCTCCCCTGCTGTCTTTTTCTATACCTCCATATCCATCCCTAGCCCTGTCCCAACTGAGCCCCCCTCTGTCTGCATCTGCCCAACCATCTCTCAGTCCCTAGCCCCATGTGCGGTCTGTATCTGTGCTTGTGTGTGTGCAAGTGAAGAGGTGACTATAAGTTCTGACCTATTGTCTGCCAGTATCTGTGCTGCTGTACTGTCTCTCAGTCATTCAGTCAGGGTGATGGTGGGCAGCACTCTGGGTGTTGGTGGTGGGAGTTGTTGGACATAGGCCATCAGAAGATATGGGCTATGGAGGCCATGCTGCATGAGGCACAGAGGCCACATCCTTAGCAGAGCTGCTTAGGTAATAGACAGTGTACAAATTTAAAATAAATAAATAAAAATATGGACAGTTTATTATCCTCACTGAAGAATAGTGTATAAGGCACTTGCACTTTGACAATACAGCCATTCACTATCTCTACCAGTTGGAGACCCTCCTCTACCCCACCACTCACAGGGGAATACATGTGCCCAGCTTATACTCATGTCATGGTGCGAACAAATACAACTGATGTTATGGTAGGATAAGGTTCATGTGGTAGAGCCACATTAGGAATAGTAGAGTGGAAGAGTTCTGTTATGTTCATTACGTGCTTTAGTTTTCTTCTGTAGCCAAGATCAGGAATTTAAGTTGGGTCAGTACATGCCTTTTTAAACAGGGTGGTTTTCAGTATTTTCCAGAAGTTTAGGTGGTCGTAGGTCGTTTTCAAGACTTTTGGTAATGCGTTCCACAGTTGTGTGCTTATGTAGGAAAAGCTGGATGCGTAGATAGATTTGTATTTAAGTCCTTTAGAGCTTGGGTAATGTAGGTTTAGATATGTTCGTGTTGATCTGGATGTGTTTCTGGTAGGTAAGTTGATTAAGTCTGTCATATATCCAGGGGCTTCGCCATAAATGATTTTGTGGACCAGGGTGCAGATTTTGAAGGCAATGCGTTCTTTGATTGCAAGCCAGTGTAATTTTTCACGGAGAGGTTTTGCACTTTCAAATCTCATTTTTTCCAATTATAAGCCTAGCTGCTGTGTTTTGAGCGGTCTGAAGTTTCTTTAAAGTTTGTTCTTTACATCCTGCATAGATTCCATTGCAGTAATCTAAGTGGCTTATTACCATTGATTGTACCAGGTTATGAAAAGTTTCCCTCTGGAAGAATTCTTTCACCCGTTTAAGTTTCCACATTGAGTGGAACATTTTCTTTGTGGTGGATTTCACTTGGCTATCCAGTGATAGGTTGCGGTCTATTATAATGCCGAGGATTTTCAGGCTCTCTGAGATAGGGAGGGTGTAATCTGGGATGTCGATGCGTGTGGGGTTGTCCGTATTGTGTTGGGATGAGAGGATGAGATAATGTGTTTTTTCTTTATTGAGTTTTAGTTTAAATGCATTTGCCCATGAGTCCATGATGTTTAGGCTTAGCTTGATTTCGTTGGTGATTTCTGTCAGTTTAGCTTTGTAAGGAATGTATATTATGACATCGTCTGCATAGATGAAGGGGTTAAGGCCTTGGTTGGATAGGGACTTGGCTAGTGGTGTCATCATTAAGTTGAAGAGGGTCGGTGACAACGGTGATCCTTGTGGTACTCCACAATCTGCTTTCCACGGTGATGATATGTTTGAGTTTGATTTGACTTAATATGTTCTTGTGGTTAGGAAGCCCTTGATCCAGCTGAGTATGTTTCCACCGATCCCGAATTTGTCCAGTAGTCTTATTAGTATATTGTGGTTTACCATGTCGAAAGTGCTCAACATGTTGAATTGGAGGAGGAGAATGTTTTTGCCTGTTGCTATTTCTTGCTTGAATTTGGCTAGAAGAGTGAGTATTACTGTTTCGGTGCTGTGGAGGGGGCGAAATCCTGACTGTGATTCATGTAAGATTGAGAATTTGCTTATATAATCTGTTAGTTGTCTGGTGCTTTCCATCAGTTTGACTACCAACGGGATAGATGCTACAGGGCGGTAGTAAGTAATTTCATCCCCAGTGTAACTGTGTATTTAGTCCCATGGGTTCCATAGACTTAAGCTGATATGTCCAAAAGACTTCATGCTGGAATAGATTTTTATTCACATATCCCCCTCGGATGTCCAATTGTATCTGTTCCAAGATTACACACTTCAAATCAGTAAAATCATGTGCCTGCGTGACACAGTGCTGTACTAGAGGTGCCCTGGGTGTTCTGGTTGCAATCCTTGAGCGATGCTCCCTCATATGTGTATGCAGGGCTCTGCTTGTCTTACCCACATACACCTTGCCACATGGGCATATCACCGCATAGACCACATTCGACGAAGCCGAGCAAACAGGAACCTGTCGGGGTCCGGTGGATAAAAGAAGAATGCAGATAAGTGTTTGGTGATCTTTCAATAGCCTGCGTGTGTAGAAGAATAGATAGACAAAAAGTCAAGAGTAAAAATATAACACATAAAAGAAAAAAATTTTAAAAATATACCATCAACACCACCATGCTGTGAGATACAGAGGTGGTGGGGGTTCAAGTCAGTGAATATAAGCTGTCACAGAAGCTTAAAAGTCCCGACACAATTTGAGGACAGAGGCTAGGTAACATTATGAGACTGTTCCCGTATAAGATCTGAAGTCCGTGGTGGTATATATAACTGTAGTGGATGTACAGGTTGAAGTGAAAGCTTATTGGGAGCATATAGCCATACTTTCTTGGAGGTAATGAACTGGACAATGTTGGCACATTTAGACTGCCTCTGGAAAGAACTTCTGCATGAAGGAAGTTACATGGAAATACTTTTAAAACAAATAGGAGAAAATATGTTTTCACTCAATGAATAGTTAAGCTCTGGAACTCTTTGCCGGAGGATGTAGTAAAAGCAGTTAGTCTATCTGGGATTAAAAAAGGTTTGAACAAATTCCTGGAGGCAAAGTCCATAGTCTGCTATTGAGACAGACATGCGAAGCAACTGCTTGCCCTAGGATTTGTAGTATGGAGTGTTGCCATGGTTTGGGTTTCTGCCAGGTACTTGTGACCTGGTTTGGCCACTGTTTGGAAAACAGGATACTAGGCTAGTTGGACCATTGGTCTGACCCAGTAAGGCTACTCTTAAGATCTTAAAGTAATAATAAAAAAAGCAAGTACATTTTTATAATATACCACTGCAATCCACAAAACAAAAAGAGGCAACTTTCCATATGCCATCTTTTTTCTTTTGATGTAGGCACAAGAAAAAAAGGTGTTAAATACTCCCATTTTCAACCTAATTAACGTTTTTCAATTGTACTTATAAATAGTAAGTCTGATTGTTAAGTACGTGATTCTCATAACATGATGTCTATTTTGGTAGCCCTTTACTAGGTGAAAGCTTCTCTGCACAATACAGGGATCTCCCTATAGCTAGCCCCTCCAAATGACATCATTCTTTAAAATGTAGAACAAATTAGTACTCTAACCGATGAAAACAATACTTCTCTGTACATCCGTATGCTACAAGCCAGTATGTCTGAAAATATACGTGAGATCAAATAAAAAATGCTACCAATAAAGAACAACGAGGATGCAGCAGCTCATAGGATTGCTGGCTTTGTTTAAAGTACTGTCTGAAAACAGTAGAGAACGAGAGTGGCGTCAACTTTTTGACGTCATCCTGTCTTCTATTTTCTCTTCGACCTCTTTGGATGAGTCTGGCTGCAATAGCCTACAGCCCGGGTAGAAAGCAAGTGCGGCTGCGCTGCATAAATTTGTTGAAGGGAAGTGGAAAAGGCGGTACTTACTACTTCCATTCCCGCGGGATTCCCGCTCAAGGTTGAATTCCCGCAAACGCCGTTCTGTCTTTTCAGGCGCCCGCTCAACTGTCACCTCTGACGCAACTTCCTCTTTCCGGCAAGGTGGGACGTCACTCACGTCACGGGATGCCTCAGAAGGAGAGGAGTTGTGCCTTAGGGGACGGGGCAGCGGAGAAGGAAAGCTGTGGAATTTATCGACCTCAGGTATGAGCTTGACAGCCGGATCATCGACAAGTAATAGAGGGAGATAATGGTAGATCATGGGGAGGAGAAGTGTATCCCCAAATGCGTGTTTTGCTGTTTTTACGTGGGGGTATTTCCGTTTAAAAATTTTTTAAGAAATGTTGCATTAGTTCCTGTGATAAGAAATGAGACCTGCCTCTTTTCCAGCAACATCTTGAGACTGTTGTTGGAATCAATGCCCAGGTGACTGTAGCAACAATACATGAGCCTACGTGGTAAAGATGTTTTGTTTTGGGGTTTTTTTTAAGTGTAGTTAAAGGACATTTTTAAGAAGTATTGTCCTTTATGCTTATTTTATCCACTTTTGATGGTTCCTATTTGGTCCTAAATCTAAACTACTGCAGACCTGAGAAACAGTTTTTGTTCCTCTTCCTTGTGCTGTGAACTTGCAGAATGTTGACTTGCGCTATAAACAGGGCTTTAAATGCAGAGAACTAGTACAAGTGCGGGGCTTACAAATAAAAGTAAATCAATGAGGGCGGGGATAATTATCCTGAGAAGAAAATTAGTTGAAAACGGTACTTTAGCATTATAGCAAACAGTATTTTGTGATAAAGTGTAAAGGGAAAAGGAAAAATGTGTAAGGGCGAAAAATAAAGAGTGTGTTTTCATATCCGGTTGCGTTCCTCTCTTCTATCACATTTAGATTACAGCTCCTGTTCAGGTTGAAGGGAGGGGCTGAAGAAGGTAAACAAACAGAAAAACAGAAAGTAACAAGCTGCCTGCCTCGGTCGAGTATAAAGAGTGAGTATCTTTCACCTTAAAATTTTGCTGTAATATCAAGTCACATCCCTTGTAAACACAGAGTGCTTTAGCAAAATGTTGTAGTGGCCTTATTTCTTTACCTCCTCTGAGCTTCTGCTTGTGTTGTTGTTCTTACTTTCTCCTTAAGTAAGGCAGCACCCAGCAAATAATTTTCTTTGTCTTTTTTTTAACATAAATATTTCCTCGGTAGTATGATCCTGCCAAGAAATGAGTGACAGGTTTTTTGTTATAAGTAAAATTAAATAAATAAAAATTTGGTACCTTTGAGCTGTAGACCAAATAAATCATGTTTTAAAATCTAAAAATCCATAAATTTTGAAAACTGTCTGAAAATCAGAAAGAGATGGCCAAATCCTGGATTCCAATTGTTGGACCTGTCTACTTTTTGTAGCTAGTAATGCATTAAAAGTTGTGGAGTTCAAGCTAAGTGGTCCAGGGTTCTCCCCCTAAGGTGGTTGATGGTACATTCTAGCATTGATTTTGATGGTAAACAGATTTAATACGTTGGTGCATTAAGGCAGGACCAGAGAGTGGTGTCGTGGGAAGGATTCTTTTCCTGAGATTATGAAGCAGAATCAGGCTTCTGTTTTAGCTCATGTACTGCCTATGCTTAAACCTACTCTTGGAAAAGATCATCAGGCATTACAACTACTGTTTACAAAAACTGGGTACAGATACTCATTCAACACTTGAAATAAGAGCAGTCCAAAGTTGCTACTGTGAAACATGTATATTTGGATGTTTAAGCAAGCTGTTGCCATACATCCATTTGCTTCATAAAAAGCTATATAAACCTGTTTTTGTTTCCTCTTCTTTTTCCAGAGTGCTCACTTTTTGTGGTCATTTGTGTCAACGTGCAAGCACCATGGCTGGCCTGGATTATACTCCCAGATGTTTGCTAGCTTTCCTTCCACTACTTGGTTTGCTGCCTACTGCTGAGGCTATGGACGGGGGAAATGCTGTGGCTCTCCTGCTAGGGATTATTATCGGCATCTTTGGCTTTTGTGTCTGTTTAGGGTATTATGCAAAGAAAAGAAATGAGCAGCTATGACTTCAGGGAGAAAAGGTTGGGGGGGGGCATATTTAACATTAGAAATGTAATGTGATGGGGTCTGCAAGGAATCTAAAATGCAGAAACCATTAATTTTTTAGAAGGTGATTTATTGCCCTTGTTGGGAGCCTCATGGCCATAATACCGAGCTTGGATTTGAATGATGCATATATAGTGATTTGACACACTGTGTGAATAATGCAGGCACATCTTTCAAGCCCATGTGCCTTTTGCATTGGTAGGTAAACACGTTACAATTATGGATTATTTTTGAAGTTCAATATGGTTGCTGGCACCTTCCTCAGATTTTTCCAATTGCCTTCCTTTATCTGTATTATGGAATTTGCTCTCATATTAGCTAACAAACACAAGTGAAGAAAGCTCTCTGGGGATATTGAAGATGAATCTTGTAGAAACAATGAAAAGCATGGCAGCCTCAAAACAACAGCGAGGAAATGAATAAAACAAAATGTCATGAAAAGAGGAGTACATTTATTTCATAGCTAGATACTTTTCTTGGTGCTATAAGAGCTGTAGCTTGGTTGTGGTCTGAAGTGTATAGCTCCTTGGTGTTGGCTGGTAAAAATGTGTTTTAATACATGAAACCTGAGTTGCAGAGAACCTAAAATTGATTGCAAAATAGTGTAGCCACTGCTTTAGAGATAGTATGCTGTGCTCCATAGGTACATTTATCAGAAACATGACAGCAGATGATAATCAAATGGCCCATCCAGTCTTGCCATCCACAGCAACCACTAACTCCTCCTTTCCCTAAGTGATCCCCACGTTTTTGAATTCAGAGACAGGCCTTGTCTCCACCTCCATAGGGAGTCGATTGATTCCACATGTGCACCACCCTTTCCGTAAAAAAGTATTTCCTTAGATTACTCCTGAGCCTGTAACCTCTTAACTTCATCCTATGCCCTCTCAGTCCAGTGTTTTCCTTCATTTGAAAGAGGCTCGCCACCTGTACATTAATGCCACAGAGGTATTTAAATATCTCTTATCATATCCCCTCTCCCTCCTTTCTTCCAAAGTATACATATTGAGAACCTTGTCTGTCCATATATGCTTTATGAAAGAGACCACTGTCCAATTTTCTAGCCACCCTCTGGACCAACTCCATCCTGTTGCCACTTGACATATCATTTAATGTGTACTGTATCTGTACCAGTCTCATTGTTATATATTTGTTTCGGAGGCTAATAAGATAAGGCTCATCTGCCAAAACACGGCCGTGTTGAGCCTTTTAACCATTGACTTACATCAATTTAGAAGCAATAAAGACCTGATTATCTGGATTAGCTTTGGTTTACTCTTTTTTTTTTTTTTTTGTTCCCTCACTATTGGCTGTTAGTTTTATGTGCATTCATGAGGTTTGGAGTTCCTTTTTTGTTTCTTTTAATACTGAACCACACCATCCGGTGATTGGTAGATTCCAATCACCCACTGTAAGCACCAGGTCCAGAATAGCTTTGTTCCGTGTGGGGACAATTCTTTCTGCAGAGAATCCCAAGATTCCTTTGCTTCTAGAAGACCCCGCAGCAGGGACGCCCCAATCACTGGAATATTCAAGTCCAACTACCTATCAGTAGTACTTCCCCTTCCCTAACTATCTTGTGAATGTCTTCAATTAAATCTCTGTCCATTTCTTCTGACTGTGAGGGAAGCCTATATATCACACCAGTGTAAAAACTTTTTCCATTCCCCCTTTCAAGATAAACCCACAGTGCTTCTTCCTTAACCCATATGTCCTGCAGTTCTGTCATTTTAATATTATTCCTAACATAATAATGCTACTTCTCCACCCTTTTTTCCTATCTCGTCTTTCCTGAATATATTATAGCCAGGTATAACTATATCCCAGTCATGGTTCTCCGTGAACCACCACTGAATCCAAGTTGGCTTCTACCATTACTGCCTCTAGAACTAGAAATTTGTTTCCCATACTATGGGCATTGGTATACAAAGCTCTCTAGATATAGCCTTTTTTTTTCCTATTTCTATAAAAGTATTAGATGTCTTACATTCCTGAAAGTTTTATTTTAGTTACATTTGTACCCCGCACTTTTTCCCACTCATGGCAGGCTCAATGCGGCAGGCAATGGAGGGTTAAGTGACTTGCCCAGAGTCACAAGGAGCTGCCTGTGCGGGGAATCGAACTCAGTTCCCCAGGACCAAAGTCCACCACCCTAACCACTATTGGGGGCTTTTCTCATCCATCTGCAGTAAATCTAGTTTATAGCCCTCTTTAGTACGTTAGCCAGTCTGTTCCAAAATGCATTTCTACAATATTTGCGTAGTTCAGAAAATAAAGTTATCTGTTTTGCTTAGACGGAGAAAGCTTAGGAAAGAAGAGACAGCTCTGGTATTCTATCACCCCAAATTAATCTTGCTACTTAAAAAGATATTAGAAAATTAATGCAGACTAGGTATTTATTTAACAGATATGAAATTTGTGAAAAACAGTTGTATAAAAATTTTGCATTCTAGGAAAGCAACAGTAAGAAGTTGAAAAGATTTGTTACAATACCTTTTGTATGTTTACCAATTCTGTTAACCAAAAAAAAAAAAAAAAAGCTTTTTTGTAGATTTCTAAGAACTACTGCCAACACTTGTGTGAATTTTTTTGGTTTTTTTATATGAAGTGCCTGCTAAAATGCTCTACATTCATGGTGGTTCTTTGAAATGTCAGTGGTCATATTTGTTGGTGTTGACTATGTTACAAACTGAATTTCTTGTAACATAAAACATTGCACTAAAACCAAGAATATATGTTGTGTACTTTCTTATTTGTGTATAGTATTTAAATATCTATTAGGAAATTGAGGCATTAAAGCAATGGGTTGAGACCTAAAGAAATCAGCATACCCAAATCAAACTTCTCCCACTGATCCTGCTTGTAACTTTGGGAAAGTGCCTTCCTCAGTTCTTCTCTCAGATACCCATTTAATTATAGTAACTTCCTTGTCATCAGCAGCAGACGAATCCAGAAACTTCTGGGTTATGACCGTCTATCAGCAAGTGGAGATAAGAGTACCAAACTGAACTCTGCCACATAGGATGGTATGCTCCTTGGTCAGTCAACATTCTTAAATACAGCATGCAGTGCACAGGTTCTCACAGGCTCCTGTTCAGAGTTCCCTGGTTCACTTGAGCTTGGGGGTGTCTAGGCCGCTAGAGGTGCCTGAGTTGGGGTATACCTGGTGGTATATAGTTGAGTATTATAATAAAGATCTGATTCACAATTTCTGAGTTTTACAACAATAGACTGAGTGAATCTTAACTGCACACATATGTAAACTGCTGCGTGTTAGCATTAAAGTTTCTCTTATCAATGAGAGGAAAACCTCATACCGCTGTGGCTCAGCCTGATTGATTAACCAGAAAAATTTAGAGACTCACAGTAAAAAGTAATCATGGGTAAAAACCTCTCATGAATAATATAATGGCAAACTCATCAGCCACACTTATCATCTGTGCTCCAGGTACTCCATGAATGTTATGCAACATTGAGGTCCCGACGGACCCGTTTCGCTTCTGCTTTGTCAAGGTTCCTCAGCATGCACAGTGACAGCTTAGCACACGGCTATGGCTGCTTGGCTAGCTCATGGCTCAATGGTATTGATAGAATTTGGCTCTTTCATGGCTGTTGAGATTCTTCTGTTGGTACGTGTGGAGCGAGGCCAGCACCGTACAACACAGTTTTCCCTTTCCATGGGCTGCGCTGCTCAGTATTTGGCTGTAGAGCACAGTTCTGGCTACACTTGCGGGTCACATCACCATAACTAGTGTGGTCCCCTCATGCTTCGCTGGTCCCAGTCTCCTTTTGGTTCTATCTCTGCATGCTGCTTCCAGTTTTATCTCTGTCGGTTGGCACGTCTCCATGTCTGAATGAGGAGCAAATCCCTTTTTTGTGTGTGGCACGCAGCCCTAGTCCTGATTGAACATGACCACCTGTGCCTGGTGGCTGTGGCTCCTTTATGGGGCACAGTTCCATTTCTGCTTAATGGGCTCAGCTATATCACTGTCTGTGAATATGGAGCATAGCTTCATCTCTGCTTCTTCCATCGCTCCAGTACAGTTGGCTCTATATGGGACACAACTTCATCCTTGGTTTTGGGCACGGCTCCTCCTCTGTATGTCCAACTACACTTCTGAGCCCGACGCAGTGTTTCATGGTAGGAAGTGGATCTTCTTCCTCTGGTTATATCTCATAGCTTCACCCTTGGAGTTGTCCAAAGCTGTCTCTGGATGCAGATAGTTCAGTTCATCTCTGATTATGGAGCACTGCTCCTTGTCTGGCTCAGGGATGCAGCTCTGGATCTGGGCACAGTTGCATCTCTGGATGAGGAGCAGTGTGCCATTTATGGAGGCCGTCTCTGAACATGTATAAGAGCTTCAAGTCTGTACCATATCTGACTTTCAGACTGGTCTTGTCCTTGTCATTTATGACTTTCCTTTTTCGTTTGGGAATCTGTTCTAGCTGGGAAGCACACTTCTGGTGTTCTGTAGTGTACAAGCTCAGCTCTTTTTGTGCAGAAAGTTGCTAGCTGGCATCATATTTCAACATGCTGTGTCTATGGGGTTCTGCGGGGCTCCCAGCCTGGAAAGCAGTCTTGCCCAATCCTGGGCCTCAGTCTTGTTGTGCACTAGCATCCTCCCCGTCCTATGTTGGAGTTCTCCTGTTTGCAGTCATACTTGAACCTGCTCTATCTCTGCATAGTCAGTGTGACTCCAGCTTGGCATTTTTTTTGCATGGTTCCATCAATAATTTGAAATCCTGACAGTGTTCTGTGCAGATGTATTCATGCCTCAGAGTCGAAGGTGACTCTCATCACAGTCCCACCTTTGTTGCCTCTGGTGGTTTCCACGTATCTGTTTCCATTTCCATTAATCAGCTGTTGTTTCCTCCATTCCACAGGAGGCAAATTCACCTGCTGATTTACATTGCAGTTCCTGTGGGCCTTTTCTAGTACCTTCAGGATAGAAATAGTTGTCTGGGTGTGGTCTCCCTTTCTGCTGGTGGATTCCAGTTAGAGCATTGATGATTTCAGCTAAGCATCCTTCGGGGCATCGGTTCTTTGTGCGGCTGTGTCTGGTTCCCACCCTACTTACAGACTGCTTGCTGCTGACAAGGAAAGGAAAGAAAAATGATCTTACCTGATTAAGGGAAAGAAAATTGTCACGGCAGACGAATCCAGAGTCCCAACTTTTCACGAGTTTGACATTATAAGTTCAGTCTGTTTCTCTGCTTAGGTTACTTGCTGTGGTTGTCTGTGCATACTTCTGCTAGTTGACAGGTTCGTCTCATTTCTATGAGGAGGGAGAAATGCTTTGCCTTATTCATACTTCTGTTTTGTTATGAGAAATACTGACTCACCAAGGAGCATACCATCCTATGTAGCAGAGTTCAGTTTTGGTACTTTCTATCTCCACCTGCTGGTAGATGGTCATACCCCACAAGTTTGGATTTGTCTGCTGTGACTAAAGGAAAGAAGATGATCAGGTAAGGCATAATTTTTCCATAGTAAATGATGGCAAAAAAAGACCTGCATGGTCCATCCAGTCTGCCTAACAGTCCAATAGTATTACTTTTAACATTTAACTTGCTAAGATTCTTCCCTGCACCCACGCTAATTATAAGGTCTTTGGTGGTGGGATTTCTTATATCTGACTGTTAATAATGGTGGTAATCTGTTTTGAGCATTATTTGGAAAGGTAGGCCAAAAGTTCCAAAATTATAATTTCTTCCTCAGTTACTAGCCTCTGAAATGGGACCCCACCCATGTTTAATCTTTCTTACCTAGTACTGTGAGGTGATAGATTAGCTATAACTAAACTTAATAAACCCTCTCCCTCCATTCTAAACTTAATAAACCTTCTCCCTCTAGGGCTGTGAGCAATAAGTTGTTGCAGTGACATGTCTTATCTAGCCAAACTCTTGCATGACCTCTTAACTGATGAGGCACTACGCAGTAGTAAAAGGGGGCCTGCGCTGGTGTCGGCGCGTGTTTTTGACGCGCTGAGGTTCTCTTTACCAGAGCGAGTAAAAGGTATTTCTTTTTTTCAGGAAATGGCCATGCAGCAAGTGAAGCACTTGTCACGTGGCCATTTGGGGGGGGGGGGGGGGGCCCTTACCGCCACCCCTTGAGGTGACAGTAAAGGTTCCCGCAGTAACCAGGCAGTGCCAGGTTACCACCGGTACACCAGCGCTACAAAAAATAACAATATTTTTGTAGTGCTGGATATGACTGCTCGCTGGGGGTGGGAACTACCGCTGGGCTGCTGTGGTAGCCCAGCGGTACTTCCTTTTTAGTGAGCAGTTGGACTTACCGCTGCTTTAAGGGGCCCTTTGTGTGGTACTGAAATGATGTATTCTTTATGTAGTACATGAAGTACTATACAAGATGAACATACAGAAATGAATGTAAGAACATTAGAAATAATAATTATGCCCCAGAGGCACAGTAGGTAGGAAAGTTTGTTGGTTTTTTTTTTTTAACCCACAAAGCATTACTGCTGTTCCTGTTTGGTAGGATAATCTACTGTTCCTTGATTACTGTATGGAGAGGTCACCCACTGCCCAATCAATTTTGTGACATCAGTTGAGTGCCCTCTGGTGCCTGATTTTTTTTTTAATTGTCACTGTTCATTTGTAGGTTTGAGTAATGCCATCTTTTGCTCATTCTCTGCTGTATGTAGCTCCTGAAAGCTAACTTTTCACCAAGCTAATGTTTCTTGATATCACTGTACTTTTTTTTTTTTTTTTTTTTTGTAAAAGTGATGCCTATTGTTGATTGATTCAGATTCTGTGGCCAAGGATAGTTACATACAGATGCAATGGGTATTTCCCTGGGCATTAACAGTTTAAATTGTATACATGAGGAAATGGTGAGTGTGACTCGCCCAGGCTCACAAGATCTAGTAGAATAAGCTGGATTTGAACTCTGGCTTCCCTGGTTCGCAGCCTGCTATTGTAATGACTAGGCTACTATTTCATAGATGTTATATGCTAGTACCAATGATTAAAAGTAGAGGATAGGTAACTTAATATAAACACTACACACCACACTATTTTTCTCATAGAATAAGCCTCTGTAATCTTACCTAAATGTGCTTTCTGATCTATATCTTAAGATAGTATTTAAAGTATTCAAAGCTAGTTGCCAAGATACTGATTTCAGTGAGATTCTTTTCTGCTGAACAGTATGTAGGAATACAACACTCCTGAACTAAATGAGCCTCTAGAAATTAATCGATATTTCTTAGGCTTTTTTAAAGCTTTTTAGTTTCCTCAACGGTCCCTATGTACTAAAGTGTATTTAACACCTAACACAAGTTTTAATTTACTATCGTGTGTTCACTGCCACAGTAAGGAGGGAATTCAATAAATGGTGCTGAAAAATTCAGCACTAAGCGCTGTTCTAGAAAAGGTGTGTGCCTTATCTACAACAATGTTTACTACAAATCTCACACCTAACTTGTAGGGTGCTGGCCTTACACCTGCTGAAATCTGGTGTAAATGCCAGTGCCCAAGATAAGTAGTATTCTTTAATTCTGCTTGCAACTTTTTGGAATGCCCTGACCCACCCATGGCCATGCCTCCTTTTGAGATATGTGCCTTGGGACTAAGGCACCATGCCTCATAGAATAGTACATAGCCAGATGTGTGGACAAGTTTTAATTGCTAATGACCATCAATAATTGGTAGTTAGCACTCAGTTATTGATGGTTCAGAAGTTGGAGAACAAGACCAGTGCTGGGCAGACTTCTACAGTCTGTGCCCTTGGAAAACACTGATATATAGGATCTGGGGGTAAAGGCATAGTGTGGAATTTCATTTTTGGGAACAAGTAAGGGGGTAAAGGGTGCACCTTGCTATTAATGTACATTAACCGCTCATGCAGAAAAGTTAGTGATATATACTCAATTGTATTCTGTGTTAGTGACCATTCCATTAAAGTACGATAGTAATAACTGTCCTTTGTTAACAATACAGCTTCATCCCACCCCCCAGAAATGGAATGCTGCCTATGGCTGCAACAATGAATTTTACAGCTACTGCAGGTCCCATTAATTCATATCCAAATAGGTTGAAATACTGTTTTATTCAAGCTGCCTTATTTTCCCTATTTATTGGCTAATAGAACACTCTAGGTTATCTGTAAAACACAAAACTGTTTTTTCCAGTCTATTTCTACTATTTCTGTTGTGGGTTAGGCCATGATGGCCTCATTAATAGGCCTGTGCTTTCCCCCTTTTTAGATTATCAATAGAAATCAAACAAAATAAAACATGGAAAAGAAAATAAGATGATACCTTTTTTATTGGACATAACTTAATACATTTCTTGATTAGCTTTCGAAGGTTGCCCTTCTTTGTCAGATCGGAAATAAGCCTTCGAAAGCTAATCAAGAAATGTATTAAGTTATGTCCAATAAAAAAAGGTATCTTCTTATTTTCTTTTTCATGTTTTATTTTGGTTGATTTCTATTGATAACCTTAAGAGTGGACTAACACGGCTACAACCCCCTTTTTAGAAGAATTGATCCAACTTTCATCACCAGGGTACTAAGCATGTCTGGTCCTATCTGTGCTCTAGTAGGATCAGGCTGTCCCAACGCCCATGTTGCTGGGAAAAGCATTAAGATTTAAATAATCAAGGTTGACTACAATCAAAGCACTATTCAAAAAAAAAAAAAAAAGATGTGCATTCACCAGCAGCAGTTTAAACATATAACTTCCCTAGCTGTTGATTTTGGCCCTTAGATGGATAGTACTGGGTTGAAAATTCAGCAGAAGGACCTGATATTAGGAAAGGGGTGGAACAAGTGAAATTATCTGGATAGTGCTGATATTTAGATATTTTATATATTTAGTTTAGGCCTGCTAAAGCAAGCAGGTAACTTGTGCTGGTCACCATTATGCCTATGAGGCCCAATGAAAAGAATAACTGCTGTTTGAATTTCTGGATGTTAGTCTTGTAAAATACGGGTGTCAAAGAAAATTCTTGATTTATAAACTGCACTCTGGGAGAATACCCATCAAGGCTGTCCACCCAATCCTCAGCACCAGCCAACTAGCTCTATTTTCAGGATATCCACAGTAAATATGTGAAAGATTTACATGCACTGTGCCTCTGATGTGCAAATCTATGTCATGCATATTCCTTTTGGCTATCCTAAAAACCCAGCTGGCAAGGGGTGGCCGGAGAACTGGGTTGAGAATGACCACGCCAAGGTGCTAGACAGTCACACATAGGAAACAGCAACAATCAATACATTTTCACATAAGTCACTGCCAAAAAAAAAAAAAGAGAGGCCCTAAAGCTTAGTTGTAGCTGCCTCATGTTTGCCACTGAATACTCAGCCTAGGCTAACTGGGTTTGCAAGGGCAGTGGCGCTGTGTTGCACATAGTCCTGGTGCTACATCAACTTATAACTGCATAACCTTAACAAAGGTATTAATGGGGTTCTATCATTGTGAGTCTATATATATAGGCTCAAACCTGAGGGAAGGTGGAGAACAAATGCAATGACCAAACCAAGGTTGTGCAGTACAAATGTATGTCCAAAAACAAATCTAAAGGAAGGCCAACAAATACAAATTAGAATAACAAATAAATGAAAAAAGGAATTGGTGATATAATAAACAGACAAAACAGTCCAGAAATAAACATTAATCAAATTATCAAACCATGAATCTGAAGACATATCAGATTTTTACAAATATACCTTATATATGGATGAGCACAATAAGGAAATACATAAGTCTTTAACAAACATATACAATCAATCATCTATTCAATAATCCAATGACATACATTATATATATATATAGTGCAGTAATCAAATACACAGGTGTATAGAGTGAATTCCACAAACAGTAACAATATTGTAAAAGATTCTATACCCAATTATGTAATGGTTGATGTACATCATCCTAACAATATACAGACTGTACATCTTAAATTTAACATCCATATGAAAGATGAAACTAGTAAAATACATATTTAGCCTTTAACATTTTAAAGCACCAAATAGGGATACAACTTGCATTAAACATTTCTATGGTCTACTTATAGGCACCTAAATGGGTTCCAAAATACCTACAAAAGTAGGTACCTATATTTTGGTGATGTGCATAGCATATAGTATTTTATAAATTGTACACATAACTTTGCACTCTGATCATACTTCATCCATGTGTATGCCTACCTGCAAACTATGTACTGTCGAAGACAAGCATGTAGTTATAGAATTTTACATAGGTGTATATCTGGCATGTATATGCATATGTATATACACATACAGATAGGGCTAAATTCTACATATGGTGCCATAAAAATAGCTATTCTATAAGCTGCAGTTAGGTGTGGTTTACAGAATAACACACTCGGGACTCACGCCTAACTTTAGATGCAACCATTTGCACCAACTAAAATGTGGTACAAATAAACACGCCTACATTAGGTACATATCCCCACTATCCTATAACAATGTGTGTTAATTTTAGGAATGTCCTCATTCCGCCTTTGATCATCCCATTTCTGCTCTCCCTTTTTCAAATCTCATGTAGACAAACAGATGTGTACTCAGTACAAGAGAACATTGGAGGATCCAGTAGAGGTTTTCACCCTGCAGCTGGCTGAAGAGTGCCTGAGACTCATGGTGGTTTATGGATAAAATGGTGTGGTAACCAATCGTCAATTTTAAAAGTAATAGAAATAGAACAAAAAGAAAGGAAAGGTAGATGACTCATGAACTCTTTGTCATCCTCCCCCCCTCCTCCCATACACATTGCTTGAAGACTGAAACCTGTATTGTAAAAGCCATAGGTGATGGAATGGCCAGGCCTTGCCATCTGAGGAATGAAGGAGAGAAGAGAGGTGAGAGAAACTTGATTGCGGGAGAGAGAATGGGAAAGCAGGAAGGTAAGAGTTCATGGGAGGGAGGAAGAGACGAGTTAGGGGAGGGTGGATCATAAGAGAGGGGCTGAGATAATATAGGGTGTGGTAGTGGAAAGAGTGTGCCCCACATCACCCTCTGTTCTTCCTCCTGCCCTACACCTCCACTTCAGACCCCCACCTCTGCTCCAGTCTGCCCCCATTCCACACACTTCTACATACATCTAAACCTTCCCTATGTACAACACTAACCCATTTGGAGACAATACCCCCTCCCCCCCAAAGAAAATACACAATGTGCTATACATAGCACTCATCCTATGACAGCCTAACAAGAGACACTTAACTATGTGATTTCCCACCAGGCCCTTCATACAAGCATGCCTGAATTTCCAAATTTTTTTTTTTTTTTTTTTTTTTTTCTGGGGGGGGGGGGGGAGAGAGTGTGCCACTTTGTTACACAGTAAGTGTCCACTTCCCACCTTGAAGATACAGCTACAACATATTGGTGAAAAACTTTTGCTATGGCAAGAAATAAAACATCTCTGGTTTTCAAGGTTTTTTTTTTTTTTGTTTGTTTTTTTTTAAAAACAGCTAGTGGGCCTAAATGCTGCCCTGAGAGAAATGCTATAAATATTAGGTTTACATTAAGATACATGCCCAGAAAATTAGTACCATCTATAATGACCTGAGAGAAATGTTATAAATATTAGGTTTACATTAAGATATATGCCCAGAAAATTAGTACCATCTTGTTTATAAATCTGAATCATCAAGGGCCTCATTTAAATGGAAATAGCTATTTTAACAATCCATTTTTAATGCAGCTTATCTGAATCATATCAGGTGTTATGCCCTAAAATGTGACAAATATTTTTATTCAATTGAATAAATTACTTTGCAGCTATTTCTGTGCTATAATTAACCTGAAATTTTCTTGTAGCATTGGTGAGTATGCAAATAGGTCATCAGATGTTATATTCCTAATAGCACACTAAAGTATGTTACCTGAAAGTTTAAAGTTTAAATTTATTTCAGTTCTCTCTTTCATTCCCAATTACTTAGCAGTGTTTTTCTCTCTTATTTCAGAACATCTTTGAAAGCCAAAGAACAGTCGTAGTGGCCACATGCTTTATGGCCCTCAAATGTCAATAATCATTTTTAACTGTTAAACTTAATTGCTTGTCCAAGAGCCAGCTGTTCTGCCGCCTGTTACAAAGTTCTAATGAAAATGGAACCCTGCAAGACTTAAATGGTCAAAACTAGACCTGAAATTCTGTCTTCATGCATAGACCCTTCTGCTCCTAGATTCATTAATATACAGTTCTGTATAGTTACTCTGACTTTAGTGCCTGTTCTTTTCCAACTGGAACAAGTTTAGGATTAAATGTGAAATGATTTTCATTTCTGTTCAAGCCTAATTTTGGAACTGTATGTAAATGGAGTTTTGCAGTAATTTTATTTAGCCTTAGGAACACATGGAGGGGCATTTTCGAAAGGGACGTCCTCGCAAAACGTCCAGGGACAGGGAAACCCGTATTTTCGAAACAAGATGGACATCCATCTTTCATTTCGAAAATACCGTCAGGGACGTCCAAATCCCTAAATTTGGTCGTCCCTACGCATGGACGTTTCTGATTTTCGGAGATAATGGAAACCAAGGATGTCCATCTCAGAAATGACCAAATACAAGCCATTTGGTCATGGGAGGAGCCAGCATTTGTAGTGCACTGGTCCTCCTGACATGCCAAGACACCAACCAGGCAACCTAGGGGACACTGCAGTGGACTTCATAAATTGCTCCCAGGAACATAGCTCCCTTACCTTGTGTGCTGAGCCCCCCCCCCCAAAAAAAAAACCCCCAAAACCCACTACCCACAAATGTACACCACTACCATAGCCCTTACGGGTGAAGGGGGGCACCTAGATGTGGGTACAGTGGGTTTGTGGTGGGTTTTGGAGGGCTTGCTGTTTCCTCCACAAATGTAACAGGTTGGGGGGGATGGGGCTAGGTCCGCCTGTCTGAAGTGCACTGCACCCACTAAAACTGCTCCAGGGACCTGCATACTGCTGTGATGGACCTGAGTATTACACCTGAGGCTGGCACAAAATATTTTGAAAGATGTTTTTTGTCGGTGGGAGGGGGTTAGTGACCACTGGGGGAGTAACGGGAGGTCATCCCCGATTCTCTTCAGTGGTCATCTGGTCATTTCAGGCATCTTTTTGTGCCTTAGTCGTAAGAAAAACAGGTCTGGGTGAAAACATCCAAGTGCTCGTCAGGGACGTCCATTTTTCGATTATGGGTCAAGGACGTCCAAGTGTTAAGCATGCCCAAGTCCCGCCTTCGCTATGCCTCCGACACGTCCCCTTGAACTTTGGCCGTCCCTACGACGGAGTGCAGTTGGGGATGTCCAAAATCTGTTTTCAATTATACCGATTTGGGCGTTTCTGTGAGGACGTCCATCCGATTTGTGTCAAAAGATGAGCGTCCTTCTGTTTCGAAAATGAGCCTGTTGGTATTACTAATCCAGGAGTGAATCTTCCAGGATTACCGTGGCATTTGCTCTGCAGTCTTGTAGTAGGAACCCAAGGGGCCGTATGCACAAATCCTTTTTCCAATAGACACAAAGGTGGGAGGGGGCTACCTCTTGCTTGCAACCTTATTACGTAATTTGTATTCTCCGAGGACAAGCAGGCTGCTTGTTCTCACTGATGGGTGACGTCCGCGGCAGCCCCTCCAATCGGAATCTTCACTAGCAAAAGCCTTTGCTAGCCCTCGCGCGCCGATGCGCACCGCGCATGCGCGGCCGTCTTCCCGCCTGAAACCGGCTTGAGCCAGCCAGTCTTCTTTTCTCCGCGCTCGGTACGGTTGTGTTTTACCGTTCGTGCCCCGGAAAGTCGACCTCGCGCGTCGTTTTCGACATTTTTCTGTGAGAAATCCAGAAATCATTTGGATTAGCCACTTTCGGTTTTTCCTTCCTCTACTTCGAGTTTTTCGCCCCGTTAAGTTTTCTTTCGTCGTCGGGGTAGGCCTTACTTAGGCCCCGGTCGAAATTTCCCTTTTTTCTGTGCCAAATTTCGCCATTTCGTCTTTCGATTTCGCCGGCGTGATTTTTCCGCCCATGACATCGAAGCCTTCCAGCGGCTTCAAGAAGTGCACCCAGTGCGCCCAGGTAATCTCGCTCACTGACAGGCACGCGTCGTGTCTTCAGTGTCTGGGGGCTGGGCACCGCCCTCAGGCCTGTAGTCTGTGTTCCCTTTTGCAAAGGCGGACTCAGGTAGCGAGGTTAGCCCAGTGGAACATTTTGTTCTCGGGCTCTTCGTCGGCATCGGCACCGGGGGTATCGAGTGCATCGATGTCTTCAGCGTCCAGACCTTCAACCTCGGCGGCCAGTGCATCGAGTGCATCGAGGCATCGGCCCTCTGCATCGGCGCCGAGACATCGGATAGCTGCATCGACGTCGGTGGTACCGGGACCTCGTCTGCTGATGTCGTCGGACGGTGGTGCTTCGTCTGGAGTGCAGGTGAGGGCTGTCCATTCCCCTGCTGGTGGCGGTGAGCCTTCGGGTGGGTCTCCCCCTACCCTGAGGGCTCCTGCGGTACAGCCCCCCCGAGACCGACCCTCTTCGGTCTCGGCCCCGAGGAAGCGACGGCTGGATTCTACGTCCTCCTCGTCGGTACCGGGAAGCTCCGGTGACATGCTTCGTCCCAAGAAGTCGAAGAAGCATCGTCACCGGTCCCCTTCCCATGTCGGTACCGAGAGCTCTGGGTCGCCGAAGGAGTCGGCACCCAGCAGGCATCGGCGCCGAGAGGACCGCTCACCCTCTGTTCAGGAGGTGTCGATGCGCTCCACTCTGGACAACCCGGAACAGCCTCCACGCCTGGAACAGGTTCTGACGTCGACGCCTGCATCGACCTCCATGCCTTTCTCTGCAGCCGCTCTGAACGACAGCCTCCGGGCCGTCCTCCCAGAGATTCTGGGAGAGCTGTTGCGCCCTACCCCTCCGGTACCGGCGGTGCTTGCGCCACCGGTACCGTCGAGCGTGGCGCCGGCTGGCCCATCGCCCGAGGTGAGGTCCCCGGCGTCGGTGCCGCGTGCGGTACCGGCTGCCGTCGCCTCCCAGGAAGGCTCCCCGACTACGTCGGCGGAGGGAGCTTCGCCGATGCGGGCGAGGGAGTCTACCTCTCGACGCCCCCATCGTGGACGTGGCTCCACGGAGTCGAGTCGGGCACGGTTGCAGACACAGGTCCGTGAACTTGTGTCTGACACCGAGGGTGAGGCCTCGTGGGAAGAGGAAGAGGACCCCAGATATTTCTCTGACGAGGAGTCTGAGGGTCTTCCTTCCGATCCCACTCCCTCTCCTGAAAGACAGCTTTCTCCTCCTGAGAGTCTGTCTTTCGCTTCCTTTGTCCGGGAGATGTCTACGGCCATCCCCTTCCCAGTGGTTGTGGAGGACGAGCCCAGGGCTGAAATGTTTGAGCTCCTGGACTATCCTTCTCCACCTAAGGAAGCGTCCACTGTTCCCTTGCACCATGTCCTAAAAAAGACATTGCTTGCGAACTGGACCACACCTTTAACTAATCCCCACATCCCCAAGAAGATCGAGTCCCAGTACCGGATCCATGGGGACCCAGATCTGATGCGCACTCAGTTGCCTCATGATTCTGGAGTTGTGGATCTGGCCCTAAAGAAGGCTAAGAGTTCTAGGGAGCATGCTTCGGCGCCCCCGGGCAAGGACTCTAGAACCTTAGACTCCTTTGGGAGGAAGGCCTACCATTCTTCTATGCTCGTGGCCAAAATTCAGTCTTACCAGCTCTACACGAGCATACACATGCGGAACAATGTGCGGCAGTTGGCGGGCTTGGTTGATGCGCTCCCCCCTGAGCAAGCCAAGCCGTTTCAGGAGGTGGTCAGGCAGCTGAAGGCGTGCAGAAAATTCCTGGCCAGAGGGGTGTATGACACCTTTGATGTTGCGTCCAGGGCCGCTGCTCAAGGTGTGGTGATGCGCAGGCTCTCATGGCTGCGTGCCTCCGACCTGGAGAATAGAATCCAGCAGCGGATTGCGGACTCGCCTTGCCGTGCGGATAACATTTTTGGAGAGAAAGTCGAACAGGTGGTAGAGCAGCTCCACCAGCGGGACACCGCATTCGACAAGTTCTCCCGCCGGCAGCCTTCAGCCTCTACCTCTACAGGTAGAAGATTTTTTGGGGGAAGGAAGACTGTTCCCTACTCTTCTGGCAAGCATAGGTACAATCCTCCTTCTCGACAGCCTGCGGCCCAGGCTAAGCCCCAGCGCGCTCGCTCTCGTCAGCAGCGTGCGACTCAGCAAGGCCCCTCGGCTCCCCAGCAAAAGCAAGGGGCGAGCTTTTGACTGGCTCCAGCAGAGCATAGCCGACATCCAAGTGTCAATGCCGGGCGACCTACCAGTCGGAGGGAGGTTGAAAGCTTTTCACCAAAGGTGGCCTCTCATAACCTCCGATCAGTGGGTTCTTCAAATAGTCCGGCAAGGATACACCCTCAATTTGACCTCGAAACCTCCAAATTGTCCACCGGGAGCTCAGTCTTACAGCTTCCAGCACAAGCAGGTACTTGCAGAGGAACTCTCCGCCCTTCTCAGCGCCAATGCGGTCGAGCCCGAGCCATCCGGGCAAGAAGGGCTGGGATTCTATTCCAGGTACTTCCTTGTAGAAAAGAAAACAGGGGGGATGCGTCCCATCCTAGACCTAAGGACCCTGAACAAATATCTGGTCAAAGAAAAGTTCAGGATGCTTTCCCTGGGCACCCTACTTCCCATGATTCAGGAACACGATTGGCTATGCTCTCTGGACTTGAAGGATGCCTACACACACATCCCGATACTGCCAGCTCACAGACAGTATCTGCGATTTCAGCTGGGCACACGTCACTTCCAGTACTGTGTGCTACCCTTTGGGCTCGCCTCTGCGCCCAGGGTGTTCACAAAGTGCTTGGCTGTAGTAGCAGCAGCACTTCGCAGGCTGGGGGTGCACGTGTTCCCATATCTCGACGATTGGCTGGTGAAGAACACGTCCGAGGCAGGAGCCCTGCAGTCCATGCAAATGACTATTCGCCTCCTGGAGCTACTGGGGTTTGTGATAAATTACCCAAAGTCCCATCTTCTCCAGGCGCAGAGACTCGAATTCATAGAAGCTCTGCTGGATTCTCAGACGGCTCGCGCCTATCTCCCAGAGGCGAGAGCCAACAACTTGTTGTCCCTCGTCTCGCGGGTACGAGCGTCCCAGCAGATCACAGCTCGGCAGATGTTGAGATTGCTGGGCCACATGGCCTCCACAGTTCATGTGACTCCCATGGCCCGCCTTCACATGAGATCTGCTCAATGGACCCTAGCTTCCCAGTGGTTTCAGGCTGCTGGGGATCTAGAAGACGTGATCCACCTGTCCACGAGTTTTCTCGAATCCCTGTATTGGTGGACGATTTGGTCCAATTTGACTCTGGGACGTCCTTTCCAAATTCCTCAGCCACAAAAAGTGCTGACCACGGATGCGTCTCTCCTGGGATGGGGAGCTCATGTCGATGGGCTTCACACCCAAGGAAGCTGGTCCCTCCAGGAACGCGATCTACAGATCAATCTTCTGGAGTTACGAGCGATCTGGAACGCTCTGAAGGCTTTCAGAGATCGGCTGTCCCACCAAATTATCCAAATTCAGACAGACAACCAGGTTGCCATGTACTACGTCAACAAGCAGGGGGGCACCGGATCTCGCCCCCTGTGTCAGGAAGCCGTCAGCATGTGGCTCTGGGCTCGCCGGCACGGCATGGTGCTCCAAGCCACATATCTGGCAGGCGTAAACAACAGTCTGGCCGACAGACTGAGCAGGATTATGCAACCTCACGAGTGGTCGCTCAACTCCCGAGTGGTGCGCCAGATCTTCCAAGCGTGGGGCACCCCCTTGGTGGATCTTTTCGCATCTCGAGCCAACCACAAAGTCCCTCAGTTCTGTTCCAGGCTTCAGGCCCACGGCAGACTGGCATCGGATGCCTTCCTCCTGGATTGGGGGGAGGGTCTGCTGTATGCTTATCCTCCCATTCCTCTGGTGGGGAAGACTTTGTTGAAACTCAAGCAAGACCGAGGCACCATGATTCTGATTGCTCCTTTTTGGCCGCGTCAGATCTGGTTCCCTCTTCTTCTGGAGTTGTCCTCCGAAGAACCCTGGAGATTGGAGTGTTTTCCGACCCTCATCACGCAGGACGAAGGGGCGCTTCTGCATCCCAGCCTCCGGTCCCTGGCTCTCACGGCCTGGATGTTGAGAGCGTAGACTTTGCCTCTTTGGGTCTGTCAGAGGGTGTCTCCCGCATCTTGCTTGCTTCCAGGAAAGATTCCACTAAGAGGAGTTACTTCTTTCTATGGAGGAGGTTTGCCGTCTGGTGTGACAGCAAGGCCCTAGATCCTCGCTCTTGTCCTACACAGACCCTGCTTGAATACCTTCTGCACTTGTCTGAGTCTGGTCTCAAGACCAACTCTGTAAGAGTTCACCTTAGTGCAATCAGTGCATACCATTACCATGTGGAAGGTAAGCCGATCTCAGGACAGCCTTTAGTTGTTCGCTTCATGAGAGGTTTGCTTTTGTCAAAGCCCCCTGTCAAGCCTCCTACAGTGTCATGGGATCTCAATGTCGTTCTCACCCAGCTGATGAAACCTCCTTTTGAGCCACTGAACTCCTGCCATCTGAAGTACTTGACCTGGAAGGTCATTTTCTTGGTGGCAGTTACTTCAGCTCGTAGAGTCAGTGAGCTTCAGGCCCTGGTAGCCCAGGCTCCTTACACCAAATTTCATCATAACAGAGTAGTCCTCCGCACTCACCCTAAGTTCTTGCCAAAGGTCGTGTCGGAGTTCCATCTGAACCAGTCAATTGTCTTGCCAACATTCTTTCCCCGTCCTCATTCCTGCCCTGCTGAACGTCAGCTGCACACATTGGACTGCAAGAGAGCATTGGCCTTCTACCTGGAGCGGACACAGCCCAACAGACAGTCCGCCCAATTGTTTGTTTCTTTTGATCCCAACAGGAGGGGAGTGGCTGTGGGGAAACGCACCATATCCAATTGGCTAGCAGATTGCATTTCCTTCACTTACGCCCAGGCGGGGCTGGCTCTTGAGGGTCATGTCACGGCTCATAATGTTAGAGCCATGGCTGCGTCGGTAGCCCACTTGAAGTCAGCCTCTATTGAAGAAATTTGCAAAGCTGCGACGTGGTCATCTGTCCACACATTCACATCTCATTACTGCCTGCAGCAGGATACCCGACGCGACAGTCGGTTCGGGCAGTCAGTTCTTCAGAACCTGTTTGGGCTTTAGGATCCAACTCCACCCCCCGAGGGCCCTGTTTGTTCTGTTCCAGGCTCCACTCTCAGTTAGTTGGTAAATTTTTTAGGTCAATCTCAGTTATGTCCTCGCCGTTGCGAGGCCCAATTGACCATGTTTGTTGTTTTGAGTGAGCCTGGGGGCTAGGGATACCCCATCAGTGAGAACAAGCAGCCTGCTTGTCCTCGGAGAAAGCGAATGCTACATACCTGTAGAAGGTATTCTCCGAGGACAGCAGGCTGATTGTTCTCACAAACCCGCCCGCCTCCCCTTTGGAGTTGTGTCTTCCCTTGTCTTTGTCTTGCTACACATGAGACTGGCCGGCTCAAGCCGGTTTCGGGCGGGAAGACGGCCGCGCATGCGCTAGCAAAGGCTTTTGCTAGTGAAGATTCCGATTGGAGGGGCTGCCGCGGACGTCACCCATCAGTGAGAACAATCAGCCTGCTGTCCTCGGAGAATACCTTCTACAGGTATGTAGCATTCGCTTTGTGAAAATAAATCTTTCTAAAGCTAAATGTATGGTCTTTATGTTCTGGGCACGTGCTTTTAAAACTTGCAGTGCAGGTTAATGTAAGGTCGTTTTTAAAACTTAGTGCCATGTTTTGAGCACAAGTTCCTAAATCTTATGCATTGCAGGTTAATGTGAGTCAACAAAATATAATACATAATCCCCTTTATTCTTGCAATTGTAAGTCTTATTACCTTAATAGTTAATTGGTGGAGAAATAACCAAAATATATCTTAAAACGTATAAATACAGTGAATGCTCTGAGCAATTTCCCCAAGTTAAATATTTCTTGTAACATTATTATATTATATTAGAAGTATTATATATTATATAAGCAGTATTCTATAAAGAGTGCTCAGGAATACTGCTTTTTATAGAATAGTGCTTAGAGCTAAAGTTCAGTGTTGTGTTTATGCCAGCTGAATCTAGTATAAATGCTGGCGTACAACCCATGCCATTTTGGTGCATAAATGGTGCTATTCTGGTTTGACGTTTTGGAGAGGTGAGATTCTACTGCCAACCCTGCACCACGCACTTTGTGAGCATTGTGCTTTATGCTCAATGTTTTTTACTGACGGCAGACTTATAGACACAGATTGCTTTGACAGACAAGCTTCAAGATACACGGCCGTGTCGAGCCTCCTTTTTACATTATTGTCTTGGACTCATCATATGGATTGAGCCACATAATAAACTTGAACTTTTACCTACATCATCTCAAGACTTTATTCCTGTGTCATCTTTGCTGTGTCCTTTGTGATTTTCGATTTGCGAAGACTGTGTTCTGTGTTTACATCAATCACTATTCTACAACACTGCATGCACATTTTCAGAACACTCCTATCCTGCCCATGCCCCGTCCCTGGCCACATCCCCTTTTGAGTTGTGCGCTATGGTATTTAGGTGCACAGTGTTTTGAATAGCACTTAGGCAGATGCGTGTGCAAATCCAAATTTTTGCCAATTAACTTCAATAACTGATAAGGTCAATTAATTCATATTTAATGGCTTGTTAACTAATTTAATTGTGCATGCAAAACCACCGACTAGGACAAACGAAACTGTGACAAAACCTTAGGGAGAAATGAAGAAACGGTGCGCAAAACTACCCGCTCCTTAGAGAATTTGAGAAATGAAGATTGACAAGAAAATGCTAAAAAAAAAAAAAAAAGCAATACCGCTGCAACACTGACCGAAACAGAGCTGCCCTGCTCATTCACGCCTGAAAGCTTTTTTTTTTTTAAGCGGGACCCCAATACTGATCGGAACTACAACAAAACAAAGCAATACCACCACAACACTGACCGAAACAGAGCTGCCCTGCTCATTCATGCCTGATTTTTTTTTTTTACAGCGACTGCCTCTCCCAGACCTCAAAACACTCTTCCCCCAAAGAGGTTGAGGCAAGCTCTCAGGACATTGCAATTCCCTCCCTATGGGGAAGTAAATGGGGGGGAGGGACCCGGCCACCTGAGTTTGGCACCCCCTGAGGCTAAAGGAGATCCCTGCAGGTCTCAGCCTCCAAGGAAGAGACACCGGTACACAGAATAATAAAGGCTAACAGACACACAGAAAGTAAAACACTGTCTAAAGAAGCTACACTACTCTATTATTTATTTATTTATTTATTTATTTTTTAAACAAAGAAAATAGATTTTTAAAATATATTTCATACAAGTTCTTTAAGATATAGCTTCATACATAAAGAAATGTCTAACAATACTCCTAAGTACTTCATCTCCCTCAACAAAGGGATTTTAATTAGAGAGTTGCATGGGGACAGAAATTTTACCTTAAGGGAAAGGGAAATGGGACTTGATATACCACCTTTCTGAGGTTTTTGCAACTACATTCAAAGTGGTTTACATATATTCAGGTACTTATTAAGGACAGAAGGAACTGGCTTTCTTAATCCAGCATGCCACCTCACCCTTTTTGAGCCTGCCAAACAAAATTAAAAGTCAATCTGATTTCCTAAACTCATTTCTTGACAAATAGCAACAAAGTATATGCCCTACATCCAATTTATGTTTGTGACCTGTCTGCTCACCATCAACCAACTGCCAAAACACAAAGGAAACTGACTGATTCAGATGAAATGGAGTCACAGCCTTAGGCATAAAGGCTGGAATGGAGAGAAGGACCACTTTTTCTGAGAGAAGACCAAAAATGGTTCTCGACATTAAAAGACTTGCAACTCTAATACTCTCCTCACTGAACAGATAGCCACCAGAAAAAGATATGTTTTTAAGGAAAGATCTTTCAGAGTTGCATCTCAAGAAGTTTCAAACAAAGCACAGGCCAAGGCCAACAACACCAAACTGAGTTCTCAAGGAGGCACAATTGGGTACCTATGCAGTCTAAGCAACTTTACGCCTTTGAAAATGACATCTGGAGGTGTCCCCAGAGACCTCCCTTGAATCAAACCACAATAACAAGCAATTACTGCAAGCTGTACCTTAAGAGATGGCAGCCCAAGACCTTTACAAAACAATCCTGAAGGAACTCCAAGATCTCCAAGACTGAAACCTTCAACGGAGGGAGACTATGATCACCACGCCAACTTCTGAAGATTCTCCAAACCCTCACATACACTAAGGAGGTGGAAAATTTCCTGGAATGTAATAAGGTTGCAATGACTTGAGGGGAATATCCTCTCTTGTAGAACCTGGTTGCAATGACTTGAGGGGAATATCCTCTCTTGTAGAACCTAGCCCTTTCAATAGCCAAGCTGTAAGACAGAATGGAGATGCATCCTGCATTGGTACCAGCCCCAGGGAAATAGGGCAGCCGATCTGCAAATTCCAACATGGGAACAAACCAAGCAGATCCATAGGAGATCCATAGGAAATGCAAAGAAATCTTTATTGATGATGCTCAAACAAAGACATTGCCCGACACAGGCCATTTTTCGCCCACAGAAAGGCTGCATCAGGGGCAAAGACTCTTGGAAACGGCACTGTAATACATAAAAAGCCAACACATTGGCTTAACATCTATCAAATTGCTATCTAGAAGATAGCAGTGAACACATAACCACATAACATTATCACTGGAAGAGGTTTTTGCCCCTGACAGCCCTTATGTGGGAAAAGCATGGCCTGTGTTGGGCATTATCTTGGTTTGATTGTCATCAATGAAGATTTCTTTGCGTTTCCTATTGGTACTGCCCCTGCATCAGGAAAGGATTTCTACTGGCCAAAAGAAAGGGATGATTTAACAACTTCATTAGATCTCAGTACATGGCCTCCTTGGCCAAACTGAGGCTACTAACATTACAACTCTGGAAAGCCCTCTATTTTCTGAATGTCTCTGCCCAACAGGGCCCAAAGTGGGAACACATATAATAGACCCAACAAGGGCCATGGCTAAACCAACCAAGGCATCTGTGTCCTTTGAGTGCTTTTCCTTTTGTGAATGAAGAACCTGAGCACTTTTGTGTTTTGAAAGATCACCTTGAGATCTAGAATCAGACGCCACCAGCACTGCACAACGTTGTCAAAGGCCTCTTCAGAAGGACTTCTTTTGCCTGGATTCAGGGCCTATCTGCTTGAACATTTTCTATTCCTGCAATGTAGGTTGCTGAGAGAGCAAAGAGAGGCATTTCGCTCAGTGCATCAAAAGATCAATCTCTTGAGCCACCATATAACTCTTGTTCCTTCCTTGATGACTGTCATATGTTGCAGCTGTCACATTGTTGGAGTACTCATACTGCCTTGGCTGAAACTTCAACAACACCAGTCTTATGGCTCTCACTTCTATACAGTTCATTGGCAACAACTCTCCACCATCAATCACTGCCCTCTTGGTGACGTATCTCTGACAGTGGGTGCCCCAACCAAAGAGACTTGCATCTGTTGTGACTTGAGGGCATTTCTCTCCTGAGCTGGTGCTGTACAACCATCAAGAGACACTTCATCTTGCATCCCCAAAGAGAAGAAGGATCTGAGACAAATAAGTAAAACTGAGCAAACCAATGGGAAAACAGAGCTCTCTGAAGAGGTCGCATATAAGCCCTTGTCCAGGGAGCCAGATCCAAGGTTGCAGCCATACAGCTCAACACCTGAAGATAATCCCACACTATCAATTGGACCTGCTGCACAAGGCCTTGAACTGAAGTTGTATCTTCCTGACCTGATCATCCAGTAGGTACACTTTCCCCTAGCTCATGGCAAACTTTACCCTCAGGTATTTGAGCGTCTGCATAGGTAACAACTTGCTCTTGGCTGAGTAGACTACCCAACCTAGTTCCTGGAGGAGCTGAACCACATGATCCATGGCCTTTACACGCTTTTCTCAGGCCTCTACTTTAATCGGACATTCAAATAGGGATATACTAACATCCTACATGAAGGTACCTACTTTAAGAAGGCACCAATTATACTTTTGCTCTTGGAGAATTGGATGCTGCTTAGCCATAGAGCAACCCACGTGGAATCCTGTGTCTGAAGATTCCCATTCCACTTAAATCATCTCCTGAATGGCACTATGAACTGGGAAGGCTGCAGATGTCATTTATGCAGGTATTACCAAATCAAATCTCAAACAATTACAGACTCTACAGAACACTGCTGCCCATTTAATCTGCCGTGCAAAATATGATCATGCTAACCTCTTCTGAAGCATCTTTATTGGCTTCCAGTTGAATATAGCATCAAATTCAAGATCCTTACTTTAACACAACAGGCCAGTCATTCCACCTCCAGCCAAGGGCAGATGGGAGTCTACTCGTGCCTCTGACTTCTATTTCCTTTCACCAGCACTTTGGAACTCGCTCCCACAGCATTTACATCTGGAAAAGTCTTATACTTTATTTAGAGCATCTTTGAAGACCTATTTTTTCCAACTGGCTTTTGACCAGTAATTACTTTAATTGCCTTTTAGTGAGAAGATCAATCCCTTAAGTGATTATGAGATGTGCTATTTACATTTTATTAACTTTTAGACTATCACTTATGTGGTTAGCGTTGATTGTTGTTGGATGGTAGTATGCATTTTCTCTGGTAGGCTTGTACTTTCCTATTAAGCTCTAGAGTTCCTTTTTCTCTTTGTTGTAATTTTTATTGAAATATTATTGTAATTTTTAAACCATTTCGATTCGTCTCAGAGGAAGAAAAGGTGAGTAGCAGAGTGCTTCAAGGATCAGTGCTGGGGCCAATTCTGTTCAATATATTTTTGAATGACACTGCCAAAGGGCTAAAAGGTAAGGTATCCTTTTTTGTGGATGATACCAAGATTTGTAATAGATTGGGCACCCCTGAGGGAGTGAAAAACATGAAAAGGATCTGCAAAAGTTAGAAGAATGGTCTAATGTTTGACCATTAAATTTAAATGCAAAGAAGTGCAGAGTGATGCATTGGGGACTAGAAATCCAAAGGACAATATGTCCTGATATGCAGATAGGGAGAGGGACATTTGGGTAATGGTGTCCAAGGATCTTAAAGTAGCAAACTAGTGTGACAAGGTGGTGGCCATATCGAGAGAGGCGTAACTAGCAGAAGTGACTAGTGACTAGTGACTAGTACAGGTCACTAGTGTTTGGAGGCTGTATCTTTCTAAGGATGTAAAAAGACTAGAAGTGGTGCAGAGAAAGACAACAAAACCGGTATGGGGTTTGCGCCAAAAGACATATGAGAAGAGACTAGAAGACCTGAATATGTATATCCTAGAGGAAAGAAGGTACAGAGAAGATATGACTCAGATGTTTAAATAATTGAATGGTATTAATATAGAAAAAAATCTTTTCAAGAGAAGGGGAAATGGTAAAACTAGAGGACATGAAATGAAGTTGCAGGGCAGAAGACATAGGAGTAATGTCAGGAAATTCTTTTTCAAAGAGAGGGTGGTCACGCCTGCAATGCCCTCCTGAAGGAGGTGGTAGAGACAAAATGGCGTGAGTAAACACAGAGGATTTGAAAATGAATGGTATTAAAAAATGTAAACTTAAATGGCTGCTTGTGTGGATGTATCAAGTGATGCTTAGATAACTACTCTGACTGTGATGAACTAGGGCTGTTGCGAGGCAGACTTGTATGGTCTGTGTCTTGTATATGGTAATCTGGTTTAGGATGGGCTGGAAAGGGCTTCAACAGAAACTTCAGTGGCTGCAACCTGAGGCCAGTGTTGGGCAGACTTTTACGGTCTGTGTCCCACAAATGACAAGACAGGCTGGAAAGGGTTTCATAGTAACACAGTAACATAGTAGATGACGGCAGAAAAAGACCTGCATGGTCCACCCAGTCTGCCCAACAAGACAAATTCACGTGTCATTTTTTGTGTATACCTTACCTTGATTTGTACCTGTCTTTTTCAGGGCACAGACCGTATAAGTCTGCCCAGCACTATCCCCACCTCCCAACCACCTACCCCGCCTCCCACCACCGGCTCTGGCACAGACCATATAAGTCTGCCCAGCACTATCCCCACCTCCCAACCACCAGCCCTGCCTCCCACCGCCAGCTAAGCTTCTGGGGATCCCTTCCTTCTGAGGAGGATTCCTTTATGTTTATCCCACGCATGTTTGAATTCCGTTACCGTTTTCCTCTCCACCACCTCCCGCGGGAGGGCATTCCAAGCATCCACCACTCTCTCTGTGAAAAAATACTTCCTGACATTTTTCTTGAGTCTGCCCCCCTTCAATCTCATTTCATGTCCTCTCGTTCTACCGCCTTCCCCTCTCCGGAAAAGGTTCGTTTGCAGATTAATACCTTTCAAATATTTGAACGTCTGTATCATATCACCCCTGTTTCTCCTTTCCTCCAGGGTATACATGTTCAGGTCCGCAAGTCTCTCCTCATACGTCTTGTAAAGCAAATCCCATTCCATTCTCGTAGCTTTTCTTTGCAATTCCAGGAGTTGGAACGTAAGGACAGGGATGGGCAGACTTCTGTGGACTATGTCCCAGAAATGCCAAAGACTGATCATGATCAAGTATTTTACATCACATTCATTGCTGATTTAATCATGAATTGATAATGAGTGTGACAGTAGGACAGACTGGATGGACTGTTCAGGTCTTTATCTTCCGTCACTTACTATGTTACTATCAGGCTCCTTTTCGAAAGAGAAGGAAGTCCATCTTTCGACATAAATCAAACATGGACGTCCATCTACCAGAGACGTCCAAATTGGTATAATCGAAACCTTATTTTGGACATCTCCAACTGCAGTCCGTTGCAAGGATGTCCAAATTTCAAGGGGGGCGTGTTGTAGGCATAGCGAAGGTGGGACTTGGGCGTGCCTAACACTTGGACGTCTTTAACTCATAATTGAAAAAAGCAAGGAAGTCCATGACGAACACTTGGACGTTTTCACCCGGACGTGGTTTTTTTTACAAATAAGGCACAAAAAGGTGCCCAAAATGACCAGATGACCACCGAAGGGAATCGGGAATGACCTCCCGGTGCTCCCCCAGTGGTCACTAACCCCTTCCTACCCTCAAAAAACACCTTTTAATTTATTTCGTGCCAGCCTCAGATGTCATAATCAGGTCCATGACAGCGCATGAAGGTCCCAGGAGCAGTTTTAGTGGGTACTGCAGTGCACTTCAGACAGGCGGACCCAGGCCCATACCCCACCTACCTGTTACATTTGTGGAGGAAACAGCGAGCTCTCCAAAACCCACCACAAACCCACTGTATAGGTGCCCCCCTTCACCCGTAAGGGCTATGGTAGTGGTGTACATTTGTGGGTAGTGGTTTTGGGGGGCTCATCACACAAGGTAAGGGAGCTATGTTCCTGGGAACATTTTATGAAGTCCACTGCAGTGCCCCCTAGGGTGACCAGTTGGTGTCCTGGCATGTCAGGGGAACCAGTGCACTAGAAATGTGGCTCCTCCAACGTCCAAATGGCTTGCATTTGGACATTTTTAACTTGGACATCTTTGGTTTCGAAAATCGCCGAAAATCAAAGACGTCCAAATCCAAGGACATCCAAATTTAAGGACGTCCTTGGATTTAGACGTCTCTGACGGTATTTTGGAAATGAAAGATGAACGTCCATCTTTTTTCGAAAATACATTTTTCCCCACCCCCGAATTTCAACGTTTTGCAAAGACGTCCAAATCGCAACTTGGATGTTTCTTTCGAAAATGTCCCTCCTCGTCTCGAACAGAAATGGTACAAGAAACCTAATAAACGATAAATGATGACTTTTTAATCCCATTTAAAGTGGGTCCCCCTTCTGAACTCTACCGGCTTCTCATCCAAGATCTGCAAGTTTTTAATAACCTGTACAACAAGGGCAACTAACTCCTTGTAAATGGTAACATTTTAATTTTAGATTCTCCTTTTTTATGTAATAGCTCTTTTCCCTAACCCCTATATTTAATTACTTGGAATGTAACCTAGGCCTTCTATTGTACTTTTCCCTGTCATCTCCCTGAATTTCTTCTTTTTTCATTGTAAACTGCCTAGATATCTATATAAATAATTCTCACCTCCAATTCTGAAGCTCACTGTGTGGCAGGGAAACACAGAAGCCCTGTATTGTTGCAGCCTCTCACACCACTCATTCTCACTCTCACTCATACACCCGCCCTCAGGCATGCCCCATCTGGACATAATTTGCAACCTCAATGTTCGAATGAAGCCACTCAAGCTCCACCCACTTTCGTGAAGGGTTCGTGGATTCATAGTGGTGAAGCCTCTCCACTGCCCATACCTGTCTGTTACGCCCTCGCGTCCACCGTGATGACGTCACGACCAACGTCATGACCAAACTGACGGAGGGAACGAACGGGTCATGAGGAGGTGGAGCCAGGACGCAAGTGGCAAATCCGGGGCATCGGAGGCATGAGAACAGTTCCCGGGCCCTGCAGCCGCAACACAAGCAACGCCGGTGAGTAGGGGGGGAGGGGGTTCGGGAGACGTAGGGAACAAATGGGTCATGAGGAGGTGGAGCCAGGACGCAAGTGGCGAATCCGGGGCATCGGAGGCATCACAACAGTTCCCGGGCCCCGCAGCCGCAATACAAGCAACGCCGGTGAGTAGGGTGGGAGGAGGGGGTTCGGGAGGAAAACCGCACTAGCGCCCGTTTCATTTGCGCCAGAAACGGGCATGTTTTACTAGTTTTACATAATTTACAGTACAACAAATAAAGGTGAACTATGAACTAACACTGAAAAATCTGGATAACCAAAGAATCTTTATCCAGAGGCACCATATCCTCACCAAGGAAGATGACAGTGAAATACTCTTGTCTATCCAATGGATACTGCAAAGCATCCAGGTAACCTATATATTTAATGGACTCTACTTCCTGTTCATCCTCAGGAAGTACCTGCCACAGCTCTTTAGCAGAAGTCTGAATACCCATTAGTGAAGACATCAAAGGCAAGTAAGGGTCTGTTGTCTGACCTGAATCCCTTTTCAAATAATAGGCTCTGTGCAATAATGGAACAAAATCAGAAGAAAAAAAATGTCTGCACCTGACAGCTCACCTACCACCGTAGTCTTAAACACAACTCCTTCTTCTAGCAGCAGCAGCCATGGGCCTTTTGATGGATTGGGCTACTTTGAGGTAACTGACAAGAAAATGAAGGTGTTTTCTGACAAAACTGCAGATCCTGACCCTGGCACACGCTAGCTTCTATCACAGCTTCATTTGCCATCCCCACTGCTAGAGGCACTGAAATCTTCGCTGTGGGCTCCAAAACAGGAAAAGAAGAGCTTGCTGCACCCTTCCTGCAAAGACTGCCAAGAACTCTTTGACTCCTACGAGCACCACACCTGCTATACTAATACCCATGTTCAGTCAACATAGACCTGAGCATGCTGTCCCAGACAACTTCCAGTGAAAAAAAGCAAAACTGAAAAAAAACATTGTCTCCCTTCTCACTGGAGAAGTACTATAGGAGCCCCAGAAAAAAAAAAAACTCTTTCCCAGATAGCAGTACGAGAATATCCAGGCAGACAGAATGCGCTTACACCCAATTAACTGAAAGGCTTAGGGGCTCATTTTCAAAAGAGAAAAACGTCCAAAAAGTGGCATAAACTGGTAGATGGCTGTTTTTCTCGCACAAACGTCCAAATCGCTACTTTTGAAACCCATTTTTTAGATATTTTTCTATGCTGTTCGTCTGCAGTGCATCCAAATCACGAGGGACATGTCAGGGGCATGTAAAGGGCAGGATTTGGGCATTCCTAGGACTTGGATGTTTTTCTGTTGTAAGGGAACAAAACAGAAGCATCCAGAGCTAAAAGTTGAATGTTTTGGCCTACGCTTGTTTTAATAACGACTAGGCCACAAAAAAGTGCCATAAATGACCAGATGACCACTGGAGAAATAAAATACTCCCCCATGGTAAGTGACCCCCCCCCCCTCCCACCCCCAAAGATGTGAATGAAACAGTACATACCAGCCTCTATGACAGCCTCAGATGTTATGGCCAGTCCTATTAGATCAGAATGCAGGTCCCTGGAGGAACCTAATGGTCGGTGCAGTGCACTGTGAAGAAAGGGACCCAGGCCCATAATTCACTCTAGCTGTTACACTTGTGATGGAAAGTATCAGCCCAACAAAAACCTACTGTACCCACATATAGGTAATACCTGCAGACATAAGGGCTATTGTAGTGGTGTATAATTGGGTATAAGTTTTTGGTGAATTTTGGAGGGCTCACCATACAATAGAAGGGGATAACAGTGGGATGTGTAACTGAGACCTTTTATGTGAAGTCCACTGCAGTGCCTCCTAGGGTGCCCCACTGCTCTTCTGGGATGTCTGTGTAGCCAGTCTACTAAGAATGCTGGCTCCACCTACATCCCAATGGCTTGATTTTGTGCGCTTTTCATTTGGATTTTTTTTTTTTTTTTTGAAAATGGTCCAAAAAGGTAGACACACTAAGCACAAAAATGTCTAGGAAATGGCCATTTTTGAAACAAAAACATAGTCACCACTTGATTTTTGGACGTTTTCAGCAAAACGTCCAAAGTTCGATTTAGATGTCTTATCGAAAATGCCCCTCCACATCTCCAAGAAGCCTGAAACTCCCCTTGTTACTTTTTGTAATTTTTTTTTCTGCCTCTGGGAGCCTTAGCAAGGGCACGCAAAAGCTCCTTCCCAGAACTAGGTAAGGGGACTGAGGCGCAGAAATTCACCCCTCAGCTGAGGATAAGGGATAACACCCCACAGGCACAACATAATGCCAATTCACGTGGCTTGAGACCAAAAAAAATGTACTTTGCCTCTACAGTTTATTATTTTTACCGGAACCTAGCCTACACAGATAGCACAAAAAGCTCACCTACCGCCTGCTGGAGACTGAAAACATACTAGATGTTGCTAGCTAGCAAAGAATGCTATGTAAGATGTCACAACTCTATAGTTCTCCGTCTCCATCTGCTGGCAGGTGAACATAACCCAAGTGTCTGAACTGGTCTGGAGGGACGATACGCCCTTATTCAAGTTGGTGAGGCCCCACTTGGAGTATTGTGTTCAGTTTTGAAGGCTGTATTTCACCTGTGCTGTGATCACTGTGCTTGTCTGAGTTCCTTGCTCATGACTACATGACTAGAAGGTAATGTCAGGATATAAAAACAATGCTTTTACTATTTTTATGCTCATCAGTGTCATAGCTAGGACTGTTTTGGCCCTGGGCTGAAAAATTAAGATGGACCTCCTATAACACCATCTCTTCCAAGGTAATGGGGACTGGTGGGGGGAGGGAGGGGAGAAGAGGAATGCCTTCAGAGCTCCAGTAAACAATCACTGCAAAAAGTAAATATATTCCAGACCTATATAGAAAATCTGTCATAATAACCGAAATAAAAACTGCAAGGTATCAAAGATAAACATTTCCCGAAGCTGACATATTGCTATTAATACATTGAGAAAACAATACTTTTTTTTCTACTTCTGTGCTTTGTTTTCATCCCAGTATCTCTCTTTTAGTTTTCTCCTTTTTTTTCTTAACATTCTTTCCAGGGTCGCCCGTTTCTAAACGTTTGTATCAGCTGTTCTCCGTCAAGTGATACTCCTGATGCAGGCTTAACGGCTGAAACACAATGTTTGTGTCGAGTCTTTTTTCATCAATTAACAACTGTTTTAAGAATCCATCCCTCCAGTCTTTGGTTTTCCGTGGTCAAACATCCCACTTTCTCCCATATCTCCTGTCCTTTTGACATTTCTTCTCTATGTCCACTATCTATCTTTCTTCTATGTCCCTATATGTACTGTCCAGCATATGCCTTCTCTGTCCCTGTCTCTGTCCTCCCTCCATGTTCAGCATCTGCCCCGTGTCCCTATTCACCTTCCATACTCAGATCCGTTTCCCTGCACATCATGTCCGGGATTGCCCTTCTGTGTCCCTGTCCCTATGCTCCCTCCATGCCCAGCGTTTCTTCTCTGTATAATTATCCCTCAGAATGTCCAACCTCCCTCTTTTCTCCTGCACCCTCTACCCTGATCACCCCCACCATGATCTGGCATCTCTTTCCTTCACTCCACTGGTCCAGTATCTCTCCCTTTTCCTTCTGCTTCACACTCCAGGTTCATTAACTCTCCCCTCCTCTTTGCTCCAGATTTCCTTATCTTTTTCCCTCTGCTTTCACCCAGGGGCATATCTGCGTGGGGCCACAGGGGCCTGGGCCCCCGCAGATTTCACCCTGGCCCTCCCTCCCGCCGTGCATACAACGTGCTGCGACGTCAGACTCCGAACTGAATTCAAATCAATCAACAGTGTTACTTACAGCATGGCCACGGAGGAGTCGGACGAAGAAGAAATATGAAGACTTCGGGTCAACTGGCGGGGGTTGGGTTCCCCCGCCAGCGGAAGAAATATTTTTAAAGGCAGGAGGAAGCGGACCTCTGCTGGCGGGGGTTGGGGCCCTCTGCCAGCAAAGGTAAGCAGCAGGGGAGGGTTGACGGTGGGAGGGGGGTGGAGAGAGTCGGTGGTGGTGGTGGGGGGGGCTAAAATGTGCCCCCTCCCTCTGGCTCTGGCCCCCCCCTACCGCCGGACTCCAGATACGCCCCTGCTTTCACCCCCCCCCCCCCCCCCGATCCAAAGCTCTAAATATAAGACAGGCAGGTTCTTTGGAGTTCTGCAGAGATGGTCCCTCACTATTGAAATGTGATAGTGAAACAGCACCCCCTACTTGCAGGGCTATAGGTGGAGGACTCTTGCTCAGCTACAACATTCCTGCATCACATATATCTGAGAGTTGCTTAATTTCAACCCTTTGATCCCACTAGTTCTGACTTCCTGTCTGTTGCTGGTCCAGTGTTGCTGAAACAAAGCCTACAGTTAGTGCTGTCAATAAATTAGGTCAACTTTCAAACTGTAATCCTTACAAATATTTTCTTGCAGAAATTTACCATCAAATAAATTAATATATAACTCCCTCCAGATTTGTGGAGATGACTCCTCCTGTCCTATGACTAAGAGGGAAGGCCATCCCCTATTACAACATATTATCTTAGGAATTCCTTAGGAAGACTGCAGAATGTTCTTCATTTGAGAAGTAGTGGGCTCACTGTCGAGGCTCTTGCTATATTCATAAATGTTTATAGTTTATTTACATTTTCTATACTGCCTTTACTGACTAGCAGGTCAAAGCAGTGTACAGGCTAAATGAAAGATATTTTTAGTCTTATAAATAACAGGAAATAACAATAGTCCTTGAGCAAGTTAATAGGATTTTCTGGATACTTCTGACCTGAACTGACCACTGTTAAATAGATCCTCTGCTCTATGAACCTTGGTTTGATTCAACATGGCACACAAGGGAGGAGATGAGGGGACTTAGCTAAGATCAGTAAACTTGTATAAGTCTCTGGTGAGGCCCCATTTAGAGTAGTGTGTGCTGTTTTGGAGACCACACCTACAGAAAGATATAAACAGGATGGAGTCAGTCCAGAGGGTGGCTACAAAATTGGTAAGTGGTCTTGAACACAAAGCATATAGGGCCAGGCTTATGAACCTCAACATGTATATGCTGGAAGAGAGGAGGTAGAGAGGCGATATGATAGAGACGCTTAAATATCTCAAGGGCATTAATGTACAGGAAGTGAGCCTTTTTCAACTGAAGGAAAACTCTGGAACGAGGGGGCATACGATGAAGTTAAGAGGGAATAAGTTCAGGAAGAATCTAAGAATATATTATTTCAAGGAAACGGTGGTGGAAGCGTAGAATGGCCTCCCAGTGGGAGGTCATGGAGTCGAAGACTGAGTCAGAAATTAAGACCATATGGGATAAGCACGTGGGATCCCTTAGGAAAAGGAAGAGTTAGGGGTTACAGAGGATGGGCAGTCTGGCTATGCCATTTGGCCTTTATCTGCCATCATGTTTCTTTGTTTCTATCAGGGAACAAAGCTGGGATCAGGATAGGCCTGGGAGAATAACCAGGTTTTTACAGTTTATTTAAACTTTACCTCGAAGGGTTCAAGCTGAAGATGCAGTGGCTTAGAATTCCAAAAAGTTGAAAAAGTGCAACAAAATGCTGAAGTACGGGACATATTAAATGTAACCTTGAAAAGGATGACATGACAAAGAGATTCGAGACTGCAGAGCAGAGGACATGCACAGGGGTGTATTGAAGGAGGAGAGAATGCAGGTACACCAGATATCCGGTGTAAAATGCTCAATAGGTCAGTAAAAGAATTTTAAACCATATCTGAAAGCTATCAGAAAGCCAATGGGGAAAATGGTGCATCATGGACGTGTAATCGTGACTCCTTTTGCTCATATGTTGTACTGTTATGTTCTTTGGAGAGAAGGAATTGTGTACTCTTCAGTGCATAGTTTTTTGATGTTTTAATGGTGCTTGAACTGTTCAAGCACCGTTTAAACTTTTGGTGTGTTAACTCTCAAAGCATCGGTTAAAACCTCTGGAAGACTCCTGAAGAAGGTGCTACGGCACAGAAACACGGCTGTGTTGAGTCAAGTTGATGTAATAAACATTACTTTTTACTTACAATCATACGTCTTCTCCATTGTTTGGAAAGAGCCTATCTTCCCCACCCTTCCTCTGTTTCCCTTTACTTGGTTTCATGGGGATTAAGTGCACCTCCACACCTAGTGCAGTATCTTTTTGCATCATTTTACTGCCGTAGTTTATATTAATGTAGATCTTAGTAGCAGTCCGGAAAACAAAAAATTACAGTAGTTTAGCCTATTGAGAACCAAAGCGTGAAGAAAAGCTTTTAAGGACTGTATTGTCCAGGAAAGGTTTCAAGGATCTGATTTTCCTTAAGGCCACAAATGACTGTTGAATTAGCCTTGAATTAGCATCCAAACAAGTATAGTGCACTCCATTTAAGTGCATGTCGGGATAAGCACATGCTCGGTTTAACTGCATGCCGTACTTCGGTCCCGTTTTTGGTGCCATCAATTTCTATGAGGACAAACTTCGGTTTACCGCACCACTGATAAGTGCAAGATTCGCTTATATGCATGGTTTAAGACCGTGCCTCTGCAGGAAAGACTCCGCATAACCGCGCGCACGGAATATTGAAGCCGATTGGCACGTGACAAAGGGGTGGTAAATTTGAAATCTCGGTTAACTGCCACAGGCAGAAGAAGCGAAAAAATGTTGTTAGAGTGTACACTGGAGTCGTCGTCGTTTCGCAACTGTAAGACTTTAACACTGGCTGAACGAATAGAAGTTCTTTAAAAAATTAGAAAACAAAGTGAAGCATCTCTTGCTAAAGAATACGGTGTCAATCCCAGTCAAATTTCACATATCTTGAAGCAGAAAGACCAGCTTCTGGAAAACTGGAAAAACAATACAAATCCACAACGGAAACGAAAATGGGCGGGAAAGCTAAGGAGGTAGAAGATGCTCTTCTTCAGTGGTTTTCTGAAGTCAGGAGCAGACAGTTTCCTGTCAGTGGTCCACTGCTTATGGAGAAAGCTAATCAACTAGCTGAAAGTCTTGGACTAACTGAATTCAAAGCCACTGTTGGATGGTTGGAAAGATGGAAGGAGAGGAACAACATAAAATTCAAGAAACAGCATGGTGAAAAACAAGACGCTGATGACTTTGGTGCTGAAAATTGGGTTGTTTCAGTTCTTCCTACCATCTTGAACGAGTTTGCACCTTGTGACATTTTCAATGCTGATGAAAACGGACTCTACTGGCGAGCGATTCCTGATGGAACACTTGCATTCAAACAAGCCGAAACTACAGGAAGTAAAATGTCGAAGGACTGACTGACGATCCTCCTTTGCTGCAATATGGATGGGAGTGAGAAGTTGGAACCACTCGTCATTGGAAAGAGCAAACAGCCCTGTTGCTTCAAGAATGTTAAGCGACTTCCTGTGTCATACGAGGCTAATGCAAATTCATGGATGACTGGGGAAATTTGGAAGCAGTGGCTAAAGAAGTAAGACACTAGAATGCGGGCAAAAAAGCGTCAGATTTTGTTGCTTTGTGATAATTGTGCTGCACAGTGATGATGTCAGGCTGTCTAACATCAAGATGGTCTTCCTGCCACCAAACACTACCTCTCTGATCCAACCTATGGATCAGGGCATAATAGCCAATTTCAAACAACATTATCGGGCTCTTGTGCTACGTCGTCTGATGAGCGTTATGGATGACCAGACTGGCAAGGATAAATGTGCTGTTGAACTGGCTCATAATCTATCACTGTTGGTTGGATTCCCTACATATGCAGAAAGAAGCCCGAAATCATGTTACACAGGCAACCATTGTGAACTGCTACAAGCGGGCAAGCTTTGTTAGGGATGTGGAGAGGGACAAAACAGATGCAGCTGTTGCAAACGCGTCAGATGAACAGGCTATTGATATCCCAGCCAGTATTACTGAAGAGGAGTTTCATCACTACATAACTATTGATTATGATCTACAAACAACTGACGACAGCACTGATGTCCAGATATGCGCCTACACAAAGGCAACGGCTGATGATGAAACAGATGATGAAATGAGCAGCGAGGCACATGCGGGCAAAATTCAACAACCTCCTGTCACTTTTGCAAGAGCGCTGGAGAGTCTCAACACCGTGCGGGCCTATCTGGAGGCCACTGGATGTCAGTACTGACAGTTTTTACCATCTGGCAGACGTATTCTATGGAACTCACAGACACAGGAGTGTACAGAGGACTATGACTGATTACTTCAAGTAAGACTAACGTCAATTAACAGAGACTGTATACTGTACGTATAATAAACAGTACTGTACATATGTTTATCAGATGTCAAGCTTCTTTTTTGGGTCACAACGGTTAAGTGCATGCTCCAGTTAACTGGATGTATTTCTTTGGACCCAGACCCTTGTACTTAAGCGGATTGCACTGTATATACACTGAAATGTCTATAACTATCCAAAAGGAGAATGCCACATTTATAAAGAGAGGAATGTAAAGGGGAACCCTACAAGAACTCTCGGATAACTACTAATATTTTTGTCTTGTTAACTGTGTTTTCCTGAAGTAATGACTATATTTTTTTTTTTTGGGGGGGGGGGATCACCTAATAAAGATATATTTACTGAAAAATAATACTTCCATCCTTTTTGCCATTTTAATTTGCTCTAACCTAGGCCCTGAACTGAGTCTCCCCCTATCCACTAAAACCCTTAATTTCTGTGAGTGCCCTGCTCTGCTGTTTTTCCCCAAATGAAGCCAACAGAGACCTAAGAACTTTCTTTTGTGTGTCTCCTCTAGGGCTACACTCAAACCCCTCAGGGGAGGCCAGCTATATATAAAGTATCCTTTGTCCTGTTCTCCATTAAAGTTAATTATTTGAAAGATACTACTTATAAACCAGCCTAGCAAAGTTAACTGAAATATATATCTCCTCCCCTTTGCCATATAGAGTGTATGCAGCCCCTACATCTGTCTCTGGAAGGCCATTATATATGTCTATACACACCTCCATATACTTACACACACACACACACACATACCCACTGTCTTTCTCCCCTCATATACTAATCCACATGGTGCTGACTGTTATTTGACCCTTTCAGCAGTATTTAACTGATAAATGTGTTACTGGTTTGTGTATTGATATAGAGCAGGGATGTCAAGTACCTCTGTATATCTAAAGCAGTTTCTTATACACTGCACAATTAATATTAACAATTCCAGATTATCTGCTTAAGTGTGTGCTACTGAAGCATTAAACCAGTTTTAGCAATCTATAATCTGTAGAATAGCAAATGTTTTCTTGCCTTGGGCTCCATTTGACAGGACTCTGCAGCTTGACCTTTTCCAACTGAATAGATGAATTTGACTATTTTTCTTACCAACAAATGTGACCCTCCCCCACCTTAACTTTCCCACATACCAATATTTGTGATTTGCCTGATTTTAATTCTTTGATCCCACTGGCTCTGACTCCCTACCTATTCCCTGGTCAGCTACAGAAGACGGCAAATAAGGACCTGTATGGTCCATCCAGTCTGCCCAACATAGCATATACATAATTGTGATATAACATTTGCATTCTTGATTCTGTTCTGAGTGTCATTTTTGGGACACAACCATAGAAGTCTGCCCATTACTGGCCTTACTTCCCAACTACTGGACTTGTTTGTTGAAGCCCAATCCAGCCCATGCAGATCTGTCTTGCTATAATTGGGACACAGACTGTGGAAATAAGCCTGGCACTGGCCTTACTTCCCAACTGCTGGAGTTGTTGAAGCAAGGATTTTAGTTACAGTAGTTCTCCCTATTATCCTTACAAGTGCAGAACTTTCCTTGCAGAACTTTATCTTTCAATGAAGTCATTGAAAGACCACTGCTATTATCAATTAAATCAACCTCTCCTATAAGCTATAGGACTGCAAACATTTCCTTATAATTATTTTTAAATCAGGTCATAGTATCAAAATAGACTTCTCAGCAAATTTAGCAGAGTTAATTTATGTATCCTTTGTCTGGTGCTATGTGGTCCCCTGCCATTAAAGTTCTTAACTCACTGAAGGATAGAACTTACAGGCCAGCCTACCAAGGGTTAATTGAAATCTGTCTGAGCTACATCTTGATATAAAAAGTATATATGCAGAACTCACATCAAACCAAGTTCATAAAGCTATTTAATTATTAAAGTTAATTAATGGCATACATGTCTGTGTATATATACTTTTAATATGTAATGTTACAAGTTCTATTTTTGATCTGATTGTGATCTGAACATAAGAATAGCCATACTGGGTCAGACCAATGGCCATCTAGCCCAGTATCCTTCCAACAGTGGCCAAGTACCTGACAGAAACCTAGATAGTGGCAACATTCCATGCTACCAATCCCAGGGCAAGCAGTGGCTTCCCCATGTCTATCTTAATAGCAGACTATGGACTTTTCCTCCAGGAACTTGTCCAAACCTTTTTTAAACCCAGATACACTAACCACTGTAACCACATCCTCCAGCAACAAGTTACAGAGATTAACTATTTGTTAAGTGAAAAAATATTTCCTCCTATTTATTTTTAAAGTATTTCCATGTAACTTCATTGAGTATCTCTTAGTCTTTCACTTCTATCCATTCCACACCACCCAGGATTTTGTAGAACTCAGTCATATCTCCCCTTAGCCATCTCTTTTCCAAGGTGAAGAGCCCTAACCTCTTTAGCCTTTCTTAATAGGAGAGGAGTTCCATCCCCTTCATCATTCTGGTTGCTCTTCTTTGAACCTTTTCTAATTCCATTATATCTTTTTTGACCAGAACTGAATGCAATACTCAAGGTGAGGTCAAACCATGGAGCAATACAGAGACATTATAGTATTCTTGATCTTATCTACCTTCTCTTTCTTAATAATTCCTATCATCCTGTTTCCTTTTTTGTATGCCACCATACATTGAGCAGATTTCAGAGTATTGTGTACGACACCTAGATCTTTCTCTTGGGTGTTAATTCCCAAGGTGGACCCTAGCATTAGGTAACTATGATTCGGAGTATTCTTCCCAATGTGCATCACTTTGCATTTGTCCACATTAAATTTCATCTGCTATTTGGATGCCCAGTCTTCCAATTTCTTAAGGTCTCTCTGCAATTTTTCACCGTCTGCATGTGTTTTAACAACTTTGGATAGCTTTGTGTCATCTGCAAATTTAATCACCTTACTTGTCATATGCATGGGTAGTTTTGTATGTGTGCAGGATCTGGAGGGAAATATGGATTGAGAGTAACACAGATGGAGTCCACTAGAGTAGTGAAACTGCTATGTCAGACTTTATTTAAAGTGGCAGAATGAGCAAGGCATTAGGTTTTGAAAATAGTAGAAGTGCTACAAGATTTATGTCCCTCCACCCATTATGAAAATTGATTCAGGAAGAGATGGCCTGCAGCAACTCTTCTCTCCTCCTCTTCCTCCTCCTGTCACTCTGATCTGGCTGAGCTTTTAGTATTGAAAAGGGGAATGACAGGGAAGAGGGTAAGTCTGAGGAGGGGGAGAGAGTATCAGACTTGGAGGACAGAGCAGATGACTGAATAATTCTAGAACTATGAGACAGAGTGAGGAGCTGATCTTAGGGGCACAAATGTATGACTGAGTCTGGAGGGCAGAGGGTGTTAAGGGGATCTACCTGGAAAGGGAAGAGCAGAGGGAAGTGGAAGAGCAATTGAATTTGTTGGGAGAATGTGAGGAGGTAAGTTTGCAGGGAGGGAAAAGAGTGAGATGGTACACCTGGAAGTGATAAAGAAGGGATGATCTGGGAAGCAGGAATAAATGGTAGAGTCTGAGGATTGTCCTCTTACGTGCTTGTTTACCGCACTATACAAATGACTGTAGTAGTAGGGAAGGGACATGAACCTGGTGGAGGACAGAAAAGAGACGATCCATGGAAATGAATGAGTGATTGTGTTTGTGGTGGAAGAGGGTGGAAGGCTATGCTTGGAAGGAGACAAGAGTGAGCCTAGTCTGAGGGGGACAGAGAATGGGCGGATAACTTAAGGGGAGTGGATGAGTGATGGGTAAGATGAATGGTTGAGTCTAGAAGGGCATCAGCCTGAGGTGGAAGAGTTAAAAAAGAGAGGAAGTGAGCCTGGGTGAGGCATGAAAGAGAAGGCAAGCCAGAAGAGATGTGAGGGATGGAAAGAGGCAGGAAGACTAAGAGGCTGAAATGAGAAAGAGTAGAAAAGGCTGTGAGAGAGGGGAAGAAGGAAAAAGGAAAGGGAGAAGGATGAAAGTCGACAAAAGCAAAGAGTTGAGGGGACATGGAAAGGAGGTGACTCCCAAGCTGCATAGAATGGACCTATTCACTTGCGCCCAGATTCTATATATGGTGCCAAAATTTCAGCGTGGATCTAAGATGTGCATGCAACTACTTTGGTTAATGAGCCATTAACTATCAATTAATTGGCCTTAACAATCAATTATTGAAGATAATTTGCACTAATCTGGATTTGTGCGTGCATCTGATGGCACATTATTCTTTAGCACCTGGTGCCTAAATCCCATAGCACACAACTCAAAAGAGAGCATGGGCAGGTCAGGGGCATTCTGAATGTTTCTGTGCAATGTTATAGAACAGCACCATTTACATGCTGAAAATACCACAAGTCAGGTGCCAGCATTTACACCAGGTTTCAGCTAGCGTAAATACCAGCACTCATCTTTAGGTGTGGGGATCGGCGCTCATCTCAGAGTGCCCTTTATAGAATAGTGTTTAGTGCCAGTATTCTCTGGTGCTGATTTCTGAGCACCCTTCATAGAATTCCCCCTTCCCACTTACTACCCATGAAATCACATGCCTACCCAGCCAACCACCTAAATCCACTCACATATCCATGGCCATCATTGAAGTCACACACACACAAACATACATACATATACCGAGGCTATACAGCTGTGGGCACTCCCCCCCCCCCCCTTTCAACTACAAAGAGGCAGCAGATGCCTTAGTGGCTGTGCTTAAAGTTTAAGAAGCTGCATTACAGCTTGAAAGCTATTTCTGACTTGGTGAGTATATCAGTTGATAATTGTTTATTTATTTATTTATTTATTTATTTATTTATTTATTTATTGAATTTGATATGCCGTCCTTCTAGTATGAGATAATCAAAGAGATTAATTTAAAAAGTATATATGTGTAAGTTTTGAAATCTTTAAGAAGTACAATGAATATACTTGCATATTATTTATTTATTTATTGCACTTGTATCCCACCTTTTCCCACCTATTTGCAGGCTCAAAGTGGCTTGCAGAGTGTGGTTATGACATAATCATTTCATGATAACAGGTACAATTCTTATAGTTTGAATGTTAGTAAGAGAAGATAGGCATAGTCGTTTCATGATAACAAGTACAATTATTACTGTTTAAAGATTAGGTAAGGGAGGATAGACGGAAAGTGTTAGGTAAGTTAGAGGTGAGCTGCGGTAACTGTGTGGATTGTTGAAGTAGTTTTGTAGGCTATGTATTTTCCTCGTAGGCCTTTTGGAAGAGATGAGTCTTCAGAGATTTGCGGAGGTTAATTATTTCGTCAATAGCTTTCAGGTCTGTAGGTAGAGCATTCCACAGCTGCGTGGAATCATTTGAGTAATGATTTGTTTTTGTTACCATTCAGGGTTACACAAATTTTCAACAAAAAAATGGGGAAAAAAGTTTAGGAAGCACTGACCTAAAGTCTCCCTCCAGCCATCTAAATACCATTACCAACCCACATGGTCCTTGCTGTGAGTGTAATCGGCTTTTTTTCAATGTATTTAAGTGGTAAACGTGTTACTAGTTTCAACTTCTTCTTTTTTTTTTTAGTACATAGTGTAGCTTCTTATAAATCACAGCCTTTGGATTATCAATCTTTGATTCCCTGCTTAATCATGCTAGGAAGGTTCAAAACTCTGCTGCCCGTCTCATCTTCCGCCAGGGTCGCTTTACTCATACTACCCCTCTCCTCAAGACCCTTCACTGGCTCCCTATCCGTTTTCGCATCCTGTTCAAACTTCTTCTACTAACCTATAAATGTATTCACTCTGCTGCTCCCCAGTATCTCTCCACACTCGTCCTTCCCTACACCCCTTCCCGTGCACTCCGCTCCATGGATAAATCCTTCTTATCTGTTCCCTTCTCCACTACTGCCAACTCCAGACTTCGCGCCTTCTGTCTCGCTGCACCCTACGCCTGGAATAAACTTCCTGAGCCCCTACGTCTTGCCCCATCCTTGGCCACCTTTAAATCTAGACTGAAAGCCCACCTCTTTAACATTGCTTTTGACTCGTAACCACTTGTAACCACTCGCCTCCACCTACCCTCCTCTCTTCCTTCCCGTTCACATTAATTGATTTGATTTGCTTACTTTATTTATTTTTGTCTATTAGATTGTAAGCTCTTTGAGCAGGGACTGTCTTTCTTCTATGTTTGTGCAGCGCTGCGTATACCTTGTAGCGCTATAGAAATGCTAAATAGTAGTAGTAGTAGTAGTAGTAGTAATATGTACTGCTCCTGGCCATTTAAAAATTTCTCTCTCAGTTCGATCCCATGTGCTTTTACATTATAGGATAGATATACATTATAGAATAGATATACGCCAAGCCCCCTCCCTACCCATCTTCAAATCCTTGCTCAAAGTCCACCTCTTCAATGTTGCTTTCGGCACCTAACCTTTATACCTTTCAGGAAATCTAGACTGCCCCTATTTGACTGACTGTACATTTGTCCTTTAGATTGTAAGCTCCTTTGAGCAGGGACTGTCCTTCTATGTTAAATTGTACAGTGCTGCGTAACCCTAGTAGCGCTTTAGAAATGTCAAGTAGTAGTAGTAGTAGTATATACTCTGTTTTCCCTTCCCATCTCTGTATCATACTTACTCTCTGTTCCTGCTGTTGATGTCCAGCTACTTCTTTCTGATCTTGAGCAATCACTGCAGCTCTCACCTGGTTATGTTTCGATGTTGCTGCTGTCCCTTTTGCTGTCACCTCTTGGCTATGGAGGGTCTCTCTGCACTGCCACCTACCAGTTTGATTGCTGGGTCATGTTTCCCTTGCTGTTTGATCCTGTGGATCTATGGCTTGTCTCCTGTGTCTCTCTAATCCCTCCTATTCTTGCATCTCTCTGTGGTCCCTCGCAGCCCCCCTTCTCCTCTTTGCTGCCCCCCCCCTCCCCCCCAAGTGATGATGATACTGAAATGAAACTGCAGGGAAATACATCTGCTGCTTTGTAAAGCAAACTTTTCTCCTTGCTCCTCCCATTCTGAACCAGGTTGACACAATCTCCTTCAGGTCTTATTGTTAGTATTAGTGCTCTTCTTGTCCCTTTGAGCAATGCCTAGGTGACCAATACACTCTTTATATTGGTGTTTCATTATCAAACAATCCTTTCAGATTTTTCAGGTTGTTTTTTACATCACCTCAAGCCCATCTGGATCCCTTGATATGCTCTAGTTACATTTGGACCATAATCACTGTACTGGTTCAAGTAAGTGAGATGGATGACCTCAGAAAGCTGAGCATGGTTATCTATTTATTGTGAAATAACACTACTCCTTCACAACTGCTGCCTGCAGTACACGGCTCTTCACTGTTGCTTCAACAGCCTGCTTTATGCCAAATTGGTGCCACCCACATCTCTCCTGCCCTGTTTCTATATATCTGAGACCCCCTACTGTTGCTATTTCCTAGGATTGGTCTCCTTTTGCCCTGCCTATTGTTTAGTTCCACCTCACCCTTCCCAGACCCTCCCCCAGTCTCTACCTGGAAGGCAGTCCATTTTACACGACCCATGCTCTAGGGTCGCAGCCTTCTGTTTCTGTCCAGTGAAATGAAAAGGGTGTGGGGGTCGGTAGCTTGTACAGCTTGGGCCTCGTTTCTCCCCCCATAATACACACATACATCTTTCACAAAGATGTTCTTTTTTTCAGTTTAGCGCATCTGGTTGTCAAGGTTGACCGGAAATGTTTCAGTACAAAGCAAACTCCAGTTTAGTGCCATAAAACTGCGCCCTGTGACTGAAGCATATATGCAGCTGCCCAGCCCAGAAAAAAAAAAAAAAAAGAAACGCCCCTGCCTGCAAGCTGCAATAATATCAGGAGAGGGAGAGGAAGAAAGCGAGAGACTGCCGGGAGCTTTCCCACCCCGGGCAGAGGGAAGGCATCGGCGGCAGGGATGGAAACATAATTCAATTGCAGCAAGGCGTCGCGGATGGCTGCGTTTTGCAAAGGTGGGCTCGGCACGCGCGGCGTTTGACAGCCAAAGGCCGCTGCAGCGGATGAATGGAGGGCGCGCGGGCAGCCGCTGCCCGAGCTGCAAGAGACTGTGTGGCTGCGACAGGGGAGGACTACAGCCGCCGGCAGCCTCAGCGCGCATGCGCGCTTCCAGCCACTGACTCTATATGCTACCAGCCAAGGTACCCAGGAAAAAAAATCAGCATTTTATAGAAAGAAGAAGCTACTGGGGGAAAAAAATACTCAGGATATCCAGTGCCAACAGGTAGGAGGATATACTCTTAGATAAGTTTTGGCTTTGGGTAGCGGGGAACAAAGGGGGAGATGCAATGCTTAGTTAAGGGAGGTTCATTTTACATATTCATAGCAAAGGTTTTTAATAATAAACTGCATAATGGAAGTGTGTACACAGGCAATGCATCTTCAAGCAGGCTTTGCACATTCTGAGATGCATATCTGGAAAACATTTGCAAGACAGGGGGAAAGGGACTGCATTCCACCAAAACAACAATAAGGTATATACACCTTGTACAAAGCTAACTAAGCTGTGCACATACATTGAACATGCAAATATATACATATAGATACATACGTATGTATTCACGTTTTTAAAATGTGGTACCAACCTGTATGCACTAAATAATCATATGCAATTAGACTTAAACAGATTATTTCACGGTTAAGTCTAATATTACCATTGACTGCAAAGAATCATTCATATGAATAATGGGGCTTTAAACCTTAATGTGTCTGTCATTGCTGTCCAGCCAGAACAGAATAGATTTCTGTGCCAAATATACATCGGATTGCAGCACACAGAGAAAACTGTGTAAATCGCTATGGCTTAATTACAAAAAAAAAGAGAGAGAGAGAGAGAGAAAGAGAAGGACCAGTTTATTGTATGTTTATTTAAACAAAAGCAGCTATTGCTTTCAAACTGGTATGGATTATTCCTCTGGGTGTGTTTTTTCTCCGGTATTAATCAAGGCGAATAACAATGTTGGGTTCTCTGAGAAATCTGAGAACACTAAACTGGCATATACCTTCTGTTTTCCAAGCCTAAATTACAAAATCATATTTAAAAAGTAATAATGAATTTCTTTTTCTGTGCAATGCGTATGAAAGAACAGTGTTTGATTAATGTGCTTTGGTGACTTGGTTTAGAAAACATAAATTCTGCAGGATTTCTTTGGGTGTGCTCCATAACAACACAGCAGCTGCCTTTGGAAAAAAAAATCTGACACATTCAGCAGACCTAAATAAATATATATTAATGCCCATTTCTTCAAGGTTTCCAGTTGAGTTTGATGTTCATTATGTTATTAGTGGGGGTTCTGCAGATATGCTGTGCATTGTGGAGGATCCTACAATCTGTTGGAGAAAAACAGTTTTGCATAATATGTGACAGAGATACAATATTTGCTCATTTGGGAAACAGTGGCAGAATGGAAACAATCCTTTGAAATTGCTAAAAAATGTCTTATTTCTGTGAAAATTGTACAAGTGCTTGAAAACAGTGTATGAATAGTATAGTACTTACATTTACAACTCCATTGTCTCCATAGATTAACAATTTGATGTTAGCACTTTCTCAGATAATTACTTGCTACCTTCAAAACTGATAGCCTAATATTTTTTCCAGATATTTTTGACATCATGGCACCCCAGAAAGAAGGAAAAACAGGATGTGTGACTAGACACCAGATCATTTCTTTGGGGGATTACACCTGCAGTAAAATGTATGGATCTATCTTTTCCTTGTCCTTATATATAGATCATGAGACTTGACTGAAACAATATCCATATCATCCATCCATCTATGGCGAACTACAGCCATGCAGCTGACAACATTTTACAAAATCTCTCCCCTCTAACAGCGTTCCTCAAACTGACTTCACTGGGTTTCATTATAGGAGTCAGTGTGGTGGGTAACCTTTTGATCTCCATCTTGCTCATCAAAGATAAGACCTTGCACAGAGCTCCATACTACTTACTGCTGGATCTTTGCTGCTCAGATATCCTCAGATCTGCAATTTGTTTCCCATTTGTATTTACATCCGTCAAGAATGGTTCCACCTGGACGTATGGGACTCTGACCTGCAAAGTGATTGCATTTCTGGGGGTTTTATCTTGTTTCCTCCACACTGCTTTTATGCTGTTCTGCATAAGCGTCACCAGATACCTAGCCATAGCCCACCACCGGTTTTATACAAAAAGGCTGACATTTTGGACTTGCTTGGCAGTGGTGTGTATGGTATGGACCCTTTCTGTTGCCATGGCTTTTCCCCCAGTATTAGATGTGGGTACTTACTCTTTCATCAGGGAGGAAGACCAGTGTACCTTTCAGCATCGTTCCTTCAGGGCAAATGATTCCTTGGGATTTATGCTACTTCTTGCCCTTATCCTCCTAGCCACACAGCTTGTCTACCTCAAGCTGATTTTCTTTGTTCACGACCGCAGGAAAATGAAGCCAGTGCAGTTTGTTGCAGCAGTGAGTCAGAATTGGACTTTTCATGGGCCTGGAGCTAGTGGTCAAGCTGCTGCTAACTGGCTAGCTGGATTTGGAAGGGGCCCCACACCCCCCACCCTGCTGGGTATCAGGCAAAATGCAAACACCACGGGCAGGAGGAGGCTATTAGTCTTAGATGAGTTCAAAATGGAAAAAAGAATAAGTAGAATGTTCTATATTATGACTTTCCTCTTTCTGACCTTGTGGGGTCCTTATTTGGTAGCCTGTTATTGGAGAGTTTTTGCAAGAGGGCCTGTGGTACCAGGAGGATTTCTAACAGCTGCTGTCTGGATGAGTTTTGCCCAAGCTGGAATCAATCCTTTTATCTGCATTTTCTCCAACAGGGAGCTGAGGCGCTGCTTCAGTACAACCCTTCTCTACTGCAGAAAATCCAGGTTGCCAAGGGAACCTTACTGTGTTATATGAGGGAGCATCTGTAAATCTTTAGCCTTGCGAAACACTACCCTTCTCTGCTAAGCAATTGTGGCCTCCAGCCATGTCTTGAGAAGAGAATTGAGAATGGAATGTCAGCACTTGTATGGATTTGGGCAAAATTGTGCAGTCTTTCCAATAGCTCACCTGTAATCCTAATTTAAACCTAAAAGTGAGCTCGCTGATCAACAGTGAAGGTTTGTAATTAAAGAAAAAGGACTGATCCTACTGCTTTTGAATTCCTTTCTGTGGTTAAAAGCTGTGTGATGAGAGTAGCGGGTGCTAGGTGTCTGTGCTAAGTGCTGTGTATATCACTACATGCAATTAAGACCATCAGAAAAGTTAGCATTGGACAACTTAACAAACTGATATGAGGTATGTTGATAAAACTAATTTTAGAAGTGTGAAGACTTTTCAAACATTTCATACCAATTTATTTGTTTTGGAAAGACTGAAAATTGGAAACTTCAAGTACTGTAACTGATTAAGGATGTGCCATGCATTACCGGATTATCATGCATACAATTGTTTGCCTTCTGAGTACGTTTTGGGGAGCATTCCAAAGCAGTATTTTTGTTCAAATTAGATTTAAATTTCTTTTCAAGTATTCTTTCCATATAACATTTTCCTTAACAGTGAAAATACTAGCATTTAAACTGTATTCTGTGTTTTTTGCTGATTTGGTATAATGTTCATTTGACTCATATTTAAATAATTTAAGAACGCAAACAAAAGAACTAGATTTCAGCGTACTAGGCAACGTGTAGTATCCCATTTGCAGTATTACAGGATTTACATATTGAAATTGTGCTGATGCAGAATAAAGACTGAACATGTTGCCTTAAAGGGTCATCTAGCATCTTCCATTTTGTTTAAGCCTTGAATCAAATAAGCAAGGGAAATCGAATCAGTAACTCTAGTCAAGTGTTTGGGAGTGCATGAAAGAATACTTCCCACCCCTGCCCCATTTTTGCATTGTCACCTCCCCCCCCCCCCCCCCCCCCCCCCCCCCGCCAACCTTTAGTCCCAGATTCCTAAAATCAGTCCACACCACATTGGGATGGTATGAATTTTTTCTAGGTGTGCAGTCAGTTCTCTTTTATTCTAAGAAACAGGCAGTAGATGTAAGTTTCTATTTTAAGACAGCTGTCATGGGGAGACCGGAGCCTTAGTACGATATCTTGCACAATTTCTGAAGCATTTATTCTACTGAAGGCACAGTCTTGTTTATATTTTCTGCACATTTGGTGTATTGGTTGTTTTAAAATTAAGTTTAACTTGTGAAAACATATACTATGATTTATAGTACTTTAGAAATACATTAAGAGTCTGTGAGTCTTTCATTCTTTAAGATGCAGATGTGTGTGAATTTCAATATAAAGTTGCATTTGCCAAAATTTACCTGTGTAGCCTGTTAATTTTCTTGGAATAAAATTTTGCATTTTTCCAGTTATGCAAATAACCCTTTTGGATTTTGTCTAATGAGCTGCCACAGCATGCAGTATTTTGAATGTGGATGTATCATGAATTATTATTTGCTGTGTCTGGATTTCCAACCTATAGATACATGAATGATGGAGACCACAGGGATGATAAATGATATGATGTAGACTAGCACTCTTGAGGAGTTTATCATAATTAGCTTTCTAACCATTCAAATGTGGCAGGAACTGAAAGGTGTGGTTGACCAGACAGCAGGTATATAAGGGCCCTGTTTATTAAGCCACGCTAGAGGCGCGTTAGCGTTTTTTAGTGCTTGCTAAGCAGTAGCGTGCACTAACCGTGTAGATGCCCATAATATTCCTATAGGCATCTACACGGTTAATTTTTAGCAAGCACTAAAAACGCTAGCACACCTTAGTAAACAGGACCCTAAGTTTCCAGTTTGCTTAATTGATGCATAGGACTCTTCTGTTTTCATGAGGTTGCTGTTTTACTTAATTTTTAGGAAAACTACTAAAAACCCTCATTAAATATCAAGTTATTTTAGCTTTCATGTTACTTATGTGAACACTAAGTTATATGAAATTTGTGAAGACCAATTCCAGACATATTTGCGCTCTACTAAGTTTAAGGAGCAGAGGAACTGACTGAAGTAAGGCCCCCATTATCTCCCATCTCCAAATTCTTTTGTTCTTTTCTTGCTAATGACTTAACAGGATTATTGGAGATACAAGAATTCACACTGTTTAGCATATTAATCTAGTACAGTATACAAGATAACTAGACTTCTTATGTGTAAACAACATTGTTTGTTGAAGATGTTCATAAGAGCCCAGAGGAAGAATAAAGGCCTCAGTTTTGTAAAATTCATCATGGAAATACCTACCAAGATAAAAATCTTTCTGCTGAGAGTAAAATATTAACTGTACCGATTTCAGATAATAGAGGCTGACATATTTGTAAGCCCAACTCTGACTCTCAGTCATGTGATAAATTATCTTCCTTAAGTGTCAGCCCTTTCCCTTGTGTCTCTTCACTCTTCCTTGATGAGATAAAATGCCTCTGGAAGGAGGGTGGTGAGACACTGCTGAGTGTGCCCCACATACCAGAACAGATTAAGGGTTATGAACTCAAAAACAATTGCCCACTCTTTAGGAGAAAAAGGGGTCTTATCTCTCTCTCTCTCTCTCTCTCTTCCACCCTTTCTAGACCACAAACACATAAATGAGAGCAGAGCTGAAATGATGAACTCTTGAAATTTCGGCTTATCAAACTTGCTCCCACACACTCAAAGTAGATATTTTAAAAGGAAAATACCTCTTGGCAGTGCATTACACTCTACAGTTTCTTGGAACATAGCAAAACATAACAGTCAGTAGATATTCTTCATCAGCTTATGTTGTCAAAGTTGTCTGCTTCCCAGAGCCAGTCAAACCTCTCCATTTGTCCTCTCACCACCATCTCTTCAAGCTGATAATTTCCATCTATCTTGTACCCTTTGATTGAAAGAAACAGGTCACAAATGTTATTTATTTGAAATTTTATGCTGCCTTTCTGAAACAGCTCACAAACTTCAACAGTAACTATTTAGCAATGGGTGCATTTTGCAGATATATAAACAGAGAAATCTAGAAAATAACTAGTCTGCCCATCTATACCATCCGCTATATATTCTTCTCCCCTTTAGAGATTCGATACCATTCACTATCTTTTCCTCTCCCTTAGAGATCCTATATGTTTGTCCCATGCTTTCATAAATTCTGAAACAGTCTTGGTCTCCACCACCTCCACCGGGAGACCATTCCACACATCCACCATCTTTCCCATAAAGAAGTATTTCCTTGGATTACTTCTGAATCTTTCCTCTTCCACCTTAAGGACATAAGACTATAAGAGTAGCCATATCATATCTTCCCCTCCAACCTTTCTTCCAAAGTATGCATATCAAGATCTTTAAGTCTGTCCCCATATGCTTTATGATGAAGACCACTGACCATATTAGTAGCCACCCTGTGGACTGATTCCATCCTGTTTATATCCTTTTCAAAGTATGGCCTCCAGAACTACATAAGTATCGCCATACTGGCACAGACTGAAGTTCCATCAACTCCAGCATCCTGTTTCCAACGGTGGCCAAACAGGTCACAAATACCTGGCAAGATCCGAAAACAGTACAATACATTTTATGCTGCTTATGCTTATACATCAAGGACACCAACCATTTCTTAAAAATTCTAAGCGATACACATATTCCACATTCTCGGTGTATAATGGCCACTTTTGATATCAAATCCCTGTACACAATGATCCCACAAGAAGAGCTAATTGAGGTAATATTCACACGATTGGAGGAGAGACAAAGTCCACACGAAGTTCCCACAAAATTTTTGATGTCATTATTGAAGGTAGCGTTGTGCAAGAATTTTTTTAAATTCAGGAATAGCTTATACCTTCAAATTTCTGGTGTCGCGATGGGAGCCACTTTCGCTCCAACATTGGCGAACTTATATATGGCCGCATTTGAGAATAGATGGCTATATACTTCCCCACACAGACATAACATCATAATATGGCGTAGATACATTGATGACATCTTTGTTTTATGGAAGGGCACTTCTAGTGAACTAATGGATTTTCAGGTATGGTTGAATAAGTGCCACCCACGGATTCAATTTACTGCATCTTTCTCTGAGACGAATATCCATTTTTTGGATACAGAAATCATTTTAAGAGCAGGCTGCTTTCAAACGAAAGTACATATCAAACCAACTGATAGAAACACGATGTTGGAGTATGGCAGTTGTCACCCTAAAAATCTTAAACACAGTTTGCCGTTTTCGCAATTTTTACGTTTCAAACGAATTTGCACTGATGAACACGATTTTCGCCAACAGGCTAACACATTGGGTTCCAAATTACTGCAGCGCAATTACCCCAAAGCGGTTCTAAAAAATGCTTATACAAGAGCCAAATACCTAAATCGGGACTTACTTTTACAAGAAAAGACATTGGATGCACAAGAAGATCCAGCCATGACTTTCATTATGAGATATATGCAAGGTGGTGAAACAGCTGCTCACATTATAAGACAACATTGGGACATTATGCGAGCTCACCCTGTTTTTGAAGATCACCGCCTCAGGATGGCCTTCTCTCGGGCACGTAATCTTAAGGAAATTCTAAGCCCTGCAGATTTGTCAGTTTGCACCACCATAGGTTCTAATATGGAGGGTGGACACAAGAAATGCAATAGAAATGGATGCAAAACTTGCCCACTGACCATAGAGACCACTGATTTTTATCATAATGGCCGGACTATTTCTCTTAAACATCAAACAAACTGCCGGACCCCACATGTTATCTACTATGTTATATGCCCTTGCAACAAGGTATATATTGGGAAAACAAACAGATCTCTTAATGAAAGAATGATAGAACACAGATCAAGAATCTCAGCCCGCAACATTGGAGCCCCCCTTGTTCATCATTGCATCACACAACAACATTCTTGTGAATCTTTGAAATGTATGGCGATTGATCATGTCACCCTAAGTTCCCGCGGGGGTAATATCAACAGACTATTATTACAAAAAGAAACACAATGGATTTTTAATCTGAACACACTGGAACCACAAGGTTTGAATGCTCATCTCCATTGGAATTGTTTCTTTTAATTATATTCGCCACAATAATGAGCGGTTCAAGATGCAGTATCAAGAGATGGTGTTCCAAAAGGAACAGTATGGGGTTTGATTATCTTTTTGTCGAAATTAGAACTATAAGGTTTAAATGTTTATTTTTTATTAGACCTGTCTCTTTAAATTCCTTCCGCTACACGGATCAGCTGTTTGAGACGTAGCGTCGATAGGTGGAGCTTATGACAGATATAATATGAACGCCAACGCCATTTTTAGTTTGGCAATTCAGATAGAAGACACTGTTGCTGTAAGTCCATACGCCTGTATTTTCTAGCAAATAAGTTATGTTAAGTCGGATGTTTTTTAACTAAATATGTTTTCTCCGTTTTATAGAGGTTTTTGCCCTTGACAAAGCTTGAGACCGCGAAACAGGGTCCTGTCGGGCTTACCACAACAACGGAGTTGCCTATAAGGGCTCCACAAATTTGGGATTCAAACTGTTGAACTTTCACTACCGAAGACAACACATAAAGTCTGGAGCCCTTAAGTTAAGTCGAATTGGTGCATTATTTGCTTTTTATGTGTGCAATAATGTTAAGTTTTTGAGACAGCAGTACGTTTCAATTAAAAGTCTAAATATAACACGAAACTACTGGCTGGCTGGAGGTAGTCTATGATTACAATTGCAGACGTGTGAGGCATATGATACGCTGATATACACAGTCGCCAAAAATGCTATGAGATAACCTCTACAGCCTATAAGATATATATTGCCACATACAAGTTTTGTCCTACTATTGTTGTGTATTCATACAGAGCCCCCTTGGGAACAAAACATAGCCATTGATTTTGTATATGCTAGAAATAAGCAGTGAATTTTCCCCAAGTCCATTTTAATAATGGTCTGTGGACTTTTCCTTTAGGAAGCCATCCAAACCTGTTTTAAACCCCACAAAGCTAACCGCTTTTACTACATTCTCTGACAACGAATTCCAGAGTTTAATTACATGTTGCGTGAAGGAATATTTTTTCTGATTCATTTTAAATTTACTGCTTTCTAGCTTCATTGAGTGCCCCCTAGTCCTAGTATTTTTGGAAAGAGTAAACAAGTGATTCACGTCTACCCGTTCCACTCCACTCATTATTTTATAGACCTCTATCATATCTCCCCTCAGCCACCTTTTCTCCAAGCTGAAGAGCTCTAGCTGCTTCAGCCTTTCCTCATAGGGTAGTAATTCCATTCATTTTATCATTTTCGTCACCCTTCTCTGTACCTTTTCTAATTCCACTATATCTTTTTTGAGATACGGTGACCAGAATTGAACACAATATTCAAGGTGCAGTCGCACCATGGAGCAATATAAAGGCATTATAACATCTTCATTTTTGTTTTCCATTCCTTTCCTAATAATACCTAACATTCTATTGCTTTCTTAGCCGCCGCCACACACTGAGCAGAGGGTTTGAATGTATCATCAATGATGATGCCTAGATCCCTTTCCAGGTCGGTGACTCCTAATGTGGAACCTTGCATTACATAACTATAATTCGGGTTCCTCTTTCCCACTTGCATCACTTTGCACTTGCTCACATTAAATGTCATCTGCTATTTAGATTCCCAGTTTTGTAAGGTCCTCTTGTAATTTATCACAATGCTTGTGAATTAACAACTTTGAATAACTTTGTTTTGTCAGCAAATTTAATTACCTCACTAGTTACTCCTATCTCTAGATCATTTATAAATATGTTAAAAAGCAGAGGTCCCAGCACAGACCCCTGGGGAATCCCACTATCTACTGTTCTTCATTGAGAATACTGACCATTTAACCCTACTCTCTGTTTTCTATCTTTTAACCAGTTTTTAATCCACAATAAGACACTACCTCCTATCCCATGACTTCCCAATTTCCTTTGGAGTCTTTCATAAGGTATTTTGTCAAACGCCTTTTGAAAATCCAGATACACAATATCAACCGGCTCACCTTTATCCACATGTTTGTTCACCCCTTCAAAGAAATGTAATAGGATGGTGAGGCAAGATTTTCCTTCACTAAATCTATGTTGGCTTTGTCTCATTAATCCATGCTTTTGAATATTCTCAGTAATTTTGTTCTTTATAATAGTCTCTACCATTTTGCCCAGCACTGACATCAGGCTCAGCAGTCTATAATTTCCTGGATCACCTCTGGAACCTTTTTTAAAAATCGGCATTGCATTGGCCACCCTTCAGTCTTCAGGAACCATGCTTGATTTTAAAGATAAATTATATATTACTAACAATAGTTCCGCAAGTTCATTTTTCAATTCTATCAGTGCTTCAGGATGAATACCATCTGTTCCAGGAGGTTTGCTACTCTTTAATTTGTCAAATTGTGCCATCACAACCTCCAAGTTTATAGAGATTTCATTCAGTTTATCTGACTCGTCAGCTTTGAATATCATTTCTGGCACTGGTATCTATCCCAAATCTTCTTCAGTGAAGACTGAAGCAAAGAATTCATTTAATTTCTCCACTATGGCTTTGTCATAAGTGCATAAGTAATGCCACACTGGGAAAAGACCAAGGGTCTATCGAGCCCAGCATCCTGTCCACAACAGCAGCCAATCCAGGCCAAGGGCACCTGGCGAGCTTCCCAAACGTACAAACATTCTATACATGTTATTCCTGGAATTGTGGATTTTTCCCAAGTCCATTTAGTAGTGGTTTATGGACTTGTTCTTTAGGAAACCGTCTAACCCCTTTTAAAACTCTGCTAAGCTAACCGCCTTTACCACGTTCTCCGGCAACGAATTCCAGAGTTTAATTATGCGTTAGGTGAAGAAACTTTTTCTCCAATTTGTTTTAAATGTACTACACTGTAGTTTCATCGCATGCCCCCTAGTCCTAGTATTTTTTGAAAGTGTGAACAGACGCTTCACATCCACCTGTTCCACTCCACTCATTATTTTATATACCTCTATCATGTCTCCCCTCAGCCGTCTCTTCTCCAAGCTGAAAAGCCCTAGCCTCCTTAGTCTTTCTTCATAGGGAAGTTGTCCCATCCCCGCTATCATTTTAGTCTCCCTTCGCTGCACCTTTTCCAATTCTACTACATCTTTCTTGAGATGCGGCGACCAGAATTGAACACAATACTCAAGGTGCGGTCGCACCATGGAGCGATACAACGGCATTATAACATCCTCACACCTGTTTTCCATACCTTTCCTAATAATACCCAACATTCTATTCACTTTCCTAGCTGCAGCAGCACACTGAGCAGAAGGTTTCAGTGTATTATCGACAACGATACCCAGATCCCTTTCTTGGTCCGTAACTCCTAACGTGGAACCTTGCATGACGTAGCTATAATTCGGGTTCTTTTTTCCCCACATACATCACCTTGCACTTGCTCACATTAAACATCATCTGCCATTTAGCCGCCCAGTCTCCCAGTCTCGTAAGGTCCTTCTATAATTTTTCACAATCCTGTCGCGAGTAACTTTGTGTCATCAGCAAATTTAATTACCTCGCTAGTTACTCCCATCTCTAAGTCATTTATAAATATATTAAAAAGCAGCAGTCCTAGCACAGACCCCTGAGGAACCCCACTAACTACCCTTCTCCATTGTGAATACTGCCCATTTAACCCCACTCTCTGTTTCCTATCCTTCAACCAGTTTTTAATCCACAATAGGACATTTCCTCCTATCCCATGACCCTCCAATTTCCTCTGTAGCCTTTCATGAGGTACCCTGTCAAACACCTTTTGAAAATCCAGATACAAGATATCAACCGGCTCCCCTTTGTCCACATGTTTGTTTACTCCTTCAAAGAATTGAAGTAAATTGGTCAGGCAAGATTTCCCCACACAAAAGCCATGCTGACTTGGTCTCAGTAATCCATGTCCTCGGATGTGCTCTGTAATTTTGTTTTTGATAATAGCCTCTACCATTTTCCCCGGCACCGACGTCAGACTCACCGGTCTATAATTGCCCGGATCTCCCCTGGAACCTTTTTTAAAAATGGGCGTTACATTGGCCACCCTCCAATCTTCCGGTACCACGCTCGGTTTTAAGGATAAATTGCATATCACTAACAGTAGCTCCGCAAGCTCATTTTTTAGTTCTATCAGTACTCTAGGATGAATACGATCCGGTCCAGGAGATTTGCTACTCTTCAGTTTGCTGAACTGCCCCATTACGTCCTCCAGGTTTACCGTGAAGTCAGTAAGTTTCTCCAACTCATCTGCTTGAAATACCATTCCCTGATTTGCCCTTTTTTACCCCTCACTCATCTAGCGGTCCATCCAATTCTTTTGCCGGCTTCTTGCTTTTAATATACCTAAATAAATTTTACTCTATGTTTTTGTCTCCAACGCAATCTTTTTTTTTAAAGTCTCTCTTTGCCTTCCTGATCAGCGCTTTGCATTTAACTTGCCATTCCTTATGCTGTTTCTTATTATTTTTAGTCAGTTCCTTCTTCCATTTTCTGAAGGATTTTCTTTTTAATAACTTCCTTCACCTTACTTTTTAACCATGCTGGCTGTCATTTGATCTTCCTTCTTCCTTTTGTAATACACAGAATATATTTGGCCTGGGCTTCCAGGATGGTATTTTTGAACAGCATCAAAGCCTGATGTAAATTTTTGACCTTCATAGCTGCTTCTCTAAGTTTGTTTGTTTTTTCACCGTTCTCATTTTATCATAGTCTTCTTTTTGAAAGTTATACGCTAATATATTGTATTTCCTACATGTACTTACTTCAAACCGATATCAAATCTGATCATATTATGATCACTGTTATCAAGCGGCCCCAGCATCATTACCTCCTGCACCAGATCATGCGCTCTACTAAGGTCTAGGTCTAGAATTTTTCCTTCTCTTCTTGGATCCTGTACCAGCTGCTCCATATAGCAGTCCTTGATTTCCTCAAGGAATGTTACCTCCCTAGCATGCCCTTATGTTACATTTACCCAGTCAATATCGGGGTAATTGAAATCACCCATTATTATTGTGTTGCCCAGTTTGTTAGCCTCCCTAATTTCTGATAACATTTCTACATCTGTCTTTTCATCCTAGTCAGGTGGACGGTAGTACACTCCAATCGCTATCCTTTTCCCCTTTACACATGGAATTTCAATCCATACGGATTCCAAGATGTGTACATAGTACTCTTAATGGGGTCCCATAAGAGGCTTATATGGAGTCCTTATCACATCTTTTCTGGCTGGCCATTCTTCTCCCTATGTACCCAAGCATCCTTGGCCTTTTATATAATTTGGCCACCTTACGTTCATCTGATATGATCACCCCCAAGTTCTACTCTTCTTTCATGCATAGAAGTACTTCACCCCCTATATTGTATGGCTCCTTCTGGCTTTTGCAGGTCAGATGCATGGCCCTGCATTTTTTTTTTTGCATGAAATCTTAGCTGTCAAATTCTAGATCATGCTTCAAGCTTTGCTAGATCCCTTTTCGTGCTATCTACACCATCAGGAATGTCTGTCCTATTGCAGATTTTGGTATCATCCACAATATTGCTCCCAACAATGTTAAAAACATCCAGGTCAGAGACCCTTTACAGAGGTAACAGCGCACACCAATGTCCATGTTAACTGCTTGACAAACCTGAGTAAAAGGGCTCCACAGTGAGGTTAAATCCAGGAAAATCTGGGGCCAGTTGGTACCCTAAAAAATACCATCCTTTGGAAACCGACATGTTAGTGCAGGAACTGTCAGTAAGTTGGAAACAGGATACTACTACTACTACTACTTAACATTTGTAGAGCGCTACTAGGGTTACGCAGCACTGTACAAATTAACAAAGAAGGACGGTCCCTGCTCAAAGGAGCTTACAATCTAAAGGACGAAATGTCAAGTTGGGGTTACTGAGTTACTGAGCTTGATGGACCTTTGGTCTGTCCCAGTATGGCAACGCTTATGTTCTTATGTTCTTATAGTACACCACTGGTAACATCCCTTTCCTTTGAGTGAACTCCATTTACCACTACCCTTTATTGCCTTCCACTCAACCAGTTTCTAACCCATTAAGCCAGTTTACGGTCCATACTGAGGACACTATTTATTTATATGTTGCCTATGTGGAAACTTGTCAAAGGCTTTGCTAAAATCTAAGTCAAAAAAATCCGCACAGAAAACATTTCTGCCTAAGCGTATTCTATAAGCAGCACCTAGATTTAGGTGCAGTATATAGAATGTGCTTAGTTGATATCCCAGCGCCTAAAACTATGCACATCCATTTACGCCAACAAAAACATTGCATAAATCCCGACGTGTAGATTTAGGTACACTGAGTCGTAGTCTATAACTATGCACATAAATTTCGGAATGCCAACAAAACACCCATTTCCCCACCTATAACCATGCCCCTTTTTGCCTGCACGTGTTAGAAATTAGGTGCACTGCATTACAGAATACACTTAGCGAGTTGTGCATGTAAATTCTTATTTTTGCCAATTAGTGCTCATTATTGCTTGTTAAGTGCTGTTATCAAAACGCTAGGCATTCTGTATAGAATCCGGGGGAGAGAAGTCTTGTTTGTTTTTTATTGTTGGAGGTGAGCCCACCCTGTCCTCTGTAGCTACATGTTAAGACTGTTCGCAGCTAACGCAGAAAGACTTAACACCTCCTTGTGAGGAGACAAAAAATGAACCTATGCCAACTGCAAAGTGACAGCAAGTACACAGTAAGTATTGTGTGTTAGTTGCAGTGTTCAGTCCATGCCCATTTTCTACCCATAACTCACCCTTTAACACAGCATGCAGTTAACATGTGAACTAACATGTGCTGTCATGCCACAGTGGTAACAGTGCACACTAATGTGCATGTTAATTGCTTGACAAACTTTAGTAAAAGGGCCCCACAGTGAGGTTAAATCCATTAAAATCTGGAGCCAGTTGGTACCCTAAAAGCAATACCATCCTTTGGAAACTAACATGGTAGTGCAGGACCTGTCAATAAGTATCTTTATAGCATTCTGCAACCACATAAAAAGCTCACATGCATGAGTACACTCAGATGACTGTGAACAGCATGAGAGTGGCCTATAGGAAAATTAAGATGCTCACAATTAGAACTGAATCACTAATCTAACCCATTACAGTAGAGGGAACTCAGGATACCTTCCCCCTTCCTGCTTCTCAAGCTTCACTACAGAAAGGAAACATTTTTACATTTCTATCACAGTATGGTGCTGTCCATTGGTTTGTTTACTGAGGCAACATCTGTATTTTCTCTGTGCAAAGTTGTTTTATATGTGAATTTTGTAGATAATAAGATTAAGGAGTGAACTTGGCTTTTAAAGGGTAAAAGAGGGTCAAACGAGCTTAGGGAGTATGGAAAAATAAAGAGTGTGATATGTAGGAGAGGTAGTGAGGTAGAGAGACAGAAGCATAAGAGCCAGTGGGGAAGAAAATAGAAGACAAATGTAGATGAAGACAATGTACAGAAAAAGTGGGTAGAACTTTTGACATGAACATAAGGAGGTGGGAAAAATATTAGGGGTTTTAATGAATATAGCAAGTTGTAATGTATGTACATTCATGTCACTTTGGTGGTGGAGGAAAGAAAAGAGGGGTGTGATATGTGAGGGAAAATGTGTGAAAGAAAAGAGTAGAGAAGGAAAGCAAAAATATGTGGCAGAGATCTACCAAACATTGTTGTCCAGATTTTACTGGATTGTATTTGTACATTAAGCAATCATGATCTGATAAATGTCGCCCATGGGAAAAATCCCAAATTGAAAGTGGGCTTTTTCTTTTGGACCATTTCTAGTTTCCAGGTAAGTAAAGAGACAAGTAAGTGCAGAGAATGGCAATAAGACCTGAAGGGAGAAGAATAAAAAAGTGGAAGAGTGACATTAGTGGTGCAGTGGGCTTTGGTCCTGGTGACCAGGGTTCAAGTCCCACTGCAGGTCTTTGTGACCTTGGGCAAATCGCTTAACCCTCCATTGCCCCAGGTACAAAAACTTGGATTGTGAGCCCCCTAGGGACAGAGAAAGTACCTGAATATACAGTAATGTGTACAGCACTGGGTACATCTAGAGGGGCATTTTCGAAAGGGATGTCCATGCTTTGATATGGACGTCCTCGCAAAATGTCCCGATCTAGGGGCATGGGAAACCCGTATTTTCAAAACGAGATGGACGTCCATCTTTCGTTTCGAAAATACCGTCAGGGACGTCAAAATCCTTAAATTTGGTCGTCCCTAGATTTGGTCGTCCCTAGACTTGGTCGTTTCTGATTTTCGGCGATAATCGAAACCAAGGACGTCCATCTCAGAAACGACCAAATGCAAGCCATTTGGGTGTGGGAGGATCCAGCATTTGTAGTGCACTGGTCCCCCTGACATGCCAGGATACCAACCGAGCACCCTAGGGGGCACTGCAGTGGACTTCATAAATTGCTCCCAGGTACATAGCTCCCTTACCTTGTGTGCTGAGCTCCCCCAAAGCCCACTACCCACAACTGTACACCACTATCATAGCCCTTACTGGTGAAGGGGGCACATAGATGTGGGTACAGTGGGTTTGTGGTGGGTTTTGGAGGGCTTGCTGTTTCCTCCACAAATGTAACAGGTAGGGGGGGATGGGCCTGGGTCCACCTGCCTGAAGTGCACTGCACCCACTAAAACTGCTCCAGGGACCTGCATACTGCTGCCATGGACTTGAGTATGACATCTGAGGCTGGCATAGAGGCTGGCACAAAATATTTTTAAAGATATTTTTTGAGGGTGGGAAGGAGTTAGTGACCACTGGGGGAGTAAGGGGAGGCCATCCCTGATTCTCTCCGGTGGTCATCTAGTTATTTTCGGCATCTTTTTATGCCTTGGTCGTAAGAAAAACACAACCAGGTAAAGTCGTCCAAGTGTTCGTCAGGGAGGTCCTTGTTTCTTTCGATTATGGGTCGAGGACGTCTAAGTGTTAGGCACGCCCATATCCCGCCTTCGCTACGCCTCCGATACGCCCCCTTGAACTTTGGCTGTCCCTGCGACGGAAAGCAGTTGGGGATGTCCAAAATTGGCTTGATTAGTAGTAGTAAAAAGTGAGAGGTCTTCATCTGGGGAACAGCATTAGATGAAGGAGGACAAGAGGAAACACTGGGGCAAATGGTAAAAGAAAAGGGGTGAGATGAGAAAGAAAGAAGATGAGCATACTAAAGTAAGCAAGTGTAAATCTTGGGAGTGTGCAAGAGGAGTTCCCATAAATTTCAATGGAATTGTGTGATTGTTTTGGAATTATTCTTGCCTGAAATGAATAATTTGTATGCATTTATGTAATTGATTAGAGGCTCTCAACATTTTCTTTTTGACTTTTTATTTTTCTCAGGTTGCTTTGAGCTTCCAAAATTGGTGGGTATTGGGCTGCAGTGTTTGAGTTTTCGTTTCTGGGTTTTTCTTTCATTTTATTCCCCAGACAGCGCTGCGTACATCTAGTAGCGCTATAGAAATGATAAGTAGTAGTAGTAGCAGGGGCGTAGCCAGACCTCGGCGGGAAGGGGGTCCAGAGCCCGAGGTGGGGGGGCACTGTTTAGCCCGCCATTGCCAATCCTCCCCCATCGCCGCTGCCGCCGCCAGGTACCTTTGCTGGCGGAGGTCCCCAACCACTGACAGTCGAAGAGTCTTCTTCAACATAAGTCAACTCCGGCGCCTTCGCTGTGATGATCTCTTTCTGACTCCTTACGTGACTCCTGCATGCACGTCCTGCACTGGGCTACATACAGGACGTGCACGCAGGATGTAAGGAGTTAGAAAGAGATCATCACAGCGAAGGCGCCGGAGACAGAGTCGACCGGCACTGAAGAAGACACTTTGGCTGGCGGGGGAATGTACCTTTAATGCTATTAAAGAAAGAGCAACGTTTAATTTTCCTTTGGAACACTGTGAGTCCTAATGGCTTAAATAAGGAAGTTGAATGGTTAAGCATGTAGGATGGTATTTAAATCTGGTAATTCTGAAGCCCCGATATGTGCATGTGTGGGTGTTCTTTTGAGACGCTACCAGCAGCACATCGGTGACAGTTGAGTGCTCGGCAACCTGGAAGAGCCGGTAATAGTTCTTATAAATTGTTTTTATGGAGTGAGATAGATGTTGGTATATGTGTATGAAGGTATATTGTTGTTTGTTGTAGATTTGATGACCCCTGAAGACGCTTTAGAAGCAAAACACGATCGTGTAGGGTCTGTTTGAGGATGCCTCAATGAGAAAATAAGATGTTAAGTCCGGTGCAAGCACAAGATGCAGCAGGGGAGGGTCATGGCGGTGGGGGTTGGCGGCTGGGGGTCAAATGTAGAGGGGGCCAGGGCTCAATCTGTGGGGGCCCATGCCCCCGTGGCCCCACCTAGCTACGCCCCTGAGTAGTAGTAATGACAGTCTTAGACCAAGCACCACAAACCATAGAATGCTGTAAGTATAGACTGTGATCATGACCACTAGGTGTCACCACTGTGCAATAGCTAAGATGCTCCTCTCCTCTCTCAGGAATTATGAACGTTGCCTGTACAGAAGCTCCCGCTGATGCTGGAGTAGGGAGCAGTAGGCATGCCTGAAATGTGATCTTGGGTCTTCCCCTTGCCAATGCACAGTACTGTCACTAAAGCACTACAGTAGATATTTTTGTACAACACACAGGCTCTCTTCCTCCCTCCCCATCACTATGCTGTACATGTAAATCTCAAGAGAACTGAACATCCTACAATCTGATTCAAACATCTTTTTTTTGTTGTTTTGGTTTTGCTTTGCTTGTTTTTTTTGTTTTTTTTTGCATTGTGAAACAAAAATGCTGTAGATGAAATACCTCCAGCTATCTGACCATTTATTACACAGCTCAAGAAATTTACAGAATACATTCCTGTAGTATGGGGAAAGCTTGAATAGTTCTAAGGCAATATCTAATCTACTGTTAACAAAATGATTACAATTCCAGCTCCTATTATGACAAACTATTTTTAAAAAATCATGTGAGAAGAGGCCAGGAAACCCTTAGGATCTGATTTATTGGGCTTTTCTTCTGTCTTTGGGGACTCATCATTACTTCACAAACACATTAAAAAGGTGTTTGGCTAAATTTAAATGGAGCAATTTTTATTTACTTAGATTTTGTTCATGCCGTTTTAGTAGTAACTCAAGGTGAATTACAGTAGGTATCTCCCTGTCAGGGCTTTCAATCTAACCCCCTTGTGGTGCTCTAATGCTGACATGGCCACACGGCAGCAACTAGCGTGGCTTAGTAATCAGGGGAGTAAGTTTGTACCTGAGGTAATGGATGGTTAAGTGACTTGTCCACAGCAACAAAGAGTGTCAGTGGGATTTGAACCCTGGCTTCCCTCCTGCTGCTTTAACCACTAGGTTACTCCTCAAGAAAAATGCCAAATCTACCACAGGATAAACACACTGGAAGATATAGAAAACATAAGGAGGCATCCAGTATGGCTTGGTGAATGGTTTAGAGCAGTGGCCCCAGCCCTCTCCCAGAAGGACACACAACCTGCCTAGCCACATAGACTATCACAATGACTATGCATGAGCCAGACCTGCATTCAATGGGTCTCCAATATATGCACATTTATCTCATAAATATTCACTGTAATGATCACAAAAATCCTGTAGGCCATGTGCACCTCCAGAAGGCGGAGAAGTACTGGTCTAGAGTTTGGCCACCCAGATTCAATGACAAAAAATGCAGAGCCCTGCATCTGGGCTCCAAATATCCGAGGGACTGGCATAGCATAGGAGGGTAAAGTTTTTTTTGTGCACAAAAGAACAGTGGGACCAGATGTGGCACCCAATGATTTCAATGTACATTCAACAGCTGTAAATATTGTTATATCATTAGGGCTTGGTGATTCCTATATAGCAAGGAAGCAAAAAGAATTATCAACTGGTCCCATGCTGTGCACACTTACTGGGCCACTTCTGGATTTACCTCACTGTAGCTGTGGACTTCTAGTTCCAATTTTCTAAAGGAAAAACAAGACTGGAAGTTGCTAAATGCCATGGGATCTTGGGTCCTGGTCAGGTGACATAGTTGGTAACCTAAAAGCAACATAGAGCAGGTGACTCTTTAGCAGCTCACCTATAATTAGGCACTCAAAGGGCACCTGGTAGAAGCCTATCCTATCAAGGAAAGCAAGTGGCTAATTTCCTTTACAGACTACTAGCATTACCGAGTAGATACACACACATAACTTAAGCACGAGGACTTATTCTAGCTATAGAGCTGGTGCCTAAGTGCAAGAGTACACACATAACTTACAGTATGCTATAAATTACATGTGTAAGTGTGCACCCTGCCCAGACAATGTCCACTTGTACGCCCATCTGCAAACTATGCACTATCAGAGTATGTGTGTAGTTACAGAACTGTGCTTAGACTGAGACATGCCACTTACGTGCAGCTGTGTGCATATACATGCATATATGATCATTTTCTGATCACACGTGTACTTATGTAATAATCTTCAAATCACATGGGTACCACCTAACTTTCAGCACCCATACTACAAAATTGCCCTGATAGCTCAAGAAAGAAATGAAACACAGGACAGAGTTTATTCACATTCAAGATCGGTTGACTGTTTCAAGAAGCGGCACATCAATTTATTTGCAGTAATAACATTTCAGAACAGAGAAAAATATGCCCATAAACAGAGCTCATTAAAATGATAAAGTAATGTTTATTCATCTTAGATGTTTTCTTCTCCAATGGCCAGGCTTCTGATGCAAAATTCCTGAGCCATGTAAATGTCCAAATATCTGGTGTTCTTCAACCAGGACATTTTTAACTCCTGCAACAACGTCAACATCAACAAAAGGATATTCAGGCTGATTTCTGGGATATCCACTTGTGTCTCATGGAGATTTACATTTTATATGTTTTCATGTTTTGCAGAATGGAGACCTCCAGTGTTGTATATTTCTCCATTTTGTACCTATGTGAGTTGGGCCCTAAGGAATTTCTCCTACCAGCTCAAAATGGTTGCATATAATTGAATATGTATGAAGCAAAATGAGAATCTTTTCTCAAAACTGGTCTTTCTCAGGGGAGTGCTTCGTTCCAGCTTGCTGTATTTGTCTATGCACTTTCAGGCAGCAAGGAAACTATGCAGTCAAATTATACATTATTTTCAATTTTCAGAGGTTTATATTAGACCTTTTTATCTATCAACAATGGAGAGACACATTTTGAGTGGCATTTTAGAAAGGACGTACAAATCGGAATTGAGTCATCCAAGTCTGGTCATCTCAAATTTCGCTAGTATTTTAGAACAGGATCTGCAGCCATAGAGCCTGGTCTAAACTATATGGTGAAATGGATGTTTATGCGCTAGTTACGTGCAGCGGGAGCAACTATTTTAGAATCATAAATGTCAAAAATATCAACAGGGCAAAATGGGCATGTAGACATTTATGTGGTGGCACATACACATTTATGTTACAAAATGGCAACATAAGTGTTTATTTGCTGAAATATAAGGGACCCGGAACTATCGCTGGCCCAATACGGCCGCCGGCGGTAGATCCGCCTGAAGCTTGTGCCATTTCCAGTGCTACGGAAAATAATTCTGTAATTTCTAGCATGACACTAACCCAGCGGCGCTGCCCAGTTCCCGCGGGAGCCCTTACCACCACCTCAATGGCTCCCCCTGCATGGCCACGTGGTAAGAATAATCTTACCGCATAGTCATGTCTTTTTGAGGGGCTTTTTATCTGCTGCTGTTAAAAGGGCCCTAATGTGCAGCAAAAACAGCCCCCACCTCTACTGCAGGGCCTTTATTACTGCAGCTTGGTAAAAGGACCCCTCAATGCATTTGTTAGTCATTTTTGAAACATAAATGTTTGTTTTCCCCAAAGTTGTCACAGACTCCGGTATTCCTTGCCAGTTTTGCTTTTGGGAGGGACATCAGCGACTGGGGGATTAAGGGGGCAACCTAGATATCCCTGGTAGCAGGTGACATAGACATGCATTCAATCCCTTTTGAAATGGGGAATACACAGGTGTTTTATAGGCCTACCCTAGTCCCATCAAAACCACGCCCAGATCACACCCTCTTGCCAGATTCACATTTTTCAGTTTTAGATATGTATATTCCAGCTTTGTAAAATTGAGATTTAGGGCTCCTTTTACAAAGTCATGCTAGCAATTCTGAAGCGGCAAATGCGAGAAAGCTTTGCCGCACTGGAATTGCTATTGCAGCGTTGTAAAAGGAGCCCTAAGAAGGCATTTATGCAATATAAACATCTATATGCTTATCTATGTGCATATCTAAAACACCAGTACTGCTTCGCCAATATGCACCTTTGTGTAATAGTGATGTTGTGAACAACCAGCCCTATGTCTTGCTTCAGTGTGTCTATTGATGCATCTCTATTTTGCTTTTTACTCTCACCTGCATTGTGTTAAACTGTAACATGCATCAAAAATGCATGCACATGATTGTTAAAAAATCAAGTAAACTTATTGCCGTTTCATTAATTTATACTTGCATGGCTACCATTGCTGGTAAAGGGAAAGTGTTCCTCTGCCTGTCAGCTGAAATGCATATTAGTCTGGCATAAGTGGAGGTCCGTGATGCGTTGGACTATTGTGTTGAGTGCTTTTATTGTTGTTCTCTTTAAATTCTGTGTTTGAAGATAGGCTGAAGAGTTGGTGATTTGTTCTACGAGAGATGTGGAAAAGTGAGTGATTAAATAGCAAGGTCTTCAAGAGCTGTTAAATGTTGCCTGGAGAATATCCACAGGAGAGCTGTTTTTGCATCCGGGTTTCATGATAGACAAGGTCACACACTGTCATGGTGCAGCCAATTCTCTTTGATTCATTTATAAAATGTGTTAATTTCTTGTTATTTTTGTTTGCAAATTCAGATTTTTCTGCAAAACTGTGTGCTCTGCAGTTTAAAAAGACATCTGAATACATTACAGTCTCGATTATCCGACATAAACGGGACTGACCCATTGTCGGATAAGTAAAAAGTCAGATAATACAGAAAAGACTAAATAAACCCCTCAAACAAAGGCATAGAGTTCCCGATTTTCAAAAATTGTTCAAAAACAAAGATATTTAATAGAAATAAATATGATGATGTCATCGGGGTGGGGTGGGGGAGTGTCTGTCGGATATGCCAAATGGTCAGATTAGTGAAGATCGGATAATCGACACTGTACTTTAATGTGTCTAACACACCGGAAAGGGAGCTAACATAGCATCTACAGTAAACCAGAAAGTTTCCTTTTCATGTTTTGATAATATTGTGAAAAATATTTTATGTCATTGTGCTGCTGATTTTCTTTTACAGTATACAGGAGTACTGTCTGATTTTATTTTGACAGTCTTTTCAGTTTGATACCTTACTAACAAGAACCAGCCAGTGTTGAAATTTCATTGCAGAAACTTTACTGTAATATATTTTTAATGATCAAATTCATTTCCTGTTCCCGTTGGCATTTTCTCTAAACGTAACAGCTTTTTATCAATACGAGTTCATGTTATTCTCTGGAGTATCAATTCAGCCACATTAATTTTGGCTAAATGCCAGTTGGTTAAAAACAGATCCTTGGGCCATAAGAATATATTTGCCATGGATTGAAAGAATGCAGTTGTGCTGTGTAGGGGATGGGATTACTATAGAGGCACTGCAAATGGCATCAACCGTGCCCACTAAGCTGCTGCTGAGGACTAATTGCCAAATTCATATGCAACACCTCTACTGATTCATTAGGCCCTCTAACCCATGTCCTCCTAGCCAGTCCTGGAGATAAAGGGGTCAAAGGCTCTTACCTAGATAACACCACCTGCAACTAGAATCATGAGTGACCTCCCCAATACCCCCCCAATGGTCAGTGACCCCTCCCACTCTCCAAAAATGTGAATAAAAATATAACTTACTAGCCTCTACGATAGCTGCAGATGTTAAAGTCAGGTCTTTTAGAGCGGCATGCATTTCCCTGGAGTAGTGTAGTGGCCGGCACAATGGTGGACCCAGGTCCCTATCTCCCTCTACCTGTCACACTTGTGGTGGAAACTGTAACCCCTCCCAAAGGCACCAAAACCCTACTGTACCCACATATGGGTGCCCCCTTCACCCATAAAGGCTATTGTAGTGGTGTACAGTGAGGGATAGTGTGTTTTGGGTGGGTTTTGGAGGGCTCAGGGTATAAGATAAGAGAGCAAAGGTCATATGTGTACTGGGTTCATTTTTATGAAGTGCACAGAAGTACCTTGTAGGGTGCTCCGTTGCTCTCCTGGGATGTCAAGGGAACCACTGTACTAAAAATGCTGGCTCTTCCTACATCCCAATGGCATGAATCTTTTTGTTTTGCACTTTTTTTTCTTCCAAAAATGGACCAAAAAACAAAACGTCCAAAGCACAAAACCTTGTTCAAAACAGTATTTAAAAAAAAAAAGATTTTGGACGTTTTGTGTAAAACGTCCAAAGTCTGAGTTAGATGTCATATTGAAAATGCCCCACTAAGTAACTTAAGACAGACAGAATGTTGTCTTATGTTATGTAGATAAGTTCTCTGGATTGCATTCTGAATATTGCCACATTCCAGATAAGTCCCAGCATGGATCAACTTATCCAGATATTCAGCATCGACCACTACTACTACTACTTAACATTTCTAGAGCGCTACTAGGGTTACGCAGCGCTGTACAAATTAACAAAGAAGGACGGTCCCTGCTCAAAGGAGCTTACAATCTAAAGAACGAAATGTCAAGTTGGGGCAGTCTATATTTCCTGAGTAGAGGAGTAGAGGTGTAGTGGTTAGGTGCCGAAGGCGACATTGAAGAGGTGGGCTTTGAGCAATGATTTGAAGATGGGCAGGGAGGGGGCCTGGGGTATGGGTTCAGGGAGTCCGTTCCATGCATGGGGTGAGGCGAGGCAGAAAGGGCGGAGCCTGGAGTTGGCGGTGGTGGAGAAGGGTACTGAAAGGAGGGATTTGTCCTGAGAGCGGAGGTTATGGGTAGGAACGTAAGGGGAGATGAGTGTTGAGAGGTAAGGAGGGGCTGCAGATCGAGTGCATTTGTAGGTTAGCAGCAGAAGCTTGAACTGAATGCGGTACCTGATTGGAAGCCAATGAAGTGACTTGAGGAGAGGGGTGATATGAGTGTATCGGTCCAGGCGGAAGATAAGACGTGCAGCAGAGTTCTGAACGGACTGAAGAGAGGATAGATGGCTAAGAAGTACTACCTGAATAGTAGCACCAAATATCTGGATATTTCTTGACCGCTGCAGCTGGTGTTAAGAAAAACTGACCAAAATAGCTGAATATTGACCTATAAGTATATACAATGTGGAGGGGATTTTTGAAAGGACGTTCAATTCAGAATACAGACATCCAATTCATAAAATCCAAAACGGACACCCATGTCACATTTATTTTCCAGCAGGAAATACGTCAGGATTTCCTGCTCAAAAATGCAAGAGATTGAGGTTCGTGTTCTGAGGACGTCCAACATGAACAGCCATTTTACACACCGGAACGTCCAACATATGAATGGCAAAAAATCAGTGACAAGAATGTCTGGCGGCATTCTTGGAAGAATGGATGCACAGACCTTCCTGCAGAGCAGAGAGGCAGCCTAGTGGTTAGTGCAATGGACTTTAAAGCAAGGGACCCCTATTTAAATCCCATTTAACTCTCTTAGGGAGTCTTTTATAAAGGCATGCTAGCGTTTCTAGTACGCGCTAAACGCTAGAGACGCCCATAGGAATATATGGGCATCTACTGTTTAGCATGAGTTGCAAATGCTAGTGTGCCTTTGTAAAAGAGGCCCTTATTTTGTAATTGTAGGCCCTCCAGGAACAGAAAAATACCTACTGTACCTGAATGTACACCACTTCAATAGCCTTCAAGCTTGCAGGTATCTTATATATTTAGGCACAGCAGGTATTTTTCTGTTTGTGGAGGGCCTACAATAACAACAACAAAAAAAAGAGTTAAAGTGGGATTTCAACCAGGGTCCCTTGGTTTAAATTCCATTGTACTAACTACCAGGCAGTGGCGTACCGAGGGCAGGGTGGTGGGGGCAGTCCACCCCGGATGCACGCTGCTGGAGGGGTGCAGAGAGCAGCCGCGCGCCTACAGGCTCCGCTGGTTCCCTGCTCCCTCTGCCCAGAACAGGTTGCTTCCTGAGCAGAGGGAGCAGGGAGCCAGCGGAGCCGACATCCGCGCGGCTGCTCCCAGCAGCTAAGAATGCACCCGGGGGGGGGGGGGGGGGGTTGATGTGCCAGGGGAGTGTCATTGCACCGGGGGGGGGGGGGGTGTCATGCTGCAGCCTGGGGGATGGACGCTGCTGCACCCGGGGGGGGGGTGCCCAGCGGCGATCCACCCTGGGTGCCAGCTGACCTACTCAAATATTTAAAGCACAGAATTAATTGGCCGCACCTGCATTTAATGGTGAAGGTGTATGCATGGTGTAGAATTAGAAAAACACAGACCATTCAATTAAGGAATTTAAACCACGTGGTTCCAGAGATTGTAATTTGTAAATCCATTTTTGTTCTTTCCTGATCAAAATCTTGTTTCTGTCCCCCCTCCGAATATTGTGAGGGACATGATCAATGGCGAAACATCTTAAGGAATCAAAGACATTGCCCTTATCTAGGCAATGTGCCACTAACAGGGCACCAGTTTTAGCCAATTTGATACAAGAACGATACACATAGCGGACACACATCAAAAATGAAATTACCGCAAGGGCCACGCAGTAGCCGGGCGGTAACTCAGAATTGATGTGCATTGGGCACACATAGGCGCCTTCGCGGCTTAGTAAAAGGGTCCCTATGTCTATCTCAATAGCAGACCTTGGACTATTCCGCCATGAATTTGTCCAAACTTTTTTAAAACCCAGATACATTAACTACTGTTACTACATCCTCTGGCAAAGAGTTCCAGAGCTTAACTATTCGTTGAGTGAAAAAATATTTGCTCCTATTTTTTTTTAAGTATTTCCATGTAACTTCCTCGAGTGTTCCCTAGTCTTTGTACTTTTGCAACGAATAAAAGATTGATTTACTTCTACTCATTCTACACCACTCAGGATTTTGTAGACATCAATCATATCTCCCCTCATCCATCTTTTTTCCAAGCTGAAGAGCCTTTCCTCATATAAGTGGCATGAATGCAAGGGGATATATACATAGGGAAAGAGAAAGGGAAATGGAACTTGATATACCACCTTTCTGTGGTTTTTGCAACTACATTCAAAGTGGTTTACATAGTATATACAGGTACTTATTTGTACCTGGGGCAATGGAGGGTTAAGTGACTTGCCCAGAGTCACAAAGAGCTGCAGTAGGAATTGAGCCCAATTCCCCAGGATCAACGTCCGCTGCAGTAACCACTAGGCTACTCCTCCACTCCACATAGGTGGAGCATGGGCAGGACTTAGGTGAGGCTCACATGCAGAATATTGAAAATTGCATGTGTCACTGCCACATTTATGTGACCACAATTATGTCAGGTCTATGGCTGGGGTAATTGCAAACATGAGTTTTTAAAGGTTTGTTATTACTGGATTATGCTAGTTTTCTATGCTGGAATATGGGTGCATGATCTCACTGCACAGCACTGGGGTGACTAATTGGAGTCACCCCAGTTATAGAATTGGCCCTTATCAGGCTTATTTTCGAAAGAGAAAGACGCCCATATTTTGACCCAAATCGGGAGATGGGTGCCTTTCTCCCGTGGACGCCCAAATCGGTATAATCGAAAGCCAATTTTGGGCGCCTCCAACTGCAGTCTGTCACGGGAACGAACAAAGTTTATGGGGGCTTGTCGGAGGCATGGTGAAGGCGGGACTGGGGCATGTTTATCGGCCGAGGAGAGATGGGTGTGCTCGGCCGATAATGGAAAAAAGAAGGGCGGCAGAAGCGAGAATTTGGGCCGCATTTTTGGACCCTTTTTTTCACTAACAAGTCCCCCAAAAGTGCCCCAACTGCCCAGTTGACCACCCAAGGGAATCGGGGATGACCTCCCCTGACTCCCCCAGTGGTCACTAATCCCCTCCCACCAAAAAAAAGAACTTTAAAACCTTTTTTTTCCAGCCTGTATGCCAGCCTCAAATGTCATACCCAGCTCCATCACAGCAGTATGCAGGTCCCTGGAGCAGTTGTTAGTGGGTGCAGTGGACTTCAGCCAGGTGGACCCAGGCCCACCCCCCCCCCCCACCTGTTACACTTGTGCTGGTAAATGGGAGCCCTCCAACCCCCCCCCCCCCAAAAAAAAAAAAACCCACTGTACCCACATCTAGGTGCCCCTCTTCACCCATAAGTGCTATGGTAATGGTGTAGAGTTGTGGGGAGTGGGATTTGGGGGGCTCAGCACTCAAGGTAAGGGAGCTATGGACTTGGGAGGTATTTTAATTTTTAATTTTACTTTTTACAAGTGCCCCCTAGGGTGCCCGGTTGGTGTCCTAGCATGTGAGGGGGACCAGTGCACTACGAATCCTGGCCCCTCCCACGACCAAATGCCTTGGATGTGTTCGTTTTTGAGCTGGGCGCCTTCGGTTTCCATTATTGCTGAAAACTGAAACTGCCCAGCTCAAATCCGCCCAAATCCGATGCATTTGCCCGGCACCAACCGTATTATCGAAACAAAAGATGGACGCCCATCTTTTTCGAAAATACGGTCTGTCCCACCCCTTCACGTACCCATCCTCGGAGATAGTCGCCCATGGAGATGGGCGTTTGCATTCGATTATGCCCCTCATTGTGTTTTATGTTATCAATAGAAATCAAACAAAATAAAACATGGAAAAGAAAATAAGATGATACCTTTTTTATTGGACATAACTTCATACATTTCTTGATTAGCTTTCAAAGGTTGCCCTTCTTCATCAGATCGGAAATAAGCAAATGTGCTAGCTGACAGTGTATATAAGTGAAAACATTCAAGCATTACTATGACAGTCTGACAGGGTGGGAGGATGGGGGTGGGTAGGAGGTATGCATGGGGACATCAAAGCATATCATTGATATTCTAACAGGATGGGTGTGGATAGGTGAGGGGTGGGGTGATCAACAGAGAAATACAGCTTTATGGTTTATAATGGGCTAGGAACCCCAGATCCTTGTTAAGTCCTTTCTGTTGGGTGTTAAAATATTCAATCGTTCTGACTTCAAAGGTCTTACATTCTTGTATGGTTTTAAAGTTACCTTTCAGGATTCTCACTGTGAAGTCACTGGTACAGTGTCCTGGTCCTGTAAAATGTTGACCAACAGGTGTGGGAACCCTACTGGCACCAGCATTGTTCATGTGATGTCTATGTAAATTGAATCTTGTCTTAAGCATCTGGCCTGTTTCTCCAATATAGCATCCTTCGTTACATTTTTTACACTGAATGATATATACCACATTGGAAGATGAGCAAGTGAAAGAACCCTTTATGTTGAATATCTTTCCTTTGTGGATGACTTTGGGGTCCTGTGAAATATTTTGGCATAGTTTGCAACTGGATAAATTACAGGGAAGTGTGCCCTTCTGTTCCTTTTCAGTCTGTGATGGAAGTTTACTTCTGATTAGCTTGTGTTTTATGTTAGAATTTGTAATATGGTAAGATGTTTTATTATGGAACGATTTTATGTGTTTCCTTTTTAAAAATTATTATTTACACTGTTTTACGTTCCTTTGTGCTCTGCCTAGATGGTTGATAAGAAATTTTTTTAAATATATCATCAATCAATCAATAAATAATACCATGACTACATCAGCTGAAATCTAACTCCTTCAAAACCAAAAGGAGTAGAAGGAAACTGCCACCTCTCTCTGTCCCTCCAAAATATCTTTCCTTGATTTTTTGCTGTACCTTTGTCTCATTTTATGTTTTCCCACATTTTAAAGCACTCCTAGATTTCAGCTTGCTCAAATAAGTTCAAAAGGGCCAGTTAGCATGTTATCCAGTTAGTACATCCTAGTCACAATGTGCTAACTGGATAGCACTTCCACACCCATGCCCTGCCCCCTCCCAAAAATAAATTTAAAAAAATAACACGCAGTTAGCATGTGAAAACAGGCAGATTACCACAAATAGCTTTAAAGCGTTTTATGGTAGCCTGTTTTTCACGCACTAAGGATTTCTTTTACAAAGCCATGCTAGCGATTCCTGTGCGGCAAATGAGAGGAAGCCCATGAGAATGAGAACCGGCAACACAGCATTGTAAAAGAGGCCCTTAGCACACTTTAGGGTTTAACACCCTGTAGTAAAAGGGTCCCTAAATCTCCTCTCCTTCTCTTTAACAAGTCCTTTAACTAAGGTGCGCCGAAAAATGGCTTGCACAATTGTAGGCGCATGTATTGGATGCGCGCAAGTCCATTTTTCAGCACGCCTGCAAAAAAGGCCTTTTTTTGGGGCAGAAAATGGATGTGTGGCAAAATGAAAATTGGCGCGTGTCCATGTTGGGCCTGAGACCTTACTGCCACCCATTACTGTGCCGAAGGAATGGATCCTCAGGAGCTTAGTCAAAATCGGGAGGAGGGGCTGGTGGTTGGGAGGCGGGGATAGGGCTGGGCAGACTTATACGGTCTGTGCCAGAGCCGGTGGTGGGCAGCGGGACTGGTGGTTGGGAGGCAGGGATAGTGCTGGACAGACTTGTACGGTCTGTGCCAGAGCCAGTGGTTGGGAGGCAGGGCTGGTGGTTGAGAGGTGAGGATAGTGCTGGGCAGACTTATACGGTCTGTGCCAGAGCCAGTGGTTGGGAGGTGGGGCTGGTGGTTGGGAGGCAGGGATAGTGCTGGGCAGACTTATACGGTCTGTGCCCTGAAAAGCACAGGTACAAATCAAAGTAGGGTATACACAAAAAGCAGCAAATATGAGTTATCTTGTTGGGCCGACTGGATGGACCGTGCAGGTCTTTCTCTGCCGTCATCTACTATGTTACTATATTCACTTAGTGGTAAGGTCTCACGCATTAACTGGGCAGTAATCATCAGTGCGCGTACAATGCCGACTACCGCCCGGTTAGTGCTGCATGCCGGAAAATTTCTGGCGTGCCTGCTGGACGCGTGTACAAAATGAAATTACCACCCAGACCTCGTGGTATCCAGGCAGTAGTTCTGAATTGGCGCACGTTGGGCACGCGTAGGCACCTACGCAGCTTAGTAAACGGGCCGCTAAGTGCTCCAGCAAGTCTTGTAACCTTGAACTGTCTCTCTTTCCTTTTCTTGGCTTCTCCTGCCTTCCTTTTTACATTACAAGCCTTTGTCTTTGAATTGCACTTTACCATACCCATCTTCAACCGGTATACTTTCATTTATTTTATTTATTTATTTGTTAAATTTGTACCCCACATTTTCCCACCTATTTGCAGGCTCAATGTGGCTTACATGGTACTGTATAGGCTGTTGCCAGTTCGGTTGGTAACAGATACAAAGTTATGTTGTGAACAGATGAGGTGGGTTTGGATCAAGTATCATGGGGTCAAAAGAGGTTAATAAAACAAAAGTTCCTTGCAATCCTTGTTACTGCTCTCATACTGACAAATATAGGTTTTTTGATGGAAACAATGTATCATTTACTATTACCTTTCTGTCTATAGTCATTCATGATTATTTTGTATCATTCAAACAATGCCCTCTCACTCATACACAAGCCTCGCAAGGGCATACCCAGGTATGCAACCTCGTGTGCCCAGGAGCAGGTACAATGCCAACAGGGAAAGTTTTAGAAGTATACATCTATTTCTTTTGCAAAATACATGGATACACTCAAAGTTGTGCATGCTGTGGCATTTATAAGTGTACACACATGCATTCTGTATCAGCTACATTCTCACTGTCTGACTGTTCACAATGGTGACAGCACCTTCCACAGCATAGCTGAGATGACAGAAGGAATCTTTTCTCCTTTGTTACAACTTATATTTCAGAACAAATACTGGAATACTAAGAATAGTCCTTGGAGGCTTGTCCCCACTCTGTTAAATGGATATACTGTATTACTTCATGGTGTGACCTCACCTTGAGTATTGCATTCAATTCTGGTTGCTGTATCTCAAAAAAGGTGAAATTAGAAAAGGTTCAAAGAAGAGTGACCAAAATGATAAAGGGGATGGAACTCCTCTTGTATGATGAAAGGCTTCAGAGGTTAGGGCTCTTCAGCTTAGAAAAAAGGCAGCTGAGGGGAGATATGATTGAGGTCTATAAAATCCTGAGTGATGTAGAACGAGTAGAAGTGAATCAAGTTTTTTACTCTTTCAAAAAGTATAAAGACAAGGGGACACTTGATGAAGTTACATGGAAATACTTTTAAAACAAATAGGAGGAAATATTTTTTCACTCAATTGATAGTTAATCTCTGGAACTCGTTGCCAGAGGATGTGGTAACAGCAGCTAGCGTATCTGGGTTTAAAAAAGGTTAAGTTCATGGAAGAAATGTCCATAGTCTGCCATTGAGACAGACATGGGGAAGCCACTGCTTGTCATGAGAATGGTAGCATGGAATGTTGCTACTATCTGCCAGATACTTGTGACCTAGATTGGCCACTGTCGGAAACAGGATACTGGGCTAGATGGACCAATTTTCTGACCCAGTATGGGTACTTATGTTCTAATGTTAAAAAATAAAATCACTTCTTACTCATGTATGTCCATTTACATATGTAAATTTGTCTTTTACATATGCAAATGGAAAATGCTGAAAATATGGTGGGTTATGCAGGTTAAAATGTACTAAATATATACCTAACTCTTCTAAATTGGCCTCCATAATATATTTCTATAGTGTCTTATCTGATCAGTTTTCTTCCTGGTAAATTAATGCACATTTGCAAATGTAGGCCATGCCAACTTCTTGTCAACTATCTGCATTATTTATTACCCATTTTAAACACAGAAAAAAATCTCTCCCTCTCTCTCTTACTTTATCTACAGTAAACTGTACAGTACATCCACTTAATAGAGTGGGGACAAGCCTCCAAGGACTATTCTTGGTGTTTCAGCATTTGTTCTAAAATATAAATTAAAACAAAGGAGAAGGTATTCCTTCTGTTGCCTCAGCTATGCTTTGGAAGATGCTGCCACCATTGTGAACTGTCAGACAGTGAGAATATAGCTGATACAGAATAATGGATTATTGTGCTTTGTGCTTACCACTGTTACCTACTATCTGATGGTCCTCAAAAATTTTTATTTTGGTCTGAGAATTAGTTGGATATCTATTTGTTGTATCAATTCTCGATCTTAAAGATGGTTTTGATAGTACCACACCTTGCTGTTAGCACGTGCATGGTATATGATAGAATTCTATAATTTATGCATGCATCTGTGTGCTGCACCAACACTCCACCCAAGCTTTACTCATGTGCATGCCCACAGCAAAGTATGTGCCATGAAATCATGGCGTCAACTTTTCCTCTAGTTGATATTATATAAGAAGGTCATTTATGTGTGTGTGTAAATGACTAATTAATCATCATTGTGCGTCTTGCTGTCACCTAAAACAAGGCAGCTCCTTATAGAATTACCCCCTTGCCCCCAATTCTGTAAAAGTTGTCAAAAATGGCACATGCAAATATGAGCGCATACCCAATTTGTGCATGCAATTTAATTAAATAACAAGCTAATTCGTATAAATAATTGACTTTTCACAAGCAATTATTGGTGCTATTGAAAATTAAATTTAATTGAACTTTATGTGCATAAATTTAGGCACAGGTTCCGCTCCTAAATTCTACACATGATCTAAAAAGGGATGTGCAGGAATGGGAGGTGCCTTCATTCCTAAAATTAACACATGTTATTGATTAATGGAGATATGCACCTAATTTAGAAGTCCTTTTATGAAGCTGTGGCAAAAGGGAGCTTGCGCTGGTGTCGGCGTGTGTTTTTGATGTGCGCCGAGGCCCCCTTTTACCGCAGCAGGTAAAAGGCAGATTTCCCTTTTCATAAAGAAATGGCCATGCGGTAAGTGAACCACTTGCCACACGGCCATTTTAGGGGTCAGCACTTACCACCACCCACTGAGGTGGCGGTTAGGGCTCCTGCACAAACCCAGTGGGAACTGGGTAGCGCAGCACTGCCCGATTACCACCGGGTACATACCGGCGCTACAAAAATAGAAATATTTTTGCAGTGCTGGAAATGGCGTATGCTGGGGGAGGGAACTACCGCCAGGCTGATGTAGTAGCCCGGCACTACTTCCCTTTTAGCGAGCAGTAAGCCTGCATTGGGCTTACCACCACTTCATAAAAGGGCCCCTTAGGCACATACATTTGCACCATGTTTCAGATGGTGCAAATGGTTGCACCTAAAGTTAGAAAACTTCTAAAGATAATAATCTAGAGCTCGTAGATGGTCTGTTAGTCTCAAAAACCAAATCTAAATATAGTGACCTCTACTAATCATGTGGTGTCTAATTAGGTATTTTATTAAAGAGGAAAAGCCTCAAACCCAGGCAGACACATACTCCTTTTGTTGAATCCAACTTTAGGGAGCACTGCCTGATCATCACTGACTGAGAAACCTCTTCTCCTATATACTGTAACCCTCAAAAAACCTTCAAAGATTTATAATAAAGTATGTGGGTTACTTATCTTACTGCCGTTAAACTACTGTGCAGTCTTGTATACAGTCTCAGTCTTCTTAACCCCGTCCATGGCCCAACTTTGGCCCAAGTTTCGCCTCCTGCATCAGGGTCCGTGGGATTATCTTGACTGATTCGTGACTGTTGTATTTTGGATGTGCTGTAGCCTGTCCTGTTAGGCATGATTCCTGGGTATAAATATATAGAATAGCACTTTTTTTTAGCACCATATATAGAATCTAGCCCTTGATGTATACCTCTATGAATCTAGAAGTGACTCACTTTCAGAAGAGAGATAGAGGAGATGTTTAAGGTTCTTGAGAAGACATTAGAGATTCAGATTGAGTTTGGAAAAGCTGACAATATGTGCTTGACTAGGTTTCATCTCCCAGTTTTTGATTAAGTAAGAAGACACTTGTGGGGAGTGGAAGAGTAACCTAGTGGTTAAAGCAGTTCAAATCCCTCTGTGGCTTCTCGTGATTTTGGGCAAGTCTCTTAACCCTTCATTACCTCAGATACAAATTTAGATTATAAGGCCACACGGGCAGGGAAATACTATAATACTTGAATGTAACTCTAGAGAGTTATAGCTGAAAAAGACATGATCTGAATCCAAAATCAGTTCCCTTCCCCATGTAGATCAGCCTGTAAACCTACTTGTAGAGATGATGACTCTGTAAGCTAGGAGTGGAGGAAATGACCTAGGAATTAGCAAGTGACGTAAAAATCAGACAAACCAGTGTTCAGATCCTTTCTCTAACACCCTTCTCCACCACCTCCAATTCCAGGCTCCGCCCATTCTGCCTCACCTCACCCTATGCTTGGAATAAACTTCCTGAGCCCATACACCAAGCCCCCTCCCTACCCATCTTCAAATCCTTACTCAAAGCCCACCTCTTCAATGTTGCTTTCGGCACCTAACCTTTTAACTTTCAGGAAATCTAGACTGCCCCAGTTTGACGACCCTGACTGTACATTTGTCCTTTAGATTGTAAGCTCTTTGAGCAGGGACTGTCTTTCTATGTTAAATTGTACAGCGCTGCGTAACCCTAGTAGCGCTTTAGAAATGTTAAATAGTGGTAGTAGCAGTAGTAGAGTCACTTTGCCCTATTTTGTCCCCGGTGTCAACTTCAATTGCAAGCTCCCTATATGACAGACATACCAGCTGTTCATGAATGTAACATAACTTGATCATGGGGTTTTTTTAAGGTGAACAATTAAATTCATATTATTTGTAGGATGGAGGGTTTCTGTGAGAAAAGGTATGTCCAGTGTTATATGAAATTAACTGCTGTCTCCTAGCCAGGTCCATTTTTGTCATACCTTTACCTTCCCCTACCACATAGTAATTTCTTCTGTATTCTTCAGTACGATGACATGAAGTGCATTCTAATATAGGAGAGTAAAGTGGAGACTGTAGTTTCTAGGTTGAGACCCATGCTGGAAATATGTGGGCTCCTCTTCAGGAAGGGCCAAATTCTATAAATGGCGCCTTAAAAATCAGCACTGAAAAACCACACGGTTAACGTGATTCCATAAACTACACCTACATGTTCCCGTTCCTCTTGCCGCTGTCGCTCTTCCTGTGTCACAAACTCAGATACTAGAGGTATGTGAGCCCTTGGGCTACTGCCGTTGAGCGGCAGCAAGGCAAAACTCCCCGACCAGGACTGGACAACACAACAGACAGGACAGAAGCTGCAAAGCAGGAACACACAGGACTAGAACTCCACTTCACCTGCACTTAGCCACCGTTCCCCAGGAGTTGAGCCCCTGGATTCTGGCGGTCCGCAGGACTTACCGGAGACAGGAAAACACAAGAACTGGGACTCTAAAAGAAGCTTGAGAAAACAAGGACCAGGAAACAGGACTGAGGGGACTTCCTCAGACAAAGAAATACCACACAAGCTTGCACCAAACAGGGACTCAAGGTAAGGCAGAGGGGACTAGAGAACAAACACAAAACAGGCAAGGCAGACAAACACCAGAGGGAACAAGACTAGGCATACAGATAAAAACCAAAACAAGGCCGAAGTGCACCTAAGCACCAAAAGGGAAAGCAGGGAAGCCAACAGGGAAAAGCAGGGAAGCCAACAAAGCAGAAAGTGCTCCTAAGCACTAAAAGGGAAAGCAGGGAAGCCAACAAAGCAGAAAGTGCTCCTAAGCACTAAACACTGACCGTGACCTTTGGCGTTTGCAAAGGCAAAGCAGAAAGTTTCCAAGAAGCTAATAAGCCCATCAGCAGCTGAGGCTCAGCTGCAGCAATCTCAAGGCAGCTAAGGGTGAGGCTAGCTGCCAAACTTCCAAGCAAGACTGGAGAGCTACAATCTCTGGACCGGAGCCAAAAAGGGAGTCCGGAAAGTCTATGGCAGCCACCGGTTCTGGCCACCAGAGGGCAAGAGGAGCACAAACCAAGAAAATAGTCACAAACGTGACATCCCGTTTCTCATGCCACAGCTGATCTAGCTGCTGTTGCTCTATCATGTAGATCTGCTAGATCTCAGCTGATGTGGCATCTGGCCCTGCCAGTGCATGAGCCATTGTTCACAAGGAGTCTGGTCTCCCCTCAGGAGAACTCTATGCAGACCAGTCCTGCGTCTCCTCCTTGCTGAGGCCATCCAGTTGCCATCAGCATGCTACTAATCTCCTAACACTACCAAAAAAAAACTGAACAGGAAAGGTACCCTGTTACTGCTGCACTTGTTCACTGTGCTCTGTAACTGGTGGTTACAGATAGAAAAAACTCTGAACCACTCAATGGATGGTGTCCTTCACACCACAACTAAGCCTGATAATCCCACCACTGCTACAAAAACAGAAGGACAATGGTCTGCCACGAAATGCCTAGCCATCTGCCTGGGGTTACCCCGTAGCCACTTAGAGTGTTCTATCCCTAGCACAGCTCAGGTGCGCCTGCACCTGCTGCATGTGCTCTACACTAGTACCTTCGTCCCACCAACTGGGTTACAACTGCCTCTTGGCAAGTCTCCCACTCTGAAATTATCCCCAGTGATTTTTATGTTACTGGAGCCACACTCCCAGTGGTGTCACAGTTCCCAGAAAGCACTCACAGACCCAACACACAAACCACCAGACAAACAGGGCAAACAAACAATTGTGTTTATTCTCAAAACTTGGAACAGTGAACAAAAAAAAAACCCCAGTAACAAGGAACTGAAAATGGATCAATTAGAAAACTAAATAAACACTTGCATACTTCTTAGAAAGTACCTGGGGAGATCAGGACATATATCTGTTCACAAAGCTTCAGCAGAAGAATCTCTCTCTCCTTCTCCCGGGCTGAAGCTGAAGCAACAGCAAATCTCCAGATCAATCAGAGCCCAGAACAGTCAAGTTTCAAATAAAAACTGGTTACATCCCTACAGGCACTTCTTATTATCTGTATGCCAAAAAAAATGAAAGAGAAGTCAGTCCTCTGTAACAGCTTTAAGCATAAACATACACCATCTGCTGGCCAAACAGGAGAAATACATTTCAGATATATCTAAGACAGGAAAATATCCAATACATTCTACGGATTAAAACACACTGGGGTCCTTTTACAAAGGTGCACTGAAAAATGGCTTGCTGTAGTCTAGGCGCGGGTTTTGGGTGCGCTCCAATTCATTTTTTAGCACACCTGTAAAAAAGGCCTCTTTTTGCCAAAAATGGACATGCAGCAAAATGAAAATTGCTGCATGTCCATTTTGAGTCTGAGACCTTACCGCAGTAAAGAATCTAGGCGGTAATAACCTATACGTGTCAAATGCCTCTTGGCGCAAATCAGAAAATAAAAAATATTTTTCAGATGCACGTAGTGGACACGTGCCAAAATTGAAATTACTACTACTACTACTACTACTATTTAGCATTTCTATAGCGCTACAAGGCGTACGCAGCGCTGCACAAACATAGAAGAAAGACAGTCCCTGCTCAAAGAGCTTACAATCTAATAGACAAAAAATAAAGTAAGCAAATCAAATCAATTAATGTGTACAGGAAGGAGGAGAGGAGGGTAGGTGGAGACGAGTGGTTACAAGTGGTTACGAGTCAAAAGCAATGTTAAAGAGGTGGGCTTTCAGTCTAGATTTAAAGGTGGCCAAGGATGGGGCAAGATGTATGGGCTCAGGAAGTTTATTCCAGGCGTAGGGTGCAGTGAGACAGAAGGCGCGAAGTCTGGAGTTGGCAGTAGTGGAGAAGGGAACAGATAAGAAGGATTTATCCATGGAGCGGAGTGCATGGAAAGGGGTGTAGGGAAGGACGAGTGTGGAGAGATACTGGGGAGCAGCAGAGTGAGTACATTTATAGGTTAGTAGAAGAAGTTTGAACAGGATGCGAAAATGGATAGGGAGCCAGTGAAGTGACTTGAGGAGAGGGGTAGTATGAGTAAAGCGACCCTGGCGGAAGACGAGACGGGCAGCAGAGTTTTGAACGGATTGGAGAGGGGAGAGGTGACTAAGTGGGAGGCCAGCAAGAAGCAGATTGCAGTAGTCTAAACGAGAGGTGACAAGAGTGTGGATGAGGGTTTTGGTAGAGTGCTCAGAAAGAAAGGGGCGGATTTTATGGATGTTGTAAAGAAAGAAACGACAGGTCTTGGCAGTCTGCTGGATATGAGCAGAGAAGGAGAGAGAAGAGTCAAAGATGACCCCAAGGTTTCGAGCTGAGGAGACAGGGAAAATGAGAGAGCCATCAACAGAAATAGAAAACGGGGGGAGTGGGGAGGTGGGTTTGGGGGGAAAAATGAGAAGCTCGGTTTTGGTCATGTTTAATTTCAGGTGGCGTTGAGACATCCAGACAGCAATGTCAGACAAGCACGCTGAAACTTTGGTTTGGATGCAAGGTGAGATATCAGGGGTAGAAAGGTAGATTTGGGAGTCATCAGCATAGAGATGGTAGGAAAAGCCATGGGATGAGATTAATGAACCAAGGGAAGAAGTGTAGATAGAAAAGAGGAGGGGACCAAGAACAGAACCCTGAGGTACGCCGACAGGCAGGGGGATAGAAGTAGAAGAGGATCCAGCAGCATGAACACTAAAGGTGCGGAGGGAGAGGTAGGAAGAGAACCAGGAAAGGACAGAGCCCTGGAATGCAAGTGAGGACAGGGTATCGAGAAGTATGCTGTGATCAACAGTGTCAAAAGCAGCGGAAAGATCAAGAAGAATGAGGATGGAATATTGACCTCTGGATTTAGCCAGTAATAGGTCATTGGAGACTTTAGTAAGCGCGGTTTTGGTTGAGTGGAGAGGGCGAAAACCAGATTGTAGTGGGTCAAGAATAGCATGTGAGGAGAGAAAATCAAGGCAGCGGTGGTGAACAGCACGCTCAAGTAATTTGGAGAGAAAAGGGAGGACGGAGATGGGTCGGTAATTAGAGGGACAAGTAGGGTCGAGTGAAGGCGGTAACTCCAATTTGGCGCACGTTCAGCAAGCATAGGCGCCTACGCGGCTTAGTAAAAGGGCACCACTGTTTCTTCACATTTACTCCTCCCCATAACCACCATTTCTCTTCTCCACCTTGTCCATGTGGTAATTGGCATTGCTCTCCTCCACTGTCCACTTGCCCCCTGCAACGATTGGATCTCTCTTACCTCATCTCAAGGTTATAATGCTGGGCTGAAAGACATCTTGATAAAATTAAGGTCAACATGTTAACAATAAAGACACAAGAATATGATATGATAAGAATAACCCTCCCCCCCCTTTTACAAAGCTGAGTGGCAATGCCGACACAGCCCATTCACTTTGAATGGGCTGTGTCGGCATTACCGCACTGGCAGCCGCTAGCATGGCTTTGTAAAAGGGAGGGGGTTAAAAGACAGATATGAACAAACACAGTGGTTCAATAGAAAAAACATAATCATACTAAATACATGCCCAATTACTGATTATCTATCTATCTATCTATCTATCTATCTATCTATCTATCTATCTATCTATCTATCTATCTATCTATCTATCTTCCAGAATAGCATAAACAGTGTTGGGCAAAAATATGCAAGGTGCAAAGTCAACTGTCTCTTAATCATGCCCTCAAAAAATGCTGCATATTTGAGTGAAACATTAAAAGTGCTGAATAGGTAAAAATTGTGGCTAAGGGAGGAGTCAAGATGGCTGTGTGTAGCTGATTGGCATCTGCTGCTCTACACTTTTGTCTGGAATTATTGCCTCAACATCTCCTAAAAGAATGGAGAAAGTTCAGGTGATTGCCTTCTTGACCTCGATTGTTCCCTTTAGCAAGCAAATGCCGATTTAACGGTATGCCATCCAGCACCCCAAAGTGAATACTGGAGGAATAGGATCTATAGCTTTGGCTGACCAGGGAGAGTCTTCACGGTTGAGCCTGGAAACATCGCTATCTCCACTGGGTCTTCATCCTCCACCCTGTCTTGTGCTGTCTTTGACGCTGGTAGAGGAAGTCACTGCCTAAGACACTGCTGCTTTGTTTACTGCTGGAGGAGGAATATCAAGAGCATTCACAACATAAGCAGACCTGTCTTCCTCATCCCCTGCAGATGTTCGCTCTTTGGAGGACGTGACACAGCATGGAGCAGTTGGAAGAACTGCTGTGGTTCCATCTGAGGAACGGACTGCCAAATTGCCCCCCCCCCCCCCCCCCAGTGAGTTTTCTGTAGCAGGGATTCATGGGACATCTTTGCTGAAGACAGTAGTGGAATTTGGCAGTTTGCCAATACCTTTGGGTGGAGTGACTCTTGAAGCTATTTAGGCCATGTTGTCCAAATTAGGTAAAGCAATGTGAAATCTGCTGTGGACCTATCTGATCTGGTTACTGAAGGTAGATAATATTTCAAAAAATCAAGATCAAACTAAAATGCAGAATATTGAGCAAGATATTAAAAATCTTAAGGATTAATTCATAGTAAAATAGAACAACTGGAACATTTTAATGGACATCTGAATTTATGTTTTTTGAACTTCCCGAAACCAGTTGGAGTTGCTCCTTGTGATATATTTAAGAAATATTTACTTGATATTATTACATTTTTCCTCTGAAAATATTCCTCCAGAAAGTGGAGAACTTTGGTGTGGAAGTTGAAGGTATAGAGGTTGTTTTCCCCCTTTTCTTATTTCTTTTCTTGTTATAATGTTGTACAGTATTCTCTCATTTTCTATCTCGAGTCACTCTTGTATTTTGAAATTGCATAAATAAAAAATAAAACATATTAATAACCTGCACAGTGATACAATCAACTAACAGAAGTAAAAGCCTGATTAAATAAGTGTGCCTTCAGGTGTTTTTGAAAGGCCTGAGTGTCAGCTAAAGTTCTCAGCTGAAGTGGTATCCTCCTGGCCAGGATAGGTTAATTTGTATTTAGTATCCCCAATTGTTTTGAAAAGTTGGCACTTATGCAGTAGGTAGTGTTTTATGTTATTCAAATTAACATTTTTTTATAGGAACATAAAACAGATTGTGCTCTGTAATTTGACACTTTAAAGCGTATGGTTTGTGATGTACAAAATTTATGATTTCATTTTTGTTGCACCTTGTTTTTCTCATTGAATCTTAATGTCACCCAAATTGCATTCACAATGACTTAAAAAAAAAGAATGTTTAGATGTGGAAGGTAGACAAATAACTTTCCAGAGTCTAAGCATGTTCAGTGCATTTCCCCTGCCCTGTTCTAGATTTGTACAATATCATTAGGGGAAATTTATATCATAAAATGAATAACAAGGCCCATGCGCAATAGAATATGACTTCTAAGGAGTAATTCTATAACTGGATGCCAAAATATAGGTGTATATATCACGCCTAGAAAATCGGCACCAAAATGAAATTCATCTAAGCGTAGTATATAAAATAAGCCCCACTTTATGGAATAACCCCCAAATTCTATATTTTGCGCTTTAATTTCTGCATGGAAATCGAAGCATATTCCACAACAATGCATGTAACTTAATTGGTTAACTAGCTAATCGGCGCTGTTAATTGGATATTAACAAGGAATTAACACTAATTGGCATTAAAATGCATGCATACAACTCGCTAAGGGCCCTGTTTATTAAGACGTGCTAGCATTTTTCTTACTTGCTAATTTTTAGTGCTTGCTAATTCTAGAGACACCCATATATTCCTATGGGAGTCTCCACTGTTAGCGTGCACTAAAAATGTTAGCATGCCTATAACACAGCTTAGTAAACAGGGCCCAAGTGTATTCTGTAACATAGTGCATGTAGATTCCAAGTTGAATAGCCAAGGGGGCATTATTATGGGTGTGGAATGGGTGGGTCATGGGCGTTTCTAAAATCTATTATAGAATACACTCACTCTGCGCTTAATTTAGGTGTCGGGATTTACGTCAAGTATAACATGGCCTAAATGGACATGACCAAATTTGGTCATGTGGAGAGATGCTCGGCGTATTCTATATACCATGTGGAAATTTAACCCTATTCTATAAAATTTAGGCATACTTTAGAGAATATGCCTAGGTGTATTTTTTACTGCCCGAATTTTTCAGGTGCCATATATAGAATCTAGCCCTAAGCCTAAATTTCCATGCAGTATATAGAATATGCCAACCGCTGCTCCATGCGACTACATTTAGTCACGGGCAGTTACACCAAATAAAACTTGATGCAAATCTTGACACCTAAATAATGCGTGGAGTGGGTGTATTCTATAACAACCTGCATAAATTTTACAAATGCCCATGACCTGCCCATTCCATGCCCATGGCCACACCCACTTTTCAACTACATGACTTAGAATTTACGCACATCACTTTACAGAATAGGCTTAACAAGTAGTCCTGTAAATTCTAATTAATGCCAGTAAGTGCTGATAATTGGTTGTTAACATCCAATTATCAATGCTGATTAGCTTGCTAACTAATTAGCTTATTTGCATTGTTATAGAATACGCTTCAATTTCCAACATAAAAATACATGGACACCTGCGACACAATGTAATCAAAGAACGTAATGGACATCACCTGACTCCTCCCTCCCTAAATTCCCCCCAATTGTACCTACCATACATGTACCTTATCTACCACAATATCACCTTATTCATTCACACCATGTATTTGCTGAGACCGGAATCGGCTAACGCCATTAACGGTAATATGTAAGCCACATTGAGCCTGCAAAAAGGTGGGAAAATATGGGATACAAATGCAACAAATAAATAAATAAATGATCTATAGAATCCTGGGGTAAATGCCTAAATGCAGCACGCTGATTGTGAATTCTATAATAGCATCTGGGCTCCAATTTAAGTACATCATTTGTAGAAAGTGCTGAATGCACACTTAGCACTTACAGACATTGGCCAGACTCTATGTATGGCGCCTAGAAAATCCACACAGAAAACATTTCTGCCTAAGCATATTCTATAAGCAGCACCTAGATTTAGGTGTGGTATATAAAATACGCTTAGTTGATATCACAGTACCTAAAACTGTCTCTATTTACACCAATGAAAATGTGGCGTAAATCCCAACATGTAGATTTAGATGCAGAGGGCCATATTCTATAACAATGCACATAATTTTGAAATGCCCATGAAATGCCAATTTCCCCGCCCATAATCACGCCCCTTTTTGCCTGCGTGCATTAAAATTTAGGCACAGTACGTTAAAGAATACACTTAGGGAGCTGTGCGCATAAATTCTAATTATTGTCAATTAGTGCTTATCATTGCTTGTTAAGTGCTGTTAACAACACTGATTGGCTTGTTAAGACAATTAACTTACGTGCAATGTTACAGAATACGCTCAAAGCAGTTAACAAAGCAAATTAAAATAATATCTGAAACTACAGATAGAAAAGAAAGAAACACTAATTATAATAGGATCGTATATATTCATCCAGAAGGAGGAGTCGCAGTGGCAAGATACAGGAGCCATTTTGTCTTAGTCTGCAACAAACTGGTTAAACTGTTCGACTAGATAGAGCTGAGGACCCATTTGCAAAAACAGGTCTTCAGTAATTGTTTAAATTTTGGGAGAGAAACCTCAGATCTTAGTAAAGGTAGGAGGTCGTTCCAAAGTATTCTATGGGGTCGATATTCAAAGCGCTTTAACCATCTAGAAACAGTTGCTGGCCAGTTAAATCACCTGTTTGAGACTAACTGGTAATTTTCAGTGGCACTTAGAGGCCCTTTTACTAAGCCGCGTAGGCGCATACACACATCAATTTTGAACTACCAGACCGGCTACTGCGTGGCCTGGGCAGTAATTACATTTTCTACATGCGCCTACTACACTCCCCGGAAAGGTTCTGGTGCGCAGCACTAACTGGGCAGTAATCAGCATTGTACGCGCACTGACAATTACCTCCCAGCTAACGCGTGAGACTACCGCTAGGTCAATGGGTGGTGGTAAGGTCTGAAGCCAAAATGGATGCTTGCCAATTTTTATTTTGCCACATGTCCATTTTCGACTAAAAAAGCCTTTTTTGCGCTGAAAATGGACCTGCTTGCGTCCAAAACACTCATCTACACCAACGCAGGCCACTTTTTGGCACAAGGACCCTTTAACGGGTTAACGCCACTGAAAATAGCTAGTTAGCACCAAAATGAAAACCAGCTATTTTGGGAGCATTCTGGGGCAGAGTCGCCACTTGGCTGGTTACGTGCCAATATTCAGCACTTAACCGGCCAGGTTAACTAAGTAACTAGACTGCATAAAAGTCAGGCCTATCGTTATACTGTAATCCATAGCCAGTTAAGTGCTAAATATCACACTTAGGGGTCCTTTCACTAAGGTGTGATAAGCCTAACATAGGCCTAATGCACACAAAAAACACACTATAGTGGAATGCACTGAGACATCCCACTGTAGTGTGCTGCCTAGCGTGCACTAATCCCATGTTGAAAAATATTTTTTATTCTTCAACACGGGAGGCGTGGCCATGAGCTAAGAATAAGTGTGCCTGCACTAATCGGGTAGCGCAAGCATATTACCATGAACTACCCGATTAGCGTGTAGTGTGGGAGTAGTGCGGGTAGGTGGCAGTAAGGGGCCATTTAAAAAAATCCCAGACATGGCTATTTTACATTAAAGGTAGGCAGGCCACCTTTTACTAAAAGGACCCCTTAACTGGCTATGTAGTAGCCAACTCTGTAAATCTGTAATTTCAGTTCCGAAGCCCGAATATGACCCAGCAATTTCCAGATTTCATGCTGGCAGTGGTCAGCAAAATGCCGATCGCTGCTGGCTGAATATCAGGCCTATAAGTTTAACATGGAAATTACACTTAAATTGAGGTGCTAAAGATGTAGAATGAGTGGTAAATGTACTGCACTGTGCAGAGCAGGGGTCGGCCTATCGTCATGTGAAGGTGGTTTACGTAAATTTTCTGATCCATGTAGTTTTTACCAAGAGCTTCCCCCCCCCCCCCCTAAAATCTTAGTGAAAACCCTTTTCCTGGAAATTTTATATGTCACAAACTTGGATGTGTTTAGCCCTGAGTGCTTATTCTGTGAAGCTGGGAAAAGATCAGTATCGGAACTAGAACGTATATTTTAATAGCATTAAATTAAAGCTCTGCTTTCTTTCCAGGTTTGTCATATTGTCAATATGTTTATAACACTCCTGCACTGTTTGATAATCCAATTAAAACTAAAACAAAACAGCAATTATTCAAATCTACTGCTTCTGATTTCTGTTTGAAAATATGATGATATAGGCCAGTGGCGTAGCCATGGGGGGAGAGGGTGGCCTCAGAAGCCTAGGTTCCCCCCCCCCCCCCCCCCCCCAGTTTGAGCTCAGGCCTCCTTGAAAAAAATTGCAGCACCAGGTTCATAGCTGGTGGTGATGCTCAAGCCCTGCCAGCCAAAGAATATTTGCAGCTCAAGCCCCCTCCCATGCTGTCTGAGCGGCACTGAGATATCAGCCAGGCGTATTTTGTATACTGCACCTAAATCTAGGCACCGATTATAAAATACGCTTAGGCAGAAACATTTTCCACACATTTTTTTAGGCACCATATATAGCATCCCCGCATGTGCTAAGTTGTAATATTCAGAGGAGATAACTGACTATTTTGCACTGAATATTAGTCATGTTCCTTGGTTGACTGGCACCCAGGGCAGAGTGATGCAGTGTTCCTCCCCCAGTGCAGCATTGACACCCCCGTTGTGCAGCATTGTCCCCCCTGGTGCATCAACTCCAACCCCCCCCCCCCCCCCCCCCCGGATGCATTGCTCTTACCTCCTGGGGTGCTGGGAGCAGACATGTGGCTGTCAGCTCCACCGAATCCCTTCTCCCTCTGCCCCGGAACAGGAAGTAACATCAGAAGGAGCAGGGAACTGGCGGAGCCAACAACCATATGACTGCTCCATGCATACATCCTGCAACATGCACCTGGGGCGGACCGCCCCCACCGCTCCGCTCACGGTACGCCACTGCCTGGCTGGTTATATAGCGCAGAATATCAGCTAGATTGTTTCTCTAATGGGTAGGCATTCTATATATGTGAATTTGGAGTGGGCAGAGCCTGGGCTCTTTCATTAATGCATGGGAAGCATGGGTCAATTTTGATTTGGGGAGAGACATTAACCTTTGGAGGAATAAGCAGGAAACCTCCTCTATTCTCTCTAGTGGAATGCTGCTTTTGTGAACCTAAACATCCCAGGTAGCAGGTGTAAATCTTGACGTTGTTCTTTTTGGACAAAGATATGCATTCTCCATCTGAATTGGGGAATACATGTTTATTTTTTGTGCCCACCCTAGTCTCACCCTATTTTGACCTGGTTTTACAGCCTGCTTCACTGACACAGACTACTCAGTAATTACTGTGGATTCGTTTGGATTTGTATTAGGTATATGAGACTTTTATTAGAGGTTGTAAGATCTAAGATACACAATGATATAGATATAGATAGATAGATAGATAGATAGATAGATAGATAGATAGATAGATAGATAGATAGATAGATAGATAGATATACATTGATTAAGCTATATACAATGATTAGCTATATAACTGAAAAGAAACAATGCCTATAAACAATCATTACACCACTGGTCCCTACAGCCAAGCAATTCTATGAGTTTCTAGACCAGGAAAAGAAGCAATAATACACTATACATACATCATCACTGGTCCTTAATCTCTACATCCAGGCTTTTTACATCAGCTGAGAGAAACCCCTTTTTCAGCGAAGCTGGAGTTTGACCAGGAGTCTGGTTCTATGCAATGCGTTCACTCATAGATGAGCTTCCAGCTTCACTTTTTTATTAGGCTTAGAACTCATGTTCAGAGCTAAAGAAAATTACAGAATGCTTGAGGATGTCTCTGTTTTGGTAAACAAGCCATACTGTGGGAATGTGGTCACATGTTTCTCAGTCCAGGTTGCCAGTATGAACTTGAAACAGGCTCCACCTCTCCCTTCACATACCAAATTAATTAGAGCTGTGTCTTATCTTCTTCTACGTTCCAAATCATTTTCATACAAACAGAATTACTTCTAATCAAAAATACAGACCCCGAGTGCACTTGTCGGTCAAGGCAGAGTTGAAAAACAATCTTTAAAATTCACTTCCACTACACACCCAAAACACACAGACTATGCCCCCTTATCCCGGCTTAGTAAAATCAGGCGGGTCAATAATCATAGCGATTTAAGCGGCCAGAAATGGCCCCTGGTCAGTTAAATTGCTTGTTTGGAGCTATCCAGTCATTTTCTGTGGCTGTTAACTGGTTAGTGCCGCTGAAAATGTCCAATTAGCACCTATTTCAAAACTGGCTATTTTGAGGGTGTTCCAAGGACGGAGTCAGCAGTTGGCCAGTTAAGCACTGATATTCTGCATTTAACCAGCCAAGATAACTACGTAAATAGGACTGCATAAAAGACAGTCCTATCTTTATGATGTAACTTCCGCGAGGGTGGGACACAAGGAGGGAAGGAGGGCCGAAGGGAGGCGATCTGCTGTCCTGCTGCCTGCAGCGCTTTCACACGGAGGTGAGAGGCGCTGTGATTTCAATTCAGGGGGCCTGGCCCAGTGGCGGGTGGAGGGGGGGAGCAGCGACCTCAGGGGGAGGTGGAGGGGGAGCGGAGGTGGTGACCTCGGGGGAGGGGAGCGGCGGCAGCAACCTCGGGGGGGGGGTGGAGGGGGAATGGTGGGGCGGGGCCCCGGGGGCGGCTTTGCCCCTGGCCCGGCCCAGTCTCTCGGTGGCCCTGCTAACCACTAGGCCTACTCCTCCACTTTTCTCTGGGAAATCAGTAGGTAAATAGGAACTATGGGGCTGATAGTCACATCACAGGAGGTAGCCTGGCTGCCTTCTGCAGTCTGATTCTGGATATTCAATGCTGAGCCATTTCCAGTGATCGGTATTGAATATCCAGTTTATTTTGGGCCGGTTCCAACTTATCCAGCCAAGCCAATATGCAGTGCTGGCCGGTTAAGTTTGAACCAGCCAAAGATATTCCAGGTATTGATGTGGCCGCCACACTTAGCCGGTGATGCGCCGAAAATTGGCGGATAGCCAGTTATATCGCGTGACATAACTGACTATCTTCTAGGCGCTAACCAGCAATATTCAACGCTATATAGCCGGCTATTTCCTGCTGAATAGCCAGCTAAGTACCATTTAACCAGCCAGGTGCCATTCCTGGCCAATTAAATGGTTTTGAAGATCAAAGGTTATATCTTCCTGCATTCAGCACAAACTGGATCAGCTTATCACCTTAGAAATGAAGCTATATCATCATCCTACGTTCAGCGCATTGCATTTGTTCACTTGCACTGTTTCCTATGCATAAGGACATGCACTTGTTTTGATATAAGCCTGGGGCTGCAGCAATCCGCTTGCTATTCAGGAACAGAAGCAGCTAGCTGGTTATGTTTTAGGAGCTGAACGTGGCAGCTGAATCAGGAAAACATTCATGCTTTAATGAACAGAACATTTCTTTTCTAGCGTGTTGCTACTGTTTGAATCTGAACGATCACATTATCATAATGGAACAAAGTGTCACGGAGCTGGTGACATCAGAAGTTATTTTCTGCATAAGATTTTGCATATTCAAGTGCACAGCGGTCTTATAAGAGAACTATGGTTTGTTTATGCTTCATTCTTGGTGTTTGTGTAATATTATTTTCTTAAACCAAATGTGATTTTTAAGTCATAGATTAGGAGAAGTAAATAGATAGCTATTCTCTGCTTTAAATTCAAGGCCAATGAAAACTGGGTTTCTTATTCTCATTGCTGTATTAAAATACAGTACTGAAAACTGATTGCTGTATTCTTATAATGAAGCTGGCTGATCTATAATAGATAGCCTGATATTTCAGGCAAGGTTGCAAGTGATAGGCTGAATCAATTTAATAGGCGAGTAGTTTCTATGGATCGATTGAAGTATTGGATGAATTCACTTTACATTTCTTATTCTTCTTTGCATTCGGGCTCAATATTATTGTTTAAGTCTTGCTTTGAGCATATGCTGGAGTGGATTATGAATAAATGCAGGCCGGTCAAACCCGGTAAGCGGGGTAAGCACTACAGTGGGGCGCCTGCCTTCAAGGGTGCCACTGCGGCGCTGCGCCACCATAACGCGCCGCCCTTGGTGCTTTAAATCTTTAATTTACCTCAGTTCCAGCAGCCGCATCATTTGAAAGCCCTGCCCCATCTCTAGCCTTCCGTCCCTTCGTGAGTTCGTTCCGCAGTCCCGCCTTCTGACGTCATTTCCTCGAGGGCGGGACTGCAGAACGAACTCACGAAGGGAGGGAAGGCTAGAGACGGGGCAAGGCTTTCAAATGACACGGCTGCTGGAACGGAGGTAAATTAAAGATTTAAAGCACCAAGGGCGGCGGGGGATGGGGGCGAAGGAGAATCGCTGGACAGGGGCAGGGTGGGAGAAGAGAGAAAGGAGATGCTGGGGGTGGCGGGGGCGCACGGGTGCCGGAGGGGGCGCTCGGGCGCCAACTCATAGTCTGCAGGGGGGCGCCAGAGACCCTAGGACTGGCCCTGTCTGTACAGTAGGGCTGTGTGCCACCTCATTTGAAGGAGACAGTAGTGCTATGTGTTAAAAAAGGGGGGGGGGAGGGCCAATGAACTGATTTGTGATTTTTAAGTTAAAACATTTTGTATAAGACCAATTTTTAATCTTCCACTGTTAGCAAAATTGATTGCGAAAGAGATCTGTGCTCAGTTGGGGAGTTTCTTAGAAGATTATTGGGCTCATTTTCGAAACAGAAAAATGTCTAAAAAGTGGCATAGAGCAGCATTTGGATGTTTTTCCTCACAAAAACATCCAAATCAGTATTTTCGAAACCAATTTTAGACGTTTTTCTTTGAAGTCCATCAGAAGTGCATCCAATTCTCAAGGGGGCGTATCAGGGGTGTGGTCAGGGCAGGACTTGGGCATTCCTGAGACTTAGTTTTTCAGTCATAATGGAAGAAAACAAAAACGTCCAGGACTAAAACTAAAACGTTTTGAGCTAGACCTGTTTTTATAACGAATAAGGCACAAAAAGTTGCCCTAAATAATCAGATAACCACTTGGATGGAATCAGGGATGACCTCCCCTTATTCCTCCAGTGGTCACTAACCTCCTCCCACCCCCCAAAAAATGTGAAGAAAAACATTACTTGCCAGCCTCTGTGCCAGCCTCAGATGTTATACTCAGGTCCATTAGAACAGCATGCAGGTCCCTGGAGTAGTCTAGTGGTGGGTGCAGTGTTGGCTTCTACCTCCCCCTACCTGTTACACTTGTGGAGGAAACTGTGAGCCCTCCAAAACTCGCTATAGTAGTGTTGTACAGTTGGGGGTAGTGGGGTTTGGGTAGGTTTTAGGAGGCTCAGAAGACAAGGTAAGGGAGCAATGGTCAGATGTGCACCTGGGAGCATTTTATGAAGTCCACTGCAGTGCCCCCCAGGGTAGGGTTACCATATGGCTCCAGAAAAAGGAGGACACATTGATCCAGTCCAGGTTTTGTTTCCACTGAAAGCAATTGAAGTAAAACCCAGACTGGCTCAATCTGCTCTTTTTCTGGAGCCATATGGTAACCCTACCCTAGGGTGCCTTATTGCTTTCCTGGGATGTCAGAGGGACAAGTGTACTAAAAATGCTGGCTCCTCCTACATCCCAACGGCTTGATTTTCTGCATTTTGCACTTGGACTTTTTTTTTTTTTTTTAAATGGACCAAAAAATAAAACATCTAAATCACAAAATCTTCTATTTTCAAAAAAAAAAAAAAGATAGCCGTTTTTCTTTTTTGAAAATTACCTTCTTTGCTATTCAAATTTTGTACATTTTTTGCAATAGGAGGAAATATTTTTTCATTCAATGAATAATTATGCTCTGGAACTCTTTGCCAGAGGATATAGCAGTGGCATAGCTACAGGGGTGGGGGCACGTGGGCCTGAGCCCCCCCCCCAAATTGGGCTCGGGCCTCTGGTTTGGCTGGCGGGGGTCCCCAACCCCCACCAGCTTAAGCATTTGTTCCGCACTGGTTTTGCGTGGCCTGCCCTGCTCTTCTCAGTCACGTCACGCACGCTCGTTTTAATGAAACTGAGCATGTGTGAAGTGTCGCACATGCTCAGTTTCACTAAAACGTGTGTGCATGACACAACTGAGAAGAGCAGGGCAGCCAATGCAGCAAGACCAGCACAGGACAAACGCTTCAGCTGGTAGGGGTTGGGGACCCCCACCAGCCAAACCAGGGCCTGAGCCCAATTTGGGGAGGGGTGGGCCCAGGCCCACATCCCCCCCCCCCCCCCCCCCGTAGCTAAACCATTGCTATATCCTCTGGCAAAGAGTTCCAGAGCTTAATTATTTGTTAAATGAAAAATATATTTCCGCCTATTGTATTTCCATATAACTTCCTTGAGTGTCTTTGTACTTTTTGAAAGAGTAAAAAATCGATTCACTTCTACTCGTTCTACACCATTCAGAATTTTGTAGACCTCAATCATATCTCCCCTGAGCCGTCTCTTTTCAAAGCTGAAGAACCCTAACCCCTTTAGCCTTTTCCTCATATGAGAGGAAGTCCGTCCCCTTTATCATTTTGGTCGCTCTTCTTTGAACCTTTTCTAATTCCGCTATATCTTTTTTGAGATATAGTCAACAGAATTGAATACAGTACTCAAGGTGAGGTCACACCATGGAGCAATACAGAGGCATTATAGTATTCTCAATTTACTATCCCTTTCCAAATAATTCCTAGCATTCTGTTTTTGCCACCGCACACTGGGCAGAAGATTTCAGCATATTGTCTACAATGACACCTTTTTCTTGGGTGCTGATCCCTAAGGTGGACCATAGCACTTTCCTCTTTATGTCTTTTTTATTTCCATGCTCTTCATGGAGGCCATAAAAAAAAGTTGGGGGTGCTGTTATGCTGGCAGCAAAAAGAACAACCAGGCATTAAATCCTTACAAATGCCACTGCACAACAATGAGTTAACCCTTCTGTGCCTCCTCAGATCTGGTGTTCAAGGTCCTGCATTGTGCTTAGCCTTCAAGTCTTCTGTGCGTTCATTGCATTGAGACAGAACAGTATGTAAGAACATAAGCATCATCATACTGGGACAGACTGAAGGTCTGCCACGCCCCTTATCCTGTTTCCAACAGTGGCCAATCCAAGTTAAAAGTACCTGGCAACATCTCAAAAGAGTAAAACAGATCGCAGGAATAAGCAGTGGATTTTTCCAAGTCCACCTTAATAATGATTTATGGACTATTCTTTAAACCCTGCTGTGCTAGCTGCTTTTACTACATTCTCTGGCAATGAATTCTAAAGCTCAATTACATATTAAATGAAGAAATATTTTCTCCAGTTTGTTTTAAATATCTTTGTTGTGTGCCCCCTAGTCCTTGTATTTTTGGAAAGAGGAAACAACGATTCACATGCACCCGATCCACTCCACCCTGTACATAAAAACTATATCATGTCCTAAGGTTACTTGCAAATGAAATTTCACTGGGCATAGCTAGTCTTAACATTATTTTTTCAAGTTTATGAATGCTTCACATAGCTCAATGTTCTTTATATATAATATCTTTCTGTGCTCTAGGTTCTTATAAATTTAAATTTAATAACCTCATTACTGTTGATGTTAATATGCTGTGGTGTCTAATGCACAGTTGTGCAGGATTAGCTTCTATGCAAAACCCTTTTCTGCACTGTGCATCCATATAATGGTGTGCAGACGTTGTACTGACCCTCTGTCAGCATCTGCGTACTTTTGTGGCATTGACCCCTGTGATATCAGATAGATGCGGAGGGGTATTTTCAAAAGGATTTCAAAGTCAGACTAGGGACATCCATATCAGAATGTCCCAAATGGACGTCCATCTCACAAGTATTTTCAGACAGGAAATATATTATCTATTCCATATCTATTCCTCTCCATCTTCCTATGCCTACCTCCTAATGCTAATTTCCTTCTGCACCCAATTCCTCCTATGTTCAATTTACTTATCCGTTAACCCTATTAATATTACGTTTACTACAAATTGTATATTCTTCTTACGACTTTGTAATTCTTTACATTGTTACTATGTAAGCCGCATTGAGCCTGCCATGTGTTGGAAAGCACGGGGTACAAATGTAATAAATAAGTAAATTAAGATTTTCTGTTCGAAAATAGATAAGATGGACATCCATGTGCTGGAGACATCCAGCATGAACAACAGCCAGTTTATAAACTGGAACATCCAAATTATGAATGGGAGAAAATAAGACGACCATGCAGAGCAGAAGGGCAGCCTAGTGGTTATGCAGTGGACTGTAAACCAAGAGACCCAGTTTCAAGTGTCATTTTAAGTCCTGTTTTTTTTTTTGTAATTGTGAGCCCTCCAAGAACAGAAAAATACCTTCTGTACCTGAATGTACAGCACTTCAATAGTCTTCAGACTTGCAAGTGGCTTATATATATAGACAAGGCTTTTTTTGAGGGGATACTTGGGGGTACTGAGTACCGGCACCTTTTCCATTGGCTGCTAAAATTGACCCATGGACCCCAAGTTTTCATGAAAGAGCTCAGGCTCTACACACCAATTCTGCCTTGTCATAGGTTCTGTGACTGGTTGCAGGGGCCTGGCTATTGTGGGGAGGGTCCCTCAGTGATTACCCCCACCCCTGAAGGGTGGCCTAGCATTTGAGTACCGGCACCTTTTTCACTAGAAAAAATGCACTGTATATAGGTACAGTATATATTTTCCTGGAGAGCACACAATTTTAAAAAATAGAAAAAGAGTTAATGTGTGATTTGAACTTGGGTCCTTGGTTTACAGTCCACTGCACTAATCACTCGGTTACTCCTCAAATCTGCATGCTGTTCTTCTCAGAATGCCCACTATCACTAACCACACCCTCTCCAAAAGACATTACACAATGTGATACCTGCAAGGGAGCTTTCTCCAGAGTAGCCCCACACTCTGGAATACACTGCCTGAAAGGCTCCGCTTAACCCAAGACTATCTCTACTTCAGGAAGCAGGTGAAAGCTTGGCTCTTCAACCAGGCGTTTAATTGAAGAAGTAACTGACTTGTTAGTCTCACTCACACACACAAGCAGGGACTTGGGCTGTACATACTGTAGCGGGACATGTTTATCCACTCCAACCCTAACTGAGATAATATTTAACCATCTCCCTGACCTCATGTGCAACTTTCTTTAAATCGGTCACCTTACTTTCTAACTCTTCTTACTCTCTTACCTATCTATATGTTATATGTTTGCTTTACCCTTCACTATCAGTTTTAGTGGGTACTGCAGTGCACTTCAGACAGGCGGACCCAGGCCCATACCACCCCTACCTGTTACATTTGTGGAGGAAATAGCGAGCTCTCCAAAACCCACCACAAATCCACTGCACGCATATATAGGTGCCCCTCTTCACCCGTAAGGGCTATGGTAGTGGTGTACAGTTTTTGGTAGTGGGTTTTGGGGGGGTGTTGGGGGGCTCAGCACACAAGGTAAGCGAGCTATGTTCCTGGGAGCAATTTATGAAGGCCACTGCAGTGCCCCCTACGGTGCCCGGTTGGTGTCCTGGCATGTCAGGGGGACCAGTGCACTACAAATGCTGGCTCCGACCACATCCAAATGGCTTGCATTTGGACGTTTTTGACATGGATGTCTTTAGTTTCGAAAATCGCCGAAAGTCAGAAACGTCCAGATCCAAGGACATCCAAATCTAGGGATGTCCAAATTAACGATTTGGATGTCTCTGACGGTATTTTCGAAATGAAAGATGAACGTCCATCTTTTCGAAAATACGGGTTTCCCCGCCCCTGGATTTTGACGTTTTGCAAAGACGTCCAAATCACAACTTGGACGTTTCTTCGAAAATGCCCCTCCACACCATACTTTCAATTGTTTTTTGAATATTTTTACTGCTGTAATTGCCTATTGCTCATGTTTGATCTATTCTTACTGTACACCGCCTTGAGTGAATTCCTTCAAAAAGGTGGTAAATAAATCTTAATAAATAATACCTGAAGCTGTCACAGAGGCTACTATCTTTTTCCAGTTTCATTTTCAAGGGAGAGGGAGGGGAACAGCAACCACTGGGGGACTAAGGAGATGTCATGCCTTAATCCTTTCAGTAGCCAGTTGGTCAATCAGAAAACTTTTTTGTACCGTGGACGTGATTGAAAGAGGTCTATGTAAGGACGTTCTTCTTTTTGGACTTGGACGTTTCCTTCCATTTGGTAATCACTGTTGAACATCCTGATTTTGAGCACTCCTTAGTCCTGCCCAAAACATGCTCACAACACTCCCCCTTGCTATTTGGACATATAGCAGTGTTGAATGTCATAAGTACATAAGTACATGTGTATTGCCACACTGGGACAGACCAAAGGTCCATCAAGCCCATCATCCTGTTTCCAACAATGGCCAATCCAGGTCACAAATACCTGACAAAATCCCGAAAAGTTCAATATATTTTATGCTGCTTATCCCAGAAATAGCAATGGATTTTCCCTAAGTCAATTTAATAATAGTCTATGGACTTTTCCTTTATGAAGCTGTCCAGACCTTTTTTAAACCCCACTAAGCTAACTGCCTTTACCACATTCTCTGGCAACGAATTCCAGAGTTTAATTACACGTTGAGTGAAGAAACATTTTCTCCGATTCATGTTAAATCCTGCCAATGCAAAATTGGAATTTGGATGTTTCAAGCACATGGACGTTCATTTCAGCATTTTGGAACATCCATATGCCTTGAAAATAAGTGCCTTTCAGGCTTATTTTCGAAAGAGAAGGGCGCCCATCTTTCGACACAAATCCCATAATCGAAAGCCGATTTTGGGTGTCCTCAACTGCTTTCCATTGCGGGGACAACCAAAGTTCACGGGGGCTTGTCAGAGGCGTAGAGAAGGCGGGACTGGAGCATACCTAAGACATGGGCGTCCTCGACCCATAATGGAAAAAAGAAGGGCATCCCTGATGAACACTTGGATGACTTTAACTGGTCCTTTTCTTCTTACAACCAAGCCACAAAAGTGTGCCCTAAATGACCAGATGACCACCGGAGGGAATCAGGGATGACCTCCCCTTACTCTCCCCATTGATCACTAACCCCTTCCCACCCTCTAAAAACATCTTTCAAAATATTTCGTGCCAGCCTCAAATATCATACCCAGCTCCATGACAGCAGTATGCAGGTCCCTGGAGCAATTTTAGTGGGTACTGCAGTGCACTTCAGGCAGGTGGGCCCAGGCCCATCCCCCCTACCTGTTACACTTGTGGTGGTAAATGTGAGCCCTTCAAAACCCACCACAAACCCACTGTACCCACATGTAGGTGCCCCCTTCACCCATAAGGGCTATGGTAGTGGTGTACAGTTGTGGGGAGTGGGGTTTGGGGGGGCTCAGCACACAAGGTAAGGGAGCTATGCACCTGGGAGCAATTTCTGAGGTCCACTGCAGTGCCCCCTAGGGTGCCCGGTTGGTGTCTTGGCATGTCAGGGGGACCAGTGCACTACGAATGCTGGCTCCTTCCATGACCAAAGGGCTTGGATTTTGTCGTTTCTGAGATGGGCGTCCTCGAAAATCGGGACGACCATCTCTAAGGACGACCATCTCTAAGGTCGACCTAAATTTCACAATTTGGGCATCCCCGGCCTTATTATCGAAATGAAAGATGGACGCCCATCTTGTTTCGATAATATGGGTTTCCCCGCCCCTTCGCCGGGACATCCTGCGAGGACGTCCTCAGGAAAACTTGGGCGCCCCTTTCGATTATGCCCCTCATTGTCATCTTGTTACTAAACATAGAATAACATTTGACAATGTACTGCCTTTCCTTTTTTTTTTTTTTTGCAACTACATTCAAAGTGGTTTACATAATATATACAGGTACTTATTTGTACCTGGGGCAATGGAGGGTTAAATGACTTGTGCAGAGTCAAAGGGAGCTGCAGTGGGTATTGAGCCCAATTCCCCAGGATCAATGTCCACTGCACTAAACCACTAGGCTACTCCTCTACTCCTGAAAGGAAGAAATGCTTAAAAGTGACAGGTGATCAATCTGGATTCAATTTAAAAGTCTGATGGTCAAGGATTAGCATTAAATAGGAAGCATTTAATTTCTTTGATAGAATGCTCTGATAATAGTATAGACAAGACTTCACTGGACCTCACGGACAAGTTTCTACAAATGGCACATCATAATTTCATATGTGTGGTATAAAAATGTTTTTAGACATTAGCCATCAATCAACTTCTAAAATTTGTTCTTTTCACTTTTAATCTTTAGGAGCTCATCATTATTTTGATTTCTAAGAACACTTCCATGATATTTATTTTTGGGGGATGGGTGGACTTCCCAAATTTTTAAATTTGTCTGGATGCTGAAGCAGAGACAGATCTGTATGTAAACAACATTGAGCTATGAGAGGCATTCATGAACATAAACTTGTTAAAATAAAATTAAGAATAGCCATGCTCAGTAAAGGATTATTCAAGGTAACCTTAGGACATGATATAGTCTTATGTAGAGTTCCTGTCTGTTGTTGAGTAAAGCACTGTAGTTACTATGTTAGTCCACTTTAAAGATAATACATCAAAATAAAACAAAGGAAAATAAGGTAACTCCTTTTTTTAGACTAGCTCAATACATTTTTGACACGCTTTTGAAGGTGAAACCTTCCGTCACTTCTCATCTCAGACAGCTGGCTCAGGCAAATACCACCCAACTGTGCCAAGGCCCAAGAGGTCCAGCCTCAGAGGAGCATTATCTGAAGTCTACTCCTCCTTGTCCTATTTGTTTGGAGCTTCTCATTTCAATAGAAACTTCCCTTGTAAAGATGGCGCTGGACTTCAACAGATGGCTTCCTCTACGCAATCAGTTCCTCCTGCCCTGCACATTCTCAATGTAGAGGCTTTGCACATGATCGATGACAGGACTATCCTGAGCTATAGTTCCACCCTGTGCTACTCATCCACTGGTGCTCCTCCACCCCACCCCAACTGCCTTTATACCTCCAGTGAGAGGAGAGCAAGGGCTAGAAGCAATTTTTATGCCTCTCCCTGTGTGTACCACTCATACAGTCTGATATGGTGCTGATCAACAGAGTCTTCAAGGCAGACATACCAACCACCATCACTGCTCAACTACCTGCTGCACAGAGATCCAGGCCTACAATGTGTCACTCAAGTTTTCATTGCACATTCACAGTGGATAGTCACTGGATTAAACCATTGTTTCCTTCTCTGCACAACACCAGCATTTTTGACGCATCCTTTCCAAAGAGATGCTGCCAGTTTATCTTTTCTTGCATCACTATAGCTAGGTTTCCTTCAAAGCAGAACCTCCTTTCCAGTTGTGAATTGGATTATGACTAATGGGACATAATACTGCTACATTTTCTTCAATGTCCTGAGTTATACAGGGGTTTTTTTTTGTGTGTGCCTGTACACTTCAGCATGTATAGGGGATGGGACTTCATATACCACCTTTCAAAGTGATTTGCATATTAGACAGGTACTTATTTTGTACCTGGGGCAATGGAGAATTAAGTGACTTGCCCAGAGTCACAAGGAGCTGCAGTGGGAATCAAACCCAGTTCACTAGGATCAAAGTTCGCTGCACTAACCACTAGGCTACTCCTCATGTGTCTGTCTGCACCTTTCTACGTGCTCAGCTATTTACAGGTTGAAATGTTCTCTTTCTCCTCATGTCCACTGATCTGCCACACTGTACCCATGAGGTAGCTTCCTATTAAATGCTGCATTAAAAAAAAAAAACTACATTGTGTGAACAGAATAAAGTTGTGCATCTAACCTTGTCACTATTTCACTATATTCTTTTTCTTTTACTCCATTCACTCCATGCAGAGAATGCTTAACAACAACAAAAGCCACAGCTATGTATTTCAGTATTCATCATGCTTTCATTTTTGTGGGTGCTTATATACTACCCTTTTCATATTTCTCTTGCCGATGTGATTTTATACATATTACAATCCTGGTTTATGTATATATGCTTTATTAAAATAAGTTCAAGCTGGATTGGGCAAAAGGGATGGGACAATGTACAACTCCATTTACTGATTGTTCTCATATGAAATCATGGCTCTTTTTTTGCAGCAGCTTATTGACTTGCAATATGTATTCTATATCGAACCTAAAAAAAGACATTAGTGAGAGGGCTGACAATTCTTCCCTTCCATGCAGCTGGAATTCATTGGCCATTTCTGTTTTCCTTCAGTGTACCATGCACCTCAAGTGTGCATCTCAGCAAGCCATAAGCATATTCTTTAGATTTTTCAAGACTTCTTTGTACTGTTCTCCAACAACGGTTTTAACATTGGCAAACAGGAGCAGACTGACAGGGATCTGGGTCCCCAGGCAATGAGGGTCATGGTCCCTAATCACCTATCAAAAGTGGTTATGGTTTATTGATTTATATACCACCTATATTTAAGCAGTTCTTAAATACACACAAATAAAATTTTATAAAATCAATATAATAAAACATATCATAACAATCTAACAAAGTTTATACCAAACACATCACACATTATATAACAACAATAATTCTATAAATGTACTAACCTTGTTCAATTTACTAATCCAATAACATCTGCTCGATATTCTCATATGCTTTAATAAATAGTGTAAGTGATTGAGGGTCTCATTTTCAAAAGAGAAAACTGTCTCAAAATGGCATAAAGTGGCATTTGGATGTTTTTCTCTGAAAAAGTCCAAATTGTGATTTTCAAAACTTGGATATGAGAAGTTTATTCTGCAGTGCATGCAAACCACAAGGGGGTGTGTTGTGGGTGGGATTTGGGGTTTTCCAAAACTTGGATGTTTTTCTGCCATAATGGAACAAAGCAAAACTTCCAGGGCTAAAAATGAGATTTGGTCCAGATTTGTTTCAATCACGACTAAATCACAAAATGTTCCCCTAAATGACCAACTGACCACTGGATAGTTTAAGTTATAACCCCCCTTTACTCCCCCAGTGCTCACTGACCCCCTCCCCCCCCCCCCCCCAAGATGTGAAAGAAACAGTACATACCAGCCTCTATGATAGCTTCAAATGTTATGGCTGTCCTATTAGAGCAGCAAGCAGGTCCCTGGAGTAGCCTAGTGGTGCACTGTAGAGAAGGGGACCCAGGCCCCTATCTCACTTGTGAGTGGAACTTGTGATGGAACATATGAGTCCTCCAAAACTTACCAAAAACCTACTGTATCTACATATAGGTGACACCTACAGACATAAGGACTATTGTAGTGGTTTACAGTTGGGTACAGTAAGTTTTTGGTGGGTTTTGGAAGGCTCGCCATACAATATAAGGGAGTTATGGTGAGATATGTACCCAGGATCTCTTAAGGGAAGTCCACTGCAGTGTCCCCTAGGGTGTCCCACTGCTCTGCTGTGTGGCCAGTCTACTAAGAATGCTGGTCTCCCATACATCCCAATGGCTTGTTTTTCAGCATTTTTCCCTTGGACTTTTTTTTTTTTTTTTTACCAAAAATGGTCCTAAAAGGTAGACTAACTAAGCGCAAACACATCTAGCAAATGGCCATTTTTGAAATAAAAAGTTGGACATTTTTCTGGTTTGAAAATGGCCATGTTTACTATTGGATGTTTGGACGTTTTCCACAAAACGTCCAAAATCAGATTTAGATGTCATATCGAAAATGCCCTCCACACTAGATAGAGGCTAGAGGAGAGTAGGCCCCCTACTGTTGTAGGCCACTGGGCACTGCCCTATTGTGCCTATGATCAGTCCACTCCGGGCTGCAAACCTTATCACACTGGATATTTTTCCGCCACCTTCTAGAGTCACATCTTGGGTTCTTTTTATTGGAGGGGCCAAACAATACTATATCTGACCTCACTCCAAAGACCATAGTTTCTGGATTCTGAGCTGGGCAGAATATTGCTGGAACTATAATCCCAGTGCCCACCTTTCTTTCTTGCTTCTTATTGTTTTTGACAATAGAAATATATCTGCTCAGTAATCACTCCTGCAATTCTTTGCACTGGTTGATACTATCTTCGAGTGAATTAAGATTCCTGTTCAAGTCCTTCTTTGTTTCTCTTTCTAAGCAGTCAACTTCTAGTCATATTATAGGGCTTCATGTCTAACTTTCTACATACAGAGGAGTATGTTGCTATCCAAGACATTGCCTAAGATTGTTCGCTTTTTCCTCTTTATCAGTACAAGAGATCAAGATCCAATATTTTTTACCTTATCATCTATAGAGAGGTCCCTAGAGCAACTGCTTTACTTCCAGTTCAAGGCCTGCTCAATGGTCACCAATGATCTATATATTTATTTATTATTTTTATTAGCATTTATTTACTGCCTTTTTGAAGGAATTTCACTCAAGGAAGTACAGTAAGACTAAATCAAACATGAGCAATAGCAATTGCAGCAGTAAAAATATTGAAATAACAATACAAAGTATGGCATAGAGGGGCATAATTGAATGAAAACGTCTATCTCCATGGGCGTTTATCTCCGAGAACAGGTCCGTGAAGGGGCGGACCGAACCGTATTTTAAAAAAAAATAGACGTCCATGTTTTATTCGACAATTTGTGAGCTGGGCGTTTTTGTTTTTCAGCGATAATGGAAAATGAAAGCGCCCAGCTCAAAAACGAATAAATCCAAGGCATTTGTTCGTGGGAGGGGCCAGGATTCGTAGTGCACTGTCCCCCCTCACATGCCAGGACACCAACCGGGCACCCTAGGAGGCACTTTTACAAAAACAAAAAAAAAAAGGTAAAAGAGCTCCCAGGTGCATAGCACCCTTCCCTTGTGTGTTGAGCCCCCCAAATCCTCAAAACCCACTGCCCACAAGTCTACACCATTACTATAGCCCTAAGGGGTGAAGGGGGGCACCTACATGTGGGTACAGTGGGTTTGGGGGGTTGGACGACTAATAAGCATTAAGCAGCACAATTGTAACAGGTAGGGGAGGGATGGGCCTGGGTCCACCTGCCTGAAGTCCACTGCACCCCCTAATAACTGCTCAATGACCTGCATACTGCTGCCAGGGAGGTGGGTATGACATTTGAGGGTGAAAATAAACAGTTGTGAAACGGCATATTTTGTGGTGGGAGGGGGTTTGTGACCACTGGGGGAGTCAGGGGAGGTCATCCCCGATTCCCTCCAGTGGTCATCTGGTCATTTAGGGCACTTTTTGGGGCCTTATTTGTGGAAAAACAGGGTCCAGGAAAAGTGCCCTAAATTCTCGCTAAAAACGCATATTTTTTTTCCATTATCGGCGAAAGGCGCCCATCTCTGATCGGCCGATAACCACGCCCCAGTTCCACCTTCACCACGCCTTCAACACGCCCCCATCAACTTTGTCCGCATCCGTGACGGAGTGCAGTTGAAAACGTCCAAATTCGGCTTTCGATTATACAGCTTTATTCGCTTTTGTGAGATAAACGTCTATCTCTCGATTTGGGTCACAATATAGGCGTTTTTCTATTTCGATTATAAGCAGGATAGTATACTACTTACAATGTCAACATAATATGTAATAGAACATTTTAATTGACAGTAAAGGGTATAAGCAAAGATGGAACATATAGATAGGTAAGAGAGTAAGAAGAGTTAGAGAGTAAGGTGACTAATTTAAAGAAAGGTTCATATGAGGTCAGAGAAATGGTTAAATATTATATCAGCTAGGGTATGAGTGAATAAACATGTCCTGCTGCAGTATGTGCAGCCATGTCGCTCTTTGTGTGTGTGTGTGTGAGTGAGACTAACAAGTTAGTTACTTCTTCTGTTAAAGGCCTGGTTGAAGAGCCAAGCTTTCACCTGCTTCCTGAAGTAGAGATAGTCTTGTGTTAAGTGGAGCCTTTGAGGCAGTGCATTCCTATATGAATATTCTCTTAGCTCTGCTCCTTGTTTCCAAGCAGTTGGTCTTGGTGCATAGGGAGAGGAATGGCCAGTAGGAAAAAGGAGGTGATGATGCCCCTGTTTAAGACTCTGGTGAGACCTCATTTATAATATTGTTATAATTCTGGAGACTGCACCTTCAAAAATATATAAAATGGAATCAGTCTAGAGAGCAGCTACTAAAATGGTCAGCAGTCTTCATCATAAAGCATATGGGGACAGACTTAAAGATCACAATATGTATACTTTGGAAGAAAGGCAGGAAAGGGGAGATATGCTAGAGACATTTAAATACCTATGAGGCATAAATGCACAGGACACAGGAAACTCTGAAACGAGGGGTCATAGGATGACAGTGAAAGGGGATAGACTTAAAAGTAACCTAAGGAAATACTTCTTCACAGAAAGGGTGGTGAATTTGTGAAATGGCCTCCCGGTGGAAGTGGTGAAGATTAAAACAGTATCTGAATTCAAGAAAGCTTGAGACAAGTACATAGGATCGCTAAGGGAGTGATAGGGAGAGTGGATGGCATGGATGGGCAGACTGGATGATCTTCATCTGCCTATATTTTTCTATGTTGCTATTAACTCTACAGAATTAATGAAGCCCACTAATCATACTTGTAGACATTTCTCTACCATTCCTGGTGCGAGGATACCTCCACATATTACATCCTTTAGGGATGAAATTTTTCCAAGTAGCCTTGTTTACTGCTTGTGGCCTATCATTTCCTTAAATCCATCTATTATTCTACTAGAGACTTATGAATACAGCAGTTACCTTGTCACAACCAAGGTGGATGTCTGCAAATCCAAGTGTAGATTTTTTTGCCTCTACAAAGTCATCCTGGTACCTTTGCCTGATTGAGAACATCATTCTATGAGAATATCCATTCCAAGTGGGTGAATGCCCTTGTGCTAAAAAGAAGTGGGTACATTATATTTAATTACACTAAAAGAACTGTGAGATGGAGTTGGATATCACAATTATATATTTTCCATTTTTTGCTCCAATAAGCTTCTTATGAGCACTGTGTTAACAATACTAGTAGAACCGTTCTTACTAAATGAAGCCATTTCTATCAAGGATAACAGTGTCAAAATCAATGACCATTTTCCATTACACTAACGTAAGGGCAATCTGGTCACTTCTGAAACAGTGATGCCTCCATCCTTAATCTAATCATAATGTTTCTCTTTTGCTGTACTTTGTGCCTTCGATCCTGGCAGTATGCCTAACCTTCCCTCTGTTTAGTGGTTAGAGAATTATGATGGATATATAGTACCTCTCCATAGACCTCCATTGACTACACTTTTAATTGCATTAGCTATTCCCTAGACACAACCTCCCTCTGACCTACTCAGCTGCATGAATAAAGGAATCAACTGTACCTTCTTCTCTAGGTCATTACTTTACAACCTTCCCCATTAAAGAAGAGAAACCAAAGCTTCCCTCTTCATACTTAAAAAAAAGAAAGAAAAGAAAAAGACGAGTAAGATGGCTTACACCTCACAGTAGATATCAGAATAACTATTATCCCTTCCATTCTTCTCCTTCTCCTTAGCAAATGAAATTGCAGGTATGCTCTTTATCTAATAGATATGGATACAATAATTCTATTACATGCTCATCACAAGGAGAACCCCAATATTACCTTCAATCCACAGTTCCAGTTCAAGTGCTCACCTTTGGTTCATCTTCAACTCCTAAGATATATTCAAGGTGCTTCATCCTGGTGCTTCTCAACCTTCATGACCAAGACCATCTAGTATTCCTCTACCTGGACAGCAGGCTTCTTGTCATGCAGCCACAGACATTGCCATAGCTCTCTTCAAGAGTATAATCACCCTTTTCAGATCCTGCAGTTTCTTATCAGTTTTTCAATGCCCACCCTAAATCCAATCAACATAATTTCCTTAATGAAATTGTATAAAAGCAAAATAGAAGGAAGAAAAACCTTTTTTCCAGAAGCTGAACCTCAGGATATCATGGTGCTGATTTGTGCCATTCACTCAGGCCTCAGCATCACAACCTCTCTGCAAAAATGCTGGGCCACAGCACAGTGGCTGTTTATGGCATTCCCTTATTTGTTTAGTGAGGCATGCTCGGCTGTGTCTCAATTTCCACTAACCTCACTAAGGATGAATCTTTCCTCCTTCTTTTGCAGTATTAATTGGATAACCCCAACTTACCAGTTGGCATATTCTTTGTGCCTTATCAGCATCAGTTGTTTCTACTTACATATGCCTCAGACCATCTGTGGTGAGGTTGGTTTGATGATCATCATTAATAGGGCATATACATTGAGTACTATGTTAATAGACATGGACTATTCGTAACCATTGGTTTCCTGTGCACAATTCTGCAATGAACAAGCAGATCTTCCTCTCTACTCCAAGGTTGAGTATCATCAAATTGCACCCACTGTAGCAACAATGATGTTCTAAAAGTTTGCCTCAAAAGATACCATCTGCAATGCAGCTATGCTTTATGACATTGGATGAGGCCTCTGTAAAGGACAGTGCTTTAGGTCAACTGGTGCTGGCTTATCTGTCTTAGCCTACAATGTTTTGCAATTGACTATTTGGACTGCTTCAAATAGTATGATACAGAGCAGCCTCAAGCTTGGGAGACACCTACTTGTGTGCCTGACTTAGTCCTGCTTAATGTCTGAAAAAGCAATTTTGCTTTCCTCCAATGGGTATTTTCCCATAAACAGTAGGGTTGATAAGTTATATAGTCCCACTCATCTCCCTGAGAGTTGTCTCACTGTTTTGAGCTTTGAAACTGAGTAGCTGAGGAGACCATTGCACAGGAGAAGGGCCATGCATGCTCAGAAATTTACACTAAAGTTCTGAGCTCTGGGAGAGCAGTTCTGTCCCAGCGCCATCGAATGACATCACCCACTTATGAGCTTTATCAGTTCTGCTGTTTATGGAAAACAGCTTTTACAGGGTAAGCAACATTGCTTTCTTTGCACATTAGAATACCTTCTGGGGACAATTATTTTTTAATTGTTTATTTACAACAACTTTCAATTACAATCAAGCAGTAAACTCGTAGCAAATCCAGTTCTTAACAAAATAGAAAACACAAAATAAGAATTAAATTCTATCTGAATATGGCAAAAGTCCACAATAGCCAATGGCAGACCCAAGATATTATAGGAGAATAAGGAAAAGACAGGTAAAAAAAAAAAAAAAGAATCCTCCAATGTAAAAAAGCTGAGACATCTCATCCAAGAATACAACTTAAAGAAGAGATCTTTATTTCTTTACTAAACCTCAGTGGAAGAGGAAACCACAACAGTCAATCTCTTAGGAGCCAAAAAGTTGTAAAATGAACAGGCTCAAGCAGGAACGTAGCCAGCGAACAGATTTTGTGCGGGCCTTGGCAAGAAGTGGGCAAGCACCAAGTGTTCTCCCCCTCTCCCACCACCACCAAAAAAAATATCTCAGCTAGCGGGAAACTACTTCTTTCCACCTTGGCAGTCTGCAGCAAGCATGCACTGAAAACTGAGCATTTGAAGGTGCCGGTATCGTGGCAAGTAGCGTTTTCATTGCCATCAGGGGGAAGTCTTCAGCTGGCAGAGCTTAGGATCCCCACCAGCTACCACTAAACGTGTGCTACTGTTGGGTGGGCCTGAGCCCTAAGTGGGTGGGCCCCGGTCCACCCAGGCCCACCTGTGGCTATACCACTGGGCTCAAGGAAAATATATTTCACAGACCAAAAGTTTACAATACATTTACACTGAAACTTAAGAAAAAATGCTGCTCCTAACTGGAAACATTTGAATCCTAAATTTCATAAACAATTTGTTATGATTCCTGAAGCATAGACTAAGGATCCATTCTTTATCTAAACTTAATGCTAAAGGCCCAATCAAAGTGGCAGAACTTACATGCTTAGAATATGATGTGCGCAATGATGCAGTAATATTCAGTAGGTCCATTTCAACACTTCCTTCCTCCCGAGATTGAACACATACTTTAAAGGCAGGTAATAAACTCATGTTAAACTCATGTTAAAGGTTGAAGATTATTTTTTGAAAAATCTAAAATTTCCATTAAATATCTCCCATATCTCTAGCTGAAACCATAGGTAACTAAGCAAAATTTAACAATGAGAAATTATAAATCCAAATTTTCCACAATGGGGGCAAACCTATGACTGGGTGCCTACAAAGCAATGCCAAAGGGTACCTGGTAGGAACCTATTCTGTAAAGAAATGAAGAGGTCTACTTTTCTTTACAGATTACAAGCTTAACTTAAAAATAAGCATCTATAAGTTAGGCGTGAGTACTTAAACCAGTCATAGATCAAGATAAGTATGTCTGTCTGATTATATGGTACCCAAATTTGGGTGCATTTCCAAGATGCGCGTGCAATTTAATTATCTAAGGGTCCTTTTACAAAGGTGAGCTATTTTTAGCGCATACTAAAAATAAGCGAGCGCTAAATGCTAGAGATGCCCATATATTCCTATGGAAATATTCAAATTGCAGCCCACCAAAACAGCCAATGTGGGGACTAACAACTGTATAACGTATTGGATGTTTGGGACATTGTAATAAGTTATATCATATATTCCTATGGGCATCTCTAGCGTTTAGCATGTGCTAAAAATGCTACTGGAAAAACCCTCTAATGAGCTGTTAACCATCAATAATTGGATGCTATCAATCAATTATTGATGTTAATTAACACAAATTAGGATTTGTGCATACATCTGACTGCATGCTATTCTATAATGCTGGGTGCCTAAATCCCATAGCGCGCACCCCAAAAGGGGGCATGGCCATGGGATGGACATGGGCAGTTCATGGGCATTCCAAAAAGTTGCTCACAGAGTTATAGAATATTGGGATTTCGCACCCAGTTTGGGTGCCAGGATTTACACCAGTTTTCAGCAGGTGTAAGTTGGGTGGGGAACCGATGCTAAGCCTATTCTGTAAAGAGTGCACATCCTTTATAGAATATCGCTTAGCACCAATCTTTTCCACAACCCATTTTTGAGGAAGACACAGAATTCCCCCTATAGCTTATAGTACTTTATAAGTTACACATGTAAGTATGAATCCCACCTGTGCTCTTCCCAGATTTTTCCTTTGTGTTGTGAGGGGTTTCAGAGGAGCCTGCTTCAGGGAGGGCTAAGGCAGAGGCCAGAGAAAAGTGTGTTCTCGAGGAAGAGAAAATTTAACTCACAGGTTCCTTATAGACAGAGAATTCGCCCCTAGTGGCCAAAAGGCTGGTCAGACTACTAACCAAGGGTAGGAACTACCATCCCCAGAACCCACCTGTTCCAATACAAGACTCCCAGGAAATAGAGGGGGAGGGGGATGATTGGGAAATGGTTTCTGATCAAGGAGATAGGGAGCAGCTGAGGGAACCCTGGGGGGAGGAGGCTATGGAATGGGATACAATGGAAGCAGATGAGGAGGTAAGGGAGGAGAGCATGGAAGTTTTGGCGTTAGCGCAGACTCCAGCTGGTAAGGTAAAAGATTTCATCGCTACCGTGTTGCCTCAACTATTTAAGACCGTGCAGTTTGGGAGGAATTTGTGGAGGAAGCTAGCCAGCAAACTACCTGAGGACAGAAGGTAGTGCCGAGAAAGGTTGAGCTGTGGTTAAATCTCCCTGGGGAGGGGACTTGTTCTATGTTGATGAAATGAAATGTCTGTGGAAAGCTGAAGTAGCCAGCAAACTACCTGAAGACAGTAGGTATTGCCGAGAAAGGCTGAACGGTGGTTAAATCTCCCGAGGAAAGGGGACTTGAACTATGTTGATGAAATGAAATGAATGTAGAAAGCTGAAGTTGTGAATTGTCATGTGGTGATGCAGCTGGAACAAGAATAAGACTGTGTGACTAAGCCTGTAAATAAAAGTCTTTTACCTATAGGAGCTGCTGCACTTTTGTTTGACCACTACAGTTAAGACAGCTTGAGTGGCTGCTACCAGGAAGGAGCTGGGGATACTGGGCGAGTTGAGTTAAGACTGTTAGTCTGAATACCTTGGCCCACATTGAATCTGACAAGCTAAACAGGGTTGACCCTGGCCTGCTGAAGGAAGAGGGACCACATGACAGTGTACACCTATCTGTAAATATGTGCTAGGGGGCCCTTTTACTAAGCAGTGGTAAAAAGAGGCCTGTAGTAGTTTGGATGTGTGAAATTGGCGTGTGCTGGTCCATTTTTTACCACGGCTGGGGAAAAGAGCTTTTTTTAATGGGGCAGTAAATGGCTGTGTACTAAAATTAAAACTAGCGTGTGGCTATTTACTGCCTGAGCACTTACCACCACCCATTGACCTAGTGGTAAGGGCTCACACACTACTCATGCAGTAATCAGGCAGTGCACACCAATGTGGCCACGCTGCCGATTTCCTCCAGGAACCCCCCCCCCCCACACACACACACACACACACGGTAGAAAATAGACAAATATTTTCTACTTTGGGAAACAGCATGCGCAAACTTCAAAAGTATTGCAGGGTGCCCGCGCTGCCCCTGTGGTAGGGTCAATTTGGCACATACTATCCGTGCATTAGCCCTACCGCTGCTTAGTAAAAGGACCCCTGTGTAAAATAAGTGTGTATTTACAGAGTAATGCTTAGGCAGAATTTTGCCATATACATGCATATGTGCATGCATAAGTGCAGATATGCCATTGTTCTAATGAAATACATGTGTAATTGTCAGATTATGTACTTTATAGAATTGTTCTGCACAAGTCTTAGAGCCCCTTTTAGCAAACTGTAATAAAAAGTGGCCTTAGTGCCAGGGGTGTAGCGGGAGAGGGGTCCAGAGCCCGAGGTGAGGGGGCACATTTTAGCCCCCCCCCCCCCGGCACCACAGACCCCCCCCTGCCATTTTTAACCCCGCCCCCACCACCTTTGACCCCCCCCCGGCGCCAACCCTTTCGACCCCCTCTTCTATTTCTGTGAGTCTGACGTCCTGCACATACAACGTACAACGTGCAGGATGTCACTCGCAGAAACAGAAGCCTGCTCTTGTAGATCAGCAACGCGGCCGCGCCTGAGAAGAGGACTTCGGCTGGCGGGGGTTGTGGACCCCCGTCAGCAAATTTACCCGACGGCGGCAGCGGGAGGGGCGTCAAAGGGGTTGGCGGCGGGGGGGCAGGGCCAAATCTACAGGGGCCCATACCCCCGTGGCACTGGCAGTGGCACTGCAGTCCGTGCCCGGGGGGTAGGAGGAGCAGACAGTGCCACATGGTCCCGCCTCCCAGCGCCTGCAGCTGAGCGTGCAGCTATTTTTTAGCCTGTTGAGAAGATGACGAGTTGCGAGGATTGGGCTGAGCGCCCCGCGCAGGATGGAACATGAGTCATCAGCACGTAGGGGGCTGAGAAGGAAGAGCACGTCATGCACGCTGCAGGTCACCACGAAGTCAAGAGCTGCGACCATGTTTATTCAGTGCCGAGTCAACTCACTGCCGTGCCAAGTCTGTCAAAAAGGTAGGTGGGACTGGGAGATCAGCTGAGTGAGCTGCGGCGCGACGATGGTAGAAGTGAATTAGTGAAAGGCTGCTGCTTTGGCTTTGCTCTGTGTGCTTTAATTCAACCACGCTTAAAACTGGGTGGGCGGGCCTGAGCCAAGATTGGATGGGCCTGGGTCTGCCCAGGCCCACCCGTAGCTATGCTCCTGAACAGTGTTAAGGCTTTACTCAGTCCTACAATAGCTTCACAAATCACTTCTAGTTTTACAGAGACTGGCCAAGCTGAAAATAAAATAAAATAAAGACAAACCTGTAGCTTCACCAATGTCTGTCATAGCCAGAGGTTTAACCTCCACCATCAACTGAGGAGTCACTTGTATCCCCTGCTGATCCATCTCAACCCATGATGAATTTCTTTCAGGTCTGGGACTCCTTGGTCAGCCTCAACACTTTTTAGTTCCACAATGATCAATTGCTGTCTTGCTGCAGCATCTTTTGTGGCCTTGTGCTGAAATGTTGATGCCCCTGGCACTGGTGAGCTCTGTGTCTGGAACTGTGGAAGGAGTGGGGGGACACTCTCTGATCTGGAATTAAAGTTATATCACCCCAACTGACTCCTCATGCCCTCCCATCACCAAGGCAATATGAGCCAGGCTGCAAACATATGACAAGGGAATCCACACAATGGCTCTGTGAATCTTCCAGCATCATATGAGTCACAACACATATGTGAAGAGGTATCCAGTTCTCAACATAATTTGCTCCTGTGGCAGCCCATGTGTGGGCGAAACACGGCCTGTGTCGGGCATTGTTGGTTGAATAAATTCATCTTCATATAGATTTCTTCATCTGTTCTGCTTTTTGTGTCGCCATCTTGGATCTTGCAGATAGACTGCCCTGTTGTTTTCTTGTACCATCATTATCCTTCCATGATGACAAAATTCTTTTGAGCACTAATGTGAACAGAATATTCAGCAATTTGCCAATATATACGTCCGTAATGTGGGGTATAGCCACAGATAATGTGAGAGGAATGTCGACATCACATATTGCCTGAATAGTGGACCATATTGAGAGCCAAAAATTTATGAGCTGTTTTTTACTTAATGGTATTTAAAATCTCAAAATACTGCTTTGGACCTTGGGTATGGTGGAGGAGAGCCAGGCCATGTGGGGTTAGATGCTATGCCTAGCCTTGAGCAGCATGAGATCCCTCTGAGACCTGGCACTGGGTCAGCATCGACGAAGCTGCAGGGAAACTCAGATCCAGGAGGTGCTGCCAAATATTGGGGATTTTTCAATGCCAAATGTATTGTCTCCCTCAAATTTTCAAACTCAATAAAGTTTGCTGTAAGTAGTGTGGTGTCAATGTAGAGTTTGGATGAGCTGCTCAAGGAACTGTTCATTTTTGAGGGTTGACACAGGGTTATCTATCTATCATTAAACGAAGGGGGAAGAAGACAGATGTCATTTTGAGAGAGTTTTGGGAGGCAATTAGTGAACATGAATGCTCAGTAACAGAATGACTTTTCAGCAGGCCCAGGTGAAACACCACAAAGAGCTTTTATGTCAGCAGCAAGGATGATTGGAAGAAGTGGATAAGAAGCTGGGTGAAGTGCAAATATGATAGTTGGAGTTGATAAAAGACAAAAATATGGTTTGCTCCAACTCCTTAGTTAGCTTTGCCACTATAAGGGTCTTCTCATGCTGGCACTCCTGGAGCGATATGTCCAGTTGTTGCCTTTCCCTAGAATTTTAGACGCAAAAATAAATCTCTCAAAATATTGCAAAGAAAATGTTCAAATTTACTCAAAAAATAAGTTTACAACCACAGGCGCTTTAAAGACAGATGCTATATACTGAATTGAAGATTATTTTTGAGTCATCTTAAGAAGATAATTTTGTCTTTTGAATAAATTTGGAAATTTTCTTTGCAATGTTTGGAGAGATCTTTTTGTGTCTACATTTTAGTGTGATCTCTCACTTTCTTGTTTTTGGTGGTAAACTTTCCCTAGCACTGGACACTTCCTTTGATGGACTCAATGTCTACAACCCTTCTGGCACCACAAGGACCTCTGCTGCAACCCTTAGGCTGCTGCCCCGCTCTCTGCTCACATGGGTTACCTCCAGTATGTCCTCTTCCCCCATCTGTGCCCAGATACTCTTACTTGCAACTCAGGCGAGTCTTTACTGGAGGTTTGATCTTCTCCACGGTTGCAGTCCAAGCTCCACCTTCCCTCAGGTCTGGCCTGGGGTCTTCCAGATACTGGCTCCTCTTTCCTTGAATCCCCTGGACAATGATTAGTTCCACTCTAGACTTCTGGTAGATAAGTCCCTCTCAGCAACATTAAATCTCCATACAGCTCTTCAGCCACCCATTCGAGCCACCATTTATGTCCATGGCAAGCCAACTGTGGTGCTGATAATCCCTTCGCCCCCAATACAAGTTCACGGAAACAACTCTTTCAGCATCAAATGCCAGTTTTAATATACATTTTCTAAAATAGAACACAGACTTAACATGAGCATTGGATTTAGCCCAGCAGTATTCAAGATAGTACATTCATTACTACAGCAGGCAGTCCCCTTCTCTTTACAATACATTCACCAGCATCTGCCTGGAACAGCTTTTTCAGGTCAATTTTCTTTTCTCTCAAGGGTTGCCATGCCTCATGCCAACTTCTGCTCCTGCGGAGCCTTTGCAGAAGCAGAGAGGGAGGCTCCTGCCTAATTCTCTTCACTCTCCAGGAACCCTCCTCCCTTCCTTAGGCAGCAAACAAACATAAGATTTCACTTGCCCTTGTCTTTCAAAAACACAATCCAAAATTAAACTTGAGCACAACTCCCGCTCTCAGTTCATCTTTCTCTACAATCAAATGTCCCAAAACATCTCAGGGAAAACCTTCTTGGACTGTACCTTCATGTGATAATACCCAGGTTATTCCATTCTAGGCTGAGTCTCTTCCCACACTTTCCATCAGGCTAGGCTTTTCCACATTCTTAGCTTCTCATCTGCCTTATAGAGAATACTCGACTCTGGTCCAGCTTGTACTTTGGGGTCCTCACTGCCCTGGGTTAGATAGCCTGCTTACTCTCTCGATGGCCATCTCTGTGGGAGTTCCCTTCTCTCTTCCTTCTTCTCTTTCTGTGTGTCTGCAAAAAACCCTTTTCTAGGGCTGATGACTGCCAGGTGCTTCTAGAACCTCACCCTTCTCCTGTCCCAGGGGGATTATATCTTAAGCCCTTTACTTTCTAAGGGGCATAGGGCTAGACTACAATTCCCAGTATACCTAACCCCATTCCCTGGGCTCTAGCTACTGTGGAGTTCAGGAAGCCTATTCGCACCTCCCCCCATTGATCACAGACATACTGTATAGCTTTCTCCTGTTATATGAGCATTCCCTTGCTGCTGCTCAGACAGGAATCCTTGAACCTAGGCTATAGCCGGGCTGACCTCACTCTCCTTTCATCTCGTGGCCACTCCTGTGACCCCTTAGGTGGCACAATAGTAACAGTAACACTGTACAAAGAACTTGCCTTGAGTTTAGCCACCCATCTATTTATCCCAACGGACTCTGTACCACCCATTTTGTCCCCATCTATATTTATGGGCCTAGATCAGGGCTTCAGTCCTGAATGTCTCTGTTGTGGCTAGATTAGGCATGAGGTATTCTCAGCTCAGTCTTCAAAGCACCCAGAAATCTGGAGCTGCACCCAGGTAAATGCAGACCCAGATCTGAAACTTGAAAGCTGTAAGTACTGAAGCAGAACTGGAATCAGCAGTGGCAGCCCTACCATTAGGTCACCTGAGACTGAGGCGGAATCTCTCCCCTTCCATTTTATTTATTTATTTATTTATTTATTGTTCACTTATATCCCACATTTTCCCACTCATGCAGGCACAATGTGGCTTACAAACATTAAATAAAATACAGAATAGGAAAACTTAGAAGAATATACAAGGAGTATGCAGGGGGAGAAGCATCTAACAGGGCGAACTAGCAGGGTAGGAGCCAGGGAGGGTGCATCAAGCAGCGGTATAAAGTGAGGAGTAGGTCTTGGCAAAGAAGTAGGTCTTCAACAACTTCTTGAAGAGGGTGTGGTCCGCTTGAGTCCCCAACCCCTTTCCTCAGAGTTACCTTTTTTTTGTTGTTTTTTGTTTTTTAAAAGGCGGCAGCAGTGATTCCCGTAGGCTGCCCTGCCGCTGGTCCCGGCCCCCACTCTCTACTAGAGCCGGCCTCTGAGGAAACACAAAGTTACTTCAGAGAGGCAGGCCGAAGTAGAGAGAAAGAGCCGGGACCAGTAGCAGGGCAGCCTATGGGAATTGCTGCTGCCACTGTCACTGCCTCCTTTTAAAAAAACAAACAAAAAAAGTAATTTCGAGGAAGGGGGTTGGGGAAGGAACGGAAGGGAAGGGGGGAGATGTCAGATCGTGGCAGGGAGTGGCAGAGGAGGAGCTGGGGTGGCAGCTCATTCCTCACCTCAAGTGGCTTATTGTCTTGGGCCGCTCCTAGGAATCAGAGTTTACAGTCAAAGAGGTCTCATTACTGGGGCTGGGGCTGGAAATGAGCCAAATTTGTAGGGCTGGAATTGGAGTCAACCAGCAAGTCACAATACTGAAAAAAGGACATAGCAGAGCAATTCTATAAAGTAAGCACCTACAGTTATGTGCTAATCACATTCATATTTCATTGGAATAGTACACATATGCACATATACGCCAAAATTAAGCCTTAGTGCTATTATGTAAGTATGCATATATCTTATATAGTGTGTATTTTATAGGTAGGCCTACACATAGACAGAGTCTTAGTGGAGCATGGGTGGGACTCAGACTTATGCACATAGGACTGAATTCAATAAATGGTGCCGGGGATGATCCGCGCTAAGATAGTATTCTGTAAAGGGTGCTCTGCTGCCATTGCTGGTGCCCAACTGATGGCAGTTAAGCGCTCAAATGCATGTATTCTATAACATTGCACCTAATTTCTGAGAACGCCCCTGACCCACCCATGCCCCTCCCATAGCTATGCCCCCTTTGGAGTTGCATGCTATGAAATATAGGCGCACATGTTATAGAACAGGTCATAGGGCAGATCAGTGTGTAACTCCTAATTACTGCCAATTAAGTGATTGTTAACTCCAATACTTGATTCTTGGCACCTAATTGACTAATTAGTTTACATGCAGATCTGAGGTCTGAACCAAGATTTGGGCAACCTATACAGAAGCCAGGGGATAACTTATTGAATACTATGTTAGTCTCATAGCTCTGGCACTTAAACTTGCTATGTGGCAGACATAAGTGATCACACCGAATTTATAGGCAGGTATATATGTAGTTACACTAGTATTCTATAAAAGCAAGTAGGCGCCTATATTCCTTTATAGAATAGGCTCATTCCAGGTGCCCACTGGGAACCTATGTATGGGTGCCCAATTATTGACTTGCCCCCTTGAAATGAACTGGAACTGCAGGCCTCAATGGGACTCAGCAACTAGGTTGTGGATCAGCCTGAACAAAGAAACTTGGCAACGAGCACTTAGGGGTGAGTTCTATATATGGCACTGAAAAAATATCAGTGCTGAAAAAAAGCGCTTTTCTATAAGCCACACTTAAAGTTAGGCATGGTTTATGGAATGGCATTTACACCTGGGAATGACTCCTAACTTTAGGCACTGCCATTTGCACCAACTGAAACGTGGTGCAAATGTACACACCTAATTTAGGTGCATATCCCCATTATTCTATAACAACACGCATAAATGCTAGGAATGCCCTCGTTCCGCTCATTACCCTGCCATTTCCACACCTCCTTTTTTTACTCACGCATGAAATTTAGATGTGGATCCAGCACCTAGATTTACATGCATAAATTCCAATTAAATCTAACTAGTGCCAATAATTGCTTGGTAAAATGACAATTATTGGCACTAATTAGCTCATTATTCAATTAAGTTGTGCATGCAAATTGGACGCACACCCAAATTTGCATGCACAATTTATGGTGACTTTTTAGTGTACAGCAAGTCGACTGGCTAATCTTTGGAGGGTGGGAGGGGGGTCATTGACCACTGGGGGAGTAAAGGGGGGGGGATCATTCCTGATTTCCTTCAGTGCTCATCTGGTCATTTAGGGCAACCTTTTGTGCCTTATTCATTCTAAAAACAGGTCTAGACCAAAACGTTGACGTTTCAGCCCTGGATGTTTTCACTTTGTTCCTTTATGGCTGTAAAATGTCCAAGTGTTAGGAATGCACTAAGCCTGCCCCTGAAACACCCCCAACATGCTCTCTTGTGAATTGGATGCACTGCAATCAATTGCATAGATAAATGTCTGCAAAATATTATTATTATTAGCATTTGTATAGCGCTACCAATATGTTTTGAAAATACTGATTTGGATGTTTTGAGAAGAAATTCATCCAAATGTTGCTTTATGACACTTTTTGGACATTTTTCTCTTTGAAAAATGAGCCCCATAGTATACTCAGGGTGGATTGTGTACCACAAACAAGATAGTTGACTGAAAATACAAAGAGAGAGAGAGAAAAAAAAGTGTTTCATGCTGTCATTAGGGGTATAAAACACTGGCCCAGCATGATTTCAATTCTTCTTACGGATAATAAAATAATCATTAAAATATTATTTCATTTTCACGTTCATAAGTTTGAGGAATTGATTTTCCCTTGCAGTAATAGTGTATCTTTTCATTTTCTTCCTCTCTGTACAAGACAGATCTGGCCAACCTGTGTAATATTGATGCCTGCTGCAGCATATCATGTCAAGACAAGAAAGTTAAAGAGCAGTTGTATTCCAACCAGAAACAAAATGCTTGTTTCCATTGTTGATTGACTATGATGCAATCTATATTGTTGATTGACTATGATGCAAACAATATATTCTTTTTGGGTACTGAACTGTGGTTGAGAAATTAGGATTACTAATTAATCAGGTTCATTAAGGATTAAGGGTATCTGTACTATAAAAACTAAGCAAATATTGGAGTAGGTTAGGCTGGGTCTTCCAGAACAACAAGAGAGACAGACGCATGTGCAATGTATGAGTCTTTATTAAGAAGCATGGCCTATGAAAACTAAATGCAGTTTTATCAGGCTTACTTTCAAATGTGCCTGAGAAATTTGAACGGTTGGTAGCCAAGTTCAATAATGCTTCAGAAAATAGTAGATCGCAATAACATTAAGACAACAGTTTCATAAATGTGGGTTACTGACCTGCAATATGATCTTTCTAGTGATGTTTTTCTTCACGATCATTCAGAGGCTCTTAATGAAGACCATATTTTTCAGAAAGGTGTTGTATTACTATAGTGCTGGTGCACTGGGGCCAGTCAAACAGCTTACTTTTCAGTACTCTGTGCTGCATGTACAGCAGAAGATCAGGGCTTAAGCACATAGGGGCCAATATTTAGACCATGGGAGTTAGACTGGTTAACTCCTTTGGTTGGTGCTGAGCCTGGAAGTTCAATTCCGGGCCGTTTCTGGTGACCGGCATTGAATATCTGGTTTATTTTTGGGTGGTTTAAAGATAACTAAGAGTCTAAGACAATATTCAGATTTAGCAAGTTATCTTTCGACCGACCAAAGATATCCCATGTTTTCACGTGGCCAAATATGGCCACTAATCCGGTTTTAATAATCAGCAGATAGCTAATTATATGGGGCTGCTAGCTTCTAACCGGGGATATTCAGCAAGGGACAGCCAGTTAAGCGCTATTTAACCGGTCAGCAGCCATTCTGGCTGGTTAAATAGCATTGATTATTGGGGGGGATGGTGAGAAATTCTATAACTGAGTGCCCGAGAACACCTTACTATACAGGAAAGTAGGAGCCTATTTTCCTTCATAGAATGTTAACAGAACTGGTAAAATATGCATCTATAATTTAGGCGCAAGGACTTACACCATCTGGTGTGTTCACGCTAAATGCCAGAGATATATGTATAAATATATGCACTAGGTAAGAAATGCCCATATTAACAAAATAGCGTAATATTGGCATTCACATGTATATGTGCCATTATTCTAATCACCAAGAGCCTTCAAAAAGGGGACGGGTCCTTTTATTTCACAGAGTGCACAGTCTTGTATATCAACAACTTGACATGGGCTGTGTTTCAGTGCACAGCACCTGAGTCAGGGGCCTACACTAAAAAATATACAAATATATTGGATAAACAAAATAATAATGCAAACCAGAAACTGATGAAACAGAAAATTAGACAGAAGCCACTTTTTGATGTAGACCCCTGACGCAGGTGCTGTGCGCCTCCCTTAATGCTGCAAGGGTATCTGTAGCCATAGAATTTGATCCAGCTCCATCCACTCCCTTGCTGGTTCTTCCAGCTGCTTCCAAGCGGTGGGGGGGGGGGGGGGGTAGAAAATGCTGCTGGGTCTCCCTCGATGTCTATGTTACAGAAATATTTTAATGGAGACTTTGGAGTTTCCTAGTGTAAAGGGTTGGAAAAAAAATAAGAGTATGTCCCCTTTAAAAGGGGTTTTACTTGGGTTTAGATTGTTGGAGGCTTGTGCTGGTGGCTTGAGCTGGGAAATGGGTTCTAAACCTTACAGTTGGCAGTTGGGAGGTAGGTGTGAAGCTGACAAGACCTGTATAAGTGGTCTCTGGTCAGCTGGGAGTAAAATTTTATATCAAAGGGTTTGGTGGAGTGTGAAAGTGCTTAGGGCACATTGAATGAGTGTCTGAACTAAGGATTAAATTTAAAAGCCTCTTGGGTTTGTTTATTGGCTTTAGAGGGACAACTGGTGCTGGGGCTTCAGTGCAGGCTTTAAGATTACAGCAAATTAATAGCCCATACCACAGCAAAAAGTCCTTTAAGCTGGGGAGGTTTGCTTTTGTAATATTTGGTCACCCTGGGTGTCCATGGTTAAAGAGTCTGTTTAAATGCACATGCATTGCTAAAGTGTAAACAGGGGATTTTGGAAACTGGTATAAGTGAAAAACCCTGTGTATTCTATAGCTAGTTACTTTGAGAGGAGGAAAATATATGGTTTAAAAGCCAGTGAGGGCGGTCCTCTGATGTTACTCAGTAGTCTTGATAACGGTGATTATAAAGTAAAATTGTTTTACTGAGACTTTTAAATTCTGGGGAGATTTATTGGTGGGAGGGATCAGAACAGGGCTGTATGACTATATATTTCTTTACTTGGGAAAGCTAGTTAGGGAAATAAGTTAAAAATTACAACAAAAGGGTAATTGATTTGCTGAATTAGTCAGGGATAGGGTTTTGCCTTTTTGATTTTGTTAAAGCTCAGAGTAGTAGATTCAGCGAAACGGACTCCTGCTTCCAGCTGGCATCAGCATTACGGTACCCAACGTTAAAGAAAGGCAAAGAAAAGAAGGTTTGCAAGAAAGCGGGAAGAAAAGTTAAGTGTAATACCATTCAGAACTATACCAAAGTCTGACTTACAACAGAGAAATTAAAGGGAAAAAAACTATAATAACCACTTACCTGTTGGCTAGGTGAGAAACCCGCAAAGGAAAAAAAACAAAGGATCAGTCCTTACAAGAACTGAGAGGTGTCTAAACATAATTTGGGAATGAAAGGCTTAAGTAAATATTAATTTTATGATAATGTTTTAAGTACTTATCTGATTTGGTGGAGGTGGGATATAAAAGAGAGAATTTTAAAAATCGCATGTAATGTAATGCCTTTTGATTGCAATTGATCATTTACATGTTTATTCATATAATGCCAATATTGATTGGAATTTTTAGGTACAAAATTGACATGTACAATAAATTATTTCAATTTAATTCATGATTTAGTGTGTAACATTGTCATTATAAAATTCTGAACATCAAGGGAAATTCAACTAACATTCAAAGTTGCACACTCTATAGTTTAAAGAATTTCCACATTTTTTCTGTAAAACTTCTCAATGGTGAGTGTGGGCGTGGGGAACCCCTGAACCGTGATCGGAACATCCAGTCACCCTATCTGCACCTCATCATTTGTAGGAGTTCTACACTAGTAATAATTTACCACCAGTAACTAAGGCTTATTACCTCTCTTTTGTCATCAAGAGTTAAAGGTTTGGAAGAATGAGCTCATGAGACAAGTGGCGTAGCCAAGGGTGGGCCCTTGGGCTCAGGCCCACCCAGTAGCAACACACCTATGATGTGGCTGGCAGGGATCCTCAAGCCCCACCAGCCGAAAACTCCTAAAAACTGTCCCTCCTGCATACTTTGTAAATAGCAGATCTTTGCCTGCAGCAAGCAGTGACTGATACATACTGTTCGCACCGGCCCTACAGCCTTCCCTCTGATGTATTCCCGCCTATGTAGAAACAGGAAATTGCATCAGAGGGAAGGCCGTGGGGCCAACATAAGCAATATGTATTAGTTGCTGCTCGCTGCCGGTGAAAATCTGCTATTTAAAAGGTGGGGGAAGGGGGATGTCTGAGAGACCGTATGGCATGTAGGCGAGAGAGGGAGAAACCAAATCACTTGTGGGACAAGGCGGAGTTCTTCTGCTCACCCATCTTGGGCCCAGGACCACCCAAAATTGGGTGTCTGGCTACACCTCTGCATGAGACTATGGAATTGACAGCTTTTTTAGAAAGCTGTCCTGAAGTTGTGGCGAAAAAAGAACATTGATTGTCACATTTGCACGCGATCATGATAGAAATTTAATCTTACGTTCATATTTCAGAAAAATGGATGTGGTTTTCTTAGGCTGTAAAGTGTCAGTTTTTCCTGACTTATGTAGTGAGACCCAGAAAAGGAGGAAAGACGTTTTGGCCTCATGGCCTAGAGTCTTGGCTCTTGGGGCAATGTTGTCTTTGAGATTTCCATGTAGTTGTTTTAATACGTTTGTTTCTGCTAATTTCTTATTTTTTTTGAGCCTAAGCAACTGATTGATTTTTTTAGTTTCTAGGTAAAGTTCCTCATGTAATAATGGCATTGTTAAATAGAATGTTATCTGCCTCTGCCAGCTAGTTTGAACTCTCTTGCACACTGCTGTTTAAAATATTTCTGGTTTATCTGGAACATTTTTCCTTTAATTTTATTTCTAATCTTGGATCCATTATTTGTGGACTAATAATTATAAGTTTGTTTCAGATCATTTTTTCTTTTTTTTATTTTATTATTCTTATTTCTATTTGTGCATGTGTTGTGATGCATATAAATTGAAATTTCATAAATAAAAAAAGAACATTTTGAGCACAATGTCCAAAGTCAGATTTAAACGTCATATTGAAAATGCCCCTCCATGTACACCATTTTGACTAGGATTTCTCAAGAAAATGGTTTATAAAGTTTTTAAATAAATAAAAACTGTTCTCTTAGATTGGTTTGCTGCATTTAGTACTATTGTCCATGGTAGTTTCCTGAATATACTTCATCCTTGACTGCTCCTGATTTAGTCCTAAATTGGGTTTCCTCCTACCTCTATGATCTTTTATTATTCACTGTTGGTATCACTTAAGACTCAGGGGTCCTTTTAATAAGGTGTGCTGAAAAATGGCTTGCAGTAGTGTAGGCACAGGTTTTGGGCATGCACCGATCCATTTTTCAGCACACCTGTAAAAAAGGTAAAATTATGTATAATCATACCTGATAATTTTCTTTGCATTAATCATAGCTGATCAATCCATAGACTGGTGGGTTGTGTCCATCTACCAGCAGGTGGAGATAGAGAGCAAACTTTTGCCTCCCTATATGTGGTCATGTGCTGCCGGAAACTCCTCAGTATGTCGATATCAAAGCTCCATCCGCAGGACTCAGCACTTAGAGAATTACACCCACGAAGGGACACTCTGCCCAGCTCACCACCGCCGAAACGGGGGAGGGGAATTAACCCAGCTCATCCCCACACAAGTGGGGGAGGGGAATCCGTCCAGCTCATCCCCGCGGAGCGGGGGAGGGACACCACACCCGGCGATGCGGGGGGATCTGGCTTATCCTGCAACCGCAACCGCGGGAGGAGCTGACTGACCCTAACACCGCCGAAGCGGGAGGGGTACAAAGCTGCCCTACAGCCGCACGAAGCGGGAGGGAGTGCCGGCAGAATTTAAATCTCAATCCAGCCCCGTAAAACGGAGGGGAGAGGAATGCAGCAGCTCACTGTAACACAAACTCGTCTCAACTCTTGAAGAATCCAAGTGAAGGAAGAACTTGAACACGAAGTCTTTCTGAAGTAACTGAAGACTAAACTTGAACCTGAAATGCAACCAGAATAAAAACAGTACAGATATCTGGGAGGGGCTATGGATTGATCAGCTATGATTAATGGAAAGAAAATTATCAGGTATGATTATACATAATTTTACCTTCCATATCATCAAGCTGATCAATCCATAGACTGGTGGGATGTACCGAAGCAGTACTCACCCAGGGCGGGACATAGAAATCCCTGACCTCAACACTGAAGCTCCAAACCGGGCCTCCGCCCGTGCAGCCACAGTCAACCGGTAATGCTTGGAGAATGTATGAGCCGAAGCCCAAGTTGCCGCCTTGCATATCTCTTCCAAGGAGACGGATCCGGCCTCTGCCATCGAGGCCGCCTGAGCTCTCGTGGAGTGAGCCTTCAGCTGGATAGGCGGCACCTTCCCCGCAGCCACATAAGCCGCTGCAATGGCTTCCTTGACCCATCTTGCCACTGTAGGCTTAGCAGCCTGCAGACCCTTACGAGGACCTGCAAACAGGACAAACAGATGATCCGATTTCCGGAAATCATTGGTCACTTCCAAGTATCTGATGATGACTTGTCTCACATCCAGATATTTAAGAGCAGAGTACTCCTCTGGGTAGTCCTCCCTACGAAAGGAAGGGAGACAGAGCTGCTGATTCACATGGAAGCGAGAAACAATCTTGGGCAGAAAGGAAGGCACTGTGCGAATAGTCACTCCTGCCTCAGTGAACTGCAGAAAAGGCTCTCGACATGAGAGCGCCTGGAGCTCGGAAACTCTTCTGGCTGAAGTGATAGCCACCAAAAAGACTGCTTTCAACGTCAGGTCTTTCAGAGATGCCCTCGACAAGGGTTCAAAAGGCGGCTTCTGCAATGCTCTTAGCACCAGGTTGAGATTCCACGCAGGCACCACTGAGTGCAGAGGAGGGCGCAGGTGATTAACTCCCTTGAGAAAGCGCACCACATCTGGCTGTGAAGCCAGGGAAGCACCCTTCAGGCGGCCCCTGAAGCAAGCCAGAGCCGCTACCTGGACTTTAAGGGAACTGAGCGACAGGCCTTTCTCCAGACCTTCTTGCAGGAACGCCAACACTGAAGAAATTGGAGCAGTGAAGGGAGAAAGAGAGCCTGCTTCACACCACGCTGCAAAGATACGCCAAACCCTGGCGTAAGCAGTAGAAGTAGAGCGCTTCCTCGCTCTCAGCATAGTGGCGATGACCTTGTCTGAGAAGCCCTTCTTCCTCAGACGCTGCCGCTCAATAGCCAGGCCGTAAGACCAAAGGGGGAGGGATCCTCCATCACCACGGGACCCTGATGTAACAGGCCCTGTTCCACTGGCAGTCGCAGAGGATCGTCCACTGAGAGCCTGATCAAGTCCGCATACCAGGGACGCCTGGGCCAATCCGGACCCACCAGGATTACCCTGCCGGGATGCTTTGCCACCCGGTCTAGCACCCTGCCCAACATGGGCCAGGGCGGGAACACATAGAGGAGCTCTTGTGTCGGCCACTGTTGGAAAAGAGCATCTACTCCCAGGGATCGAGGGTCCCGTCCTCTGCTAAAGAAGCGCGGCACTTGGCAATTGGCCGATGACACCATCAGATCTAGGCTCGGCTGGCCCCAGCGCTTCGTGATGTCCAAGAACGCCTGAGCAGATAGCTGCCACTCTCCGGGCTCCAAGGTATGGCGACTGAGAAAGTCCGCCTTGACATTCATGACTCCGGCAATGTGGGCCGCTGAAAGCTGCTCCAGGTTCGCTTCCGCCCACTGGCAAAGATACATAGCCTCCTTGGCTAGAGGGGCGCTCTTGGTACCTCCCTGGCGGTTGACATAGGCCACAGCCGTGGCATTGTCCGACAGGACCCGTACAGGCTTCCACACCAGTACCGGGATGAACTCCAAAAGCGCCAACCGAATGGCTCTGAGTTCCAGGAGGTTGATAGACCACTTTGCCTCTGCAGGAGACCAGAGCCCCTGCGCTGTCCTTCCCAAGCAGTGGGCTCCCCAGCCCGACAAAGAGGCGTCTGTCGTGACGACAATCCACTCTGGGGTCACCAGAGGCATTCCCGCAGACAATTTGTCTGTCTGCATCCACCAGCTCAGCGCCTTGCGCACTGCTGGGTCCAAGGGAAGTCGCACAGCATAATCCTCCGACATCGGAGTCCAGCGCTGCAGCAAGGAGTGTTGAAGTGGTCTCATATGAGCCCTGGCCCAGGGCACTACTTCCATCGTGGCCGTCATAGAGCCCAACAGCTGCATATAGTCCCAAGCCCGAAGAGGAGAGGCTCCCAGGAACTGGTCCACCTGAGCCTGAAGTTTGACAATCCGATTGTCTGGCAGGAACACTCTGCCCACTTGGGTGTCGAATCGAACTCCCAGGTACTCCAGGGACTGAGTCGGGCGCAGCTGGCTCTTCTCCCAGTTGATGATCCATCCCAGGGAGCTCAAAAGAGCAACTACCCGGTCCACAGCTTTGCCGCACTCTGCATAAGAGGGGGCTCGGATCAACCAGTCGTCCAGATAAGGATGGACTTGTATCCCTTCCTTTCGTAGGAAGGCCGCGATGACCATCATTACTTTGGAAAAGGTCCGCGGAGCAGTAGCCAACCCGAATGGGAGGGCTCTGAACTGGAAGTGTCGTCCCAGGACTGCAAAACGCAGGAAGCGTTGATGAGGAGGCCAGATGGGAATATGCAGGTACGCTTCCTTGATGTCCAAGGAAGCCAAAAACTCTCCTGCCTTCACTGCCGCTATAACAGAGCGGAGAGTCTCCATGTGAAAGTGCCGCACTTTCAAGGCCCGATTGACCCCTTTGAGGTCGAGGATAGGCCGGACAGAACCTCCTTTCTTTGGTACCACAAAGTAAATGGAGTAACGTCCCTTGCCAAGCTGACTTTCTGGCACAGGAACGACCGCGCCCAGGCGGATCAGATTGTCCAAGGTCTGCTGCACTGCCACAGCTTTGACCGGAGACTTGCAGGGAGAGAGTACAAACCCGTCTTTTAAGGGTCGGCAGAACTCTAGCTTGTAGCCGTCTCTGATGACATCCAGCACCCACGCGTCTGAAGTTATTGTGGTCCACTCGCCCAGAAACGAGGACAGCCGTCCTCCAATCTGCACTGGGGCGTGGACCAAGGCCCCGTCATTGGGTACGAGACCCTGGGGGAGGACCGGAGGAAGCACCTCCGGGACGGCGGTCTCTGCGAAAGGAATGCTGCTTGGGGGAGAAATTCCTCTTGAAGGAAGAGGGGGCAGAGGAACCCGACTTGCCCGGGCGGTACCGACGGGCTTCCTGCAACCGTCCTCTGGAGGTACCGGGACGAGTACTAGCCCGAGCCCTGACCTCTGGTAATTTCTTGCCCTTAGACGTGCCGAGATCGGTCACGATTTTGTCCAGCTCGACCCCAAAGAGCAGCTTGCCTTTAAAAGGCAATCTAGCCAGGCGGGATTTAGAGGCGTGGTCAGCAGACCAATGTTTCAGCCAAAGCCACCGCCGCGCAGAGATTGTCTGAGCCATGCCTTTAGCTGAGGCCCTCAAGACATCATACAGCAAGTCTGCCAAATAGGCTAAGCCCGATTCCAGGGCCGGCCAATCAGCCCTCAAGGAATGATCCGAGGGGGAAGCCCGCTGCACCATAGTCAGGCACGCCCTGGCCACATAGGAGCCGCAAACTGAGGCCTGCAAACTTAAAGCAGCCGCCTCAAAGGACGACCTTAAGGCCGCCTCCAATCTTCTGTCTTGGGCGTCCTTTAGGGCCGTGCCACCTTCCACCGGCAACGCCGTTTTCTTAGTCACCGCAGTGATTAAAGAATCCACGGTAGGCCACAGATAGGCCTCACGTTCACTCACAGCCAAAGGATAGAGGCGGGACATAGCCCTAGCCACTTTAAGGCTCGCTTCCGGGACATCCCATTGAGCCGAAATTAAGGTGTGCATGGCATCATGCACGTGGAAGGTTCTAGGCGGGCGCTTCGTCCCCAGCATAATGGCAGAGCCAACAGGGGCTGAGGGAGAGACGTCCTCCGGAGAGGAAATCTTCAAAGTGTCCATGGCCTGTAACAACAGGTTGGGCAAATCCTCTGGGCTAAAAAGCCGCGCTGCAGAGGGGTCATCCGCTCCATCCGAGCGGGGATCCGTCTCCTCCAAGGAATCCGCAAAGGACCGTTGGGAGACCTCAGACACGCTGCCCTCATCTACATCGGAGGAGACAAAGTCCTCCAAGGCCTGGGAATCAACCCGAGGGCGTTTACCTCTGGGAACCTCAACCTCTTTACCAGACGAGGGAGCAGGGGCAGCGTTTTGCATGAGGAAAGCCTGATGCAGCAGCAAAACAAACTCGGGGGAGAAACCCCCCAGACTGTGCACTTCCGCAGCCTGGGCAACAGCCCTAGACGCACCCTCAACCGGTGCTCGCAAGAGCGGGGGAGAGACATGCTGCGCATCCAGAATGGCGTCCGGCGCGACACTCCGCGAAGGAGCCGCGCGGGAAGAACGGCGCTTAACTTTAGCCGCTTTTGTGCCGTCGCCCAAATTAAGGGCGTTCATGGCATTAATGTCTCCAACCTCAAGGGCGGCCCACGAAGAAGCCGTCCGAGCCGCGTGGCCGGCCAAGATGGCGGAGGCGAGGAGCGGGGGATGGGCGTTTATGACGGGAAAAACCGCCACGCTGGAGGAAGGACCGGGACATTCATCGATCACGAAACTGTCACCCAACAAGGGCGAATCAGGCTGTAAGACCCCCGCATCCCCTCTAGAAGCGCTCAAGCGATCCGGGGAGCGACCCTTTGCGCCCTCGCCCTCCGACGCCATATGCCACGAGGAGAAGAATCGGGGAACCCCCTGCCCGCTATAAAAGGTAAAAATTACCTGCTGTCCGCTCCGAGCTGTAACGAACTGGTGTCCCAGTGAGTAGCTGCAATGAACGTTTAAATAAACGTCGAAATAAACGCCTTTAAGGACGTTTAAAATTTTTTTTTTTTTTAACGGAGCCAGCGGGAGGGGGGAGAAAAGGAGGGACCTGGCACCACCAGGTTTGCACTTGCTCAAAAGAGCCCTCAACCCCAGGCACTCAACAAAACCTAAAAATTAGGCTTGGAGGCCTAGCCAGAGCTGCTGCTGTGTGTGACCACCACCTGCTGAGATAGAGAACATACTGAGGAGTTTCCGGCAGCACATGACCACATATAGGGAGGCAAAAGTTTGCTCTCTATCTCCACCTGCTGGTAGATGGACACAACCCACCAGTCTATGGAAAGGCCTTTTTAAAATTTTTGCCGAAAATGGATGTGCGGCAAAATCAATATTGCTGCATTTCCATTTTGAATCTGCGACCTTTCTGCCAGCCATTGACCTAGCGGTAAAGTCTCACGCGGTAACCGGGCAGTAATGGTCTACGCATGTAAAATGCCACTTGGCTCACATCTGATATGCACATCTGAAAATAAAAATTATTTTTCAGCTGTGCACCAAAAATGAAATTACCACAAGAGCCACGTCGTAGCCGAGCGGTAACTCCATTTTGGCATGCGTTGGGCATGGGTAGACATTTACACAGCTTAGTAAAAGGGCCCTTCAGTCTCCCTGCCCCCTTTTTTTCTCTGTTCATGGTTTAATTTCTTTATATGGAGCTCATTTCACCATTCTGCAGATATCACTCAGTTCCATTTCACCTTTTGCACTTCATCTTCCTATATATCTACATATCTTGCTCTTATCTCATGGATACGTTTACCTAAGGATGTGCATTTGGTTTCTGGTTTCAGTTCAAAAATTTTTATGGACATAAAGAACATACATTAAGTCAACTTTATGTAAATTAAGCTTTTAAATTAATGCATGTAAAGTTGATTTACATGCATTAAAACTATTTGAGTGTGTTAATCAAAGTTTGCATGCAGTAATTTCTAAAAAAATCTGACAGACAAGAAAATGAGCCAAATATTTTTTCTGTGCACACCCGTATTTTACACTTTCTCATTTTGCATGCCTCTGAAAATGAGGTTTTCTTATTTCTAACACTTGAATTTGTTGTCTATAACTATGGATTTCTTTTCTACAGATTTCACTTTCTTCCCTTTCTCAGAACCCGCCTGAAACTTGAGTGTCGTCTTTGACTCCTCACTTATCCTTTTCCTATCAGATTTCTGTCATTTGCTTATTTTTCTCAATTATCAACTCTGTATTGCTTGGAAAATTCACTGTAAGGTGCCAGAGATGACTTCCCGAAGAGGGCTGGGTGGGAAGCTGTAACAAAAGTGGCTTCATTAGGGATGATGGAAAGAAGGTATTGACTCAACAATTTTGACTCATTTCCAATTGACTGTGTGCTTGTTAGAACACTGCAAGTACAGTACACTTTGGTGTAATTTCAAAGAAGAAAAACTGAACAGAGTGTGCAAATTGCTATTATTTCGCTTACAGTTGGATATTGATGATTTGGGACTTGCGATCACCCGCTGACTTGTAATGGAATAAGTCATTAACATAGTTCAGTGACCTCATTCAGATATTAGAGAACTGAAATATATGCATTGCTTACTTGGCAGAAATGTTAAAAATGAATAATACTTGGATCTAAACTCCATACCTTGGCAATAAATATTATAAGCTTTGCGTCATGGCTATAAAAACTGATTCGGTTGTAAAACAAATATCTTCTCAAGGCAGAAAATTGTGTTTAGCCATCATAAAGCCCTTTTCTGATATCATGGCAGCAGCAATGCATCATATGGATAAAACATATCTAAATAAATTTAAATTTTCTTACGGCTGAACAAACAGCAGTATTTTATATTTCAGAAACAGTACTGAATGGATCTCCAAGGCCTACAGAGCTGCATCATCAGCAGAAATAGACGAAAAAGCACAGGTGCTAACTGACATATGAGTGGAGGAATAGCCTAGCATGCTGAGAACCTGGGCCAGGGTTCAAAGTCCACTGGCTCTACTTGTGATCTTGGGCAAGTCACTGAGGGGCCCTTTTACTAAGCCACAGTAGGGCTACTGTGCAAGTAGTACATGCCAAATTGACCCTACTAGCAGGGTAGCGCAGGTGCTCGTTGGTAATTCCGAAGTTGGCGCATGCAGTTTCCCATGTTAAAAAATAATTTTATATTTTCCACTGCGGAGGCATTCCCGGCGGTAATTGGAAAGCTTAGCCACATTTCTGCGAGCTTCCTGATTACCGCACAAGTAGCGTGTGAGCCCTTACTGCCTTCTAAATATGTGACGGTAAGGACTCAGGCAGTAAATAACCACACGCTAATTTTAATATTAGCGCATGGCCATTTACTGCCTCATTTTTTTAAAAAGGCCTTTTTCCCGCATGGTAAAAAGTGGCACAGCGTCTGACAATTTCATGCGCCGAAACTAGCACAGGCCATTTTTTACCGTGGCTTAGTAAAAGGGCCTCTCAGGGAGTAATTTTGAAAAGACTGACAAAATTTAGATGCTAGAACACTGTGTGTTAAGCATGAATTCTTTATCAGCAATTATGAATGTAATTGTCGTTACAGACTATTAGGGCCCTGTTTAGAAAGGCGCGCTAGTGTTTTTTTAGCGTGCACTAACCATGTAGATGCCTATAATATTCCTATGGGTGGATAAATCTCTCCTATCTGTCCCCTTCTCCTCTACTGCTAATTCCAGACTCCGTTCCATTTATCTCGCTGCACCTCACGCCTGGAATAGACTTCCCGAGCTTGTACATCTAGCCCCGTCTTTGGCCATTTTCAAATCCAGGCTGAAAGCCCACCTCTTTGACGCTGCTTTTGACTCCTAACCACTACTCACTTGCCCTGTACCCTTTTATCCCTTACCTCTTAGTTGTTCTGTCTGTCTGTTTGTCTGTCCGATCTAGATTGTGAGCTCTTTGAGCAGGGACTGTCTTTTCGTTTATGATGTACAGCACTGCGTATGCCTTGTAGCGCTATAGAAGTGCTAAGTAGTAGTAGTAGTCTTCAAGGTTAGCATGCTCTAAAAACGCTAGTTTGCCTTTGTAAACAGAGCCCTTAGTGTAACTTGGCATTTATGAGCCAACATTTAGGCATGGCTACAGACACCATGTCAATGGCTGCTGTAAATGATTGTGACTAAGCAATAAAAGTTTAGTTTTATAAGTATTTAACTTCAGCTTGTATTGCAACATCCAGGAACTGTTTAATGTTAAACAATTTTGAAACACAGAGGTTATCTGAACTAAAGATGAATAAACTGGAATCATTACAGTAATATCATCTGCATACCTACGAGTGAAGAAACCTTCCCTAGTCAGTTATAAGCTCAGTGAATGAAGAAAAATGTTAAACAATGTGGGTGAAAGTAGAGAACCCTGCAGAACTCCACAGGGGTTACTCCAGCTGTCTGATGAAACCCCACTCTGCTTAACCTTGTAAGATCTGGTGACTCTGAACCAACTCAAAAACATTACCATCAATCCCAATTTGCTTCAGAAAGCAGAATATCATGGTCCATCAAGTCGAACGCTGAGGAAAGGTCACATTGAAGTATGAGAACCTTACCAATTTCACACATTATCCCTGAATTCTATATAGCATGACTTAAGTTGCATGTGAAAATCTGGTCATATTCTGAATGCAACTTAACTAGTTTACAAGTCAATCAGTGCTGATAATTGGATGTTAACAAGCAATTATTGACGCTAATTGACTTTAATTAGAATTTATGCACACAACTATCTAAGCATATTCTGTAAATTCGAAGTTACATAGTTGAAAAGGGGGCATGACCATGGGTATGGAATGGGGGGGTTGTGGGCCTTTCTAAAATCTATGTACGTTATAGAATGCACCCTGTCCACGCCTATTTTAGGCGTCAGCATTTATACCAAGTTTTACTTGGTGTAACTGCCTGCGACTAAATTTAGTCACGTGGATGGGCACGTGGCATATTCTATAAACCACGAAGAAATGTAGGTGAATTATAAAAAGTATGCCTAAATTTAGGTGCATTTTATAGAATATGTACAGATGTATTTTTTGGGGCTGATTTTTTAGGTGTGGTATATAGAATCTAGCCCTATATGCTGGGCTATATCAAAAATTGAGATCAAAACCATCTCTGTACTGTGCCAAGATCTAAAATCTGATTCGGTGAAATGCAGTATATCATATTATGTCCAGGTACTGGTCTGAATATCGTTGGAAGCCAGATAAGCAGTGCTGACTAACTTATAACCTGGATATTCAGTGCTGGCTGGTATCCAGATACAGCACTGAATATCTGAATATAAAAAAACTGTGGTAGCCAGAGTTTTAAAAAAATGCTCACTGCTGTGGGTTAAATATCAGGGAGATCTTGCCTAGGAGAGATGAAATTTCAAAAATATGAGCAGACAGGCAAAGAACCTAAATGTGAAATTATTTGAACAAAACTTTAAGGGGTCCTTTTACAAAGGCATGGTAAAAAGTGTCCTGCAGTAGTGTGGGCGTGTGTTTTGGATGTGCACTGGACCATTTCTTTACCTCATCTGGAAAAATGTTTGTTTGTTTTTTAATGGGCCGGGAAATGTACGTGCGGCAAAATTAAAACTAGCGCGCACCTATTTACGGTCTGAGCCCTTAATGCCACCCATTGATTTAGCGGTAAGGGCTCACAGGCTACCCGGACAGTAACCATACAGTGTGCGCCAACTGCCAATTACTGCTGGGAACATCTGCATGTGCCAAACTCAGAATTACCGCCAGGCACACGTGCTAGCCCAGCAGTAGTGCTGATTTGGTGCACACAACCCTCGCATTAGCCCTCCCGCACCTTTGTAAAAGGGCTCCTAACTGAGGTACCTAAAAATGCAAGTAACAGTCTTGGATATACAGTCAGTATTAATGTCTTCAGTCCCAGGCAGCAGTAATCAGCTGCTTTGTGTACTGCATCCATATAGGGGGATCACCATCAATTGCTATGTAGTATCTGTGCTGTGATTCAATTCCATAACATACTATATAGTAAAAAGTGCTTCTAATAAAAGCTTGTGTGTACTATGTGCTTCAAAATTGTTTATGACACCAGCAATTTGGCTGTTTGCCACTATTAAAATGACATTATCATGAAATGTAAATGTGAGAGGCCTTTATAGAACTGGAGATTGGGCCTGTCTGAATTTTTAAACTTGGAGGAGTGGGAGTTGCATAGTAGCATAATAGATATCAACAGATAAAGACACTTTGGCCTATCCAGCAGGAGCAGACTGACCATTAGAACAATAGGGCAGTACCCGAGGGCTCACTATCCCCTAGCTTCCATCTAATTTAATCACTTTTTATAGGTGGTTAGGGGCTCATGACACGTATTGTCCAGAGGCGTAGCCAGACTCAGTATTTTGGATGGAACCAGAGGTAAATTGGATGGGCCTTTCCATATCCCTCCCCCCCCCCCCCCCCCCCCCCCAATATATTACCAGAGATATTTTTTAAAATACAGATTTTTTCCACCTTCCCTGCATCTCCCCTCCTCTTCTCTGTAGCGTCCCGGCATCTGTGTTTCTGTCTCTGAACCCCGTCCTTCCCCAGTGTACCATACAGGCATCCTTGACGCCTGCGACGATACATTCTTGCTGCTTGCTCTAACCCTGCAGGCTTCCATCTGCCGTGTGCCCATGTCCCACCCTCATTGATGTCATTGCCTGTTTTCTTTCTGACGGGACACGGTATATGGAAGCCTGCAGGGCTGGCGCAAGCAGTGAGAATGAATTGCTGCAGACGCCAAAGATGCCTGTATGATACACCGGGGAAAGGGGGGGGGGGTTCAGAGACGGAAGCGCAGATGCTGGGATGTCAAGGAGGAAAGAAGGGGAAGAGCAGTGTGGTGCTGCCACTGGGTGGGCATGTGCCCACCCAGGCCCACCTGTAGCTATACTACTGTTATTGCCTAAAGGCCAGATCACTGTCAATCCTCCCCTGCCATCCAGTCTCACAGTTAGCTCTGCCTACCCTTCTTTAACTAAGAATGCATCCTAGCTGCCAGTCCTAGAAACTTGATTGCCTACACCACTTTAACTCTAGTCATTGCCACTGTTTTCTGTAAGGTGCATATCAGGCTCATTTTCGAAAGAGAAGGACGCCCATTTTTCGACACAAATCGGAAGATGGGCGCCCTTCTCACAGGGTCGCCCAAATCGGCATAATCGAAAGCCGATTTTGGGCATCCCCAACTGCTTTCCGTCGTGGGGATGACCAAAGTTCACAGGGGCGTGTTGGAGGTGTAGCGAAGGCGGGATTTGGGCGTGCCTAACACATGTTGTTTCGTGAGTGTTTTGCGGGAGATTTGGACCTTCTTTGTGTTGGCTGAATGGGTATTGCCAGGAAAAGGGATATATGTGGAGATTTGGCAGTGCATAAGTACATAAGTAATGCCATACTGGGAAAAGACCAAGGGTCCATCGAGCCCAGCATCCTGTCCACGACAGCGGCCAATCCAGGCCAAGGGCACCTGGCAAGCTTCCCAAACGTACAAACATTCTATACATGTTATTCCTGGAATTTTGGATTTTTCCAAGTCCGTTTAGTAGCGGTTTATGGACTTGTCCTTTAGGAAACCGTCCAACCCCTTTTTAAACTCTGCTAAGCTAACCGCCTTCACCACTTTCTCCGGCAACGAATTCCAGAGTTTAATTACACGTTGGGTGAAGAAACATTTTCTCCGATTTGTTTTAAATTTACTACACTGTAGTTTCATCGCATGCCCCCTAGTCCTAGTATTTTTGGAAAGCGTGAACAGAAGCTTCACATCCACCTGTTCCACTCCACTCATTATTTTATATACCTCTATCATGTCTCCCCTCAGCCGTCTCTTCTCCAAGCTGTATAGCCCTAGCCTCCTTAGTCTTTCTTCATAGGGAAGTCGTCCCATCCCCACTATCATTTTAGTCGCCCTTCGCTGCACATTTTCCAATTCTACTATATCTTTCTTGAGATGCGGCGACCAGAATTGAACACAATACCGACTCCCCTTTGTCCACATGTTTGTTCACTCCTTCATGTGGACAAAGGGGAGTCGGTTGATATTGTGTATCTGGATTTTCAAAAGGCGTTTGACAAGTTACCTCATGAAAGGCTACAGAGGAAATTGGAGGGTCATGGGATAGGAGGAAATGTCCTATTGTGGATTAAAAACTGGTTGAAGGATAGGAAACAGAGAGTGGGGTTAAATGGGCAGTATTCACAATGGAGAAGGGTAGTTAGTGGGGTTCCTCAAGGGTCCGTGCTAGGACCGCTGCTTTTTAATATATTTATAAATGATTTAGAGATGGGAGTAACTAGCGAGGTAATTAAATTTGCTGATGACACAAAGTTATTCAAAGTCGTTAAATCACGACAGGATTGTGAAAAATTACAAGAGGACCTTACAAGACTGGGAGACTGGGTGGCTAAATGGCAGATGATGTTTAATGTGAGCAAGTGCAAGGTGATGCATGTGGGAAAAAAGAACCCCAATTATAGCTACGTCATGCAAGGTTCCACGTTAGGAGTTACGGACCAAGAAAGGGATCTGGGTGTCGTCGTCGATAACACACTGAAACCTTCTGCTCAGTGTGCTGCTGCGGCTAAGAAAGCGAATAGAATGTTGGGTATTATTAGGAAAGGTATGGAAAACAGGTGTGAGGATGTTATAATGCCGTTGTATCGCTCCATGGTGCGACCGCACCTTGAGTATTGTGTTCAATTCTGGTCGCCGCATCTCAAGAAAGATATAGTGGTAGCAGCAGTACTGGGATAAGCAAAAGGGAGATGTGGGGGGGGGGGGGGGGAGAAAGGGAAAGCAGGAGGCAAGGGGCTAAGAAACAGGGGAGATGATACTGGAGGTGGTTGCATTCATTACTGTGTAATGAGTTCGTTAGTGTGCCTTAAAAATGTAATGAGTGCTAAATCAATTTAACATGCTAATCTATGAACTAGTATGCATTAAGTCAATTAGTGCATGTTTAAAAGTGTTAACACACAAGAATTAATTAATTCATTCATTAATTTTTGCTTAATCAAATGTGTGACACAAACTGAAAAACATCCCAAAATTAGGAAAAATGGTCAAATGTTAGGTCTGTGCATATTCTTAAGAGACAGGGAGAGGATGTTGGGAACTAGAGGTAAGAGGATGCTGGGGATGGGTGGAATTAGGAAATGAGGAGAAGATGCAGGGGTCGGGGAGTACTAGGCAGGAGGAAAATGCTGTGGATATTTTATTTGTTACATTTGTATCCCACATTTTTCCACCTATTTGCAGGCTCAATGTGGCTTACATAGTACCGTAAAGGCGTTCACCTTGTCTAGTAAAGAAACAAATGCAAGGTGATATTGTAGTCATAGAGAGGTACACTGTTATAGGTCAATGGGGGTCGGGATGAGGAAAGGTTATGTAGTGTCCATTACGAGCTTTGGTTTTGCTGTGTTGCCGAGTATACGTATTTATGTTGGGTCGGTGGGGTATGCCCTTTTGAACAAGTTGGTTTTTAGTGATTTCCTGAAGTTTAGGTGTTCGTAGGTTGTTTTCACAACTTTTGGCAATGCGTTCCATAGTTGTGTGCTTATATAGGAGAAGCTAGATGCATAGGTTGTTTTGTATTTAAGTCCTTTACAGTTTGGGTAGTGGAGGTTTAGGTGTGTTCGAGATGATCTGTAAGTTTCTGATTGGTAAGTCTATGAGGTCTGTCATGTATCCTGGAACTTCACCGTAGATGATTTTGTGGACTAGGGTGCAGATTTTGAAGGTAATGCGTTCTTTGATTGGAAGCCAGTGCAGTTTTTCTCGGAGGGGTTTGGCAAATTCGAAACGCAATTTGCCAAATATCAGTCTGGCTGCCGTGTTTTGAGCGGTTTGAAGTTTTTGAGCGGAATAAAATGGGCCCTGATGCAGATAACCTGAACTAAACTTTAGTAAAATACCCCCCTCCAGTTGCTAATGTGGGCTGTCATTGTTATTTTACTGTTAACCTCAGTTATTAGTAACTCATTGTGCTAAAATAGCATGAGTTTGTGGTAAAATAATCTTTGTTGACAGTAGCATATGTTAGTAACTACAGTGTTGATATTAAGACAAAGTTAGCTGGATAATTCTGAGAGGGTGAATAGCTCTTCTACAGTCAATCAGACAACTTTATTCTGTAATCTTTCTTTGGGTATATTCAGACAACATAGATATGGACTATATACAGGGAAAATGTTAACTGGTTAGTCTTTTTGCCCAGTGAGCACATCACACAATTCCTGAAAAAAAATACAGGGAACATTAGTCATAATTCTCCCTTGCCATTTCTACCACCCACTGTGTTCAGAATATCTTCCATTTTTCAGCCATAGACCTTCATCCCGTAGGAGATTGCTCCTTCTGCTTTTGGTTCTTAGCTGAGAAATGCAGTCAAGTCAGTCTGCTGCTAATGCAAGGAAACTTGACTATCCCTCTGTTTATATATGAAAAAAATAGTGCAGACAAAAAAACATTGCTTTGTGTAGTCTTCTGGGTTGTTTACAACTTTTTTCATTTTCTTTTAGTTTGTTTCAAGGCTATTTTGTTAATTAGCAGGTGGCTATGATTCTTGCCCCTCTCTCAATAATACACTTTGTAACAAACCACCCCAAACCCCCCTCATCACAACTTGGACCCCTGATGACAACCCTCATCCCAGACCTCCATCCGTCCCCAGTGACACTAACATTAGGCAATGTATCACTCCCCACCAAAGAGGTGGCTGATTTACCCTGGCACTTAGCAGGGAAATTAGTGGTATAGTGTTGGAACAATCCCCCTTTGCTCCTATTCCCATTGCACTGAAGCAAAAGTAGTTGTATCCTCTGAAAAGGAATACCAGGAGTTGGAGTCTTGAAAGTAGGAAACATTAAAGCAGGCTTGTCCTTGAAGGCTACAAACAGGCCAAATTTTCAGGATATCCCAAATGAATATGTATTTTATTACTTTAACTCTCCAGTAATGTCACGATTGTGGTCGTGACCCCTCTCAGGCTCACCTTATTTCCGGCGGTCAGCTTCTGAGCTGGCTTCTGTCTGTTCTTCCTGAGTTAGTTCTGTCTCTGTCTCTGTGTGCTGGCTGCTTCCAGCATGGCTCTTATTTCTCCACTATACTGCACCTGTGTGTGTTAAGCCTCTCTGTGCTTCAGTGTGCTTTCTGCCTGTGTTTTGGTTTGTGTTCCTCTTGCCCTCTGGTGGCCAGACCTGGTGGCTGCATTGGATTGTCTGTGTGCTGTTTCCCATTCCAGACTTCAGCCCAGTCCAGTCCGGAGCTTCCGGCCTGCCAGACTTGCTTGTCTTGTTTGAGCCTACACAGCACCCGTAGCTGCCTGATGATTGCGGCTGCTGAATCTCAGCTGCTGCTGGGCTTATTAGCCATTTGGAAACTCTCTGCTTTTTTTTTTTTGTTACATTTGTACCCCGCGCTTTCCCACTCATGGCAGGCTCAATGCGGCTTACATGTATACAGGTACTTATTTGTACCTGGGGCAATGGAGGGTTAAGTGACTTGCCCAGAGTCACAAGGAGCTGCCTGAGGTGGGAATTGAACTCAGTTCCTCAGTTCTGTAGGAGTATTTGCTGTGATCTCACCCACCCGGGGTGCACATGAGAGCACCTTTACAGCCAAAATGGACGCTGCAACCTTTCACCTATATGTCTGACTACCAACTGTGCAGAAGTCAGCATTTCAGCTTGTAATAGATTTACTGAAGCCTGCACCACCTCCAAGGTCACTCTGTATCGGGGGAGAATGCATGTCCCTGAGGAAGAGAGAGTGAGAGAGAGAGCTTACGAGATAAGACGGACAAAGGAAGCTTCATACAGATGCTGGGAGTACATGGTGGGATTATTTCTGATTGGCTCCCAGAAAACTGATTGGTCTGAGAAGCGGGAACAGAAGAAGTTAGTTGCTGAAGAACCGAAGAGAAGAACAGAAGAAGAGAAGAGGAGAACACTTGCATTTCTGCAAGCACCTGATTTACCTGAGAGACTTACTGATAATACCTGGCAAAGCTTTTCCCCAGATTACAGCTGTCTACAGGATCTATACTGAGTCTGTATCATCTGTGGCTGATCAAGACAAGTGCATCACCTGAGCTTGTGGGACCTCGCTGAGACATTCGGCTGAGGTATCGGAAGGAATCTGATCTGGTGACCGGGACGGTGAGATCATAGTTTACTTCCTTCAGGCTGGGTTAGATAATTAGTCTGTGCTCGGACCCCTCAGATGCGTGACGTCAGGATTTATGATCTCTACTCGCTGTTAGCCTAGTATAAGATTTGTGTGGTAATCATTAGGATCTTGGTATTGTGTTTATCTGTCATTACAGATTAGCCAATAGGATAATCATAGTTATTCTCTATATTTTTGGTATCATTGTGCATGCAATCAGGAATTGCTGATGCTATAAGCTGATAAGAGTTTTCTATATTTTTGTATATAACGCTGTATAAATAAACTAATATATTCCATTGGCCTGTCCGTTATTTTCCATGCAGCTAAGGTTGGGCAGAGGCCACGCCCCCTAGACATAAGCGAGTACATAGGTAGGAATTGGCCTCTTACAAAATATATATATAACCACCTACAAATTGGGGGCTCGTCCGGGATGGTTGGTGCAAGAATAGCAGAAGTTAAAACTTTTCTGGGTCTTTTCAGAAAGCTGGTTTGACCTTCTGTTTTTCTTTGCACGAACTGCAGTTCCACCCTAGCTGACGGCAGACCTTTGTTTATACAGCTGTGTTTTATTGCTGTAATTGGTTGACAGATTTATTACTCTGAGCTCCAAAAGAGGAAAAACGGTTTCTCTAACTCTCTGTAAGGAAGGAAAACAGGGTGTGTTTAGTCTTTAACATGGCGACCGGCACGGTTGGCACATTGCCTGAAATTCTCCTGAGTGAACAGGAGAAGGGCGTGCTGAAAATATTACTGCCACTCTCTCATAGTAAGACGAAACCAGCACCTCCTACAGTAGAGTCTGTACGTGCTTTATTTAGTAGCAGTTCACCGAATAGCTCAGAAGCATATGCTACGGTTTTAAATACAATTATAAAAGAGAAACAGCATTTGTCACAATGGATGCTTTGTGAACTGGGCGTGTCTCTTTTGGCAGTTAAAGACTCTTTGATGAATGAGATAAGGGAAATGTCTGTACCTCTAACAGATCGCATAGCGGACTTGCAGTTAGATTTGTCCCAGACTAGGGAAACTGTCCAGGAGCGAGACAGCGAGTTAGCTGCATTACGAGTTGATTTAGAGACTGCCAAATCTGCTTTAGCAGGGACCAATGTAAGCCCCGCCCCACCTAATTCTTCTGAAGAGATTTGTACGGAGTGCCAGACACTGTATGATAAGTGTAAAACTTTGCAGGGTGACCTAACTGATTGTGAAGCACTTAATTACACATTAAAGCAAGAAATTGCCCAGTACCTCGTGTCTTTTGATTCGTTGCAAGAGAAATTTTCTCGTTTGACTGATGCATTACACAACCAGATTAGGGAAACAGATAAGTTGCAGACATTAAATCGGGAGCTAAAACAGGTCTCAGAAGGTGTTCAGAGTGAGTTGCGCAGGGAGCTAGTGACCACTCAAGAAGAATCTGTGTCTGTGTTTCAAGATTGGCACGCCGCCAAGCTAGAGTTGGCGGAGTTAAAAGAGAAGCAGGAGACAGTCTCACTGCAATTACAATGTACAGTGAAGGACAGAGATTCATTGTCTAAAGCATTAGATGAGTGCACTGTAAAGATTTCCACAATGCAGCAAGAGCTTACGCACATGGCGCAGGAAGAAGTACCGTATACCTTAGAGTTCCCCGACAGTTTTGCTGCGGGTCACCCAAGCCCAGCTCCCGAAATGAACCGTTACGTGAGCCGGGAGGGACCCGAGTTAAACACACCCATTGGGGGCATGGCTTCGGCTCTTTCCCGCCCCTCTGTACAATCCAGCCCCATAGTGGCTGGTGACCTAAGCAGCAGACCCGAGACAGTGACACACCCACTGGGGGCACGGGTCCAGGGACTGCCTGCTGAAATCATCAGCTCACTTGGTCAGGTGCCTAGCTCAGGGTTTCAGCCTTCGGCAGATCCACCCAGTTTTAGCAATACACCTGCCCCGAGGTTCTCTACACCTGGTAGTGATCAGCGGCATTTCAAGCCGGAACCCAAGAAAGGAATGTCTATGGAGAGGCAAGCATATATTATAAAGATGCTACGCACCGTAATAGCGCCTTTTAAAGCGTCTGCCTCGGTATCCATAGAAACCCATCTTAAGGCAGTGCATGAACTCCTGCAGACCATGCACGTCTCTTCTGAGGATGACATCAGAGCCCTCCTCAAATGGACCTTTAGTACCGAGTGCCATGAAGTTCTAGATTTGATCATGTCCGATAACCCCGATTTACGGTCAGTGGAGCAAGCCTTAGCGAAGCGCTACGGTCTCTTTGCCAACTCTCTTGAAGCTAAGCGTGCAGCGTATACTATTAGTTGTAATCCGGAGGAGAGTCCGCGGGAGTGGGCCCATCGCTTGAAGCGTGCATTTTACCAAGGGGGGGTGCCGCCTGATTCTAAAGATCTTGAATTTGGTGATTTCAGGGAACTTTTTATACAGGGTCTGCCTGATCCGATAAAGATTCCCTTGGCAGGAAAAAACGCAGAACCCTATTCCAGCCTTCTAAAGCAGGCTGAAGGAATTTTTGAAATCTGCCGCGCTAAGCCCATCGCAGAGACTCCGAAACCGGCGTCCAAGAGTCGCAACAGGGTGATACCACCCGCCGTTTGTGCGGTCACTTCCACGCTTTCTCTGGAAAACAAAGCGCCGAGACCAACTACGCCGCCGGGCTCTCAGGCCCTGCCGCGGGATGCAGCGCCCCCTATTGCACAGGAGGGACAGCAACAACCTAAAAAGAAGCGGTTTAATCAGAAGAAGTGGAATGCAGAGAAGATTCGTGCTATGCAAGCTCAGCTGGACCAATTGATGGCAAGATGTGTCCAGTGCTACCTCCACTCATGAATATGTCACCCATTTGCGTAAGCATTTGCAAAGTGCCTTTGCCTTTGCTCAGAAAAATTTGGAAAGTAGCGCTAGAGGTAGAAAAGCCTATTATGATCAAGGGACTACCTCTAAAGAATACCAAATTGGCGACAAGGTATTCTACTTCAATTTTGCCAGAAACAAGGTTAAAGAAAGGAAGTTTCTGCCTAGTTGGCGTGGTCCATTCCCAATAGTGGAAAAAGCTTCACCTGTGGCTTACCAAATTTGCCTCAAGAAAAATACTAAGGGTGAAGACACCCTTAAATGGGTCCACATCAATCAGTTGAGACCACGTCATCCCAGTCATTTGATTCCAGACATATGTGTTGATGACACGAACTGTACTAACACCCCAACAGCATAGTCTGTTTTCTTTGTACCTTGCAGATGCAGAAAAGAACCCTGATGATCGTGTTCTTGATCTCCGTGCTGCTGGGATCGTGGTCCAAGATGATCGAACCTGGTCCCATGTCTGGAGTTGTTCTGCAAGATACCCCTGGCTTCCTGATTACCCAGTCCCAGATTGTTCCACAGAAAGTAGTTGTGTCCCTTGACCCAATGCATGTACTACTGAAACATTTCAATATGAGTAACTTATCTCTGTCTGCTGTTACCCATTCCTGGTTTCTCAATTATATGCAAAATGCCCGTGCACAAGTGAAGAACATTTTGCATCAACTGGACAAAGTCATGGTACAACCTATGCAACCTTATAATTCCAGGTCCAGATCTAAGCGTTTTCTTGGTCTGGCCGGTGGTTTGATTTTTTCGGCCATTGGTTCACTTTTTGGTATTTCCATGTCTGTTGCCAACGTAGTTTCTGTCCAAAAGCTGCAGGCCAATATACAAGCCATCCAAGCAGACTTGAAAGCCATCGAGACCAAATTGCTAGTCCAACAGAGCCAACTTGTGGCCCAGGGTAAAACTATTGCTGATACGGTCACTCTTGTGAATTTACATACACATAAAATTAGTGCTAACACAGCTGATTTGTTGACAATTAAAGGTACCATGAATGAAGACCGTGTGTTTATACAACCTGTTAAGGACCTTATCCAGGATTTATTTAGGGAAGTAGATACTAGTGTTAGTAAGCTAATGCAGGGACAGATACCAACGTACCTGATACCATCTGATGTTGTTAAAGATGCCTTTGCCAAAGTTACCCGTTTGTCTATTGAACCTTTTCAAATTCAAATCGCATTTCATTTAGGTACTGCCCTTCCCCTTTATTTGGATATGGAGCGTATGGAAATTGCCTTCATCCTTAATTTGCCATTTATTATGCCTGAGAATGTATACCAGCTTAAACAAGTTGTAAATGTAGGTACGTGGCATGAGAATTTGTACCTTAATGTTGATACACCTAAGTATGTTGCTTACCAACAGGATGCTCCGCAACATTATTTGGTCCCTAACTTAGACCTTTGCCACAAAACTAAAGATGTTAATTGGCTATGCCCTGGTAAACCTTTCCTGAAAGACACAACAGAAGCTCTTTGTGGCTTGTCCACAGAGAATGTCCAAGAGAAGTGTAAGGTTACCGTGTACGGAACTTACTGTCACCTTCCAGAAGCATGATGTAATCAACCGTTACACTCTTCCTTGCAATGTTTGTGTGATCGCTGTACCCAAGTATGCTGTTGCCCATGTAGGAGGAGTTTCCCTGTTTTATCTTGACACAGACCCGGTTGTTTCTGAGTTGGAAGTGCTTGATGTATTTCGTGGACATCCTATTGACTTTGCTATGGACCTTATACCATTTTTACAGTCCAAAGACTCTCACACTGTTGAATTATCTGTTGACCATGAGACTCTCGAGGTTGCAGATTACAAACGTCGTTCATCTGATGTCACCCAGTTCCACATGTCCACTCACGTTGTCATCCCACTTTTGACCATCTCGTGGTTCATCATGTTCCTGGGTGCTGTAGTGTTTTGGAGAGACCTTCGTCATTTACGCTATCGCGTAAACACTTTGTCACCTACGGCGATGAGATTGCAAGACTTTATGTAGTTACATCTGACCAGCGTTTTGCCAACAATTTATTCTGTTTTCACTTTTCTGTACTAATATGCTTTGCTTTGCATGATGTGATTTTCATGATCTATGTGATTATGGTTCATGATTTCTTTGATTAATTTTCATGTGTTAAGACTTTTAACTAACTGCACATGCGGGTTCTATTATTCAGTATTTTGCTGTATTAGCATTTTTGATTTCCTTGTGAACATTATTTTGCTTCATAGAACTGTTGGGAGTGTGTTAGTTTGCATTAGTTGAGATTTACTTTGAAACTTTTTGTAGTTGACCATGAAGTTGTACCTGAATCCTGACTGAACTGTCTGGCTTATTTTTGTAGTTAGGTTGGAGAAGGCCTTTACTCCCTTGTAGTAATTTCCATCTCCAAGGGGGGGAATCTGTAGGAGTATTTGCTGTGATCTCACCCACCCGGGGTGCACATGAGAGCACCTTTACAGCCAAAATGGACGCTGCAACCTTTCACCTATATGTCTGACTACCAACTGTGCAGAAGTCAGCATTTCAGCTTGTAATAGATTTACTGAAGCCTGCACCACCTCCAAGGTCACTCTGTATCGGGGGAGAATGCATGTCCCTGAGGAAGAGAGAGTGAGAGAGAGAGCTTACGAGATAAGACGGACAAAGGAAGCTTCATACAGATGCTGGGAGTACATGGTGGGATTATTTCTGATTGGCTCCCAGAAAACTGATTGGTCTGAGAAGCGGGAACAGAAGAAGTTAGTTGCTGAAGAACCGAAGAGAAGAACAGAAGAAGAGAAGAGGAGAACACTTGCATTTCTGCAAGCACCTGATTTACCTGAGAGACTTACTGATAATACCTGGCAAAGCTTTTCCCCAGATTACAGCTGTCTACAGGATCTATACTGAGTCTGTATCATCTGTGGCTGATCAAGACAAGTGCATCACCTGAGCTTGTGGGACCTCGCTGAGACATTCGGCTGAGGTATCGGAAGGAATCTGATCTGGTGACCGGGACGGTGAGATCATAGTTTACTTCCTTCAGGCTGGGTTAGATAATTAGTCTGTGCTCGGACCCCTCAGATGCGTGACGTCAGGATTTATGATCTCTACTCGCTGTTAGCCTAGTATAAGATTTGTGTGGTAATCATTAGGATCTTGGTATTGTGTTTATCTGTTATTACAGATTAGCCAATAGGATAATCATAGTTATTCTCTATATTTTTGGTATCATTGTGCATGCAATCAGGAATTGCTGATGCTATAAGCTGATAAGAGTTTTCTATATTTTTGTATATAACGCTGTATAAATAAACTAATATATTCCATTGGTCTGTCCGTTATTTTCCATGCAGCTAAGGTTGGGCAGAGGCCACGCCCCCTAGACATAAGCGAGTACATAGGTAGGAATTGGCCTCTTACAAAATATATATATAACCACCTACAGTTCCCCAGGACCAAAGTCCACCACCCTAACCACTAGGCCACTCCTCCACTTTGCCTTTGCATCGCCTAAGGCCCTGCTTTGTTGGTGCTTGCTGCACTTCTGCCTAGTCCAGTTTATAGTCTGTAGTCTTGCCTGATTCTGTTTTAGTCTTTGTGTAGCTTCTTGTACTGTATTGCTTGTTTCCCAGTCTTGTTTCTTGTTTGTATGTCTTTGTCTAGTTCTAGGTTGTCTGTGTTTCTTGTTCAGTGGCTGCCTGGCAGCTTTCAGTTCTGTCTCTTGTCTACCAGTGTTTGTTCCCTGTTTCAGTGGCTGCTTGCAGCTTTCAGTTCTGTCCCTTGTCTGTCTGAGAGTCCTAGTCTAGTATTCTGCCTAGCCTCCCTGCGTGTTCTAGTCCCTGTGTGTATCCTGCTGGTACCCAGTTCCAGCCCTGTCCGGTAAGTCCTGCCGGCCACCTGCACTCAGGGGCTCAACTCCTGAGGAACAGTGGTCAAGCGTAGGTAAAGTCTCTGCCTGTCCCAGCTTGTTTGCCTCTGCTGCAACTCCAGTCCAGGGTTCCAGTCCTGTTCTGCCTAGTCTCTGGTGTGGGGTGGTTTTGCCTGCCACTGCTGCTCCTCGGCAGTGGCCCAAGGGCTCACGATCCTAGTTCCTGCATTTTGGAAAGTGTGACAAGTAACCACTAATCATCAAAATGTTTCTTTATTCTTACAAAGTTTTTTTTAAATACCTACTAAATCATTAAAAATAACCCTAATCCTCTCATTCACTCACACACTTCAAACATATCTCTAATCATACAGCTGTGTAGTTTATAGCTACATCTTACGTTGTTTGCACCCAAAATTACATATTCATTTTCCTTGTACAAATGATTTATCATAAACAGAGCGTTCTCATGATCTTATGTTAGAAATCCTCAGCATTATTCTATTACTAGTAAAAAAGCCCCATTTCTGATGCAAATGAAACGAGGGCTAGCAAGGTTTTCTTCTGTGTGCATGTGGGAGTGTGCTGTCTGTCCCCTCAGCTCTCTGTCCCCTCCCCCCTCGGAGTCGAGTCCTTCAGTGTTAAGTTTCCTGCTGTGTTTGTGTTACAGAGATAGTGAGGGCTTCTGCCCTCTCTCCCCTCTGAGTCCTTCACTGTTACAGAGAGAGCGATTTGATTTCGTGCTTTGCTGTGTTTTCCTTCACTGTTTGTGTTACAGAGAGAGCGAGGGCAGGGCACACACTCATGGAGAAACTGGATATCTCTCCCCCTTCACACTTCCGGCTGGAGGCTTCATTTAGAACGTTGGTAGTGCCTTTTATATATAGAGCATATGCTATTGTTGTACAACCAAATGATCACTATCCAGTTTTACTTCTTGCTTTTTCAATTATTTGTAACGTGATTTTTCTCCACATCTTAACTTCAGTAACCATATCAATACCACAGCGTTCACAACTTTCAACAGTTTCAATGAAGGCGTCGGACGGTGTTGAGGCGCCATTTTCTCCTGCAGCCAGTGAAGGTTCCTCTAGGGTCTGGCCAAAAGATTCAGAATCTCGTGTGGTTAAAGTCATTACCCCTGAAGACATTTGTGTAGGGTGTGACAGTTGATTGGAACTATCCGTTTTCGCATCCTGTTCAAACTTCTTCTACTAACCTATAAATATACTCACTCTGCTGCTCCCCAGTATCTCTCCACACTCGTCCTTCCCTACACCCCTTCCCGTGCACTCCGCTCCATGGATAAATCCTTCTTATCTGTTCCCTTCTCCACTACTGCCAACTCCAGACTTCGCGCCTTCTGTCTCGCTGCACCCTACGCCTGGAATAAACTTCCTGAGCCCCTACGTCTTGCCCCATCCTTGGCCACCTTTAAATCTAGACTGAAAGCCTACCTCTTTAGCATTGCTTTTGACTTGTAACCACTTGTAACCACTCGCCTCCACCTACCCTTCTCTCCTCCTTCCTGTACACATTAATTGATTTGATTACTTTATTTTTTGTCTATTAGATTGTAAGCTCTTTGAGCAGGGACTGTCTTTCTTCTATGTTTGTGCAGCTCTGCGTACGCCTTGTAGCACTATAGAAATGCTAAATAGTAGTAGTAGTAGTAGTATATTTTCAGCGCGAGGACTGGACAGTGAACTTAGGAGAGAATTAAGAGAGAACAATCTGAAGAACAGATAAGAGAAAGAATATTCTTCATTGGAGTGAATGAGAGGATTAGGGTTATTTTTAACGATTTAGTAGGTATTTAAAAAAACTTTGTAAGAATAAAGAAACATTTTGATGATTAATACTACAGTGGTTACTGGAGAGTTAAAGTAATAAACACTATAACCAGAGTGAAATCAGGAAACTCAGAGGGTAGCATAGTAATGAATTTGTATGAGAAAGATTTGCATGCTGACTAGATCCATTTTATGCAGATCTCTTTCATGCATATTCATTAGGGATATCCTGACTACCTGGTCTGCTTGCAGCCCTCAAGGACTGAACTTGGATAAGCTTGCATTAAAAAGGAAACATAAGTGTAACCTGGAGTGAAATAGGTTCAAAGTTCAATTTATTTGATATACCGCATACTTTCAAAAGAGAAATCTAGGCTGTTTACAATGCAATATATAATTGGGAGAAGGGAAAACATATAAAACAACACAACATTTGATACAAGAGGAAAATGGGGGGGAAGAAGGTTTGCAAAGTAGTACAAAGGTTAACGAAGGGATGGAAAACGACCACAGGGAGCTCAGTACCTTCTTGTCCATATGCCAGGGATCGATATCACCAAGAAGGGAAGCAAGAGATCAGGTGATAGTAGGTGGGAACATAGGAGCCGACTCTGTGGGTGCTGTGGGTGCTTGAGCACCCCCAATATTGAGAAAATTCCTTGTATGTGTCCAGGGAGGGGTTATTTCCACTGAGCTTAGCACCCCCAATAATTTTGAAAACTTGGCTCCTCTGGGTGGGAAAGCCTGAGAGAAATAATAGGCTTTTAGTTGGGATTTAAAGTTGCACAATGTAGAAACTGCCACACTAAGGGACCCTTTTACAAAGTGTCGGTAAGCCCAATTCTTTTCTAGAACAGCGCTAACCCCGTGGTAATCAGACATCGCTGCATGCTGCCTGGTTATTGCTGGGTTACCACAGGATCCCTTACCGCTACCTCAATGGGTGGCCGTAAGTGCTCCCCACAGCAAGGCCACATGATAAGAGTTATCTTGCAACATGGCCACTTGGGGGGGGGGGGGGGGGCTTTTTACCCGCTGTGGTAAAAAGGGCCCTAGCGTGCAGGAAAAATATCCCGATACCGCAGGGCCCTTTTTCCCGCAGCTTAGTAAAAGGTCCCCTATAGCAGATGCATCTGGAGACATCAAGTAAAACCTGACGAAAGGGTAGAACTACTAGAAGGCCTTACTTAAACAAACAAAGGGATCTTGTGGGAAAGTAGGGAACCAATGAACTAGCTAAGAGAGAAGAAAAACCCAAGGATTGAATTTGATGGGATAAAACATTGATCTTGAAAGGAATATCAGGAGTTGAAGTTCTAGAAGCAGGTGGCTTAAAAATATAGCTTAAAGCAGGGGTTCTCAATGCAGTCCTCAGAATAAACCCAGAATATTTATCTCTTGAATCTGCATGTGATAAATTTGCATGCCCTACCGCCATTGTATGCAAACCTATCTCATGTATATTCCTTGTATTTTGAAAACCTGACTGGCTGGGTGTGTCCCAACAGGGGTGGCCCAACCATTAGGCCACCTCAGGTGGGGCCTCAGGTGGCACTCTTCAGAAGTGGCATCTTGTGGAGTGGCATCTCCCCCTTCGTAACGTTTTACCTCGTCACGGTGACGTTCCAAACCCAGCAGTGGCAGCGATTCCCATATGCTGCCCTGCCACCGCCAGCAGCCCCCTCTTCCCTTTACTGCGGCCGCCTCTCTGATGTAACTTCCTGTTTCGTCAGAGGCTCAGGCAGCCGCACTAAAGGGAAGAGGTGGGTGCTGGTGGCAGGGCAGTGTATGGGAATCTTTGCCGGGTTTGGAACATGAGGAGGTAAACGCCACCCAGGGGTGCAGCATCTCAGCCCAGGAGGGGGCGACATGTTAGCTCCGCCTGAGGTGGCATCATGCCTTGGGCTGGCCCTGTGTCCCAAGGACTGAGATGAGAACCACCGGATTAAAGCCATATATTAAGAATCATTGGAACAGGTGATGAAGGCACCCCAGTTGAATTTCACACAAGGATTCAAGATTGTAAGCATAAGAATTTGACAAGAAAATAATTTTAACAAGGGTACCAGAATACTTTCTACAGGATTTATAGTAGTAAGAAAAATGGCACAAGAAAAGTCTTTGACGATATAGAGCAGGCGTGTCCACCCTCAGTACTCAAGGTCCGCAGTCTGGTCAGATTTTTAGGATTCCCCAATGAATATGCATGAAATCTATTTGCATGCACTGCCTCCATTGTTTACAAATAGATCTAATGCATATTCATTGTAGAAATCCTACAAACCCGACCTGGCAAGGTCCGAGGTTGCACACTCCTGATCTAGAACAGTTCCAGGAGGGAGATTGAAGTACAGTCCTGAATTTCTGACAACCTCAATCTGGAGCATAATGGAACCTGCAGCACTGATTTCAATGGGTGAATTCAGAAACTACAAATCCCACGCTGCTTTGAGATGTAAGTTTAAAACCAGCACTGGCCAAAAACTCTCCCTCCAGGAGCATAGTAACTTGGCATCTCTTTTTTAAGCTGCCGTGGGTATTCAAATTTAGCTGATTCCTTCCATCAGATTTTTTTTATGTACATGACTGAGCCAACCAGTTGCATGGCTTGACAAGAAAACAAGTGCAACAAACAAAAAAGTGAGGTAAGTCCAAAGAGGATAGCAAGAAGTCTTTATTGTAAACATCAAAAGGACGACCCAACATGGCCGTGTTTCGGCACAAAGGCCTACCTCAGGGGTCACTGATGTTGGACAATCAGCTGGTTTAAGCAGCCCAGAGTTTTTTTCTTACTGAGGGTTTCACAGCAATTCAACAGCCTGGACTCTGACTACACTCTTTTGGTTAGCTTTTTTGCCACAACATAAGAGACTAACCTGACCCCTGAGACAGGCCTTTGTGCTGAAACACGGCTGTGTCGGGTCGTCCTTTTGCTGTTTACAATAAAGACTTCTTGATATCCTCTTTTACCTCACTTTTTTGTGTGTTGTTCGCGTGAGGTCTTTTCCTCCTTTTTCTTGTGTAAGCAAGAAAACAAGTGGACAGGAACTACTAAAATTATCAGAAATACAAGACTTATCTAGGATTGGCGGGCTAGAACTGGGTTCACAAAAGGCAGAATGGCTCCTCCTTGAAGAGAGGTGCTTTCTAACCTGAAGGTCACTGATTCAAAGCTGGCTTATGTTAAGCAGCTAATAACAATAATAGAAATGTTATTGACGGACCCTATTGGACTGGACTTTTTATACAATAGCACGGTCTAGAATACTGGGAATGTATCTTATCCATCTGATAGAGGTGATATGAGAGAAAGTGCCAACAGTTCTCATTCATCACCTATGAGTGAATAGGTACAAGTAGTTAAAAGGAATGTCAGTTATAATGGCTCAGACATTTATTAAAATCCTAAATACCAATAAATAGGTTCAGTGCAAAATGCCATGAGGAATTAGATTAGAAATCCTGCATGGGACAGAAGAGAACTGAACACTTAACATTTGTACTATTTTTCTTTCCTTCACTGAAATCTAATTAAGCAGAAACTAAAATCCAAACTGAAAAAAGTCAACTACAAAAAAAATCCAGCGACAGTTTCTTGATTCCAATATATTTAACTGTCTGAAGGCATCTGAGCTGCAGATGTTTTACCAGCTTAGTGTGTGCTCATTTGCAGTTTGATGAATGACTGGAAAAAAAAGCAGGCAGCCTTGTTTGAAGAGGTAGTTTACTTGGTCATGATCCCAATTTGACTCCAACATGATTATCAGCCAGACTCATTTAAACTGACTGTTTATTAGGAACAGGCTGGTTCAGTCTGGGTTTTACTTTAGTGTCTGCACTGGATTTGTAGACTTGAACTGGCATTTCCATTAGGGATGTTTGTGTTTGTACCTAGTGCTGGCTCAAGGGAACATGGCACTATGAGACAACTGTTGCTCTGTCCCCCCCCCCCCCCCCATATTGTCTGCATTGGCACCCACCCCACCCTGCTGACATCAGTGCTCTCCCCAAACCCCACACCACCACAGCATTGACACTCTCCCTGCCCCACACCCCCTCACTGACATCAGCTCTGCCTTTTACAGCAGTGAGAGCATGTTGTTTCTCTCTCAGCACTGTGCTTTCCTCCATGCTCAGCCACCATCACCTCAGTCTTAAATGTGAAAATAGGAAGAAACTGCTCCCATGTGTAAACCTGCGGCAATGCTGGTGGTCATACAGAAAAAAGAGCACGCCACTGTGAAGGCTGAGCCGGCGACACAGGGTTTTGGCACCCTGAGCCAGTGCTGCACTTGCCTCATGCCTTGAGCCAGCCCTGGTGGTAGCTCCTGTGTTTATGGGCTAATTTGGAGTGGAGGAGTGGCCTAGTGGTTAGGGTGATGGACTTTGGTCTTGGGGAACTGAGTTTGATTCCCACTTCAGGCACAGACAGCTCCTTGTGACTCTGGGCAAGTCACTTAACCCTCCATTGCCACATTGAGCCTGCCATGAGTGGGAAAGCAAAGGGTACAAATGTAACAAAAAAAATTTTTTTTTTGCTCCTTTATGTTAGATTTTATTTTATTATCATGTCTACCTTTTACTTTGGGATGCCAATACTTCTTTATTTACATTCCTGTTCACCTTTGTTTATTAAAGCTTTTTACCTGTTTCTGTCACTTTAACCTCCCTTCCCCCCCTCATTCCTGTGGTTTACTGAAGTCACAGTCATGTGATCTGATGCAGCTGTGAATCGGTCTGCAACCCCTGGATCTGTAGCTTTCACCTCAGCCATTGTTGGTAATATCACATGGTAAGATCTTATGTAGGTCTCTTTTGACTAAATCAAACCAACAAATTGAAACATACAGAAAGCAAAAAGTGTCCATATTTACAGGGTGAGGCAAAGAAAAAAGTAACCTTTTTTGCTGTTTTCTCATCAAATAATGCTGCAAAATTTCATGATGAACAATGGTGACAAAGAAAAAGGCAGCAGATGATGTCCAAAAACACTTTTATTATAAACATCCAGGACTACAAAAGTATAAACAGGAACATTTTCCAGGAGATGGTGAAGACCCAACAAACCAAGTTTGATTGGAAGATTTATGGATAGAGACTGTTAATCTCAATAAGAATTTTATACAAAATGAATTACATTACTGTACTATTCTCCAGTACTTACGCAACAGACGTATTCCCAGAGGTTTACGTATAATGAAGACAGATGAAAGACTTCTGAGGCCTATCACAAGCTCCTCCCAAAGCCACACACAATCGCCAAACTCAAGGAACCACTGCAGATGATCTGGAACAACCTGCCACAGAGACAGGTCAACCTCACACACATCTGTATCCTCCTCCCTTGCCTCCCCTCTTCAATCCTTTCCATCACACTGAGCCCCTCCCTCTTTTGTTTAAAGCTGAGGCAGGGGCGTAGCTACGGGTGGGCCCAGGCCCACCCAATTTCAGCCCAGGCCCGCCCAGCGCCAGCGCCAGCCCCAGCCCTAACTCCCATTGCCGGCCACTGCTGCTTTTCCTGATGAGCAGCAGGGCCGGCGCTACAAAAAGAAGAAGCGCTCAGCTGACTGAGCTGAGCGCCAACGCTAACAACGACTCGACAGTCACAGTGACTGCGAAATTCTGACACATTCTTAATTGTATCTTTTAAGTGATGTTATTTTACTGTGTCTTAGCTTGAACATTTTTAAAGTGCAAAAATTGCTAGGTAGTAATGCTAAAATGTCAGTAGCATCAACATAGCTTAAGATAATTAAATGTTGTTTAATAGTAATATGTAAATGACTAAATAAACCCCCTGTTTACTAAGCCGCGCTAGCGCCAGCACAGCCCATTCATTTTGAATGGGTTGTGTCAGCATTGCTATGCAGTTTAGTAAACAGGAAGGTAAGTAAGTAAAATTCTTGTTGAAATTCAAAGCAGTTCCTAGAAGACAGCAAAAAAACTCTAGGTGGTTACTTTATTTTGCCTAACCCTGTATATAATTATAGATTATATGAATCTTCTAAATATAAAGGAAATGTGATAATTTAGGACTCATCTGAAAAGCAATACAAACAAGCCTGCAAATTTTCAAAAATGTTTCAGCAGGGGCTGCCTGCTTCTGAGGCCATAGAAAGTTCCATAACTTCTAATGCCCTTTATTACACACAACATTTTGGTTTGATATAACCAGTATGGACTTTCCATGACAGAACTAGTCTCTGGGGTCCTTTGACAAAGGCACGCTGAGAAATGGCTTGCGGTAGTGTAGGCATGGGTTTTAGGGACGCGCCGATCCATTTTGTAACGCACCTGCTCCCTGGCCCCACTGCATCATTGATGAGAGGAGAGCTAATGACAGGCTAGCCCAGCCCAGCCAGTGCACTGGGGGATAGAAGGTGGAACCAGTGTCAGAGCACATCCAGTTGCTGTACTTATTCTTTGTGGAAACTGGAATTGGGACCAGATCACCAGCACTGCCTTCATAGGAGAATTTGGAGAAGAGCAGTAAGAATCTCTGTCTGAAGGAGCCAGGGAGGACTGAGGAGATCCCAGAAACATCTCCAAGGACAAGGAAATCTACACTACAGTCTCATCATGGGAAAATCCCTCATAAAAAGACTGTGCTTGAAAGCTCAAAGAGCCGTACTACAATAAAGAGGACTTACAGCAAGCTTACTCCGTGAGGAGTATAGATGATGTATAGATGAAAAAGGCTCTATAAAGAACCTCTATCCCAGAAGGGGTCCATATTGAATCTGGCTACATACCATAAGTGTTGAGAGTATTTTTCTACTGTACTTCTGCCTGTACATAGTTGCCATTGAGCCACTGTCCCAAGTTTTGCCTGAAGAATCCAAGTTCCAGCAAATGTTTATGCTTATATTTATTCAGGCTTGATAACATTGCTCTTTTTACACGACAAATCAGAGCGATGTACAATTGAAATAAATACAATTATAAAAGTAAGAAAGGAACTCCATAGAAAATAGGAAAGAGGACATCATTCACACAGATCAAACAACTCTTATCTAAAAGAGAAAAAACATATAGCAAAGAATAAAATCCTACTTTACCACAGAAAATCTCCAGCAAAAGGGGAGGGGGGTAGAATTAGGGGAAAGTCAATGAAAACAAACAAGTTTTAGTTCATAACTTATATGCTGGTCTAGATTGCATTACTGAGAAAGAAGAGAGAGCTGAGTGAGTGAATTACTGTGCCAATTGACCTGCCAACTCAGGCTGGTCCCAGCCCTGACCCTACCACAAACTGTAAAGATTTACATAAGTAACCCACTTTGATGTTCACAGGGCAAAATAGAGTTACATAAGTATTGCAGGAGTCAGTCATGTCTTGGAAATAGGGCTGCCATTGGGCTCTAGATTTTCCCAACAGAGCTGATCCAGTTCTGAATTTACCTCATTGCAATCAAGGACCTCTTGTTCTAACTTAACAAATGCGTTCCCTATGAAAAGCAAGACTGCTATCTGTACTCTAACCCCGCTCGTGAGCCCTTAAGCCCAGACCCCCTCCTCCTCCCCCAACAGTAAGGAAGTCAAGGAGAGCCCAGGGTAGACTGAACCACAGTAGCAAGAACCCGCCCTCAGTGTACTCACCCAGGACACCAGCTTTGAGGAGAGGTGCAGGCTTCCTCACAGGTAGAGAACACAGGAACCAGCCGGCAGCGACCGGCACTCCCCAATGAACAGCACGCACAGCAAAACTGGGGCAGCTAACAGTCTTCACCTGCACTTAGCCGCCGTTCAGTAGGAGTTGAGCCCCTACCTGCAGGCAGCCGGCAGGACTTAGGGACTCCAGAAACAGCAGCAATAACAGGAGAAGCTGAACCCCACTGAGAATCAGATCTGGGCAGACAGTACCCAGAACAAAACAAAGAAATACAAGCCAGAGGAAAGCTACTGGCTATAGAACACACACATTCTGAACCAAAGACTAAAGGGTTACAGAACACACACACTCTGAACCAGAGACCAAAGGGTTATAGAACACACACACTCTGAACCAGAGACAAAAGGGTTAACACACTCTAGCTACAGGGAAGGGGAGGAGCCACGACAGGGAAACAAAGAGAAAGTACACAGCAAAACAAACACTGCAGGGACACCCAAGGACTAAACCCAGCTGCAAGGAGAGCTAATTAACCACCTCCCCAGGAGACAAACAGAGAAGGGAAACGGAACTCAGCACAAGTACAGACACACAGTTAGGGAACACAAAACAGAGAGAAAGGGCAAAGCAGAACTACCCCTCCTCCACAGCACAAGCTCTACAAACATAGAAACTACAAGGCTAAAGGCAAGCACAAAGCTCAAACGCCAACGCACCATTTACCTGGAATAGCAGGTAAAAATAGATCCTGGATACTGACGTCTGAGCTGCAGACTGACCAATAGCAGGTAAGTCCCTCCCAGCTACTCTAGCAGAGAGGTTCCCACCCCTCCCCAGCCTGCTAGCAGAAACGTAACACCAGCATTGAATATCCAGTATATTTTTGGCTGGTTTCAACTTAACCATTAAAGTTGATATTCAACGTTGGGCGGTTAAGTTGAAACCTGCCAAAGATAGGCCTGTTATTTTGGTGGCCTAATTTGGTCACCAAACCTAGCTGGCGTTGTGCTGAATATTAGCAGATATCCAGTTATATCACGCAATACAACCAGTTATCTGCTAAGTGCTAACCTTGCAATACTTAGCAGAAGATAGCTGGCTGTCTCCCACTGAATATTGATGGATAGCTAATTAAGTGCCATTTAACCAGCCAGAGTCATTCCTGGCTGGTTAAATGGTTTTAAATATCGGGCGAACAGATACCGCATTCAATTCAAGCTTCTCCTTCTTACCTACAAATGCACTCAGTCTGCTGCCCCTCACTATCTTTCTACCCTCATCTCCCCTTACGTTCCCGCCCGTAACCTCCGTTCACAGGATAAATCCCTCCTCTCAGTACCCTTCTCCACCACCACCAACTCCAGGCTCCGCTCATTCTGCCTCGCCTCACCCTATGCTTGGAACAACCTTCCTGAACCCTTACGCCAAGCCCCCTCCCTTCAAGTCTTTGCTTAAAGCCCACCTCTTCAATGCTGCGTTCGGCACCTAACCCTTACCGTTCAGTGAATCCAGACAGCCCCAATTTGACTGCCCCTATCGGACCGACCGTTCACTTGTCTATTAGATTGTAAGCTCTTTGAGCAGGGACTGTCTGTCTTTGTTAAATTGTACAGCGCTGCGTAACCCTAGTAGCGCTCTAGAAATGTTAAGTAGTAGTAGTAGAGTGGCCTAGTGGTTAGGGTGGTGGACTTTGATCCTGAGGAACTGAGTTCAATTCCCACTTCAGGCACAGGCAGCTCCTTGTGACTCTGGGCAAGTCACTTAACCCTCCATTGCCCCAAGTAAGCCACATTGAGCCTACCATGAGTGGGAAGTGCAGGGTACAAATGTAACAAAAATTTCATAGCAAATCCTTGGTTTCATGAATCACCTGGCTGAAAGTGGTAATTATTTAAAATAATTTTGGCCCATCTAATTGTGAGGTAGGCTTCAGAGTGGAGGAGTAGCTTAGTGGAGAGTGTAGTGGACTTTGAGACTGGGGAACTGTGTTCAGTTCCCACTGCAGCTCCTTATGACTCTGGGCAAGTCACTTAACCCTCCATTACCCGTCAACTTATTAAGGGAACGTGCTGAGCGAGAACTTTCTTCCTTGGAAAAATGTTTGTAATACCAGCAAAGTATGCTGTAGTGTAAAAGCTTGATTCATGATAAATAGATTTTATAAATAGTTAGGAATTACTTAGGGTCCCTTTTACTAAGCCATGGTAAAAGGTGGCCTTCGCTAGTTTTGCTGTATGAAATTGGTGCGTGCTGGGCCATTTTTTTACCGCGGTGGGAAAAAGGCCTTTTTAAAAATAGGGCAGTAAATGGCTGTGCACTAATATCAAAATTAGCGCATGGCTATTTACTGCCTGAGCCCTTACTGCCACCTATTTAGAAGGTGATAAGGGCTCACACGCTTCTCATACAGTAATCGGACAGCATGTGGCAATGTGGCCTTGTTGCCGATTACCACCGGGAACACCCCCACAGTAGAAAATAGAAAATAATTTTCTACTGTGGGAAACTGCACATGTCAACTTCAGAACTACCGCCGGGTACCCACACTCCCCCAGCAGTAAGGTTGATTTGGCATGCGCTACCTACATGGTAGCCCTACTGCGGCTTATTTATTTATTATTTAGATTTTGCTCACACCTTTTTCAGTAGTAACTCAAGGTGAGTTACATTCAGGTACTCTGGATATTTCTCTGTCCCAGGAGGGCTTACAATCTAAGTTTGTATCTGAGGCAATGGAGGGTTAAGTGACTTGCCCAAGATCACAAGGCTTAGTAAAAGGCCACCTTAAAATACTATAGAAAAAGTTGCGAGTGACAGCACACTGCAAACAAATGCTCAAGATTATTTAATATAATTTATAAGAACTTTTGGGTTGATGCTCAGCGTGATTTAATTATATAGAAAGGTCTAACCTGGATTTTCAGAGGCACTTACCTGGACAGTGCCACTGAAAATCTGGGCAGACCATCTCAGCACTATCCCGGCAGGGCCAAGGTGGTCCTGGGGCAGAGTCTGGGTGCAGCTACTGTTCCCTTTAAGCTGAGTGGGAGTCCTCCAACTGGACTGCTGCCAGTAGGGGGTGGTGCTTCAATATTGTGTTTTCAGTTACTAGGGAGAGGCAGGTTCCTTGGAGTTCTGCAGAGCTTGCCTGTTTCTCACTATTGAAAATGTGATAGTGAAACAGCACCTACCACTGGCAGGACTGTAAGTGGAGGACTTTCGCTTAGCTTAGAGGAAACAGTGGGTAGAGCCAGGAGTTATCTGGGCATTGCTGATATTTGGTGGCAACATCTGGATACATAACTGGTTTACTTAGGACAGACAGCTGAAAATCAACAGTACCTAGGTATCTACCTGTGGCCAATTAATACACAAATATTTAGTGCTGGTATCTAGGTATGGTCTGTTGTTGGATATAGAAAACCTTCAGTGGCCAGCATTTATAAACAAAATGCTGACCAGCATGGGCTCGATATTGATCCATAAGTTTTTTGAGATGCTTAAAGAGGCATTATTTTTTTTAGTTGGTTTGGCTTGATTTATTCACTAGTAACTGAAGGAACATGTTGTGTTTTGTTATACAGCTTTTAATCTTTTCTGGTGTACTTACAGAAATGAGGATTTTTTTGAAAACAAAATAAAAAATTGTATATAATTGTCTTTTTTATTATTGATGTAATTATTATATTACTAGTAAAAAAGGCCCGTTTCCGTAACAAATGAAACGGGCGCTAGCATGTGGTTTGGGTTTTTTTTTTTTTCCTGTTTGATATTAAGGGATATAAGTGTTTTCAGAAAAGAGCTTTACTATAAAAACATGTTTGTCGGGTTTAGGTAAAAATCCTTACCAGTCACATAGTTTCAAACAACCTTTGGAGAGTGTGTGTTGAGATGGTCTGTGTGAGAGCGAGTGAATGTGCGTTTGTCTGTGTGTCACACAGAGAGACAGAGACTGGTTGCCAGCATGTGTGAGAATGAGAGTATGTGGCAGGGTCCTCCCTCCCTCCCTCCCAGTTCCCTGGTCTTTATGTCAGTTGCAGGGATTTCCCCCTCCCCCCCTCCCCAGGCTTGCAAAGTGTCATGGAGCAGAGTGTGGCTTTGAGGGTGTTTATGGCTGCAGAGATGATATAGAGTGATTCAGATAGCAATTGAGTATGCATGTATTTTTGTTTACATTCTGTGGTTTTTTGGGGGGAGGGGTGTTTCTGTTAGTTAATGTATGTGTTTGTGGTGCATTGTCTGTGCATGTGTGACAGAGCATGTGTGACAGAGTTAGTTTGTGTGTGTGTGTGCAGGTTGTTGGTGGGGTTTTTTTTTTTAAACTTTTGTTTTTGGGGAGGGGGTTGGGGGATGTGCTGTGCTTGCAAGCTGTTTCTTTGTCTGTGGGGTTTGTGTAGGTAGATCTTTGTTTTGGTGAAATGTAAAGGTGTTTGTAGGGGGGTCAGTGTTTGCAGAGTGCTGGATAGATGTTTCTCTTTTTTTTAAGCTTCTTTGGTGTTGTGCTGAGGCAGCAGTGTTTGTTTACGTGGGCGGAAGGGAGGTTATTTTTGCGATCGTTTTTTTTTTGGCCTTTTAGGGCTCCTGTAGGTTTTCCTTTGAAAAGAAAAGCAGTGTGTGAAGCGGAGCTGGAGGCATTCTCAGTGGGATGGCTTCACCACCACGAACTTATGAACCCTTATCGTTCTGCTGTGACTTCATTACCTTTGTCCTCAGAATGTTCAGGGTGCGTTTTATTATAGTAGATATTTTATTGTATTTGTTTTGTTCATTTGATTACGTTCTAAACCACCTTGGGTTGAATGTGGTTTAGAGAGACAGGCAGACCTTTTGTACCGAAACACGGCCGTGTCGGGTCAGTTTTATACCTTTTACAATAAAGTCTGCCTCACTCTTTTGCTTTGCTGTTCACGTGAGGCACCTTTCCTCCTTTTTTCTTCCTTACACAACTTTGGGCACCATATATAGAATCCAGGGGGATAGTGCTGAAAATCACTGCTGAACATCTAACAGTTTTTCCTCACCTTAAATCTGTCCCTGTTGCCACATACTTTTTCTGCTCCTAACTTTTAGGGTTTAGTGAAATTTTTAGTATAAAGTTCTGTACCTAGGCCTAGAACAGGCCAATTTATGATCCTTTTACTAAGCTGCAGCAAAAAGTGGCCTTAGTATGCCTTTGTGTGGGGTTTTCCCATGTGTTAAGGCCATTTTTATCACAGCCCTAAAATGACCAATTTTCAAATTTTTTTTTTATTAATGGCCATGCGCTAATGTTGCCATTAGTGCACAGTCATTAAAAAAATACCATTTCCTAAGCAGTAAGGGCTCACATGGTAATCCTGCGCTAACTGGTTAGTGAGCGCTAATGTAGAAGCAGTGTTTAGCACTGGAATGCTCACTCTCCACCTCTGACATGTCTCCTCCCCCACCAAAAAAAACCTAATATTTTTAGTGCCCAGATTGACATGTGCTAATTTGGCAGTTATCGCAGGATGCCCACGCACATCCTGTGGTATGCTATTTTAAGCCATGCTAGGCACAGGTTAGCACCTAACCCAACTTAGTGAAAAAAGCCCCAGTGCTTGGAGCATAAATCCTTTGAATATTGCCCCCCCCCCCCCCCGTGTTTATTTCTAAAAATAAATAGCAGCTTTTATTAAAAGGCTGGAAAAGAGTGACGGAAATCACTCTTCTGGCTCAAGAGGCACCAAGTCTTTGTGTATGGCATGGTTCAGTACTTATTTGATGACAGAGTTATAAAAGCAGTTAGCATATTCCAGTGAGTAGTGTATATACTGTAGTTTGCAATTTCCCATAAATGTCATACCAAGCATTTTGCATGAGTACAGGTATAGGGGCTGTGTCCTGTGCATAATCTTACAAAGTAGACATTGAAGAGATGAAGCCATTACATAGGACATCCGAGGTTCCTTTTTCTTCAGCCATTACTCATGCTGTTCTTTGTTCACATTAAATATTGCTGTTAGCTGTCAGACCATGAAAGTGTTGCAGAGCTAAACTATTGACTGTTTTGAGTAAATGAAAAATGTGTCTTTGCCATGCCTTTGATTTACTCGAAACAGTCAATGGGCAAAAGGCTAAACATGTTCCTCAATTAAGAAGGCAGAATGTAGATATGAGAAAATGGATTATTGGGGGGTTTGGATACATTTGCTTTTGTGTTCTTATGATATTAGTTTTCTTCTTTTTCCACAATAAGAGTCTTTCTATTTGTACCTTTCTGCTGTTACATTTTCCAATTTCTTCCTATGGGTTTGAAAGAATATTTCAATGAGGCTGTGAAGTAAATGAAATGAGGACAGGTGTTTTTGGCTTCTAGCCCTTAGATGTCACCAATCACATGCCAGGATCTTGCTCTGTGCACGTTCAGAAATTGCTGATATCAGAGCAAGTCTGCATGAATATTGACGATAGTTATATAGTTTGTGCTGCAGGGTTTGAAGCCAGATCTGAAACCTCAGGAAAAGGGGATATGTTGCATATCGCTAAGATGCATGTACCTTCTTAATATCCTGTTTTGAAATCAGAGGATGATTATTTGTGATTCACATGAAACAGTGAATACACTATCCCCCTAATTCTATAAACCTGTGTGCTCAAATTTTCAACTGGCATGCAAATTTGCACACACAAGTTATAGAATAAGGTCAGTTATGCACATAACTTAATTCAATAATTGGCTATAATAAGAGTTAACAGCCAATTATTGGCTATGATTGGCATCAATTAGCAGTTAAACATGTGTAGTGGTAATAGTCTAGACTATTATCCATTGCCCTCTGTCTTTCACTATGTAAACAGGTCAGCTGACCCTTAGAACATCTGCTGTCCTTTAATTGACCTTTTTATCTTGCTCATGCAGTTGCTGTATGTTATATAAGTTGTTTTGTTCTGATCATGCAGTATACGTGTGATCGCTATATGCTCACTGAGAAGAAACTCCATAAAATGAATTAAGCAAAGCATGCCCATCTGGGTCTTTGCCAGATGACCCAGACAGGCAGAATGTGAATCAGGAAGAAACACTGTTATTTAACTAGGCTGCAAAGTTCCAGAAGTTGAAGTCTCAGTCTCCAGAGCTGATGAGTCATCAGAGATCTTCCGTGACATTACTCCTTGGCTTTACCCGCTGGTCAGAGGGACTTCCCCAGCCTAAGCTGAATGAAGTGACTGAGACAGGATGTTGTCTTTTGTTGCGGTGAGGTATCATCGATATTAATTGTATATATATATATATATATATATATATATATATATATATATATATATATATATATATATATATATATATTGCATTTGTTTTTTAAAGATCAGTGCTCACTGTAAAATAAACTGCATTTATCTTTAGAAACATTTGTGTGCTCTATCCTCCTTTCTGGGCATTGTTCCAGTCCAAAACATCACTTAACTGTCCTTAGTCGCTATTCTATAAGTTGCATGCACAAATTCCAGAGTGCGCAACTTCAAGGGGGGCATGGACCTGGGAAAGGCATGGTCAGGTCAGGGGTTGTGTCAGGCAGTTAATGTGTCTGAGTTATAGAATGCTTTAGTAAGTTATAGAATGCTATCATTACACATCTAACTGCCTACATTTAGGCCCAAGCTTTTATGCCAGCCATTGAGCTAGAGTAAGCGCTCATGACAGATAGACAGGTAAATGCAGACTTACGCTAGTATTCTATAATGGCAGTTGCACACTCAACTGCCTTTATAGAATTTGTGCTTAGCGCGCATCATCCTAGCACCTAAATTTCAGCAACCTTTTAAGAGTTTACCCCTATGGGGGCAACTTTCAAACAATGTGAGTACATGTAAAGTCTGTGGGTATATTTAATGTGCATAGTTTGGCTCCTATTGTACTGTAAAGACACTCTCTACCCCAACCTTATTTTAAATGAGAGTGTCTGTGGACTTTTCTGTATAAAATAGGCCTAAGCCTTCCAGGAAGGCCTAGTCACCTACTTATAAAAATACTCCTGGACATTTAAAATGACCAAACAACATAAAATCATGTGGACACTGGTCTTTTCATCCATTACCAGACATAGGGCTCAATTTAGCAAAACGTACTATCATAATTAATGTACATTATTAGTAAAAAATCTGTACCAAAAAAAGTGCTTAACGCTATTCTATACACCACGTTTAAAGTTAGGCGCCATTTATAGAGTAGCGTTTAGCACAAAGAACTTCGATTACATTTAGGAGTGACCATTTACACTGATGAAACCTTGGTGTAAATTCCCGTACCTAAATTAGGCATGGATACCCATTATTCTATAACAACATGCACAAATTGTGGGAAGGCCCCTGATTCATCCCACGCTTAAACTTGCATGTGCAAATTTTAGTTACATCCAGTTAGCACCAATAATTGCTTGTTAAGAAGCCAATTATCAGTGCGAATTGTCTCATTATTTAATTGAATTGCATATGCAAATTGGGATCACGCCCAAATTTGCACATGCAGTTTTTAACGACTTTTATAGAATTTAGGGGATAATGGGCCCTGAGGTAAATAACAAGCATTAATGAGTGTTATCATCCTGAACATGGTAGCAAACTATAGTAAATCTAGTCCACATCTCTCTAGTTGTAAATTCTGTTGTTTGTCAGTTTTCTGTCTACTTCCCATGGTTTTAATTTATAATTCTTCATAGCTTTGAAAATGCATATCATCACACCATCACAATAATGCAATCTGTCAATCACTTGTACATTCCAACAACATCATCTGTAGCTCATTCTGCACCGCCTTGATCAATGGGGCACAACTGTTCAGAGCTAGTTGATCTTTGTTTCTTTATTATTATACAAAGGATGCAAACCAAAAGTAATGTTGTAGACCTAGCAAGGAAGGTTTAAGGGTTCCTCACAACCACTCAGTGTAATACCATAGTACAGGAGAGAATTGTCTCCCTTCTCCCATATAAACTACCCAACTGAGCTCAGACATAATGAAAGGAGAAGAACTCTCACAGTGTAATCACAAATGTATATCAGATTAATAAGTAAATAAAAACTTTATTTATAACCTGCTATATTTATAATAGTCTAAGCGCGGAACAAAGCACATACAAAGTAAAAAGACAAGACAATAAAATTATTTCATTGCTCAACAAACTATACAAAGATTATTATATTAAAATACAACATACAGCAAATTAAATATACATAATATTAAAATAATATCATACATCAATGGCAACAAAAGCCTGAAAGAATTAGTGAGTTTTTAAAGGTTTTTTTAAACTGATCTATATTTTGTATTAAACGGAGTTCAATGGGCAATGCATTCCATAATTTCGGAACTTTAATGTAAAAAATGGATGATCTACATTCTTCTAAATAAACTTAATGAAATGAAGGCACATCGAGTAGCTGTTTGTGAGATGATCTCAGAGAACAAGCAGGTTGATAACATCTCAGAGTGGCACCAAGAGTTGGTGAAATATTACCATTCAATATTTTAAAAACTAACAATAAAATGTTAAATTCAGTATGAAAGTTTACAGGGAGCCAGTGCAGCGATTTCAAGACTGGAGTAACTTTATCATAGCAAGAACCTCCTTTGATCACTCGAGCTATAGCATTTTTAACAACTTGCAATGCCTTTAGCCTATTACCGGTAATTCCCATTAACAAACCATTACAATAATCTAACAATGGGCAAACTACAGACTGGACAATTTAATGAAAGCTTTCTGCAGAAACCAGTGATCTAACATGCCATACAATCCTTAATTTATAAAATACCATTGCTATTATATTTCCAACCTGATTTTTCATAGATAATGTAGTGTCAAGTTGCACCCCCAAATTAATCTTATAAAGAGGTGAAACATCTGCATTCTCTCTACATCAGACTGGTAATTATACTACTACGTGTCCCCCACAGCACCAGACTTAGCAACATTAGAAGCAGTAACCGATGTGTTACCTCTTCCTTCTAAAAAAAAAAAAAAAAAAAAAAGAGGCATACCCTGATTTTATCTGCATTATAGAAAGCTAATGATATGCAGAATACAGCAGTGTTAATAATGGTCAAAATAAAGACAGCATCACTATTTTAATACTGCCATGTTCTGCATTGTCCTCTGTAAACCATAGTAACCAAGCCCGAGAAATAGAGACAATTAATAAAGATTGCAGTAAGGAGGAGCATCAGTATAGGCAGCAGTGGCGTAGCCACAGGTGGGCCTGGGTGGACTGGGGCCCACCCATTTAGGGCTCAGGCCCCCCCCCCCAACAGTAGCACACGTTTAGCGGTAGCTGGTGGGAATCCCAAGCTCGGCCAGCTGAAGACTTCCCCCTGATGGTAATGAAAACACTACTCTCTATGATACCAGCATCTGCGCATTCTCAGTTTTCAGCGCATGCCTGCTGTAGACTACCAAGGTAGAAAGAAGCATTTTCCCGCCTGCTGAGATATTTTTGGGTGGTGGTTGGGGGGGAGGGAGAACACTTGGTGCCCACCCACTTCTTGTCTAGTCCCACCTTAAATCTGTTGTCTGGCTAAGCTCCTGATAGGCAGTCTTTGTCCCATCGCCAAAGGAAAACAAAAGGTTTGCTAGCTTGGTCCTGACCAATCCCCACAAACAGAATTTCTAGCCATTGGGGTCTGATACTCCATGCCCTTCTACAAACACAAGTGTCTCTAGCCCCCACATGAGTTCTAAAGTGGTTTCTTGGGCTCCCCAATCTTGTAAAGTATTCCCTGAGTCCCTCATGCCCTCCACCCTGTGCTCCAAATTTACAAAGTAGCATTCAAGATCCCCCACTTAGTCCTCTAGACTGACTGCTTGTCCTGACACGTCTGTGTTAACACATATTTAATGTGGGTTATAATACTAATACCATTAGTACATACGCCCCAAAAATGGTGTACTTGCTGAGAGGAGTTGACAGATTAGGCATGCTCCTTTGGCAAGCAGTGGCCAGGATCGACTGTGGTTACAAGTTCTTGTTGTTTAATGCCATTTGTAGGTACAATGTGGAAAGACACAGTAGCTTACTGAGCAGTAATAAAAGCAGAACAACTCAATGTATTTTATTGCAAAAGAAAATTAAATTACATGTAGCTCGTAGAAGCAGCTGTGTCTTGGAGATACTGTGTATCTGAGAGCTTACGTCAACCTTCAGTCTTTTTCAACGATTTTAATCCAAAACCTGTTTCTCTTCTTTGCTCTGAGAAAAAAGAAGGAGGCAGATACCTGACTGAGAGGATATTTGGTATTTTTCTGTCAGAATTTCCAGTTGTGTGCCAGTATATCATGTGGTCTGAGAAGAACAAGGTGCTCGATCCTGTTTTGAGGAAGGGTGTTTGTTCTTGGGTTTTGTTTTGGAGTTTATGGGTTTCTTTTGGATACCCTCTGAGCCATGTTGTTCATCTTTTTCAGATCCTTTTGTATAAAACAGAGATCTAGCTACAATTTCCTTGTGCTCTGGAGAACTATTACTGAATCTGGCTGCTTTGGGGAGCTTGGTACAGCTCCAGCTTCTCTCCCTTTCTCCCTTCTTATAATCCTGCAGTATAAAATCATTGACAACCCCTGTAACTCTAGCAGTGCTAAACTTCCCTTAAAGGAGAACTTCCTTTAATTAACAGATCTCCAGGGAAACTGTGACAAGGATCATATTATTTTCAGCAACAGAATAGCCCCCAGCAGTGACATTTCTGATGGATTTAAATATTCAAGGCCCCTTTTACAAAGCAGCAAGCCCAATGTGGGCTTACCGCTTGCTAAAAACAAACTACCGCCAGGCTACCACAGCAGTCTGGCGGTACTTCCCACCCCCAGCAAGCTGGCGGCAGTGGCGTAGCCGGACCTGACATTTTGGGTGGGCCCAGAGCTAATATGGGTGGGCACTAGGTGTGAGTAGTGTTTCTTGGGATACTCTAATAATGCCTTAGAGTGCACTTGATGATGGATTTCTAAGTAAACAGTCTGTGCAACAGCTCTCCTGCATTAACACAAACCACATACCTGGTTCATGGAACACCGACATTTTTAAATATAGTGATTTTATCCCATATCTTAAACTTGACTAAATATGACTGCTATAAGGCAAACATGTCAATGACACATATCCTTCAAACTTTGCTTTGTAAGAAATGCAATGCCTGATTAAGCTGTATTCATAAAACAGGTAAATGCCTGGCATCTACAATACTACTTTATCCTAAAGCAAAAAAATAAAAATATATATTTTATTTACAGTTTGTCGTCTCTGGTTTCTGCTTTCCTCATCTTCTTTTCATCGTCTTCCTTCCACCCAGCATCTGTCTTCGCTCTCTCTCTGCCATCCAGTGTCTGCCCTCTCTGCCGTCCCTTCCATCCACTGTCTGCCCTTTCTCTCTCTGCCCCTTCAATCCACCATTTGCCCTCCCTCTCCCATCCATCCAGGGTCTGCCCTCCCTCTCGCTGCCCCTTATTTTCAGCCCTCAGTTCCAGCCCCATATCCCACCTGCCCCTAGTTCCAGCCACAGCCCACATCTCCCTCCTACCCCTCCTTTTCAGCCCCCAGTTTCAGCCCCACTATCCCACCAGTCCCCAGTTTCAGCCCCAACCCCTTTTCTCCCACCAGTCCGGAGCTTCAGCCCCAGCCACTTCTCCCTGTCCCCTTTTCAGCCCCCAGTCCCCACAGTTTCAGTCCCTGTCCCTTTTCAGCCCCCTTATCCCACCTACCCTCCTTTTCAGCCCCCAGTTCCCTTCATCCACATGCATTAGGGCCCCCGCTTTTCAGCCCCAGACCCATTCTCCCTCCTGCCCCCTTCTCACATCTGAGCCCACCCCACCCAGACCCCTTCTCCCATCTATTTCCTCACGGAAAAAGGAAGTTACATCAGAGGGCGGGACACAGTGAAGGAAGGGCCGACGCGAACGTGATGAGGGAGGCAATTTGCTTGCTTTACAGCAGCAATGCCGAACAGAGCAGACGCCAGGCGCTTCAAGACTTTTTTTTTTTTAAGACTGGGTCAGGTCAGGTGCCGGGTGGCAGGGGAAGAAGAGGGTTGTGTCCGTCAGGGGAGCTGGTAGGCAGGTGGGGACTGCGGCGCCAGCGGAGCACTGCCCCACCTGCTGACACCCGAGATGTTGTCTGGGCGGGCCTGGAGGGAAAGTGGCTAGGCCTGGGCCCATCCAGGCCTGCCTGTGGCTACGCCCCTGGCTGGCGGTAATCGGACAGTGCCACATTCTGTCCGGTTACTGCCAGATTAGCGCTGGAGCCCTTACCGCCACATCAATGAGTGGCAGTAAGGGCTCCCCCCTGAAATGGTCACGCGGCAAGTGCTTCACTTGCTGAATGGCCACGTCTTTAAAAAAAGAAAGACCTACCTTTTACTAGCTGAGGTAAAAGGGGGCCTCGTGCATCAAAAACATGCGCCAACGCCAGCACAGGCCCCCTTTTACCGCAGATTGGTAAAAGGGGCCCTTAATTTGCATAGTTCCATGATGCATTCCAAATATCCTCATTTTTTGCATCTGAAGATGTTCTATGTACTATCAGCGGTGCAAAGAAAAGCTACGAGGATGGTATGGGATTTACGTTCCAAGACGTATGAAGAGAGGCTTGCTGACCTGAACATGTACACCCTGGAGGAAAGGAGGAACAGGGGTGATATGATACAGACGTTCAAATATTTGAAAGGTATTAATCAGCAAACAAATCTTTTCCGGAGATGGGAAGGCGGTAGAACGAGAGGACATGAAATGAGATTGAAGGGGGGCAGACTCAGGAAAGATGTCAGGAAGTATTTTTTCACGGAGAGGGTGGTGGATGCTTGGAGAATTCCTTTATTAAATAAAACGGAAAAAGCCAATATTCAAGACATTACATCATGCCGTTGTAAAACCAGCCCCACTACACTTTTATACAAAAAATACAAACCCGATAAAACCCGTCCCCCCCAAATCCCCCCCACACCATACATTCAAATCAACTTCAAGCGGACATGCTTCCACCAAACCCCAAAATTATGTACCCCCCCCTCCACCTTTTCCCAGCGTGCCAATTCCTGGACGGCTCGGACAATGTCCCAGGAAACCTGCTCAGCCGACCTGCACTCCTGGCGCATAGACACCCCGCATCGAGCCACCCACAGGCAGTACCTGATAATGACTGATATGAGGAAGGCGGTACCTGGCTCCAGCCGCCCCGTCCCCTGCTGCCTCCCGTACACCCAGTCTGCATAGGTGTAGGACGTGAAGCTGGGGATGGCCAACAAGGCGGCCACTCTTCCACAAACTGCTCTGGAGAATGGACACACCATAAGGAAGTGGTCCATCGTCTCCAGCTGACCAGCACACTCCCCCCTCGGGCAGTTTCGGTCCTGCATGCTTCGGTGCATATTTGCCCTAACATATAATTTACCGTGAAGGGACAGCCAGGCAATGTCCCTGTACTTGTTCGGGAGTCGTCTAGATGAAATAAAGCGCAGGCCCTGCCTCAGCACGGGCCCTGGAGCATCCCTAAGAGTCAGGGGAGATGAGAAATGCTGGGAGCGAACCCGCTCCACCCAGCTCTCCCTCTGCCCCGCCCTTATTTCCTCCCATGTAATGTCCCACAACCGGACCAGCTTTACTAAGGATTTGTAGTAGCCTACCCCCTCCGGGAAACCCTTCCGCAACCTCCCCACCTTCCCCCCTCCCCACCAAGGGCCCCAAAATCCCTCCCACCACTGCACAACACTTTGTGCCCACCCTGGGGCCTCCGGCCCTCCCCCCCGCCCAAGGTTAAACTGGATGAACAGGGAGGAGAATAGCAGGACAGGGTTTACCATCCCCACCCCCCCTTCCTCCCGTGACCGGTAAGTAATATTGCGTTTTACCGGGTTCATCCTGTTGCCCCACAAAAGTTGAAAAAACACGCTGTACAATGAAGTGAAACAGCATTCCGGCAAAAGGCAGATGTAACTCAAGAAGAGAAACATGGGGACTATCTGGGTCTTCAACAACCGGACCCTGTCTGCCATGGACATCCGCCACCCCTTCCAACGATCCACCTTTTCCCTTGCCTCCGATATCTTTTGCTCCCAACTCTCCTGCCCGTAATCCCCCCCCCCAAAATACACTCCCAACACCCGCATTCTTTCAATCCCTGCAGGAAACCCGCCCCCTAGGTTAAATCGCCGTTCCTCTGGACCCACCCACAAGCTAGTACACTTACCCAGGTTTACCCGTGACCCTGATGCCTTGGAATATTCTTCAAGGGTCTCCCGCAGCATCCTCCCCTCCCTCTGGTCTGCCACCCAAACGGTGACATCGTCTGCATAAGCGATGACTCTCAATACGTTCCCTTTGCCAACCTCTACCCCTCTGAGCCCTCCCTCCCCCCCCCCTCCCAGCCTCCGCACCAGGGGATCTATGGCAAAAGCGTACAGCAGGGGGCTCAATGGGCACCCCTGCCGTACCCCTGCCGTGACCCCCACCTCCGCCCCCCTCCATCCATTCACCAGGGGAAAAAATCGCGCCCCAGCATACAACAGTTGCAGTTGTGCGATCCACTCCCCCGGGAAGCCATAGTGATCCAGGACCTTCCACAAGAACTCCCACTGCACTCGGTCGAAAGCCTTGTCCTGGTCCAAGGCCACGACCAACCTACCATCTCCCACCCGGCTATGTTCCAAGCCCTCCCTCACCCAGGCTACTGCCTCCAGCACCCCCCTTCCTGGGACCCCACACCTCTGCGGGACTGCTAGCACTTCACCGGAGACCTTCCTCATGCGAGCATGAAGCATGTGGGCGAAGATCTTCCGGTCGCTGTTCAATAGTGCTATTGGTCGCCAGTTCGCCACGTCTTGAGGATCCTTGCCTTTGCTAAGGAGGACCAATGCTGATCCTCCCATAGACTCTGGCAAGGATCCTCCTGTTCGCGCCTCCTCCCAGAGTTCCAGCAAGAGCGGCGCCAGCTGGTCCCTGAACCGTTGGTAAAACTCCGCCGGAAGTCCATCCGGCCCCGGCGCTGTTCTGCGCCGCAAGGCCCCAATGGCCTCCTCCACCTCACCCAGCGTCCACGGCTGCGTTAAGACCTGAAGATGGGGCCCCCAGTTACCCACCCCCGGGGTCCCCTCAATATATCTTCCCATGGCCTCTGTCCCCAACTGTAGGTCCGAGAAAACCCGCCCAAAATGCGTCCCCACCACCCGCAAAATACCTTCCCTGGATTCTTGGAGCACCCCCCCCTCATCCCTAAACCCCACCACCACCCTCCTCTCCCTTCGTTCCTTGCAGCAGTCATACGGGTCTGGACCAAGCAGCTTCCCGAAGTCCCGCTCGTAGACGAGGGAAGAGTAGCGGTTGTACTGTACTCTTTCAACCTCCTGCTGCAGTACCTCAATATCCTCCCTCCTCCCCCCCCGGGAAATTAGATTATCCCGTCGCTTTCTCAGGGCGATCCCCAACCGGGTGGCCTCCCTTCCCTCCCGCCTTGCCTGACGGAGAAAAAACCCTCTGGTGCGGTGTTTCAGTACTTCCCACCAGTCCCTGAGGGAAGGGAAGACACCCTGAATGGACACCTGGTCTGCTAGGAATTCCAGGTACTCCTGGTGCAACACCCCCTCCTTCAACCATTTGAGATTCAATCTCCACAACCCTTTCCCTAGCTTGCACCCCCCCCCCCCCCCCCAACTCTATCATCACCATCCTGTGGTCAGAGAAATCTACTTCCACCACCCTAGGTGCCTGCCTACATGCCCCTTCCCGAACTAGAAACCGGTCAATTCTGCTCCTACAGGTGCCCCGTGAAAAGGTGAAACCCTGATTCCCACCACCAAGTGCAATATGTACATCCACCAGCCCTGCTCCTTTCATAATCTCCGCTAGTCGAACCCCATCATAACGTACTTGTGGTGCCCGCCCCCCACTATCCTCTTTCCGTAAGATAGTGTTGAAGTCTCCTCCCCACACCAACTGCCTTGAAGTGTATAGGTAAGGCTTAATTTTGTTGAACAGTGCAGACCTTCCCTGTTTGCTTTGCGGTCCATACACATTAATCACCCGCAAGGCCACCCCCCGCAATATTACGTCCAACACCAAACACCTACCAATACCCAGCTCCACCACCCTCTGAATCTCTACTTTATTGGTTTTAAAGAGGACGCCTATCCCCCCATACCTCTCCCCGGCCAGACCCCAAATAGAGGGTCCCCATCTCCAGGCCCTCTTTGCCCGCCGGATGTCCTCTAGCGTCTGCAACCGGGTCTCCTGGAGGAGGAAACAGTCCGCCTCCACAGCAGAGAGGCCATCAAATGCCAAGCTTCTTGCCCTCTGGGAGGCGACACTAGCCACATTAAGTGTGGCGAACACCAATAGCAGTCCCGCCATCAGTCCTCGCTACCACACCCCCCGCCTTCCTGGCTGCCTTCCCTTCTCTCCACACCATCATCCGTGGTCCCTTCCCCTCCACCCTCTTCTTCCTCCTCCGCCCAATCCCGGACCCCTAGCTTAAACATCCCTTCCCCCACCCTTGCTTTCTTCCTCCCTATCTTCTTTTTGTCTTCACCCACCTCCCTCCCTCCCTGGGGATCATCAAGCGACCTGCCCCCCTCCTCTCCTCCCTCTTCCACCCCTACTACCTCCTCTTCTTCCACCCTTCCCATCAATCCCGCCTCCGACCCTTCCTCCCTCCCCTCACGGGCCTGCATTACTACATCCTTTCTTACCTTCCTTTCCTCTCCCGCCCTCCCTGCATCAGCCGTCACCTCCCCCGATCCACCCACCTCCCCCCCCTACCCTTCCCCCCTCTTTGTCCCTCAAAACCCTCCCCTCCCGTTTCTCTTTCCTCTTACCCGCTGTTCCCTTCACTCCTTCTCCCCTACCTCCCAACCCGTCCTGCCGGCTACCCCCATCCTCTACCTCCTCACCAGCCAGTTCCTCAACCCCTCCCTCCTCTTCCAAACCCCTGAATCTATTCCCTACTTCTATCCCCATTCCCACCCCCCTTCCCACCTTTCCTCTCCGCTGTTTCTTGGACACCCGCGTCCAGCCCTCATCCTCCCCTTCCTGCCGCTTCCGACCCTCCCCCAAGCCCCCCCCCTCTACCTGTCCCTGTCCTTCCCTGGACCCTTTCCCTCCCGCCCCGGGAACCTGATCATGGTCTGCTTCCCCTCCCCCCTCCCCCTGACCTGAACCATCCCTATCTATCTCCTCCTCACCCCCATTATGGGAGGCCCAAGGGCAGGCTCGAAATGCATGCCCCAGACCCCCACACAAGTTGCACCGAATAGACATACAGGACTCCGTGGGATGCTCCTTAGACCCGCACTTTCCACACTGCACAACCGGGCATGACATACTAAAATGTCTAAACGACCCGCACTTGTGACACTGCCGTGACTGCCCCTTATAAAAGCAGAGAATCCGATCCCTGCCGATGAACGCTGAGGAGGGAATGTGCTGGGTGACATGCCCTGCCTGCCTCAGCCTAACCTGCGCACCCCAACCTCCAGCCCACACCCTACTGGGGTCCGGGAGTTTGGACAAGGGGGTACGCAATTCTGCGTACCGTTGTAGCCAGAAGGCCAGGTCCGCCCCTGATAGAGACTCATTTCGAACAAGAAGGGTTACTTGCACCAGGTCGGGTCTGCTGATCGGTACGGCCCGGTAGTTCTTCCAGTCCCCTCTCCCCCGTACCCCTTCGTATCTCTCCCAGAAGACCTCCATGCTTCGCTGGGTTAGAAAGCTGACATCGTATTCTGGTATATTCACCGGATGAATACAGGCATAGAGGTCCTCTGGGAGGAATCCTAGACCAAGGACCAATCTCAGGACCGCATCCCTGCTTGGCATCCCCCCCTCCCCCACCCATCTCAATTGTACCACATTCCTCCTTTTGGGAACCTGGCCTCCCCCCCACCCCCCTCCCCATCCTTCCCCGCTGCCCCCTACCCCCCTAGTTCCCCTGCGGCCACCTCCTCCACCCACCACCGCCGCAAAGGACGGACCCCCACCCCACCGTCCCCCCCCTTCTGCAGCGCGGGGACCCCCCCGCTCCTGATGCACCATATCCTCCTTCTCTTGCCTTCCCCGTTTCTCAGCCTCCCTCCCCTCCCTCCCTATCCCTCCCCCCAACATGCCTTGTACCCCTTCAACCAGCAAACCTTGGTCCCCTGCACCCCTCACCCCCCGAGCACTCGTATCCCCTGTAGTCACAGTGTCCATCAGTTCAATGCCTCCTGCAACAGAAACCCTGCCTGTCTCCCTATCGATTTGGTCCATAGGAACTTTGAGAGCAGGTTCCCCTATATAACTGGTCCCCTCCCAGTGCCCCTGCCCCCCTCCCGTCGAATCAACCCCTCCCCCCAGAGCCAACCACCCCGCTGCCTGGCCGGAATCAGAATCCCTAGTACCACCAGTTAAGTTTACTTCTGGTGCGCATGGCAAGGCAAGCACCCCTCCCTCCCGCCCAAAACCTGCTCTCTGGACCGGGTCCCTTTTTCCTCCAACGTTCTGCTCCTTCGGATCCTCCAGCCCCGCTGTTTCGCCAAGCGGATGAGGCTTCCCACACTCCAGAAGTGCCTGCCCTCTCACACATGGGGAATCTTCTGGCGCTGCAGCTATTTCCCCTGCCAGCCTTTGTAGCTGTTCTGCAGTCTTTCCTGCTCCCACAGCCCGATTGGCTGGAGCCTCTGCTGCCAGGCTGGTTTGTTGCAAACACTCCTGATCCTCCAGTGCTTTCTTTATCGAGAACCCCTCCTTTTCACCTGCTGTTTGTCCAGCTGCAGCACTCTCTGTCACCAGGTTTTCCTCTGCTAAAACCTCACCATTCTCAGTCTTTGGCAGTGCTGCAGCCTGCCTGGCCGTGACCTCCAGCCCCTCAGTGCTGCGTGGGCGGGGCCTCCCCAGCTGCAATGGAGTCAGTGTTTGTTTGCTGCTCTCAACTCCTGCTGCAGGCAATGGGCACAAAACCTGTGGCTGCAACTGCCTCTGCTGACCTCTTGCTTCTTGCTCAAGTAAGTTTTTCAGTTCTGCTTCCACTGGTGTAGAAAAGAGTCTCTCTCCTGAACTTCCAGCCCCTGTTTCTACAAGATGAAAAGTCTGGGTTTTAAAACTTTTTTCCTGTTCAGTTTTTCCAACCTCAGGTTCCCTTAACGAGCATGCCTCTCCAGCCCCACCTCCAGTCCTGCTTGCTTCAGAAGCTGCCAGAGACTGACTAGCAAGGTACTGCATATACTGTAATGTCTTTTGGGTACTGGGCCCAGGAAGCTCCTTTGGCCCCTGGGTGTTCTGGGGTCCAAGGTCTGAGCTCCTACTCTCCTTCTCTGTTTGCTGTTGTGACTTTTTGAAGGTTGTCAGGGCTTTTCCCCCCAAGGCCATTCTTTCTCTGTTGATGTAAACTTCTCTCAGAGGGTTCCCAGGGCCCTTTTTCAATGCCCCCAGCAAATGTTCTTTCTTTTGAAGAAGCTTGAGTAAACGGGTTACCTCCTTTGTATAAGTCTTGCGGTGCTCCACTGGGGCTAGTTTGCACAGGGCTTTTGCCATTTTAACCCGTTTCCCCAACTCTACCACCTCTTTTTCTGTGCTTTTTATTTTTCTCACCATTTGAATCAGGCCACTGGTCGGGTCCTCTGGATCCTGACTATAGTCTGTGAAATCTTCCTCCTCTGAGGAGTCACTGTCCTCCTCCTCTGACACCGGTAGGGCCTCCCGGCAGATCTCCATTACCTCTGCTCTCTCCTCTCTCTCCTCCGATCTGCTGTTCTCTGGGGCCTCCCCCAGCTCTCTCCCCCCCTCACCTGCTAGATGGCGTGCCACTGTGAGGGGGGTACCGGTCTGGGTTCCTCCCATGGAAGCCTGCACTCTTCGATCCACAGGGCTCCTTTCCCTCCTCTCTGGAGTCCTGCCAGAGAGGGAACTACTTCTCCTGGCCTTCTGGTCCCTGGCCCCAGGAGACCCCCTGGCCTGGGGCTTTCCTGAGGACTGCTCCCAAGGGACCTTCCTCATTTCTGGGGAAGGAGCTAGGCCTCACTCCCTTCCCCCTGGAAGCCTGCAGAGCCTCTGGCAGCACTTCCTCCTCCTTCCAAGTCTCAACAGCAACTAACTTGGAATGCCCTCCCGCGGGAGGTGGTGGAGATGAAAACGGTAACGGAGTTCAAACATGGGTGGGATATGCATAGAGGAATCCTGTGCAGAAGGAATGGATCCTCAGAAGCTTAGCTGAAATTGGGTGGCGGAGCAGGTGGGGGGAAGAGGGGGTGGTGATTGGGAGGAGAGGATAGGGGAGGGCAGACTTGTATGGTCTGTACCAGAGCCGGTGATGGGAGGAGGGACTGGTGGTTGGGAGGCGGGAAATACTGCTGGGCAGACTTATATGGTCTGTGCCCTGAAAAGGACAGGTACAGATTCAAGGTAAGGTATACACATATGAGTTTGTCTTGGGCAGACTGGATGGACCATGCAGGTCTTTTTCTGCCGTCATCTACTATGTTACTATGTTACTGGACAAAGAGAAAAAAAAACCACATTAGCCCTCGAAAGATAAAGTTTATCAAAAGAAGCTTGCCAAAGTAGCTGGATAAAGATGCCCATTCCTCTTGTGCTGAACAAGATAAAGCAGAACCCAGTGTATCAGCTTGCACAATATAATTTATTGGACAGTAACCACAGACAAGTAATAGCGTCCAAATTATAGGCTGGTTATGCTGACACCAGAACAGCATTTTCTGGTGAGCTCAGGGGTCTCATTATAAGTGACCATAAGAATTTTTAAGGGTATCTTCTGAGGTAGTATTGGGTTCTATACCTAATGAACTATAAAGTTTGCCCCTGACATAGGCACTGAGGTGCCGAAACATGTTGGGCTAGTAATACATTACTGGGATTCATAGGACCACCTGACTATGGTACTGTCTATAGCAACTGTTCAATAAACTATATTGTGCCAACTGGCGTATTGGGTACTGCTATATTTTGTTCTGAACTCTTCTGCTGCAGCTGATTGCTGCCTCTTGGTGGTTTATGGCTTATGGTTTATTAAACTTATTTATTATGTTTTATTATACTGCATAGCAAAGTGGTGAACATGCTAATTAAAAAGTTCAGAAAGAAACTCCAGATTCCAATAGGAAAGAACATGAATAGGAAACAACCATACGTATTACTATCTCTTCTAAGAGGACAGACATACTTAAAATTAGACCAATCGCATGAGGCTTAGGATGTAACCATTCCCAGTGACCATAGCATTTGCTGCTCTATCCCCAAAGGCCGGTATAAATAAACGTAACACACTGAGTCAGTGGCGTTCCTGGGGGGGGGGGGGCGGTGGGTGCGGTCCACCCTGGGTGCACGCCGCTGGGGGGGGTGCCGCACGCGCCTGTCCTCCGTTGTTCCATGCTTCTTCTCTGCCCCGGAACAGGTTACTTCCTGTTCCGGGGCAGAGAAGAAGCATGGAACAATGGAGGACAGGCGCGCGTGGCACCCCCCCAGTGGCGTGCACCCGGCGGGGGTGGTTCCTTCGCAGGGGTGTCCTTTCGCCGGGGGGGGTCCACGCTGCATCGGGGGGGGGGGGGGGCGCTGCACCCGGGGGCGGGGCGCATCGCGATCCGCCCCGGGTGCCAGCCCCCCCAGGAACGCCACTGCACTGAGTGAAAGGGTACCAAAAGTGGGGTATGGAGCTCATTTTCAAAACAGAAAAACGTCCAAAAAGTGGCATAAATCTGCATTTGGATGTTTTTCTCACAAAAACGTCCAAATTGGTATTTTCAAAACTAATTTTTAGACGTTTTTCTATGAAGTCCGTCAGAAGTGCAGTCAAATCACAAGGGGGTGTGTCAGTGGCGTGTTAAAGGCGGAATCTGGGCGTTCCTAACACTTGAAAATTTTTCAGCCATAATGGAACAAAACAAAACCATCCAGGACTAAAACTAAGACATTTTGAGCTAGATCTGTTTTTATAATGAATAAGACACAAAAGGGTGCCCTAAATGACCAGATGACCACTGGAGGGAATCAGGAGAGACGGGGGGGCCCAATACACCCCAGTGGTCACTGACCCCTTCCCACCCCCATAAATGTGATTACAAATATGATTTAGAAGGCTCTATGACAGCCTCAGATGTTTGAGCCAGGTCTATTAGAGCAGCATGCAGGTCTCTGGAGTAGTGTAGTGGTCAGTGCAGTGTAGTGCACCATGGCGTGGGGGACTCTGGTCCCTATCTCTCTCTACCTGTCACATTTGTGGTGAAAACTGTGAGCCCTCCCAAACTCACCAGAAATCCACTATACCCACATATAGGTGTCCCCTTCACCCATAAGGGCTATTGTGTACAGCTGTGGGCAGTGGGTTTTGGATGGGTTTTGGGGGACTCAGCAGACAAGATAAGGGAGCAACAGTGAGATGTGTACCTGGGAGCATGTTTTTGAAGTCCAGTAGGGTGCCCCATTTATCTCCTGGGATGTGTGGGAGACCAGTCTACTAAAAGTGCTGGCCCCTCCTACATCCTAATGGCTTGATTTTTCACAATTTTCACTTGGACATAGTTGGTTTGTTTTTTTTTAATGGACCAAAAAACAAACCATCCAAAGCACAAAACCTTGTTAGAAACAATATTTTTGATGTTTTTCTTTTTTTTGGAAAATGAACTTTCTTATTCAGATTTTGGACGTTTTTTGCAAAACGTCTAAAGTTGGACTTAGACATCATATCAAAAATGCCCCTCCAAAGTACACAAAACCTTCAAAAATGAAAGTTGCCCCTCCAGACTTTTAAAACCTATATCTCTTGTTATTTGTAATCCTACGTTTGGTACCTTTTTTGCTCAGCGGGTCACAAATAAGTCTTCAGCAAAGTCGAACTTAGTAAATAATGTTGATGTTGTGGTGGGAGTCTCTTTTAAGTTAACAAATGTTTTAAGATGGAAATCTTTGAGTCGACTGGGAGCCCTACCTCAGACAATGCTTAGCAGTACAGTTGTGAAATGTATATATTATATATCTTTTTGCCCTGGCAGATTGCTGGTGAAGTTTCAAGATAACAGACTTTATCAGAATGATTTATGCTGTGCAGCATTCAAAGAAATGACCTCTCCACCAGATATAAAACATTGCTTGAGCTATATCGAGGAAAGAATAAAGTACTACTGAAAATAACAGCCCCATGCTTAAATCTCAAAGAAAAAGGTTTTAAATTGATTATCTTCATTAATCCAACTGAGATAATTTATGGATTAATATTAGTTACTTCCCTGCAGAGCCTCTTCAAAACAAAAAGAATGAATATACCCATTGTACGGAATGCTTTTTTGGATACTGTAGATTCAGCTTTAGGAAATTTCTTAGATCACTAATATAAATGAATGATTATTTTACCAACAGAACAAAAATGTACTGTATAATAAGCAAGGCATTTGCCAGCATTTAGAGGTAAATTTCAAAAGGGTTTAACCAGGCAGGAAAGACTCCTGCCTCATTAAACCCTGCTGAGTTGGTGATTACTGGATATCCAGCTGCACTTAACTGAATGGTGCTGCTAAATATCCTCTCTGACTGCCAAAAGCACTAACCGGATAGGTTAGAGGTGGGTCCAGGGGTGGAGTTAGCACTTGACCAGATAGCGACGATATTCAGTCCTCTAACTGGTTAACAGGCAGATGATCAAAAGCCCTGCGCTGTTCCAAACAGCGCTCTACAATAGCGCTGGAACAGCGTAGGGTGCTATTAGACCTATGATCAGAGATAATGCATGCAAATTTATGCAGCACAATTATCTCTGATTATGGGGTAGAAGTGCAGGAGAATTGTGCCTGAGCATGTGCTCAGCACAATCCTCCCGCACTTGTTTGACAGGTCTGGGCTGGAGACCAACAAAAAGAGAAGGACGCCCATCTTTAAATCGGAAGATGGACGTCCTCAACTGCCCTGTTGCAGGGACGGACAAATTTCAAGGGGGTGTCGGAGGTATAGCGACGGGGCAGTTGAGGACGTCCACATTTTGGACGTTTCTGCAATGGGCAGTTAAGGATGTCCAAAATTGGATGTTTCTATGAGAAAGACGTGTTTCTGATAGAAACATCCAATTTTGGATGTCCTTAACTGCCCATTGCAGAAACGTCCAAAATTTGGACGTCCTCAACTGCCCCGTCACAGAAACGTCCAAATTTTGGACGTCCTCAACTGCCCTCACTGGCAGGTTTGCTGTAGGGGGGAATGGGGGCCTGCTAGCATGCAAAAGCATGCTGTACAGGGCTCACCATTCCTCCCCAATGATCTGCAAACCCTAGCGCCAATCTTGGGCGCGCTGGTCGCTGATCATTGGGGATGAATGTGTTAAGCGCTGATTAGCTTGCATGCTACTTGCGCTAAGAGCCCTCGAGCGTGTTGTTTCACATGCTCGAGGGCTCTGATCATGGGGCGGTTGCAGATGCTGGTGCTAGTATGGCACTAACAGCCTCTAGCGCTGGCGTTTGCTTTTGATCATCTGCCTGCAAATGAGTAGATAAATTTAGGACAACTGAAAGACTATGGGCGCCTCTAGCATTTAGCACGTGCTAATCATTAGCGTGCGCTAAAAGCACTACCATGCCTTTATAAAAGACCCCCCTATGTGCAGTCTAATGAGTTGGTGATAGAAAACAATTACTGGAAAAGTTTCGTGAGCATCTTGTATAAAAAGGCAGATTTGCCAAGTAAACTGGTGCCAGTCTTGAATTTCTGAAAACCCTCTCCTGATGCATTATGAGAACTGCAGCACTGATTTCAATGCATGGGATCAGCAACTACAAATACTGCACTGCATAAGTTCAAAATCAGGACTGGCCATAAAGTCTCCCTCTTCAATCTGAGGAACTTGGGAGCTTTTCACTACTGAAATATGAGGCTCAAAACTCAATTAGAGTCTAACATAATTTAATTTAGTGTAGCATTTATATTCCACTTACCTGAGAAATCGATACAAGGTGGATTTCAACAAACTAAGCAATAAGTAAGACAAGGTTCCCACACAGATCTTCACAGTTTTCTTTGCAAGGGATGAGATCCTTGAAATAAGAGCTGAGTACCTAAAATAACTGGTACCAGGATAGGCTTGTTTTTTTTTCCTGACTTTTGTGGGTTCCGTTTTAACTATCCTCCAGAAACCAATGGTGACTAAACAAATATTTAGAATATTAAGATCTGACTCATAGGATCCACAGAGCCAACTAACTGATCACTATCTACATAGAAATGTCCACTCACAACAAAATCCTGGAAGAAGGGTAGCCACAGCTGGTAAAAATGACAGAAGAGTCAGAGTCAGTGTCAATGGAGGAGTAGCCTAGTGGCTAAGGCAGTAGGGTGGACAAAAAGGAAAACCCAGTTCATACCCAACTGCTGCTCCTTGTGATCTTGGGCAAGTCACATAGGGACCCTTTTACTAAAGCTGTGCATGTACTAAATGCTAAGAAGCCCAACTGGGATCTTGCCAGGTACTTGTAACCTGGATTGGCCACTGTAGAAAACAGGACACTGGGCTTGATGGACCTGTCCCAGTATGACAACACTTATGTACTTATGAAGAATTGGTTTCTTAGCATTTAGTGTGTGCTAACTGCATTAGTATGCACTAAGCTTTATAGTTTATTGTTACTGCTGTACTGCTCTAACTGTAGAGCAGAGTGGTGTACATACTATACAAATTTCTAAAAAGAAAAGAACTGCATTTTAGATAGGAAAGTAATACATTCATGCAAAGAAAAGGAAGGTGGATAGGACTAAAGAAAGGAAGGGACAGAGGGAAGGGGGAGATGAAAATCGCAACTTGCTGGGGGGTGGAAAGGGGTTGGCTGGTGGTCCCTATATGTCTGTTGCACCAAAAACCTATTTGAAAAGCCATGTTTTAAGGTCACATTTGAAATTCTAAAAGAGAGATTACTACGGAGAGGGAAGGGGAGATTATTTCAAACATGAGGGGAAAGGAAGAAAAATGCACTGTGTCTGGTCGATTCTAGATGTGCAAACTTAGAACTCAGGAAAACTGGATGATGATCACTTACGGAACGAAGAACTCTAGCTGGTGAATAAGGAACCATAAGACAGGAAATATAATCAGGTGATCCTACTCCGAAGACTTTCATTGTCACTACTTTAAACATAATGCACTGTTGTCTGGTAACCGGTGGTGTTGTTTTAGCAGAGGTGTGGCATGATCTTAACAGTGGGCATGACAGAGCAGATGGCTGTGCTCTGAAGGGTTTGTAATTTCTTTAATGCTGTGTGTGGTAGACGTGTATAATCAAGTCAGGAAGTAAAGAAAGTGGATGAGTGCATGGAACTGATTAAAGTCAAAGAAGTGATGAGTCACCTGTAATTGGGAAAAAAAAAACCAGGAAACTAATTTTCGACAAATGTGAGATTTGTGGCAAAAAAGATAAGGAGGAATCAAGGATTACGTCTAAGTAACAAAAGCCTGTCACTGGGGTGATTGAGGCTCTGAAAAGATGAACAGGAGAAGAAGGGGGTGATAAAGCACCTGAAAACCAACAGGCAACAGTCTTGTCAGTATTAAGTACCACTCGATGATCCTTCAATCAAGTAGCAACTGTGTTGAGGCAAGTTTGAAGTGGACCAAGCAACAGAGATAGTAGGGAAGTAGGGTAAAGCAAGAGGATATCATCAGCTTTTAAGTAAACTGAAATACCAAAGGTTTGAATCAAAGCAGCAAGGGGACTCAGAAATAGATTAAAATGAAGAGGGGAGAGAATTGATCCCTAGGGAAGGCCACAGTGCAATTCCATTTTCTCAGAGACAGTGTGGGAGGTAACTATCTGAAAAGAACAATGGGATACAAAAGAAGTAAACCAAGACAGAACCTAGTGAAAGGGCCCCTCACCCCTCCTGTGATACAAGCTTATTGTAAAGCCCCCCTGAGACAGGGAAATGCCTTAACATACCTGAATATAACTCACCTTGAGCTGCAACTGAAAATGGTGAGAGCTAAATTCAAATAAATATTGAATCTTGTTTCCTTGCTAAGCAGAACAACTTTCATGCTGCTCAGCATGGTTTTCTTACTATCTAGCGGTTTCCTTGCTAGCTAGCAGTGTTAACACTAGATAGCAAGAAAACCGTGCTGAACAGCATGAAAGTGGTGCTACATAGTAAGGAAACAAGGCAAACCGTGAGTAATTGCACTGCATAGTAAGGCAGCAAACAGGGTTAGCTGTGCCAGCTCCTGACAAAGCCTATTGAGGTGAAACGGATGGCTCCAAAGAGCCTGGAGAGCCTTATGCAAAAGATAAGTGTACTTCTGCTTTGCATGTAAGAAAAAAAATGTTGATTAATGTGGCTAATGTGGTTTAATTTAAATAGTGAATTTTTTTAACTGGGGGGGGGGGGGGGGGGGTTGGACCAATTAGGATGGTGATATTAAAAAGTTTTTAATGTGCCTTAAATTTTGGGCCTTTAAAGCCACTGAGATCTTTCCCCTGAAAAAAGGAAGATATCTATCTATCTATCTATCTATCTATCTATCTATCTATCTATCTATCTATCTATCTATCTATCTATATTGAATGTGAAAGAGAAAAATAGTAGTGGGAACACGTGGGTTTAATTCAGTAATTGGCATTTAGTATATAGTATCTGAATATTGACATATCTCACTTGCTATTGAACTTCTAACAAGGGGACTTGCATTTAGTTCATACCTTTTTCAGTAGTAGCTCAAGGCAAGTTATATTCAGTTCTCAAATGACTTACAATCTAATTTTGCACCTTAGGTAATAGCAGATAGGAAGGGCAATTCGATAAACTAGGTGCCCACATTTACACTTAAATGCTAGTATGGTGCCTAAGCTCTATTCTGCAAATACCCATTTAGGGATGAATTCTATATATGGCACTGAAAAATATCAGTGCTGAAAAAAGCACTATTCTATAAGCCGCATGTAAAGTTAGGCACAGTTTATAGAATATCACTTATGCCCAGGAATTGCACCAAACTTTAAGCATGGCCATATGTATCAACTGAAATGTGATGCAAATATAAGCATCTAAATTGCGCACACATGTATAAATGCTAGGAATACCCCTGTTCCACCTATGACCCTCCCATTTCTACACCCCTTTTTTACTCACATATGCCTGAATAGACTCCCTGAGCCGGTACGTCAAGCTCCCTGGCCGTCTTCAAATCTAGGCTAAAAGCCCACCTTTTTGATGCTGCTTTTAACTCCTAACCTTTTCTCACTTGTTCAGTACCCATATTTTATCATTCCCACCTTAGTAATTCCCTTATCTCTTATTTGTCCTGTTTGTCTGTCCTAATTAGATTGTAAGCTCTGTCAAGCAGGGACTGTCTCTTCATGTTCAAGTGTACAGCGCTGCATACATCTAGTAGTGCTATAGAAATGATAAGTAATAGTAGTAGTAGTAGTAGCAGACCCTGCACCTACATTTATGTATGTAAATTCCAATTAAATCTAATTAGTGCCAATAATTGCTTGTTAAAAAGCCGATTATTGGCACTAATTAGCTCATTATCCAATTAAATTGTGTGTGTAAATTGAGCACGTGCCCAAATTTGCATGCACGGGTTTTGGTGACTTTTATAGAATTAGGGGGCCAACACATAGCGCATATTTGCAAGGGGATCTTAATACACATTTAGGCATGCACACTTTAACCAGCTCTATGGCAGGCGTGGGCGGGAGTGCCTGAATTTTAAGCACATTGATAACCAGTTGTTAGCATTCTATAATGGAACCTAAGGGCCCCTTTTACCAAGCTGTGGAAAAAAGGGGCTAGCGAAGGCTTTGGCATGTGTATTACAAGCATGCTGAGCCCTCCTTTTACCGCAGCTGGTAAAAGGGAAGTCTAACTTTCCTGCAGGAAATGGCCGTGCGGCAAGTAAAGCACTTGCTGCGTGGCCATTTCAGGGGGAGCCCTTACCGCCACCCACTGAGGTGGTGGTAAGGGCTCCCATGTTAACCTAGCTGTAACCGGGAAGCACTGCCTGATTACCGCTGGGTACACTCCAGTGCTACAAAAATAAATACATTTTTGTAGCGCTAGAAATGATAGCGTGCTAAGGGTGGGAAGTACCACCAGGCTGCTGCAGTAGCCCAGCGGTACTTCCTGTATAGCGAGTGCTAAGCCTGCGTTGGGCTTATCGCCGCTTAGTAAAGGAGCCCCAAGTGCCTTTATAGAATACGCTTCTACCATGTGCCTATTGGACCACTAGATTCCCTAGTTTATAGCCCACTGCTTTACCCTTTAGACTACTCTTCTGCCACACAAGAGCACTGAAGACCCAAAGGACAAAACTTATAACATTTGCCTTTTCATGACACATGGTTTTCATCAAACTAGTGGAATCTGCTTTTGCAGTTTTGTAAATAGATTAAGATGGTATAATGGTCCATTATACTACGCACCCCACACATCTGCTTCATGAATATCTTATTACATCGTGTGGCTCTTGCTGTAACTTAATGTATCTGAAATTGTTGAATAACATAAACCAGCTATGTTATTAGTAATCAATAATGTATGTGCCTGAGGACCAACTTAACATGGAGCTGAACTATATTAACAATTAAAAAAAAAAAAAAGATAAATGAAAGACAAAGAAAGTGTTTCACTCTGAACAAAGTGAGGGATATTACATGATTAAGGAGCCCTTTTAATAAAATGTTGCCGTGTGGCAACCCAGAACTACCACCGGCCCAACGCGGGTGCCAGCGGTAGTTCCACCCCCAGTGTGTGCCATTTCCGGTGCTAGTGGAAATAATTGAAACATTTTTCCACAGGGGGTTACCTGGTGGTAATCAGCGCTGCCAGTTTACCACCTGGTTAGCATGGAAGCCCTTACCACCACCTCAGTGGGTGGCGGTAAGTGTTCCCCCCCCCCCTGAAATGGCCACACAGCAAGTGTGAAGTTACTGCACGGCCATTTCATTTTTTGACTTTTTTACCTATTGCAGTAAAAGGGGCCCTCACACGTGGCAAAAATGGCCACCGCCGCTACCGGAGGGCCCCTTTTACTGCAGCTTAGTAAAAGGGCCCCTAAGTTTGCCACTTAAGGATTACATGTGGAAAGCAAAAATATCAAAACACAAAATACAAAAACAAATTTTTGCTAGACTGTTAATGAGAGAATTTAAATAGACTTGTAACTCCTAAAATGTTTAATCAAATGAAACCTAAACTGCCAAGGAAGACGAGGTAACACTGCCAATCCCCAGCTGGCTTTCTATCACAAATTTCCTACTCATCCAGTAAAAAAAGGAGCAATAAAAAAAAACTCCCAAAAAGAAAGGTATAGAAGGAACGAGGGAACGAGAAAGCGAAAAAAGGATGAATAGATGGAACGAGGGAAGGAGAAAGAGCGAAAAGGAGGTATAGAAGGAACGAGGGAACGAGAAAGAGTGAAAAGGAGGTATAGAAGCAACGAGGCAAGGAGAAACAGAGAAAAAGGAAGTGTAGAAGGAATGAGGGAACAAGAAAGAGAAAAAAGGAGGTATAGAAGGAACGAGGGAACAAGAAAGAGAAAAAAGGAGGAATAGAAAGAACGAGGGAATGAGAAAGAGCAAAAAGGAGGAATAGAAGGAATGAGGGAACGAGAAAGAGCAAAAGAAGGTATAGAAGGAACGAGGGAACGAGAAAGAGAAAAAAGAAGGAATAGAAAGAACGAGGGAATGAAAGAGCAAAAAGGAAGTGCAGAAGGAACGAGGGAATGAGAAAGAGCGAAAAAGGAGGTATAGAACGAATGGAACGAGAAAGAGTGAAAAGGAGGTATAAAAGGAACGAGGGAACGAGAAAGAGAGAAAAGGAGGAATAGAAGGAACGAGGGAACGAGAAAGCGAAAAAATGATAAATGGAACGTGGAAACGAGAAAGAGCAAAAAGGAGGTATAGAAGGAATAAGGGAACGAGAAAGAGAAAACAGGAGGAATAGAAGGAACGAGGGAACGAGAAAGAGCGAAAAGGAGGTATCGAAGGAACGAGGGAACGAGAAAGTGAAAAGGAGGTATAGAAGGAATGAGGGAACGAGAAAGCGAAAAAGGCGGTTTAGAAGGAATGAGGGAACGAGAGAGCGAAAAGGAGGTATAGAAGGAATGAGGGAATGAGAAAGAGTGAAAAGGAGGTATAGAAAGAATGAGGGAACGAGAGAGCGAAAAGGAGGTATAGAAGGAATGAGGGAATGAGAAAGAGAGAAAAAGGAGGTATAGAAGGAACAAGGGAACAAGAAAGAGAAAAAAGGAGGAATAGAAAGAACGAGGCAACGAGAAAGAAAAAAAGGATGAATAGAAGAAACCAGGGAATGAGAAAGAGCGAAAAGGAAAAATAGAAAGAATGAGGGAACAAGAAAGAGCAAAAAGGAGGTATAGAAGGAATGAGGGAACGAGAAAGAGAAAAAAGGAGGAATAGAAGGAACAAGGGAATGAGAAAGAACGAAAAAGGAGGTATAGAAGGAATGAGGGAACGAGAAAGAGCGAAAAAGGAGGTATAGAAGGAACGAGGGAAAGAGAAAGAGCGGAAAGGAGGTATAGAAGGAACGAGGGGACGTGAAAGAGAAAAAAGGAGGTATAGAAGGAATGAGGGAACAAGAAAGAGAAAAAAGGAGGAATAGAAAGAACGAGGGAATGAAAAAGAGCGAAAAGGAGGTATAAAAGGAAAGAGGGAATGAGAAAGATCGAAAAAGGAGGTATAGAATGAATGAGGGAACGAGAAAGAGTGAAAAGGAGGTATAAAAGGAATGAGGGAACGAGAAAGAGAGAAAAGGAGGAATAGAAGGAACAAGGGAACGAGAAAGCGAAAAAAGGATAAATGGAACATGGAAACGAGAGAGCGAAAAGGAGGTATAGAAGGAATGAGGGAACGAGAAAGCGAAAAAGGCAGTTTAGAAGGAATGAGGGAACGAGAAAGAGCGAAAAGGAGGTATAGAAGGAACGAGGGAACGTGATAGAGAAAAAAGGAATGTATAGAAGGAACAAGGGAATGAGAAAAGGAAAAAGGGAGGACTGGAAAGAATGAGGGAATGAGAAAGAGCGAAAAGGAGGAATAGAAGGAACGAGGGAATGAGAAAGAGAAAAAAGGATGAATAGATGGAACGTGGAAACAAGAAAGAGCGAAAATGAGATATAGAAGGAATGAGGGAACGAGAAAGAGAAAACAGGAGGAATAGAAGTAACGAGGGAACGAGAAAGAGTGAAAAGGAGGTATCCAAGGAACGAGGGAACGAGAAAGCAAAAAGGAGGTATAGAAGGAATGAGGGAACGAGAAAGCGAAAAAAGGATGAACAGATGTAACGAGAGAATGAGAAAAAGATAAAAGGAGGTATAGAAGGAACGAGAGAACGAGAAAGAGCGAAAAAGGCGGTTTAGAAGGAATGAGGGAACGAGAAAGAGTGAAAAGGTATAGAAGGAACAAGGGAACGAGAAAGAGAAAAAAGGAGGAATAGAAAGAACCTCCTTTTTCTCTCTTTCTCGTTCCCTCGTTCCTTCTATACCTCCTTTTCACTCTTTCTCGTTCCCGCGTTCCTTCTATACCTCCTTTTTCTCTGCTTCTCGTTCCCTCATTCTTTCCATTTCTCCTTATTTCTCTTTCTCGTTCCCTCGTTCCTTCTATACCTCCTTTTTTCTCTTTCTCATTCCTTCGTTCTATTCCTCCTTTTTCTCTTTCTTGTTCCTTCATTCCTCTTGTTCCTTCATTCCTTCTATACCTCCTTTTCGCTCTTTCTCGTTCCCTCGTTCCTTCTATTCCTCCTTTTTGCTTTCTCATTCCCTCGTTCTTTCTATTCCTCCTTTTTTCTCTTTCTTGTTCCCTCGTTCCTTCTATACCTCCTTTTTTCTCTTTCACGTCCCCTCGTTCCTTCTATACCTCCTTTCCGATCTTTCTCTTTCCCTCGTTCCTGCTATACCTCCTTTTTCGCTCTCTCGTTCCCTCATTCCTTCTATACCTCCTTTTTTGTTCTTTCTCATTCCCTCATTCCTTCTATTCCTCCTTTTTTCTCTTTCTCGTTCCCTCATTCTTTCTATTTTTTCTTTTCGCTCTTTCTTGTTCCCTGGTTTCTTCTATTCATCCTTTTTTCTCTTTCTCGTTGCCTCGTTCTTTCTATTCCTCCTTTTTTCTCTTTCTCGTTCCCTTGTTCCTTCTATACCTCCTTTTTCTCTCTTTCTCATTCCCTCATTCCTTCTATACCTCCTTTTCGCTCTTTTTTGTTCCCTCGTTGCTTCTATACCTCCTTTTTTTCTCTCTCATTCCCTCGTTCCTGCTATACCTCCTTTTCGTTCTTTCTCATTCCCTCATTCTTTCTATTCCTCCTTTTCTCTCTTTCTCGTTCCCTCATTCCTTCTATACCTCCTTTTCGTTCTTTCTCATTCCCTCGTTCTTTCTATTCGTCCTTTTTTCTCTTTTCCATTCCCTCGTTCCTTCTATGCCTCCTTTTTCACTTTCTCGTTCCCTTGTTCCTTCTATACCTCCTTTTCGCTCTTTCTCGTTCCCTAGCTCTGGCTAGGCAGAAAACTATTCTGGATATCTTGCTGTAGGGGCTAGGGATTGAGAAAAGGAGGCTTGTAGCTGGTAATTGAGCTCATCTTGGTTTGACTGTGTGGAATTTTTAAAGGAAAGGGATACCTTAGGATTTAGGGGTGATTCTGTTTTTCTGTTTTATATTTTGTTCATTTGTTGGTTTTATTATGTGGTGTTTGTAGTTATGTTTTGAATGTGTTATAATATTTTATTTTTTAATGGACTCAACTTTTGAAATTCAGGTTGCAAGCCCTGTGGGTAATCTGAAGATTTTTTTAAATTTAAACCCACTTAATCAGGTTAATATGAAGTAGCTCAGAATATCTAAACAATAAATATAAACGGGCAATACAACCAGTAAATATAAATCAAAACAACAACAAAAACCCAGAAACCCCTAGTTATACAGCATTTCCAACCAAATTCCACAAAAAGCATGTGTAAGAAGCCAGGTCTTAAAAGCTTCCAGAACAGGGACATATACAGTTCCCTTCTAATGTAATAAGGAATTGCATTCCAGAGCAATAGACTGACAAATCTGAAGGCCTGCATCCTAGCAGGAATCCTGTATGGAAGGCATGGAACCAAACAAGCAGATTGGTAATTAGATGACAACACTGGTAGTTGGGAAGTAAAGCCAGTGCTGGGCAGACTTCTATAGTCTGTGCTCAGATCGTGGCTGGATAGATTCAGCTTCAGTAACTGGAGAACAAGGTCAGTGCCAGGTAGACTTCTATGGACTCTGCCCTGAAAATGGCAAGGACAAATGGAGATCAAATATACGTATGTAGTATCACATCGTACCTTATACTATGAGTTTATTTTGTAGGGCAGACTGGATGGACCATACAGGTCTTCATCTGCCATCATGTTCTATGTAATTTTACATCAACAGGACCTACTGTGAGGATGACAGGCATTGGGAAGCAGCATAATGATACAACAAATTGCCCTCCGTTTGTCTTTTCATCTATTATGTTAATGCATCTGATTTATTTCAATCATCTCTCTTTCAGTAATTGGTCGTGCATGTACATTGATGATGCTTTATAAATAGCAGGTTATAGTTTTCCATAGATCAATGAGTTAAATAGCACCAGCTCAACTACCGTATCATCTGTTGGTCACATTTTGAGAACCCCTTACCTTATTATTTTAGAGTACTCACTAATGTCCATCTCACTACTCTGATTAACAGCTATCATCTGGTTTATCAAGTAGAATCATTAGTCATCTGAGAGGGTTTATTAAACACTAGACATTATTGTTATTACCTTTGCTAATGTTAGACAAGTGTGTGCACCACTGCTTTCTTTCAGCTCAAATCAAAGTCATACAGTTTAATCATTAACATACTTCCATTATAGTACAACAATTTTTGCTACTGTATAGATTTAAGACATTAGAATTTTGCAGTAACGTGGAGGGGCATTTTCGATATGACATCCAAGTCCGACTTTGGACGTTTTGCCAAAAACATCCAAAATCCAAATAGGGAAGAAGGTAATTTTTGAAAAAGAAAAACGTCTATCTTTTTTTCGAAAACACTATGGATGTTTGGTTTTTTGGACGTTTTGTGATTTGGATGTTATTTTTGGTCCATTAAAAAAAAAAAAAGTCCAAGTGCAAAACGCACAGAATCAAGCCATTGGGATGTAGGAGGAGCCAGCATTTTTAGTACACTGGTCCCCCTGATGTCCCAGGACAACAATAGGGCACCCTAGAGGGCACTGCAGTGGACTTCATAAAATGCTCCCAGGTACACATATCACCATTGCTTCCTTACCTTGCGTGCTGAACCTCCCAAAACCCACTAACCCCAACTGTACACCACTACTATAGTCCTTATGGGTGAAGGGGGCATCTATATGGGGTATAGTGGGTTTCTGGTAAGTTTTGGAGGGCTCACAGTTTCCTCCACAAGTGTAACAGGTAGGGAGAGATAGGAGCCTGTGTCCACCTGTCTGCAGTGCACTGCACCCAACACTAAACTACTCCAGGGACCTGCCTGCTGTTCTAATGGACCTGAGTATAACATGAGGCTGGCATAGAGGTTGGTAAGTAATGTTTGTCATCACATTTGTGGGGGGTGGGAGGGGGTTAGTGACCACTGGGGGAATAAGGGGAGGTCATTCCTGATTCCCTCCAGTGGTCATCTGGTTATTTAGGACACCTTTTTGTGCCTTATTCGTAATAAAAACAGGTCTAGCTCAAAACGTATAAGTTTTAATCCTGGATGTTTTTGGTTTGTTCTATTATGGCTGAAAAACTTATAATCTGAGGAAAGGGGGAGTAGGAGGAGTAGGCTCTTGAACAACACTAGTAGGCGATGTAGGTTTGGAACAATCTCTTTATTTAAATATACACTCGACTCAACACAGCCGTGTTTTGGCGCTACAGTCGCCTTCTTCAGGAGTCTATGAAATAAAACCAAACAATGGTAATAAAACAAACATGCAAAACAAAAGTATGTTTATTGTATGTTATATATAATCTAATGTTTTTTAATAATTTAAGTATTACATATTTGAAAACTATATATGTATATGTATTTTTACGTGTATGTATTTATATATATATATATATATATATATATATTCTAGCTTTTCTGCAATACTTTTTTTTTATTTTAAATTTTTTTATTTTAAATGTTATATGTAATTTATGTTCATCACACATTTAATGTTTTATACTTATCTTACTTTTGTTTTGCATGTTTGTTTTATTACCATTGTTTGGTTTTATTTCATAGACTCCTGAAGAAGGCGTCTGTAGCGCCGAAACACAGCTGTGTTGAGTCGAGTGTATATTTAAATAAAGAGATTGTTCCTAACCTACGTCGCCTACTAGTGTTGTTCAAGAGCCTACTCCCCCTTTCCTCAGATTCTACTTTTCGTAGGAATTTGTGTACCTCCACCCTCGTGGTGGTTTGGCTTGCTTGAAAAACTTATAAGTCTTAGGAATGCCCAAGTTCCGCCCTGAACACATCCCTGGCACTCCCCCTTGAGATTTGGATGCACTTCTGGTGGACTTCAGAGAAAAACGTCTAAAAATAGGTTTCGAAAATACTGACATTTTTCTCTTTCGAAAATGAGCCTGATAGTAACATAGTAGATGACGGCAGATAAAGGCCTGTACAGTTGATCCAGTCTGCCCAAAGAGACAAACTCATTACATAAGGTATGAGGTGAAACAAGGTAATACAACATATGCATACCTGAACTTGATTTATCCATGCTATTTTCAGGGCAAAGACCTTAGAGGTCTGCCTGGCACTGTCCTTGTTCAAAAACGTTTGAAGTTGTTATCAAAGCCCTTGATAAGCTCCATTCCAGCCCATCCAAATCTATTCAGCCACGATCAAGGCACAGACTGTACAAGTCCGCCCCATACTGGCTTTGCTTCCCAATTACCAGTGTTGCCACCTAGTCTCTGCTAAGCTTCTTTGGATCGATTCCTTCTGAACAGGATTCCTACATGTTTATCCCATGCATTTTAAAATTCCGTTATGGTTTTCATCTCCACTACCTACTGCAGTAGGGCATTCCAAATATTCTCCACCCTCTCAGTGAAAAAATACCTCCTGACATTATTCCTGAGCAGTTGCGTAGCAAAGGCGGGGCGGTCCGCCCCGGTTGCACGCTGCTGGAGGGTGCAGAGAGCATCCGCGTGCCTGTCGGCTCCGCTGGTTCCCTGCTCCCTCTGCCCTGGAACAGGTTACTTCCTGTTCCGGGGCAGAGGGAGCAGGGAGCCAGTGGAGCCGACAGACGCGCGGCTGCTCTCTGCACCCTGCAGCAGCCAAGAATGCACCCGGGGGGGGGGGGGGTGTCATTGCGCCGGGGGGGATGTTGTGCTGCACCCTGGGGGACGGATGCCGCTGCACCCTGGGGGGGGTGCGCAGCAGCGATCCGCCCTGGGTGGCAGCCGACCTAGGATCGCCACTGTTCCTGAGCCTTCCTCCCTTCAATCTCAATTCATGTCTTCTAGTTTACTACCTTCCCATTTCTGGAAAAGTTTAGTTTGCGGATTAATACCTGGCCAATATTTGAATGTCTGTATCATATCACCCCTGGTTCTCCTTTCCTCCAGGATATACATGTTTAGGTCATCAAGTCTCTCCTCATACATCTTGCTACACAAAACACATACCATTTTCGTCACTTTTCTTTGATAGTAGATAAAGACCAGCATGGTTCATCTCTTGTGCCCAATAAGGTAGCTGGGTAGCTGTGTCAGTTACCCCCTTCAAGCCTTTGTTTAGAGTTGTACCTGCTACTACATGCAGGTTATCTTCTCTGTGCCTTTGTTTTTTTATTTAAACATTTATATCCCATTCTATCTGTAGTCTTCTAGGTGGAGTACAACAAACAGAGGCATAAGAAGATTTAATACATAACAACTAAGCCATTAACATAAACTCAACCTAAACAAGACAGAAATACGGTTTATAATTAATATATAAAGTAAATACAACTAAATCCCCACCACAAAGACCCCCCCCCCCGCCTCAGTAAACATCAGTCTGCATTGTATGCCTGATGAAACATAAATGTTTTAAACAATTTCCTGAACCCATTCATCTCCTGCAATTCTCTAATACACGAAGGAAGCTGATTCCAAAGTTGTGTCCCTGCGATATAAAAATTCCAACCTAACATCCTGATAATTGAGTACATCTAGAACAGCAGAATTCATGGAATGTAACAATCTCTTTGACTGATAAACACACAGTTTGGCATTAAAAATAGTAGAAATCCTATTATGTAACCCATTGAAAATCAGATATAGAATCTTAAATCAAATTCTATATTCTGTATGCAGCCAATATAGTCAATTGATGTTACGTCCCTCACCTATTCGACGCTCCTCCCGGCTAAGTCATTCCGCAGCTCCGTCTAAAAGGGACAAGGTTCAGCCTTAGGAGGGCCTGTTTCAGTTTCCTAAGTCTGGCAGCCGTCATCCGGCTTGGAGCAAGAGCAGCAGCCATCTTGGCTAGCTCAGGAGGGGGCAGCCATCTTGTCAAAACAAGAACAGGAAGGAACTCCATATCTGGTCTTGGGAGGATCTCCTATGGGGGCTGCCATGTTGGATTCACCTGAGTTTGGTTTGCTCTGATTGCTTCACTACTTAAAGCACTGCCTCCAGGCCTTCTTTGCTTTGGCCTCAATTATTCTGAGGAGTTGCTGTCGGAGTGCTGTTCGCCAGCTATCTTCTGTTCCTGATTTCCAGTGTACCGGACTTTGGCTAGTTTCTTGGATTTCGCTTGTTTGCTGCCTGCCTTGACCCTGGACTGATTTTTGACTATTCTTGCCTATTTGGAGTTCTGGTGCTGGACTGTGTCTGTTTCCTACCATCCTGGTCAGCAGCTGTGGAACCCCGCCAGTTCCAGAAGTCCTGGTGGCCACCTGCAGCTGAGAGCTCAACTCTCGGTGAATGGTGGTCGCTTTCCAGGTGAAGCTAGGGGTTGTCTGGCTGCCTGACCGAGTACGGCATCACTCTATCTCAGCTGTGCTCAGTCGGGGCACAGGGGCTCACTACTACCGGGTCATAACAATTGAACACAGGTGTAATGTGCTTGAAGCAACTACATCCCCTAAAACCCTTGCCACAGCATTTTGGGTGACTTACAGCCGCCATGAGCTGACATTTCTTGATACCCAGGAACAAACCATTGCAATAATCTAAGCTAGGAACAACCACACTCTGTACTACTGTACAAAAGTTGTTCAGACTCAATAGATTTCTCAAATATCATGCTGTCTTCAGTTTACAAAATACATTTCTAATCACATTTAGTACATGATGTTTCATTGACAGAGTGGTATCCATTATCACATACAAGTTGCACATTTTGTTAAGAATAAGGATAGATTCTCCCTCAAAAACAAACTCCTTCAGAAAACTAGAATCCAACTGATTAGCCAAAAACAAAATTTGGGTTATGACAGCATTCAATTTTAAGTGATTATCGAACATCCATTTCTGAATCATATTTAATACCCCTCATAGTTTATCAAATCCTCTCTCAGGAATATCATCAATTGGGTCTAAAAATGGAATGTCATCTACATAAATTCGAAATTGGAAGCCCAGCTCATGCAGCATTGTGCAATACAGGTAAAAGGAAGATATTAAACAACACAGCTGATAAACAGGAACCTTAAGGTACTCCTGTGGTAATTTAAACAAAATCTGACTTCCCTGAGGCTTGCACGACACAAAATTATCTGCCTTGTACAAATGAAGCAAACCAACCTAACACAGTGCCACCCACCCCAATAGATTCCAGTCTCCGAATCAAGATATTATGATCAAGAGTATCAAAGACTGCTGTGATATCTGAAGTAACCAGGAAAACTCTCTAACCCTTATCAAAGCCCTCTCTAATCAAATCAAATAAGGATAGGGCTGTACTTTGTTTAGGATTGTACCTGCTACTCCATGAGGACATTTTCAGTGACAAAAAAATTCATCTAAATGTTTTTCCTGTTTGATTATGGCTGTGAGATGGCCATTTTCTTTTCTTTTTTTTATGTTATGAGCAGGAGGGGGGGGGGGGGGTTGACATGAGGTTGTTTTTTTTTAATGCCCCTCTATGTTACCATTAGGTTTATCTTTTTTGAAAAAAACGACAAGCAAGAAACTATTATTTCAGAAAACATTTGAACAACTGTTGTAAGATGGATTGGAGTGTTGTTATGGTTTTTAATTATATTTTATTGTTTGTCTATATATTTTATGCTTGTTTTCTCATGGCCCACTGAGAACTGATTACCAGCAGATTGGACTAATATGATTTGCTTTTCCACGGTTTGACCCAAGTGAATTTAAAGAGACTACAACTAGTACAAAATACTGCAGCCAGGTGTGAAGACGTTTGACCACATAACACCTGTGTTGGCTGATCTGCATTGGTTACCAGTGTCTGCCAGGACAGACTTTAACATTTTGTGCTTAGTATTTAAAGCCTTTAGATTAAAGGTACTGGGATATCTTGCTGTTCTTATTAATAGATAAGTCCCTTCAAGGCAATTGTGCTCCTCACAAAAAAAAAACATCTTAGAATTTCCTCCTCTCACTCTGGTCAGATCAGTGACCACCATGAAGCAGGCCTTCTGTTATTTTGACCTTAACCTGTGGAATCAGTTGCCAGAGGAAACGAGGAATATTGAAAATTACCTGCAGTTTTGTAAAGCCTTGAAAACTATGCTTTGCATAACTACTTTCTGTTAACTGTTACAATATGTACAGTTGATTTGTAGTTAGATATATTTTATGCACATTTTAAATTTTGTATTATTAATCTATAACTGGTTAGGTATTTTTTATGTTTAACTTTGTGAAATGTTGTATTGTAAATCGCCTTGTTGCCTATGGTGTAAAGCAGTATATAAAATGATTAAATCAAATCAAACTGTGGATCATGGAGGATATGTTTTTTTAAAGAAATAAATGAATAAATACTTTGCATCATTTTGCATTTCAACAGGTTCTTATTGTTAGATTTATGTAAACTTTTATCTGTAGTTACCTCTATGCAACATTTGCCATTTTTGTGGACTATTTTTGCAAAAGAAGCTTGCCTTATTAATGCATGCAGAGATTCCACCCTTTTTGCACTTTTTTAGTGAAAATTTGTCACATTGTTGTAGATCAGCCTATAAAACATAAATCAAAAGCCAGCAATGCTAGGTTTGGAAAAATGATTTTCTTATTCAGAACAATCTTGTGTTACTGTCAAGGGGCCTATGCATTAAACTGCACTAAGTTTGAAGGTTAGCCTGGCTAACCTTCAAATCTAAACCTGAACAAAACACGTAGGGCTGCATTTTTGAAGTACCCCTGGGGTTTCAAGTAGATTTTCAAATGAAAACTCCCCATGCCATTTTTACAGTGACATGAGACTGGGATTTAGACCCCAATATTCAGCGGCAGTTATTTGAATAGGAGTGGCTCCTATTCAGAAATGTGCCACTTTCCGTGGCTATACTCGGACTTTCAGCTGTATTATCCGGATTCTCCCTGAAAATCATCTCTGACTGCCTTAGCACTATCTAGGTCTGTGTTTCCCAAGTCCAGTCCTGGAGTACCCCTTGCCAGTCAAGTTTTCAGGATATGCACAATGAATATGCATGAACTTCATTTGAATATACTGTCTCTATTATATGCAAATCTCTTTCATGCATTTTCATTGTGGAATCCTGAAAACCTGACTAACAAGGGGTACTCCAGGACTGGTCTTGGGAAACACTGATCTAGGTGGTGCAAGGGTAATCCAGGGGCGGAGCCAAGGTAAAGCCAGAAGTTATCAGGATCCCACCAATATTCAGTGCCAGTACCTGGATAACTAAACAGGTAACTTAGGACAGCAGAATAGCCTAAACTAACTTATCTAGATAGTTATCCAAATACTGGTGCGGAATATTGGTGGTACTGGGTAATTTCCAGCGGCCAATCTATATCTAGATATTCAGCACTGATATCTGGATATTGGCTAACACTGAATATCTGAGTATAAAATGCAGTGGCCAGCATTTAAATCTAACACTGACCACAATGTTTAAATATGGGGGGGGGGGGGGGGGGGTTGGTGTTTTTCCTGGGGGAGGGGAGGGGTGAAGGGCTCAAAGAGTTATTTAAGCAGTACAAGCAGACCAGTGTTTTTATCAGGATTGGGATTCAGAAGCCTGAAACTTGTGGTGGATAGGATTGAGTTCCTGGATCTTGCATCAGGAGGTGGGTAGATCAGAATCTTGGGTCTTGTACTGTGGGGAGGGGATGAAAAAGATACCAGCGCAGCCAGCATAGGGCTGCATCAAAGGTATTAGGTATCCCAGAGGATACCTTCAACCTTGCACATCTATCAACTAATTTTCAGACCCCATAGGGCCCGGAGTGGCCTAGTGGTTATAGCACTAGCTTTGATATTCAGGGGTGCCCAGTTCAAATCCCACTGCTGCTTCTTGTGATCTTGGGCAAGTCACTTAACCCTCCATTGCCTTAGGTATATAATTAGATTGTAAGTTCTCCAAGTACAAGGAAATATCTAGTATACCTGAATGTACCTCACCTTGAACTACTACTGAAAAAGGTGTGAGCAAAATAAAAAAAAAAATAATTAAACTCAACACTCTTGATCATCCCAATAGCACCCTCCCAGAACAATCCTATTGGAATCATATTTCTAAATATTAAACTTTGCATTTTTAAATTGCTTTTAAATTTGCACAAGAAAAGCTTGCCACAGGAAAAAACTGAATGGTACTCTTCTCAAAGCTTAAAGAAATTAACTTAATAGCATACCTGTAATTTGCATATATTAGGCAATTACTTTACATGGTATTACGTACTGAAGCCCACACGAGAAACTAAAAAAGGAAAAAGGAGGAGACCCAACCAAGAAAAAGGGAGATGATAATAATACAACGCCATAAATCAAATCATATTAGTGGGTTTTGTTTTTAGTTCAAGAAAGTTTTATTATTTTTGAACATAAACAGAATTGCACAAATTACAAAACAAGTGAGAAAAAAAAAAAGAAAAATCCCAAGCTATAATGTGTACAATGGCACTTGCAACATAATACTGGTCTACATGCAGTAGGAGAAACCCACCCACAGCCTCCACTCCAACCCCCCCCCCCCCCCCCCCCCCCCCCCCCCCAGAAAAGAGACACCAACACTAATGGACATCAAGTAAGGCATTAATTAGCAGTCGAGATTCTACAAATTATGCACACAAAATCCATAGCTGGCAAACTGCAAGGAGAATATGGACCTGGGAGGGGCATGGATAGATCAGGAGCTTGCCTAGCATTTACTCATCTGCATTATAGAATATTATCAATTACATTTACACCAGACTTTGAGTTAGTGTAAGTGCTCATGTCTAATGTTAGGCTCATAACCTAGGACTTATGCTAGTATCAACACCAGCCTTCATGTTACTTTAAGTGCTGATGTCTAAAGTTAGGCTCGTAACCTAGGATTTATGCTAGTATCAGTTACATTTACACCAGCCTTTGAGTTAGTGTAAAGTTAGACTCATATCCTAAGACTTATGCTAGTATTCTATAATGGCAATTATGCATGTAATTGCTGATATAGAATTTGCACAGCGCAAATCATCCCAGCACCTAATGTTTCACAATCTTTTGAGGATTAACCACTCATAGATTAAATGTTGCATGTAACCTCTTCTCTCTAGTTCCCTTGAGGACTGCTTTGCTCATACCTCAGTCAGGTGTAACCTCTAACCCTATTGGTCAGATCCAGAGCCCTAATACTCTCTACTTCTCCTCTTACAGCGAAAAATCTCCATCTTAGCTCCAGCATGACTAGACGAGGTTATGAGCCTCTCTCTTCTCTACCAACCTTGAAAATAAATCACTCTTTTTTACTGGTTCAACATACATCAACTGTAGTAGTCACCTCCATTCATCTCCCACAGTTGGCAGCTCATCCTGTCAGAAGCTCCTGAACTGGAACAATTAATTCAGACAGGCTTTGCCACACTCCAGTTTCAACCATCTTAAGAGGTTAACCTGCTTATAATCGAACGAAAAAAACGCCCAAGAGCCGACCTAAATCGGGAGATGGACGTTAATCTCACAAAAACGAGTAAATCCATATAATCGAAAGCAATGTTTCAGTGCGTCCGTGTCGCTCGTACGTGGACGTAAAAACGCCCAAATAAGAGGCGTGTCGGGGGCGTGTTAGAGGCGGTGATACGACGTGGACGGGTACAACGTATAACGAATAGCGAAATGGCTCTGGTTGAGCGGGAAGATGGGCGTAATATGATGGACCCGAAATAAAAGCGACCAGAGCAAGGGGGAAAGCGTCTTGAGACCCATTAGCGATTGTGTGTAGTTGGAGAGTGGCGATATTGTTGGTGGAAGAGCGGAAGTGGTGGTTGCAGAGAGAAAGCCGAGCGTGTTGAGTACCTGTGACCGTCGTCTGTGTGCCCTGCCTCTTTTTGTGTCATACCCTTTCACCGTTCCTTACTCCTACTCCTTTGCTCCATCGCCCCCTTCCCCTCCCCCTATCCCTCCCCATTCACTCTTCCCACGTGTATACTCTATTCCATGACCTCCGTTTGTCTCTGTGTGCCTGTACTGTTTGGCGAGTGAGTGGCCAGAGGGCGTGGTGGCTGGAAGTGACAGATCTGTGTGTGTTGCTGTTTGTTTGACTACTAGTCCTAATACTTGCACTGGTGGTGGGGATATGGATGCACTTAATGCACTTGTGGCATGCATGCTACACGAAGAGGCCACCCATCGCAGGAGGTATTCACGGCCCCGAGTGTTTAGGCCCCGCACCACCTTCCTACAACTCACTGACCAGCAGTGTCTAACAAGGTTCAGGTTTGATAGGGCCACCATTCGTCAGCTGTGTGAGCAGCTGACACCCCTCCTTCAGCCCCAGACACGTAGGAATAACCCCATCCCTGCCCACCTCAAAATCACTTCCGCTCTCTCTGTCCTGGCCACTGGCAGTTTTCAATCCGTATTAGCTGCTAACACAGGCCTCACCCAGGCTTCTATTTCACACTGTCTCACCCAGTTCCTGGATGCCTTCATAACTCACACCTCACACTACATCACTTTCCCCACCACCCCCCAGGCCCTGCACAACAACATGGCCGCCTTCTATGCTGTTGCTAGATTCCCCTCGGTCATCGGTGTGATAGACTGCACACACGTAGCCCTCAGACCCCCCCGGGCACACGAAGCCACCTACAGAAATAGGAAGGCATTTCATTCTATGAACATGCAAGTTGTATGTGATGCCCAGGGGGAGATATTAGACGTGTGTGCCAGGTACCCCGGCTCCAGCCACGATGCCTACATCCTACAGCACTCGGGCATCTTCCGCAGGTTCGAGCGAGGGGAGTTCATTGGTGGATGGCTACTAGGTAAGTGCAACATGCATGTACCACCCATACTAGACCTCCTCCACTGGGCAACCCTCCGCCCTGGCTTCCTCCACCACAACCCACTATCCAAATCCCCCCGCCCCCCCTGTACCTGCTCCAAGCGATACACACTCATCTATCTCATTCTGCTTTTCTGCAAAGGTGACCGAGGCTACCCGCAGAGGACATGGCTCATGACCCCCCTGATCCACCCACAACCAGGGGCAGAAGAAACCTACAACAGGAAACATCGCAGCACCCGGGGGATCATTGAGCGCACCTTTGGTTTATTGAAAAACCGCTTCCGCTGTCTGGACCGGTCTGGAGGAGAGCTGCTCTACAGTCCAGAAAAGGTGGCCAAGATCTTTGTGGCGTGCTGTATGTTACACAATTTGGCCCAGCGCAGAGGACAGCCTCTCCCAGAGGAGCCACAGCCACCACCAGAAGAGGCCCCAGATGAGCTGGAAGAGGAGCCCCTTCCACCCCCAGCCCACAGAGCAGAGCTCAATGCCTACCAGCTTGGCGTAAGAGCAAGACAAAGACTCATTGAAACAAGTTTTAGGTGAATGTAAGTGAACATTTATTTTTTACATACAGTGCATATGTGTTTGGTCAACCCCACCACCACCACCACCACCACCCCCCTCCCACACCCACCCCCCTCCCACCAACCCTCACCCTACAGCATGTCCCATCATTTTCCCCTTCCCTTCCCCCGTCCCCTCCTACCCCTCCCACGCCCTTCCTTTGCAGCTGGTGCTGCATGGGAAGTCTCTTCTGAGCTGCTGCTCCCAGTGTCCTCCTCCCTATCCCCACGGCAGCCTGCGGCTTCGGCTGCACCGTGGAAATCGGGCCACCTTCTTGCTTCTAGTGGTCTGGCCACAGGACCCAGAATGGGAGCAGAATTCGCGGGTGCTGCAGGAGTGGGTGCAGAGGCTGAGGAGCGCAATGCCCACCTCTTAGCTGGTGGTTGCTGGTGGTCAGTGGAGGAGGATGTTGATGGCAGGGGCTGCTCCAGCAGCACGGGGGCTGGAGTAGGCGCGGTGCCCTGAGGGCGCAGGTGTTGGATGCTCTGCTCCAGCCGTCTCAGTTGCTGGAGCACCTCCTGGTGGCCTTCACGGTGCGCCTGGAGGAGTTCCTGGTGTGCTCGCTGCTGTGCCTCCAGTGCTTGGCGCTGCAGCTCCAGTTTCTGCTGGCGGTACTCCTCCAAGCGCACGTTGTGGCGGAGTAGCTCCGTGGCCAGCCGCAGGAGTTGCCTCCTTTGGCTGGATGGCCTCTGGCGGGGAGCTGGGCCCTCCTCCTCCTCAACAAAGTCCTCCGGTGCTGGAGGTGCGGCCTCTGCTGGTGCAGGTGGTGGTGGTGGTGGCAGAGGCTGGACAGCTGGTGCAGGTGGTGGCAGAGGCTGGACAGCTGGTGCAGGTGGTGGTGGTGGTGGCAGAGGCTGGACAGCTGGTGGTGGTAGAGGCTGGACAGCTGGTGCAGGTGGTGGTGGATGCGGAGGATGCACAGCTGGTGCAGGTGGTGGAGGCTGGACTGCTGGTGCTGCAGGCTGTGGAGGTTGAGGCTGGACGGATGGTGTAGGGCGTTGGCCTTGCAGGCCACTAGGGCCAGCCTCCTCTGAGTCTTCACCTGTATAGCACAAGAGTGAGGAATAGTGTTGGTGCAAATAACCCACTTTTGTCTTTCAGCATTCATATACATTGGTATGTCCCCCAACCTGATGACCCAGCAAAGAGATGGTGAGGAGGAATGGAATTGACACGGGTACGAAAGAGAGAGGCCCGCAGGCAGCTGGGTAGAGGTGGTGGATGAGCAGCCAAGAGAAGGACACCACTCACAACGTTGTGCACAAGCTGTTAGTTGTATAATTGTTAAATTGAACAACATTGCAGCATGTGTTGTGTTACTACTGACTTGCTAAACTGCATAGAACTGCTTTATGACCCCCATTACAGGCTCCTTCAGTTGAATGCATGTGGCCCACACTCAGTAGAGCACAGAGGTCACAGGAGGAACTAGGCACAGTTTGGTAATGGGAAAATAGGAGGGAGTAGTAGGGAAGGACGGCCCCCAGAGTTCTGCCACAGTAGTAACCTACACACACCCATAGGAGCCAACTGGAAAGTAGTATTGGGGGTGCTAAGCCCAGTGACCAACACTCCTCTCTGCACAGCTACATGATCTTTCCTCAATATTGGGGGTGCTCACACACACACACAGCACCCACCCTGTCTGCTTGCTCCTATAACACACATGACCACTACCACTACTCAAATAGAGCTTACAATTAATTCTATAAATATGGGCACACAGGACAAGTAAGAGGAAACCCAATGACAATGGTAGGGATAGGGAGTAAGGGTAGAGAGCTAGTGAGTAGGGGTTACCAGGTCAAAACAGCATCATAAAGGTGGCCTGTTAATATACATAAAGACAGCCAGAGATACTCCCCCCCCCCACCTATCTCCCTCCCTCCTCCTGCCCCCCACTCCTCACCTCCCTCCCCCTGACCCCAACTTCTATAACACAAGTGTACTGCAGCACAACAGATACCCCAACTGCATAATGAAACACCTACCTGAGTCCTCAGCCTGGCCCGAGGTGTCCATGGAGCCAATCCCGTGGATGCCCTCCTGGGGTAGGAGGGAGTACACCATCAGCTCCATGGGTGTAAGGTTGGCAGTGTCATTGCCTGGGGGATTGGCCCCCGCCTTCCTCCGAACATCCCTCCTCAGCTTCCGCCACTTCCTCTTGCAGTCCTCCACGTCTCTCCCAGCATGGAAGACAGCATTCAGGCTGTCCCGTACTGCCTCCCATTCCCGCTGCTTTACTGTTGCTGCCAGCCTCTGCCCTGTGGGAGCAAACAGACTCCGGTGCCGCTGTACAATTTCTTGCACCAGGAGCTCCACCTCTGCCTCGAGAAAATTACCCTTCCGGGTCGGCGGCATGCGTGGTGGCATTGTACCAATGGGATTTTCGAAAATACGGAGTGGGCGTTTATATGGGCGCCAAGAACGCCCATTGAGACGGGGGAATAGGCGATTCTGATATGGGCGTTTCTTTTTCCATTATACACATAATTCCTAAGCGTGCCCAGCTCAGATAGCGATTAGGAACACATGGTTTCGATTATGAGTAGTAAAGTATGGGCGTCTCCACCTGCCTTCCCTTTCTTCATTGCCATTTTACCTGCCATTTCCTGCACTGAGACCTTGCCGGTTGTTCGTAATAATCATTTACAGGGTTTTACCCTCACTTAGCATGCTTGGGTACACCTGTGTATTTAGGGGGGGGGGGGGGAATTATTGTTGGCCCTCAGCCACCACGCCTTCCGTTTCCTCTCTTCCACATCGCCTGATGCTCCCTTCCTTTCTCCCATTCTCTCTGCCTGGTTGTAGCAGGCAGTGTGTGGGGGCCACGAATTTGCTACACTCACCCCAAATCATGCACCCCTCGGTAACGGTCATTTCAATCAGGGAGATGTGCAGCTAATGTTCCAGAAGATAAAAGGCGCACTACACAGTCTTGAAACAGACGTTCATGGTAAGCTCTCATTTGTCTGCCACCTCTTCTCTTTGTGCTCATAGTCAAGGAGTGTGCATTCACTGTATGTATGTAGTCTGGAGTCAGATGTTAGGTAGCTCTGTTTTCACCAGGTTCCTGTGCACTGTACTGTGGGGTTGGCAGGTCCTCAGTGGTGTGGGCCAGCTGTTGGAGGTGCTGTATTGGTTCCCGGTAGGTTCCATCTTCCTTGTTTATGTGGTGTACCCCAGTCCCCATTTATGAAGTGGCCACCCATTCTCAAGGTCCATAGGCGGGGGAGGGGAGAATGATTAATGCAATGGATGTGTATAGCACATTATGGAACACCTTCCTAAATTGCTCCATAGGTAGTAGGGTAGGGAACATGCACATTACATTGTTTTTAATCGGTAGCCTGGACAAAATGATCGAGGTGGCTACAGGTAGTGCCACTGAGGTCTATGACGTGGTGGTGAGGGAGAGGGGTGTGTGTACAGGTACCAACCCAAAGTAACTGGTGGTGGCTAAAGCCTAGTGGCTGCTGTGGCCTAGTGGTTAGAGCACCAGCCTTATAATCATAAGGTTGCTGGTTCAAATCCCACCTAAGGCAAGTCACTTCAGGGACAAAGTTTGACACAAACCCAGAATACTTGAATGTAACACACCTTGATCAACTACTGGAGAAAGTGTGATCACACCTGCAAATAATGAGCACCATTTTTATTTGTGCCCTTCCCTAACACAAGTATTACATTGCAACTGTGATGAAGTAACCATCCATCTATTGGGTTTCCCATTGTTTCCCTTTTGCTCCTCAGCATTATATACCATAGCTGATGTATTCAATGTGAAAATATGAGCCAGCTGTTTGTAGGTCCTTCTTGGGCCCCCCCCCCCCCCACCCCACCAATGTGGCTTGTGGGTAAGGATATGTGTCCATCAGACAGCAAACACTGTGTATGTGGTACCTGGAGTTATGTGGAAGTGCGTACCTGGCAGATCACACGTGGTACAATATTCATCTCTTATTGATGGCACTCTGTATTGTGGGTCAGTATGGTGGAGGGGAGGGAGGAAGGGAGAGAGAGATGCTGGCTGGCCATTTTTATTCATGAACACAAATATCCAGCCAGCCTCCCCGGCCCAACCCCCTGCACATATATAGCCATGCAGGTTGGAATGAACAGGTGGCGTTCTGTCTGGCCAACATTCTCAGACATACATCACCTTCTCATTCACACAGCACATTTAATGCTATGCATATTGCTGCCTCCTTCCTCTCAACTCAACAGCACCATTTGGTGATATGTAATGCACAAGGGAGACAAACACACACACACACACCCTGATAGTTATATTATAACAAACATTTATTTCCCCCCCCCCACCCCCACCCCTACAAAATAACCCCAACAATGCCCTCCTCCCCCCACAACTCCCCACACACCCCAACAATTCCCTCCCCCACCCCCCACAGAACCCCCAACATTTCCCTCCCCCCACACACACAACCCCAACAATTCCCTCCCTCCCCCCACACACACAACCCCAACATTTCCCTCCCCCCACACACACAACCCCAACAGGCCCCCCCTATTTAAATTAAGGGCGGCCACGCCCTCTTAGTAAGGCCCTCTGTAGCAGGGCAATGAGCAGCCCCAGCAGTACCCTTAGTGGGCCCTGGAGCTGCTCATTGCCCTGCCGTAGGGCTGTCACCTCCTGCAGCAGCTGTTGCTGGCCAACTAGAAGTTGCTGCTGGCCAACTATAAGTTGGTGCTGGCCATCTACCAGCTGCTGCAGGAGGCGCACTACCGTAGCCGGGCCAAAGGCTGGAGGTGGGCCAGGGGACACGGAAGATGGCCCAGGGGATGGAGGTGGGCCAGGGGACACAGAAGCTGGCCCAGGGGATGGAGGTGGGCCAGGCGATGGCGCTGCAGGTGGGGAGGGAGAGCCCTCATAAGGAGCTGCAGGTGGGGAGGGGTCCTCAGGAATGTCTATGATGAGGACTCCCTCCTCCGAGTCCTCCTCCTCCTCTTCTCCCTGGTGGCCCGCCTCCTGGCCTGGCTGCTGCTCCTCCTCCTCCTCCATGTGCCCCTCCTCCTGCTCCTCCTGCTCCTGCTCCTCCTCCTGGAGGTGGTGGCCCTCCTCATCCTGCCGCTCAACTTCCTGCTGGTGGAGCCCTGTGTATGTAAAGGAGTGTGATTGAGATCAGTGCATACACCATGGCTTGCATAGTGCAGTAGCTGGGTGGCGTGAGGCAGGGGATGGGGCAGGGTGTGGTAAGGCGTAGCCTATGCCCACGGGGAATGAGCTGCATCAGATGACATGAAACAGAACCCTGGACCCTCCTCTGACACACACCACGCAGGACATGTGGGCATACCAAATTCATTGCTGACCAGCATGTTTGCATTGTGAGATGCAACGAGGGGTTGATGGGCAGTTGTTGTAGGAGTTATTGGGGGGGGGGGGGCAGTGGGAAGGGTGTTGAGCACAATTCTTTTATGTGATTTAGGCCATAACATGCAGTAAAAGTAGGGCCTCAGGCACCTGTACCAGGACACAGTAATCAGCCACCACAATAAGGGGAATAGTAAAGTGTGGCATATCATCTCATTCATCTCGGGGGGATGGTCGGACGTTGCAAGCACGCTCATGGGAGAACCCCTGCAACCTGCATCCTTGATCTGGGACAGATATGGTATTACTAGGTGGCTATTAGGCACATGGGAAGTGATATTGTACAACACATTTGCTTTATTCATGAAATGTATGTAGTAATGTGTACAGGTGTCCTGTTTTTGAATACTTACGGCGAGCCCTGAGGTGCCTTCGCACCGCCCGGATGAGGTCGGGCCTCTCCCGCCTTACCCGGCGGAACCGCCTCCTTAGGGACTCGAGGTCCCGGTGGACTCCAAAGCGTCTGTAAGATATAAGTTTGTAGAGCAGGGGTCAGGGGTGTTGGTCCTTTTTGTCCTCTGCACACATTCATTTGCTATTCACATACCAGAGAGAGAGGGTCTACAGTGTTGGGGGGGGGGGCACCTCCATTGGTAGTGAATCATAGGAGCCACCTTTTTACCATTTTGGGGGGTGGAACCCCCAGTGGAGATGACCCCTCCCTCCATACATATTTGATATTGGGGGTGGGGTGGTGAAGCACCCACAGCAGCCACCGAGTTGGTTCCTATGCAGATGATGCCAGAGAGGTGGGCATGAGGCCAGACAGTACCGTTTGTATACATTATAATGTATGCTTGTTAAACTACTTTATATGTGTTATCATGACCATGTTATAAAGTATGGTATAGGTTTCATTGGTCTCATGCTTCCACTATTCGGAGGCGTTGTAACCCACTGGCTGCAAAGAGGGGTTGGAAAATGTGGCCTTCACATAACTAACGAAATTTTCACATAACACTAATAGCATAGTCACGATACTAACCTAACGAAATACATTCTTGTAGGGATGTGGGAATGGTGGTCGTTTAAATAACATACAAATTATTAGTGATTGTGCATGTTCCTATATTACTCATGATCCTTGCATGGACACTCCAGTTACTGGTGGTAACATTGATGACGGAGCTGTTATATGTGTAGGTACAGGAGGGGAGGGGGGGTTGGGCCATAACCTTACCTTTCTAATCGTTCCCGGATGCAGGACCAGGCTCGCATGGCCTGCAGCCTGGGGGGCAGGTGGTGGTGCTGTATGAAGAGGGTGTGGCGGTGCCTTAGGCACAGCCTGACGAGGAGCAAACTCTCCTCCTGTCCGAAGTTGGGTTCTCTTCGTTGTGCCATTTTTCCACGTGTTGGAAAAGAAGTGCCTTATATAGACGACCTTGCGTGAGGGACGTCGTTTCATGCACAGCTCCATATATGGATGACCATTCCATATATGGCCCCTATCAGCACGTGGACGCCCTCGTAAGCATAGACGTCTTTGACGTGCACATGCCTGCAGGAGTGTGAAACATGCCTTATATAGATGAGTATGACGCACCCCACCCGACCCTTTTCACATATACACAATATGCATTTACTGCATGTTCAGTAGGTGTACAGTGCATGCAGATCCGGACATTCAGATGGGCACATATGATGAAAGTATGGGTGGAGCAGCATGATATGTCTGTAGTTGACACATATATGCGTTCCTCATATATTTCCGTACCCGGATGGCCTGAACAACATGTACTGTACTTGCGATACACCTTTGTACATTATTTTACACACCACGTGATTTGGTCATTTGCACCTGCAATAATCGACCATCTTAGGGCGCCCAATTTAGTCACGCTTCTGCACTCGTCATTTGATTGTTTTCTTACAGGGATAATCGATTATCGAAAAACGCCCACACTATTTTTCCATTATACAGGTCTATTTTTGGACGTTATCGTAAGAACGCCCTAATTCGTACTTGGACGATCTTTCCATTTTGCCCCTCCATGGCTCTTCAGGTTGGAGAAGAGGCATTTGAAGGGAGATATGATAAAAATCTACAAAATCCTGAGTGGAGTACAGCAGGTGGACTTGAATCAATTGTTTACTCTTTCAAAAAATACAAATGTGAAGGGACACTCCATGAAGTTACATGGTAATAATTTTAAAAGAATAAAAGAAAATATATTTTCATTCAACAATAGGATAAGCTCTGAAACTCATTGGCAGAGAATGTGGCAACAGTAGTTAGTGTGCCTGGGTTTAAAAAAGGTTTGGACAAGTTCCTGGAGGAAATCCATAAACTGGATAGACACGGAGAAAGCCACTACGAATCCCTGAGGTCAGTATTAAAGAATCTTGCTATTCTTTGGGATTCTGATAGGTACTTGTGATCTGGATTGGCCACTGTTGGAAGCAGGATTCTGAGCTAGATGGACCATCGGTCTGACCAAGTGTGGCTATATTTATGTTCCTATGTTCTTATGGCATATTAATCAAGAATACTAAGTTATGGTACATTCATTGGGAGATTCTGGTACCAACAATTTGTATGAGAAAGTTGTGCTTTATCTTCCTTTCTATGTAATTTTCTCTATTGTAAAAAATATTAAATTTACGAAAGGGTAATTCAACATTTAGCTACAGCACAACTTTCTCATACAAACTATTGGTACTAGAATCCCCCAACAGATATACTATAGCTTTAGTATTCTTGATAATGTGTCAGTTGAAGGGAATTCTGGGTAACAACGTTGGGGCTGAGTTGGCACTGAAACTGTTACCCCCTCATTCTATAACAGGTACCTAAATTTAAGAGCCAATTACACATGTAAGTTATAGAATATTAGTATTTATGCAGTAACTTTTAACAGTTACACCCATAAATGCTAGGCACATGCTCAGTTTTTCAACATGCATGCTAAAAGTCTACCATGCACACCAGCAAGAAAATATCTATGGAATGGTGACATCAGCTGTGTCTCATGTTATTTAGCATCTGTATACTATGATGCATAGAGAGTTCCTGTTAGCCATGACGCTTCCTGAATTCCATCATTTATCTTTGGTAAGAACAACGACTGAGCAACACCATGTTCAATCATAAGTTACTTTTTTTTTGCAACTCAATACAATAATGTGCATGAAAATATCATGCTACTTTCTTGCACAAAATGGTATTAGTGCATATGATCTATGTATATCTTTTAGTACCTCTGGCACTCCTGGTGAAGGTGAGTTATCGGTAAGGCTTTATGCAAGAAAGATGTCAAGTTTCAAGTTTAATTCAGATTTGATATACCGCGGATTGAGCAACCATCTGAGCGGTGTACAATCATACAAATAAAAAGCAGAAGTCACACTATAAATGATCAGTAGGAGAGAGGAGAAAGGACACAGGAACTACGTTATATGACAGGAAAGTAGTGAAGAAATAGTGGAGAGGAGGGGGAAAGTGTAGAGGTTGTGTGCCACAGGCTCACCCAGGGAGAAGTCAATGTTAGCTCAGGTGAATGACTGTGCGAAAAGGTGCATTTTGAGCTGGGATTTAAAAGTCTGGAGGGAGTCGAGCTGTCATAAGTGGGGAGGAAGTGCGTTTCAGAGGATAGGACCCACAATAGAAAAAAATAGAATGCTGTATGGTCACATGGGTGACCAGTTGGACAGAAGGGATAGCCAAGAGATGCTGCTGAGAAGAACACAGGATACAGGAAGGGGTGTAGGGAAGCAAGGCAGAGGCTAGGAAAACTGCTGTATGCATAATGTTTTTCTACTTTTAGAAAATGTAACTTGTATCTGAATGCTTTACTGTGTAGGCATTACATTTAAGAAAGGAACAGAGTGTCTGGGTAGATAATGAGTCTTGGTTATCTATGGCTCACTGTCTTTATCTCTTATGAAAACAGTGTCTGCACAAAAAGGCATCTTCCCATAAGTTATATTTTCTGAAGCTAGCCTGTCAGTTTAAAAAATGGTTGTAATTTGTGTCCTTTGTAAAGTGTGTCTACTCATAACCCCCATGAGCTAGAACATTTCTGCTGAAAAGTGATGTTCATTCAACTATTTCCTTTAGTTCAAGAGGGTTTATAGGTTAAAAAAACAGCAATAACAACTTTAAAACAGTGTGAGAGAAAGGTATGTCAACAGTTCCTTTCTGTTTAGGTTTCAGAAATTATGCCTGGAAAGAGCTTTAGAACCAGCTTTGTCTTCTCATTTTGTAACCCTGACTTACTCTAAAACAAGAGGTAGGCACAGGGGTCTTTGTTCACTGTAATGGAAGAAAATAAGCCTTCCAGTAGGGGGATACACTATAGTTCAAGACCTCGTTTCCCACAAGTAAAATGCAACACTTTTGGATGATTAATTTTCCTTATCATAAGATGATTTTCCTTTATGACATGAGTCACAGTTAGTCCCTTTAGACTCCTTCTCAAGGCTCACTTCACAGGTGAGGGCCTTCCACACAGGTCTTCTCTGTCATAGTCCAACACGACTCATCCCTCTTTCCAGCAGCTTAACCACCACTCCCATAATATAGCTACTAATGCTTCTCTGAAGAACGTTTTAGCACTCTTTTTCAGTAATTGAACAGGTCTACATAAAAAAAAGTCCTTCTTTTCTCCTTGGACATTTCTTTCTGTTCTACTACCACTGAAAGATGTCCTAATTTTGGGCCCGCCCTAGTCCTGCCCAAAACACACCTTCAACACGCTCCCATGCTATCTAGTTGAACTGCAATGTAAAACATCCAAATTCTGCCTTTTGAAGATTACAATTTGGCAGATGGATGTTTTTTGCCCATCTGCTTCGAAAATAAACGCCATAGCAAATGATAATTATTGCCCACCATTAGGATCTGAATGGGAGGAGCGGATGTAGAATTACTGGGGATGAAAAGAAAAACCCAAAAGTGCATTTGGAAATTTGTGTGGAATAGTATGCACAGGAAACATAATGTACTGTGCTCCCTATTCTATATATAATCATTTCCAATTAGAAGAATACAAAGAATAGAGGCACTGCAGGGGATTTAACTTGGCCAGGAGAGTAAACTACGTGTGCACATTAATGTTTCAAAAATCTATGCATGTACTTTAAACTAGTGTTTCCCAAGTCCTGTCCTGGAGTATTCCTTGCCAGTCAGGTTTTCAGGCTATCTATAACGAATATGTATGAACTTGATTGGCATACATTGCCTGCATTGTATGCAAATCTCTTCATGCATATTCATTATGGATATCCTGAAAACCTGACTGGCAAAGGGTACTCTAGGACCAGACTTGGGAAACACTGCTTTACTCCATTATTTTAGATGGCATTATTGAAGGAGCACACTTTTAACTGCTTAATAAATTCATATTCAAACACAAAGTTCAAAGGCATTATTGGGCTCATTTTCAAAAGAGAAGGGCACCCATCTTTTGACACAAATCGGGAGATGGGTGTCCTTCTCCCAGAGTCACCCAAATCGGCATAATCGAAAGCCGATTTTGTGCACCCTCAACTGCTTTCCGTCGCGGGGACGACCAAAGTTCCTGGGGGCGTGTTGGAAGCGTAGCAAAGGTGGGACTGGGGCGTGCTTAACACATGGGTGTCCTCGGCCGATAATGGAAAAAAGAGGGGCGTCCCTGATGAACACTTGGCCAACTTTACTTGGTCCTTTTTTTTTTACGACCAAGCCACAAAAATGTGAGTGGTCCCTAACCCCCTCCCACCCTAAAAAAAAAAAAAAATTAAAATATTTTTCCAGCCTCTATGCCAGCCTCAAATATCATACCCAGCTCCATGACAGCAGTATGCAGGTCCCTGGAGCAGTTTTAGTGGGTACTGCAGTGCACTTCAGGCGGGCGGACTCAGGCACATCCCCCCCTACCTGTTAAACTTGTGGTGGTAAATGTGAGCCCTCCAAAACCCACCAGAAACCCACTGTACCGACATCTAGGTGCCCCCCTTCATCCCTAAGGGCTATGGTAGTGGTGTACAGTTGTGAGGAGTGGGTTTTGGGGGAGCTCAGCACACAAAGTAAGGGAGCTATGCACCTGGGAGCTTTTTCTGAAGTCCACTGCAGTGCCCCCTAGGGTGCCCGGTTGGTGTCCTGGCACATCAGGGGGACCAATGCACTACGAATGCTGGCTCCTCCCATGACCAAAGGGCTTGGATTTGGTCATTTCTGAGATGGGCGTCCTCGTTTTCCATTATCGCCGAAAATCAGGGATGACCATCTCTAAGGTCGACCCAAATGTTGAGATTTGGGCGTTCCCAATCGTATTATCGAAACGAAAGCTGGCCACCCATCTTGTTTTGATAATACGGGTTTCCCCGCCCCTTCGTGGGGATGTCCTGCAAGGACGCCCTCAGAAAAACTTGGGCTCCCCATTCAATTATACCCCCCTTTATGTTTGAATATTGGCTGAATTTGTACTTGTATAAAGTAGACACCTACACGTCAGGCAACTATTGAACATCTACCTCAGTAAGTAATGCAACTGAGATCTCAGAGTATGTTCACCTCTGGAATTTTTTTCTTTTTTGTTAAATGATTTGTTTACAATAATTTCCTCAGCAGTAAGATTCAAGAATAGAAAGTTGCAATAATAGAGAAATATCTGGGTTCTGTATTGAAAGATCCCTTTCTTCCTTTGTCTTCATCTCCGTCTTATAGAAAACCGCTCTCCATTTTCTTCCAAGACTTAAAAAAGCCAATCAATCACATGCCTGTGTGCTGTGAATTTTCTCCAGTGAGAGAAAAGAAAAACACTATTACATTCTAAGATGTTTTTTGTCTAAAATATAGATCAGCAGTAGTTTCCATCCAATTAATGGAAAGGGGAACAAACAAAAGACTTTAATTCTGATAGCATCCATAGTCTCTTTTAATTAACCTATGGCTTACTCCGTATCCATGACCAGAGACATCTGTAAAAAGGAAAAGACAATAAACAAATGTACTATTCAGTGTCCATCAATCCTAAGGGTATAGAGATGGTTTAAAATCAAAATGTGATAAAAAAAACTAAACCTAAGCAAAATTGCATCATATCTTTTAACAAAAATACAGAAAGAGTTAATTGACCCCAAACTTTCCTTTAATCATATTAACAAAATTACTCAATTCTCCTTCTTTGTGTTGCAAAAAATCCATTCAGTTAAACCCTATCTGTTTATCTCATGCATATGCACTCTTCTTCTCTCCTTAGTTATTATGCATCTGGATTACCGTAATGCTTTATTTTATGGTTTACCATTAGCCTCGTATAATCCACAGCAGTTAAACTTCTTCAAGAACATTGGTTACCTATTTCTTACTGGATCACTTACAAACTACTTATAGTGATATAGAAAGGTCTTTTACAATCAGCTCCTGATTACATTTCCAAGCTGCTTATCCCCTTCCCGAGCCCTACAATCCTCCCAGCAGTCCCTTCTATATCCCCCCCTATACGACTTGATAGCACTTGTGCCACTGCTTTTGCATATGCAGGCCCTATACTCTGGAATGCTGTACCCTCTCATATTAAATCTAGGCTCATCCCCTCAACCCCTGCTTTCAAGAAACTTATCAAATCCAGGCTCTTTAATCAAGCTTTCCCATATGGACCTCTGGACCACACTATCTAGGTACTTTTCTTCTCTTTGTTTCCTTTTCCTTTTTTTTCTTATGCTCCCCTGAGCTTTTATTGTTAACCACCTAGCTACCATTTGGCGATTTGCGGCAGTGGCGTAGCCAAGGGTGTGCTTGGGTGGGCCCAGGCCCACCCATTTTGGGCTCAGGCCCACCCAGTAGCAGCACATCTATGATGTGGCTGGCAGGGATTTCCCAAGCCCCACCAGCCAAAAACTCCCAACAACTGTCCCTCCTGCATAACTTGTAAATACCAGATGCCTGCAGTGAGCAGCGACTGATACATACTTCTCGCACCAGCCCCACAGCCTTCCCGCTGATGTATTCCTGACTATGCGGAAACAGGAAGTTACATCAGAGGGAAGGCTGTGAGGCCAACATGAGCAGTGTGTATTAGTTGCTGCTCGCTGTCGGTGAAAATCTGCTATTTAAAAGGTATGCAGGGGAGGGGCTGATGTTTGAAGGACCATATGACATGCAGGTGAGAAAGGGAGAGACCAAATCACTTGCGGAGTACTTCTGCCCACCCATCTTGGGCCCAGGCCCACCCAAAATTGGGTGTCTGGCTACGCCCCTGATTTGCGGTATATCAAATGTAATAAAATAAATAAATAAATTCATCTCAATAGTATGCAGAGAGACATCAACAGAGAAACGATGAGGATTTTCAAGGTTTACAATATCTAGGGCCTTTATTTGTAGTCACAGGTTCAACCCTTCTATACGGCCATGTTTCAGCGTATGAGCCTGCCTTAGGGGTCAACAGTCCTGTAAACATATGTCAATAGTAAGACTGGTGACATATGTTGATGAAATGCGGTCCTATTGAAACTGATCACAGTGCCAGTATCAAAACAAGGTACTTGTGCTTTGTTGAGCAGAGAATGGCTCACTTTTCTGTTGCTATCTACATGTCCGTGAGGTTTTGGATTCTCTCCTCTTTTTCTGTTTTCTCATGCAAAGAGACATAGCAAGAGAAATTTTATAATCTAGATGCTCACATTTACATATGCGTAATGTTTAGAGTACTAGCATTTATGCATATGTGTGTTCACTTATGCGGTAAATGCTAGTATGTCACCTGCTATTCTGCAGATGCTCACTCAAGCTTAAATAAAGGGGGTAATTCTCTATAGATCACCTAGTTAGGCACCGGGATGATGTGTGCTAAGCGCAAATTCTATAATGGCATTTGTGAGTGCAACTAATATTCTAGAATACCAGTGTAAGTCAGAATTTATGCGCCTAACTTTAGGCACAAGCAGTTACACTAGCTCAATAGCTGGCAAAGATGTTCACGTTAAGCATGTAAATGATAGTATTCCATAAGCCGTGTGCATAAATGCTGGACATGCCCCTAACCTACCTATGCATTTCCCAGGTCCACGCTCCTTTTGAAGTTGCAAGCTGTGGAATTTGAGTATGCAACTTATAGAAAACTGACTAAGGGCAGTTATGCACACAACTGCTAATTGGCGCCAATCATCGCCAGTTAAGGTCAGTTATAGCCTATCATTGACTCATTATTAAATTGTTATGCAACTGATCTTATTCTGTAACTGATGATCGATGTATACACAGAAGAAACAAATCTCCGCAAAGTACACAATATGTGGCAAGACAGCGAAGATCCCAGAAAACAGCAAGGCAAACGACCTGCAAAATCCAATGTGGAAAACAAACTAGCAGATCAGTATCATGTCCAAAAGACTTTATTGAAGATACCATACGTAAGCCAAATGCCCGACACAGGCCATGTTTCACCCAACAATAGGCCTTTGAGGGCAGACTATTTATCGATTATCTGGCGTCATACAGGATACGCTATTTTGTGCTGCTTATGCTGGTTTTTCATAAAGGAAATTCCTTTTATCCTTTTCCTGATACACAATTTGATACCGCTCTTATTTAAGAAAGATACAGACTAGCCCCTGACGCAGCCCTATTGTTGGGCGAAACACGGCCTGTGTCGGGCATTTGTCTTACATATGGTATCTTCAATAAAGTCATTTGGACATTATACTGATCTGCTAGTTTGTTTTCCACCAAGACAGCGAAGATGACACAAGGACGAGCGGACAAAATTCCAAACAATCTACAATAAACTGTTTTCACTGATTGGAATTTTGTCCGCTCATCCTTGTGTCATCTTCGCTGTCTTGCCACTTATTCTGTAACTTACATGTACAAATTTGCATGCTAGTCACAAATTTTGGTATGCAACTTCCTAGAATTAGGGGGAAGTGTATTTGCAAGGGGAGCATACACAGGGTTGAAAATAGGTGGGACATAGATGGGACTTACAGAATATGGTAAGTTTTGTGCATCCTTGCTGATTATGCACTATCCCCCCCCCTCCCCCCGGATATTCAGTGCTATTTAACCGTCCAGGAATGGTTTATGGCAGGTTAAATAGCATTTAGCCAGCTAATTACTAATATTCAGTGGGAGATAGCTGGTTATTTCCACTGAATATTCGCTGTTAGCGCATGGGGTGAATTCTATATATGGTGCCAAAAAATCAGCACAAAAATATTCTATAAGCCATGCTTAAAGTTAGGCGTAGTTTATAGAATAGCACTTATGCCTGGGAATCATGCCTAACTTCAGCCACGGCCATTTGCACCAACTGAAACATGGTGCAAATGTACGTGACTGAATTAGGTGTGTATCCTCCGTATTCTATAAAAATGCACATAAATGCTAGGAATGCCCCTGTTATGCCTATGACCCTCCCATTTCTGTGCCTCCTTTTTTTCCTCACGCGTGAATTTAAGCCCAGATCATGTGCACAAAATTACGTGCATAAATTCCAATTAACTCTAATTGGTGTCAATAATTGCTTCTTAAGAAGCCAATTATTGGTGCTAATTAGCTTATTAATTAAATTGCATGCATAAATTGAGTGCACACCCAAATTTGCACGCATAAATTTTGGTGACTTTTATAGAATTAGGGAGGCTAGCGGCTAACTGGCTATATTAAATGAAACAGCTGGTTAGCATCAATATTCAGCGCTGGGTTAAATGGTTAAATAGGACCACATAAATAGCAGTTCTATCTTTAACCACTAGGAACTTAACTGGTTAGTGCTAAATACCAACATAACCAGTTAAGTTCCACCAGCCAAAAATGAAACCAGATATTCAATGCTGGTTACTGGAAACAGTCAGGCATTGAACATCGGGGGTCAGCGCTGACCACAGGACTTATACAGGCTGCCTCCCATCAGTTGAATATCAGGCCCTATGCATTCAGTTTTAGCATGAACTCACAACAACATTGCCTCCATACTATGTAAAAAATCTGGGCTGGCTAAGTGCTAAATAGCGTAATCACACTAATAAAATATCATGATCATTGTTTCCTGTAAGTTTTAGTCTCATGCTGATATGGGCAAAAAGGAACGGACACTCCCACAGAGTATTGGGAGCTACTCTTTCTGTCCTGGTGCATGGCCCGATGGATAGCCATGTTCTTCACCTCCAGAGCTTGACGCTATACTCAGGATGGTGGCCACTAGGAGATACACCACAGGCTGATGGAGGCTCCAGGCCCTTGAAACAACTTTACTCTGAGCAACACAGGAAACCTCCTACTGTGGAGTTCACTGAGCAGGAGGCTGATTGGAATGGAGATTTTGGCTTGAATGATGTGCAGCAACTGAAAGTGGACAATGTTCCATCTTTGGTTTCAAAGCTAGCTGAAAGAAGATCTGCAATAGAGGTGAGCACTGCCTTTTCTCCCGCTGATATACAAAATTGTGAAATATTGCCTGCTGATTAGATTCAACAATCTTCTTTGAAAAAGTCCTCAGTTTTAACTCTTGAATTGTTTTGGATGGCTATTGATTCTTTCAGGAAGACACTAAGGGGGGTGCCCAAATCCAGGCGCCATACGTAGGGGATTATCCTTAATTAATGAGGTTTCAGTTGAGTCCACCTTCTTCAGACCCCAAAACAAAGTTTTTGTTTTTGTATCTGAAACAACAAGTTTAGCTGAATGTTCGGTGTCTGTAGCCAACAAATTAGTTATTTGGCTATTGAAAGCCTGATTTGGGGGTAAGTTATCAATGTGGGCTACCATTAAGATGAGATATTTCACCACAAGTCACACTATTGTAGCATAGGGTCCCATTTATGCAATGAGACCCTGTGCTAAAATAGAGCAACTTTTGGTAAAATAATCCTCCTTAAAGGTAGCCCACATTGATAACTTACCCCCAAATCAGGCTTTCAATAGCCAAATAACTAATTTGTTGGCTACAGACACCGAACATTCAGCTAAACTTGTTGTTTCAGATACAAAAACAAAAACTTTGTTTTGGGGTCTGAAGAAGGTGGACTCAACTGAAACCTCATTAATTATGGATAATCCCCTACGTATGGCGCCTGGATTTGGGCACCCAAATTTGCGCATGATCCTGAAATGCGTGTGCAACCTAATTGATTAATGAGCCAATTAACATCAATTGTGTGGTAACCATCAATTATTGATGTTAATTGGCACCAATTAGGGGTTGCACACGCATCTGACTGTGTGCTTTTCTATAATTCTGGGCACTAAAATCCCATAGCGCAACTCAAAGGAGGTAAGGGCTGGTCAGGGGCATTCTCAAAAGATGTGTTGTGTACAGTGTCATAGAATTCTGGGGATCTGCACCCAATTTGCAATTCAAGATTTATACTAATTTTCAGTTGGTATAAGTCCTTGCACCCAAAGTTCAAAGCAGAAATCCCCTCTAGGCATCATTCTATAAAAGGTGCTCATTCCAGAGTGCCCTTTCTAGAATAGCACTAAGTGATGATTTTTCTCAGTGCCTATTTTGCAGCACTATTTACTGGATCCGTCCCAACGTGACTATTCACAGGAAACTTGAATTATTAGAAAATGTCTCTTGGAGTAGAAGAAACTTATGCTTCATAAACTTGCCAAAGCTAGATGGATATTCTCCTGAAGATGCTTTGATAATGTATTTGAAAGAAATATTAAAACTATCTGAAGGTTTAGTACCGCAGATTAATAGGATCTACTATGTTCCTGTGCTCTGGTGTAACACAAATTAGAGAATCGACGCTATCAGCTGATAGAATACTTCTGCTAGTAATGGCACGTTAATAGCTTCTTTTGGCTTGGAGTGTGATTGTATCTTGAAATTGTTAAGTCCTAATGATTTTTGTGACTGTCAGACATGGGTGTTCCCTGATGTAACAAGAGTTACCCAAAGGAGAGAGCAACAATTTTTGCTGCTTAGAACAAGGCTCCAGCAAATTGGGGCCTGTTTCTTATTGAAATTTCCTGGCAAATGCATTGTCCATTATAAAAAATGTAAAATATATTTTTATGTATCACAGTTATATTTTTCAGTGATTAACCTATTCTAGACAGATCTGTGAGTCAAATCAGTTTTGATGAGTCTCCTATGAAATCTGCAACTTTAAATATTAAGCTGTAATTCTGTACAGTCTCCACTTATTTCCTGAATAGAACGTTCTATTTCTTTTTTCTTTCCTCCTTGATTCTCCGCTCCCCTTATTTTGTGGACTTTAGGTTTGAAAGTGTTATTGATTTCGAAATGTTTTTATTTTTCTTATAAGTTTATGAAAGTTTTCAATTTACCTTTCAAGTAATGTTTGTATGATTTATTTGTTAATCTTATAAATAAAAAAAATATATCATAATAACGTTAAACTGATCATGCTTATCTCTCTCTTGCTCTTGGCTCCATCTTCTTCCTTCGAAAGTCTGTAAAAGTTAAGCCTCATAAATGTTATTACATGTCAGTGCAAGCTGTTTAATTGGTACTCATTCTGCATCTTTACATTTCTCATGCTAACCAGTGCAAGAGATGGAGAGCAAGATGGAGCCCACCCCCCTCTTTATTCAACATCAATATAAAGTTTTTCAGTTTCCCCACCCCCCTTCCAGAAGACCCCAAAACTTCTCTAGAAGGAAGTAATCCAGTCACTCTTGCTAGCAATGTTGTTGAAGTCAAAATGGTGCCATGTGATACTCTGTTACTCTTGAGACATTGGTGAATCCAGACTCTGGTCTGTACTTTGCTCTAAGTGGCATTGTGCCAAGATTCATTTTTGCTGCTAGTTTTCTTTATGGCTGCTGCCCAGACTACTGACGAAGGCACTGGCCAAAACATGAACCATGTAGAGTCAACGCTCCAGTGTTTGTTGAGTTCATGCTCCAGTGATTGTCACATGCTTTGATTGCGCTATAGTCAAGCAAATACATATAGTCATCGCCTTGATCTTTCTCAGTTTTTGACTTGTTCTTGCTGTGTGGTAGTAATCACAGTGTATGATACAGCACTGTTTCAAGCTGTGAAATGCCACTAGGTGGCACTATGCTGAATTCAGTAGTCATGCTAATAGAGGGTGGAATGCATTCTGTTGTGCCAGTGAAGGCTTGAGAAAGTTTGGAATCTGGTGGAATAGGTTTTGGCCTGGAATTCTACACTGGCATTAAGGAGAGGGGGTTGAGGAACAGGCATCCCAAACTCCCAACTTTTTGTAGGGGTGATGAAACAGAGAGAATGAGCAGTCCAAAGATCAAACTTTATTATTTGGAGCAAGATGAAAGGAAGTTAAAAGACCTAAATATTGATGTTTGAGAGGGGAAGAGGGAGGGATTGCTTGGAGGCCCAGATTGTTAGGAGGTAGAGAAGGTTGGTGGGAGCCTCCTTTGGGAAGATAATCTTGAAGACAAGATCTGAGTCTCACCCCTCCCACTCCATTGTCTACCAGCCCTGCTTACATTAAACTCCTCCTCAGAACAGGTGCTAAGTTTGCTATGGCCCTCAACTATCATCCTTTTTGCCTTCCAGTCAGCACAAGCTGTCACCTGCACCATATTGGTAGTGATTTGGCCACTATTCAGGAAATGATTTACTAAGACCTTTTTCCTATTCTTTCTCTACAGAGAAAAGCATAAGCTGATTTTCAAAAGATCTGGGCTGAATATCAACATGTCAGACTTTCCTGAAATCCTAAAACCAGAGAAAGGTGAACAATACGTTTTGTCAAGGGATTCTGATACCTATTGCCTATTCTCTGAAAACATTATCTGAACAGCAAGTTATCTTGCCAGATGCTATATTTTTGAAAATGAGAATTTCAGGAATAGATAAGTGTTCTTTCCCCAGAAAAATTATGTTTTTAAAATCCATCTTGAAATGGATACCTAGTAGTGAAAAAAAACAAATATTTTAACTCTACATTCACTTAACAATGTTTTTCTAAAATTCTGCAAAAAATATGGTCCTTCTTCATAGTAGGAGTGGAGGAGTAGCCTAGCGGTTAATGCTGCGGACTTTGGTCCTGGGGAACTTGGATCGATTCCCGCTGCAGCTCCCTGTGACTCTGGGTAAAGTCACTTAACCCTCCGTTGCCCCAGATAAATCGCTTTGGATGTGGTTGCAAAAACTGTAGAAAAGCGGTATATCAAGTAGCCTCCTAAGAAAGTTGGCAAGGGTGCAGATGCTCTGTGGTCTTAAATGTCATTATCGTTAAAGTAACCCCTTTGATCATGGTAGTTGCTCTGCCAGTTTGCATGTGCTTCTTGTTGAGCTATCATCATGTTGACTAGTAAGTACTGGCCCTTGTAAGATAGTCCTCCTGGTAAGTAATTTTGGAAGGGGGTGGAACAATGCAATGCTTTGCTGGAATAAGCTTAATGAATTATGTTGCAAATTTAATGTGTTTTGCATTATGAAATTGTTGCTAGAAATTATTAACTATTATGATTTTTTTTAATTGATTGTAATCCATCTTGAATTCTAGAGATCTTTTACAAAGGTGAGTTAGTGTTTTTAGTGTATGCTAAAAATTAACCATATACATGTTCAAGGTGGATATGTGTACGTGTATCTGATAGAGCCTACTATAATTCCGTTGATCTTACTGACTGTTAAAGTGTAAGACTGAGAAGATTTAAGAAGCTGGGTTTTATGTGATTGGCATAATATTCCTATGGGCATCTACACAGTTAGCACATGCTAAAAATGCTAGCGCACCTTTGTAAAAGGGGTCCTAAGTGAAATAGAAGTGCCAATGAAATTAAATCAAAATTTCAGTGCATCAGTTTCTAGCCTTTCATTCTATAAACTCAGTCGTACCTTACCAGCTGTCATATCCAAACGTACAATGACTGATCATAAAACTCTTTAGTGATTTAAGACATTAAGAGGAGATGGTGGGCTCCTGGCCTGCAGAGCACTGAGATGGCAGAACTACTATACTACTCTGTCTCCCTTTCCTATTTGGTCAATTGGAGTTCTTTTGTTTCCTGTTGTAGATTTTAACTTTATTGTAAACTATGTACATATTTTTATATGCATTACATCAGTATAATAAACTTGAATCATCTGGTTACTCCTATGTGACCATGTAGTGGATGACAGGGGCTCTTCCATCTGTTGTAATATTCCCCTTTGACTTGGTATCACCCTTCTGATGTGGAGACAATGAATACTATTCAGTAAATAGAAGCTACATTTGATGTTTGCTTGAGCATTTTGTTATCCAGTGACAACTGTTTTGGACAGGGTCTAGTTTCCTGGTATGGGCACTGGACAGGCATACTGTGTTGTGGAGTGGCATAAAATGATGGCAGTGGTTTGCTAGGTACTTGGGTTTACTCCCCACTTTGATGTGACTAGCTTTCAGAGGATGCAGTAGGAGCTGACTATCCACTTCATTTTCTCTACCAATGTAAACCTTAATCATACAGGGAAAAAAGATATATGGCTTGCCTAGGTAAGCATGAATAACAAATAAGTTATTGGGGAGAGAGATCTATATTGAAAAATAACCCACAAATTTTCTTTGGTCAGGCAGACTGTAAACACTTTGACAGTGAAGGGTTTAAGCACTAGCTGTAGGTTTTGATTCAGTGCTATTTTCCTCTCATGAGTCACAGCAATCACCTTTCAAAACCTCTTTTGGCTTAACCGTTAGATAAAGCTATGCAATATTTACATGATCTCTATTATATTCTAAGCCTCTCATTTCTTTCAAATTATTTCACAATTTCTTTCTTGCCCATAGCCACATTTCACATACTGATACTTCCTCTGCATAAATTTGACAAGCTTATAATCCTGCTTACATATATTTCCTACTTTTATTTTCTCAAACAGCAAACGTTCATAGGACAGTAGATCCCCAGGGGAATAAGGCTATTTCAAGCCCTACAGAATACAAGCATACTGCTCAGTTTCATTCAGAATCAGGTTCAAATCATACCTGCACAGTCATATTGCTATCATGTAACCCATTGTCCAGAAACCTTTGGTATGCATTGGAATGTTATTGACTTAAAACTGTTTAAATTAGTATTAACGGTTTGAATTGGGCTTGGGAACAATGTTCAGTCATTCAAATAATCCTAAGCGCATTGTGACGTATTTTTTATGATAAATTATTTGGCCTAGATGCTAGAGATGGGCAGCTCTGTTGTTTATGAGAATTTTTATTTTATTCAGGTCATTTAGGCCATTTGGTCATTACGGGAGCAACGTTGTTAATAGTTCACACAAATTGCAAATAGGACACACTATCAGGAAATACTATTCCCTATAGACAATACACGTCGTTTCCCCATTACAGAAGGAGAATGCACACCCATGCTTACCATTCTGAATGTTGGGATTTACCGCTGCTCCTGGGGACGTCTAGGTAACATGGAGATGTGTTTTCAATATGACGTTTAAATCTGACTTTGGACGTTTTGCTCAAGATGTTCAAAAATCAAGTAGTGAAAATGACCATTTTCAAACCAGAAAAATGTCTCTCTTTTTTCTTTGAAAATGACCATTTCCTAGATGTTGTTATGTTTAGTACGTCTATCTTTTTGGACCATTTTCCAAAAAAGCCATCCAAGTGAAAAATGCACAAAATCAAGCCATTGGGATATAAGAGGAGCCAGCATTCCTAGTCACACAGCCATCCCAGCAGAGAAGTGGGGCACCCTAGGGGGCACTGCAGTGGACTTCACATAAAAGGTCCTAGGCACACATCTCATCATTACCCCCTTATATTTTATGGCGAGCACTTCAAAACCCATGAAAAATCTACTGTACCCAACTATACACCACTACAATAGCCCTTATGTCTGCAGGTGTCACCTATATGTGGGTACAGTAGGTTTTGGGTATTTTTTTTTTGGGGGGGGGGGGGAAGCTGACACTTTCCACCACAAATATAATAGAGTGGATTATGGGCCTGGGTCACCTTCTCCACAGTGCACTGCGCCCACTGCTAGGCTATTCCAGTGACCTGCTTGTTGCTATAACAGAACTGGCCATAACATCGGAAGTTGTCCTAGAGGCTGGTATATACTGTTTCATTTATATCTTTGTGGTGTGGGAGGGGGTCAGTGACCACTGAAAGAGTAAGAGGGTATCATTTTTTTTTTATTCCTGTAGTGGTCATCTAGTCATTTAGGGCTCTTTTTTGTAGTTTATTCATTAATAAAGCAGGACTAGACCAAAACGTCCAACTTATTGCCCTGGGATGTTTTTGTTTTGTTCCATTATGGCAGAAAAATATCCAAGTGTTAGGAATGCCCAGATCCCACCCTTAACATGCCCCTGACATGCCCCCTTGTGATTTGAATGAACTTCTGATGGACTTCATAGAAAAACATCTAAAAATTGGTTTACATTTTATGAGAAAAATGTCCAAATGCAGGTTTATGCCACTTTTTGGACCTTTTTCTCTTTTAAAAATGAGTTCCATGGTAGCATAGTAGATGACAGCAGATAAAGACCTGTACAGTCCATTCAGTCTGCTCAACAAGATAAACTCATAGCATAAGGTATGATGTGATATTACATATGTATACCTGATCTTGGATTTGTCCTTGCCATTTTCAGGTCATAAACTGTAGAAGTCTACCCGGCACTGTCCTTGTTCTCCAACTTCTGAAATTGTCATGAAAGCCTCACTGCCATCAGATGGGTGTGAGCATGTACACCAGCTTTTGACAGGTGTAAGTGCTCATGCCCAAAGTTAGGCTTGAGAAGCATGCCAAGCCAGTATTCTGTAACGGAGTCTCTGCACAGGGCACCTTTACAAAATACTATAGTAGGGGCCCTTTTATAAAGCTGTGGTAAAAAGTGGCCTGCAGTAGTGTGGGCATGTGAAAATTTCCACGTCGAAAGCCACTTGTACTGCAGCAGGAATTTCCATTATTTTAAATGGAAATTGTAAATATCCATACGCTAATAAAAATATTGGCGCATGGCGATTTACTGCCTGAGCCCACCTCCTATTTAGAAGGCGGTAAAGGCTTATATGCTAACCTGGTGGTAATCAGATAGCGCTCGCAGATGGCTGATTACCACCAAGTACACCTATTCCCCACCCCCTGCTAGAAAATATTTTCTAACACAGGAAAACACCATGCAGCAAATAAAGAACTACCACAGGATGCCACAGTCATGTTACCCACACGGTAGCCCTACCGCACCATTGTAAGGGTCCCCTTAGTGCAGATCATAACAGCTCCTAACATTGGGTACCATTTACTGAATCTGGTTTTTTTTTTTAAGTGCCTGTTTTGGACAGCACTCTTCAGGATGGATTAGAGGAAGTTGTCCTCCTAATCCTTTTGTTCTTCCTCAAACCCCCCCCCCCCCCATTCTGTTGAATGATTGTGGACTCTTTTCTTAATTGATCTACTATATACTGTAGGTGCACGTCTATATATCAGCACTTCCATGCTGCCATGTTGTCCCTGTTCATATTGTAGACACTGACTCCTGTAAAATGGATGTTCCCACTGCACAGAGCTCCCACTGCATATGCATTTCCTGAATATATTTTAGAAAAGGCTCTAGGTCAGCAGATCCTATTCTAAAATACTAGCAGAATTTGACACATTTTATTTATTTATTTGTTACATTTGTATCCCACATTTTCCCACTTATTTGCAGGCTCAATGTGGCTTACATATGACCGTAACAGCGTTCACCGGTTCCGGTATAACAAATACAAGGTGTGATAGTGGTAGGATCAGGTTCATGTATGGTAGATACATTGGGGGAATATAGGAGAGGAAGAGGGAGAGGGAGAGTTGGGTTGTGTCTAGGGTTACCATTTTGTGTCCTCTGAAAAAGAGGACACATGCCACGCCCCCGCCTGCACCCGCCACGCCCACTGCCACGCCCCTTTTGGATCGTAATTCCGCCCCCTTTCCCCTCCCCTCTTCACATAGTCCCCTCCCCCGCACCCCCCCATCACATACTCCCCTCCCCCTGTCACATGCTCCCCTCCCCTTCCTTACCATCTTCCCTGGTGGTCTAGTGACGTCTTCGGGGCAGGAAAGAGTCCCCTCTTTCCTGCCCGGAGCGCTGCCTGCCCTTGCCTAGATCCTTCTCGGTCTCGGCTGAGGATTCAAAATGGCCGCCGAGAGTTGAAGCGGCCTCGCGAGACTTCAACTCTCGGTGGCCATTTTGAATCACCAGCAGAGACCGAGAAGGAGGATGGGCAAGGCAGAGCTCCGGGCAGGAAAGAGGGGACTCTTTCCTGCCCCGAAAGACGTCACTAGACCACCAGGGAAGATGGTAAGGAAGGTGAGGGGAGACCCACGGCGCCGATGGATCGCGCAACTGCACGCACGCCCTCCCGCACGCACGTTTGTCCAGAAATCCGGACAAACGTGCATGCAGGCAAAACCCGCCGGACGCCCCGGACATGCCCTCAAAAAGAGGACATGTCCGGGGAAATCCGGACAAATGGTAACCCTAGTTGTGTCCATTATGATCTTTGGTTTTGTTGTGTTGCAGGTGCTTAGGATCTTATGTTGGGTCGGTGGGGTATGCCTTTCTGAACAGGTTTGTTTTTAGTCCTTTCCGGAATTTTAGGTGGTCGTATGTTGTTTTTACTATTTTTGGTAGTGCATTCCATAGTTGAGTGCTTAAATAGGAGAAGCTGGATGCATACATTGATTTGTATTTGAGTCCTTTGCAGCTTGGGTAGTGAAGATACAGGTATGTTTGTGCTGATCTTGTTGTATTTCTGGGAGGTAGGTCTATGAGGTCGGTCATGTATCCCGGGGCTTCGCTGTAGATTATTTTATGGATCAGGGTGCAGATTTTGAAAGCAATACGTTCTTTGATTGGGAGCCAGTGCAGTTTTTCTTGGGGGGGTTGGCACTTTCAAAGCACGTTTTTCCAAAAATAAGCCTGGCTGCTGCATTTTGAGCGGTCTGAAGTTTCTTTGTAATTTGTTCTTTGCAACCCGCATAAATTCCATTACAGTAGTCTGCATGGCTTAGTATCATTGATTGTATCAGGTTGCAAAATATTTCCCTTGAGAAGAATGGTTTCACACGTTTGAGTTTCCACATAGAGTGAAACATTTTCTTTATGGTAGATTTCGCTTGGGTCTCTAGTGAGAGGTTCCAGTCGATTATTACTCCGAGGATTTTCAGGTCTGCAATAGGAAGGGTGTAACCTTGGGTGCTTATGTTTATGGGATTATATGTGTTGTATTAGGATGAAATGATAAGACATTGTGTTTTTTCTGCATTAAGTTTTAATTGGAATGCATTTGCCCATGAGTCCATAGTATTCAAACTGAGCTTGATTTTGTTGGTGATTTCTGCCAAATCGTGTTTGTAGGGTATCACTGTCTATTTCTGCATTCTTTCTTAAATGGAGCTTCATGTCTGACATCATTGATATAATTATGTAGAATTTAGAAAATAAAAAGAGAACTATAAGAAAAGAATACATAGAGGATATAGGCATAGGTGTGAAGAGCAAGAAAGAACGTGGATATTATTGGAAGAAGCACAGAAAGGCAACAGGCATAGCAGAAAATAAAGGACAGGAAGAGATCATGAGAGAGCAATGGCACAAATACATAAAGGCAGAGAGGAAGGGGCTTAAAGTGATTGTTTAGGCATGAGCATTTGCACCTGCCAAAAGCTGGTGTAAATGCTCACACTCATCTGATGGCAGTTAGACATGCAAATCCAGATATTCTATAACTTCACACTTAGGGGCCCTTTTACTAAGGCACGTAGGCGCCTACACGCGTCCAATGTGAGCCAAATTGGAACTACTGCCTAGCTACCATGTGTCCCAGGTGGTAATTCCACTTTTGACGCGTGCCCAAAATACACGGTAGAAAATATTTTCTATTTTCTACCACGTGGCACTTACCCAGCGGTAATCGGCAGTTTAAGCTCGCTGGCCGCTTACTGCCCAGTTAGCATGTGAGACCTTACCATTAAGTCAATGGGTGGCAGTAAGGTCTCAGGCCAAAAATGGATGCGTGCTGGTTTTAATTTTGCCGCAAGTCTATTTTCGGCCACAAAAAAAATTGCCTTTTTTCAGGTGCGCTGAAAAATTGACCTGCTCGTGTCCAAAACTTGTGCCTACACCAGCGCAGGCCATGTTTAGGCATGCCTTAGTAAAGGGGACCCTTAATTTTGGGAAATGGCTCATCCATGCCCCTCCCATGGCCATGTCCTCTTTTGGGTTGCAAGCTATGAAATGTAGGCATGCGTGTCATAGAATAGGGCATAGGGAAGAGCCACATGTAACTCCTAATTATTGACAAGTGCTTGTTAATCCCAATAATTGATGGTTAGCACCTAGTGTACTAATTAGTTTACACATGGATCTGGGATCCATGCTCAAATCTGGGCAACCTATACAGAATCTGGGGGGTATCAATGAATAAATGGCCTCAGATGAAAACAATGAAATGACTGATCGTATTTGACACAGGGCGTAAAAGCAGGACTTAATAACCTGTGTGACATGGAGTTTGAAGGAAAGTTCTGCACCTAATGTTTTAAGTTGTGAAACTACAGCACTGATTGACCCATGATGGTGGTTTTGTTATCTTATGAAAGGCAATACTCAAAAGTCATTCACTCAGCTAAATTGGCTGTCTGAAAACTGTCCACCCCTTACCTGGATAAAAAGATGTGTGGAGATCAACAAAATGTGTACTTTTAGCCGTGGTAGAAATTGTCCTGAGAAATGTGTTTAGGATGGAGCAGGGAAATAATGCATATGGTTTTCAGAACCAGTGGAAAAAGTACCTTCAGAACAAGTGGGTACTTCTTCCCAGGGCAATTTTCAAAGGAAAATGCTGCACCTATTTTCCCCTTTCTTGACTGGTGCAAAAGTACCCGCAGATGTTCCATCAATACAGGCCCTTTGGAAAATTGCTTTTCTAATGCATTACATTTATAAAAGAAAATTCTTCAACCTTTTCTATTTCACATAATCCTATCCTGTCATGTCATCTGTGCTGACATATAATTTCCAAAATGTCCGTAACTAGCTGTCTTGAGGTTTCTGTGATGTCCGAAATTCTGAATTTCCTAATTCCTTTTCATTTGCTAGAGAGATGTTACTCAGCTATAGATTTTGTAAATGAATTAATTATGATGTTCATTATAATATCATGGTGGGCCACGGAATTAGATTTTCAGCCTCTGACTTTCGTTCTTATAGAGCTACTGAACTAGAAATATTTTGTGCCAGTTATGAAGATTAATGCGTTTCATTAGTACACTGTTTTCTTTATGGACAAGGTCTAGTGCATTCTGTAGTGGTATTTTATTGAAACAACAGAAACATTTTAACTGCTTGGTGCCTAAAATTTATTATCTTGTTAATGTATCAATATTCATGGTACAGAGCCACAATCAATAGCCTCTAAGGCAGTGGTTCTCAAATCTGGTCCTGGAGCCACCCCAGCCAGTCAGGTTTGCAGGATATCCACAATGAATATTCATGAGAGATTTGTATGCACTGCCTCCATGGCATGCAGATCTCTCTCATTAATATTCATTGTGGATATCCTGAAAACGTGACTGGCTGGGGTGCCTCCAGGACCAGGTTTGGAAACCACTGCTCTAAGGGGATAATTCTATAAAGTGGATGCTAACATTTAAGTGCCAATTATGTGTATAATGTTTAAAATATATATAGCAACAGAGTTTAAAAAGAATATGTACTCACAAACAGGCAACAGGAGAGCATAATGTGATAGTGTATGTGAAGGCAGAACAAATACATAAATCCATTGTGACATGCTATTCAATAAACATATCATTTCATGTGAGTTTGATTGTTGCTATATTCAATGTTTTATTCAATTTTTGTTTTATTAAAGTTCTATGTTTTTATTCTTTTACTATTGTACAGTTTTAATATGATTTTAATTATTTAATATTTATTAAGCTATTTGGAAACTTTTCATTTGTAATGATGTTGTAGACTTAATTTGTATGTTTTTATTTTGTAGTTTTTTTTTACCCCTGACGCAGCCTGAGGGCAAAACGTGGCCACATCAGGTAACTTTTATTAAACCACTTCTCCTTTTTATTCACTTGTTTCTGTGGTTATGTGATTTGCTTTTATCCTGCTGACTGAGCAATCCTACTTATACAGTTAGTTAGGATTGCTGAAAACTAACATTTTTTTTACAGTTGATATCTGCATTCCCAGAAAACTAAGAGCTGTGAGACAGATATGCCAGAATAACTTTAAAATAGCAACACAAGTTTTCATCATTCTTCAACAAGAAAGTTATTCTTTCATTTGGAAATGTTTCCAGAACACTTATGTAATGCAAGGCCTGGTGTAACAGCAAGGAGATTTGCTGCTTTAAATTATTTGTGTTTTAATTAGTGAGGTGATACGGAGGTAGGAAAATCATTCGCTGCTGTCAGATGTAGGATGTGTAATTGTATTTGGTGTAAATTTTTAAGTACTTTCAGCTCAGTTTAAATGATTAAATGGCAGGTGTTTAGGAGTCACAATGTCTACTAAAAAAGAGGAAATCAGAAAACTGGAGATGGGTCACTTTATTTAAAAGTGTGACACAGAGCTGGGAGCACTAAATAGATGTAGCTTTTAAATAAAATGAGGTGTCATCACAGTACCTAGGTTTAATTTCTCTCCTTGATTCTCTTGTCATAGAAAGGATTGACAATAACTTCAGTTAAGATCAATTTCTCTTACATAGGCACATGCCTGTGGAACGCATTGCCACAAGTGGTAAAAACAACTTATGATTACCTAAAATTCAGGAAGTCCTTAAAGACTCACCTATTCGGAAGGGCATATCCGAATGATCCAACTTAAATGACTCAACCCTGCAACACCTCACTGTTAAAGATTGTATTGGACATTAATGAACTCTTTTACCTCAACCCAACTTGATTGAATCTTATCTTCCCTATCCCAATACAACATATCTTCCCTATCCCAATACAACATTTTGTACCTATCCTGTACTGGATTTGGCAAATGCCTTCACGGTATTATGTAAGCCACATTGAGCCTGCAAATATGTGGGAAAATGTGGGGTACAAATGTAACAAATAATAATAATAATTACAAAAAAAACTAGAAAGGAATCTTTGACTATCTTAGCTTCCTTTCTTAAGTCAGCTGAGCACACTGTCCAAATCTGACTGGTCCCATAGGCAGTAGGAATAGGTTCTCATTTGCAATGACATTGGAAATGTCAAGAACATATATATGTCACTGCATGTTATTAGTAAATTAAATTAAGCAGTAAAAGAACACATTTTATGTTTTGTCATTCACCAATAATAATGTGCATTATCTCCCAGATTCTATATATGGTGACTAAAGTTGTTTGTGCAAATTTGCCAGTGCTGTCCAATTGCATGTGCAACTTAATTGGTTAACAAGTCAATTGGCGCTAATAATTGGCCACTAACAAGCAATTATTGGCACTACTTAGAATTTACACGAACAACTTTCTAAGTGTATTCTATAAAGTGCATAAGTATTGCCATACTAGGACAGACCAAAGCTCCATCGAGTCCCATTGTTTCCAGTAGTGGCCAATCCAGGTCATAAGTACCTGGCTAGATCCCAAAACAGTACATTTTATGCTGCTTGTCCTAGAAATTAGCAGTGGATTTTCCCCAAGTCCATTTTAATAATGGTCTATGAACTTTTCTTTTAGGAAGCCATCCAAATCTTTTTTTTTTTTTTAATCTTGCTAACTGCTTTTACTACATTCTCTGGCAATGAATTCCAGAGTTTAATTACACGTTGAGTGAAGAAATATTTTCTCCGATTCATTTTAAATTTACTACTTTGTAGCTTCATTGTGTGCCCCCTAGTCCTAGTATTTTTGGAATGAGTAAACAAGCGATTCACGTCCACCCATTCCACTCCACTCATTAATTTATAAACCTCTATCATATCTCCCCGCAGCCATCTTTTCTCCATGCTGAAGAGCCCTAGCTGCTTTGGTCTTTCCTCATAGGGAAGACATCCCATCCCCTTTATCATTTTCGTCATGTAAATTCTAATGTGCAGATTTCAAAAGGGGGCATGGGTGTTCCTAAAAATTATGGGGCCCTTTTACAAAGAGGAGATAAGCCCAACACGGGCTTACCGTGCACCAATTTGCAACTACCACTGGCCCAACATGTGCACCGGTGGTAGTTCCAGCCCTAGTGCACACCATTTCCCAAGCTGGGGAAAATAGGGCTTGATTTTTTTGTACGACAGTTACCCAGCAGTAATTGGGCAGCAACGTGTGCTACCCAGTTACCGCCAGGTTAGCGTGGGAGCTCTTAATGCCACCTCAATGAGTAGCAGTAAGTGCCTGCATGGCCATGCTGTAAGAGCAATCTTACCGCATGATGATTTGCTTTTGCAGCCTTTTTACCCACTGTGGTAAAAAGGGTCTCAGTGCATGGCAAAAATGGCTGCTGCTGCTGCTACCGCAGGGCCCTTGTTACTGCAGCTTGGTAAAAGGGCCCCTATATGCACTGTTATAGAATATGCCCAATCCGCACAAGTTAGGCACGGGCATTTACACCAGGTTTAGTTGGCATAATGGTCGCATCTAAATTTTAGTCACAGAAACAGGTTAAGGCTTGGAGACTTACAGCTCTGCCACATAGGCTGCTTAGCTATAACTCAAGCGTCCAGAAATGTCACCACAAAAGACAAAAGGAGAAGTCTTCCCCAGGAAGAGTCTGTTAGACCAGCAAAAGGTGTGTCTTATGAGTAGAATGTAAGGAAGTCCAGCCAGACACACCCTTACTGGTTCAACAATTTTTGATGGGCCTGACCCATATCTACTGCTACCCCGTCTCTTGGTGCTGCTTCAATGCAAGTTCTTTCCTACTTGCTTTATGCTTGATTCCTGCTCTGCCTGTGATTCCTGTTCCACATCTAATTCATGCTCCATGTCTGGATCCTGATCCTGCCTGGTTTCCAACTTCCTCTACTCTGCCCTCGGTCTAGCCTTTCCATCCACGCTGTAGCCCAGAGGAAGCCCTGACACTTTGTGATATTTGAATGTCTTTACTATGGGCCCCTTCGCCTCCCTCTGTTTTATTGTATGCATTACTAGGTCCTTGAGACCCATTTCACAGGGTTCATGCTTATCATGTTACTTCTGAAACAATTTAGTATCTCATCTCAGGATTACCTTTAATCTGCCTATATATCCTCCAGTTAGGACTCCAGAGGTTAATGAAGAAAGAAATGTTTATTGCCACTAAAAGGTTCATTGAACCTTTTTGTGGCAATAAACTCTTCATTAACCTCTGGAGTCTTGTTTGGATTGGTTACCTAATGTCCCTTCCCTACTTCTTGGATTAGTATTGTTTCATAGGGAATCCTTCCTTGATTCGTCAGGTGTTGTATGCATCCTCCAGAACTGATAAGATCTCATCAATAAAATTGCCTACACTTTGCTGCTTCCTTGCCACAGTGTTTTGCAGCCCTGAAATCATCAGATATGGCTACCTGGAGAACACCTCTCATTGATGCATTTCAGCACTTCATCCCTTATTCTGCACCATTCTTATATTTTTCTTTCTTTTACTTCAGATCTTAGTCATAAAGCTCTTGTCAGTGTCTTATTTTTTAAATGCCACCTTAGATTCAGCCGCCTGCTAGATTCATGGCATTGTACTATCCTTCCATTTGCAGTGATTCCATGAATACACCTACCATAGAAGTCAGATTCCTTACCATTTTATGAAGCAGGTCTCTGGAATCACTATACTATATATATCTTAGATCAAAAATTATCAGACTAAAATAAAGCACAATCAGAAGTAACGTATCTTCTGTAAAAGCTTCTCCAGTGTAGCAATACTGCTTTTGAACACGAGGTAGGCTCTAAAGTAGGAAAAATGTATTCTTTCTGAATGTCACTTTGAGAAGCGTAGTTCCTATTTCATATGAAGAAACTCTTAAAAGAGAAATAAATCCTCATCAGTACAATATCTTTTCTAGAAGTTGGACAAAACACAGAAGAAGTAATATTTCAAATTCCCAGGGAAGTCATCATGGCTCTGCGAATTAGTTGTTTCAGAGATATGATTGCCTTTTTCATTTCGGTGGCAGCCTCCAGGCCCATGTTTTGTTGTTCAGTGTATAGTAAGGAAAATATCTTCCAATTTTAATAATTATTATTATGTAGCAATTGCAAATTAATTTCTACACCAAACTCTTTCTATAGCACAGCTTGCAAAACTTATAGATATCACAGATTCATTGGAGTACAAAAATCTCATAGGGGAAAAAGCCTCAGAACCCTTCCTCCACTTCTAGATTGCAGAAGAGCATATGTTAGGAATATATCGGCATAAAAAAACTCCAATGAAACCAGTTTTCATGGATCCAAAACTAAGGGGCCCTTTTACTAAGCTGCATAGGCATGTAAGTGCGTCCTACACGCATCAGTTTTGAACTACTGCCCGGCTACCATGTGGCCTGGGTGGTAATTTCATTTTTTACGCGCGTCCACTAAGCACACTGGAAATGTTCCGGCACACGGCACTAACCGGGCGGTAATCAACATTGTACGCATGTAGACCATTACCACCCGGTTAACGCGTGAGACCGTACTGCTAAGTCAATGGGTGGCGGTAAGGTCTCAGGCCCAAAATGGATGTGCGCCAATTTTTATGTTGGTGCACGTCCATTTTCGACCCAAAAAAGGCCTTTTTTGCAGGTGTGCTGAAAAATGGACCTACGCACGTCCAATACACGCATCTATACCAGCGCAGGCCATTTTTTGATGCACCTTAGTAAAAGGACCCCTAAGTGACGTTATAATGAAGTTCAAATATAACTTAGCTTGAACATTCATGCAATTTTGCTCCCAATGCAGCTTTCTTCCTCTGTTGTGAGAATTGACTCTCAGTAGCAATTGCAAGTCATTAAGTTAGGAAACATATAAAACTCTGATCTTGGTTGGAATTAATTTTAATCCAAAAGAAAGAATACTGGATTAACATTTCTCTAACTTCAATTTGATATAATGTGTTTATTACTGAAGAGAAAGAGTTCTAATTTTATTCTGTTTATGTACTTCTTATTGAAAAACTACTCTGGTTTTTCCATGTGAGATTAATTTATATTCACTAAACACCTGGTGCACCTGGTGCCTAATATTCAAAACAAGCTGAGCTCTTAAATGTAGAGCGCCATTTTAGAAAGGATGTCCAACTGAGAATATGGATGTCCAAGTCAGAACTTCAAAAATGGACGTTAGTTTAATGCATAAAATCTGGGCTAGTATTGAATTAAAAAACTCTGCTAAGAGGAAGTGGTTTATGGTTCTTCAGAACAAAGGCGGACTAGGGTAGTGATTTTGGGGGGTAAAGCCCTCCTAGGAGCTCTAGAGGCTGTGGTTAAAGATTCTGATGGGTGCTATATCTTACTGTTATATTCTTGACAAGGTCAAAAAATTCTGATTGTTAATGTTTGTTGCCCTAACAGTGAAGGTGATCATTTTCTCACTTGTCTCAAATATATATGAACTATGACAATGTAATTATAGTATTGTGTGGGGACTTTAATATGGTATATGACCCCTCTATAAACAAGTGTCCACCAGGACAGGTGTCCACTGGGACTGGGGTGCAAGGCTTGTCATATTTGCAATCTACCCTGGATATTGTGGATGTCTGGGGTGCATTGCACCCTCATGATATGGAATTTACATATCTAGCAAGCGCCATACTGGGGCAGACCGAAGCTCCATCAAGTCCCATTGTTTCCAGTAGTGGCCAATCCAGGTCATAAGTACCTGGCTAGATCCCAAAACAGTACATTTTAAGCTGCTTGTCCTAGAAATTAGCATGCATCAGCATCCAGGATGGACTACATTTTCTTGCATGGTTGCTTCAGAAATTGAGCCTCTCATTATTTCTGACCACTCTTTAATGTGGGTGGATTTGCAGGGTCCTTGTATACTAACCATCAGTTACAACCTTATTTACTTAAAAGATAGGAAGAATTTTGTACCAACAATAATAAACATCAGAATGACCCCCTTCTGTTTTGGCCTAATAGCTTATGGGGCTCATTTTAAAAAAGAAAGATGTCAAAAAAACTGCACATAGCGGCAGATGGATGTTTTTTTTGTTCTCTCAGGGTCGCCCAAAATGGCATAATCAAAAGCCGATTTTGGGCGTCCCCAACTGTTTCCCGCCACGGGGACAACCAAATTTCCCAGGGACGTGTCGGAGGCGGGACTGGGGCGTGCCTAACAGATGGGCGTCCTCGAGCGATAATGGAAAAAAGAAGGGCGTCCCTGACGAGCACTTGGCCGACTTTACTTGGTCCATTTTTTCTTACGTCCAAGCCTCAAAAAGGACCAGATGACCACTGGAGGGAATCGGGGATGACCTCCCCTTACTCCCCCAGTGGTGACTAACCCCCTCCCACCCTGAAAAAAACAACTTTAAAAACTTTTTTTGCCAGCCTGAAATGTCATACTCAGGTCCATCGCAGCAGTATGCAGGTCCCTGGGAGGTATGTGTGTGTCAGCAGAGGCATAGCGAAGGCATGGAGGTCCTTCTTTCAAACATTTTGGATGTCCTGAACTGCCCCCCCCCCCCCCCCCCCCCACACACACACACACAGGGACGGCCAAATTTCAAGGGAGTGGAGGAGAGGCCTAATGGTTAGAACACTGGTCTTGCAATCCAGAGGTGGCTGGTTCAAATCCCACTGCTGCTACTTGTGATCCAAAATCCAAATAAATAAAGGGGGTGTTGGAGGCATAGCAGGCATGGACGTCCTTCTCACAGAAACATCCACATTTTGGACGTCCTCAACTACCATCGCAGGGATGGAGGCATAGTGAAGGACATCCAAAAAAAAGACATTCCTGACAAGCACTTGGACATTTTCACCTGGACTTGTATTTTTCTAAGGTTGTAGATGGCAATTTATTTAAGGTTGTAGACGGCTATTATACACGCAGCTTGTCTGCATGTATGAAGCCATCTTTGGCATGCGCAGAGCAGCCACACATAATGCTTGGCTGCTCTGCACTGGCTTCCCCTCCTTAGGAAGGAAATTGTGTGCAAATGAGCTAACAGTGAGCAGCACATTTGCATGTGATTTCCTTCATGCATGCCCATTCCTTTCTGAATCTCTAAGGGATCAGTAAGGGAAGGGCTTTTTCCGTTCAGTTAGTGCATCAGTTAGTCCACTGCAGTGCCCCCTAGGGTGCCCGGTTGGTATCCTGGCATGTCAGGGGGACTAGTGCACTACAAATGCTGGCTCCTCCCATGACCAAATGAGTTGGATTTGGTCGTTTTTTAGATGGGCGTCCTCGGTTTCCATTATCGCCGAAAACCAGGGACGACCCTCTCTAAGGTCGACCTAAATGTTGAGATTTGGGTGTCCCCGACCGTACTATTGAAACGAAAGATGGATGCCCATCTTGTTTCGATTATACGGGTTTCCCCGCCCCTTCGTGGGGACGTCCTGCGAGGACGCCCTCAGGAAAACTTGGGCGCCCCGTTCGATTATGCCCCTCCAGATGACCACTGGAAGAATTAAAGCATGACCCTCCTTATTCTCCCAGTGGACACTGACCCTCCTCTTACCCCCTGCCCAAAGATGTAAAAGAAACAGTATATAATAAAACCACACTCAAAAATCCACTCAATAAAAAAGTACATAAGTATTGCCATACTGGGAAAGACCAAAGGTCCATCAAGCCCAGCATCCTGTTTCCAACAGTGGCCAATCCAGGTCACAAATACCTGACAAGATCCCAAAAAAGTACAAAACATTCTATACTGCTTATCCCAGAAAAAGTGGATTTTCCCCAAGTCCATTTAATAATGGTCTATGGACTTTTTCTTTAGGAAGCTGTCCAAACCTTTTTTAAACTCCGCTAAGCTAACCGCCTTTACCACATTCTCTGGCAATGAATTCCAGAGTTTAATTTCATGTTGAGTGAAGAAACCTTTTCTCCGATTCGTTAAAAATGTACTACATTGTAGCTTCATCGCATGCTCCCTAGTCCTAGTATTTTTGGAACGCGTAAACAGACGCTTCACATCTACCCTTCCACTCCACTCATTATTTTATAGACCTCTATCAAATCTCCCCTCAGCCGCCTTTTCTCCAAGCTGAAGAGCCCTAGCCGCTTTAGCCTTTCCTCATAGGGAAGTCGTCCCATCCCCTTTATCGCTTTCGTCGCCCTTCTCTGCACCTTTTCTAATTCCACTATATCTTTTTTGAGATATGGCGACCAGAAATGAACACAATATTCGAGGTGTAATTAGTACAGCGTAGTACAACAAAAGGAAGGAAAAGCGTCAAAGAGCTCAAAATCTAAAAAGATTTAAAGAGCTGAAAGGATCCAAATGATCTCTTACTCATTCATCATTGGCAAAAACCTCCAAAAAAATCTTTTTATAATGCTTCTCATTGTTATTTTCTGGCAATTTGTGTCCATATCAAATTAAATCTTGGTAATGCACCAGCAAAAAAGCATTTATCTTTAAACACGCCCCGGGCCAACGATGACCAGCTTTTCGCTTAGCTGCTTCAGGGTCCCAGATGGCGGGGTGTCTTCCTTTTACCTTCCCGACTCCATCCATCCACTTCCCCTCCGACCATGGGTGCCTTCCTGGCACATAGCTCGAGGGAGCCTGGTGGTCTAATGGTTTCTTCGGGGTAGGAAAGATCCCCACTCTTTCCTGCCCAGTACCGCAGAGCTGATCCGCTCTTCTCTGCTTTTTAAAGAAACAGTATATACTAACCTCTATGACAGTTTCAGAAGTTATGGCCAGTCCTATTAGAGCAGCAAGCAGGACCCTCGAGTAGCTTAGTGGTCAGTGCACAACTATGGGGAAGGAAACAGAAATATATTTAAGGTGCTTCCCCCCCTCCCCTCCACCCTTTGACTAGAAGCAATTCTAACTACACTGTAAAATCAGAAAATCAAAGACCCTTTGAGTCTGGTGACTTATCAGTTCTCGAACAGACCTATGGGTCTGTTTTCCGAAGAGTGGTCTCGGCGGGGATAGTGCTGGGCAGACTTATACAGTCTGTGCCAGAGCCGGTGGTGGGAGGCAGGGATAGTGCTGGGCAAACTTATACGGTCTGTGCCAGAGCTGGTGGTGGGAGGCGGGACTGGTAGTTGGGAGGCGGGGATAGTGCTGGGCAGACTTATAGGGTCTGTGCCAGAGCTGGTGGTTGGGAGGCGGGGATAGGGCTGGCCAGACTTGTACGGTCTGTGCACTGAAGAGGACAGTACAAATTAAAAAGTAGCACATATTAATTTATCTTCTTGGGCAGACTGGATGGACCGTGCAGATCTTTTTCTGCCGTCATCTACTATGTTTACTATGTTTACAATTATGAGCCCTTTGAAAGAAAAAAAGGGTGCCCTGTTTAATTGTATTTAGACATATCCTAAGGCTGCTTAAAAGCTGCATATATCACACAAAGGGGTACCAAATCAATTTGAAATTATTAGCAAATATTGATGGCCTTGCCACCATGTTATCAAATAATGAATCTGAGAAATTCCTATGCTATTTTTGTCTATAAAGTCCCAGTGTTTCATTAATCAATCACCAATAATCCTGAGCCAGCTCTGCTGGTGCTTTTGTTTTACATTTTCAAGGCCTAACTCATTAAATGGAACATTAACAGGCAGCTGCCCTGAATTTAATTTAAAGTCACATCTACTGAAGCTCAGTGTCAATCAATCCCTTCAATGCAGGTTTCAAGTTGTTTGTATGTAATGTTTTAAAAATAAAATTTAGGCCTCAATGCTTTAAACCAACTGTCTTCACTAATTTTTAAATCAGGGTCACTTTGGATCCAAAAGGACTGAAGAAGAGATAGCATATATCTTCCTATGCAGGGACGGAGCTAGGTTTGCTACCTTCCACACCCCCGGGTCCACCGCCACCACCACAGCGCTGGCGCAAGACCTTTCTCCAGAGGTCCACACTAGTGCTGCCACATCATGCCACCTCTGATCACATCCTATCGGAAGGAATGGAACACACCACTCTGCACCTGGACTAGCTTGCTACACACACTGTAACTTAAATCAGTTCCTTATATCTTAACTGTACAAAGAACTTGCCTAGAGTTTAGCAACCCATCTATTTATCCCAACTGACTCTGTGCCACCCATTTTGTCCCCATCTATATATCTGCACTTGCTCCCTTGGCTACATGGTAAGCTGTATTGTAGAAAAGCATTAGCATCATATCTATGTTATTTGAATGTTCTAATGCGTGCTTATTAGATGTTTCATTAATATTATGCTGACATCTTATTTATGTTATTTGAATTTCAGTGCTGTTAAATGTGTATATTTTTTATACCGTTTCATGGTAGTCCTATTATTAGGTTTTAATTTGCTGCTCTCAAGTTTACCTCATTTATTGTATTCATGTTTATGTCTGGCAATTTTTACTATTGTTTTGCTGTTAACAAAATTGCAAGTTTTATGTTAAACTGTACCTGCTGTACACCCCCTTGGGTGAACTTCTTCCTAAAGGCAGTTAATAAATCCCAATACATAAATAAATGTGGCACCGGAGGGCAAGCATGGTACCATGAAAAGCAGGTAAGCATGGTACCCCCAAACATTGGTGTCCTCCTGACACACTTACTTGGCTTAGCATATTCCGCCAGCCCTATTTCTTCATGGGGCCACAACACCAACCAATGTATGCCAATGAAATCCAATCCCTTTAATCTGCATCTCTCTCAAATGCTTCCTCCCCCCCCCCCCCCCCCCCCGTTATCTAAACTTGTGCCACTAGTGTCTCTCTCTTCTCACCCCCTTATAGATCCAGCAGCTCTCCTTCTAGTTTTCCTTCCTCCCTCCCCCAGATCCAGCTGCTCTCCTTTTCCCTTCCTTCCTCCCCCTCCAGATCTAGCAGCTCTACCTTTTTCTTTCCTTTCCTCTCCACCATATCCAGCAGCTCTACTTCTCCCTTTATCTATTCCCCTCCTCACTCCAGCAGCTCTCCTTTTGCCTTCCCTTCCTCGCCCAACATATCCAGCAACTCTCCTTCTCCCTTTCCTTCCCTCCCCATCAGGTCCAGCATCTCTGCTTCTCCATTCTAATCCTCTGCTAGATCCAGTAGCTCTCCTTCCCCCTTCCCTTCTCTCCCCCAAGTCCTTCAGCTCTCCTTCTCCCTTCCCTTCACTCCCCCCAACCAGGTCCAACAGCTTTCCTTTTCCCTCACCAGATTCACCACCAGACCCTTCACTCCCCCCCTTCACCTAACCTGGACTCAGACCCTGACCCTGATTCACCTCTAAAGGCAGCAGTGATGCCTAATTGCTATTGCCTCTGCATGGCCATCTTTCAACATGGTGGTATTTGACTACTAGTTGTTGTATTCTTATGCACCATTAGGGATCAGTCTGCCAAATAAAGCAATGCTTCAAGCTTTGCCTTATTTAGTGGATTAACCCTAGAAGTGCATTGGAACACCACACTAGGGGTCAGAAGTCACCATGTTGAAAGATGGCGGTTGCCAGAGGCAGGAACTATTAGGCACAGCTCCTGCCTTTAAAAGTGGGTAGGAATTGGGAGGTTAGAGGAGGCTCTTTGTTGGAGGGAATCAGAGGAGTATGTGGTAGGATGTATTGGGGGGGGGGGGGGGGGGGGGGGGGGTATCAAGGGAGTGACAGGGATGATGTCCAGAGGATTGGCAGAATGTCTAAGGGGGTCAACAGGGCCAACTGAAGAGGTCCCCTCTCCTCAAGTCACTTCACTGGCTCCCTATCCATTTTCGCATCCTGTTCAAACTTCTTCTACTAACCTATAAATGTACTCATTCTGCTGCTCCCCAGTATCTCTCCACACTCGTCCTTCCCTACACCCCTTCCCGTGCACTCCGCTCCATGGATAAATCCTTCTTATCTGTTCCCTTCTCCACTACTGCCAACTCCAGACTTCGGCCTTCTGTCTCGCTGCACCCTACGCCTGGAATAAACTTCCTGAGCACCTACGTCTTGCCCCATCCTTGGCCACCTTTAAATCTAGACTGAAAGCCCACCTCTTTAACATTGCTTTTGACTCGTAATCACTTGTAACCACTCGCCTCCACCTACTCTCCTCCTTCCTGTACACATTAATTGATTTGATTTGCTTACTTTATTTTTTTTGTCTATTAGATTGTAAGCTCTTTGAGCAGGGACTGTCTTTCTTCTATGTTTGTGCAGCGCTGCGTACGCCTTGTAGCGCTATAGAAATGTTAAATAGTAGTAGTAGTAGTAGGTCCACTAGGGCTGCTATTGGCTCAAAGGCCATGCATTGAAGAATGGTGCTTTATACTGTATCTGTGAAATGCTAATTGATTCTCAGCTTTTCAGTTGCAACGTGAGGAGTAGTACTGAGAAATATGATTACAGTGTTAGTTGAACACCATAGATCAGACATACAACCAACAATGAAACTGGCCACAGAAAGTAGAATGCCAAATCACCAAGATGGTAAAGGAAGTTTACTGAAGTTTTTGTAGAAGCTTACACAAAACAGACTGCGTTTTGGCTCCTTTTCTTTGTCAGGGGTTAAGTAATATAGATTCAATAGAGACTATTGCTGCAAGCCAACTCTCAGTCTAAAAGTACATTTGGATAATTCACAATTTTAATATGATCTACTGATGAAGGAGAGATGATGAAATCATACTCATTGACTTTTGATGCAGGCAAGGTGCTAATACACATCCGTTTTGAGTCTCCTTCTACAAATGTTCCAGTAAACATCCTTTACCATCTTGTTGATCTGGCATTCGTCTTTTCATGGTCAATTCAATTGATGGTTTAGTGGAAACCTATCCATGTCCAAGTATCATCACCTTTTTAGCTGTATGTTTATTACTAAAGAAGAAAATACTCGGCATGCCCCATGGCTTTGGCCATAGCACATGGGCTATAATACAGTAGACTATCATTCTGTTCTAAAGAAGGGATCCATGTGGGTTCTAAAGATTATGTAATATGATGTCCTTTGATTATTGTTATGCTGGTCCAATGAAATTTACAACTGCCCATTAAGTTTAAAAATGTATGCATCATACTCCTACGTCATCCTATATGAGGTGTACATATTACAGAAGTGCAGTCATTTGTCATGACATTTCCCATTTTGTTTCTTGTCATTTTCAGCCCAAAATGACAAGAAAATAATCCATAATTGGGGGGGGAGGGGGGGGAGGTTCCTTTGTTGTAAATGGTGTGCATTGTTTGGAAAGAGTGCATATTCTTTCTGATATTTGCAACATCGCCCTTGAAATGAAAAAAAAAATGGAAAAACAAAACAAATGAAATTCCTGATGATTGTAGCTGGGGTAGTGTTGATATACTGCCTCTAGACACTGAACAAAAATGGCTGCCTCATATGGCCAGTGAATCATGGGATTGCACTTTACTAGGTTCTACCTGATATTTGGAACCAAATTGAACAAAAAGAAAGGACTTGGTCAATGAAGAGGTCTAATGGAGAAAGGGCAGGAGTGATATCCACTCACTCTTGTCCATGCCTGATGGTCTAGCAAAATTACGGCAGGAACAATGCCCACTTTATGCTGCCCATCTTGGCTCCCACTCCAAAATGGCTGCCACAACCTCTAGCAGAATGCTTGCTGTACTACCGAGAAGCCTACATGGGGTTGGGGAATCACTGTTGGGAGGCCCAATGCTCTTTTATGGGGGACAGGGATGAAGAGAGGATTGGAGGCAGGATATACCCCATTCTCTTTTGGGGGGAGATGGAGAGAGGAAGATCGGAGACAAGTGAAAAGCCACAAATTTCTTCTGGGAGGAGAGGAGGGATGGCCATGCTCTTTGGAGGGGAAAGGAGGGAGAGGGAAAAGCACAGAACTAGAGGCCACTATCCAGAAGTTATCCAAGTATAGGCCAATATTCAGTACCTGGACAGCTAACAAAGCAAAGATAGGACTGCTTTTTCTGTGGTCTACTGGTTAGCTATGTGGGACCTGGCACTGAAAATTGCCAGCATCTGCTTAACTGATGACTCTTCCCTGACTCTGCCCCTGTAATGCAATTCTACTGCCCTGTTTCAAGTTAGCTGGTTAGGGCCCTTATTCAGTGGCACTGCCCAATTAAGTGCTGCTGAATATCAGCGAATGGACATTTGACAGCAGTTTAAATGCTTAAATCACTTTGAATATTGATCCCTTAGTTGTTTCCTATTGAAACGACATGGTACATTTAGTTGACACGTTCATGTGATTTGAAATGAATGCACATCCCTAACACTGACTCTTTTTACTCAGTTGCATTTTATTCCATCTGTATATATTTTGACATCTTTTACAGCACTTTTCTTTTCTGATCTGTTCCATGTATTCTCTAAAATCTTCCCCTCTCTGTTCTAGACACAATACCATACCTTCTTTCACAGTCTGAACATAATATAACCCTGCTTCTTTTCACATTGAATTCACAGAAGTCATTGGGTGTTTTTGTGTAATTCCTGCCCTTTTGATTTGATACTATTGAGTCAGTTCCTGCAACTTGTTTCTTAACCTTTATTGGAAGGGCTTTTTGAAGCTGGTTAAACTTCAAATGGCTCTTCTTCAGCACAGTTGCCTGTAATAATCTTTTTCTTTCTTTTATGTACAAGTTTGGCTTTGCAATGGAAATGGCATAGTGACTTGTAATCTCACCCACTGTGCCATCTCAGTCTAGTTTGTGTGCCTTCCTTGTAAAAAAAAAAAATAGTCAAGCAATTTATATCTTATGAACCCTTATCCAGGGCACTTTACAATAAATTATACAGAGGAATAATAAATCCCTGGCATCGTGTGGAGGTTAGTAGACACCATGGGACAGAAAGTCACTGAGCCAAGGTCAGGTGAGTCAATGGTGGACACAGGAGCCACTCTGGGGGTGTTTGGCACCTCCTCCCTCTCCATCAATTTGAAATGTTGATAGCTATGGTGGCAGAAACAATATTTGAATCAAAATCTCTGATTCCCGGTCCATTTTTCTACCCATTAGGTCAACTGCTCTCTCTCTTTGTAAGATTCTGTCTCTTAAGTCCAACTTTCTAACCATTAGGCCAACTGCTCTCTCCCTGTGGATGATTTTACCCATCCACTCTGTTTCCAGTCTATTTTTCTAACCATTTAGCTAGCTGCTCTCTCATTTTATATGATTCTACCCATTGAAAGGTTCTATGTGTGAGAACAAATAATATTACTATCAATTTACCTGCCTAGCCCCAAAATTAGTAGTTTCAGTAAGCCCATATAACAGATTCAAAAAGTTATTACATCTTTGGACTGATTAGGGGTTCACTTAATATTTATGTACAATGGTTGCATAATGAAATGATTTGGATTATCAGGCCATATAAGGGAGGGCTGAAGACCTTAAGGTGTCCAAGCAGGTAGAAAAAGCAATGGTCAAAGTTGCTTGGGTGCATAAGGAGAGGGATGACCAGCAGGAAAACATAGGTGATAGTGCCCTTGTATAAGTCTATGGTGAGGCCTCATTTGGAGTACTGTGTGCAATTCTGGAGACCGCACCTACAAAAAGATACAAACAGGATGGAGTCAGTCCAGAGGGCAGCTACCAAATTGGTAAACCGTCTCTGTCATAAAACATATAGGGACAGGCTTATGGACCTCAACATGTATATGCTGGAAGAGAGGCGGGAGAGAGGGGAAATGATACATTAATGTACAGGAGGTGAGCCTTTTTCAAATGAAGGAAAACTCTGGGATGACAGGGCATAGGATGAAGTTAAGAGGAAATAGCTTTAGGAGGAATCTGAGAAAATACTATTTCACAGAAAGGGTGGTGGATGCGTGGAATGGCCTCCCGGTGGAGGTCATGGAGACGAGGACTGTGTCAGAATTTAAGAAAGCATGGGACAGGTACGTAGGATTCCTTAGGAAACGGAGGAGCTAGTAGTTACTGAGGTAGGGCAGACTAGATGGCCATTTGGCCTTACCTGCCGTCATGATTCTATGTTTCTATCTAAAAAGATATACCAAGGCAATCTATGCCTCAGGCAAGTGTCATCTATGCTGAATAAATGGAGCCTCAGAAATATGTAAAAGTGTGACCATAAATCAGCTAGCTTGGGGAGGTTGGAAGCAGCGAGATGGTGAAGGCTACAATGGCACAAGGGGAGTCGCTCGTGCTCTGACGTTGCTCAGATATCAGTGACTGGTGCTGGAAGAGCATAAAACTGGTCACTATTGCATGAACAGGCTAATCCAGTCTTGGTTTATCCCATTAAATACCTATTTAGTTTTCAGGATGTGTATAAGAATATGCATGAGAGAGATTTCCACATACCAGGTTTCCAGTGTATACAAATCTATTTCATGCCTATATATTGTGGCTATCCTGAAATTCAGAATGATTAGGTAAACCTCTGGAGCAGGACTGAGCAGTTAGGCAATGATATATCCAATCAAGATGTGTGTGTTGCGTACACACCCCCGTCAGGCTACAGGGAGAGGTAGGGAAGGGTAGGGTTGATTGGGGCTACAGGGAGGGATAAGGGTAAGGAAGAGAAGTATAGAGCTGATACTAGGCTACAGGGAAGGAAATGTAGATGCAGTGGGAGGGAGGAAGGAAATGCAAACGCACCCCCCGTCAAACATTCCTGGCTACACTACTGCAGTTAAGGGATTATTCTATAAAATATGTGCTAATATTTATGCAATGATTATGCACTGTGAGGACTCTGAAAGGAGTCCAGTTCCAGTCATACTGAGACCGGGACGGGGAAGAGGTTTTCCTTTGAAATGTAATGATCCTTCTTCACTAATCCCTTCTAGACAAAATGTTCGCCCTCTAGTGGTCAAAGCCCCAGTGAAAACACTAGTTAGGGAGAGAAACTACCAGTCCTGGAAACCACTGGGGCATCAGCAGGACTCTCAGGAACTGGAGGAAGGGGTGAATGATTGGGAAATGAGTTCTGATCCAGGGAATGAGCAGCAGCTGGGGGAACCCAGGGTGGAGGAGGAGATGGAATGGGATATAGAGGGAGGAGGAGAAGAGAAAGAGGAGGAGTGCATGGAGGTTGGAGGGCTTGCTCAAACTTCCTCAGGAAAGTTAAAGGCTCTGGTGGCGGAAGTGTGGCCCAAGCTGTGTATACTTGGAGAGGAGAAAATAATCCAGTGGGGAAGCCACTGGTGGAAGAAGCTAACCCATAAACTATCTAAGGGTAGAAGATAGTGCTGATGAGGGGAGGCTACAATTGGGAGCAAGACAAAGATTTGCTGTTTGTGATATTCTGAGTTAAGATTGGACTGTGTTAATAAGCTGAATGTGGAAAAACTGAACTGACTCTTGCATTGTTGATGAGGAAACTGCTTGAAGATTAAGACTGTATTAAAAAGTGCTGAGAAAATAAAGACCTGTGGTTTTCAAGAACTATAAGACTGCTGGAGTTTTGTGTGTCCCGGTCGTGAGCTGATCCTGGGCGCAGGTCAGCTGGGGAGCAGTTAAACCAGAACAAGCAGTGCAGCAAGGAGGTGGTTTGGAGCCCATACTGGGGAAATAGTCAGCTAAGCTAAGCAGGATTAGCTTGGGCCACCACGTGGAAGAGAGACCCAGCTCACAGCACATAGGGGTCAAAATAAACCTTTAGAGATTAATGGATGCACATAAACCATCCTCTGGTTATGCCCCCAAGTTCTCTAGTTTCTGATGCTGTGATGGGCAAAATATTTGTAGGGCCATTGACCCAGTGGCCCATCCCATTCCACTGCCTCTGGGGTAGATTTAGATTTTATTATATATAACCTGCCCATATTCAGGGTGAGGTACAATATACACTCATAAAAAATACATAAAACATACTACACAAAAATGTAACAAACAAAACCTAACCTAATGAACATCAAAGTCCATAAACAAAAAACAGAACAGTTCAAAATATCAGCCATATACTTAAACAGCAGGAGCAGAGCAAGCAAGACACATCAGATGTCTCTTTAATTTGTGCTTTAATGTCAGTAAATGGATCTCATGCTTCAGTTCAACTGGCAAGTGATTCCATTCAAAAGGTCCAGCAATCGAAAAGGACCCTTTCCTTCTCACATCTAAATGAAATTGCCTCAAATTAGGTACAATTAGATTTCCACTATTCATTGATCGCAACTGTCTTTGTGGAACATAACGCTTAATCACATTCTTCAAATACACAGTAGTATCATGAAATAAAACATGATGGACCATCATCAACAACTTAAATTTCACCCTGTGTACTACTGGCAACCAGCCCAACCGCTTTAAGTGAGCTGAAACATGATCATATTTCAGCAAGCCCAAAGCACGGTGTACCGCTGAATTCTGTACAGGATGATCCTTCATAGTAACCATCGTGGCAACAGTATCCAAAGCCTGTACCAGGGTTCTATTCCAGTGCTGGGCCAGAAACTCCTTATCCAACACTGAAACGTCCACTAATAATGGGGTCTAAACATCCCATAATTGATCACAATCAACCCATGGACGTACCACCTTAACACCTGACAGCCTACTACCCATATTCCTTTTTATTGGAACCTGTAACTGAAGGGGAAAAATGGTCCATCCAAATCAATGGGGTAACCGCAATCTGCACTTCTGCAGCTTTCTGTTGAGATAAAAACACCAAATCCAAAATATGTCCACCCTCATGGGTAACCTGTCGCACAACTTGTTCAAAGGAAGACACAGCCATGGTATCAAATAAAACATGTGATATAGTATCAGCAGGAGAAAATAGAGATTAAAATCACCAAGAATCACAAGAGTACATAAGTCTATAGAAAGGTCTAACAATGTTGCCAGTAAATGATCAGAATGGCGGCATAAGCACATATGTGTACACATCTACTCATAAATGCCAAAAACCCATCAAGTGCCATTCTGTAAATACACAGTACGTACTTTAAAGGTAGGCACTTATATAAGTGGAGTCTGGGTGGGACTCACACTTAAATTGGTTACCAGACTAGATTACTGTAACATCATATACTTGGGATGCTCTCATGCAAACTTTAAAAAAAACTTGAATACAAAATACAGCTATTCAATTAATAGGCCACACTCAGAAGTTTGACTATCAGGCTTATTTTCGAAAGAGAAGGACGCCCATCTTTCGACACAAATTGCAAGATGGGCGTCCTTCTCCCTCCTACCTGTTACACTTGTGTTGGTAAATGTGAGCCCTTCAAAACCCACCAGAAACCACTGTACCCACATCTAGGTGCTCCCCTTCACCCATAAGGGCTATGGTAGTGGTGTACAGTTGTGGGTAGTGGGTTTTGGGGGGCTGAGTATACACGGTAAGGGAGCTATGCACCTAGGAGCAATTTCTGAAGTCCACTTAAGTGCCCCCTAGGGTGCACAGTTGATGTCCTGGCATGTGAGGGGGACCAGTGCACTACAAATGCTGGCTCCTCCCACAACCAAAGCACTTGGATTTGGTCATTTCTGAGATGGGCGTCCTCAGTTTCCATTATCGCCAAAAATCAGAAACGACCAAGTCTAAGGACGACCATCTCTAAGGTCGACCTAAATTTCCAGATTTGGGCATCCCCGACCGTATTATCGAAATGAAAGATGGACATCCATCTTCTTTCGATAATACGGGTTTCCCCGCCCCTTCATGGGGATGTCCTGCGAGGACGTCCTCAGAAAAACTTGGGCGTCCCTTTTGATTATGCCCCTCTATGTGTCTACACTTGGCTCCTTATTGAGCAGCAGATAATATTCAAATAGCTCATAATTATTTTCAAGGCCCATAGACTCGGCCTTCCCCTCTCTTTGGCAATGTTAACCATTCCATACTCTCCCTCCAGTCTTCTCCGGCCTATTAATGATCATCGTTTGGTCCTTCCTGGTCCAGAATCTGCCCAGTTGGAATTTTTTCTTTTCTGCCCCTTTCTTTTGGAATTCACTCCCTCTCACTACTCGTGCCGAACTGTCTTTTAAAAACGTCAAAACCGTTGTAAAAACATGGCTTTTTCACCAAGCTTTCACTACTATATGAATTATGTTTTTCACAAAGCATTCAACAATACTTGATTTATACAGGAATAAGTGTACTCAGATTCACTGTTTTCCCTTATGCTTCTACTGCTTTTCTCCCACTGTTGCTGCTTTGGATGAGTCTGGTTTCTTTGGAATGTATGTAAGATCTTTTCCTGTCTTTTATTGTAGTTCTTTTCCTATTTTGTATTTTAGTTTTGTAAAACCATCTAGATCTGCATGTTAGCTTAGACAGTATAGCAAGTTTTAATAAACTATAAACTTACATGCATAGGACCAGATTCAGGAAATGGTGCCCAAATTTGGGGGCTGGAAAAAATTGGCACAGAGCGCTATTCTATAAAGGGTGCTCCGAGTTGAGCGTTCTTTATAGGATAGCGCTCAGAGCCTGTTCCTGCACCCAAATTTGGGTGCCACTATTTACAACAGTTGAAACCTGATGTAAATGTTGGCACCCAACTCTTAGCATCTGGGCACAGAATTGGTGCTATTCTATAACTCTGCACACAATTTTTTGGAATGTCCCTGCCATGCCCCTAGCCATGTCCCCTTTTGAGTTGCACTTTAAAGGACTTAGGCACACGGGGTTATAGAACAATGTTCAGGAAGATGCATGTGCAAATATTTAATAATGCCAATTAACTGCAATAATTGCAATTAATTGGCTCATAAGTCTATTAATTTGCATACTCAGGGGCAGTCCAAGGCAATCTGCCGCCTGAGGCCGGGATGAAATGGTGCCCCGGCCCCCAGCATCATGCCCCCTGCCAACATCTTCCTGCCCCCTCCCGCCAACTCCTTCTCACCTCCCCAGCCATGGTCTAGCATCTCCCCCCCTCCCCCCCGCCCAAGCCTACCTTCTTTTTTTGTTGTTGTTCTTTTCAAAAGTCAGAGGTGGCAGTGATCCCCATACGCTGCTCTACGGCCAGCACAGGTGTCTCCTTTGTACTGCGGCCCACCTCTGAGGAAACAGGAAGTTACATCAGAGAGGCAGGCCACAGTACAGAGGAGACGCTGGTGCCAGTGGCAGGGCAGCATATGGGGATCGCTGCCACCTTTTGAAAAACAAAAAAAGAAGATAGGCTGTGGAGGGGAGTTCAGGAAGGAAAGAGAAAATATGCCGCTCTATAATTAGTGCTGTCTGAGGTCCCCACCTCAGTTGGCCTAATGGTAGGACCACCACTGTGCACGCCTATCTTTGATCAGTGCCCAAATTTGGGTGCCATATATAGAATCAGGATTTAGACACACACACCAGCTCTATGGGTGGCATAAGTGTTCATGGCAGAGGCATAGCTAGGTGGGTCACCAGGGGAGCAGCCTCCCCCCTCCATACGGACTTCCAACGGCACCAGCACCTATTTTTGATGCGATCCGTCACATTTAAATTAAGTGCCAGTGCCATCTGAAGTCTGCTCTCTGCTCCCCCCATGCTCTGAACCTGGATACGCTTCTGGCTCATGGTTAAGCACATATGCAGGTATATACCTGGTGAAGTCAAACTTATTATACTGTTAATAAATTATCACATAAAAAGCCTAATGTGGTCATGTTTCACTGCGTCAGGAGGCACAATAAACTATACAAAAATCACACACGCTCCCTTTTTAAATGATTTAGATGATGGCAAACAATGTGAAGCCACAAAAAGCACTGACAGGTGATCACTTCCTTTTCTGGAGGAATTGCCAAGAAACGCTGCTAGTAGCTATCTAGTTGTGCTGCCTTCAGCTATGTCCCAGTGCTTTGTGAGGCTTCACATTGTTTGCCTTCATCTAAATCATTAAAGAAAGGAGCTTGTGTGATTTTTGTATATTTTATTGTACCCCCTGATGTAGCAAAACGTGGCCATGCTGGGCTTTTTATGTGATATTTTATTAACAATAAAAGGATTTTGACTCCACATCCAAGTCCGATCTGCTCTGCTTCTTACTGTCTGCTGATTGTGGATTCTTTGTGCCTCTCTTGTCAACTATGGCATATATCCAGTTACACTAGTTTTCTTTAAAGGAAAGTAGGCTCCCATTTTCTTTTATAGTATATGCACCTAAATATAAGTGCACAATTATAGGATTACCCCCTTAGTGAAAACCAGTATTAATATTATTATTATTATATTAGTAGTAATAATAATATTAGTGAAGACTATATGGTGCCATTAATAAACTTACCTCAAAGAAACACTAAATATGAGGCAAGAAACTATCTCAGACTACACCTCCCAAATTGCAAAAAAGTGATCTACAAAACTGTCCACTCTGCAGACTTCACTTACCTAGAAACCAAATGGTGGAACTCCTTACCACCCAAAATAAGAAATATACCGGACTAAACTAGATTCCGCAAAATCCTCAAATCATTTCTATTCAAACAAACCCTCACAAAGAATGGCCATATCTCAAATAATTAACTAATACCTGTTTATCATTAACTTTCTCTTTCCTTCATATACAATTTCTCATTCATAATAGATTTTCTAAATGTTAAACATCCATAGCTATCCCAGTATGTTTATGATACTGTATTGTAAAATTAGATTCTTACTACAAATTACTTTCTTATGCATTATTCTTTGTTATGTGTTCTATACTGTTTATTGTAAGCCACATTGAACTCAGACTTGTTTGGGACAATGTGGGATATAAATGTCACAAATAAATAAAAAATAAAGAAATAGTTGGATGTCTGACTGAAATTTATTTAGAAGGGGCACAGTAAGAGAGTTAAGTGCCCTTTTACCAATGAGATTTCTGCATGGAAATCGAAGCATATTCCAAAACAATGTACTTAAGCTAATTGGTTAACAAGCTAATTAGCCTTGATTGAAAGTTAACTAATTATCAGCACTAATTGGCGTTAATTAGAATTTACGTGCAGAACTAAGTGTATTCTGCCTTTATATCGATCCTTGGTGTGAATGCACCTCGAGTACTGTGTGCAATTCTGATCACCGCATCTCAAAAAAGATATAGTGGAATTAGAAAAGGTACAGAGAAGGACGACAAAAATGATAAAGGGGATGGGACGACCTCCCTATGAGGAAAGGCTAAACCGGCTAGGGCTCTTCAGCTAGGAGAAAAGACGGCTGAGGGGAGATATGATAGAGGTCTATAAAATAATGAGTTGAGTGGAACAGGTAGACGTGAATCGCTTGTTTACTCTTTCCAAAAACACTAGGACTAAGGGGCATGTAGTAATTTTAAAACAAATCAGAGAAAATATTTCTTCACTCAACGTGTAATTAAACTCTAGAATTCGTTGCCAGAGAATGTTGTAAAAGCAGTTAGCTTAGTGGGATTTAAAAAAGGTTTGCATAACTTTCTAAAAGAAAAGCCCATAAGCCATTATTACCATGACCTTGGGGAAAATCCACTGCTTATTTCTAGGCTAAGCACCATAAAATGTATTGTATTGTTTTGGGATCTTGCCAAGCACTTGTGACCTGGGTTGGCCACTGTTGGAAACAGGATACTGGGTTTGATGGATCTTCAGTCTTTCCCAGTATGGCAAACACTTATGTTCTTAATATTCTCTAAATTAAGCAAGTAATGTGCACTCCACCCCCTTTTGCTCAGAGTCTGCCCATGTGCACATCCTTCTGCTAACCACATCCTATGTAAGAAATGTGAGTAGCTATAGAATAACACATAGGTAGTTATCTAACATATGCCAGGATTACCACCAGATCTAACGTACATATCCTCCTACTTCTCCTTCAGGAAGGCCTTGAAGACTTATTTAGTTGACAAATAGGTATTATATCAACAGTTTTTGACCACCCGTTTGACTGATTTCTTCTTCCTATTATCATTCCTCGAGATGTCACTTCGCTCTATATGAAGAGCTTCACTTTCCTTATTGTAAACCGCTATGAATTCTTTATGGAAAATGGGCAGTATATAAGACTCCAATAGAATAGAATAGATTCTAAACATTTTTGTGTATAATCAACTCATAAATATTAGCATCTACTTTATAGAATTACCCCCAAAATATACATACATGAATAACTAATCTCATTACAATTGACCCAATGAAACTTTTCTCATTAACATACTTTGAAATTCCATCCTGCGCTCAACCCCCTTCGTAAAACTAATCCTGCTTCAATTATAATTTTGATTGACCAGCAATTTTTTCAATGCATTCTAATGGAAAGATAGTTGACATTGCCTCCAAGTTTTGGGAGCAGGCTCTTCCACAAAGTCCAGATTATCGACAAACAAATCTTAGTCAAATGAGGCAGTTGCAAAAAGAACTGATCAAAGGAATAGAATGATTTGCTCTGAATAAATTCTACTAACCTTTGTCACAAAAAAAAGAGGAAACTCCTATCACAAGCTGTTTGTAAACCAGGCATAATAATTTGAAGGGAACTCTTGCTGAAAACGGACACCAATGTAGGTTAGCCAAAACCAATGTAATATCAAGTTTTCTGGCATCTGTAATCAACCTAGCAGCTGTATTCTACATGTACTATGACTTTAAAGCCTATTTTTTGGCAGAACTTGATACAAAGAATTATTAAAATATAGACAGCTTGTAATGCCAGCATGAACAACTTTTATTTTCAGTTTAGCCAGTTAAAAATGGCTTTAGTTGAGAAATCATGCAGAGTTGATAAACACATGACCTCACTACTCTACCAATTAGAAAAAAACACACTTGATTGTCCTCAAGTGGTCCAGTCAAAGTCCAGACCTGAATCCAATAGAAAATTTCTGATTAGACTTAAAAACCACAAACCCAGATAATCCTCAGACAACTTCAAAGAGCTCAAATTATTCTTCCAAAAAGAATGAACATAAAATACAACATCCTGCTGGGCAAAGTTGGTAGACAGTTATCCTAAATGACTCATGGCTGTTATTGCAGCAAAAGGGGTTTCTACCAAGTACTGAGCCAAGCTTAAAATGTATATTGTTTAGATTAGTGAAGCAAATTCATGCTATAATACATTTTGAATAGGTTTTTTTGTTGTTGTTTGCTTTTTTTTTTAGACAGCAGAATGTGAAAAATGTACAAGTCACTATATATGAGAACAAAGTCTGGGATCATGCAGGACTGAGCAGAAACTTAGTACAAATATTGCAATCCAATTCTGTAAATAGATCCTACATTCATAGAAACATCCTCAATAATTTATGTAGAGCAGAACAAGTACGCTTTCCCTTACTATTTACCATGCAAAATAAATTCAAAGGATTGTGTCACCTCTGTAACAGTGATACTATTCTCTTCTCTACCAGGCAGTTTGTAAAGAGATACAAATCTGCACACACACAAAAAAAAGACAATCGGAACCTACAAAGCAAATCTGTTGTGTCAAAATATTACTAACTCCCAGACCTTTAACAGTAGGGTCAACCTATAAAAACAGGTGTTAGAATAAAAATATATCTGCTACTCAGAAGAAGGACAAATAGGAATTCTAGAGATCCTTGTACAGAAATTACATGCCAACAGAACCCCTCGAGTCCTACACACAGGTTCTAATACACTTTGTAAAAGCAATAATTTATTTGTACAAATGTCATTCATCTTGAGCTCATATTTAGAAAAGGCAGGTAAAGGGCTAACATGAACCACTCTGCAAACCATGCACACACACAGGGAGGTGGTTCCAGGAGGGCAGCAGAGCACAGTGAGCCCTCCAGGCCTAGTTTCAGTGGTATGGTGGGTGGTGGACAGGTAGAACAACTGTAGCTCTGCATGAAAATCAGCACCGAAAATAAAAAAGAATTGTCATGCCTTTAAGTCCATGTGCGTGCTGAAGGTCTAATGTGCCTCCACCCTTTTCAAATCAAATATCTTGTTACTGAGGGGTGGAGATGCGTTGGAGCTTTAGCATATGCATGGGCTCAAAGGCCTCACACTTTTTTTCTTCTTTGTCTGAGCTGCTGATGGTGGCAAAAGCAAGAGAGACAGACTGAAGGAGAAAGTGAAGATGCTAAACCATCAGGGAAACAGGGAACTGCTAGACTACAAGGGGAAAGGAAAAGGAAGAGAAAGAGGGACATGCTGGACTTCTGGGTGTGGAGAGGAAGGAAGAGGGGATGGGAATTTGCTGGACCATAGGAGAGGGGATAGGGAGAAACTGTACTATGAGGATGAAGAGAGAGAGAGAAGAGATTCTGGACTTTGAAGACAGAAAGGAAAAAAGAGAGGAGAGATGTTGGACTGTGTGGAAGAGAAGATAGGAGATGCAGGCCCACCAGGTGTGGAGAAGCGAAAGGGTACATGAAGCTTCTGGACTATGAGGGGAAGTGTGGAGGCAGGTAGTAAGATGTTTGACTATGGGAGAAAAGGGGAGGGGAAGAAAAAGAGATGTTGAACCATGGGAGTGGAAGAAGAGGGAGAGAGAGGTTAGGGAAACATTGAACTACAGGGAGAGGACAGGAAAGAAAGAAAATACTGGACTGTTTAGGGAAAGAGAGAGGAGAGCTGCTAAGCATAATGGAATCATGTGGGAGAGGCCATGGGAGGCCAAGGTTGGTAATGAGATGAGGATAGATAGATATATAGCTGGGAAGATAATAAAAGGAGGCAAACAGTGAGGGGATGGAGATAAGAAGCAGAAAAAAATAGACTGGAGGAAGGAGATGAGATAACCAGAAGGGAAGGAGCTGGTGATGGGATGAGAGATAGAGGAAAATAGATGCGGCCTGGTGTGAGGATATATACAGAGGGTGGAAAAGTGGTAATGGGGAGTTGGTGAAAAACAGAAGGGAATAAGATGCTGGGGATGGAGTAAAGGAGATAGGCTGGCAGAAGATGAAAAAGATGGAAAATTGATCAAAAGATTGAGGACTAGCATTGAGAATGAGGGTGAAATTTGAGTGACAAAAGATGAAAAAGATGGAAAATTGATCAAAAGATTGAGGACTGGCATTGAGAATGAGGGTGAAATTTGAGTGGATAGAGAAGCTAAAAAGAAAAAAAAAAGAAGGATAGAGCTAAAGGAAAAGAACAATATATCAGAGAGAGATGTAGGGGAGAAATGGAAGAAAGCAAAAGAAGAGGAAGAAATGGCAAATGGACAGCAGACACTGGAAAGAGATTTAGGGCCCTGTTTACTAAGGCGTGTTAACATTTTTAACACCCCTACAATTAGCACATACGTTAACCGTGTAGGTGCCTATAGGGATATTGTAGGCGCGTACACAGTTAATCCTCGTACATCGTTAACGTGTGTTAAAGATGCTAACGTGCCTATAACGTGCTTAGTAAATAAGGCCCTTAGAAGGCTAACAAAGGAAAGCAGAAAAGAGACTGGCACCAATGTAGGGTTACAATATGGCTCCTGAAAAAAGAGGATAGATTGAGCCAGTCTGGATTTTACTTCCATTGAAAGCAATGGAAGTAAAATCCGGACTGGCTTAATCTGTCCTCCTTTTTCTGAGCCATATGGTAACCCTTCACCAATGTGACTGAAAAAATAGAACGTCCAGACAACTAAGGTAGAAAGAAGTATTATATTTTGACTTTATTAACTGGAATACGTTAGCTTTGGGAACTGTGCATCTCTGATGTTTTTGTATTTTGCTCAGTGCAGAGCAAACAAACCCTCAACAAACACAGCACAAGGGACAAAAGCTGTACTGGAAACCTCAAGAAGTCAAACTCTGCATTAATTGCAAAACTGGAGAAATAAAAGCAGAAGTGCATTTCCTCTTGTACTGAGCAAAATACAAAAACATCAAAGATGCACAGTATAGCTTCTGTATAGTGTCATGGGCACCACTTCCTCAAGTAGAATCTAATTGAATTTTGGTTTTGCTTTAATGCCAAAACCAGCCCAAAATTCATTTTTGGCCTTGTTTTGCTTTCAGTCTGTGATGTAGTTTTACGACAGTTCTATGCAAAATGAAAGAAAAAGTACAAGCAGTTCCAAACCATCCACGGGAGAGGGCACAAAGGAACAGGCCTGGGAGATTTATCTGTTACCCTCTGACAGTTCTTACAAGAATTGCAGTACAGTTCTATCTCTTTATAAACCCCAGGCTAATAGAAACGATTTAAAACATGGAGCTAGCCGGATCACTAACTGCCTAAATGCCCTAGCTGCTTTTTCACTTCATCTCCTCCATTCCCCTTCGCTAGGCAGAATAGTAGGCTATTCTCTAGGATAAACCTAGGGTGGCTGTCCACCCCCCCCCCCCGCCCCCCACCTTTCCCGCTTGCTCTAGAGCAAACTTTAAGGATGGGTCAGATTCTTGCTCACTATGGAACTGGGGAAACTGTTCCCTAAAGAGGCTTGGCTCTGTGGGGAACTCCTCTTCCCGTTCAACCCTGTCCATGGTCTGCTTCCTGATCCTACAGGCGGCCCTCTTAAGAGCCCTACCTTTCTGGGTCTTTCCAGGTGGGGTGATTACCTCTGGGTGAAAAGGGAAGAGCTGCTTGAGGGATGGCTCCCTATCCTGGTTTTGTTTCTCCTGGGCACGTGTAGTAACCAATGTCTCCTTCTCCTTCATACACTGGAAGAAAGGAGGCCAGTCACGCCCTAATATTAATTCCTGGTGTAACTGGGGAAGGACCGCTACGGGAAGAAAATGCCTACCTGAAGGTCCCCTAAACCCCACCCGCTGCAAAGCATAACGGGTGGTAGCCCCATGGATACACTGTATAGCTATATCACCTTTATAACACTTCTCTCGAGAGCCCCATTTCCCCCAGATATGCTGCCATAGCCCCCGGGACATCATAGTCTGATTGGCCCCCAAATCCAGCAGGGCTACAACAGGAATCCCCTCCACCTCTACCCGCTGGGTATACTGGGGCGCTACTCCCTGATCCAAGAGAGAGGCCAACCCCAACCTCCCGGGGCAACCTCTGCGGTAATGTCCTCTCCTCCTACATTTGTAACACAGCCTTTCTCTATACCTTCCCTCTGGTGCGGAAACCTTTCCCCTTCCCCCTTTTGGACCCTAGGGAAGGGAGGCTTAGGCCCTGACCCACTTCCACCCCTCCCGGGCCCCTTATCCGACTTCCTCACCTGCTGGGATTCAAGGAAATACTCCATGTTCTTCACTGCCTCCTCCAGTGTCCTACAACCCCTTCTAACCAAATCCACCCTGAGCTCCCTAGGGAGGGCTTCTAAATATTGTTCGAGGATCAGCTCCCCCATTATCTCCTGCACAGTTTTAGTCTCTGGCTCAAACCACTTCTTAGCCAGATCTGTCAGTTTTTGGGCTAAAGCCCTAGGAGTCTCCCCCTCAGTCCAATAGTTTCCCCAAATTTCCTGCGATAGGCTCCCTTATTCAACCCAAATCGGTCCTGAATGGCGACCTTTAATTTTATATATTCCGCCGCCTTGTTCGGTGGGAGATTCCTGAAGGTGGCCAGGGCCTCCTCGGACAAGGACGGGGCTAGGCGTATGGCCCATTGCGCCAGGGGCCACCCTGTGGCCGTAGCAACCCTCTCAAAAGCACAAAGAAAATCATCCACATTATCTGTTTCAGAGAGTTTGCCCCAAGATAGCAAATTAAGGTTGGATGGTCCTACCATTCCCGAAGCCCCCTCCACTCCACTTGGCTCGAGGGAGAAACCTTGTCTCCTACCAGACACTCCTTCCTTTTTCAAAACATCTTGGAACATGTCCAGCAAGGGCTGCTGCTGGGCCCTGGCAGCAGCCAATGAGTCCTCCATCACTTTCTGGGCCAACTCCTGCTGATTCTGAAACTGGTGAGTCATCCACTGGAACAGTTCCTTTGGGTCCATACTGCTCCTGCTCTGTCTTCCCACCTAGAAAGAACAAAAAGAAAAGCACAACCCAAGTGTGGCCGCTTTGACTTGTTTCCCCTTCCCAGGATCTGCAGAACAAACAGCAATTCCTGCTGCTTTGGTATGCGCCTATCAGTAATATCCTCCAGACTGGACCTCCGAATCGCTTCTCACAATGTCCACTGGCCAGGCTCCCGTCCTCTGGTTCTCCACACGCATGAAGGTTCAGCAGATCCCACTTTTCACACCAATTGTAAACACTTCCCATGCCGCTTGGCTGTGCTTCGGCTTTCCCAGTCCTAGGCTCAACTCCACACCAGGTTTATTAGGTAACGCTGGATGCTTGGCAGTTCAAACAATATCAAACCAGTCAGAAATTTTCTGTATTTAATTAAGAATAGTCTCTTCCCTAGGGCTACATGCCTCCCCGGGCTTAGTACATAGCTCCAGCACGCTTCAATTCAGCAACAAAAGGAAAACAAAAAACAAGCTCTTTTCCAACAGGTATTAACCCAGCCCTGAGTCCCACAGTCCAAATCCTTCCCTCCCTGAGTTCATCAAGTCCACTAATCCTTGGGCAAAAGTTCCAGCACTTTCCCTAGCAAAAAGGTTCCCCAAGGTCCATTCAGCAAAAAAGTCCCAAAGTTCTTTCACCTAAAAGTTCCCCAAAGTTCATTCAGCAAAAAAGGCTCTGCTGCGCGCTTCACTCTCACCCTAGCAAACCCTTACCTCAGAGTAACCTGAGGAAAGGGGACCCCCTCCCACTCATACCAGACACTAACTCCTGGTATCCTCCTCAAGGGTCATGCTTGAGCCCAGGGCCAGGTGGAAGTAACTTCCCCAGGGAACCCGCTCAGATACTTCTCTGGGCTTTTCTCTCAATGAATTGAATTAACCGGCCCATCAAGGTTGCTAACAGGCCCTGAGATTGTCTCTTTTCCACCCAGGCTAAGGCAGAAATATACATGGACTCTACCTGCATCCCTATACCAACCTCTTTGACCTCGGTAATCACCTCTTCAGGCATCCATTCCATAGGCTCTATCTGTCCTCCCTTCTCCCCAGCTGCTCCCAATCTTTACCATGAGCCTGCATTAAAAACCTCCTCCTCCTCCCCCCAGGAACCTGGGAGTTGTAGTCTGGTTCACCTTCTCTAAGGGAGTCTAGTGGCCTCCTCTGTGAGTCAGGGGCATTGCAGCGCTGGTTAGCCTTTCTAGAGGGTTCAGGTGATCCTTCCCGAGGATGCTGGGATTGGTAGTCCCTCCATTGTTCCCACCCACGCCGGCCTTTCCAGCACCCCAGTCCGGAGTTCCGGCTCCTGGATCTACCTAACCCTTCACAAGTGTCACAATAGGAATGTTTTCAACCTAGGAATGTTTTCAACCCTTTACAAAATGCTAACAAGTTTTGCATTCCCCTCAGATCCATGGGTAAGTTATTCACATTTTCAGCTCCATTAAAGTGTATTATGCTGTTAACAGGTGAATTAACCCCAGATTCTATACATGGTGACTAAAGTTCTGCGTGCAAATCATCATGCATAGCTGATTTGTGTGCACAACCTAATTGCGTAAGAAGCTAATCTGCGCCAGTAATTGGTCACCAACAGCAATTATCAGCACTAATTGGCACTAAATAGAATTTACACGCACAACTTTCTAAACATATTCTGGGACTCCTGAGGCAGGCCGGAGTGGACGAAACATGACTCGTGTCAAGTCCAGGTTTTAGAAATAAACTCTTAATATGAACTCTTTAATCCATTAGAGTTTTTTTTGTCATCATCTAGCTTGTCTCCTTCGCTGTGACTGTTTGCACTAAACAGAATCTACATGTACAACTTCCTAAACATATTCTGTAAAGTGGTGCACATAAATTCTAATGCATGGCTCACAAAAAGGGACATGGACATAGGAAGGATATGGGCAGGTCATGGGTGTTCCTAAAAAGCAAGTGCACTGTTATACAATACGCTCGATCCATGCCTAAATTAGGCATGGGCTCTTACACTAGGTTTTAGTTGGTGTAAATGGTCACGCATAAATTTTAGTCACGGGGACAGGCATTATGCTTATTCTATAAGCCATGTCTAACTTTAGGTGAGGTTTACAGAATAGCGCTAAACATGGATATTTTGGCTCCTATTTTTTTAGCATCATTTAGTGCCCATTGGTTGCCTATATCCTATCGCATTAAATTTAAAAGTGCTCTCTTTTGTGTATAAAATTCACAGTTCTGCAGAACCTATTTTTCTCTCTTCATTACTTCTTCCTTATAGACCATCTTGTTCTTTACGTTTTTCACAACAGAATCTTCTGATTATTCCATCGCTGCGTGGTATACCTTCAGCTACTACTCACTGTTTTCCTTTTTCTGAGCAAGCCCCCCAACAGTGGAACCATTTACCTGAGGGCTTGAAGTCCTCACCTTCCCTATCCCAGTTTAAAACAGATTTTTTCCTGGAAGCCTATAGGCGCTAGTTGGATTTGAAAGGATCACATATGGCTTTAACAGTGTTCTTTTTTCCCATTGTGTTTTCCTCTCCCCCTCTCTTTCTTTCCTGTCAGTTATTGTAGTTCCTTCCCTGTCCCCATTGTATCAGCCAGACCTTTTCAACTTCTTAGTGTGTTTTTAGCTTATTGTTTTTCTACCCCCTCTAGATTGCTAGCCGCCTAGATACAAGTTCGATAGGCGAGTTAGAAAGTCCTTAATGAACTTGAACTTGACTTGAGAATCTGGCCCTAACTGTACAGCTGGGGAAATGGCAGCAAATGGATGAGGAATGGCCATGGACTGTGCCCTGCAGTTAACACACAGTAACTTACTGCACAATAACTGTTAACATAGCAGATAACGCAAATCACTTGATGCCACCCTAAGTTATCTGTCATGCACATTGGAGGTAATTCTATAACAAAGGCACCTACAGTTAGATGCCAGATATGTGCATAAAGCACATATCTGGAATACTAGCATTTATGCATGCCAAATATCTGCTTATATGCTATTCTGTAAATATGCAAGTACCATCAATAGCGCATAGTTTGAGTGTGGGTACATATATAGGAGGAGTTAGGTGGAGCATAGGTAGAGTGCATATGGACTAGGTTCTATATATAGCTAGTATTCTATAATGGCAGTTCTGTGTGGAACTACCATTATGGAATTCGCACTTAGCGAGCATCATTCTGATGCCTACATTTTTGCACACGTTCTTGAATCTACCCCTAAGTGTTTTGTCTCTGTTTCAACTGCATTGCATGCTCCCAGCAGTTAACACAGCTTGAAGTCAAAAGTATTGCAATTGCACATGTGCTTTTTCAATTAGAACCCAGTAGTTTAGCTATGCAATAAAATAAATGTGTTTTTTTTTGATCCTCTAGGATCCTGTGTGAAATCTGTGTACATGGAATAAAGCCAATTCACTGATGGGATTGTTTGTCATCCTGACCTTTGCTGTTTTTGACAAGTGTTGTTCAAATTACTATTCTGTAGTCCAGTACAACACCTGTAGATAGAATAAATTTGAGTCATACTTCAGCCTATGACCATTCAGAAGAATATTTAGCTCTATTTAGTCTTCATTATGAAGGTGTAAGATGCTGGACACTAGCAGGCTCATTTTCGAAAGAGAAGGACGCCCATCTTTCGACACAAATTGGAAGATGGGCGTCCTTCTCACAGGGTCGTCCATATCGGTATAATCGAAAGCCGATTTTGGACTTCCCCAACTGCTTTCCATCGCAGGGACGGCCAAAATTCAATGGGGCGTATCAGAGGCGTAGCAAAGGCGGGACTTGGGCGTGCCTAACACATGGATGTCCTGGACCCATAATGGAAAAAAAAGGGAGTCCCTGATGAGCACTTGAACGACCTTACCTGGTCCTGTTTTTCTTACGACCAAGGCACAAAAAGGTGGCCGAAATGACCACCAGAGAGAATCGGGGATGACCTCCCCTTACTTCCACAGTGGTCACTAGCCCCCTCCCTGCCTCAAAAACATCTTTAAAAATATTGATTGCCAGTCTCAGATGTCATACTTAGGTGCATCACAACAGCATGCAGGTCCCTGGAGCAGTTTTAGTGGGTGCAGTGCACTTCAGGCAGGCGGACCCAGGCCCCTCTCCCTCCCTACCTGTTACATTTGTGGAGGAAACAGCAAGCCCTCTAAAACCCACCAGAAACCCACTGTACCCACATCAAGGTGCCCCCCTTTACCCATAAGGACTATGGTAGTGGTGTACAGCTGTGGGTAGTGGGTTTTAGGGGGGCTTTGGGGGGCTCAGAAGACAAGGTAAGGGAGCTATGTTCCTGGGAGCATTTTATGAAGTCCACTGCAGTGCCCCCTAGGGTGCCTGGTTGGTGTTCTGGCATGTCAGGAGGTCCAGTGCACTACAAATGCTGGCTCCTCCCAAGACCAAATGGCTTGCATTTGGTCTTTTCTGAGATAGGAGTCCTTGGTTTCCATTATTGACGAAAATCAGAAACGACCAAGTCTAGGGACGACCATCTCTAAGGACGACCTAAATTTCAAGATTTGGGCGTCCCTGACTGTATTATCGAAACAAAAGATGGACGTCCATCTTGTTTCGATAATACGGGTTTCCCTGCTCCTCCATTGGGACGTTTTGCGAGGATTTCTCAACAAAACTTGGGCGTCTCTTTCGATTATGCCCCTCCGCGTGACACAGAATGAGATGCAATTGATGGCAATCGTCAGAAATGGTCTTCTCAGCTCTGAGTCATTAATTAGTCTGTTCGCTATTTTGGAATGCTGCCTGTCTCTGTCTTTAGACAGGTAAAACTACTGTTCATTTAACAATGACATTTCATCAAACTGACATTGCAGCCTAAAACTGTAGGAGACAAAACTTTTAATTTGCTGGATCAGCACATTCTTAATTAGGTGACTGAAGAGACATAACCAAGAGTCTTAGGGACAGTGGATAAAGGAAGATTTAATTAAAGCACAATCAACTACTATTTTTAAAAATGAAAGAACCAAAGTATTGTGTATGTATAAACTGCCTTTTAGAAAGTTACGTGTTTTTTTTTAATTCAGGGGTTCTTGCAGCCATTCCCAACCCAGTACTCTGGGCATACCTAGTCCCATTGGGTTTGCAGGATATCCATATATATGCATGAGATAGATTTGCATGCATTGCCTCTTTGTTATGTAAATCTAACCCATGAATAATCATTGTGGATATCCTGAAAACCTGATGGGTATAGGCTGGGTTGGGAATGACTGTAATTTCTGCAGTGTTACCAGATGTACACAGTACTTTAAAGCGCAATTCTAGAATTGTGCATTTGTATTTATGCATCGACACAGAGGAAGTGAGGCGAAAAGAAGAAATGAGGATTCCAGAAAGTCAATCTAGAGCCTTTAATCTCATCAGCAAATTCAACACATCAGGAACCCAATATGGCCGTGTTTTGGCATGTGTACCTGCCTTGAGGGTCAAAAACCTGGAGCATGTGTTGTTATAATAAGTCATATATATATATATATATATATATATATATATATATATATATATATATATATATGTATATATATCTAATATATTTATAAGTACATAGGCTTTAAACAACCACGCTGAGTCACGCTTAGGAGTGGAGGAGTGGCCTAGTGGTTAGGGTGGTGAACTTTGGACCTGGGGAACTGAGGAACTGAGTTTGATTCCCACTTCAGGCACAGGCAGCGCCTTGTGACTCTGGGTAAGTGACTTAACCCTTCATTGCCCCATGTAAGCCGCATTGTGCCTGCCATGAGTGGGAAAGCATGGGGTACAAATGTAACAAAAAAAAAATAAGTAGAGTTGCTGAGTGTTATAGCTGCAAGTAAAACTAGAAATGTTCCGCATGCCATATACATCAAAGTGGAGGAGATACGTGGCACTTACGTTTGCATATGCACTATCCCCCAAATTCTGTATAGGTTGCCCAAAATTAGGTGTGCAGTTCTGGGCACGGATCCAGTGCAATTTTTCTAGCAAAAAAGGTGCCGGTACTCAAATGCCAGGCACCCTTCAGGGTTGGGGTGATCACTGAGGGACTCACCCCACAATAGCCAGGCCCCCTTCAACCAGTCACAGAATCTATGACAAGGCAGAATTGGTGTGTTGAGCTTGAGCTCTTTCATTAAAACTTGTGTTCCATGGGTCAATTTTAGCAGATACTGGAAAAGGTGCCGGTACTTAGTACCCCCGAGTACCCCCTCAAAAAAAGCCCTGCACGGATCACAGATATGCGCAAGTAATGGCTTAATTGGTCATATCAATCAATAATTAGCCCTAGCAAGTGCTAATTGGCAGGAATTACTAGTTTTTGCTGCACTTCTATAACATGCACATGACTCCAAAAGAGGTGTGGCCATAGGAGTTCCCTGGGTATAGGCACAGAGTTATAGAATACTTCCATTTCCATGTCAGACAGTAGTTAGGCGAGAGCATTTACATCAGCCTTTTGTACACATAAATGTTTGCACCTAAAGTTCAGCACGAAAATTACTTAGCTATTATTCTATAAAGACAGTAACAACCTTTATAGAATTCTAACTTAGCTCATATCATCCTGGCACTTAACTTTGGATGGCATATACAGAATTCCCACCTATGTGTTGTTCTATAATAGAGTGCATACATGCATTAGCGTGTAACTGAAAGGAATTTACACATGGGTAGAGCATGGGAGAAGCATAGGCATGTCTCCAAGCTATGCACAGCACTTATAGAATAACATTAGTTGAGCACAGATGATGGAACATGTAGGAACACTCACTTTCATCTGCTATTGACCTGATGTGTGTGCACCTCCTTGGGCTTACACACAAAAAGAAGGAAAAAACTCCACAAATGGAATAAACCACACACACACATAAATAAAAAGCAAAAACAAAAAGTGGAGTCAATCAGTCAAATGTGGAAACCAGATGATTCTTTAATTGCCAGTATCCAAAACACTCAAAAAGCCCAACACAGCTGTGTTTTGGCATAAAAAAATGCCTGCATCAGGAGTCAATAGAAAATCTAAAAATAAAAATTATAAAGTCACAAATAAATAACATAAATACAAATCATAAAATCAAAAATAAATAACATAAAAATACTAGAGTGGTCCTCAAAATAAGAAATACAATTGTAAAATATATAAATATATCAATAAGTAAACAGACATTCAAATATTGCGTGCATGTGTGCAGGAATGGAAAATAAAAACAAAGATGTTTTAATGCCTTTGTATAGCTCCATTGTGTGACCGCACCAAGAAATACTGTGTGCAATTCTGGTCACCGCATCTTAAAAAAGATATAGTGGAATTAGAAAACGTACAGAGAATGGTGACAAAAATGATAAAGGGGATGGGATGACTTCCCTATGAGGAAAGGCTGAAACGGCTAGGGCTCTTCAGCTTGGAAAAAAGACGGCTGAGGGGAGATATGATAGAGGTCTATAAAATAATGAGTGGAGTGGAACGGGTAGACGTGAATCACTTGTTTACTCTTTCCAAAAATTCTAGGACTAGGGGCATGCAATGAAGTTACAAAGTAGTAAATTTAAAAAGAATCGGAGAAAATATTTATTCACTTAACGTGTAATTAAACTCTGGAATTTGTTGCCAGAAAATGTGGTAAAAGCAGTTAGCTGAGTGGGGTTTAAAAAAAAGGTTTGAATATCTTCCTAAAAGAAAAGTCCATAAGCCATTATTAAAATGGACTTGGGAAAATCCACTGCTTATTTTTAGGATAAGCAGCATAAAATGTATTGTACTGTTTTGGGATCTTACCAGATACTTGTGACCTGGATCGGCCAGTATGGCAACATTTACGTACTTATCTTTTTCTTCTTTTCCCTTCTCTCTCTTGCTTAAGAGCACTTTTGCTTGTAGAGCAATATTTGAACTGCATTGCTGAAGAGTATTAGAAGTAATAATTAGAAGAATATGGCAACATCTTACTCACCCCTATACCGAAGGATGCAAAGAAAAAAAAACAAATGACATCACAAACTATCGACCAATTGCATCTATCCCACTTGTAGTTAAATTGATGGAGAATTTAGTGACCAAACAACTCACTGACTATTTGGACAAATTCTCTTTATTACATGAATCTCAATCTGGTTTCCGCCCTTCCCACAGTACCGAAACGGTGCTGGTCTCCCTACTGGACAAATTCAAGTATGAAATAGCATTAGGAAATAGCATACTCCTACTTCAATTCGACATGTCGAGTGCATTCGATATGGTCAACCACAGCATACTTCTTCGACTTTGGAATTGGTGGAAATGTACTTGACTGGTTTAAAGGCTTTCTGACCACCAGGTCATACCAAGTTAAATCTAATACAAATATATCATCATCATGGAAATCAGACTGTGGAGTTCCCCAAGGTTCACCTCTATCACCAATACTCTTCAACATTTTAATGATCCCATTGGCCAAGTCCCTATCGAATAATGGTCTCTATCCATTCATCTATGCTGATGATGTTACAATCTATATCCCTTTTAAACATGATCTATCAGAAATCTTCAACAATATCAAAAATGGTTTGAACATCATGCACTCTTGGGCCAACTCATTTCAATTGAAGCTGAACACCGATAAAACGCATTACCTTATCCTCTCATCCCAGTACAACAATTATAAACCCACAACCTTATTCACTCCAGAGCATTCCCTTCCCATCTCTGATAGTCTCAAAATACTAGGTGTCATTATTGATAGAAATCTTACACTTGAGTCCCAAGTCAACTCCACCGTAAAGAAAATGTTTCATTCAATGTGGAAACTCAAGCGTTTAAAACCTTTCTTCCCAAGAGATGTTTTCCGCAATCTAATTCAATCAATGGTATTAAGCCACGTTGATTACTGTAATGGAATCTATGCAGGATGTAAGGAACAACTCACAAGGAAACTCCAAATGGCACAAAACACAGCAGCCAGATTGATTTTTGGTAAGACACGATTCCAAAGTGCCACACCACTCCGTGAACAATTGCACTGGCTTCCTATCAAAGAACGCATCTCTTTCAAAATTTGCACCTTAGTCCATAAGATTATCTATGGAGTAGTCCCAGATTACATGATTGACCTAGTCAATCTTCCAATCAGAAATAGTACTAGTTCATCACGGTCTTACCTGAATCTCCATTACCCAAATTGCAAAGGACTAAAATACAAGACAACCCATGCGTCCAATTTCTCTTACATAGGCGCACGCCTGTGGAACGCATTGCCACAAGTGGTGAAAACAACTTATGATTACCTAAAATTCAGAAAGTCGTTAAAGACTCACCTATTCGGAAGGGCATATCCGAATGACCCAACTTAAATGACTCAACCCTGCAACACCTCACTATTAAAGATCATATTGGACGTTAATGAACTCTTTTACCTCAACCCAACTTGATTGAATCTTATCTTCCCTATCCCAATACAACATTTTGTACCTATCCCGTACTGGATTTGGCGAATGCCTTCATGGTATTATGTAAGCCACATTGAGCCTGCAAATATGTGGGAAAATGTGGGATACAAATGTAACAAATAATAATAATAATAATAACCAGTTAATGATTACTTCTACTGTCACTTGCAAACAAGGAACCCTGTTTACTAAGTCGTACTAGGGCGTGCTAGCATTTTTAGTGCACGCTAAATGCTAAAGTCGTCCATAGGAACAGCCGAGCTTAATTTCAGTGAGTTTAGCAAAAAATGGCTCACTTAAAAAACTCTATACATCATTAGTACTCCTAAGGCCCTGTTTATTAAGGTGCGCTAGTGTTTTTAGCGCATGCACAAAATTAGTATGTGCTGTGTAGGCGCCCATAGGAATATTGTCGGTGCCTCCACAGTTAGTGTGCACTAATAGTTAGCGCACGCTAAAAGCACTAACACGCCTCTACCGCGGCTTAGTAAACGGGGCCCCTAATTTTGTATCCCTTAATTTTATTTCTTATTTTATATAAAACACATTTTATATTTTATCATTTTTATATCAAACCAAGATAATGAAAATTCAATAGGAATCTGTATAAACACTGTCAAATAAGTCCATTGACTGAAAACAGTTGTCAAAAAGTAACTAAGTGTCCATACATTGACCACAAAAACAGCACCGGTACATTCAAGAACAGAAAGGAGCAAACTTAACTTTATATTTCGTGGCTATTTCACTAACTGTTCCAGACGTTTATACAGATTCCTATTGAATTTTCATTATCTTGGTTTGATATAAAAATTATAAAATATAAAATATGTGTTTGATATAAAATAAGAACTAAAATTAATGGATACAAAATTACGAGTACTAATGATGTATAGAGCTTTTTAAGTGAGCCATTTTTGGCTAAACTCACTAAAATTAAGCTCGGCTGTGGATACAGCCTATACTGAATTCTCCTCTGTTCCCTTTTAAAATTAGGTTTACTGGGTTGTGCAATTCTCTAGGCATCTGATAGAAAATATATTTTTTGCACTTTGGGATTGACTGTATTTTGATTTTTAGATATTTTTGTCTCTCCCTTTTGGGATTTTTGTTGTTGCTAATGGTTAGTACAGCAGATTACGGACCTGGGGAACTGGGGTCAATTCCCACCGCTACCAAACAGTCAGTTCCCTCTGCAGCTCTGTGTGACCCTGGGCAAGTCACTTTAGTCCTTTATTGCCCCAACTACAATATAATACTAGATTGTGAGTCCATTAGGGAAAGTACTAGTACCTAACAAAGAAAAATTATAAACTGCTTAGGTCTAGGTGGTATATAAATACGGAACATAAGCATTGCCATACTGGGACAGACCAAAGGTCCATCAAGTCCAGTATCATGTTTCCAACAGTGGCCAATCCAGGTCCAAGTACCTTGCAAGATCCCATATAAAACAGATATTATGCTGCTTATCCTAGAAATAAACAGTGGATTTTCCCAAGGCCAACTTAATAATGACTTATGGACTTTTCTTTTAGGAAATTGTCCAAACAGTTTTAAAACCCTGTTAAGCTAACTGCTATTACCACATTCTCTATCATAATAGGTCAAAAAGATGCCTATATATTATATACTAGGCACAAGCACGTACAGCAGCCATGGAGCTAGTATAAATGCTCATGCCTAGACTGTTAAAGAGCTAGTGTTGGTTATAATATTTTATATGTGTGTATAAAAGTGCCCTGCTCCACTCAAACTCTATCTGTGTAAATGCCCAAATGCGAAGTATACACCATCGAATATTGGTGAACACTGACAGAAAAATGCCTAGCCTGAAAATGGTCATTTAGGATGTGTGTCAGCATACAATACATACATGACTTGAATACTGGCATTTATACATGTTCTTGCCATCTAAATCTAGACGGCTCCTTATAGAATTACTATCTATATGCCTCCTCTTGAGGAAACAGTGAGTGTATTTATTTATTCATGATGTGATATACCACTTTAAGGGGTCCTTTTACTAAGGTGTACTGAAAAATGGCCTGCGGTAGTGTAAGCGCATGTTTTAGACACGCACAGATCCATTTTTCAGCGCACCTGTAAAAATGCCTTTTAAAAAATTTTGACCGAAAATGGACGTATGGCAAAATGAAAATTGACGCGTGTCCATTTTGGGTCTGAGACCTTACCACCAGCCATTGACTTAGCGGTAAGGTCTCACACATTAACCAGGCAGTAAGGATCTATGCACATCAAATTCCTTTTACTGTCCGGTAGCACCGTGCGCCAGAAAATACAATTATTTTCTGGCACACGCCAAAAATGAAATTACCGCCCCGAACTCGGATTGGCACTCATTGGGCATGCATAGGCCTTTATGTGGCTTAGAAAAAGGTGATCAATAGGTGATCAATAGAAATAAAATAAAATAAAACAGAGAAAAGAAAATAAGATGATATCTTTTTTATTGGACTAACAATATATTTTTTGATTAGTTTTTGAAGGCAACCCTACTTCATCAGATCAGAAATAAGCAAATGCTGATAAATAACAGTATATATGTGAAACATCAAAGCATTCCAATGACAGTCTCACAGGATGAGGGTGGGGTGGGGTGGGGTGGGTTAGGTGAGGGACAGGGACCCTCATGATCCAAAGCCCCGCGCTGTTCCAAACTGCGCTCTAAAAATAGAGCTGGAACAGCGCAGGGCTTTTCTGCATCGATGATCAGAGATAATGCATGCAAATTTAAGCAGCGCAATTATCTCTGATCAAGGGGTAGAAGTGCGGGAGAATGGTACCTGAGCATGCGCTCAACACAATTCTCCCGCACTTGTTTGACAGGTCTGGGCTGTCAAAAGCCCAAACCTGTCAAACACAGGGGCTGGAGGTCCATGGGACCACCAAGCCCTGACTACCCCTGCCCCGAGCAAGGCAAAACGGGGGCTGGAGGTCCAGCGGACCTCCGGTCCCCCCGACGATCTCACCCCCCCCCAAGTTCAGGGAGGGCTGGAGATCCGGTGGGTCTCCAGCCCCCCAAACCCCCAGAAAATATCAAGTGGCTGCCGCCGGCCAAACTCTCTCCCAACCTCCCACCCAGCGAGCAAAGGGGGGGGGGCGGGAGGTCCACCCCAACTCCCCCCCCCCCCAGCATTGTCATACGAATCCCTGGTGGTCCAGCGTGAGTTGAAGTAGTGACAACCCCCCCACCCCCCCCACCTTTAGTTGGAGGAGAGACGCAGCCTGCCTCCCTCCTCTTCCAGTGGAAGACACCGCAAAATGGCGGCGCCCAGCCCCGCCCATTGCATCCTGGGAGCGATTCCCTTACATGATTTGTAGCCTCGCCCAGCGTATCCACCGGATCTCCAGCCCTCCCTGAACATGGGGGGGGGGGATCATCTGGGGGACCGGAGGTCCACCGGACCTCCAGCCCCCTGTTTGCTTTTGCTTTGGGGGGGAACGGGGGCCTGCCAGCATGCAACTGCATGCTGGACAGGGCTCACCATTCCTCCCCAATGATCGGCGCAAACCCTAACGCCAGGTCGGAGCTGGCGTAGAGTTTGCCGCGGCCAGTGACCCAATCTTTGGCGCGCTGGACGCTGATCATTGGGGATGAATGTGTTAAGCGCTGATTAGCATGCATTTGCAAGCAACTTGCGCTAAGAGCCCTGTTTAGCATGCATTTGCATGCTACTTGCGCTAAGAGCCCTCGAGCGCGTTGTTTCACGCGCTCGAGGGCTCTGATTATGGGTTAGCAGCAAACTCCGGCGCTAGTATGGTGTTAACAGCCTCTAGCGCCGGAGTTTGCTTTTGATCCTGAGGGCCAGGGAGAGCTTGGTGGATGAGGGACAGGGAAATATGAATGGTGATAAGAGGGTGAATTTTATGGTTTGTAATCGGCTAGAAAACCCAGATCTTTGTTGTCCTGTCTGGTTGGTGTCAAAATATTTAATCATTCTGACTTCAAAAAGGTCTTACATTCCTGGATTATCTTAAAGTTTCCTTTTAGTATTCTCACAATAAAATCACTGATACAGTGTTCTGGTTTTGTAAAGTGCTGCCCCACAGAGGTGACTTCCTGGTTGGCACTGGCATTTTTCATATGATCCCTATATAAATGAAATCTCCTCTTTAGTGTCTGGCTTGTTTCTCCAATATAGCACCCTTCATCACACTTTTTACATTGAATGATATATACCACATTGGAAGATGAGCATGTGAAGGATTCCTTTATGTTGAATATTTTTCCTTTGTGAATGACTGTGGGATCCTGTGAAATGTTTTGGCATAGTTTGCAGCTGGACAATTTGCAAGGATGTGTTCTACTCTCTTCTTTTTGAGTTTCTATCGGGAGCTTGCTTCTCACTAGTTTGTGTTTTAAGTTGGGTGGCTGTCAGAAGGCCAGCACTGGTGGAGATGAACTACAATAATCCAATAGGAAAGGTAAATATACATACAAGATCAACACATAATTAGTGTACCTCAGCTAATTGCACAAGTGACATGGATTGTAGGTACCATATGCTCATAGCAACATGCAATTCACTCTCATTCTCCACCTATAATCTGTCTAGCTCCTGCCCCCTAACAAGCCATGGAATTAATGCACAAATTAGCATGTGCTGTCATTTGCCAGAACACTAATAGTTATTGCATGCATGTGCTAATAGCCTGCACTAATTCACATATTAACTGCTGAGCACACATTAGCAAACAAGCCCTTCTATGTTGGTAGCAAAGTTTTTAACAAGCGGCCATGCCTTCTATTAGTTCATCAAACAATTATCCAAAGATTTGGTACAATCAGATGGGAAGGAAGGATCCATTGTCATCTCGAAAGCTCATGCACCATGCTTTTGAGTCATTTTTATGGTGGGCCAACGAAAAATGCTCAGATTCCTGCAGAGAATCCAGCCATAATATCGTCAGTAATTGGTGGTTCTTTGAAGTAAGCTCCAAAACATGAGCTTTTTATTTTCGAGCAACCTGGAGAGGATATTGATATGACAAGTGACCTTTTTGCTTCTGTAGCTGATTTTAAATAATGTGTTACTATTACTGCCACAATGATTTTCATTCTTCATTTATTTGTTGATGGCCAAGTTATTGAATTTTGAAGGGCATGAGTAACATGATAACAGCCCTATCCACTAACTTATTTAGCCTTGATATGGTATGGTAACCTTAGTAGTCAATTTCCCTAATAAAACAAAATTGCTTATTTAATGGTATGCCATTAGCTGTCACTGCAAACTGGAGAAGTGACTACAAAAATAAAACAAAGGCTGATAACTGACTCATGGGCTTTTGAACAGTAGGGGCAATTGAATGATTTTGACAAACGTAGAAAACATTTCACTGAAGACACTTTCTGATATCACAATGGCGGCAATTCTATGCACAAGCCTAGCAGTAATATTTGCCATTCAGACAACAGAACTGAGGATCTCCGGTTTGGCGTTTAATCGATCAGATTTTTATGCTTACATTTTGAGCTAAGTCCAGCAGGAACAGTTAGGAGTCCTCTTACTAAGGTGCACTGAAAAATAGCCTGCGGTAGTGTAGACGCGTGTTTTGGGTGCGTGCAGAATTCTTTTTTAGTGCACCTACAAAAAATTCCTGTTTTAAATTTTTGCTGAAAATGGATGTGCGGCAAAATGAAAATTGCCATGCAGCCATTTTGGGTCTGAGACCTTACCGCAAGCCATTGACCTAGCGGTAAGGTCTCACGCAGTAACCGGGCAGTAATGGTCTACACATGTCAATTGCCACTTGATGTGCATAGCTGCCATGCGCCAAAAAATTTAAAAATATTTTTCAGACGCGTGTAGCTGATGCGCGCCAAAATTGAAATTACTGCAAGGGCCACACAGGAAGTGGGCAGTAACTCCAATTTGGCACACATTGGGCGTGCGTAGGCGCCTATGTGGCTTTGTAAAAGGGCCTCTTAATTTTTAAGCAATGGAATTGATACCTGTTATTTAGTGTGTCACTGCTCAGCTCTCAAAGTTCAAGTTGTGATACATTTATATGTTTTAATCAAGCACTTTGAAGGCTTTGCTCAATTACAGGCAGATATAATTTTTTTAATGAGTCATTTATATATGTTTTTAACTATTGTAATTACTTATCCAGTCATGAGCTGCCTGTAGCTCCACTCGCATTTTTTTCAGGTGTTTACACATATAGGGGGAGATTCTATATATGGTGTCTTGAAAATCCATGCTGAAATCATTTTCGCCTAAGATTTAGGGGTAGTATATAGAATACACTTAGTTGATATCCCAGCACCTAAAACTACACACATCCATTTAAACCAATGAAAATGTGGTGTAAATCCCTGCGCCTAGATTTACATGGCCTGGGTCTTGTTCTATAACAAAGTACCTGAATTTGGAAACATCCACAAAATGCCTATTTCCCCACCCATAGCCACTCCCCTTTTGAACTGCATGCTTTAGAATTTAGGCACAATTCATTCCAGCATACGCTTAGTGAATTATTACTTGTAAGTGCTATCAACGCTGATTGGCTTATTAAGACAATTAAGTTGTATACATTGCTATGGAATACGCTTAGATTTAGTCACGGAATGCTAGGTACGAAATATAAAATCCAGCAGGTATTTTTGTTTCCTTTTATTATTCAAGAATAGACCAGGATTGTGTTTCAATGGTGTCTTCCATAATTCGGCTTGGCATATGTGGTAAGCTTTATGTTCATTATAGTGCTCAGTGTTGAAGCTTTTATAATTCTATTCCCATATTCATCACTGAGTTCCTTCTCACGAATTGATTTTCATTCACAGAACTGTTTTTTTGCATGTTTCTCCATGTTTGAGTAGAGATTTGTCACTGTTAATTTAGTTTATCAAGCATTCATTTAAACTTTCTCTTCACTCCTAATGGTGATCATATATACTATTGTTTACCAAGTGTTTTGATCTGTTTACCAAGTTTTCTGATACTCTCTTTCTTCTCCAGTTGTAATTATCACTATTGTTTTTAAGTTGGGCACCCCTTGTTTAGTAAAGGCTCCACCCTGTTGTGCACCATTTCAAGCTCTAGCTTGTGGCAGAGACATGGAGGGGCATAATCAAACGGGGTGCCTAAGTTTTCCTGAGGACGTCCTTGCAGGACTTCACGGCAAAGGGGCGGGGAAACCCGTATTATCGAAACAAGATGGGCGGCCATCTTTCGTTTCGATAATACGGTCAGGGACGCCCAAATCTCAACATTTAGGTCGACCTTAGAGATGGTCGTCCCCGGTTTTCGGCGATATTGGAAACCGAGGACGCCCATCTCAGAAACGACCAAATCCAAGCCCTTTGGTCATGGGAGAAGCCAGCATTTGTAGTGCACTGGTCCCATCACATGCCAGGACACCAACCGGGCAACCTAGGGGGCACTGCAGTGGACTTCACAAATTGCTCCCAGGTGCATAGCTCCCTTACCTTCGGTACTGAGCCCCCCAAAACCTACTCCCCACAACTGTATAATACTACCATAACCCTAAGGGGTGAAGGGGGGCACCTACATGTGGGTACAGTGGGTTTCTGGTGGGTTTTGAAGGGCTCACATTTACCACTACAAGTGTAACAGGTAGAGGGGGTGGGCCTGGGTCCGCCTGCCTGAAGTGCACTGCAGTACCCACTAAAACTGCTTCAGGGACCTGCATACTGCTGTCAGGGAGCTGGGTATGACATTTGAGGCTGGCAAAATATATTTTTTAATTTTTTTTTAGTGTGGGAGGGGGTTAGTAACCACTGGGGGAGTAAGGGGAGGTGATCCCCAATTCCCTCCGGTGGTCATCTGGTCAGTTCGGGCACCTTTTTGAGGCCTGGTCGCAAGAAAAAAATGGGCCAGGTAAAGTCGGCCAAGTGCTCTTCAGGGACGCCCTTCTTTTTTCCATTATTGGCAGAGGACGCCCATGTGTTAAGCACGCCCCAGTCCCGCCTTCGCTACGCTTCCGACATGCCCCCGTGAACTTTGGTCGTCCCCGCAACGGACTGCAGTTGAGGATGCCCAAAAATCGGCTTTTGATTATGCCGATTTGGGAGACCCTGAGAGAAGGACGCCCATCTCCCGATTTGTGTCGGAAGGTGGGCGCCCTTCAGGTAACCTTCATAATCAAAATCCATAAGCTGATTCTGGATAACAAAGCTATGAAAATTAACCTAGTTCTTAGAATAAGTATATGCAAATATCCATGATGAATAGTTATTGTGGATACCCTATTTGTGACCCTTGAAGACCAGGGCTATACATCTCTTCTCCAGAGGCCAGTGAATCAAGCCCTAGGTTAATTTACAGATTTTGTTTATCCTGAAAAACAGAAGTGGTTGAGGTTACTAAGAACTGAGTTTGAGAAACCATGTTCTAGGTGCTGCAGAAAGAAACTTTGTTCTGTTAAGTAAAGATTTCAAGGTGCCTCCAAAATGCATGAGAACCAAGGAAGAAGCTACAAGACAAGATGTTTGCTGTAAGGAAGGGAGGATTAGGATCCAAGGCCAGTATTGGGGTGGAGGGGCAACTGAATTGCCCTGCCTCCTTCCACCATGCCACAGGGGGCCCTAAGCTTGTCTGAAGCTGAAAGAAGTACAACCTGCTGTGATGCTTTGAGGGTTCCCTTCCAAATTTCTGCCCTGGGCCCCCACATGCTCACTACTTGCTATTTTGTTTTTTTTCTTTTCCAGCTTGGTCTAAGTTGTCTCACCAGCTCCATCCTTGAAGGGAACCATGGTATTTTCCTGCCCACACAGTAGCACTTCAACCAGACTTAAACAAAATGCTAAAATGATAGCTCAGAATCTTTCTTAAGATCTACATCAGAAGGATTATTTAAAATATTCTAAGATTCTCCATGCAGGGTCAGACCAAAGGTCCATCAAGCTCAGTATCAATAGAGACCAATCCAGGTCGCAAGTACCTGGCAGGATTCCAAAAGATAGATAGAGTCTATGCTTCTTACACCCAGAAATGAGCAGTGGATTTTCCTAAGTCCACCTTAATAATGGTTTATGAAATTTTTCTCCAGCATAAAACTTTTTTAAACCTAGGTACACAAACAGCTATTGCCACATTCTCCAGCAACAAATTCCAGAGCTTAATTATGCACCGAGTGAAAAAAAATATTTTCTACAAATTGTTTTAAACCAGAACTCTTGTCACTTTTGATGTTCTTATGCACTGCCTATTTTTGTTGTACTTCAGGTTTCTAAATACTTGCCTATATCAAGTACAGAGAAATTGATATTTAAATGTAATACATTCTTCAGTAATGCAAAAATCCCCTAGAGCAAGCAACCGTTTAATAAAAAATAAAGGGTGATGAGTTAAAGAGGCAAGGGAGCCAATTTCCATTCCCATGTAGAAGAAAAAAACAATTAATATTCAAAAGAAATTCACTAATTGAAGTGGTTCTTTTATTGCTATGACAGTGGAACTATATACATTGTGATTTCATCAGCCACCAGGTGCTGCAGTGTTTTATGAATCCTGGTGATACAAGAGCCAAGATCTGCTGACAGAGGACAGGGGAATAGGATGCCAAAAGCATCTATTTGCTCTGATAAATCCCACACTGTGGCAAAAACAGCTGTTACTCCACCTCAGAACTTCAAAGTGTTTTGTCAACAAAAACAATTAGCATATTTATGGGAAGTTTGTCCTAGGTGTGTTTTGAAAATGAAGAATGCGTGCTAGGCAAATATTCTTATTATGATGATTATTTGCTATGCAGAGCAGAGGAAATAAACAACACTGGTCAAGGTGACAATAGATATTTCAAGGTGGGTGTGCTGTTAATGATTGGCTCATGGGTGCAACAGGTTAGGAAGTTGCAACCAAGACAGGCTCTGCAGAAGTATTTGAAAATTTAAGAAAAGGAAGACTTTCATTACATAGAAACACAGAACATGGCTGCATAAAAAGAACATGGTCCTACGGCATGCAGATTACTGCAACGGAATATACGCGGGATGCAAAGAACAACTCACAAAAAAACTTCAGACTGCCCAAAACACAGCAGCCAGACTGATATATGGTAAAACATGATTCGAAAGTGCTAAACCCCTTCGCGAAAAGCTGCACTGGCTCCCAATCAAAGAACGGATCATCTTCAAAATCTGCACCTGGTTCATAAAATCATCTACGGAATAGTCCCAGGATACATGACAGACCTCATAGACCTACCAACTAGAAACAGATTCGGATCAGCATGATCTTACCTAAACCTACATTACCCAAACTGCAAAGGGCTAAAATACAAAACAACTTATGCACCCAGCTTCTCCTACATAAGCGCACAACTATGGAATGGACTCCCACATGCCATAAAAACAATCCACGACCATCTAAACTTCAGGATATCATTAAAAACCCACCTCTTCAAAAAAGCCTACCCCACCGATCCAACATAACTCCCCACACCCGGCAACACAATAATCAATGATCGTACTGGATAATCTACTATCCTCATTCCTTTGACCCCATGACACCTGAACCACATCTACCTCATTTGTCTACAACCCAACCTTTATTTGTTATCAACCATAATGGCAAATGCCTTCACGGTACTTTGTAAGCCATATTGAGCCTGCAAAAAGGTGGGAAAATGTGGGGTATAAATGTAATAAATAAATAAACATACAGCCTACTCATTCTACTCATCCAAATCAACTATCCAGTCTCTAACACCTCTTCCCCTTTCTTAGAGATCCTCTGTGTTTGCTTTCTTGAATTCAGATTCTGCTGGGAGGCTGTTCCATGCATCCACTACCCTTTCTGTAAAGAAATATTTACTAACGGGAGTCGCTTGAGGTATTCCAACTGTAGCACTATATAATATCCCCATCAGAAGGCCTCCTGTTTCGCTTCTGCCAGGAGGACAACAATACGCCAAACACAGCAGGAATCTTTCAAAGTTGCTACAGTTGGGCTACCTTGAGCGACTCCCGGTGGGATTTGAATGAATTGGATACTGTTTTCGAAGCTTCAAAGTCGACGGTCACCACCCGTGTGGTTAAGCTAAGTGGACGGGTTCCCCTATGTGCACTTTATATTTAAGTCAGGAATATATTATTAACTCTATCTCATTGTATTAGTACAATTGGATTTTTGCCATTTTCCTCTGTTTTTTTGACTGCAAGGTTTTTTCTCCATTAGTGAGTTGCTTTTCTTGCAGTGGGTTTCAGAGGTTAAATTGGAACCAGTAATAGTACCCACTGTAGTGGGGGTAGTCCATCTCTGTAGACACCCCAGGGCAGTTGAAGTAGTAGCAGTGGTGTGCTGGAGCAGGCTCTCACAGGCTCGCAAGAGCCGGTTGTTAAGTTTTTAAGAATTTTGGGAGCCGGTTGTTAAAGTAGTGCCCTCCATGGCTACTTTAACAACTGGCTCCCAAAATGTGGGCTTGGGCCCCCTGCTGAATTATCTTTTACTTTGCTGGTAGGGATGCTGAGCCCTGCCAGCAAAGTAAATAGACTACTGCTGCTCCCTGCTCCTTGTTTTCAGCTCTGGGCAGCAGGCTGGGACTTCTAGAGCAAGACGGGAGTGGTGGCAGTCCATTTATTGGCTGCCAGCAAAGGTATGCCTAGCGTGGCCGCACGAAGGAAGGGAGGAGAGAGAGGCAAGTGTTGCTCCCCCTCCCCCCCCCGGCCACCCCTGGCCCTTCCAACTGCAGAGCTGGCTACGTCCGGAGAAAGAGCCTGTTGTTAAAAATTTACCAGCACACCCCTGAGTAGTAGTAGCAGTATTTGATAGTTATTGTGGATCATTGTCTATATAATGAGTTAGAGCCAAATTTAGAGCAAAATACATTTTTGATTAATTGCAAAAGATAAGCAATATGCATTGGTATCATGTTTTAAGCTGTTGGATTGACAGAAAATGTTAATAACATGAGTAGCTTTGCTATATAAAGATTTGTGAATAAAAAGAAGAATTATCTGTTTATGTTATGTTAATTAATTACACTTGTGTATTACTTTCTCTGTATTTCTGGCAAGTTATTTTATTGCTTGTAAATTTAAATTCTTATAAATAAAAAATAATTTAAAAAAACCTACACTTGTGCAAAAATAATATTTGGCATGTACATATTATTGATGTAGTTCAATTTATTGTACAATTTGGTGTAAAAACAAAGGGCCAGATATTCAAAAGGGTTTCTATGTTTAGCTGCAGCCACTAACCCCCAGATTCTATATACTGTGACCAAAATTGTGCACGCAAATCCGATCGTATTCTGGATTTGCATGCACAATTTAATTACTTAACAAGCCAATCAGCACTGATAACTGCCACTTACAAGCAATTATTGATACTAATTGGCATTAATTAGAATTTAAGCATACAACTTGCTAGGCGTATTCTGTAAAATGGTGCATGTAGATTCTAGTGTGTGGTGCCCAAAAGGGGGTGTGGCTATAGGCATGGAATGAGTGGACCATGGGCTTTCCAAAAAGCTATGCACATGGTTATAGAATATACCTGCTTTGCGCCTAACATCAGTGGCGTAGGAAGGTGGGGGCGGTGGGGCGGTCCGCCCCGGGTGCACGCTGCTTGGGGGGTGTCGGCTCTGCTGGTTCCCTGCTCTCTCTGCCCCGGAACAGGTTACTTCCTGTTCCAGGGCAGAGAGAGCAGGGAACCAGCGGAGCCGACGCAGGGAACCAGCGACGTGCAGTCGGGGCGGATCGGCCCTCCCGCCCGCTCCCTGCTATCCTATGCTAGTAAGAATGCGCTGGGGGGTGGGTGGGTGCAGTCGCGACCTGCCCCGGGTGTCAGCCGCACTTGCTACGGTACTGCCTAACGTGGGCACTGGTATTTATACCAAGTTTTACTTGGCGTAAGTGGATGTGCCCAGGGGTGTAGCCAGACAACAGATTTTGGGTGGGCCTAGGGAAGAAGTGGGTGGGCACCAAGTGTTCTCCCCCCCCCCCCCCACCTCAACCACCACCAAAAATATATCTCAGCTGGCAGGAAAATGCTTCTTTCCACCTTGGCAGTCTGCAGCAGGCAAGTGCTGAAAACTGAGCCTGCACAGGTGCCGGTATCATGGAGAGTAGCATCGGGGGGAAGTCTTCAGCTGGCAGAGCTTGAGATCCCCACCAGCTACCGCTAAACGTGTGCTACAGTTAGGTGGGTCTGAGCTCTAAGTGGGTGGGCCCCGGCCCACCCAGGCCCACCTGTGGCTACGCCACTGGATGTGCCTAGAGTTAGGTGCTGGCATGGCTACTAGGCATATTCTATAAACCATGCCTAAATCTAGGTGCAGTTTGCAGAATACGCCTAAGCGGAAATATTTTCAGTGCCGATTTTTCGGTCCTAAGCATAAAACTCCCTATCTGTGAATTTTCTGTGGCACCATAGAGATAGTGTGGTTGAAAATCCTTGAAGACTGCTCTGCACTATTTGGTAGAGCAGGGACAGAGAGTGAGAGTTCTGTCCAACTCTATAGTAGGCATTATTCAGACACTATCTTGAGCTGCCACGGAAAGGTGGGAGCTAAATCCCAAAATAAAAATAAAATCTGTACAGTATAGCTATGTGGTTTAAGTTAGTATAGCAAAAAAGCTGTCCTAACTTAAACACTGCATAGCTACATGGATAGCAGTTGACTATTACCACTATCTACAGAGCCAGTGATGATCAGCAGTTTGATGTCTATTCTGTGCCACTGATTCTACAGCTAGTGGCATTGAATATATGCATTTTTAAAAAATAGCACAGCTAGGACTAGATTCAGTAAATGGTACCCAAATTTGGGTGCTGAAAAAAATCCACAACACAGTGCTATTATATAAATGGTACTCTGAGATATGCAAAAGGAGAAGGAAGACCGCAGAAGCGGAAGACCAAGGTCCACTACTTAAGAAGGTACACGTGAAAAAGAGTAGTGTGACTATTAAGGCTCTTCCAAAAACAACAGGACGACGGATATATAGTAGGAAAAACTTTATTCTTGTAATACCCGACATTGCACCGTGTTTCGGCTAAGTGCCTGCCTCAAGTGTCTACAATAAACAAAACAGTAATGTATAAAATGTAAACATATATACAAATAAAGAAATAAAAAATAAAAACATGTAAGTAATAATAGGTTGCATATATATACATGGATATAAAAGGAAAAATGATTGAACTAATGCGACACATTATAAAAAATGAGCATTTGTAAAATACTGCCATATTCAAAAAGAATAATAAAACAGAAAACACATACAAAGAATAATAAAAGGGATAATAAATAGGGGACGAAAGGGACGCACCTCAGTATTAATAGCCAAAGTATATGGATTTGAAAATCTAAAGCACTTGCTATCTAATATAATAATTCACACCTCCAACGTTCTGAAGCTGACTCCGTGGCAGTGAAGCCGTGAAGTGTTCCTGGGGTTCGTAATCGCACTCCGGATCACTGCCCTGCCCTCGAGGAAACTCTGTATAGTTGCCAGGGAAACAAACGCGACATCAGAAGGAGAAGGGACCAACCACAGGCAATCGCACTCGCTCTCACTGCCCCGCCCTCGGAGGGAAGGGAAGGCTGCATAGCAACCCGCAAACAAACATTACTCCATCCCGAACAGCCCTGATCCCCTGCCCCCCACCTCTAGCCACCCAGCGATTCTTGCTCCCCTGCCACCCCTCCAGCCACTCAGTGATTCTCCTCGCTCCCCTGATTACCTCCGTCGAAGCGACCGCGTTATTGAAAGCCCTGCCCGTCTGTAGCCTTCCCTTCGAGTTTGTTCCCTCAGAGTCCCGCCCTCGCGGAAAAAGGAAATGATGTCAGAAGGCGGGACTCTAAGGGAACGAACTCGAAGGGAAGGCTTCAGACGGGCAGGGCTTTCAATAATGCGGCCACTTCGACGGAGGTAATCAGGGGAGCGAGGAGAATCGCTGGGTGGCTGGAGGGGGGGCAGGGGACAGAAGAATAGCTGGGTGGCTGGAGGGGGGCAGGGGAGAGAGGAGAATCGCTGGGTGGCTGGAGGGGGGCAGGGGAGACAGGAGAATCGCTGAGTGGTTGCAGGGGGGGCAGGGAAGAGAGGAGAATAGCTGGGTGGCTGGAGGAGGGAAGGGGAGAGAGGAGAATCACATACGACCCTGGAACTCGGAGGGAGGGAGGGGGGACCCTAGAACAGGGAGGGGGGCCATGGCACACACTCTGATTCTCACACACACACACACACTCTCTCTCTCTCTCACAGACACACTCGCTCCAGACTCACTCTCTGTCACACACACACACGCACATTCACGCTCTCTCTCACACACAGTTTCTCAAACATACACACTCCGAGGAAAACCTTGCTAGCGCCGGTTTCATTTGTGTCAGAAACGGGCATTTTACTAGTCTATAAATAAGAAGGAGAATGAAAATGAACAAACTGTACAAGTACCATTTAATAAGCAGAGCAAAGATGTGCTGGAAATAAAGTGGACAAGGGAAAAGTAGAAGTGCAATATGTGAGAGAAAAAAAGGGGCGATGTGTAACAGAACATGAATATATATATATATATATATATATATATATATATATATATAATGTCAGCCGATCTACCTCACCAGTGCTGTCTGCTCTCGACTCCACACTCGTCCGTGCTGTCTGCTCTTAGGTCCAGTTCACCTCACTAGAGCAGTCTGCCCTTGACTCCGCACTCATCCGTACAGTCCGCTAGGGTCAATCTTTCTGTGGAGGAGTAGCCTAGTGGTTAGTGCAGTAGACTTTGATCCTGGGGAACCGAGTTCGATTCCCACTGCAGCTCCTTGTGACTCTGGGCAAGTCACTTAACCCTCCATTGCCCCTGGTACAAAATAAGTACCTGAATATATGTAAACTGCTTCGAATGTAGTGCAAAAACCTCAGAAAGGTGGTATGTTTCCCTTTCAACTTGAGATCTCATAGTTCCTAGCCCCGCCTCAGAAAGCAGTCCGGCAGCTGTAATTCAGCGTTCAACCACTCAGTGCTCTGCTCCCTTTGTTTTCCCCTCCCTAAAGTGAAAGTTCAAAGTTCCCTCTTTCACCCAGTAATGTCTTAGTATTCTCTATCAGGTTCAGTCTATCACTCCACTCCTATTCAATTTCACACAGGAGTAGGAGACATTGAGGCTCATTTTCAAAGCACTTAGCCTCCCAAAGTTCCATAGAAACCTATGGAACTTAGCCTCCCAAAGTGCTTTGAAAATATGCCTCATTTTCACCTCCCACATATGTCAGCCACCAACACTCTGACAACCACCCACAATGTTCAGACTGACCTGGTCCAAGTAAATAGTTCTCACAGTCCGGGAAAACAAGTATTCTCATAGAAACTGCACCCTTGTGCCAGCAGACTCAGGTTTCCCTATTAAGTCTCTTTCCTTTAGCAGCCAGTTATTGTCCTGAGCAAAAAAAACTCCATTTGCTCCTCACCCTCTCCCTCCAACTCTCTCCCTTCCTTTTGAGCATATTCCTCCCAGTCCATAGAGTCACCCCACTCCCCCGCCTCCAGGTGCTGCTCATTTCCTTGATTATCTTCCATCTCCCAATCCCCCCTGACCCTACTTCCTCCTGGGAGATGTAGTCCTGTTTCCCGTGCTCCCCACCCTCCTTCATGTGATGCTGGCTCTTAAAGTTCTTCTCTTAAGTATTTCATTCGTCCCTTACTCACCAGAAGGCATCTCTCCCTTTCCCGAGGCTTCTGGTTTTTGCAGTTCACTACTCCCGAGATCCCCTTCTGCTGCCCTCCATGATCCTCCTTACAATAAATATATACATTTTATTCATTACTGTTTTGTTTATTGTAGACCCCTGAGGCAGGCACTTAGCCGAAACACAGTGCCGTGTCGGGTATTACAAGAAGTTTTTCCTACTATATATATCTGTCATCCTGTTGTTTTTGGAAAAGCCTTGCTGGTTGCACTACTCTTTTTCAAGTGTACTCTGAGATACGTACCATTTATAGAATTGTGCCCAGAGCTGATTTCCATGCCAAACTTTGGGCGCGAGGATTTACACTAACTCAGTGGTTCCCAAATCTAGTCCTGGAGGCACCCCAGCCAGTCAGGTTTTCAGGATATCCACAATGAATATTCATGAGATAGATTTGTGTGCAGTGGAGGCAGTGCATGCAGACCTCTCTTCTGAATATTCATTGTGGGTATCCTGAAAACCTGACTGGCTGGGGTGCCTCCAGGACCAAGTTTAGATACCACTGCACTAACTGAAACCTGATATAAATCCTGGCATGTAAGGTAGGCACAGACCCCTGGTATTCTGTAATACTGCACGCATCTTTAGTGAATGCCCTTAACCTGCTCATGCCCCTCCCATGGCCACGCCCCATTTGAGTTGCATGCTAAAATATTTACTTATGGATCTTTACAGAACAACGTGTAGCAAGATGTGCACGCAATTATGGGCACTAATTGATTTGTTAGCCAATATAGCTGTGCACGCATCTCAGGATCACAGACAATTCTGCATGTGGAAATTTGTGCACCATTTATAAAATCCGAGGGCTACTGTTTAAAAAAAAAATAACTTCATCCACCCATTGCATTTTGACCCACAAGTGTTACAGGTACAGTTTCAGTTGAGACACTGATTTTTCAGATGTGGAGGGCCATTTTCAATATGACATATAAATCCCATTTTGGATGTTTTGTGGAAAACGTCCAAAAATGACCATTTTCAAACCAGCAAAACGTTCAACTTTTTGTTTTGAAAATGGCCATTTGCTAGATGTTTTTGTGCTCGGTGCTTCTATCTTTTTGGACCATTAAAAAAGAAAAGATCCAAGGGAAAAACAGACAAAAACAAGCTATTGGGATGTGTGAGGGGCCAGCATTCTTAGTAGATTGGCCAAACAGACATCCCAGCAGAGCAGTCGGGCATCCTAGGGGGCACTGCAGTGGACTTCACATAAAAGGTCCCAGGTACACAAGTTTTGGGAATGCCCAAACCCTGCCCCCAACATGCGCCCTTGTGATTTGGATGCACTGCGCACAAACTGCATAGAAAACCACCTTAAATATGGGTTTCAAAAATAGTGATTTCAATGTTTTGACAAACAAAACATCCATCTGCTACTTTTTGGATGTTTTTCTGTCTTGAAAATGAGCCCCTAAATATGGGTAAATGTTTTCATAATTAGTCAATGGGAGCTCAGAAACTGGAAGCGCCTCAGTGAATATCTCAAACTGATCTATTATGAAGAAAAAGAAGATTTTAGTTCTTTATCCTTATTGCAATATACTGTAGTAATGACCTTAGAAAAATGGAGAGAAGATCTGCGGGGAGAAATGGTTACATCCCCCACTGGAGTCTGAATGTCTGCAAGAATCTTTATTAAGTCACAGTATGATATCTCACTGGCAAAGCTGTTTGCATTAAACACAGCTGACTGATAAATGCTATTTATGGACATATATAAGACTGAGAAATTCTTTGACACTATTTTCTGTTCCAACACTAAGTCTTTTAATCTCTATTCTCTCCCTCCCCCCACACCGCTGATGCTTTTAAAATGGAACCTGGGGGAAAGCTGACAATGGAAGCACGTGGTTCAGAGTGAGATATCTTTGAAAGACACTATCAAAACAGGGAAGTTAGGGCATCCCAACAGAGAGGTTGCAATGAAGGCAAAAGTAAGCCAGATACATTTAAGGGAAGAGCAGACTAAAGACTGCAAATTATTCCTGTCAACTGCTAATCAGCTGATAGAAACAACAACAACAAAAAAACTTTGACATGCCTGTATAGAAATGCTAGAAGCCTAAAACGTAAAATGGGAGAATTAGAGTACATAGCACTAAATGAAGAGGTAGATATAATAGGCATCTTGGAGACCTGGTACAAGGCGATAACAATGGGACACTGTGTTACTAGGCTACAAATTATATTGCAAAGATAGGGTAGATCAGGTTGGAGGGGGAGAAGGGGAATTGAGTCACACAGAATAAATATTCATCAGGAAATATTGTAGGCAGCAACATGGAACCCTAATGGATAGAAATGTCATACGTGACAGGAAAAAGAATACTAGTACGGATATAGTGCTGTCCACCTGTACAGAATGAATAGACAGATGCTGAAATGTGAAAAGAAATTAGGGAAGCTAACAAATTTGGCAACATTATAATAATGGATGGAAGCAAGATTTTTTGACAGAAGCAGGAGTATACATTTTTGAATTATAGATTTTCTAGAATACTGCCTAAAATTCATAAATGTTTGGCAGATCCTCCAGGACACCCTATTGTGTCAGCATGTGATTCCTTATTGGAACAAATTTGCAACTATATGGCCTGTTTTTACAACCTTTATTGCAGGAGATTGTCATATTGGAAGAATACATTATTGATGCTAACATTGGATGTGCAATCATTGTATACCAGCTTCCTCCAATTAGAAGAACTGAAGACATTGCAGGTTGCCCTAGATGCTGCCCCATCCTTGGCAGTTCCATCTAATTTTCTAGTGGATTTGTCCACACTTGCATTGAAATACAATTATCTTGTGTTTATTGTTGAGGTTTAATTATCTATCAGGAGTTGCCATGGGGGCTTCATATGCCCCAGCAGTGGCAAATTTATTTATAAGAAATGTATGTCATAAGCATATAAAAACGCTTTGTTTAATGATTGTTAAAATACTCTGCGGTCTTCATCTGGAAACGTCTTTGCCTGATTTATGAAATACATGGGGCTGTAAAATAGATAAAACTATTTTTTAAATGTTGGTATGTCTTGGGAGTCTACAATGGTTTTATGAATATACAATGTATGATGGCATATTTGAGAAATTGGCCAAATAGCATGCACAACTTAACTGATTAACAAGCCAATCAATGCCAATATTTGGTACTTAACAACCCAATTAGCAGCACTAAATGGCTTTAATTAGAATTTACATGCACAACTTTCTAGGTGTATTTTATAATGTGGTGCATGTAACTTCTAATGCGCATAGCCAAGAGGGGGCATAGCCATGGTCGTTGAATGGGCTGGTCATGGGCATTTTAAAAAACTATGAGGCATATTTTCAAAGCACTTTGGGAGGCTAAGTTCCATAGGTTTCTATGGAACTTTGGGAGGCTAAGTGCTTTGAAAATATGCCTGTATGCGTACTATTATAGAATATATCTGATCGTATTTAGGCCTGGTTTTAGGTGGCCTAAATGGGTGCGCCTAAATTTTAGTCATAAGAACAGTACGTGAGCATATTCTATAAATTACACCTAACTTTAGGCGTAGTTTATAGAATCACATTAAGTGCATGGTTTTTCGACGCCGATTTTTAAGGAGCCATTTATAGAATTTGTCCCAAATTGTGCACATCTGATATATGGTCTACTCAAACTACATCTATTGAAGGGCATAAAGTAAGTTGGCACTGTTCAACCTTTGCAATTTCTATTGAAAATACTTATTTTGAAGACAGGAAGACCAGACACAAGTTTATGTTGACATATTCATCTATCTGTACTTCAATACTAGTAATCTATATGATAAATTGTTCTTTTGACCTTGTGTACATTAGACAAACTTCCCATTTGTTTAAGAAAGAATGATTGAATACTGTCACTATGTAAAAAACACAAAGATTTATTTAGTTCATGTATTTCCTGTGGTAATTCGAGGTAAGTTATATTCAGGTACTGTAGGTATTTCTCTGTCCCCCAAGGACTTAAAAAAGGCTTGTACTTGAGGTAATGGAGGTCTAAGTGACTTGTCCAAAGCCACAAAGAGTGTCGTATTCAAACCTTAGTCTCTTTGGGTCCTAGCCTGCTGGTCTAACCACTAGGCTACTCTTAGTTCAATATTACATACAACTTTAATCACCAGTTTAATAGCTTACAATGCATGAATATTGGTCAGCTAGTGATGACAGTGCATAGAAGTAACAACCAGAAGTGGTTTTGACCTTGAGAACAGGGCCGCTGAGAGAGAGTCAGGCCTGGGGCAGGGCCGCTGCCGCCGCCCCCCCCCCCCCCCCCCCCACACACACACATGCACTTGGGCTGCCACTGCCTCGCTGCTCTTCTCTGTCTGTCACTCTCTACTTCTGTGTGCTGCGACTCTGTTTATCATGTTAACGCAATCATCCAGGTCTCCACACACAGGAGCAGGAGAGAGACAGACTGAGGGAGCAGAACCTTCTGGCACCGGGCCCCCCCTTGGAGGCTGGGCCTGGGAAATCATGCCCCACCCCCATTGGTTGCCCTGCACAAGAACAATGATGGATATTCTGCTTGAATACAGTTGAACAAAATGTTTCAAATGTAACAGTGAAAAGGAAAAGAAATAAAACAAAGAATATTATAATGTCTCTGTATTGCTTCATAGTGTTACCTCAATTTTTATATTGTGTGTAATTCTGGTTGCCACATCTCAAAAACATACAAACAAGGGCAATCAAAGTGGTTAAGGGAATGGAATGACTTTCATATAAGGAATGGTCAAAGAGGTTAGAGATCTTCAGTTTGAAGGAGATGGCTGAGGGTGGTTATGATAGAGATCTATTAAATACTGAGTGGAGTACAACAGGCAAATGTGAATCGATTATGTACTCTTTCAGAAAGTACAAAGACTAGGGGACACGCCATGAAATTATATAGTAATACAGTGCAATCCGCTTAAGTGCAAGGGTCTGGGACCAAAGAAATATATGCAGTTAACCGGAGCATGCACTTAACCGTTGTGACCCAAAGAAACTTGACATATGATAAACATATATACAGTACTGTTTATTTTACGTACAATATACAGTCTCCGTTAACTGACGTTATACAGTCTCTGTTAACAGACGTTATACAGTCTCCGTTAACTGACGTTAGGCTTACTTGAAGTAATCAGTCATAGTCCCAGGCCCACCCAGCAATGGTGCATGCAGCAGGCCTTCTTTCCCTCGGGCCCTCCCTCCCCTTCGGGCAGCGCCGCAGTCTACCTGAACAGGAAAGCTGCACGGCACCTGGTCGTCCTGCCGCTACGCTGCTGCCCTCCGCTCCAGTCATCATCTTTCTGGCACAGAGTTCTTCTGCTGCTTATCTGCAGCGGATCCGCGCGCTGCCAGGGCTGTATGCTGCTGCGACTGCTTCCTCTGCGCTGGCCCCGCCTTCCGCCTCTTCAAGAAGGCGGGGCTAGCGCAGAGGAGTGAGTGGTGTCTGGGGAAAGGGAGGGAAAAAAAACCTGCAGCATGCTGGCGGGTGGTAGGTTTGTTGTGTGTGTGTGTGTGTGTGTGCTGGTGGTGGGGGGGGGGGGGTCAGGAAGAGACAGGAGCACTGTTGGGATGAGGGATTGAGACAGATAGGGGGAGGGACGGAGAGATGCTGCAAGGGAAAAGAGAGGGAGAATGGTTGGATATGGGTGGGATGGGGAGAGGGAGGGAAAGGGCATGAGAGAAAAAAACGTGTTGGACATGAAAGTGGAAGGGAGGGAGAGATGAGAGGGGAAATGTTGAACATGGCATTGAGGTGAGGGAAAGGATGGATGGAGAGATGGTGGTGGGGGGGGGGGGGGGGGGGGAGAGATGTTAAACCAGGGGCTCAAGGCAGGGAGCAGGAGAAAAGTTGGACATGAAGAAGGTGGAGAAGAGGAGAGGAAAGGAGAGATGCACAAGTGGGGGAGGGGAGAAGGAGGGAAGATGGATAAAGGAAGAGAAGATAGACAATGGACGGTAGGGAAGAGAAAGGGAAAATGCTGGACAATGGGGGAGAGGAGAGAGATGGAACAGGAAGATGCTGGTGGTGGGAGGTAAAAGGTATAGGGAAATAGGCTATGAGGGTGAGGAGGGTAGAAAGAGGGAACAGATGCTTGGCTGGGAGGGGGGGAGAGAGAAAATTTTGTGCCCACCCACATTGTGCTCAGGCCCACCCAAAATTGGCTGTCTGGCTACGCCACTGCATAGTCCTCTGTACACTCTTGTGTCCGTGAGTTCCATAGACTATGTCTGCCAGACGGTAAAAACTGTCAGCACTGACATCCAGTGGCCTCCAGATAGGCCCGCACGGTGTTGAGACACTCCAGCGCATATCTCGACATCAGTGCTGTCATCAGCTGTTTGTAGATCGTAATCAACAGCTACGTAGTGATGAGACTCCTCTTCAGTAACACTGGCTGAGATGTCTATAGCCTGTTCATCTGATGCGTTTGCAACAGCTGCATCTGTTTCGTCCCTCTCCACATCCCTAACAAAGCTTGCCCGCTTGTAGCAGTTCACAATGGTTGCCTGTGTAACATGATTCCAGGCTTCTTTCTGCATATGTAGGGAATCCAACATATGCAGCTTCCATTACTTTTCCAATAACCGAAGCTTACCAGCTTGAAGTTTCCAGCTTCTTCTCTGTCACCACTTTTTGTGAAGAGGGACCATATCCACTCTTCGTCAATCCTGTGGAACCTCTTCTATCTCCAAGGACTTATTAAACAAATCTTTAAGAAGACCCACCAGAACCTCTTTGAGCTCCCCTCAATATCCTGGGATGGATTCCATCCTGTCCCATGGCTTTGTCCATCTTCAATGTTTCAAGTTGTTCATAAGCACTTTCTTCCATGAATGGTGCGATATCCACTCCATTCTCATGTGCATCTTTGCTAGTCAATTGCGGTCCTTCTTCAGGGTTTTCTTCTATGAACACAGAACAAAAGTATTTGTTTAGCACGTTTGTTTAGCGGTTCTCAGTATCTTTCAGTCTCAGAATTCCATTTTTAGCGTTCCTCATTGCACTAATATACCTGAAAAAAATTCTTGTCTCCCCTCCTGACATTTCTAGCCATTTGTTCTTCCGCTTGTGCTTTTGTCAGATGTATATCTCTCTTGGCTTCTTTCAGTTTCATCCAGTATTCCTTTGTGTGTTCCTCTCCTTGAGTTTTTCAGTATTTCATGAATGCCAACTCTTTTGACTTCATTTTCTTGGCCACTTGTTTGGTGAACCATATTGATTTCCTTTTTCTCTTGCTTTTATTTACTCTCCTCATATAAAGGTCAGTAACCATTTTTATAGCTCCTTTCAGCCTGGACCACTGTCTTTCCACTTCTCGTATGTCCTCCCATCCTATCGGGGAAATGCAGATCACTATTGGAGGTTTCTGGATTTATATTCACTGATTCTTTCAGAAAGAACTCTTAAGATAAGTTCAAATAATTTTGAGCACCTTTTCACTAAAATGTTTCACAGAATTGACGAACCAATGATTGAAGTTGATATAAGAAGCATTAAATAGTCTCTTTAATGATAATTCTATTAGAAGGTGCCTACTACAGGCACTGGTAATAGCATTTATTTAAAGTCTATTCTATAAAGGAAAGGTACAGAGAAGGGCGATGAAAATGATAAAGGAGATGGGGATGGGAAGATTTCCCTATGAGGAAAGGTTGAAACGGCTAGGGTTCTTCAGCTTGGAAAAAAAGATGGCTGAGGGGAGATATGATAGAGGTCTATAAAATTATTATTATTATTTATTTATTGCACTTGTATCCCACATTTTCCCACCTATTTGCAGGCTCAATATGGCTTACAAAGATCTGTTATGGCATCGCCATTACAGGGTAAAAGATACAATTGGTGTTACAAATAGATCAAGGATGACAAAAAAGAGTTAAGCAGACCGTAATAGAAAGAAGATATTCAGAGTGAGGGAAGAGTAATGAAGTGTTATAATTAAGCTATGGATTCTCGTGGTAGGCCTTGTTGAAGAGATAGGTTTTCAGAGATTTGCAAAAGTTAGTTATTTCGTTAATTGTTTTTAAGTTAGTTGGTAGTGCATTCCACAGCTGCGTGCTCATGTAGGAAAAGCTGGATGCATGTGTTAGTTTGTATTTTAATCCTTTACAGCCAGGGAAGTGTAGATTAAGAAATGTGTGGGCAGATCTTTTAGCATTTCTGGGAGGCAGGTCCACAAGGTCTAGCACGTAGGTCGGGGCATCACCGTAAATGATTTTATGAACAGTCGTGCAGATCTTGAAAGCGTGTTCTTTAAGTGGGATAATGGGTGGAGCGGAACGGGTAGACATGAATCACTTGTTTACACTTTCCAAAAATACTAGGACTAGGGGGCATGCAATGAAGCTACAAAGTAGTAAATTTAAAACTAATCAAAGAAAACATTTCTTCACTTAACGTGTAATTAAACTCTGGAATTTGTTGCCAGAAAATGTGGTAAAAGCAGTTAGCTTAGTGGGGTTTAAAAAAGGTTTGAATATCTTCCTAAAAGAAAAGTCCATAAGCCATTATTAAAATGGACTTTTTGGGGGATCTTGCCAGGTACTTGTGACCTGGATTGGCCACTGTTAGAAAAAGGATGATAGGTTTGATGGACCTTTGATCTGTCCCAGTATGGCAATACTTAAGTTTATTTTCTTTACAGAATACTAGCATAACTGACAGAGAAAATATGCCTACACCTAGATGTATGCATGAATGCACACATATTATAGTATTATTTAATTTACATGTGTACATGGGACTCTGCCCATGTTCAACCCAAACTCTCCTCATGCATATGCCCACTGGCAAAGTGCATACCATTAAAGCATGGTGCATATTTTTCTACTAATCAGCATTCTACATGAGGTCATGTATGTGTAAATTACTAAAATACTAACATTTACCTGCATTCTTGCTGTCTAAAACTAGGGAACTCCTTATAAAATTACCCTTTTGCTTCTAATTAGTTCTCTAAGGGTTATCGTCCCTTCAAAAAACAATTTTTTCTTATAAATAGTATTTGCACAAAAATGTATTATGGCTTGTATTAGAATATTGATTATCGTTTTATAGTGAAGTTCTGTGTTTTCTATTGATTTTATTTCCACAACACTTGTTTTATTCCATAGGAGTACCTGCAGGCCTGCAAGCACTTCAAATGAGCTGAAAATTACCTTCTGCTGGAGAATTATACAAGCTAATTTTCAAAGGGAAACTTCATATAGGAGCATGATCATGCCCTGTCATATCTGAGTATCAGGCTTATTTCATACAAGCTGGCACATATGTTATGCTTGGCAATTAAGGAGCTATTAAGGTGCCTTCAAGTGGAGAAGCAATTCTGCAGTGGATTACAAAGAAGATACTCTCAGCAGTGGAGCCATTAAGAATGAATAAAGTCCTCATGGGATTGAGGAGTGAAGCAAATATTTTACGCTTCCAAAAGGGAGTTAAGGCATGGTTGAGGCAGCTAGCTTTTGGGGCAATTTAAGGAATGTTTTATTATTGTGATTGTATTTTATTGGTATGGAAGTGAATAATAAAACTCACTAAATAAACAAAAGCCACTGAAGAGTGGCTCAAAATATCAACTGACATCTGAGAAAGGGACTAACTATGATATCCAAAATTCATCCACAATAACAACTTATCTTTGGATGATTCCTTTGTGGTCCATTAAGGAAAGAAATGTACCTAGACATCACAAAAAATGTAAACATGTTTAAATATACTGAATACTAGTAAAGGCTATAGATAAGACAGACAGACCCCAGAAGAAATGTGATGTGGATGCATGGCCTAGGATCTAGAAGGCAGGCTGCCAGGCAAACCAGGTCCATTTTTACAGGATGTTCACAGCTGAAAGAAATACAAACAGTTTAAAGACTTCAGAGTGCTATGGAGAATTTCACTCTGTTGGCCAAGAAATTAGTGCTCAAATTGCTATAAAAGTGGTGATAGATCGGATTAGCCCAGGAATACAGCCAAATCATTTTATGCAATTATTGTTGATAGGAGGGAGCTTGAACTAACCTTTTTTAGTGCCTTTTTTTTATCCCACATAACTGGCTTACAATAGCTGAGACACTAGGCTGAAAATGTGGCTCAGAGTGACATTTATTAGAAGCAAGGGACATGGGACTATTGATACAGTTTTAAAAGCTATCATGAATAGTAAAACTATTTAGAAAATGAGAGGACTTTTGGTTTAAATAAGAAACTAATAAAAGCATCCTGTCCTTGAACAATCTCAAGTTAAGAACAGAAAGATCAAAACAGCAATATGATAAAAGGAAAACAACTTAGCACCTGAGTCTCCCTCCCCCCCTTCAATTTCTCCCATGCAGGCTTTCACTCTCCCCTCACCTTGTAGCAGGAGAAAGTGTTGGAGCCAACCCTGGGCCTGGTGGTGATGAATGCAGGCTAAGAACATAAGAAATGTCATACTGGTTCAGTCTAAAGGTTCATCAAAAATTACCAAGTGCGCCTTGATAGGTTGCCTGCATGCATTACATTTTATAAACTCTAGAAAGAAGCTCTCTTTAGTATATTGCAAATGTTAAGATGGGCATTGTTAAGATGGGCATTATACAACACTTAGCTTAACGGGCTGGTGCATTATCTCATAGGTGTGCCTTTATGCCCCAACAGGTGCCTGTTTCGCAACGCTTCTTCAAAGGGGACTCTCACACCGTTTGGCTGTTATGGGTCTCAGCTTAACTATCAGCAGTGTGAGAGTCCCCTTTGAAGAAGCGTTGCGAAACAGGCACCTTTTGGGGCATACAGGCACACCTGTGAGATAACGCACCAGCCCATTAAGCTAAGTGCTGTATATGTTGATACATTATAATTAAAAAGTAAAAAGATTGAAGATATAGGCGGGTGGAGGTCAGAGTCAATGATTATATCTTGACACATACATACAGATTCACCACGGGAGTGATGTGAACAGCAGTAGTGTCTAATGATATGAGACTCCACCTCATTTATGCTACACAAGTGTTTTGTGTGATATCCTCCCTTTTATATTTTAACTTTAGGCATGAGCATTTACGCGTGCCAAAGGCTGGTGTAAATGCTTGCACCACACTACTGTCAGGCACAGAAATGGAAGTATTCTATAACTCCGTGTCTTAATCCTGGGAACAGAAATGACCCGCCCATGCCCTTTCTTTGGCCATGCCCCCTTTGTAGTTGACTGGGAGATGAATTAGGCACGCATGTTATAGAATAGGGGCACAGAGCAGATAGATGTGCAACCAATAATTAGTGCCAATCAGCACTTGTTAATGCTAATAATTGAATATAACCAATTTAGTCAATTACTTTACACACTTATCTGATCCGCACCCAAAATTGCATGCCCACCTTTTGGCAACTTATACAGAATTTGGGGGATTGTTACAAAACAGCACACAGCTGGATTGATCTCAGTTGCAATCTCCGGCATTTATAAACCACTGACTCTCAAAAATATTGGTTCAAAGCAAACTACAGAAATAAATAAATGTCACAATACCAGACTTAACAGAAAATCAATAAATATAAAAACCAGCATAATATCACCCTATATATTTTTGAAAAAGAAGTGTATTCACATTTTTACGAAACAAAAGATAACTAGATTGTTTCTCAACAAATAAAGGGAAACTATTACAAGTTTGAGTAGTCTGCAAAGAAAAAGAACTCTCAATATGTTTTAAAATCAGACACTATTACATGGGAGGAAGTGAAGCAAGTTACAATATGTTGAATGAAAAGTTTTCTAGCTAGCTAGAAGGGGTATCAAACAATGTAAATAATCAGGAGTTGCTCCATAAAGAATTTAAAAAATAAAACTTGACAATTTAAATTATAAATGAGCCTGCACTGTAAGCTGGTGAAGTTCAAAGAACAAAGCTAATTTTTAGCGTGCGCTAATGCTAGCGACACCCATATATTCCCATGGGTGTCTCTCGTGTTAGCGTGTGCTAATTTTTGAGCATGCGCTAAAAATGTTAGCACACCTACAGCACAGCTTAGTAAACAGGGTCCTTAGTTTTAATAAATTGGCATTTATTTCTATATGTGCGTATATGCATGTATTTGACACCTATATGTTGGTGCCAGTTTTCTAGGATTACCCCCTTATTGACTGTCTCAAATGTGTCAGGCTTCAGAGTGAAATGTGATCCATGCATTGCAGGCAGTAGGGAAAGGAAAATGGGACTTGATATACCGCCTTTCTGAGGTTTTTGCAACTACATTCAAAGTGGTTTACATATATTCAGGTACTTATTTTGTACCAGGGGCAATGGAGGGTTAAGTGACTTGCCCAGAGTAACAAGGAGCTGCAGTGGGAATCAAACTCAGTTCCCCAGGATCAAAGTCCACTGCACTAACCACTAAGCTACTCCTCCACTACAATGGCTGAAACACTGGGGAGGAGGGCAAAATTGTATGTGGTAGAAAATCAAGACCATTAGGGCCAGATTCACTTGATGGTGCCCAAAGTTAGACACGGTTAAGATCCATGATAAGTGCCAGTTCTATAAATGTTGCTTAGCAATAAATGACCTTTAGAGAATATCACTTAGATCAGATTCCCATGTACAACTTTGGGTACGAAGACTTATGCCTGCTGAAGCTTGGTGTAAATCCTTGCACCCAAATGATCTATAACATCGTGTCTAATTTCTGGGAGCACCCCAGATCTGCCCATGACTCTCCCATGGCTATGCCCCCTTTTTGAGTCGTGCGCTACAAAATTCAGATACAGAGGGTTAGATATTCAGTGTAAGTTAAATGGCAGGGAACGGAAAACCGACCAGTTAACTGGTGTCTCGGTGGATAACCGGTCATTTTCAGTGGCATTTATCTGGTTATCGCTACTGAAAATGCCCAGTTAGTGCCAAAAATAAAGTCAGCAATGTTGGGGACATTCTGGGGGTGTTCCAGAGGCATGACCAGTTAAGTTCTGATTTTCGGAACTTAACCGGCCAGGCTTAACAGCCAAATAAGGCTGCATAAAAAGCAGGACTACCATTGCCTGCTAAGCCATGGCTGGTTAAGTCTGAATATCGACTTAACCGGTCATGCGCTAGCCGGCATAGAAAAACTCGGATATTCAATGTGGTCGCTGGAAATGGTCCGACATTAAATATTCGGGTTGAATGCCAGCAGCGGACAGTCAAAATGCTGCCGGCTGAATATCACGGAGAGAGTACAAAATGGCAACTAGGCAAAACTCGGATAGTCAATGTGGTCGCTGGAAATGGCCCGACATTAAATATCCGAGTAGAACGCCAGCAGCGGGCAGTCAAAGCGCTGCCGGCTGAATATCAGGGGGAGAGTTACAAAATGGCAACTAGGCCATATCTAAATTGAAGCCATTATCTTCAATTATTGATTGTGACACCTTTAAACACATTAAATCAGTCCTGCACACCAAAATTTGTGCACCCAACTTTGGGTGGCCTATATAGAATCTAGGGATTGGTGTCTTTAGTCTCAGAGGAAGCCAATTCCAACTAAGCTGGAATCACCAAGAAACATGAGAAACCTGCTGGGCCAATAAAAGTGAGTATGAACTTCCCTACTTTGTTTTATTACTTTTTTTCTTGGTGTTTGTGAAAACTCTTTCTTCAGCAGTTGCAATATAAATTCAAGATGACATTTTAGGACAGAGATACATTTTTAACTTGTTCTGGTTGACCACTGTTGTAATCGAGTTTATGTACCTTTGCCTGACTATGATAGAGAAATGAACGGGATGGTGAGATTTAAGTTCCTGGCTCTACATTAATCATTTGGTTGGCCTTAGGGAAGCAAGCATATTGGGCTCCCTACTGTAATAAGAGCATTTTCAAACTCCTACAAAAGGGGCCCTGCATGGTTCTGACTTCAGAGAAAAACCAGCAAAGGAGAAACAGCAAGTAAGAAGTGCTGCTCACCAAAGGAGTCAATATTCAAAGCGATTTACCTGGCCAGAAACTGCTCCTGGCCGGTTAAATTGCTTGTTGGGGGCTAAGCAGTTATTCTCAGCGGCACTTAACTGGTTAATGTGCTGAAAATGACCAGTTAGAACCTAAAACAAAAGCAGATATTCTAGAGGCATTCCGGGGGCGGAGTCAGCACTTGGCAGGTTAAGTGCCAATATTAAGCTCTTAACCGGCCAAGTTCACCACATAAATAAGACCACATAAAAGTCATTCCTATCTATATGCAGTGCCCCTTACCCAGTTAATAGGTTCTTTTATTAAGCTGCACTAAAACGTGGCCTGCGCTATGACTAGCATTTTTTTCCCTGTGGCTTTAAAATGGCTGCATTTCCCCTTTTTGCAATAATGGCCGCGTACTAATTGTCCCATTAGCGCATGGCCATTAGAATGTGAGCTCTAAAGTACACCTATTTTCTAGGCATTAAGGGTTCATGCGCTAACCATGCAATAATCAATTAGCAGGTGGCGATGTAGCTGTGTTAACCAATTAGCACTGGGCATGCCTACTCTCCACTCCCAAACACGCCCCAGTTTAGTAAAAAGGCTCCTAAGTGCTGAATATCACACTAACAGGGTCTTTTACAAAGCATCAGTAAGACCAACGCAGGCTTAATAAACACTAAATCGGGACTACCGCAGGCTGCCGCGGCCACAGGTGGTAGTTCCACCCCGAGCATGCGCCATTTCCAAGGGAAAAAGAAAAATTTCAGAAATGGCTTGTGCAGTAGTAACCTCTTGGTAATCGGGCATCGCGCTGCCCGGTTACTACCAGGTTACCGTAGGAGCCCTTATCATCATCTCAGTGGGTGGCAGTAAGGGCTCCCCACCGCATGGCGACATGGTAAGAGTTCACTTACCACATGGCTATGTTTGTCTGGGGGCTTTTTACCTGCTGCAGTAAAAAGGGCCCTGGTGCGAGGGAAAAACGACCCCCGCCACTAGCGCAGGGCCCTTTGTCCCGCAGCTTGGTAAAAGGACCCCTTAACTGGTTATGGTTTAGCAGGCTCCGGACACCCAGAAATTCAATGCAAGGGCCCAGACTGAATTTTCGGGCATAACAGTAGCGGCAGTCAACAATACCAGCTGAATATCAACCCACAAATTTCTTGTCCTTTTCTCTGCTCATTTTCATTTGCCAATGACATGAAATGACAACATTTCCTATGTCATTTTAAAAGAATGCACATCCCTATCACACATTATTGGTGAGGCCAGGCCAAAGTACCTCACATACTTGAACATGCACAGAGGAAGCTGTGTCTGAAACAAGTATTGACTCTATAAGGCAGCATTTCTCAAGCTGGTCATAGAGTAACATAGTAGATGACGGCAGAAAAAGACCTGCACGGTCCATCCAGTCTACCTCCTAGCCAATCTGGGTTTCAGAATAGATGCAATGAATATGCACGAGATACATGTTTATATATTACCTACGTTGTAGGATGAGATTGTGAAACACTGGTGTACAGTATATACATGCAATACAATTTAAACTTATGTTTCACGGGAAACACAATGCTTATTCCCCTAGGAAATTGAAGACCAAATGTTCAGGGCTCCTTTTACAAAGTGGCGCTACCGATTAGCGTGTGCTGAAAGTGAAGAAGCCCATGGGAACTGAATGGGCTTCATTGTATTCCGCATGCCGCTAATCAGTAGTGCTGGTTTGCAAAAGGAGCCCTCAATTACTTATCTTTATGCATTCACAAAATAGTTGTAAAAAGTCAAATTCTAGCATGCATTCACACAGAGAAAATAACAAAATAAAGAAGCATGGCAAAATTAGAACAAATGAATTCAGGGTTTTGTTTTTCAAAAACACCAGGCTGAACGCTGTGCATATGATCAATGATACTTTCAAATTCAGTACTACATTATCTGATGAAAACCTAAAGAATGTGACTATTAAAGGATGGCTTTTGACCCTAATCAATATTTCACTCCTTGTTGAAAAATTTCAGTCTCAATAGGTATTGAATTTCTTAGTCCTCTTCATAGTTTTACAATGCTGCAAAAGGAATTTATTTTAGCCTCATGATGTGGCACAGAATGGGATAATCACAGAACATAAGATTGAAGAAAACTTGTAGATTTCTACTTATGCTCTCAGATTTTGTTTTTTCAAATAATAACACTGCATGAGTAAACACTCTCCAGATAATGAGCAATGTTTTGCATACTGAAGACATAAATCTTGTTTGAATTTATGAAAGGCAGCACAGAAAAACAATTATCATTTTAGCCAAGTTTAGTAGTAGGTGAAAAATAATACACAAGGATATTTGAAGTGACAAGCGAATAAACAAAATTGCATTCTGAGTTCAATAATGTCAAAGGAGTGTTATTCAGGGTCCTTGATAGGGCCAGGTCACATGGTTGCATCCTAACGTTTTGCATCTAACCTGAGACAAAAACAATGCAAGTTAAACTAGCATATATCACAGCACCCTACAGCTTCCCACATTTAAGCCACTTTATGAAGCTACAGGTCAATATTCAAAGCATTTAAATCACACTGTGTGGCCTGGCCACCAATATTCGCAGCATTTAACCGGGCAGTGCTGCTTAATATCAGCTCTGACTGGCCATGTATAAAGAGGGCCGGAGTGGGACATTCTGAGGGTGGAGTTGAGGAGTTGGCAGCTATGCAGGTGCCAGTACTTGCATATCTAAGTGACCAAATAGGACTGGATAAATAGCAGTCCTAACTTTGGTCACTTAGCTGTGCAGCACTTGCATGGCTCCAGGTACTGTATGACTTTGTTGGACGGCAGCAGCGTACCAAGGGTGGGGTGGTGGGGGTGGTCCGCCCCGGGTGCACGCCGCTGGAGGGGTGCAGAGAGCAGCCGTGCGCCTGTCTGCTCCGCTGGTTCCCTGCTCCCTTTGCCCTGGAACAGGTTACTTCCTGTTCCGGGGCAGAGGGAGCAGGGAGCCAGCGGAGCTGAGAGCTGCACAGCCGCTCCCACCAGCTAAGTATGCACCGGGGGGGGGGGGGGGGGGGGGGAGAGGTGTCGTGCTGCACCCAGGGGGGAGGGGGGTGCGCATCGGCAATTCACCCCGGGTGGCAGCCGACCTAGGATCGTCACTGTTGGACGCACCCCCATCCTCCTGAACCTCCTCCCACCCCCCTCGATCAGACCCCCTCCAAACACCCCTGAACCCTCCCCTGCTGATTCAGACCTCCTCCAAACTCCACCCCCAAAGATTCAGACCCCTGAACACCCCCCCACCAATTCAGAACCCCTGAACACCTTCCCACCACTGATTTAGACTCTCCCCCCCCCCCCCCCAAGACTATTTATATCCTTAGTGGTCCAGTGAGGCTATCTGGGCAGCAGCAATCCCCACTCGCTCCTACTCCTACTGGCTTCATGTAGTAAAATGTCTCAAGATACTACCACTAGAAGTCAGCATCTCATACCACCACTAGACCATCAGAAATGTAGGTAGGATCCGGGGAGGGGGGGGGGGCTCTGAATCAATGGGGATGGGCAATTTGGGGAGTCCGAATTGGCAAGGGAAATTCAGGGAGAGTCTGAATCAGCGGTTGGGAGGGTATTTAAGTGGGGTTTGAAATGATGGGTGTTCAGGGGCTATGATTTGGCAGGGCTGGGGTGTTGGGTATCTGAATCAGTGAAAGATGTTGTTGGAGGCTCTGAATCAGTTGTTTGAGAAAACTGAAACAGGGGAGGGGGAGGATAAACTGACAGATGAACTTATGTGAGTCCCAGACGATATTCAGCTGGAACTCGCACAAGTATCTTATATGGGTCAGACTGAATTTTGGTTGGGAACTGCATAAGTGCGAGCAGCCAGCAGCAGTCCGATCAGATCCAGATGTTCAATGTTGGTGCCCAGATAGGGCCTGGCATTGAATATCTGGGTCTAGCTTAGCTGGAGACAGTCAGCATTTAAAAACAAACAGACCATTGTCGGCTGAATATTGCATGCTCCAATGCAAAAAAAATGTTAAGAGGAATTCCACATTGGTAAAACTAGTCCAAACTTAAGGAAATGTATGAATTATCATGGATATATCAACTATTATTGAAACAAATAGAATGACAGCTCAGTAGGCGAACATTTCTCAAAGGAAGATCACTCTATTACCAACTTTACAATAAAGGTACATTAACGAAACACCAAGAGTATACGAGAATGGAAAACATTTTGGGGGTCTTTTACTAAAGATTAGCTCATGTTATCTGCCATACATATGGAGGAGTGCAAAACGTTTTCCCAGCCCACTGTCTCCTCTCATTGGTGGTAGTGAAATGGGTGCGGCCAAGAAGCAGGGGCAGAGTTGCACAGGACACAACTATAACTAAGTACAGTACTGATTATGAGACATAAGGCCTTTCAATTGTACTGTCTCATCAACTCTGTCTATCCCCACCCCTTTCACGAGGCTGTAATATACAGACTGTCTAAGTCAGGGGAATCCAACCTTGGCCCTTGAGGGACAGAACCCAGTTGGATTTTCAGGATTTCCACAATGAATATGCATGAGATCTATTTGCATTCAGAGACCTGGGAGAAGCCACTACTTGTGCTGGGATCAGTAACATGGAATCTTGCTACTATTTGGGATTCTGTCAGGTACTTGTGACCTGGATCAGCCACTGTTGGAAGCAGTATACTGGGCTAGATGGACCAATGATCTGACCCAGTATGGCATAACACATTTTTACAGGTAGGTGTACACGTGGAGGGGCATAATCGAAAGGGGCGCACAAGTTTTCCTGAGGACATCCTCGCAGGACGTCCCGGTGAAGGGGCGGGAAAACCAGTATTATCGAAACGAAGATGGGCATCCATCTTTCTTTTCAATAATACGGTCGGGGACGCCCAAATCAAGATATTTAGGTCGACCTTACAGATGGTCGTCCCCGATTTTCGGCAATAATGGAAACCGAGGACACCCTTCTCAGAAACGACCAAATCCAAGCCATTTGGTCGTGGGAAGAGCCAGCATTCGTAGTGCACTGGTCCCCCTGACATGCCAAGACACCAACCGATCACTGCAGTGGACTTCAGAAATTGCTCCCAGGTGCATAGCTCCCTTACCTTGTGTGCTGAGCCACCCAAAACCCCACTCCCCACAACTGTACACCACTACCATAGCCCTAAGGGGTGAAGGGGGGGGCACCTACATGTGGGTACAGTGGGTTTTGAAAGGCTCACATTTACCACCACAAGTGTTACAGGTAGGGGGGGATGGGCCTGGGTCACCTGCCTGAAGTGCACTGCACCCACTAAAACTGCTCCAGGGACCTGCATACTACTGTCATGGAGATGGGTATGATATTTGAGGCTGGCATAGGGGCAGAAAAAAATATTTTTTTTGAGGGCGGGAGGGGGTTAGTGACCACTGGGGAAGTAATGGGAGGTCATCATTCCCGATTCCGTCCGGTGGTCACCTGGTCATTTAGGGCACATTTTCTTAGCTTGGTTGTAAGAAAAAAAGGACCAGGTAGAGTCGTCCAAGTGTTCGTCAGGGACGCCCTTCTTTTTTCCATTATCGGTCAAGGACACCCATGTGTTAGGTACGCCCCAGTCCCGCCTTCGCTATGCCTCCGACATGCCCCTGTGAACTTTGGTCATCCCTGCGACAGAAAGCAGTTGAGGACACCCAAAATCGGCTTTCAATTATGCCGATTTGGGCGACCCTGTGAGAAGGACGTCCATCTTGCGATTTGTGTCAAAAGATGGGCGTCCTTCGCTTTTGAAAATAAGCCTGATAGCTGTCTACACAGCTGTGTGCAGCACCGCTACTGGGATGGCCCCACTACAGTTATATAAAATCCTTTTATCCATGAATAACCCAAAGTGCTTAACAGTCACTGTGTGGAACAGCATAACTCGGTAATTATGACTATAGTAGCCATTCACTCAGGGGTAATGGAATACCTTTCTGTTTAGAGAGGTCGAACAAAGCAACCTCTGTTACCATCTCCAAGCTCTCTATTTGCTTAAGCTGGGTTGGGCAAAATGGGTGGACTCTGGGAAGAACTCACATTTACACACATAATTTATAGAATACTATAAGTTATGCATGTATCTGCAGCATTTCGACATGAGCACTTACACCAGCTGTTTTGCTAGTGTAAGTGCTTGTGCCTAAATTATAGGTATGTACCTAACAAGTAATGCCAACAGTCTATAAAAGAGAATAAGGGTCAACTTTCCTTTATAGAATACTAATGTAGCAATGCAAATACGCAGGTATATTTTAGGCTTGAACACTTACACCAGCCGTTGAGCTGATGTAAATACTCACATCTAGCTTGCTAATATGCTTAAATAATAATATTCTATCCTTGTGACCCTGGGCAAGTTGTTTAACCCTCCCATTGCCCCAGACACAAAAAAAAGTTGATTGTGAGCCCACTAGGGACAGAGAAAATACCTGCATATAACATATGTAAAGTTCTTTGGTTGTACCACAGAAAGGTGGTATATCACATTTAATCCAATCTATGTGCCTACAATTTATATAACTTTGCAATGCTCCACCATGCGTATGCTCACCTTCGAAAAATGTGCCATTGCATTTAGGCACCATTTTATAGACTAGCATGTAGGCAGAATATTGGCATTTATGTGTATATGCTGGTATTCTGATCATTTATGTGCATTCTTAGTGCCTAAATGTTGGCAACCTTCTAAAAGAATTACTCGCTTCGTAAATTTTCTAGATTGAAAATTGCTCCCCAATTAGTTGTTAAAAGTATGCACAAAAAATGCTTAGAACTTGTGGTTTTAGCGGTATAGAAGTGTGTAGTAACATGTTTCACATCACATGTTCCCACAGGTGTAGGGAAAGGGATGCAGTGGGGGATGCAAACTATGTAGGAAGGTAGGTACGCAAGATTTCTTCTACTGGTATGGCTGTTGTGTTTGTCTTCTCTTAGACCTGCCTCTTATGAAAGCGATGATCAGTGTAAGTGTACTGGCACAAAGATAGCCTTCAAATTAACTATCTCTGTAGTTTACTTGAAGGCTATCTTTGCTATCATTGCTTCTACTGCATAAGGTTCACCTCCAGGCTCCAGTCACCACCAGTACAGTGTGGATCCCTGGCTGACTACTGCAAGGCAATGCCAAATAATGTCAAGAGTGCGTTCATCTTTCACAGCAACTGGGGCAACCACACTGCTATCTCTACCCTCAAGGCCAGTCCTGATTTCTACTGTTGTCAGCAATTTTGAAATGCCCCATTTTGAGAATGTTTACAGTATACAGGAACTATGTTCAAAAATATGATGCCTGCTTTCTTCATGTTGTGATAAACTGTAGCACTTACAGAACAATGCAGTATGAAATAGAGGACAGAAATGCAGTGGCATACCTACGGTATTTGACACCCAGGGCAGGTCATTTTATAACACCCCCCTCCAAAATCCTGTACTAGGCATACCGAGAATACAAAACACTCGGGACCTATGGAGCAATTCTACCATACCATAAGCAGTCATTTCTATGAGTCACACAAGGAAAAGGAAAGCACCTTAAACACAACTGTGAGCACTAGAACATCAAGTCACCTATTGTAATGAAACCAGGTAGAATAGTACAGATCGTCAACCCTGCACAGTCAATGCCAACTAAAGCCCTGTCTTTTTCACAGACACACCCTAATCCACTATAGAATAAGTAATCATAAATTTTCTATTTAAACAAAAATTAAACTGAACCCCCAAGATACCAGATTCTGCATACAATGCAACACACAGAAACAGAAAATGTCCCCTAGTGCTATGCAAAATATAAAGATAGCAAATGTACATTTGAAAAAACTAACAAATACCAATCACTACTTTACAAATTAACAAATAGAAATAAAACAAATATAGAAAAAAAAAATAATACCATTTTATTGGACTAATACATTTAGCTTTCAGAGGCCCAAACCTCCTTCCTCAGGTCAATACAGTATACTGTTACAGTATCCTATCCTGACCTGAGGAAGGGGGTTTTGTTCTCCGAAAGTTAGTCAAAATGTATTCAAATTAGTCCACTAATTTATAAATGTTATAAATTTATAAATGTTCTATTTATAAATATTTATTAACACAGCTACAATACTACTTTATCCTAAAGCAAAAAAAGAAAAAATATATTTTATTTACAGTTTGTTGTCTGGTTTCTGCTTTCCTCATCTTCGTTTAACTGTCTCCCTTCCATCCATCCAGTATCTGTCTTCGCTCTCTCCCTGCCATCCACTGTCTGCCCTCTCCCCTCCATCTACCATCCTGCTTCTCTCGCTCTCTGCCCCTTCCAACCACTATCTGCCCTCTATCTCTGCCCCTTCCATCCACCATCTGCCCTCTCTCTCTCCCCCCCTTCCATCCACTATCGGCCTTTCTCTCTGCCCCTTCGATCCACCATTTGCCCTCCGTCTCCCATCCATCCAGGGTCTGCCCTCCCTCTATCTCCCCCTTCCATCCAGGATCTGTCCCCTCTTTTCAGCCCCCAGTTCCAGCCCCATTATCCCACCTGTCCCTAGTTCCAGCCCATGTCTCCCACCTGCCCCCTCCTTTTCAGCCCCACTATCCCACTAGTCCCAGCCCTTTTCTCCCATCAGTCCCAAGCTTCAGTCCCAGCCACTTCTCCCTGTCCCCTTTTCAGCCCCTAGTTTCATCCCCTGCCCATTTCAGCCCCCAGTTCCAGTACTAGCCCCCTTATCCCACCTACCCTCCTTTTTAGCCCTCAGTTCTCTTAATCCACCTGCCTTGCATTAGGGCCCCCCTTTTCAGCTCCAGCCCCATTCTCTCACCTGCCCTCCTTTTCAGCCCCAGACCAATTCTCCCACCTGCCCCTGTCCCAGGCATGGCCCCCATTCTCCCTCCTGCCCCCTTCTCAGACCCAGTTCCAGCCCCCTTCTCTCATCTGAGCCCCCGACCCCCGACCCCGTCTCCCATTTGAGTCCCCCCGGACCCAGTCCCCTTTTCCCATCTGAGCCCATCCCCCGACCCAGTCCCCACCTGCCTACCGTCAGTACCCTCGACTCGACAGCCCCCTTCTCTCTGCCACCCAACCGGCTGCGCTGCACTTTAAAAATTGTTGAATCGGAGGCGCCCCGGGTGTAAGAACAAGGGGGTGTGTGCTCCGCTCCCGCTGCGCCCGACCGAAAGGCTGCTGTCTCCGCAGTCAGCTCCTTCGACAGGCCCCCCCCCCCGAACCGCTGCAGTTTAAAAATCGCTGAATCAGCGGCGCAGCTCTAGCGTGCAGTGAACGCGCCTCGTCGTCGGGCCTTCTCTATGTCCCGCCCTCGCGGAAATAGGAAGTTACATCAGATGCGTTTCTTACGGGCAGAGGCGCGTTCACTGCAAGCTAGAGCGGTTCGGGGGGGGGGGGGGGGGGGGCTGTCGAAGGAGCTGACTGCGGAGCGAGAGCACACCGCCCCCATGTTAGTACGCCACTGCAGAAATGCCAAACTACCCTGTTCCAACAGAGAGATGAAGCGACAGATCTAGATTTATGACAACATCGCCATGCATTATGGGATCTGCACCATTGATTTCAATGCCTAGAATCAGAGCCTAAAACTGTCGTTCTGGAAATGAGTAACTATGGCAGCTTTGCGAATAATTCAGCAACAAAGCGATCGCTGCCCACACAGTGCCCAGGCGCTGCACAATAATATCTCGCGCATGCGATGTAAGTCACCCTCCCTCATTGAGCTCGGCGTTTGCTTGGGATCTCTATGCCTTACCAAATAAACAAAGTTAGACCACGCCTTCTCCGTTCCCATTGGCTCTCCGGACCTTCCATTTCCGCTCTGCCTCCAGGAGACAACCAACGGCTCGAGGTGTAGGCTGTGACGTCTCTGGTGTTGGGTCTGCGGCGCTGACGGTCGGTGTGTGTGCAAGAGCAGTAGCGCTATGGAGAAAGCGTGCGGTGTGCGGGTGGGAGAGAGCGGGGCCCCTGAGCCGCCCCAGGAGCGCGAGCGCAAGCTGGAACAGGAGAAGCTATCTGGGGTGGTGAAGAGCGTCCATCGGCGGCTGCGCAAGAAGTACCGGGAAGGTGAGTGACTGCCGGCAGTGAGCTGTTTATGGCGGCGACCCCAGGCCTTGATTGTACTGTTATTGGATCAGTAGTCGACAACTTCGCGGTTACAGAACTCAGCTCTGCCGAGAGTCCCGCTACCTTGATGAGATGGGGTGTAAGGGGAACTGTGACAGGCCGTCAGTGGAAAGAGAAGGGAGGAACGGAAGCTGTGAACGGGGTAGTTGACACTGAAAAGGGGGCGGGGCGCAGCCCCCGGTCCTCTCTACTGTGGGACCCTGCATCTTATAACTGAGAAAGATCAGGTCCTTCTGTATCGGCTATTGATCTCCAGAATCTTATCCTAGAGTTGGCAGCTGAATAGACAAAGCCGGTTTTGTTTAACGCCATTGTGTGGTTTTGTCTTGAAATCTAAGAATCCATGCGTGCTGGGAGGTAAAATGGGCAGGCCCACGGAAACAAACCTTCAATTATGCTCCCCCCCCCCCCCCAAATGAAGGGGTGGCTCAACGTCCTCCCAACTATGTCCTGTATATCTCCTTTTTCCTTCCTATCCTCAAGGGGTCCAGCATCTCTCTCCTTCCTTCCCCACCCCAAAGGTATCCAGCATCTCTCTCCTTTCCTAACCCCTTTGAAGCAGTGTGTGCTGCTGCTGTCATGTAGCCTTGAGCACATGTGCATGTTTAAGGCCTACAGAGTCCTGTCCCTTTAGAAACAGGAATATTTTTTGGGGAGGGAGGAGTTAGGGGAATCCACCGGGTCTTGAGCATGTACAAATGCTTAAGGCCTGTGCTGTCAGTGACACACATTTTCTAGACTCACTGACTGCCACCCTAGGCAAATGCCTAATCTGCAGTAAGATTAGCCTCAACTGGCTTATCCTGTTAAGTTACCTGGACATGAAGTGACAAACACTTCATGTTTTTGTGGTGTCCACAGTGAAATGTTAAGTAGTAGTAGTAGAGTTGCATACAAGGTATCCATGAGTGATGATGGTCTTGTTTAGCCTTAAAACATCCTGCTCCAGATCTTGACAATCAGATTTGAGTCGCTACAGAAGGGCTATTGGGATATTTTATTGAAAGCTATGCTACTGATTCTAATTAGCTTGAGGGTATATTTTGCATGAAGGTGAACAGTATATATCTAAAGATTTATGGTCCCCTTGTAGCATGCATATGTATGTGTCCGTAATAACATTTTTATATATGCATATATGTAATAAATTGTATAAGCTTTACATCTCAAAGCAAGTAGATGGAAGATTTGCAGATGGATTGGAAATATGACATTTTTTTTCCAAAAAATATCATTACAGATAATTAACCATTCACTAGCATTCTAATCTCATTGGATTTTCATTATAATGTTACTCTTGTTTTGTGCATGGAAAAAGGACAACTTAATATAATATTTATATTGAAATTCTCAAAGAACATATTTTGATTTGTGTAGATTCATTCAGTGTCAGGATTCGATACATGGGGAACAAATACATGTCCTGAACTTCGGCTTCATTTGGGTTCTTTCAATCAATTGCCTGTATTTGGAACTTGGAATGTTGGCACTGGCCAATTGGTGGCTAGACTTAGGTAGTGTTAACTGAGAGTCGGTGCCTGAGGAATTTTGCAGTAGTTTTAACAAAATTAAAAGTGAAAACATTGCATTTTTAAAAGTATAATTCCACTTCCCAATAATAACTTTGGCAGTAGAAATTGCTGGCTAACATTCGTTCTTTATGGCTAGTGTAGTGTTTTGTTTTGTTTTTTGTCTTCTATGGGGCCTTTTCCCTCTCAGTGTGGGTTTCTCAGTGTTAGCCAATGAGACAAGAAGGGTCTTAGCTCATGGCTCAGTCATATTTATTTATTTAAAAAATTTGTAGCTTGCTAATCTACCATCCTGAGTAGGGAACAATTTACACTCATAATCTTGGGTACAGATTTCACAAAACTCACTGCACAAACATAGTATCTTCTAAACATCAAAATCTGTGCCCTGAGAATGGCAAGGACGTATCATACTCAGTTATACTTAAACTCATTTTAAATAGTATGTGATACTTTTATCTTGTTGAGCAGACTGGATGGACCGTACAGGTCTCTTATCTGCTGTCATTTCCTATGTTACTATATAACAATGATTACTAACAGTTAATCAAAAGAAATTGGCATTAACTGGCAGATGATCAAAAGCCCCACGCTGTTCCAAACAGCGCTCTAAAAATTAGAGCTGGAACAGCGTGGGGCTTTACCACCCTTAAGATCAGATATAATAGCATGCAAGTTTAAGCATGCTATTTCTCTAATATAGGGTAAAAGTGCGGGAGGATTGTTCCTGAGCATGCGTTCAAGCACAATCCTCACACACTTGTTTGACAAGTCTGGGCTGTCAAACATAGGGGTTGGAGGTCTGTGAGATCCCCCAGCCCCCTCTGCAATACAAGGCCCTGGTGACCTAGTGCCCTCCGAACCCCCACCTCAAGCCAGCGACACGGCCCAGTGGGCCTCAAACACAAGCCCCCCCCAACCTGGTGGTCTAGCGATCCCCTTCCCTGTACCTGAGTGGTGGAAGAGAGAGTAGTACACTCCCGCCTCTTCCAGTGCGCCTTAAAAATGCAGTCCAGCGCAGACCACTGCATAGGAGTTTTCCCTTGTATGGTGGTGAAGCCCCAACGCATCCCAGGATGCCTGGGCAGGGCTGGGGCTGCCATTTTCAAGGAATAGGTCTCACAGGTACAGGGGTGGGGAAGGGGGCTGCTAGACCACCAGGTTGAGTGGGCTTGTGTTTGAGTCCCACTGGGCCACCAGGGCTTTTATTTTGGGGTGCGAGGGGAGGTTAGGGGGAGGGGAGGTTAGGGGGAACTGGAGATCCACAGAATCTCTAGCCCCCAGTGAACTTGTAGGGGGCGTCCTGGGGGGGGGGGGGACTGGAAATGCATGCTGGACAGGGCTCACCATTCCTCCCCAATGGTCTGCAAACCCTAACGCCAGCTCCGAGCTGGCGTTAGGGTTTGCTGCGGACAGCGAGCCAGTGTTTGGCGCACCGCCTGCTGATCATTGGGAAGGGATAATAAAATACCTGTTTAGCATGTATTTGCATGCTGCTTGTACTCAGAGCCCTTTTAGCATGCATTTGCATGCTGCTTGCGGTCAAGCGCTCGGGGGGCTCTGATAGTGGGTCGGCAGCAAACGTGGGTGCTAGGATGGTGCTAATAGTCTCTAGCGCCTGCGTTTACTTCTGATCATCTGCCCCTAAGAGAAGATGTCAAACGCTCGCTGAAACAATCTTGAAACCTTTTTTAAAAATCATCCATTAAAGCTGTAACCTTTAGTAGGCAAATAGTTCCACAGCCTTGGTCCTGTGATATAAAACATCGATATAAAGGATCATATTTGATTTTGGCCAAAAAGAGGCTGAGAAGCGGAGCTAGAGGTGCATTAAGTACATTTACCTTTTGAATTGGAATGTGTGAAGAGTGTTATTGCTTTACTATTCTTAATGTAGCTGGCTGTGGAAGATCAATCTTTACTCATCGTAATACTGTACGGAATGTATTTGCTTACTCTGTATTTATAGCTATGCTAAATGTGATGGAATGAGTATAAAGAAGAGATTAGATCATAGAGCAGATTCTGCTTCATGTGGGATGAAATAAACTTGCAGGCCTTGAAGAGAGCGATTATTACTACTACTTATCATTTCTATAGCGCTACTAGACGTCCGCAGCGTTGTACATTTGAACATGAAGAGACAGTCCCTGCTCAACAGAACTTACAATCTAATTAGGACAGACAAATAGGACAAACAAGAGATAAGGGAATATTAAAGTGAGGATGATAAAGGGTTCTGAACAAGTGAATAAGGGTTAGGAGTTAAAAGCTGCATCAAAAAGGTGGGCTTTTAGCTTAGATTTCAAGATGGCCAGAGATGGAGCTTGACGTACCGGCTCAGGAAGTCTATTCCAGGCATATGGTGCAGCAAGATAAAAGGAACGGAGTCTGGAGTTAGCAGTGGAGGAGAAGGGTGCAGATAAGAGATTTACCCAGTGAACGGAGTTCCCAGGGAGGAATGTAGGGAGAGATGAGAGTGGAGAGGTACTGAGGAGCTGCAGAGTGAATGCACTTATAGGTCAATAAGAGGAGTTTGAACTGCATGTGGAAACGAATAGGAAGCCAGTGAAGTGACTTGAGGAGAGGGCTAATATGAGCATATGTTGCATCAACATCATCACCCTTCCTGAGTTTGAGGTGGTGATGCTATCTGTAAGGTTTTAAAGATCATATCAGTTAAACTGAATATTTCTTTAAATTCGGTTTTAAATTTTTTTACATCAGTTGTATTATCAGCCTCTTGGAGTGACCTGTTTCAGTGGTAAACAGTTACCACAGTTACAGTAGAACATATTTTACTGTATAGAGGGCTCAAACTGTGAGGCTGGGGGATAGGGACTGGCTGGTAGCTGGCCAGGGGCAGATGCAACAGGAGGAGGAGGTTGAATTTGGGAATAGATTGATTTGTTCTGTGTTCTGTTTTGAGTTCACCTCTTTCCATCCTCTTCCCTGCAGGATATCTGGGAGGGAGAGGCTGGAGCAGAACTGTATTCTGGGTTGTTCCTGCCAGAAATTAAGCCCTGTCTGGAGAAAAGTGTTTCAATTAGCATTTTCAAAGCTTGACATGATAAAGTAAGGCAGTATCTTTATATTGGACCGGTAGACTGGTTTGCATCTTTTAACTTAAAATGTTAGTGGTATTCTGTGAGGAGTATTCATATATGCTTTTTACTTGATCTCACACCCATAATTGTATCTGTATCTTTATGTTTGGCCTCGGTTAAGCATAATGAAACATGCTGGTTAGCGCTATGTGGTCTTGATATATAAAAAGTAACAGTATTTTGGGGAATAGGATGTGGTATAATTTTGTTTTGTTTTGGGAGGGTTGTTGGCTTCATCATACTCCTTTTGGCATCTATCTCAAAAAGGATCCAACCTTTTATTGTACTGGTGCCATCAGCCCCTTTATTTGCAACTACTCAGATGTCTTCTCCTCACCCCCTCACCTTAGCTCACTTATTGCAGCAGCAGTGTTAGTCCAGATGTCATCCACCCACAGTTGTGAGCCTGGAGTCTAGATAGTATATGGTGGTATAATCTGATTCTGAGATCCTTTCCCCCAGGCCCTGTTACTGCTGCCAGCACAACATACCCATTCCTGCCTGGTCAAGTTGGGGAACAGAAGATCTGGTTTTGGAGTTGAATTCCTATCTGCATAGCTATGTACAACACCACTACTGGGATGGCCCCACTACAGTTATACATTATCCTGCTGTCCAAAGTGCTTGACATTCATTGTGTGGAACAGCATAACTTGGGAATTATGATTATAGTAGCCATTCACTCAGTGGCAATTGAATACCTTTCTGGTCGGAGAGGTTAAACAAACCAAATTGCTGGTGCCTGCAAGCCCTCTCTTTGCTTATGCTGGGTTGGGCAAAATACTGATCAAGCCATTTGTTCCCAAACTGTAGCCCCAGGGTGCCACAGTGAACTGACAGGGGCACTGTGGGATATTTAAAATTTCTGAGAGAAACACAGCAATACTAGACATCTGTCAGACACTGCGTGAACTATTTCTTCTAACTTGAGGTTTTAGTTTCAGCACTAAATTGCAGTACATTCCTGTCGATGACATTCTCAACTGTTTGAGATATGTTCTTGTATACTTGTATTTTTTGGCTACACCGGGAACTTCTCGAACTTTTAAGTATCTGAGGTCTAGTGAAGTTCAGTGAATTATTTTGTTGATTTTTGTGCATAAAAATGGAAAGACTTTTGAACATTAATAAACATGGGAGTGAAGAAGATGATGAAGAACCACATTCCAGTGGTAAAGTTGTGAAGAAATGAAACTATTGGAATATGGCGATACTTTATCTAGATGTCGATCATGAAGAACATTCGCAGTGTGTGTTATGTCTGAAAGTTTGGACTGTAGAATGCATACTTCCAAGTAAACTATAATACTACTTAGGGACCAAACCTCCTAACGTGGCTAGTAAATCCTGTGATTATTTTACCAGAGAGTTAAAAGAATTCAAAGAACAGAAAGGAACATTTTTTAAAACAAGCATCAATAGCAAGCAGTGCTTTGCTAGCATCCTATAAGGTGGCTTATAAAATGTAAAAAGCTTCACACCATCGCAAAAGAACTGATTTTTACCAGTTGTAGTGGATATGGCCAGCATTATGGTTTGATAATCTACAGGAAGACTGCTTTCCAAGGTACCTTTATTGAACAATATTATCAGTCATATTAGATTGTAAGCTCTTTGAGCAGGGACTGTCTCTCTTTGTTAAATTGTACAGCGCTGCGTAACCCTAGTAGCGCTCTAGAAATGTTAAGTAGTAGTAGTAGTCATATAATTCAACACATGTCTGAAGACCTCAACAGTCAGCTAATTGAAAAAAATGAAAGGGAAGGAATTACAACTAGATAAGAATCCTTGTTACTTTCTCTCATCTCATTTGATTTGCTACACACAGTTCATAGTGAAAAATTGTGGAAGACCACCTCTTTTTGTGAAAGTAGTACTCTATGAGGCATATTTTCAATCTGTTCGATCACCTTAAGATTGTCATCCCCAAGTCCTAATCTTCTTTCATACACAGAAGTACCTCATCCTCTCTACAGTACCGCTCCCTTGGACTTCTGCAGCCCAAGTGCATGACCCTGCATCTTCTTAGCATTGCAGCAACTAAGATTCCTTCTTCAAACTGCTAGATCCCTCTTCATGCTATCCACATCCTCGGGGGTGTCTGTCCTATTGCAGTTTGGTATCATCTGCAATGAAACAAACCTTACAAGACAGCCCTTCCACAATATCCCTCACAAAGATGTTAAAAAGAGGTGGCCTGAGGACCCGTCCCTACAGCACTCCATGATAACATTCTTTTCCTCCGGTGAGCTCCATTTATTACTACCCTCTGCTTCCTTCCACTTAACCAGTTTCTAACCCAGTCACTTTAGGGTCCATACTGAGGGCACTCAGTTTATTTGTCAGCTGCCTATGCATAACCGTATCAAAAACTTTGCTAAAATCTAAGTACACCACATCTAGCACTCCCTTTAATCCAACTGTTTGGTCACCTAGTTAAATCTAATTTTTTTTTTGTCTGACAAGACCTTCCTGTACTAATAGCATGCTTCTTCGGGTCCTGCAGTCCATTCAATTCTAGAAACGTCACAAACCTTCGCTTTAGAAGCTAGGTTAGACTAATAGTCCTGTAATTCCCAACCTCCCCCTTCTGCTTTTCTGGAGACCTTAAAAATAAAATTTGGCAGCATGGAACTGAGTTTTGGATATCGATAAAAGATGAATATATGCTGCTAGAGGCTAAAGTTCCATGAATTCTAATTCAATTTGTGGCAAAGCTTTGTGAAGCAGGGTTTTTGGCAGTTGCTGTGATTAAAAAGCAAGTTCTGCGTAAAACTCAGTGTGGAACAGGAAATGAAGCTGGCGGTGTCCAATCTGATTCCAGTGTTTGAGAAGTTGTGCAGTGCCCAACAGGCACACACATCTTACTAGTAAGTAACTATGGTTTAAGATTGAAATAAAAAAAAAATTGTTTTTTCTTTCAAACGGCTACTGAGTTAGGTTGGGACATTAGGTCCTTATGTCCAAACATTAAGCAGAACTGTTAAGTATTTATTTATTTATTGGCCTAAGGGTTCTGTGAAAACATTTATTGAGACACTAAGGGCACGGTAGTTTGGGGGTCCTCTGGGTCAAGCCAGTGCCCCAATGGTTCTGCTGCCTATGTCTTCATTACAAACCCACATTGCTACATAATGCCCAGGTTTTTCTTTTCCTTTGGCCCTCCTGACCATCTCTGTATGCTTGATGATCTAACCTGAGGCTGGTTTCGCTGTTCTTAGGAAATACAAATTTTGTTTGTCATATGAAAATATATAAATATGACACACCAGGTCATGCTTTGCCTGGACATTGCCACATTTTAGTATGCTTGAGTCATTCAGGTTCTGGCTTGATTGCTCAAGAGCACAGTTGAGGCACGTCTATAATGGCCAGTTAATACAACAGAGTATACTTAAACCTATTTGTTATGATTCACTAATTACAGCTTAACCAGTGTTTACTTGTTCCCATTTGTTTACTCCAAATTTTAAAGGGTGGTAGAAATTCATGGCAAAAGCAGCATGCAGGGATGTTTAAACAGAGGAAACTTTTTTTTTTTTTTTTTTTTTGTCTTTATTTATGGAAAAATTTCTGTTCTAATAATAGTGAATGTCTCTACATCTTGCCTTGATGGGGAAGTTGCACTTTCGTCTCTAAGGAAAGAGATCTGTGCTAACAGCAGCACACTGATTTTGTAAACTTTGATATAGCTTATTACCTGTATTAGATAAACTGGAAGCAACTATTTGCATGAAGCTAATTTTAACAGAATACAAGAACCACTTTGTCCACCCCCCCCCCCCCCCCCCGGGCCCCAGCTTGTTCATTTGTGCCTGTCTACGATGCTGTTGTGTGTCTGACTTGATATGTGGTTGGTTCCTCTTTTCTCCTATCATTAAGATTCCTTTGCATCTATCCCATGTGTGCATGATTTTTGCCAATATGTTGGCTCGTATAAAATCTGCTAGAACTTTGTTCCAGGTATCCACCATCATACGGAGAAAAGAAATTGTTTTTTTTTATATTCCTGTAGAGCTTCCTTCTACTTCCTATAATGACTTCTTGTACATAAGCTTCTTATTCTGTGAAAAATGCCACCTTCTGGAACTTTTCTGAAACCCACTAGGTTGGATGCAAACTTTCAGTTGCCTTCTTTCTTCTCTTAAGTCAAAAAGTTGCTACATAAATATTAATTTGACTAAAGTGTGCTTCCTAATTGTCCTGCCAGACCAGTCTAGATAAGTGGTTATTTACCCTTCTTACAGTAGATGAAGAGAAAGATCCAAGGGTGTGGAAGAGGAGGAAGCACTTGAGTACATTCTGTATCAGCAGATGGTGGCATGTACGTGCAACAGTAATATATTCCTTCAACAAACTCCTGGTGTGGCAATCTGGGGGGGGGGGGGGGGGGGACTGCTGCTCTCATCCCCCCCCCCCCCTCCCGTGAAGTACTAGGCAAAGTAAGGGTTTTTGCAGGCATTGGTGGCTGGCTGATCTGTTCCCATGCAGAACTGTTTTTTGGAGTAGGAGTTTCTGCATCCAACAGAGGGTGCATGCTACAAGGGCATTACTTTCTCTTGTCATCCAGATGGCCAGTGGTATCGTATATCTGTCACTACTTCTGGCCTTTTTCTTCTTTGCATGCTGGAAATTTCCAATAAAACTTATTCTGCAAATGTACAGGCATCCTGTTGGGTGAAACACATGCCTGTTCCTGTAGTGGATATTTGCAAGATAGCTACTTGTTACATTCCTTTGCAAGGCACTGAGGCCCATCAAGTAGTAGACTGGTGGGGGGGGGGGGGGGGGGGGAGGAATGCAGTCTTAAGGGCAGATATCCTCAGAGTAAGAACTGGTTTGCAACCACTCAACTGGATAGATATTTAGACCCATTTCCATGTGTCTGGACTGGTCTAGCAAGATGTTTAGGAAGGACAGATTAATTTTACTTGTCAACTTCCTGTTCTTAATACTATCAAACCAGTCCAGAACTTACCCTGGAAAGCCTTGGCCCCTTTAATGAGATGTTAAATCAAATGGCCTGGAGATGGTTGAGGGACAGCTGTGTCTTTCAGGACCAAGCCCTTTGAGATAGGATGATCTGGTCAGTTACTGGGATTCAGAGTAAGCCCTCTGAATTTATATTTGATTTTTTTTCTTAACTAGCATAGGATTACTGAAGTGCTTCCTGCAGCACCAATCTCGGCCAGTGGGGGGGGGGGGGGGGGGGTTGTGTGTGGAAGGACATCACTATAGATCTTGATGTCTGTCTCCATCTACTGGTAGGAAGGCAAATACTTGCTCATCTGGCCAAGTTTGGTAGGACTGGAGAAGAAAACTAGTAAGGTTAAATTTTTCCATCTAGCCACGCAATTTCCATAGGCCGAGGGGCTGAGAGGTGGGAAGAGAATTCATATTGTCTATGGTTTGTAGCAAAGTCATAACTTCCTGCCCTAAGTTCAGCTGTCCTTCTGGATTGACTAACTTGGTCCTGGTTTTACGCTTAATTGCTTCTATGGATCTAAAACTGAATCAGTAACTACATAGAGGCAATAAGAGTAAAACTGATTTGTTAACCCTGTCCAGGTGATATGGAGCAGTTACTACTAGTAGTCTGTCTTTATGTTCATGAATGGACAACATGTTGGCAAATATGAAATTTAACATTTAGAGCTTTTTAGGTATTCATGAGGTGGGAATACAAGTTGTGATTTTAGAGGGTAAGTGAGACGTTATTCACTAATTAGGGTGTGAGTAATGTGAGAGAAGCAAGACTGATGGGAATAAAAAGCACACCACACAGCTATCCATCATGGACTAGAAAGAAGTTACTGGTATGCTTTTTTCATTATGAAAATTTCAATTGTTAAATCTGCTCTGTCAATAAAGAGGGTAAGAGAAGTTGTTATCCCGTGTTCAGCTTTTTCCTTGCTCGGCAAGTTGCTCAGTTAGATGTACCTAGTAGGCCTGAATGTGTTCTGACTGTATCACAGCTACCCTATTCTAAGCTACAGGAGTAATTGTGATAGGTTGGAGGTGTGCTGCGCTGGCCTTCAAGGGCTGGAGACAAATCCAGTTTTTATTCTTTCCAACCCAACATAAGTTGGAAAAATATTATGCAAATGTCTGGTGGCAAAATTGCTTTCATCACATTCTGTTAACATTTTCAGAAACTTAGTACGTGGGGGGAAAAACTAGTAAGAAGACATTTTAAGCTTGAAAATGGATCAGATTGGACTGGGGGCTCTAGAGAAATTATCAATGTGGGTACTGTTACCCCCGGGTTATTAGTAACTAGAACTCATTGCATCAAATGGGACCTGTGCTAAAATAACACGTCTTAATAGTAGCCCATGTTCATCCCTAAACCCTCCCCCCCCCCCACCCAAAAATGGGTAATGGTAAAATGGAGCTTCTGAGGAAAAAGATGTTACCATTGGTATGTCGCAAGGTTCGGTTCTTGGGGCTAGTTCTCTTTAACATTTTTGTAAGCGATATTGCTGAAGGACTGTCTGCTTAGTGTGTAGCGGTGGCTAAGAAAGCAAATAGAATGGAAAACAAAAACGAGGATGTTTATAATGCCTTTATATCACTCCATGGTGTGACTGCACCTCGAATACTGTGTCAAATTCTGGTCACAGAATTTGAAAAGGTACAGAGAAGGGCAACAAAAATGATAAAGGGGATGGGATGACTTCCCTATGAGGAAAGGCTAAAGCGGCTAGGGCTGTTCAACTTGGAGAAAAGATGGCTGAGGGAAGATATGATAGAGGTCTATAAAATAATGAGTGGAGTGGAACGGGTAGACGTGAATTGCTTGTTTACTCTTTCCAAAAATACTAGGACTACAGAGCGCACAATGAAGCTACAAAGTATTAATTTTAATACAAATTGGAGAAAATATTTCACTCAACGTGTAATTAACCTCTAGAATTTGTTGCCAGAGACTGTTGTAAAAGCAGTTAGCTTACCGGGGTTTAAAAAAGGTTTGGATAACTTTCTAAAAGAAAAGTTCATAGACCATTATTAACATGGCCTCGGGGAAAATCCACTGCTTAGTTCTAGGATAAGCACTATAAAATCTATTCTACTGTTTTGGAATCTTGCCAGGCTGGGCTTGATGGACCTTCGGTCTGTCCCAGTATGACAAACAGTTATGTTCTTGTGTCTCTTTGCGGGTGATATCACAATCTGCAACAGGATAGACACCCCTAATGGTGTGCATTACATGAGGAAGGATTTGGCAAAACTAGAGGAATGGCCTGGAGTTTGGAATCTTTAGATTTAATGCTAAAAAATGCATGGTCATTCATTTGAGCTGCCAAAATCCAAGGGAATGGTACAGTTTAGGGAGTGAAGAAGTTTTATGCACAAAAGAGGAGTGGGACTTGGGTGTGAACATATTTGATAATCATAAGGTGGCCAAACGGGTAAAAAAGGCGACAGCAAAAGCTAGAAGGATGCTTGGGTGCATAGGGAGAAGAAGGTGTGAACAAACTTGTGAAGCTGGTTGATATTGTGTATCTGGATTTTGAAAGGCGTTTGACAAAGTAACTCATGAAAGACTCTGGAAGAAATTGGAGAGTCATGGGATAGGAGGTAGTGTCCTATTGTGGATTAAAAACTGGTTAAAGGATAGAAAACAGAGAGTAGGGTTAAATGGTCAGTATTCTCAATGGAGAAGGGTAGATAGTGGGGTTCCCCAGGTGTCTGTGCTGGGACTGCTGCTTTTTAACATGTTTATAAATGATCTAGAGATGGGTAACTAGTGAGGTAATTTAAATTTCCTGACAACACAAAGTTATTCAAAGTTGTTAAACATAGAGGGACGGTCCCTGCTCAAAGAGCTTACAATCTAAGAGACAAGTGAATGGTCAGTCCGATAGGGGCGGTCAAATTGGGGCAGTCTGGATTTACTGAACGGTAAGAGTTAGGTGCCGAATGCAGCATTGAAGAGTTGGGTTTTAGGTGGGTTTTAGTGGAGGAGTGGCCTAGTGGTTAGGGTGGTGGACTTTGGTCTTGGGGAACTGAGGAAGTGAGTTCAATTCCCGGCACAGGCAGCTCCTTGTGACTCTGGGCAAGTCACTTAACCGTCCATTGCTCCATGTAAGTCGCATTGAGCCTGCCATGAGTGGGAAAGTGCGGGGTACAAATGTAACAAAAAAAAAAAAGACTTGAAGATGGGCAGGGAGGGGGCTTGGCGTAAGGGCTCAGGAAGGTTGTTCCAAGCATAGGGTGAGGCGAGGCAGAATGAGCATCATCTGTTTGTTTAGCTATCAGGTCCTCGCAGAGGGTCTCCAGCGTCTAAAGCCACTATTGCCCGCTGGCTCAAAGAAACTATCTTTTCAGCTTATCTGCTTGCCGGCCGGTCTCCGCCTGTAGCCTTTAAGGCGCATTCTACCAGAGCGATTTCTTCCTCTTGGGCTGAAACTGGAGCACACTCTCGTCAAGAGATATGCAGTGCAGCAACATGGGCTTCTAAGCTCTCTTTTGTCCGACATTACAGGCTGGATGTGGCTGCTAGGAGGGATGCGCGTTTTGGAGCACAAGTGCTAGCGCGTGGTGTGACCTGTTCCCACCCTATTTAGGGATTGCTTTGTTACATCCCATATGTAATGGCTTCATCTGCTTGATGACAAGGAAGGGAAAATTAGGTTCTTACCATGATAATTTTCTTTCCTTTAGTCATAGCAGATGAAGCCATGAGCCTTCCCTGTATGATTGTCTGTATTGCAGTGATTCTGATTTTAGGTTGTTTCCTGAAGTTATTTTCCTTCCTTGGGGAGTCGGAAAACAGTCTTCAGGATTCTTGTTACAGTTATAGGAGGATGAGTTCATTCCCTCCAGTTCATGTTTTGGGAGGATGAGTTTATTCCCTCCAGGAGGATGCAAGTATTCCCTCCGTTTATACAAAGTGGAGGACGAGTTTATTCCCTCCAGGAGGATGAGTTCATTCCCTCCTTTTTTGAGTTTATGCCCTTGTTAAGGGGCCATCGTTCGCTGTGAGGAAAGTTCATGTTATTCCCATTGCGGTTTGCCATACTGCTTTGGAAGCTTCAAATACTGAAGAGGCAGTGGAGCTAGCTGGCCATGAGGCACTGTGAAAAGTTGTGCGCTGTCTATCTCCCCCTGCTGGTTGATGGACACAACCCATAAGTAATGGCTTCATTTGCAATGACTAAAGGAAAGAAAATTATCATGGTAAGAACCTAATTTTCCCATCCCTATGGAATCTCAGCAGTATAGAAAACTTCAATAGAATAAATTGGCGGAGCAGGATTCAAAAATTAATAAATTAATCGAGGTTTGGTAAAATTGAAACTGAAATGGTTACCATTCTGTTGCTGCTACAACAATTAAAGACAGCTTGTCTACTCATCCTTCAGTTGGACTCCTTTGAAAATATATTAAGAGCTAAGAACTTGCATATTTTGAGCTTTCGAATGATGCTTTTTTTGGCACCATTGGAGGTATTCAAGATTTATATGAAAGATGTGTTGCAGTTAACTTATGATGATTCAATGAAAATTGTATTATTTGCTTTCTGGAGTTTGAAAGTCTGATAATAAGGAGGGAGTATGTGATATGATAATTTAAATTTATCAAGGTTCTTAGAATCTTCACAGGAGCCAATTACTAAAAGAGCAACCTTGTTGGTTTCCTTTTTATAAGGAAGAACATAAGTTGCTTATTTTGATGACTTTTCTAAAAAAAGATGTATTACATTTTGTTCAGGAAGTTACTGTTTTCCCTGATGTGGCCAGACCTACTCAATTACATTGTAAAGCGTTCTTGCAGTTTAGATCTTGTGTCTTGGCTATGGGAGCCACATTTTCCCTTTCCATGCAAATGTGTGGTTACATCTGGGAGTAATTTTTGTATTTTTCTGGGTCTATTGAACTGGAGAAAGAATAAATCTGATTCATTTGATCTGTTTTGCAGGTTGAACAGGCATTATTATTCCTTGTCATCAAGCAGATGAATCCATTGCGAATGGGTTGTGTCCATCAACCAGCAGGGGGAGATAGAGAGCACTGAAAAACCATAGTGCCTCATGGTCAGCTAGCTCTGGGGAGCTGACAGCAGGCGCCATTTTGGACACGCCGCATGGCGCGACCTCCGCAGAAGCGGAGGGGTTTGAAACTGGAGGGGAGCCTTGTGTGGAGGCTAACGGGGGAGCTTCTATCTCCGGACTGGAACCGGGAGGCCAGGATGAGTCCTGCTTCCCTGAGTTTGTGTTGCTGCTGCATAAAGCATTCAGGGGTCTCATTCTGGCCTGCTAACTGTTCCCCCTCCAGTGGAGCCCGGCCTCAGATTGCAGTCAGGCGCGTTTCCCCTGACAGCTGGCCGCAAGACAAGCGCAGAAGGGTTAATTCCCCTTCAGAGAGTGGCGCACCCCCTTCTCTCCCCCCCCCCCCCCCCCCGTGGTCAGGATGTGAGGATTCTGAGGGGTCTGGCAGGCCCTCGTGGTCGGAAGAGCCAGAGGAAGGTGCAGGATTGCCACCGGATCCAGATGATCCTTCCACGGTGAGGATTTTCCACTGCGATGAGCTGCGAACGCTTATTTCTGATGCCTTGCCTCTCTCTATTGAAGATCCTGGGAGTGGCGAAGCCTCCTCTGGTAATCCGAGGATGGCAAGTACTAAGAAGCCTGCTCGAGCCTTTCCTTTGCATGACTCCATCCAAGAGCTTATTTCGGCTCAATGGGCTGACACCGCAGGGCCTTTGAAAGTCGCCAGGGCAATGGGGCAATTATACCCTCTAAGTGAGGAGCATTTGGCGCGCCTAGCAGTGCCTAAAGTGGATGCCCATCTGTCACCTTATGACTTGTATTGTTTTGTTTGAGCCCCTTAATTTAAACATATACATGACAGCTTAACTTAGGCTGTATTGTGTGGGTTTTTTTTTTTAATGATATGCCTTCTTGGTATAAAGATGTAACCCCCCCTATTTTGTGTTCTGTATGTTTTGTGTTGTGGTGTTTGATGTTGTAAAAATAGTGAATTTAAAATAGTTAATGCTTTCTTTACTGGTTTGAAATGTGATATATTTTCATGTACCATTTTTATAAAATCCTTTCAAGGGTGTCCTTTCTCTATTCCGTGCCAGTTTCTGATGGTGATCACCCTAGTTTACCCTGTGAAATGCTGATCAAAAATGATTTTTTGTTCAGCTCTTCATTTTAAAATTAAATTAAAAGCAAAATGGCAGCAGTGTGTGACAGTTTTAGTTGATTTTGAAATTCTGAGTCACAGAGAAGGTTGAATTTAAGAGAGGGTTAAAGTATAACCTTTAAACAATCAGTACTGCGGTTGGAGTTTAGAATAGACTGGAATATGCATGTTCTTTTCATAAACAGTAGCATCAGCAGTTCTAGTACAGTATATGATAACGTTTGTACTTCCTCATTTGAGATGTTTATTTTCAACTTGCGTAGGGGGAAACTGATTAGCAGAAACAAAGTACACAGTGTACCTACCAAATGCAAAAGAAAAACAAGAATGGACATGTAGGCTTCTTAAAATTTGTGCTTATCGTAACGGCCTGGTGTATAAGACAGTCTTGAATATAAATGGTCCTTTTATATAAGGGCCAGTAAAGTAGAATCCTGTTGCTTCTTCCAGGGGACATTTGGGCCAGTAGAGCAGCAGTCTTAGCCCCGTTTGGGATGGGCTCTGCCACAGTGTCTCAGCTGTAGCTTTCAGCAAAATGCTGGGCTGTAATTAAAAAATAATGCAGGTTTTCTTTCTTTTTTGATTCAGCACTTTATTCCTGATTATTGTTTTTTGAGCTTGGGTTCTGGTATGATGAGTCTTTATTTTACAACTAGCTGGGGGTTTTCTCCTTTATTTTTGTGTCATCTCATATCTGTCTTTTGGGTCCAGTTATTGTGGTGATTAGCCCTTAGCCTGGATCCATTAAGTCTGCTTCTTGAATGCTGCAGTCATGGGCCTTGGGTCTGGCAACAAGTTGTTGCCACTGTATGAGGGCTAGATGTCCCCCTTCTTTCACCTCCCTCAGGATCTGTGAACATTTTCCTCTGCAGCATCCTTGGCTAAGCTAGAGTGGAAGACCTATCCAGGGAGTGTCACCGAGTCATCAGGCCTGAGGTAGACTTTGTGTTATGCACAGTGCCAAAACGTGTGTGTGTGTGGGATGGGAAGGAGGAATAAAATAACTACTTTATAATTGGGTTCTTTTCTTTGCTCACTGAATAGTATCACATTTCTTTAATACTACAAAAAAAGAGTTCTTGCATCTCTGTTGCTGCCCAGTGTTCCCTCTAATTTTTGGCAAGCTGTGGGTGCAATAATCTATCTCTGTGAAAGATTTTTGGCTATGGCTGCATTATGTGCAGCTGTGCAGTGTGCAATATGTTAACAAAGATGTAAAATGATATGACATAAATCTACATACAAGTTACAGACTTAAAATTTTTCATTATCCTGTGCTTTTAATAAAATTATAAAATTCATATATAAGTATATGCTTTTAAAGCATATTGGTTCTATTATGTAGTATTAATTAGTCAATAATAACTCAAATGCAAAGAAAACAAATGCTGCAGTTTTACAGGTATAGAACAACTTTTTTTGTTACTTAGAAGTTTTCTGTTTCCACACCCCTCCCCCCCCCCCCCAAAAGTCATCTTGACTGGACCCAAAAACTTGAAATTATGGAATAATTTGCAGGTTGATAATTGCATATGTTAATGCGCGTGAGGAGTTACTAACTTGATAGAGACAAGAGGTCCAAACCTGCCAAAATTTCATGGAAAACACTATCAATTTTGTTTATGCAGTAGATTGCAATCTGTCCTGTATTCTCTGAGATAGATTATTTGCTAGTGGACTAAATTCTAACTTCAGGGGAGAAAAGGAGTGACAAATGAGTTTATTTTTTAAAAACTTAACCCAATTCAGCTGAAAATCAAAAGGCCCACGGGGGGGGGGGGGGGGGGGGGGGGGGAAGAATCCTGCAGCATCAAGGTTACCTCTTGCACGATTGGATTCAAGGTGTTAAGTTTATGATTTTTATAAAGGCTTATATTTGAGACTCTAGATCCTTCGATCACTATCAAAAATGTTTTGTTTTTTTTATACATCAGATCCTAGAACTGTTCATTTTGAAGTGAAAGTGTTACCGTACCTGGAAAACTGGAGACCAGTTTGCTTTTGACTTTTTTCTCATACCTCAAACTTGAAATTATTAAATTGGCTGAGAATAGCTGTTTTTTGGCCAGAAAGTCTTGGTAGTGCAAACCTCTCAAACCTGCTCTGTTCTAAAGGTGAAGTTGCACTACCAATTGTAGCACAGTTAAATGCAGAGAGAAGCCAACCAAATTTCGGTTTCAGCTTCGACACCAAAACCATCCCAAAATCTGGGTTCGGCCATGTTTTGTGTTTTGGCGAAAATGCAGGCACATTTTCAGCTGAAACTGAAAGTCATCTTCAGCCCAGAACATCAAAAGCTACTGCCGCCACCACCACCCTTCCTAGGTCTCCCTTAGAAGCCCTGGTGGTCTAGTGGCCTCATTGGGGCAGGAATGATTTCCAGTTGTTCCTAGCTACAGCAGCCATTTTGACTGCAGAGTGGCATGAGCAGGAGCAACTGGGAATCGCTCCTGCTCCAACTAGACCACTAGGGCTTCTAAGGGAGGCCTGGGGAAGGATTTATGGGTGGTGGAAGGGCAGCGACAGCTTTCAGTGGGGGCATGCTGCTTGGCTTCTGCTTTGATTTTGGCTGAAACTGTGCTGCGAATTTTGGTTGCAGATTCAGTTTGTATGCTCTAAATGCAGACCACTTCTCACCGTCATACTCTGGGAACATCTCTGCTTAATGACACACACAATGTTTATGAACATCATTACAGAAGTAGTATCCACTTGAATATTTTATTGAAGGCTAACATTGAGGGAGATAATCGAACGGGGGCGCCCATCTCTAAGGACGGCCCCATAAAGGGGCGGGGCAACCCATATCGAAACAAGATGGACATCCATCTTTCGTTTCGATAATACGGTTGGGGACGCCCAAATCATGAAATTTAGGTTGACCTTAGAGATGGTTGTCCCCAGTTTTCGGCGATAATGGAAAGCAAGGACGCCCATTTTAGATATGACCAAATCCAAGCCATTTGGTCATGGGAGGAGCCAGCATTTGTAGTGCACTGGTCCCACTAACTGAACGGAAAAAGCCCTTCCCTTACCGATACGGAAAGGAATGGGCATGCATGAAGGAAATTGCATGTAAATGAGCTGCTCGCTGTTAGCTCATTTGCACACGATTTCCTTCCTAAGGAGGGGAAGCGACGGCAGTTGAGGACGTCTTTCCCTGTGACGGCAGTTGAGGACGTCCAAAATGTGGTTGTTTGTGAGAAGGACATCCATGCCTGCTATGCCTCCTACACCCCCTTTATTTGGATTTTGTCTCACAAGTAACAGCAGTGGGATTTGAACTGGCCACCTCTAGATTGCCAGACCAGTGCTCTAACCACTAGGCCACTCTGCCACTCCTCCACTCCCTTGAAATTTGGCCATTCCTGTGGGGGGGGGGGGGCAGTTGAGGACGTCAAAAATGTTTGAAAGAAGGACGTCCACGCCTTCATTATGCCTCTGCTGACACACACATATCACCCCCCCCCCCCAAAAAAAAATCCAAATAAATAAAAAGGGTGTAGGAGGCATATAGCAAAGGCATGAATGTCCTTCTCACAGAAACATTCTACTTCGACTGCTGTCGCAGGGACAGAGGCATAGCGAAGGACATACTCAAAAAAAAAAAAAAAAAGACAAAAGTTTTTGAAGTTGTTTTTTTCGGGGTGGGAGGTGGTTAGTGACCACTGGGGAAGTCAGGAGAGGTCATCCCCGATTCCCTCCAGTGGTCATCTGGTCAGTTCGGGCACCTTTTTGATGCTTGGTCGTGAAAAAAAATGGACCAAGTAAAGTTGGCGAAATGCTTGTCAGGGATGCCCTTCTTTTTTCCATTATTGGCCGAGGACGCCCACCAAACGTTTCTTTGCCTTTGGACCTTTCATGTCCAAAGACATATGTTCCACGTTGAGAAGTTCATGCATCTGATTGCGCCATTGAAGAATAGTAGGTGGATCTGGACGGATCCATTGCAGCAAAATACAGCACTTAGCAATCGGGGAAGCCTTGCAAAGGAAGAGACTTGAGTACCCTCAACGATAGCAGAAGTGAAGTCTAAAAGACATAGTTGTGGAGTAGTCACCTAGGCAAGGTGGTAAATGCCATTGAAATGTGTCCAGAGGTGGTGCCAAAAAATCCAAATGCCAGGACAGTCCCAAATGTAATGTTTATATGTTGCCTCCGCTGCTTGACATTTGAGACAGGTCCCATAAGAAGGGAGATCTGCTTAGCTCTAAATGGATATATAAACATATACACATGAGGAATTTATAATAGAGTACCTGTAGTTTTGTACTATGTGCCAAACATGGACTGTCCTTCAGGTTATTAAGACAAGCCTCCAGTGTATAAGTCCTGAGTTCATTGGTCCACAATTCTCTGAGGTGGGGACATGGTTTAAAGGTTTCTGAATTCCTGCATAATATCAACCTAGTAAGCCTTTACGGACTGCTGGCTGTGGCCATTTTTCATCAAACAGATTCTGAAAAACCCACTGGATGAGCGCACAAGAGCATTGGAAATATGCTGCATCTGTTGACGTGCATATCAGTCATGGGATTGTAAAACAAATAGATTGTCCTTAAGGTTTCATAATACAGTATTGCTCATCATCCTCAAGAGCATGTTGTATTAAAGCCAGACCTCAGGTGGCCCACTCCTGAAAGCGTGTATCAGTCATTCCAGGAGTGAAATCCAGATTACCCACCAAGGATAAGTATTGAGATATATTGGAATGCAATCAATACTTCTTTCTCAGAACTGTCCATGTCCATTTCATGGTGTTTAAGATGGAGAGGCAATGTGCCATAATGGTGGAGCATGAATCAAATAGGATAAATTTGTCTCCTCCAAAACAGCTTTTGAACTGATAATCACAAAACTCCTAAAAAGAGATGGTCCAAAAAAAAAAGAGAGAAAAAGAAGCCTGGCTAGATGGTACCAAAAGCTGTCGTAAAAAGCCAAGTCTTAAGGCTACTTTAAATTTTTCATAAGATAATTCACTTCAAATTGCTTTCGGAAGAGAGTTTCAATTGAAGGGGTCAGCAAAAAAGAAGGCACAGTGGTGTGTTGATTCCAAGCTGGCTTTTTTTGGCCCAGGGAGAACCAAACGGTGGCCATTAATTGAGCGTAAAGTGCAAGCAAAGGAATAGGGAATAGTAAGAGTCGAAAGATAACATGGAAGACCTAGCCAGAAGGCCCTGAAAGTGAGTGTGAGAAGTTTGAACAGGATTCTTTGCTCAACAGGAAGCCAATGGTAATTTTTTTAACAGAGGTGAAGAGCGAAAATGACGTGTGTGACAGAGAAGACAAATGACTGTGTTTTGCAGAGATTGAAGCTTTTTTAATTGATAGGACAGGCAGGGTAAATGATGTTACAATAGTCAAGCCTTGTGATTAGAAGGGGCAGTATAAGAGAGTGAAAGGATTGGAGATTGAAGTATCGATGAACAAAACGCAAGTGATGCAAAATATAGAAACCAGTTTTGCAGACAGTTGAAGTATGTTCTGCAAAGGAAAGTGGGGAGTCTAGGATAACCCCTGAGAATCGGAAGGAGATGACTGATATAATATCTGTACCCATAAGGTGGAGGGGGGAGGTAGGGATGGACGGGCCACAGTTTTTTTTTTCTTGTGGGTTTAGGACCATTTTATGACCAGCAAGTCAGTTGGTGATTAAAGCAAGACAGTTCTGAAGAGGAGTAATGGATGGGGAGTATGGATCTGCAGAGAAGAGAAGTAGAATGTTACTTGCATAGAGGTAACTAGAGATATCAGAGGGTTGAATAAGGGTAGTGAGGGGACTGAGGAAAAAAAGAGAAGAGGGGACAGTATAGAGCCCTGGGGAATACCGCAGGGAAGGAAGCAGGAAAAGAACGGTCAGTAACAACCTTAAAAGATTGGTTTAAGAGAAAAGAGCGGAACTAGGAAAGAACTGTACCTTTGAACCCAAGAGGAGAAAGGCAGGATAGTAAAATGGTGTGATCCACTGAGTCAAAAGCAGCTGATAGATCGAGTGAAACAGCAAGCAGAATATTGAGTGGGGAGTACTACATTTTTAAGGGGGATTGGACTTGATATACCACCTTTTTGCACTTACAGTCCAAGCAGTTTATATATTTTATACAGGTACTTACTTTGTGTACCTGGGGCAGTGGAGAGTGAGGTGACGTTCCCAGAGCCACAAGGAGCTGCAGTGGGAATCGATCACAGTCCCCCTGGTTCTCAAGTCACTGCACTAACCTTTTAGGTTATTCCTCCACTCTGTAACTTCAATTGTTCAAAATGTTTGTTATTCTCTCCAGTTTCACCGTATATGCTGAGCTGCACATTTTAATTTGTAATGCATGTTATGCTAAAAATAAACAAGAAACAGATTTAGTAATAAATTAGAAAATTTATAGGAAAGAAAGTGGGAGACAGGTTCCTACTCTAATGCACCTATGGTTTAGACTAATTTGTGCTACTATCGAGCAAGGTGTAAGACAATATGTCAGTAGACGGTAGAAGCAAATTTTAGTGTTCCTTTTTTTTCCGGTAACACAGTTAAGCTGTGGGTTTCTTTTGACACTGCAAGAGGCCAGGGTCACCAATACAGCTGGGCTTGAAATGGTTTGGACCAGTTTTTTGGAGGACAAATCCATTAACATTAGTCTGCTAGGCTTGAGGAATGCAACGTAATGTTCAGTGCTGAGAGCAGATGGATTTCGTTAATCTCTGTGGGGTTATTTCTAAGCAGTGTGGACCAGCCATTGTTGCAGACAAAATGGACTTGATGGACCGTTGGCCTGAGCCTGTATGGCTTTTCTTATTATGTTAAGATTTCTCTTCCACACTAAACCTTTGTCACAGCCCCTCCCTTCTCTAAGCTAAAGAGCCCTTACCTGTTGAACTTGTCTTTATAGGGAGCTGTTACTCCCTCTTTATCATATGTTATTTATATTCAGCTCTTCCCTGTATCTTTTCTGGTTTTGCCATCACTTTTGAGATGGGGCAACCAAAATTGTGCACACTGCTCTAGGTATGATCATGCTGCAGGGGCATTCAGAAGCATTATAATAATCAGTTTTATTCAATGTTCCTTTCAAAATACTTTCTAACATTTGTTTACTCATTAGGTTGCTGCCGCTGTTTGCATATTGAGCTGAGAATTTCAATGGCTCGAAGGTTTATTTTATTTTTTTCTCTGAGTCATTACTCCTGATGTGCAACCCAGCATTGTGTACAGATAGCTAGGATTATTATTCTCCATGTTCATCACTTTGCCCTTGTCTACGTTAAATTGCATAGAAATGTGGAGTTAGAAAATAATAATGCCAGGAGGTTTCACAGTCACAGAATGTATTTTCATAGGTCCAGATTTATTTCTCCTAAAGCTATGCTTTATAAGTGTTTATTCATTTGAAAGGAGTTTTGAAACTTATTCTTTTAAATAACTCCCTCTTTAGTGACTATTCATAGTCACATAGTAAATGACGGCAGATAAAGACCTGCATGGTCCATCCAGTATGCCCAACAGTCACATTCATTATCAATTCATGATTGAATTAATAATCCAATAGTAGTAGTAACACTTACTCATTCTACTTGAAGATGTCTTTCCCTCCCTCACCAAGATTGCACTCGTAATATACAATATGAATGTGGTAAAAAAATAACAAAACAAGATGTCTAATATACTTCATAGGCTTCGAAAGAAACAGAGAATCAACACCAATGGAGGGTTGGCCAGTGAACCCCAGTGGTGATGCACTGTGTAAGATGTCCTTAAACACAGAGACTTATACACTTAAATACTCACTGGCTGTTTCTCCGCCTCCTTCCTGTGTTGTTTGTTATTATAAAAATCTTATTAAATTGTTCCTTCAAAGTGTACAGTGCTGCATACATCCAGTAGCGCTATAGAAATGATTAGTAATAGTACCTTGAGCTACTACTGAAAAATGTGGAGCAAAATCCAAATAAATAAATAATTTATGTATTGTATTGCAATACAAGGAATTTTTATTTTTTATTTGTGAAAGGGCAAAAAGAAAATGTGAGTAAGAAACTGGTCTGAGGGAATGTGGAAAGATTGGTAATGCTAATGACAGGTGGAAAATTTTGAGCTGGGAACAGGAATGTGTATTTAGGCCATTTCTTGATAAATTACCCCTACTGGAGTTAGTCGGTGACCCAAACTTGGGTTAGAGTGTGCAAGCTCAGGCATGTGAAGACAGATTTGTGTTTCATCTGCATGGAGGTAGTAGTTAAAGCTGAAAGCATAGGGAAGGTTACACTGATATAGTGTGACATGTTCAGTCAACTAAGAAGCCTATTTCATTGAAGTGAAAAGCTAGCAGCTGAGATCAAGGAGAATTGAAAATGGTTGTGCTTTTAATCTTAACTTAACACATGTCTTAACCACTGGTGGCAGTTGGAGTTCTAACAACAAAATTGATCTTCCTTGGTCCTTTTCTCATTTAACCCTAATATACCAAAAGCACAATTAAAATCCCACTGGTATGTTGTAGTATGTAACTTCTTAAATCTCAGGAAAATAATTCTCTTCATCCTCTTCACCCCCCACCGCAAACACACATTTTTAATTGGTATTTTATATAAGCACATACTTTATATTTTTTGTAGCTGAATATGGCCCATTTTCCTTGTAATATCTTTGTTATAAAGGTTCTTACTATTTGGGTTTGCTGGCCATGAGTTTTTCAGACCTTAGCATACTAACTGCTTCATAAAGACCTCATTTGTTACTACATGTTAGATACAATTTGATGCACTAGGGATTCAAGAACATTTATATTACTTTTTATGAATAATGGATTCGAGGTGAAGAGGTGATACTGGGTGAAAGATTTGAGGAATAGTTAGGAGGGAGCAAAGTGGTACATGACAAGAGTGGATCAGAAACCACTGTAGGGAAAAAAAGATGGCATGTGGAAGAAAGTGAGATGAGAAAAAAGCTGTGTATTAAGAAAGCTGGAAAAAAGGGAATGAAAAGTTGCAAAGATACAACTTAAATTTAGAAAGGAAAGAAACTAAGAAAGAGATCCACACATTTTAGGCCAGATATGCCAAAGGTTTCTTCTTATTTTTCCTCCCCCCCCCCCCCCCTTTTTAATATGAATAATCCCACCCCTGACCACCTCCTTGTACCTTGTGTAATCGGAGGAGGGAGGTCTACTCCTTCCTGCTTCTGGACCTGCCGACTGCGATGCACTGGGAGGGGCTAAGTACCATATAAAGAAAAAAAACCCCTCCTTATATGATACTTTGGTCCCTCCCAGTACATCCCAGGATGCACCGGGTAGGGGCTGCAGTGGGCAGGCCCAGAGGCAGGAGGGAGTAGACCTCTCTTCTGCCTCCGACTACACAAGGTATGAGGGTGGGGGTGGGTGTGATTACAGTAGACCACCAGGGCCCAGTGCTAAATTGGGGGGGGGGAGGGGGTTCTGGAACCCCCAGGAAGTTTGCAAATTGTGAGAGGGGGTCCAGTTGTTACTGGCCCTACGCACAACAGCTGTGCCTACCGCACAGCTCTTGTGAGCATGCACCAGGAACGCTTGGACCTCTTTACCGACTGATTCACAACACTAACAGCAAGCACATAATTTGCTTTCTGTTGAGCATTGGTCAGTAATTCTGACTTGTTAACAAGCCACTGTTTCTCCGGCGCACAAGAGTTCTGTGTATCAGGCACTAATAAGGAAAAATGATCTTGTAAAAAGATGTTATACTTTACTACTACTACTACTACTACTACTTAACATTTCTAGAGCGCTACAAGGGTTACGCAGCGCTGTACAAATTAACAAATAAGGACAGTCACTGCTCAGAAGAGCTTACAATCTAAAGGACGAAATGTCAAGTTGGGGTAGTTTAGATTTCCTGAGAAAGGTGTAGTGATTAGGTGCCGAAGGCGACATTGAAGAGGTGGGCTTTGAGCAATGATTTGAAGATGGGTAGGGAGGGGGCCCGGCGTATGGGCTCAGGGAGTTTGTTCCAAGCATGGGGTGAAGCGAGGCAGAAAGGGCGAAGCCTAGAGTTGGCGGTGGTGGAGAAGGGTACTGAAAGGAGGGATTTGTCAAGAGAGCGGAGGTTACGGGTGGGGACATAAGGGGAGATGAGAGTAGAGAGGTAAGGAGGGGCTGCAGATCGAGTGCATTTGTAGGTGAGTAGGAGAAGCTTGAACTGTATGCGGTATCTGATCGGAAGCCAGTGAAGTGACTTGAGGAGAGGGGTGATACGAGTATATCGGTTGAGGCGGAAGATAAGACGTGCGGCCGAGTTCTGGATGGACTGAAGGGGGGATAGATGGCTAAGTGGGAGGCCGGTGAGGAGTAGGTTGCAGTAGTCAAGGCGAGAGGTAATGAGAGAGTGGATGAGAGTTCGAGTGGTGTGCTCGGAGAGGAGGGGGCGAATTTTGCTATTCCATATCATCATGCTGATCAATCCATAGACTGGTGGGTTGTGTCCATCTACCAGCAGGTGGAAATAGAGAGCAATCCTTTTGCCTCCCTATATGTGGTCATTTGCTGCCGGAAACTCCTCAGTATGTTCTGTATCTCAGCAGGTGAATGCCATGCGCACCTTGATTTCGGCTCAATGGGATGTCCCGGAAGCGAGCCTCAAAGTGGCTAGGGCTATGTCCCGCCTCTATCCTTTGCCTGAAAGTGAACGGGAGACCTTTCTTTGGCCTACCATGGATTCTTTAATCACTGCGGTGACTAAGAAAACGGCGTTGCCGGTGGAAGGTGGCACGGCCCTAAAGGATGCCCAAGACAGAAGATTGGAGGCGGCCTTAAGGTCATCCTTCGAGGCGGCTGCTTTAAGTTTGCAGGCCTCAGTTTGTGGCTATGTGGCCAGGGCGTGCCTGACGATTGTGCAGCGGGCTTCCCCCTCGGATCCTTCCTTGAGGGCTGACTGGCCGGCCCTGGAATCGGGCCTGGCTTATTTGGCAGACTTACTGTATGATGTCTTGAGAGCCTCAGCTAAAGGTATGGCTCAGACAGTCTCTGCGCGGCGGTGGCTTTGGCTGAAGCATTGGTCTGCTGAACACGCATCTAAGTCCCGCCTGGCTAAGTTGCCTTTTAAAGGCAAGCTGCTCTTTGGGGTCGAGCTGGACAAAATTGTGACCGATCTCGGCACGTCTAAGGGCAAGAGGTTACCAGAGGTCAGGGCTCGGGCCAGTGGTGCTCGCCCTGGTAACTCCAGAGGACGGTTTCAGGAAGCCCGTCGGTACCGCCCGGGCAAGTCGGGCTCCTCTGCCCCCTCTTCCTTCAAAAGGAACTTCTCCCCCAAGCAGCATTCCTTTCGCAGAGACCGCCGTCCCGGAGGTGCGCCCTCCGGTCCTCCCCCAGGGTCTCGTACCCAATGACGGGGCCCTGGTCCATGGCCCAGTGCAGATTGGAGGACGCCTGTCCTCGTTTCTGGGCGAGTGGACCAGGGTAACTTCAGACGCTTGGGTTCTGGAAGTCATCAGAGACGGCTACAAGCTAGAGTTCTGCCAACCCTTAAGAGACGGGTTTGTACTCTCTCCCTGCAAGTCTCCGGTCAAAGCTGTGGCAGTGCAGCAGACCTTGGACAACCTGATACGCCTGGGTGCGGTCGTTCCGGTGCCAGAAAATCAGATTGGCAAGGGACGTTACTCCATTTACTTTGTGGTACCAAAGAAAGGAGGTTCTGTCCGGCCTATCCTCGACCTCAAAGGGGTCAATCGGGCCTTGAAAGTGCGGCACTTTCGCATGGAGACTCTCCGCTCTGTTATAGCGGCAGTGAAGGCAGGGGAGTTCTTGGCTTCCTTGGACATCAAGGAAGCGTACCTGCATATTCCCATCTGGCCTCCTCATCAACGCTTTCTGCGTTTTGCAGTCCTGGGCCGACACTTCCAGTTCAGAGCTCTCCCTTTCGGGTTGGCTACTGCTCCGCGGACCTTCTCCAAAGTAATGGTGGTCATCGCGGCCTTCCTGCGAAAGGAAGGAGTACAAGTCCATCCTTATCTGGACGACTGGTTGATCCGAGCCCCCTCTTATGCAGAGTGCGGCAAAGCTGTGGACCGGGTGATTGCTCTTTTGAGCTCCCTGGGGCGGATCATCAACTGGGAGAAGAGCCAGCTGCGCCCGACTCAGTCCCTGGAGTATCTGGGAGTTCGATTCGACACCCAAGTGGGCAGAGTGTTCCTGCCAGACAATCGGATTGTCAAAACTTCAGGCTCAGGTGGACCAGTTCCTAGTAGCCTCTCCTCTTCGGGCTTGGGACTATGTGCAGCTGTTGGGCTCTATGACGGCCACGATGGAAGTAGTGCCCTGGGCCAGGGCTCATATGAGACCACTACAACACTCTCTGCTGCAGCGCTAGACTCCGGTGTCGGAGGATTATGCTGTGCGCCTTCCCTTGGACCCAGCAGTGCGCAAGGCGCTGAGCTGGTGGCTGCAGACAGACAAGTTGTCTGCAGGAATGCCTCTGGTGACCCCGGAGTGGATTGTCGTCACGACGGACGCCTCTTTGTCGGGCTGGGGAGCCCACTGCTTGGGAAGGACAGCGCAGGGGCTCTGGTCTCCTGCAGAAGCAAAGTGGTCTATCAACCTCCTGGAACTCAGAGCCATTCGGTTGGCGCTTTTGGAGTTCATCCCGGTACTGGCGTTGAAGCCAGTACGGGTCCTGTCGGACAATGCCACGGCTGTGGCCTATGTCAACCGCCAGGGAGGTACCAAGAGCGCCCCTCTAGCCAAGGAGGCCATGAATCTATGCCAGTGGGCGGAAGCGAACCTGGAACAGCTGTCAGCGGCCCACATTGCCGGAGTCATGAATGTCAAGGCGGACTTTCTCAGTCGCCATACCTTGGATCCCGGAGAGTGGCAGCTATCTGCTCAGGCGTTCTTGGACATCACGAAGCGCTGGGGCCAGCCGAGCCTAGATCTGATGGCGTCATCGGCCAATTGCCAAGTGCCGCGCTTTTTCAGCAGAGGACGGGACCCTCGATCCCTGGGAGTAGATGCTCTTCTCCAACAGTGGCCGACACAGGAGCTTCTCTATGTGTTCCCGCCCTGGCCCATGTTGGGCAGGGTGCTAGACCGGGTGGCAAAGCATCCGGGCCGGATAATCCTGGTGGGTCCGGACTGGCCCAGACGTCCCTGGTATGCGGACTTGATCAGGCTCTCAGTGGACGATCCTCTGCGGTTGCCAGTGGAGCAGGGCCTGTTGCATCAGGGTCCCGTGGTGATGGAGGATCCCTCCCTCTTTGGTCTTACGGCCTGGCTATTGAGTGGCAGCGTCTGAGAAAGAAGGGCTTCTCAGACAAGGTCATCGCCACTATGCTGAGAGCGAGGAAGCGCTCTACTTCTACTGCTTACGCCAGGGTTTGGAGTACCTTTGCAGCGTGGTGTGAAGCAGGCTCACTTTCTCCCTTCACTGCTCCAATTTCTTCAGTGTTGGCGTTCCTGCAAGAAGGTCTGGAGAAAGGCCTGTCGCTCAGTTCCCTTAAAGTCCAGGTAGCGGCTCTGGCTTGCTTCAGGGGCCGCCTGAAGGGTGCTTCCCTGGCTTCGCAGCCAGATGTGGTGCGCTTTCTCAAGGGAGTTAATCACCTGCGCCCTCCTCTGCACTCAGTGGTGCCTGCGTGGAATCTCAACCTGGTGCTAAGAGCCTTGCAGAAGCCGCCTTTTGAACCCTTGTCAAGGGCATCTCTGAAAGACCTGACGTTGAAAGCAGTCTTTTTGGTGGCTATCACTTCAGCCAGAAGAGTTTCCGAGCTCCAGGCACTCTCATGTCGAGAGCCCTTTCTGCAGTTCACTGAGGCAGTAGTGTCTGTTCGCACAGTTCCTTCCTTCCTGCCCAAGATTGTTTCTCGCGTCCATGTGAATCAGCAGCTCTGTCTCCCTTCCTTTCGTAGGGAGGACTACCCAGAGGAATACTCTGCTCTCAAATATCTGGATGTGAGACGAGTCATCATCAGATACTTGGAAGTGACCAATGATTTCCGGAAGTCGGATCATCTGTTTGTCCTGTTTGCAGGTCCTCGTAAGGGTCTGCATGCTGCTAAGCCTACAATGGCAAGATGGGTCAAGGAAGCCATTGCAGCGGCTTATGTGGCCGCGGGGAAGGTGCCGCCTATCCAGCTGAAGGCTCACTCCACTAGAGCTCAGGCGGCCTCGATGGCAGAGGCCGGGTCCGTCTCCTTGGAAGAGATTTGCAAGGTGGCAACTTGGGCATCGGCCCAAACCTTCTCCAGGCATTACCGCTTGACTGTGGCTGCTCGGGCGGAGGCCCGGTTTGGAGCTTCAGTGTTGCGGTCAGGGATTTCTATGTCCCGCCCTGAGTGAGTACTGCTTCGGTACATCCCACCAGTCTATGGATTGATCAGCATGATGATATGGAAGGTAAAATTATGTATCATACCTGATAATTTTCTTTCCATTAATCATAGCTGATCAATCCATAGCCCCTCCCAGATATCTGTATTGTTTATATTCTGGTTGCATTTCAGGTTCAAGTTTAGTCTTCAGTTCCTGTTCAGGAGGACTTCGTGTTCAAGTTTTTCAATGGATTCTTCAAGAGTTGAGACGAATTTGTGTTACAGTGAGCTGCTGCATTCCTCTCCCCTCCGTTTTACGGGGCTGGATTGAGACTTAAATTCTGCCGGCGCTCCCTCCCGCTTCGTGCGGCAGTAGGGCAGCTTTGTACCCCTCCCACTTCGGCGGTGTTAGGGTCAGTCAGCTCCTCCCGCGGTTGCGGTTGCAGGATAAGCCAGATCCCCCCGCATCGCGGGTGTGGTGTCCCTCCCCCGCTCCGCGGGGATGAGCTGGACGGATTCCCCTCCCCCACTTGTGTGGGGATGAGCTGGGTTAATTCCCCTCCCCCGTTTCGGCGGTGGTGAGCTGGGCAGAGTGTCCCTTTGTGGGTGTAATTCTCTAAGTGCTGAGTCCTGCGGATGGAGCTTGGATATCGACATACTGAGGAGTTTCCGGCAGCACATGACCACATATAGGGAGGCAAAAGGATTGCTCTCTATCTCCACCTGCTGGTAGATGGACACAACCCACCAGTCTATGGATTGATCAGCTATGATTAATGGAAAGAAAATTATCAGGTATGATACATAATTTTACCATGTTATAGAGGAAGAAGCGACAGGTCTTGGCTATCTGCTGGATATGCGCAGAGAAGGAGGAGTCGAAGATGACACCAAGGTTGCGGGCAGATGAGACAGGGACGATGAGGGTGTTATCAATTGAGATAGAGAGTGAAGGGAGAGGAGAAGTGGGTTTGGGTGGGAACACAATAAGTTCCGTCTTGGCCATGTTTAGTTTCAGGTGACGGTTGGACATCCAGGCAGCAATGTCGGATAGGCAGGCCAGTACCTTGGCCTGGGTTTCCGCAGTGATCTCTGGTGTGGAGAGATAAAGCTGGGTGTCGTCAGCATAAAGATGATAGTGGAAACCATGAGAAGAGATTAGGGAGCCTAAGGAAGAGGTGTAGATTGAAAAAAGAAGGGGCCCAAGGACAGAACCCTGGGGAACTCCAACAGAGAGCGGGATAGGGGAGGAGGATGAGCCATGAGCCAGTACTTTACCTGTACTGTACTGCCTCCCATCCCCCCTCTGTCTTTTCTGTACCTGGCTGCTAGTCACTGCTAGTAGCCATAGACAGGAATGCAGACATCCCTGGCTTTCATTACCATGGCAGCCCAGTATCTGGAATACACATATTTTCTTCAGTTACAAGATGGCAAGGTCAAATGTACCAATAGGGTGTTGGCAGGACACCTATGCTACCTTCGATTGGTGTAGGAGGGGGGAGAGGTGACGACATCACTTTTTCTATAAGAATACTTGCACACAAAGAAATCTTCAGAATTAGCCATATTTTGCAAGAGACTTTTCTCTGTCCTGATTCAGGGCATCCTTGCTAATTGGCTATTCTCCAGGAAATATATTTTCCCTTCTTTATTTCTGCATTGCTTCTGGTAAGAACTATTTCTTTATAACAGAACTATCCTCTCCTTTCTTTATATTTTATCTCACTTCAGAACCACTGATATATTTCCTGCTTGAACCCCTGATATATTTCTCTCTCTCTTTCCATACTTTCAGATAACTTGTGCTGATCCCTACATGTTTTCAGATAGCATGTGACCTATCTCCCTCTCTCTCTCTAAGAAAGCCTGGTCTCAGGAAACACGCTGTGATCTCTCTCTCTCTCTCATTTTCTTTGTCCTCCTTACAGCTGTTCCTTATCAAATTAGTCTGATTGCTTATTATTATTACCTAAGCTATTGATATTAGATTCTGTACATGTGATATTTTCCCAACTGAGATTCTGTACATGTGATATTTTCCCAAGACTTTCAAACTGATATCTGAAGCTGTGCTGGTAAGAATAAAAACCACTTCTAACTCTCTGATTCCTTTAAACTTATTCTATAATATTTTTCTTTATTTTGGTACAAAGTGAATAGCATAAACGCAGCCAGTACAATCTTGATTCACAATACAAACCATAGCTCTCTACGCCCAGTCCACTAAGGAGAATGGGGGAACTTCTCAATTCCAGAGGAAAATAGTACCTTATCTTAAATAACAAAGGAAAGGAAGCAGAACTTCAAATATAATCACTTCTATGGAATGGAAGTTGACTAAGATACTAGTCTAGGTAGTATCACAGGTACTTCAGAATTAAAAAAAAAAAAGTCTTCAAATGTTCCAGATCAAACAAGAGTATTTGAGAGAATTCCATTTGATTACATATTTGCAGTGAAAATTCAACCAAAATAAAGCTCCCGAGTGCCTGTACCCGCAACCTTAATTCTAGAAAAATGTAACGACTTCTTTGGATAACCCAGGCTACATTAGGGAATCCTTCTTTCCTTCCTTACCCGATCAGTCGAGTACGGCTCTAGGTCAGTCTGTGGATCAGTGTTCACCATGCCTTCCGATCTCTCACAGCTTCTTTCAGTTCTGCTATGTTCATTTCAGTATCTTCCTTGATAGTATCTATCAAGCGAATTATTGGGCGGCCTCTTTTTGCCACTAATCATTCCAAGCATGATGTCATTTTCGAGGGACTTGCTTTGCATGATGTGACCAAAATAGGAGAGCTTTTGTTTTGCTACCTTGGCCTCCAGCAACAGTTTTGGTTTGATACATTGGTTTGATACAATTATTTTTTAATTTTTACAGTATTAACACGAAAGTTTCATGAGAGATATTTCAAAAAAAGAAATACAAAATTTTTTTTAATACATGTAATTCTTATTTATATATATATTTTATATACATATAATTTTTATTTATACCGTTCAGGTATGAACGTGCCATATATACTCTCTATATTTGATTGTTCATATTTTGCTTTTCCAGGTGTCTCACTGCTGCCCCTAATGCATATGAGTTGTAAATGCATACTTGACACTAAAGTTACGTCAGACACACATTAACATAACGGTATATTTAACAGCCAGGCTCCACAACTTGGTTTTGATGTCGTAGAGATGATGCTTGTCCAGTAGTCTCAGCGTACCACAGAGACAGGAAGTTCACTTCCCATAGCTCGTTTTAGGTGAGTCACGAGTCTTATCGTGCATAATCGCTATTGCAGCGCTCATTATGCTAGTTTTAGCTTGGTTATGTTCTTTGTGATGCAAGGTTCTTTAAGTATATACTTTCAAATATCCACATTGTCTAGAAGTTTTTCCCCGCCATTTTTGGAAGCCTTTGAGTATGGATGATGCCGGCATTCCTAGGCTTGTTTGTTATTATTTTTTGTACAAAGTTTTTAAACATTTCTTTTTTAAACCAGTTACAATACAATTTTTAGTCTCTGTTTAGCAACCTAGTGCGTTAATGAGCATGGAGGTCAATATTGGAACTTCTAATATTTTCGTGGTAAGGGAAGGGCATGCATGAAGGAAATTGCATGCAAATGAGCTGCTCATTTGCACGCGAATTTATTTCCCTAGGAGGGGAAGCCAGTCGGCCAGCTCGTTAAAAAAAAAAAAGGATCTTGCTGATCAGTTATGTTATGTAACTTCCCTGTGATGGCTTCAGAAGGCAAGACTGAGCTACAAAGATGCTAATTACATAACATGTTACTCTCTTCACATACAAGCAGGATTACACTGTATATAAACATGTTCCCCACATGCATATAAACAAGTGCACACATCACCTATTAAAATCCATTCTCAAATCTTTTATCTTTCATTTCTCACACAGTTCTATATTCACGATGCACATTGCATTTAGTCCATTGTTGCACTTTGCTCAAACTAAAGCGCATTGTTTATTCTAAAGCCTTAACAAGTAAAGTTGCAGTACTTGACTTATGGCTGCTGAGTGGGAAAACACACCGCTCAGTAGCTGTTGTATCATGTCTCCTCTCTGAACTCCCAGTGGTTCAGAATCAGTGTCTGGCAAAATCCCTTCTCATGTCCAATGCCGCGGAGTTTCGATTCACTGTATTTCAAGGGCTGGATTCTGTCTGCCACAATCTGAAAAAGTATATTTAACAAATGGTTGGTATGGCTAACCCCTGAATGGACGTTTGATCTAGAATTTTTAAAGTTAGCCGACAAGGGTTTTGTAAGCACCATTGCTTGGCTATTTTGAAATAGTGAATATTCTGTGCTACACAATACCCTTAAGGGGCGAATCATTGGAACTACTTTTATTTTCTGTCTCCATCCTCTGTTAGACCGACACAACCCACTTTTCTGTACTGATCTAATAGGACTAAAGGAAAGAAAATTATCAGGTAAGACATAATTTTTCCTTCCTTGTATTCTATGATATCCATTTTTATGTTGGAGTATTCTCTGTTTATAGTAGTCTTACAGTGGAGTGCAGTGGTGGTGTTTTGGCATCCTATTTTGTATCTTTCCTGCAGGTTATAGTTTCTTCAGATGTGAGTCTTGATATAATTTTTAAAATTTTAAACAAAATAAAATATAGCAGAATTTAGAAAAGGTTCCGACAAGTGGCCAAAATAATAATAGGGGATGGGAACGACTTTCATATGAGGAAAGGCTAAAGGATTGGGGCCTTTCAGCTTGGCGAAGAGACTGCTGGGTGGAGATACAATATAAAATCTGGAATGGAATGGGTAAATGCAAATCTAATTGCCCTTCAACAATCGTATATTGGGAGAAATGGGAAAAACACACCATCTTTTGATTAATACATAACTAATTATGCAATAGTGAAAACATATCTCTAACTGCAAATAATGTGAGAAATTTAACATTAGCCTAGCATTTCAGTATTCTGTTACCCTATTGCACTTGTTGATCCTATTTTTGTTCCTCTATAAAAATGCTCATGTCTCTTTTGAGGAATTGGGTCCTTTTATAACCTAATGTAATGCCATCTCTTTTTATGTCTATCTCTCTCTCTTAAGATTAGGTTTGTTTTGTTGCCGTTTTGTATATTTTATTACTTAAGGTTTTAGGTTAGTAAATAGAAGTGAAAACGTAAGAATCCTGCTGTTGAACCAACTCATTAATGCCACTCTTATGTATTGGTATTCTATGTCGCTACCCTAGTCAGGGAAGTTAAACGTGTCCAGTTATTTTGTTTAATTCTCTGTTCTTATCTGATACTTTCATGCAATTCATTTACTGTCAAGGATAGGCTATGCACTCAGGCCTTCATCCAGTGAAGTTTTACAACTAATTAAGCTCGTGGTGATTTTACTTCAAGTATCATTGATATTTTATTCTGACCTGTAAAATGGGGCGAGAATATTTAATCCATCACTTGGCTAAAGAATGCAGTTGGGAGCATGTCCTGTGTCACCTTGCCTCTAGAAATTATAAACATAAGACTCGATTATATTCACTTGCATTTACTAGATCTGTACAAAAGCAATGTTGGCTTTTTTTTTTTTTTGTTAAAGTAACTAGCTTTGTGTATATTTCAGAGAGAAAGCATATGATCTCAGTACTTAACAAGGGGATCCTTCAGCTAACAAGTTACTGAGCAGTACTGTGCATATCTGGTATACATAATACAAATGATTTTATAATAGTTGCTTCTTTGTATGCCTTATAACAAATTAAAATGTCTAAAATGGTCAAATTTCTCATTTAGCATCAATCAGCTGGCATAGTCGGTGAAACTAGAATGGGATCTGGTATATAATGATACTGATGAAAGATTATAAATATATATTCCTGTATCATCAGTATGCGATCCATGGGATATTTTTCTGGCTCTGGGAAGTTTTCCTTGTTTCAATCCAACATATACTTAAAAGTAAACCCTTCAACTGGTGAAAGATCTTTAGCAGAAGTTGGGCAAAGGTTTCTCTCCTTGATGCAGACTTGAATGACTGACATTTTGTTCCTACTCTTGAAAATATTCAGTATTAAATTGAAATAAATTGAATATCCAACATTTAACTCATATTGTAAGCCACACTGAACCCGCAAAAAGGTGGGAAAATGTGGGATACAAATGCAATAAATAAAAGTGAGGGAAGGGTGGTGTGTGCTTACTGGATCACATGGGCAGTGCTTTGTTTGACACTTGTTTTTTTTGTTTTTTGTTCATTAGTGGGAGATTTTGACAAGATCTGGCGTGAGCACTGTGAAGATGAAGAAACACTTTGTGAATACGCAGTTGCAATGAAAAACCTGGCAGACAATCACTGGAAAAAGACGTGCGAAGGGGAGGGCCGCATTGAATGGTGTCGCAGGTAAATATTTGGAAAGTGATAGATTTGGCAGGAAAATATAGTCCCTTTCAAATCAGCATGTCTTTGGTTCTGTAGTTTAATGATGAAATTTGCTTTCACTAGAGTAGTTTTAATATTTGTATTCTATAATTAATTTTTTATAATTTTCTTTCAGCTCATTTCAGCATGGTTGAGATTAAAGAAAAAACACTGGGCAGCTATTATTCTTTCCAACCACGATAAAATATTAATAATAAATTTATACATAAGGGATAGAAACAAAATGTCTGGGGGGCAAAATAGGAATGGGACCATATTGGGGGGGGGGGGGGGGGGGGGGGGTTGAGGAACAGGTGAAAAGATACATGTCTATTCTTGAAATTAGGCCAAATTAGACAGGTTCCAGTGAAATAGTTCCCCCTCCCCTCCGGAAAAAAGCCCAATGCATTTATGTGGGAGAGAATTCAGCAGCTGCAATATACAGATTAATAAATTTAAACATAGCAGATGGAAGGCAAAATTTTAAAGGAGCAACTTCTTTCCCCCCCCCCCCCCCCCCCCCCCCCCCCCACTGAGAACATCTCCCCTGCTGCCGCATCCCTTTTCCTGCCAGGCTGGCTCTTTGTGGTTCAAATATATTTCATTTTCTTGTAAATTCTAATGTGATTCTTAGTGACTGAAGTATTGCTTGCTTATTGATTGCCATGTACAGTGAATCTATTGAGGAAACCATATAGTTTGAAAATACAAATTGCCATACTTGGCCATTTGAAAGATCCATCAAGCCCAATATCCTTTTTCCAACATTGGCCAATCCACGTTACAAGTACTTGGCAGTATACCAAGAAATACCATGCCCCTTAGGATAAACAATTGCTTTCAACAGGTCTACCTTAACAGTTTATGAACTTTTACTTCACAAATTTGTCTGAACCTTTTTTTAAACCCAGCAACAATAACAGTTTTTACCACATTGGTCAGCAGTGAGTCTCAGAGCTTGTCTGTTTATAAACTGAAAAAATATTTTCTTCTACTGTAAATGTACTATTTTGTAACTTAATGGCATGGCTCTTAGACTTGCTTCATGAAAGAATAAACAATTAATTTTGCATTTACCCATTCCACTCCACTCAGGATTTTATAGACCTGCTATATCTTCTCTAAACTGAGGAGCCTTAATTTCTTCACCCTTTCATATGAAAGTCATTGCATCCAACCTTATTTTCAGTTGCCGGTTAATTATAATAGCACCATATGGTTTCAGTGTAAAATGCATTGTTTTAAATCTTTCAAATTGACAGTGATGATATATAGTGGTTAAATAGATGATCAGACATGATTTCATTTGTTATTCTTTCCAAACCAGCCATGTTCATACCACCTCTGCCCTCGCCCCTACAGTATACACGCCAAAAATATTTGTTTCTATTTACCAAGAAAAAAATTTTTTTCATTATGGGAGCAATATCATTAGTAGGGCACATTCTTTCAGAATTTCTAGTGGAGCACACTGTTGGGATTAGCACTAAATGATGCCCCCCCCCACCCCCGTGCAAGAAACAACATCAGAAATGTTTCAAATGAGTGCATATCTCTGCTGTCCCCTTCAGGTCAGTTGCACTGGCTGACTCCCTGTGGAATGCACCTAACAAGGTCCTGAATCTGGCCATTCTATGATGTCATTGGGTGATGGCCGAGACACACTCCTTGACAAAACCTTTTACATACTGATCCCATGGTGTGTCTAGCTGTTCTGAGATGAGGAACTAAAAACATACCTTCCATGTAGCAACATATAGGACTGCCACTGAACTGCTAGACTAGCCCTGCAGTTTATACTTTTATATTGGCTTTATGCATTCTTATATATAACCGTTACTGTAATATCCCCCAGTCCAATGGCAATTTTCTTAATAAATAAACTAAGTAGGAGCTAAGGTCATCCTTCTTATTCCTCTCAAGCTATAGTGGATGAAAGAATTTAGTTTTCTGCAATTCAGGAAGGTTCATGATCAACAACCTGGATGAAAATCTGCATTTGATTATGTTCACTTAATCACATGCCACATTAAAAAGCTCAGCGCAAGTTACAATAAGAAATTGTCAAAAAAGATTCATGATCTGTGGAAGGATTTTTTCATTTCTCTAAAGCTAAATAGCTGTTAAAAGGGATATCTGTTATAAGATAACATGGGGGGTAAACGTCAAGCCGCTAATTCTTTAAACTTTCAGGCCCAACTTATGGAGGACCATCAGTTGCACTTGTAACTTAATATAATAATTAGCTGCTCATTGCCACTAACCTGTTGGCTATAATTGGTGTTAATTAGCAAGTTATGCATGTAACTGCACTGTTCTTAGTCGGAATTTTATGAATTGTGTGCACATATTCCATAGCACTGAGCTGCAAGGGGCATTCACTTGGGAGGGGCATGGGATCATGGGTCTGCCTAGCACTTATGTGCGCAGGTTAGAGAATATTAACAGTTGTGCGCCTGACTAATTGCAGTTAGACGCAAGCATTTACACCAGCCACAGTGCACTTAGGCTAGTCCTATATAATAATTCTCACCTCCAACATTCTAATCTTGCTGCCTGTGTCCGTGGCTCCTTTGGAGTTGCTGAGCTAGGCTCCGTAGTCAAGCTGAAACGACCCTGCTCTCTCACCTGCTTCCCCTCCAGCCACCCAGGTTGTGTGGCGAATTCTTCAGGGCAGGCAGGAAAGATCCCCAGTCCTGCCTGCTGGCGCTAACCCTCCCCTGCTGCCGGATTGCTGTTCAAAATGGCCGCCGACACAAGGGCGGCCTCCAAGACTATAGCAGAAGTCTCGCGAGTCCACCATTGGAAGTCTCGGCGGCCATTTTGAACAGCGATCCGGCAGCGGGGGAGAGTCGGCGCCAGCAGCGGGCAGGCAGGACTGGGGATCTTTCCTGCCTGCCCCGAAGAATTCGCTACACAACCTGGGTGGCTGGAGGGGAGGCAGGTGAGAGAGCAGGGTTGTTGGACATGGATGACTGGAGGGGGGGCAGTGGGAGAGGAGGGTCACTGGACATGGGTGGCTGCAGGGGGGGCAGGAGAGAGGGAGGGGGTGAGGGGGGTCCTGAAACCAGATAGGTGGGGGTGGAAGGGTGTCCTCAGACTATAAAGGGGGGGGGGGGGGTCCTGAGAGAGGGGGGGTGGGGGCACACACTCACTCTCCGTCTCTCACATACACTCTCTCTGACACACTCTCTGTCTATCACACACTATCTCTGTCTCACACACACACAGACACTCTGTCTCTCACACAAACACACACACACTCTGTCTCTCTCATTCTCTCTCTGACACACTCTCTGTCTATCACACTCTATCTCTGTCTCACACACACAGACACTCTGTCTCTCACACAAACACACACACACTCTGTCTCTCTCATTCTCTCTCTGATACACACATTCCATCTCTCACATATACTCCGAGGAAAACCTTGCTAGCGCCCGTTTCATTTCTGACAGAAACGTGCCTTTTTTACTAGTATTCTATAATGGTAATTGTAGTTATAGAATTTGCGCTTAATGCGCATCATCTCAGCATCTAACTTTAGGTGTTTATGGAAAATTACCCCCTTAGGGGGAGATTACATATATGGCTCCTAAAATATCCACGCGAAAAACGGTGCTAAGCGTTTTCTATAAGCAGCGCCTAGATTTAGGTTTGGTATATAGCATACACTTAGTTGATATTACAGTGCCCAAAACTATATGCCTCAATTTACACCAATGAAAATGGGGTGTCAATTCAGGTGCGTAGATTTAGGCACACTAGATCATATTCTGTAACTACGAGCACAAATTTTAGAACACGCATGGAACGCCCTTTTCCCCGCCTATAACCATGCCCCTTTTTGCCTGCACACATTAGAATTTAGGCGCAGTGCGTTATAGAATATGCTTAGGGACTTGTGCATGTAAATTCTAATTATTGACAATTAGTGCTTATTATTGCTTGTGTTTTTAATTACCTCTTCTTACAGACCTCTTTCTGACTCCGTCACACGGGGGACTAAAGGTACTTATTTCATATATCAGGTTCTGTATAGTTTCTCTGACCTCCATTGTCACCCAATCATAAGGGGGTGGCATTAGGAGCTGTAATTGAAAACTAATTCCCATAACTACTGCTTTCTGTCCAAAACTGAGTGTCACTTGTATGTGATCTACCTTAGGCTAAATGTTAGGTAAAGAGAAGATAGAATCAATAAAAATAGAGACAGAGATAGGTTTAGATAGTGTAAATAGATAGGTACATTTTATTTCTTACCCAAACACAAGTCTTCAAGTTGATACAAATACAGACATCAGATTCTGGTTTCAGCCGCACAGGGCTTCGCCGTCTGACAGAAGCTTTGGAGAGGACTCTCAAACTAAGCCAAAATCTCCCCTCTTTTATACACAAACCTCTCCATAGAAGTGAATGGTGAGAAACCTTGCTCCTAATCTTTCTCACTTTCTGAGATCATACTTTCCCATGCGGTCTGCTGTCGGATGTGCCCACCTCCTTCCGTTCTCAGCTACTGCTAATTATCAACATGTTTTGGGAAGCGTTGAGATAACAGTTTCACATCTTCCGGCTGCAATACTTTTCATACTTTTCATACCTTCTCATGAACTCTGTATTACCTCTGTATCATTGTATACCAAAACTAATAAGCTCCATTTTATTCATCTGATCTTTCATTACAGGTGCTATATTTGATTTAAAAGTTGTACCAAGTTTGTATCAGGACTCATTGTTCAGACCTGCTTTTTGCAGAGTCTCAAATATTAAATCACTTGCTTGCTGTTTGGCCTACTTAGTACTTTTTTCAGTTGTTCTAGGCTGCATAGCTTTGGCCATCACTATTCCAGTGGTAGCCTTAAAGCCAGGCCATATATTAACATTCCCCTCTTCACCCTATCCCATAGGGTGACACCAGGGTTAACGTACCTTGGTACCATCCGTTCCAGAAGGTATTCTATGAGGCCATCAAATTATCTGAGTCTTAAGATCAACTGGTACAATTTGTTTAGTTTTCGGTTGAGACTTACTCAAACCTGTAGCGAGAAATGTTTTTATGAATGGGACTAATCCATGAGCTCATTTACAAAATCCCATGAAATATAGGTATGCGGGTAATAGCAATTTCAGGTGGATCATACTAATAGGCTGTTTAAGGTTGTAGGTATTCAGAATCCTTAAACAGGTCGGGATTCCTGGACCTTACTAGTACTCATCATTGGCATCCAATCATGAGCACTAATAAGTGGATAGCAAGTATGAGGTTGCCTCATACAGCAAAAATGGTCAATCCTAGGAAAATTTATATTAACCAAGGTTATGCATGGATCTTGACATATGCATAATGACCTGGAAGTATGGGAAGCATTGTATATATCCGTTACCCCTCTTGGAGCTTAGTCAGACCTACAGAAAGACATGCAGCTCAAGTAAGCCTACACCAAAGTTAAACAATTGCATAACAGGTTGATACTAACAGAGTTTACATCTACATTATGATATCAGAGCCAGTATTAGGGTTTGATGTTACCCTTGTATCTGAGCAATATCAACTTCAATTTAAATTACATAAACAGAAATGACGGGGAAACTCGTGGAAAAACAATTAGAACAATTAAAGGAAATAATAGGAAAATAAAAATAAAACCTTTTCAATATCTAGACAGGATTATTGCTAAACTGAAAATAAAACATAATATGAATCTATAATGTCCATAAACAGCAACAGTAGTTCTCAAATTAAGTATCAGTTCAAAAGTTTCTTTCATCGAACATGGTCGAGACGGTGGAAGCGTTGAAGAATCTGGACGAAGATCTGGAAGATCTAACAGGGCTGGATTTTCAGGCTGGCTTGCTGAAGGAAGTTGCCGGTCTTGAGATGTAACACGTATATCTTTCACATGGACCCAAGACTTGTGGTCCAGTAGTCATTGCCACAACCTTGGGGGATCTGACATCATTTGGGCCAGGATAGATTTTGAAGACGTACTTGTGGTGTACAAAGTGGGATCTTTTCATGTCTTTATTCTAGGCATACACCATCATAATCAGTCCATCAAGAGCCAGAGGCTGGCAAAGGAATAAGCAAAATAACTGTATGCCTGAATGATATATTGCTATATCTTAGTGGGCATAATCAGTGTGAATTGAATAGACATGAAAGACAATGTCAATATGGAGAAAACAGTGTTAATTAGGTGCAAAAGCAAAAGGGAACCCAGAAGGGTTCAATAATGAAAAGCCAATTTACATAAATGCAAGACAGATTGGTAATTATTACAAAGGCATGATCAAATAACAATGGTAAAGTATATGGAACAAAAGAGAAGATTAAAAAAAAACAATTAGAATTTAGAGATGATGGTAAATGTTCAACTATTGATGTATGGAGGGCAATGCATCGCAACCTATCGCCAATAGATATGGAATCTTCACCTACGATGACTACCATTCACCAAGGGTTGAGCCCTCAGCTGCAGGAGGCCAGCAGGACTTACGAGCTAGATGATTCAGAAAGAAGGGTAGCTTAGGAAATAGTCATATTCAGAGCAGAAGTCTAATGTGCAGGAATTTAAAATGCATAACTAGTCCAGGTGATGGAAGTATCTTCTGGAATCACGATCGCTGTCTGTTGTAATAGAGAGCTCGTATGTAAAGTGCCATGTAAGTTCTGGAAAAGATGAGCCTGCAAAAATATTTAATATAGCAGAATATTTAAGAGCATAACCGAGAAGGTCTAAATTAAGGACATCATTTGGACAAAAGAAAATTCTCATTGGAGAAGTTGGTGCTCCTTCTTCTTGTCAGAGGTCAGTTGCAGCAGAAGTACTAAACTGGAATAGAGGCGGTAGATCAGGAATTGGATTTGCAGTCTTCAGTCAACCTACAGGACTTAATAAATAGAGATGAGATACGAGTAATGCCTAGTAGTTAAATCTTAGCACAAGATCTTTAGAAAGAAAAGTCAAAGAATGCATTGTTAGTTCCTTGGTGCACCAGTATGTGGAGTATAGACTCAATATATAATATCACAAATTACAAGTAGAAAACAAGTTTTCTCTGAAGAGTTGATGGTGCCGGCACAGGAAGTCAGCAGAGTCCGAGGAAACACCGTGGTCAGAGTCTGCTCCAGGAAAATGTAGCCTTTAATATGATATTTAGAGAGATAGAGAAAAGCCAATATCAGAAAAGAAAGATGTAAAAACTATATATTTCTATGAGGCCTCCTCACGTGACCTTTACAAGGTTTAAATAGATCAAATGAGAAGGACAGTTACCTATAGTCCTCTGTAACAGTTCAGAGCCAATTTGGAAAATGAAAATTATATCAAATTCGAAAATGATCCTTTCTATGCTTTCACAATTTGGGCCCTAAATTATGACAGCATATCAAGATTCACCTTCAGAGGGATAGCTAAAATAAGCTTATATATTCCCAGGAACCAATTTACAATTTAGAGTATATTTTAAATACAGAGGAGGAGCCAATTTATAAGCAGGAGACACGTAGGAGCATTTCTTAAAACATTTTAGTAAAATTCAAGGATATAATAATAATTTTTATTAATGCAATAAATGCATAAATTGACCCTTAGGGTATGTTCATATGGACCAGTATGATAAATGGAACAGCTTGTAGGCCTACATTGTAAATTGAATTCTAAACAAAGTAACAAGGATAACACAGAATCATAGAATAACCCATCCAGTTATTAAAAATCTGAAACACGTAATGAATTCCTGCATCATATACTGAGTTCAAAGCATTTATAAAGATGAACTTTAGAGAAAATAAGAACTACAAAGGGTTAATCTCTATCATTCGGTCTTAAGGAAATCATGAAATAACGGTGCTTCCTGTGTCTAATTTGAGTTTACTACTCACTACAAGCATTGGACATTATGGTGACTGAAGATAGGATTAAACATCAGACAAAAACTGTAAGTTCAAGTTTTCGTATTAAAACTTCATGCTGGTGGAATTGGTCTTCATAGAATTAATACTTCAGGAGAGGAAAAGGAGGAAGAGAAGGTTATTACTTTATCTGCTTCCAGAGATACGGTTCTCAATTGTAGCTAGTCTTATCTGAACATAGCTCTGAAATAATAGCAACCTGAATTTCTTTAGTTCTGATTTACCAGTTAGTTATGTTATGCAAGGGTTAATCATGCAAGGGTTAATCTCCAAACCCTATTGAGAACCAGAAATGCTGGAACTCTGTCTTAAAACCATAAATCTTTAAGAGGCAGGGAAGGAAGTTTGAAAGTTGTAGATAAGACGTGAAAGGAAAAAATTAAAACAGTTAATTCATTCTTACGGAACACATCCCCAATAGAGAACCAGGAAGTGAACATCAGCACTAGTTATTTCATCCAACATCACAAAGAAACAGTGCTTTAGATGGCATATAATATAGAACCTTTCATAGGAAATATCTGAAACAATTATGCAATTTTCAAAGAACACATACACGGACATACACTTATAAAATTAAAACTAAAAAGTGCTTGTTTTTCTAATGAAAGCAATTTATCAGAAATCAAAAACAATCAGATATTTAACATCATGTCACAAATCAAACAAACATTTCTTAAATGAAATAATATACAATCCTGGAAAAAAACACTCCTTTGAGATTTACTACCACTGCAGTTGATAGGTAATCTCGCAGAGTAACCTTAAAGCACACATTTAAAACTAAAGAAATGATTCCTTAATAAATAGCTGGTGTAATTTATGCTATTTACCACAGGACACACAGGAACATATAGACGTAAAATTAAAACAGTAACCTAATCCTGATACGTTGAAAACTTAAAGCTCAGAAGAGGAAGCAAGATATTTTTAAATGTAGTTCAAAACCAATCATTGGAATTGTGCACAGTTAAGGAATTGTTTAGGGTTTCAAAAAAACAAAAAATATAAAAATAAATATTCCAGTAGCCAATTACAAGAAAAGGAAAATTACACTCATACATATACACAGTTATTGTCCCATATACAGAGGTATTGAGGACAAAATCTTAATCCTAAATTTGGTAAATTTGGTAAAATAAAACATTTAAATTAGAGCTAATCCAACAGGCCATGAAAGTATACAAAGGCAAGCTTAATAGTAACACATACAATAAATGAAAATATACTCACGATTCGTGCAATGTAATTTCCAGCGCAGAAAATCAATTGAGAAAGAGGACAGCTGGCAGGATCACTATGCCCTTCCGAACTCTCGGTGGCATAGGGAGGTCAACCTCAAAATAGAAAGGTTTGTTTCGGAAAGTCCTTACCAGAGATCTGAAGTCAGATCACCAGTATCTTGGTGTTGGGTGCGGAGAGGAAGATATGATATAACGGGTAGTGAACAACATCACCCAATATGTATAATAACGGGACCTAGTGAGCAAGTGGTCTATAAATAAGCTTCAGACCTGTAACATGCTATAGAACAATGAACTAGATTAGTAATATATATATTTACCAGTCCTAGAACCTGGTACAAGGTTAGTGGTTCAAAAGGCAGCTTCAGAGATAGCAGGGAGATCTAGAAATGATAATGTGCTAACAGTTTACAAAAACATGCAATGATTATCCTAATAGTAAAACATGCAGAGACATAACACAATCATACTCATGCATCTATTAATGTGCTCCAACAAAGGGATCCAAAATAAAAAATAAAAATTACGAATTGGCGGAAAGCTCTACGCTTTAATCGCAAGTGACATTAGGAGAAAGCAAGACAAAAACTGTGAACCGAGAGACAGTACAAAAGTAAATAAATACGTAGTGTCAGCTATTATATATTTATACTACTCTATCCCAAATTAATAAAAACTACTCCCCAGAGTGTGCTTCTAAAGACAGGAATAAATCTCGGTTTCTACTGCCTGCCAAGAATTATTCCGGTTACAATTGGCCATGAGCTCCAGCCCATGATAGAGCCCCCAAAAAGGGACATTGCAAACACTCCCAAAAAACTCAAAAAAAAAACCAGCGAATAAGGTCCTATGAGTTGAAGAGCAGCGGTCCAATGGATTTCCGCAGATTAGGAATCTTCTCTTTTACCACTAATCCCTCTAATGGACCTACAGTGGTTTGGAATGTTTCTCGTTTACAACAAAACACTGAAAAATTTATGGTGAGGAATTTTCTCTGTTGCCACTAACCCAACTAAAACATTGAAAGACTATGAATTTTCTCTGTTACAACTAGCCGTTCAAAAATATTGAATGCCCTAGTCAACCTGTATACAATCTCAACTAATGTCTTAGGCGTCCCTGTATTGCCACAGCGATCATCTATACAGGTAACCCATAGGTGGGCAATAATGCCGAAACCGCAGGCCACTCCGAAAATGGAATGGAAGTCTGACCCTAATAATTAAGATGCCGTCATCCATTGAAGGATCCCCTTCAATGCATGTAAGTCCCAGACATCGGTATCAAAGTTAATTGCATGACACTAGTAGAATAAAGTAGACAGAAATATTAAGAAATAAAGGGAAAAGGCTGCGTGTTCGAATCACGTCGGGGTCACCACTGTTTTTAATTACCTCTTCTTACAGACCTCTTTCTGACTCCGTCACACGGGGGACTAAAGGTACTTATTTCATATATCAGGTTCTGTATAGTTTCTCTGACCTCCATTGTCACCCAATCATAAGGGGGTGGCATTAGGAGCTGTAATTGAAAACTAATTCCCATAACTACTGCTTTCTGTCCAAAACTGAGTGTCACTTGTATGTGATCTACCTTAGGCTAAATGTTAGGTAAAGAGAAGATAGAATCAATAAAAATAGAGACAGAGATAGGTTTAGATAGTGTAAATAGATAGGTACATTTTATTTCTTACCCAAACACAAGTCTTCAAGTTGATACAAATACAGACATCAGATTCTGGTTTCAGCCGCACAGGGCTTCGCCGTCTGACAGAAGCTTTGGAGAGGACTCTCAAACTAAGCCAAAATCTCCCCTCTTTTATACACAAACCTCTCCATAGAAGTGAATGGTGAGAAACCTTGCTCCTAATCTTTCTCACTTTCTGAGATCATACTTTCCCATGCGGTCTGCTGTCGGATGTGCCCACCTCCTTCCGTTCTCAGCTACTGCTAATTATCAACATGTTTTGGGAAGCGTTGAGATAACAGTTTCACATCTTCCGGCTGCAATACTTTTCATACTTTTCATACCTTCTCATGAACTCTGTATTACCTCTGTATCATTGTATACCAAAACTAATAAGCTCCATTTTATTCATCTGATCTTTCATTACAGGTGCTATATTTGATTTAAAAGTTGTACCAAGTTTGTATCAGGACTCATTGTTCAGACCTGCTTTTTGCAGAGTCTCAAATATTAAATCACTTGCTTGCTGTTTGGCCTACTTAGTACTTTTTTCAGTTGTTCTAGGCTGCATAGCTTTGGCCATCACTATTCCAGTGGTAGCCTTAAAGCCAGGCCATATATTAACATTTGTTAAGTGCTGTTAATGCTGATTGGCTGGTTAAGCCAATTAACTTATGTTGCAGAATACACTTGGATTTCGGCACAGATATGTAGGTGCACTACATAGAATCTGGGGGATAGTGTGTGCCAATTCCTAAATTAACTACCTAGCAGGACATGGGCATGGTAAACCACTGAACGTGGCCAATAATGTGGAGCAGCTAATGTCATCTCAGCAGGTGATGGTAAATGCATTTGTGGTGTGTTTTGTCTCTGCATTAACTGTATGGGAAGATACTGGCCACCCCCCCCCCCCCCCCCCACCAAAAAAAAAAAAACCCCAAACAATTACTACAAAGCCTTTGCAGTAACTGTGTGGTTAAATTTTGCAACTAACATGGTGACTGCAAAATTTTAGTGCAGCCTATTGTATGGGGAGGCACAGGAGGAAAAAAAAAAGGTGTATACAAGGGCAACCAGAGCAGCTAGTAGAGTTCTGTATATATGCAAATGTAACAGTCTCAGAAATCTTTCTAAAATCAGTGTTTCAGTCATGTTAGAGTTTTTGGAACATTTCCCCATCAGTGATCATTTTGCCTGCATCTACAGCTTGCTGAGCTTAATGGAGTTTTTGTGCCAATAGTGATACTGTAACTAGAGCATAAGAAAAACCTCTTCTTTCCTTTTCCGGTTACAATGCTGCTATAAGTGAATTAGATCACTTTTGAACTGTTGGTTCCATTATTTAGGAGAGGCTTTCAAAGCACTCTTTAAATTATCTTAAATCCAGCATTTACAGTGATATGAATGTACTATTGTAAAAACTATAAATAAATAAATATTCCAGTTGTTAACATATACTCAACCTGTTACTTATGATGTAAACCGCAATGAACCCTTAATAGGGGTATTAGCGGTATATAAGATTTGAATTGAATTGAATTTGTTCTTCCTACAGGTTAGTGTGGAGGCTAATTTTCAAAGTGCATAGACTTATTAAGTTACATAGGTTTGAAAATGAGTATGTAAGTTAGTACTCATGAAAGGTACCAGAAGTCAGTGTTTAGAATTAAGTCTTCTAGTCGTCCAAAGAATTGGTTTAGCTTTGGTAACAGCAATAAAGTGTGACTCCAGTGTGTTATGGAGTACCCATTTCTAGTAGCTGAAGATGGAGTACAATTTTGGGGGATTTATCTATTTATTTATTTTTTTGACCTGGGAAGATTCTTAACCCCCTTTTTGGACTTCCAACTCATTTTGAAACAGAGGCTGGTAAATGGCACCATGATCATCTGTGGGAATCCCTAGATTGATTTTCCCCCTTCCCCTCTCCTTTTATATCCTCTTTTAACAGGGGTGATCAGGGAAGACAAAGCCGTAGTGGAGAGATTAAATGAATTCTTTGCTTCTCTCGTCACCGAGGAAGATTTGGGTGGGATACCGGTGCCAGAAATGGTTTTTGAAGCTGACGAGTCGGAGAAACTTAATGAATTCTCTGTAAACCTGGAGGATGTAATGGGGCAGTTCTACAAACTGAAGAGTAGCAAATTTCCTGGACCGGATGGTATTCATCCCAGAGTACTGATAGAACTGAAAAATGAGCTTGCGGAGCTATTGTTAGTAATATGTAATTTATCCTTAAAATTGAGCATGGTACCGGAAGATTGGAGGGTGGCCAATGTAGTGCCGACTTTTTAAAAGGTTCCAGAGGAGATCCGGGAAATTATAGATCGGTGAGTCTGACGTCGGTGTCGGGCAAAATGGTAGAGACTATTATTAAGAACAAATTACAGAGCATATTCAAAAGCATGGATTAATGAGACAAAACCAACATGGATTTAGTGACGGGAAATCTTGCCTCACCAATCTACTACATTTCTTTGAAGGGGTGAACAAACATGTGGATAAAGTGAGCCGGTTGATACTGTGTATCCGGGTTTTCCGAAGGCGTTTGACAAAGTACCTCATGAAAGACTCCAGAGGAAATTGGAGAGTCATGGGATAGGAGGTAGTGTTCTATTGTGGATTAAAAACTGGTTAAAAGATAGAAAACAGAGAGTAGGGTTAAATGGTCAGTATTCTCAATGGTGAAGTGTAATTAGTGGGGTTCCCCAGGGGTCTGTGCTGGGACTGCTGCTTTTTAACATATTTATAAATGACCTAGAAATGGGAGTAACTAGTGAGGTAATTAAATTTGCTGATGACACAAAGTTATTCAAAGTCGTTGAATTGCGAGAGGAATGTGAAAAATTACAAGAGGACCTTACGAGACTGGGAGACTGGGTGTCTAAATAGCAGATGACGTTTAATGTGAGCAAGTGCAAAATGATGCATGTGGGAAAGAGGAACCCAAATTATAGCTACGTCATGCAAGGTTCCACGTTAGGAGTCACGGACCAAGAAAGGGATCTAGGTGTCGTTGTTGATACATTGAAACCTTCTGCTCAGTGTGCTGCTGCAACTAAGAAAGCAAATAGAATGTTAGGTATTATTAGGAAAGGAATGGAAAACAAAATTGAGGATATTATAATGGCTTTGTATCGCTCCATGGTGCGACTGCACCTCGAATATTGTGTTCAATTCTGGTCGCAGCATCTCAAAAACGATATAGTGGAATTAGAAAAGATGCAGAGAAGGGTGACGAAAATGATAAAGGGGATGGGACAACTTCCCTATGAGGAAAGGCTAAAGCGGCTAGGGCTCTTCAGCTTGGAGAAAAGGCGGCTGAGGGGAGATATGATAGAGGTCTATAAAATAATGAGTGGAGTTGAACGGATAGATGTGAAGCGTCAGTTCACGCTTTCCAAAAATACTAGGACTAGGGGGCATGCGATGAAGCTACAATGTAGTAAATTTAAAACGAATCAGAAAATATTTCTTCACTCAACGTGTAATTAAACTCTGGAATTCATTGCCAGAGAATGTGGTAAAGGTGGTTAGCTTAGTGGAGTTTAAAAAAGGTTTGGACAGCTTCTTAAAGGAAAAGTCCATAGACCATTATTAAATGGACTTGGGGAAATCCACTATTTCTGGGATAAGCAGTATAAAATGTTTTGTACTTTTTTGGGATCTTGCTGGGTATTTGTGACCTGGCTGGATTGGCCACTGTTGGCAACAGGATGCTGGGCTTGATGGACCTTTGGTCTTTCCCAGTATGGCAATACTTATGTACTTATGTGCAATATAGAAGAGATTTTATATATTTATATTTCCTCCCCCCCCCCCCCCCCCCCCCCCCCCCCACACACACACACACTGATATCTGATTGAGAGGAAATAATTTGGAAAGGGACGTTGTTATAAAGGAAAATACAGACACCAGCTTTTTTTCTGTAAAGCAGCTGAATATACGTGGGAAGAAATCCAATTATATTTTAATTTTGAGCATTCATTATCTGGGAGGGGAGTTTCTTGTAACATAATTATATCTACCTTTTGCCTTTTAATAAAATATTTATTTTTCCTTTTTATGGGGTGATTTATACCTTTGACATTGAAAGACAACACTTTAAGATGAGACATAATGAATATAATCTATGGGATCCTGAAATAAAAAAATAGTGATTGAAAAATGCTATGCAATTCTTTCTTCCCTGAAAAATAATGTTAAAACAAGTAACTAATAAGAATATTTTCTGTATTCTCACAATAAATAGATAACCTACAATAGGATAAAGAAGCATGCCTGTGAAGGCGCATGGAGGAGACCTACCTAAATAGAGAATTTGTACCAGATACATTCTGATTAAACGGGAAATTGTTGAGAATTGATATCAACAAAGTTGAAGTATAAAAAGATTAATTCTGTGGCTGGGTATATAAACATAGAATGGCAGAACTCTCATATCTTGCAATTAAGTATATAGTTGAAAGAAGACAGTTAACTTCACTGTCATGAGTTGGAAAGGATGATGTCATAATATCACATTCCAAATAATGCCATATTAACAGTATCTCAATTATCAACCTAATGACAGTAGTCCTTTAAAGAAGCTAGTTAATTCTTTTCTTTCTATATCCTAACTAGATACTAAATTATCTTCATTAATGTACACAATTATAAATATAAGATGGTATAACTAGGCATCAAGATATTCTGAGTGTTGTACTCTTTTATAGAGGTTGACTACAAAATCATAGTGTTATCACAAATAAGGCAAACAATATAAAATATAAACAATGTGTTGTTCTAAGACTGCCTGTTGGTCATTTGTACCAAGGAGCTACATAAAAACAGTGAACAAGCAATTAGGCAGTTCAGTTAAAGAGGAAGTTGCATAATCTCAATAGCGAGACTAAAATAATAGTATTCTGTATAAAAGCATGTTCCATGTTTATCCGCTCCTAACCTATCTAAGATAATGTTCAAGCACCTTTCTGACCTCATTTGCTACTTTCTTTAATCTCTTATTTTCTTACTCCTGTTACCCTATTTTATCTATCTATATATTCCATCTTTGCTTCTACCCTATGCTATTAAAATGTTTTATTGTGTGTTGTGTTGACACTGTAATATAGCATACAGTGCTATACTTTGCATTGTTTGAATATTTTTACTGCTGTAATTGTCTATTGCTTAAGTTTGACTTATTCTTGGTGTGCACCGCCTTGAGTGAATTCCTTCAAAAAGGTGGTAAATAAATCCTAATAAATACTACTACTACTCATTTCTATAGTGTTACTAGATGTATGCAGCGCTGTACACACTACAGGAAATAGCAATAGGAAACAACATCCTCCTCCTCCAATTCGACATGTCTAGTGCATTCGACATGGTAAACCATAACATATTAATAAGATTACTTGACAAATTCGGGATTGCTGGCAACATACTTAACTGGATCAAGGGTTTCCTAGCCACAAGAACCTATCAGGTAAAGTCAAAATCAAACATATCATCACCGTGGAAAACAGATTGCGGAGTACCACAAGGCTCACCGCTATCCCCGAACCTCTTCAACCTAATGATGACCCCACTAGCCAAGGCCATATCCAACCAAGGTCTTAACCCTTTCATCTCTGCAGACGATGTCACTATATACATCCCATACAGATCCACACTGACAGAAATCGCTAACGAAATCAAGACTGGCTTGAATACCATGGACTCTTGGGCAAATGCATTTCAACTAAAACTCAATAAAGAAAAAAACTCACTGTCTTTTCCTGTCATCCCAATACACCATGTTCAATCCCACAACTATCAACACTCCAGACCACACCCTCACTGTCTCAGACAGCCTGAAAATCCTCAGCGTTACACTGGACTACAACATTACACTAGAAAGCCAAGTAAAATCCACAACAAAGAAAATGTTCTATTCAATGTGGAGACTCAAACGCGTGAAGCAATACTTCCCGAGGGAAACATTCCGCAACCTGATACAATCCATGGTACTGAGCCATGCTGACTTCTGCAATGGAATCTACGCAGAATGCAAAGAACAAATCCTAAAGAAACTTTAGACCACACAAAACATGGCTGGAAGACTCATCTTCAGAAAAACACGATTTGAAAGCGCAAAACCCCTTCGCAAAAAACGACACTGACTCCCAATCAAAGAACGCATTGCCTTCAAAATCTGTACTATGGTTCATAAAATCATATATGGTGAAGCACCAGATTACATGACAGACTTAATCGACCTACCAGCCAGAAACTCATCCGTATCAACACGAACGTACCTAAATCTACACTACCCAAGCTGCAAAGGACGCAAATACAAATCAACTTATGTATCCAGTTTTTCCTACATCAGCGCACAACTATGGAACGCACTACCAAAAGACTTGAAAACCATATACGACCATCTACACTTCAGAAAGACCCTCAAGACCCACCTGTTTAAAAAGGCATACCCTACAGATCCAACGTAAATGCCTGATCTCTCCGACACAATAACCCAAAAGTTCGTAATGGCCATCACCGAACTCTCCCGTCGAACAATTTCTCTATGTGGTCCTACCACATGAACCTTACCCTATCACAACTTCACCTTGTATTTGTATACACCGGAGTCTGCAATTGCTCTCTGGCACTATGTAAGCCACATTGAACCTATAAAGAGGTGGGAAAATGTGGGGTACAAATGTAACAAATAAAATAAATATATGCAGGTATTTTCTCTGTTCCTAGATGGCTCGCAATCTTGTACCTGCCCTCTCCCCCCAACCCCCCCCCCCCCCAAAAAAAAAAAAAGAAAAAACAAACTACTCCCTAAATGAATATGCTTGTATACAGCTTCAAGACACTGGCAAAAATTCAGAATTGTCAACGATGCATTAACCATGATGTGGTGATGAGATTTTATATATTGCTGCTTAGTGGTTTACAGTAGCTGCTTTATTGGCCAAGACAGATATTTACAGTGCTGTTGGAGCTTTCCAAACAAAAGTTCATAAGATTAGAAATCTTACTAGTTTGATCCCCCAAAATGCTGCTTCATCTCAGTCTATGGAATTTGGTTGTGATAGCATGCATGTGAACACAGCGTGATAGTGTCTCTGCTTGCCTCTTCAGATTCTTCCTCTTTGAGAATGCAATATTTTTGTTTTGAGCATAGTGTGTCACCTCAAATAAGTTTTAGAAAATGTTTGAAATTCAAGTGTGCAGTGATTAAATTTTGGACAGTTATTAGACCTGATGGTCAGTGACGGTCCTAGATTTATTTATTTATAGCATTTATATCCCACACTTTCCCACCCATGGGCAGGCTCAATGTGGCTTACATTAGTTCAGAAAGGCTAACATCAGTGTAAAAAGGCTTACATCAATCTAGTAACTAACAATCAGATACATTAAGGGTGAAGTAGTTGGTGAGTAATGACAGAGGGGAAGAAAGAGAAAGGTGCAGAACAATACGGCCGCGTAACAGTTCAGGAGTCACTAATGCAATGTGGGACTGTAGCGTAAGCTTTTCTGAATAAGGTGGTCTTCAGTGATATTATGAAAGCCTGTTGTTCGGAAGTAGTTTTAACTGATTTGGGTAAACCATTCCACAATCGTGCGTTGATATAGGGAAAGGTAGATGCGTAGCTGGTTTTATACTTGAGGCCACTGCATGTGGGGTAGTGGAGATGTAAGTAAGAACGAGAAGATTTGTAAGAATTCCTGGGTGGTAAAATAAGATTATCCATATAAACTGGAGCTTTGCCGTAGAGGATTTTATGCACCAGGGTGCAAATTTTAAATGTTATACGATCCTTAACAGGTAGCCTGTGCAGTTTTTCACGTAATGGTCTGGAACTGACGAACTTCGATTTACCATAGATCAATCTTGCAGCTGTATTTTGGATAGTTTGTAATTTTTGGAGAAGCATTTCCATGCACCCTGCATAGATTCCATTGCAGTAATCAAGATGACTTAAAACTAGCGACCACACTAAATTGCAAAATACTTCTCTAGGGAAAAAAGGTTTTATACGCTTTAATTTCCAAAGAGTGAAGAATACCTTTTTGACGATTGCGTTTGTTTGTTCTACCAGTGTTAGATTTCTATCGAGTATTACTCCTAGAATTTTCAGAGACTCAGAGATTGGCAGGACAAACTCAGGTGCAATTAAGGTGGTGAGATTGAACTTGTTATAGAGTGAGGTGAGTAGAAGTCAATGAGTTTTCTCTGTGTTGAGCTTCAATTTAAAGGAGTTCGCCCAAGCACGCACGGTGTGTAATCCAAGTCTGATGTTGTCAGCTATTTCGGTTAAGTCGGTTCTAAAAGGAATGTAGATTGTGATGTCATCCGCATAGATGAATGGATTGAGACCAAGTTTGGAAAGAGCTGCAGCCAGAGGAGTTAGCATTATGTTGAATAGTGTTGGGGAAAGAGGCGAGCCCTGTGGCACACCACAGTCGGCTGTCCAAGAAGGTGACAAACTTGCTTTGGAGTTGACTTGGTAGGATCTGGAGGTTAGAAAGCCTTTTAACCATTTTAGTACATTACCGCTGGTTCCGAAATAATCAAGGAGCTGTAGTAGAATAGTATGGTTCACCATGTCAAAGGCACTGGACATGTCGAATTGCAAAAGTAGAATGCTTTTCCCTACTGCTATCTCCTGTTTGAAGTTTGACAGGGGTGTGACGAGCACAGTTTCTGTGCTATGGAGTGTGCGGAATCCTGACTGTGATTCATGCAAAATGTGGAACTTGTCCAGATACTCATTGAGTTGCTTGTTCACCATGCTCTCCATTAATTTCACAAACAGTGGGATCGATGTAGTAGGTCAATAGTTAATGAGATACTTGTTACTTTTCTTGGTGTCTTTAGGGATAGGGGTGAGTAGGATATTTCCATAGGTTTCAGGGAAGATTCCGTTACTAAGCATGAAGTTTAAAAACAGCGTCAGATCAGTAATGAAGCAGGGAGGTGCACATTTAAGTAAATAGTTTGGGCAAATATCCAATTTGCAATATTTACTGGAAAATCTGCGCAGTTCCCGCTTAACAGAATCAACTGTTAGAGGTGTAAAGAGTGAAAACGTTCAGTCAGCTGGATGCTCTCCCGGAACAGGGTCTAGGCCACTAATAAAATCACTTATTCCTACATTGTTCTGCGGTAAGGAATTCTGTAACTTTATGATTTTTTCTTTGAAAAACTTTGCCAGATTTGCTGCAGATGGGATGTCTGTGCTGGTATCAGTTAATTTGTTAACGTAAAAGTAGAGTTTTCTTAGGTCTGCATAATCCGGGCCTATTTTGGATTTATAAAAGTGCTTTTTAGATTGTCTAATAGCATTCTTGCATTTTCTGTGTGATTGCTTCGATGTATGGTGGTGTTGAGCATCCTTTTGTTTTCTCCATGCTCTTTCTAGTCTTCTCGTAATGGTTTTGAGTTCCTAAAGATCGTCATTAAACCATGGCGCTACAGCTTGCCGTTTTGCTGTCTTTGTTCTGATCGGAGCTATGGTATCTAAATTTTTCCTGCATCGTTCATCCCAGGTGACCTATGAGTGCATTAATTTCATTTAAATGGGTTTATTGAGCAATATGAAGTACAGTGTGAGATATAATGGCACTCGGGGGGAATTTATTTGACTCTTCATATTCGGCAGACTTTGTGATTTTCAGCAAGAAGGCTTTCAATTGCACACATTTTTGTGCTTTTCAAATGGAGATAAATTTTCTTTGTAAAATCAGAATTCAAAGTTCCTTGACTTGTTCACTGGTGACATTACTTCACAATTTTTTTTTTAACCTTTCCCAGCATGGTCTTCAAGCTTCCTCAGTTAAGGTACATTTTTACACTACTGTGGCTTACCATTAAATAGTTGATGAGACTTCAATTGCACAGTACCCCATCACTGCAAGTTTTGAGAGGCATTCTTGATACTAAGGGGCTCTTTTGCAAAGCCATGCTACAGATTCTCAGTACGGCAAATGAGAGGAAACCCATTCAATTCCTATGGGCTTCCTCTCATTTGCCACATGGGAATTGCTAGTGCAGCTTTGTAAAAGGGACCCTAAGTCACTTATTCTGAAATCCCTAGTTCTGTGTCATCTCTATGTGCTTTTAACCCAGTTGATGAAACCACCATCTGAATCAACGGAGTTCTCTTCTTTAAAGTGCCTTTAAGTGTGGGGTTTTTGTTGTTGTTGTTGTTTTAAATCCCCTTATTAAAAGAGAAGAGCATGAAGCCCTTGTGTCTCTTCCCCTTACATGCAGGTCTTTTCAAAGAAGTTAAGCTAAGCATCCAACCTGGGGGTTTTTTGTTCCTTCCCCCACCCCCCACCCCCCACCCCCGTCCAGCTGGTATCAGCTTCATCATAGACCATCACTAAATTTTATATGTCTTCTGTCTGAAACCCATTCTGAACCAATGATACCTAATTGGATATTCTGATTTCAGAGCTGGAGGAGTTGACAAAATATAGAGCAAAAAAATCGTAATTATATTTGAAAATGCTTACTACTTTGCAATTTCAAACCCACTATCTTTGTTATTGGATATGGTTTGACCCTGTGGGTCCAACGCTTTGATGGAATGAAATATCCAGAAATTGATTCCAAAAACTTCATTTTAGGCTAGCCATACTGCCTCTACTGGTTAAACACACTCAAATGATAATCTACTCAGAATCTCAATGCAAAATCGATCTAGACAGGTCTCTGACAGCATTGTAATACTTTCCTGCTAGCTTGTTGTGTTTATCATCAAGAGAAACAGCTGGGCAGATTCTTAGAACTTCAGATGAGTGATGAACGTTTCTAAATCCATGTTGTGAAAAGCTTTCCATAAATTTTGTACAAAGAGGTGTATTTTCAAAGCACTTAGACTTACAGAGTTACATAGAGGGGCATTTTCGATAGAATGTCTAAATCTGAATTTGGACATTTTACACAAAACGTCAACATTTTGAACAGGAAAGAAGGTCATTTTTGAAAAAGAAAAACGTCTATCTTTTCGAAAATACTATGCACGTTTTGTGAGTTGGATGTTGTTTTTGTTGGTGCCATTTTTGAAAAAAACGTCCAAGTGCAAAACGCACAAAATCAAGCCATTGGGATGTAGGAGGAGCCAGCATTTTTAGTAGACTGGTCCCCCTGACATCCCAGGAGAGCAATAGGGCACCCTAGGGGGCACTGCAGTGGACTTCATAAACTGCTCCCAGGTACACATCTCACCATTGCTCCCTTACCTTGTGTGCTGAGCCCCCGCAAAACCCACCCCAAACCCCAATTGTACACCACTTTCGTAGCCCTTATGGGTGAAGCGGGCACATATGTGGGTACAGTGGGTTTCTGGTGAGTTTTGGAGGGCTCACAGTTTCCTCCACAAGTGTAACAGGTAGGGGGGAGGTAGGAGCCTGGGTACACCTGTCTGAAGTGCACTACACCTAGTACTAAACTACTCCAGGGACCTGCATGCTGCTGTAATGGACCTGAGTATGGCATCTGAGGCTAGCATAGAGGCTGGCAAGTAATGTTCTTAATCACAATTTTTAGGGGTGAGAGGGGGTTAGTGACCACTAGGGGCGTAAGGGGAGGTCATCCCTGATTCCCTCCAGTGGTCATCTGGTCATTTGGGGCACCTTTTTGTGCCTTATTTGTAATAAGACCTGGATGTTTTTGCTTTGTTCCATTAAGGCTGAAAAGCGTCAGGAACGCCCAAGTCTCACCTTGAACATGCCACTGGCATGCCCCCTTGAGATTTAGACGTACTTCTGATGGACTTTAGAGAAAAACATCTAAAAAGAGGTTTCGAAAATACTAATTTGGATCTTTTGTGAGATAGACGTCCAAATGCAGACATGTCACTTTTTGGACTTTTTTCTGTTTTGAAAATGAGCCCCATAGTAACCTATGGAACTTTGTAAGTCTAAGTGCTTTGAAAATGAGCCCCAAAGTGTTTGTATTCTGAAATTTTTTTTAAAATCTTATAGTTAAAGTGCAGGTATAATTTTCCAAGCATTAAAATGATTGTAGATGGTATTGTTTCTAGGGTGGTAAAAGACTATGACTAGTGTGCTTCTCAAATACTTCATAAGAAACAAGATGTGCATAGGATGGTATATAAAAAAACAAAAAGGGTTGCATATGTGTTTGCATGTCAAGTGTTGCTTAGATGGCAATTCTGACTGTATCAACTAAAGCCGGTGCTGGCTTGGCTTGTACAGCCTTAGTCCAATATATAGCAATCCAGTTTAGGATGGGTTGTAGAGATCTTCAGAAACTCCAGTAATTTGGAACGTGAGGACAGTGCTGGGCAAACTTTACGGTCCGTGTCCCGCAAATGACAAGACTGATTTGGATAGGCTGGAGTGAGCTTTGATGGCAATTTCAGTAGTTGGAATGTGAGGACAGGGGCAGACTTCTACAGTGTATGTCTCAGAAACAAAAAAGAAAGAAAGACCATATCAAGTACTATCACGTTCATTGTTGTTTTACTCTTGAATTGAGAATGAATGTGACTGTTAGGTAGACTGCCTAGACCATTCATGTCTTTATCTGCCTTCACTTAGGGGTCCTTTTACTAAGGCGTGCTGAAAAATGGCTTGCAGTCTTGTAGGCGCGCTGATCCATTTTTCAGTGTGCCTGTAAAAAAAAAAAAAGAAAGGCCTTTCTAAAATTTTGCTGAAAAGGGACATGTGGCAAAGTCAAAATTGCCGCGTGTCCATTTTGGGTCTGCGACCTTACTGCCAGCCATTGACTTAGCGGTAAAGTCTCATGCGGTAACGACCTATGTACGTCAAATGCCACTTGGTGCACATCCGAAAATAAAAATTATTTTTTGGCCGTGCGTATCGGACGCGCACCAAAAATTAAATTACCGCAAGAGCCACGCAGTAGTCGGGCAGTAACTCCATTTTGGTGCGCTTAGACACTTGTGCGGCTTAGTAAAGGGGCCCCTAATATGTTACTATGATGGACCACTGACAGAAATATTTATTTGTACTGTTTCTATAAGTTGGCATATACTTCTGCTCAGGATCCTCTTCCCCCCCCCCCCCCCCCACCCCTCCAATTTCTCTTTCACTGACCTTTTCTCGTTCCTCTCTTCTGTGTCATGCAACCTTAATCCCTCATGCATATGTAATCACTTCCAGAATGTTGTGCACACGTGTACACGGCTATATTCTTAATTTAGACGTCCCTACAAAACTCTGTTTGACGTAGACTTTGTTGTACATCCATGTCCATGTGATGCAGGCAGAGGAGCAAACCAAAAAAAAGTTTGCCACATTCTGTGTAGGTAGCAGAGAGAGGGTGGTAATAGCTTTCTCTACCTCAAACTTTCCAAAATAGGGTAGAGTCTAGTAGCACTATGGACAATACTACTATAGACCGGTAGGGGAGAGGCTGAATTTTTACCAACGTAGGTGTCCTCTTGTAACCTCCAACCGGTAGGTTCTTCAAATACCAAAGACCACCAAATTGCCCAAGAGCTTCATACATCAGTTCTCAGCAGAAGCAGGTACTTGCAGAGGAGTTCTTCACCCTTCTACAGGCCAATGTGGTTGAACCTGTACCACCCAGGGAAGAAGGAAAGAGATTCTATTCCAGGTACTTCTTGTGCCCAAAAAGACAAGGGGGATGGGGGACAGATTTCGTCCCATCCTAGACCTGAAGACCCTGAACAAATTCCTAGTCAAAGAAGTTTAGGATGATTTCTCTGGGCACCCTTCTCCCCATGATTCAGGAAAAAGATTGGCTACGTTCTCTGGACTTGAAGGATGCCTATACCCACATTTCAGTACTTCCCAGTCACAGGACATATCTTAGATTTCAGACAGGGAAATACCACTACCAGATGCCTTGTGACTGGTGCAAGGGGCTTGGGGCACCATTCCTTCTTGGGCATCCTTACTTCCAGGTTTATCTATCACAAGAGGTTATACATAGAATGTTGTGTATCAGGGCCTAGTTTTCATCCCATCCACGGGTCTTAGAACTTTGGTGTATTCTGCTCATCTGGACTTGTCTAGCAGGATGATAAGGAAGGTGAAATTTGTTCTTACCTGCTAATTGCCTTTCCATGATTCTTGCTATATTGGTCAGGGACCCATCCTGGGAAGACTGTGGCTAGACCTTCTGCTCAGGATCATCTAGCACCTCAGCATATGTTCCTGCCTTACCTACAGGTATTTCCCAGGAGTGGATTGCCAAGTGTTTCATAGCTGGGAGTTTCATGAGACTGTTCTTATAACACACTAGTAAAAAAGGCCCGTTTCTGTATGAAATGAAATGGGCGCTAGCAAGGTTCCCCCCTCCCTCGGTCTCTCCCTGTGTCCCCTCCGAGTTGCATGCGGTCCTCCCTCCCCTCTGTTTGTAGACAGGAGTGGACGTAAGGCTATGTAGTGCAGTGTAAGCAAGGAAGGCAATTTGGTTAATCTCTGTTTCCCCTGCCCCATACAGCCGTCATCGCCATACACTCAAAAGAAAGGAAACCTGTGAGGTGCTGCATTCACGTTGTTGAGGTGTTGGTGGGACGGTGAGCGGCTGCGGCGATGAGCATCGGGGAGGAGGGTGGGTGAGGGAGGGCTCAGGGGAGGGAGGGTTAAGCAAGGAAGGCAGTTTGGTTAATCTCTGTTTCCCGTGGCCCATGCAGCCGTCATTGGCATACACTGGAAAGAAAGCAAACCTGTGAGGTGTGGAGGAGGGTGTTTGAGGGGGACTGTGGGTGGGGGAGGGGGTGCAGCGGCGACTCGGGAGGGAGAGAGCGGGTCCAGTAGCGACGGGGAGGGTGCGGAGAGAGAGTGGGTGTTTCTCATGCACGTCGTTTTCGGACGTTCGTTTTGGGCGCCATTTTGGTTTCATCAGTGCACTGGCAGGTGATTGTGAGGCAGGGGGAGGAGTAGCGTGTTTTCCTACTCGTCCCTTTCCGTTGGGTTCCTTGCGTTCAGCGATGAGTTCGCTGTAATTGTTCCGCCCTCGACGTCATCACGTTTGACGCAAGGGCGTGGCAGAGAGACATAGTCAGTGTGGTGGCTTCACAACCACGAACTAACGAACCCTTCAGGGAAGTGGGTGGAGCTTCGGGCTTTATTAGAACGTTGGGGTTGCGAATTATGTCTGGATGGGGCATGGCTGAGGGCGGGTGTATCAGTGAGAGTGAGTGATGCTGACAGGCTACAACAGTACAGGGCTTCAGTGTTTCCCTGCCACACAGTGAGCTTCAGAATTAGAGGTGAGAATTATTTATATAGATTTTCTCAGTGCTTTTTATAGTGCTGTTTTATAGTGGGACAACAGTGCTATAGTGCTATTGTAACCTTAGTTTATTGGGTTGATTTATATATACTGTTGTCACAAGATTATTGGACAGGGGTGGTCAAATGTTGCAGATGTGCTTTGTCAGTAGTTTACAGGCAAGTTCTAGAGCTGCAGCATACCTTCTACTGGTGATGTCACTGATTTGTCAGTGTCCTCTGTCCCCTGACCAAGCAGATGGAGGCATAACCCACCCATTTGAACTGGTCTAGAAAGTTTCAAGGAAAGAAAAATAGCAGGTGAGAGCAAATTTCACTATCTCACAAATTCTTCAAATATTACATAAAAATTAGAACCAAAAGAGCTGAATATAGAGTGTTTGTTTTTGATGAATATCTGCATTATCTTAAAGGAAGTTCTTAGTAATAGTACTTCACTTAATTTTCTGGAAATGGACGGAGAGGATGATAAACTCCATGTGAGTTCAGCATCTTTACTGAACAAAGTCACAAAGGTTTTATTTACTAGAAGAATATTTAATATTAATGACATATACCATTTAGTTAATATACTAGCATGTTAAGTGTTAATGAGCCTGCATAGGTCAAACAGGTACAGTGTGCTAATGACCTCATTAGGAGTATGCTATGTACTAATTTAAATTTAGTTCTAGCAGTTCAAATTTAGGGTTTTTTTTTGTCACTGTAGTAATAGTCTGCACATTAGCCATTTTCTTCAAAGGGAAGGATATATCCTTTTGGCATTTCAATATCGGTTGCAGAAAACTGTTCTACACTTCCAGTACCACCTCTTCCTAATCTAGTCCTTAAATACTGAATCCTCCCTAATTCCTTATTTTTCTATTTCCTATTCAAAAAAATTGGAACCACCCCTGAACACCCTCCCGCCCCCAATCCAAAAAAAAGCTGCAAATACTGCTAACAGCCTAGTGTCCAGCATTGCTGTGATGTCACCCTGTACACCTTGATCTTTGAACTGCCACTAGGCAATGTCAGACCAACACCACATGCAAGCCTGATAATAGGTAAGGGATTTGGATTTAAAGATTTAGTACTTCCCTTTTCCAGTGTTAGCTCAGGTAAGTTACATTCGGGTACAGTAGATATTTTCTTGTCACAGAGGACTTACAACCTAACACCCCTGTTTACTAAGCTGCGCAGCAATGCCAATACAACCCACTCAAAGTGAATGGGCTGTGTTGGCATTAGCGCACGGCTTAGTAAACGGGGGGGGGGGGGGGGGGAGTTTGTATTTGGACAATGGAAGATTGTAAGTTGCCCAAGATCACAAACAATCTCACTGGGATTTGAACACTGGCTTCCCTGGTTCTCAGCCCACTGCTTTAATCACTCCATGTTTCTTCATGCCAGTTCAGTATTTGGAACTTTTTGGGTCATCCTAGAAGACTGGAAGGGATCAGGGGGTGAGGAGAGCTTTTATTTGATTTTTTAAAGTAATTTTTATGCCTATTACATCTGTCTATGTAGCTCTATAATTTTAAATCAGCTGGTGGGAGTGGGTTGAAGGATTAGTTGTTTTGACCTGGGGAGGGTGTTGGAAGTTACTTGTTCTGTTTATTACCTCAGAGTGTATGTACCAAGTGGGCTTTCATAGCAGTCATGCACTATACGTATTGGTACTTCTCTACATTTGTAGTAAAGTCATAGTGCATGTATTTTAGTACATTCGTAGTACACAGGCCCCAAGAAGTACTATGTAATATTGAAGAAAAAAAGTATTTTTAGTATTAAAGGAGAAATTGTTTTCTGATGTTCATTATTAGTATTTAGATGTTCTAAGAAACATTTTATTGTGTTGTTTTCCTGTTTGTTGCCAGCAGGTGACTTTCTGTTCAGATATTTTCTTTTAATTCTCGTTGACAGAGGAACTGCAGGGGATGGAATCTGGAGTTTGATTTTTTTTTCAGATGGCTCTGCATCTCAATTCTGATGTAACACCTGTTGAATGGTTTTCCCAGTATTAAATAGAATGTTCTTTGTAGTGTTTGCCAGGAATATTTTTTGAATGGAGGAAAGAGGAAAGCGCTCGAGAAAGATGAGAGAAGAGCAGAATTTGACAGATCTATGACCAGTCCAATGTTAAAGGATCTCAGGCCTGCAAAATGTGAAGACTTTGCACATTCCAACCTCAGAATCACAGCCGAGGAGTAAGTGTTTTCACTTCTTTTTCTCTGTTAATGTATTTTCAGAGGCAATTATATTTTATGATCCTTTTTTTTGGAACATACAGTTGAACTACAGTTCCATTGTGTAGGTATGTACTACATTTAGATCTAGCTAAGGGTCACTGTTCCATGTTGTGACTTTTTGAGAGCCAGGGCTTTTTCTGTGACAGCTTCTGTCTTACTAAACAAGCTCACTCAAAAGACGTCGAGATCTGGATTTTTTTTCATACATTATAATCACATGAGCTGTTAGAAACTACTACAGATTTGAATGCCGTCATTTACAGTTTGGGTCTTTCAGTAAGTGTGTTACTAGAAGTAGTTCAGGAGTACTATTTATTATTTATTGAAAATTTTGTATAGTCTGCCTAATCAACTGTAGTCCTAAGTGGGTTACAGAAAGATTAACAATTCAAGAACATAAAGAGCAAAATAGAACACACTTCTCTTTGAAGTACTTGTATCAATATGTTATGTTGCGCTTGTGTACTTGTCTACTCTTGTTCTTTTTCTTCAAATTTTATTATATGTAAACCGCCTTGGCCTCATCGTCAGATAAGGTGGTATATCATCTACTCACAAGAAACATAAAAATTCAGGTACTGTACATCACAGGAGGAATTATACATAGGACACCCAACGTTAGGTGCCAATTAAGCACCTTACTATAGGCGCCGAAACTGGTTAAAATGGCAGTTCAGCACCAAAACTGGTTAAAACTACAGGTCTAGGATTGTTCCCATGGGAGGGGTACGGGCAGGTCAGGGGCATGGCCAGGCATTGAGTACCTATGTTACAGAAAACTATATGTTGTGTGCCCAACTCCTATATGTATGAAATGAAAATAAATTAAAATAAGTAGAAGACATTCCATGGATTACATTGGATATAATTATCAGCAACTTAAAACCTAATTCAATATAAGGAACAGGGTTGAGGAGCAAGGGTCATCTTAGCTGATGTGGTTTAGTATATGTAGTTGTGTGTTTTATATTGTTTCTTACTTGGTTAATCATGTTGTCCTGTACTATATTTTTAAGTGACAGTTTGTCACTCCTTTGGTTAGTGGAAGTAAGAAGGCAGTCTATAGGTGTTTTAATAAATATATACTAGCATTTAACTAAGGGAGGAGATGCTATCCTGTGCCGTGAGAGAAACCACACAGAGGTGGAGGTGCACTTGATCCCTGTGAAAATCGGTTCAAGGTAGAGCAGAGAAGGAGTAGGGAGAGTAGGCTCTTTCCAAGCAGTGAAGGAGATGTATGGATGATTTAAAAGTCTTTATTAGATAACATCAAAAGGTGACTTGACACAGCTGCTGTGTTTTGGCGCCAAAGCGCCTGCTTCAGAAGTCTACAAAAATACATATGAGTAAAAAAGAAGAACACTAAAACTACAAATATAACAAAACATGCATAAAAAAATACATAAATAAAGGATGTTATATAGTGTGAGCTGGACACCCTTCCAGGACCCGGCCAGGGCTGACTCTGTTTAGCTTCCTTCACACATAGTCACTGCTGGGCTCTACACTTCTCCGTAATTCACCAGGACTGTGCCTCAAACACAGGGGAGTTCTCGGCCTCCTCTTCTCTTTTCACAAATGTTCATCAACACCAGGTTTCTTATAACCAAAGGCTTTATTAGTTGCCATTTAACATAATCTTCATGTCTTATTTCTTCTTTAACGCAAACATTTCTTCTTCAACTCAAACATAACAAACGGCATTTACTCCGAGTCTTCTAATTAAACCCTTTCCAGACTTGAAGCCGTTCCTCAAACTTTCACAATTCAAACAGTCAGACTTTCAGAATTCAAACAGTCAAACAAAAGCATTTATTTTTCCTTCTCAGAGGGTAGTGCAGCTGTCACCTTTTCAGCAGAGAGCTTCCCCAGTGCTTCCATCTCCCCCTTCCAGCTTTCCACCATTGTCTTAATAAAGATGCCTGAAAACCTCTGGTTCAATTTCCCAATCAACTCCTGGCTTCTGACTCCCCTGCCTAGAGTCCTTCCCCTGACTCTGATTCCCTTCCTGCTGCAGTGCATTCTGGACCTTGTAGTTTCCTGCCTCCTCACAATAGAGACAAACTTAAACATGCATATATTTATTAAACGAAACCATATGGATAAAAATACACATAGTGTAGCAGGACACTATCTTTATGGTAAAATTTGTCATGACGACACTTTTATATGGAAAAATGCTAGTAGAAACACTGTTAAGAGAATGCTATAAAACTCATTCAAATCTTGCGTACATAAGAACAATGAAAAATTATTTAAAAGGTAAACATAATGTAAGATCATACAAATAGGGATACATCTTTTTTGGAAACAAATATATAATGTTTATGTTAAAAATCATAGGGACGTCTGTTAAAAGTGCTAGTAAAAGCTATGAAACAATAAAAGAAATGTCTTTGGCATTACTGACCTTATGATGCGATATTAGATTGTAATGTTGAATACGAGAAAAAATACAAAGCTGTATTTTACACAATGGGACTATAGCCCTGTGGGGAGAAAGATACACTAATAACTGTGAAGCAGGGTAACGTAGAAAGAAGAAGAGATTTCTGCAAACATTAAACCAAATTTATATAAAGCATGACAGTGTCCGTATCTCAGGGCTCTTTTAGAGGAACAGTGAGTTCAAGATAAACAATGCCGATCAACCTATTAGTACTACGGAACCACTGTATGGGATATGCCATACTAAAAAATGTGTAAAAACAATTGAAAGAGGACTTACCACAATCAGAAGCAAAAAACTTTCACGGACTGTCAAAGCGGTTTCTGTGAAGCATCGAGATGGCGTACCCAATGCGCCTTCATCCAGTATACTCTGGAGGAAAGGAGAAACAGGGGTGATATGATACAGACGTTCAAATATTTGAAAGGTATTAATCTGCAAACGAACCTTTTCCGGAGATGGGAAGATGGTAGAACGAGAGGACATGAAATGAGATTGAAGGGGGGCAGACTCAAGAAAAATGTCAGGAAGTATTTTTTCACGGAGAGAGTAGTGGATGCTTGGAATGCCCTTCCGCGGGAGGTGGTGGAAATGAAAACGGTAACGGAATTCAAACATGCGTGGGATAAGCATAAAGGAATCCTGTGCCGAAGGAATGGATCCTCAGGAGCTTAGTCAAGATCAGGAGGCGGGGCTGTTGGTAGGGAGGCGGGGATAGTGCTGGGAAGACTTATACGGTCTGTGCCAGAGCCGGTGGTGGGAAGCGGGACTGGTGGTTGGGAGGCGGGGATAGTGCTGGGCAGACTTGTACGGTCTGTGCCAGAGCCGGTGGTTGGGAGGCAGGGCTGCTGGTTGGGAGGCGGGGATAGTGCTGGGCAGACTTATACGGTCTGTGCCCTGAAGAGCACAGGTACAAATCAAAGTAGGGTATACACAAAAAGTAGCACATATGAGTTATCTTGTTGGGCAGACTGGATGGACCGTGCAGGTCTTTTTCTGCCATCATCTACTATGTTACTATCTTCACTGAGGACTCTTGGGCAGTGACTGAAAGTATCCTACCTATGTCCTTCTGCATCACCTATTTGCTTCTAAATGATGGTCTTCCTTCCTCAGTTTGGGAGAGGATGATGAGGACAGGGCCATTGCAGAGATGGTAAGAAGGTCACCTCATCGCCCTTTTTGGTCAGTGTGTGACTCTGAAAGAGAAGGGGCTGCCAAAAGCAACCCTTGCCTGGGGCACTGTTTTTCCAGCACTACCCTGGATGGGGTAGAAGCTGGTATAAGGGTGGTGGGTGCCCTAAGCCAATGTTCAGCATTATCCTCCCTCCCCTCAATTAACTGACAGGCCCCTAGCCTGCAGGACTAAGCCCCCCTCCACGATTTTCATAATTAAACTCAACAGTCATGATCATCACACAGACATCCTATAAAAATGTAGGTTAAATGTATTGATGCTTTTTGAGTTTGAGTGGCCGTGAGGTCCTGTTTTGCTTTGACTGCAGCTGCTTTTCGCTGCACCCAAGAAGCTTCAATCCTAGGTGACCACCTAGTCTTGCCTTGCCTAATGGTTGGGTCATCTCTGGGTGGGAGTCTGCTTTGGATGTAAATGACCAGTTAGCATGGAGGAAAATATACTGATGATGCTGGAATGTCCTCTTTCATATGGTTGTATAGTACATATCCCGGCAAACCATAGCAATAGTATTCCCAAATCATCACAGCACTTTTAATACCTAGAACCCTATGTTCTGTGGACCATAATTTATCTTTGACCATAACCTATGTTGGCAAATAAATTATTTTCAGATTTTAACTTTTTCTACTAGATGCAACTGTTCAGATGGACACAAGGCAGCATTTTTAGTTCTAGGGATGTCATGAAGAACAGAGTAGTTCATTGTAATATTCAGCCTTGGATGGCAAGAGTGAACAAAAGGAATGTCTTTTTCTAAATCTGCTGTTGTCACTCAATGGAGCCAGTGTGCAAGTAACATGTACTAACACATGTTTAATGCCTTCATTATCTATTACAAGTAGAGTATGTGCGCTAAAAGCTCTGTTAACGTGTAAACTGCCTTGTGTTAGTACTGTATTAATATGAAGTCTGAGATATTGAGATAATTCTAAAGTATGCGAAATAGCTCATAATCTATTAGCACATAAAAACAAGGAAAATGTAATGCGGATGAATTAATGCAAGAAAGTTAACAATACCTCAGGGAGTTGCAATTGTTTTTGGATTGTTATCGGTATTAATGCCTCCATTTCTGCATGCGTACTTACTGTCTGCAGTAACATGTGCCTTGTTGGCATCTTATTAACATTAAATGTTAATACATATGTTAAGCACCCTGTTTTGAAAGTTAATGGCTGTGTTAGTGCAGGTACACAGATACTTGAGTATTATTATAGTTTCAGTGCCAGTCCCTAATGCCCATAATGGTGTATCCAAACAAATCCCCAGCAAGATAGCTAAGGTCTTTTCTTTATACCCATTTGAGATCAGAAGTGTACAGCAGATGCACTGTAGAAATCAAACTGCTGCTAGTTTCAGTGAGATTGTGACATTGTTAAATGAAGTGTGGATTGTAAACAAGTTTAACAGAATCTTCAAGGAATGAAAAGCCATCTCTGCCTTTAGATGAAAACATATTATTTTGGGCTTTTGGCAGCAGAAGATTGCAACCCCAGGAAATTTCATTTCAAATTTGTTTAATTGTACAAGTTATTGTAGAGCAACCGAAAAAGCAATAAAACCTGAAAGTATGACAGCCAATCTTATTCCTTGTTTTTAATCAAAATTTCAAGGCTAAACTAGTTACTAAACCAAACTGCCCCTAACTTTCAGGAGTTAGAGGCTTGTATGTTTGTTCATAACCTGAACTTGTTTTGATCCTTAAGTTTTCTCCAGCTCCATTTGGGCTTTCAGCTCAGCTGAACCTGGCTTCCGTTGGGATTGCAGCATCAAGAGCTATCTACCTTCCTGCCCCTTCTACCTTGCATGCATTCATTACAAGGAAAACTCATCTCACTGTATGACAGTGACATACAAGTAGTCTGACTCTGAGGGACCACAGACCACCACTCTATAGTCACAATACAGATACATTGGTTTTGGGGTGTTGTTAGGGTACCAAAAACTCTGAAAGAAATGGGTCCCAGAAGAGATTAATCTTAGTGAATGAAATGTCAGTTGCAAATGTATTCCCCACTGCACCAAAATAATAGAAGGAACTAACTTCATACCAAAGTATTATAAAAACAGAGTAATTATTTTATTTACAATAGCAGCAAACATGGTATAGGAAAGACAGAAAGGAAGACAAAAGACAATCTCATTACAGAAATATACTTTAACACACATAAATCCCTAACTAGACTCTGACATGCAAAGAGTCACTCTAATCCACAGAGCACTACAAGGGTACATGGCATACATAACCTGATGAAGTCCTTCAGTTGTCAGCGTGTCCCTCGGGTGTCATCTGGCCCAATGCAGGTCTGTTCCTTAGGGTGGGATGTTGACACAGCAGCCCCTATTTATAGGGAAATCAGAAGTTGTAGTTTGTACTGCTGATGTACTTTCTGTCCTTGGCTGTCCCAGCCATGATGTCAATTCTGATAACATTGTTGTCCTGGGAACATTGGGAACCTCTGCAGTGTTCTGTCCATGTGCCAGGTACAGTAAACAAAAGTGGTTGTTGCAAACAGTTGTTTTGCCTTTGTCAGACTGGATGTCTCCGCATTCTTCTAGAGTTGAAACCTCTGAATTTGCATGTTGTAATCAGGTTAATGCTGGATTGTTCCAGATATTTATGAATTATATATTTGGCCATATAAGTACATGCAGTTCTCTACCTATAGTACTTTGTTTGCCCCTACAACTCCTAGAACTGTGTATTTGTGCACTGTTGAGTCTGAACACTTTTTTACATGGATTATATGGGTGTTGGATAACTTTGTTCCTTAAATAAATGGAAGAAATTAATAACCATAATACGTTTTCTCAGTTTCCCTCTGTCTAATATTGAATTTTGTTTAAAAATCAGAAACCATTCAGTATGATATATATGCACTAATAGGGACTATTTGGAGGGGTGGGTGGAACTTTGTCACATTAAGCTCCAGGCTCTAGTAACTGATACAACAGGGTGCTTCTGTGCACTCATCCAAAGTTCTTCTCTAAGGTAGTGTTGGATTTTGATCAGTCAACTATCCTGTTTTGTAAGAGAGCCTTAGCCTTGGAGCGGACTAAAACCCTTATAATGCCCACCAACTTTTTCTCTTTTGACCCTAATAAACTAGGGGCTGCTGTTACCAAGCATATTCTATCCAGGTGGGTAGCAGACTGTATTTCCTTCAACTCTTATATAGAAAAATGTAGGCAGATAAAGACCATATGGCCTATCAAGCCTGCCCATCTATGCCATCTGCTCTCTCTATCCCTTTCTTAAAGATCCTATGTACTTGTCCAATGCTTTTGAATTCAGATACTGTTTTCGTCTCCACCACTGCCATTGGGAGGCCGTTCCACACCACCCTTTCCGTGAAGAAGTATTTCCTCAGGTTACTTCTGAGTCTATCCCTTTTCATCTTCATCCAGAGCTTCCATTCAATTGAAAGAGGCTCACCTCATGTGCATTTGTGCCGCATATGTATTTAAATGTCTCTATCATATGTCCCCTTGCCCACTTTTCTTCCAAAGAATACAACTTTAAATCTATCCCCATATTCTTTGACAAAGACCATTGAATCGCATCATGGCTCAAAATGTCAGAGGTACTTCGGCATCTGTAGCTCACTTGAAATCAATCTCCATATATTCATATTGTGCTACTGTCTAGAAAGAGATTTTGAACATGACAGTAGACTTGACTAGTCTGTTGAAGGAATCTCTATGGATTAGAATCAAACTCCATTCCCCCTATGCACATTTCTCTTTATTTCCAGACTGCTTTTCAACAAAAAAAAAAAAAATGACTAATTGCCAGCCATCAAAAATATGTTGGCTTGATATTGAATCCACTGGCAAAGTGTTCTGCACAGAGCTCTGCCAGTGACATCACCTATATTTTGAGGACTTTTCCTGCTGTCTGTGGTGAGCATTGCTACAGTAAGTAACTTGGGCGTCTTTTACTAAGACACGCTTTAAAATTGTGGGCACACTAAACGTTAGAGATGCCCATAGGAATGCATTGGTGTCTCTAACATTTAGTGCGTCCACAGTTTTAGCGCATGCTAAAAACATGAGCATGCCTTAGTAAAAGGCGCCCTTGGTTTTTCTTCTGAATATATATATCTAACAGATAACCTTTGACACTGTTATAACAGCCACATAATTTTCATAGTCAGGGAACCTTTAAAATATGTTGTAGTAATGCTCTTGAGTTTTGTTTTTTGTTTTTGCTACTTTAGTATGAGGATTTTGGATGATAACACCAAAATGGATGTCCATAGGATTTGGACCAAGAGCAGTCTTCAGTAGATCACAGATAATTTAACTTCATTTTTACAGACAACACAATACAAGGGCAACTACAGAATTTTAGTGTGAATTAAGTTTGCATCGGACCCCCAGCATTTTGGAACATGGAAAAATGTGTAAAAATGTATCTTTGAAGGTTTTTTAAACTTTACATTTTTAAACTTTAAATTTAAAGGCATGTGCAGAATAAGTGCCACACTCTAATATTGTTCCATAACCATTATGACTATTCTGTAGAATATGTGCAAGAACAGTATTTATTTATAAATACAGTGCAATCCGCTTAAGTGCAAGGGTCTGGGACCAAAGAAATGCATGCAGTTAACCAGAGCAAGCACTTAATTGTTGTGGCCCAAAGAAGCTTGACATCTGATAAACATATATACAGTACTGTTTATTATTATTATACATACAGTATACAGTCTCTCTTAACTGACATTAGGCTTACTTGAAGTAATCAGTTATATTCCTCTGTACACTCTTGGGTCTGTGAGTTCCTTAGACTATGTCTGCCAGATGGTAAAAACGGTCATAGCACTGACATCCAGTGGCCTCCAGATAGGCCCGCACGGTGTTGAGACTCTCCAGCGCACTTGCAAAAGTGACAGGAGGTTCTTGAATTTCATCAGCATGTGCCTCGCTGCTCATTTCTTCATCTGTTCCATCATCAGCTGTTGTTGCCTGCGTGTAAGAGCATATCTCGACATCAGTGCTGTCTTCAGCTGTTTGTAGATCGTAATCGACAGCTACATAGCGATGGAACTCCTCTTCAGTAACACCGGCTGGGATGTCAATAACCTCTTCATCTGACGCGTTTGCAACAGCTGCACCTGTTTCGTCCCTCTCCACGTCCTTAACAAAGCTTGCCCACTTGTAGCAGTTCACAATGGTTGCCTGTGTAACATGATTCCAGGCTTCTTCCTACATATGTAGGGAATCCAACAGTTAATAGATTACGAACCAGTTCAGCAGCACTTTTATCCTTCCCAGCCTGGTCATCCATAACGCTCATCAGACGACGTAGCGCAAGAGCCCGATAATGTTGTTTGAAATTGGCTATTATGTCCTGAACCAGAGGTTGGATCAGAGAGGTAGCGTTTGGTGGCAGGAAGACCACCTTGACATTAGACAGTCTGACATCATCCCTGTGTGCAGCACAATTATCACAAAGCAACAAAATCTGACGCTTTTGTGCCCGCATTCTAGTGTCTTAACTTCTTTAGCCACTGCTTCCAAATTTCCCCAGTCATCCACGAATTTGCATTAGCCTCGTATGACACAGGAAGCAACGGGGCTGCTTGCTCTTTCCAATGAGGAGGGGTTCCAACTTCTCACTCCCATCCATATTGCAGCAAAGGAGGATAGTCAGTCGGTCCTTTGATGTTTTACCTCCAGTAGTTTCGGCATGTTTGAATGCAAGTGTTCCATCAGGAATCGCGCGCCAGTAGAGACCATTTTCGTCAGCATTGAAAATGTCACGAGGTGCAAACTCGTTCAAGATGGTAGGAAGAACTGAAACAACCCAATTTTCAGCACCAAAGTCATCAGCGTCTTGTTTCTCACCATGCTGTTTCTTGAATTTTATGCTGTTCCTCTCCTTCCATCTTTTCAACCATCCAACAGTGGCTTTGAATTCAGTTAGTCCAAGACTTTCAGCTAGCTGGTTAGCTTTCTCCATAAGCAGTGGACCACTGACAGGAAGCTGTCTGCTCCTGACTCGAGAGAACCACAGAAGAAGAGCATCTTCTACCTCCTCAGCTTTTCCCGCACGTTTTCGTTTCCGTTGTGGATTAGTTTTGTTTTGCCAGTATTCCAGAAGCTGGTCTTTCTGCTTCAAGACATGTGAAATTTGACTGGGATTGACACCATATTCTTTAGCAATAGATGCTTGACTTTGTTTGTTTTCTAATTTTTTAAGAACTTCTATTCGTTCAGCCAGTGTTAAAGTTTTACAGTTCCGCCACCGCGACAACGACCCCGGTGCATGCTCCAACAACATTCTTTCCCCTAATCTGCCTGGGGCAGTTAAAGAGGCGGTAAATTTGAAATCTCGGTTGTCACGCACCAATCGGCTTCCATATTCCATACGCGCGCTTATGCGGAGTCTTTCCTGCAGAGGAGTGGTCTTAAACCATGCATATAAGCAAATCTTGCATTTGACAGTGGTGTGCTAAACCGAAGTTTGTCCCCATAGAAATTGATGGTGCCAAAAATGGGACCGAAGTACGGCATGCAGTTAAACAGCATTCGCTTATCCGACGTGCACTTAAATGGCGTGCACTGTATTCATAAATAGGTTAAATATGTGAACAAAATAAGCTGAATGATGAGGCAAAATTAGATTTTATTCCATTTAAGTGTTTGATTTTAGGGCTAAGCCATAGGAAAAGGTAACCAATTAATTCTTGCTCTTGCTACTTTAGTGAAATTTAGACTGGCACCTAACAGTGCTGAATCGTTTATTTGAAAGATGTCCGACACATCTGTAGGCTCAGCAGGATAAAAACATTAAGCAAGTCTCAAACTGTGTTTTGGTTATTTAACTGCATGTCTTAAAAAATTGAGTAGTTGTGCAGCATAGCAGTATGTGGGGGTGGGGATGTAGGTGTTTGCCTGTCTGTCTGGCCCAAATCCTAGGGGCCCTTTTACAAAGGCACGGGAGGGCTAACACGCAGGTAGTGCGCGCCCAATCATCACTACCGCCAGGGTAGCACATGCACTGGTGCTAATTTCGTTTTTGGTGTGCGCTAAATCCTGCGGTAGAAAATAATTTTCTATTTAATACCACGGTGGGCATTCCCAGCGGTAACTGGCAGTGTGCCCACGTTGGTGTGCACTGCATGGTTGCTGCATGGGTAGTGCTGAGCCCTTACTGCTAAGTCAGTGGGTGGCACTAAGAGCTCAGGCTGTAAATAGTTACGTACTAGTTTTAATACTGGCGCAGGTCCATTTCCCGGCCCATTAAAAAAATCACCTTTTTCCCAGCTGCGGTAAAATGGCCCAGCACGTGCCTAAAAAATGCTCCTACACTACTGCAGGCTACTTTTTACCGTGGCTTTGTAAACGGACCCCCTAGAGTCTTAGAATTGTCTTAATGTTTTGTTTTGATACATTCTGGATGTTGGTAAAAGCACTCAGTTCTAAAGGAACAACTAGTTAATGTTCAAAACAGGCTTATGTAGCCAGCCAATGAAAATTGTGGATGCAGATATAGGGTTAATTTGAAGTTACTTATGGTGTGTGAGCTGGAGCCCTTTACTCATCAGGTAGTGGATAATTTTGCAAAGCAAATATTTAATGTGCTTTTTGCTTATATAGGAATTCCCCACTTAAAAATAGAATTCAAATTAGGTTAGCAATTTTTGTGTAAGCTCTATTTTTATGCTGCAAAATAATTCTAAAAGTAGCTAAAAATTATCAGATACTTGACAGTTAAGCACCCACAGTGTTCGGGTGGCTGTCGATCACTGTCACAGCCTTCTCCTACAGTATACGTATGGTTCAGCACTGGAGGGAAATGGGAGAAGACAAACAGATGCTAGGGATAGGTTACAGCTATGAATGACAGCTATTGTCAGCTATTTTTAAAGGGGTATTTTTATTATGAAATGCTCCTCTCTCCGAGAACAAGCAGGCTGCTTATTCTCACACGTGGGTTGACGACCGTGTCAGCCTGGGAATCAGCATTTTTCCATAGCAAAGAACAAAAAGCTTTGCTTCTGGCGCACGGGCAGCCTGATTTTTCACCTGCCGCGTGAGCGCGTACCTCAGTTACTTTTTTTTCTCCGCTACGAGTGCGGCAGGTTGCTCCTGTGCTCTTTGTTCTGGCATGGGAAAGAGCTCTTTTCAACAGCGATTTTTAGCATTTTTTTCCCTTGTTTTCTTTATTTTCTTTTTTAAAAAAAGAGCTTAGGACCCCTTTTTCTAAAATCCTCAATCTTTTTTCTCCAATATTTAAGTTACCTTTTCGACGCAGCCGGTTTTCTCCTTATTTTTGTGCCCCGTTTATTGGCACAATTGAGTCTTTTTTGCCAGAGCCGTTTTTCCTTCCATGTCATCAAGGACACCCAGTGGCTTCAAACGTTGTTCTCGGGTCAACCGGACTATCTCAGATACCGATACCTATTCCTGGCGTATCCAGAGCCTTGGGCCCGACCACAGCCCAACTACTTGTGCTCTGTGTCTTCATATGAAGAAGCAGACCCAAGTAGCTCGAGAAGCCCAACATGAGAACTTTTTGGAGCTCGGTCCTGTCCTTCGGCATCGGTACCAAGGTCGGCGGTGTCGACATTGAGGGAAGCATGGGTGTCAGGAGCAGAGGTAATGGCTGTTGAGAGACCAAGTCGCGCTGGGAGCAGTGAGGTGTTGAGTGGGTCTCCACCTGTCTCGAGGCCTCCTGCTATGCAGGCCCCCTGGGACTGACCATCGTCGGACCCGACCCCGAGGAGATGTGAGGATTCCACGTCATCCTCATCGGCATCGAGGAGCCTCGGTGACAGGCATCGAGCGAAGGCGAAGAAGCACCGTCACCATTCTCCTTCGACACACAGTGCTGGGAGCTCCGGGACGTCGAAGGAATCGGCACCCGAGAAGCGTCGGCGTCGAGAGGATCGCTCCCCCTCCATACAGGAGGTGCCAGTGCATTGGCCTCTTAGCAGCCTTGTACCTGAGCCTCAGCAGATTCTGCCTCCGGCTGATCTACCGACCCCTCAGCCTTCTCTGATGGTGGCTCTCAATGAGCGCATCTGGGCCTTTCTTCCAGAACTTCTAGAAGGATGTAGCTTCGATTTTGGCTGGGAACACAGCACTTTCAGTATTGCATACTACCCTTTGGCCTGGCGTCTGCGCCCAGAGTGTTTACAAAGTGTCTAGCGGTAGTCGCAGCATCGCTACGCAGACTGGGATTGCATGTGTTTCCTTATCTCAACGATTGGCTGGTAAAGAGCACCTCAGAGAATGGTGCTCTGGAGTCCATGCGAATGACTGTTCAGGTGCTAGAGCTATCGGGGTTTGTAATAAATTACTCTGAGTGTCATCTCATTCCAGTCCAAAAATTGGAGTTCATTGGAGCGCTGCTGGACACGAAGACAGCTCGGGCTTATCTTCCCGATACAAGGGCAGACAACCTTCTGTCCCTGGTGTCCACAGTTCAAGCGTCTCAGCAGGTCACAGCTCGGCAGATGTTGAGACTCTTGGGGCATATGGCCTCCACAGTTCATATAACACCCATGGCATGTCTACATATGAGATCAGCTCAATGGACCCTAGCTTCCCAGTGGTGTCAAGCTGCAGTGAATCTGGAGGATGTGATCCAACAATCCACCGATTTTTGAAATTCTCTTCAGTGGTGGACAGTCTAGTCCAATTTGACCAAGGGACGACCATTCCAAATTCCTCAGGCACAGGGTGGGGAGCTCATGTAGGTGGGCTTCACACTCGAGGAGCCTAGTCCTTCCGGGAGACAGGTCTTCAGATCAACCTCCTGGAATTACAAACTATCTGGAACGCTCTGAAGGCTTTCAGAGATCGACTGTCCAACCAAATCATCTTGATTCAAACAGACAATCGGGTTGCGATGTACTACACCAACAAGCAGGGGGGCACCGGATCTCGCCGTTTGTGTCAGGAGGCTGTCCAGATGTGGCTTTGGGCACGCTGTCAGGACATGTATCTTCAAGCCACTTATCTGGCAGGTGTAAACAACAGTGTGGCCAACAGGCTGAGCAGAGTAATGCAACATCACGAGTGGTCACTGAATATGAGCATAGCCCACAAGATCTTCCAAGTGTGGGGCACCCACTAAATCAATCACAAGGTCCCTCAGTTCTATTACAGGCTTCAGACCCACCACAGACTAGCATCAGACGCCTTTCTCCTTCATTGGGGAACAAGCCTTCTGTATGTGTATCCTCCCATACCTCTCGTAGGGAAGATTTTGCTGAAACTCAAGCAAGACCGTGGAACCATGATTCTGATTGCACCTTTCTGGCCACGTCAGATTTGGTTCCCTCTTCTTCTGGAGTTGTCCTCTGAGGAACCGTGGAGATTGGAGTGTTTTCCAACCCTTATCACTCAGAACGGTGGGGGTGGGGGGAGGGGCCCTTCTACATCCCAACCTCCAGTCTGGCTCTCACGGCCTGGATGTTGAGATCTTAGAATTCGCCTCCTTGGGTCTTTCAGAGGGTGTCTCCTGAGTCTTCCAGAATACATTCCACGAAGAGGTGTTACTCATTCAAATGGAGGAGGTTTGCTTTCTGGTGTGACAGCAAGGCCCTAGATCCTCTCTCTTGTCCTACACAGACCCTGATTGAATACCTTTTACACCTGTCAGAGTCTGGTCTCAAGACCAACTCTGTAAGGGTTCACCTCAGCGCAATTAGTGCTTATCGGCGTGTAGAGGGTAAATCTATCTCTGGACAGCCTTTAGTTGTTCGCTTCATGAGAGGTTTGCTTTTGTCAAAGTCCCCTGTCAGACCTCCACCATTGTCATGGGATCTCAACGTCCTCACCCAGCTGATGAAAGCTCCTTCTGAGCCACTGAATTCCTGCCATCTGAAGTACTTGACCTGGAAGGTCATTTTCTTGGTGGTTGTTACTTCAGCTCGTAGGGTCAGTGAGCTTCAGGCCTTAGTAGTGGATGCACCTTATACTAAGTTTCATCACAACAGAGTAGTCCTCCGCACGCACCCTAAGTTCCTTCCAAAGGTGGTGTCGGAGTTCCATCTGAACCAGTCAATTGTCTTACCAACATTTTTTCCCTACCTCATACCCACCTTGGCGAAAGCAGCTTGCACACCTTGGACTGCAAGAGAGCATTGGCCTTTTATGTGGAGCGGACAAAGCCCTTCAGACAGTCCGCCCAGTTGTTTGTTGCTTTTGATCCCAACAGGAGGCGAGTCGTCATCGGAAAACGCACAATCTCTTGGAAGACGGGGCTAGCGCAGAGGAAGCAGTCGCAGCAGCATACAGCCCTAGCAGTGCGCGGATCCGCTGCAGATAAGCAGCAGAAGAATGAGTAACAACTCTGTGCCAGAAAGATGATGACAACGGAGCGGAGGGCAGCAGCGTAGCGGCAGGACGGACCCGGTGCCGTGCAGCTTTCCTGTACAGGTAGACTGTTGCGCTGCCCGAAGGGGAGGGAGGGCCTGAAGGAAAGAAGGCCTGCAGCGCGTACCGTTGCTGGGTGGGCCTGAGGCCAAAGTGGGTGGGCCCCGGCCCACCCAGGCCCACCCGTGGCTACGCCCCTGGCTGAGTGTTCTGTGGCAGCTAAAAAGCAAATAGCATGTCAGTAATTATTAGGAAAAGGATAGAAAGTAAGACAAATAACATTATAATGCCTGTTTCTTGAGTACTGTGTGCAGTTCTGTTCACCGTATCTCAAAAAAGATATAGTGGAATTGGAAAAGGTTCAAAGGGAATGGAACTCTTTATATATGAGGAAAGGCTTAAGTGGTTAGGGTTTTTCAGCTTGGAGAAGAGATGGTTGAGGGTGGGGGATATGATAGAGGTCTATGAAATCCTGAGTGAAGTAGAGCGGGTGGACCTGAATTGATTACTCTTTCAAAGAGTACAAAGATGAGGGGACATTCCATGAAGTTACATGGTAATACTTTTAAATTTAATAGGAAAAAATAGGGGGGGGGGGGTCACTCAAATAGTTAAATCTGGAACTCATTGCCAGAAGATGTGGAACTTGGCTTCCTGGAGGAAAAGTCCATAAACTGCTATTAATGTAGATATGGGGGAAAGCCATTACTTATCCCTGAGGATTGGTAGCATGGAGTCTAGCTACTCTTTGGGTGTCTGCCACGTACTTGTGACCTGGATTGGCCAATTTTGAAAGCAGGATATTGGGCAAGATGGACCATTGGTCTGACCTAATATGGCTATTCTTATGTTCTTATCTTTAAAATCAAATGTGGTAACTGAAGATTGAAGGGGTCAACCTAACACACAAGTTTCAAAAAGGAGTCCACAGGGGACCTGGGAAATTAGATTTGTGAGCCTAATGATGGTGTTAGACAAAATGATACAGGCAATTATAAAGAACAAAGTTATCAAACATATAGGCATGGATCAATAGGACAAAGCCAACATGGATTTTGCCCAGGGAATTCTTGCCTCACCAATCTCTACATTTCTTTAAAGAGCTGAATAAACACTTGAGTAAAAGTGAGCCAGTTGATACTGGAGTGGAGGAGTGGCCTAGTGGTTAGAGCACCGGTTTTGAAATCCAAAGGTGACCAGTTCAAATCCCACTGCTGCTCCTTGTGATCTTGGGCAAGTCACTTAACTCTCCATTACCTCAAGTAGAAACTTAGATTGTGAGCCCTCCTGGGACAGAGAAATATCCAGTGTACCTGAATGTAACTCACCTTGAGCTACTACTAAAAAAGGTGTGAGCAAAATCCAAATAAATATTTTCAGAAAGCATTTGACCCAGTACTTCATGAATGACTCTTGAGGAAATTAAAATGTCCTGGGATAGGAGGCAGTGCCCTACTGTGGATTAAAAACTGGTTAGCAGGTAGAAAACAGAGAATAGGGTTAAAGGGTCAATATTTTCAATGAAGAAGAGTAAATAGTTGGGCTCCCCAGGGGTCTGTGCTAGGACCACAGCTTTTTAACATATTTATAAATGACTGAAAACATGATTAACAAGCAAAGTGATCAGATTTTGTTGACAACAGTTATTCAAAGTTGTTATATCACAAGAGGATTGTGAGAATTTTTAAGAGGACCTTTCAAAACTGGAATACTTGGATTCCAACTAGCAGATAACTTTTAATGTGAGCAAGTGCAAAGTGATGCATGCAGGGAAGAGGAATCCAAACTATAGCTGCATGATACAAGGCTCCACATTAGGAGTCACTGCCCAGGAAAAGGATCTAAGTGGCATAATTGATACATTGAAACCCTTTGCTCAATGTGCAGCAGCAGTTAAGAAAGCAAATAGAATATTAGGAACTAGTAAAAAAGCCCCGTTTCTGATGCAAATGAAACGGGGGCTAGCAATGTTTTCTTCTGTGTGCATGTGGGAGTGTGTGTGTCCCTGCCCTCTGGCCTCTCTCCCCTCCCTCCTCTGAGTCCTTCACTGTTACAGAGCCAGCGATTTGATTTCGTGCTCTGCTGTTTTCCTTCACTGACTGTGTTACAGAGAGGGCGGGGCAGACACTCATAGGGAAACCGGATATCTCGCCCCCTTCACACTTCCGGCTGGAGGCTTCATAGAACGTTGGTGTTGCCTTTTATATAGAGAGATTATTAGGAAAGGAATAGAGAACAAAACTGAGAATATAATACCTTTTGTATCATGCTGTGGTGCAACTGCACCTTGAATATTGTGTGCAATTCTGGTCACAACATTAAAAAAAATGGTGGAATTAGAAAAGGTAGAGAGGATGGACAACTAACACGATAAAAGGAATGGGACAGCTTCCCTATGAGGAAAGGCTAAAGAGGCTAGCACTTTTCTACTTGGAGAAGAGACAGCCGTTAGAGGTCTATAAAATTGTGTGTGGAGTGGAACGAGTAGACGTGAATTGCTTGTTTACTGTTTTTAAAGTAGAAGAACTAAGGGATACACAATGAAGTTGCAAAGTGTATATTTAGAACAAATTGGAGAAAATATTTCTTCATTCAGTTGTGTAATAAGCTCTGCAATTTGTTGCCAGATAAAGTGGTAAACAGCCTAACCAGATTTTTAAAAGATTTGGACAAGTTCCTAATAGAAAATCTATAAACCTTTATTAAGATAGACTTGGGAATATCTACCACCTATCTATTTTACTCTTTTGGGATTGCCACATGATTGTGATCTGGATTGGCCACTGTTGGAAACAGGATGCTGAGCTTGATGAACCTTTAGTTCAAGTAATGATGATTTTATGTACTTATGATGTGTAACGCACATAAACTGGAGTTAGTGGTAGAGAAGTTTGGACTGTGGCTATTTGTCAATCCTTAGATAATTGTTACTGAGTCTTGATTCACTGATATCATATTTTTATATATGGTGCTATGTTTGCTATTCATGCTTTTTCATGCTGTCCTCTTTTTTTTTTTTTGTTAATAATTCTGGAAATTTCAATAAATAAGTTGGAACTAAAATGTCTTTCCTCATAACAGTTTATGAGTTAGTAACAACAATGCAGATAGAACCAACCTTAACCATGAAAAATGTGTAGCATAAACTTGAGAATGAGCATGTCTAACAAAAAAAAAATCAATAAGGAACAAAATCAAAGAAGCTGAAATCTGTTTATAGATACAGAGAGAACATTCCCAGGTCTCCTCTGGGGAAACAGAGAAGGCATTTATGGGAGAAAGCTGCTAGAGATAGCAGCTCTGGAAAAGAAAGAAAATCGAAGGGCTTGACAAGTTGAACAAAGAACTAGAAAAACTACAATGAAAACACAAATTGACAGGGGAGAAGAAATATACAAGAACCTTCTATAAGTTGCAAATAAAATCAGCAAGTCAATAAAAGAAAATCAGACATCTCATATGACACGCTAGAAAGAATTTTGTGAAATATAGAGGAAGAAAACTTGCTTGACGATTTAATAGAAAATTCTGGAAATATTCAATAGGTCCAAAATAAAGGACAAAATGCAAAGCAGCAGTAATATAAATATGACATTTAGACAATACCACATGAAGCTTTTTTACAGCTCAGGGAGCAAACAAAATCGGAGAACTGCTTGACTATATTTAATGATCAAAAATACACAGACAAAAAAAAATTTTCTTATTTGAGATTTCCTTGTTTTTTTATTGGTAATTTAAGGTGTAGCTCTGGGAAAAATAGCCGAGGAGGACATATTCCCAGTGGAATTTTATTGAACAGTGGAGTTAAATGTTACACCGTTATGGATTTCAATAATAGCGAGGTTTCTGGCTTCCTACCAGAAACAATGAAAAAGGCCAGTATCTCACTTATAAAGAAGGGAAACCAAAAGACTTCTCTGAAAGCTACAGACTTGTATCTCTATTACATAATAATATCAAAATATTTGCAAAGTCTTCATTGGAAAGATAAGAGCTAATCCCAAGCTTTGGGGTCCTTTTACTACGTTGCGTTAAAAATAAGCCATAGCGTGCCCTTTCCCGGGTTTTTTCCATATTTTACTGCGGCCATAAAACCCCTGATTTTCTGTTTTTTTTTTTTTCTATCAATGGCCCTGCGCTAATGTTGCCATTAGCCATTTTAAAAATTATCATGGGAGCACTTAGGGACCTGTTTACTAAGCTGAACAAGAGGCATGCTAGTGTTTCTAGCGCTCACTATCACTAGAGACACCTACAGGAATATATGGGCATTCTAGCATGTAGCACTTGTTAAAAATGCTAGCGCACTTTAGTAAACAGGGCCCTTAGACACCTATTATGTAGATGGTAAGGGCTCCTGCATTATCCATGCATTAGCCAGTCAATGTGTGGTAATGTAGATGCGCTAAATGGTTAGCACAGAAATCCTCACTCTCTGCCCCTGACAACTACCCCCCCCCCCCCCCCAAAAAAAGAAAAAAATCCAAAAAGTTAGTACACGGTCAGTGATGCACATTCAAAAACTACCATGACACTAACATGTCCCACAGTAGTCCATTTTTTGCTGCGTTAGGCATACATTAGTGGCTAAAGCAGCTTAGTAAAAGGATCCCTTAATATACTATAGCCAAGCAGGTTGTAACCAATGGATCCGTACCATGGATAATGTGAGAAGAGTAGCTTTACGTTCAATATATTTTATTCAGAGTAAAGGTGAAGTACAGCAAGCCATGCAGGTTCTAAAACATGAACAGAAACACCTTTTCCAAACATCAGAAAACTAAGTCGGTAACAAAATTTCTGTGTTACAAACAGTATAATCAACCTTCCCAAGTCCTTTGTCTTCCCCCCCCCCCCCCCCCCCCAACAGCAATTTAGCCAGGAGAGTACTGACCCATAAGTAGAAGGCATGTAGTAGTGATTCCAAATAACTTGGAATAACTCATCCATAAAACAATAAATAATAAGAGACATTTGAAAAGAATCGAGAAAAACCCTGACTCCCCACACCTATCCATTCCCTCCCTTTCTACCTACAAAATTTATCATTAGGAGATTCTGTTCTTACATCTCCCAATAAAATAAAAAAAAGCCAGTAAAAAAAATAGAATAGTATCATTATTTATTATTATTTATTGCATTTGTATCCCACATTATCCCACCTATTTGCAGGCTCAATGTGGCTTACATAGTTTTGTTAACATTGTCATTTCAGGATATCAGATACAGTTAGTAATGTGTGGCGATTAAGGAAGGGAATAAAGGAGGAAGGGAGTGATTAGAGTAGTTATAGAAGGTGGGCTTTCATAATTGAGTGGGTTGGTGAGGTGGCTTAGTGAGGCTATAGGTTCTCATTGTAGGCCTTGTTGAAGAAGAATGTCTTCAGAGATTTTCGAAAGATAGTTGTTTCTTTGATTGCTTTCAAGTCTGTAGATAATGCATTCCATAACTGCGTGCTCATGTAAGAGAAGGTAGTGGCATGCATCAGCTTGTATTTAAGACCTTTGCAGCTGGGGTAGTGCAGGTTGAGAAATTTGCGGGATGATCTTGTGGCGTTTCTGGGAGGTAGGTCCACGAGGTTTAGCATGTAGATTGGGGCGTCTGCGTGAATGATTTTGTGTACAATCGTGCAGATCTTGAACGCAAAGCGTTCCTTAAGTGGGAGCCAGTGAAGTTTCTCTCTTAGGGGTTTTGCACTTTCATATTTAGTTTTTCCAAATATGAGTCTGGCGGCTGTATTCTGGGCAGTTTGGAGTTTTTTGATAGTCTGTTCTTTGCATCTGGCGTACAGTGCATTGCAGTAGTCCAGATGACTTATTACCATTGACTGTACCAGGGTACGGAAGATGTATCTCGGGAACAAAGGTTTTATTCTTTTGAGTTTCCACATGGTGTAGATCTTTTTCGTCGTGTTTTTTACGTGGGTATCAAGAGTGAGGTTTCTATCAATGGTGACTCCCAGAATTTTCAAGTTTTGTGAGACAGGAAGGGAACAGTATGGTGTGATTATGGTGGAGAAGCTTTTTGTGTTATGTTGTGAGGCAAGCACAAGACATTGTGTTTTTTCTGCGTTAAGTTTTAGTTGGAATGCATCTGCCCAGTTGTGCATTATTTGGAGGCTTTGGTTCATCTCATTGGTGATTTCATTTAGATTGTGTTTGAACGGGATGTAAATTGTGATGTCATCTGCATATATGTAGGGGTTGAGGTTTTGATTGGCTAGTAGTTTAGCTAGAGGTATCATCATTAGGTTGAATAATGTTGGTGAGAGCGGGGATCCCTGGGGGACTCCACATTCAGGTATCCAAGGGGGTGATCTGTCCGCGTTCGTTGTTACTTGGTATGATCTTGTGGTCAGGAATCCTTTGAACCATTTGAGAACTGTGCCTCCTACTCCGAAGTATTCTAGTATATGTATTAGTATATCATGATTAACCATGTCAAAGGCACTGGACATGTCGAATTGTAAGAGGAGGATGTTGTTACCAGTCGCAATTGCCTGTTTGAATGAGTTCATTGCGGACACTAGTACAGTTTATTTATTTTTTTATTTGTATTTTTTTATTTCAAATATAATTGATATACAATCTTTATCAAGCCTAAGCTTGTACAGAAAAGTATGAAATACAAACATAATTATATGAAGAACAAAACTTAACAAAATAAAAATTATTAGTATGTAAATATACTCAAGTCCTCATTTTTGAATCCAAGATTACTAATCGTGGAGAAAACTTAACACATTTTCCTGAAAGATTTAGAAACCTGTCTAACATCGAAGTGACATTATTTAACGGAGCTATAATAAATGTCAATAATAACATTCTCTCAACCCCTAAGAGCGTTTGGTTACAAGGAATTCTGTAAGCTGAAATGGCTCAAAGAAAACATATTTAACTGATTGGAATCTGACTATACATTTACAAGGATATCGAAGATGAAAGGTAGCCCTAATCTGAAGTACTCTTGGCTTGAGCAGCAAGAACTGTCTTTTTTGAGTCTCTTTTGTTTCATCCGAGAATATTGATCATTTAGGACCCAGAAATTTTTTATTTTTGTTTTTAAAGAACATTCTCATAATCAAAACTTTATCCAAAGTTAACGCAACAGTTGGTAATAAAGTAGAAGAAGTAACCAAATCTGTATCAGAGGATTCTAAATGTAATCTATTTAACACAAAACTCTGTGTTCCTAGGATGTAACAATTGAATATAATCAATCCAAACAGACAAAAACCATTTTATCCTGTTAAAAGTATAATTGGAACCACCCAATTCCAACAACATTAAATTATGGAGCTGGATTGTCCATTGGCAAAATGAAGAGATAATCTGCCCAACCCAGTTATGGAGAATAATTTTTTTTTAAACAAAACGGCACGCTCTTCTTGCAAATAATCTTTTACCCACCCCATTAAGGCGGAGGTCTGCACTCTGGTCCAAAATGGCACCCAAGGGCGAGCAGTGTATTTGTTGGCCAACCACCCTCGTAAGATAACTAAAAACAAATCTCTTCCAGAATATAAATATGAGAGCAACTTCTCAAAACTTGGATAAATGTGATATTTAGAGCATGCAGAACAAAAGACACCCATATGACTTGCTTGATGTTGAGTAACATAGCTTTGAAGAAGTATCCTAAATTGACATTCTCTCAGATCAGCCGAATAGATAGTGGATGGAATAAAGCAATTGTTTGTCGTAGATCCACCGTTTCTCAGCTCCAAAATCCTCTACCCATTTGGAAAGTATAAGCTTATAATCCACCTGCCCACTTCTCTGAAGTAACCTACAGTGTAGTTCAGAAATTGATAATCTGTCTCCTGTAGAAGATTTCAACCAAGTGCGTAAAGTTGTACCATAATGGATGGAAAGTCCTTCACGAGACAGAGAATTAATATAGTGGAGCAATTGGTGACTGGCAGTCAACAAAACTATCTATGGGTCTTGCCAAACGCAGTCTTAAGCAGCTAAGGGAAGTCCAATAAAGTGCCGTACTCTGCCAGTACCTAGGCATTTCACTCCCCTCCCCTGTTCCCATCTAAGAACACTTCACAATCCAGACCTGGGGGAAAATCAATATTGACCCATATTGGAATTAAATGCATTCTATGGGGGGTCCTGGTTCCATAATCTCACAATATCCTTCCAAACCACATGCAAGGGGTTCAAAATCAAACTCTTCTTTTAAGTGTTTGGGAAGAGATTTAGTGGTAGCATGCAGTAAAGATATTCCAGGGGTCCAAGAAATTGCATTCATAAATGATTAGAGTATAATCTTGCGTGCCAAAGACCCAGTCTCTTAAATGATGAAGTAAGCATGCGAGATTGTATTTCTATGAGTTCTCCTCGAGACCACCTACCATAAAGCAGCTGAAGTCTCAACTTGGGCTTCATATCCTGCCAGAAAAAGCGGGAGAGTAGTTGAGATAGAAGGTTAATATCTTTTTTTTAAAGAAGATATAAAGGGAGTAATTGTAGCACATATACTCCCAGATTCTATATAGCACTGTTAGAGATCCACACCAAAATCCAAGCATAATCTATAACAATGCGTGTAACTTAATTGGCTTAACCAGCCAATCAGCATTGATAACAGCTCTTAACAAGCAATAACGAGCACTAATTGGCAATAACTACAATTTATGCGCACAAGTCGTTAAGCAAATTCTGTAACTGTAATGCGTGCAGGCAAAAAGGGGTATGGTTATGGGCGGGGAAATAAGCGTTCAGAAATTTACACACATGGAGGGGCATAATCGAACGGCGCCGGCCAAATCGATGGGCGGCCATCTTCGGGGCCGGCTCTGCGAAGGGGCGGTGACAAGCTTTTTTCGAAATATGCTTGGTGCCGGCCAAATCACTCGCCAGGGTTAGGTGAGACGGCCGACTCCGATTTTCAACCATAATGGAAACCGGAGCCGGCCATCTCAAATCCGGCGAAATGTAAGGCATTTGGGCGTGGGAAGAGCCAGCATTTCTAGTGCACTGCCCCCCCCCCCCGCCCCCCCCCGACATGCCAGGACACCAACCGGGCACCCTAGGGGGCACTTTAAAAAATTAATTAAAAAAAAAAAACAATTAGCTTCCAGGTGCATAGCACCCTTCCCTTGTGTGCTGAGCCCCCCCAAATCCCCCTCCCCAAAACCCACTGCCCACAACTCTACAGTATTACCATAGCCCTAAGGGGTGAAGGGGGGCACCTATATGTGAGTACAGTGGGTTTTGGGGGGGCTCCCATTTACCAGCACAAGTGTAACAGGTAGGGGGGGATGGGCCTGGGTCCACCTGCCTCAAGTGCACTGCACCCACTAGAGACTGCTCCAGGGACCTGCATATTGCTGTCAGGGAGCTGGATATGACATTTGAGGCTGGCATACAGGCTGGCAAAAAATGTCTGGGGTTTTTGTGTGTGTGTGTGTGTGTGGGAGGGGGGTGGTGACCACTGGGGGAGTAAGGGGAGGTCATCCCCACTTCCCTCCAGTGATCATCTGGTCAGTTGGGGCACTTTTTTGGGACTTGGACCTAAAAAAAAAAAAGGGTCCAAATAAAACGGACCAAATTCTCCTGACGGCCGGCTTTCTTTTTTCCATTATCGGGCGAAGCCGGCCATCTCAACGCACACCCATGTCCTGCCTTCGCTACCATGCCGACATGCCCGCTTTCAACTTTTGCCGGGCCCGCGACGGAACGCAGTTGAAGCCGCCCAAAATCGACTTTCAATTATGCCGATTTGGGCGGATTCAAGAGATCGCCGCCCATCTCCTGATTTGTGTTGGAAGGTGGGTGGCGATCACTTTCGAAAATAAGCTGGATAGTTATAGAATTTGGCCCAGTGCACCCAAATCAACATGCCAAGATTTACTCTGTTTTTGTTGGTGTAAATGGATGCACATAGTTTTAGGTGCTGGGATATCAACTTAAGCGTATTCTGTATATCACGCCTAAACCTGGGCGCTGCTTATAGAATACGCTTAGTCGTCTCTTTTTTCCGTGCAGGTTTTTTAGGCGATATATATATATATATATATATATATATATATATATATATATATATATATATATATATATATATATATATATATGATTTGGGCATCCCCAGCCATATTATCGAAACAAAAGATGGACGTCCATCTTGTGTCGATAATACGGGTTGCCCCACCCCTTCACAGGGTCATCCTTAGAGATGGGCGCCCCCGTTCGATTATCACCCTCAATGTAACCAAAGAACGTAATGGACATTACCTGTCTCCTCCTCCCTCCCCAAGTTCCCCCAAATGTACCTTATCTACCACAATATCACCTTGTATTCATTCATACCATGTATTTGTTCAGACCAGAATCGGCTAACGCCGCTAACGGTAATATGTAAGCCACATTGAGCCTGCAAAAAGGTGGGAAAATGTGGGATACAAATGCAACAAATAAATAAATAAATCTCCCCCTTAACCATTTTGGAAATAACATTTTATATAAGCATATCCTTCTCATGACAGATGAAGGTAAATTTTGCCAGTGCAAAAGTTGGGCCCTTGAACTTGCTGTTTTTGAATGATAAGGTATATTTGAGAAGCAGCTTCAGTTAGATAAATACCCAGATATTTGAAATAGTCTGTTACTCATCTCGGGGGGCAATCACCCAGTCCACTCTCATTTCACTGATTCAGTCGTTGGCAAGGCTTCAGATTTTAGAAAATTTAATTGAAAACCTGAGAAATCGTCATACTTATGAAAGTTATCCAGCATTTTGCCATTCATATGTGTGACGCAGGCACCTAGTGTTTTTTTTGCTCACCACACAACCTAAGATCTTTTTCAAGACCACATTACCTCATCATCACTCAAGTAGATTCATCATTGGAGTTTTCAAACATCAGATCAAGTACTGAAGATTCCTGAGGCAGTACTGTGGCGAGTCTCCAATCAGTAAAACTTGTTTGAAAAACTACACATCGTTCTCCTGGTCTCTCAAGCCCATTGTCTAATTTCTACTGTTCTTCACCAGCTATCCAGCAAAGCCATCAAAAAAGCATTGGGGTCAGCTAAATGGATAAGCATATCATAGGCAAAGGCAGCAGTCTTTTTTTTTTTTTTTATTAAATTTAAATGTTTACAAGCTATACACTTGCATTACAGAAATACAGAGCTAACAAATTTCAATATTTGTAAATGACTAAGAAAAAGAAAAGTAATATAAAAATAAGAAAAAAAGAAAAGAATATCATCTTAAACTTCAAGTAACAGAGAAAGGTAAATTTAGCTCTTCCTCAGACCACAACAATAGAAAGGGGCTAAGATACTTTAGGAGTCATAAAGAAACAATTAAAGGAAATATGGCCTGGCAGTCTTAACATTCAGAGTGTTGCAGCTGAATGTCCCCTGATATCAGGGTTAGACTGTACCTCCTGGATCAAGGGATCTAGAATCGGGACAGAAAGCACCTGTGACAAAGGGCATACGACGGACGTTCTAAACTGAATATCTCCCCAAACAAATCCTGCTTGAGGGGCTGCTATTAATATTGGGCAACACCCTGGAAAGTCTGTTGGTCATAATTTTAGCCAACAATTTTGCCTGTTAATAAATGAGATCGGACTATAAGATTCCACTTTAGTAGGATCCCTGCTTGGTTTAGGGAATGCTAGAATCTGAGCAGTTTTAAGGCTGTCTGGGAGTTTCCGCTCTCTCGCCATGTCATTGAACGCTGCCAAAGGGGCTAAAGTGTCACCTTCAATATTTTATAGAATTCCGACTGGAAATCCATCTAGGCCTGGTGCTTTACAAAGCGTACCCTGAGAAATTGCAAGCACTACCTCATTCTTCAAGATCGGAGTGTTCAACAAGGTGTGATCTTGAGGAATCGCCATTGGTAGCTCTAATGCTGTCAGAGAAGTAGTCCCCTCCAATCCCAGCTCAGGAGGTTTCATGTAGAGGCCCGCCTAGAAGCCTCAAAAAAGCTTTAGAATCCCTTCATCGCTATGAACAAGCCTCCTTGCAATTGTCATGTGAAGTATTGACCCTCTCAAGTCTGCTCTGTCCTTTAACAACCAGACCAGTAGTTGCCAAATCTATAGAACTGATATTTAAAATATAATAAAGATTTCTTGGCCCTCTGGTGAAGGAGCTCATTATGAGCAGACTGAGAAGCCAGCAGTTTAGCCCTATTAGCCACTGTGGCAGAAAGACTAAACTGATACGTCAGATATCACCTGAGATTCCAGAGCCCCATCCCTCAATTTCTTTTGATATGAATGGTAAGCAATTATTTCCCCTCTCGAGACCATATTAATGGTTTCCCAGTGAAGAATGGAGGGTATCAACATTATTTTTATTGAATAAAGTGTAATCCACCCACTTCTGTTTTAGAAAATGTTGAAATTGGGGATCTGTGTACAATTCCGGAGGAAACCTCCATGGCATATGTATCTTAGAAGGTGAAGACAACTGTAATTCCATCCATACCATAGCATGATCAGACACTTCATAGGGTCCAATTTCTGATGTTAAAACCTGGTCAATAGAGGCTTGTTTGTTATGGACCCAAGGAAAGATGAGTGTAGTCACGGTCATTTGGGTGTAATATTCGCCACACATCTACCAGTTCCAACAGATCACAAAGCATAGGGACTCCTTTTCTCTGATTACTCTTAGCATAAGTAGGGGCCACAGACTTGTCTATGTGAGGATCGAATACTCCATTAAAATCACCACCCAAAATGAGGATTGGATCCCCAAAGTCCTGGAGAGAATGAAGAAACTGTGTATAAAATTTCTTGCCATAAACATTAGGGGCTTCTTTTACAATTCCTAGGGGCTTTCTCTCATTTGCTGTGTGGGAATTGCTAGCATGGCTTTGTAAAAGAAGCCCTAGGTGCATAAATAATACAAAGGACAAGAACGTTCCCCTAGCAGTTGTTAATTGAAGTATTATATACATCTGCCTTCCCGGTCAGGCAAAACTCAATTGACAGTAGCATCCAATCTTTTGCATAACATTATGACCACTCCAGCTTTTTTCCCCACAGCTAGAGACTCATAAAAGGCTCCAACCCACCATATGACTAATTTTTGATGTTCAGCAAATGTCAAACGTGTTTCTTGTAAAAATACTAAGGACTCATGATACCTATTAAGGGCTGGTAATATATTTAGTTTTTTAGTAGGAGAACTAATGCCACCCATATTCCAGGAGATTAATTTTAGATCATTATCAGGCTTATTTTCGAAAGAGAAGGGCGCCCATCTTGCAACACAAATCAGGAGATGGTCGTCCTTCTCTCCGGGTCTCCCAAATCGGCATAATCGAAAGCCAATTTTGGGCACCCTCAACTGCTTTCCATCGCGGGGACAACCAAAGTTCCCGGGGGCGTGTCGGAAGCATAGCGAAGGCGGGACTGGGGCGTGCTTAACACATGGGCATCCTCTACCGATAATGGAAAAAAGAAGGGCATCCCTGACGAGCACTTGGCTGACTTTACTTGGTCCATTTTTTCTTGCGACCAAGCCTCAAAAAGGTGCCCAAACTGACCAGATGACCACCGGAGGGAATCGGGGATGACCTCCCCTTACTCCCCCAGTGGTCGCGAACCCCCTCCCACCCTACAAAAAAACTTTAAAAATATTTTTTGCCAGCCTCAAATGTCATACCCAGCTTCCTGACAGTAGTATGCAGGTCCCTGGAGCAGTTTTAGTGGGTGCAGTGCACTTGAGGCAGGTGGACCCAAGCCCATCCCCTCCTACCTATTACACTTGTGGTGGTAAATGTGAGCCCTTCAAACCCCACCACAAATCCACTGTACCCACATGTAGGTGCCCCCCTTCACCCCTTGGGGCTATGGTAGTGTTGTACAGTTGTGGGGTGTGGATTTTATTTTTTTTGGGGGGGGGGGTTGGGGGGCTCAGCACCCACGGTAAGGGAGCTATGCACCTGGGAGCAATTTCTGAAGTCCACTGCAGTGCCCCCTAGGGTGCCTGGTTGGTGTCCTCTTATGTCAGGGGGACCAGTGCACTACGAATGCTGGCTCCTCTCACGATCCAAAGGGCTTGGAATTGGTCGTTTCTGAGATGGGTGTCCTCAGTTTCCATTATCGCTGAAAACCGGGGACGACCATCTCTAAGGTTGACCTAAATGTTGAGATTTGGGCGCCCCGTTCGATTATGCCCCATTTGGGCGCCCCGTTCAATTATGCCCTTCCATGTGATCCTGGGTGGATGGAGAAAGCTGGCAGACACAGGAAAACCATGACATTAGGGAGAACGTCCCAGCCACCATACCCACTCAAACAATCTGGGCATTGGAGAACAAGAGGTTGTTCCTCAGTCGGAATATCCCCCCCCCCCCCCAATATCCCAAAATAACAAACACTGATGCCAATGTTGTCCTTTCAACCCCCCCCCCCCCCCCCCCCCCAAAAAAAAAAAAAACCTTCAAAGGGACCAGTCCATAGAGACACGGCACCGCCACCTGACCTGGTAATATGTAAGCCACATTGAGCCTGCAAATAGGTGGGAAAATGTGGGGTACAAATGCAACAAATAAAATAAATCTACCCCACTCATTCATTACCTCAAAAGGGATAAATCATCCAAAACCACACAGCAAATAACTGAAAGTACCCAAACTTCAAAATAGAAATATCACAAAGCTGCTATATGGCCATACAACTGGCTATATTAGCAGTGTTAAGGTTTGCAGTGGTATCCAGTTACAATATAGTTTGTATAACTTGTAGAGTTCCAGCTCAAGACTGGGAAAATATTCTGATAAGATCCATCCCAGCTCCAGTAAGGGCCAAAACATGTTTCCGTCCACTGATGGATTCAAGGGCCAAAAGACTGACTCCTGCTATGGTCTGCCCAGTGTTGTCCACACGGCTACAAAGCAAGCCTCGATCAAGGCCCAAACTAAACCAGTACAATAACAATGGTAAATGAAGACAGCAGAACTTTGTAAAGTTTATTAAAATGCCGGCATATACTTTGTAGGTCCTTATGCTGTCCCGATCTGAAAATAGTAAGTGCTGGTAAATCTGGCATCTGCTTGAGTTCACGATGCAGATGTCTCCTCCATCAGTCGAGTGAGAAAAGCCTGCGCCTCCAAGATGGTAGCGTAGTATGTGGTAGTGCCGGCATTTACTACCCGCAGCTTTGCCGGATACAGTAGCACAAACTGAATGTGTTTTGCATGCAGTGTGGAGCAATTCGGTGTAAAAGCCTTGCGTTGGGCTTGGACAGTCTCTGAGAAATCTTGAAAGTATAATATTTTAGAGTTTTCATATTGCAAAAGTTTCCCCGCTCTGATAACTTGCATAAACAACTGCTTATGTGCAAATTTTAAGATGCAGAAGATCACAGCATATGGGTTGCCTGTTACTGGTTGCCAAGCTCCCAACCCGTGCATTCATTCCACCCTAAAGGAGCGGGGTTGATCTTCTAGATTTAAAGCCTTCGGCAGCTGTGTTTCCAAAAAGCCCACCATAGTTTTATCGGTCAATGATTCCAGAAGCACTATTAGTCTTAAATTATTACATCTTGACCGATTTTCCAAGTTGTCTACCTTTTGTTCAAGCTCCGCCACACGTTTTAGCAGTAATTGTTGAGTCTGAGTTAATTTGTTCTTTGAAGCTGGGCATCAGATTCTAAATTCAGGCTGTCTATGTGCTCATGAGCCTCCTCAGCCGAGTTGTACAGCTGCTGAAGTTTATCCAGCATGGCTTCCACTGCTGTGATCACCTCAGCTATAATCTCTGCTGTCCATGTTGAACCAACTGAGGGACTCGGCGGGGAACACTGATCCACCATCTTGGTCTCTACCAGGTGTTGATTGTCAGATATCTTTATTCGGTGCTTTGGAAACCATCTTGATATCACAGCCACCTGAAAAGTAGTCGAAGGATGCCCAGTGTTCATGGTAGGTATAACGGTATCATAAAATGTAACCAACAGGTAGAGGGGAAATATTTAGCAGGATAGAGAGAGGTGTGGGAAAGTTCACTATTCAGTATCCACTCTTGCTCATTGCATCACATGGAACCCCCCCCCCCCCCCCCCCCCCCCCGGAGTAGTTTTAATATTATAAAAAGACAGATATCAAAATCCTTACCCTATTTCACTAGATGCAGAAACAAATAATTTGGTAGGAAAGAGTAAAAATACCAGTTTACAATGCTAGAATACCAAACTTGAAAATAATGTTGCAGATTGGATTAGATCCCTTAACCAGCATAGCAGCTCTCTGCTTTTATTAAAGGGCTGTAGATCAGATAAATTCCTATTGCATAGTGGGACCAGAGACAGGTGCCTGTCCTATTGTCACCCTTCCTGTGTGCAATAGAAACTTATGGCCTGCAAAGTCAGGTTAGTTTGATGGTTTCATTCAATTGAAACAGAACATAAAACATCACTATATGTTGATGACCCATTCACACAAGATTCTAAGCTTTCAGTTCAGCATCTGCTCAACAAAAAAAATAAAACAATTCTCTGAAGTTTCTGGATTTAAAGTTAATACGACTATAAGGTGTGTGTGTGGGGGGGGGGTCCCCTTGTTTAAATGAATGCTTTTTCCTTCCTTTTTTTTTTTTTTTTTTACTGTTTTCTGTTTAGCAAGTTAATTCCTGTTGTAATTATGTTTAAAAATCTATAAATAAAAAATTTTAAATAAAGATAATAACACTAAAACAATGGCATATAAAAATGAAAAGAAATAGACTGTCCTTTAGAGGTTAATGAGTCAAAAAGTAGAATATGTCAGAGTAACCCTCCTGACAAACTTAGAACAATTATATAATTTGAACTATTAATCTCTGCTACAGAAAATCAATGCAGTATAAATAGATGAAGCATGGTATCTGTAACCTGATTAGGCTGCTAAGCAGCCTAATAAAGCAACCATACTACTAAGGGTCATATATATTTGTTTTCTTTGGTACCAATCTGAAGTCCCACTAGCTTCTTTAATAAACTTAACAAACTGATACATCAGTATATCTGTTGAATGCAGGGGAAAAGATTGTAAGCTCTTTGAGCAGGGACTGTCTTTCTTCTATGTTTGTACAGCGCTGCGTATGCCTTGTAGCGCTATAGAAATGCTAAATAGTAGTAGTAGTAATAACCACAAAGACTGCAAATGGTCAGGTTCTTCTTTGCTCCTCATAAGAGGGGGTTAGAGGAATACCGGGGTAACTTATTTATGTATTTATGACATTTGTATCCCACACTTTCCCAAGCAAGTTCAGGTTCAATGTGGCTTCCAGTAAATTTGAACAATTGACAAGTACAAAAATCATATTAAATATACAGTAAGAAACTTATGAGAATGCAATGTGATTAACAAGGATAGAATTCAGTAGAATCAACAAGAATAGTACACCTTAATGATTTATACAGTGAATCAGTTGCTTTCTTCAGTGAGCGATGATCTCACCAAGAAAGATTTTAGCAATTTATGAAATATTAGTCATATGACAAACGTTTGAGAAGGGAGTTCATTACTTAGTGCATTGATAAGAGAATCCGGCATTATGAATTGTTTTATATCGGTTTATTGCAATTCGGGAGGTGAAGAACATGGAAGTTTCTAGAAGATTTAGATGCATTACATATTGGCAACTCAGTAAGACAGTGCGTGTAAAATGGGGTTAGGCCATATATGATTTGATAACCGAATACACATAGTTTGAATGTGATGCATGTTCATTTTCCAAGACGATGTCAGTGGGCAGGAGGGAGTGGGGATTGCTTTTGCCCTTCCAGAATCCTCATGCCCTTGGTCTTTGTTCTCAGCCTTCAAGTGCTGCCAAAAGGCCAGCTGTTCAGGATACCCTTAATAAATATATATAATACAAAAATGTATGGGTAACTTAATTTCAATATAGTTGTAACATCAAATGTATTCAAATATCATCACAACTATAACCAGTTACAGAAAAATTCTTTATTCAGATTTATACAAAATTATTAAAAAATATCAAAACCACCTATTGATTTTCTGATAGTTATCCTGCTTATGTATGCACATACACTTATGTTAAAACACAATAGCATTTATGTCATACCACTAATTGTTGCCCACACCCCCTCATATAGCAATCAATTGAAAGTCCCAATGAATAGGTGATACACTTATCTCAAAAGTCCTTCCAATAATCTCTTCAACAAAGTCCACACTGCTCATCACCGCGACAACCACGGTGTCAGTATGTATCCAATGACCAGAATACAGTCATTGGAACCTCATCATACCATCCAGTTAGTGAGGCGCTATCAGGATCATGAAGAGAAAAAATGTCCAAAATGCCCAGTACCCAGGGGCGTCATGGCAGCCTAATGGGTTATCATTAGAATAATATATACTAAAGAAGCCAATGTTTCCACTTAGCCACTCTCCTTATTCAAAGTTCACCGAACCCTACAAGGTCTGTGTTTTGCTCTTCCAGCGTCATCAGGGGTTGGATATCTAAATACACACAACACAATCGTTATTTTATAGACCTCTATCATATCTCCCCTCAGCCATCTTTTCTCCAAGCTGAAGAACCCTAGCTACTTTAGCGTTTCCTCATAGGGAAGTCATTTTTGTTGGGATTTGGAGGGCTCACACTTTCCACCACAAGTGTAATAGAGTAGGATATGGTCCTGGGTCCCCTTCTCTCTAGTGCTCTGCACCAACCACTAGTCTACTCCAGGGACCTCCTTGCTTCTCCAATAGGACTTGCCAGAGCGTCTGAAGCTGTTATAGAGGTGAATATGTACTGTTTCTTTCATATCCTTGGGCAGTGGGAAGGAGTCGGTGACCACTGGGGGAGTAAGGGAGGTCATGCCTTAATCCCTCTAGTGGTCATCTGGTCATTTAGGTACCTTTTTGTGATTTAGTCGTGATTGAAACAGGTCTGGACAAAACAGTTTAACTTTTAGCTCCAGACGTTTTTGTTTTGCTCCATTATGGCAGGAAAATGTCCAAGTTTTGGAAACGCCCAAATCCCACCCCCAACATGCCCCTTTGTGATTTGTATGCACTGCATACGAAGTGCATAGAAAACAATCTTAGTCTTAAAAATAGGTTTTGAAATAGCGTTTTGGACATTTTGGCAAACAAAACATCCATCTGCCACGTTGTGCTGCTTGTTGGATGATGCCACATTTTCACTTCTCGTGGGAGGGCATTCCAGGTATCTACCACTGTCTCAGTGAAAAAATACTTTATTCCTGAGTCAGCCCCATTTTTACTTCATTTCATGCACTCCAGTTCTACCACCTTTACATCTCTGGAAAAGTTTTATTTGTGGATTAATACCTTTCAAATATTTGAATGTCTGTATCATATCACCCCTGTTTCTCCTTTCCTCCAGGGTATACCTGTTTAGGTCAGCAAGTCTCTCCATGAACATTTTGCTACGTAAATCCCATACCATTTCCGTCACTTTTCTCTGAACCGCTTCAAGTCTTTTTACATCCTTAGCAAGATAAGGCCTCCAAAACTGCCTCACCAATGACTGGTACAGGGGCATCAACACACCTTTTTGTCTGCTGGTTATACACCTTTCTATGCAGCCTAGCACCTTCTGTCTGCGGCCACAGCCTTGTCACAGTGTTTTGTCACCTTGAGTTCTTCAGACACCATCACCCCAAGGTCCCTCCCCACCTATCCAGTATGTCTTTTGTATTTCTACATCACTCTACACTTCTTGGCATTAAATTTTAACTGGCAGACCCTTGACCATTCTTCTAACGTTTGGAGATCCCTTCTCATAGTTTCTACTCCCTCCAAAGTTTTCACTCTATTGACTATCTTTGTGTCAACCACAAAAAAGCATACTTTTTCTTCTAACCCTTCGGAAATGTCCACAAATATATTAAACAGAATCGGCACCAACCCTAGGCATTCCACTACTCACCTTCCTTTCCTCAGAGCAGATTCCGTTTACCACCACCCTCTGCCGCCTGTTGGTCAACTAGTTTCCAATCCAGTTCACCACTTTGGGTTCTAAGTTCAGCCCTTTCAGATTATTCATGAACCTTCTGTGAGGGACCATATCAATGTCAATCTATCCCCAGGAATTGCTCTGCTCAGCTCAGCTCAAATATGCATATGCATATGTACGCCACGGAATTTTAAAGGCTCCATGTGCCTTTAAAAATATTGTGCACATCACAATTCCTTTTAAAATGATTTCTGTAGTTAATCAAAATCACCTCAGTTGACTTGTCATAAAGCTGAAAACAAGATTGCAGTTCATATATTTTATACAATCACATTGTCAGGTTTCATGTGCCATAAAACTAAAGCAGGAATTGACTTTACGAAGTGGTTATCTGGCACATAAAGCACAGACACACCTATCTTGAAAGCATGAATTAGTTCTTTAATAAACTACAAATAAGACAGCTGATTATATGACACTATATATTAGCATCAATCCAAATACAGGTTTGAACCTATTGTGCTGAGTTGAATTTCTCACACTGTCCCGCTAATTTCAAACAGAAACTAGTGTAGTACTACTTAGCAAACAGAACCTCAAACTTCCCAGTAGGGAAAGTACCAAAGGCACCAAGAAATCCACTACTCTTCAAGGGGAGCAAGGTAATATAGGTTCAAGTTAATTATGGAAAAGAGAAAAAAAAGAAACACCCGCAAAAACTCCTCATAAGGGAGAAAACCGGGTGGTTCAAAAAAAAAAACCCAATTCCACTTAGTAAAAGGGAAAGGTAGGAAGTGCTCCTCACAGTAACAAAACCTAAGAATACATCCTAACCAAATGCAGTAATTAAAGAAAAACTGCTTAGGTATCTGTTCAGCTGAAGGTCTCAAATGAAAAGACTCTTAGAATATCAGTCACAGCAGCTCCCCCTAATGACGAAAAAAAAACAAACCCAAAAAAGATTCACTCAAAGGCCCACTGCACACCAAAAAGCACAGCTGTAATGTTGAAAATTGTTCTAAGCCACGGGAACAAACAGAAAAAACAAAACTTAGCTGTAGATGTCTTCAAGACGTTGTTATATTCCGTGCTTGTCCCATCCTTTCAGATAATTAGACAAACAGCTTTACTCAGAGCTGTATTTCCACTGGATGCGTGGTGCTTTTGTGTGCCGCCAGACCGGCGGTAAACCAATCACCACCACAAGGGAGAAACTTCAGAGCAGGAAAGCTTCTCATACTTAATCTATTTTATAATATCCTTCAACATGAGCGCCTTGTTTTGGTCATGATAATGCTGCTTCAGGAAGGAAAAAATAAATGCACCAAGACTGCTACATGACACGTCATACCCAAAATGCCCAATATTAGCAATAATATACAGAACCTTTCATCCTTATATGTAATTCAGGGGCCTAGGAAGTATTGGCAGTTTTGACTCGCTTCCGATAGAAATATAGATCTGCAGAATTGCAGGATGGAATGGTATCCTAGTTGACACTCAGTAGATGCCAAAAAGGAGGTACTGAGCTTAACCTTAGAAGTCATAACAACATAAGAACTGCAGCTGTAGGTCGTACAAAAGATCCAACAGCAGGCAATTTAGATAGCAAGTACCTGGTAAGATGCAAAATTGTTCCTTGGTACTTAAACACAAGGAGAAGCAATGGCACAATGACTTTCGTAAGTCTACCTGTCTTATAATAATGGTTTATTAACCTTTCCTCCGTTAACTTGTCTAAACCCTTTTAACCCCAGCCATGATAACTGCTTTCACCACCTGTTCTGGTAACAAACTCCACAGCTTAATTGTATATTGAGTAGAAAAAAAAATGCTTCTTGCAGTTAATTTTAAAAGTGCTACCTATTTTCTTCATGAAGGGCTCCTTAGTCTTAATATTATTTGATAAGGTATGCAGCTGTGACCTATTTTACCCTTTCCACTCAACTCATGATTGTATAGAGCTCTTTCTCCATTCTGAAGAGCCCTCACCTATTTAGCATTTCTCCATAGGGGAGCAGTTCTTCACCTTCTCTAGTGTTACTGTATGTTTTTTTTTTGAGTTGAGGCAGCCAAAAGTGTGTATGATACTCAAGGTGCAGTTGTGCCGTGGATCAGTGCAGAGGCATTCTAATATTGTTTTTATTGCATTCTTTTCCTAATACCGGTCTCCTTTCTGTTAGCTTTTTTGACCATTGTGGCACAATGAGTGGAGGATTTCAACATATCCACAGTGATGCTACCGTTCTTTTCCAGGATCGTGATTCCACGAATAGAACACAGCGTTATTGTACCTATAGTTTGGATTAGATTTCTCTGTGTATCACTTTGTACTTGTCCACATTAAATTTCATTTGTCATGTTGTACTCTGCTCCCCCCACCCCAAGCAATACAGCAATTCGCTTTTGATCTAATAACGCAGTAATTTTGTATCATATGTAAATCTGATTACTTCATGTGTTATTTCTTTTTCTAGTTTATGTATAAATATGTTTTGACAGCATTGTTTCTGCTACAGCTCACTGGTACATTGGAAAAATTGGCAATGAATCTCGGTGCTGCTTTTTTTTTTTTTTTTAAACAATTACCAGTTCAGTAAGATATTGCCATCTATCTCATTACTTTATTTCTTCAGGAGCCTCTTGTGAGGGACTTCATCAAAACACCTTCAGAAAATTCAGATAAGCTGTATCAACTGGTTCACAATTATCAAAAAAATCTAAGACTGGTACAGGGCCATTGAGGTTCTGGATGTAAATGTAATCTAAATCTGGCTTCCAGAATCCCTCCTGCAGCTTTCTATGTTCTGGTTCCCACAAATTTTAACACTTCTGTGTAGTAGCCAACCGAAACTGCATTTTTTTTTTTCATTTTCAGCCGAAGCCAAAACTGAAACTGCCACCAAAACTATCTAAATTCTTTTGGCCAAAACAGAAACTGCAGCTGAAACTCACTGCATGGTTTTGGCCAAAACTGAAAGCTGAAGTTTGGTTGTGTAAATTGAACCAGTGAGGGCTTGCTCAGGATTATCAGAGCTTGCAGTTCACAGTCCTGTGCTAAATCTTCAAGAGATTACACTCTGGTCTCAGGATGGAACTGAGGAAAACAATCTTTTCCCAGGAACTGCAAGAACAGGCTGACAACTGGGAGAGCCATTTTAACAAAGATTTCCCAACAAGTCTGGCATGTTTAGGTTCCCAAGTCAGTTCAGATGTAATTAGGTATCCTCTGAGAGAGGAACCTTTTGAGAATGTGTGAAAAAAAATTACTAGCTTTTTATGCTTACTGAAAATGTACACAAATAACCAGAGGAGGTAGCGTTGAGATGTTTTCCATTTTGTATTACATTTTTTTTATTTAATAACTTTAAAATTGTATAATCACATTCACCGTGCAATTATTAGAAATACAGCATTCCATAAAACAGGAAATATTAACCCAATAAGGGAAAAAGAAATAACTAATACAAATCAACGTCCACAATTAAGGTTATAGATCCAAGACGAGGTAGTAGAAAGAAAGTAGAAATACTATTAAAATAGAAAAGAAAACAAAAAACAGAACAGACTACTAAATCAGGAATACAACCCAGCCAGCCCTAACACACTGAGAATTCACACAACCACTCTCAACCTCTCCTTGGAAAACACAAAATCAGTCAGTTGCTTAGGTTCACTAAATACATATGATTGGGTTAAAAATTGGTTGAATGGAAGGAGACAGAGGGTAGTGGTAAATGGAGCTTGCTCTGAAGAAAGGGCTGTTGTCAGTGGAGTACTGCAGGGATCGGTCCTTGGGCCAGCTCTTTTTAACATCTTTGTGAGCGATATTACGGAAGGGCTGTCTGGTAAGGTTTGTCTCTTTGCAGATGATAGCAAACTCTTCAACAGGGTGGACACCCTGGAGGGTGTGAACGACATAAGGAAGGACCTAGCGAAGCTGGAGGAATGGACCAGTATTTGCCAACTAAGACTGAATGCTAAAAAATGCAGGGTCTTGCACTTGGGTTGCAAGAATCCGCGGGAACGGTACACTATAGGGGGTGAAGTGCTGTGTACGAAGGAAGAGTGGAACTTGGGGGTGATTGTGTCTGATGACCTCAACGCTTCAAAACAGGTGGAAAAAGCAACGGTCAAATCCAGAAGGATGCTTGGGTGCATAAAGAGAGGGATGACCAGCAGGAAAAAGGAGGTGATAGTACCCTTGTATAAGTCTCTGATGAGACCCCATTTAGAGTACTCTGTGCAGTTCTGGAGACCATACCTACAGAAAGATATTAACAGAATGGAGTCTGTACAGAGGGCAGCTACAAAATTAGTAAGTGGTCTTGAACACAAAATATATAGCGACAGGCTTATGAACCTCAACATGTATATGCTGGAAGAGAGGAGATTTTATAGAGACATTTAAATATCTCAAGGGTATTAATGTACAGGAAGTGAGCCTTTTTCAACTGAAGGAAAACTCGGGAACGAGGGGGCATACGATGAAGTTACGAGGGAATAGGCTTAGGAGTAATCTAAGAAAGTATTATTTCACGGAAGGGGTGGTGGAAGCTTGGAATGGCCTCCCGGTGGAGGTTGTGGAGTCGAGGACTGTGTCAAAATTTAAGAATGCATGGGATAAGCAAATGGGATCACTTAGGAAAAGGAAGAGTTAAGGGATACAGAGGATGGGCCATTTGGCCTTTATCTGTTGTCATGTTTCTATGTTTCTAAAAGAAATACAGCATAAGCAGGGAAAGCATAACAAAAAAGATATCCCCAGAACGTGAGCACGGGGGCGCAGTGCCAGGAAATCCTGACGTTTCTAGGTACTCTTTGAAATATCATGAAATATTCAAATTTGGAGCCTAAGAACAGTTGATCTATATGACGGAAAAGCAATCTTTGGATAATATTCCTATCCAGTTCCATGGCAAACATCACAAGCAAGATAATTCTTTGGGTCACTACGTCTAAGGATGATTCCAAGAACTCAGTCAAATTAAGTCCAGTAATAGAAGATACTCCAGGCAGGGCCTCACCTTCTTTAGATCTAGATAGAGATACTGAGCCCTCACAATTGGTGGTAATGCTTCTGGTGGCATTAATAATACGTCAGATATTTCCTCACCATATCTATTGCTGGTTTTAGTGGTGATTTGAGGAAGTTTAAAAATCTCAGTGTTCCTTGCCTGGTTTTCCAGATATTCCATTTTCCTTGCCATAAAGATCTTATCCTTAACTAAGCCATTACACATATCCTTGAGCTTAGATACATTAGAGTCCAGAGTAGATAACTGAATACCTTGCTGGTTTGCAACTTGGGACAGTCAATGTTCCATTCAGATTAACTATTTCAGAAGAAAAATTATTAACCACCTTAACCAAGGATGAATTTTTAAAGCATGTATGGTGTAGGGTTACCATATGTCCAGTTTTACCTGGACATGTCCTGTTTTTGAGGACATGGCCAGGCATCCGGGTAGGTTTTGCCAGTCTTCCCCGTTTGTCCGGATTTGCGGGCAGGTGGGCCTCAGGGTGTCCTATCCTCCCTTCCCCTCTTTTACCTTAGTGTGGTGCCCTGGTGGTCTAGTGACCTCTTTGGGGCAGGAAAGAGCCCCCTCTTTCCTGCCCAGCGTGTCTGCAGACTGTCTTTCTCCCGGTGCTGATTCAAAATGGCTGCCGAGAGTTCAAGCGGCGGCCTCACGAGACTCCAGCTCCTCCCCCTCTTGATGTACAAGCTTCCAGGGAGCATATCAAGGCTGGGAGTACCTCCATGTGACCCTCAGACCTGAATTTGGCACCAAGAACTTCACTCTTCAAACCAGCACTCGCTGAACTTTGTGGTTGGGCTTAAGGAAACTCCATCGATACTGCTGCTTGCTGATCTCCCTTGTGACAAGACAGAAGAGCTTGTAATTCCTGAACCAGAGGGGGCTCGAAAATCCTCCAAAGTTGTCCGTTTCAGAAGCAGGGTCGAGGTTAGAGCTGATGGCTGCTGCCTATCCTTCCCTCTTTTTTTTCCCCAGCACCAAAGCCTCAGGTACTCCAACCGGGCAGACTCAGATAGGTAGGACACAGAGCACTCTTACAAGCGTCCATTCAGATCGCCATCTTGGATCCTAGGCGTTGCTCCGTTTTTTATTTAGTTATAATACTGATAGGGTAAAGGAGTCTGGGCAGTGGTGTGCACTTCTGGCATATACCAGGCCAAATGCACAATCAAGAATTAAAAAAAAAGCAGATTAATATTACTGAATGTGAGTAATATATGCTCTGAAAAATTACAATCAAGAGCAATACATTTCTCAATTTATTTTCTAATATATTAACTTTCTTTCATTGTAGTAATTCTCTACTAACACTGTTTTCAACCACAAGTACTGCTCAGCTTATAATTACCACAGGTTCCCCTCTCTCATAGAATCTAGCTTTTTTTTTTTTTTTTTGCATGCCACAAGTTTGAATAAAGGTTTTTATATCTTCATCATAACCAACAGAGCCTAGAAGTTCTTTAAAATCATCCAAACAATATCCAAGCCAGAATAAATACAGTAATTGAAAGGGGGGGTGAAGGGAAATGGGACTTGATATACTGCCTTTCTGAGGTTTTTGCAACTACATTCAAAGCACTTTACATATATTCAGGTACTTATTTTGTACTAGGGGCAATGGAAGGTTAAGTGACCTGTCCAGAGTCACAAGGAGCTGCAGTGGGAATTGAACTCAGTTCCCCAGGATCAAAGTCCACTGCACTAACCACTAGGCTACATTTTACCTCCAAACAAAATAGTCTCTGCACACACGAAATGCGGCTGAGAGGCTCAGGGGGGGGGGGGGGGGGGGGGGGGGGAGTTAGGACAAATCTTTGGTTTCTACCAAAAACACAGGGTAATGTTCACAGCAAAAACTGAAAACATGGCCATAAATCAAAAAATACATTTTTCGACCAAATCAGGCCAGAAAGGGATTTTGGCTGGTTTCTGTACCTTAATCGAAAGCAAAATTTGGTCTTCCTCTGTTTCTTTGTGTAACAATGTTGGGAAGGACATTGCAGGAAGCTTGTATCTTTGTTCTGAATTCTGTGTTTTTGGAAGGATTTCAATTTTCAGTAGGCTCTGCAGTGAGGTTAGCACATTTCACTATTTCTAATGTCAAACACACCCACCCAAAATAATTTGGAATTTCATTAAATGGGTCAGTCATTAGAAATTACAACATTTCATTTAAAGAAATATAAGAACGTTCGGTGCTGATAATCTCTTGTGTGTTTAGTAATTTAAAAGTAATTCTGTAACCGTTGCTGCACAAAATCAATTTAATAATACAAAAAAAACTAAATTGAAAACTATTGAGCTTTTCTTATAATTTGCATAATTAAGTGCATAAAAGACATTGGTGGACTTGTATCGTAGTATGCTTCAGGGCTGAGCTCAGAAAGTTCAGCTGAAATGCCAAGACTCTACTGCTTGTTTCCTATTAGTAAATATCAAGGTTTCCAGTCAGCCTCTCTTTGACTAAGATCAGAGTGTAAGTTGTGAACTATAAGATAGGAATGATCCTTTCTTGATCTTTGGTCTGAGACTGAAAACCCTTTTTAAATAAAATTGGGGGGGGGGGGGGGGGAGCAGGAAGAGTTAATTCATATTATGACTATGGCCCAAATCCTCCAAAAAATGAAAAGTTTATTATGTCCTTCTACTATTGTAACCTTTTATATGGCGATAAATACTTTCATTTATCCATAAAAGTTATTAGAACATGATGATTTATAATGTAATGTTATATAATGATAATCCATATGTTTAAATGTAAAAACATATAATGCAAATGAATGTATAGTTAGGCTGATTTAACTCTTGGCAAGCTTAGTTGTAAATTTCAGGATATCCAGCATCATGCCTTTTGTGTAAAGTAGTTTTTAAAACTACTTTACATAAACCAAGGTTAAGGAGCCACATGTAACGAATGCTGTGTTGGGGTACAATCTCCAAACTAGTGGGCACATTAGATGTGTTGATTGGCACTCTACAGAGTGCCTTTTTGATGAAGAAAGAAGCTGATAGAGGCACCGAAGGAAATTAGACATCATAAGATTCTTTCTGGGTAAGCATAGACACAATGGAGAACAGTTTCCTAACAGGGTTATTTGAATCAGAAATAAGTTTGGAATAGTAAGTTATCTTTGCAGTTTTCAAATGAGGAATTAATTACTTTGAATATTTGTAGGTAGGACTATGAACAATATTTACACCAGCACTGCTAAACCCTACAGATTTGACACTTCAGAAGCTGAAGACCCGGATGAAAGAAGGGTTCCCTCCACTTTAATGGATTTTTTTTTTTTTTAAGCCTGTGGAATCTAGGAGTGCTGGAAAATAAAATGAGCCTAATTTTGAAGCAGAAGGGTTTGACATCAAGGGATAGAGAATTAAGTTTTGGAGAAAAATGGGAAATGACCCTCTAGAGACATAGGTGGGAAAATGTGGGATACAAATGCAATAAATAAATAAAAATAAATAAATAGCTCCTCATGATATAAAAAACAGGACAAGAAAGAAGAAACAGACTGAGAACTGTAACTAGTTGCATCAAAGGTTGTGATCGACAAAAAAATCAGTAAGGAGAAAGTGGCCAGTCCATGGCAATGGATGGGAATGTAAATCTGATATAAAAGGTAAGAGAAGTTGAGACTATAATAAGATCAAGGGTACGTCCTCCTCCTCTATCAGTGGAAAACTGAACCTATGCAACAGACGTTCAGTTACCACATAGCTCTCAGTTTGAAAGAATAAAAATCACAACCCCATCCCCAAGCCAATCCGTCCCCCTACTGTTTCATCCCCTTCCCCTGGGCTGGACCTCGAGAGTGTGTTTGTCTATCACTGCAGCAGGAGCCATCGGGGGGCAACCAAACTTGATATTTGAGGCCTCTCTATGTTCTGTTACCTCCTAGTTGGTCCCTGTCTTCCCCAGTGCTGATACGCAGTTGCTAAAGAGGTAGAAAGGTGGATTCAGGCATTGTTTTAGCATGCAGATAGGCATACCACGGTAAGTTCCAAATTGGCGTGTGCTGCGTGCATCCTGTGGTAAGCCATTTTAAGCTATGCATGCTAGTGTTTACAGCAGTTTATTAAGAGGACCCGTAAGAGATTTGTTAAATCTAAACTGTTCACCGATACGTCTGATAAATCCACATCCTTAACTACAGATTATATTGAGGCCCCTTAAATAGTTGGTAAATTTTATTAATTGGAGGGAAACCTTCTTCAGGAAAACCCAAATTTTTCTTTTAAGTACTTTTGTAAAAATTCTTGAGGTGATAAGAGTGACATCAAAGGAAAAACATTTTAAAATTCTTAAATTAAGATTCCTAGTACAGTTCTCTAATTTCTCCAACTTCCGATGCACCAAGTTCTTATTCTGCATCAAATTAGCTGGACTGAGCCCAACTGTTTAACCTCTCCCTCCAACTTGTCCAACCAGGACGTATGTTGAAACACTTGAAATTCCTAAGAGTGACTTCTTTTATGGGAATCCGTGAACAGTAAAGCGAAAGATGCTTGCTCTGTAGAAGAAATAGTATGCTATATTAAATCCAAGGTGACACATTGGCCTCACTTTGAGGTACTCTGGTTCTTAGCCCTGCAGTTGCTGCTTATACCTCCTGGGAACTCACACTAGATTTCTTCTTCCTTGGATCTTGAGATACCACATTGATGAAGCCTCCCTTCTCAGCTCCTTCCCAGCAGGGCTTACTGGAGTAGCTGCTTGCACAGGAGAACTTCTAGGGTCACCGTAGTACAAAGATGCCTCCTCCAGCCCTTCCAATAATGTAGATGCTTCTAGCATACCAGTAGGATCATTGAGGATCAGAGAAACTTCTGCTGCACTCCAGAAATCCACAGCAGCAAGGTTAACCCACTGGAGACCGGAGGGGTAACAGAAAAACTATTGTCTTGGAGCAGGGAGCTTCACCTGCACAATGCATTTTTATCCAGAGCAAAACAAGGACACAAGGCAACAAAAGTACAGAAAGATGGCAACTCCAGAGCAGTTTACTGTAAATTTGCTTAAACTACCATCTTGTTCCTCATTTATTAATTTTTGTTTTATTATATTACGCATATTGGCTGTAAGTCGCCAGGAGTGATTTTATGGGCAGGTGTCTTATAAATCTAAGTAAACAAAAGAAGTGGCGGTTCAATAAGGAAGCATTACTAGTGTTTGTGTACAATAGATTTAGTAAACTGTCAAAAAAATAAAGGTGTGTTTTGTTCAGATTTGTAGAATTAAGTTCTTGGGTTCCTAAGTGTATGTACTTTTGAAGGCAAACAGAAACAAGTATAGGGATGCCTTAACAAAGAGACTTGTGTCACTAATAAATTCAAGGTGGTTGTCTAATTAAGTGTAATTACATAAGACTTTATCACTACTGTAATGTGTGACTACTTTCACAGGGAAATAAGTGATTAAAGTGTTTTCAACTGTTCATCTAATTAGTCAGGAAGTGTTAAGGATGAAGTTTTAAGAATGTTAATTTTACAATGTGTGTGCATTAGATGGCAACTTTTGGTGTGTGACTATCCTGGGTAGTATTTGAACATGATTTTCTGAGGTAAAATACTCTGTGCTACCCACAGGAAAAGACTTCATATTTTTGAGTCCATGGGGGAAAGAAAATGTTTGCATTCTGAGACCAGCGTAATGCTTAACATCAGAGGAGATGCTTCTTTCAAATACTCAATCTGAGTGTATTTATCCATGAATTTTACTGCTTCATATAAATCCAGCACTAATTTTAAAGCCAGAAAATTTGCACATGATCAGGATTTTGCGTAGGACAAAGGGAAAAGGAAGAGCCTAGAAAGGAAGAATGGGTAAAAGCGATCACAACCCTCAACTGACATTTTGACACATGGGAAAATAATTACATTACAGTACACTTTTGATTCATACAGTATATCACCTTTCTCTAGCAACGGACCAAGCATGGCTTACAGCCAGGGTCAGATGTGTCTAGGGCCCAAGTGTTTAAGGGGCCCCTGTCAAATGTGCTGAGAACTTGGGAGCCTATTTGTCACTTAAATCTTCCTAGATTCATATTTTCAACACATCACGTGCAAATATCACTCTTCGGCATTCAGTCTCAGTCTTGGCATTCCTGATCTGATTTGTACTGGAGATAGTGGACTTGTCTAGTTTCCCTAGTTCTCAACCCACTGCTGTAACCACTAGGCTATTCAACTTGAAGTATGTACTTGCAGAGGCCCCCTGCTTACTCAACCTGCTGCTGCCGCCACGTTCAGAACTTGGCCCTGCAGTTTTCCCTACATCATTTCTGGAGCAGCATCATGTTGGAGAAGACCATGAATGAGGCTCACAGCTGGAGCAGAGAAAGTGAATGTGACTGTGAAGAAGGGGATTCAGAATAGAAGTAAAAAGGGTCCAAGGTAGAGGCTCACTATTAAGCTCATTTTCAAAGCACTTAGCCTCCCAAAGTTCCATAGAAACCTATGGAACTTAGCCTCCCAAAGTGCTTTGAAAATATGCCTCTATGTGCGCTAGGAGCCCAAAATATTATTCTAGCCCTGCTTGCTTATTTATTTATTTATTCATTCATTCATGACATTTATACCCCACATTAGCCTCAAATAGACTCAAGTTCAGTGTGGCTTACAAACATACAATAAGTACAGAATGTAACACAAAATTACAATAAGTTCAAGAAGCAAATTAATACTTAGTCTAAATCCCTGGTGTACTTTAGACTATCTCAATGACAAACAAATAATTAAGGGTGGATAGGTGAGAGCATAATCAGGCAGCACTAGATGGGAAAATGAGATTAAGGACAGGGTGTAGGTAAAATTCAATAGAGTTCTTTGTATTCAGAAGGGCCAGACTGAAGAATTGTGTTTTTTAGAAGACTTTTAAAAACTTAAGTAATCATCTATAAATTTGATTGATTTAGATAGAGAATTCCAAATGTTGGTGCCTTGATAGGAGAAATTAGCAAATTGTTTATATATCACATTTTTAGAGATAGCGAAATGTAAGACAAGATATTCTCTAGATGATGAAACAGCATTAAGATTATTCATATATGATGGGGCATGACCAAATAGAATTTGGTGAATTAAAATGCATAATCTGAAAGATATTCAATCTCTTATTGGTAACCAGTGTACCTCTATAAAAGAGGAGTGGCTTGGCAAAGCGAGGAGATCTACATATAAGATGAGCAGGAGTATTTGAGCTGTTTGTAATTTTTTGAAAAGACCACTTTAAGTCCAGCATAGATGGAATTGAAATAGTCTAATTTGGTGAGGACAGGGGATTGATCCAAAGTACGAAAGACAGATTTAGAGAAAAGTGGCCTCAATCTCTAGCTTCCAAAGTGAGTGAAAGACATTCAAGGTCAACTTAGAGACTTGGTTTTCAAGGGTGAGGAAACGATCTATTGTGACTCCCAATAGGTTTTTTCCTAATAGTAAAGTTACTAAGATTAATATGTTTGATGCAAGTGGTATGCCACAAGCATCTGTCTGATCCAGTTCTTTTTAACATTTTGTAAGTGATATTACAGAAGGGCTGTCTTGTAAAGTTTGCTTCTTTGCAGGTTATATCAAAATAAAAATAGGGTAGACACCCCTGATGGATTACATGAGGAAGGAGCTAGCAATGCCTGAAGAATGGCCAGATCTTGGCACCTAAGATTTAATTTTAAAAAAAATGCAGGGTGGGGGGGGGAGTGGGGGGAGTTACTCTGTTTGGGGTGGTAACACACTATTTGTATAATGTTAAATTCAACATGGCTGATCTGGTTTGCAAGTTTCATTTCACACCTGTGATGTATTATGTAGCATTTGTTGACAAAATGATTAAACATTAAAAAAATGCAGGGTCATGCATTTTTTTTTGTTACATTTGTACCCCGCGCTTTCCCACTCATGGCAGGCTCAATGCGGCTTTGGGTACAAAAACCCATGGGAGAAGTACAGTTTAGGAGGTGATGCACTTCTGTGCACGAAAGAGGAGCAGAACTTGGGGGGTGATTGTATGTGATGATCTGAAGTAGCCAAACAAGTAAAAAAAAAAAAAAAAGTATGGCAAAAGCTAGAAGGATGTTTGGGTGCATAAGGAGTGAAATGACCAGCAGGAAAAAGGAGGTGGTAATGCTTCTGTATAAGTCTCTGGTGAGACCTCATTTAGATTACTATATTCAGTTCTGGAGACTGCACCTTCAAAAAATATAAACAGGATGGGGTACCATCCAGAGAGTGGGTCAGTGGTCTTTGTCAGAAGCATATGGTGACAGACTTTAAAGTTCTCAATATGTTATAGATTTGAAGAAAAGTAGGAGAGGGGAGATATGATAGACATTGAAATACCTCATGACATAAATGCATAGGGGGTGAGTCTCTCTTTTAATTGAAGGAAGCTCTGGAATGAGGGTACATAGGGTAAAGGTGAAAGGGGACAGACTCTGGAGTAACCTAGGGAAATACTTCATCGAAAGGGTGGTGAATTCATAGAATGGCCTCCCGATGGAGGTGGTGGAGGCAAACATTGTATTAAGGGAGAGGAAGGGATAGAGTATGGCTGAGCCAAGGAGATTGGATAAAACAGGAGATGGGATGATGTTGAAAAGTTGAAGCCAATTAGGTTAGCCTCTGTTTCCCCTTCCCCGTGCAGCCGTCATTGTCATACATTCAAAACAAAGCAAGAAACCTAAGAGCTACTGCATCCATGTTGTTTTTTTATTGTTAGCATTTTTATTTAATCTCACTTATATTTTCAAACATGCCAGCTTGTATATGGATGTACACAGAGGAAGTATAGTAACGAAATAACTTTTCATAGGTAGAGAAGTAATTTGTGTATAAATCGTAATCAGCGTGTCACTTGGAGGGGGCTGGTTATAGGAACACCCTATCACGTATTATATTCGTGCACAGATTTTTTTTCTCCTTCTAAAGGGCCACTAAAACAGACATCATGTTAGGACTATCAGGTGCTCAACATTCAGAGTTTCTATCAATCTATTTATTTATTTATTTACTTATGGCATTTATATCACACATTAAACATAAATTAGGTTGAAACCTGGGAATTTTTTTTCCTGTGCCTACATCAAAAGAAAAAGATGGCATGTGGGAACTTGCTCCTTTTGTTTTGTGGATTGCAGTGGTATATTATAAAATGCACTTTCCTTTTTGAATTACTACTATTTCACAGAGAGGTATTGAATCATGAGGGAAGGGATTTCTTCATGCAGAAGTTCTGTCCAGCGTCGGTCTTAATGTGCCAACATTGTCCGTTGAGCACACTATTAGCCGCCAAGTTCAAACAAAGTTAATTATGTTCAGTGGAAAATAAATCTGTTGGCTCAGGCTGCCTGTTATGTGAATATTCCATCATTGTTTCATTATTGCTACCATGTATTACATATTATGGACATTTGCTTTAAACTTTGCTTTATTTTGTTTATTCAGACCTTACAATGCACATGTTTTTTGCTTTTTAAAAACCCAAAGGTGAATCCGAAGGGTGGTTGAACAATTAGGTATAAATTGTGCTTTTTCTGACTTTACTTGTTTGGAGTGCTTTGGATCCTACTGATCTGTACATCGGCTGTCTGGAAGATGGAAATGAGAAATAAAAATTAAATTTTGGATATACTCTGTAGAAGTGTTTACCTTGTGCAGTGTGAGTGAATGCCTATTCTGGTGTGTGCATGTGATAATCTTTGAATAACTGCCTATACTTATGGCTATGATTTTTTTAAATTTATTTCAAATTTTAATAATTACAATATTCAATAAATCTTTAATAAAATACACGAAATATGCAACATCATCATAGGAAAACAATAATACAAAGAGAAATAGAAAAAAAAAACTCTTATCGACCACAATTTAGGAATTGATCCAAGAAAAAGAATTAAATTATAAGCTAATATAACAAGCCTATTCTCTAATTGTTAAACCAAAGACTGCACCATGCTCTGTTAACTTAATCCAAGCTACTATACAGTGTTACATTCAGGATTAAATTTCACAATTACACTCCCTTTGCTTAATAAAAAATCCTCTAACTACTTTGGTTCAAAAAATTGATATTGCTTTGTTTGATACAGTATCCTACAAACACAAGGAAATTTCAATTGAAAATGTGTTCCTAAAGCAGGCTATGATTTCTGATCATGGAGCATCATTAAAAGACAGACTTTTAAATGCTCAGTTGGGTATATATGCTAATCTCAACTTTGTTAAATGTTTCAGACATCTCCATCTACTTACGCCCATGAATAACTGAATTGTATTATTCTGTCTCACTGTATTTTCAAAAGAAAGCCACATTGAACCCCGAGTTTGCTTGGGATAATGTGGGATATAAATGTTTAAAATATATATTATCCGTTATCCTCCACCTTTAAGACACTGCCTGTCCAGCTGGATGGTGATGGCACAATGAAAGCAAGTTTGGTGCAGTGAAGAGTAAATCAAAATAATCTATTCCTTAGCTGAGCTCTTAATATTCTTTCTTGAAAGGATTATATAACCTTTGGATGCATGACTAGGAACAAAAGTATACTTATTCATTATCACAATTCCTCACGTACAGCCACAAGCAACCTTTTAGAGTGGATAGTGTTCACAATGAGCTCCTTTTATTATCGACCAGGTAGAGCTAAGGGTTTTCAGTTTTCGCACAGTAATAAGTCATCGCAAGACAAAATATAAGAAAACCAATGGATTACATTAGGGACTTATAACCATTTAGTTATTATTATTAGTATTAGCATTTGTATAGCGCTACCAGACGCACGCAGCACTGAACACCTGACATAGAGAGACAGTCCCTGCTCAATAGAGCTTACAATCTAAATAATACAGACAAGACAATAAGGGGAGGGAAGTACTGGGTGAGAAGGAACAAGGGGGAGGCAAATGAATAATGGCTAGGAGCCAAAAGCAGCAGTGAAAAGGTGGGTTTCAGCATAGATTTGAAAACAGGTAGAGATGGAGCTAGACGTACAGGCTCAGGAAGTTTATTCCAGGCATAAGGAGCCGCGAGAGAAAAAGAACGAAGCCTGGAGTTAGCAGTTGAGGAGATAGGGGATGACAAGAGAGATTTGTCCAGCGAGCGGAGGTCACGGGGAGGAATGTAGGGAGAGATGAGAGTGGAGAGGTAATGGTGGGCAGCAGAATGGATGCATTTAAAGGTAAGTAATAGAAGTTTGAACTGTATAACGGAAGCGTACAGGGAGCCAGTGAAGTGACTTGAGGAGTGGGTTAGTGTGGGTATAACGATTTTGGCAGAAAATAAGCCGTGCTGCAGAATTTTGGACTGACTGGAGAGGAGAGAGATAACTGAGCGGAAGACCAGTAAGAAGTAAATTGCAATAATCCAAGCGAGAGGTGACAAGGGTATGGATAAGGGTTTTGGCAGCGTATCAGAAAGGAAGGGGGTGAATTTTACTAATGTTGTAGATAAAGAAACGACAGGTTTTGGCGATCTGTTGAATATGTGCAGAGAAGGAGAGAGAGGAATCAAAGATGACACCAAGATTACGAGCCGAGGATACAGGGAGGAGGTGAGAGCCATTAACAGAGATAGAGAATGGGGGAAGAGGGGAGGTGGGTTTAGGCGAAAATGAGAAGTTCAGTTTTAGTCATGTTTAGTTTTAGATGGCGAAGAGACATCCAAGCAGCAATGTCAGATAAGCAGGATGAAATTTTGTCCTGGATTAAGGTTGAGATTTCAGGGGTGGAGATGTAGATCTGAGAATCGTCCGAGTAAGATGGTACTGAAAGCCGTGGGATGAAATCAGGGTACCAAGGGAAGAGGTATAGATGGAGAAGAGGAGGTGTCCAAGGACAGAACCTGAGGCAAACCAACTGTAAGCGGTAGAAGATTGAAGAGGAACCGCCAGATTGAACACTGAAAGTGAGAGGTAGGAGGAGAACCAGGAAAGAACAGGACCCTGGAATCCAATTGAGGAGAGCGTATATAGAAGTATGGTGTGTCAACAGGGTTTAAACTAAAGTGATCTGCATGAAACAAACTAGGAGTAGCCTAGTGGTAATGCAGTGGACTTTGATCCTGGGGAACTGAGTTCGATTCCCACTGCAGCGCCTTGTGACTCTGGGCAAAGTCACTTAGCCCTCCATTGCCTCTGGTACAAAATAAGTACCTGATATATGTAAACCGCTTTGAATGTAGTTGCAAAAAAACTCAGGCAGTATATCAAGTCCATTTCCCTTTCCCCTTATAAAATCAGTTGCCCCTGCAACATGTTCAAAACAGAATAATCCATTTGTGTATCTAAAATGTAAATTTCTACAAAACAGATGAAAGATGTGATTCCATGCACCCCAATGAAAGGAGAGTTTCATTTTACTTCCATTTAATTTCAGTATATTCCATCTTTATAACACCAGACTTCCCAAGGTAGACTACAACAACAGTTAACATGAACCCATCAGGAAACAGGATATCCTTACTGAAATTTGGCAATCTGTATTGTATAGAACAGTGTAGAAAATACAGACTTTATTCATGCTTTTCTATCAGCTACAATAATTTTTTAATCTGTTTTAGTAATATTCAATTGTTATTTCATGATATTTAGTTATATCTAGATATGGGAATGTTTCAAATAAATTAAAAAGCTATCATGTAAAAAGAGAAAAAAAAAATCTTTTGTCCTCCACCTTTTAAGTCACTGCCTATCCAACTGGAACCCTTTTGACTTTTACAGATAGACCATATGTAGGCCATCCCTTATTCTAATCTTTTTTTGCTATTTTCAGTAGCGTTTGTTATTGTTTTGGATGAGCCAGTGTGTCGGCAATTTCTGCCTACTGACTTCAGCCCATATAATGGGCTACATAGGCTCACCCTGGCTCCTGTTTTATCTAACCTGCTTGGGCTGGACAGATTGGTTAGGCCATATGGTCTCTACCTGCTTTCATTTTCTTTGTTTCCGTGATATGCATCATTGCTTCTTTGGAACTGTCTTGTTGCTGTGTGCTGCTGCTGCTACTACTACTACTACATGGTCTCCTTAGCAACCCAGAGGGATCTCTGAAACATCACTTACTAGTGCTGCATACGTCTAGTAGCGCTATAGAAATGATAATTAGTAGTAAAGTCGATAGTGCATACACGCAAATATACCTGATTATGTAGTATTTTTTTTTTAAAGGAAAGTGGCTTCTACTTTCCTTCATAGAAATGCAGCTATCAGGCACGCCCCCTGTACAGGGAGTGGAGCCTGATAATATTTCTGTTGTTGCCTTGTCTGTTTAACATAAATTATACATTCTCTCATTCTGTGAATTTTGAAACCTATTTTTAAATTTCTGGATGTGTATTAGTTCTCAGTATGTTAAATCTGCTGCAGTACTATCATTTGGAATATTAGGCAGTATTGAAGTTATTTTAAATTTGAAATAAAAAAACAAACTTGTATATCTTATATTTGACAGCAGTCAGTATAAAAAAAAAAAAGGGCCACAAGAATGGCCCAACTAGTTCTTTATTGTTCCACAGTAGATGTTTCCAGAATTGTGTGAGATTAAGCTCAAAGCAGTGGTGTACATAGGAGGACCTGGTCTTGTCCACTTTCGGCTTATGCTTACTGAGCAGCAGCTAAGCATTGATGTAACTGGCAGGGATACCTAAGCCTTGCCAGCTGAAGACATCCCCAGCCTGCCAACACCGTGCTGTTAGACCACCACAATAGTTGGTGGCAGTGCTTTTAGCCGCTGATGCTAGGACCCTACACTGCCTTAGTTCTTGAACATGCTCAGCTCACTCACAAGGGACTGATCATGTGCAGGGTGTCAGCATTAGTGACTGGAAGCGCTGCTGCTGACTACCATGGTATTCTGACAGCCCAGGGGTTTGGCAGGCTGAGGATGTCTTCTGCTGCTTGGGGCTTGGGGATAATTACCAGCCAAGGCACTACATTTTTTAGTTTGATAGTAAAGAGGGGCAAAGAGAAAAGTGCATTGTGCCCACCCCAAAAATTGGTTTCTGGCTATGCTGCTGCCTGGAAGGAAATGGTGAAACAGATGAATTCCCTGTAGACTCCACAGATTAGTTGAATAATCTTGTGCAGTATTTTCTTTCATAATCTGTCTGGTTTCTAAAACAATTTCTAGGGAACGCCTCCTTTTTAATATGTCTTTCAAACATGTAAATATGTCAGTAGTAGTTGGTTAAACTGGTTGTTTATTTTCTTTTCTTTTTTTTTTTTTAGGTTGTTTCATCTCTCAGGAAGGATCAGATTGCTAGATGTTGGGAGCTGCTTTAATCCTTTTCTAAAATTCGAAGAATTCCTGACTGTTGGCATTGACATTGTGCCTGCTGTAGAGGGTATTTGAGATTCTTTCATTTAGTTAAAGCTAAACTGTGTTTTTTCGCTGCTGTTTGTTACTTCCTGAGAGTTTCTCTTCAGCTATGCTTTTATTTGCTAAAATAAATCTCAGCAGACCATACCATGGATCCCTCTACGCTAATCCTTCAATACTAACATATTTCAGCCCAGATAATTGGATTGTTTCATTTATCCTCTGTTGTTGTTCCAGTCCTATCCATTTCTGTTATATATATTGTTGACCTGCCATTTCTAAGCCTGACAGAACTTTATGCATGCTTTATTTAAATACTATTAAAAAAGGCCTGTTTCTGACAGAAATGAAATGGGCGCTAGCAAGGTTTTCCTCAGTGTGTATGTCAGAGAGAGAATGAGAGCGAGACAGAGTGTGTGTGTTTGTGTTTGTGTGAGAGAGTGTCTGTGTGCGTGAGACTGTGCGTGTGTACGACAGAGAGATAGAGTGTGATAGTGTGTCAGAGTGTGTATGTGAGAGACAGTGTGTGCCCCCACCCCCACCTCTCTGGTCTCAGGATCACCTCCCCTCCAGTCACCCATGCCCAGCGACCCTCCCCTCCCCCCCCCCCGCAACCAAACCCCCTCGCCACCCGCAGCTGCCAGTGGTAACACTGTCCAGCCACTGCTGCTTCTCCTGTTGAGCAGCAGCGGCCGCTACAAAAAGACAAAAAAGCCATAAATGTTTTTAAGCGTCAAGCGCGGCACCGCAGACAGCCATCAGGCATTGGCTGCCGGCTTTGCAGCCACTCCTCCCTCTCGCCTCTCACATCGCTGCGCTCCTCCGGGGTCTTACTCCAGGGTGAGAGGTGAGAGGAGGAGCGGCTGCAGAGCCGACAGCCAATGCCTGATGGCTGTCTGTGGTGCTGCGCTTGATTTTTAAAAACATTTATGGCCTTTTTTTCTTTTTGTTACAGCCGCCGCTGCTCAACAGGAGAAGCAGCAGCGGCCGGACAGCATTAACCAGTGGCAGCTGCGTGTGGCGAGGGGGTTGATGTACTTCGGGGGGGGGGAGGGGTGTTTGATGTGCCAGGGGTGGGGGCTTGGGTGATGCGCCGAGGGGGTGTTTGAGCGGCGCACTCACAGCTGATTCCCAGGCAGGGGGAGGAGTAGGGAAACACGCTGAGCAAGTTGCTCCACATGTTTCCCTACTCCTCCCCCTGCCTGGGAATCAGCTGTGAGTGACGTCAGCCTGGCTACGGAGCCACGGACACAGGCAGCTACTTTAGAACGTTGGTGGTGAGAATTATTATATAGGATAATGAATATCCATAGATTCCACTACATATTCTGGAACTTGTGCACCTCAAATAATTCATTAACTGTGTAAGTCAGGATTCCTGACTTGCATCCCACCACCAGTAATGAGATGTTCTTCCCTGCCAGACATGGAGGGGCTAAGTTACACATCAGGTCTGTTGGACATGCCATATGGCCTAAATATTAGTTGACACATTTGCAGGCCAGTATGCGAAAACAGCAAAATGAATGGATCACTTATTATTTTAAAATTTATATACCACCTTAAAACCTAGGTGGTTTCCAAAATTATACACATAATAAAAACAAGACACAAAAAATACAAACAATCCAAATATTACCCATTAGATTAAATCAAATAAACAGTATAGTATCACTACTTGATAGAATGCTGCCACAGCAAGCTGTGTTTAAGCTTCTTGAAATGGAAACACATCTACTATAATAAAACTCACCCTTAACGTTCTGAGGACACTGACGTCAGTGAAGCCAAGCCCTGACTTCCTTCAAAAAGGTTCGAAGGTTCGTGGTGGTGAAGCCACCAAAATCCCTCCGGGCCCCGCCCTCGAGGGCGGAGCAATGGCAGAACAACGAAGGGGTTGGCAGGGAGGGAGGCGGGGCAGAATCGCTCCAGGCCCCCGCCCTCGCGTCAAACTTCATGATGGTGGGGGCGGAGCAATGGCAGAACAATGAAGGGGTTGGCCAGGGAGGGAGGGGGGGTGGTTGGCGACGAAAACCTTGCTAGCGCCCGTTCCATTTGCTCTGAAACGGGCCTCTTTTACTAGTTATTACATAAATGTAAGTGACCTTTGAGTGCCTTCCATAGTTGTGTACCAGCCACTGTAAACGATGAGGACCTTGTTTCTGTTTAGTGTGATTGCATAATTGATCCAGTGACAATTGCATTGTTTTAGACAATCTCAAAGATCTGGTAGGATTGTATACCTTCAGAACTTCCTGAAAGTAGGCAGGAGCAACCGCATACAAAGTGCGATGGATTAGTGTCAGGAACTTATACTGGACAACAGGTAACCAGTGCAAGTTCTTAAGAAATGGTGAAACATGACCAAACTTACCCACCCAGCTATCAGTCTTGCTGATGCATTTTGGGCCATCTGCAAAGCCCTATGTCTCGGTGATGGTATTCCGAGATATAGGGCATTGCAGTAGTCCAACTGTGACACCACTAGCCCTAGTACCACAAGCCCCTTAAGCCTCTTCTAACTTTAAATGACAAGACACCACTTTCTCATCAGGTCTAGCAGGACACTTATGCTGCCGGCCTCCCACTGAATTGCTGCTTAGTCCAGGATGCAGCTTGCTCCTTTTATGGGACCCAGTAATATATAGAACCCTCAAGAAAATAAAATAATATACAAAAAAATACTCTCAAAAATCAAAAAGTGTGATAACAGAGAATATATACATTTAAAAAGAACATTAATTAGTATAATTAGTTGGGCCCTCAGTGTGAGGTTTCAAAAATAAGGAATAGAGTCAATGCTCTTCCCTATCTCACATCCAAATAAGATCAATTCCATGTCATCAAGCAGATGAAGCCATGACGTATGGGTTGTGTCCATCAACCAGCAGGGCGAGATAGAGAGCACTCAACTTTTCTCAGTGCCTCATGGCCAGCTAGCTCCACTGCCTCTTCAGTATTCTCTATCTCCCCAAGCAGGGTGGCTGCAGCTTCTTCGAGCTCCATCAAAATTGCCTGGGGGTGGCTCGTGGCTTGCCAGTTGTTAGCCATGGTGTTAGAGGCTATAGCAGCTTCACTTTGAAGGCACATAGGTCAGCCCTTTCCCTGCCTTACCCATGCCCCCGTGGATGTGGACATATTAGCTTGCTTTTCCCTGTCCTTTCCCACTCAGTGGATGCAGGCACATTGGTTCGCCTTTCCCTGCCTTTCCCACTTATCTGAGCCTCCGTAGTGCTTTTATTTACCTCTTTTGCCTCTGCTAGCGCAGCGATCTTGGAAACAAGGTTTTTTTCTTGAGATTCTTCTGCAGGACCGGAGCTGTGCTACTCGGTCCAGTGAGGTAAGAGTGTTTTCTGACTCCTCCGGGGTGGGCCCGCGATTGGGACATTTTTGGCGCGAACCGCCATTTTTGAATTTTACCGCCGTTTTCGGCGATGGCTGCGGAGACTAATGCGCTGTTCTAAATGTGGCAAGCGCAAATCAGCAGTGGGGCTCTGTAATTCGTGCTGTACGGACGGTAGAGCCGGGCCCAAGCATGGCGAGCGGCGATCTTCGCGCTCTGAGCTGATAGCCCTGGGATGGATCCGGGCAGTCAGGGAGCGGTTGTTCTCCCCTGATTTTGTTTTAATGCTGCATAGGACATACATGCTTAAAAGAGCTCTTCCACAGGCATCTTCGGACCCTCTGCCTGCCCCCCCCCCCCCCCCCCGGATCCTGGCCTTTGGAGTTGGCTTTGCCTGTTTCTTATCCTCCTGATAAACGCAGAAGGGCTAATTCCCCATCTGAGTGTGGCGCCCCCCCTTCCTCCCCCCCCCCCCCCCCCCCCCCCCCCCCCCCCCCCCCCCCCCCCCCCCCCCCCCCCCCCCCCCCCGTGGTCGGGCTATGAGGATTCTGAGGGATCTGGCAGAACTTCTTGGGCTGAGGAGCCAGAGTCGGGTGCAGAATTGCCACAGGAGCTTGATGATCCGTTTGTGGTGAGGATTTTCCTCCGCGAGGAGCTGCCAGCGCTTATTTCAGATGCCTTACAGGCCCTCTCGATTGAAGATCCTGGGAGTGGCACAGCCTCCTCTGTTAATCCAAGGATGGCTAGTACCAGAAAGCCTGCTCGAGCCTTTCCTTTGCATGACTCCATCCAAGAGCTTATTTCGGCTCAATGGGCTGACCCCGAGGGACCTTTGAAGGTTGCCAGGGCTATGGGGCAATTATACCCTCTGAGTGAGGAATATTTGGCTCGCTTTGCAATGCCTAAAGTGGATGCCCTGGTCACGGCTGTGACAAAGAGAACTACCCTCCCTGTTGATTCAGCTCTGAAGCGGTCCTTTGATTTGGCAGGTCTCACTGTTTGGGCGTCTGCATGCAGTTGTTATGCTGCTAGAGCCTGCCTGGCTTGGTTACAGCAGGCAGTGGATCAGCCCGGTGATGGAGCGGAGACCTTATCTGAAGTGGCTCCGCAGATGGAGTCGGCCTTGTCCTTTTTGGCTGACGCCCTTTATGATATGGTCAGAGCTTCAGCTAAGCAAATGGCTGTAGCAGTGGCGGCTCACCGTACTCTGGCTACGACATTGGGCGGCGGACATGGCCTCAAAGCAAAGGTTGGTGAAGTTGCCCTTTCAAGGCCTTCTCCTGTTTGGTGAGGAGCTGGAAAACATTGTTAAAGGCCTGGGGGATTCCAAACCTCAGCGCTTGCCCAAAGATAGGGTCAGGCGGTCCGCTCCTCTTACAGACCTCGCTTCCGTGAAGCTAGAAGGTACCGGCCGGGACGTGCTGCTGGGTTCACTTCGCGTGCCCGCTTTCAGCAGAGAAACTCCTTTCGCTCGGACAAACGTTCCGCAGCTGCCGATTCAAGGCCTGGAGTTCAGGGGCGACCCTCTCAATGATGGTGCGCCGGCCCTCTCCTCGTTTCCTGTCATCGGAGGAAGACTTTCCCTCTTTTTCGAGGAGTGGGCCAAAATCTCCGCAGATCAGTGGGTCTTGGGCCTGATCAGAGACGGATACCGAATAGAATTCGATGCCCCGGTGAGAGACGTGTTTGTGGAGTCCCGATGCGGTTCTGCCGCCAAACGGGCGGCAGTAGAGGAGATTCTGCACAGTCTGTGCCAGATAGGGGCTGTGACCCCAGTGCCTCCCGCCGAACAAGGTCTAGGCCGCTACTCCATTTACTTTGTGGTGCCACGAAAAGGCGGGTCTTTTTGCCCAATCCTGGACTTAAAGACCTAAACAAGTCCTTAAGAGTGCGGCATTTTCACATGGAAACGCTGCGCTCCGTCATTGCGGCGGTACACCCAGGACAGTTTCTCACGTCTCCGGACCCGAAAGAAGCTTACTTGCACATTCCAATTTGGCCCCCGCACCAGAAGTTTCTGCGGTTTGCGGTGTTGGGAAAACATTTCCAGTTTTGGGCCTTGCCTTTTGGCCTCGCCACAGCTCCCCGAACCTTCTCCAAGGTAATGGTGGTAGTAGCTGCCTTTCTCAGGCGAGAGGGTATCCGGGTTCACCTGTACCTAGACAACTGGCTCATCAGAGCAGACTCGGAAAAAGAGAGTCATCTAGCTACAGCCAGAGTGGTTTCAGTCCTTCAATTTCTGGGCTGGGTCGTCAATATGGCCAAAAGTTACCTGACCCCCTCGCAATCTCTAGAATATTTGGGGGCAGGTTCGACACAGCCTCGGGCTATGTGTTTCTTCCCGAACAAAGGCGGTGCAAGCTTCAGAATCAGGTCCGTCTGCTCCTGAGGATGCCCCGCCCGCGAGCTTGGGACATTGTCCAGCTGTTGGGATCGATGACGGCCACCTTGGAAGTGGTGCCATGGGCGAGAGTGCACCTGAGACCTCTACAGTATTCTCTACTTCAACGATGGTCTCCAGTATCTCAGGATTATCAGTGCAGACTTTCTTGGCTCCCTGTGGCCCGCCTCAGTATGGAGTGGTGGCCTTCGGACAGCATGTTGCGGCGGGGAATGCCGCTGGCGCTCCCCGATTGGTGCCTAGTGGTGACAGATGCCAGCCTGAAGGGCTGGGGCGCACATTGCCAGGGGAAGCATGCCCAGGGTCTGTGGACGCCCGATGAGTCAGAGTGGTCTATCAACCGCCTGGAGTTGAAAGCGGTGTTTCTGGCTCTTCTGGCCTTTCAAGTGACCCTGGAAGGAGTGGCTGTCCGAGTGATGTCAGACAACACGACAGCAGTGGCCTACATAACTCGACAAGGCAGCACTCAGTGCAGAGCTCTAGCCGCGCAGGCCGAACAAATTTGCCACTGGGCCGAGCTGCATCTACAGGCCCTGTCAGCAGCTCACATTGCAGGTCAGAGCAACGTGCAAGCCGACTATCTAAGCAGGCATCAGATCGATCCAGCGTAGTGGGAACTAGCAGACGATGTATTCCTGCAGATATGTGCCAAATGGGGCAAGCCAGTGATGGATCTTATGGCGACCAGTTCCAATGCCAAAGTCCCGTGCTTCTTCAGCAGACGGAGGGATCCTCGCGCTGCCGGGTTGGATTCCTTGGCTCAACCCTGGCCCCTGGGCTTGCTGTATGTCTTCCCTCCGTGGCCCTTGATAAGGCGAGTGCTCCTGCAGATTCGGCTGCATCCAGGAGAAGTGGTGCTCATTGGCCCAGGAGGCCTTGGTATGTGGACCTTCGACAGATGCTGTTGGAGGCTCCCTTTCCGTTACCTCTGGTTCCGCACCTGTTGTCACAGGGTCCGGTGGCCATGGAGGATGCCTGCCGCTTTGGTCTTATGGCATGGCGATTGAGAGGGCGCAATTGAGAGATAAAGGCAACTCAAATAAGGTAATTTCCACTCTCCTGCAGGCCCGTAAGCGCTCCACTTCTGTGGCTTATGCCAGGATTTGGCGCCAGTTTGAAGTCTGGTGTGTTTCAAGAGCACTTTCTCCATTGTGGGCTCCTGTCTCGCCGATTCTGGACTTTTTGCAGGATGGTGTACACAAAGACTTGGCCTATAATTCCCTGCGGGAGCAAGTGGCAGCATTGGCCTCCCTGCGTGGCAAGGTTGAAGGCGTGTCCTTAGCTGCTCATCCAGATGTGGCACGGTTTCTTAGAGGGGTGCTTCGGCTCCGTCCTCCCGTGCGGGCACCTTGTCCAGCTTGGAACCTGGGGTTAGTATTGAAGGCCCTTCAGGGGGCTCCCTTTGAACCGCTTCGGCGTGCTTCAGAGAAAGGTTTGACACTGAAGGCCGTCTTTTTAGTGGTCATTACCTCGGCGAGACGGGTGTCAGAGCTCCAGGCGCTGTCCTGTAGAGACCCTTTCTGCAATTTTCAGAGTCAGGGGTCACGGTTTGGACCGTGCCTTCCTTCATGCCTAAGGTGGTTTCAGCGTTTCACCTAAACCAGCCTGTTTTTCTTCCCTCCTTCGTTGAGGAGGAGTTTCCAGGTTCATTTGGGCAGTTGCACCTTTTGGATGTGCGCAGGGACTCTGTTGCAGTATCTGCGAATTACAAATTCTTTCAGGACCTCTGATCATCTTTTTGTGCTGTTTGCAGGTCCTCGCAGAGGGCCTTCAGCGTCTAAAGCCACTATTGCCCGTTGGCTCAAAGAAGCTATCTTTTCAGCATATCTGCTGTCTGGCCGGGCTCTGCCTGAAGCCTTTAAGGCACATTCCACAAGAGCGATTTCCTCTTTCTGGGCGGAAACTGGAGCACTATCTCTTCATGAGATTTGCAGTGCTGCAACATGGGCTTCTAAGCTCGTTCGCCCGACATTACAGGCTGGATGTGGCTGCCAGGAGGAATGCACGTTTTGGAGCACAGGTGCTAGCGCGTGGTGTGGCTTGTTCCCACCCTATTTAGGGATTGCTTTGTTACATGCCATACGTAATGGCTTCATCTGCTTGATGGGGGGGTCCAAGGAAACAAAGGGGCAGATGATCTGCAAGCTCCAAGATGGAAAATATACAAAGCAGATCGTTGATGGATAAAAATGATTTTAATAATAAATTAGAATATGCATACGATAGCCCGACACAGGCCGTGTTTCGCCCTACTGGGCTGCTTCAGGGGCTCTTCAATGTTTCTCCACTACCAAATGGCATTCTGGGAGATAAGTGACTGTCTGATTGATTGTATGCTATTGATCATTGGTTTCAACATCCCTGATAGAGCCGTTTTTTCAAAATATCAACTGTATATTATATCACAGTTGCTTTTATCATTTTTTTATCATTTTACTCCTCCTTTGGTAGTGGAGAAACATTGAAGAGCCCCTGAAGCAGCCCAGTAGGGCGAAACACGGCCTGTGTCGGGCCATCGTATGCATATTCTAATTTATTATTAAAATCATTTTTATCCATCAACGATCTGCTTTGTATATTTTTCATCTGCTTGATGACAAGGAAGGGAAAATTAGGTTCTTACCATGATAATTTTCTTTCCTTTAGTCATAGCAGATGAAGCCATGAGCCCTCCCTGTATGATTGTCTGTATTTCACTGATTCTGATTTTAGGTGCTGTTCTTGTTTCCTGAAGTTATATTCCTTCCTTGGGGAGTCGGAAAACAGTCTTCAGGCTTCTTGTTACAGTTATAGGAGTACGAGTTCATTCCCTCCAGTTAATGTTTTGGGAGGATGAGTTTATTCCCTCCAGGAGGATGCAAGTATTCCCTCTGTTTATACAAAGTGGAGGATGAGTTTATTCCCTCCAGGAGGATGAGTTCATTCCCTCCTTTTTTGAGTTCATGCCCTTGTTAAGGGGCCATCGTTTGCTGTGAGGAAAGTTCATGTTATTCCCATTGCGGTTTGCCATACTGCTTTGGAAGCTTCAAATACTGAAGAGGCAGTGGAGCTAGCTGGCCATGAGGCACTGAGAAAAGTTGAGTGCTCTATCTCCCCCTGCTGGTTGATGGACGCAACCCATACGTCATGGCTTCATCTGCTATGACTAAAGGAAAGAAAATTATCATGGTAAGAACCTAATTTTCCCTTTCACAAACTGGCTGAAACTTCACACCATCATCGGGCACGTTCCCTTCCAACATAGGTTTCATTTCCTTAAAAACAATGTGCTATCTTTAGCTACCACAATCTTTCCACTGCCTTTCTAGATGGCACTAGATTATAAATAGGCTATATATTATGATGAACATAACTAACTAATACTAAATCCTCTTTTAGTAACCAAAGTTCTTTTATATACATTATCTTTTCTCATTGATAAAATCAAACAGCAAAGGAATTTTATTTCTTACTGATCTTGCGTTAACTAAACATTAAAAACCTCCATAAGAGATTTAAGACTAACTGTAGGAATCTGAATCGGACATCTGGGTTAGATATCGCAGATAAATCCCCATACTTCCCTCTACCCAATACCACAAGAATATGATAACCCATGATGAAAAAATGAACACAATACCTAAGTAAAACCTTTCCAGGATGATATGAAATTTAAACCAACATATGTCTGCCCAAACTCCACCTAAGGTCCGCATGAAGGAGCGCACAAAGGAGTGCCCTCTTGTTTTGCTCCTTCGTCGATGCGATGAGGCATGTGACACTCCAGTGTGTGACCCCTCTGGTGCCACACACTTATGCTTCTGATGATGTCACCAAGGGGGTGGGCCTGACAGTCTTCAGGTGCATGACACTAGTGGGAGGAAATTAGCAGGTGGACCCTTCAGCTTAGCAAAGGGGTGGGTGCAGATGACAAGCACAAAAGAGGAGTCAGTGGGCTCAGATGGTAAAACTCTCTCCTGCTGTCCATGGACAATACCCAGTGTACCTGAATGTCTCACCTTGAGCTACTACTAAAAAGGTGTGAGCAAAATCCAAATAAATAAAATTTGGTTCAAGTGAACATGCAGATACATTTAAGTTTCCCATCCTGTGGAGAGCTTACTTCAAAGGTAATATGTAAACCATACATGTCACTTGGAAAAGCTCTTATCTTTGTTGTCCAAGAAAAGACTGACTATTGCAGGATGATTCTAGGCAAGTCTAGGCAGGTGCCTAGGGAAGCAACTTTGAGAAGGTCAGCAAAGAGCAGCTGCAGTCAAAGGAAAGCACAAGTCTTGACAGCCACACACACTCAAACGAACCATGAGCCTGTATTTTTAGCCACAGGAAGAGTGGGACTTTCCAAATAGGCCATTTACCCAAATAAATGGCTTTTGGAAATTACCCTCATTAGGTATAGAGAAACCAAAGGATCCAGAACAAAATCTGCAACAAGTGTAGAAAATTAAGTCAATATAAATTTTATTGGTTCACACAGATTTAAAACTCCAACATGGCCATCTTTCAAAAAGATTGTCAGGGGTATAACTATGATAAGTGGACAAATATACATAAAAATTAAAAATATAAATATACAGTTTAGTTCATATAACATTAAATATACAAATGAATCAGATAAATATACAATCGAGTTAAAATCATGATACACAATACAGTAAAAACATTTATCCCACATCATACTATGAACCAAATGAAATTGATAAACTGTGTTTAACTTCGATATGGGACACTTTATTGAATAAACTAACAATTTCATGAATTTCAAGCCTGTACTTGTAACCACATCACTGCATTGATCGTTTCAGTAAAATACACATCATCAGTTGGTACAAAATAATGAAAGATACCAATAGAAATATTGGCTGTTCTAGTCTGTGTGAGGGATGCGTTGCTTGGCTTGTGGCACTTGGATGTCTCTTACCCTCTTGGCAGCAAATGTTGAAAAGAACACTTTTTTGGTAGAGAGACATTTGTTTGCCAGTTGCAAAAGCCTGGTGATCGAGAGTTTTGTAGCATAGATTTTTTTTTTAATGTTTATTTTTCAAATTGTTAAATACAAGATTACTCTTTATCCAGAAACACAGATAACAGTTACATAGAGAAGCATAATTTTTCAAATTCAAGAAACTAATCTTCTTTAGTCCACAATTTAAAGCAAAGAGGGGGGGGGGGGGGGGGATAAGAATATAGGGAGATCCTAAACAATGAATTTAAAACAAAGAAGGGCCTAGCAAGATCACCAGATGCCTACTACCAAGTTTATCAGCCCTACATGATAATCTTCATATCTAGAAAAGCACATAACTGCTCCGGAGTAAAAAACACATTATATATATATATATATATATACATACTTGGTCATCCCCTCCCCACCCCAATATCAGACCAACATTTACAAGGATATGCAATGGCTTCAAGATGTCTCATCTCTTGTCTGTGTCTACCATAGATTTTAATGAGCAATCACTTTAGTTAAGCACACCATCTGTAAATGCATGCTCTTATATGCCCACACTTGGCTGGTCTAGTTTACAAGCACATACTTGAATGGCACTTAGTTTATATCACAGTCACGTCATTCAACTGCCCAGCTAACCTGGTGTTTTTTTATTGGTGTGCCACCGCCACTATTCTATTAATGGCACTACGTTGACTTGACTACATTTACATGTAATTAGTCAAACTGATGTTTTTGCAAAATTGTCTACTGTCCTATTAATAAGTAACTGGCAGGCTACACTGGTTGTGTAAATTGAAGCAAAACCGTTCAGAATGGGTCACTTTGGTTATGTGTACAGTTATGTGCATGGTGTACTTAGGTCCTAAGTCCATGCACTTAACCAGAGGGGAGAAATCTTCTCTTAGAAAAAACTTTTTTTTTTCTTACAAGAGAGTGACATTTCTCACCTATGTTTGCTCTCTGGTGACAGTCTTTTCTTCCTTCCCCACCCCATTCTCTTTTTGAGAATTTTAACTCAATTCCTGCATAACAATGTTTGGTCCCATTGGCACCCTACTACATATGTGAAAAGGTTTTTGTGTCTTGGAAAAATCTAGATTAATCTCAAACAATGTATGTAACAGTCACAACCGGTGTTAATCCACTGAGCTGCATGTCACTGGAGAACAAACATCACAAGTATGTAATTTCACCTTTTCATTCCTAAGGTAATCAAAATTAGATATTCAAACATGCTTGAACACCTTTTTTTTTTTTTCCTTTCTCCAGAGTGTGTACAAATGTGATTTCCTGAATCTACAGCTACAGCAACCTCTTCAGCTTGCACAAGATGCTGTTGAAGCTTTTCTGAAGCAACTGAAAAATCCCATTGACTCCCTTCCTGGAGAATTGTTCCATGTAGTGGCTTTCTCCCTTCTCCTATCTTATTTTCCCTCTCCTTATCAACGCTGGATTTGTTGCAAGAAGGCCCATGAACTTCTAGTGCTGAATGGTTTGTTACTTATCATTACTCCAGATTCTTCCCACCAGAACCGCCATGCCATGATGATGAAAAGCTGGAAGATTGCTATTGAATCTCTTGGTTTTAAACGTTTAAAATATTCCAAGTTCTCCCATATGCATTTGATGGCATTTCGAAAAACATCACTGAAAACTACAAGTGACTTGGTTAGCAGGAACTACCCAGAGATGCTGTATATCCCTCAGGATTTCAACAATATGGAAGATGAAGAATATTCTGACACTCCCTACTATGTCCGATCAGACATTGAAGATGAACAATTAGCCTGCAGTTTCATTGAACTGCCCGACACTCCTTATGATTCGGACTCCGGAGAGAGCCAGGCTAGCTCAATCCCTTTCTACGAGTTAGAAGATCCAATATTACTTTTAAGTTAATGCAGGTTTACTACCCTGAAAGTTAAAGCTACTGTATTGCCAAACTAATTTTACTATACTAACATTTTCAATACATAACACATGAGTTTGCCTAGAAAAACTATAAAAGTTTACAAAGTTTGAAATTTTTTCCTACATCTGTGTTTCAAAGTTTATTCTTATAGGGGAACTGTACCAAGTAATGCAAGTTTCATGTAATTGTCTAGCTTAAGCACTTGTAACTTCCTTGGGTTTGTAGAGCTAACATTTCACAAAAGGTACTTTCTCATCTTCAGTGCTGTGAAACGTGAACATTTTACATATTTTGCTGGTGTGCACAAAATATTCAGAGAACAATAACTTTTAAAATCAGTATCCGCAGCATTAAATTTCAGGTTTGCTGTTTCAAGAACAGTTAAGACGGTTTCACCATTGTTGAAACCAACCAAACAGGACGTTCACTTTTTATGTGGTGCCTATAACGCATTTGTAGTTCGCACTTTAGTAGTAAATGTGCAGGTGGATTTAATAACCTGTTTGGATTGTTGTGGATTTTTTTATTTGATGAGTAAATGTGACTGCCCATTTTTTTGTGTATCAGTTACAGCTGTTTTCTATTGCAAAAAGCTGTTCTACCCTTGCAAACAACTGATATGGGATATCATTTTATCCCAGCCTATTGCAAGAAAGTCTTGTATGCTTTCTGAAAACTAGTATATAGCATCTTCTGTTACACAGTTAGGGGTCATTTACTAATGATTAGTATATACTGGCCATAAGCATATGACCCTCCCTAAATGTTAGAGACAGCATGTATTTTTGTTGTTGTTGTGCAATGTTGCAAGAATTTTTAATAGCCTTAACATTTTTCATAGAGCCAGAACAATTTTTTTGCATATCAGGTTTATGCAAATAATTCTGCTAATGAAATACTCAGTGGTGGAATATAATTATGCTTAATGCAGTAGAGGTAGACAATTATGTTCACTGTGTTATCAGTTTTCCATCATTTCAAAACTGAACCTTACTCTAGACAACAAATTTCTGGTATAGCATGCTAAAAAGTGTGTTTTATACACAACAGAACCATCTGTTCTTGAGGGAATGCTTACTGTCTGCATTATTTGTGACTTTGCACAAACTAAGCACAGAAAATCATTCTGTTAAGGAGCTCTTTTCAACCATGCAAAAAACTAAAGTCTTAATGGTTGTCTTCATTAACCAGGAGTTACCAGGTAAAATAAAGTTTCCACATTGCCACTGTGTGGAGTTGCCTCTAATGATGGTTATATATTGTACAAGAAATGCCTCATACTGAGGTTTTGCACTGAAACCTGGTGACTTCTAATTTGCCTTTTTTTTTTTTTTTTTTTTTTTGAGTGGCAATTTGCACTATTTACACTACCAGCTTTTTATAATTTGTATTAAGTTTCCTTCTTGGTCACTAGCCTTATTTGTGTTCTAACCCTTACATTTAAAAAAAAATCTCCAAATAAAGCATATTTTTCAGGCACTACAGGTGAATAGTAAGATGTTCCATTTTATGTGGAAATAAGGAATTGTAGTAGTCTCTAGATATTTAAGAATTTGACTTTTTCTTTGTTAGCACTCTTATTGTACTGTAGCTAGAAATTAAAAAGAAATTAGAAAAGAATTAGTTTTATTTAACTAATGGCTTTGTATGTAGAATATGCACCATAATTTTAAAGTGTACCATCATCTTACTACTGTTCATATAGGGTTGTTGACCTGATTTGGTAATTCATTGGCAGTCTTTTGTACTGGCCTGGCAAAAGCCCCAGGGTCATCTTGGGGGAGGGAGCTGGAGTGAAATAGAGGGAGTTGTGATCATCAAGAGTGACATATGTTGACCAAATTAGAACCTATGTCACAAGGCTCCAAACTTCAAGGCCATGGGAAGTCATAAATACTGAAACAATACAAAAAAGAAATGACAGTTCTCTTCTTACAACCAAAAACATAGTCCAGCTAAATAGCATCCAGGATGACAAGTGAACACAAATAAACTAAGAAAACTCATGAGGTAGTAGACAGGGGAATTCCTGCACGTGCTCAGAAAAACCTTGACTCACTCAGAGAAAAGCAAGACCTTGCTGATCCTGCCAGATGACATCACCCCACTCATGTTTTCTTCTATCCTGCTATGTACAAAGAACCCCCATTATCGGTAAGCAACATTTTGTACTTTCCTTTTACGTGCAAGCTGGTTGTGCAGCTCCCATTCCTATACAAGTAAAAGGTTACAATTAATTACAGTAGTTTTATTTTTACTTAATTCTTCTGAATGGTATCAAAGAATGAAGCTAACTAAGGAGTGGAGGAGTGGCCTAGTGGTTAGTGTGGTGGACTTTGGTCCTGGGGAACTGGGTTTGATTCCCACTGCAGGCACAGGCAGCTCCTTGTGACTCTGGGCAAGTCACTTAACCCTCCATTGCCCCAGGTACAAATAAGTACCTGTATTTAATATGTAAGCTGCATTGAACCTGCTATGGGTGGGAAAGCGCGGGGTACAAATGTAACAAAAAACAAAACTATGTGCTCATGTAAGAAGTAGTTCTATACAACATTTTAGGATGCCCATTTCTCATGTATTTTAGAACAAGCTGTATGCTGGCAGAATCTCTTCTAAAATACATGAGAAGTGGACATCTGTGTGCTGGTTATATCCAGCATGGACCATTTTGCAAACTGAAATGTCCAGATTATGAAGGGTGCAAAACAAGGGACATGGATGTCATTGTGGCAACATAGGTAACATCTGTTATAAAATAGCCACATAAGCATCCATGTGGAGGAATGGCCTATTGGTCAGAGTAATGGGCTGAGAGCCGGGCCTGGTTCAAATTCCAGTGTGGCTCTTTATGATTTTTTTTTTTTAATTGTGAGCCCTCCAGGGACAGAAAAATACCTTCTGTGACTTCCTTTAAATCCTTCCAGTGCTCAATCTGAGCACCTTTCTGTAACCTGGATATGCCAGGTACCAAGCCTAAATACCAATGTCCATCTTTATGGACATAGACATTGCTTTCTTTTCTGAAATTGGAGTTGGAATGTCCATATTTTGGTCCCTCCCTAGTCCCGTCCAAAACACTCTGTCATGAAATGACTAGCCACCTGCCTGGGCTACCCTGCAGCCACTTTAGAGGGTCTATCCCCAGCTCAGATCTGCCTGCACCTAGGCATGTGCTCTACACTAGCGCCCTCCTCCCTTCTACTGGGTCCCAACCGCCTCTGAGCGAGTCTGCTGCTCTCAAGGTATTCCCTAGTGATTTATAGGTTACTGGGGCTACACTCCCAGTGGTCCCACAGTTCCTAGAAAGCACCCACAGACCCATCATACAAACCACCAGGATTCTTAGTCCAGACAATCAGAAGCAATAAACTAAAAATGTTTGTCATGAAAAATTAGAACAGTGAACAGAAAAGGTGCAATCAGCAAAACAATAACAGGTAACTGACTATGGATCAATTATAACACTAGCTAAACATTTATATACTATCTAAACTACCTGAGGAGATCAGAACATATAGCTGCTCACAGGTTATCAAATATAACTGTTCACAGGGCTAAGACTGTTCATTGATACAGTTTACAGGCTTAAAACTCACTGTTTTGTCACACACACAACTTGCCATAAGGACATACTGTAGTTTTAGACATCTATATCCCAGCTATATAAAATGTAACATGGATGTTTAAATGCTGGTTTTCAGGAAACTAAACCGTGCATTGAGCTTCTAACATAAGGGCCACTTATTATGTGTTAGAAACCACATAGCAGTTATGTATTAAAACAGTGTTGTTGGTTTTTGATTTTTTTTTTTTTTGGGGGGGGGGGGGGGGGTTGTTTGTTTTACTGTCTTCCAAAAATGTGAGTTTTTCTATTCTGATAAAGGCAAAGGTAATATCTTGCATTTTAATTTAAAAAAAAAGTTTAAATTTCTTTTGGGATGATCAACATAGAAACAGTAAAACAAACTCTGTTGTAACTAATGTTGCTCTTGTGATCTTTTATTGAGAAAATCACCATTTTAAGCATATTGTGATTATGAACATCAGTATATGTCCATATCAGTATGATATTTCTTTGTTCTTTCCCACTGTTGAGATGTTTTCATACCTCAAGGCCTTGCTTGTGAAAACACTTCCAATATCTCCTGTCTAGTGCCTTTAATGTGCATATTCACGTGTTGCAAAAAAAAAAGTTTTGGATTCATTCAGGCATATTTCACACTCTGGACATTTATCCCTTTACAGACTTCACTGAATTGGGAATATTGTTGCTACTTTATAAAGTTTTTTCCCAACCCTGGGAAAGCTTATGCAAAGAAAACAAATATAAGTAGATGCAGATTTTTGGTATGACTGATTTTTACGGTGTATACCCCTATGCAATTATGTCTTTTCCATATGTAAAACATTCTTATAATACTTGTTGAGAAAATTGTTGGGGAATGCTAGCTAATGAGCCAAATCCAAGATGGCTGCCTAAACTCTTAGCTGTCTTCCCCCCCACCCTGCCTAAATGTTTGCTTTTTTAAAATAAGTAATCTCTCATTGTAGTTTCATTGTATATAGAACATTCATTCCTATTGCAATTTCAAACATAGTTGCCACACGAAACACTCAAGAGCAATATTGCAGACTTACAAGGAAGCATCTGCCCAGAGTCTGGTGCTGATGCTGAAGGGTGTATATACCATAGAGGTAAGGCCGGAGAGCTGAAGGAGATGGTGATGTGATAACACATGGGCAGAATGATTATGATGCTCTAGCCAGATGGCATCATAGTGTTATGTGGTTTTGGTCCATTTCTGGGTAGTGGTCTCTCATTGCCCAGTTGCATGAAGTAGTGTGCTTTAGCAACCTAACTCTGTTCGGAGTGTATAGTCCTCAATGAGGCATTCTGCCACCACTATTAACTACTACTAGAACCTTATGCAGAGGTTCCCAACACATGGTATACGTACCCCGGGGGGGGGGGGGGGCTTTCTTGTTCTGGTCCAACACCACCTCTCCTTTCTTGTTCCTGTGTTCCTACTTCACCTGAATTGCTACTGGTAGTCCAAGCATTTCACTATGCCACACCCTGCCTCAATGCAACTTCCTGTTTCCTCAGAGGTGGTGCACAGCCTAGTGAAGGCCCCAAGGCTGCTTGTATGAATCACTGTGCTGCCGCTATCAAAAGTGATTCAAGCAAATTAGGATGAACTGCAGGAAGGGGTACAGAAAGGAAGAGGTCCTGGGGGGGGGGGGGGGGTGAGAAGGGTGCTGCTGGACTTGGAGTGAAGGAGACGGTGAGATACTACAAGACTAGGGATGGAGGAGGAAAATGTGTTGCTAGATTGGGAACAGGAGAGGTGCTGCAGAACCTGGGAGCAGGCGTGGGAAAGGTGCTGTGGAGGTGAGGGTGAACAGCTACTGGGACTTGGGGGGGGGGGGGAATCGGAGAAGTGGAGATGGAGGGATGAAGGTGCTGCTGGACCTGGGATGGAGGTGAGAGGGTGAACTGCTGCTGGATGGAGAGGGAGAGGCACTGCGTGGGGCAGGTGAGGGAAAGGGAGAGCTGCTGCTGGATCTGAGTGGGGAAAGCTGGAGCTGGGGAGAGGGACAGGTACTGCCAGACCTGGGGAGGAGGCAGTGGAGAAGGGAGAGAGAGAGAAACTGGACTGCAAAAGGGGAGCAAGGGAGAACTACTAGCCCTAGGGTGCAGAGTGTGGGCAGAAGGGAAGAGAGAGAGGAGGGAAAGGGAAACAGAGAAGAAATTGGCATGGAGGAAGCATAGGTACAGGGGGAGAGAGGGGATGGGGACATAGGGACAATACTGATGATGGGAAGTGATAGGGGCAGAAAAGGGACAAGGGCACTGAGGCGAGATGATGGACAGGACAGATAGGGACACAGATTCTGTTCGCTATCCGCAATACATATACCACTATTGCACATTGCATCAACTCTTTTTTTTATATGTATGTATTTTGTTTTTCTAAAATTAAGGGTATAGTAACATAGTAGGTGATGGCAGATAAAGACCTGTACTGTCCATGTAGTCTGCCCAACAAGATAATTATATGTGTGGTATGTGATACTTCAGATGTATACCTGATCTTCATTTGTCCTTGCTATTTTCTGGGCATAGACAGTAGAAGTCTGCCCGGCCCTGTCCTTGTTCTAAAATTGCTGAAGCTGTTGTTGAAGACCCTGAAAAGCTTCACTCCAGCCAGTCCAAGTCTATTCAGCCACAATCAGGGCACAGACCATAGAAGTCTACCTCATACTGGCTTTGTTTCTCAATTACCGGTGTTGCTATCAAACCACCCAGTGGTGTTCCTAGGGGGGCGGTGGGTGCGGTCCACACCGGGTGCACGCCGCGGGGGGGTACCACGTGCCTGTCGGCGCCGCTCATTCCGTGCTCCCTCTGCCCTGGAACAGGTTGCTTCCTGTTCCGGGGCAGAGGGAGCATGGAATGAGCGAAGATGACAGGCGCGCGGCACTCTCTCCCCCCCCCCCCCCAGCAGATAAAAATGCACCGGGGGGGCACATCGGCGATCCGCCCCGGGTGTCAGCTGCCCTAGGAACGCCACTGAAACCACCGCTAAGCTTCTTTGGATCTCTTCCTTCTAAACAGGATTCCTTTGTGTTTTTGAATTCTGTTACCGTTTGCATCTTCACCACCTTCTGAGGGAGGGCATTCCAGGCATCTACCACTCTTGGTGAAAAAATACTCCCCAACATTATTCCCGAGTTGGCCCCCTTTCAATCTCAATTCATATCCTCTAGTTCTACTGCCTTCCCAGCTCTGGAAAATATTTGTGGATTAACAACTTTCAAATATTTGAATGTATCATATCACCCATTGGATCATAAAATTCCAAGGGGTGATGTATGGATAGACATAAATAATTCCTTCTTACTGAAAAGACAGGCCAGGCAAGAGCAGGTCTGTTTTAATTGTGGCCATACATTTCCTGCAACAAAACTGTTATGAGATGGTATCTGTCCTCATTAAGATAATTAGTGTTTTAAGTGAAAGAAGTGAGTGCATTTAAAATTATTCATAAGCAAAGATGGCAATGTCTTGCCAGAGCTGATCCATGGAAGGAATGAGTTAGCCTCTTTAGAAACTTCATGAGGGTGTATTATATGAAATTGGCTAAAAGATACTTTTATGAACATTCAAACAAAACAAATTGCTGTTATGGTGGCTAAAAAATTAGAATCATTATAAAGACTTCTTTATGTATAAATCCAATATTTTAAAACCACAAAACTTTATTTTCCAACTTCATGTATAAAATCTCTTACCAGCTCACCTATTGAATACTCAATCACCAAACCCTCAAATTACACAAGAAGCATTATTATACACCATTCGGATTGTTGTACCCTTTTACAAAATCCAATATTACTTATAGAAAATAAATCTCTAAATCAAAAGGTACAAATACTTAGCTTCTTACTAATGTTTAAACCAATCCCAAATGTATTGCATATGCTATTTAAGTATTCTTGAGTCTTTGATGATTGTACTTGAAAAAGAATGGAATGCAGTATGAAACTAAAATCCATCAGTTGTTACAATCTGCAATATTCCCTGTGTAAATCTCAATGGACAAATTTCATCATGCTAATGTCTTTGTTATATAGTCATTAAGAATGTTCTGTTCCAAAATCTGTCTTGGTTTCCTTAAAGAAATTTTTTCAGAGTCTCAGATTACTGTTTCAACATCTTGTCTTAGAATCTCTACATAAGCTCATGTTTCGCTAAAGGCATCATCAGGAGATTCTACAAAACAACATAACATACTTGTATATTCTACATTCTATCTATATTTCCTAAAATTAATATTACAGCAGGTTATAACCACTCCCATAGTTCATACCTTAAATATGACATTAAAGTAAAGAAAAAATTTAGAGCAGAACGCCATAGGCTGAAGTTCCAAGAAAGTGAATGATACATACCTGTAGCAGGTGTTCTCCGAGGACAGCAGGCTGAGTGTTCTCACGACTGGGTGACATCCGCGGCAGCCCCCACCAACCGGAAGAAGCTTCGCGGGCGGTCCGCACGCAGGGCACGCCCACCGCGCATGCGCGGCCGTCTTCCCGCCCGTGCGCGACCGTTCCCGCCAGTTGAATGACAAGCAAAAATGATGAAAACGCAACTCCAAAGGGGAGGAGGGAGGGTAGGTGAGAACAATCAGCCTGCTGTCCTCGGAGAACACCTGCTACAGGTATGTATCATTCACTTTCTCCGAGGACAAGCAGGCTGCTTGTTCTCACGACTGGGGTATCCCTAGCTCTCAGGCTCACTCAAAACAAGAACCCAGGTCAATTGAACCTCGCAACGGCAAGGATACAACAGAAAATTGACCTACGAAGTAACAACTAACTGAGAGTGCAGCCTGACCAGAATAAATTCGGGTCCTGGAGGGTGGAGTTGGATTTACACCCCAAACAGATTCTGCAGCACCGACTGCCCGAACCGACTGTCGCGTCGGGTATCCTGCTGGAGGCAGTAATGTGATGTGAATGTGTGGACAGATGACCACGTCGCAGCCTTGCAAATCTCTTCAATAGTGGCTGACTTCAAGTGGGCCACTGACGCTGCCATGGCTCTAACACTATGAGCCGTGACATGACCCTCAAGAGCCAGCCCAGCCTGGGCGTAAGTGAAGGAAATGCAATCTGCTAGCCAATTGGAGATGGTGCGTTCCCGACAGCGACCCCTAGCCTGTTAGGGTCGAAAGAAACAAACAATTGGGCGGACTGTCTGTGGGGCTGTGAACGCTCCAAGTAGAAGGCCAATGCTCTCTTGCAGTCCAATGTGTGCAACTGACGTTCAGCAGGGCGGGTATGAGGCCTGGGGAAGAATGTTGGCAAGACAATTGACTGGTTAAGATGGAACTCAGACACCACCTTCGGCAGGAACTTTGGGTGGGTGCGGAGCACTAATCTGTTGGGATGAAATTTGGTATATGGAGCATGAGCTACCAGGGCTTGAAGCTCACTGACCCTACGAGCTGAAGTAACTGCCACCAAGAAAATGACCTTCCAGGTAAAGTACTTCAGATGGCAGGTATTCAGTGGCTCAAAAGGAGGTTTCATCAGCTGGGTGAGGACGACGTTGAGATCCCATGACACTGTAGGAGGCTTGATAGGGGGCTTTGACAAAAGCAAGCCTCTCATGAATCGAACGACTAAAGGCTCTCCAGAGATGGCTTTACCTTCCACACGATAATGGTAAGCACTAATCGCACTAAGGTGATTCCTTACTGAGTTGGTCTTGAGGCCAGACTCTGATAAGTGCAGAAGGTATTCAAGCAGGTTCTGTGCAGGGCAAGAACGAGGTTCTAGGGCCTTGCTCTCACACCAAACGACAAACCTCCTCCACTTGAAAAAGTAACTCTTTTTAGTGAAATCCTTCCTAGAGGCAAGCAAGACACGGGAGACACCCTCAGACAGACCCAACGCAGTGAAGTCTACGCCCTCAACATCCAGGCCGTGAGAGCCAGGGGCTGATGGTTGGGGTGCAGCAACGCTCCGTCGTTCTGCGAAATGAGAGTCGGAAAACACTCCAATCTCCACGGTTCTTCGGAGGACAACTCCAGAAGAAGAGGGAACCAGATCTGACGGGGCCAAAAGGGCGCTATCAGAATCATGGTGCCGTGGTCTTGCTTGAGCTTCAGTAAGGTCTTCCCCACCAAAGGTATGGGAGGATAAGCATACAGGAGGCCGGTCCCCCAATGAAGGAGAAAGGCGTCCGACGCTAGCCTGCCGTGTGCCTGAAGTCTGGAACAGAACAGAGGCAGCTTGTGGTTGGTCTGAGAGGCGAAAAGGTCCACCGAGGGGGTGCTCCACTCTCGGAAGATCTTGCGTACCACTCTAGAATGAAGCGACCACTCGTGCGGTTGCATGACTCTGCTCAGCCTGTCGGCCAGACTGTTGTTTACACCTGCCAGGTATGTGGCTTGGAGGAGCATGCCGAACTGGCAAGCCCAACACCACATCCCGGCTTCCTGACACAAGGGGCGAGATCCGGTGCCCCCCTGCTTGTTGGTGTAATACATTGCAACCTGATTGTCTGTCCGAATTTGGATAATTTGGCAGGACAGCCGATCTCTGAAAGCCTTCAGTGCGTTCCAGATCGCTCGGAGCTCCAGGAGGTTGATCTGCAGATCCTTTTCCTGGAGGGACCACAGACTCTGGGTGTGGAGCCCATCGACATGAGCTACCCACCCCAGGCGAGATGCATCCGTCGTCAGCACTTTCGTGGGCTGTGGAATTTGGAATGGACGTCCCAGGGTCAAATTGGTCCGAATGGTCCACCAGAGCAGTGAAGTGCGGCAACTGGTGGAGAGGCGGATGACATCCTCTAGATTCCCGGTGGCTTGGAACCACTGGGAAGCTAGGGTCCATTGAGCAGATCTCATGTGAAGACGAGCCATGGGAGTCACATGGACTGTGGAGGCCATATGACCCAGAAGTCTCAACATCTGCCGAGCTGTGACCTGCTGAGACGCTCTGGTCTGCGAAGCCAGGGACAGGAGGTTGTTGGCCCTCGCTTCGAGAAGGAAGGCCTGAGCCGTCTGGGTATTCAGCAGAGCTCCTATGAATTCCAGAGACTGGGTTGGCTGGAGATGGGACTTTGGGTAATTTATCACAAACCCCAGTGGCTCCAGGAGTTGAATAGTGCACTGCATGGACCGGAGGGCTCCTGCCTCCGAGGTGTTCTTGACCAGCCAATCGTCGAGATATGGGAACACGTGCACCCCAGCTTGCGTAGATACGCCGCCACCACCATGAGGCACTTTGTAAACACCCGTGGGGCAGAGGCGAGCCCAAAGGGCAGCACACAATACTGAAAGTGCCGTGCGCCCAGGCGGAATCTGAGATACTGTCTGTGAGCTGGCAGTATCGGGATGTGAGTGTATGCATCCTTTAAATCCAGGGAACATAGCCAATCGTTTTTCTGAATCATTGGCAGAAGGGTGCCCAAGGAAAGCATCCTGAACTTTTCTTTGACCAGGAATTTGTTCAGGCCTCTCAGGTCTAGGATGGGGCGCATCCCCCCTGTTTTCTTTTCCACAAGGAAGTACCTGGAATAGAATCCCTGCCCTTCCTGCCCGGGTGGTACGGGCTCGACCGCATTGGCGCTGAGAAGGGCGGAGAGTTCCTCTGCAAGTACCTGCTTGTGATGGGAGCTGAAGGATTGAGCTCCCGGAGGACAATTTGGTGGAAGGGAGGCCAAATTTAGGGCGTATCCGCACCGCACTATTTGGAGAACCCACTGGTCGGAGGTTATGAGAGGCCACCTTTGGTGAAAAAATTTTAACCTCCCTCCGACCGGCAGATCGTCCGGCACGGACACTTTGAGGGCGGCTATGTTCCCGTGGATCCAGTCAAAAGCCCGTCCCCGGCTTTTGCTGTGGAGGCGCAGGGGGCTGCTTAGGCGCACGCTGTTGACGAGAACGAGCGCACTGGGGCTGTCCCTGTGCCTGTCGAGGCCTTCGGTCCGGCTGGGTGTACCTACGCTTGGCAAAAGCATAGGGCGCAGCCTGCCGGGCCCGGGAAAAACATCCACCTGCTGAGGTGGATGCTGAAGGCGCCCGGTGGGAGAGCTTGTCGAGGGCGGTTTCCCGCTGATGCAGTTGGTCCACCAGCTGCTCGACCTTCTCGCCAAAAATATTATCCCCTCGGCAAGGGACGTCGGCCAGTCTCTGCTGGGTGCGGTTGTCCAGGTCAGAGGCACGCAGCCATGAGAGCCTGCGCATCACTATACCTTGGGCCGCAGCACGAGATGCCACGTCACAGGTGTCATAGATACCCCTGGACAGGAACTTTCTGCACACCTTCAGCTGCCTGACCACCTCCTGATAAGGCCTGGACTACTCTGGCGGGAGCTTATCAACCAGGTCCGCCAGTTGCTTCACAGTGTTCCGCATGTGGATGCTCGTGTAGAGCTGGTAAGATTGGATGCGGGTCACGAGCATGGAAGATTGGTAGGCCTTCCTCCCAAACGAGTCCAGAGTGCGAAACTCCCGCCCCAGGGGCGCCGAGGCGGTATCCCTCGAACTCCGTGCCCTCTTGAGAGCAGAATCCACGACCGCCGAGTCATGGGGCAATTGGGGCCGCATTAACTCTGGGTCCGAGTGGATTCTGTACTGGGACTCTGCTTTCTTGGGAATGGTGGGATTAGATAATGGTCTCATCCAGTTCCGAAGCAGTGTCTCTTTCAGGACATTGTGCAACGGCACCGTGGAGGACTCTCTAGGTGGTGATGGATAGTCGAGGACCTCGAGCATCTCAGCCCTCGGCTCGTCCACAGAGACCACGGGGAAGGGAATGCATATAGACATATCCCTAACAAAGGAGGCAAAGGAGAGGCTCTCAGGAGGCGAGAGCTTCCTCTCCGGTGAAGGCGTGGGGTCAGAGGGGAGGCCCACAGACTCCTCTGAGGAGAAATATCTGGGGTACTCCTCTTCCCCCCACGAGGCCTCTTCCTCGGTATCGGACATAAGCTCATGTAGCTGAGTCCTTAACCGGGCCCGGCTCGACGTCGAGGCACCGAGGCCTCGGTGTCGTCGAGCGGTGGACTCCCGCGCCGGCGGGGACGAAGCTCCCTCCATCGACGTCGACGGGGACTCCACCTGCGTGGCGGTCGAGACCGGCGCCGCAAGCGGCGGCGGTGTCGAAGGCCTCGGCACCGGGCTAGAGCTCGCCGGCGCCACAGTCAACGGCGCCGAGGGCGCAAGCACCCCCGGCACCGGCACAGCCTGGCGCATCAGCCCTTCCAGGATCCCCGGAAGGATGGCTCGGAGGCACTCGTCCAGGCCCGCTGTCGGGAAAGACGGGGGGGCCGGTAGAGGCGTCGGTGCCGGAAGCTGCTTGGGTCCAGGAGACTGCAACGAAGTGCTGGGACCCTGACGTGTCGGTACCTCCACTACCGAGGGGGACCTTTCCTCTCGACGTGGACGCTTCAGCGTCGACTCCTCTCCGGCACCGAGGGCCGGGCGCACCGATGGGGACCGATGACGGTGCTTTTTCTGTTTTTTGCGGTGCCCGTCATCGGCGCCAGGTGGAACAGAAGAGGAGGAGGTCGATCCCCCTCGGTCTCGAGGGGCCGGGTCGGACAGGGTTCGGTCCCGAAGGCCATGAGCAGAGGGAGTGACAGGGGCCGATTGCCCATGCGGCCTCTCACCCCTACCGTCATCGGAGGACCGGCGGGCCGACGGGACCTGTACTCCTGGGGTCGATGCCATCGGTGCCGATTTCGCGGACATCGATACCGGTACCGAAGAACCGGCCGTCGATACCGATGCCGTCGAGGTCGACGTCGAGGGGCCGGCGCAAGTTCCAAAAAGACGGTCCCGAAGAACTTGCCTCGCAACTTGAGTCCGTTTCCGGAGACCAAGACACAAAGAACACGACTTGATATTGTGCTCCGGCCCGAGGCACTGGAGGCACCAAGCGTGGGTGTCGGTCTGCGAGATAGGCTGGCCGCACCGACCACACTTCTTAAATCCACTCGGGACCTTCGAGGACATCGACGGAAAAATCGCGTCGGCGAAGTTAAAGTAGTCGATGGTGGCAGTAAATCACACCTCGAAAAATAAATCGACCGTGCGGCCACAAGGCCGCAACGCGACGCCCCCGCTAGAAAACGAGGGAAAAATTTAAGCGCGTTCTCTTTTTTTTTTTTTTTTTTTTAAAGGAAAAAGAAAAGGTTGGAGCGCGCGGCAACAAGAAACAAAAAAATTAATGAATTCGTGAACAACGCGACGGTTTTCCGGGGCTAAGAGAGAGCGGCGACGCACGACTCTCTCCAGCGCGGAAAAGAAAAGACTGGCGGGAACGGTCGCGCACAGGCGGGAAGACGGCCGCGCATGTGCGGTGGGCGTGCCCTGCGTGCGGACCGCCCGCGAAGCTTCTTCCGGTTGGTGGGGGCTGCCGCGGACGTCACCCAGTCGTGAGAACAAGCAGCCTGCTTGTCCTCGGAGAAACATGGCTCCGCTCTCCAGTCTGTCAATTCTTATAACAGCTATCATTCAAAAAAAATTACGGGATAGTATTCCTCAAGGTCAATTCCTCAGATTAAAAAGGTTGTGCAATCATACAGAAGATTTTTGTAAACATTCTATGGCTAAATTTGATCGATTTTAAACAAAGGGGTTACCCCAAAAAAGTAGTTTAAAAAGCCTTCAAAAGAGTGAGAGACATTAGTTGTTTATACATTCACAGCAACAGCAGAAGAATCAAAGAACTGTTCCTTTGTGTATTTTGCCATATTCACAACAAACATAGAAGATTAGTAAAATCTATAAATATTGGAACATACTGGTATTGTTACCAATTTTTAAGGCTTTCCACATTTTGCTTATATGAGAAGTAAGAACATGGGAGAGCTAGTTAGTAATATTTCCCACCATTCATTCCGAATTACAGGAGGTTGCACATTCACCGTGTGGCCATTGCAAATATTGTCAGTATGCAATGAATATTAAAGAAATAAAAATTCCACAGACAAAAAAAAAGTTTTAATCTAAAAAACAAAACAAATTGTGAATCGGCACAAGTAGTTTATGCCATTCAATGTCCTTCTGGCCTCAAATAGATTGGCCAAACTAAAAGGAAGATAAATCGACGTGAAGCTCCCTTAGTTGATCACTGGCTGTAGTATTTCAGCCAAAACAGAAACCGGGCAGAAAAAAAAAAAAAAAAAGATTGAGCTAGTTTTGGCACTGTAACCTAAACCAAAATTCGGTCGGCCTCTATATGGAGTGTTAATTGCAAATTGTTATTAGCAGCTTTTATACTTTTTGTTATACAAGCTAAAGACCTATCTTCTCATGCAATGACTAGAAAAAATTTACCTTGCATTTCGCCGATATTAGGGAATTTAATGATAGTCCTATTACTCTGGAAGTCCTTTGTAGAGTGATTGCTTCTTTAAAAAGTCTACCTGGCTAATAATTTTTTTAACATACTATTCCTCAAGGAACTTGTCCGAACCTTTTATTTTAGTTGCCTTGACCACATCCTCAAGCAACATATTCCACAGCATAATTAATGCTTGTATGGGAATAAAACATATAGTTTTTCATCCTTATGGTCATTAGTTTCATTAAGGGGCCTCTTATTTCCGAGTTATTTGACAAGTTAAACAACCATTCCCTATTTAACCTCTCCACCTGACTCATGATTTTATATACTTCCCCTCTATTGTCTTTTCTCCAAGCTGAAGAGACCTACCCTGTTCACCCTTTCTTCATCTGGAAATTGTTCTGTCCCCTTTGTTCACCCTTTCTTCATATGGAAATAGTTCTGTTCTCTTTGTCATTTTTTAGGCTCGATTTGGCAATGTTAAAAAAAAAAAGCCCATATTTGTTTTGGTAATTTATTTATTTAGATTTTGCTCACACCTTTTTCAGTAGTAGTTCAAGGTGAGTTACATTCAGGTACACTGGATATTTCTCTGTCCCAGGAGGGCTCACAATCTAAGTTTCTACCTGAGGCAATGGAGGGTTAAGTGACTTGCCCCAGATCACAAGGAGCAGAAGCGGGATTTGAACTGGCCTCCTCTGGATTACAAGACTGGTGCTCTAACCACTAGGCCACGCCTCCACTAAAGCAATGGGAGGGATTGGTTTACCCAGTGTGCAACTTTACTACCAAATTCATTGGGTTTGTCTCGAAGCTTCATAAACATATCCTATCTCATTACTAATTTGCTTTTGTAGTAGATAAGAAACAATTGTGATTGGGTTATGACCACCTATTTATTGTGAATATTAGTAGAATGTGGGCGTGTGTAAATGGACTGGAATCTCACCTGCTCTCTATTAGTGATGCCACTTCTAGCCCAGCGCTTTGTACCAAAGGTTGGCTGAGGAACTGAGAGAGAATAATCTTCAGTGTGAGAAAAACATCCAAATGCTTGTTTATACCACTTTTTGGATGTTTTACTCTTTTGAAATTGAGCCCCCCTGTCTTACCATGCATATATAATTTCAATAGTCAGAAAACGCTTTTTATACTTGAGTAATCATTAAATAGACTTCCATAGTTTTGCCTTGGATTATATGCAACCCATCTGTAACCAGTTTGTTGTATTTGCTATCACAAAACCACTAACTCTGGTCATAGGCTTACAGGGTGGACAATAATATTAGAGCCACTCTTGACAGTTACAGTCAAAGTAAAATTTCTACAATGAGAATTTTTTTTTTAATATAGGATATGATAGAAAGCAAAATTGTTAGATACACTTGTTTTTTTTTAATGATTTGCTTGTGGCTTTGAATGAGTAAGTTATAAAGCCATCTATCCTGAGTACAGGGCCAGAGTGACTATTTACACAGTATGGGCACCAGCCAAGGACATCATACTAGAAGCGATAACATAAGCTGTTATTGATCTAATTCTGCTGATTACTTCATTAAGGATTATGATTACCGGGCCTTCAGTCCATTTGGAAAGAGATGGTTGCAGGGAAGGGGACAGTACACATGAGACTTCTGATCAACCACCCAGCAATTAAACTCCTTATCTCCTGTCCTACATGGAGCTGTCACTTTCTTCCCCTAGCCATAGTCCCTTGTTCCACATTTCTGCTCTAAATATATCACAAACTCAAACATTCTGGAATGTACCCATGAGAAGCCTCTGTGAAAGAGGAGGAGTCTGAAAGAATGTGTCTTACCAGATAAGGGAGGAGAAGAATTATAAAGCAGATCCCAAGAGGTGTCTGAGGAGAGAGAGGAAATGTGCTGCTTATTGAAGCAAGAGTAGATGTGTAGTGGAAACTACAGAAGAGCACGAAGGAGCAGTAGGAGAGCTTGGAGGAATCTTAGCACTACAGGGGTGAGAGGGGTCAGTGAGTGGGGGCACATTTGCTTTGAGTAGCATCTAATAATGCGCCTTCACAGCCTGAAAATGACCCTACAGATACCAGACCTATAGGCTCTATCCAAACAATGGGGGAGACATATAATTTAATTAAGCAATGATATTTATTGCAAATGGTTATCCTCTTTCCACCAGGTCTCAGAAATGCCTATTTCTATTTTTTTCATTTAGTACAATATATTCTAACTCTCCCATTTTATTTCTTAGGCTTCTGACATTAGCATATAGACATTTCAGATTATGTTTGCTAGTTACATCTTGCTCAGCAGTTGACAATGATACTGTGCAATCTTGAAAATTTATCTGTTTTTTAATTAGACACCTGGTCTACTATGCTCTGTATTGCAACCTTGCTATCAGGATGCCCTATCTTCCCTGTTTTGGTAATATCTTTGAATGATACCTTATTCCGAACCTTGCGCTTTTGAGCGACCGTCAGCCTTCCCCCAGTTTCTAGGTTAAAAGCTGCTTGTTTTAATTCCCCCCCTCTTGGACCTCTTTCTGACTCCAGATCACACGGGGGGCTAAAGATACCTATGTCACATAACAGGTTCTGTATGATTTCTCCAACCTCCATTGCCACCCAATCACAAGGAGGTCTGCTCTGGGTTTGCATTAGGGGCTGTAATCGAATTCTGATTCCCATAACTACTGCTTTCTGTGTTCCTGGATCTAGGTATACTCTGGGCCATTTATGTTCCCAGATAATGCCTAATAAAAATCTGTCTAAGTTTCTCCAGAGACTGAGTGTATGTGATGTGCCTTGTAAGCTAAATGTAAGGTAAAGAGAAGATAGAATAAAGACAGAGATAGGTTTAAATAGATAGATACATTTTATTTCTTACCCAAAGACAAGTCTTCAAGTTGGTACAAATACAGACATCAGACTTTAATCAGGTACATTCAGCAGACAGATTCTGGGTACAACCGGACAGAGCCCTGCCGTCTGACAGAAGCGTTGGGGAGGATTCCAAAGCTATGGCAAATTGTCCCCTCTTTTATACACAAACCTCTCCATAGAAGTCAATGGTGAGATACCTAGCTCTCAATTTCTGAGATGATACTTTCCCACGCAGTCTTATCAGCATGTTTTGGGAAGCGTTGAGATAACAGTTCCACATCTCTCTGTGTCGCAATACTTTTCACACCATCTTAAGAACTCTGTATAACCTCTGTAGCCTTCTATACAAAACTAATAGACTCCATTTTGTTCATCTGATTTAAAGTGACAGTTGTACCAGTTTGTGTTAGGACTCATTGTTCAGACCTGCTTTTTACAGATTCTGAAATATTAAATCATGTACCTGTTATTTGGCCTAGTCAGTACTTCTTCAGTTATTTTAGCTGTTAAAGGTATGTAAATTGACCCATCACTATTCCAGTGGATGGATCCCAAGCGGGGACGCATATTAACTTACAGGAAAAGCAAGTCCTTGCGCAGCCAGTCATAGATTTTTAAACCTAGCTGGTATTTTTACAGCCTGAGTCCTAAAATCTGGCCTTCCCACCTTCCGGTGATTCTTCACACATCCCATGATGTTAAATATCTATTAGATAAACAGATCAGTCATATGACTGTCTGCCGGTTACAAAAGTATCAAGTGCTTTTGTTCAGTGTAGTGCACTTCTGAGCATATAAGAATGTACGGATGTATTTCTTTGCTTTCACTGTATCTTAGTCTTACTCTGCATTCTCCTTTTATCAAGGCATACTTTTTCCTCCTCTTTTGTGTCATTTTATTAGGACGTTATCTCCCACTCCCCAAAATTCACTGCTCATACTGCTTTGACTTTTGGGCGTTGCTCTCTATTTCATTCCATCTCTGACATTTGGCTGGCCCCAACCGTATTCCCATGACCAAATGCCTTGGATTTGGCCGGGTTTGAGATGGCTGGCATCGGTTTCCATTATCGACGAGGACCGATGCTGGCCATCTCGGGCCCGGCCATCTCTGACATTTGGCCGGCCCCAACCGTATTATGGAAACGAAAGATGGCCGGCCATCTTTTTCGATAATACGGTTCGGGACCACTATTTGCTGGGCCGGCCATATAGATGGTCGGCGCCGTTCGATTATGCCCCTCCACATGTATCTCTCTCTTCCACTCTCTGAAAATGAACTCCAAGGTACAGACATCAAAGGAGGAGGCAAATGGAGAGAAAACATTAATGGCAGAGAGACGGGTTTTTTTTTACTAGTATCATATAAACAATAAACAGACAAGCCAATAGTCCTCACATCAGACATAATGGTAATAATATAGTAAACAAGTAAGTACATATCACCTAGATAATGATTCACTTTAGGAGCCAATCCTTTGTAAACTAAAATAAGAATCTTGAATTTCAGCCAAACCAAAATTGGCAACCAGAATTCAAAAATGAAAAGTGGAGTTAACATGGTTATAATGATGAGCATTAAGCAATAATTTCATGACTGAAGACTGGACCAGTTGAAGACATTTTAAGGAAGGCTGAAGGAGACCACAATAAAGAGTTACAGTAGCCTAGGTGAGAAAATACTAAAGAGATGATCAAAAGTAGTTTCTGTGACCAGAATGATTTGGCTAAGGAAGTCTGCATAATGCAAGAAGCAGGAGTGAACAATATTTTTTTTGTTACATTTGTACCCCGCGCTTTCCCACTCATGGCAGGCTTACATGGGGCAATGGAGGGTTAAGTGACTTGCCCAGAGTCACAAGGAGCTGCCTGTGCCTGAAGTGGAAATCGAACTCAGTTTCCCAGGACCAGAGTCCACCACCCTAACCACTAGGCCACTCCTCCACTCTGGAGTTTAAAAGAGAATTTACTGTCAAAGTGGATGCCAAGACTATGAACAAACTGCTACAGTAGGCTAGAAAGAGCCCCAATAAGAGGTGGTGAAGGAATAGGAGAAAAGGATGGAAAACTGGCACTTTGGAGCCTATGATAGTGTTTTTACTCTTGTCTCAAGAGGGTGAAGGTACACCTGTTTTTCAAAACTACAACTCTCATTGTGGCTGATCCAAAATGTTATTGGTCTATTTTGACTCTGCAATTGTTAGCCAAGATCATGAAGAAGATTGTGCTGGGTCAACTTCAGTTCTTGGTAGATAAGCATAAATTATTGGACCAATTTCAATGTTGTAGCGCAGAATGTTCTATTGAGTCTCTAATCTCTGCCTTGGTCACATGATTATGTCAGTTGGAGGCCCATCGAGAGGTTGCAATTACCTTTCTAGATATATGTAGCTTTGACTCTAAGCCATGACCTGCTATTAACCACAATAGAAAGCAATGGTCTATGTGATACTGTGTTAAAGTGGTTAGCTTCCTATTTATCTGATAGAACACAATTTGTGACAGTAGATAAGCAGTTATCCTCTTCTTTTCCAATGACTACTGGTGTCTCGCAGGGTTTAGCACTGTCAGCTTTATTTTTCAATCGTGTGTTCATTCCTTTTGTGACTTATGTAGAGATGCATCTCTGGTACAGGATGTATGCAGATGATTTAATGGTGTGTGCATCCATTACATTTGTTAAACTTGTGGAATCCATTTTACAAATCTTGGTATGGCTTGCTAACAGTAAGTTAGCTTTGAATTTGGGGGAAGCAGGGTTGATGGTTTGCAAAGAACGTAGGCAGTGGATTTGTGACTTCAGATGGCCTGCAAATAAAATTGTCAATAGCTTCTGTAGTTGTGTGTAACACTAGACTATGTTTTTATGTTTAAGTTGCAAATAAGACAAGTGATGAAACCTTTTCAAGACATTCCTTGGCTAATCATACCGGTAATTACTGTTTCATACCAATCGTAATTGTATAACAATGTAATCCCTTCCTGAATGTTAAATGTAAGCAAATAAATAAAGCATCTTTTTCTATGCTACACCTGATTATAAATAAATAAAATAAAAGTAGAAGCCTAAAAAAATATATATATAGCTGATGATATCAACTGCACCACAGTAGAAAAGTTAACACTACTGCAATTCTATTTACCTAAGTCTTTCTGCATCATCTAATCAAGTCTCAGCAAAGTGCTCAGAAGGTGGTGGCTTATCTGTGGATGCATACTAAGATGCAACAACATATTAAGCTGCATCTGCTTGCTTTATGTTAGCTGACAATTCAGTAGTGAACCAAGTTCAAGGTCCTATGATTGATGGTCTCAAGTTCGTGCTTTAGTGGAGGTTCCATCATTAAAAGACAGCATATACAGTAACAGCTTGAGCTAGAACTGCTGCCATATTCTGTATTGTGCTTTGATTGATGTTTAATTGTAATCTGCTAAGGACATTGGATTGCTGGAATATGAAAGTTTTAAATAAATAAAAATCTGCTGCTAGCCATTCTGCCTTGAAGGAGAGGTGACCAATTTTTATTGCCTAGGTGGGACAATGAAACTCCTATGCTAGCTGTTGGAATAAATATTTAATGGGTAAATATTTGTTGATTTGGCATGTGTTGAAAAGCTGCAGTGAGGAGGACCAGGATCATAGCAAGGTATGTGTGGCTGGTGCAGCCACACAGGGCACAAGGGAGGTGTGGGAAGTGCTTTTTTTTGTAGAAAAAAAGGTGCCAGTACTCATTATGGGCGGGGTCACCACATATGGCCCCACCCCTGATAGCCACACCCACATTAGCCACACCCCTTATACCTGCTATGGCGCATATAAACAGACATCATTGAAAATATTATACTAGTATAGGAGAACAAAATAACGTGATTTTTTTCATTATAAATAATTTCTGTAAGCTGTTACAGCTCCAGTATACCCAGTGCAAAATAAGACAGCAGATGTAAGTTCTCAAATTGGGCATATTTCAAACACTAAAATGAAAATAAAATGATTTTTTTCTACCTTTGTTGTCTGGTGACTTTGTTTCTCTTTCCATATTGGTCCCAGTCTCTGATTCTGCTGCTCTCTATCTGTTCCCTTAACTCCATTTCCAGGGCTTCCTTTCCATTTATTTCTTTACTTTCTGCCTTTCTTCTTCATCCTACATCCGTAAGTAAAAGCTGGGTCCTCTGCAGACTTGACTGTCCAGTGGATCCAGCTTCTGCCTATTTTCTTCATCCATGTGCAGTTTTTCTCCTCTCTTCCCTCCCTACCAACCATGTCCAGCATTTCTTCTTTCTCCCTTCCCTCTCCTCCATCCATGTCCTGCAACTCTCTTCTCTCCCCTGCCCCCCCTCCAGCCATCCATACCCACCCAGCGATTCCCTTGGCTCCCCTGCCCCCCTCCAGGCATCCATACCCACCCAGCAATTCCCCTGCCCCCCCCCCAAGGCATCCATACCCACCCAGCGATTCCTGTGGCTCCCCTGCCCCCCCCAGGCATCCATACCCACCCAGCGATTCTCCTCACTCCCCTGCCTCCGTCGCAGCAACTGCAGCGAAAGGCCGTCTGTCTCTAGCCTTCCCTTCGTTTCCAGTCAGTGTCCCGCCTTCACGGAAAGAGGAAATGACGTCAGAAGAAGGCGGGACACTGACTGGAAACGAAGGGAAAGCTAAAGACAGACGGCCTTTCACTGTGGCTGCTGCAGAGGTAAATGATCGACAACGATTTAAACTCCCCCAGAGCGCGGGAGATGAGGTAAGCATGGCTTGTGGCGCCCTCCTGCCATGCTTACCTCACTTACCGCCAGCTCGCAAGAGCTCTTGCAAGCCGGCTCCAGCATACCACACCCCTGGGGGACTGAGAGGAAGAGCAGGGCAAAAAAAAGGTGCGTGCCAGCACAGAAAAAGCACTGGGTGTGGGTGACAATTGTACCCTGTCCATTGCCTTCCTTTGCTTGGCGTTTCAAAAATTGAAAGTGGTTTGTCCTCCAATTCTCTTTGATACAGGTTGTTCCTTTGTTTGGAAGCTGCTGAATAGGACTTTCTAAAAGCATGTGCAATTCAAAAGAACACTATTGCCAGATAAAATATCATTAATGTTCCTGTCTCTGTTCTGATTTTTTTTCCAGTCATACGATGCTGAATCTACAATTTTTTGCAAGCTCTTTCTACAGCGTCACACTCATCGTTATGAATCAATAGCAAATTAGGGTGTTCTAGCGTGGATCTGCAGAACTGTAAACAGACTTACTGACATATGAACTAATCTGAACAAGACAATGACTATAATAAACAGTGAACACCATTTATTGTATTAAAAGATCGGAGAAAGTATGACGCATATTAGAACAAAGGAGTACTAAGAGTAAGACACGTTCAATGGAGCCAAAAAACATTTTTGCAAAAATTGGCAATGTTGAATTAACATGTAAAATTGGATCAGTGTATAAAATAGCAAAATAGATAGGAAGGTAAATTACTAAGAATACTGCTGCCTACAATCATCTTTATAAAATTTCCATCTCTAGCCGTGACTGATTTGTTCTATTTTCAGACATTATAGCTATTGACAAATAACATTTGGCCACAGTCAGTTCATCCTGCTACTACCATAGGAATGACTTCAGCTATTTCACTATAGATTATAACTTCTTTCACCATTTTGTCTGCAAATTATTACTTAATTGGCACTTAAATTTTAGCAGTACGGTTATACATATGCCATCATCCTATATCACAAACTTCTTGCTTCACCCAAAGTTGAGCTATAGAAAAAATTTCCAGCAGAAAGATATTTAAAGGGCAGTTCTATAAACTGGTGGCAAAAGGTAAGAGCCAATTTTGCATCTAAGTTATAGAACAATAGCATTTATGCATGTGATTGGTGCCATTAATCGGCATTTATATATGTAAGTGCTAAGCACTATTCTATAACATACAAGCCAAAAATCACCTAGGGGTCCTTTTACTAAGCTGGAATAAAATGTGATCTTAGTGCACCTTATGTGGATTTTTTCCTGCGCACTAAAGCCATTTTTATTACAGCTGGGAAATGGCTGATTTGTTATTTTTGCAGATAATCTACTGACACGGAAAGAACACCAAAGTCCCACAGAAAAACACACAGCAGGAAAAGAAGTGGGAGGTGGATCAAAGCACTTCAAAAACAGACCAGGGAACTTATGATGAAGATTGAAGAAAAAAAAACCTTTTACTTAAGATCCTTAGGGGCTCTTTTAATAAGCCTACACGCGTCCAACGCATGTCAATTTTGAGTTAACGCCCAGCTACCGCATGGCCCTTGTGGTAATTTCATTTTTGATGTGTGTCCGCTAGGCACGCCAGAAAATATTTTTGGTTTTCAACAAAAGTATTTCAAATTGAATCAGTAAGGTGGTCTTGAAAAAGACCTTTGTAATAAATAATTCGAGCCTTCAAATCTGATTAGCAAAAAGTAAGATTCAAGTAATGTGAAACAGACACACATGAGCATGTGTTGCCGATGTTAAAATACTAGAAAGGGTCTTTAAAAAGATCGTTTTTTTTTAAAGAATGATGGTCTCTAGATCATGCACCATCAGTGCATACCGATTAACAGCTGTCCACTAATGACGAACATTCACAGAAAACATGTCTCACCGCCCAAGACCTAGCTGATCATTTTGCCAATAAGATCCTCCAAATTAGGTCTGAACTATCTAAAGCTACTCCAACAGAGGAAAATAGTCCAACCCGTAGTTCAGCCTCAATCGCCAGAGATCCTACAATCCAAGGACTCAAAACTGACCAAAACTGGGAATCTTTTCAACAACTAATAGTTGAGGATATAAGATCACTGCTGTTGAAATACTCCCAAGCCAACTGCTCCCCGGATCAATGCCCAAAATACCTATTTAAATCCATCCCTATGGAAGCAGTAAATTGGTTACTTGATGGTCTCAATGAGCTGTTAAAAACTGGCTCTCTTCCTCCTGATATGAGCAAAATTGTTCTCACTCCACTGTTGAATGGATCTAGGCTAGATACTACTGTATCTAATTTTCTATATTACTCTGGTCACATAGTATGGAATCATTGCTGCTACTTCTAACTACATATGTCAAACAACCCCTATGCAAAGGCAAACAAGTAATTCTTCTCCAAGTCAATATATCGGTGGCGTTTGAAGCGGTTGACCATATATTGCTACCCAAACATCTGGATCAGATAGGAATAACAGGGACTGTAATCAAATGATTCAGTGAATTACTTTCAAACTGAAGCTGATCTGCGCATGCTCAGTGGCTTTCATACACACACAGAAGCTGCGTTTATGAAAGCCATGTAAAACTTTTTTTTCTTGAAATCTACAGAGCAGCATACAGCATTGGGGAACTGTTGTGCTGCAAACAGATGAGGCAGGAAATCACTCCTTCAGTTGCTATGAGAAATGCCTGCTGCCTGCCAATCACAGTGAGTTTAGCTGACACCAGAGAAGCTAAACGCGCTGTGATTGGCTGCTGGAACACGAGGAGGAGGAACAAGCAGGAGAGCTCTGGGGATGAAGTGGGGGATTTGTAGCTGAGCCGTGCAAAACATTTTTTTTTTTAACTGCTGTGTTTGAGGGGCAGCAAACTGTTCCATTAGGGGGAGAGAGCAGTGGTGATTAAACAGAAATGCTTGCTACAGACACATGGAAGGCACTCTTTTACCAGGCATTTTTATCCCTCCGGGCTCCAAACACTTCACTGCCTTCTCTGCTCCATCACGTCTCCTCTCTCCCAGGGTTCTTTGCCTCCTGCAGGAGTGGCAAAGGCAGTGCTTTTTTTGTGCCGGTACGCAACGGTATGGCATACCGGCACCTTTTTTTGCCCGCCCCACCCCCCCGCGACACTCCGGGAGAGTCCTGCACTTAGTTTGTTTTTTTTTAAGACTCAGAACGCGCGAACGATGCATCTGGCAGCGATTGAAAGAGGCTGTTTGGGCTGGCGTCTGCGTCGGAGCTTCCCTCACCCTCTGCGAGTCCCGCGAAACAGGAAGTTGTAACAACGAAGGCGGGACTCGCAGAGGGTGAGGGAAGCTCTGACGCAGACGCCAGCCCAGACAGCCTCTTTCAATCGCTGCCGGCTGCATCGTTCGCACGTTCTGAGTCTTAAAAAAAAAAACTAAGTGCAGGACTCGCCCGGAGTGTCGCGGGGGGGAGGGGAAGGATTGGGGAGAGAGGGAAAGAGGGAAACCAACAGAGGGAAGGATTGGGGAGAGAGAGAGAAAGAGGGAAACCAACAGAGGGAAGGATTGGGGAGAGAGAGGGAAACCAACAGAGGGAAGGATTGGGGAGAGAGAGTGAAAAACAGATGGAAGGATTGGGGAGAGAGGGGAAAAACAGATGGAAGGATTGGGGAGAGGGGAAAAACAGATGGAAGGATGGGGAGAGAGAGGGAAAACACAGATGGAAGGATTGGGGAGAGAGGGAAAAAACAGATGGAAGGATGGGGAGAGAGAGGGAAAACAGATGGAAGGATGGGGAGAGAGAGGGAAAACAGATGGAAGGATGGGGAGAGAGAGGGGGAAAAACAGATGGAAGGATGGGGAAAAACAGATGGAAGGATGGGGAGAGAGAGAGGGAAAACGGAAGGATGGGGAGAGAAAGAGGGAAGACGCTGGATGGAAGAATGCAGAAAGAAATAGGGGAGACACTGGAAGGATGGGGAGAGAAAGCAGAGCTGCTGGATGGAAAAGGGGAATAGAGAAAGACTGGAGAATAAGAGGAAGGGGCATGGGGAGAACAAGGGTGAGGAAAAGATGAAAAGCCACAGGTAGATGAAGGAAATTAAAGAATGGATAGTAAGAATGAATTAAATCTGGACAGAGAGAGAGCCTGAAAAATATTGAAGAAAGCAAAGAAAAAGGAGACAAAAATGACAAATGGCACAGAAGAGTTAAGCGAAAACAAAGGAAAGCAGAATCACAGACTGGGACCAATATGGAAAGAAAAACAGTCACCAGACAACGAAGGTAGAAAAAAATCATTTTATTTTCATTTTAGTGTTTGTAATATGTCCAATTTGAGAATTTACATTGGCTGTCTTATTTTGCACTGGGTATACTGGAGCTGTAAGAGCTTACAGAGATTATTTATCATGAAAAAAAATCACGTTATTTTTTTCTCCTATAGTACTATAATATTTTCAATGATGTCTGTTTATATGCGCCATGGCTGGTATAGGGGGTGTGGTTAATGTGGGTGTGGCTATCATAGGGGTGGAGCCATATGTGGTGACCCCGCCCATAATGAGTACCGGCACCTTTTTTTCTACAAAAAAAGCACTGGGCAAAGGTGGCTGTGGAATACTTCCAGCAATGGAGAACTGTCAGGACTGACAGCTCCAGGCCTCACATTAAGATTTCAGCGCTGAAGTTAGGGTTTGCTTCTGTGCATCCGATCGGAAAACGGCTGTGCATTGCCCTGCTACTACATTTGTATAGTAATTAGCTCATTATAATAGCTTTGCATTCCATTTTCGTTAGCTACTACCATGATAGGAAAATAGCTCAGAGAGCCCTTTTGTGCATGCCGCGTTTTACTCCTTGCACGTTAAACCAGCTAGACTAGTTTAAAAACCACGTTGCTGGCTCATTAGGTTTACTGCATCTGGCCCTCGGTTCTAATTAGTTACACACCCTGTTCAATGCATTTGTTGGTTCTCAGTTGGACTACTGTAATATTATCTTATCTACGCTGGTATTCCTAATTTAGAACTAAAAAGATAGCAAAAGAGCCGTAGTATTTTGAAGCATCTGCAATGTTTTGGTAGATATGGAGAACATATTACTCCACTTCTGAAAAGGCTACATTGGCTCCTTATTCATTTGAGAATTCAGTTAAAAATTCTTACCCCCATTTACTAAGCTGCGCGGCAATTCTAAGTGACTGGGCTGTCTTGGCATTAGCGCATAGCGGCTGCTTGCATGGCTTAGTAAACAGGGGGTTGCTTTGCCATACAAAGCAATTCACACTGGTCTTCCAGACTACTTGACAAAACTAACTATTCCCTGCACACCTGTGTGATGTTTGCGCTCTAGGAAGGAATGGATCCACAAGCTGAAATTGGGTGGCGGGGGGAAGAGGGGTTGGTGGTTGAGAGGCTAGGATAGGGGAGGGCAGACTTATACGGGGTCTGTGCCAGAGCCGGTGATGGGAGGCGGGACTGGTGGTTGGGAGGCGGGAAATACTGCTGGACAGACTTATACGGTCTGTGCCCTGAAAAAGACAGGTACAAATCAAGGTAAGGTATACACATATGAGTTTATCTTGGGCAGACTAGATGGACCGTGCAGGTCTTTTTCGGCCGTCATCTACTATGTTACTATGATTATAGGTTTGTTTTAACAAGTCCAAGACAAGCTTATTATGAAGTAACAAGAAAGAGCACTTTATTTTTGGCTCCTTTTTTTTGGAATAACCTTCCCTTGAATACCAGGTCTGAAGCTTCATTTAAAACATTTAAGGTTAATGTGAAGACTTATTTTTTTACCAAAGGGATGTGTCCAGAGCAGTTCAACATACAGATGTACGAGTGCTCTTTATTATGTTTGTACTCTTTCCTATAAATTGTTGGCATTCTTTTCTTTTTATTCTTCATATTTTTATACTGTACATCGCTTTGATTTATGTGTTAAAACAATTCAGCAAATTTTAATAAACAAAGTTTGGGAAGGAGAGGTAAAAGAGGTCCAGTTTCTGAAAAGATCATCTAAATCTGTTCAATCAAATGGACAAGAAATAAGGCCTTGTCTGATTTTATCAATTTTACTCAAAGAATAGGGCATGATCCTCAAACGAAGGGAAAGAGTTATCAGTGGATAATAACTTTGATGAACTGGTTAAGTTATTCAATATGATAAATCATTTTTTACATCAAAACCTTCCTTCCTAATCAAAGATGTAAAGTAGGATAACTAAGCCTACTTGCTCTTCACTGCACTTTGTTTTCCTCTGTCTTAACTTTTGTCCATATTCTTTCAAATTTCCAAAAAACTCTTTTAATTTCAAAAGTTCATTAAACCCATTTTGCCTCACTTTGTCAAGTCCCCTTTTCTTAACCAGTGATGCTATTTCATCTAAGATTTTTCTGCTGAGATCATTCCAGTTTAGTAATAACAAATCAACTTGTTGTTCTAAATTGTCATCTACACTACTCCAGAAAGTATTATCAATTTTGCCTCTTGTAGTATAATGTATTAGTTAACATGTTGAAAATTTTTTCTTAGATTTCCTTCCATTGAATTATATAGTCTATAATGATCAGACCAAATGACTGAGTCCCAATGTTGTTCTGACACCAAAAAATTATCGAGTGTTAGTTCAAAGGGTTACTGATGACCCTTTGAATGTGTGATTGTGGATGGAGGTAAATCAGACAGGAATTTACTGTCTTGACCTTAGGATCAGTACTTTGTTCTAAATATAGATTCAAGTCCCCTAGTAAGATAATATTGGCATATTCTATATTAACTACCGACATAAAATCCATAAATTTCTCATACGCAAGTCTCCATTTTCCTAGCAGACAATAAAATAGGATGCAGTACACTATGAGGCTTATTTTCAAAGCACATAGCCTCCCAAAGTTCCATAGAAACCTATGGAACTTAGCCTCCCAAAGTGCTTTGAAAATATGCCTCTGAATCTTCTAAAGAATCATCCTGAATAGTACAGGAGAACATCTCTAATGAAGATACAAAAAGTAAGCTTCATCTGAACACTGAGGAATGACTAAAGACTATAGCTTAATGCTATGCCCCTCCCTTATTTCCCTGAGTTGGTGAATCCTCTTTTAGTCACTTCATTGGTTGCCAGTGACGTTTACAGTATTTTTAAAGATTTCAGTACTAATCCATCACAGAATTTATACAAAAATGTTCCAGTGTATTTTTTTGAAAGTGTTGAATATTTACCAGCTAACTCGATCACTGTACTTGGAAGTAATGCAACAATTGGTTTACCATCTGCTACAGCAGAGACTTGTGCCCCTGCCTTTTCAATAGCTGAGCCTCTGCTGTAGACTAAACTTCCAGGTACTCTAAGATTACGTGCAAATGCTCACCAGTTTAAGAGACACTTAAAAGGCTCACTGTTTTGTGAAAGTATTTTTAGAATGAGAGTGGTAAGCATTAGTCACTGCCATTTAGATTTTCTGTGCCCCAATGAAAGGGGAGTTTAATTTTACGTCCAATCGTTATAACACTATAGCCTTCCAAAGTTCCCTAGAAACCTATGGAACTTTGGAAGGCTAAGTGCTTTGAAAATATGCCTCCTGGCAGGTTTCCCAAGGCAGATTACAACAGTTAAGATAAACCCATCAGTAAACAGGATATTCTCACTGAAATTTGTCCATGTATTACTGTATTGTACAGAACAGTGTAGAAAAATGAGTACAAAATACAGCCTTCATTAGTGCTGTTTCCACCAGCTACAATAATTTTTGAAGCTGTTTTAGTGATATTCAGTTTTGATTTCATGATATTTATATCTACATATGGGATGCTTTCAAATACATTAAAAAACTAACAAATAAGTAAAAATAATTAAAAAAAATATTTTCTCCTCCATCGTTTAAGGCACTGCCTATCCAACTGGAACAGCTTTTGACTTTTTATAGATGGACCACACACAGGCAGTCCATTATTTCTAATAATCTTTTACTATAGTTTCCAATAGCATTTGCTGTTGTTTTGGGTGTACTTGTGACTCCACCTCCATGTTCTCAATCTAACCTCCTTGGCTACATTGGCCCTGCAGTAGAGAGTTGCACATGGACAGAAATCTTACCCGTCCCCGCTGGAATCTTACCTGTCCCCAAAGAATTAAACCCATTCCCACCAGTTCCTGCAAGAATTTAATGGTACATAAAAAAACATTCTGGTTAGCTTTCTCGGTCTCTCTCTGGGTTCAAACCGCAGCATTGCAGGCAAGGAAGGAATGGAACTTGGCACATGCTGGTGTGCACGTGTAAGACTTGTCTCTGATTCACTGGCACTGTGTGCCGACAGATTGCCACATGCACGCACCAGTAGGTCAAGTGACATCTGATGTTTGTGCCTGTGTCAGAGCTGAGATCTGCACATCAGCCCAGAAGCAGAGAGGATTAATAGTAACATAGTAAGTGACGGCAGATAAAGATCTGAATGGTCCATCCAGGCTGCCCAACAGTCACACTCATTAACAGTTCATGATTAAATCAACAATGAACATTGATATTATATACTTGATTATGGGATGTAGGCCATAGCAGTCTTTATGTTCCAACAGCTGGAGTTGCCATCAAAGTAGTAGCTCACTCCAGCCTATTCATGATCTCATTTGCAGGACACAGACCATAAAAGTCTATCTAGCACTGTCCTCATGTTCCAGCCACTGAAGTTGTTGTCTAAGCCCTTTCCAGCCCATCCTAAACCAGATTGCCATATACGGGACACAGACCATACAAGTCTGACCGGTATCAGCTCTAGTTCATCACAGCTGGAGTCGCCATTTAAGCAGCACTTGACACATCCACACACATGCAGCCATTTAAGTCTAGGTTTTTTATAACTTCCATTTTCTAATTAGAGATCCTCTGTGTTCATCCCACGCCTCTTTGAATTCTGTCACCATTTGTGTCTCTACCACCTTTCCCCATTTGTGCAGTTAAAGCAAGGAGGAGGAGACAGCACTCAAAGAACTTAGTATTTGGTTGGTGAAAGGCTGGTGTAGGTGTAGGTTACACTTCCACGGGAACCCCGCAGGAACTGCTTCCATCCCCGGAGCCCCAGAGGGGATTCCTGCGGGATTCCCGTGAACCCTGTTCCCATGCAGGTCTCTACCCTGCAGTTCAGCCTCTGACATGGCAGGTTTAGTGCCACCTGTTGTAAAGTGGCTGAACTGTAACCTCAGTGAGGGAGTGTTTCTAGGGACACCTGCCTGTGTCACTCACTCCCTCACAAGTAACAATAAGGCTGAGAAATTAGGGTCTTGCTCTGATAAAATTCATTGTGAGGACAGTTGTCACCAGAAAACTTACTGCAGGAAGACTGGTGTTGAAGCCATCATTTTTAACTGAGAATGAGAAGGGCTAGAAGGCACAATTACCTTCAGATGCATCACTAAAAGGTTTACTTGAATAAGTATGAATTGAGGCAGAAGTCATGTGCTGATCCATTTTCAGTTCGTGATACTGCAGTAAAGTGTGCTCTGAAAGCAGTATTCATGGATCTTGCTAGGAAACTTTCTTACAGCAGTAGATATCAACAAGAAACAGCAAATTCAAAACTTCATACAATGAAATAAAATAATGTCTTCATTGCTCCACTGACCCATATTCCTGATGAAAAAAATAAGTTTTCATTTCTTTCTTGAATTGCTTTATACTTTGAAATACACAAAGCTCAATAGGCAAAGTATTCCACAGTATAAGGTCTACAATATAAAAAGATAGAAGATCTATATCCTTCAACCACACTAAACGGTAAGATGGTACATTGAGGAGGAGTTTATGAAAAGATATCAAGGCGTGTGCCAGTTGATAAAAGCTCAGAGTGCACATAGAGTGGGAGAAACATAATTGTGGAGATCCTTAAAGACAAGCAATAAAATGTTAACAAAGCTCAAAAGTTACAGAAAACTACTGGTTTCATGGCTGAACCTGAAAGCAGTTAAGGTAAAGAACTGTCATCTGTTGTTGAAAGTGGCTGAATTTTATGAGGATGATATTTCCCAAATCTGCCCTGGAAAGAACGACTGTCTTGGTGAAGTTTATTTATTTATTGCATTTGTATCCCACATTTTCCCACCTTTTTGCGGGCTCAGTGTGGCTTACAATATAAAATGAATGATGGAAATACAATTTGTTACAAATTGGTTATGGATTACATTGTGCAGAGTTATGCGAGACAATCGAAGTGTCGTTAAGGAATGTAACAATGGAACACAAACATTGAAACATTGGAAGGAGACAATGGGAGCTTAGAGGGCAATATTAAGGCATAAAAACATATGGTATACATATTTCTGTGAGTAAAGGTATGAGTGATGTGAGATTACGGGGGATGAGAGTTCAGAAGTGGATGTATGATGCATTAATGAACAGTAAGTGTGGACTTTATGTGTTTTGGCTCTTTCCGTAAGTTTTTTCAAAAAGATGGGTCTTCAATAATCTGCGGAAGGAAGCTTGCTCGTGGATCGTTCTAAAGTTGCGCGGCAGTGTATTCCAAAACTGCGTGCTCATGTGAGAAAAGGTTGACGCGTGTAGCGTCTTGTATTTCAAGCCCTTGCAATTGGGGAAGTGGAGGTTGAGGAAAGTTCGGGATGATCTTTTGGCGTTTCTGGGTGGTAAGTCTATTAACTCATACATGTATGCTGGGGCTTCGCCATGAATGATTTTGTGGACTAATGTGCATACTTTAAAAGTGACGCGTTCCTTGAGTGGAAGCCAATGTAGTTTCTCTCGTAATGGTTTTGCACTTTCATATTTTGGTTTTCCGAAGATGAGTCTGGCTGCCGTATTCTGGGCTGTTTCAAGTTTCCTCAGTGTTTGCACTTTGCAACCTGCGTATAGTGAGTTGCAGTAATCCAGATGGCTGAGTACGAGGGATTGCACTAGGCTGCGAAAGACGGATCTTGGGAAGAATGGTCTTATCCTTTTCAATTTCCACATGCAGTAAAACATCTTTTTAGTTGTGTTGTTTGCGTGAGTTTCAAGTGTTAGGTGGCGGTCGATAGTGACTCCAAGGATTTTTAGCGTTTCTGAGATTGGAAGGTTTAGGTTTGGTGTGTTTATAGCTGTAAATTCCTTTGTGTTGTATTGGGAGGTGAGTATCAGGCATTGAGTTTTTTCTGCATTTAATTTCAGACGAAATGCATCTGCCCATGTGTTCATGATGTGTAGGCTTTGATTGATTTCGTTAATATCTTGTTTGAAAGGGATGTATATTCAATGATGAGTGCATTCATAAGCAGAAAAGACTGCTCCTAGTGAATCTTCATGAAGTACACAAAATATTTAAACAGAAGCTGAATGGAATATACAAGATTGGAATTTCTAAATTCTGTGAATTGTAACCACCTTGGTGCATTACTGTTGGTGCTAAAGGAGCTCATTCAGGGGCCCTTTTACTAAGCAATGCCTACATGCTTCAATTTGGAGCTACTGCCCAGCTACCACGTGGCCCGGGCAGTAATTTCATCTTTTAAGCATACCGGAAAATAATATTTTCCTGCAGGCGGCAGAAACCTGGCAGTAATCGTCATTCTACAGGCATAGACGGTTGCCAAATAAGACCTTACCGCTAAGTCACTGGGTGGCAGTAAGGTCTCAGACCCAAAATGAACATGCACCAATTTTTATTTTGCCGCATGTCCATTTTCAGCAAACATTTTTTACAAGGCCTTTTTTGTTTTTACAGGTGTCCTGAAAAATGGATCTGTACGCGCCCAAAACACACACCTACATTAGCGCAGCCCATTTTTCAGTGCACCTTAGTAAAAGGACCCTTCAGTATGTTTTTGCTAGTTTCACCAAATTATCAAACTACTGTTGTCAGCCTTCAGTGAAGCGAAGTTAAGACTACAAATCGCTGATGTCTTTAGTAGCCAGGTCCACCCAGTTTGGGCTCGGGCCCACCCAGCAGCAGTGTACCCTTGCCAATACTGGCATTAGGGAGCAAGCTAGGCTCCCACTGCTGTTTATGTTCCTCGGTGCCTGTTTAAAGGGTCACCAGTAGCATGTAAGAATAGCTGTCACTGCTGCCAGCTGACCTGGAAGTCTTCCCTCTGCCGCATCCCCAATTCTGATGCAATTTCCTGGGAGGAACATGGCAGAGGGAAGGCTTCCGTATCAGCCAGCAGCACTTCTTACACGCTGCTGAAAGATGCTGCATGACAGGGGAGGGGGGAGGAGAGGAGGGAGATATGTTGAAATATGGTTGGATGTAGGGTAGAGTAGGAAGGAGAGATGCTGCGCAGGAGGGAAGACGAACAAGAGAGGAAGAAACATTGGACCTGGGAGGGGAGAGAGAGAACACTGTTGGACATGAGGGTGGAAAAGGAAGGAGAGATGCTGCACAGAAAGGGGGGGGGGGGGGAGAGAAGGCGGGAGATATTGGATCCAGGGGCAGAAGGGAGTGAAAGGGATGCCCCCAGGGAAGAGAGACACTGGGAATGGAGGAACAATGTGGGAGAGTCCAAGGGGGGTGGCAAGGAAATGAACGAGAGGAGGATAATGATTACAGGGGGATAGAAAAATAGCAATGGGGACTAGATTGAAGATGGAAGGCTGGGAAAGGAGTGAGATGGGGAATAGGAGGCCTAGTAGGTGGTGAAAGAAGGAGATGGAAATCTGATAAGTAACGAAAAGTAAAAAAAGAAGAAAAGGGTTGGAAAGAGTAAAATTTGAGTGGACAGAGCAGAAGAAAACAAAAAAAAAAAAAAGAGGAAAGTGCTAAAATAGAAAGATAACATGTCAGAGGCAAATGTAGTGAGGGAATGGAACGAGAGAGTAGAAAAGACAAATGGACAGCAGCTGCTTGAAGGAGAATTAGCAGAAAGACAGGAAAGTGGAAAAGAGAAACTGGACCCAACATGATGGAAAAATAAAATGACCAGGCAACAAAAGGTAGAAAAGGCATGTTTTATTTTGAATTTATTAACTGAAATTAGCTTGAGAAATGTGCATAGCAGGATGTCAGTTTATTGGGTTCAGTAGAAAAAATAAATTTCTGTTTTTTTATTTCTCCAGTGTTGCAGTACATTCCGAGGTTCCCAGTTCAATTTTTGTGAACATATTTTATTTCTAATTTGTGATCCTTTGTTCTGTATTTAGTGAGGGTCTGTCGGTGTGATTATAATGGCAGGTGCTGGAGGGAGGCAGGAAGGAAAAGGAATTGGGTGGGGAGGGGGCTTTCTTTATTTTCTGCTCTGGGCCCTAGCATGTTTAACACCAGTCCCAATCCTTGCTGTAGCTGGTGGGGAGCCCCAAGCCCCATCAGCTGAGGGCCTTCTCTGAAGGTAGCTAAAACGCCCTTCTACTAAGCTTGGCGGACGGTGGCAACATCCTTGAGCCACAGATAACGAAGCATGTGTGGAGTGCCAGCATCAGTGGCTCAAGAAGTTGCTGCTGCCTGCCAAGCTTGGTAAAAGGGAGTTATGGCCGTCTTTGCAGGAAGTCTTCAGCTGACAGAACTTGGAAATCCTGATGAGCTAAAGTATATTTTGGGTTGGGGGTGATTGGTGAGGTGTGGAGAGTGGTGAGGGGGAAGAAGAGGGCAGAAAGAAAGAAAATTTTGTGCCCTCCCACAATTGGCTGGCTGGATACACTACTGGTCATATGTGATACAGAATCACAAGACTGTATGAATCAGCAGTGCCAGAACTGTCAAGGCAAAGTAGCTCTCCACAATTATCTACTTCAAGTTGCACAGTGCTTTGACTTGGAAGAAGGTGATGAAATCTCATTCAAGCAGTGGGGCCACAGATTGTACAACAATATTCACAAGAGAAGAGTCTGTTGAGAATTTCGACATAACCTGCAACCAGATCAATGACTTCACTGTGCATCACTACACAGCTTAAGGTCAAGTTGCCTTTCTCAAGAACAGTAAAGAAAATCTGAAAGCAAATACAGCCTTAATTCTGCAAGACTTCTCTGAGAACGACTAATTTGTCATCCAGGATTCCATTCAGGGATTTTACTGGACAAACAGGCAAGCAACACTCCATCCTGTTGCTATTTACCAAATGTTGAATGAGGTCCTGGAATGCATTTCCATGTATCATCAGTGATTGCATGCAGCACAATACAGTGTGTATATATACATTTCAGAAGGCATTCATTCAACATCTGAAAGATGTGTGGCCTAATATTACAACATATTAAATATTTTAGTGGTGTGCAGCTCAGTACAAGAATTACAAGAACTTTACAAATCTATGCATGCAACTAACTTGCCAGCAGAATGGTACTTTTTTGCCACAAGCCATGGAAGGAGCGTGTATGATGTCATCGGTGGCACCATGAAGCATCTTGCCAAAAGAAACAGTCCACAAAATACCACAAGTCAACATATTTTGACTCTGTTCTATTGAACTAGGCAAACAAAAGCATAATGAACATAAAATTCCTTTTAAATTTCTTCTGCCAATGTTGATTCTGCTCACGAAATGTTGGAAAAAAAATCGATCTGCAACTGCAAAAATAATGCCTGGAACAAGAAGCCACCACAGCTTCATCTGACTCACCAAGAGTGAGCTCAAAATTGGCAGAATATCTGCAGCTGATGCAACAAGAACAGTAACAGTGAAAGAAAATAGTGCCGTTTCTGAAAAGGTGAAGAGAAACAGGCTATCAGAGCGAAAAGGATGTTCTTCAAAGAATGGGAAAAGAACTCAAATGATGGAAAAAAAGAAGCAACATAAGCACTGTCAAGCTAGATGCAAAGAATTGATAATGAAGGCTACAACAGGATATGAAGAGAAACTTGCCGAAAAGGCAAAAACTCACAGTAACAACTTTTTCACGTACATCGGAAGCAGAAATCCTGTGAGAGAATCCGTGGGACCGTTAGATCATGAAGGTGCAAAAGGGTCAAGGCCATAGAGGAGAAACTGAATGAATTATTTACTTTGGTCTTTACAGAAGATGTAAGAGATCTGCCTCTACCAGAAATGGTTTTCAAGGGTGATGATGTGGAGGAACTGAAAAATCTCGATGAACCCGGAAGACATACTGAGCCAAATTAAAGAGTAGTAAAATAACCTGGACCAGAACGAATGCATCCAAGGGTACTCAAACATGAAATTACTGATCTGCTGCTAGAAACCTGTAACCTGTCATTAAGTCATCCATAGTACCTGAAGAGTAAAGGGTGGCCAATGTGATTAAAAAGAGTTCCAGGCAATCCGGGAAATTGCAGACAGGTAAGCCTGACATCAGTGCTGGGTAAAACAGTGGAAACTATTATAAAGAATAAAATTATGGAACACATAAATAAACATGGTCAGCATGGGTTCAGCCAAGATAAGTCTTGTCTCACCAATTTACTTCATTTCTTTGAAGACATGAATAAACATATGGATAAAAGGTGAGCCGGTTGATGTAGTATATCTAGATTTTCAGAAAGCGTTTGACAGAAGTTCCTCCTGAGAGACTCCTGAGAAAATTAGAGTCATGAGATAGTTAGCAATGTTCTGTTGTGTATTAGGAACTGGTTATTGGACAGAAATCAGAGGATATGATTAAATGGCCATTTCTCTCAATGGAGGAGGGTGAATAGTGGAGTGTCACAGGGATCTGTACTAGGACCGGTGATATTTAATATATTTATAAATGATCTGGAAATCGGAACGACAAGTGAGGTGATTACATTTGCAGATGACACAAAACTATTGGGGGTTGTTATAAAAATCATGCAGAATGTGAAGATTTCAGGAAGGCTTCAGGAAATTAGAAGACTGGGCATCCAAAGGGCAGATGAAATTTAATATGGACAAATGCAAAATGATGCACATTGGGAAGAATAATCGGAATCATAATTAATTGATGCTAGGGTCCACCTTGGGGGTCAGCACCCAAGAAAAAGATCCAGGTGTTGTAGACAATACACTGAAATCTTCTGTCCAGTGTGTGGCGGCGGTAGCCAAAAAAGCAAACAGGATGTTAGGAATTATTAGAAAAGGTAGGGTAAATAAGGCCAAGAATACAATAATGCTTCTGTATCACTCCACGGTGCAACCTCACCTTGAGTATTGCATTTATTTCTGGTCGCTGTATCTATAAAAAAAAAAAAAAAAGATATAGCGAAATAAGAAACGGTTTCAAGAAGAGCGACCAAAACAATAACGAGGATGGAACTTCTCTCATATGAGGCTAAAGAGGTTAGGGTTCTTCAGCATGGAAAAGAGATGGATGAGGGGAGACATGACCAAGGTCTACAAAATCCTGTGTGATGTAGAACAAGTAGAAGTGAATCGATTTTTTACTCTTTCACAAAGTACAAAGATTAAGGGACACTCAATTAAGTTGCATGGAAATGTTAGACTTGCTGCCCACATTCTCCACGAATTAATATGTTACAAGAAATTCTACCCACTTCTCCAGCAATTAATATGTTGGAAGAAATGATTTATTTTGGGGAAAATAGCTCGAGAGCAACTCGCTACTGTTTATAATTTAAGAGCAAGCGCTGTATTTATAAGTTTTAGGATATTAATTTCTCCACCAATCACCAAAGGTGATAATTGCAATAAATTAAATATATTAAGTATATATATATTCAGAACACAAAGAGACCATATTTTTAGCTTCAAAAAGATTGATTTAATATACAATTGCACACGAGAGGTAGGTATTAAGAGGAATCTTTTACAGGTAATCTGTGCATAAAATAGAACAAAGTAGCAGCTAGATCAACTTACAAGTCCTTGTTACAAGCATGCTGTGGTCCGGCTGATTGATGAGCACATGTTGAGGACAGGAGGCATCAGCAGACCCCAAAGAGAGCAGCAGTTTCCAAGAGAGGCAGGTTTCCAGAGGAGGCAGGTTCCAAGAGAGCGAGCTGGGCTGTTTCCAGGCCTTTTATAATGTTAGCAGAGAAGCATGGTGTGTGCATGTCTTGGATATTTTGCAAGGCATTATGGTTAATGTAGTCTCATGTCTGCACACGACCCCTGAGTTGGTCTCATGTGTTATGACATCACGAGACTTACAGTCTGGACTTTGCTGGCAAATGTCTTTTGATGTCCTGTTCAGTCTCTGGGGCAGATATACATTACAAGTCCTTCCTTTCTGCACATGTCTGGAAGCTGATGGGAGGGGCAGGTATACCTTTGACAAGCAAATGTCCTGTTTATGCTTCCTCTGAGTATTCAGGTGTCCACCTTAGTCCATCTTTTGTTAGGTGGGAGGGCAGAGGAAGCTCTTTTGTGTTTGTTAAGTGTTTGTAGTTAACTTATTCCTGCTCTCAGAAGCTCCCAGAAAAAGGAATGGAGAGAGAGAGGCTTGAAATGAAACTATTCTCCAAAAGCTGCACAAACATATATCTTCAAAAGATACACAAATATATTGGTGTATATATAGTCCAGCAAACATGCTACATATTTCAGTAATAAACTGATACCGTTACAGAAACACTTTTAAAACAAATTGGAGGAAATATTTCTTTTCACTCAATGAATAGTTAAGCTCTGGAATACTTTGCCAGAGAATGTAGTAACAGCAGTTAGTGGGTCTGGGTTTTAAAGAGGTTTGGACAAGTTCTTGGAGGAAAGGTCCACAGACAGACATGGGGAAGCCACTGCTTGCCCTGGGATTGGTAGCATGGAACGTTGCTACTATTTGGGTTTCTTGAAAGACACAAAGGGAAAATAATAATAGACTCACTCCTCAAAAGAGTTCAAAAAGAATAAAGGGAGAGCCTAACTGTCATGGCTTATATACAACACTCAATGGTAAAGCAAATGCATCAGATAAATTTTGTAAACCAGGCAATTGGATCTCTTATAGCTTTATGCTATTTCAAATCCCAAGCCCTCTGGCGTTATCATGGGCATTACACTTAATATATTTTTATTTACAGAATTCCACAGCCCTGTATAAATCTTCTCATACCCGATGCCCAATGTTGCAGATTAATGGCATTTCAGTCCCTCAGACCTGCTTCCAGGGTCTTTACAAGTCGCTACAAGCATCTTAAGAATCTAGCACTTGCCATGCTAAGCTGAAGAAGGGTAGCAACCTGCTCAGCCATAACTCTTTTCCCCCTTTACACAATTACCTCCTATAATGAACACTCTTTCACTTCCCAATTGATATTCTGCACCTTCAACCACATCATCATCAAAATACAAATTCTCCACATGCACCTAAAGAATACTTTATTCAAAACATTTTTTTTATAACCCCAGCTCATTTTATTCTTAACCCAACACATTTTCTTCTTCTTTTTCCCCCCTCTTTTCCAACTCTTGTAAACCTTAATTATTTAACAGTTCAAACCCTCAATACTGGACCTGGGTCCCTCCCAATACCATATTTTCCCACACCAACATTTTACTTTTCCTTTCTCGCAACAATTCAACTTTATTTAACAACAACATTCTCTCATTTTCCCCATTTATATATTAGAAAATAATTTGCAAAATATATTGTTCTTAATTGTAATTTTTCAGAGCATATAGTCCTCGCATTCAGTAACACCAATGTGCTTTTTTTTTTTTATTCGGAACTGTGCATCAGGCTGGTATGTCTGCAGTGTAAACCAGTGTTTGGACTCCTTTACCCTATTTTAGTAAGAATCTATATATGTCATCAGTTTTATAACTACATACAAAATGGGAAACGTCTCAATGCTAATGTTTCTTGTTACTTTTACAAAGTTTGGGTAAGCATAAAGAGACAATAATCATGATTTTTTTTAACACATTCTCACAAAGTCCCTCTGTCAGGGAATATTTAACTATATCTTCATTGACTTGGGACCTAAATGTGGCAGACTTGAGAAATCTTTATTAAAATGGCTCTCCCAGTGTGCTTGCAGTTCCTGGGACAGGAGGGTAATAATCTCTTGTAGGTTTAGCAGAAGGCTGCCGACTGCAAGCTCTGACAATCCCCAGCGGGCCTCATTGGTTGTGTGAATGTGAATCAATATTAGTTTTTGGTTTTAAAAACCAGGTGATAAGTTTCAGAGTTGCAGTTTTAGTTTTGGCCCAAAAATGTTTAGACAGTTTTGGTCTGACTCCATTTGTAAATGGGTCTTTTCCAGAGCCTCTAATGTATTTTGTACATGTAAGGATTCAATCTAATTCTTGCTGAAGAATAATGTTACATTACTTTGAACCACATATTTAATTTGTGTTCATTCTAATTGATAGAAGTCTTCAGGCAAGTAAGGCAACTCATATATAAAAAGAAAGAAAATTCAAAAAAGAGAAAGAGGAAGAAAAATTACACCATTGCATAGTACAACTGCTTAAGGAGAGCATATCAGTACCAGAATGAGCAGAAAACTAAAGGGTCCTTTTACTAAGGTGCGCTAGCAGATTTAGCATATGCTAAATGATAAAAGGCCCATAGGAATATAATGGGAGTCTTTATCATTTAGCACTTGCTAAATCTGTTAGCGCGTTAGTAAAAGGGCCCCTGAATTCTTAATCCTACAGGTAACTGGAGGAACAGCAGTTCTGACAATAAAATATGTTGGATCCTGCCAACAGGACAGGATCCAACATATTTTATCTGAGCAGGAACAATAACTACCACCAAAAGAACTTGGAACTGCCTTTGCCTTTATAAATTCATTTTACTTTTACTATTATTTTATAAATTAATTTTGCTTTTATTCTTTATGTTCATTACTGTGGTTCCATTCATTTAAGAAGACCCCTTTTACTAAACTGTGTTAGTGATTCCTGGTGCAGCAAATGAGAAACAGCCTATTCAATTGAAAAGGGCTCTGAAGTATTTGCCCCACGGAAATTGGTAGCATGGTTTAGTAAAAGGGGCTCTTGAATTGCTACATTCTTTATACATGGATAAAGTGGTGTGAATGCATATCAGTCTATTTTAAAGCATAGAAACAGACCAGTGTTGCCAGGTGGGCGGTTTTACCGCCCAATTGGGCGGTTTTCCGCAACCCGCCGCGGGAAATTTTTGCCCGCGGCGGGTTGCGGTTTTTTGGGCTCCTTTTTGGCTTCGGGGCGGTTTTTTCGCCGGCTTTTGCGGTTTTTTCGCCGGCTTTTTTCGGCCGCGGTGGGCGGGGTTAATGATGTTTCTGGGCGGGGTTAGTGACGTGGGAGGCGGGGTTAGTGACGTGGGAGGCGGGGTTAGTGACGTGGGAGGCGGGGTTAGTGATGGGGGAGGCGGGGCCGATGACGGCAGGGGCGGGGTTGATGACGGCGGGGGTGATGACGCGGGGGCGGGGGTGTCAGGGGCGGGGTTTGAGTTTGGGCGGGTTTTGGGCTGGATTTTGGGCTCCTTTAGGCTGGAAAAAAATTTTCCACCTGGCAACCCTGAAACAGACGTTCATAAATGTAAAAAAAAAAAAAGAATAAAGTGATACTATTTTTTTTTATTGAACAATCCATATAAGCAGTAACTTTGTTACCATTCATGTATAGGGTAGAGCTTTTATTTAGTTGGCTTAAGTTATATTCAGAACAGCTTAAATTCATGCTCTACCTATAACTTATGCAGGCTCCGCTTGCCCTTAACTACGCCTCCAAATCCATCAATACGTTTTATACATTGTAGAACAGGCATGGATTAAAAAAATAAAATAGAAGAAAATAACTCCATGTGCATTATTTTTAAACACTTACCGCTTTGGTGGCAAACCACGGTTAAATAGCACTGTGCAACGAGTTCTCGCTTTAATAATTCAGCACGGCCACATTTACCCTCCGCCCTTGCTGATGCAGCGAGGCTCACACTAACACCTGCACGAGCCGAGCCAGCGACACCAGAGAGGTGATCTACTGGCGCGTGGCGATCTCCACGTGTCGTGCAGCGATCTAGTGATGATGACCTCAGATGCTGCTGCTGGTCCGTATGGGTGTCAGCGTGAGCTTGGCTACATCAGCCCGAACAGAGAGAAAGCAAGTGCGGCTGCGCTGAATTATTGAAGGAAGGCGGAAGCGGTACTTGGACGTCTTGGAGAGGCCTGGGTAGTTGGTAGGTAGGTGGTCACCGGTGTCTACACTCCTACGGGAGCCCCACAGGAACTACTTCCATCCCCGTGGGATTCCCGCAAACCCCGTTCCCATATAGCTCTCTGTTTTTTGGTTTTTTTTAGATCACCCGCAGGCCCCGCAGCTTTTCTTCTCCTGCAGGCTGCCTGCGTCCCGTCCTCCTCTGACGCTACTTCCTGTTGCTTTGGCAATGGCAAGGCGGGACGCCTCAGTGGGAGATAAGTTGTTTTATAGGGGACGGGGGCACGGAGAAAGAAACCTGTAGGATTGTTGGTGGGTAACCTCAGGTATGAGTTTGACAGAGGGAGGTGCCTGATCGTGGACAAGGAGAAGAAGGGTGAGGGCAGATCGTCCCCCGGTCTTAGTGTTTGTGGGGAAGGGTGCGAGGGCAGGCGAATACGTATGTGACTTGATATTTTTGGAAGCAAGTAGTAGGAAAATACATAAGGACTGCCAGCACGTCTCTTTTCCGAAACTGGGTCACTGCTGGAGATCTCTGCCTTACTTGATAAAATCTTAAGTAAAAAAAAAAAATGTAGTGGAGGTTCATAAGTGAAGTTTCTTTCAAGACTTCTTTGTGTAGCAAGTTTATGCACTATGACTGGAGAGCTATAATGGACGTTTCACTACTGACAAGGGGTCCTTTTACAAAGCTGTGGCAAAAAGTGCATTTTTACCATAGCTGTAAAAATGCCTTTCTTCTGCATTAATGACTGTGCTGCCATTAGGGCACAAGTACTTGAAAATTATTGCATGAGCACTTACAGCCACCAATTTTGCAGGCGGTAAGGGTTCAAGTGGTATCCTGCGCCAACCTGTTAGATTAGGAATGCCCACTCTCTCCACCTCTCACACCCCTTCAAAAAATTAGAAACATTTTTTTAGCGCACGCATAGCTTGTGGAGATTTCAAAGTTACTGAAATATGACTAAGTGCATCCTGCAGTACAAAGTTTTTTTTACCTTCACATTCAACATAACTTAGTAAAAGGAACACATTAATTTATATTGTTGAAAAAGATGATAAAAGCTTCAAATTGTTAGTGTTAACAGTAATTTAATGGTTTGAGAGGTATCAAGTGTAAGTTGAAAATAAATCGGACCTTTTTATTTACATTTGGGTCACCAAATTAGCAGATGCCAACCATTCTTGGAAATGCCAGAGAACAGGGGACACTCAATGAAATCAAATGGAAATACTTTTAAAACAAGTATAAGAAAATATTTTTTCACTCAAAGAAAAGTTAAGCCGTGGAACTCGGTGCTGGAGGATATAGTAACAGTGGTTATTGTATTTGGGTTTAAAAAAAGGTTTGGACAAGTTTTTGGATGAAAAGTCCATAGTTATTGAGAGAGACATGAGGGAAGCCACTGCTTGCCCTGGGATTGGTAGAATAAAATGTTGCTACTAAATGGGCTTCTGCCAGGTACTTGTGACCTGAATTAGCCACTGTTGGAAATAGGATAATAGGCTGGATGGACCATTGGTCTGACCCAGTATGGCTATTCTTATGTTCTTTTTATGGCAATTCTTGTGTTCTTTTTGGAATCCAATGGATTAGAGGATTCAAGGCAACATTGTTTCACTAGAGGCAGGTCTTCTCAGACAAATTTGATTAGTTTCTGACTAGTTTACTAGAGAGTTGGATCGAGGGAGAGTGCTAGGTGTAATGTATTTAGATTTTATCAAAGCCTATGACAGTTCCATATAGACAACTAATAAATAGAGTACCCTCTGTATGGGTGTTAAAGTGATTGAGTGGGCTAGGAGCTGGTTGAGTGGAAGGTGACAGGATAGTGGTAAATAGAGCTCACACTGAGGAAAGGGATGTTACCAGTGGTGCTTGGCAAGGTTCGGTTCTTGGGCCATTTTTTTTTTTTTTACATTTTTGTAAGCAGTATTGCTGAAGGGCTGTCTGGTAAGGTTTGCCTCTTTGCAGATGATACCAACATCTGCAATAGGATAGACAACCCTGATGATGTGGATATCATGAGGAAAGACCTAGCAAAGCTTGAAGAATGGTCCAGAATTTGACAGCAGAAATTTAATGCTAAAAAAATGCAGGGTTATGCATTTGTGCTGTAAAAGCTGAGGGATCAGTACATTTGGGGGGCAGGGGGAGAACCTTTGTGCACAAAAGAGGAGTGGGACTTGGGTGTGATCATATGTGACGATGGCAAAACAGGAAGAAAAGGTGACAGCAAAAGCTAGAAGGATGCTTGGGTGCATAGGGAGAGGAATGGCCAGTAGGAAAAAGGAGGTGATGAGGTCTCACCAGATTCTGACACAGGAGCATCATTTAGAATATTGTGTATAATTCTGGAGACCGCACTTTCAAAAAGATATAAACAGAATGGAGTTGGTCCAGACTAGGGCAGCTACTAAAATGGTCAGTCTTCTGGCCTCTACAAGGCGTTAACTTTGGCCCTGTATATCCAGAGGCTTAAACCTGGGGCTGCTTGTTACCAAGAATTGACTCTTTCCTCAAGTCCGTTGTTTATTTAATACAGTTGATAACAAGATTGCACTGAGATGGATTATAATTCTGTACATACTGATCGATGGCTTAATGCTGAAACCTGACTTGCAACATTTCACTAGTCTAAATGAAACTTTTTTTTTTTTTTTTTTGCTGCTAATTCACAGAGGCTTTCAGCCACTGCTTTACTGTGCATGGAAGCAGTGACAAAAAGTCTTATGCTAATAGGCTCACTTGTATTAAAATGAGCTCATTAGCAATTCTGTACAGTGCTCAGTGCTCAGCTTAAGGAAACTCCCTGCCCAAACGACTAAAACCTACTGACAGCTCCTGAACTGTCGGTAGGTTTTAGTTGTTGGGGCAGGGTGACTTTTACATCCGTGCTTGCCTCCTAACTTCTCCTCAGGCAGCAGCAGCAGCAGCCTTTTTTCTCCCCCGCACACTTATCCCATTGCTTCCTACTTCCTACCGCTGCCTTCTTGCTCCCCCCCCCCCTTCATTGGACATGCGCACAAGAGCTGCGTTTACCGCACAGCTCTTGTGGGCATGCGCCAGAAAATTCCAAGCCCTTTACTGACCAATGCTGAACACCAACAGTGTGCATATAATTTGCATGCAGTTAGTGTTTTCTAAAAAAAAAAAGCAGTGCTCCATTTATTTTTCTTTTCCTCGAGTCTGAGTCTTTGATTAGCCCCTCTCCTGAAGGGAGAACTATTAGTGGCTGGTGCTTGAAATACTGAAACACAGCACTAACATTACCACAGCACAGTTAACTGCACAGCCACACAGTAAAAAAAATCACTATTTATTTGTTACATTTGTATCCCACATTTTCCCACCTATTTGCATGCTCAATGTGGCTTACGTAGTACCTTAATGGCGATCGCCAGTTTCGGTATGAACAAATACAAAGTGATATAGTAGTAGAGTAAAAGTTAATGTGTTGAATTAATACCCTGAGGGTGAAAATACAAGCAGCCCCCGTTTTGCCTTGCTCGGGGCAGGGGTAGTTGGGGCCTGGTTGTCCCCTGGACCTCCATCCCTTGTGTTTGACAGGTTTGGGATTTTGACAGCTCAGACCTGTCAAACAAGTGCGGGAGGATTGTGCTGAGTGTATGCTCGGCACAATTCGCTCACACTTCTACCCCTTGATCAGAGATAATTGTGCTGCTTAAATTTGCATGCATTATCTCTGATCATCGGTGCGGTAAAGCCCCGCGCTGTTCCAGCGCTATTTTTAGAGCGCTGTTTGGAACAGCGCAGGGCTTTTGATTATCTGCCCCTCACTGCATTCCACAAAACAAAAGGAGCAAGTTCCCACATGCCGTCTTCTTATTTTGGTGTAGGCACGGGAAAAAAAGATGTTAAAATCTCCCAGGTCTCAATCTAATTAAATTATTTTTTTAAATTGTACTTATAAATAGTAAGTTTCATTGCTAAGCACCTGATACTCGTAACAGGTCTGTTTTGGTGGCCCTTTACCAGGTGAAAATATTTCTGCACGAATACAGGGAGTCCCTATAACTAGACCCTCCAAATGACACAATGATTTACAATTTAGAACTAATTACTACAGATGAAAACCAATGCTTCCTCTTTGTATATCTGTATGCTGCACAAGCCAGCATGCTTGAAAATATAATCGAGATCAAATATTACCAACAATAAAGAATGACAACGTGGACAGAGCAGCTCATAGGTTTGCTTGCTTTGGGTGAACGGGGATGACAGCTGTGCGGAGGAGAGGGAAAAGAGACTACTAACCTCATAGGCTTAAGTCGTTATGCTGTCTCCAGTTCTCAGTCCAACCTCCCTCCTCGATCAACTCTTTCCAAATTGCTCCCTTCTGGCTCCCTGCACTGCTGTCCTTCAGTTTTTGGGCTGCCGGCAGTATCAGTAAGGTAAGTAAGCACACTGCCTTTCCTGCAGCCAGCTGGCAGCAATTCACCAAGGCCAGCTCCATGGCTTTCGTCCCGCCAAGTCCTGACACCTCTACTGCAACTTCCTGTTTAACGCTAAGCAGGAAATTGCAATAGAGAGGGCAGGACTTGACAGGAGGAAGGCCATGGAGCTGACCTTTTTTAATTTGCTAAATCTGCCATCTGACTGCAGGAAATTGTAAGTGGTGACACCCATGGGGAGGAGAGGATTTTTTTTTACCACGGGAACAAGGCTTTTTACTGTTCCTGTGGGGTGGTAAAAAGTTTTTTTCAGTGTTGCCGTTACTGCGTCATTCTCTACTACAAAGCTCCAAAAGTCATTAAGAGCAAAGCACAGGTATTCGTAAGAGGTAATCACAGAGGACCACAGAAATGTAGGGGTCTGATTCATATATATAACTTAATAGATGTGTGTCTCCCACAACACAAGCTGCCCCATGCAATTGGGGCAGAACAGTCGGTGGTTTTCATATGGGGACAGACTTAAAAGATCTTAGTATGTATATTTTAAAAGAAAGACAGGAGAGGGGAGATATAATAGAGACGTTTAAATACATCCATGGCATAAATGGAGACGAGTCTCAATTGAAAGGAACCTCTGGAATGAGAGGATATAGGATAAAGATGAAAGGAGATAGACTAAGAAGTAACCTGAGGAAATACTTTTTAATGGAAAGAATGGTGAATTTGTGAGACAACCTCCCAGTGGAGGTGGTGGAGATGAAAACTCTCTGAATTCAAGAAGGTTTGAGACAAATACATAGGATCTCTAAAGGAGTGATAAGGAGAGTAGATGGCATGGATGGGTAGACTGGATAGACCGGCATAGTATTTATCTGCCTTGATTCTATATTTCTGTGTTCATCAAATTTAAATGAGTTGTCCATATTTCTAACTGGTTCTAATTTTAAAAGACAGGTACTTGAATCACTCCTCCCCCATTGACTGAATTGTGGTCTGATCAATTGTATAACTTGTTTTTTCCTTCTAGGTTTAATGAATGTACTTGTAACTTTTAATATCATGACTAATTTTGTTTTATTGAACCAATCAAGTTATACAATGTATTTCAAATTGCATGTTTTACGTGTAAAAAATTTAATTAATAAAAAAAAAGAAAGAAAAAGGCAGGTACTTATGAAGATACAATAATCCTCAGACCTGCTTCTATTTATTCTTTTGTCTTTAGCTCACACTTCAATAGTAGCTCAAAGTGAGTTACAGAAGAACATAAGGGTTGCCCTACTGAGTCAGACTAATGGGCCCTCTACCCAGTATCCTGTTTCCATCAGTGGCCAGTCCAGATTACATGCAATTGGCAGAGTCCCCAAATGTGGCAAGGTTCCATGCTTTGTAATTCCAAGGATAAGCAGTGGTTTTCCTCAGGTATACCTTAATTGTTTAAAGAGTTTTCCTCCAGGAATTTGTCCAAACCTTTTTAAAACCCAGCTACATTAACTGCTTTTACCATTTGCTCTGGCAGGAGTTACAGAGCTAACTATTTGCTGAGTGAAAAAAAATATTTTCTCCTATTTGCTTTATTTGTGCCACTGTGTAACTTCATGGAGTGTCCTCTATCTTTGTACTTGAAAGAATAAACAATTCACATTTACCCATTCCACTCCACACTTTATAGACCTCAATTCATATCTTCCCTCAGCTGTTTCTTCTCCAAGCTGAAGAGCCCTTACCTCTTTAGCCTTTCTGCTTATGAAAGTCCTCACATCCCCTAACTCATTTTGGTCACCCTTCTTGGTACCTTTTCTGATCTACTATATCTTTTTCGAGATGCGGTGACCAGAATTGCACACAATACTCAAGATGCGGTCTCACCATGGAGCAGTACAGAGGCATTATGATATTTTTTGATTCTCTATTCCTTTCCTAATAATTCCTAACATTGTTTTTGCCATTTTGGCCACTGCCTTACACTGAACAAAAGATCTTAATGTTTGTCCACGATGACCTCTAAATCTTTTTCTTCGTTGGTGACTCCTAATGTGGAACCTAGCATCATGAAGCTATAATTTGGGCTGTTCTTCTTAAAGTGCATCACTTTGCACTTGTCCACATTAAATTTCATTTGCTATTTGTATGCCCTGTCTTACAGCCTCTGTGTCCTGCAATTTCAAGTGGTCTGACTTACAAGTATTTTTGTAATATTACCATTTTGTAGAGATGGAAAGATGCACAATCACCTATTCAAGTATACTAGACATTTTCCTGTCCCCAAGGGACGTACAATCTACTGAACCCTTTCCTAAAGCTTAGTGCTCGCTAACAGAATCAGCATGTGCTAAATTGTAAGACACTCATAGGTATAAAAAAGGCTTCTTAGCATTTAACATGCGCTAATTCCATTGGTGCTTGCTAAGCTTTAGTAAAAGGGTCCATAAGTTTGTACCTGAGGCAGTGAAGGGTTAACTGATTTGCCCAATATCATAAATAGTATAAGTGCTGTAGCCACTAAGCTACATCTCCACTCCAGAATGTAAAAATTGGCAGAATCTTTTAAAACGGGGGATATTTTTGCTACTTTTTTCTTTGATATATGTATATGTCAGTCTTATTACTGATAATCTTTTCATATATTGGTAATAGACTCCTGTTCCTTCATTCCTTTGTATAATATCACAACAGATATCATTTATTAACATTTAATACATTTTATTAATATGGAGAAGAAGAAGATGGTTGAGTTGGTTGAAGGCCCTCTTGGGGACCACTCGACATGGCTAGTTGGGTTTTCAGGATAGCCAAATGAATATTAATGAGAGAAATTTACATGTACTGCCTTCTTGGTATGCAGATCTCTGTCATGCATATTCATTGTGGATATCCTGAAAACCTGACTGGCCAGGTGAACTCTGAGGACTGAATTGAAAACTACTGCTCTAGAAGATAATTATTAATGCAAGAGAAATCCTAATTCTTTTGAGTTTCCAAAACTATTGGTAGACTTTAATTTTAAAAAGGTATCTCTTCATCAAAACTCAAACCTGGAATGCAGATGATAAGACAAGAAAAAATCTAAATCTAGGAATCAAGCCCAGGTTCTCGCCCACTGCACTATCCATTAAGCTACTTCTCCATTCCAAAGAGAATTTTTGTTAGTGAATTAGTAATGTGTAGGGATAATAGGAATACTAATAGTCTATACATTTTAAAATCTCATTATGGATAATCTCCGAAGTTCGTGTAAGTATTGCTAATCTGGCTGATGCTGAACTCAGGAAAGATATGTAGTCCTTGTTCATACGGAAATGAACATTTTAAATGTGAACCTCCCATTTACTTCTGAGTTCAATTTCTTAGCCTTTCAGAAACATAAAATACCTACTGTACCTAAATATATGACACCCGCAAGTCTAAAGGCTATTGAAGTGGTGTACATTCAGATACAGTAGGTATTTTTCAGGTCCTGATGGAACCACATTTACAAAAAAAATAGTTGTAGTGGGGTTTGAACTTGTGTCCTTTGGGTTACAGCCCACTGTACTAACCATTAGGCTACTCATCTGTTCTGCAGGGATGTCTGGCCATATTTTTGAAAATGATGCCAGACAGATGTTCATGTCCCTGGTTTTAAGTCATTCAAAAAAAATGGACATTTCACTTTGGAAAAAGGCTATTCATTTTGGATGTTTTCAGTGCAAAAATATCCATCCACTAAGCTACTCCTCTGTTCTGCAGGGATGTCTGTGTGATCATATTTTTGAAAATGATGCCAGACAGGCGTTCATATCCATGGTTTTTTTGTCATTAAAAAAATGGACATTTCATTTTGGAAAATGGCTATTCATTTTGGACGTTTTCAGTGCAAAAACGGCCATCTCACAGCCATAATTGAACAGGAAATCTTGATGTTTTTCCTGTTTGATTATGCCTGTGAGATGGCCGTCTTTTTTGATGTTATGAGCAGGACTTTTTTTTTTTTTTAATGCCCCTCTTAGTGGCTATTCCCACTGACATTTCTGTGACCTTGGATAAGTAATTATTTCCTGTTTCAGGTACTCCTTTACTGTAACCTGTTTGCAAAATGTTTTCAGCCAGCTTAAGCTAAAATTGTAAAGGCAATCTATAAAATACAAGCCATAGATAAGCTGTGCTAAAAAGTGGCCTTTGTTATGATTAGCGTATGACAGCTCCAGATATTATGGCCAGTCTTATTAGTGCAGCAAACAAGTCCTTGGAGTAGCCTGTTGATCATTGCAGTGGACTGTAGAGAAGGGGACTCAGGCCTATATCGCACTGTTACACTTGTGGTGAAAAGTGTGAGCCGTCCAAAACCCACCAAAAAACCTATTGTACACATATATAGGTGACACCTGCAGGCATAAGTGTAAGGGCCCTGTTTACTAAGGTGCATTAGTGTTTTTGGCGTGCCTACACTTAGTGTGCGCGCGCTAACCATGTAGATGCCTATACTGATATTTTACTAATCTGAATCTATCTCCCACCTTACCTGCCTCTCTCTATCACCTGCTCTACCTACCTACCCATCCATTTACTACCCATCCATCCTTCTATAATGTTATACTTAATTTCCTACTTTACATAATAAAATTCTGTTACCTATTACTATGTAAGCCGCATTGAGCCTGCTTTTAGTGGGAAAGTGCGGGATACAAATACAATAAATAAATAAATATAATTGGGTACAGTAGATTTTTGGTGGGTTTTGGAGGGCTCACCATACAATATAAGGGGGTAATGGTGAGATGTGTACCTGGGACCTTTTATGTGAAGTCTACTGCAGTTCTTCTTAGGGTGGCCCGCTGCTCTGCTGGGATGTCTGTGTGGCCAGGTCTCCTAAGAATGCTGATCCCCCAGATGTCCTAATGGCTTGTCTTTGTTCATTTTTCTCTTGCACATTCTGATTTCAAAAGTGGTCACAAAAGAAAAATGCACTGAGCATAAAACGTGTAGGAAATGGCCATTTTCAATACAAAAAATTAGACATTTTTCAGGCTCAAAAATGGCCGTGTTCACCACTTGATTTTTGGATGTTTTCAGCAAAATGGACAAAGTTGGATTTAGACGTCATATTGAAAATGCTCTTCACTTATATCTGCCCAGTTAGCCCATGTCTTTTTGTCTCAGAACAGTAAACCTTTTATTAAAATGCATTAGGTTTCACAATTACGATGACTTAACACAGGAAATTAACGTGTGGTATCCACAAAACTAATGCAGTAACTTCTGGACAGCATTTCCTGCATTTGTTAATACCGGTCATGCTTTAATTTGCCTTAGCACACAGTGCTGAGGTAGCAGTTAATGCGGAATAACTTAGCATCTTCCATTTAAGTGATGGTAAGTGCAGTGTATTAAATATTGCAATTGCCCATTCTCTGCCCCACCAAAAATTGCTATTAACGGGCAGTTTAGCACACAGCAATGGCAAAAGTATTCCAAAAGCAGTTAACTGTGTTTGTGCATTGGTTGTTACCACACGCTCAACCGTGCATTAAGAGCCCAGTGCACTTTAGAAAAAGGGCCACTATGATTTTGGCGTAACTGATTTTCAATCCTTGCAAGTACTCTCCATATTTCTCCCCAGCAGGCTTTGATCAAAGATATGAGTTTTTCCTATATACAACTCATATGTAGGAGAAGTATGATTGTATTTCTGCTACTACTGTTTCACAAGCCAGTGCTTACCATAACAGCTTCAGTGAGTTCTCTTTTGGGGCAGTGTCTCCAGATAGATTAGTTTTGCACATATCATGATGGCAATGAACTTCACTCCTAAGCCAGGGTATGTGGAGTATGATCTCAGTCTCTCAAATTTACTGCTAACACTCACTGGAGAGAGCTTCATTCTTGTGTTCATGAAATGCTATATGTATAGGCAGCCTGTCCAATTCCTTTCAATCAAGCCTATGTTACCCACAGCTTTAACTGGGTGCCTTAAGGTTCCATAAAAAATTAGAGAGTAGCTTTTCCAGTTTCTTATAGAAAAAGCAAGGAAAGAGAGGGGGAATCATACTCGGAACACATGTGATCTTGGGCACTATCATCATTTTAATAGTATCCAGCCTACCCCACCAAGTAAGATTAAGTGGGGACCACGCTGTTAAAGAGGCCTCAAGTTTTGCAAGTAATTTGTCAGAGTTAGCTTTGATAGTGGTTAGAAGATCCCTTTCAAAGAAAACACCAAGGTACTTGATGGAAGATGTTACCCTTCTGAGAGGGAAGCCTTGAATGAAAAAGGGAATACAAATATCATTCAAAGGCATCAACTCCATTTTATCCCAATTAATTTTGTAACCTGAAATCTTTGAGAATTGGGAAATTAGATTGATGAGAGCTTTCATAGATGATTGTGGGTTAGTGAGGTACAAGAAGATATCATCCGCATAGGCTGAGAGTTTGAACTCCTCTTTACCCAGAGAGACACCAGCTATATCTTTAAATTTACGAATAGCCACCAGCAAGGGCTCAAGAGCCAGACTGAACAACAATGGAGAGATGGGGCGACCTTGCCTGGTGCCTCTGTGTAAAACAAATGATTTAGAAAATTCCCCTTTAGCCCCTTGTGGCTGAGTACAATAGCTGCAGCATATAAATAAAGGGTTCAGGAAAACCAAATTGCCCAAGAGCACTGAACAGGTATGTCCACTCTACCCGGTCAAAGGCTTTTTCAGCGTCTAAAGAAACAGATAATATAGGGTAGTCCTTTGACCGAGGAAAGTGGATGACATTTCATAGCAATCTAGTGTTATTAGCACCATATCGAGACTTAATAAAGCCAGCCTGGTCTCTGTGTATGAGTGAGTGAATAATTTTCTCTAGTCTACAACACAAACGTTTTGCATAGATTTTATAATCTGTATTTAAAAGTGAGATTGGCCTGTAATTTTGTACAAGAGTGCAATCTCCATTAGGTTTAGGCAACACTACAATGTTCGCGTCCAAGAAATGAACTGAGGAGGGTGACTCAAGCAAGGCTTGGAAATAAGTCCTTAGATGAACTGATAAGGAAGATGAAAAGGACTTGTAGAACACCGCTGGTGGACCATCTGGTCCTGGAGTTTTAACTATAGGCAGCTTTTTAATTTCAGAGAGAATCTCTTCAAGTGAAATAGGTTGATTAAGTTGATTAATATGATGCTCCTTGAAGTGAGGTAAGTTCAATGATGAAAGAAATTTGGAGATTTCAAGGTCTTGAGCTGCAGCCTCTGAAGAATAAAGTGACGTGTAAAAGGATTCAAAAGCATCAAGAATTAAAGAAGAGGAGGTCAAGGAGGATCCTGTGGATGACTGAACAGCAGATATATGCTACTTAATTTTCTTGCCTTTGAGATAAGATGCAAGCAGCTTGCCAGCTTTGTTTGCTTCTGAGTAATATACAGTATTTTGCTTAAAAGTAATTGCTTTAGAGATACTTGCAACATAGAGTTATATTGCATTTTAAGCAACCTGAGCTTTTGAATAATAGATTTAGACGAAGATGCATATAAAGTTGTTTCAAGCTGATGGATTTCTTTTTCAAGACTAGAGATTTTAGCATTATTAGCCTTACAAAGATGAGATGAGTAGCTAATTATTTCGCCTCTCAGCCAGGACTTATATGCTTCCCAAACTGTCATAAAAGACGGTACAGAGTCTTTGTTGATGTCAAAAAATTCAGTAGATTTTTGAGATATGTGCTGTAGAAATAGAGTGTCCGACAGTAGAGTGGTATTAAGTCTCCAGGAAGAAGATTTGGTCTTGCTAGAAGACCAATTGAAGTCACATGAAACAGCTGCATGGTCAGAGATCGATATTTCATGAATCTTTGCAGCTGACAGCATAGGAACCAGGTCCTTGGTGCCCAACAAGTAGTCTAGTCTTGAGTATGTATGATGAGGGGATGAGAAGAAAGAATAATCTCTAGATGTTGGGTAAAGTAATCTCCAGAGATCAGACCATCCATTAGAATGCATAAGATTATTTAGCATGTTTCTAACCTTAAGCTTAGCAGGTCTGCAATTTGAGGACCTATCCAAAAAGGGATCTATTAGGAAGTTAAAATCACCTCCAATTATGGTATGACAGAGAAGAGCATTTAGACCAGACGTGTTGACTCTTTGGAAAAAATTTGGATCGTCAGTGTTTGGAGCATAGACATTGATTAGTATTATAGGGTTATCATCAAGGATTCCTTCTAATCAAGACCATCTTCCTTCATTATCATTGGCATGAGAGACTAAGCGGAAAGGCAGGGATTTTCTGAGGAGAGTAATGACACCATTTTTCCGACCGTTTGCAGGACTGACAAAGCATTGATCAAACCATTTACCCAAGAGCTTAGAGCTTTCTTGTGCATCCAAATGAGTTTCTTGTAAAAAACAGATATCTGCTTTTTTTTCTCAGATATAATACAAGCTTTTTTCTTTTGATGGGATTGGAGATTCCCTTTATATTAAGGGATAACAATCGCAGATTCATCATAAAGGTATGTAAAATACAAAACTAGCCATACCTTGCCAACCCAGAGAGCCTGTGCATGAGAGAAAAATAGGAGATAACAAGTAAAATTAATATCCTCCAAGAAAAAGAAAAAAGAAGACAAATGTGATCAAGTGAAAAATTTCAATAAGCAAAAAAACTTAGAGGAAAAAAACATACTCCGATAAGGAGACGAAAAAACAAAAATGAGATAACCCAGAACGGGGCACATGAGCCCGATATATACACACTTGGGAGAGCTTAAGCCAGCATAGAATATTGTAGTGACAAAAGTCACAAAGCAGCCATGAAAACATATCTCCTTAAAAAGAGAAACATGAAACAGAGAAAAGTTGTAAACCTTATTCACATGCTTAGCTTCAAAACATCAATTTGCAGTGTGTGAACCACCTTCAAGGAATTTCTGCAAATCAGCAAGGTCGCTGTAGTACTTAGTAACATTTTGATAAGTTATACGCATAGTCGCAGGATACAGCAGACCATACTGGGCTCCCACAGCTTTCAACTTAGGACGCATCGACAGGAACAGCTTTCGCTTTTTGGCAGTATCCTTAGAGAAATCAGGAACAAGCATAAGTTTTGCCTCTCCATGAAGCACCGGAGATTTTGATCGAGCAGCATTTAAAATTGACATCATCTGGTCGTACTGCAAAAATTTAACAATTACAGGGCGCAGGTAGTTTTTTCCAGAAACAGGCCGCATCGCAATACGGTGAGCATGTTCTATGTCAATAATGGAGTCAGTTGGAAGCGCAGCGATTTTTATGAAGAGTGCTTTTAAAAATTGAATCATGTCCTTACCCTCGGACTACTCGGGGAGCCCAAGTATGCGAATGTTGTTTCTTCTTAAGCGATTAGAGAGGTCTTCAATCTCTCGTAAGAAATCAATTTTGTTTAGCTTCCGGCTCGTCTCCAGATGAAGTGCATCATGAGCTGACTTATGGTCTTTGAGGAACTCAATTTGGGCATTAAATTGGACAAGCTGAGTTGAGATCGCTGTCAATTCAGACTTAATTTCAGAGGTAGCAGAAAGATTTTGCTACATCAGTGCGTGTAACGCCCTAATATCATCCACAAGAGATTCCATTTTATCAGGAAGCAGTGGCGCCTGGGGGTCCTTTTCAGGAGTTGAGGCGTCAGACTTGTTCCGCTTGGAGGCAGGGTGGTGAGTGTGCGAGCCATCATTTCTATTGGTTTTTGATGCCATTATGTCAAATTCACACTGCTATGTGTCCCAGAAAAGCGAAGCTGGCAAGAGAGCAAAGCCTATGCGTCCATATTGGTTAAGGTCACGTGACCACCCCTAATATAGGGTTGTCCTTTGACCGAGCAAAATGGATAACATAGTAATAGTGATTGCTATTTTTTCCAGTTCCTGCTTTGTATAGGACAAGGACTAAATTCTTCAGACAAGATATTAACCCCCCTGTTTACTAAGCTGAGCTAGTGACTGCCATATGCTAATGCCAGCACTTCCCATTCACTTTGAATGGGCTGTATCGACATTGTTGCACGGCAGCTGCTAGCGCAGCTTGGTGTGTGTGTGTATATATATATATATATATATATATATATATATATATATATATATATATATATATATATATATATATATGTTTGTAGGATTAATTGTATTAATTATGAAAGAATTGTAAGCAGCTCAGGAGTACCACAGAGCAAATCTCATGTATTTTTGAAGAGTGGAGGAGTAGCCTAATGGTTAGAGCAGCAGGCAGAGAATTAGGGAAGCCAGGTTCAAATTCCTCTGCTGCTCCTTGTTATTTTGAGCAAGTCTCTTAACCCTCCATTGCCTCTGGTACAAACTTAGGGGCTCTTTTACAAAGCTGCACCAAGAAATGGGCTTGGTCTGTCCTGTCCCTTTCCCATATGCTAATCCCATTTCTAGCACGGCCGTAAATTCCACTTTTTTTTTCTAATTTCTTGAATATATGGCCGTGTGCATTAATGTGTGTCCTTTAAAAAAATTATACAGGAGCACTCGCTGCCTCCTTTTTAGTAGGCACTAAGGGCTCCTGTGATATGGACATGTTAGAGCATGGCAGTAATGTCAGCACTAGCTGATTAGCACATCCACACCCATTCTCTCAAAAAGATGCTAAAAAGTAAATACCACACGCAAATGACAAAACTAATGCAGAACGCTTTAGCATATCTTGCATTAGCCCCTTTTTGCTGTATTAAGCATATTTAGCGCCTAACACATCTTATCAAAAGGGCCTCTTAGATTGTAAGCTCTCTGAAGACAGGAAAATAACTACTATAAATGTAACTTGCATTGAGCTACTATTGAAAGCATGAGCTTAAATCTAAATCTCTTCCCTTTCCCCTCCTTTACAATTTTTAATGTTTGTATATCGGATGGTCTCTCTTCATTTATAAGTGCCTTGAACTCAATGCCTTTTGTTTTTTTATTTTCCAGGATGTCCAAAGTTGAAGAAATGCTGATGACTTTGTGGGCATGACAGTGTAAGAAGTGATCATCAATGCATGAGTGCCCAAAGATTTCTTTTCCTGAAGTGGGTTGTGATCATTTCTAGCTAGTTTACATGTGCAGATCACTACGTTACTGTGTCAGTCACTGTCTCTATGCAGCAATGACTAAATTAGAAGAAGCAAACAGAGAAGCAAACATGCATACTTCAGTCCGCTATCTGGGCTACCTAGCCAGAGTCAGCTTATTGATTGCCATCTGCTTGGGCCTGTACGTCAGATGGGAGAAATCAGCTGATACCATAATCCTGGTCATCTTCATCTTGGGACTGTTTGTTCTTGGAATTGCCAGCATTCTCTACTACTATTTTTCAATGGAAGCAGCAAGTTTGAGTCTTTCCAACCTTTGGTTTGGATTTCTGCTTGGCCTGCTCTGTTTTCTTGATGAGTCTGGTGATAAAGACATGAAAAAAGAAGCAACCAAATATTTGCTGCTTTCCTCCATGGTGATCAGGATGTTGTGTTCTCTGTTGGAGCGGATATGTGGCTGTGTTCGTTATCGACCAATATTGTTGACCACAGTAGAATTTTTAGAGCTAGTTGGATTTTCTATTGCCAGCACAATGATGGTGGCGGAAAGCTCTATAAGCATCATTCTGTTGGTTGTAGCATTGGCCATGCTGATCATTGACTTGCGGATGAAGTCTTTTCTCGCAGTTCCAAACTTGGTGATATTTGGTGTCTTTATATCGCTGAAATTTTTCAGATCTCTGGCCATTCCGGCAAACCCCTATGCCTTGGCCTGTTTCTTCTTCTGCCTAATTTGTGATCCTGTTCTTGATGTATACTTCAGTGGACTTTCAGTTACAGAAAGATGGAAACCTTATTTATACCAGGGTAAAATTTGTAGAAGGTTTTCAGTCATTTTGATTGGGTTCACCGAACTCAGCTTTTTTGTTTTGTCAGCCATTAAACTAAGTGTCATGAACCAATGGTATTTTGTGATACCAGGGTTTTCCATTTTTGGCATTTTCTGGCTAGTCTGTCATATCATTTTTCTGATAACTCTCTGGGGATTTCATACCAAACTGAATGATTGTCACAAAGTCCATTACTCTCAAAGGGGAGAGCACAACAGCCTTGACAGAGTCATGGCGTCAAAAGGAATGCGCCATTTTTGCTTAATTTCAGAGCGACTAGTCATTTTCAGCCTCCTGGCAACCGCAATATTGGGTGCAGCGTCTTGGCAGGTAAATGAAAATTTTGTTTTCTTTGATTTATAATGTACCATGCTGACATTTAATTTGATGGTTTACTTGGTCAAAGAATAAGCATTGTTGAATCCGCTTTATTGGAAGCTCTCTGTTTTTGAAGTAGATGTTCATATGGCACGGTCAGAGCAGTTCTGTAACTGAGAGCCTGCAATTGCTTATACCTTGCACACTTTAGTGCTGAGAAAATTGGCACTTTAGGGCTACATTCTGTAAATAGCGCTCAAACATCTGCGCCAAAAAAGGGGCACTCAATGCTGTTACAGTGGTGGAAATAAGTATTTGATCTCTTGCTGATTTTGTAAGTTTGCCCACTGACAAAGACATGAGCAGCCCATAATTGAAGGGTAGGTTATTGGTAACAGTGAGAGATAGCACATCACAAATTAAATCCGGAAAATCACATTGTGGAAAGTATATGAATTTATTTGCATTCTGCAGAGGGAAATAAGTATTTGATCCCCCACCAACCAGTAAGAGATCTGGCCCCTACAGACCAGGTAGATGCTCCAAATCAACTCATTACCTGCATGACAGACAGCTGTCGGCAATGGTCACCTGTATGAAAGACACCTGTCCACAGACTCAGTGAATCAGTCAGACTCTAACCTCTACAAAATGGCCAAGAGCAAGGAGCTGTCTAAGGATGTCAGGGACAAGATCATACACCTGCACAAGGCTGGAATGGGCTACAAAACCATCAGTAAGACGCTGGGCGAGAAGGAGACAACTGTTGGTGCCATAGTAAGAAAATGGAAGAAGTACAAAATGACTGTCAATCGACAAAGATCTGGGGCTCCACGCAAAATCTCACCTCGTGGGGTATCCTTGATCATGAGGAAGGTTAGAAATCAGCCTACAACTACAAGGGGGGAACTTGTCAATGATCTCAAGGCAGCTGGGACCACTGTCACCACGAAAACCATTGGTAACACATTACGACATAACGGATTGCAATCCTGCAGTGCCCGCAAGGTCCCCCTGCTCCGGAAGGCACATGTGACGGCCCGTCTGAAGTTTGCCAGTGAACACCTGGATGATGCCGAGAGTGATTGGGAGAAGGTGCTGTGGTCAGATGAGACAAAAATTGAGCTCTTTGGCATGAACTCAACTCGCCGTGTTTGGAGGAAGAGAAATGCTGCCTATGACCCAAAGAACACCGTCCCCACTGTCAAGCATGGAGGTGGAAATGTTATGTTTTGGGGGTGTTTCTCTGCTAAGGGCACAGGACTACTTCACCGCATCAATGGGAGAATGGATGGGGCCATGTACCGTACAATTCTGAGTGACAACCTCCTTCCCTCCGCCAGGGCCTTAAAAATGGGTCGTGGCTGGGTCTTCCAGCACGACAATGACCCAAAACATACAGCCAAGGCAACAAAGGAGTGGCTCAGGAAGAAGCACATTAGGGTCATGGAGTGGCCTAGCCAGTCACCAGACCTTAATCCCATTGAAAACTTATGGAGGGAGCTGAAGCTGCGAGTTGCCAAGCGACAGCCCAGAACTCTTAATGATTTAGAGATGATCTGCAAAGAGGAGTGGACCAAAATTCCTCCTGACATGTGTGCAAACCTCATCATCAACTACAGAAGACGTCTGACCGCTGTGCTTGCCAACAAGGGTTTTGCCACCAAGTATTAGGTCTTGTTTGCCAGAGGGATTAAATACTTATTTCCCTCTGCAGAATGCAAATAAATTCATATACTTTCCACAATGTGATTTTCCGGATTTAATTTGTGATGTGCTATCTCTCACTGTTACCAATAACCTACCCTTCAATTATGGGCTGCTCATGTCTTTGTCAGTGGACAAACTTACAAAATCAGCAAGGGATCAAATACTTATTTCCACCACTGTATATAATGGGGCATGCAAATATTATACTTATTTCATATTTGTATTGTTGGATTTGCTTAAAGCCCTTAAAATAATTGTGGAGAAACAAGACCTCAGTGAACAATAGAACCCACCTATTTTGTAGGTAAAAATCTTCAGTATATAGGCAGCTCACATTAATCACTGGGCATTAAAAAAAAACACAGGACAATAATCTACTTGCAGTCATCATCTTCAGGAATAGCCAAACAATAAAATCTAAAGGTAGGAGATATATCACCATCAATATTCCAGACATAAAATGGAAAGAATTTATCTTTAAAGTTCAGAGTTCAGACACAATCCCGACAGGGGTTCCCTTCATCCCCTGAAATAGCTTTTTTTCAGCGAAACGGGGAACCCCTGTCGGAACTGTGTCTGAACTCTGAACTTTAAAGATAAGTACTTTCCATGGTGATATATCTTCTACCTTTAGATTGTATTGTTTGGATATTGCTGAAGATGATGATTGCAAGTGGATTATTATCCTGTGGAGTTTTTTATGACCAGTGATTAATGTGAGCCGACTATATACTGAAGGTTTTTACCTACGAAATAGGTTGGTTGTATTGTTCACTGAGGTCTTTTGTCCACAATTATTTTATGGGCTTTAAGCAAACCCAGCAATACAAATATGACATAAGTAGAATATTTTATAGGATTTAATGATTGCATTCTAATGATTCTTTTTGAGTTTGGATTTTGCACTAAAAGATTACCCGTCTCAGCACTCAAATTTGGGCACCAGGACTTATGCCTGCCGAAACCAAGTGTAATTCCCAGCGCCCAATTTGGGTACACATCCCCAATTTATTCTTTAACACTGTGCGCAAATGTTAGGAGTGTCCTTGACCCGCCCATGCACCTATGGCCACACCCCCTTTTGGGTTATATGCTATGGGATTTGGGCACACATTGTTTTAGAGTAGCGAGTAGCAAGATGTGTGCGCAAATTCAAATTGGTACCAATTAGTGCCCACTTATTGGCACTAAATGGCTCGTCAATTTAGTTGGGTGCACACCTTAGATCGGTGCCCACTTTTTGGCGCCATATATACAATCCAGGGGTTAATTTGTAATTGCACTATGTGTGATTCTGTAAGGAAACATCTAACTGCAAGGGGGGTATATACATGGGCATAGCATAGGGGCATTGGCCTGTCTCTAATTTATGTGTGTAAATTATTCTGGGGCCCTTTTACTAAAGCTTAGCACATGCTAAATGCCATGAAACTCATAGGTATAAAATGGGCATCTTAGCATTTAACACACACTAGTTCCATTAGTGCGCACCGGGCTTTAGTAAAAGGGCCCCTCTATAAGTTGTATGCATTCCATCGCACACTTTGGCAGGTGTAAGTGGGCATGCTGAACTCAGCAACATAACGAAGCCATAACCTGTAATGAACAATATATCACTCTTCTTCTCTTGATTCTCTAATGTTCTGTAACAACATCACTCTGTATTTGTTTCTTCACTGGAGCTGGCTAACACCTCACGGTACTATGTAAGCCACATTGAGCCTGCAAAGAGGTGGGAAAATGTGGGGTACAAATGCAACAAATAAATAAATAAATATGATGTAAATGGTCATACCTAAATGTAACTGTAACAATTTAGGTTTATGCTAGTATTCAGTACTGGCATCTTGGGGCCCAGATAGAGTTGGCACTCAGTGTGTCTTGTTGCTGTATCTATCTGGAGACACTGATAGAATTGCCCCTATACTCTTAGGGCTAGATTTACTAAAAGGCATTACCATGGTTGCATGTACTGATCCTGTTAATATATGTTATTACTAGGGCTTCTAATTTTAGGTTTTAACTGATTAAACACAGTAAAACACCCTCTATGCAAAAAAAAAAAAAAAATGTAAAGTAGGTGTGTGTTCTGCCTTCTTTCAGCTGAAAGCTTCTAAGTGGCACAAACATTCATTAGCAATTTGAACCAAAGAGGTATCCAGCAATAATACTTGTTTTGTGAAAACACTGACTTTTTAAATTGAATTTTTCACAATACAATCCAAGAATAATATCTTGATACAGAAGTATGGTAGGTATAAAAAAAAATCCCACAAAGGAAAAATCACCAATAAATCTGATAAGGAAAAATAAATAGCTACCAACCATTTTCAGTCCAGAAAAAAGTGGAGAGATCACAATACCAAGAAAACAAATTTTATTAAGAAATTAAACAGTATTAACAAGCAAAGGAACAAATTTAAATCTGGCTGTAAAAGTCACAGGGACAATCTCAGAATGAATCAAAACTTCCCCAAACCTAGGGTTCAAATTAGCAGATGAACTGGATCATAAAATTTGTATTTCTTAGATTCCAGTGTAATAACACAATTTACAAGAGAAGTTCAACCAAAACAGATCCCCTAGCTGTTGGACCTATTCTCTCATTTCCAAAAATTGTTTCTTGTCTCTTTTGCATTATACGAGTTACATCCGGGTACACTCTAATCACAGTATTCTAAACCTTAACGTCTCTGTTGCGAAAGAAAAGTCTCTATCTGATTCAAGTAAAGTTCACAATCAAGGTTGCAGGCATCGTATCTCGATCTTTGGAGTGGAGGAGTAGTCTAGTGGTTAGTGCAGCAGACTTTGATCCTGGGGAACTGGGTTCAATTCCCACTGCAACTCCTTGTGACTGTGGACAAGTCACTTAACCCTCCATTGCCCCAGGTATAAAATAAGTGCCTGTATATATGTAAACCGCTTTGAATGTAGTTGCAAAATACCACAGAAAGGTTGTATATCAATCCCCTTCCCCCTTCCCCTCTATTATCTGTGTCACATTAAGTTCATCAATGACAAATTCCATAGTGTCCCACAGATCAATCAAGGACTTATGGGTTATGTCCCTCTACCAGCAGATGGAGATAGAGAGAACTTCAGAAGTTTGCTATATGTAGTCATAACTGTGCAGCTCTGGGTTGATCCGGCTCTTAGCACGTCACCCGGGCGCAGTTGATCCTGGATAGAAGTTGAGGTTCCCTGGCTTGGGATATTAGTGTACACCAGGTGGTGCCAGGTCCCTCCCCCCAACGTTCCTTCTGTCTTCTTGGTGCCCTGGTCTGTCTGGGTCCAGCAGTCACGCCTGCCTCTTTCAAAAAAAAAAAAAAAAAGACACAGCATTTAAAGAGAGCAGCTCTGCTGAGGTAAGCTTGCAGGGGAGAGTTCAAAAAAATAAAAAAGCCAGATGGAGGAGCGCCATGCAGTGCTGGCATGTCGGGGGTGGGGGGCGGGAAGCAACTTGTTCGGGCACCACCGGTCTGCTTCATGTTGGCTCCACCTTAAGCTGCAAAACGCTGATCCTGGTGTGAAATGGTAAGGAAACGCAGGTTCCTGTTTTGGCTGGAATCTCTGGTCAGACTCTGCCGTGCATACTGGCAGGCACCATCTTTTCTGTTCTCCTGCGTTCAGCCCCACAAGTGGCGTCGAGACGGCTTCCAACAGAGCAGGCTTCGGCTATGTCAGACCCCAGCTGGAGAGAGGATACCTTAGAGGGTTCTAGAACCAAGGGTACACCTTTCTCCCTGGAATGTGTGCTTCTCATGCACAAAGCCTTCCTATTAAAATAAACAGAGGGACCTCAGGGGGCTGATTATTTACACTCCCCCCTCCCCGGGCCTTCTTCCTTTTTTCAGTTGCTTATGCCTAAACGCCCTCGAGTGGATCGTATGTGGCCTGGGTGTGTCTGTCATGGGTTCAGAAAGCCTCCTCGACAGAGGAGCTCGTTAGCTTTTTGCTGGCGCTGGAAACTTGGCTGGCATACCTTGCAGATCTACTTTATGATCTGTAGGCATCAGCCAAAGAGGTTTCATTTGCAGTCACGGCGCAATGTTGGAAATGGTTGTGGCATTGGGCAGCAGATGTGGCCTCTAAATCACGCCTGGCGAGGCTGCCATTCAGGAGGAAACTTCTCTTTGGGGAAGATCTAGAAAAGATTGTTAAAGCGCTAGGTAAATCCAAGGGGCAGTGTCTGCCAGAAGATAAACCCAGGATGGCCTCGCGAGCAGGCATGTCTTGCTCTCGGTTCAGGAAGGCGAGGCACTACCACCCAGGACATGCTGGAACCTTCCAGAGGTCTCATTTTTCACAGAAGCCACAACTTTTTCTTGGAGAGCACCATCTCACAGCCTCAGTTCCTAGAACACAGGCCGCGACCAGAGCTTCCCAATGATGGGGCCCTGGTCCATCCCCTACTGGTTATCGAGGGATGGCAGTCTCAATTTTGGGGGGAATGGACATGGGTAACTTCCGACGAATGGTTCTTGGAGGTCATCCGGGAAGATTACAAGCTGAAGTTCGCACACCCCTTGGTGGATTTTTTTTCTCGAGTCACCCCGCAAATGTGCCACCAAAGAGAAGGCAGTACGAGAGACACTGGCAGACGCAGCAGCTAGGGGCAGTTTGCCCGGTACCCCCAGCAGACTTAGCTCAAGGCCGTTACTCCATTTACTTTGTGGTACCCAAAAAGGGCAGCGATCTCCATCCTGTTCTGGACCACAAGTAAGTAAACAAGGCCTTGCATATTTACCAGAAGAGCTTTTGACCGCCTCGATCTCAAAGAAGCATATCTGCACTTTACTATTTGGCCTCCTCATCAGTGTTTTCTTTGCTTTGTGGTGCTTGGTCAACATTTTCAGTTCCAGGCCATGCCCTTCGGCCTCGCTACTGCACCACGTACTTTCTCCAAGATGTTGGTGATAGTTGCGGCTTTCCTCCGGAAGGAGGGAGTACAGGTACATCCCTGCTTGGACGATTGGCTCATTCAGGTGTCGTCTTACAAAGAGAGTCTTCGGACGACAGACCGGGTGATCAACCTTCAGTCTCTCGGATGGGTGATTAATCTTCCCAAATGCCACCTGACTCCACACTCTCTGGAGTACCTGGGCATGTTATTTGACACTCAGGCAGGGACAGTGTCCCTTCCACCAGCACACAGTCTAGGCTACAGAGCCAGTTACACAATTTACTGCAGAGTCCAGCGCCAAAGGCCTGGGACTGTGTACAGGTGTTGGGATCAATTTGTATCCACCCTGGATGTGGGCCAGAAGTCATATGTGGCCACTTCAACTGTACCTGCTCAGTCGGTAGTCTCCCCTCTTGGAGGACTACACGGTCAGAGTAGCATGGACTTCGCGCATCAAGGCAGCAATGCATTGGTGGCACATCCAAAAGAACCTACACAAGTGCCTTCTGCTAGTGACTCCAGACTGGATGGTCATGACAACGGATGCATCCCTATCGGGTTGGGGGGCTCATTGGCTCAACCAGATGGCCCAGGGGACCTGGTCCTCTATGGAAGTGACTTGGTCCATGAACTGGCTGGAACTGTGGGCTATTCGCTTAGCACTCTGGGAGTTTCTAGTTCTCCTGTGGGATCATCCGGTGCGTGTACTCTCGGACAATGCAACACCGGTAGCATATGTGAACAGGCAAGGAGGCACCAAGAGTGTGCCGCTTGCACAGGAGGCATCTCTCTCTCTGGGTGGAGACACAGAATGTCCAGGCAGACTTTCTCAGTCAACGCTGTCTTGAATTATCAGACAATATCTTTACAAACCCTGTAGAAAATTTGAATTCTCTTGTTGATCCATCGTTGAATTCAACAGTGTTACCCAGTCACACCTCATTTGCTAGTTTCAGTATTCCTTGTCTGTTCTCTTAGAATCTGTGAAGAATTTTATGGCTCACCCAGATCCTCTACTGCCCTATCTCAAATCACATTTCTGATTTACTCCTTCCCTACCTTCAATCTTATCATATCTGCAAGCTTAACACAGGGACAGTTCCAGCAATATGTAATGAAGCTCTTTTTTGTTGTCAGGTGAAGAATTTCACTTCAACAAACATCCAAGTTTCTAATTTACTCTTTGCCTCATAAATGGTAGAGAAAGTGGTAGCTATGCAGCTCAAATCCAGTTCACTTCATCCAAGACAAATTAGGTCTCAACCTTACTAAAGCACTGAACTGGCTTTAGTTGGACTGTAAGATTTTGTCTGAACGACGTTAGTTGAAAGTAGGGATGTCTTGCTACTTTCTCTAGGTCTAAGTTCTGTATTGTGGTAGACAATTTTACTCTTATTTTTAGAATGCGAGAAATTGGGCTTGAAGGCACTGTAGTTAAATAATTCATGTGGAAAATTGGATCTCTTGTCTTGTGGAAAAATAAGTGTTGTTTTTCTTATCCCGTCCTTTTTAGCATGTTTTTGGATCTGCTTGCTACTTTAATTCAGTCTTTGGGTGTTATATTAGTTGTTTGTACTAACGATTATCCAGCTTTTGATTCTTCTGGACCTAAATGATTCTGACAAGGTCAAGGAAATTGTTGAAAATCTAGTGCGAATTGCAGGGTGGATGGGTAAAACTTAATTCAGCAAAAACTGAAGCCTTACTTTTCTGACTATGTAGTACTCATGTTCTCTCCATACCTCTGCATATCCAGTGCACACTGATTATCGTCAATAACACTATTGAGGTCTCGGATATCTTCTTGGATAACCGGTTATGTCTTAAGATTGATCGAATCTGTTCTATATCCCTTCTTAATCATCTCCAGCTCATCAAGACTACAGTAGTATATTTTTGTCCCTGAAAGGCTATAAAGCAACTGGGGTCACCTGGTTCTCATCCTACTGCTTTAACCATTAGGCTGCTACTCCCCTGCAGGATGCTGGCACCATCCATATGCTTCGTTCTAGAGGCAATAATTTCTATTCTGAAGTAATGCTTAGCCACTTGCAGCAATAGGTGTTTAATGGGGACTGACTTTCCAGAAGGGGAAGAAGTAGATTGGAAACATATTTAGAAAAATTTTTTTTTTTTTTTTGGGGGGGGGGGGGGGGGGTTAGTAACATGGGTTAAATAGCAAAATCATTCATTATTATAGCACATTGGCTTACCATAGCATTCACTATATTATAGTGAGACGCAAGGCATGCAAACCATTTTATTATTAGATGCAAACTGAATAATGTAGATGACTTAAACTTTATAAGATGTGGTATTCGGTTCAAAACTGGCAGTTTTTCCATGGTGGGTTTTTTCCCCCTCCCTGACATTGGGCAGCTAATGTGCAGCAGAGACTTCAGGGGACTAACTTAAAGGAGCTGAGAGAGTGCCGTGGAAGGCACATCTCGCCTTAACTTTATGTTTACATGTTCCAGTTGTTTAAGTGAGCTTATTCTCAACATACTGAAGAACAAAATGCAGCAGGAATTTGAAACAGCATTTTATTTTGCATATGGGGCTTTTTTTTTCTGGTTACAGTTTGAGAAGGATTGAGTAGCTTCTCAAAAATAATCTGTGAGAACAGTAGGACAGTACAGTGCAGTCTCTGATAATACGGAAAACAATGTGTAAACAAAGGCATACAGTTCCTGATTTTCAAAAATTGTTTATTAACAACACTATAGCACATTCTGCAGTATGATTGGAGCACTAAAACATAATTACTGTACATGTGCTTGTTCTAAAACAAAGGCTTTTAATAGAAATAAACACGATGACATCACTGGGGGGGGGGCGGGTCTGTCGGATATGCCAAATGTTCGGATAATCGAGACTGTACTGTACTTTAATCTCTTAAACAGAATAGTGCCATCTACTGTTCTTGCAATAAATTGCCAGTAAGAAGAAAATATAAAAAGTATTTCAGATTCATAGTGCAAAGTCAGCACTGCCAATACCACTTCCCTTCTACTTGGCATTGCTGCAGTTCTTTCACAGTGAGCGTAGGCTTAGTGGCGGCACTGATGAGAGAGAATAGATGTGATACCTTGTTTAAATAAGTAGCTTAATTCATGTAATCCCCTGATAGGTTGGAGATTGCTAGAAGAATAACAGCCAGATGCACTAACTCCACGGAAAGAGCCCTTCCCTTACTGATCCCTTAGCGAATCGGTAAAAAACGGGCATGCATGAAGGAAATCGCATGCAAATGAGCTGCTCGCTGTTAGCTCATTTGCACGCGATTTCCTTCCTAAGGAGGGGAAGCTATTCGGCCAGCCGAGCATGCGCAGAGCAGCCAATCGTTATGCTGGCTGCTCTGCGCATGCCAAAGAAGGTTTCATACACGTCACTCTCAAAAAAAAAAAGGACGTCCCTGACGAGCACTTGGACGTTTTTTTTCAGATTTTGTGATGGGCGTCCTTTTTGGATGTGTTTTTCTTACGTGCCCGAAATGACCACCGCCGGAGAGAATCGGAGATCAGGACGTGCGAGGACGTCCAAATCAAAACTATTTGGACGTCCCTTTCGATTATGCCCCTCCAGATCTCTCTCAGCCAATCACACAGCGCGTTTAGCTGACACCAGTGATTGTAGTAGATTGTGGTACGGGTGGGTAGGGGAAGGCCCAGCCCAGGAAGACGGGACCAGAGCTAGGGAGAGCTCGTCCCAGGACCAGGATGGATCCAGAGTGGGGTCACTGCTGGAGGAGGGTCAGACTAAGGGAGTCTGAGCCTGATACAGAAAAGTTATACTGTGAGGAGGAGTGCAGCCTTTGGAAATAAAATCTCTCTGCAGGATAGGTATGGACAGGAGCTTTCTGGATATGTATATAGCCCCTGAAAGAAAATGCCCCTGTAAATATACCTGAGAATAGTAGAAAAGGTGTTCCCTCTGGGAATAGCAGAAGTCTGGGATTGAGTTGAACTGGAGTTTATTAAGTGACTGTGAGAAAGTTAAAGTTTGCCGGTAGCAGAGGTTGCAATAAATGTTAATTTCGTTATTAAATCCTTTGGCGTGCTGTGTGGTTCCTGGACTGAAGAGCTGATTGGAACCTAGAACTGGGAATGGCAGAAGTCTGGGATTGAGTTGTACTGGAGTTTATTAAGTGATTGTAAGAAAGTTAAAGTCTGCCGGTTGCAGAGGTTGCAATAAATGTTAATTTTGTTATTAAACCCTTTGGCGTGCCGTGTGGTTCCTGGACTGAAGAGCTGATTGGAACCCAGAACTGGAAAAGTATCTCACAAACCCCCGGATCACTGTTCTAGACCATAGACCTACTCCCAAGCTCAATTCCATATGTGCTGGAACTGATGAGTGAGGGGAGATTGGCCCTGAATGTGAAACTGAACTGAGATCTGTTTTTGGCCTGGGGCCGGAGCTAGCGCACGGATGAGACCCAAGTTACATTTGCATTCAGAAGATGTGTTTGCATATTTTTTTAAACAATAATTCATGCTTCTTAAGTCGTAGCTAGCCAGTAACTTCTTTTTTTAAAAGTGCATTTGTTCCATTCATAAACATAAAGGGGCCGATATTCAGACAGCGGGAGATAGCCCGGCTAACTCCCGCAGTCACCGCTAAACCTAGATATTCAGTGCTGAGCCATTTCCAGTGACCTACATTTTGATATTCAGACTTAGCCGGTTATCTTCTAACTGGCCAAAGATATCCCACATATTCGCGTGGCCAAATATAGCCACTAATGTGGGGCTGAAAATCAGCAGATAGCCAGTTATATCGGCTGATATAACTGGCTATCTGCTAGCTGGTGATATTCAGCGAGAGATAGCCGACTATCCCTTTTTCTGAATATCGCTGGATAGCTGGTTATGGGGCATTTAACCAGCCAGGTGCTGATCCTGACTGGTTAAATCCTTTTGACTATCGGGGGTGGGGGGAGTTCGTGGGAGCAGTATTCAATGGTCTTATCACAAAACTATTTTTCACAGAAGAAAAGGTATAAAACATAATGCTGACATCTACAGATCAAACAATTGTGCCTGTGCTCTGTCGAGCATCAAAATATAACAAAATATTTAAACACACATGAATACAAGTGTATTGCTTCTTCAGCTTATTGAGAGTGGAGTAGTCTCATATATAACACACGATAAAGATTATTTGATTTTTCACCCAATGACTGGGTGTATTATCTGTGTGTATTGTCTAATCATTGACTTAACCTCCACCTCCCTTTGCTAATCTTATATATGAAAATATATTTCTGTTTATCAATATGCTATCATCTAATTCTATGCAGCACCCAGCTTGAACAAGTTGGTGCTCTTAAAACCCCAACAGGTCCCCGTTTCGTGGCTACTTTTTCAAGGGGGAGTCACCAGTTCAAGTAACTGTCTCAAGTGCAACTGCAGCATTTGCTGCAGTTGCACTTGAGACAGTTACTTGAACTGGTGACTCCCACTTGAAAAAGTAGCCACGAAACGGGGACCTGTTGGGGTTTTAAGAGCACCAACTTGTTCAAGCTGGGTGCTGCATAGAATTAGATGATAGCATATTGATAAACAGAAATATATTTTCATATATAAGATTAGCAAAGGGAGGTGGAGGTTAAGTCAATGATTAGACAATACACACAGATAATACACCCAGTCATTGGGTGAAAAATCAAATAATCTTTATCGTGTGTTATATATGAGACTACTCCACTCTCAATAAGCTGAAGAAGCAATACACTTGTATTCATGTGTGTTTAGACATCTACAGATGGCAGGAATCAGCTCAGTTCATCTTCTAGGACTTAGTTGCTGTAAAACAAATCATAATTAGAGCTGGGCCTTTTACAGGAGTATCTTTATAATTCTGAAACAAGAAGCTGGAGACTCAATGCATAGTTGTACATATTGTAAATATCACTTAAATATCAATTTATATTCTAACTAGTAAAAAAGCCCCGTTTCTGATGCAAATGAAATGGGGGCTAGCAATGTTTTCTTCTGTGTGCATGTGGGAGTGTGTGTGTCCCTGCCCTCTGGCCTCTCTCCCCTCCCCCCTCTGAGTCCTTCACTGTTACAGAGCCAGCGATTTGATTTCGTGCTCTGCTGTTTTCCTTCACTGACTGTGTTACAGAGAGGGTGGGGCAGACACTCATAGGGAAACCGGATATCTCGCCCCTTCACACTTCCGGCTGGAGGCTTCATAGAACGTTGGTGTTGCTTTTTATATAGAGAGATATTTGTCATTTGCTTATTTCTGATCTGAAGAAGGGTTACCTGCGAAAGCTAATCAAAAGATGTATTAAGTTAGTCCAACGAAAAAGGTATCATCTTATTTTCTTTTCTATATTTTGATTTATTTCTGTTTATTATATATTGTAAAAAAACATCCTTAAACTGGTACAAAAAGAAAAATCCTGCTTTGTCATTTTCTTAGAAGAAAAAAAAATAGGTGATGTTGATAATACGTGCCAGCCTATAAGGTTGGGATTTTCATGATCCAAAATGGCATTAAAGCCAAACTGCCTGCCGGCCGACTAGAAAAGACTTAAGAAGCTCTTCCAAGACAAAGCAGTAAGGGGGCTCTTTTTATAAGTGGGTGCCCCCTTTTAGGTACCTTGATGCCATGCAGTGAGAGTCTATTCTATAACTGCATCTGTGTTGCCTAGAGGGTATACCACACGAGACCCCTGATATAGCAGGTATTTGCCATGCCCCTTAGTTGGGAAACCAAATTACCGAGCCTATATAAAGACTCTGATGGAAATGAAATGGAAATGGGACCTGATATACCGCCTTTCTGAGGTTTTTGCAACTACATTCAAAGTGGTTTACATATATTCAGGTACTTATTTTGTACCGAGGCAATGGAGGGTTAAGTGACTTGCCCAGAGTCACAAGGAGCTGCAGTGGGAATCGAACTCAGTTCCCCAGGATCAAAGTCCACTGCACTAACCACTAGGCTACTCCTTCATGGACTCACATGTAATTGCACTGGTTAAGAAAATACTGTTTCATTTAAGGCAGGTTCACCAAATACAGGCAGGTTTGGAGATGAGCCAGGTAAAGAATTTTGGTCAGATAGTGATCCTTTCAAACTTGCACTAGTAATATACAGTGGTGGAAATAAGTATTTGATCCCTTGCTGATTTTGTAAGTTTGCCCACTGACAAAGACATGAGCAGCCCATAATTGAAGGGTAGGTTATTGGTAACAGTGAGAGATAGCACATCACAAATTAAATCCGGAAAATCACATTGTGGAAAGTATATGAATTTATTTGCATTCTGCAGAGGGAAATAAGTATTTGATCCCCCACCAACCAGTAAGAGATCTGGCCCCTACAGACCAGGTAGATGCTCCAAATCAACTCGTTACCTGCATGACAGACAGCTGTCGGCAATGGTCACCTGTATGAAAGACACCTGTCCACAGACTCAGTGAATCAGTCAGACTCTAACCTCTACAAAATGGCCAAGAGCAAGGAGCTGTCTAAGGATGTCAGGGACAAGATCATACACCTGCACAAGGCTGGAATGGGCTACAAAACCATCAGTAAGACGCTGGGCGAGAAGGAGACAACTGTTGGTGCCATAGTAAGAAAATGGAAGAAGTACAAAATGACTGTCAATCGACAAAGATCTGGGGCTCCACGCAAAATCTCACCTCGTGGGGTATCCTTGATCATGAGGAAGGTTAGAAATCAGCCTACAACTACAAGGGGGGAACTTGTCAATGATCTCAAGGCAGCTGGGACCACTGTCACCACGAAAACCATTGGTAACACATTACGACATAACGGATTGCAATCCTGCAGTGCCCGCAAGGTCCCCCTGCTCCGGAAGGCACATGTGACGGCCCGTCTGAAGTTTGCCAGTGAACACCTGGATGATGCCGAGAGTGATTGGGAGAAGGTGCTGTGGTCAGATGAGACAAAAATTGAGCTCTTTGGCATGAACTCAACTCGCCGTGTTTGGAGGAAGAGAAATGCTGCCTATGACCCAAAGAACACCGTCCCCACTGTCAAGCATGGAGGTGGAAATGTTATGTTTTGGGGGTGTTTCTCTGCTAAGGGCACAGGACTACTTCACCGCATCAATGGGAGAATGGATGGGGCCATGTACCGTACAATTCTGAGTGACAACCTCCTTCCCTCCGCCAGGGCCTTAAAAATGGGTCGTGGCTGGGTCTTCCAGCACGACAATGACCCAAAACATACAGCCAAGGCAACAAAGGAGTGGCTCAGGAAGAAGCACATTAGGGTCATGGAGTGGCCTAGCCAGTCACCAGACCTTAATCCCATTGAAAACTTATGGAGGGAGCTGAAGCTGCGAGTTGCCAAGCGACAGCCCAGAACTCTTAATGATTTAGAGATGATCTGCAAAGAGGAGTGGACCAAAATTCCTCCTGACATGTGTGCAAACCTCATCATCAACTACAGAAGACGTCTGACCGCTGTGCTTGCCAACAAGGGTTTTGCCACCAAGTATTAGGTCTTGTTTGCCAGAGGGATTAAATACTTATTTCCCTCTGCAGAATGCAAATAAATTCATATACTTTCCACAATGTGATTTTCCGGATTTAATTTGTGATGTGCTATCTCTCACTGTTACCAATAACCTACCCTTCAATTATGGGCTGCTCATGTCTTTGTCAGTGGGCAAACTTACAAAATCAGCAAGGGATCAAATACTTATTTCCACCACTGTAGCTGTGTTCTGGCGGTAAGTATATTTTCAGAAAGCTTTTGACAAAGTTCCTAATGAGAGACTCCTGAGAAAATTAAAAAGTCCTAGGATAGGAGGCAATGCCCTTCTATGGATTAGGATTTGGTTATTGGACAGAAAACAGGGTAGGTTTAAATGGCCATTTTTCTCAATGAAGGAGGGTAAATAGTGGAGTTCCACAGGGATCTGTACTGGGACCAGTGCTATTTAACATATTTATAAATGATCTGGAAAACGGAATGACGAGTGAGGTGATTAAATTTGCAGGTGACACAAAACTATTCAAAGTTGTCAAAACACATGTGGATTGTGAAAAATTGCAGGAAGACCTTAGGAAACTGGAAGACTGGGCATCCAGATGGCAGGTGAAATTTAATGTGGACATTTGCAAAGTGATGCACATTTGGGGAATCCAAATCATAGTTATCTGATGCTAGGGTCCACCTTAGGAGTCAGCACTCAAGAAAAAAAAATCTAGGTGTCTTTGTAGACAATATGCTGCCCAGTGTACAGCAGTGGCCGAAAAAGCAAACAGGATGCTAGGAATTATTAAGAAAGCGATGCAAAATAAGGCCAAGAATATTATAATGCTTGTGTATCGCCCCATGATGTGACCTCACCTTGAATATTGTGTTCAATTCTGGTCACTGTATCTCAAAATAGATATAGCGGAATTAGAAATGGTTCAAAGAAGAGCGACCAAAATAATAAACAGAATGGAACTCCTCCCTTATGAGGAACGACTAAAGAGGTTAGGGCTCTAAAGCTTAGAAAAGAGCCGGCTGAGGGAGGATATGATTGAGGTCTATAAAATCCTAAGTGGTGTAGAACAGGTAGAAGTGAATTGATTTTTCACTGTCTTAAAAAGTACGAAGACCAGGGGACACTCAATGAAATTACACGGGAATACTTTTAAAACAAATAGCATGAAATTGGTAGTAGTAGTATAAAGCAGTTTACACATTCTATTGTGTCCTATGGCTTGTATTCTGCTTTTCTCTCAGCAATTCAAAGTGGATTATAAAAGATAACATATTCTTAACTTGAAGGAATTACAGTAAATTAAGGAAACAAATATAATTCAAATTCATTAAAACATATAAACTCATTTATAAAACAAAAATAAGTAAGTTTTAAGAACTTTTCTAAACAAGAAATAAGGCATAATTAAACGAATCTCAACCAGTAAAGTATTCCATTTTCTTACATCCCGAAAAGAAAAAGAACGCTGCCATAATGATTTCTGAGTCATCTCTCTCATTGAGGGAAAATCAAGTAGTAATGTTTTCGAACTTCACAAACCAGATCTATTTTTTAAAAATAGAAATAGGCCTCTAATCATACCTGAATTTAATCCATAAAAGCATTTATAAATCATACAGGCAATTTTAAAATGAACACGAGATTCTATTCTTAACCAATGTAATTTTTTAAAAAGAGGAGTAACCTCACTATATTTACATTTTCTAAAATTCAGTCTGGCTCTTTCAAAATTGCATGAATGGTGAAAGAGCACACATGCCTAGTTCTTGGGAGCGGAGTTGTGAGGCAAGTGCACATGTTAGAAAATGCACATATACTATTAGAGTACATGCATATAGTTGTATCTGCCTCATTAGGAGGTATAAGTATGGATGGGAGCATTGGTGTGCTACTGGAGATTATTCTAGAAACCTACTTTCCAATTTTTTTTAAATAGCCATGTTGTTAGAAAATTGCCTCCTTAGTGTGCTCCAAGCAAGCAGCATATTAACCATCGAGGATACCAAAGAATCAACAAAGAGGAAACTGCAGAAATTTTTTGAAACCATTTATTTGAACTTTGGTGCATTGTTGTCAGACACTGATTGCAATGCTTGGTACTATGAAAACAGGTGAGGTAACATACTTAAGCAGTTAGATGCAAGATGAGCACTGCTCTGAGACTGCACCAAATGAAGTAATGCTGGTAGTTGCACAAGGTGTATTTGAATATCATAAAACTGTCATGCTATGTTATATCCCATTAACCAGATTGTGAGTAGTATAATGTTCTACATTTTCATCATTTTAAATTATTTGCTACTCATAGGCTGAGCTAGGGATGGTATAGGCTTGTTTGACACTGTCTCTGCTCAGTATTTATTTATTTATTTATTTATTTATTTGTTGCATTTGTATCCCACCTTATCCCACCTCTTTGCAGGCTCAAAGTGGCTTACAATACATCATGAGTAGTGGAAAAGTGTTAGTATCATAAACATTGTGTATTGCATGATAATGGTTAGTATTATGATAAAAACAAAGTAGTAATATACAAATGACCATTCATACTACTCAAAATTATCTAGATATGCTATAACATGGGAAGGACTCCTGGGTGCTGTAAATCTGCTTGAAGGGTCACACAGTCCGTCCTGTAGAATATCCTGTTCTGGCAGTTACTGCAGGACACTAGGAGCCAAGTTGAATTAGAAGTAGGGATAGCAACAGATGGTAACATATCTCTCCCTTTATTTATCCTTTGCTGATCTGGGCTTGGTGGTAGGAAGAGTACAGAGGTGGCATGGTTGTGGGGTATTTAGAGAAGCAGTGAGTCCACTCTAGTCCTGGTTATGTCTTTCATTGAACAGAAGGAACGTTTTGAAAATACGACATACATTTAGAAAGAATTCATTCCTCTCATGTTTTATACGTTCCTTATCTTTTTTCCAAAGTTTGATCATTTTGAAACTTTAGTTAGCTTTTCATTTTTCTACTAGGGATTTAACTTATTTGTGTGAAGATTTTCATTGAACTTGTAATAATCCCCTGGTAGTTGATTTTCCAAGTGAAGTTAAATCTGGTCGGCATTTATGACAAATTTTGAAAAATCCCATTTAGAAAAGGTATAGCATTGAGCTTAAAGTTGGATTCTTCATGAGCGGCGATTTAATTTTATTTTTGGACTAATGTTAAAATAAGCCTCAGTGATGTAGTACAGAAGCCTTCAAGACTACTTAGATCTGTTCTTCAGATGTGACTGTAAAAGGCTTTTCTTATCGTTTTAATTTGGAAATCTGACTTGGTAAACACTTTTTTTAAACAGGATAGCGGAATCTCTATGAGTGCGTTCCTAATAGTCTTACCGCTGGAGTCTATGGCTCATGGACTTTTCCATGAACTGGGCAACTGTTTGGGTGGAACATGTGTTGGATATGCAGTTGTGATTCCTACAAGTTTTTGCAGGTATAGTAACTTTTCTTAATCATATATTTATACATCTGATAGTATTTTTTTTAAATAATGTATTTGATTCATATTAATTGCAATCAGTGCCATAATATCCTATTGATTGGTTTGTGTTCTATGTAACTGGCTGGTGCAGGGGTTAGTGCTAGTAACTACAAAGGTGGACATTTCAAAGCACTTACAACATGGGTGAAGAGACAAGAAATTATTGGGCCAACACAGAATTTCAAGGCAACCTCAAATATACAGCAAAACGTTTTTATACTCAGGATTAACTTAACTGCCATGACTGAATATTGACTGGGCCGCACATAAGCTCCAGCGGCCTGCAGGGGTCCAGTGAATCACCATATTTAATGCTGGTACTCCGAATTGGCCTGGCATTGAATATCGGGGCCTAATTTAGCCGGCACGGTCAGTGTTTAAAAATAAAACGCTAACTGCCACCAGCTAAATATCGACCAGGTAAGTTTAAAAACAATTGTGGTGGAAATGTTAGTATTGTCCATTCTGGGCCACCATAATAGCCTATATGTTGGCCTTCCTTTAAGGGAGATTCAATGCATAGTCTTCAAGTCATCTAGAATGCTTCAGCAATGTCACTCTCTTATCAGCTTAAATGAGTATCTGCTGCTCCTTTGCTCTGCTAGTTGCCAAGAGGGTTTAAAAGTTTGGGTGTTTTGAAAATCTAGACTTTGAGAGCCAAATGGGATTGGTATGAGCTCAGGTTCTGGCAGCGGTAGAGCCAAAGGGCCCTAGTTGCGGTTCTCTCTGTGGATTGTATTAAGGCAATAAGGGTCAGCAACCAAGTTTTGAAAGCGCCAAACCCCTCCGAGAAAAACTGCACTGGCTCCCAATCAAAGAACGTATTACTTTCACAATCTGTTCCCTGGTCCATAAAATTATCTACGGCGAAGCCCCAGGATACATGAAAGACCTCATAGGCCTGCCAACCAGAAACACAACAAGATCAGCTCGAACATACCTTAATCTTCACTACTCAAATAACAAAGGACTCAAATACAAATCAACATATGCATCCAGCTTCTATTTAAGCGCATAACTATGGAACGCACTGCCAAAAACAGTAAAAACAACATTCGACCACCTAAAGTTCCGGAAAAAACGCACCTGTTCCAAAAGGCATACCCCACCAACCCAACATAAGAATCAAAGAACCTGCTACACAACAACACCAAGAACGTAATGGACTCACCCCAACTCTCCCTCTTCCTACCTAATGTTTCACCAATGTATCTACCATATATGAACCCTATTCTACCACAACCATACCTTGTACTTGTGCACACTCTGTATTTGTTGAGACCAGAACCGGCAATCGCCCACATTGAGCCTGCAAATAGATGGGAAAATGTGGGATACAAATGTAACAAATAAATAAAAATACCTTTTTATTAAACTAATTTAATATATCTTTGACAAACTTTTGGGAGTTATCCTCTTTTCATTACGTCCGTGAAAACTCAGTGCAGTTACACTGGTTTTAACTGGTACATGTTCACCTAGGTCTTAGGTTGCTTTCATGTATGTTAGTACAGCTCAATGAAAAATGGTGAGAGGTAGGTTTGAGGTGATAAAACAGTAAGACTTTACAATTCAAAAGTCCTGTATCTCATAATGGGTGAGAAAGCCAATGTCTCTATTGAGTCCTTTTTATGTTGGTCTCTGTCCCAGAACGCCTAGCACCCGCCTGAGGTTAACCCTGCGGCTACCTGGAGGGTCTGTCCCCAGCACTGCTCAGGCCGCCTGCACCTGAGCACGAGCTCTGTACTAGCACCTTCCATCCCACTTGCCTCTGGGCAAGTCTCCCACTCTCAAGTTGTTCCCCTGTGATTTCTAAGACACTGGGGCCACACTCCCAGGGGTCCCAAGTTCTTAGAAAGCTTCCACAGATCAAGATTCTTAGTCAGTCCAGTACAAACAGAGCTAATAAATGAATTGATTTATTATCATGAAAATTTGAACAGTGAACAATATATAACAGATGGAAAAACAACAAGCAATAACGGGAAACTGAATAAGGATCAATATTAAAAAACTATCTAAACACTTTGTTACTACCAGGGTAGCACCTGGGGAGTTTCAGGAAATTAACTGTTCACAAGTCTTGAACAGGGTCTCAGGAAAGAGATGTTTCTCCTCTGTACCCCAAAGCTGAGACTAAAGAAAATCCAGTACCTCTTGGCTATTTTTTGTACTTCAGGGCCAATCAGAGCCCAGGGCACCAGCTTTGAAAGTGTCTGGCCAATGGTACTGCAGATTGCCTTTCACCAAGCTTAATCTGGAACAGAAAAAATCTTTTTCTGTAACAGCTTTAAAACACAGAACAAACACCATCTGCTGACCAATTAGGAGAAATACACTTCATGAAATAATACAGTTCACAGGCTTAGAAACCCACTGTTTTGTCACAGTCTCAAATTGCTTGATCATTTAATTTAGAAAGTTTTCAATTATTGTGTGCCCCTTAAGTTAATTTAAGCACCTTTATTGTAAGGTTATTAAGAGAGTGATCTTCCTTTGAGAAATGGTCACCTACTGAGTTTTTATTCTGTAATGTTCTGTAATAGCTTATTGAAGATTAATTCACGTGCTTCGTTTGGGCTTATTTCTCTGAAGTAGCACGCCTCTTCATATTTTTTTACATTGGATGATCACATTCATGCCTTTCTCGTGTGGGTAGCTGTAGGGACATAAAAAAATGAAAGCTGGTAATCCAGTCTGTTTATCCATGCCATCTACCCTTCCTCTCCCATAGAGATCTTATGTACTTGTCCCAAGCTTTCTTGAATTCAGTACAGTTTTTGTCTCCACCAGGAGACCGTTCCATGAATGCAAAACCCTTTCTGTGAAGAAGCATTTCCTCAGGTTACTCCTGAGTCTGTCCCCTTTCACCTTCATACTGTGCTTCCTTTCAATTGAAAGAGACTTGCCTCCTGTGCATTTATGCTGCAAAGATATTAAGACACCCCTATTATATCTCACCTCTCCTGCCTTTCTTCCAAAGTATAGTTATTGAGATTTTTAAGTCTGTCCCCATATTCTTTATGACGAAGACCCCAGGACTATTTTAGAATCTGCCCATCCTGTTAATATCTTTTTGGTGGTTCGGTCTCCAGAACTGCACACAGTATTTTAAATGAGGTCTCATCAGAGTCTTGTACAGAGACATTATCACCTCCTAAGATCATAACATAAGAGTAGCCATACTGGGTCAGACCAATGGTCCATCTAGCCCAGTATCCTGTTTCCAACAGTGGCCAAGCCAGGTCACAAGAACCTGGTAGAAACATTCCATGCTACGAATCCCAGGGCAAACAGTTGCTTCTGCATGTCTGTCTCATTAGCACACTATGGACTTTTCCTCCAGGAACTTGTCCAACCCTTTTTTTTAAACCCAGATACACTAACTGCTGTTACTACATCCTCCGGCAAAGAGTTCCAGATCTTAACTATTCCATGAGTGAAAAAATATTTCCTCCTATTTGTTTTAAAAGTATTTCCATGTAACTTCCTTGAGTGTTTAGTCTTTGTACTTTTGGAACATGTAAAAGATTGATTCACTTCTACTCATTCTATACCACTCAGGATTTTATAGACCTCAATCATATCTCCCCTTATCCTTCTCTTTTCCAAGCTGAAGAGCTCTAACCTCTTTAGCCTTTCCTCATACGAGAGGAGTTCCATCCCCTTTATCACTGTTCTTTGAACCTTTTCTAATTCCGCTATAATTTTTGAGATACAGCGACCGGAACTGAACACAATACTCAAGTTGCGGTCACCATGGCGCGATTCAGAGGCATTACAGTATTTTCAGTCTTATTCACCATCCCTTTCCTAATTATTCCTAGCATCCCGTTTGCTTTTTTGTTCACTGCCACACATTGAGCAGATTTCAGTGTATTATCTACAACACCACCTAGATCTTTTTCTTGAGTGCTGACCCTCAAGGTGGACCATAGCATCGGGTAACTATGATTCGGATTATTCTTTCCAATGTGCATCACCTTGCATTTGTACACATTAAATTTCATCTGCTATTTGGATGGCCAGTTTTCCAATTTCCTAAAGTTTTCCTGCAATATATCACAGTCCGTTTGTGTTTTAACATCCTTGACTTGTTTTGTGTCCTCTGCAAATTTAATCACTGCACTCATCGTTCTGATTTTCCATATCATTTATAAATATGTTAAGTAGCACCTGTCCCAGTACTGATCCCTTGGGTACTCCACTGTTACCCTCCTCCTTGAGAGAAATGACCATTTAACCCTACCCTCTGTTTTTCTGTCCAATAACCAATTCCTAATCCACACCAGAACCTTGCCTCCTATCCCATGACTCTTTAATTTTCACAGGAGTCTCTCATGGGGAACGTTATCAAAAGCTTTCTGAAAATCTAGATATACTACATCAATCGGCTCACCTTTATCCACATGTTTATTCGTGCCTTCAAAAAAATGAAGAAAATTAGTGAGGCAAGACTTCCCTCAGCTGAACACATGCTGACACTGTCCCATTAAACCATATTTGTCTATGTGTTCTGTAATTTTATTCTTTATAATAGTTTCCACTGTTTACCCGATACTGACGTTAGGCTTACCGGTCTGTAATTTCCCGGATCACCCCTGGAACCCTTTTTAAAAATCGGCGTCACATTGGCCACTCTCCAATCTTCAGGTACCACGAATGATTTTAACGACAGGTTACATGTTGCTAACAGCAGATATGCCATCCAGTCCAGGTGATTTATTACTTTTTAATTTGTCAGTTTGGGTTAGTACATCTTCCAGGTTCACCAAGATTTCTTTTAGTTCCTCTGCATCATCACCCTTGAAAACTATTTCTGGTACAGGCAGATCTCTTACATCTTCTTCCGTAAACACAGAAGCAAAGAATTCATTCAGTTTCTCCGCTATGGCCTTGTCCTTCCTTTTTCCTGCTAGCCATTCCTCTACCCATACACTTGAGCATCCTTTAGCTTTCATTGTTGCCTTTTCTACCTGTTTGGCCACCTTAAGATGTTAAAATACAATCACACCCAAGTCCCACTCCTCTTTCATGCACAAAAGTTCTTCACCCCCTAAACTATACTGCTCCCTTGGGTGCTTGCATCCCAAATGCATAAATTTGCGTTTATTAAATCTTAGCTGCCAAATTCTGAACCCATTATCTTCAAACTTCACGGTCCCTCCTCATGTTGTCCACATTATCAGGGATGTCTACCCTGTTGCAGGTTTTGGTATCATCCACAAAGAGGCAAAACTTATCAGACAACTGAACCTTGCTGCCGCACACCACTGGTAACATTCCTTTCCTCAGGGTGAGCTCCATTTATCACTACCCTCTGTGACCTTTCACTCAACCAGTTTCTATCCCAACCAGTCACTTTAGGATTCATACTGAGGGTACTGTATTAGTCATATATGTAGAATTGTGTCAAAAGCTTTTCTAAAATCTAAGTACACCACATCTAGCACTCTCCCTCAATCCAACTCTCTGGTCACCCAGTCAAAGAAATTAATCAGATTTGTGACCTGCCTCTATTGAAACCATGCTGCCTCGAGTCCTGCAATCCTTTTGATTCCAGAAATCTCACTGTTCTCTGTTTTTAAAGCATTTCTATTAATTTACTTACTAGAGAAGACAGACTTACCAGCCTGTAATTCCCAACCTCCTCCTTACTTCTGCTTTTGTGGAGTGGGACCACATCTGCCCTTCTCCAGTCTTCCTGGGACCAATCCCAATTCTAGAAAAGCATTGAAAATGTCAGCCAGCGGAGCTGCCAGAACTTCCTTAAGTTCCTTTAGTACCCTCGGATGTATGCCATCCAGCCACTTGCTTTGTCCATCTTTATTTTAGCTAGCTCATCATGAACACAGTTTTCTGAAAATTGTTCAGGGTCTACCATACCTCTATTCCTATTTGTGTTGGTCTTCTGTGTTCCTACTTCACCCTTTCAGCTGTGAATAGAGAGCAGAAATATTTGTTAAGCAGTTCTACCTTATAGTTATCAGCTTCTGTGTATTCCTCCCCTTCACCCTTGAGTCTAACAATGTCACTTCTTCACTTCCTCATCACTAATATATCTAAAGAATGTCTTGTCCCCCCCCCCCCCCCCCCCCACACACACACACATTTTATTGTATTGGGTATTTTAATGCAATATGCATCTTTGCTGTCCTGACTACTTTACCAGCTTCTGTTAGCTTTTCCAGTCACCTGTCTTCCTCTTTTGTCTGATATGTAGTTTAAAGAAAAATAGATTAGCCTTCATACCTTTTCAGCTACTACTTTTGAGAACCAAAGTGGCCTTCTTGTCCGCTTATTTTTATATACTTTCCTTACAAAAGGTTTGCTGCCCTTAAAATAGCTCCTTTCAGTTTTGCCCACTACTTTTCTACTTCTTTCAGATGTTCCCATCCAGCTAACAACTCCTTGAGGTAATCCCCCATCTCAACAAAGTTGGGGGTTTTTTTGGTTTTGTTTTTTTAATCTAGAACCTTCACTTTTGAATGAACTATCTCCACACTTGTCTTAATACTGAACCACACCATCCTCTGATGACTGGATGCCAGATGATCACCCATATAACATCAGAAACACTCTTCCCATTTGTAAGCGCTAAGTCCAGTATGGCCCCATCCTACACGGTTTCCATTACCAACTGCTGGAACATTTCTCCCTATAGAGAATCCAGGATCTCCCTACTTCTAGAAGACACCGCAAAAGTGATGCCCCTGCTTACCTTTCATCCCTAATTGTTCCTTACAGACCTACACGAGCCTTGCGTTCTTCTACTGCCAATCAACTCTCTACTCCTACTTTATCTCATCCCCTACTAGACTTCAAGCCACCTGTCACTCTGCCTTTTTTTCTCTAAGTCCTTCTTTATGGAACTCTTTACCTTTTTACCTTTTGCCCTCCACTCAGAACAATCTTACCGTTTTAAGATTGATCTAAAGCCTTCTCTTAAGATCCTGGAACTTGGTTCTCAGGTTTGTTTACGCTCCCTGTTTTCTCTGCTCTTCCCCTCCCCCATTTTTCTTGACTGTTGTGTCTTTTCTCTTTGACCTATTTTAATTTGGAGTTCCTTTCTTTTATTATGTTTTTATTGTATTTAAATGTAAACCACTTTGATTTTTGAGAAAGGCGGTATATCAGATGATAATAAACTAAATTAAACATCTGTCATATTAAAATCACCTATTAGTAGTACTTCCCCTTTCACAGATTCTTCTGTCTGTGAAGCAAGTCCATATATTACATCAATGTAAACAAATTTTCCATTCCCTCTTTGTAGACTGACCCACCACTTCCTTACCCTGTAAGTTCTTCAGTCGTGTGACTTTAATATTATCCTTAACATATAATGCCACTTCCCCTCCCTTTCTTCCTACCCTGTTTTTCCTGAACAGATTATAGCCCAGTATAACCATATCCCAGTCATGGTTCTCCATGAACCATTTCTCCAAGATTGCCACTAAAACCAAATCAGCCTCTTCCATCACAGCCTCTAGATCCAGAACTGTATGTCCCATACTATGGACATTAATGTACACTGCTTTCCTGATGTTGCCCTTCTTTTTCCCTTTGTGTTGAGATATGTGGAGGAGCATTTTCAATATGATGTCCAAATTCAAAAAAGGTGCAAATCCAGTTCCAAACTAGAAAAAACATCTATCTTTTGAGTTTGAAAGTCGTCCTATTTAGATGTGGTTTTTTTTTTTTTTTTTTTTGCTCAATGCGTATTTCTTTTAGGGCTATTTTCAAAGAAAAAAAATATCCAAGGAAAAAAATCACTAAAACAAGTCCTACTAGGCTGGCTACACAGACATCCCAGCAGTGCAGAGGAGCAGCCTAGCGGACAATGCAGTGAACTTCACATAAAAGGTCCCAGGTACACATCACATCATAACCCCCTTATATTGTATGGTGAGCCCTCCATCAATAGCAAAAAATGTACTGTACCCAACTGTACACCACTACAATAGACCTTTTGCCTTCAGGTGTCACCTATATGTGGGTTTAGTAGGTATTTTGTGGGTTTTGGGGTGCACACACTTTACACCATAAGTGTACCAGTTAGAGTGGATATGGACCTGGGTCCCCTTCTCAATAGTCCACTGAACCGACCACTAGGCTACTTGATGGTGATGGAAGCTCGAGATGCATGCCTAACTGATAAGCATAAGAAAAAATTGGGGGCAATTTGGGGAGCATATGTGCACCTTCTGCCATCTTGAGCACGTAGCTCAATTCTTAATGAGTTGAATTTATGAACATTGGAAAAGAGATCATTTCCTTATGTATAGGAGTGGGGGGGGTTAGGGAGGTGGAGCAGATCCAGTGGAATTTTGTGGAAAGCTATAAGAGTCCAAGCTCTCTACACTTCTTTGTATCGTTCTTTGTCCTGTCATAAGTTCTCTTAGTTTGTTTGCAATGGCTGTATTATGATGATATAATTAATGAAAAAAGATTGAACCTAAATCCTTTTCCTCAGTGGTGACACCTACTTTGGTACCTAGCATCATGTAGCTGTAATTTAGGTTGTTCTTCCCAATGTGCATCACTTTTCACTTACCCACATTACATTTCATCTGCCATTTGGATACCCAGTTTGCCAGCCTTCCAAGGTCCTCCTGCAATTTTTTGCAGTCCGCATGACATCTGCAAATTTGATCACCTCACTCATTGTTTCTATTTCAAGATCTTTTTAAATATGTTAAAAGGTATCAGTCCACTGTAGATCTTACTGTGCTCCACTATTCACCTGTCACCATTTAGTAGTGAAAGCCCAACTGGCTGTGGGGTTTTGGCAAGCCCTAGTTTAAGTGCCTGTCTTGCAGAGTTAGGAACTGAAATTGACCTTTTCAAATAGAATAGTTCCTAGAAAGTAGGCTGTTATGGGTTTGGAATTAAAACTAGCAGCAATTGTGGTTTCATAACATTGAATTTCAGTACTAGGCATCTAACTTAGGATCCGGCATCTAACTTAGGATCCTAAACCTCAGCAAAAATTATTGGCAAACCTAAATTTAGAAACATTAGTTGTAGTTACTTAAGTGTTGGTGAATTTTCAGCTGAAAATGCCCAAGTGAACCATTGAGATTTTTTTGAAAATTAACTTTAGGAAAACAGAGTAATTCTTGGGGTAAAAGATCTTTTTTTTTCTTCCCCTTCAGTCCTGATGGCCAGCCAACCTTGCTTCCTCCAGAGCATGTACAGGAGTTAAACCTAAGGTCCACGGCCATGCTGAACGCCATCCAGAGGTTTTTTGCTTACCACATGGTAGATACCTATGGCTGTGACTATTCTACAAGTGGATTTACTTATGATACACTGCATTCCAAGCTAAAGTCTTTCCTGGAGCTCCGGACAGCAGATGGACCTAGACATGATACTTACATACTGTACTACAGTGGACACTCCCACAGCAGTGGAGAATGGGCATTAGCAGGTAATCCATGGTTCAGATGTTTAATAATAACATTCATTTAGTGGGATTGTGTCCTGAAAATTATATGCAATTATGAAACTTGAATTTGAGAACTTAACGAGGGCTTGTGATTAACAGAGCTTGTTTTTTTTTTTACCTGTATGTGGGTCAGCATTCTGATAATGGCTCTCAGAGGAGGTTTTATGATGCTGATCTCATTGACATTATATTGGAAATAATGTGAGAGTGAGAATGTAGTATAAGGAGAAAACAATAAAATTTGGCAATAGATAAATATAGCATTAAAGTGGTGAAATGAACCATCTATTTCTCATTTCTCACTTTTCCAGCTCCACGTGTATTATTTGAACCATGCCCCTTCTCTCGCCTTAAACTCTTTCCTCTCCTCTCCTCTTCTCTTTCACCATCCCCTCTGCTTCCCTGTTATTCAGCACTACTTTCCCCACTCCTTCTACTATTACTACAATTACTACTTCATTATCTGTTCTATAGCACTGCTAGCCATAATCACTGCTGTATAGATACTTCTCCGAGGACAAGCAGGCTGCTTGTTCTCACGACTGGGTGACGTCCGCGGCAGCCCCCTCCAACCGGAACAAAACTTCGCGGGCGGTCCCGCACGCAGAGCACGCCCACCCCGCATGCGCGGCCGTCTTCCCGCCCGTGCGTGACCGTTCCCGCTCAGTCTTTTCTTTTCCGCGCATGGAGAGAGACGTGTTCGGCTCTCTCTCTGTCAGCCCCGGAAACCAGATCGCGTTGTTCGCGAATCTTCGTTTATTTTTTCATTTATTTTCATTGCCGCGTTTTCTCTTTAGTTTCTTAAAAAAAAAACAAACGTGCTGTACTTGTTTTCCCTCGTCTTTTAGCGGGGGCGTCGCGTTGCGGCCTTGTGGCCGCGCGGTCGATTTCGAGGTGTGATTTTACCGCCACCATCAATGACTTTGATTTCGCCGACGCGATTTTTCCGTCGATGTCCTGGAAGGTCCCGAGTGGATTTAAGAAGTGTGGTCGGTGCGGCCGGCCTATCTCGCAGACCGACACTCACGCTTGGTGCCTCCAGTGCCTCGGGCCGGAGCACGATACCAAGTCGTGTACTTTGTGTCTTGGTCTCCGGAAACGGACTCAAGTAGCGAGGCAAGTTCTTCGGGACCGTCTTTTTGGAACTTGCACCGGCCCCTCGACGTCGACCTCGACGGCATCGGTATCGACGGCCGGTTCTTCGGTACCGGTATCGATGTCCGCGAAATCGGCACCGATGGCATCGACCCCAGGAGCACAGGTCCCGTCGGCCCGCCAGTCCTCCGGTGACGGCAGGGGTGAGAGGCCGCGTGGGCAATCGACCCCAGTCACTCCCTCTACCCAGGGCCCTCGGGACCGAACCCTGTCGGACCCGGTCCCTCGAGGCCGAGGGGGATCGACCTCCTCCTCCTCCATTCCACCTAGCGCTGATGACGGGCATCGTAAGAAAACAAAGAAGCACCGTCATCGGTCGCCATCGATGCATCCGGCCCCCGGCGCCGGAGAGGAGTCGACGCCGAGAAAGCGTCAGCGTCGAGAGGAGAGGTCCCCATCGGTAGTAGAGGTACCGCCGTGTCAGGGTCCCAGCACTTCGGTGCAGTCTCCTGGACCTGAGCAGCTTCCGGCACAGACGCCTCTACCGGCCCCCCCGTCTTTCCCGGCAGCGGGCCTGGACGAGTGCCTCCGAGCCATCCTTCCGGGGATCCTGGAAGGGCTGATGCGCCAGACTGTGCCGGCGCCGGGGGTGCTTGTGCCCTCGGCGCCGTTGACTGTGGCGCCGGCGAGCTCTAGCCCGGTGCTGAGGCCTTCGACGCCGCTTGCGGCGCCGGTCTCGACTGCCACGCAGGTGGAGTCCCCGTCGACGTCGATGGAGGGAGCTTCATCCCCGCCGGCGCGGGAGTCCACCGCTCGACGACACCGAGGCCTCGGTGCCTCGACGTCGAGCCGGGCCCGGTTGAGGACTCAGCTGCACAAGCTTATGTCCGACACCGAGGAAGAGGCCTCGTGGGGGGAGGAGGAGGACCCCAGATATTTCTCCTCAGAGGAGTCTGTGGGCCTTCCCTCCGACCCCACGCCTTCACCAGAGAGAAAGCTCTCGCCTCCTGAGAGCCTCTCTTTTGCCTCCTTTGTCAGGGACATGTCTATATGCATTCCCTTCCCCGTGGTCTCTGTGGATGAGCCGAGGGCTGAGATGCTCGAGGTCCTCGATTATCCATCACCACCTAGAGAGTCCTCCACGGTGCCGTTGCACAATGTCCTCAAAGAGACACTGCTTCGGAACTGGGTGAGACCATTATCTAATCCCACTATCCCCAAGAAAGCAGAGTCCCAATACAGAATCCACTCGGACCCAGAGTTAATGCGGCCCCAATTGCCTCATGACTCGGCGGTCGTGGACTCTGCTCTCAAGAGGGCACGGAGTTCGAGGGATACCGCCTCGGCGCCCCCGGGGCGGGAATCTCGCACTCTGGACTCGTTTGGGAGGAAGGCCTACCAATCTTCCATGCTCGTGACCCGCATCCAGTCTTACCAGCTCTACACGAGCATCCACATGCGGAATAATGTGAAGCAACTGGCGGACCTGGTTGACAAGCTCCCGCCGGAGCAGTCCAGGCCTTTTCAGGAGGTGCAGGCAGCTGAAGGCGTGCAGAAAGTTCCTGTCCAGGGGTATATATGACACCTGTGACGTGGCATCTCGTGCTGCGGCCCAAGGTATAGTGATGCGCAGGCTCTCATGGCTGCGTGCCTCTGACCTGGACAACCGCACCCAGCAGAGACTGGCCAACGTCCCTTGCCGGGGGGATAATATTTTTGGTGAGAAGGTCGAGCAGCTGGTGGACCAACTGCATCAGCGGGAAACCGCCCTCGACAAGCTCTCCCACCGGGCGCCTTCAGCATCCACCTCAGCAGGTGGACGTTTTTCCCGGGCCCGGCAGGCTGCGCCCTATGCTTTTCCCAAGCGTAGGTACACCCAGCCGGCCCGAAGGCCTCGTCAGGCACAGGGACAGTCCCAGCGCGCTCGTTCTCGTCAACAGCGTGCGCCTAAGCAGCCCCCTGCGCCTCCACAGCAAAAGCCGGGGACGGGCTTTTGACTGGATCCATGGGAACATAGCCGCCCTCAAAGTGTCCGTACCGGACGATCTGCCGGTCGGAGGGAGGTTGAAATTTTTTCACCAAAGGTGGCCTCTCATAACCTCCGACCAGTGGGTTCTCCAAATAGTGCGGTGCGGATACGCCCTGAATTTGGCCTCCCTGCCACCAAATTGTCCTCCGGGAGCTCAATCCTTCAGCTCCAATCACAAGCAGGTACTTGCAGAGGAACTCTCCGCCCTTCTCAGCGCCAATGCGGTCGAGCCCGTACCACCCGGGCAGGAAGGGCATGGATTCTATTCCAGGTACTTCCTTGTGGAAAAGAAAACAGGGGGGATGCGTCTCATCCTAGACCTGAGAGGCCTGAACAAATTCCTGGTCAAAGAAAAGTTCAGGATGCTTTCCTTGGGCACCCTTCTGCCAATGATTCAGAAAAACGATTGGCTATGTTCCCTGGATTTAAAGGACGCATACACTCACATCCCGATACTGCCAGCTCACAGACAGTATCTCAGATTCCGCCTGGGCACACGGCATTTTCAGTATTGTGTGCTGCCCTTTGGGCTCGCCTCTGCCCCACGGGTGTTTACAAAGTGCCTCGTGGTGGTAGCGGCGTATCTACGCAAGCTGGGAGTGCACGTGTTCCCATATCTCGACGATTGGCTGGTCAAGAACACCTCGGAGGCAGGAGCTCTCCGGTCCATGCAGTGCACTATTCAACTCGTGGAGCTGCTGGGGTTTGTGATAAATTACCCAAAGTCCCATCTCCAGCCAGCCCAGTCTCTGGAATTCATAGGAGCTCTGCTGAATACCCAGACGGCTCAGGCCTTCCTTCCCGAAGCGAGGGCCAACAACCTCCTGTCCCTGGCTTCACAGACCAGAGCGTCTCAGCAGATCACAGCTCGGCAGATGTTGAGACTTCTGGGTCATATGGCCTCCACAGTTCATGTGACTCCCATGGCTCGTCTTCACATGAGATCTGCTCAATGGACCCTAGCTTCCCAGTGGTTTCAAGCCACCGGGAATCTAGAAGATGTCATCCGCCTCTCCACCAGTTGCCGCACTTCACTGCACTGGTGGACCATTCGGACCAATTTGACCCTGTGACGTCCATTCCAAATTCCACAGCCCACGAAAGTGCTGACGACGGATGCATCTCGCCTGGGGTGAGGAGCTCATGTCGATGGGCTTCACACCCAGGGACTGTGGTCCCTCCAGGAAAAGGATCTTCAGATCAACCTCCTGGAGCTCCGAGCGATCTGGAACGCACTGAAGGCTTTCAGAGATCGGCTGTCCTGTCAAGTTATCCAAATTCGGACAGACAATCAGGTTGCAATGTTTTACATCAACAAGCAGGGGGGCACCGGATCTCGCCCCCTGTGTCAGGAAGCCGTCGGGATGTGGCGTTGGGCTTGCCAGTTCGGCATGCTCCTCCAAGCCACATACCTGGCAGGCGTAAACAACAGTCTGGCCGACAGACTGAGCAGAGTCATGCAACCGCACGAGTGGTCGCTCCATTCCAGAGTGGTACGCAAGATCTTCCGAGAGTGGGGCACCCCCTCGGTGGACCTTTTTGCCTCTCAGACCAACCACAAGCTGCCTCTGTTCTGTTCCAGACTTCAGACACACGGCAGGCTAGCGTCAGATGCCTTTCTCCTTCATTGGGGGACCGGCCTCCTGTATGCTTATCTTCCCATACCTTTGGTGGGGAAGACCTTACTGAAGCTCAAGCAAGACCACGGCACCATGATTCTGATAGCGCCCTTTTGGCCCCGTCAGATCAGGTTCCCTCTTCTTCTGGAGCTGTCCTCCGAAGAACCGTGGAGATTGGAGTGTTTTCCGACTCTCATTTCGCAGAACGACGGGGCGTTGCTGCACCCCAACCTTCAGTCCCTGGCTCTCACAGCCTGGATGTTGAGGGCGTAGACTTCGCTACGTTGGGTCTGTCTGAGGGTGTCTCCCGCGTCTTGCTTGCCTCTAGGAAGGATTCCACTAAAAAGAGTTACTTTTTCAAGTGGAGGAGGTTTGTCGTCTGGTGTGAGAGCAAGGCCCTAGAACCTCGTTCTTGCCCTGCACAGAACCTGCTTGAATACCTTCTGCACTTTCAGAGTCTGGCCTCAAGACCAACTCAGTAAGGAATCACCTTAGTGCGATTAGTGCTTACCATTATCGTGTGGAAGGTAAAGCCATCTCTGGAGAGCCTTTAGTCGTTCGATTCATGAGAGGCTTGCTTTTGTCAAAGCCCCCTATCAAGCCTCCTGCAGTGTCATGGGATCTCAACGTCGTCCTCACCCAGCTGATGAAACCTCCTTTTGAGCCACTGAATACCTGCCATCTGAAGTACTTGACCTGGAAGGTCATTTTCTTGGTGGCAGTTACTTCAGCTCGTAGGGTCAGTGAGCTTCAAGCCCTGGTAGCTCATGCTCCGTATACCAAATTTCATCACAACAGAGTAGTGCTCCACACCCACCCAAAGTTCCTGCCGAAGGTGGTGTCGGAGTTCCATCTTAACCAGTCAATTGTCTTGCCAACATTCTTTCCCAGACCGCATACCCGCCCTGCTGAACGTCAGTTGCACACATTGGACTGCAAGAGAGCATTGGCCTTCTACTTGGAGCGGACACAGCCCCACAGACAGTCCGCCCAATTGTTTGTTTCTTTCGACCCTAACAGGATAGGGGTCGCTGTCGGGAAACGCACCATCTCCAATTGGCTAGCAGATTGCATTTCCTTCACTTATGCCCAGGCTGGGCTGACTCTAGAGGGTCATGTCACGGCTCATAATGTTAGAGCCATGGCAGCGTCGGTGGCTCACTTGAAGTCAGCCACTATTGAAGAGATTTGCAAGGCTGCGACGTGGTCATCTGTCCACACATTCACATCACATTACTGCCTCCAGCAGGATACCCGACGCGACAGTCGGTTCGGGCAGTCGGTGCTGCAGAATCTGTTTGGGGTGTAAATCCAACTTCACCCTCCAGGACCCGAATTTATTCTGGTCAGGCTGCACTCTCAGTTAGTTGTTCTTCGTAGGTCAATTTTCTGTTGTACCCTCGCCGTTGCGAGGTTCAGTTGACCTGGGTTCTTGTTTTGAGTGAGCCTGAGAGCTAGGGATGCCCCAGTCGTGAGAACAAGCAGCCTGCTTGTCCTCGGAGAAAGTGAATGATACATACCTGTAGCAGGTGTTCTCCGAGGACAGCAGGCTGATTGTTCTCACCTACCCTCCCTCCTCCCCTTTGGAGTTGCGTTTTATCATTTTTGCTTGTCATTCAACTGAGCGGGAACGGTCACGCACGGGCGGGAAGACGGCCGCGCATGCGCGGTGGGCGTGCCCTGCGTGCGGGACCGCCCGCGACGTTTTGTTCCGGTTGGTGGGGGCTACCGCGGACGTCACCCAGTCGTGAGAACAATCAGCCTGCTGTCCTCGGAGAACACCTGCTACAGGTATGTATCATTCACTATACAAAAATGGCTTTTGCACTTCTATCACATGGTATTTTCTCTGCTGTAAACTAATACAAAACAACTGAACAACAGCCAAATTCAATCCCAAAAGGTCATAAAAAGGCATACAATACTTGAAAGCATGAAGATTACCCTCAGAAACCAAGTTATTGACCAAGGTCTGACCAACAAGACCCGTTATCTATATAAGATTTTGGTGTCCGTAGTCTGATCTCTTTCATTGGGTAAAGAAATTAATCTCACATGCTTACAATCAAAACTTTCTCATAGTGCAACCATTATCACTGAGAATCAAATATTTCCAAAAGCACAGCTATAGCATAAAATAACTTAGCTTTTCTCAGCTGACTTAATCACCCCTCATTCCAACTGCTTAATTGTGTTCAACGGGGCCCTTATCGTTTCACCCGCTTCTGGGCTTCATCAGGAACAACCCAGTTTAAACAAACTTATGCAGGGGCATTCATCTCGCTGACAGGAATCCACTAGGAAACGCCAGCAAACCCTCCACTGCCCCCTCTTCCACCTAACGTTTCCTCTCTTATTTTCCCTCCACTGTCTCCTAGGAGAAACACTAGCAGTCAATTAGCTGAGTTGTACACCTACGTATATACAGAAGCTAAGTGGATTTATTCCTTCCTGAAAAACATGCACATTTATTCACTCTGAGTACCTGAATGGCTGCCTGGAGCCACCAGAGATGCTTGCTGTTTTGAACTTAGCAGAAAGCACAGGGTATAAATCTTTACAGGACAGAGCTGAATGCTGTCAGAGCCACCCTAAATGTCATTTTTATAGCATGAGCAAAATAAGTCTGAGGCCAAATCTCTTCAGTTACTTGGCCTTGTACACGTCTGTGGAATTTATTGAGTCGTGATCCGAATGAGAGAGAAAATAAAAAAATAAATATGTCATCTGGGTTTCAGGACTATGGAGTCAGAGTTGGAAGCAAATTTGGGTGGAATCGGAGTTGATAAAAATGTACCGACTCCAACTTCAGCTTCAGAATAAAAACTTAAACTTTATAATATATGGTAAATTTATCATGTTATCCTTATATATTTTTTGTTCAGGTTCTTTGTCCAAACTTCAAATAAATGAATATATTCTGTTGTCTATTAGTCCTAATTTTGTACCTAAAGAAATATCCTCATAGATTTACTGTGAGAACAGTAGAAAAATAGAGGAGTTGGAATTAAAAGTTTGGTGTACCTACTCCACAGCCCTACTGGGTTTTTGGAAATGGCCAAGCGTGCTTTTTTTGAAGAGATATTCCTGTCTTGATAGCTCACTAATGTATAGTTTGCAATGAAGATTTCCCTTTCTATTCATTAGATCGCATAGAATCCACCAGATAGGGATTTTTGCTGATATAGTTTTGCATAGTTTTATCAGGCAGTCATGTTCTCTGACAGATGGAACAAACAGTCATTAACACCTCTAATCTGTGCCATCCCCTGACCTCTGGAAAGATTTGTAGAGATAGCAGCAATCAAACATTGGCACTCTGTGCTTTAACAGAAAAGCAGCATTGCTTGGCCCTGATGTTGCACAGCAGCCATGCTGTAATCTTTTCCTGGTAATGATATCTGTAAGGGAAACATGCTGTTGATATTAGATCAGTAACAATCTCTCATCGTGGTTGGAAGCTGGGAAGTAACGCAGCAGTATATGAAAGAAGCTGTTAACTGCTCATGCATACAGTATGAGCTGTAAAATAGCCAGGAAGTTCATGTTTTGAGTGAATATGAAAAGCAAGAATCCCTTTTTTAAGTGTAAAGCTTTGTTATCTATTATTGGAGCAGTTAGCTTCGCTGCCTATGAAGTCTGCCAAGAGTCCGTTGCTGGGTATTTTTATTCCAAGGCTGAGCATTTAGGTTCTTTATGACCAATCCTGCTGTGTGTAGCTAACTAAAGGGCAAAGTGTTGATTAACCAATTTGCTCATGAACTGGACTATTTGGACATACAGGGTGGGAATTTTGTTATAGGATGTTTCTCAGAAATCCAAAACGTTACTTATTTTAAGCCTAAGTAGTAAAGGCTTCCAAAATCACCTCAATAGCATATTAATATTGCAGGACTTAAGCACATACAGAATGAAAAAGTAGACCGATGATTATATTTAAGTAAGGCTACTTAACAAACAAACAAAAAAACTAGGTGTTTTATGATAGTACCATAATAAAATTGAGATGCCAACTGGGATTTTGGGAATATTAATATACTATTGTGCTTATTTTGGAAGATATTGGATTATTTAAATACCTTTTGGAAGACTGTTTTGGTAATTATTTTCTAAAGGCAACATAGGTACCTGTCCCTTTATATAATTGGCTCCTAGAACCAACTGCAGTAACGCACAAATGACATCTGTTTCATAGCAAGTGTAAAATATGCGCATGTACTCTACGTGTGTACCCATTCAACAACAATGGTATGGGGTCTGTGTCAAAAGCCATATTATTTATTTAGATTTTGCTCACACCTTTTTCAGTAGTAGCTCAAGGTGAGTTGCATTCAAGTACACTGGATATTTCTCTGTCCCAGGAGGGCTCACAATCTAAGTTTGTACCTGAGACAATGGAGGGTTAAGTGACTTGCCCAAGATCACAAGGAGCAGCAGCGGGATTTGAACCGGCCACCTCTGGATTGCAAGACCAGTGCTCTAACCACTAGTCCACTCATGAGAAGAGACTTGAGGACCTGAGGAGGGAAGGAATACTGGAGACGTGATACAGATATCAATATGTATACAAGTCTGTTCCAGAGACAGGGAAGCAGTAGAACTAGAGGACATGGCTTGAAATGGTAGACTTAGGGGTGATAGGAGTAATGACAGGAAGTACTTATTCATGAAGAGGACGGTAGATGCCTGGAATGCCTTTCCGGGAGAGGTAGCGGAGACAAAAACAGTGACGGAATTCAAAAATGTGTGGGATAAAAATAAAGGATCTTTATAAGGTAAAAGGAATGAATCGGATCAAAAACTTGGTGGCACTTGGCGGCAATTTCAGTAGTAGTACCCCAACCTTGAGGCAGTCCTCATTGCTAAAGTTTGGAGTGACTGTACAAGAAGCTTCAGGAGTCTCACTCGCTGGCGTGCCAGTACTGGGAGAGTCAGCACGCCTTGAGAGCATTTTGCTCAGCCCACCAACCCGAATGACTCCAAGACACTTGAAGTCAGTTCACCAATTAAAACATGAGGAGAGAGCTCCTCCAGCAAATATGGGTGTGCAGGTTGTGGCATCTGACCTCCTGAGATCAGCTGAAGTCGGTAATACTCTCCTGGGAGTGAGTAATGTGAACATTTGTTTTAAAGGACCCGCCTTCTCCCTCAGAAGCTGTTGGATTGCCATCAGTACTCTCCATATGGGAAGTGATTACTAAATTGGACAGAACAGTAAATGGCAGACTCAACCAAGCAAAGCAGACCCTTGGAGAGCTAACCATTCGATTAACAAATGTACAAGCAAAGGGAAAAGGTCATTTGGACAAATTCTAAGCTATGGAGGAGAAAATAAAAGGAATTCAGGATATTCAAGTGAAAACTGTACAAGCTACATATTAAGTTCTAATATAAACTGGAGCGATTGAAAAAAATCTTTAAAACCATGCAGTCTTGGGATCCTGAATTTCCCTAAAACTAACCTACTGTCAGCAAGATAATTATTTAAGAAATATATGTTAGAAATGTTGAAGTTTCTGGAGGAGGCTTCTCCTCCTATTAATAAAATATATTATTTACTTTACAAGAAAAGACAGACTGTGGAGACTTTAAACCAGTGCTTTTTTGTAGGAATAAAGGTGCTGGTACTCATGCAGAGTCAGCCTTAGGGGGAGAGGTAACTAGGGTTTGTTTTTCAGTCAGTACGGTGTATCTAGTCATGTAACCCAGAATAGCTCTACCTGGAAGGTGGCAGCCTCTGAATCTAAGGGTCACAGGTTCAAGTGCTGACTGGTGCACCAGTGGGGGAAAAAAACAAGCAGGGAGATTTTGAGTGAGAATTATAATGAGCTGAATAGGACATTTTTGGATGGCAGGGAAAAAGGTGCTGGTATTCCGTACTAGTGCATATGCTAATGCTCACCTTAGTACATAAGCAACAGTTATAAGCAGGATACTGGGCTAGATGAACCATTGGTCTGAACCAGTATGGCTATTCTTATGTCCTTAACAAAAAGTGTTGCCATACTGGGACAGACTGAAGGTCCATCAAGCCCAGCATCCTGTTTCCAGCAGTGGCCAATACAGGGCACAAGTACCTGGCAAGATCCCAGAACAGTAAAACAGATTTTATGCTGCTTATCCTAGACATAAGCAGTCCATCTTAATAATGGCTTATGGACTTTTCTTTTAGGAAAGTATCCAAACCTTTTTAAAACCCTGCTTAGCTAACTGCTTTTACCACATTATCTGACAACGAATTCCAGAGTTTAATTACACGTTGAATGAAGAAATATTTTCTCCGGTTTGTTTTAAATTTACTACTTAATAGATTCATCGCGTGGCCCCTGGTATTTTTGGAAAGAGTAAACAAGCGATTCATGTCGACCCGTTCCACTCCACTCAGTATTTTATAGACCTCTATCATATCTCCCCTCAACCATCTCTTCTGCAAGGTGAAGATTCCTAGCCACTTTAGCCTTTCCTCATAGGGAAGTCATCTCTTTATCATCGCGGAGGAGTAGCCTAGTGGTTAGTGCAGTGGACTTTGATCCTGGGGAACAGAGTTTGATTCCCACTGCAGCTCCTTGTGACTCTGGGCAAGTCACTTAACCCTCCATTGCCCCTGGTATAAATAAGTACCTGAATATACTATGTAAACCACTTTGAATATAGTTGCAAAAAACAACAGAAAGGTGGTATATCAAGTCCCATTTCCCTTTCCCTTCTCTGTAGCTTTTCTAATTCCACTATATCTTTTTTTGAAACGCGATGACCAGAATTGCACACATGGAGTGATTACAATGGCATTATAACATTCTCATAATTGTTTTCTACTCCTTTCCTAATAATTCCTAACATGCTATTTGCTTTCTTAGCTGCCGCTGCACACTGAGCAGAGGGTTTCAACATATCATCAACTCAACGATGACACCTAGATTCTTTTCCTGGTCGGTGACTCCTAACGTTTAGGTTCCTCTTTCCCACATGCATCACTTTGCACTTGCTCACATTAAATGTCATCTGCCATTTGGATGCATAGTGCCTTCTGGAGTTCATAGATTGTAACACGTATAGGCAACCTGTCAAGGTTAGAAGATACTTTTAATCAAGCCTGTGGTACCTAATACAACAGAAAATATGTGTTTATCTTTCTGTCACATTTTCTTGGTATTGAGGATCTTTACCCTCTCAGCACAATTCACAGAATAGGCACTTGGTACTGACACCTCTGTTTTCAATGTATTTCTTTTCTTTGCATCAAGCTTCTCATTGGTAAGAATGGGAACATGCAGCTAAGAAGGGATTCAAGATTTAAGTGAAATGATGCTTTCCTCTGGAAGTATCAACTAATTTTTTTTGCCTGTAATATGTATGACCGTCTTCTTTCATACCCCACAATAACTGATTATTATTATTATTATTATTACATTTGTATCCCACATTTTCCTACCTATTTGCAGGTTCAGTGTGGCTTACATAGTACCGTAAAGGTGTTCACCAAGTCCGGTAGATAAACAGTTTCATAGTAATGTTGTGGTCGAAAGAGGTTCGTGCGTTTCAGGCACAATGGGGGTCGGATAAAGGGAAGGTTATATATTGTCCAATACGATCTTTGGTTTTGCTGTGTTGCAGGGTGTAGGCATTTATGTTGGGTCGGTAGGGTATTCCTTTTTGAACAAGTTGGTTTTTAGTGATTTCCTAAAGTTTAGATGGTATGGATTGTTTTGACAGCTTTTGGCAGTGCGTTCCATAATTTTGTGCTTATATAGGAGAAGCTGGATGCATAGGTTGCTTTGTATTTGAGACCTTTGCAGTTGGGTAGTGAAGGTTTAGGTATGTTTGTGATGATCCGGTTCTGTTTCTGGTTGGTAGATTTATAAGGTTTGTCATGTATCCTGGGACTTCGCCGTAGATAATTTTGTGGACCAAGGTGCAGATTTTGAAGGTAATTCGTTCTTTGATTGGGAGCCAATGCAGTTTTTCTCGGAGGGGTTTGGCACTTTCGAATCGTGTTTTACCGAATATCAGTCTGGCTGCTGTATTTTGGGTGGTTTGAAGTTTCTTTGTGAGTTGTTCTTTACATCCCGCATAGATTCCACTGCAGTAATCCGCGTGGCTTAATACCATTGATTGCACTAGATTGCGAAATATTTCTCTCGGGAAGAAAGGTTTTATGCGTTTAAGTTTCCACATTGAGTCATTTTCTTTGTTGTGGAGTTTACTTGGCTCTCAAGTGTAAGGTTGCAATCGATTGTAACGCCGAGTATTTTTAGGCTATCTGAGATAGGGAGGGTTGATCTTGGGTGTTTATGGTTGTAGGTTTGTACTTATTGTGTTGAGATGAGAGGATGAGGCAATGTGTTTTTTCAGTGTTCAGTTTCGATTGAAATGAATTTGCCCATGAGTCCTTGGTGTTCAGACCGAGCTTGATTTCATTGGTGATTTCTGTCAGGTCGTGTCTAAAGGGAATATAAATTGTGACATCGTCTGCATAGATGAACAGGTTGAGGCCTTGATTGGATAAGGACTTTTGCCAGTGAGATCATCATTATGTTGAAGAGTGTTGGTGATAGTGGTGATCCTTGAGGTACTCCGCAGTCTGCTTTCCATGGTGGTGATATGTTTGAATTTGATTTTACTTGGTATGTTCTGGTGGTTAAAAAACCCTTGATCCAGCTAAGTATATTTCCACCAATCTCGAAGTAATCAAGGAGACTTAATAGTATATTGTGGTTTACCATGTCGAATGCACTCGACATGTCGAATTGGAGGAGAAGTAAGCTTTTACCTGTAGCTATTTCCTGTTTGAATTTGTCCAGGAGAATGACTAGCACAGTTTCGGTGCTATGGAGCGGGCGGAATCCTGATTGTGATTCATGTAGTAATGAGAACTTATCCATGTAGTCAGTAAGCTGTTTGGTCACCATGTTCTCCATCAGTTTGACTACTAGTGGAATAGATGCAGCTGGGCGGTAGTTGGTGAGATCATTTGTTTTTTTTTCTTGGTGTCTTTTGGTATTAGGTGATTAAGTGAACTTGGGGCATACTTGGTTTTTCTAAATGCTCTAAGGGAATCTTTTACTAAGCTGCAGTAGCATTTTTAGCTTGCAGTAGAAATCAGCTGGCAGTAAACGCCGAGACGCCCATAGGAATATAATGGGCATCTCGGCATTTACCGCCAGCTGATTTCTACTGCGAGCTAAAACCACTACCACGGCTTAGTAAAAGACCTCCTCAATGCCCTAAATAGCTTCTTTTTAAAATTTATTTATTTTTATGATTATTATTTATTTTTTGAGCTGTTTAGAGATTTTTCAACCTTTTGAATTTCTACTAGGGTTATGATGTCTGAGGTTTAGTCCTTCTTTCTGTTGACCAGGGTGTCTGCATTTTAACATGACACAGCTTTTGAAAATATAGCACACAACTGTTCTTGTATGTTTGCATTGCTTGACACTTGTTGGCATTATATGCTGGATAATGGTCATCTGTGTTAGGATCCTAAGAGTTTTGTCTGCTCCCCATGTTTGCCAGCGACCATTTACCGCTTCTCTGCAGATGGAAGCTACTGTTTGGGGAGGGGGGTAATTTGTGATCAATAATTTCTTATTGTGACATATCCAGTATGGTTATTAATGTTTATGAAGCAAGCCCAGATAATTAATCAATGGCATGGTTATATATATCAAAAGTGTGCTAAAGGGCTTAATAGAATTTGTCCACTAATTAAAATGAAGATATGCAGAGTGATTTTAAACTAAGCATTACATGGTTGTGCATTTTGTTACTATCTGATGCTAAGGCATGGGTGGGTGGGTGTGATGGGTACGATTAGTGCTATGAGCTGGTGTTGGGGGTTTATGTGGGCAATAGTCTGTGTGTGTGCTGTGGGTGGAAATATGGAGATGTGGTGTCACACTCTTCCCTCCTTCACTTTATCGTCCTTCCATTCAACCATGCATCCACTTGAGCACTGGACCCTCTTTGCTACATCACTGCTTCCCACCAGGGCATACTTAAGCAACAGCAGGATGGAGATGGGCCGCAGGCTGCAACAGTTCATCCCTTATTTTACATGCCATGTGTACTACTGCTTTACTTAAAGTGGCACAATTTCCTACACATACAGTACATGCACAACAAACCATATTAGCATGCCTAAGGATAGACAAATGGACAGACTCTCAACAACAGGTGCTATCACTGGAGCAAAATGCATCTAAAAATAGGCAGTTTGACATAACTTTAATTAATTATGTATGTCACGGTTTACTGTGGGCTATTCATATCTTTCCTGTCTTCTTCCTTCTGTTTTTGTTCTTCCACAGGTGGTGATACACTACACTTTAATTCACTCTTAGAATGGTGGCAAGAGAAGAACAGTGCATTGAGCTCACGGCTTATCATTGTGCTAGACTGTGAGCATGCCCAGCCCTGGGTTAAAGAAGTTAGAAAGGTTGGAAACCAGTATATTGCTGTGCAAGGAGCAGAAATGTCTAAAATTGTAGACGTTGAAGAAGCAGACATGCCACAGCTGGGTGACTTTACAAGAGAATGGGTGGAGTACAACTGCAACTCTGACAACAACATTAGCTGGTCGGAAAAGGGGCGGACTGTGAAAGCCATGTATGGGGTGTCAAAACACTGGAGTGACTACATTCTGCATTTGCCGACTGAAAGTGATGTTGCCAAACACTGGATGATGTATTTCCCCCGTGTTACCTATCCACTGGTACATTTAGCAAACTGGTGTGGTGGTCTCAACCTTTTCTGGGCTTGTAAAGTCTGCTTCAGGTGTTTAAGAAGGTTAAAAATGAGCTGGTTTCTTCCAGCAGTTCTGGACACAGGACAAGGCTTCAAACTTGTCAAGTCTTAATATGGATACAAAGATATATGCAGATAGGAAATACCTGGGAGATTTCTGAAATGTGAAAACTATCTGTATATATCAATATATCTATATGTAGTACACTGTATAGATAGATATATTTATTATTGTTACACACACTATATTTTCTGTGTTTCAGAAATCATGCTACTTCAGTAGCCATGTACCTACTGTTCATCTTCAGCAGCTACTGTGAAGACAAAAGGGGAAAGACTTTATTCAGGCAGTAAGCTAGAACAGTGGGTATTTGATTGGAGGATAGTGCCATGTCATGTGTGCGTGTTGTGAGATTTAATATCCCACTACAGTGTGCTCTCTGGAAAGTGTTACTATCATTATGATTTATTTGTTTTACAAAAAAGGTGTGTGTTTTTAATGTTCTTCTTTTATAGAAAAACATCTGGCAGCAGAAGGATGTGGTTCCTCCTCTCCACATTGTTCCAGACTTCAAAAGCAAATTATTAAAAATCAATATGAAGTCTTCCACACAACAGACTGTACATTTACTGCTAAAATATAAATGAGCCTAGTTTCTGCTCCTCAGACTGATGAGGTCCACAGGATCTTTGCTTTTTCCCTGTGGTGACATCTAGTGAGCAGACTTGAGATGCACACATACCTGGATCCAGAAGGCACCCATGGAGTTGTGATCCCTGGGCAAGGAGTGTCACATGCGATGACTGAACTAGATTGGGGGGTATAGAAAGGGGGAGACAAAACCCAGGTAGTTGTAAAAGGAGCAGGAAAGCACTGCCAGGTAGAAAATAACAACAACTACGTAAATGATTCAGCTTCACAACAGAGAGTGAGCACCTGCTGTATGTCTCCTCTGATTTCCTTACTGTAGCCCAGGGTTACTTAATATTTTATATGGCAGAGCCAGGTAGCTGCCTTTCTAAAATGGCATGGATCAACGACAGAGTTGAGTGAGAAAGTGATGGAGATAAGAAAGTACGAATCACCTCCCCTACTTACCTGTATCTTTGTCCTTCCCCATATTAAATTGGCCCCCTTGCACCAGAAAGAGAAAAATCCTCAGCTATTATAACATCGGCCAGACAGGCATGCTAAAAAACTTTTCATCTCCCTTTTCTAGTCTCTAGTGTCTCTCTCCTTCCTTCTAGTGTCTCTAACCTTCACCCAAAGAAACATCCATCCCCCTTCTCCCTCCTGCTAGCCTCAGCCACTCATGTTTTCTTTCCTCTGTCACTTTGCTTACAGTAAAGAGGCCACAGGTCAGGCAGTAATGCACAGTGCCCATTGTCTTCCCCAGGCTCATCCATTCAGGTTGCAGTATGGGGTTTATGGCTCAGGGGGGGGGGGGGGCATGTTGGAGTTAGTACTTGCATAGTCACAGAGGCAACATGGAACAGAAGCAGGAGACCACAATTAGCTAAGGGCTGCCAGTTTTTCACAAAGAGAAAGAAAAGGTCCATATTTTCCTCTCCCCATTTCGTTCTCTTTCCTCCATAAACCTTCTTTGTCTGGCTGGAGCCTGTTCTGAGGTCCAGTTGTGGTGGTGATGGTGGTAGCAGCAACTGCAGCTCAGTACTAAAGCCTTACATATGAGAGGTGGAGCCTAGGAATGGACAACACACTAGCTCAGCCTGTCTTGAATAACATTACATTTGCTGCCATTGCCATCATCACCGTGTTCAATCCTGGGGACCAGCCCCTGCTGAAAAGAAGTCAGAGGTGGTTAAGAAACTCTACTAATCAGCACGCTATTCGTTCAGGTCACGGTGAGGGGTCAGATCATCCTCTGCATCCTGGAATCTCTATCTTCTGAGAAATACTTTTGTAATCTAGCTACTTAATTCCCTCATGCCCCAGTGTGCTGGTGGTTTGAGAAATGTATGAACAGATTCATTTGATCTAATCTGAGTCTTTCAACCAAGATATTCATTTTTCTCTAGAAGCAGGAAGACATGTTTGTAGTATTTAACAACTCTGATGTGACTATCTACTGAACACCAAAAGTACATCCTTTTTTTTATTATTTCAAATAAAAATGGAAAATATGTGCTGAAATGAACAAATTACAAACAGCTACACCATTTAGCCTAAATTAAAATCTTCATGCATCTGTTGAGCTCAGAATTGTGGAAGAACTGAGGAGATACCTGGGTGCAGGACTGCTGTGCCTTTTAGGGAGGATTAGTACACAGGTGTGCTTTGAGCCTGGAACCAGGATTAAAGTTAATTTCTTTGATGGCAGAAGCCAATTTTAGATGTACCCGGGGGGGGGGGGGGGGGGTAGAGGAGAGGAGGAGGCCTGATGCCTGAGTGTAGAAGCTGCCTCTCTCTCTCTCTCTCTCTCTCGTGAGAGAGCTGTGGAGGATTTGCCCATTACCATTGTGTTACATGACATATTGGTTTGGGTTGGTTTCTTAACAATCGGTCATAAGGGAGGATATCTTCATATCATTACTGATATAAAATGTGGCACTGTTGTGTGGATCGTTGTTACTATTTTATATACAAGGGTCTATTTCAGCTATTGTTGTACCTATGCACAAGTGATTAATCAAACCTTTTAAAGCGATTTAAAGACCAATTAAAATCCAAATATGCAATTTATATTATTTGGGGGGGACTTAGAACTGCATAATGTACAATTAAACATATATGTATATTTTTAATACTTTGCTCTCTCAATAAACATTTTGTACTCAATTTTAGGTGTTCTTATAGACAAAGTATTGAAAAGAATGGCTATTGGATAGGTTATATCTGTCCATCTGTCTGTGGCCTTGCTTCAGTGGCTAAATTACAGGAGGTATGACCTTGAGGTTTTGGGATTTAGGGTCTCCCCTGTTATGGTTCCACATCAAGAGTTTCAGGGTTATGTGACCTAATCTGTCACTTCACAGGGCTAAATGTTGGAATGTGGAGGGTAATTTGCCAGCATCCAAAAAACAGATGGACACACTACAGCAAGAGAGATAGTAGCTGTTGGAAGAAACAAAGGGAGCCCCTGTCATTCTTGTTTTGATACAAAAATTTGAATCTAGCACTTAAGTGAAAGGAGTTTGTTCAATAAGTAGTTGTTTGTGAACCTATAAGCATTGCACTTTTAAGGCAGTAGATGTATTCTCTGTCTTGGACATTGCTGGCATCCTCAGCATATTTTTTTGTTTCACATGAACATTTTTGTCTATTTCAAACTTCGATTTATATACCATCAAACCAGCATTTTAAATAAAGTAGGCATAAGTAAAACCTAGATTACTAGTCTAACATGAAAAGCACAGTGCCTTCAGTGGTGTTTTTTCACTATTTACATTTGCCTACATTTTTTGTTGGAACTTGGAAATAAAGGATTACTGTTAAAACAAAAAAAATGTATTTATTCAAATTTGACTCTGTGAACATTGGTCTGTTAATTTTCTACAATTTTTCATTTTCCACATAGCTACAGGAAAGCATTTCAGATTAATTCTGACAGAAATAGTAGCATACCAAGTTTAAAACATGTGGTAGTGGGACAGAAATAGCTATTTTCCATTCTTGTGGCCTAAGGCCTGAAATATAAGAATGTAAACTTGTTTATTAAATGTAATCAGTTAGAAAGCATATGCCTATTCATATATTAGTAAAGATGCTTTCAACCATGAGCTTACTGGATAGGTGCCATAATTCACCATTTTTTGGGGCCCTGAGCCCTCTGCAGAGGATATAAAAATTTCATAATAATCCTTCTTCAAAAAATGCTAGTACTGATGAAATAAACTATATGTAGACATTGTAATCTGAATGTCATACATTTATAATTATAAAAATAGAAACTGTAAAACATTTGTTCTTTATAAAATAAGCAAGATGATGATATCTACTTAAGACTTTAGTGCGGATTTTTCATGGTTCTGCACTTAATCTCCTACATCACAAATTGTCTAATACAGTGCCATCAAACATGTGGTGTGTAATCTCATTACCAGAGCAGGTCAGACTGATTTAGTATGCTGTGACATTTAGAATTGGGGATTTACAGTGGAGCTGTTTAATCAATGTTATAATTGTACACAGAGTTACCCCTGCTCCTTGCCCAGTACTGACCTGACAAAGCCAGGCTAAGAAGCGCAGCCAAAGCAAAAATTTCCTACTACAACAGCAACATTAGTAGAAGCAACTGCAGTGTAGTTAAATAGAAAATGAGATTTACTTTGTTATCTAAAAATATGGTTTCGATATTAACAGTAATAACTAGGGATTTGGCATTCTGTTGTGGTGCTGTTATTTTGCTGATACTCCACTAACTATGATCTTTCCTTTTGGACCAGACCAGACAAGACAAGTGGGTTATTTGCCTCTACCAGCAGATGGAGACAGAGAAAAAGTAGTTCCAAGTAATTTACCCCTTAAGGGTATCATGCCACCTGTAATATACACTGTTTTCTCTGTTCCCAAGCGGATGGTAGAACGAAACGTGCCACTACTCCTTGTTGCTCTCTGTTGCCTTCTGACCAGATTCTTACCTTGGTGTCAGTTGAGCAGGGTGTTACTGGGCAGTCTAGGCTCACTTTTTTTCAACTTAATATATTTGAACCAAGATGAGACTCGGTGGTGCCAGGATCCTTCATCTCCCAGCTAGGGTGAGGCTAGGTCCCTCCCACCCCTTTACTCCTGCGCTTCTTTCCTTATCTGCTGAAATATGGAGCCAAAGGAGAAGTTTTACATGACCACTTCTGTCTGGTCTACTTCAGTGAGGCAAGTATACAATTTTTTTTTTTTTTTTTAGTTATCGGGTCTGTGAGCTATTTTGGGTCGCTTGTCCCGGTGGAGTACCACGGTCCCCACTGTGGATGACTGACTAGCTACTCTCTATGTCTTTCATAGTTCGTGTTTTGTTAAATGTCTATATCTATTTCTCTGTCTATCATATATATCATATATATGTTCTGAGATAGTTAACAACAACCTATTTTCATCGGGCTGCTGGTGTGCAAGATTGAGCAGGATTTCTCTATTGCTTCCTCTGAGATCTGTAGAGGAGAGTGCTTTTCTTATTTGCCTTCATTCCTGGGGTTAACTACATCTAGGTTTGCTTTAATCAACTATCCATTGTGTGGTTCCTATATTTGAGGTGAGCTTCTGCCATTGGTAACTATGGTGCTCCTTCCTTTTGGGTATGTGCAGATACTGCATGGGCTACATGGTGACACTCAGTGCCACCGACTCTTGGGCTACAGAATCGCATCATCTCGATCTGCACAGTGACAGTGTCTCTTGGGCCATAAGGAGGCAGCAATTCTTCGACTGCACAGGGGCAACTTCTTGGGGCCTGCTCTAGGAGCAGCTTCTCTTGAACTGCATAGAATCAGCTTCTATTGAACTTTTCTGTGGCAGCACCGAATGGCCTGTACCATGGCATCACTTCTCTCAGAACCCACATCTTGAAGTCCAAACAGCAAGGGCATCTTTTCTGCTGCATAGGGACACCACATTTTTGTGCTGTGCTGTGCAGTGGCAGCACCCCTTGTGGTTTTGCATGCTTGCAGCTTCTCTACTGCTCCTCAGTAACTCCTATATACCATCCTTGCTACTGCACTCTTTTGGGCTGCCCAGCAGCAGCATACTCTGAAATTATCCAGCTGCAACAGTCTACTGGCCTTTATAGTGGCAGGGTCTTCTCTGTCAGAATGCAACCATCTCCAGGGTTGCATGGAAGCGGCATTCTCCTGGGTTGAGCAATGTATGCTTCTTTTGTTGTGCTTGACGGTGATCTCATGTTGTGCAGTATCATCTGCCTTCTGTAATATATGGGGACAGCAGTAACAGAGTCTTCATGTCTTGCAGAGGACCAAACACCCCCTCTATTTTTAGCCTAAGTACATCAACTTCTTGTATGACTCATCTGTATGGCTGACTGTTCCTTCGTCTGTGACGGTTTCTGTAGTTGCTGTACTGCTATAACCACCTATGTTCTCCCCCTTCATCTGTCACACAGTTCTCTTAGCCACCTGTGTGGTAAGCTGCACCACTGATCTCTTTTGGTGAGCTGCAGCTCCTGCCTGTTTGCACTGAAAAAGGCTAGTTTTTCTGCCTCCTCTTCAGTAGGATGCGTATCATTTCCCCATGGATCAGCTGTATGCTGTGTTTGTTTATTTAAAATTTGATATACCGCCTTTACTATCAAAAGGCCAAGGTGGTTTGTAAGTGATTGCTTTTGCTGAGTTCTACTTCATGTCCATCAGATCCTACTGCAACAGCTGCGTCTATGTTTTTGCCTACCTGTGGAGCCCAGGTTTAACCCAGATGTCATCTCTCTGGGGTGGCATGGATTTAGCGGTAGGTGGCATGGATGCAGAGCCTCTATCAGTTACCACCAGGGGCGTAGCCAGACACCCAATTTTGGATGGGCCTGGGCCCAAGATGGGTGGGCAGAAGAAACCAACCCCATCCCACTGGTCATTTGGTCTCTCCGTCTCTCGCCTGCATGCCATATGGTCTCTCAAATATCCTCCCTCTCCTGCACACCTTTTAAATAGCAGATTTTCACCGGCAGTAAGCAGCAACTAATACACAGTACTCAGGTTGGCCCCGTATCCTTCCCACTGATGCAGCTTCCTGTTTCTGCATAGGCGGGAATAAGTCAGAGGGGAAGGCTTTGGGGCCGGTGTGAGCAGTATGTATCAGTCGCTACTTCCTGCAGGCGAAGATCTGCTATTTATAAGGTATGCAGGAGGGACAGTTGTTGGGAGTTTTCAGCTTGGGAATCTCTGCCAGCCACATCATAGGCGTGCTGCTACTGGTGGGCCTGAGCTCAAAGTGGGTGGGCCTGGGCCCACCCAAGCCCACCCTTGGCTACGCCACTGGTTACCACTCTCACCTATGTGACACTGCCATAGAGCAGCTTGTTTTCTCAACACATGCATTTCAGCTTAGGCAGCTCCTATTTCTGCCTCTGCTTCTGGGACACCTGCTGCTACATTCACCTGTGAGGCATGTCTGTTCAAGCAGGAGGCTTCTTAACTTCAGACAGTTGTCTTGAGGCCTCCCCCCCCCCCCCCCCCCTCGTTTAATGTGGTTTCACAGCTCATCCTCTCTACTCCAACTGTTCAGCTGCTTTTATTTTTCGTCAGGCTCTGCTTTTGGATCAGCGCATTTGGTAATACAGGACCCCTACTACTACTACTACTATTTAGCATTTCTATAGCGCTACAAGGCATACGCAGCGCTGCACAAACATAGAAGAAAGACAATCCCTGCTCAAAGAGCTTACAATCTAATAGACAAAAAATAAAGTAAGCAAATCAAATCAATTATTGTGTACAGAAAGGAGGAGGGTGGTTACAAGTGGTTACCCCTAGAGAATGGTAATTTACTCCTTTTAGAGGTAGCTGCAGTTGTGACAAATTATTTTTCTTTCTGATCCTGGGTGACTTAACCTGACTATGCCTCACATACTCTCGGATTTTCTTTCACTTTCTTTGGTGTAAATGTGAATAGGTGGATTATTTCTTCTCCAGGACCTTATATCCATGCTCTTATACTCTTCCATTGAGGATAATGGATTCCCTTTGCATGGTATTTCTTGCTGCCTTTCCAAGATCCTTCACTAAGGCCTCAAGTTTGGGCTTTTATGCTGGGAGAAATGTTAGTGACCGTTCTTGTTCTGATATTTTTCTCCCATCCTCATTTGGGACGCTGCTTTGCTACATCCCACTTGTCTGGATTAGTCTGGTATGGACAAAAAGGAAGGAGAAATTATGTCTTACCTAATAATTTTCTTTCCTTTAGTCCTACCAGACCAGTTCAGAAGCCCTCCCTGATAGATTTAATTTGTTTGTGTACTCTGTATTTTGTTTCAGGTGTTGTTGCTCCTGTTTTTTTGGTTTTCCTTAAACCATAGGCTTACAGGCCTCCTCACTCAAGGAAATTCTTACATGTTGGTGCAGTATTGGCCTTGTTGGTTGCATAGGCTATGCATTCTATGATGCCTTTCTTCTCAAACTTTTAGGATTAACTGCCTAAAGAGATATGAACACCATTGCTTGGCTATTCGAAATAGAAAGCATGATACCCTTAAGGGGTAAGTTACTTGGAACTGCTGGTAAAAATAATACATACAGTGATAGCTGTACAGTAATGGCAGATGTGTCCTAGAAAAACTAATTAATTTTATGTTAAAAAGGATGTCTACACTAGGATAAAAAATCTCTCTTAAACATAATGATCACAAATGGCACCCACTAAATAAATCTGTTTTCAGGGAAGGAAACAGGTTTAAAACTGAACAATTTTTTTATGATTCATATATATGTTCAATATAGTCCAGAAGAGTAAAGATCTGTAAGTAATTTAAATTGTACATGCACATTTCCACAATTGAAAAATGTCATATTTGATTGCAATTTATATTTTTTTGAGATTGTCCTAGTGAAAGAAATGTTCTATACACTGTTGTCAAACTTTAAATATGTCGTGTTTTTCATCATTTCAGTAGCTGGCAGCATCTTTCTCCTCCAAGGTTTGCAACATTAATAATAAAATAGATAATTAATAACAGAATCCCCATATGTAGAAATTTTCAGCTGTTATCCTACTACAGCTTACTTCCCAAACTGTTAGGGCATTACCATACACTGCATTATTTAACAATTATCCAGATAACAATGATTTTCAGCCACTATGGGCCAGATTCTGTAAATGGCGTCTAAAATTTAGACGTGTCCAATTAACATGTCTAGCGCTATTCTTTATAATGCGCTTAAAGTTAGGCACAGTATATAGAATAGCACATAGGACTGGGAAACGTGCCTACATTTAGATATGGTCATTTATGCCACTGAAAACCTGGGGTAAATACCCACGCCTAAATGTAGGCACGTTCCCCTGAATTCTATAATTATGTGCATAAATTTGAGTAACACCTTTACATACCCATGACCACGCCCCCTTTTCAGCTATGCATTTGGGAATTTACACATGCTTCTTTTTAGAATATGCCTAAAAAGAAGCATGTGTAAATTTCAATTGCCAATTTATGATAATTGGTTGTTATCAGACAATTATCATTGATTGGCTAGTTACTGAATTGAGTATCGCATGTAAATTGGCCATGTGCACAATTTAACACATGCTACTCATCATGCCTTAAATAGAATCTGGCCCTAAGTTATCAATTTAATTTACACTTGCTATCTAGCAGGCTTATATAGTAACATAGTAACATAGTAGATGACGGCAGAAAAAGACCTGCATGGTCCATCCAGTCTGCCCAACAAGATAAACTCATGTGTATACCTTACCTTGATTTGTACCTGCCTTTTTCAGGGCACAGACCGTACAAGTCTGCCCAGCAGTATTTCCCGCCTCCCAACCACCAGTCCCGCCTCCCATCACCGGCTCTGGCACGGACCGTACAAGTCTGCCCTCCACTATCCTCGCCTCCCAACCACCAACCTCTCTTCCCCCACCTGCTCCGCCACCCAATTTCGGCTAAGCTTCTGAGGATCCATTCCTGCTGCACAGGATTCCTTTATGCACATCCCACGCATGTTTGAATTCCGTTACCGTTTTCATCTCCACCACCTCCCGCGGGAGGGCATTCCAAGCATCCACCACCCTCTCCGTGAAAAAATACTTCCTGACATCTTTTTTGAGTCTGCCCCCCTTCAATCTCATTTCATGTCCTCTCGTTCTACCGCCTTCCCATCTCCGGAAAAGATTTTTTTGCGGATTAATACCTTTCAAGTATTTGAACGTCTGTATCATATCACCCCTGTTCCTCCTTTCCTCCAGGGTATACATGTTCAAGTCAGCAAGTCTCTGCTCATACGTCTTGGAACGCAAATCCCATACCATTCTCGTAGCTTTTCTTTGCACCGCTTCCATTTTTTTAACATCCTTCGCAAGGTATGGCCTCCAAACTGAACACAATACTCCAGGTGGGGCCTCACCAACGACTTGTACAGGGGCATCAACACTTCCTTTCTTCTGCTGATCACACCTCTCTCTATACAGCCTAGCAACCTTCTCGCTACGGCCACCGCCTTGTCACACTGTTTCGTCGCCTTCAGATCCTCGGATACTATCACCCCAAGATCCCTCTCCCCCTCAGTACCTATCAGACTCTCACCGCCTAACACATACATCTCTCGTGGGTTTCTACTCCCTAAATGCATCACTTTGCATTTCTTCGCATTGAATTTTAATTGCCAAACCTTAGACCATTCTTCTAGCTTCCTCAGATCCCTTTTCATGCTTTCCACTCCCTCCCGGGTGTCCACTCTGTTGCAAATCTTAGTGTCATCCGCAAATAGGCAAACTTTACCTTCTAACCCTTCGGCAATGTCACTCACAAATATATTGAACAGAATTGGCCCCAGAACCGATCCCTGAGGCACTCCGCTACTCACCTTTCCCTCCTCCGAGCGAACTCCATTTACCACCACCCTCTGTCGTCTGTCCGTCAACCAGTTCCTAATCCAGTTCACCACTTCGGGACCTATCTTCAGCCCATCTAGTTTATTTAAGAGCCTCCTGTGAGGAACCGTGTCAAAAGCTTTGCTAAAATCTAAGTAGATTACGTCTATAGCACGTCGATGATTCAATTCTCCAGTTACCCAATCAAAGAATTCAATGAGATTCGTTTGGCACGATTTCCCTCTGGTAAAACCATGTTGTCTTGGATCTTGCAGCTTGTTGGCTTCTAGGAAATTCACTATCCTTTCCTTCTACTTTTCCAATAACCGAAGTGAGGCTTACCGGCCTGTAGTTTCCAGCTTCTTCCCTATCACCACTTTTGTGAAGAGGTACCACCTCCGCCGTTCTCCAGTCCCTCGGAACCTCTCCCGTCTCCAAGGATTTATTAAACAAATCTTTAAGAGGACCCGCCAGGACCTCTCTGAGCTCCCTCAATATTCTGGGGTGGATCCCGTCCGGTCCCATGGCTTTGTCCACCTTTAGCTTTCCAAGTTGTTGATACACACTCTCTTCCGTGAACGGTGCTATATCCATTCCATTCTCAGGTGTACTTTTGCCAGTCCCTCGCGGTCCTTCTCCAGGATTTTCTTCAGTGAAAACCGAACAAAAGTATCTATTTAGCAAATTGGCTTTTTCGTCATCATTATCTACATAGCGGTTCACTGTATCTTTTAGTCTCACAATTCCCTTTTTAGTCATTCTTCTTTCACTAATATACCTGAAGAAATTTTTGTCGCCCCTCCTTATATTTCTAGCCATTTGTTCTTCCGCTTGCGCCTTCGCCAGACGTACCTCTCTCTTGGCTTCTTTCAGTTTCATCCGGTATTCCTCTTCTTGAGATTTTCTATATTTCTGGAACGCCAACTCTTTAGCCTTTATTTTCTCAGCTACTTGCTTGGAAAACCATATCGGTTTCCTTTTCCTCTTGCTTTTATTTACTCTCCTTACGTAAAGATCTGTGGCCCTATTTATTGTTTCTTTCAGCCTGGACCACAGACCTTCCACTTCATGTTTGTCCTCCCAGCCCATCATCTCCTTCCTCAGGTATTCCCCCATTTTACTAAAGTCAGCACGCTTGAAATCCAGCACTTTGAGTTTAGAGTGGCCGCCCTCCACTTCAGCCGTTATATCAAACCAAACCGTTTGATGGTCACTGCTTCCCAGGTGTGCACACACTTGCACATTTGACACACTATCCCCATTTGTGAGCACCAGATTCAGCATCGCTCCCTCCCTCGTGGGTTCCGTCACCATCTGGCTGAGCAGAGCACTTTGGAAAGCATCCACGATCTCTCTACTTCTTTCCGATTTGGCAGACGGACCCTTCCAATCTACATCCGGCAGATTGAAATCTCCCATCAACAGAACCTCTTTTTTCTTTCCTAATTTTTGAATATCTGCAATCAGATCTTTATCTAGTTCCTCTAATTGTGTGGGGGGGTCTGTAGACAACACCCACGTGGACAGAGGTTCTATCCTCTCTTTTTAAGGTGATCCATATCGCTTCTTCTTTTCCCCAGGTCCCTGTCATTTCAGTTGCCATGATATCATTCCTCACATACAGAGCTACTCCTCCACCTTTACGACCCTCTCTATCCTTCCTAAATAGATTATAGCCTGGTATGCTTGCATCCCATTCGTGGGAACTGTTGAGCCACGTCTCTGTGATTGCAACAACATCTAAGTCTGCCTCCAACATCAGGGCTTGAAGGTCATGAAATGAAATGAAAAGTGCTGGCCTGGTTACTCCTACATGGGGACAATTGTGGAACCTAGGTGCTTACATGTACATAACCATTGTGCATGTAAATGTTTAGCATTCTAGCATATATGTGCAAGCTTATGCCTAAACATTATTGTGCAAATAAATACTAAACTTACATAGGGGTCCTTTTACTGGGCTACGGTAAAGAGCTGCCTTCGTTCACCTTTATGTAGATCTTTGCTGCGTGCTAAGGCCTTTATTACTGCAGCCAGAAAATGGCTGATTTTCCCATTGATGGCCATGTGCTAATTTTGCCATTAGCACGTGGCCATGAACAAAAATTAGCATCTGAGCTCTTACCTCCACCCATTTTGTAGGCAGTAAGGGCTCACATGCTAATCCTGCAGTATTGTTCCATGCTGTCACACTCACTCTCCACCTCCCCCTCCCAGATGGTGGAGGGGGGGGGGGGGGTGGAGAAATATTTTTTAGTGTTTGGTTTGCACACACACATTGGGATTTTACAGCAGGATGCCTCAGTGCGTCCCATGGTAAGCACTTTTTAAGGTGTAGTAAGTACACACTAACACCACAGCTTAGTAAAAGGACCCCATAGTGCATATTTGCAAGGGGACATACAGAGGGGGCACAGCATGGGTGGGACATAAGAGGATCTTCCACTTATGGGCCCAACTTACAGAATAAACAGGATGGAGTCGGTCCAGAGGGCAGCTACAAAACTGGTAAGCGGTCTCCATCATAAAACATAAGGACAGGCTTATGAACCTTAACATGTATATGCTGGAAGAGAGGTGGGAGAGAGGCGATATGTTAGAAACATTTAAATACCACAGTGGAATTAATGTACAGGAGGTGAACCTTTTTCAAAGGAAGGAAAACACTGGAAAGAACCAGGCACACCCATTAAAGGGGGGCCGACCACAACCGGGCTGAAGGCCAGCAAAGACAGAAGTGTGGGGGAGGGTACAGGGAGGGCCTAGCTAGAGAGCAGAGGTAGTAGTGGGAGGGAAACAAGGGGTAGCAAGGGGAGGGGGCAGGAAAAAAGGGGAGGAGCAAGGGAGGAGGAGAGAGGAATTTGAACTGCACAGGAAGTCCTTTTGAATTTGGAAGCAGGAGAAGAGCAACGCCTTTGGAAGCAGGAGAAGAGCAACCCTGGGCAGCAGCTCCTGAAATTTTTACAGGCACATGTTTTGTGTCTGCCCTGGGCAGAGCTTGTGCAGAGTACAGCCAAAGAAGCTCTTACAGCAGAGCACGATATTCCAGCAAATTGAGAACAAATTTTACGGTATGTAGACATTTAAAACTTTGTGCAAGGCATTTTAGCTTTCTCCTGCCGACCCCCATTTAGTTTTTCCAGGATGGCCGGCCATCTCGGGTTAGCTGCCTATCTCACGGCATTACGTGCACTAGGCTAGAGTCCCACATACGCTGCCCATGGCGCATGGCAGATGGGTTTGCCACAGCGCGGTTGCCATTTTTGGCCGGCCATGCAGTGCTCACAATCTGCAGTGCATAGCACGGCACTGAGGCACGACTAGGAAGACCTTGTGCACAGTACTGAACCGAGGCGCAAACTATCTCAGGGAGACGAAAACACCTTTAATGGTACGTCATTTTTGCTCTTCTCCTGCCTCAGCGGCACACCGCACGTTAAGATGCGGTGATGGCCGGCCACTAATAATTGGCCGACAGTTACGCACTATACAGCAACGGACCTTCGAGCCCCGTTGTGGCTGGCCACGCCGTGTTATCTAATTTGAAAAATAAATGCGGTATAAGCCGTCCATGCCATTACGGCGACGGACCTTAAGCCCCGTTATGGCCGGCCACACCAGATTTTCGATGTAATGCGGCAAAAATGAGTACAGTATAAATCGCTCATGCTGTATAAGCCGCCCAGGCCACGCAGAGCTATACAAGCCCCATTGTGGTCTGCCACGCCGTGTTATCTAATTCGGTAAAATTTAGTGCGGTATAAGTTGCCCATGTTGTATAAGCTGCCCATGTCACGCAGCACTACGGCCATGCTGTGTTTTCTACTCGGTCGACTACGCTTCATCCTAAACGTTACTTACTGGCGCCATGTCTGTATGATTGGTCTGCCATGCGATATTTGAGATGCGGGTTTTTGCAGAAACGTCCACATTGCGATCCTCGCTAGTCAGGGTCTTCTCTTGCGGGCCACTTAGGGGGAGTCCCAAATTGGCGGGACATGCGCTTCGCTAGGCGTTGTAATTGCCCGCCCATACAGTCGGCCATTAACCTACAGAGGCACGTACGGCAGCGGTGAATTTCGATAGGGTGGCCATTTGCATGAGTGCCGATTGTAAAAACGGTGGCCACTTTCAATACACCGCCCATTCTGAATAGCAGTAAAATTTGGAAAAGGCAGCCAGTTTTATGGCGCTAAAATTCACTAGAATGGACATTCCAAATACAAATTTAACCGCAGCGGCCACCTTGGATACCGCACGCATTTGTGTCTTTGACACACGGCATAGGCTGGAACAATTGATATCATACCGTTTGGTGCCAGCATAGCGGGACACAGTACTTAGGGGCATCAGACAAACATATCGGTTACAGTATGCTACTCTCAGCTGCCGTTAGGACCATGTCCACGGGGGGAAGGGTTGGTACAACAGTGTTAGTCCTAGAGGGCCATGTGCACTTAGCGGCCATTTTGACTAGAGCGGCCACGTGGACTAAAGCAGCTAATTTGAAAACGGTGGCCATTTTGATAGAAGGACCACCAGTCTTACTGATTTATCTGCCGGATTTACAGGGGCCTGGCCATTTTAATTTTAGCGGCCCATTTTGCATACGGCTGCCGTTTTGACTACCAGGCCAAATTTGAATGTAACAGCCATCGCCCGTGGGGCTTTAGGCCAGCCATTTAAGGAAGGGCGCACTGCGCAGACAGCACGCAGTCGGATATGTAGCTGTGAGCAAGGAGGGTACAGTTTACACAGGCACCATAGGATGCACGCAGCGATTGAGGAAGCCGGCGTCACCACAATCAGTTATTATGAGGTCATTTTGCTTTAAATTGTCTATTCTTTTAGTCTCTCCATTGCAGTAATGTCATTGTAGTGTGCGAAGGAGACATATGCACCAGCAAGGCCAGCCAAGCGGCCCACCAAAACTCCGCCAGCTAAGACGCGGAGTGCTGTGGCCCCAGACCTTAGAAGTCACAGTGGACCTACACCACAAGCACAGACGGTGCGGGGGCCTGCAAGGGAGGTAGCAGCACCGCAGACTCCACCTCCATAGTTGCGGGGCTACCGCCAGTACCGGCAAGGGGTAAGTCTAATGACAGCACCACACTCCTTCCAGCGCAGACGCATGACATAACTAGATATGCAGTATGGGACGATAAGAACGGGTAACGGAGCCCAATATGGCAGGACAGAATGCGGTTGTGGCACCGGTCGGTGCACAGGGGACCAGTCAGGATGTGGGAGTACTTAATCACAGGAGCGATGCATTAGGTACCGTTCTCACAATACAGGTGGATCGATATCTTCTCCCTCCTTGTGTGGGAGTTGCATGAGGAGGGTACCGTAGGCAGGGATAGCGTAACAGATAAGAAGCCCAAGATATTTGGGTCCTTCATGGGCTGGTCGGAGGCTGTTCACATACTTAGGACACTCAGCTGTTCACATACTCAGGACACTCACTATAGTGAAGGAAACGGAAAGGGGCCCGGACTTGGTGTGGGATATGGAATATAATTTTAAAAGCGCATGAGATATTTAGGGGACGGGCATGGCTTAACTAAGATATTAAATTTACAAGAAAGCAGTGCAGACAATCCATTCATATCGGGTCAGCACCAGTGGTAGTCCTGTCAGGCAATGCCGTCAGGACAAAGGCAGGACGGAGGCAGCGGACACTGCACCTAGCACCCGACACGCCCGTGCGGGCAGGCATGCTGCAGGGCAAGGCAGGCTCCCCAGAGACAGGGAACAGCAATCTAGTAACACGGGACAGGGTACTGAGGGAGCTAGCGCTCCCCCCATCAAGCTTATGAGACAGGAGAAAGCAACCTATTAACTCAGGACAGGGTCCGGAAGCCATCAAGCTTCAAGGTTAGCCCGTTACCCTGACAGAACGGGTGCATCACCACAGGTTTCCAATCAGGTTGCATGATTCCATATTAGAGGACAACACCACCCCAACAATGCATCCTCGATTCACATGCATCGACAGATAGCTGCAGGCAAGATTACCAAAGAACTATTGCTAGGCTGCATAGCGGGGCTGTTTGAGGACCCGCCCTTCAAGGCAACAACAGTGTCTCCGCTAGGCATAATACCAAGGAAGGAGCTGGGGAAAGGTAGGCCCAGTCGTAATTTGTCCCGCCACATAGGAACATCAGTAAATGACTACATTGACAATAGCAGCTGTACAGTACAATATGCATCTGTAGACAATGCCATTCAAATAATTCGGCGGCAAGGCAACTAGGCACATTGGGCTAAGGTGGACGGAGATTCGGCTTTTCGCACCTTGCCTTTACACCCACAGCCCTTTCCCTTGTTAGGTGTCAGGTTCCAGGAGAGGTTTTATTGCGATAAATATGTCCCCATGTGTGGCCACATCTAGTGCGCATACTTCAAAGAGCTTAGCATGTTTGTGCACGGGGTAGTGGAGCAACTAGCCCCCGCTAGGTCTCTGGTCCTCATCTGGAGGACTTCCTGTTCAAAGACCAGGAATCACAAGAGTGGACGGATGTGTTACAGGTCTTTATCCACTTGGCACAGAAATTGGACATCCCATTAGCCGTTGAAAAAACAGTAGACCCACGGCGAATCCTTACATTATAGGTATTGAATTGGAACTAGATGTTCCAGACTGCCGGCTGACAAAATTGATAAGCTTGCCAGAGCGGCGAATACGAGGTGGCACTGTAAAAAAGCAAGGCTGAAGCAGGTACAGGAACTCCTGGGTCCAGTAGGCTTCGCAATAAGGGTGATTCCCAATAGCTTTAGCAACATCGGGAACAAACAAAGCGCATTTTCATCTCAGACGTACACAGGACATCAAGCGAGATTTAGCAGGTTCTTGGCCCATGGGATTTCATTTTGGCACGATTCACCCACTCTCACGGAAACCCTGCATTTTCTTTACAGATGCGGCAGATTTACTTCCAGGGAGCGTGGTGCGCAGCAAGCTCGGGTTTCAGCAGGGACCACGTAGGATATCATGTTTCCTGGGGGGACCTGGCATATCTCACAAGTTAATTGTAATTCCATCAGACAATATGGCAGTAGTTGTCCGCCATGCACTTCCCACAAGTTATGTGTGCAGACAGATAGTTCCGCAGTGATTACAGCTAAACATATACCAGGCAGGGAGAATGGTTATAGTGGATGCTGTTTCTCGTTTTTAGAGCGCAGACCCGGAAATGGGACCCGATGCTGCGATAGTTAACAGATATCTCGCGGACAAGATACACAACCGCACATATAGTCAACACTTAGAAGAGAAGGGTGGTACTGATATATTCCCGGCCCCCGGCATGTATGAAGGGAATTAGCAGAAACCAGGTCTCAATCATGTTCGCAGCCATCAGTTTTCTCGCCAAAGCGGTGGCTGTCCAAAATCCATCTAGGTCATTTGTTGTCATGAGACTGATGAAAGGATGGGGCAGGCTGGGAGTACCCTACCCAGGTAAAAGAAAACCCAGTACCGGCAGGGAAATGGGCCGTCTCTTTGCATCATTAGAGGAGATAAGTGACACTGAGTTTGAGGGCCGTCGAGTCAAATGCGCATTCTCATTAGCTTTGCATGGTGCTCTGCGAGTCAGTGAGTTGGTGGCTACGTACAAGCATGCCCACCATGGCATGTCCCTCTTAATACGTGACGCGGCCATTACAGCCGCGGCAACTGACCTACTTATTCACAAATCAAAATGGATCGGAACGGACATGCCCTGTCCTGAACCTTTAAGCCGACTTAAAACAAAGACCAAAGACCAGCCTGCTGATTCATACACTATGTACAGTACCCACTCATTTAGGATTAGGGCAGCTACGGCAGTGGCAGCGCTAGGAGTGTCCATAGAGGCCATCAAAAGACTGGGCCGATGGCGACCTAATGTATAGAAGCACTACATCAGACCCATCTAGTGTATACAAGCGGTACATTGGACCCATTAAGGCATCCACAGCAAAGTGATAATGGTTGCTTGCACTGTGCTAACATGTTGCTTCCCATTATATTCTGTTACAGGTATCCATATCCAGAATGAGCTGCAGCGGATTTGGATATGCGGTCACTCATCACTTGTATGTACATTGGGCACAGGGAAAGGCGGTGGGCGCATAGAAGGGCAGCAGTGAGACCGAACAGTGAGAGCCTGGGTTGTCAGAGCGATAGAGGAGCCAGGGCGATAGAGTAGCCATAACAGGGTATAGGTAAGGGAGGGAGGCTTCAGGCATTCTTGTGTGCATTAAAAGTCATACGATCCCACATGACTTGCGAATAGATACAAGCCATAGCGTTAGGGCATGACCGCAGCCAGGAGGGGTGGGGGACCACGTCAAACGAGGTGTCGTTGCCGTGGCCTGTGGCGTTAGACTACAATGTTTACACACAGCCAGCAATGGGTACACAGCAGCTTGACACATAACAGTTACAAGTTTGGGGTAACTACTGCTGCAGAAAGAGTTGTGTGGAAAATTATCAAGTTGATGCAAATGGTAGGCTTGCATGTGAGCAGCCTTGTTATAAGGAAACAACGTGTATACAGCTTGTCTCCTGGCTTGGGCGGCCGGGAGGCCTAGAACGTCATTTTGTAAATGTGGTAGGTGCCTCCTTCAACGGGAAACAACGTGTATACAGCTTGTCTCCTGGCTTGGGCGGCCGGGAGGCCTAGAACGTCATTTTGTAAATGTGGTAGGTGCCTCCTTCAACGGGAGACACCAAGTGACATCGGGTGCTTGGAAAACAGCACAGGGGGCCACAGGGGCTTGGTACGGCTTGGCCTGTGGCCCAGAATATGCAACTACGTGTAGAAGCTGTGTACCCGGGTAGAAATGCATGCTGGCATAATGATTAGTAGAAGATGTAATGTAATTTGTTTAAGTTGTAACAATTTTGATGTTCCTGGCTGCGGCCAAAATAAATCCAATTCTATCGAAGATACGGCTTGTAGTGTGGTATTGAAGGGGGCGGGGGTTGATACGTCTGAGTGTGTGCCGAATGCCCGAGTTGTGAGAGGGCATAAGATGAAGTTAAGAGGAAACAGGCTTAGGAGGAATCTAAGAAAATACTCTTTCACGGAAAGGGTGGTGAACGTGTGGAATGGCCTCCAGATGGAGGTTGTGAAGACAAGGACTGAGTCAGAGTTTAAGAAAGCATGGGACTAACGTGGGATCCCTTAGGAAAAGGAGGAGTTAGGGGTTACTGAGGATAGGCAGACTGGATGGGCCATTTCGCCTTATCTACCATCATGTTTCTATGCACATCCCTTCCACACTCAGTTCCTCACACTTACAGTGGGGGAAATAAGTATTTGATCCCTTGCTGATTTTGTAAGTTTGCCCACTGACAAAGACATGAGCAGCCCATAATTGAAGGGTAGGTTATTGGTAACAGTGAGAGATAGCACATCACAAATTAAATCCGGAAAATCACATTGTGGAAAGTATATGAATTTATTTGCATTCTGCAGAGGGAAATAAGTATTTAATCCCTCTGGCAAACAAGACCTAATACTTGGTGGCAAAACCCTTGTTGGCAAGCACAGCGGTCAGACGTCTTCTGTAGTTGATGATGAGGTTTGCACACATGTCAGGAGGAATTTTGGTCCACTCCTCTTTGCAGATCATCTCTAAATCATTAAGAGTTCTGGCCTGTCGCTTGGCAACTCGCATCTTCAGCTCCCTCCATAAGTTTTCAATGGGATTAAGGTCTGGTGACTGGCTAGGCCACTCCATGACCCTAATGTGCTTCTTCCTGAGCCACTCCTTTGTTGCCTTGGCTGTATGTTTTGGGTCATTGTCGTGCTGGAAGACCCAGCCACGACCCATTTTTAAGGCCCTGGCGGAGGGAAGGAGGTTGTCACTCAGAATTGTACGGTACATGGCCCCATCCATTCTCCCATTGATGCGGTGAAGTAGTCCTGTGCCCTTAGCAGAGAAACACCCCCAAAACATAACATTTCCACCTCCATGCTTGACAGTGGGGACGGTGTTCTTTGGGTCATAGGCAGCATTTCTCTTCCTCCAAACACGGCGAGTTGAGTTCATGCCAAAGAGCTCAATTTTTGTCTCATCTGACCACAGCACCTTCTCCCAATCACTCTCGGCATCATCCAGGTGTTCACTGGCAAACTTCAGACGGGCCGTCGCATGTGCCTTCCGGAGCAGGGGGACCTTGCGGGCACTGCAGGATTGCAATCCGTTATGTCGTAATGTGTTACCAATGGTTTTCGTGGTGACAGTGGTCCCAGCTGCCTTGAGATCATTGACAAGTTCCCCCCTTGTAGTTGTAGGCTGATTTCTAACCTTCCTCATGATCAAGGATACCCCACGAGGTGAGATTTTGCGTGGAGCCCCAGATCTTTGTCGATTGACAGTCATTTTGTACTTCTTCCATTTTCTTACTATGGCACCAACAGTTGTCTCCTTCTCGCCCAGCGTCTTACTGATGGTTTTGTAGCCCATTCCAGCCTTGTGCAGGTGTATGATCTTGTCCCTGACATCCTTAGACAGCTCCTTGCTCTTGGCCATTTTGTAGAGGTTAGAGTCTGACTGATTCACTGAGTCTGTGGACAGGTGTCTTTCATACAGGTGACCATTGCCGACAGCTGTCTGTCATGCAGGTAACGAGTTGATTTGGAGCATCTACCTGGTCTGTAGGGGCCAGATCTCTTACTGGTTGGTGGGGGATCAAATACTTATTTCCCTCTGCAGAATGCAAATAAATTCATATACTTTCCACAATGTGATTTTCCGGATTTAATTTGTGATGTGCTATCTCTCACTGTTACCAATAACCTACCCTTCAATTATGGGCTGCTCATGTCTTTGTCAGTGGGCAAACTTACAAAATCAGCAAGGGATCAAATACTTATTTCCCCCACTGTATGCCAGCTTAATGTTAGGCACATACCAAGCTGATATACTAGTATTCTATAATGCAAAGAAGGCATCTATGTTCCTTCATGGAACGGACTTCTCCGATGTGCCTTCTGGTCACCTAATTGTAGACACATTTATAGAATTACCCCGTCTATGAATATTCACTGCTGCTACTTATATGGATAGTGGCACTGAATATATGGATTAATTGCCAGTGCTGGTGACTGTTCTGGCTGAAAATTGATCACTAAGTGATAACATGCATTTTGCCCCAACATTACTTTCCTCAAATATGATATTGATTAGAGGACTGAGAATTAATGACTTGCTTTTCTAACCCTATGCTCAATGTCAACTGCAAGTCAGGTACAGTAGGTAGGTCCCAGGCCTCAAAGGAGATTGCATCTATTGATTCTAGTCCTGTCTCTGTCTGATGCCTCTTGAAGACCACTACCATCTGAATTCCTACTTTATAACATTCTCTTCTAACCACTTTTGAAGATTGAATTGACATGGGCTGAAATGCATCTGTACCCAGTTTCCTCTATGACAAATATGGCCACTGGTAGAATTGTACACAATATTTTTCCTAAACAAGGCTTTGCAAAGTTGTATAGGCAGTGACACCCTATCTTTCTTTACCTACTTACATGAGAAATGTTCTGAGAAAAGTCTTTTCTAAATTGAAATCTTTAATAAAGGATTACAAGTCTTACAAGTACAAGCCAAATCCTAATAAAACTCCTTTTCATTATAACAAATAATTCAAGTGAGGAAGGTTAAAAGTGTTTGTACTGTTTGCTAGATAGAAAATTTAGCCCAATTTTGCAAGAGTGGAATAGGATTGTTTTGAAGGTGATAGAGTCCCAGCTTTCTCTCACTAGATCTGCACACATGTGGATAACTTTTCTTCTGATTAGAGCAAAAACACCACTGAGATGAGATGGAAGACTGTTAAGTGTTCAGCTTTCTGTTTGTAAGTACATTTCTTATACAGAGTTGCCAAGTTATCCAGCTCCAGGAGGGAGACTTTTTGGCCAGTCTTGGTTTTGAACTTACATCCTAAGGTTATCAACAGAAATCAAACAAAATGAAACATGGAAAAGAACATAAGATGGTACCTTTTTTATTGGACATAACTTAATACATTTCTTGATTAGCTTTCGAAGGTTGCCCTTCTTCCTCAGATCGGAAATAAGCAAATGTGCTAGCTGACAGTGTATATAAGTGAAAACATTCAAGCATTACTATGACAGCCTGACAGGGTGGGAGGAGGAGGGTGGGTAGGAAGTATGCATGGGGACATCAAAGCATATCATTGATATTCTAACAGGATGGGTGTGGATAGGTGAGGGAAGGGTGATCAACAGAAACATACAGCTGCAAATCTCACAGCATCATACAGCATGATTGAATATTTTAACACCCAACAGAAAGGACTTAACAAGGATCTGGGGTTTCTAGCCCATTATAAACCATAAAGCTGTATGTCTCTGTTGATCACCCTCCCCTCACCTATCCACACCCATCCTGTTAAAATATCAATGATATGCTTTGATGTCCCCATGCATACTTCCTACCCACCCCCCTCCTCCCACCCTGTCAGACTGTCATAGTAATGCTTGAATGTTTTCACTTATATACACTGTCAGCTAGCACATTTGCTTATTTCTGATCTGAGGAAGAAGGGCAACCTTCGAAAAGCTAATCAAGAAATGTATTAAGTTATGTCCAATAAAAAAGGTATCATCTTATTTTCTTTTCCATGTTTTATTTTGTTTGATTTCTATTGATAACCTTAAGAGTGGACTAACATGGCTACCACACTCCCGAACTTACATCCTAAAACAAGGTGAGATTTGCACGTCCCATAATGCAGTAAGATGAGGCTCTCAAAAATCCAGAACTGGCCCAAAATCTTCCTCCTGGAATTGGGTAACTTGGTAGCTCTGCTTGAATGAGGATAACTTGGATAGCAGGAATGTAAACTTTTCAAACAAACAAAACTAGTCTTAGAAAGAAAGGTCACAGACAATTTGAAATATCCCAAATATAAAGATTACAGTTTTCAAATTTCAAATGTAGGGGCCCTTTTAGTAAGCTGCAGGAAAAAGTGGCCTTAGTGCATCCTTACATGGGTCTTTCCTGTACACTAAGGCCATTTTTAGCGCAGCCGTAAAAATGGCATTTTTGTATTTTTTGTATTAAAGGCCATGCGCTGTTTTCTTTAGCATGCAGCCATTTTGAAACATTTCCACATGTGCACATATCACCACCCATTTTGTGGGTGGTAAGGGCTCACTCACTATCTGTTTGCTAACCAGTTAGTGTGTGATAATATAGTTACACTAATTAGTGCAGGAATGCCCACTCCCTGACCCTCGCTTAGCCCCCCCCCCCCCCCCCCCCCCCGACTCCTTACCTGTAAATGAGGCAGGAGCACTGTCATCCTCAAAATGTTTCCCTTATATGGCATCCTGGCCCTGGCCAGTGCATCCCGGAATGTACCACAAGGAGGCAGGGTACCACTATTTTAAGGATAACGGCAATGGTCCTGCCTCATTTAGAGGTAAGGGGTCTAGGGGGACCTATACAAGGGTCGAGTTGGGAGGAGGGTCCCACTAGACACCAGGGACTTTTTTTTTTTTTTTTAAATACTGAAGTCAGGCAGGGGTGGGGTGGGAGAGAAGGGTGATACTAAGACACCAGGAAATTTATTATTATTTTTTTAGTCGGGGGGAAAAGGAGGGGTAATAGGTGTGTGTGGGAGGTGCCCTAGACATAATGGATTAAAAATATTATAGCTGAGGGGGTCAGGTGGGGGGGCCTTAGATACTGGGGTTAGGTGTGGGGTGCCATAGACACCAAGGAATTTGTGGGGGGGGGGGGGGGGGGGTTACATGCGGGATGAAAAGTTGGTTGGAACCAGTGCAGAAATGTAACCAGCAGGAAAGTCAGGTTGGTCTACGCCAGCCCTGGACATGGTGAAAACATTTGCACAGTAACCACGCGGTAAAGGCTATGTGTTTATTTTGTGCATTTGCTTGATGATCTCTTTTCCTTCTCATCACCTTGAGATGTTGATTTTAACAGCTATTCAGATTTTTCATTGACTTCAATCTTTATCACCTCTGCTCTTTTTCCATTAAAAATCTTCTATTATTTAACACTCTCCAACATCAGACTTTGGGAAACTGTTCTTTAAAAGATCATCCAAACAGTTCCTGTGGCTGACCATTGCTTGAACTGCTTTTTCACAAATTGGAATCATATGCTCAATGGGACCTTTTGGTTGATACAGATGTGCAAAACAGATTCTGTATTTAACAAGTTTGTTGCATCTGGAGCAGACTGAGTCAAGTTTTCCACTGTGGCACATATCTATTCCTGTGGACATTCCTGGTCAATTAGCTTAATGCATTCTGTAATTGTCTTGTTAATTTTTAATGTGAATAATCTTTTCTAATTCTCCTTTACTAGGGTGATCCTGAAGGGGGTCTTTTGGCATCTCTTCTGTACTTGCATAAAATGGTCTCTTTGTTATTTTCTTTCTGAAGCCCTTAATTCAGCTAAATATGCCCCTTCTTAGGCCTATGAATATAGTACTTGCAGCAACTATAGGGTCCTGAGTCAGCTTAGCATGTGAGGTTGCTGGCTCAGTTTTGCTGAAACTCTCAATATTCTTCCAAATGGGATTTCCTTCCCTTTGCTCCGCTACTCTGTCTCGCAGCACTGCCATGTTTAAAAAATGTCTGCCAAGACTTCCTGCAGCAGTCTCGTGAGACTACCGAGATCCGCAAGACTACATCAGTAGCCATTTTGAAAACATGGCAGCACCGGGTCAAGGGGAAAATGCACAAAAACAAGCCATTAGGATGTATAGGGGGAGGTGGGAACATTCTTAGTCGACTGGCCACACAGACGTCCCAGCAGAGCAGTGGGGCACCCTAGGGGACACTGCAGTGGACTTCACGTAAAAGGTCCCAGGTACACATCTCACTGTTACCCCCATATATTGTATGGTGGGCCTCCAAAACCTACCAAAAACCTACTTTACACAACTGTACACCACTACAATAGCCCTTATGTCTGCAGGTGTGACCTATATGTGAGTGCAGTAGATTTTTGGAGGGCTCACGCTTTCCACCACAAGTGTAACAGTTAGTGTGGGATATGGGCCTGGGCTCCCTTCTCTACAGTGCACTATCCCAACCACTAGGTTACTCCAGGGACCAGTTTGCTGCTCTAATAGGACTGGATATAACATCTGACGCTGTCATAAAGGCTGATATGTACTGTTTCTTTCACATCTCTGGGAGGAGGGAGGCGGGCCATTGACCACTGGGGGAGTGAGGGGGTCATGCCTTAATTCTTCCATTGGTCATTTGGTAATTAAGTCACCTTTTTGTTACTTGGTCGTGATTCAAACAGGTCTAGACCAAAACATCTAACTTTTAGCCCCGGACGTTTTTGCTTTGTTCCATTATGGCAGAAAAAGTCCAAATTTTGGGAATGCCTAAATACCGCCCCAACACACCCCCTTGTGAATTGGATGCACTGCATATGAACTGCATAGAAAACGTCTTAAAAATTGGTTTCAAAAATAGCAATTTGGACATTTTGTTAAAAAAAATTTGTGCCACTTTATTGACAATTTTCTGTTTTGAAAATGAGCCTCCAAATAACTTAGCCCTTAAATGGGATATGGCTACTGATCTCAAAATAACAGTTTATAACTAAATTCAGGCTGAATATGTAACTCATTTATGATGCAGTCTCATACTGGAACCTAGAACTGTTTTAAATATGAACAGGCAAACAGCATTTAAGATAAAATTCCAACAGCAGCTCTACATGACCAACATTTGTGAGAGCTCCCATAAATCAATGTTGACACTTTTGAAGGGGTTGATAGCACTCTATGAACCACATAATATAAAGACTGAGTGACTGCTGCTGATAGCGATGGCCTGCAGACCTTAGTCCAAAATCCTCCCACTGCATTCCTGAAACACCCAAGTCATGCTCCCAAACTCTCTAAAGTGCAACACAAGCATATCAACCATAGATTTATATCCTTTTATACACAGTAGATTCTTTCTTAGAGGAATCAACAAAAGCCATACAAAAGTCCCTCAATTCAGAAGCCGTACAAAGCAACTGTCTGCAAACAGTGCTTCACCTGCTGCCATTGATATCAATGCTTAGCTTGTAAGTTATGTTACCTCCCAAGTGCCTCAGACATTTTAAATTCACCCTCCTGAAGAAGCTGGTGTACAAGTCAAATACCTCTAATCTGCCATTCAGGCCAACTAAACACTTTCCCCTGATATTCAGCGCTATTTAACCGGACAGGAACAGCTCCTGGCCAATTAAATAGCACTTTCTATTCTATTCTATTGGAGTCTTATATACTTCCCATTTTCCATAAAGGATTCATAGCGATTTACAATAAGGAAAGTGAAGCTTTTCATACACAGCAAAGTGACAACTCGAGGAATAATAATGGGAAGAAGAAATCAGTTACACGGGTGGTCTGAAACTGTTGACATAATACCTATTTGTCAAACAGATAAGTCTTCAAGGCCTTCCTGAAGGAGAAGTAGGAGAATATGTGTATTAGATCTGGTGGTAACATATTCCATTGTCGCGTCCCTGCAAAGTAAAAGGAATTCTCGATAATGATTTTGAAGCAAATGCACTTCAGTGATGGAAAATCTAATTTCAGCATTTTCAGAAAATCCAAAGTTCTGCTAGGGGATGGCCCAACAAACAGTTCACTCAACCCCTCTGAATTTGATCCAAAAACAGATTTGAAAATTAAGCAAATTACCTTGAAATTTATACGCTGATGAGTTGGCAACCAGTGGAGATCACGCATTGATGATGACATGCTGTTGAAGCAACCCAGTCTGCAAACCATCCAAATAGCAGTATTTTGCGTCAGCTGTTGACAGGTAAGCAGTTTGCTTGAGATCCGAAGATATAACGAATTGCAATAGTCTAATTGAGGTAGCAAAACTGCCTGGGCTAGAATCGTAAAGTCCTCCTTTTGAAATATCGATCTGATTGCTCTTAGTTGTCTGAGTTTATAACAAAAATCTTTTGCTAAGAACATTAATTTGTTTATCAAATCTCAGACCTGAATCTAGAATTACGCCAAGTACCCTCGAATGGTCTTCCCACGTGGACAGTGGGAAGAAGCTGAGCAGTCTAATAAGTTGTTGTTTTCTATCTTGAAGTTTTAAAAGTTTTTGATATGATATGGAGGTTTTTTGCCAGTGATGACAGTGAGTGCTCCGATAATTGAAGGTAGTATGCCAATAAAAATGGAGTCTGTTGAGGCTTTTTCCTCCATTTTTTGACAATAGCATTTGCTACTGTGTATGTAGCTAAGAACGATATTACAGTTATATAGTGGAGAAGAGGACATTTTGTTTTTGTTATTGTATATTTATATCCTCTTGAGCTCTGATTGTGTGTTATTGCAATGTCAAAATTCACCATATATTTTATTTTTCTTTTACCTTAATATTGTAAACCATCTAGATGGTATGTCCGCATGGCAGGGTAGTAAATAATAAACTTGGAAACCTGAAAAACAAATAAACTCATCTGTTTCTATTTTGGGCTTATATATATACTGACTTTCTATTTCATCAGAGGACAACCTCCAAGTAGCTATTGTGTCTATTTGTGTACTGTGTGTGTAGTGTATGTGTATGCAAATACCTTTGTATATAGTCCATTGTTTCTTTCCTGCCTTTCTGAGGGGGTCTTTACTTGAGCTCAGACTATGAAAAGGCAAGTAATAATCTAAAATTTTAATTTGTTATAAAGGGGCTAATTTAAGAGGCATTGTTCTGTATACCTGTAGCTGTTATTTTCAGGCCTATATCAAAATCGATTCATTTTGAGTGGGGTGTTTCTTTGTACAGGTAAATTATATGTTTAAATCTCGTTATTGACACACAAAAGATAATACAGCGAAATCATACAGTTCCAAAGTGTCAAATGATTAACAAATTTCTCCTAAAACTGTAAAGACCTACCCTCATACAGGTAATTATATAAAGTATTAAAGCAATTTCAAATCATAATGTTACTAAAGATTAGGAATAAAATGGGCCCTGCTGCAGATAACTCAAGCTAATCTTTAGCAAAAGACCCCCTGAGTTTGAATTTTTACCTGAATGTTTCAAAGAAGCTGAGCAAATTGGGATTCAGCTTTAGGTTTGCTCTTGATTCAGTTGGTAGGGAGGGGCCTTTTGGAATGGATCTGATATTTTGTGCTCTAAAGAGATGAAAAAAACAAATCTAAGGCCATGCTCATACAGGTACCTGCACCTGCCAAGATGCTCTTCCTTCCTCCTTGCCTCTTAGCTTATCATTTCAACAAGTAGTATACGTTTAAAGAAATGGAAAAGGCATAATGAAATAGAACCCGGTATCAATTGGACTATGTTTATATTGAAAAGAAAGGACCGATTTTTAAAAGACACTGTGGTAGATTTTCAAGAGCTTTATCCAGCTTATTTTGAGAACCAACCAGTTAAACCTCAGCTTTTAGATACTTACTACCACTAAACAGCTAAGGGGTCCTTTTACTAAGCTGCACTAGGAACTAATATGTGCCTAACGCAGGAAACACTAAAGCGTCCTGCATTACTTTTGACATTTGCATGTGCTAAGTGTGTAGTATTTTTTTTTGTAAATCTTTTGAGGGGGTGTGTCAGGGACAGAGAATGGAGGGAGAGTGGGTGTGGAAGTGGTAACCAGTTAGTGTGTACACGTGCTAACTGGTTACCATAGGGTTAACGCAAGAGCCCTTACCACCTATAAGACCACATTCATGAAGGTTTCTAGCAAGAGAAAATATCTTATAATTTCAACTGAAAACATTCTTGCATGATAATAGCACTTTTGTATCCATTATTATAAACCAGATAAATATAGAGAACAGAAACCTGTTAAGCCTTAGAATATGTAAAATATAATCACAGCACTTAAAATATGTGATTAAAAATAATAGAATTAATCTCTATATTCTTTTAAATTTTTTATGTAAAAATAAAGACATTAAAAAGTCTGTCTTCCCCTCCAAATCAGAATCCAAGTAAAATTTCCTTATGCATCTTTTTATTTAAAAAATCATGAATAATGGATAAAGCTCATTTAGGATGTTTGATTGCTTTTATGGTATAAAGAGAGGAATCTTATGCAAATACAATGTCTTAAAAATGGTCTCCTGTCAAATACACATCATTTTCTCTTTCTCTGTTGTAAATGTAATTGACAAAACACTCGATACCAGTGATTATCCGTTTCTTCTAAACCACTTATTTTATGGGCATAAGCAGCTGTGTTTATGCCTCCATGAATTTCTGATTTCATTATGAAGTTGTCACCATGCTGTGCGAGAGCAATAGGCAGTCATAGATACTCCAGTTACCAGCTGGTAAAAGAAGTTCTTCAGTAATAAAGGTGTAATTCAATCAACATTTGTACATTTTTAATAGAGTTGCAGGAAATGGTTCCCCTTTAAACAGCTGAACCCATGTGCACTGCGACTATTTTGCAAAAGTAGATGAAAGTGTCATTTTCAAGGTTCAAAAGGATCATGGCAGCCTGTTTATTACTCCATGAATCAAATCATTTCAGTTGTGGGAGAAATTAATGGACACACAATTGCTGACACTCTGCATGTTGATACTGGATTGCCATAGGCATACTTGTCTTTGCCATGTATGGCTAACAAACTTATTATTAGGCTTCTGAATGGGGTAATGTGCATGGAGCAGCCTTGGTTACAACCCTATCATCATTAGGAATCGGATGACCAGATGTTCAGACAATAACGTTACTTGTTATAATAACTATGTGGATAATTACAATTGTTCTCAGACTACGGGAAGGGACCTGATTGCCGAATTAACCATGGGACTTGCATGAACCAGAAAGCAGGATGGCAGTGCCTTCAATTAGCTTCCATTGGAGGTGGTAGAGATCAGCATTGTAAAAGAACATAAATATGCTTAGGACAGATATAGATGGCAGTAGTAGATTTGAGAGACTGAGTAAAAACACTTTGATGGGGGGTAGGGAGTTGGTTTTGGCTTATATATGGAAATTTATATTCTTATCAATCCAAAGTGTTAGAGAACCAGAGAGAATGGCAACTTGGCAAACTGGGTGGATGAACTGGCCTTTCTCTGCCATCATCTATTACACTGCTATGATGCAAGATCTTTAGAGAGAGACAGAATTATGCTAGGGACCTGATTTCCTAAGACACCTCTTCCATTCCGAATTTGTGGGAACAGATCTTGATAAATATGACTTTGCTTTTGGACTCTGAGTGAGCTTGAGGACATATATTGGCCATTATACGAGCTCATTCTGTACATAATTCTCCAATGAAATTCACTAAACAGTCTGAGTAGTTTTCAGAGAACTGTGGGGGATGTTTACTAAGGGGCAATTAGCATGGGTTTTAGCTAATGCCTGCTTAGTATGGGATGGGATGGTTACTGGGCAGAGTATGGGCAGAGACTGAGCAGGGACTGCACATTCCAGTCAGCATACGCACTAAGGGGCCCTTTTACAAAGGCACACTGAAAAATGGCCTGCGGTAGTGTAGACGCATGTTTTTGGCGTGCGCAGAATCATTTTTCAGTGCACCTGTAAAAAAATGCCTTTTTAAAATTTTTGCCGAAAATGGATGTGTGGCAAAATGAAAATTGCCGTGCATCCATTTTGGGTCGGACATGCGCCAAAAATGAAATTACCGCAAGAGCCACGCGGTAGCCGGGCAGCAACTCCATTTTGGTGTGTGTTGGGCGTGTGTAGATGCTTACGTGGCTAAGTATAAGGGCCCCTAACAGTCAAATGTGCAGTTAATGGGGTTCACCTAATGCTACCTCGATAGGTGTTACTAGGTGCATCCATGCTCATAGCATCTGAAAGTAAAGCATGTTATAGAACATGTCTGTGCAGAAATTGCAGGGGGAATGCTGAACATGCCCCCCAACAGTTACCACAGGACCTTTGCACTTAAGATGCATTGCATATGGCTGTTAGAATGTGTTAAGTCCAAGAACCTAAATCTCTTTAGTAAATGTGTCACTATATTTTCTAACTTGAAGACTTGTAGGGATGAATTCTATATATAGCGCCAAAAAAGCACTATTCTATAAGCCACGCTTAAAGTTAGGCATGGTTTATAGAATAGCGCTTATGCCTGGGAATCGTGCCTAACTTTAGGCATGGCCCTTTGCACCAACTGAAACGTGGTACAAATGTACATACCTAAACCCTCATTCTATAACAATGCATGTAAATGTTAGGAATGCCCCAGCTCTCTCCATGACCTTCCCATTTCTGCACCCCCTTTTTGAACTCACATGTAAAATGTAGGCGTGGATCCCGTTCCTAAATTTACTACTACTACTACTACAAATCATTTCTATAGCGCTACCAGTTGTATATTTCAGTTAAATATATATTTAATTCAATTAATGTATATTTCAATTAAATCTAATTAGTGCCAATAATCGGTTGTTAAGCCAATTATCGGTACTAGATCTTCCACACTCAAGTTTGGAGGTCACTCTTGTGTCTGAAATTCTGCTTTCTAGGGATTATATAATGATGGCTCAGATTAGTGTGTCATGCAGCTAAAATTTCACATTTCAGAACCAGTCAAATATTCTGACATTCTTCATTCGGGGTCCTTATACAAAGGAATGCTAGCATTTTCAGTGAACACTAAAAATAAGTGGGCGCTAAACGCTAGAAACACTCATATATTCCTATGGGCATTTCTAGCATTTAGCGTGTGCTAAAAACGCTACCACGTCTTTGTAAAAGGATCCCTCTGTGAAGGACAACGATTTCCAAGTATTGAAAGTCCTACTTATGCAAAACAAATTAATTTGACCTTTTTTGATCACGGTTAAGAATTAATCTAAAAACCAGATCTATTATTTTCCTAATTAAAACTTAGGTACTTATATTGTGTTTCACCAGGTGAAGAAAATGAATATTTTTCTATGTTCTGCTCTTTATTTTAAATAATTTCAGGAGTTCTGTCAGGCACATCTGGATTAAGGCATAGGAAAACTAGGTACATGCCTATGGCCCAGGAGTTTAGGGGAGGGGTGGCTGTGATAGATGTGCTTAGAACTCAGGAGGCTAGGATTGCCAGCTATCTGGATTTTTACAGGATTCTACTGATTTGTAAATTAATGTTGTGAAACCAGAAGGATAGCTAACGTGTCTGGATATTTTTCAGACTTTAGCCCTCTATGGCTCTCTAATCTTCTCCACTTCCAGTGCAGAGACTGTGGTAGAATCCAGTCAGTGGCTGGGCAGCTCTGGTCACGGGAAGGAGGGACTGAGCTCATTGGACTGCTGAGAAGATTGACCTCTGTGTTAGGCCTTGAAGTGAGTCAGTGGAATCATTCAAAATATTTCCTTCTATTTGTTTTATAAGTATTTCCATGTAATTTCATTGAGTGTCCCCTGGTCTTTATACTTTTTGAAAGAGTGAAAAATCAATGCGTTTTTACCAGTTCAACTCCACTCAGGATTTTGTAGACCTCAGTCATAGCTCCCATGTCTTCTTTTCTCACCCCCACCCTGTTACATTTTCATTCCCTGTTTCCTTCCCTCAATCTTCCCCTCACCACTTCTCCAGAAGTAGCAAGGAAAAGTGTGGCACCTAGCTCGGGTGTGGCAGCACTGTGAGCTAGCACATGGACTAGGCAAGCACATGCTTTGAATTAGGATTACCATATGGCTCCAGAAAAAGGAGGACACATTGATCCAGTCTGGGTTTTGCTTCCATTGAAAGTAATGGAAGTAAAACCCAGACTGGTTCAATCTGTCCTCCTTTTTCTGGAGCCACATGTTAACCCTATTTTGAATGGAGTGACTTCATAGTTAGAGCCGGAGAGCTGCCAAATTATCTCCACCCCGTTTGCGGCATTTACCTGTTTCATCACGTTCCAAACCTGGCAGTGGCAGCGATTCCCGTACCGACTGCCCTGCCACCAGCACCTGCCTCTTCCCTTTACAGCAGCCGCCTCTCTGATGTAACTTCCTGTTTCGTCAGAGTCTCAGGCAGCCACAGTAAAGGGAAGAGGCGAGTGCCGGTGGCAGGGCAGTATATGGGAATCGCTGCCACTGCTGGGTTAAATGCCGTGAATGGACTGGAGGTAGGAAGGGGGGGCAACATCTCAGCCCTGGGAGGCAGCATCTTGCCTTGGGCTGACACTGGGGGGGTGGCTTATGTGTTTGGGGGAGTAGTGGATCTGGAGATCCACCGGACTTCCAGGCCCTTGTGTTCAGGGGGTTGGGGGACCTGGAAGCATACAAATGCATGTTGAACAGGGTCTCCCCATTCCTCCCCAATGTCCTGGCAAACCCTAATGCTAGCTCTGAGCTGGTGTAGGGTTTACTGCAGGAGCAGCGTCCTTGTTTGGCACACTGCTCGCTGAGCATTGGGGAAGAATACTAATAACCCTGTATAGAATGCATTTCCATGCTTATTGTGTTCAGAGCCAGCAAGCTCGTTATTTCACACGCTTGCTGGCTCTGAACATTTTGCAGTAGCAAATGTGGGTGCTAGTCCGGGGCTAATGGCCTCTAGTGCCTGCATTTGCTTCTGAACATCAGGGCCTCAAAGAATAGTTAAGCTCTGGAACTCATTGCTGGAGGATGTGGTAACGATGGTTAGCATATTTGGATTTAGAAAAGGTTTGGACAAGTTCCTGGAGGAAAAAAGGACAAGGGGGAAACCACTGCTTGCCCTGGGATTGGTAGCGTGGAATGTTGCTGCTAATTGGATTTCTGCCAGGTACTTGTGACCTGGATTGGCCACTGTTGGAAGCAAGATACTGGGCTAAATGGACCATTGGTCTGACCCAGTATGGCTATTCCTATGTTCTTATGTTCTCTATGGTAGGAGGGTCTGCAGATGCAAGTTTCCCAAGGGTCCACTAAAGAGTTAATCCAGCCCTGCTTTTTTGGCATTTTCAGCTAACACAGCCACTGTTTTCATGCTTCAGCCAAAGCACGAGCTCCATCATAAAATACTTTCTTTAATTCCTAATTCAGAGCATTCATTCATAGATGATACAGCATCAGGTGTTTGGCATCGAGTTGTACTGTGAGGCAGAAGACCAGAATAAATCTTCCTCTACACATCGATATTTATTGCAGTGCCACACTTAATGTGAATTAAAGTCCAGCCACATGTAGTAATCAATAGTGTAAAGAAATGGGGCTTAAATGTGCAAAGCTCCTGGAATCCACAGGCTTCATAAATCACATCAGCGGTAATGGACAGTTTTTAAGTTTAATACAAAATCTTCAGCAGGTCTATGTAAGGTGACTCAAACAGAACACAGGCTTCCCTTGCCTAATGACTATATCCGATCAGTGGAAAGGTCAGGCATGGGGAAGGGAAGGAGACAGAATAGAGGGCAGACACGTTTATTCAGTCCTAGATGAATGAAAGAGATTACAGCTGTGACATAACCATGTACAACTAAGCGCAGGTGTTTGAGGCTTTTGGAAATGCAAATGGTCACCCAGCTGCCCTCATATCATAATGAACCTTCTACATTATTTTTTTCAAGTAAGGTAATTAAGACTCTGGAACTCATTGCCGGAGAAGGTAGTGACGGCAGCTGGCTTTGCTGAGTTCAAAGGGGGTCTGGACAGATTCCTGAAGGAAAAGTCCATTGATCGTTATTAAATTTTGGGTACTTGAGGCCTGGATTGGCCGCTGTCGGAGACAGAGAGCTGGGCTTGATGGACCTTTGGTCTTTACCCAGCGTGGCGGTGCTTATGTGCTCGAGAAGCCTAAAAGTTATACATTTGATTCTTAGTTTGAGAGACCTCACTTTTGAAACAATGAGTCATATGGATGTAATTTTAAAGGCATTTCCACAGATAAAATCATGGTTTATATGCAAAAATAGCCAATTACAAACTTGCCCAGAGTATATACAGTTACAGTTAGCTCATTTATAGCCCGCTAATACCAATAAAACAATTCATAGTGGGTTACAACAAAGATACTAGATTTAAAAAAATCTAGAATGTAGCAATAATTCAATTAAAATTATGATCATTATGAATTATCCAAATCTATAACAATTCTAATATAGCAATATATATTACACTCTAATTACTTCCCTAATACATGTTTATGGAACAATAATGACTTTAAATCTTTCTTAAAGGTAGCATAACTAGGAAAGCACCTTAAAATAGGAGACAAAATAAACCATATGTTAGCAGCTTGATATGAAAACAAGCATGTAAACAATTTCTTAGAAGTAATTCCCTGAGGACTAGGGAAATAGAAAAAAAAACAGATTACAAGTATTGAATGTAAAACTGAATTTGGATAACATACTAAAGAAAGCATATATTGGGGGCTTAAACCACAGACAATCTTATACAATAAACACTCCAATTTAAACAGCACCCTAGCCTCAGGCTCTACTAGAAGCCAGTGCAACCTAATGAAGAATGGAGTAATACGGTCATATTTTTAAGAGAAAAAAATTAGACAAACAGCAACATTTTGAATGTTTTGGATTTTTCTAAAGGTCTGTCTTGACAAACCTAAGTATACAATTTTGCAATAGTCCAGTTTACTAAGAATAAGCGACTGTACTACCAATCTAAACAAATCTTCTGATAAATATTTTCTAATGCTTCTCAGTTTTCTCATCAAATAAAGAGAACTTCTTACTAATGAATTAACCTGATTATCCATGGTTAATTTCTCATTCAACACAACACCCAAGATTTTAAGTGAACGATCTAATGAATATGTTTCGCAATCAGTACTAAACTTTAAATCCATATTTGAACTCTGCCTAGTCTCCAACAACAATTTAGATTTTCTTTCTTTATTTTAAGATACTGAGAAACCATCCAGTCAGTAATGATTGTGAAACAGTTAGAGATAATGTTATGTGCATCCTTAAAAAATGTTATAATAGGAACAATTGTTATATCATCTGCATAAATACTGACAGAATAACCTCCCTTTTCCAAACATTTACCCAAAGAAGATATAAGAACATTAAACAATACTGGTGATAGGGGAGATCCATGGGGCACACTTGCTGGTAAAGACCAACTTTTTGAAAACTCAATAAGATTTAAACATCAAGAAACACTTAATCCATGAAAACACTTTACCAGTAATACCAAAAATTTCTAGTAAGACTTCATGATCAACCAAATCAAATGCACTAGAAAGATCTAGCTGCATGATAATAGCTTTCTGGCCCTTACATATAAGATGTCTATTATGGTTCAAGAGTGTAACCAACAAAGTTTCTGTACTATCTATATTCGATTCACTAAAGAAATAAATGAAATTACTCATATCATCAGATTAGGTATCTATCTAATGGAATATTGGGCATCCAATTTCAAATTAAAACTCAACACCGATAAAACTAAATTCTTAATAGTTACTAATCCTCATCACGTATTAAATCTTAAATCATTTACCATTGAGAACATCTCATATCCCCTTGACTGAACCATGAAAATCTTAGGAGTCACAATTCACTAATTCCTCACTCTAGATAACCAAATTTCCAAAGTGGTCTCAAGTGTCTTCAATTCATTATGGAAATTGAGGAGACTAAGACCATTCTTTGCAAAATCAGTCTTCTGTACCCTAGTTCAATCCCTGGTCCTAACAAAATTTGATTACTTCAACTCTATTTACGCAGGACTTAAAGGGGATCTCCTAAAATAAAACTACAAACCTCTCAAAACACTGCCGCACATCTCATATCCAGTCTACCATGCTTCACCAAAGCAAACCCCCTTCTGTACGATTTGCATTGGCTGCCAATGAAAGATAGAAAATCAGTCAAGCTATATACCTTCATTCACAAAATTTTGTATGGTTTGGCCCCAATAAATGAACAACTTCATTGAATTACGCTCATTTAATGCCTCTGAATCATGTAGAGAATATTTTATCCTACATTTCCCAAATTGTAAGAAAGTAACTGCAAAACAATCCATACTGTGGATTGTTAGTGGAGGAGTGGCCTAGTGGTTAGGGTGGTGGACTTTGGTCCTGAGGAAGTGAGTTCCATTCCCACTTCAGGCACAGGCAGCTCCTTGTGACTCTGGGCAAGTCACTTAACCCTCCATTGCCCCAGGTACAAATAAGTACCTGTATACAATATGTAAGCTGCATTGAGCCTGCCATGAGTGGGAAAGCGCAGGGTACAAATGTAACAAAAATAAAATACTGCTAACTTTTCATATCAAGGCACTAAAATTTGGAACGCCTTCCCTAAAACCATCAAATGCACCGACAATTATTTATTATTCCAAAGTCTATTGAAAACTCACTTCTTAGTCTAGCCTTTAAGGAAATAAGCACTCTTCTCAAATAAACTCATGGCATTAATTTTTACCTCATCCCACCTCCCACTACTCCTGTCTATCCCAGTTAATCCCAGGCCTTTACCTTTTTCCTCTATATTTCAATTATCTAACTTAAATCACTAAGGGGCCCTTTAACAAAACTGTGGCAAGAGGGGGCCTGTGCTGGCATCGGCACATGTTTTTGATGTGCGCCAAGGCCCCCTTTTACCGCAGCGGATAAAAGGCAGGTCTTTTTATTTTCAAGAAATGGCCGTGCGGCAAGTGAAGCACTTGCCACGCAGCCATTTCGGGGTGAGAACCTGTAGATTGTTTTTGTGCATTCAATTGAACCAGCATGGCAAACACGATACCTTGCTCTCTTATGAATCAGAAACACTCCGCAAAATTATCACAGCCATGATAAACATCTAAACTCAATAAAACGTTCAAAAAATATTTTGATCTACACATAACAGATAAATCTAGAATTTTTGAGTGGCTTCTCAGGAAGCTCGACACTGCTACTTGTACAATTGTCAATCTTGTACACCAAACTCTTCAAGCAATAGCTGAAGATCATTGCTGGAGAATAAAAATGACTGGCAGGGATATCCAAGCCTCAGAGACCAGAGAACCACAGCTAGCAGAGAAGAAAAATGGCTGGTAAGGGACCCCAAGACCCAGCAGCTAAAGACCTGGAGAAGTACAAGTGCTGCACACATGCAGCTGTTTATCTTCTGCTACTGCTGCTGCTGCTGCTGCTGTTGTCTGTCTAGACACTTGGCCCCTCTTCTCCCATGCTAACTGCTGTCTGATGTGCCAATGGGAGCTTGAGAGTAGAGCAGAGTATGGAGAGACAGAATGAGTGGCAGAGAATAAGGAGCTAGTAGGGATGGCAGAAGAGCAAAGGGGTGGGAGAAGCAGAAAGTAACAGCAGTAGTAGTAATAACAGGTGGGCAAGTGGGGGAGATATTTTTGGAGGGGAGAATGTGGGTGAAATAGGGTGGAAGAGAATCTCGGACATCCTTTAACATTCCCCATTCATACCACACACACAATACCCCTATAGATAACCACACCTGGTCACCACACATACACTCTCCCTCACACCCAAATGCAAATATGAACCAAGTATTTTATTCTTTAAAGAAAGCATTTTAAAAGCTTTCAAAATTATGGAAGTCAGCTTTATTGATTTGAATTAACCAAAAAATGTATCAATAAGTATCGTTCATGCCATTAAAACACTAGCAAATACCAATATTCAGTACGCTCTAGGGATCTGCATATCTTAGGGCATATTAGACTCATTAGCATGCCTTTAAAAATTTAGTGTAGGTGAACGTGATTTAATACACATTCACTGATGAATTAGCATGTGTAAAGCCAATTTGCTCATGTGAAAAAGTTCTAATACACGTTACAATTTTGATTAATATGAATATATAGATTAAACAAAAAAAGGTTCAAAAATTCAGAAAAAAAGGCTAAGGGGGAAGGATCTAGATGTCATTGTAGACATTACGCTGAAATCTTCTGCCCAGTGATTTTGACAAAAGTTCCTCCTGAGAGATTCCTGAGAAAATTAAAGAGCAATGTTCTGTTGTGGATTAGGAATTGGTTATTGGACAGAAATCAGAGGATATGGTTAAATGGCCATTTCTCTCAATGGAGGAGGGTGAATAGTGGAGTGTCACAGGGATCTGTACTGGGACCGGTGATATTTAATATATTTATAAATGATCTGGAAATCGGAATGACAAGCGAGGTGATTACATTTGCAGATGACACAAAACTATTCGGGGTTGTTAAAAAAATCATGCGGACTGTGAAAATTTTCAGGAAGACTTCAGCAAATTAGAAGAGTGGGCATCCAAATGGCAGATGAAATTTAATGTGGATAAATGCAAAGTGATGCACATTGGGAAGAATAATCTGAATCATAATTACTTGATGCTAGGGTCCACCTTGGGGGTCAGCACCCAAGAAAAAGATCCAGGTGTTGTAGACAATACACTGAAATCTTCTGTCCAGTGTGTGGCGGCAGCAGCCAATAAAGCAAACAGAATGCTAGAAATTATTTTAAAAGGTATACAAAATAAGACCAGGAATATTATAATGCCTCTGTATTGCTCCATGGTGCAACCTCACCTTGAGTATTGTGTTCAATTCTGGTCACCATATCTCAAAAAAGATATAGCGGACTTAGAAAAGATTCAAAGAAGAGTGACCAAAATGTTAAAGGGGATAGAACTCCTCTCATATGAACCTCCTTCACCATGAGACTTTCTTTCTGAATATATCACTTCTTCAACTGTGCCCTCTCTGTGCTGGAAACGTTTTCATTCAGGACATTCACCCACTATGTTGTGGCTGCCAAGGGCCCAGTCATGCCAAAGAAACCTGCATGATTTGTAGTCATGTCTATAGCTTGCCAATATAAACAGGCTTGAACAGCTCCATTGGTACTGGGACTAGTCAAGTCATGAGGGGATTTTCCTGCTCCACCTGTTGACTCAGTACTCTACCAGAGCTGTATACCTCACATTGGTGCAGAATCCCGAGAAGTTCAGATGCAAAGGAACAATTTTGTGGAGTTCCCTCCTTCTTGTTCTAGGTTCCCATGCCTTTTTTATCCTTTCTCAGTGTTGCTCTGGTCATGTGGATATGAATCCTGCTGCACAATCAGCATCCCTAGGTTCTGCACAGGCAATGGAGCCGTTCATTACGTTAGTATGGCAGCATGAGCCATGGGATGTCTCTCACCAGGATTTTGCACTAACAGCCCACTGCACTGATATCTGGCCCCACAGGCTTGGACGGAAGCTTTCCTTTTGTTCTCTGTGCTGTACCAGGGCCTTCAGCATCACTACCTTGCAGAACTGTGGCCAGATTATCTGGTTGTCCAAGATATGTTTGACCATATCCAAAGTATATGTTACCATCAAAGCCTCACGTAGGGGCCATTTTACAAAGCAGCTAAAAAGTGACCTTAGGGTACCCTTACGCAGGTCTTTTCCACATGCTAAGGCCATTTTTAGCACAGCAACAAAATGTCTGATTTTTGCATATGCTAACGTGACCATTACAAAATATTAGCATGTGAGCCATTACCGCCACCTATTTTGTAGGCAGTAAGAGCTCGTGCACTAATCATGCATTAATGACTTACTGTACGGCAATGTAACTGTGCTGATTACCACAGATAGGCCCATTCCGTGGTAAAAATTAAAATAAGTTTTTATTGTGTGGTGTACATGCACTAACCCGGAACCTACTGCAGGACACCCGAGTGCGACCCATAGTAGGCCATTTAAAACTGCGGTACGCATACACTAGTGCCTACCACAGTTTGGTAAAAGGACCCCTTTAATATACTGAGAATACCAGACTCTTACGTCTATATTATATCAGTTTTGTTTTAGGTTGTTATTCATTAGATGCTCCTGTTTCTCTTGTACACTGCTGCCAAGCTGCCTCTGTTGCCTTGCTAACATGATCTTTAAGTCTGGCATTGTAACTTTATTTAATAGTTAATCAGAGCTACTGTTGTCAACTGTAGTTCCTGATTTTTTTCTGTAGTCAATTACCTACCTTATGATGGTAATGGTTCACATTATTTTCACTAAGGTTTCAGTATTATTGTTCTCAACTAGGACTCACTGGTGTGAATCACATTAAATAAAACCTTGTTAACCACGTTACGTTCTTTTGGTTTTCCATACATTTATTTTTCTGTAATCACTAAGATGTTTTATTTTGTAACCATATGCCAGGACCTGGCTTTTGTCATAAAAATGTCAATTAATAGTTTATTAAATACAGTCTGAATATATGGGTACATGGATGCAATGAAGAAATAAAAATAAAATTGAGTGAAGGGAAATATTTCCTTGTCCTATGCTCATTGGAGATCCTCTTTCCTTTATTTTTTAAATTGCTTCAGCTCTCTTTTGCTTTCAGGTAAGGTTTCCAGCTATGTAATGCTGGCAGGATACCATGGTTGCTACTATTCTGTTACTTGCAAAGAGAGCTCAACATTGAGACCTAAAAACAAATTTAAAAAACAAAACAAAACTCAGAAGAAAACAGTTGAGGGGCATCGAAGTATTGTACTGTATTGACAGCTTATGTTTCTCCTTTAACCTTGAGGATGCAAAACGGGTTACAAATAAAAGAGACATTTACATTTGAAGAAATGTACAACAATCTTCCTTATTAAAAAAGACAAATAAAATTTACCCAATGCGGCTGCTGGTGGTAGTTCCTGCTCGACGCATCATCCTCTCAGCGAATCACCTCCCACGAATCACATCACCCCCGGCACATCACCTACACTCCCTCCCACCAAGTGCATCACTCTTACCTCCTGGGGTGCAGGGAGCAGTCACACGGTTGTCGGCTCCACCTGTTCCCTGCCCCAGAGCAGGAAGTAACGAGGGAACCAGAGGAGCCGACAGCTGCGTGGCTGCTCCCTGCAACCCCTTGCAGTGTACACCCGGGGTGGACCACCCATATCGCCCCCACCCTTGGTATGCCACTGTCATAATACAGAAACAACTAAGGGGGTCTTTTACTAAGGTGTGCTAGTGTTTGTAGCTGGCACTAGAAATCAGTTGGCGCTAAATGCTGAAATATTCATAGGAATATAATGGGTGTCTCAGCATTTAGTGCCAGCTAAAAACACTAGTGCATTTTAGTAAAAAGACCTCCTACGTTTCTGCATTGTGAGGATAGAAGAAACCTCTAGTGGCTGTACTAAAATACTGGACTTTGACTTATTAATGCCCCCACCATTTCCAGGACAAGGGGAATGTGATGAGGAGATTGCTTTCGGAGTGAAGTTTTTGTTTGAATTTGTTGTCTTTTGCACCTGCTTCCCCAGCTATTGTATTGCACAGTAAAAGGAAGGGTCTTTGGCTCTGATACCCTGGCCAACGTACCAAGTTCTGAAAGAGATCAAGGACTTTGGCTAAGCCAGCCATAGTGCCAAGAGGAATAAAGAAATGATGAGAAATGACAGACTTCCTGAGGCTTGGAGGTATAAGCTGAACTGGAGAACCAGTCTACAGCCAATAATAATAAGCAGAAGAAGAAAGGAGTGGAGCAGTTAAAGAAACAAGAGAAAACAACAGGAAATCCTAGTCCTGAGAAGCAGGAGGGGATACAGAGGATGTCCCTGTGATCTACAAAGAAAAGGAGACTGACAGTGGTGCTCCCAGCTGGGGTAAACCAACTCCAAAAAGGCAGTGGCGATCCTAGCCGGCATGACACCCAGGGCGGATCGCCGATGCGCCCCCCCCTGGTGAAATGACACCCCCCCGGGTGCACGCCGCTAGGGGGGGTGCCGCAGTGCGCGCCTGTCAGCTGAGTTCGCTGACTTCGCTAACTTCGCTGCAGCTCCCTCTGTCCCGGGGCAGAGGGAGCTGCAGCGAAGTTAGCAAACTCAGCAAACTCAGCGAACTCAGCTGACAGGCGCGCGCCGCGGTACCCCCCCAGTGGCGTGCACCCGGGGCGGACAGCTCCCACCGCCCCCCCCCCTTGGTATGCCACTGCAAAAAGGTATTGATGTAAAGGAGATAGAGTCCTGAAGAAACAAACAAGAGATTAAGGGGTCCTTTTACTAAGCCAAAATAGGCACTAGTGCATGAGGACCAAATGGTTAAGGGCCCTTTTACTAAGCTATGGTAAAAAGTGACCTGCGCTAGTTTGGTCACATGAAATTGGCACACGCTGGACCATTTTTTTTATCACGGCTTTGAAAAAGGCCTTTTTTTAAATGGAGCAGTAAATGGTTGTGTGCTAATATGAAAAGTAGCATGCAGATATTTCCTGCCTGAGCCCTTAACACCACCTATTTACTTGGCGGAAAGGGTTCATGCACTACTCGTCCACTAATCAGGCAATGTACACTAATGTGTCTGTGCTATGATTACCATCAGAAATGCCTCCTCCCCCCCCCCCCCCAACAGTAGAAAATAGAAAATTATTTTCTACCACAAGAAACAACACATACCAACATTGGAATTACCACCGGGTGCCCGCGCTACCCCAACAGTAGTGTCAATTTGGCATGTGCTACTTGCGCGTTAGCTGTACCAAGGCTTAGTAGAAGGGCCCCTCAAAGATCACTGCCATGGGATGTGCATGGTAGGTTGGCCATCAGCGCATGTCGCTCCTCTGTAAAAAAAAATTTTTTATTTTTTTTGACATGGGAGGTCAATCTGGGGGGTAGAGAGTACGTGTGTCCTACACTAATCATATAGCACAGGCAAAGCCACCGAGAGACTGAGCCAGGCCCAGGGCAAGGCTGCCCCCGGGGCCGCCACCGCTCCCCAAATCCCTACCACTGTTGCCTCCCTCTCCTGCTCACAGGCCGCCGGCGCTGCAGTCCCCGGTCTCACTTGCCCGCCCTCAGTTCCGTCGATAGCCCCCCTCCGTCCACCACCATGATCGGGCCCCCTGCATTCAAATCGGCAGTGCCTCACCTCCGTGTGAAGGTGGCAGATCGCCTCCCTTCGGGCCCTCCCTCACTGTGTCCCGCCCTCGCAGAAACAGGAAGTGATGAGGCCGGGACACAGTGGGAGGGCCCGAAGGGAGATGATCTGCCACCTTCACATGGAGGTGAGGCACTGCTGATTTGAATGCAGGGGGCCCGATCATGGTGGCGGATGGAGGGGGGCTATCGACAGATCCGAGGGCAGGCAGGTGAGACCGGGGACTGCAGCGCCGGCGGCCTGGGAGCAGGAGAAGGAGAGAGACCCCGGCGCCGGGCCCTTCTTTGAGGCTCGGGCCCATGGAATTTTGTCCCCCTGCCCCCCCTCTCGGCAGCCCTGAGCACAGGTACATTACCACATGCTGCCCTATTAGCACAGTAGCTCTGGAGCCCTTACCGCCTTCTACATAGGTGGCAGTAAAGGCTCTTGCAATAATGGTCATAGGCTAATTGGAAAACTACCTCGTGGCCATTACAAAAAAAATATGGAAAGGCAGACATTTTACCAGTATGTTAAAAGTGGCTACAGAATGCAGAAAACCAATGCGATGAAAACAGTGCCTGCCACTTTTTAGCACGGCTTGGTAAAAGGACCCCTAAATATTTAATGCTATTTTTGCTTTCTGCCTCTGCTTGTAGTTTTGCTTGTTTTGTAAATGCTGCTAGCATTCAATTATTGGTGCTGATTGGCTCATTAATCAATGAATTTGCATGTACAAATTTTTAATGTGTGCTGATTTGCATGTGCAAATTTAGTCGCCATACATAGAACCTGGGGGTTAAAGCCCTACTGTTCTCACGCCACTGAATTGACCTTGGTGTATTTCAGTGATAGTGTGCAAAGCAGAAGAGTGAAAGAGCAGCAGAACAGCATGCAGAGCACTGATGAGATGTCCTGGTACAAGCATGGCCTTTATCTGCAAAGGGCTGAAGCTTTACCTTGAAATGATTTTATTGCCCCGAGGCCTGGAATAGTTTCATTAGGATGCTGAGCAAAGCATCGGTAACATTTTAGCATTTGAACATCAATGACTTCTTTCTGCTAGATTACCTCCATCTCACATGAACAGAAAGGTGACACAAAGAGATATTTCTTCCTCCGCCACATCAGATGCTTGCTGTACGCCATAAACTGGGGATAGTCCCTACATTTTCATAATTGGCTTTAATATTGAAACTACATAAAATTCAAAAAAGAAAACGATGTCTAACAAACATATCATATTCTCAGGAGAAGACTGCTCTAAGGGAAATCAAATATACATTTGCTTTATTTATTTTTTTAGCTACAGCTAGGAGCTTTTTTGCGGCATATGATTCACTAGGCTGACATCATTTGTTATCCGCTTTGTATCTTGGCCATGCTGGGATCTCATTTTGTGGGATTTAATTACACGGAATCATTCAGATGTTTTATCAGCCTAATGAAATTATGATGACTATGTTGATGATATCCAGTAGAGTCATGGCTTGTGGATTGTACTGTAAAAAGAAAGCTTTATATAGCAGGGAATGAAGCACACAGCCCTTGCATGGATAAAGCAGTATCTCATGTACTCAACATAGATTGATTAAAGAAAACAGTTCTTAATTCCATGCTTTTTTCACACTACATTCTTAAGGCCCTGTTTACTAAGCTGCGTTACAGGCACGTTAGCATCTTTAACTCGCGTTAACTGTGTACACGCCTATAATATTCCTATAGGCGCCTACATGGTTAGCACACGTGCTAATTGTAGGCGTGTTAAGATTGCTAACGCGCCTTAGTAAACAGGGCCCTTAATCAGGGTGTGTGGTCTTAATATTAATATACAAATGCTCCTTTGTCTCCCAAGATTGCATGTTCAAATAGGAATTCAAGAAAAGACCTGGGATATATGTTGAAGACTCCTTTGTCACTTTCGTTTTACATGTAATGTATAATTATGTCTATTTCATCCATTAATTCAAGTATCCCTAGCATATAATGATCGGTGTTCAAAAGCACGTACGCTAGTATTCTTGGAATCTGGGCACACATATTTTGTTATTTATCTATTGGGATTTATTAACCACCTTTATGAAGACATTCACCCAAGATGGTGTACAGCAGGTACAGTTTATCATAAAACTTACAATTTTGTTAACAGCTTAACAATAGTAAAATGACCAAATATAAACATAAATACAAATTGGGGTCCTTTTACTAAGCCACGGCAAAAAGTGGCCTGTGATAGTGTAAGCGTGTGTTGTTGGCACGCGCCGGGCCAGTTTTCACCACGTCTGGGAACAAAGGCTTTTTTTCAATGGGCCGAGGGCCTACGGTAAAATTGAAACCAGCACATGCCTATTTATGGCCTGAGCCCTTAATGCCACACATTGATCCATTGGCACCGACTCCGTGGGTGGTGGGGGTGCTTGAGCACCCCCAATATTGCACCCACCGGAAGTAAGCACCCCCAGCATTGCACCCACCGGAAGTCACGACTCCGTCTACCCCCTCTCTTCCTCCCTCCCTCCGACACAGCACAGCAGTCTTCAGCCTTTCTGTGCTCCTGGCAGCGTTAGTGACGTATACATGCTGCCTTCGGCTCTGCCCCGGAAGCCTTCTCTTCAAGTTCCTGTTCCCGCATAGGTGGGGAGGGGGAGGGGGGAATGCACCACCTTAAAAAAAAAAAATTCAGCACCCCCAATAATTTAAAAAAGTTGGCTCCCATGCATTGATCTAGCAGTAAGAGCTCACATACTACATGTGCGGTTATGTTTATTTAAAACTTGATACACCGCCTTTACACAGTAATAGATCAAGGCGATTCACAATAAAATGTTAACATAAAATTAGATTAGAAAACAGAACACCATTTTCAATAGAAAAGAAGACAACCATTCAAACACAAAAAACCAAAAACAAATTTAAAACACAGGTGAAGACCGCTAGTCAGAGTGTGTGCAATGTATGAATCCAATACCTCCGAATGGGAACGGAGAAAATCTTTAAAGCCAAGCGTGCCTTGTGGAAATAGCAGCCGCAATAAAGGGAAAAACTCCTGCATGTAGCCTTGTATTTTGCAAATCAGTATTTGATTTCAGTATTTGCATTTGCAAAATACAAGGCTACATGCAGGAGTTTTTCCCTTTATTGCGGCTGCTATTTCCACAAGGCACGCTTGGCTTTAAAGATTTTCTCCGTTCCCATTCGGAGGTATTGGATTCATACATTGTTTACATTATTTACATCCAATCTCTGACCCCTGAGGCAGGCGTTCTTTAATGCCAAAACACGGCTCGTGTCGGGTCATGTATCAATAAAATACTCCTGTTGTCTCAGTCTTGAAGGCCCCGTGTTGCTCCTTTTTGTTTGGACAGCTAATGGCTACATTTTGACTAGATAACTTGATATCCAATAACAATGTATCTATTTAAGAAAAGGATGGATCAGTGGCATTCTGGGGATGGGCCACAGTTTATCCAGATGTTCAGCTGTCATCTGGATAAATTGATCACTTAGAAGAGCCATGGAGATAGTAACTTCCACAATAAATTAGGACTGCTAATATGCTTTATGGGAATAGTACAAGTGTTTTTGGCAAATAACGCACAACAGTGAAACTGAATAGGATGTGGTTCACCCTTTCCAAGAAAGGAAGTTGTTAGGGATTTATGATTCAGAGTAAAGGTTTCTGTATAATATTTATTTGGGAATAGATACTTTTAACTGTTAGCAGAGCCAATGTGAAAGTTATGGGCATCCTAGGTGAAGCTTCAGCTTTGTGCTTTCCTCCCCAATTAGATTTCAGGTTCCTAACCTATCATCTCTCCCCTCTAAGATTTGATATAATTAAACTCTACAATCATGATCATCCTACATCAGTTCTATAAAAATGCATAACAGGACCTCATAGTTTTAAATATTAAACTTTGTTTTGCAGGTAAAAGTATGAGCTGATGGTTTCTTGAGTTTCTGTGGCTGTTACGATTCAGCGTTTTGCTTTGATTGCAACTGCTTTTTGCTGTTTCCCAGATGCTGCCATCCTAGGTGACTTCTGCTTTTGTCTATTGGTTAGGCTAGCCCTGATTGTAAGTTAGGTGTTTGGAAAGTATTTGTAATGTTTGTATTTTACATGCTACCTTTTATCAATAGAAGCAGAAATAAGCATCCTTTTGAATTATATTGTTTGCCTTTAATGCACAATTTTTCAGCGCAACATAATACAAAATGAATAACGTAGCTTAGAGAACACAAGCTTTGAGTTGGCCTTATCTTCTCTGGAAGCAATGGGCCACTAACCCCCCTCCCCCCCCCATGGCTATGCCACGGTGTCAAAGACATATTAAGTTAATCCAATATGCTTATTAGATTATTGAAAAACCACCTGTATATATAATATGCAGTCTACATATTATATATACAGGTGTCACCTACAACTTGATGGTTGATTCTTATTTCCATATTTGTTTGGTGATAGTGATATATATATGCATGCTGTCCAATTAACATGAGGAGAGATCATGTCTTTTCAGGACTCCTTCCAAAAAAGAGAGGCACCCCGCACCTCCCCCCCCCCCCAGCAACAAACCCACCTCTAGACCATGGCACTATACACTGTGAAATGGTACTGTCATTATGAATCAGAATTGGTGCCTGTATGAGGTACATGGATTCCCTCCTGTAGGTGACATTTATAGAATTTCTTGGCAGAGGGGGGAGAGTTTGGAGGTGGAAGAGGCCCAGTGGTTCACTTTGATGCTGGGGGAGAAAGAGAATGAGAATTCTAGAGGGAATTTTCATTTGTCAGTAGGTGAGCAGGGTGGAAGGAAGGGATTTGAAAACCTAGAGGCAGTTATGAATGTTGGGCAGATGGATGCTAAGACTGGAGGCCCCATAGGCCATTTCTGATTGTCAAAGGGGGTAGGAGAAAGATATTGAGACACCATACTGATTAACATGGGAGATGTAAAAATGCAAAGTGAGATTCTGTTAAAAGGCTTATGTTGTTTAGCACAGCCCTTCTATAATGTGTGAACTCTGTATCTCATTAGCTTAGTGAATAGGATACTAATGCCAACAATAATGTCCATGTTAAACATTTTTACCTTGTACACTAAAATCTTTATTGGTCCCTTTAGTGAATAAGCCCCATACTGTGTTCATAACTTTGATAAATTGTAATAACAAAAGGATCAATACCTGATACAGAGCATGTTGTCTTTGGTAGGTCCAGAGGCTTCAGAATGGATTCAGATTTAATCAGCCAATTCAAATTCACTATTGTGTGTGGAATGTTTAGAGAGCACAAAAACCTGAAAGACACATTGTAGAAGAATAAGGAGTGAGTTAGCAAATACTTCTTTGCATAGCTGACACTAGATACTTGTCTAACCAATAGAGTAAAAAAGGCAATTTCATCCAACAAAGAGTTGTGAAAGAAATAATGAAAAATAAACCCAGCGCTTCCTATACCAATTTCAATAGTATTCTTACAGCATTAATTCTCAGCAAATGGAATACAGCATAAAACACATTTGAGATACTATCATATACTAGGTAGAATGAAGTGAAACAGTGAAGCGTGAATTTTCTATTCAATACTTGCACTACCAAGTTGGCTAACGAAACAGAAAGTATATTTAGAAAACTCACATGTGATACCAGGTTGGAAGGCATTCAACATACACTGAAGGACAGAAGTAGTATTATCAGTGATCCCGAGATAATTGGAGAAATGGCCAGGAGTAAGCAGAACAAAAGTCAGCAAAAATAAATATAATATACTACACAAAGGGAGATAAAAATAGAATGTATAAATATTAAATGGGAAACTGCTAGCTAGACAGAAGTGCTGGAGAAAAATCTCTGATGGCTGTACTAGGCCACAAATTATGGACTAACAACCAAAGAATCATAAAATCTGACCTCATTCTGCAAGGAAATAACACCTAAGGCATGTGGAAGAATTGTCTCATTCTACTTAGTACAGGTAAGATTTTGATTGAAGCTGTATTTTCAGTTTTGAGCATCACAATTTATTTATTTATTTGCTGCATTGTACCCCACATTTTCCCACCTATTTGCAGGCTCAATGTGGCTTACACTATGTTGCAAAAGGTATAATCATAAACAGAGTAAGAGGTATGGTCTAATTTAACATATTACTGTGTAAGAAATTAGGTAGAAAGGTCAGTAGAATTATTTACATAACACAAAATAAAACAGGTAAGATATAATGACCAATAGTGATAATGTGATTATCATAATCAAATTAAAAGGGGTCAGTATTAGTTGGTTTAGATGTAGAATGGAATCAAGTCATTAAGGAGGATTTTTATTGTAAGTCTCTTCGAACAGGTGCGTCTTCAATAACTTCCGGAAGGTTGTCAGGTCATGCGTTGTTTTTATAGCATTTGGTAGTTTATTCCATGATTTTGTGCAGAGGTATGTGAAGGTAGATGTGTGTAGTGATTTGTATTTGAGTCCTCTACAATTGGGGTAGTGGAAGTTTAAGAAGGTACGTGATGAACTTTTGATGTTTCGTGCAGGTAAGTCAATTAGGTCTGACATGTATGATGGAGCTTCTCCATGGATGATTTTATGGGTTAAGGTGCAAACCTTTAGTAAGACCATAGAGATTTTAGAAAATACCTAAGTGAGAACAATAATGTTGTAAAAGCCATTTGGTCTTAGTAAGAGCATAAGATCTTATTTTTTAACCCCAGCAAAATATTCTTATCAATGTTTGAAAGCTCATATTTTTCCAGCAGACCTGATTCACCAAGGCTTTTCTTCCATTCTAAGGGGTGGGGGGAAGCTTAGTAAATCAGGTCTTTAGTTAGTAAGTACATTGACAATTAAGGGATCCTTTCTGTTTTCCAGTTAACTTTTCATTATTCCTGCCCTACAGATCATCTATTTAAATGTGATTTTCCATCGTTGGCATGATTAATGTCAGCACACACACTTTTCTTTCTCATCTTTATGCACAACTTAAACCAGCTTGAATCACAGCAAGTCAGTGAGTGGATATAGCACAAAATCAGTTAACATGATAATAATGATCAAAAAGATAAAGGGAATACCATTAAGGAAAATGACAAGACTTTAATGGAACTGGGTAATGGAATTGTCTTGAAATAAACATTCCACTCAAGAAGATTATTTTGAAAAAAAAAACCCAAAATTCAAAACTGAAGAATTCCAGATCCTGTCCAAGAAAGACATGTGGTGCAGTTCCAATCTATTTCAATTACAGATGCAGAAAAATCCATTCTTGATTAATTAGGTGTTTATTCTGAATTCTCTTTGTAGGCCTGTTGCTAAGCACCATATGCAGTTAAAAACACTTGAGTGATAAAGAGTGGGTTACAATACAAAGACATGCACAGCTTCTAAAGAGAATCCTAAGAAGTGCACTTGAAAATCCAGACATGGATGCACTGAAAAGCTTTTGAGACAGATTCTAAAGGTTAAGAAATAAATTATGTTTAAGTTACACCATTATGATATTCAGCTAAATACAACGGCGGTGCTGCCACAGTCAATCAGCATTTCTTCAGTCCAAGGCAGTGATTCCCAAATCTGGTCTTGGAGGCACCACAGCCAGTCAGGTTTTCAGGATACCCACAATGAATATTCATGAGAGATATTTGCATGCACTGTCTCCACTGCTTGCAGATCTCTCTTATGAATAGTCATTGTTGATATCCTGAAAACCTGACTGGCCATGGTGCCTCCAGAATCAGATTTGAGAACCACAGGTCCAGGGGGTCTCAACCCAGTCCTCAGGACACACCCAGCCAGTCAGATTTTCAGGATATGCGCAATGAATATGCATGAGATAAATCTGGGTACACTGAAAACCTGACTGGCTAGATGTGTCAATCAATAGACAACATGAACAATTTTTTTTTTTACCTAATTTGAGGCATCATAAGTACTGTATCTGTACCTGGGTGTCTGCTCATACTGTTTGCTGTTTTGTCCAAGTTCAGAATAGGATTACCAGCCAGCTCCATTTTTTTCAGGATCCAGTTCTGGTTTTATCCCATGCATGGTCTTTCTCTTCTGATTTCTCTAAGAAGAGCAGGACTGTGCTCATGCATGGTGATTGGGTAAACCTGGATAGCTGGTGCTGGTACTCAGTACCCCCAAGTACCCCCTCAGAAAAAGCCCTGTACATAACTGGAGAAGTACTATAAGACTTTAAAGGAAAGTTTATCAACTGCCTAAGAGGTGAAGTAGCACAATGTGGTTTCCACCTTATTGCTGCCTTGGGACCCTTCTGCTATTTATACATTCATAGCTGGGAAGGAAAGGGAGGGAGGCTCCTATTACATCCGCTCAGAAAGTTTAAATAAGAGGACAATGAATTACAGAATAAACTGTAGCTTAGAGATAAAGGAGAAACAGAAGATGGCAGAGCAAATAAAAGTGCCTTCCTATCTGCTCAGATAGAAGAGAAAGGTTGAAAAGGAAATGGGAGGGGTTGAGGAGCAGGGGAGGAGTTAGAGTTTTGGAACAGAGTACAAATGTTAATGTAACCCCCCCCATTATACTGAGGATTGCTAAGTGGTGGTAGCCCCTTCCTAGAGTTCACTGGGAGAAGGGAAACTGGTTGAAAAGAGAGTAATAGGCCCAGCCCCAAGGGGAGTGTTTGTGGGAAAGTGCTGAGGGAAATGTTCCTGGTTGTTCCTCTTCAGCTGATGGAGTTTTTTTATGTGCTCTTAAGGACTTGGTTCCACTTTATTCATTTAAAGTGTATATGTGATCCCAGAAAAATTTTGCTTATATCTGAACTATGAACATCATGAGACTCCTGAAGCAGGTGTCAGACGCCAAAACACAGCTCTGTGTCGAGTCTTTTGAACTGTTCCAATAAAGATCACCTCTTTGAACTATCGTCTCCCCCGTTTTTTGGAAGAGCCAATCTACCCTACTCCTTGGTTTTTCCCTGGTTGTTGAATGACAGAAGGGGAGAAGTTTGAAGTTAATACATAATGTGGTTGGGAATAGCATGAAGTATTTGATTGTCTCTACCACTGCCGGGACCCTTGAGGAGAGGGGGAGTCCTGGATGGGTTCAAGAGACTAAGGCTGATCAAACAGGAAGGTTTCTGCCAGCAAAGTATTAACTGTGAAGTGGAGTGCTCCAGGTGGGAAGTAGGGGATCCCAGCCTGGGAGCAGGAACAAGAAAGAGCCTGTTCGGAACCAAAGGTGGTAGCCAGGAGAGGTATATCTTTGGAAGAGTGTGGACTGACAGGGAGATCTGGTTCAAAGGAAGATCGCTTGTTGCACCAGTGCTGCAGGCACAGCCTTAGGTTTTTTTCACCCAGAAAGGATGGGTATTGTAAAGCCTCACGGCCACAGGGCCACGTGATACGGTCACCACAGCCTGCACCCCTCCTTGCTCAACCTTAGCTCTTTCACAGTCTGGTAGGTTTTCTTTTACCCCCCCCCCCCCCCCCCCCCCCCAGAGTTCAGGGGCTCGGAATTCCACAAGGTCCTTTGTAATCCACCAGCCCACGGGACGAGCTACATTGTAATCCTCAGCCAGGGTAAATTCGCTCAGCCCCTTAGCATTGATAGTCAGGAAGGGTACCCCTCTTAGCTGCCCCATGACTTGGGACCACAGCTCCTAGGCAGGCGCGGTCCCTCAGTACTCCCCGGATTCCACCACGTCTCAGCCTCCAACTCCTTCTGAAACAATCCCTCCCTGTTCCAACCCCTTCCCCCCTTGAAAGGGGAGTGGAGTAGTGGGGCTCTCCCACCTCCCCCTTCTCTCTCGCTTCTTCAATGTTCCTGAGGAGTGAGAAAGTCCTGTTGCAAAACCCCAATTCAAACTGTTCACCTTTTATCACAGTACAAACCCTAAGATTCACTTTTCCGCTTCAACCTTCTCTTCCCCCACCTACCTACTAACAGGCCAGGGGAATGTAAGGGTCCCACCCCTTTCACTGTCAGCACCAACTCCTGACAACCACCCACTCGACCCAGGTTGAAACATTCATTCCTTAATCCCTCCTCTGATGCAGCCACCTCCGCCCCCCCTGCATTAAGTTAGAGAACCAGGCTGCCATCTGCCCTCTTAATTCTCTACCTTTAGCAAGAGCAGAGATATCCATGGGCTCCACTTCCAGGCTTCTCTCTCTCTCTCTCTCTCTCTCCACCACCGCCTGATTGCCAATCCATGGGTTCTTCTACACTCCTCCCCCCAGCTGCTCTTCATTCCCCTTAATGAACTTGCTCAGAGCCTCCTCCTTCCCCTTAGTCTTCTGGGACTGGTAGTGTGAACCACTCTTACCTGCTCTACCCTGTGTTTCCCCCAGAGGCTGCTGGGAATTGTAGTCTTTGGCTTTCCCCATTGCATCTGGGGAAGGTGACCAGCTGCCTTCCCTTGCATGCTGGATCCTTGGGGACTGGAATCTGCGGCGGCCACCCCAAAGGAGCCTTTCTCTCTCTTTCCCTAGCAATTACCCCCTCCATGTCCCTGTACTCTTCACAGTATATGGATAGGAGGAGCTGTAAACATGTACATACTGGAGGATTTACAATTGAACTGGAGGATTTACACCATATCCCTGAGTTTGGCTCTGGATTTATTGTTGTTGGATATCAAGTTGGATTACAAATTAACTGTTTGTCACCATTTGAACTGCCTGCTGCAGAATCTTCAGTAGAGTTCTTGTTATTTCATATAAAACCTTGGACTGAAGTCTTTTCTTTGCATGATAGTGGGAATCTACTTGCTCTCTGTACTAACAAAGAAAAGGTAGTAGACTATATAAAGACTAAAAGCCCCGGCTTAATATCCTATGGCTTTCCAGATTTTTTTCCAGCTCTGGCCTGTGCCCAGCTCAGTGAGTCAGAAGTGATTAAAGAGAAATCAACCTCCCTGTGACTTTGTGGCCCTGGTCTCAGGTGCTGACCTGCGAAAAGCAAATAGGTGTCTGGACTGTATGGTGAGACCAGGATTCCAATAAGGGCCCTGCTTACTAAGCCGCACTAGAGGCACGTTAGCATTTTTATCAGGCACTATCCATGTAGACGCCTATAATATTCCTATGGGCGTCTATACGGTTAGCGCACGCTAGAAATGCTAGCGCACCTTAGTAAACAGGGCTCTAAGATTTGATTCAGTAAGGGAGTAAACTTATAAAGCACTTTCCACATGTAGAGTTGTTGCAAAGTTGCATGGTTATATGTAAAAAGTAGGCACAAAGAAACACTTTTATATGATATAAGCATAGGCATTCCTGGGGTTGAGTTTGTGTGCACAAGTTGTGATATACGCATGTAATTTTTTTATATAATATATATAAACACATACATATTTGTACCTGCCTAAACACTGGTGTGAATTTCTGCACAAGCATTTGTGTGCTGCTAGACTTGGTCTGAGGTGCACATGGGCACTTCTGTTCTCTTTATAAAATAACCATCTCTATTGGCTAATATTCACTTTGGATCCTTATCAACCATTATATTCTCACTTCCACAATCATCAACGAACGTATCTAAAGGTCTCAGTGGTGTAACTTGCTGATGCATCAATTTTACACTGCAAGATTTACTACACCCACCTAGTCATCAACCAATAGATAAAGTTTAAATTTTTGAAATATATATGTGACTTTACATTAGTAGAAAACTATCCTGAGAGAAACACTCTCAAAATATGTAAAGTCTTCATATAGCCTTTTACTGATATTCATCTGGGAATCAGTATTAAAAACAATGTCAGGCCAGGGAGGATTGAGAGAATGGACTAAGGGAAGGAGAGGTGGAGGTGACCTGGTTGAGAATTCAAGTTTAATCTTGTGAACCTTATCATGAAAGTACTCAGCCAGAGTCTGGGGAGAAAGTGAAGGGGGAATTGGAAGTGAAGGCACTTTGAAGAGAAAGTTCAGTGTGGCAAAGAGGCATCAAGGGTTTGAGCAAAGAGAATTTGTCAACTGGATGTAATAGTCCTGTTTGGCAAGTAAAAGAGCAGACTGGAAGGAGGTCAGCAAGAATTTGAAATGTATGAAGTCAGCATGGGCACAGGATTTCAGCCAAAGGCTTTCGGCAGAGCGGGCGCAGGAATGTAGGTAGTGGATTCTAGCGGTCAGTCAAGGCTGGGGTTTGGTACGTTTTACAGAACGGGGAATGGGAGGAGTGAGAGTATCCAGAGCAGAGGAGAGAATATAAGTACATAAGTACATAAGTAGTGCCATACTGGGAAAGACCAAAGGTCCATCTAGCCCAGCATCCTGTCACCGACAGTGGCCAATCCAGGTCAAGGGCACCTGGCACGCTCCCCAAACGTAAAAACATTCCAGACAAGTTATACCTAAAAATGAGGAATTTTTCCAGTCCATTTAATAGCGGTCTATGGACTTGTCCTTTAGGAATCTATCTAACCCCTTTTTAAACTCCGTCAAGCTAACCGCCCGTACCACGTTCTCCGGCAATGAATTCCAGAGTCTAATTACACGTTGGGTGAAGAAAAATTTTCTCCGATTCGTTTTAAATTTACCACACTGTAGCTTCAACTCATGCCCTCTAGTCCTAGTATTTTTGGATAGCGTGAACAGTCGCTTCACATCCACCCGATCCATTCCACTCATTATTTTATACACTTCTATCATATCTCCCCTCAGCCGTCTCTTCTCCAAGCTGAAAGCCCTAGCCTTCTCAGCCTCTCTTCATAGGAAAGTCGTCCCATCCCCACTATCATTTTCGTCGCCCTTCGCTGTACCTTTTCCAATTCTACTATATCTTTTTTGAGATACGGAGACCAGTACTGAACACAATACTCCAGGTGCGGTCGCACCATGGAGCGATACAACGGCATTATAACATCCGCACACCTGGACTCCATACCCTTCTTAATAACACCCAACATTCTATTCGCTTTCCTAGCCGCAGCAGCACACTGAGCAGAAGGTTTCAGCGTATCATCGACGACGACACCCAGATCCCTTTCTTGATCCGTAACTCCTAACGCGGAACCTTGCAAGACGTAGCTATAATTCGGGTTCCTCTTACCCACATGCATCACTTTGCACTTGTCAACATTGAACTTCATCTGCCACTTGCACGCCCATTCTCCCAGTCTCGCAAGGTCCTCCTGTAATCGTTCACATTCCTCCTGCGACTTGACGACCCTGAATAATTTTGTGTCATCGGCGAATTTAATTACCTCACTAGTTATTCCCATCTCTAGGTCATTTATAAATACATTAAAAAGCAACGGACCCAGCACAGACCCCTGCGGGACCCCACTAACTACCCTCCTCCACTGAGAATACTGGCCACGCAATCCTACTCTCTGCTTCCTATCTTTCAACCAGTTCTTAATCCATAATAATACCCTACCTCCGATTCCATGACTCTGCAATTTCTTCAGGAGTCTTTCGTGCGGCACTTTGTCAAACGCCTTCTGAAAATCCAGATATACAATATCAACCGGCTCCCCATTGTCCACATGTTTGCTTACCCCCTCAAAAAATGCATTAGATTGGTGAGGCAAGACTTCCCTTCACTAAATCCGTGCTGACTTTGTCTCATCAGTCCATGTTTTTGTATATGCTCTGCAATTTTATTCTTAATAATAGCCTCCACCATCTTGCCCGGCACCGACGTCAGACTCACCGGTCTATAATTTCCCGGATCTCCTCTGGAACCTTTCTTAAAAATCAGAGTAACATGGCTACCCTCCAGTCTTCCGGTATTACACTCGATTTTAGGGACAGATTGCATATTTCTAACAGTAGCTCCGCAAGTTCATTTTTTAGTTCTATTAATACTCTGGGATGAATACCATCAGGTCCCGGTGATTTACTACTCTTCAGCTTGCTGAACTGACCCATTACATCCTCCAAGGTTACAGAGAATTTGTTTAGTTTCTCCGTCTCCCCCGCTTCAAATATTCTTTCCGGCACCGGTGTCCCCCCCAAATCCTCCTCGGTGAAGACCGAAGCAAAGAATTCATTTAATTTCTCCGCTACGGCTTTGTCCTCCTTGATCGCCCCTTTAACACCATTTTCGTCCAGCGGCCCAACCGACTCTTTGGCCGGTTTCCTGCTTTTAATGTATCTAAAAAAGTTTTTACTATGTATTTTTGCTTCCAACGCTAATTTCTTCTCAAAGTCCTTTTTTGCCCTCCTTATCTCCGCTTTGCATTTGGCTTGGCATTCCTTATGATCTATCCTGTTACTTTCAGTTGGTTCTCTTCTCCACTTTCTGAAGGATTGTTTTTTGGCTCTAATGATTTCCTTTATCTTACTGTTTAGCCACGCCGGCTGACGTTTAGTCTTTTTTCCCTTTTTTCTAATACGTGGAATATATTTGTCCTGAACCTCCAGGATGGTGTTTTTAAACAGCATCCACGCCTGATGCAAGTTTTTTACTCTGCGAGCTGCTCCTTTCAGTCTTTTTTTCACCATTTTTCTAATTTTGTCGTAATCACCTTTTCTATAGTTAAGCGCTAGCGTACTTGATTTCCTAGTTTCACTTCCTTCAATGCCAATATCAAAACCGATCATATTATGATCACTGTTATCAAGCGGCCCTCGTATCGTTACCCCCTGCACTAGATCATGAGCACCACTAAGGACCAAGTCTAGTATTTTTCCTTCTCTTGTCGGCTCCTGAACTAGCTGTTCCATGAAGCTGTCCTTGATTTCATCAAGAAATCTTATGTCCCTTGCGTGTACAGATGTTACATTACCCCAGTCTATATGCGGGTAATTGAAATCCCCCATTATTATTGTGTTGCCCAGTTTGTTTGCGTCCCTGATTTCCTTTAACATTTCCGCATCCGTCTGTTCGTCCTGGCCAGGCGGACGGTAGTACACTCCTATCACTATCCTTTTCCCCTTTGCACATGGAATTTCAATCCACAGTGATTCCAAGGAGTGTTTTGCTTCCTGCAGAATTTTCAATCTATTTGATTCAAGGCTCTCGTTAATATACAATGCTACCCCTCCACCAATCCGATTCACCCTATCACTACGATATAATTTGTACCCCGGTATGACAGTGTCCCACTGGTTATCCTCCTTCCACCAGGTCTCAGAGATGCCTATTATATCTAATTTTTCATTTAGTGCAATATATTCTAACTCCCCCATCTTATTTCTTAGGCTCCTGGCATTCGCATATAGACATTTCAAACTATGTTTGTTGTTCCTAAGTACATCATGCTTAGTACTTGACAGTATTAATTGGCAATCTTTTGTCTGATTTTTATTGTTATTTAAAGATACCCGATCTACTACAATCTCTTTTGCAACCTCACTATCAGGATACTCTATCTTCCCTGTTATGGTGATATCTTTGAAAGATACCTTATCCCGAACCATGCTCTTTTGAGCGACTGTCGGCCTTCCCCCCATTTCTAGTTTAAAAGCTGCTCTATCTCCTTCTTAAACGCCGATGCCAGCAGCCTGGTCCCACTCTGGTTAAGATGGAGCCCATCCTTTCGGAATAGGCTCCCCCTTCCCCAGAATGTTGCCCAGTTCCTAACAAATCTAAAGCCCTCCTCCCTGCACCATCGTCTCATCCACGCATTGAGACTCTGGAGCTCTGCCTGTCTCTTGGGCCCTGCGCGTGGCACAGGTAGCATTTCAGAAAATGCTACCCTGGAGGATCTGGATTTCAGCTTTCTACCTAAGAGCCTAAATTTTGCTTCCAGAACCTCTCTCCCACATTTTCCTATGTCATTGGTACCCACATGTACCAAGACAGCGGACTCCTCCCCAGCACTATCTAGAATCCTATCTAGGTGACACGTGAGGTCCGCCACCTTCGCACCAGGCAGGCAAGTCACCAGGCGATCCTCACGTCCACCAGCCACCCAGCTATCTATATGCCTAATGATCGAATCACCAAGTACAACAGCTGTCCTAACCTTTCCCTCCCGGGCAACATTTGGAGATATATCCTCGGTGCGAAAGGATAATACATCCCCTGGTGGGCAGGTCCTGGCTACAGGAGTACTTCCTACTTCACCAGGGTGATGCTCTCCTTCTAGGAGACCTCCCTCCTCCAAGGTAGCACAGGGGCTACCTGACTGGAGGTGGGACTTCTCTACAACATCCCTGTAGGTCTCCTCTATGTACCTCTCTGTCTCCCTCAGCTCCATCAAGTCTGCTACTCTAGCCTCAAGGGAACGGACACGTTCTCTGAGAGCTAGGAGCTCTTTGCATCGGGCACACACATATGACACCTCACCAATTGGGAGATAATCATACATGTGACACTCAATGCAAAAGACTGGATAGCACCCCTCTCGCTGCTGGACTGCTGACTCCATCTTAGTGTTTTTTGAGTTTTTCCGTAATTTAAAACTTGCTAAAGTATTAAGGATATCAGCCTATCACTAACTTACAGTTCCTCCTTTAAACCCCAATCTTCAAGTTCCGAAAGCACAAGCAAAATTTGTTCACTTACCAGAGAAATATCCTCTTCTCCCAGAACTTATTAGAAGGAAAGCTTTCGCGCGCCGTTCGGCGCGCGGCACCTTGAGCAGAGGCCCCGAGTGGATCGGAACGGACCTGGGAGTCACTCTGGCGAAGGCTCCGAGGATATGCAGATGAGCTGCAAGTCCTCCACGGCACCTGAGAAGGCAACCGGTGGGAGAGCTGGGCACCTCTCAACCAAGAAAAGGCTTACCAGGGGTTAGGCCAAAGTCAGCATTCCTCCCCCTGAGGGTCACCTGATCCTGGCTAAGAAGTACCTGGTAGCTCTGGGTAGGTGGAGCGAAAGCCCTGGTTAACTGTGGCGAAGGCCCTGGGAAGGTCGGGGTGGATTTGGGAGTCACCCCGGATGCAGCTGTGAGGATATGCAGAACGCTGCAAGTCCTCCACAGCACCTGGTAGGAGCACTGTGCACCTTGAGCAGAGGCCCCGAGTGGATCGGAACGGACCTGGGAGTCACTCTGGCGAAGGCTCCGAGGATATGCAGATGAGCTGCAAGTCCTCCACGGCACCTGAGAAGGCAACCGGTGGGAGAGCTGGGCACCTCTCAACCAAGAAAAGGCTTCGCAGGGGTTAGGCCAAAGCCAGCATTCCTCCCCCTGAGGGTCACCTGATCCTGGCTAAGAAGTACCTGGTAGCTCTGGGTAGGTGGAGCGAAAGCCCTGGTTAACTGTGGCGAAGGCCCTGGGAAGGTCGGGGTGGATTTGGGAGTCACCCCGGATGCAGCTGTGAGGATATGCAGAACGCTGCAAGTCCTCCACAGCACCTGGTAGGAGCACTGTGCACCTTGAGCAGAGGCCCCGAGTGGATCGGAACGGACCTGGGAGTCACTCTGGCGAAGGCTCCGAGGATATGCAGATGAGCTGCAAGTCCTCCACGGCACCTGAGAAGGCAACCGGTGGGAGAGCTGGGCACCTCTCAACCAAGAAAAGGCTTACCAGGGGTTAGGCCAAAGCCAGCATTCCTCCCCCTGAGGGTCACCTGATCCTGGCTAAGAAGGAAGAGACAGCCTCATTGACAGACTTGGATAACTCGTGTAGAGAAGAGATTTGAAACACTGGAGGGACAGAGTAGAAGGGTCAATAGCCTGAATATTCCTAAATGTGTTGGTTAAGATTGGACGGGACTGGGGAGAAGGGTGTTTAAGTGTGAAAGTTATCAGATGATGGTCAGAGAGGGGAAGAGTTGAGCCACAGAAACTGGAGAGTGAGCAGTTTGAGAAGAGGATAAGATCAAAACAGTGGCCATTCTGGTGAGTAGGGGCAGTGGAGCACAGTTGAAGATTGAAAGAGGATATTAAAGCAAGGAACTGAGAAGCATAAGAGTCAGAGGGATCATTAGCATGAATGTTAAAATCCCCAAGAATGAGGGAAGGAGATGAAGGTTCAAGAAAGAAGGAAAGCCAGGCATCAAAGTCAGTGAGAAAGGAAGAAAGGGACTTATCAGGGGTCGATAAATGACCGCTACTCGGAGAGGCAGAGGAGCGAATAGAAGGATGGAGTGGACTTTGAAGGAAAAAAAGCAGTGAGACTGAGGTGGAAGAAGAGGTTGAAATCTACAAGAGGGTGAAAGTAGTAGCCCAACACCACCTCTGCAGCCAACCGGGCAAGGAGTATGGGAGAAAAGATAACCTCCATGGCATAGGGCCACAACTGAAGCAGAGTCTTCAGGGTAAAGCCAAGTTTCAGTTAGGGCAAGCAGATGGAGAGTACGATAGATAAAGAGGTCATGGATGTAGGAAAGTTTGTTACAGACAGAGCGGGCATTCCACAGAGCACAAGAGAAAGGCAGAGAAGAAGGGGGGAAGAGAGGAACAGAAATTAAATTGGAGATATCACGGTGTGACCTGCACAAATAGATGAGAGCTGATATGGAGGACCAGGATTGGGATTAATGTCCCCAGTGGAGAGCAGGAGAAGGAGCAAGAGAGTATGGAAAAGAGTAGGAGAGGTAAGACTACAGTGACAAAGGTGAGATGTATTCAGATAGAAAGGAAGGAAATGTTGAAGGTTGAGAGCTGAGAAGAAGGAAGAGGCAAAAAGAGATGGTGAGATGATGAATACAGAGGGTAGACAATGTGTTCCTGCAGTATACAGTAGTTTCAGATGGAGAAACAGATTAAGAAGGGACAGTACCAAGAAGAGAAAGTGTACTGGATCTATAAGTAGTAACTGGGAGAGAAGGCCCTGAGTGGATTGGAGTCACTCCAAAGAAGGCTGTAAGGATACAGCACCTGAAAGGTAGCCAGTGGTAGAGCTGTGCACCTCTCAGCCAAGGAAAGGCTTACCAGGGGTTAGGCCAAAGCCAGCATTCCTCCCCCTGAGGATCACCTGATCTTAGCCAAAAGCATCTGGAAACCCTGGGCACCTGGAGCGAGGGCCCTGGGAAGCTCAGGGTGGACCTGGGAGTCACCCCGGATACAGCTGTGAGGATATGCAGAAGGGCTGCAAATCCTCCACAGCACCTGGTGGGAGCGCTGGGCACCTAGAGCGGAGGCCCTGAGTGGATCGGAGTGGACCTGGGAGTCACCCCGGAGAAGGCTGTAAGGATATGCAGATGAGCTGCTAAGGATAGCAACATCTCCAAGTCCTTAGGGAAGCAGAGAACCAGTGATCAGGTAGAGGCATCAGACCAAGTCATAGGCTGGGTTTCAAGGATGATGCAAAGATGCAGCTGTAGTGCTTCTTCCTTATGAACAGTGAGTTCCACACAATTAACTGTGTGTTTATCTAGCTACTTTGCAGTATTACAGTGTGAGGAAATTGGAAATGTTAAGACCTGGATCAGTAATGGATTAGGTTAATTTAGTAAACGAAGAACACAGACAGCTGCAATATCCTACACTATAATGATATCAGCATGGGATGTATTCTGCCTAAGCTACTGTCATCAGTATCACATTATCTAACAGATGTCTATGCAGGAATAGAATATATACTGAACTTTTTATTCTACTTTCAATTAACATTAAAAGACTAAATAAAAAGGTGATCTTAGCCAGTAAAGGTAAGCAAGCTGCGGTGACATCAGCATGCAGGTTTGCAACGCGCAGATGCCCCCTTCTATCACAGCGGGTAAAAGAAGTTTTTTTTTTAAAGAAGGAAATGGCCGTTCAGTAAGTTAAGCACTTGCCGCATGGCCATTTCCTGAGGGAACCCTTACTGTCTCCTATTTAGGTGGTAAGGGCTCATGCGCTAACCCAGAAGTAACTGGACAGTGCGCAGCACTACCTGATTACCATCGGGTAAGGCCCTGGCACAACAAAAGTTTTTCTGATCCCTGAAAATGGTGCACAGCAACACACCGGAATTACCTCTGGGCTCCTTCGGTAGGCCAGCGGTAAGGCTGATTTGCCATACGCCATTGCCACAATAGCCCTATCGCAACTTTGTAAAAGGGCCCCAAAATCTTTTGCTAAAATGTTTTTGCAGTGACACCCTGCTCAGCTCAGCATGTAGAAACTAAAATGTGCGTCTTGTGATAAAGAAGAGGCTATCCTACCCTGGTTAGGCCCCTAGAGGGCGCTGTTCCCCTAAAATGTCCAGGGAGAAGGGCTGGGTGAGTCCCTAAAGGGAGCCAGTAAGGGGATGTATAGCTGGAGGTCGCTAGGACCGGGGAGAGTCCTGGGGGTGGAAACAGGTGCAGCAGGTTATGGGCTGGGTCCTGTTTGGCCATTAAGCACTTAATACCCACCTGAGTTGTGAGGAAGAGAGGAGAGCTAGCTGCTGTAGAAGAGAGCTGGTAGCTGAAGTAGGAAGATCCCCATGGAAAGTACTGGCTGAGCCCTATGGCCTGGTGGTGAACTGTGTGTTACAAAGAAGGACTGAGTTAATACGGCTGGGGTAAGAAGGCCCTAGAGTATTAAGTATAAGAACTGTGTGCTACAAGGAAGGACTGTGTGTCCAGGACTGAGTTAGTACTGAGCCCAGATGCCTGTGTGGGAGGGCTCAGGGGGAAGAAATCTGTTGGGTATTGAACTGTGCAAGAAGAAATGTTTAAGCTGGAAGATTGCACTGAGTAGGAAGAAATGGTTAAGCTGGAAGAAATGGTTAAGCTTGTGAAAGTGTTTTAAGCTAAAAGAAGTGTGCCCCAGAGGCTGGAATAAAGATTTGTATGAGAAAAATCCTGTTGATGAGACCTGACTATATTTGCCTTTTTGAGAACCAGGTCACCCCGAGTAGAAAGGGGTAGTAGACTAATTTGCATAAAATCTGCATACTGAGAACTAGCTCACCCTGATTGAAAGAGGGACCTGGGATCCTGAGGTGGGAGCTTCATCTTCACAGTTTGCATTAATATATGGAAGGTATTAAATTGTGAGTAAAAATATTGGTAGCTGGAAAAGTCATTGTAAGCCTTTGCATTCATTCTGGGAAATGGACAATAAAAATTAGGAGATACAGCAGTTCACAAAGATATCAAGGTTCAAATGAAATGTCTTATGTCGCTGTGCTTTTTGTGATCAATTTTCAAAGTTTAAGGGTCTAAATCAGCCATCTGAAAATTGACCTCCCTTGCTTCAGCTAAAACTGTAAGCATGAAGTTATCAATCACAGCACAAGCAAACCCTTTTCATTGTAACATAGTAACATAGTAAATGACGGCAGACAAAGACCTGTACAGTCCATCCAGTCTGCCCAACAAGATACTTTGTATGTATACCCGAGTTTGATTTGTCCTTGCCTTTCTCAGGGTACAGACCGTAGAAGTCTGCCCAGCACTGTTCTTGTACTAAGTTCTGAAGCTAACGTCGAAGCCCCTTAAAATTTATACTCCATTATATCACCATACAGACTGTAATTCAGCACAAGTGGTGTATGCTATATGCTGCCCATGTGGCAAGTGGTACATTAGGCAAACCAAGTGAAAAATTAAACAAAGAAAAGCGAAACATCTCAGCAATTTTCGGATGCACAAGAAAGATGCACCTTTAGCTGACCATTTGGAGCAATTTCACCATTCAGAAGAAGATTTGCGGTTTGTAGTATTAACTCAAGTGACATTGCCAAGGGGTGGAAACGTTTCAATACCTTTAATTAGAAAAGAGCAGAGACTAATACATCTTTGGAACACAGTAGCCCTGAGTGGATTGAACAAAGAAATTGAATGGCTGACGCTCTGAATGGAAGCACCAATCAGAACATTTTAATTGTATCCAATGAAACACCATATTTAGGTGGTAATGCGCATACGTTCTCATTTTTATGAAGACTGCGGGAGAGAAACGGAAAGACTCCTGATCAAGGTTGGCTAATAATAGTATTATAATCTGTATTTGAATATATTTGGACTATACTGTGGTTACTTTTCCCTAATAGAGGATTTGTTGTTTTTAATTGTATTTCTGTTCTACTGAAGATGCTTTACATAGCGAAACATGGGTCCATGCTGAGAACAGGAAAAGTGTTTTTGAAGAATTTTTGATTTATATTAATTAAAGCATAAGAAATCAATATGTTATTTTTATTGAGTGGTTCATTTAGTGGATCTTTCAATTGAGGTAGGACTGAAGGGTTTGGTGCAATGATGGCTGGCAATAGTGTCTGAATCATTAAAGAAGGTGTAAGCTTTCAGTGTGAGTCACTATTTATTTATTTATTCATTGCATTTGTACCCCACATTTTCCCACCTATTTGCAGGCTCAATGTGGCTTACATAGTACCGTCAAAGGCGTTTGCCCAGTCGGTGGATAACAAATACAAAGTTGTATAGTGATCGTATGAGGTATACACAATCACTCTGAGTTGTGGCATAACAATATTTTGAAAAATTAATAAGGTTCTTGCTTAGATAACTATAAAAATATTATTTAGAACCAGGAAAGTCTTGATACCCCAAAGGGTGCATATTTTTAAATTTTAACTGCCAGACCTTTGACCATTCTAATTTTTGGAGATCTCTTCTCATGGTTTCTACTCCCTCCAGGGTATCCACGCTATTGGCTATCTTCATGTCATCTGTAAAAAGACAAACCTTTCTTTCTAACCCTCCTTAGTTGAGCTAGGAAGGGAAAACAGCTCCCAAATACTACATTCTGCACTTGCCATGATAACATTCCTATTACAGGACTATCAATAGAATTGATAATATCATATGGTCTATAACTCTTTACTTGTCTATAACATTATTTCATTTTCACATTGTAAACTCTGCCAACCCTCTCACTTGCATAATGTAATACTATTTTTCTAAATGTATGTAAGCCTTTGAACTGAAACTGTTTTTGAATAATGTGGGATATAAGTATCAATAAATAAATATAGAAACATTTCTGCACTTAGAATATTCACCTCCTGGCACACTGCCTGCTAACTATGGTAGATTATAGGAATGACAACAAAATTATTACAACATCAAAATTACATCACAAATTATAACACATATAAAATACAATATGAAATAAATTTTAAAAACATCATCTAAAATCTATCCCACAATCTGTCATACACAAGAATTTCCCCTCTATATTTCAAATGAGGAAAATTTTGGCAACCCTGCCCCTAATGTGATCTGTGAATGCTACAGTATAATGGAGGGTGGGCCTGCATGTCCATCACTGGACAGTAGGTGTACCTTTGTAAGATTTGGAAGGAACTATTTTAGGCCCTGTATATTGAGGCTGGTGGTTTCTCTGCTCATGCAGTTTTGAGATGTGTAAGAGCATCAGACAACTACTGCTCTTCATGGCTTGATAGATCTTTTACAGAGAGATCCCAAGAAAGAAGAAGGCAAGCGGTCTACAAAATCCAGAGTGATGACAGGTAAAAAACAATAATGCCCAACTCAGCCATGCTTTGCCCAGTGTTGAGTTGCATTAGGGGTTGAAGATACCAAGCTGCTGTGAAGAACTACAAACTCTGTCTTAATATCTTCCTTGATAATCCGCTGACTTTACCTATACAGGAGAAAAAAACCCTTCCTTTCCTCTCACTTGCAAAGCTTCCTCAAAACAATGACAGATCAGTTCAAAGCAGAAAATGTTTACTGTTAAGAGACTCCATTATAAGAGGCATTAACTTAAGAACATAGTTCAAAGGTCCCAACTTAGTAAAATGCCTTCCAGGATCCCCTGCTACCAGAAGTACCAACCAAATACTGAATCTGATCCGAGAAAGGAGTAAGTATTCTAATACTGATATTGTAATCCACCTGGGGACAAATGACCTGGCCAACAATAGCAAGTTTAGAGCACAGAGAGTGTTCCAGAAGCTTGAGGAGGGACTGCAGTTTTTTCTGAAGTTATTCCTACATATGGGAAGGAAGAAGAAAAACTATGTAAAACAGAGAAGTTCAATAAGTGGCTTAGGGTAAAGAAGAAAGTTTTAGATACATAGGATGATGGGACAGTACATGGAAAAATAATAGGCTGTACTATAATGATGGGCTACATCTTTCTGTGACAGGAAAGCAATGAGCACAAATGCTCATAGACTAAGTAAAAAGGTTCAAGATTTGCAAGCCTGATGTTTGAGGAAGACTTGGATATTGTTGCTATTACATAGACATGGTTCAATACAACCATACTGGGCTATAATCCTTTTAGGAAGGATAGGAAGGGCTGAAGAGGTGGAGGAATGGCACTGTATGTGAAAACTAATATCAGAGTGGCTGAAACGCAGAGAACCTGGGGAAAGGAAGAAGGTAGATGAATCTTCTTAGAAAGAGAAGATGGAACCTGTATCCACACAGGTGTTATCTGCAGACTTCCAGCACAAATGGAGAAGCTGGACAAGGATCTGATCAAAGATATCCATATGCTTGAAATGAAAGGGGAGGCACTGTTGCTGAGAGATTTCAAATTGCCTGATTTAGATTGAAACATCCCATTGGCAGAATCAGCTTCTCAAACCTTAGCTGTTAAGATATCTGAGACGCTGGACATTGGAGGTGTAATCAGAGCGGCTGGTGTGACAATACGCTTAAGGGGGGCTATAGCATGACTGGTTATGCTATAGCAGCTCATTACTTTACAATATGTGAATCCACTTTTGTGGTATACATTGTTTGTCCCTGCTGCTTGCTCTATGTGGGGAGAACTCAAAGGAAAATGCAACTTCACTTAAAGGAGCTGGAGTCAGATTCATATCAGCAATGAGACAGCTCCCCTTGTCTCTCAATAGTGTGAAGCCAGTCTTAAGTACTACTACTACTACTTATCATTTCTAAAGCGCTACTAGACGTACGCAGTGCTGTACACTTGAACATGAAGAGACAGTCCCTGCTCAACAAAGCTTACAATCTAATTAGGACAGACAAACAGAACAAACAAACAAGATATAAGGGAATATTAAAGTGAGGATGATAAAATAAGGGTTCTGAACAAGTGAATAAGGGTTAGGAGTTAAAAGCAGCATCAAAAAGGTGGGCTTTTAGCTTAGATTTGAAGACGGTCAGAGATGGAGCTTGACGTACCGGCTCAGGAAGTCTATTCCAGGCATATGGTGCAGCAAGATAAAAGGAATGGAGTCTGGAGTTAGCAGTGGAGGAGAAGGGTGCAGATAAGAGAGATTTACCCAGTGAACGGAGTTCCCGGGGAGGAATGTAGGGAGAGATGAGAGTGGAGAGGTACTGACAAGCTGCAGAGTGAATGCACTTATAGGTCAATAAGAGGAGTTTGAACTGTATGCGGAGTAGTATACTATGCCATACTTTTTATTATTTGAATATTTTTACTGCTGTAATTGCCTATTGCTCATGTTTGATTTATTCTTACTGTACACCTCCTTGAGTGAATTCCTTCAAAAAGGCGGTAAATAAATACTAATAAATAAAATAAATACTTGGAAGGACATTAAGTGGTAGATTATTGATTGCCCCCTCACCCATCCACATTTAGGTGGGAATTAGGTTCAGATTCTTACCTATCGAGAACAGTAATGGATACATAAACTTAAAAACAGTGCAGCAGATGGGTTTGAATGAAACTGTGAAATGGGCTTCTTTGTTATGATTCGTGCTTAATTACTGATGTCACTATTTCTGATTGGCTATTTTACACTGAAACATTGTACGTTAGAAGAAACACCATTTTCTAGTTTCATTGTGGAGTCAACTAATCAGAGTGAACTGGGAAAAGGATTATAAGCACACATTAGAAACCGGCATCCTCAAAATAGTGGGCCATCTTGACGGCCCTTGGTGCTTTTTTGTGTCTCCTTCTGTACTTTGACCTCTCTTCTGCTGCTCCAAAAATAACATCAGACATCTACCCTAAAGTCACAAGGCACAAAGTAAAGGGGACTACTTCTTATACTTCTTATGAAACGGGTCGATGTGGAGCGTCTGTTTACGCTTTCCAAACATACTAGGACAAGGGGGCATGCGATGAAGCTGCAGTGTGGTAAATTTAAAACGAATTGGAGGAAATTTTTCTTCACTCAACGCGTAGTTAAACTCTGGAATTCGCTGCTGGAAAAGGTGGTTAAGGCGGTTAACTTAGCGGACTTCAAAAAAGGGTTGGACGGCTTCCTGGAGGAAAAAGTCATAGAATGTTATTGAATGGACGAGGGAATACAATATTTCTAGGATGGGCAGGACAAATTGCTTCTTCTTTTGGCCGCTGTTGGTGACAGGATGCTGGGCTCGATGGACCTTTGGTCTGTCCCAGCATGGCGATGCTTATATACTTATATAAACATTTCCAGGGACATTAATACCAGGTAAATTAAATTCAATGACAGGTCACAAATAAATATCGTAACACCTTTCTTACCATCTCAAGGAGCACTTCCACTATAAGAAGTAATTGTAGTAATTCCACATTTTCTTTTCTTCATGTTATCAGTAGCACACATAAGAAAGTCCTCCACTCTGACAATAGCAGCACTTACCTGTTATAAAACTGTTCTATTTTAGGATTGTTGAAATCTTCCACATCCAAGAAATTATAAGCATTGTAGTGCAGTTTAAGAACCTAGTATCAGGAAATGGAATTGCAAATGAGAAACATTCATCAGCGGTAGCATAATAATTACTCAGAAATAATGGAAACATTAAGAAAAATTTACCAGCGTTATTTGCTGGGCTATGACCCTTATTTTAGAAGCTCTATTCTCTTTAAATGTCTGGAAACCAGTATTTAGACATCCATACTGCATATATGTCCAAATCCCAATTTTATAAAGCCAGGTTATGGATGTCTAAAACAGCAGTCCTTATGGCAAGGGAGTGTGGTCTGGGAATGTTTTGGGTAGGACTAGGGAGGGGCTAAAATATGGATGTCCAACTCCAGTTTCAGAAGGGGAAGGGATGTCTGTAGGTACCCAGCAAGACCAGGTTACCAAAAGGTGCTCTGACTCAGCAGCACTCTACTAGAGAGACCAAGGGGAATAACCAACTTAATCCCCCCAACAAGCCTCTGTGACTATTTCTAGAACTATATGGACGTTCATGGTAGTAAAAGTTGTTGTTGTTTTAATTAATATCTTATATACCACCTGAAAAGGAGTATACATTCAGGTATCCTTTTTTTTTTTTTTGGTCCCTGGAGGGCTCACAATGTAAGTTTGTACCTGAGGCTGCCCAAGCTTCCAAAAAGCTGCAGTGGGATTTGAACCTGGCTCCCCTGCCTCTTAGCCCACTGTTTTAACCATTAGGCTACTCCTCCAGAAGGCAATCTATGCCTCTATGTCAATGTTCCTGTGCTGCCACAATGACATCTATGTCCCTTGTTTTGCCCTGTTCATAGTTTGGACATTTCAGTTTGTAAACTGGATGTTAACGCTAGATGTAACCTGCACGTGAACATCTATGTATTTAGAACAGGCGGTACACTGGCAGATCCTGTTTTACAATACGAGCACCACTGGAGGCTTACCAATCTGGACATCCTTAATCTGAGTTGGACATCCTTTCTAAAATGCTGCTGTACATTTATAAGAAATAGAAAAATGTGCCTAGTGAGATAGTAACAAGGATGCACAATGTTGCTATGTAACATTATTGATCATCACACAGGGAAGCTTGCTGTGTGCAGGATCATGAAGTTGAAAAATGTTACAAGAGATTATGAGCTGTTTATCTTAAACCTGTGCCAGAATGTTGTCTCCTAAATGTACATGTAAGCAGCTGGGCAAATATTTCATTGGGAAAGGTTTACCTGTTAGAAAGGATGTGAGTGCTAGGTATTTGATTGCAAATACTAGAAGAACTTAGCCATTATTTTCTAATAATTTGTGGAGTTAATTATGCTTACAATATTTGATTGAAAGACATAATTAACTGAAAGATTTGGTGATGCAGAAGAATGGATTATTCATAGGGCGTACTGCCTTTTATTCCATCATGTGGAACAATGGGGAACCTTGGGTAATCAGGTGCCATTTTGAATCTAGATGTCAGCAGGGCAGGAACCACTGGTAACCATTCCTGCCTAACAGACCTGAGCTTGCCTCGGGCATTAGGGGGGTCTAGGTACCTAGAGAGTCTCATTTTTTTGGAAATAAGGTGGGATGAGTTTTATGCAAGGGACAGAGCTATCATAATATTCTTTTGGGAGGGTAAGGGAGTTTTGATATGAGGAATAGTGCAGAGAGGTTTATTTTTAGGATTTTGTAGAGGAATTTAGTGGCAGGAGGCTATAATTAAAAGGTTTCTGACTCAGCTTAGATAGTGACCTGAGTGGGCATTATATCTGTAGGTAAAATCTGTGTGCTCATAAGAACATAAGAAGAAAAACCAAGTTGAGTGAGACCAAGGTCCATTGAATCCAACATTCTGTCTTTAATAATGGCCAGTTCTGTTCACAAATACCTGGCAAAAGTAGATCTATTTCTCATAGCTAATTTCTAGAAATAAGCAGTGTCTCTCCAAAGTCTTCCTGGCTAATAAGTCTTTAGGGGCTTTTCCTCCAGGAACTTGTCTGGTGAATCATGCTGTTAGTTACCATGACCACATATTCCTGCAACTGATTCCACAGCTTAATTATGTGCTCCAGAAAAAAATATTCAATGATTTGTTTGCAATCTGCTGGTCATTAGTTTCATTGAGTGTCTTCAAGTTTTTGTGTTGTTTGAAAGGTTAATCAACTGTTCCCTATTTACTGTTCTACCCCCTTGTGATTTTGTAAACTTCTATCATCATATCCCCTCGGCTGTCTTTTCTTTAAGCTGCACTAATCTGTTTACCCTTTCTTCATAAGGGAGGTGTTCTATCCCCTTTATCATTTTTGGTGCCCTCTCTGCACCTTTTCTAGTTGCACTATATCCTTGTTGAGATGACCAGAACCGCACAGCGACCAAAACAGAAGCATGAAATTCTCAATTTTGCATCCCTTCTACTTGCTCTCTTTTTAAGCAGCTGTGACACACTGACCAATTTTAAGAAGGTTTCATAAATTCACCTCTTGAACCAGAATGTAATTTACAGATTGGTATTTGCTGGGTTTTTCTTAAATATTTGTAAGAATAAAAGGCAAGCAACCTCATTGAGGATGATACCTTTTCATTGGATAATGCCTATAGATTTTTCATTTGTTTTATTCATTTTATTCTCCTTGTCACTTTGTTACTTTGTTTATTCTGCTTTTGAGAATTCTACACTCTTTTCAAATCTGTATGGGAGGAATGATACATCCATGTCCTGTAACAGTCTTGTGGTATCAATCTGGGTGAGTGAGTGCAACGCCTAACATTTCCATTGCCAAGATTACATACCTCCCTCCCTTCCATTTCTCTTCTTTACTACTCATGGAGCTGTTCTGTGCCCTGTCTCTTTCCTTAGCTTTCAGGCATGCCATATGATCATATTCTAATATTAGTTAGAATGACATTGTCTTGTGGTTCCCCTTGGAATAAAGGAAGTCATTTATGTTTCACATGATAGAAGCTGCCTTTTTCAGCCCCCGCATACTACATTAGTTTTAAATAGAGCTAAATTAGTTAAAGATATTAAGATTTGAACATACAAGTAAAATGTCAGATGAATTACACTATCTACTTTTGAAAGATTTAGAATATATTTGTATCACTGTTTTGTAGTTTGTGAAATATTTGTTTCTGAGACTACATAAGTCCAATCTTGCAATGTCTACTGGAGTTTCAGAGAACTTCCAGAATTCTGCATTTTGAAAGGTTTATAAACATATAGTAAAAAGATAAAGGAAAAGTTGGATGTCAACTGATGATATTTATGAACCGTTCCTGCCATGGTTTGACTTAATGTATGAGAAACCACAGAGATTAAGAAGCTTTTAACACTTTTAGGATCCCTCGCTGAGCAGCTTGGCCCATTCGCAAGTTTGTATAACTGCCCTCAGTTTTTACACTACCTCTTCTGATAATCACTAAATAGCAATTATTCTGGACTTGTTTGCTGAGGAATATGACAGTACCTAAATATGGCCCTTAGGTTCTTGTCAAGCTGTCTGACAATAAAAGGAATAATGCCAAAGTGGAAATATATTATATATTATAGACATAAAAATAACAATATGGCAACTTAAATGCGTAAAACCTTTCTTCCCAAGGGAAATATTTCACAACCTAATACAATCAATGGTACTAAGCCATGCAGACTACTGCAACAGAATCTATGCGGGATGCAAAGAACAACTCACAAAGAAACTCCGGACCGCTCAAAACACAGCAGCCAGGCTGATATTTGGTAAATCGTGATTAGAAAGTGCCAAACCCCTCTGAAAAAAACTGCACTGGTTCCAATCAAAGAACATATTACCTTCAAAATCTGCACCCTGGTCCACAAAATTATCTCTGGCCAAGTCCCAGGATACATGACAAACCTCATAGACCTACCAATCAGAAACATAACCAGATCATCTCGAACATACCTAAACCTCCACTACCCAAACTGCAAATGACTTAAATACAAAGCAACCTATGCATCCAGCTTCTCCTACATAAGCACACAACTATGGAACGCATTGCCAAAAGCTGTGAAAACAACCTACGACCACCTAAACTTCAGGAAATCAGTAAAAACCAACCTGTTACCCCACCGACCCAACATAAATACCTACACTCTGCAACACAACAAAACCAAAACTCGTAATGTACACTATCCAGCTCATTTTTGAAAGTGAAGGGCGCCCATCTTTCGACACAAATCGGGAGATGTGCGTACTTCTCTCAAGGTCGACCAAATCGGCATAATCGAAAGCCGACTTGGCTGTTCCTCAACTGCTTTCCGTCGTGGGGACGACCAAAGTTCATGGGGGCGTGTCGGCAGTGTATCGAAGGCGGGATGGGGGCGCGGTTGACAGATAGGCGTCCTCAGCCAATAATCAAATAAAGAATGGCGTCCCTGACGAGCATTTGGCCGACTTTACTTGGTTCATTTTTTCTTGCGACCAAGCCTTGAAAAGGTGCCCGAACTGACCAGATAACCACCGGAGGGAATTGGGGATGACCTCCCGTTACTCCCACCAAGTGGTCACCCACCCACTCCCACCCAAAAAAAAAACAAATTAAAAAACATTTTTCCAGCCTCTATGCCAGCCTCAAATGTCATACCCAGCTCCATCACAGCAGTATGCAGGTCCCTGGAGCAGTTTTTAGTGGGTACTGCAGTGCACTTCAGGCAGGTGGACCCAGGCCCATCCCCCCTACCTGTTACTCTTGTGGTGGTAAATGGGAGCCCTCCAAAACCCACCCGAACCCCACTGTACCCACATGTAGGTGTCCCCTTTACCCTTTAAGGGCTATGGTACTGTTGTTCAGTAGTGGGTAGTGAGTTTGGGGGGGGGTTGGGGGGCTCAGCATCCAAGGTAAGGGAGCTATGCACCTGGGAGCAATTTCTGACATCCACTGCAGTGCCCCCTAGGGTGCCCGGTTGGTGTCCTGGCATGTGAGGGGGGATCATTGCACTAGGAATGCTGGCTCCTCCCATGACCAAATGGCTTGGATTTTGTCGTTTTTGAGATGGGTGGCCCCAGTTTCTATTATCGGCGAAAACCGAGGTCGCCCATCTCTAAGGCCAGCGATCTCAACATTTAGGTCTACCATCTCTAAGGTTGACCTAAATGTTGAGGTTTGGGCGTCCCCGACCGTATTATCAAAACAAAAGATGGCCGCCCATCTTGTTTTGATAATACGGGTTTCCCCGCCCCTTCGCCAGGCCGTCCTTACAGATGGGCAGCCCTGTTCGATTATGCCCCTCCATATAACCTTTCCTCTCCTCGACCCTCACTGTACCTGAAACACATGTACCTTTATTCAACCACAATATCACCTTGTATTTGTTTCTCTACCGGACTTGGCAAATGCCTTTATGGTACTATGTAAGCCACATTGAGCCTGCAAATAGGTGGGAAAATGTGGGATACAGATGTAACAGATAAAATTTTTTTAAAAATGCAAAGCAAGTTTCAAAACTCTGTACACTACCAGAAGTATACTGATTATTACACCAATAGATGTATGAAAAACATATATATGTGTGAGAAAAGATTACCAACAGCAGCAGAATTAGGTTACAGGAAAAACCAACGCTAACTAAAACCTGAGCCATAAGACAAAAAGTCCTGAATCCCACCCTTGCAGTCCCATAGGTTCAGAGTCCAAAGTGATGATGAATCCGTTGCTTCTGTTCAGACTCCAGCAGATTACCTGTGAGCCTATATACTACTACTACTTAACATTTCTAAAGCACTACTAGGGTTACGCAGCACTGTACAATTTAACATGGAAAGACAGTCCCTGCTTGAAGAGCTTACAATCTAAAAGACAAATGTACAGTTAATCTGATAGGTCAGACAGATTGGGGCAACCTATATGTTCGAAAGGTTAGGTTCCGAATGCAGCATTGAAGAGGTGAGCTTTAAGCAAGGATTTGAAGATGGGTAGGGTGGGGGCTTGGCGTAGGGATTCAGGAAGATTGTTCCAGGCATAGGGTGAGGCAAGGCAAAATGAGCGGAGCCTGGAGTTGGCAATGGTGGAGAAGGGTACTGAGAGGAGGGATTTGTCATGTGAGCGGAGGTTACGGGCAGGAACGTAGGGGGAGATGAGGGTAGAGAGGTAGTGAGGAGCAGCAGAGTGAGTGCATTTGTAAGTAAGGAGGAGAAGCTTGAATTGGATGCGGTATCTGATCGGAAACCAGTGAAGCGACTTGAGGAGAGGGGTGATATGAGTATATCGGTTCTGGCGAAATATAAGACGTGCAGCAGAGTTCTGAATGGATTGAAGGGGGGATAGATGGCTGAGTGGGAGGCCAGTGAGGAGCAAGTTGCAGTAGTCGAGGCGACAGGTAATGAGAGTGTGGACGAGAGTTCGGGTGGTGTGCTCAGTGAGGAAAGGGCGAATTTTGTTGATGTTGAAAAGGAAGAAGCGACAGGTTTTGGCAGTCTGCTGGATATGCGCAGAGAAGGAGAGGGAGGAGTCGAAGATGACCCCGAGGTTGCGGGCAGATGAGACGGGGAGGATGAGGGTGCCATCAACTGAAATAGAGAGTGGGGGAAGAGGAGAAGTGGGCTTAGGTGGAAAGACGAGGAGCTCGGTCTTGGACATGTTCAGCTTCAGGTGGCGGTTGGACATCCAGGCAGCAATATCGGATAGGCAGGCCGATACCTTGGCCTGGGTCTCTGCAGTGATGTCTGGTGTGGAGAGATAGAGCTGGGTGTCATCAGCGTAAAGATGATACTGGAAGCCATGAGATGAGATCAGTGAGCCTAGGGAAGAGGTGTAGATAGAGAAGAGAAGGGGTCCAAGAACAGATCCCTGGGGAACTCCAACAGATAGCGGGATGGGAGTGGAGGAAGATCCATGAGAGTGCACCCTGAATGTGCAGTGGGAGAGATAGGAGGAGAACCAGGAGAGGACAGAGCCCTGGAACCCAAATGAGGCCAGTGTGGCGAGAAGTAAATCGTGATTGACAGTGTCAAAAGTGGCAGAAAGATCGAGGAGAATGAGGATGGAGTAGTGGCCTCTGGATTTGGCCAGGAGCAGGTCATTGCAGACTTTAGAGAGTGCTGTTTCTGTCGAGTGGAGAGGGATGAGGAATAGCCCAAGGTCTGTGCTCTGTGTAGCTGGTTACGCAGTCTTTGGGGAAGCTACAGGGCTGCTTCTGAACTTTACTTCATGCCGTGCTTACCACAGAGTTCAGTTCACAGGTGTTTAGGCAAAATAGTCTCTAGCTCCTCTGAGAGAGAACTATACACCATGAAATCTTCTCTTCTCTAAACTCTTTTTCTCTCTCTCATGACATTCCTTTGGGTCAGGTGACACACATGGACCAATCACCAACCGTGCATCTCTGTCCACCAGACTCTCTTATCTTCCAGCAAGACTCTCTCATCAGTCACAAGCCTGACAATAGCAAACTCCCCTCCATGGTTCACAGATGTACGTCCTGCCTTCCCAGGAGATAAGGTGGCTAGTGCATGTAAACACATGTCCATGGATGAAGTCATCAGCACAGCTGTGTCAAGAAGTAGTTTTCCTTGGAGAAAATTAGTTTCTGTTATATTCAGACCTCAGGCTGCAGAATCTATATTAGATCAGGAAAAGATGGTGCAGGCCTAATCAGCAAAGGTGAGACAGCAGTAAAAGACCCATACTGCAATTACCGCCACTCACTGAGGTGGCGGTAAGGGCTCCCACTCTAACCCGGCAGTAGCCAGGCAGTGATTACTGCAGGGTAACCCCTACGCTAGAAAATCAGACCTGGAAATGGTGCACACTGGGGGTGGAACTACTGCCAGCACCTGAGTTGGGCCGGTGGTAGTTCCGGGTTGCTGCATGGCAACCCTTTAGTAAAAGGGCCCCTTAGAAGGCAATTCTATATAAGGAGCTCAAAAATAGGCACCAGTAATTGGGCAGCACCGTGTGCTGTCCGGTTATTGCCAGGATAGCGCAGGAGCCACTTAAGTGCTCCCCCCTGAAAGGGCCACACAGCAAGTGGTTCACTTACCGCACAGCCATTTCTTTTTGTGAAAAAAGACAGCCTTTTACCCGCTGCGGTAAAATGGAGCCTCAGCGTGCATCAAAAACATTCGCTGACACTAGCACAGTCCCCCTTTTACTGCAGCTTAGTAAAAGGACCCCAGAATACGCTAAGTTATGTACTAAAGTGCCACATTTACACCTGCTAATGACATACAGGTCGGTGCGCCTAGATATTGGTGCATAAATGCCAGCTTATGCTATTATTGTATAATAGAAGTTGGACACCCAGATGCAGTTCTAGAATTAATGCTTAGTGCCCTGCATCTTATGTCTAACTTTTGGAACCCTTTATAGAACTGCCCCTTTAGAGTCTACCCATCACTCGGCATTTTTTTTTTAAATCTCCTCACTTATGGAATTATTTTTGTAAACCACTTTGCTGTACTCTGTATTAAATATGGTATATCAAAAGCTTAATATACCATAAACCTGTGTTTCTCCAAGTCTGGTCCTGGAGTACCCTTGCCAGTCAGGTTTTCAGGATATCCACAATGAATATGAATGAAAGATATTTGCATATAATGGAGGCAGTGCATGCAAATCAAGTTCATGTATATTCATTGTGAATTTCCTGAAAACCTGACTGACAAGGGGTACTCCAGGACCGGAATTGGGAAATACTGCCATAAACCTTACAAGCAAAAGTATACTTTCACTTTGAAAAAGACGAAGGCAGGAAGGAACCTTTACGTCAAGTAATCACAGCAAGCAGGAGTAGAGGCTGACCAAAGGATGGATCCAACAATGGAAATAGTATGCATGGTCCGTGTTTCAGCGCAGGGAAGCGCCTACATCAGGGTTCAGGTAGTAGTTCAGAAAAGTGGGAAACGATGCTTTCCCTAGTGGGTCTGCTCGTTAGGTAAGGGCGCTTCCCTGCGCTGAAACATGGACCGTGTCGGGTCCTATTGTATCAGCTACAATAAAAGTATTACTGCACACTATTTCCAGTGTTGAATCCATCCTTTGGTCAGCCTCTACTCCTGTATACTTTCACTTTGAGCATTGCCTAGGGAAAAAGTACTCACAGAGATTAGTATCTACTTCCAACCAAACCTACACATCTCCTTGTGAAAATGCAAAATCATGTCCATTGTTTTCTCCGGAAAACCAGAAGAGGTGAAAGTGAAATGTTCCAAGATGAATCAGACAAAAAGTGAAGTCCAAGTTTCTAAAAATTCTATATTTTTCAGTAATAGATCAAATAGATGTACAGTCTTGACCCGTCACAGGCATAAATAATCCTTACCCAACACAGTTCATGTTTCAGCATAAAGCCTTCCTCAGGGGTCTATCGATAACAACAAAATATAAATATAAATAGATATAATTGCAAATAAACAGAAGAAAAAGATATACCACAGAAATATATGCAGAAGAGGAACTAAATAATAAAGCCAATTGACCACAGTGGGAAAATAATGATACAATGTACAGTATAACATCAAAATAATATTAATCAAATCAAGTCAATTCTTGTGTACCACTAATATCCCCTTTCTAGGGTTCAGTGAGGTTTACATTCTAGGTGAAACAAAAGCCAATAATGTTAGTGTGAGCTATGAGAACAATTAGAGACCATTGGTGTAATGCATGAGACCAGAAACATTATAGGAAAGGATAAAGGATGATACCTGGAGGTAGAAGTAAATGAATTGTTATGAAGCAGTCTTTGGGAAGAGAAAGGTTTTTAGCCTCTTCCAGAATCTAAGGTAACTGTTTTCTGTCCTGATAGCATTAGGTAGAGAGTTCCATAATTTAACTCCAAGTACAGGGAATAGAGAGCTGAAAATAATGTGCTGTAAAGAAATGAGTATGAGTTGCATAATGTGGAGCAAACTGTATAAAGGGTATAAAGAGTACAATTTTAAGTAGAGCAATTTAGATGAGTACAACATTTTTTTACGAGTGGAAATTCCTGTGAAAATTGTGCTCTTTAGACTTAAGATAATTGCAAGATGGCTGTCTTTAAAAAGAGCTTTTTACCTACTGTGTTCCAGTAGCATCATTATGATGTCAGAAAGTATGCCTAAAAAGGGACCTTGTGATATTGATTGGAAGCCCTCAACATTAGCAAAGAACCTTCTTTCGGTTAAATTACATTATAATACACTTTGATCTAAAAGGTTTCTTTTAGCCAGGGAGGTACTTTGTCCTGGGTGGGCAATCAGCTACCCTGAATGTACAGCATGGAGTTCCCATTCAAGGCTTCTCCTTCATGTATGTGGTTCCCTTCCTTTTTACTAGGATTCCATGCACTTAGCTGACAGTACTGTAATACAATAAACATCAGCCACTTGAGTGGCTTTAAATTGCTCTTTAGGGTAGAGAGATTGTAGCTCCAGTTACAAAAAGAGTATTGAAAGTTGTGCCCATCTGAAATCTACTCAGTGCAGAAGCAGGTCAAATTCCATTTTGCATATTGAATTCAACTAGAGAAATAATGCAACTTACCATATTTTATATAAGCATAAGCTCTTCTCGCTAACACTGCAGTATGGACGCAAGTTTTGTAAATATGTCCAGCTGTACATCCATTCTGAAGAGAAAAGGACCTGTGTTATGAGATGGAATGTTCTGGCATTTTGGTTCTGCTATTTATAAAAATCATAATTTTAAGGAATTTATCGAGTCATTATCATTATCATTCCAATTTAGGTTTCTTGTTCACTTCTGCAAGAATATCTATTTGGCTCTGTGGAAATGTGAACAAGGGTGGTCCCAGAGCCCAGGTAAGACAGAGCCACATAGCAGTTGCAGGTAAAAGAAAAGTACAATTTAATAATTGTTAACTGCTGTAATAGGTCAGGGGTCCTGTTCCATTCATAGGTATGAGGAAAAAGGCAGCTTAAAACTAGCCTGTAAATGCAGCAATTTCCTCATGTATATATATGTACATATACTGTATGTGTGTATATATTTTGTATATATATATTTTTTCAAAGTCTCTTGCAATCTAATTGCAGATTCAGCCCTTATAGCAGAGATCAGACAGAAAAGCCATGCTTCATGCTCACACAGAGTAACAGAGCTCAGATACATTGACTCCAGATTTTCTTTGAATTTTAAATGATTTCAGCTCTACAGGTTTCCTTTTAGCACCTGACAAAAACTGAACTACTTCAGTTTCAATTTTTTCTCTAAAACAATTTCTTTCAATAACCAGTGCTGTAGACCAGGTTCAGCCTCAGCTGTTTCAGTCGATCACATGCAATTAAGAAAATGACTTGCTTCAGAGACAAGCAGGGATATGCAGGCTCACTTACTGGTGAAGTCTTTTGACTGAGCCTGCTTGCCTGTGCTCTCTACTAGCTAAGAAGCCTTCTGAACCTTTAGTGAGCATGCACAGGGATTCCCACATGTGGAGCAGCTTCCTCTGTCGCTCCATTTTTTCAAGTTTATATTTATTGACATTTTGAAATGCAACCAAGGATAAATCACTTGTAATGAAATGTATAGAAAAGCAGTAACATTGGAAAATCTATATTCAATAATGGATAAATAAGTATACTTATAACCAAATCCACAACAATGTAGAGCAAAAATCAAATAGAAAATCAAAGGAAATAGTGAAAACACTATCCCCCCTGTTTACAAAGCCACACAGCAATGCCAACACAGACCATTCAAAGTGCCAGCCGCATGACTTTGTAAACAGGGGTCTATATTCAAAAACTATACGACAAAGCAAATAGTAAGCACACAAGTAAACATTAGCATTAGGAATTTAAATTGCTGCTCTTTCCGAGGAGCTGGATACAACCCTCCTGCTGCTAATAAAAACCAAGAGCTAAGAGGGTTCAAAGAAACATATTAACTGACCAGCTTAACAATACGTTTACATGGGTACTTCAGAAAAAAAAAAGAGTGCTCCTAGCAGTAGAAATCTTTCCTTTTGTCCTGGGGTTTCTTTTGTAAAGTCAAGAAAGATTCTAATCTGAGAACCCAGAAAGGGGGCATTTTTCATTTTAAAAAATAAACATAAAAACCAATCTCAATCAGAAGGCAGCATCAGCGTAACCACCAAAGTTGCAAAAATCACTGAATCCATTTCAGAAGCTTCCAGTGTCTCTGATACATTTAGAACATCAATATCAGTCACCAACAGGGACAAGGATTCTATTCCAGATTCTTCAGCCTATTATAGACTTCCCAACCTCCAGCTCAAGAAAAAAAAGTTCAGGTTGACAACCCTAGCCAATATCCTCTCAATTCTTGAGTGCAAAGATTGGCTGGCCTCCCTAGACCTCAAAAATGCCTACACTCATGTTCCTATTCATTCGAACCACAGACAATTTCTCAGATTCAGATTTAACCACTACTACTATCAGTGCAAAGTGCTGAAATTCACCCTTTTAGCAGCTCCCAGGGTATTCACAAAATGCTTTGCAGTGGCAACGGCATACTTCAGAAAGCAGGGTGTATTTGTCTGCCTTTACCTAGATGACTGGCTCCTATTAGCCCACTCCAAGGATTATCTCCAACTCACAATACATTTAACCCTACACACCCTACGAAGTTTGGGATTTATGGTCAATCACCCCAAGTCACAACTTACACCAACACAGATTTTTATAGAAGCCAATCTGGATACCCAATCTGGAACATCTCATACTGGTGTGTCCACCTATGTATTTAAAAGACAACCACCGCTCACATTTTTCTCAAACTCCTTGGCCACATGGTGTCCACGGCATTCCTAGTGCCTCATGCCAGACTTTACATGCGTCCCATCCAGTGACATCTCAAAACTCATTGGAATTAGAAGACACAACCCCTCAGCCATCACATTCCTGTTCCACAGGTCTACAAGGAATCTCTCTGATGGTGATGTCACTCTCTGTCCATTTAAGCTTCCGCCTCCTCAGTTTACTATCACCACTGATGCATCACCATCTGGCTGGGGTGCCCATCTCAATCAGATGAAAACTCATGGAATCCCAAAGAACATTCGCTTCACATAAAGCATCTGGAACTTCAAGCAGTCTACTATGCTCTATGAGCTTTCAAACAGTGGGATCGCAACAAGCATATATTCATTTGAACAGACAATCAGGTTGCCATGTTTTGCATGAACAAGCATGCTCAGGATCCCTACAACTCTGCCAAGAAAACACATGTGTTTGGCACCTGGCCATTTCACTACACTCCAGCATCAAAGCAATGTGCCTACCTGGACACTGTGATCAGATTGCAGACTCTCTCAGCCGAAAATCAAATCTGCATGAGTGGTCCCTCAACACAGATATTATCAAAAGACTCTTCCAGAAATGGGAAGTTCCACAAGTGGACATTTTCACAGCCCTAGACAATGCCAACTGCCTGCTTTTTTGCTTTCTCTGCCAAGGGGGCCCTTGAATACTATGAGGTGCATTTGACATACCCTGGAAGCATTATCTCTTCTACACCTTTCCTATGTTCCTACTCATTTTTAGAGTCCATTTTAGAGTCAAGGATGAAATGGAGTGGAGGAGCAGCCTAATGGTTAATGTAGTGTGCTGAGTGCTATACTATATTGAAACATTAGATGTCATTGTCAACAGATTTCAACAGATGAATTTTACAGTAACCACAGGATGCCAGTGTTGCATGGTAACAGTCATTGCCATTAATGCTCCACCATTAATTGGCAGCATACATAAAGTAGGACTGCATTTCAAATAAAATCTTTAATCACGTTTAATTGCGTGATTAATGGCACAATTAAAGATATTTTATTTATTTCCCACTGCAGCTCCTTGTGACTCTGGGCAAGTGACTTAACCCTTCATTGCCCCAGGTACAAATAAGTACCTCTATATAATATGTAAACCACTTTGATTGTATCCACAGAAAGGTGGTATATCAAATTCCATCCCCTTTCTCCTTTCCCTTTAATAACCCCTCATTGGCCAAGACAACTATGGTCCTTTCAACTCCTAGCTCTCAGAGAGTCACCTGAGTTCCACTAGAAAACCATCCAACACTTTTGATGCAACATCAGGGACATCTGCTGCACCCCCAACCTTCACAGCATAGAGACTGAGTGGAACCTTGTAGACACTCTCCCATTTTCTAAAAAGGTTAAGTCAATTATCTTAGCAGCTCAATGAACCAGTACCAGAAAATCTTATTAGTCTAAATGGAGTCACTTTGCTCATTGATCCCAAACACAACACATGGACCTAATCTCATGTCCACTTTGTCATTTGCTCGCATAGCTTCTATATCTTATAGATTCAGGTCTTAAGATCATATCAGTTTGCCTGCACCTTTCAGCAATTGTGGCTTATCATGAAGAAATTGGCAACCAACCAGTATCTATCCACCCCACAGTCCCTCAGCTTATGAGGAGCCTTGTCAACTTAAACCCTCTCTTATGCAACCCATTACCATCATGGGACCTTAATATTGTATTGGATCATTTGATGAAAGAACGTTTTGAACCAATAGGACTTTCTTCTCTAAAATACATCATAAGGAAGACTGTGTTTCTCTCATCCATTTTTTCAACAAGAAGAGTCAGTGAGCTGTGAGCTTTGGTCACATACCTCCGTTCACCCAATTCTTCCATAACAGAATAATTCTATGCATGCACCCAAAGATTCTGCCCAAGGTGTTTTCAGTGTCCACTTGAATCAGCCCATTGTACTACCAACTTTCTTCCCAGCACCTCATGCTTTACCAGCAGGAGCATCTCTTCACACCCTAGACTGTCAGCATGTGTTACTCTATTATTTAAAATGTACTGAAGTGATCCGTAAGACTAAAATTGATCAATAAACTCTATATTCAAGAGCATTGCCCAATCCTCCTCTTTTGAGTCACCTTCGCTGTTTCTTGTGTGGATCCGTAAGACTATCCAACTGTTTACCAAAAAACCTCCAAGGTAATATGTTAAATCAAACAATCTTTGATATAATTTTATTTTGAAAATAATAAATGTGAATAAATAAATGCTCAGAACATAATACATGACTTATATAAATGTGATAAAACACATCTCCAGTCACTGTCATCTATCATCGCCCTTCCTTATTCTACTATAATCTTATAATGTCCAAATAATTGCAATCTTGAAAACATCAAAAGACTGAAACAGTTCCAATGATTCAAAAATATTTGTTGGAAGGACTTATCTGATATAGTTGTATCTCAGGCCACCAAGTTGTAAAAAATAATCTTTCTTAACTTGCTCGTGGGAGCTTGTTTTCACCGATAGATGCAGGACTGCAGATCCAATGAAACAATCATATGCACTTTTTCCCAACTCATATCCAGGTTTATTTTCCTCATTGTGGCATAGAAGGTTGTGCTTTCTATTACTTCAAGGAATGCAATGGCTAAGTGGTTATGTCTTCTGATTCCATTGAGTTAAGGAAGATCAATGAGTTAAGGAACATCATGATTTATAACTTGGTGGCCTGAGATACAACTATATCAATTAAGTCCTTCCATCAAATATTTCTCATTCAATGGAACTGTTTCAGTTTTGTTTTCAAGATTGCAATTATTTGGACACTAGTAAAAAAGGCCCGTTTCTGACACAAATGAAATGGGCGCTAGCAAGGTTTTCCTTGGAGTGTGTATGTTTGAGAGAGTGTGTGTGAGAGTGACTGTGTGAGAGAGAGAGAGAGAGTGAATGTGCATGTGTGTGACAGAGAGAGAGTGAGACTGGGTTTGAGTGTGTCTGTGAGAGAGAGAGTGTGTGTGTGAGCATGAGAGTGTGTGCCAGGGCTCCCCCCTCCCTCCCAGTTCCAGGGTCCCCCCTGCCTCCCACCCTCTGAGTTCCAGGGTCATCCCCCCCTCCCTCTGAGCTCCAGGGTTGTTGTCCCCCTCCTTCCCTCCCTGCCTCCGAGTTCCAGGGTCATCCCCTCCCTGCCTCTGAGTTCCAGGGTCATCCCCTCCCTGGTCCCCTCCCTCCCCTGAATTATGCTTTCTCCCCTGCATTCATCCATATGCAGGCAACGTCCTCTGTGCTCTGCCCCCTCCATCCATCCATGTGCAGCATCTCTCCCCTGCCCCCTCCACCTCCCTCTGAGTTCCAGACCCTCCCTCCCTCCCCCTCCCAGTTCCAGTGTCCCCCTCCCTCCCATTTCCAGGGTCCCCCCTCCCTCTGTCCCTCCGTTCCTCCCTCCCAGTTCCAGGGTCCCATGGAATTGGGAGGGAGGGGGTACGGAGAATGTTGGAGGAGTGACGTCAGCAGGTGGTTACAATCCCAGTGACACACATTGGAACGATGGAGGAGAACGTTGGAGGAGTGATGTCAGCAGGTGGTTATGATCCCAGTGAGACACATTGGAATGTTGGAGGAGCAAATTATTATATTAGATTATAAGATTACAGCAGAATAAGGAAGGGCATCTGATATGCAATAATAGATGACGGTGACTGGAGATGTGTTTTATCAAATTTATGTAAGTCATGTATTATGTTCTGAGCACATCACATTTTTTATTTTTAAAATAAAATTATTTCAAAGATTGTTTAATTTAACATATTGCCTTGGAAGCTTTTTGTAGTTAGTACCTGTTACCAGGCAAGTTATTTGAAGATAATTTTTTTGCGATTATTATTGAACTCCAATTTTTTTTGGTAATTACTCAATTCTTTATCACTTTTAATCCTAACAGCTCTGGATTACCAACAATATCTCTCTGGATAGTGGACTACATTAACTGTTGTTAAGGAGAAGCAGGCCTTCCAGTCCCAGGTCAAGCAACAGCTCACAGACTCAGGGCCACTGCTTCTACAGCCCCTCATTTCAGGAACACGCCTCTACTAGACATTTGCAAAGCAGGAATGTGGGCTTTGCCTCTCACATTCATAAACATTACTGCTTGGACGCCTCCCATGCTCAGGACATGACATCTGGCCAATATTTCCTCCAGAACCTTTTGCCTGCTGAGTTCATCACCAACCACTCACATCAATTATCAGCTTGGGATTCACCTGTAAGTGTGCCTGCATTTCCTCTGCTTGTCTCCAGAGAAAGTGAAGTTGCTTACCTGCAACGGAGGTTCTCCATAGATAACGGGTAATGCAGTCACACCTGCCCACCAACTATTGCCTCTTCTTATGAATAACTATTGGACTAAACTAAAGACGCAGAAAATCCTCACCCATTCTCACTAAAGCCTCAAAAGGCTTTTTAGCTAGGGGAGACCACTGGCACGCAGGCTCAGTCAAGAGACTTCATCAGTAAGTATGGCTGCGTTCTCCTGCTGTTACAGATAAGCAACTTCACTTTCTCAAAGCAGGAAATCAATTCCTTTTCCAACAATAAACATTTTATTTCTTCAGTTAAGGATGATATTCTTTTTTTTACCTCCGTATTTTTTAGTCACACACAGACAATCTCAGCTTCACCTTCTAACAAGCAGGTAAAAAGGAACAACACATTTACACTCATTAGCTCACTTTCCCACAGCTAATGCTTAAAAACAGCCTCTGCCCTAAGGAAATTCATTTCTACCTCAAAGAATTCCCTCTCACAGAGCATCAGGCAAACACAGCCCCCAACTGACAAAGACCTTCTCTCTTACACAGTCAGCATTCTTCACATAATTCTCAGTTTGAGCCTTTACCGCCTACAACTTCCATCAATCAGTGAGCCCCCTGCTGGCTCAAACTCTCCTGCATGAGCATTTCTCTGAAGCACAGCAACACACACACACACACACACACACACACACACACACACACACATTACCGTTTCATCAGCCATTTGCAAAACAGTTTTATAGTCTCTCAGGCATCTTTGCTTAGCCTCCTCAGTGCACTGACCACCTCAATTCCTTATTCATACTACTACTACTTCTCATTTCTATAGCGCTACTAAACGTACGCAGCACTGTACACTGGACATATCAAATTTGTCCCAGCCATTCCCACAGCATGCTTGCATCTGCAACTCTCCTCCCAGCCCTTGAGCACCTACAATCCAGCTTTCAACAGTCTCAGCTGACTCCCTGCACTTTACTGATCCCAACTGGTCCTTGTTCCATCCTTCTCACTGGTCCCCAAATCATGTCTGTTTTCCAAGTCTCTCCGATCTTGGAGTTCCCACACCCCCGTGCACGTATGTGCAAATGACACCTAAGTTTGAAAGAATGTCATTCCAGACTCACAGCTGTTCAAAAACCTGCTCCCTGCCATCTGCCTGCTCACGGCCTGCCACTTTCCTTCGTCCCTGGAATGTAGCACTGCCTACAATTAGGTCATTTTTTTCAGCCAGATCCAATCTCCTGTGAATGTGCATGTCAGGGTGCACACTTTCAGGTTTGGTGGCCATCAAGAACCCGCCCCAGCATTACATTAGACATCTTTCACATACATTTTTATTTATTATAGTTCTCTTTTATACAAGCACGGGAGGATTTAATTAGATCTCAGAATATAGAAGGTGCCTGTTCGGTAGTACTGGGATTAATTAATATTGTACCAGGTTACACTGAATTTTAGGGAATGCTTTGCTTTTCAAAGGGACCTCTTATTAAGCCACAGCAAAATCAGAGCTTAACACGTGCTAATGTGGGACTTTCTCACTCACAAAGCCGCACCAACAACTCTGGTGCGGCAAATGTGACAAAGCCCATTCAGTTCCTATGGGTTTCATCTCATTTGCAGCATGGGAATCACTAGCATAGCTTTGTAAAAGGAGTCCTAAGCCCAGATTTGCCACGGCAGTATATTACTGCCTCCTAGATAGGAGGCATACCCAAGTTAAGTTCACATTATCTAGTTAGCGCATGCTAATGCGAATGCATTAGCTGGATAATGCTTTCATGCTCATTCTTCACCCATCTCTTTAACCAGTCAGACAGACTATGATTCTTTCAGAATGGGAGCCATGATAGCAAACACACTCAAACACTCAGCATTACAACAAATCTAATCACCTGTGACCTCAGCGGTGACTTGTTTCACATGAGCCTTCTGCTCATGACTCACTACTATGGATGTTAATTTTACTATTTTATTCCCTGATCCTTGGAAAATGGCTGCTGTTTGACCACTTCTTAAAAAAGCCACACTTGATCCTGCAATTCCTAACCACTATCGTCCCATTTCTAATTTATGTTTTATGTCAAAAGTGTTAGAAAAAGCTATGTTCCATCAACTCTGCTCCTTCGCCAATAAAATTAATGCATTGCACCCCCAATAGTCTGGTTTCTGTCCCTATGTTAGTACAGAAAGTTGTCACTGCCCTTCTTAGCGAACTCCATTCATACTTTGACCAACATAAAACAGTTTTGTCAGTCTCACTAGATCTCTCGGCTGCCTTCGACCTCACTGATCACTCTCTATTACTCACACATTTATTATCTTTGGAGATTTCCGGTACTGTTTATTCTTGGTTTGCTTCTTTTTTGTCAAGTCGCTCTTTTCAAATCATAACACAATCATCAAGGTCTACTACACAGACTCTATTGTGTGGCGTACCGCAAGGTTCAATTGTTTCTCCTCTATTATTTAATCTTTTCCTAACCCCTTTAGCAGCATTAATTCAATCTACTGATATTTGTACATATTTCTATGCCAACGACGTACTTCTTCTTTATCCTACTGCCACATATTCATCTTCTATTGCCCCCCTTCCAACGGTGTCTCGGCCTAGTATCAACATGGCTACTAGAACAGAAATTAATATTAAACAAAGAAAAACACATTGCCTGCTGGTTCTCAGGGAATCTTCCACCACCATCATCCCCACAAACTCTCTTTGGTACTTCTATTACTCCTGTGACACAATTCCGCTATTTAGGTATCATTTTGGATTCAGCCCTCATTTTTCTACCACAGATTTCACACCTAAAGTCAGGTTTTTTGTTTTTCATTAGTTAAGGCTTGTTCGGCGATACTTTGACCATAACACATTTCATGCTTTAATCCTTTCCATGTTTTTGTCGCGCTTGATTATTGTAATGTCATTTATGCCGGCTTACCATGCTCTTCTCTGAAAATACTTCAATCATTATATGCCTTCTTTGTCAAGTCATATGTAATGAACATGTTTCTTCTTCTATGAAAGCTCATCACTAGTTACCCGTCTCGCAACATATCACTTACAAAATAGCGACCCTCACTTTCAAAGCTTACTGCATCAGTTTTCCTGATGGAGTAAGCTTTATAGTGGAGGAGTAGCCTAGTGGTTAGTGCAGTGGACTTTGATCCTGGGGAACTGAGTTTGATTCCCACTGCAGCTCCCTGTGACTCTGGGCAAGTCACTTAACCCTCCATTGCCCCTGATACAAAATAAGTACCTGAATATATGTAAACTGCTTTGAATGTAGTTGAAAAAACCTCAGAAAGGCGGTATATCAAGTCCCATTTCCCTTTCCCCTTCCTGATTACCAATCATCTCTCACCATTCCATATTCACCACCAAGATTTCTTCATTCGCTTAATGACTACCACTTGGTTCTTCCTGGGCCTAGATTAGCACAATTGGAATCTACATAACAGTCTGCCTTCTATTTGGAATAGTCTTCTGCTCACTCTACATAGCAATCTGATCTTCAAAAAGTTTGTGTGAATTAAAATTCTAGTTGTTTGGCCAGGCATATGGAGATGGCACCTGATGGCCTTCAAAATGGAGTTCTACAGATTAATTGTTCACTGTTCTTTGCCTTGTCCTTTTTTTCTGTCCTCTCCATATGATTGTATGCTATACTATAGTTATTATAGTTCCTTTTCCTTTTATTTTTATTGTTTGTTGTTTTTAATTAGCCTGTATACCGCTTTATTCTGCTAGCCAGTATAGCAAATTTAATAAACCATAAACTACTTACTGTTATATTCAAAAATTCTTTTCATAATCAACCTACTTCATAAGATGCCTTGAGGAGAGACTGGCATTTGGCATGTAGGTCCACACCCTGATGCAGCTGGGGCTTACTATCTAGCGAAACATGGTCCTTATAGGCAGTGGATCTGAATACTGGAATTTTATACAAGCTAAGTCAATTTATTCATTTGAAGTGAATGAATGTAATAATTTATTGAAGTAGGTTGATCATGGAAAGAAGTTTTGAATACAATAGTAAATAATAAAATTAGCACCCATAGCAGTTGACCGATGAGGAAGTAGGTGAGTCATGAGCAGAAGACTCATGTGAAACAAGTCACCGCTGAAGTCAGGGGTGATTATATTTGTTGGAATGCTGAGCGTTTGAGTGTATTTCTCATTCCTCACCCATGCCACAACCCCGCCCAAAATATATTTAAAAAAGAAATTGTGCATGATTAGTGCATGCTAAGAGGCAAAATACTGCAAAGCGCTTTAACGTGCTTTGCAGTAGTCCTTGTGTCCCCACATTAAGCGCACATTATTATTTATTAGGATTTATTTACCACCTTTTTGAAGGAATTCATTCAAGGCGGTGTACAGTAAGAATAAATCAAACATGAGCAATAGACAATTACAGCAGTAAAACTATTCAAATAACAATACAAAGTATGGCATAGTATACTACTTACAATGTTAACACAATACGTAATAAAACATTTTAATTGACAGTGTAGGGTATAAGCAAAGATGGAACATATAGCTAGGTAAGAGAGTAAAAGGAGTTAGAAAATAAGGTGACTAATTTAAAGGAAGTTGCATATTAGGTCAGAGAGATGGTTAGCATATAGATAGGTAAGAGAGTAAGAGGAGTTAGAAAGTAAGGTGATTAATTTAAAGAAAGGTTCACATGAGGTCAGAGAGATGGTTAAGTATTATCTCAGCTAGGTTAGGAGTAAGATAAACATGTCCTGCCTCAGTATGTGCAGCCTGTGTCACTCCTTGTGTGTATGAATGAGACTAACAAGTTACTTACTTCTTCCATTAAAGGCCTAGTTGAAGGGTCAAGCTTTAACCTGCTTCCTGAAGTAGAGATAATCTTATGTTAAGCGGAGTCTTTCAAGCAGTGCATTCCAGAGTGTGGGGGCTACTCCGGAGAAGACTCGCTTGCGGGTATCAGATCATGTAATGTCTTTTGGAGAGGGTGTGGTTAGTGATAGTCCTTGAGAGGACCTTAGTGTACTTGGAGGTGTGTAGAGGATCATCCTGTTCTTCAGGTACTCAGGGCCATTTCCTTTCAGGGCCTTAAAGATCAGACATAGAGTTTTAAATTTAGCCCTGTATTGTACTGGTTGCCAATGAAGTTTTTGCAAAAATGGTGTGATGTGGTCACATCACTTGCAACTTTCTATTAGTCTTGCTGCAGCATTCGGAATCAATTGGAGCTGGTGCAAGTCCTTTTTTGTCAGACCATTGTAGAGTGAATTACAGAAATCCAGTCTTGATGTTATCATGGCATGCACAACTGGGATAAGATTTACCTTCTCGATGTAAGGAGAGAGGCAGCAGAGCTGTCACAAATCGTAGAAGCAGCTCTTGAAGGTTACTTGGATTTGGGGAATCAGAGTAAGTGTGGAATCTAACTGTATTCCAAGATTCCTGACTTGTGATTTGAAGGGGAGTTCGTACTTCCCAAAAGAGATTTTGATGTCAGGTACATATCCACTTGTGTTAGGGATCCAGAGAAACTTGGTTGTACTTGGGTTTAGGCAACGTTTGTTGTGTTTAGCCCAGGGGCGTAGCCAGACCTCACCAGGAGCGGGGGCCATAGCCCTAGGTGGGGGGGCACTGTTTAGCCCCCCTCCTGCCACCGCCGCCACCGCCCCCCAGCCGCCGCCACATTGCACCCCCCAATGATCCCCTTGAACCCACCCTCCCGCCACCAACCCTCTCCCGCCGTCACCGCCCGCCCCGCCGCTTCAAATACCTTGTTGTTTGCTGGCCCCGCCAAAGAGAATCTAGTTCTTCGGCGCCGGAGTAGCGCCTTCATTCAATGCAGTTCCTGGCGTGATCAGCTGTTTCTGATGCCATACGTCAAGGGGATCATCGGGAGGGGGCCAGGGCCAAATCTATGGGGGCCCAGGCCCCCTCAGGCCCCACGTAGCTACGCCACTGGTTTAGCCAATTCTTGAATTGATGTTAGACAGGTAATCAGGTTCAATGGGCATGAGTAGCTCCACATCATCAGCCTAGATGTAGAACTGAGTGTTCATTGACTGAATCAGCTCAGCTAGTGGCTTGAGGTATGAGGTAGATATTGAACAGAATAAGTGACAGTGATATCGATCCTTGTGGTAACCCACAGGTCGTTGCCCATGGTGGCAATGAGTTGCTGCCAAACATTATGGAAATTTGCCTGTCTGTGAGACAGGATCTAAACCAAGCAAGTACTGTTCCACTGATACTTGTTTCTGTCAGTCATGCTAGCATGATATCATGATCCACAGTATCAAAAGCTGCTGAGAAATGTAGCAATACTAACACCAAGGCGAAACCCCTGTCTCGGTTTCTGTGAAGATCATCTAGTAGGGATACGAGGACCATTTCTGTTCCATAACCGGGTCTGAATCCAGATTGATATGGATCTAGCCAGTTTCTCTCTTCTAGCTAATCACTGAGTTGAACACAGACAGTTCTATAAGCTTCCCTAGAAATGGGATGTTTGATACTGGCTGGTAACTTTCATGTTTGTCCTGGTCAATGTTGTTTTTCTTTAGTAAATGGTGAACCACTGCCTTTTTTAATGCTGTTGGTAGTTGCCCATAAGAAAGAGAGGAGGTCACAATTTTTGTGGTGCCTTCTATGAGGCCCATACTTGCCTGCTGCACTGGGCAGGGGTCGAGGGATCAGGTAGTTGGTCAAAAGTCTAGGATTTTGTCAAGGCTCTCTTCTGTCATTTTATTGAAAGTGCCCTATCTGTCTCCGTCAGGAGGGGGAGAGTTTGTTGACTCCTGGTTAACTGATTGGAGATTGGGTGGGATTGCCTGTAAATCCTGGTAGAGACTTTTAATTTTATTGGCAAAGTATGCAGCAAAATCACTGCAGTTCAGTTTAAACTGGGCAGGCTGGTTCTGTTGTGGGGGTTGTAGTAGGCTGTTTACTGTACTGAACAACTGCTTGGTTGAATTGGCAGCCTGTGCAGTGCATTGAGAGAAATATTGTTTTTTTGGTTGCTGTTAAGGCTTGGCAGTACTTTGTCGTGTGCTTCCTACAGTTTAACACATTAGTGCTTAACATGATTTAGTAAAAGGGCCACTGTGTCTTTTCTACTCATTTTCTCTCCTCTCCTATGATTTCTTGCTGTAGGGGGGAAATGGGACGTTAATTACCTTGATGTGTTTTGTTATTTGTAAATGTCTTGTATTTAGTTTATAAAAACTCTTCTATAGTTTCCAGCTCAAACATACAATATTGAAACAAAAGCAAACTGAAAGCTGCAGAGTATGATCAATAGTGAAGAAAAAAAGCCTCAGAGCACCACCTTCACCTAATTTCAATTTTCTAAGTGAAAGGTTTCATGGGGTGATCATTGGCATAAAAAACCTCCACCTAGAAACATTAAAATTCTGTGCTCTGCTGTGATACTGGTGAACCTTAAAAAAGTGACTCATAAGAAAAACACTTAGCTTTAAATCAAAACCTGCTGTCATTCAATCGTGCTTAGCTATGGACTACACCACCGACTGTGGCCAAAGTTTCGCCCACTTTGTTTCAATATTGTATGTTTGAGCTGGCAACTATAGAAGAGTTTTTATATACCATTGATATTAGTCTCTTCTATCCTCTATTTGATAGTGTGTAGAATATACAATGTACTTTATTTTGTCATAATTCTGCTTTATATTCCTAATTGAACATTGAATATGAGTCATGGTTTCTTTCGTTATTGGTTTCTATTTGTTTTTTTCAAAATTGAATAAATAATACATTAAAAAAGGACCACACAAAAATTGATCCAGTGTTGTCATATTTGGATACCATTGTAGAGAAGTATAAAAGATGAACTTTTTTTGTGATAAGATGGAAACATAACCACAGATATTAAAGAAATAGAGGAAACACAGACAATGAGGAACAGTGGTAATGACCAAGGAGAAGAATGAAAAACATCTCAGGAGTCCACCAAGATTCTAAAGTTTATTGTGACATCCAAATAAGTTAGTGAATTGAATGCTATGATCCAAAACCACAGATATCATAGATAGGGGAGGATAATAGTTTGTGGCTGACACACCTGGTGCTTGCTCACAATGGTGTCCATTTAAAAAGAGCATGCAACTTAGCTTAACAAATTTCAGAACATCCTTGACTCCCACAGACATTTGCCCTCAGTTCAACAAAGGCACATGTGTATTTCACGGCTGTTGACACAGCCACATATGTTCCAACTACCACAGCCAATCACCCTGCCACACAGTGTAATAAAAATGCACCAGAAAAACTGATCACACAATCCAATTTAGAAAGAGCTTCTGTTCCAGTTAAAGTAAATACAAGGATCCCATGGTTAGCTACATATCCCGTGTCAAGCTGCTCCGTTGTTCCAAGAGGGATTTACAAATTCCATTCCAGGGCTCCCATGTCTATAATACCAGTTCAGCAATGCATCTAGTCAGAGTTGTTAAAACCAAGATCAGCAAAGAGTTGGAACTGGGTTATATGTCTGGGCTTTGAACAACTGCCATTCCACAAAATATATTTGTCTCCTTTACTGCAGTTCCAAAAATGGATCTAAACAAATAACAATTCACACAAAACTTGTCTTATTCCATCCATTTCTCTGTAAATGGCTTCATACCTCCTGAAGCGTGCATGATCCAATATCCTTCAGTAGACCTAGTTGTAACAACAGGATGCAATGCATTTTTAGTAAACATTGACGTAGAGTCTACTTTTTGTTTGCTTCTCATACACCCTAGTTAAGCTTCACTTTCCAAGGAGTGTACTATTTTGAGACATGTATGCAGATAAGTTCTGTGGTGTTTGTTCCTTATTCAAGACATATAGGGGTCCTTTTACAAAGGTGCGCTAGCGGTTTTAGGGTGCGCTAAATGCTAGCAACACCCATAGAAATATATAGGTGACTCTAATGTTTAGCACGTGCTTATTTTTAGTGTGTGCTAAAAATACTAGTGCGCATTTTGTAAGAGGACCCTTTAGTACTTTTCTTCATTGAGATTTTGGCCAAAAGTCAGTGCAGAAAGCATTGTACATTATTTCAATGACTTCCTATTTGCTGTACCTGCATATTTAAACACTTGTCAGGGACTTCTCAATAGTATCTGTGTAACTACCTATGAGTTTAGAGCCCCCCCCCCCCCCCCCCTATCTACAGAAAAACACAGTCCAGTCAATATTCAAAGCAATTTATGGAGGCAGGAGAGGCCACTGCTATAAAGCAACATGTAAAGGGAATGGGACATGATATACTGCCTTTCTTTCTTGCAACAACATTCAAAGCAGTTTACATAGTATGTATAGGTACTTGTTTGTACCTGGGGAAATAGAAAGTTAGGTGACTTGCCCAGTGTCAGAAGGAACTGTAGTGGGACTTGAACCCAGTTCTCCAGGATCAAAGTCTGCTGCACTAACCACTAGGCTACTTCTTGAATCTAGGAAATGCTGGCAGCTATGCAGGTGCCAGTGGTCACATAGCTAAGCAACCAAATAGGACCAGAAAAATAGCAGTGCTAACTTTGGTTGTTTGACTATGTCAGTGCCAGCAGTGAATATCTGCCTGTATCCATAGGGCTTCTGGGTAGCAGCTGATGTTGTTTGATGTGCTCCCCTTTCACTGTCATCCCAGACAGTTCCAACATCGCCTCCTAAATCCCCACATCCAAGATAGAAGGGTGACCTCTAGCTGTAGTACCATGAGACTACTACTAGTGATCACGGCAGATATTTTAAGATGGGCAGCTGCTTGGGGCAGGAGCAAGTGGGGATCACTCGACCAGAAGACCCTCATTGAATCACCAAGGATATCAGTAGGCCCCAAAGGGGGGGGGGGTTCAGGGGTGCACAACCTTAGGGAGTCCATCTCAGGGGGAATCAGGAGGGGTGAGAATTGGTGGGAGAGATTGGGAGGGAGTGTCTGAATTGGCAGAGGAAATGAGGAGAGAAAGAAAAAAATGACAGAGCCCTACAGGTCCAATATTCAGCCTGGACCCACATAAAATGCTTATGCGGGTCCTAGCTAAATATTGGCCAGAATCCACATAAATGTGAGCGGTCAGCATCAGTCCAGTCAGACCCACCAGCTGAATATTGACTGAAGTCAATCCCTCTATGAATTTACTTCTTGTTTAGGAATCAAAAGAGATGTGTTAGCCATGACAACCAGTTTATCTTAGACAAAGCTGCCTATCCCTACAGGGAAAAGTAGACACAACGATAGTATATCAGAAAGCAACATTGCAGCAGATACAAATCCATGGATTTCAGTAGTCAAGATGCTTGAGCACAGTTCCAAGGATTTCAGTGTTTATATGTCAAGATGCTTGACCACAGTTGAAAGGCTGCAAATGTAGATCAGCATGGGTATAAAGAGAAATAGCACCTTCCTTAAGCTTTTTCATATATTGGTAGCCGTTACAGTCTGGCAGCCAGCTCAAATGGCAGTATCAACTTTTGGGAAAAGGTCAGAAGCAGCAAATGAGAGTTGTGTCCTTTCTAGCACAAAAAGGCAGGCCACTTCTTGCACAAAATTCAGCCCATGTTTCCTAGCTTGCATTGGCATGGCAGGCAGACATAACCAAAGTTTAATCATTTTTGACTTGACTATTTAACACCAAAATATATTATGCTAACCTACTGTGGAGATTGTACAAAAATGTCCCGGCTGCCCATGTTAAGGACAGTGAATGCATGGAATTATTGGACACAAAAACAGTAGTGAACTTCAAAAAGGCATAGAATAAACACAAACAAATCCCTTAAGGGCAAGAGAATGCTAGTAAAATAGTAGGATAACCTTCACATAAAGCAGTTCATCCCAAAATAGCAATTAAATAATTATACAGGCAGCTTAGCACTGCATAGGGTGGTGGCTACACAACATAGCCACCATCTGCGTTTGGTATTTTCAGTGTCTGAAAATTCAAAATGTGATTGGGTACCTGGGCAAGGAAGGATAGAGGCAGGCCAATATTTAAACTCCACGCTCAGTGTTGCTTTAAAACATAAACCATGACATTTAAAGTTATACTGGTATATTCAGCACTAGTTACTACCCAGGTTCTGGTGCTGAATATCCATTCATAGACTAAGTGCTGAAGTTAGCCAGGTACCGCCAATATTCAGAGCCAGCACCTAAAAAACCCAAAAAAACAACTATCTTGGTATGTTAGGACAGCTATCTGGTTACAGGTGCTGAATATTGGCAGTATCCAGTAACCCAGGAAACTTCAACAAATCTGGCTTCGGAGTCAAACAATGAATATGGGTTAGTACAATTCAATTCAGTGTTCACTGTTCTTTGGAGCATTTCATTTAAGTGAAGTGACAGCCACCTCAAGGAAGACAGACAGGCACTTGATTGAGTTTTAAGGGCATATACACAAGAATGACAGTCTAAAGATAGTGATTAGGAGGTCTAAGACTGATCAAATAATTGAGGGTGAGACAATCTGCCTGGCAAGGTCAACAGATAGGAGCATTTATCCAGTTGGTTTGTTAGAGAAATACCTAAAACTAAGACTACCAGATGGTTGAATGGCTGTTTAAACATTACGAAGGCAGTTACCTGTCTGGGCTTCAGTTCAGCAAAGTCCTGGAATTGGGTTTAATAGTGGCAGGAATGAAAAAAGGAGACTACACATCTCATTCATTTAGAACTGGCACAGTAACGTTGGCAGATAGATTAGGGATTCCAGGCCAATAGACAATAAAATAGGACACTGGAGATCCAGGCATTATGTATATTATGTTGGGAAATAAATCTTTTCAGTAATATATGGTCATGTCATTACAGAGAAAAAGAAGATGATGTGGCTTATCGGACATGTGTTTATTTATTAGACAAAAGACTGAGCCAAAACAAGGAAGTGTGGAACTCAGGCTTTTCAAAGCAATTCAAATTAATTTGTTGGATGGGTAAGAAGGCGAAGCAATGTGACCAGTTACTGCCCGTGCTATTTGCCAAAGCAAAAACAGAAGACACATCTGGCTTGTTTTTGTTATATATTGGGTACAATGATATGGTAAATTGGAAGAATATTGACCTCATTATTAAAATTGAAAGAGATTTAGCTTTAATTAAAGCCACCTGAATACAGACAGGTATTTGTGGTCCCACATTACCCTGCTATGATAGGTAGGTACTAAAAGTTATTGAGGTATCAAAAAATGTAGAAAGAAAGTGAACAGGGAAATAAGAAATTTCACAATGGAATATGTGCAAGTAGCATGGAACTTTATCACACTGATGGGGTACACTTGAATAGCGTGGGGAATAGTGTATTCCTAGCATCAATACAACAAGGCCACAGGTCAACTAATCAAGCTCAAAGGAGTGGGGGGGGGGGGGGGGGGGCGATCGGGCACAGTATACAGGAACTGAGCCCTGGCTCCCAGTAGCAGGAGCTCACCAAAGTGGAAAGAAAGGTACCAATGATAGGAGGTATCCAGGTACCAGATATTGAAAAGGTGTTTGAGTGATTTGGGAGCTCAGGTGCTTAAATACCAGGAATGTCTTGGGAAGGTTGAAAACAGGGGGACTCGGGCACTCAAAAAGGGAGCTTGATGGAGAGAGGTCAGGAGGAACATGGCCCTTCATGCCTATGCTATGGGAAAGCTGAGGCAAATATGCTTTAAGGGCCAGATTCTATACATGGTGCCTAAAAAATCCACACGGTAAACATTTCCACCTAAGCGTATTCTATAAGCAGAGCCTAGATTTACACACGGTATATATAGAATACGCTTAGGTGATAGCCCAGCACCTAAAACTATGTGCGTCCATTTACACCAACGAAAATGTGGCGTAAATCCCTGCATTTAGATTTACATACACACTGGGCCATATTCTATAGATACGCACGTAAATTTGGAATCCCTACGAAACCCTAGGCAAGCTCTATAGAATCCGGTGATTTGGGGCCACATAAGTGACATGGAGCAGCTCTATTTGTATGAAATAGATGACAGGCACAGACACAGACACAAAGCAGTTTGGGGCTAAAGGTAATAACCAAGCAAAACCTTTAATAGAATGTTTACAGAAAAGGCTTGAATGGCATCTTCCTCCTTCTGGAATTTTGCAATGATGTTTCTGCTTTGATAGTTTGAATTTTGGTGCTAAGTTTTTTTGGCCTGAAATTTTAGAAAGGCATATTGGTTTGTACATTTCTCAACCTCTACTTTTGCTGTTTTGCCTTTAGAATGCTGGCATTTTTTAAAATTACCCTGTGAGCACATAACGCCATCCATTTTGCAGGCAGTAAAAGCTCCTTCTTTATCCATGCGCTAACCAGTTAGTGCGTGGTAATGTAGATGCATAAACTGCTTAGCACAGGAATGCCCACTCTCCACCTCTGACATGCCCCCCTCAAAAAAATAGAAATATTTTTTAATACGCTGTTAGCGCACTCAGATTTCGGACTTACCACAGGACGCCTGAGTGCATCCCATGATTTTCCATTTTTTTGCTGTGTTAGGCACCCTTTAGCACACAGCACAGCTTAGTAGAAGGAACATTATTTTACTGTTGTGCTTATTTTTGAAGCAGATGGACACTTCAAAATGGCCAAAAAAAAAGTCCATCTGCCAAAAACGTCCAAATTGTGATTTTCAAAATGCAGAATTTGGATGGTTTTTATGCTGCAGTTTTTCCAAATAGCAAGGGGGTGTGTTGGAGGCATGTTTTCAGCAGGGCTAGTGAAGGCCCAAAATTAGGACGTCTTTCAGTGATAATGGAAGGGAAGAAACAACTAAGGCAAGAAAAGAAGGACATTTTTTATTTAGACCTGTTTCAATCATGTCCAAGGTACAAGAAGCTGACCATTGGAGGGATAAAAACATGACCACTCTTTAATCTCCCAGTAGTTACTGACCCCTCCCACCCCCCCTAAGAAGTGAAAGTGAATACCTGGCTCTATGACAGCTTCATGTATTATGGCCATTCCTGACAGAGCATTAAGCAAGTGTAAGGAATAGCCTAGTGGTCAATGCAGTGGATTTTCAACAACACGACCTAGGTGTAACTCCACTTTAACTCTTATTTCTGTACAAATATGTGAGCCCTCCTGGAACATAGAAATACCTACTGTACCTGAATCGATAAGACACCTGCAAGCTTGATGGCTATTGTAGTGGTGTGCCTTTAGGTACAGTAGATTTTTTATCTGTTCCTAAAGGGCTTACAATAACATAAATGAATTAAGGTGGGATTTGTACCTGGGTCCCATTGTTTAAAGTCCGCTGCACTGACCTCTGTCCCTCCACTCTGCCGGGACATCTGTGTAGTCATTTTTGTACACGTGATGCCAGACAGACGTTTTTGTTCCTGGTCTTTTAGTATTCATATTTTGGGCATTTCATTTTGGTAAATGGCTTTTCATTTTGGATGTTCTAAGGTCCTTCTTACATATTTGTCGATTTATCTTCAGTAAGAGGTGTGTTTGAAGAAATTTAAAAGGGCTTACTGGGGCTTTGTTCACCTATCCTCAACAATTCTAATATATTGCCTATAACAAGTCCAGCTAATTTTTGCTGTACACCACATTGGATGTATTGCTTTAATAAATCCTAATTTAATTTAATCTGACATTTATAACCCGCTTTACCAACAAGTTCTAAGTGGTTTACATTTAACAGTATGCTATCAAAAGATTAGCTAACATTAATTAGTAATAACTTACAGAGGAACTGTTCAGTATACAGTAAACAATATTATATTACATCTTATTAACTAGCTAGACATGGTTGAGCATAATTGTTTATGTAAGATCATATTTAATATGAAACTTGATAGTCTTTTGAACTCATATGTAATGTACCCTTCGTCATTTTTATCGGACTACTTTAGTGAGAGTGTTCTGCTAGGTTTAGTAGTGGTTTTGTGTTTCATCTTCCATGTCTTGTGTAGATGTGGGGCTAGTTTTCCTGAGGTTGAGCCAAAGTGTTTCTGGAATAACCACATTTTAACTGAGCATCTGAAATGCAGATAGTCTGTTATTAATCTTATGTCTCACGGCAGTAAGTTCCATAATTCCGCTCCTTTGCCTGTAATTGTCATGTTGTGAGTTTTCTTTCTTCGACATTCTTGTGAAGTTTATATAACCAGTTTGATTTCCGTTAAGGATCTTAAGGTTCTTTTGGGTTAATGTAGTTGGACGAGGTGCTGAATGTAGGATAATGTGAGGCCAAAGAGACTTTTAAAGATCATTGCTAGTAGCTTGAATTCTATTCATGCTTTAATGGGTAGCCAGTGTAGATTGATGAGAAATGGTGTAGAATGATCAGACCAGTGGCCTCCTCCTATCAATTTATCTGCTGCATTTTTGATTTATAAACAAATAAATAACTTTATTTTTTATTTATAAATAAATAAATAGCTTTAATCTATGAACTGGAGTATTGGGCAGTCTTGGTTTCTTTTTCCCTTCTCCCTTTTGTGCCTGTTTTTTATTTTACTTGTAAACAGCTTTGATGGACCGTGTGTTCAAAGGGCAGTTAAGAAAATCGTATTATCTTCTATCATTTTAAGCATTGTCCTTCTGATACCAAGTGGGTCGAAACCAGGAGTTGCTCAGCCTATGCCCAATGATCTGCTGCCACCAGCTATTAATATGGGCAACCTTTTCATATAAGAAAAGTAAAATTTCCTATATAAGAGTATCCTATTGTGTTAGTTTGTGGATAGATGCTGTTTCTGCTGAATTGGTGAACTGCTGCTGCACAGCCTTCCCATGTTGATTTACTTTTGAAAAGAAATACCTAAGTGGTAATAGATTTCGTACTTCTAAAAAGAAAACATATAAGACAATTTTTCAAAGTTTTGCATAGACCTGGCTGAATAATTTCACTAAGAAAAAGGGAGGTAATAGGCAGCTGCAGCAGGAAATAAGTCTAGAAAATGAGAGCAGCACAAACAATATCAACCGGGGCCATGGATAAAAACAATTTTTATCTGAAGAGCAACCTTTGTATAATGGTAGGGAGACAAAATGTTCAAACATTCAAATCTTAAACAATATGCCTGACATGTTTTGGCTTGCATAATGTCTGCATCCAGGGCATATTGGCAATGTTTGTAGAACAAGAATCATATCTATAAACATAATTAAGGACATATAAACAAACTGGACCATATGCAAGCAAGTAAATAAACCAAAGCAACACAAACACTCATTGGTAAACCAAAACAACTCAAAAGAAAAGAGAATAAAAAGCAGTGAAAAGAATAAAGAAAAAGGATAACTTAAAACACCCACCATGTGATTGAGTATTGTTGTGTTCAAAAGATCAAGGGGGTTACACATTTTAAACTATCTTAGAGTGGAGGAGTAGCCTAGTGGTTAGGGTGGTGGACTTTGGTCCTGAGGAACTGAGTTTGATTCCCACTTCAGGCACAGGCAGCTCCTTGTGACTCTGGGCAACTCACTTAACCCTCCATTGCCCCATGTAAGCTGCATTGAGCCTGCCATGAGTGGGAAAGCATGGGGTACAAATGTAACAAAAAAAAATATTGGAGTATACAGAGTTTTTGCATAACTGGAATACCATTCATAGTAAGCAGTGTTGTATAGTAACCAAGTAAATGAAACTAGTTACTTTTAGATTGTAAGCTCCTTGAGCAGGGACTGTCCTTCCATGTTAAATTGTACAGCGCTGCGTAACCCTAGTAGTGCTTTAGAAATGTTAAGTAGTAGTAGTAGTACTTAAGAAATGTTTTGTCACTTTTACTTGTAAAGAAGTACAGGAAGCATTTGTTAATTTTACTTTTACCAAAGTAATAATTTCACTCTTTTCCTACTTTTATTCAGTTATATCTGATGCTTGTAGTTAAAAGTAAAAAGTAAAAACGGAAGTGAGATGTAGATGACGATTCCTCAGTAAATCAAATGAAACAGCAAAACCTGGAACAGGATTGGGATTGCAAACCTCGTCACGCAAACAGTGGACCATCTCATCTTAAATTTTGCTGTTCAGTGAATATAGCCTATGAGAACAGTGGCACTGCCTGTGTTTGTTGAACTGGTTACTAGTCTCTAGCTAAACAGAACAGCAATGAGTTGGCTCACTTTGAAATGAAGATGAAGCTGGTTGCAATTCTTGGTAAACAGACATATGTCTCTACCACAACAGAATGCTGTCCATCCCACAGAAAATTTTACACTGGGGCAGTGGCATTCCTAGGGTGGCTGACACGCGGGGAGGATCGCCGATGCACCCCCCCCACCCCTGGCGAAAGGACACCCCCCCGGGTGCATTTTTACCTGCTGGGGGGGGGGGGGTGCCGCGCGCCTGTCAGCTTTGCTCGTTCCCTGCTCCCTCTGCCCAGGAACAGGAAGTTACCTGTTCCGGGGCAGAGAAAGCAGAGAACGAGCGGAGCCGACAGGCACGCGGCACTCCCCCCGCGGCATGCACCCGGGGCAGACCGCCCCCACCGCCCCCCTGTAGGGGTATGTCCCTGTGTCTCCCTTGCTGGTCTTGGCCTATACAAGCCTATGACATCTTGTTACTAGAAGATGGCTGCTGCAAACCTCTGACCTGCACATCTGTGTGTCAGAGTCAGCTTCAGTTTGTGGAAAATCACTGACAGGCTTGCTGAAGCCAAGGACACTCTGTGCTCCAATTATTCCCCTTCTATCTCGGAGATGATGAGAAGGGAGGTATGCATGGCACCAGAAGTTACCATTTCCAAGGTCACAAAGAAAAAAACAAGAACTCTTCTTGCCCATGCACAGGACGGTACAAGAGGATAATTGGTATCACCTGACTGAGAGGCGCTGGAAGAGCGGGAAGAGTTGGGGAGTTAGTTAGTCGGAATCCTTGGAAGAAGGTGGAGGTGGAAAGAAGACCAGTGACCTAAGAAGGTCCACCAACTGATGAACTGTGTATCTGGAAGAGTACCGTGTGGTTCAGCTACCTGCAAGGTGTGACCTGTGCCTTTGCTGACTGCTGCAGAGTGCCTGTCGTGGCTCTGACGAAGACTCGCTGATCTCTCAGCTTGAGTCTGGGAAGTAACCTGTGCTACTCCTGAGAGGCATCCCCGGAGGTCAGCCTGGTGAGAGACACAGTGATCTATCTCCTATTAGTCTGGGTTAGAGAGTGGTGATTACCTGAGCATAAGGCTGATGTTAGTCATAACCTTGGTCAGGAAAGAAGCTGCTAATTACCATACTACCTCGTAACATAGTTATTGCATTCTAATCAGTTGTGCAAGTTTACCTAGCAACCAGTAAAAAATGTGTGTAGTGTGAGAATATAGTTTTAAGAATTACTGCCAGTATTTTTGTTCAGCCAAAGCTTTGCCAAATTTCTATTTTGTATATCTTTTTTTATATTATCCATAATAAAGCTAATATATATATCAGCCTGATTTCTCAGCTCTCTCTCTCTGACCGAAATAGTGGCATGTAGGGCCATAGCCAAGGTTTTCCCCCTTCCCCTAGACAGAGAACAGAATATTTTGCTTGCCTTGTTTCAGGTAATTTATTATCTGGGAAATCCGCCTACACCCCCCCCCCCCCCCCCCCCCCCCCCCTGGTATGCCACTGCACTGGGGTGACTGTCGACTGGATTGATAGATGCTTTAGAGAGGAAGTCTGTTTGTCTGGCCTTAAGACTGAAGGGTTCCTACACATTTGATATTCTTGCATCAGTTCTTGAACAGAGTTTGCCATCAGATGAAAGATTGTTACAACAACGATTCCAACTTTGAGAAAGCTTTCTCTGTATTTGGATAGCATGATGATGATAACGAAGATGAAAATGAAGATGCAAGAGATGAATTATACAGCACTACTTCTAATATCTTTTGCAATACATAAGTCAAGTGTTTCAGACAGTGATTCCTTTGTTCAGTACCTGAAGACCCAGTCAGAAGACATCAGTAGTACTGCAGCCTGGCCCAATTTGAAGGAATTCCTTATCAGATTGAAGAATCCATAAGAATAGCCATACTGGGTCAGACCAATGGTTCTTCTAGCCCAGTATCCTGTTTCAAACAGTGGCCAATTCAGGTCACAAGTACCTGACAGAATCCCAAATAGTAGCAAGATTCATGCTACTGATCCCAGGGACAAGCAGTGGCTTCCCCCATGTCTTTCTCAATAGCAGACTGTGGACTTTTCCTCCAGGAACTTGCCCAAATCATTTTAAGCCCATTATACTAACCACAGCTCCCACATCCTCTGGCAATGAGTTCCAGAGCTTAACTATTCATTGAGTGAAAAAATATTTCCTCCTGTTCGTTTTATGTTTCATAATTTTTATTGATGACATAACAAATACAAACATTGCCAATCATTGAAAATATAAACATTCAAACTCGTTTGACAAATCATATCCAAGCATGAGTACATGTTAAAGCCAGCCTATTCGTTTTAAAAGTAGTATCATGTAACTTCCGTGAGTGTCCCCTAGTCTTTGTACATTTTAGAAAGAGTAAAACATTAATTTATGTTTAACCGTTCCACACCACTCAGTATTTTGTACATCTCTATCATATCCCCCCTCAGCTGTGTTTTCCAGCCTGAAGAGTCTTCTAGATTTTTAGTGACTGCTGTCTTATGTATATATTTATTTACACTTAATTTTTGATAATTATTTGAATATGCAATTTTTTACAATGCACATTGAATTCAGGGAGCTGTTTGTTGGCAAGCCTCTGGAGAATCAAAGCAGTTTCTGCAATGCCAAATTGCTTTTTGTAGTCACGTGGTGGGTGTTTTAAGTTTTCCTTTTTCTTTTTTTCTTTTCACTGCTTTTCTTTCTCTTTTGAGTTGTTTTGGTTTATTGGTGATTTTTTGAGTTGCTTTGGTTTATTTACTTGCTTGCATACAGTCCAGTTTATATGTCCTTAATTATGCCAATGTGCCCCTGATGTGGACATCATGTAACTTTGTAAGTCTATGTGCTTTGAGAATTAGCACAATGTGCCAAAACATATTCACGTATTGTTAAGATCTGAACGTTTGGACACTGACTCGCACCAGTTATACCAAGGTTGCTCTTCAAATAAAAATGGCTTTTATCCATGAATACTAGTTGATATTGTGCTGCTTTTTTTTCTGTCATTAATTTCACATCAGTTATGATATCTTAGTAAAGCTTGATGAAAAAGCTATGTTTTTATGGCAGACTGAAAATTCTCACAAGATAATTCAGCATGGATATTCAGGGGGAGGGAATTCCAAAAGAAGGGGACCACAAAGAAGAAAGCATGACGTCTGGCAGATTCCAGCTGAGCAGATTTGAGGTGAGTGTAAGCTCTCTGGGGTAGAGACTCATTGCAACTATGTAATTTATGATAAATTGCTCTGGTTTAGATAATTCTATAAAACATTGAAACACTAATATACCAAGGGATAAAAATGTATATATCTAAGGGGCCCTTTTACTAAGCTGCGTAAGCGTCTGTGTGCGCCCAATGAGCGCCAAAATGCACATTGGGCGCACATTACCATGTGGCTTTTGCGGTAATTTCATTTTTGGTGCACATCCGATACGCGTGTCTGAAAAATATTTTTTCTTTTCGGGGGTGCGTAACGGACGTGTGCCAAGTGACATTTGGCGCACGTAGGTCATTACCGCCCGGTCACCACATGAGTCTTTACCACTAGGCTGGCGGTAAGGTCTCAAACCTAAAATTTTCATTTTGCTGCACATCCATTTTCAGTAAAAAAAAAAAAGGCCTTTTTTACAGGTGCGCTAAAAAATGGATTGGCACGTGCCCAAAACCCGCACCTATACTACCGCAAGCCATTTTTCAGCACGCCTTTGTAAAAGGACCCCTAAATCAGGTGATCAGCTAATGTATTTGTCAATAGGATAAAATATGTGTCACCTGATGATGTATTGTGACTTTTAGCAAACTTACACCCCCCCCCCCCCCCTTTTTACAAAGCTGCACTAGCAGCTGCCGGTGAGGTAATGCTGACATGGCCCATTCAAAGTGAATGGGCCATGTCGGCATTACTGCGCAGCTTTGTAAAAAGGAGGGGTTAGCTAGTAGGGTAAGTGTGGCACTGTCATTGGGATTTAAATATCATTTACAGTGTTCAGACTACACCAATCAAATGTTAAATTATTTAAATTGTGCATACATCTGCTTATTTATTTTTAATTGGTGCAATGTCCAATCATTCCTGTAGTCATCTTCTGGTTCCAAATACAAATTTAATTTTAACAAATCATTGGTAGTCATTGCAGGCTATTTGTTACAGTACATTTCTCTAATGATGGTGACACAAAGATAATGGTCTTCTGTGGCAAGGACCTCACAAAGAATCACCTCTATAAAATGCAACACATCAAAACCTCGTGTTTGATCAAAGTATTTGTTTCAAAACAATTCAAATCTGGTCCTAGAAGACCAGTCAAGATTTCCAACTTAACTCATTTAAGGGCCTGTTTAGGGGATTTGGATTTTGGATTTATAAGTTGATTAGCTATTTTATTTGAGATTGAAATGTGTATTAATCCATGTTAAATAGCTAACACCAAATTAATTGAAATGAGGGGACAGAGTTGGAAAGGGACAGTGAGGGCAGCACAGCAGTTAACCCACTTTAAAGTTAATATACGTGGAGGGGCATAATTGAAAGGGGCGCCCAAGTTTTCCTAGGGACGTCCTCGCAGGACATCCCGCAAAGGGGCAGGGAAACCCGTATTATTGAAACAAGATGGGCGTCCATCTTTCGTTTCGATAATACAACCATGGATGCCCAAATCGCGAAATTTAGGTCGACCTTAGAGATGGTTGTCCTTAGAGATGGTTGTCCCCGATTTTCGGCGATAATGGAAACCGAGGACACCCATCTCAGAAACGACCAAATCCAAGCCCTTTGGTCATGGGAGGAGCCAGCATTCATAGTGCACTGGTCCCCCTGACATACCAAGACACCTACTCTAATGCAACTTCCTGTTTTCCGCAGAGGTGGGACGCGCCTGAGGAGAGGCCCCGATGCTGGCAGAAGGCTGACTGTGAATCGCCGGTGCCGCAGGGAGAACAACGCTTCAGGGAAGTAAAAGTAACCACACGGATGAGGAAGAGAGGGAGAAAGATGCAAAACTCGGGGGGGAGGGGGGGGGGGGAATGGGGAATGGAGAAAACTCTGCCAACAGCCGAAGACCAGAGTGGAAGTGAGCCGATCTACTCCACTGTAAGCAAGGAAGCCAATTGTTTCCACTTTCCACCCCCTCCTCCTCCTCCCCCGCGCAGCTGCCATTTCAGTTCACTCAAAACAAAGTGAGCAAACTTATGAGATGCTACACCCACCTTCTCATTCTTTATTGTTGCTCCATCTTAAAAGGTGGAGGAGAAAAGAAATAACAATTGAATATCACAAAAACAGCTTCAAAAATTACTGTAGCTGGTAGAAATTGCAATTATAAACTCTATAGTTCGTGCTCATTTTTCTTCACTTCTTATATATAGATGTCCAGATTTCAGTGAGGCTATCCTGTTTCCTGACGGGTTCATCTTAACTGTAGTTGTGTTGCAGGAATTGATGCATAAATTTATGATACTTCAGGAGTCAGACAGCACACCAGAATGAGAGAGAAATCTTCTTTATTTGCCAGCAAACAAAGTAGAACATCAGCATTAAGTCTCTTCTTCTCTTTCTCAGCTCTCTTTGTCTCTCTCTCAGCTCTCTGTGTCTTTGTGGCTTCTGTCTCAGCTGCTTCTCTTCTTATGCTGTCTTCTCCTTCTTCTGTCTGTTCCTTCTGTCCTTCTCTCTCTTCTGAGCTCCTTCTGCTCCTACTTAAATACTGTTCTATCCCCCTCCTAGCCTTGCCCCCCCTTACTCTCCAATTGGTTAAGGAATAGATTGGTTACCTGGCCTCAACCAATCATTACTTTAAAAATATCAGTTACATAGGTTCCAGACATCCTAAACTGACCTGTGACCTGGGGCCCCTTACACCAGACATTTGGTCTCCAGAACTCCTGCATGTTATTATGATTGATTTCTCATATTCCTAGTACTAACTGCTAACTAAACTCTGGCATTCATTAAAGGGGTCAAGGGCCAATCTTACTTAATGGCATACATATCAGGTTATTACTTTCAAGACCATTTCTACATTTTACCTATAATTAATCAAGGAGAAGAGAGCTGACTAGTCCTGACCTCTTTCACCTATCAGCTTATACATTGAACCAGCCAGAACTATGGCTAAGTCAAACCACAAGTTGATCTCTTTACTGCAGCCCTACTCAGAACGTCAGACAGAGAGTTGAACAAACATTCCACACAGAATTATTAATTTACACAGAATACAGCATATTCTAAAGTAAGCATCCTTATAAGACATATTCTACATACTTATAATGGTCTATATATCTAAGCTATCTCCTTATAACAAAATCTACATATCAAGAACTTCTGAAATAGTATTTCAGCTTTAAACTACAGTATGCCTAACAGTATACAAATGTTGAGCTAGCATTCATTATTCACAAGGGTGAAAGAAATTCCTGTCTCTGACCTTTCTAACCTTTGGCTCAGCCAAGCCAGACATTGAAATAATATGAACCATCTGGCATACCTTCACTTTACTTGCAAAACTGAGAATTTAAAATAGTTAAACAGAATTAACCCTTCTTATATATATTATGCCCATGGCTGCCTCATTCCCCCCTTTGAGACTAAAATCAGCTTATGCAGAGATAAGTCTCACAACTCAAACTCTGGAGATTATGGTGGTCCTAACTAGGAATAGACTTATGAACCACCATTACCCTACTTGTTAAGGTCCGACGGCATACTGCCGAAGCACATGAGGCCAGGAAACAAAACAACAACCCTGCTAGAACTAAGACTATTAGGGAAATGAACAAAGGACGTATCCAGGAGGTCAATGACCACCACCAGGAGGTAAGGTCTAATCCTCCTCGGTAATCCTCCACATTAAGGCTAGCCAACTGTAGGACTTTATCCATGGCATGCCTAACTACATGCGTCCTATTTATGACAATAGTACAGCACTCTGAAGAATTTAACACTGTGCAGAGACCACCCTGGGCTGCAAAGAGATAGTCAAGACCCATACGGTTATACCGAGAAACTATACTTAATTCATTAATTTGATCCTGCAATGCATTGACTACCACGTTCAGCTCATGAACTAAAACATGAAGTAGGGACTGAAGTCTCCGAGTAGCCATACCTAGTTCAGTAATACCCGCTACCGGGCCTCCAATTGGAATCCAGGCCGTGGCAGAAAGGGCTACAAGTCTCTTTTTAGTCAGAGGATAAGTAGAATTGATATACTGGAGGGCTAATTCAATCGCCTCATCCTCTGTGGCAACGGAGGAGGGTAAGGACAAAGCCTCTCGCTTAGAACGGTGCGGGGATAGTGGCTTAAGAGGAATAACTTTAGGAAAATAATTCAAGGTTACCAATACACAAAAATCATATGTGGAGGGAAGAATCATGTGGAGGACATTATCACAGAGCCAGTAATGACCAAGGAGAGGGTGAGGAAAGTTCCCAATAAATGTTGGCTCAGGCTGGACAGGGTACTTAGGGTGCCCATAATGCGAGCCCCTATCCCAGGGGGAACGAAGACGAAATGGAGACTTTGCACACCATAGGCGCCAATCCCCAATTGTGACAGGCTGCTCATTTGTTAGTAACTCTTCATACCCCGGGGACTTATGAAAGTAGAAAATAAGCTTGGACACTATAGTCTTCTCAGTGGTACGCTTAGGAGCCAGATAATCACCTGGGTCATAATCTGCAGGTACGGTAGCAGGGCACATAGGAGTACCTGGAGAAACTACCCACACAGATTCTCCTTTTTCTGGGAGAACATTAGTATAGTTACAGGGAATGGGAAGAACAGTTGAGATGTTTCTTGTTAAACAAAACACTCCAGAGGCTGGATAGGGAGACGTAAAAACTGGCCTTAGAGAAGAGTCAGAGGGGGAAGTAGCATTATAAAAGGACCACCAAGTATAATCCTGGCTCCAAGGGCCTGAACTCGAAAAGTAGGGAGGTATAAGAGCTGGGAGCTGCACAGGAACAGGAACAGCTGGGACATCTGTAGTATAAGGAGAAAATCGGGAACACACAATACAAGGGGAAGTAATCTTTGCCTGGCTAATTAGTTCCTGGACAGAGTGTAACCAAAGGTTGGAGCGAGTTGGGGTATTAGGAACAAGGAGGCAAGGAGTAGAAAACAACAAAAGCATCCAAACTACTAACATTTTCTTTCTTCCTAATCTAAAACAAATACAGCAAACTAATTAAGCAATAATATTTCAACAGTCTGTGCTAATCACAGATTACTCTCATATAGTGTTCTCAGTCTTTGAGTTCTTATACCAGTTGGGATAGACCCTCAACTGACAAGGATCAAGCTTTCAAATTCCAAGAAAGCCAGAATCAGGCAAGAAAGAGTCTCAGTGTGAAGCCGAAGTTCAGCCGCTCCTGCAGTATACAGTTGACCCTTCTTTTCAGCTAGTAGATTCTTTGATTCGGGTCAAGCGCAACTTCAATGGCTCCGCTGGATCTCTTTCTGCTCTCCACTGTCTAGGCTCCGTCTGATCCGTGCTGGGCTCAGTCTGGTCAGCAGACTTAATTCGAGACCAATGGACCCATGGAGTAATCCCTGCGACCTTCACAGCTGCAGGGGTAGAAAGCAAAACAGTAAAAGGTCCTTTCCATCGGGGCCCCAAAGGCTGGAGCCTCCAGTCTTTCACCCAAACTCTATCCCCTGGCAGGAAGGAATGTACCTGAGCCTGGAAGGGGACAGGGTTTATTTCTCTCACATAAGACTGAAGCTCAGAAATTATCTTTCCCAAGAGGGCTACCTGCTCCTGCACCTGGGCAGACCCTAAAATCCCTATGTCTCCCTTAATTCCCTGTAAAATGGCTGGGGGCTTCCCATACACAATTTCAAAGGGAGAGAGGGCTGTTCCTTTAGTTGGAGTGCATCGGAGGCGGAAGAGGGCTAGTGGCAGTGCCTGTGGCCATTTCAGTTGGGTTTCCTGACAAATCTTTGCTAGGCTATTTTTCAAGGTTCTGTTTGCCCGCTCAACCTGCCCTGAACTCTGGGGACGATAAGCACAATGCAATTTCCAGGTAATGCGCAATGCGCGGGACAGGGCCTGAAGTGTAGCTTCAACAAAGGCGGGACCATTATCTGAACCTATGGCAAGGGGCAATCCATACCTGGGGATGACATCCCTAAGGAGGGCTCGAGCTACTTCTGTGGCTTTCTCAGTGACTGTAGGATATGCTTCCACCCACCCAGAGAAGGTACAGACCATGACTAAGAGATATCGGAGCCTACCGCTCCTGGGCATTTCTGTGAAGTCTATAACTAGGGACTCAAAGGGTGTTAGTCCTCTAGACTGAACTCCTGGTGGAATACGGGGTCCCTGACGAGCATTATTCTGGGCACAGAGAGTACATCGGGCAGAGGCAGTGGCAACCAGACTATCCAATCCTTCCAGCACCACTACTCGATTGAGTAGACGGGCTAGTGCTGTTTTCCCTAAGTGTGATAGGTCATGAGCTTGAGACACTACAGGCCAAGCTAGGTGGCGTGGCACCAGAACTCTGGTATCAGGGAGATGTAACCAGCCATCAGGTCTCCTTACTGCACCTTCTTCTTGAGCCCATTTCTCTTCCATTTGGGTATACATAGGTGTCCATTCTTGCAATCGAATTTGGAACAGGGGAGTCACAGTACTTGCTGGGGGTCCTCGAGCAGCTTCCTTGGCCACCCGATCAGCATGGCGATTCCCTCGGGCCACTGGAGTATCTATTCTTTGGTGTCCCCTACAGTGAATGACAGCTACCTTCTTGGGGGCCCAAACAGCCTCTAGCAGCTGAAGTATTTCAGGTCCATACTTAACAGGTTTGCCTGCAGCATTTATGAGTCCCTTTTCCTTATACAAAGCTCCATGAGCATGTAGGGTTGTGAAGGCATACTTAGAATCAGTATAAATGTTGGTTACCAGTCCTGCTGCTAGCTCCAGAGCTCGTATGAGGGCCACAAGTTCTGCTTTCTGGGCTGAAGTTCCTTGGGGCAGGGCTCTTGCTTCTATCACCTTGTCCTCTGTCACCACAGCATAGCCTGCCAGTCGCTTAGAGTTCTCCACATAACTGCTTCCATCTGTGAAATAAATTACATCTGGGTCCCTCCACGGAACATCTTTAAGATCTGGTCGACTGGAGTACACTTCATCCATAGTTTGGATACAATCATGATCCGGTGGTCCCTCAGATGCTGGCAAAAGAGTAGCAGGATTGAATGTAGCCACTGTTTCCAGGTGTATCCGTGGATTCTCACACAAACTGGCTTGGTACTTAACCATGCGGTTATTTGTAAACCAGTGGTTGCCCTTATACTCCATGAGGGTGAGAACTGCATGGGGGACTTTAACAACCAGTTCTTGCCCCAAAGTCAACTTATCAGCTTCCTGGACCAGTAAGGCTGTTGCTGCAATGGCCCTCATGCAGGCTGGCCATCCTTTAGCCACTCCATCCAGCTGTTTAGACAGGTATGCAACAGGCCTCTGCCAGGATCCCATCATCTGGGTCAACACACCCAGAGCAACCCCCTGTCGCTCGTGGACATACAATGAGAAAGGTTTCTCCACATCAGGAAGGCCTAACGCAGGGGCTTGGAGTAGGGCTTTCTTTATAGCAATGAAGGATTGTTGAGCTGTAGGTCCCCATTCAAATGGTTCCTTTTCACCCCCCTTTGTGGCTTGGTAAAGGGGTTTCGCCATCAATGCAAAATTTGGAATCCAAATTCTGCAAAATCCGGCTGCTCCCAGAAATTCCCTAACTTCTCTTCTGGACTTGGGTTGGGGAATTGCAGCAACTGCTTGCTTCCTACTAGCATCCAGTCTCCGACTTCCCTGGGAAATACAGAAGCCCAGATACTTCACTTCTGACTGACAAAGTTGGGCCTTTGAGCGTGAGACCTTATAGCCTGCATCCAAGAGTAGCTCCAGCAATTCTCTAGTAGCCTCAAAACACTCTTCCTGGGTCACTGCTGCAATCAGGAGGTCATCTACATACTGGAGTAAAACTCGCCTGGAAGGCTCAGATTTAAAAGTCTTAAGGTCTTGCCCTAGGGCTGTCCCAAAAATAGTGGGGGAATTCTTGAACCCCTGTGGCAGGCGGGTCCATGTATACTGAAGCTTCCTTCCTGTTACTGGGTTTTCCCATTGAAAGGCAAAAAGCAATTGACTGGCGGGGGCCACCCGAATACAAAAGAAGGCATCTTTTAGGTCTAGTGTCGTGAAATGGGTAGCTCCAGAAGGTATCAATCCTAGCAGGACATATGGATTAGGCACTACAGGATGTAATGAGATAGTAGATTTGTTGACCACCCGTAAATCTTGGACTGGCCGGTAGTCCTCAGTCCCTGGCTTCTGAACTGGCAATAGTGGCGTATTCCATGGAGACTGACAAGGACGAATAATTCCATGGGATAACAGACGATTCAGATGTGCTTGAATCCCTTCCAGAGCCTTTCGGGGAATTGGGTATTGGCGAAGATGGATTGGCCGGGCACTTGGAAGTAAATCTACATGAACAGGAGGAATATTTCGGGCCAACCCTGGGGGATTATCTTCTGCCCATACCCCACTGACCTGAAAGCTATCTGCCAGGGGTAGGTCAACTTGGCCATGCGACTGATGCAGCCGCCATTCTTCTTCAAGAGGGCAACAGAAACTCAATATACCCTTAGGGCTGGATGTCAGGGGCCGAAAGGAGACTGAAGTCTGGCCATCAGAGTCAAAAGAAATTTGGGCCCTAAGCTTGGACAGCAGGTCTCGGCCTAACAAAGGGATTGGACAGTCTGGCATATACAGGAATTCATGAGTGACTGTGTGTGAGCCTAATTGGCATCTACGGGTCGTCAGGAAAGGCCTCCGGTTCTGCACCCCCGTGGCACCCACCACTCGGACAGTTTTTCCAGACACAGGCGCTAATCGCTCCGTTACAACAGAATGTTCAGCTCCTGTATCAATCATGAATGGAATTGAGCGGCTCCCTATAGTTAACTTGACCATAGGTTCCTGGGAGCCCAGTTTGTAGGAACCCGGTCTGTCCTATTCGTCCCATTCTGCCATCTCGGCTATCCCGATGATGTCAGATTCAGGAGGCTCATATCTTCCCTCTCGAACTCGGCCTCGGCTTCCTCGATCTCCTGGTCCCCTTCTCAGTCCCTGGCGCCTCTGGGGGCATTCATCTTTCCAGTGCCCTCTTTCCTTACAGTAGGCACACTGATCCCTCTCCAATCTTGGTCTGGGATTCTCCCCCCTTGGCCGGGATTGATTGAAGGAATCTCGGGGCCTGGCTGGTGGTCCGGGGTCCCACTTTGGCTTCCCATTAGCTAGAGGTCGACCTCGATTAAGGGTGGAATTAGTAATGGCTGCCACTAAAAGGTCGGCCTTCTTCTGCATCTTCCGGTCAGCCTCTCGGCGCACCTCCTGATCTCTATTAATGAAAACCTTGGTTGCGATCTCAATTAGCTGGGTGGTATTCATCCCTGCGAATCCCTCCTGACGCTGCAACTTCTTCCGGATATCTGGCATACTCTGGGCCACCAATGCGCTATTCACCATTCTCTGGTTTTCTTGGGCTTCAGGGTCAAATGGGGTGTATGTTCTGTAGGCTTCAATTAGTCGCTCTAGAAAGGCCCCAGGGGATTCAGTTGCCCCTTGGAGAATTTCAGAGACCTTTGCCAGATTAATGGGCCTCTTTATGCCTTTCCTCATACCTTCCAGCAAGTCCCGGCAATAGCCAGACAACAGTTCATAGTGCTGCCCATCATTTGGATCCCAATCTGGAGCTGCGCGAGGAAACCGAGCTCTAACCCATCCCTCTGGGTCCTGTGTCCCCCCGGGGACACGCTCTCGCGTGATGGCCTCAGCATTTTGCAAAATCTTCCGCCTCTCCTCAGTTGTGAAGAGGGTCAGGAGAAGTTGTTGACAATCAGTCCAGGTTGGGTTATGGGTGGCCATAATGCTAGTCACTAGGTCCACCACTGCCTGAGGCTTTTCAGTATAAGAGGGGTAATGCGTCTTCCAATTCAGGAGATCGGTGGTTGTGAAGGGTACATACTGATAGGCCTGTGCCTGTATAACCTGACCCTCATTATTAGGATCCGGTCGAGTGATGGTTACCTGTCGGAGTGGCAGAACTCTCGAGGAGGTGGGAATGGAACCTGAGGTAGAGCTAGGAGCTACCCTCCTATCATGCTCAAAAGTAATTGCAGCGGGTCTAACCCATTCAGTGGAGGTAGGTTGAAACCCTGAGGGATGGGGAGGGGTACTCATAGACTGAGAGGTAGTCACAGGTGATTCAGTCCATTGAAAGGAATGCCGGGCCCCTAATGAGTGGGTAGGGGTACTAGAGGGAAAGGCTGGGCTGTCGGGAGTTGAGGAGTCAGGGGGTGGAGCCCAAAGCGGGTCTTCGGAGGTTAACAGGAGAGGATGTGGCACAGAAGGGTAGAGGCCAGGTGAAAAGTCCAACCTAGGGTGTGGCAGGTTTTGCACAGGAGGGGAAGAACTATCCGGAGAAGCCTGTGCTGGAGAAGCTTGGGCTGGGCGGCGTGGATCTCTAGGGGCGGCACGGAACCCCAACAATGGGCCATAAGGTGGTGGCTCAAGGTCTGAGGGGTCATCAGAGAGTATGGGTTTCTCGGACAGGGTAGGGGCGGAAGCCACCGATTGGGTGGTAGGCTTCCTGGGGCTCTTTCCCTCTTCTAGTTTAGATTTTCTAATCTTTCTTTGAACTTGGCCTAACATGAATTTTACTGGGGATCCCATATAAGTTTTCAACCACGAGGGAGGGTCAGTCACAAGGCTGTCCCAGGAATCTATATAAGGGAGTTGTTCAGAATATTCTGGTTCTCCTACAACTATGCTGTAGACCTTCCGGATTACTTCAATATCTAAGCTGCCACTAGGGGGCCACCCCACTCCCATAGATGGCCACTCAACTTCACACAAGGTTCTTAGAGTACTTGAGCTTAAAGTCTGTCCATAGTCATTAATTAAAAATCCTTTTTTAAAGTTCTTAAGCATACAATCTAGGGGGGTAGCAATTTGTCTAGATGATGTCCCTCCCATAATGCTTACAGTTACAACACACAAAGAGGGGGGGGAATTTTTTTGGATTTACGGTAAGGGGTCCCCACTCTTTTAACATTCACGCATCACACATTCTGCACAAAAAATCCCACCCAACAATTTCAGATTTCTCAGATACAGATAAGCTCAAGCGTTTTCGCTTCTAGTCCCCGCGACTAGAAGGTACTAGGGCCTTCGCTGAGAGTTGATCAGGCTCTCCTTCCCCCAATTTTTGAGGGGCTGGTTTACAATTTTCTAGCTAGAATTACAATACAGAATACAGAATACATACCCGGCGAATGTTCTCCAGTCAGTTGGGTGCTGGGATTAATGCAGGATTCAGGATCCCACCGCTGCCACCAAGAATTGTTGCAGGAATTGATGCATAAATTTATGATACTTCAGGAGTCAGACAGCACACCAGAATGAGAGAGAAATCTTCTTTATTTGCCAGCAAACAAAGTAGAACATCAGCATTAAGTCTCTTCTTCTCTTTCTCAGCTCTCTTTGTCTCTCTCTCAGCTCTCTGTGTCTTTGTGGCTTCTGTCTCAGCTGCTTCTCTTCTTATGCTGTCTTCTCCTTCTTCTGTCTGTTCCTTCTGTCCTTCTCTCTCTTCTGAGCTCCTTCTGCTCCTACTTAAATACTGTTCTATCCCCCTCCTAGCCTTGCCCCCCCTTACTCTCCAATTGGTTAAGGAATAGATTGGTTACCTGGCCTCAACCAATCATTACTTTAAAAATATCAGTTACATAGGTTCCAGACATCCTAAACTGACCTGTGACCTGGGGCCCCTTACACCAGACATTTGGTCTCCAGAACTCCTGCATGTTATTATGATTGATTTCTCATATTCCTAGTACTAACTGCTAACTAAACTCTGGCATTCATTAAAGGGGTCAAGGGCCAATCTTACTTAATGGCATACATATCAGGTTATTACTTTCAAGACCATTTCTACATTTTACCTATAATTAATCAAGGAGAAGAGAGCTGACTAGTCCTGACCTCTTTCACCTATCAGCTTATACATTGAACCAGCCAGAACTATGGCTAAGTCAAACCACATGTTGATCTCTTTACTGCAGCCCTACTCAGAACGTCAGACAGAGAGTTGAACAAACATTCCACACAGAATTATTAATTTACACAGAATACAGCATATTCTAAAGTAAGCATCCTTATAAGACATATTCTACATACTTATAATGGTCTATATATCTAAGCTATCTCCTTATAACAAAATCTACATATCAAGAACTTCTGAAATAGTATTTCAGCTTTAAACTACAGTATGCCTAACAGTATACAAATGTTGAGCTAGCATTCATTATTCACAAGGGTGAAAGAAATTCCTGTCTCTGACCTTTCTAACCTTTGGCTCAGCCAAGCCAGACATTGAAATAATATGAACCATCTGGCATACCTTCACTTTACTTGCAAAACTGAGAATTTAAAATAGTTAAACAGAATTAACCCTTCTTATATATATTATGCCCATGGCTGCCTCAGTTGTAATCTGCCTTCGGAAGCCTGGTGTTATAAAGATGATAGAATATACTGAAATTAAATGGAAGTAGAATTAAATTCTCCTTTCATTGAGGCACATGGAATCACATCTTCATCTGTTTTGTAGACGTTTACCTTTTAGATACACAAAGGGATTATTCTGTTTTGAACGTGTTTCAGGGGCAAGTAGTTTTTTAAGTCTACTACAACTACTACTACTACTACTATTTAGCATTTCTATAGCGCTACAAGGCGTACGCAGCACTGCACAAACATAGAAGAAAGACAGTCCCTGCTCAAAGAGCTTACAATCTAATAGACAAAAAATAAAGTAAGCAAATCAAATCAATTAATGTGTACAGGAAGGAGGAGAGGAGAGTAGGTGGAGGCGAGTGGTTACAAGTGGTTACGAGTCAAAAGCAATGTTAAAGAGGTGGGCTTTCAGTCTAGATTTAAAGGTGGCCAAGGATAGGGCAAGATGTAGGGGCTCAGGAAGTTTATTCCAGGCGTAGGGTGCAGCGAGACAGAAGGCGCGAAGTCTGGAGTTGGCAGTAGTGGAGAAGGGAACAGATAAGAAGGATTTATCCATGGAGCAGAATGCACGGGAAGGGGTGTAGGGAAGGACGAGTGTGGAGAGATACTGGGGAGCAGCAGAGTGAGTACATTTATAGGTTAGTAGAAGAAGTTTGAACAGGATGCGAAAACAGATAGGGAGACAGTGAAGCGACTTGAGGAGAGCATAGGAGCCAACTTTTCAAAATTATTGGGGGTGCTAAGCCCAGTGGAAATAACCCCTCCCTGGACACATACAAGGAATTTTCTCAATATTGGGGGTGCTCAAGCACCCACAGCACCCACAGAGTCAGCTCCTATGGAGGAGAAGGGTAGTATGAGTAAAACGACCCTGGTGGAAGACGAGACGGGCAGCAGAGTTTTGAACCGATTGGAGAGGGGAGAGGTGACTAAGTGGGAGGCCAGCAAGAAGCAGATTGCAGTAGTCTAAACGAGAGGTGACAAGGGTGTGGATGAGGGTTTTGGTAGAGTGCTCGGAAAGAAAGGGGCGGGTTTTACGGATGTTGTAAAGAAAGAAACGACAGGTCTTGGCGATCTGCTGGATATGAGCAAAGAAGGAGAGAGAAGAGTCAAAGATGACCCTAAGGTTTCGAGCTGAGGAGACAGGGAGAATGAGAGAGCCATCAACAGAAATATAAAACGGGGGGAGTGGGGAGGTGGGTTTGGGGAAAAAAATGAGAAGCTCGGTTTTGGTCATGTTTAATTTCAGGTGGCATTGAAACATCCAGACAGCAATGTCAGGCAAGCACGCTGAAATTTTGGTTTGGATGCAAGGTGAGGTATCAGGGGTAGAAAGGTAGATTTGGGAGTCATCAGCATAGAGATGGTAGGAAAAGCCATGGGATGAGATTAATGAACCAAGGGAAGAAGTGTAGATAGAAAAGAGGAGGGGACCAAGAACAGAACCCTGAGGTACGCCGACAGGCAGAGGGATAGAAGTAGAAGAGGATCCACCAGAGTGAACACTAAAGGTGCGGAGGGAGAGGTAGGAAGAGAACCAGGAAAGGACAGAGCCCTGGAATCCAAGTGAGGACAGGGTATTGAGAAGTATGCTGTGATCGACAGTGTCAAAAGCAGCAAAAAGATCAAGAAGAATGAGGATGGAATAATGACCTCTGGATTTAGCCAGTAATAGGTCATTGGAGACTTTAGTAAGCGCAGTTTCGGTTGAGTGGAGAGGGCGATCCTCAGGGGGAGGAATGCTGGCTTCGGCCTAACCCCTGGTAAGCCTTTCCTCAGCTGAGAGGTGCCCAGCTCTACCACCGGCTGCCTTTCAGGTGCTGTGGAGGACTTGCAGCTCATCTGCTTATCCTTACATCTGCATATCTCTTTTGTTTAAATATAAAAGGGCTATAAGCCCCTAATTCAGTCCACTGGTTTTCTTATATTTTGTTCTTGTAATGATGACTTATATTGTGCCAAAACTGAAAACTCTTATCTGGTCAATAATAAAAGGAACACTATCTGCCCTAAAAAGTTGTTTTGTGGCTCTACATGAGGAATTGTGATATTGAATAAATAAGTGTATATTTGTGCCCCTAGTCATGCATCCTACGTTTATATAATCCTTTCAAGAAATCCAGTTAATTGTTTAACATTAGTGGAACATAGCCACATAGGCATGGTATGGTTGCATTTTTAATATGGTAATACTAGGGCCCAGCTAAGAAACAGGTTATTTTGAGTTAGTCTTCACTGGGCCAAACTTGCTTTCCTTGTGCCATCACTATCCAGGATAGGCAGTGTCTTAAAAGGTGGAGGATAAAGGATTTTTTTTTTAACAATAAAGAGTGACAATGTGGATGCAGCAGCTCATAGGTTTGCTTGATTTGTTTTGAGAGTACAGCAGTGACAGCTGTGAGGGGAAGGGGAAAGTGAGATTGGCCTAATTGGTTTCAACATTTTGATGTCACTTGGTCTCCTGTCTATTAAACCTCCTTGGAGCTGCCAGAGGATGGTCCATGGGAGCAGGCCAGGGAGATATGTGGCCCCAAGGAGGATGGAGAGCGCTGAAAGAGATGGGGAAAAAGGTTAACATGGAGAGAGGGAAGGGTAAATGCTGAACAGGGAGGGAGAATGACACAGAGTCAATACTGGACAGGGAGAGGAAAGGAACAATGGAACGCAAAGAGGCAGTGCTGGAAAATGAAGAAATGGGGACACAGGGGCACTACTGAAAAGGGGGAGAGATAGGGGCTCTACTGAAAAGGAGGGGGATAGGGACACAGAGGGGCAGTACTGAAAAGGGGAGGAGGATATAGAGACATAGAGGGGCACCACTGGAAGGGGGAATGGAGATATGGGGACAATGGTGAAAAAGGGGTGAGATGGGGACAAAAACGTAATGCTGGAAAAGGGAGAAGATGGTAACACAGGGGTAGTGCTGGAAAAAGGGGGAAGATGGGGACACAGGGTAATGCTAGAAAAAGGGAGAGATGGGTACACCTGGATGGCAGATGCTAGAAAAGGGGGAGATGAGGAGGCCAGGTAGGTTTGTGCTGAAAAAGAAGGGGGGAGATGGGGACACAGAAATGGCAGATGTTGAACTTGGGGGTAGGATAGGGACAACGGACACAGAAGGGAGATGCTGGACAGGACAAATAGTGGTGCAGAGGAAAGAAAGATGGTGCAATTGGAGACAGAAGAGATGTCAGATGGGCAAAAGACCCTGTAAAGGCAGAAGAAACAGAGAAAAACAGAAAAGAGACAGCGGGACCAAAGCAAATGAGAAAATAAATTGTTCAAACAACAGTAGAGGGATCCAAGTGCATTTTCATTTTGAATGTACTGCAGCATAGATTTTGATGGGTAGAATCAGGGACCGCAAATCCCATATGAATTTGGGATGTGAGTTCACACTAGAACTGGTTGAAAAATCTACCTTCTGGAACTGGATCACGTGGCAGCTCTATACACAGCTATTTGATAGTGGGGACATAAAATGCAAGATCAGTGCCAAACAGATGTAGAGAAGGAAAGGAAGAAGACAAGAGGCAAAAGAAGAAATGGAAAGGTCAACCTGGAAAAGAATTTGTAAGACTGACTCATGGAACATGGAAAAAAAAGACTGGGGCCAGCCAAATTCCCAGACTACAAAGGTAGACATTTTTATTTAATACTTTGTAAGGACTAAGATGTACCTGCTTTGTAAAATGTACAGGAGAAAATGCATTTCTGTCTCTTTTTTACCAGTATTGCACTGTTTATAGAGTCTGGCTTCCTTAGACAGAGAGTAGGGGGGGTCCTCTATTTCAATTTTTTTTTGTGGCTCCCAATTCTGTATTAGATTGGTAGAGTGGAATGTTGTCACAATTTGGGTTTCTGCCAGATGCTTGTGACCTGGGTTGGCCACTGTTGGAAACAGGATACTGGGCTAGATGGACCATTGGTCTGACCCAGTATGGGCAGCGTCTGTGGCTCAGCCCTAAGGGAGTTTCAATACGGCATGCAGCCACTGGAGGTGTAGAACAAATTTGATGGTGGTTCCTCCTGAGGAAGATTTGTGAAATGCGGTCCTGCATTGAGGAGCCAGCATAACATGAAACAGATATGGTGGACTGTTGAGTTAGTCACCGAGCACACAGCACCTGTATTGTGATGCATACTAATGACTGGAGGTGGTGTATTTGAACAGCCAACGGAGGTTTAACGGACATACAGAGTTTGTCCATGAAGAACAGTCATCCAGCGTTTATGTGGAAACATTTTTACTGCGTCCATGCGGAAGGCGTGGCGTTTGTAGGAAAAGGACCATTTTGCTGGCAGGACTGAGTTTTAATTATTTGAGTATGATATAATGTATAAGCATGGCAAAACATATGCACAATACGAAACAGTATAAGTATGCAGTTTAAAATGTAAAATCAACTGTTTTGTATTTAAATTAAATACAGGTGTGCAAGGTGAGCGGAGGAGTGAATGTGTGAGGTTTTAATAGTAGGTAGCAGAGCTAGTGAGGTTAGCGGGCATTGCAATACAATAAAATGTTTTTGTGATAAAGAAAAAATACTGGAGTCTTTGTGTAGTCGAAGTTAATCTTATGTTTATATAGATGAGGGTCTGTCCATGTTCTTCATGTGTGACTGAGGTGAAGGATTCTGCTAGCATGTAGTGTCTGTGTAGGAATGTGTAACAGTGCAGTTTGTTCCAGTTTCCCAATAGTAGGTATATTGGTGCTCCACAGTCCAGTGTAATATATATATATATAGCACTGTCTTCTGATAGGTGGGTTAGGGCTGTTATGGCGTGGTATGTTTTGTGTTCTAGGGCAGTTCTGGAGTACCCCCTTGCCAGTCACCACACAAACAAAAGCCCATCTGATTTAAACAAGGTGTCTAGCAGTGGAAGGAATGTGTGTGCTATTCTTGAATATTTTTACTTTGTAGTTAAGAAGACAGGTTGCCTGCTCTGGCCAGTCGAGGGACCTCTTTTACGTCCTGCCTCCTGATGTAACTTATTGTTTTTTGTAGGCAGGACGCAACAGAGACAGCCTGTATTAATCTTTGCCCGCCATAGCACCTGAGCAACAACACAGACACTGCTGTCTAGCTGACACCAACCGGTGCCTATTTTATAAAAGTCTGCTCCCCCTGAGATCAGAATCTGGCTATGCCTTTGGGTGGGACATGAGCGAGTCCAACATTTAGGTACATACATTTATGCCTGTTATTGACATGGCGTAAGTAGGTACACCTAGATGTAGGCACAGAGATGCCGACTTGCGCTAGTAGTGTATTACAGAATCTGGGTACCCAGATTCCTTTATAGAATTTGTGCTCAGTATGCTGTATCTAGGTGCCAAATTGGGGCACCCAGTTATAGAACTGTCCCCGAAGTGGGTACATGAGGCAATAAGAGATAAAGATCTCTTGATTCCTAAGAATTTACTCTAACCACTAGGTCATCCATTTCCTCCCATTTCAGTCATCTTCCTATTTTGGGCACACTCTGTTTTACTCTGCTGTTCAGGTAGATAGAATCCTGATACTCCTTATGCAGGATATGTGATACCTCCCTGACACAGCTCAGTAGTTGAAATTTGCTAGCATTTGTAGAAAACCTTAACAAAAAGGCAATAACAGCTTGCTTCCTTTTATAATCTGGGGGAACATTTCCTTATCTGGGACTCTTCTTCTGCATAGGAATCATAGGAAGTGTCACTTACCCTATCATTGTCACCCACACCTTGGCTGCTATTTGCCTTTCCCTGGTCTGAAGTAGTGAAGATCAGAAGCAGAGCCAGGATGAGGCAAGTTGATGGCGCGGGGGGAGCGAGAGCGGACTTCCGCCGGCGCACATTTTCACTGCAACAGGACGAAAAAAATAGGCGCCAGCACCGGCAGAACTCCGTTTGGGAGAATGGCCGCTCCCCTGGCGCCCCACCTAGTTACGCCACTGGTGAAGATGGTATAGGTTTGTAGATCCATAAACACAAGCTCCATGAGGTTATTTTTCTTACTCTCATTCTCTCTTGCTTACTAAAAAGTCATTGCTGTCACTGCAAGGTTGTCTCTTCTTCTGATCTCCTAGCTGTTGAAGCATCTCCTCCACTGACGTGTCACCTCTTCCATTCCACACCATATTGGTGGCTCACACTGCTGCTGCAACTTGGATTCCTGGACAATTTTCCTGACCATGCTGTTGCCTCATTTTCTTCCCCTTATGCACACCACCATGACTTTTGATGGCCTCAAGGTAGCTTTTGCTCATCACGCCATACTAACTGCCGGTAAGACAACCATTGCTTTGTAGCAAACAACCATGAAGCTCGCATTATCCCCTCATTCTTACTATTACCTGAATTTCATTTACGTTCCATCATGTTTATTTTGTGAAAATATATGGTTTGGTATATATGAATATGTTGATGCTATAATTGTTTTTGAATTGTACTAATAATGTAAGCTGTTGTTAATTTGTATGTTGTTTATGATAGATCAGGCACCACTGGGATAGGCAACTAATGAAATGTAAATAAATAAAGAGACTGTTCCAGGGTCTTCTGGTAAGCACAGAGTCAACGGATTCATCAGATTGGCCATAATTTTACATATGTAAATGTTGGGGAGGCAAGGGAAAAAGGATGTGACTTGGGTGGAAGAGCAGCCTAATGGTCAGTGCAGTGGACTGAGATCCTGGGAAACTAGGTTCAATTCCTACTGCTGCTCCTTGCAACCCTGGGCAAGTCACTTAACCTTCCATTGCCCCAGGTACAAAAATATAAACCCTTAGATTATGAGCCCACTAGGGACAGAGAAAGTACCTGAATATAGGGGCCCTTTTACTAAAGGATGGCCGCACAGGAACCCGGAGCTACCGCTTGCCCAATGCGGCCGCCAGCAGTAGTTCCACCTTCAGCAGGCATCATTTCCAGCGCTGCTGGATTTTTTAAAAAACATACTGCAGCAGGTTACCCGGCGGTAATCAGGCAGTGCCAGTTACCACCAGGGTAGCACAGGAGCCCTTACCGCCACCTCATTGGGTGGCGGTAAGTGCTCCCCCTGCATGGCCACACAGTAAGTGCAAGCTTATCACATGACCATGTGTTTTGGGGGGGTTTTTTTACCCGCTGTGGTAAAAAGTGCCCTGGCACGTGGCACAAATGGTCACCGCTGCTATCACAGGGTCCTTTTTACCACAGCTTGGTAAAAATGCCCCATAATGTGTACAGCACTGCATACGTCTAGTAGCGCTATAGAAATGATTAGTAGTAGTAGGGTCAGTTTGGCTCATGGTCAACATTTTTTGTACCATACAAATTCGAAGGTCAGCAATTAGCGATCCATGTTCAGAGAAATAATAGCTGGAGGGGAAGCAAGACTGATGGCAGGGCAGGCAATTTTCCAGTCTCCCATTAATTCAGCTGAAACCATACTTTTTTTATTCTTAGACTGAACTGTTTTACAGCAATGTCCCCTGCAGTTCAGTTCCTTTACAACTCTAAAAGCAGTCATGATGGCAGTAAACATAAATACTGTCACAAGTAGAAAGAAGTACTGCTGCTTTAATACCGTGAGGCTAAAATAAATTGAATTCCAATTTCATCCCTACTTTGTTTATTTCGGCAAAGCTTCATTGATTGCCAGCAGAGGGTCCTTTAACTTACCAGCTGCCTGAAGTAAGGATCATGCTGAATATTCTCAGGGAGAGTCTTGCTGCTCAGTAATCCCACTAGTTTTGCGTAATGTTCAACAACCTGAAAAACAGAAAAATAAGGTTGACGAATCCAGTTATATACTTTGTAAACGTAAGGATGTGAACTAAAAAGTTTCACGTGTGTTTATTTTGACATACCGTTGATCAGTAAGCCTTCTCAGAGGTTTAGAGTCAGACTAATATGAGAATGTTTTTTTTCTTTATTAAAGATTTTACATGTACCCAAGCAAAATAAATAAACTTGTATAAAAAATTGGCCAAGCATTAAGAAAATATTATAATACATAAACATTATGTCAGGAAATAAAATCCTCAATATGGAGGACAGCAAAAGATAGTCAATAAAGGAAATGAGATAACAATATTTTAAAAAAGGACAAAATACCCTAGAGGTAAGTTACAAATATCTTCTTTAGTAAAAATAGCTGATGCAAATCAAGATTGGGGGTCCTGCACAGCCAAAGAGGAACCCTGACCAGTAACAACAACTGTATTACTCCAAACATAGGTAACTGAGACAAATCAAAACAGGTATAAAAATGACCCCCTGTTCACAAAGCCTCACTAGCAGGTGCCAGTGCAGCTATTTCCATGCAAATGTATTGTGAAGTCTCATTGCCCTGTTTACAAAGCTAATCAAATAGGGTGTGGAAATAACAAATCACTAGAGTATGAAACATCCAAAAAAATCCCACAAACAAAAATATTGGTTTGCCTCAATGTGTCAGTCCCAACAAAACTGCTTAAGGCTGGAAGGGAAAAGGCCTCAAAGAGCTCCAGGATAATACAAATCCTATAGAGCTAAATAGATCAATTTGATCAACTCTTCATCATTGGCCACCAAAAAAACTTCCAGGTTTCCACTAGGTTATTTAGCTGTGTGTTGTTTATATTTTTTATTTTTCATAGGTGCATAAGTTGCCTTTATAAAATAGATACAATATCTGCGCCTATGTGCCTTGCCTGCTAGACACCCTATTAAAAAATTACCCTCATGAGGCCTAAGGGAGAAGTTCAATTAGGCTCCAAGGTAACGTGGAGGGGCATAATCGAACGGGGACGACCATCTCTAAGGGCAACCATCTCTAAGGCCTTCCCAGCGAAGGGGCAGGGAAACCCATATTAGCGAAACAAGATGGGCATCCATCTTTCGTTTCAATAATACTGTCGGGGATGCCCAAATCTCAACATTTAGGTCGACCTTAGAGATGGCCGACCTTAGAGATGGTCATCCCCGGTTTTCGGCCATAATGGAAACCAAAGACGTCTATCTCAAAAACGACCAAATCCAAGCCCTTTGGTCATGGGAGGAGCCAGCATTTGTAGTGCACTGGTCCCCCTAACATGGAAGGACACCAACCGGGCACCCTAGGGGGAACTGCAGTGGACTTCACAAATTGATCCCAGGTACATAACTCCCTTACCAACCCCCCCCCCCCCCCCCCGGTCCCCCTGCATGAAGTACACTGCACCCACTACAACTGCTCCAGGGATCTGTATACTGCTGCGATGGACTTGAGTATGGCATTTGAGGCTGGCAAAAAAATATTTTTAAACTTGGTTTTTATGGTGGGAGGGGGTTAGTGACCACTGGGGGAGTAAGGGGAGGTCATCCCCGATTCCCTCCGGTGGACATCTGGTCAGTTGGGGCACCTTTTTGAGGCTTGGTCATGAAAAAAAAGGGACCAAGTAAAGTCGGCCAAATGCTCGTCAGGGATGCCCTTCTTTTTTCCATTATTGGCTGAGGACGCCCATCTCTTAACCATGCCCCAGTCCCGCCTTTGGTACACTGGTGACATGCCCCCTTGAACTTTGGTCGTCCCCATGACGGAAAGCAGTTGAGAGCGCCCAAAATCGGCTTTCGATTATGCCGATTTGGGCAACCCTGAGAGAAGGATGCCCATCTCCCGATTTGTGTCGGAAGGTGGTCGCCCTTCTCTTTCAAAAGTGAGCTAGACAGGTGCCTATATACTTGTATAAAATAAGTTCCCAAATCCAGACCAATTGCACACAACTGCAAATACACACTTTAAAATCTGCTCCAAAAGTTGTAAATGTGTGCATATACTCTATGCATGTGAGTGCATATTTTATACAGTGTGTGTGTACATCGCAACGGTGCCTCTACTCTGCCCAAACTATACCTCTGAGAGCACCTACATTTAGACTGAATAAACATAGGCACTTGCCCTCTGATATTCAGCCAGTGGCGTACAGCATTCTTTTGTCCACCACCAACATTAAAACCAGATATTTGATGCTAGGCCATGTCCAGGCTTCGGCATTCAATATCCATTTTTTTTTTTTAAAGCCAGCTAGCACATAACAGGTTAAGTTAATATTTAGATTAACCGGCCATGGGTCAGCTGATAAAGATGGGACAGCTATTTATGCGGCCTTATTTATCCACTAAACCTGGCCGGTCACGTCTGAATATCAGGACGTAACCGGACTCTGCCCCCAGAACATCCCTGGAACACCCCCAACATAGCTGCTTGAAGTTTGGCGCTAACCGGTCATTTTCAGCGGCACTAACCGATTATGTGCTACTGAAAATGACCGGATAACCCTGAACAAGCAACTTAATCGGTTGGCGGCCATTTCCAGCTGGTTAACTCGCTTTGAATATCAGCCAGATACTTTCCATGTGTGTACTTTTTACATGTATCTGTGGTCATACAATTTTATAAAGTCCATATTTGCATGTAAAACAGGTTTCACATGGGGGAAAAAGCTTTATAAACTTATCCTCCATGAGAGGAAAATAAATTACTGCCTCTGTCCTTTTGCTCCTTTATTATGGTTAGGGTTTCTGTTGTAAATGTTAACCAATACACATTTATAAAACACCCCAAGGGCAGAAAAAGAATTACTTACCTAATAAATACCAGAAAAACCTTTTGCCCCAGTGCTCCCAGTTCTCCCAATGTTGCCTGCCTCAGGCCTACCACTCTATCTTCTTGTTTGTTCCATGCTGACAGTTCCTTAGCAGCAAATGCTCTTATTGTCCTACAGCCTGTCACTCTCCTGCTCCCTCCAGCTTTGCTGCACACCCGTTTCTGACTGAGTATCAGGGCTGGAAATGAGAGAAGAGAATGTGAATGACAACAAGGTGGAGGGGGTTTATCGAATAGTGGGAACAACCATGAATAGCATAGATTTCATCCATATATTTAAAGAAAAATCTAAAATAGCTAAAAAATAAACATCAACTTGCATGAAACAGTGGAAGCAGCATGCTCTGTAGTGCTTCTCTTTGCAGGCTCAACTCTGATGAACAGGAAGTGTAAATAGAGGAAGAAGTTGGGCCTGTGTAGGGAGGCAATGTGGAGCATGCTGCTTCTGCAGTTTCTTGTAGTGCTGGCAGGCTTGCTGTCCATGGGCAGGAGGGCACGGATCAAGGAGAAAAGCCTCAGGGAGTTGCCGAGCAAACGCATTGCACTGTTCCATGCAAGTGTGGAGAGAGAAGATGAGAGGAAGGATGAGATGAAAACTGGGGGGAAGGAATAAAGGAAGAATGGGATTTGAGGGCTTGGGGGGAGATCAAAGATGGGACAAAAACTAGGGGGATGGAAATCAGGGGAAGAATGAGACAAACTGGGGGTGGGAGGGGGCAAGGACTTGAGGACTGCTTGGGGTGGAGGACAGCAGAGACTGGAGAGATGAGGGGAAGGATTGCATTTGGGGATTGGTGAAAAGAAGAGAGAGCAAGGAAAGAGCAGGGATTTGGTAATTAGGACAGAAATCAGGAACTCAGATTAGATTGGAAAGTGGGAACTTGGAGATAGATTCAGGATCAGAACAAGGAATTTGAGCATGAGTAAGGGGCTTGGAGGCTGAGTGGCGAGAGGTCACGGCAGCCATTTTTCAATAGCAGCTGCAAGGGTTGCAAGCAAGTGGGTTTCGTCCTGCTCCTGTAGTCCCATTAGGACCACCACGGCTATCAGGTAGGCCCAGGGGAGATGGGGTCGAGCAGACCATTACGAGGGGAGGAGGCACAGTTTATAGAATATGTGCAGCACCTGTTCCCACAACTAAAATTTAGGTGCAACTATTTACACCAACTAAACCTGATGTAAATGCCCACACCTAATTTAGGTGCAGATCGGGCATTTTCTATAAAAGTGCACATAAGTTTTGGGAATGCCCATGACCCGCCCATGCTGCTCCCGTAATAATGTCCCCTTTTAAGATCTGTGCATTAGAATTTATGCACACCACTTTACAGAATACACTTAGAATGTTGGGCACATAAATTCTAATTAGTACCAATTAGTGTCGATAATTACTTGCTAGTGGCTAATTATTCGCACTAATTGGCTTGTTAGACAATTAAGTTGCGCATGCAATTTGGCCACACTGCCAAATTATGCAAGCAACTTTAGTCACTCGCCATATATGGAATCTGGGAGTAAGTGCAAAATTGGGCATGCAAGATTATAGAATTAGGGAGATAGCCCTTCAAGTCATTCCATTGGCTCCCTATCCATTGCTGTATAGAATACAAACTTTTCTTATTGACCTACAAATGCATTCACTCTGCAGCTCCTCTTATCTCTCATCTCTTATCTCTCCCTACACTCTCCTTGTGAACGTCACTCATCAGGTAAGTCACTCTTATCTGTGCCCTTTTCCTCCACCTGAAGCTGGATTTATGTATAATCTAGAGTGACACTCTACAGTTTAGGACTTTACATGATAAGGGGCCTTATGCTTCACTAGCATGGAAAACTATTAAATCTAAAATTTACTTCCTACTTAATCAAGAGGGATCTCGTAAGTTTTACAGCATAGGGCCACAATATGCATAAATTTTGCTCTGCCTCCATCGCCAGCTCCAGACTCCGTTCCTTCTACCTTACTGCACCCTATGTCTGGAACAGACTTCCTGAGTCAGTAGATCATGTTCTTTCTCTAGTCCTATTCATATCCAGGCTAAAAGACCACCTTTCTGAGGCTGCTTTTAAATCTTAGCACCGTATTTGTCTCTTTAATACCCATGTTGTTTTAATCATTTTCATAATTAATGAAACTCCCTCATCTCCTATTTGTCCTATTTGTCTGTCTTGAATAGACCGTAAGCTTTGAGTAGGGATTGTTTCTTACGTGTTTGTGTACAGCACTGTGTACATCTACCAGTAGTATCTTTATAGAAATGATAAATAGTACAAAAGAAGTAAGGTATAAAGTATGAGAGAGCTAATGATCAAAGGCAAGTGACTGAAAAACAACAAAATTAATCAAAAATAATCACATTAATGTTCTCTGGTTTTAATGGAGCTAGATGAAAAATACTGGGGCTTTCTTATTCATGTTGATTACTAAGATCTATAAAAACAAAGGGCCCAATTCTAAAAAGGATGGGCTCCTAAATTTGCACCCTATTTTTGGCCAAACGTAGAAGTTTAAATTTTCAGCTGAAAATTTATATTAAACTAAATCTTATGCTTACAAATTTAGAACGGTCATTCACTTGCCTAGATTTATGAGCCTAATTTATGAGCTTAGAGTCGGATTCAGTAAATGGCACCCAAATTTAGGCGCCAGAAAGATCCGTGCTAAATTCATAGAGACCGCTATTGAGACCGTGGGAAGGAGCCCAACTATCTCATGCAGTCAGCAGTGAAACCAGAAATTCAAAGCCGGGCCTGTATCCAGCACCCAGCATTGAATTTTTTTTTTTTTTTTGGGGGGGGGGGGGGGTTCTGCTAAAAATATAGCCGATATTCATCAGCTGACTGGCTAAGTTATAGCAGCCAAAGATGGACTTGCTATTTGCGTGGGTCTATCTGGCCAATAAACTTAGCCGGTCAGCCAATGAATATTGGCACTAACCAGCTATGTCGTGTGACATAGCCAGTGACCAGGCTAGCCACTAAGGGTGAGATTCAGTAAATGGTGTTCAAAAATTGGTGCTGAACAAAATCAGCGCTCAACGCTATTCTATAATGGGCACAAATTTTAGGAACTCCCCTTACCCGCCCATGCTCCTCCCATGGCCACACCCCATTTTGGATAGCATGATTAGTATTTGGGCGCACATTATTATAGAATAGCACATAGCAAGATGTGTGGCCAATTCCAAATTAGTGCCAATTAGCACCCAATTATCGGCACTAACTCAATTGTGTGCCAATTTAGGTGAGCACATATCTTCAATCTGCACCCAACTTTCAGCGCTCAATTTTGGACGCCATATATAAAATCTGGGGGTAATCAGAAATATTGAGCCAAGATAGCCAACTATCTTACACTAAATATTAGCACTTAGCTGGCTTAAGGCTATTTAACCAGCCAGAAGTCATTCCTAGCCGGTTAAATAGTTTTAAATATCAGCTGGATATTCTATAAAGGGTGGTCCGCAATAAGCGCCCGTTATAGAATAGAGCTTAGTATGGATTCTTGCACCCAACTTTGGGCATGAGGACTTACACCCGTTGAAACCTGGTGTAAATCCTGGTACGGAAGTTGGGTGTGCAACCCAGGAATCCAATAACAGTGCTTCTAAATTTTTGGAATGTTCTTGACCCGCCCCTGCCCCTCGCTGGTAGATTGTGAGACACTTTGGGTGTGCATTATTATAGAATACACACACACACACACCAGCCACAGAAATCTCCACTTCCCCCGCCACACAAGTCTCCACCCCCCTGCCACACAGGTCTCTACCCCTCCGCCACATATCATGTCCAACATTTCTCCCTCTCCATGCAGCATCTCCCCTTCCCCTCGACCTGTATTTACAAGATTTCACCCCTTTGCTGTATCTTTCCCACTTACCACCAGAGCTTAGCTTGGGAGAGGAGGATGAAGAACAGCCCGGAGCAGAGCAAAGGAGGGAGGTAACATGATGTCCCACAGCCCAGGCCTCCCTCCCTGAAAGCTGAGTAGTGAGCGGCCATAGCAGGCCTCCAAACTTCCAGGCTGCCAGTATCGGCAGCGATGTGTAAGCGTTGCCTTCAGCCTGCCCCGGAAGCCTTCTTTGTACAGCCACTTCCTGTTCCCGTGTAGGTGGGACGCTTTATAAAGAAGGCTTTGGGGGCAGGCTGAAGGCAGTGCTTACATTGTTGCCTGCAGCCTGCAGCAAGCGAGCGAGTGGGGCGGGGTGGAAATAGGAAGGTGAACAACACTGCACCAATCAGGGAGGATGGGTGCCCATGGCAGCACCCCTTCAACTTGTTCCGGTGCTCAGCAGGTGAACTCCCATCTGCCCCGTGGCACCACTGTGAGTTTGCCGTGGCACACTGGGATGCCCCGGCGCACAGTTTGTGAAATGCTGGAATAGCAAGTAGGCATAGGCATGCATAAGTCCAAATTAGTGCCAATTAACACCAATAATTCATTGTTAACATTCATTAACTAATTAGAGTGTGCATCTGCCCTGCACACCCACATTTGGGCAACCTATATAAAATCCAGGGGATAGGATTGGAACTTAAAACTTTTTTTTACAGATACCTACACCTTGGTTTTTGTGGTGATCCTGAGGAGAGCTTGAATGACCTATACCCTTCCCTCTGTTCTGCTCCCTGCTATTCTATCAGAATTGTAATTCATTCCCTCCTATCCTACCTGTCATATCCTGTCTTCCCTTTTTCCTGCCATTCTAGATTTTAGATTGTCAGCTGCCCAGATGATACTATGCAATCGGCAGGAGAGTAAATCCCTAATAAATTTGAAACTTGATACTTAGATAGTGCTAAACATCAGTTCATAAGAACATAAGCATTGCCATATTGGGACAGGCCGAAGGTCTATCAAGCCCAGCATCCTGTTTCCAACAGTAGACAATCCAGGTAATAAGTACCTGGCAAGATCCCAAAACAGTACAATACATTTTTATGCTGCTTATCCTAGAAATAAGCAGTGGATTTCCATCAAGTCCATCTTAATAATGGCTTATGGACTTTCCACGCCCCCCTAAATCTACCCCTGCTGTCACTCATGCTCCTAAATTTGAATTTAGTGAAATTTTGAGCACAGATTATTTAGGCACTCAGACATAATACATTCTCAGAAAAGTATAAATCCTCTATGTGTTGGAGTCAATGTGATTACACTTAAAAATAAAATAGTAAATTTTTAAAGAAGTCAATTTAGGAACCTAATTATCAAAGCTGGAACCCTAGACCCTTTGAATATTGGCCTCTCAGTGTTATTCTTTTGTTGGAAATGCTGTTTAGGTTACTGGTGGTGTTTTAACCCTTTTAATGCTAGTGCAGAGAAAGTCTGTGAATCATTTCATTTCTCAAATGATGCCTTGGAAATACCCACTGAAGTACCTTAGATTATGTATAGGATAGCAAACTTGAAAAGATTTCCAATGAAAAAATCATGTTATATACAACAAAATAAAGCAGCATGGGAATATTTGTTTCTAAATGAAGTCCATGTGAATTGTTTCAAGATAAGAATAGACTCTTTTCATGTGTAGAAGAAACTTTCTCTGAGTGTTTCCATTTGCATGGTGTTTCAGATGGGGACTGTAAGTCAGTTATGTTATTAGTGTCGTCAGATGAACCCGTCAGGTACAAATAGCTCTGGTGCATATTCTGAAACTTGGAGTTGAATTCCATGCCCATCGTTGAGCAAGGTTCATTAGAAGGTTGAACATTAATGTCTTTTTCTTTGTGCTCTTATTATGCATTTATAATTTGCTCCCTGCTAAGCCTACATCATCGTAAGGAGATATATACTATGCATAATGGATATAATTTAGAAAATGATTATATTTTAGATCAGGAGTGTCAAATTAAAATGAACATGGCAGAAAACTCAATATGCTTCCAGTCTTAACAGGAACCTGAAAAACAATACAGACTGAGCCTGGTAAGAAAAAGGAGGGATAGGCAAGATACTGATTAATGTGTAATGGAAAACCAGTATGTCTCATGTACTGAGAGTGTATCCAGTTGACAAAATGTTAACTTGACTCTGAACATACTTAGGGGGTCTTTTTCTAAAGATTAGTTAGAGTTATCTGCAGCAGGGCCCATTTTATTCCTATAGGCCCTGTAGCAAATAACTTGAGCTAATCTTTAGTAAAGGACCCCCTCAGTTTTACTTGATTTAATAATCAGCAAATTATGGCTTATCTATTTATTCCTTGGAATAAGAAATAGCAGTGAAGTATGAGATGAACTGCGATGTAAATTAGAAATGAAAATGAATGGCCAGACCATTTAATTTCTTGTACCGTAGGAGACTTTGATTCCTGAGCCCTCCTACTTCTTCAGGATAGTGTGGGCTAGAGAATGACACGGAGACGGGGAACCGCAGTAACCAAGGGGATGGGGACAGGGACATAGTTCACGGGGATGGGAACGGGGTGGAGACGGGGACAGATCCCATGGAGACGGGGCGGGGTTGGGGACAGAGCCCATAGGGACAGGGACAAACTTTGTCCCCGTGTCATTTTCTAGTTGGAAGGGTAGAGGGTGGTGGTGGGAAGGAGGGTTATTATAGCTGCTCATTGTTATTATTGTTTTCTATTTGTAATTTATACACAACAGTTGCATAGCATATTGTTCCTTTTTATACTTTAATAAAAAGATTTAAATATAAAATCATAAGTGTTCAAGGCTTCTGTAGATGAGGACAGAACCCACAGGGATGGGGAGGGGATGGGGCAGGGATGGAAACAGGGCCTGCAGGGGCGGGGACGGAGACAAACTTTGTCCCCTTGTCATTCTCTAGTGTGGGCTCAGGATGTTATGAGGGCATTTCACAAGCCCTAGGAGGTTAGAAACTTGGCTACTGTGCTATTTATTTATTTCCTGCCATTTGATTATATGCTCTTTTAACAAGCCAAGAGAGAGTTAAAATAAAACATCATAATCAATAAATAGACATTGGGGCCAAGTTTCAGGCAGTGAGATCATCATGTTAATTTAATTACGAGCAATAGAGATTAACTTAATATGGATATTCAATGCCATTTTCCATATAAGCAGTAGTATTGAATATATGGATTAACCTCCTAATTCTATAAAAGTTGCTAAAAAGTACATGCGCAAATTTGGGCATGTGCCCAATTTGCACGCATAATTTAATTGAATAACGAGCCAATTAGTGCCAATGGCTTTTTAACAAGCAATTATTGGCATTAATTACATTTAATTGAACTTTGAGTGCGTAAATTAGGCACAGGATCCACGCATAAAATTTACATGTAACCTGAAAAAATGGGGCATGGAATGAGAGGATCATGGGCAGAATGGGGGCATTCCTAAAACTAATGCACATTGTTATAGAATAACTGGGATACACACCTAAGGTAGGTACATACATTTGCATTACGTTTCAGGTAGTGCAAATGGCCACGTCTAATGTTAGGCATGACTCTAGAACATAAGCACTATTCTATAAACCGTGCCTAACTTTAAGCACGGCTTATAGAATAGTGCTTTTTTCAGTGATGATTTTATTTATTTATTTATTTATTGCATTTGTATCTCACATTTTCCCACCTATTTGCAGGCTCAATGTGGCTTACGTGGTTTTTTAGGTTCCATCATTTCATCTCATTAGACTTGAAATTAACAGGAAGTCTATGTTCGGAGTTATGTGTCCAGAAGTCTGGCACGAACTGCCTGTATCTTTTCACAGAATTACTTCATTTACTCAGTTTAAGAGGGAACTCAAAAGCTTATGGTGGTTAGGTTGGCCAACCAGTTTATTTGTTATAGCTAAAATGCTATTTTTAAAAAATCTGCTTCTGTTTTACTATGTCATGAAGGTATGTAATATTTTTTTTATGTTTCATTATTGTGTATGTTTCTTCTGTAACCCACTCAGAACTGTGGCTGGAGAGGGATATAAATCTGTTAAATAAATAAATATGCGCCATATATAGGGCCTCTTTTACTAAGCGGGAATAAGTCCAATGCGAGCTTACCATTCACTAAACAGGAAGTACCTCTGGACTACCACTGCAGCCTGGTAGTACTTTCCACCCCTAGTGCGTTGTCATATCCATATTTTTGTAGCGCCGGAGTGTGCCCACCGGTAATCGGGCAGTGGTAGTAAGGGCTCCCCATGAAATGGCCACGCAGCAAGTGCTTTGCTTGCCACATGGCCATTTCCTGCAGGAAAGAGAGACTTCGCTTTTACCCGCTGCAGTAAAAGGGAGCCTCGGTGCTCATGAAAAACACACACCAATGTCAGCACAGACCCCCTTTTGCCGCAGCTTGGCAAAGGGGGCCCATAGAATCTAGCCTTGATTGGGGACCGCTCCAGCACTGAGGTAATTCTATAGCAGTGTCCTATATTTAGGCAACCAGAAGGCGTGTATGTGACACCTATTCTATACAGCAAGTATACCTCTACTTTCCTTTATAGAATACTAGTGTAACTGGGTATATATTGTGAGCTCGCTCCTCCTTAGCTCCTTCGTCGCAGCTCCAAAAATCACGAACAAATTCAGGTACAGTTCAATTAAAAAAAAAACACACAGAAAACTGTTCAGGGGATAGGAAGAGAGTCTCTCTTTTGGCCTGGCCTTTTATTCAAGTCCCAGCCCTCAACACTTTTACTCTTTTCAAGCCGGACGGTACACAGCCCAGGCTTCAGCAGCTACTTCCCCTCTACCTCTTAGAGGAGGAAAATTTGCAACAAAAAAAAACCCAATAATACAGTTCCGTATTTCTCGGCTGCTTCCCCTCTCCCTCTCCTGGAGAGTTGCAGCAAAAAAAAAACACCCCCACATTAAACTTCTGGCCTGTTCTCTTTTCACAGGTAAGTGGCTCTTGTGAAACAAAAACCCACGAGCCGCAGCCCAGTCCTTCTTTAACTTTTCAAACATGTAACAAGTCCTTCACGCCGTATCTCTCTCTCTCTCTCTCTGTCTGGCTCTGCGTGGGAACAAAGCCAAGGGCTCCACCCTCTTGGTCAGTCACACTCTCACCTGACCTCCTCCCGCTTGGCCCCACTTTGGCCTCCGCTATCTCCCGGACTTTCGCTGAGCCAGCGCTGAAAAGTTCATCGGCTCTTCCTGGGCGTTCTCAGGTTCAGTCAGTTCCATAGGGCATGGCTCCGCCTCCTCTTCCCCCTTTTCAGGAGCCCAGTCCATATTCTCTTCACCCCGCCCTTCCCTCAGCTGCCTACCCTTTTCTTCATTAAGGATCTTTTGTATCTTTTCTTTCTCCGCCCACTTGTCCCACCACCTCCTCCACCAGGTTGGAGACTCGGCCTTACTCCTTTCCCTGCAGCCCTCCTCTGGTGACTCTCGGGAATGCACGTACCCTCTCCTACAACTGGGTTCCTTTGGTGCATGTTGGGAGTTGTAGTCTCTTTCTCTCCTTTTTTCTTCTTGTCCCTTAGACCGTTCCACCTCCTCTTTACATACCCCCCCCCCCCCCTTAAGCTTCCTCCCACCCCTTCTTCCTCATTCTTCTCTCTCTCCTCATCTACCCGGGACAGGGCATCAACATTTCCCAAACATCGCCCTGGGCGATGCTCCACGGAATATTGGAATGGCTGCAAAGCTAAGTACCATCGCATTAGTCTCCCATTATTATTCTTCATCGTATTCAGCCATTTCAATGGAGCATGGTCTGTTACCAGCTTAAATTTTCTCCCTTCTAAATAGACCTTACACTCTAGCACTGCCCATCGTATGGCCAAACACTCCTTCTCTATGGTGGAGTAATGATCCTCATGAGGAAGGAGCTTCCGGCTTAAATAAAGCACCGGATGCTCCTCCCCATCATACTCTTGGGACATAACGGCCCCTAACCCCCTTCCCGAAGCATCGGTTTGAAGGACAAAGGGTTTCTCGAAATCCACTGCCTTCAATACCGGTTCCTGGCACAGGGCCCTCTGCATCTGTTCAAAGGCCCTCAACTCCTCCCCTCCCCACCTCAAGTGGTCAGGATTCTTCCCTCGCAACATGTCAGTTAGGGGGGCGGCTATGACTGAAAAATGAGGGATGAACCTGCGGTAATACCCCACCATCCCTAGAAATCTACGCAATTGTTTCTTTGAGTTGGGCCGGGGAAACTCCTGGATGCTCTGGACCTTGTTTAATAAGGGCCACACCTCTCCCCGGCCCACATTATACCCCAAATACTTCACCCGGTACTGAGCAAAATAACATTTTTTTGGGTTTAAGGTAAGCCCTGCCTTCCTAAAAGCCTGCAGAACCGCCTCCACCTGTTTTAAATGGTCATTCCAGCTCGCACTATGTATTACCACATCATCCATATATGCTGCTGCGTAGGTCTGATGTGGTCGGAGAACCCTGTCCAGCAGCCTCTGACAGCTCGCCGCCGCCGAATTCAGGCCAAAGGGCAATCTTTTAAACTGATACAGGCCTATGGGAGTGCTAAAAGCCATCTTAGCTTGAGCTCCTTGAGTAAGAGGAATCTGCCAATACCCTTTTGTCAAGTCCAGGGTAGTGAGATATTGAGCGGATCCTAGCCTGTCCACCAGCTCCTCAACATAGGGCATAGGATATGCGTCAGTTTGAGAAATGGTGTTAAGCTGGCGGAAATCAATGCAGAATCTCCACTCCCCTCCAGGTTTTGGCACTAACACCACTGGACTTGACCAGGGGCTATTTGACTCTTCAATTACCCCGAACTCTAGCATTTCCTGCACCTGTTTTATAACCTCTCTCTTTTTCAAGGGGGAAAGCCTATATGGTTTCTGCCTAACTACCTTACCCTTTTCTGTTATAATGTCGTGCTCCATGAGGTGAGTATTTCCCGGACATGCCGTTAGCACATCATCAAACCCCTTCAGGAGCCTTCTTATTTCCTTTTTTTGTGTCTGGGTCAACCGGGGATTAATCCCTGGCTCCCCGGGCTTGAAAATTTCACTTATTTGTGGTCCCAACTCCTCTCCTTCCTTTTCCTCCACCCCGGTCTGCCACCCTACTCTTGCTACCCAGAGTTTCATCCGGTTCACATGGAAGGTTTGGACCCGACCCTTCTCGTTCGCTACCTCATACGTGAGGGGCCCTAGCCTCCTCTTCACCACCCAGGGACCCTTCCACCTAGAGGCAAACTTATGAGGATCCTCAGAGATTAGGATAAGGACCCTATCTCCTGCTACAAACTCCCTCTCTCGGGTACCTTTATCATAATATTCCTTTTGTAAGTGTTGGCTCTGTTCTAGCCTATCCTGGGAATATTCCTGTAACTTATCCAATCTGGCCCTCAGATCCTGTAGATATTCTACCACGGACTGACCGGGCATTTCCGGAGGTACCCAGTGTTCCTGCAATATATCTAAAATTCCCCTGGGTCTCCGGCCAAACATTAATTCGTAAGGAGAAACTCCTAATGAGTCCTGCACCTTCTCCCTGTATGCATATAGCACGAAGGGTAACAGTTGGTCCCAACCTGTCCTATCTTCGCCTAGCGCTTTTTTTAACATCCCCTTTAAGGTTCTATTAAAACGCTCCACCATCCCATTCGTTTGAGGATGGTAGGCCGCTGTCCGAATATGCCGTATCCCAAAAGCCTCCCATACTTGTCTTAAGGTGCCTGACATGAAGTTGGATCCCCTGTCTGTTAAAACCTCTTGGGGGAACCCTACCTCACAAAAGATTTTTATCAGTTCCCTGGCAATGCCCTTTGCTGATATGCTCCTTAACGGTATGGCCCAGGGATACCTAGTGGCCATGTCCATGACCACCAAAACATAGAGGAAGCCTCTCTGCGATTTTGTTACCGGACCAATAACATCCATTGCTATTCTCCTCACTGGTTGTTCCACCCTGGGCAGGGGCCTTAGAGGTGCCTTAGGTGGGAGCCGGTCGGCCACCTTCTGGCAATTTGGGCAAGACTTGCAATACTTCTCCACCTCCCCATAAACGCCAGGCCAATAAAATCGCGCCAGTATCTGAGTCAGGGTAGCCTGGGAGCCCTTATGCCCCCCCAACGGATGGTCATGAGCCAGTCTTACCACTAGGGCCCGAAAAGCCAGGGGAACTACTAGCTGCCTCCCTCCTTCAGAGTTCTCCCAATTTGGCACCCTGCGATATAATAGGTCCTCTTCTACCAGGAACCCCGGAGCCTCCTTGCCCTCCCCTTGTCGTGCCCTCTCCCAGGCATATTCTAAAGTAGGGTCAGCCGCCTGCTCCCTATGAAACTGGGGAAACTGCTCCTTCAATTCTTTAGGGGCAGCCGGCAGGTAGCTTTCTTTTTGCACCTGCTCCAATGCCCCCCGTCTACCCCTCTGCTCCCTTTTCTTCGAAGCTCTATCCCTCCTCACTTTCCCCGGCTCCCCTAAGACCTCTCCCTGAAACGGAAAAATACCTCCTATTCCCTCTTCCTCCGCCTCGGGGTCCCGTTGCGCCTGAGCACGGGTAGTTACTAACACTCTTTTTTTTTCCATACAGTCTGCAAATGGAGGCCAGTCTCTTCCTAAAATCACCTCCTGGGGCAACCTGGGCAGAACAGCCAGGACTATCTCTACCTCTCCTGTGGGCCCCTTTAAGTTAACTCTATGGAGGGTATAATGAGTACTGGCCCCATGTATACACTGAATGGCCACTGCTCCTTCATAGGTATCTTTACCCCCTGTCCTCCTCTTCCTTATTTGCTCCCATAAGCTCCTAGATATCATGGACTGGTCGGCCCCAGAGTCTAACATGGCTACAATGGGTAAACCCTCCACCTCTATCTTGGTAGTATACCGTGGCCTAAACCCCTGGGCAACCTGGGAGATCCATCCCTCGCGACCTGGGCAATCCTTCTTGAAGTGCCCTATTTTCCCACACTCATAACACCCCTTTCCCTCGTAAGAGGTGGCTTTTTTTTTATGGCCTTCTGGACCTACTGGCCTTTTACCAACCCAACTTGTACCGGCCTTCCCTTTCTGGGGGTCATTCTTAAGGCCGGGAACTGTGGGCCCCCAGCCTTCTTGAGATCGGGGCTTCCCCCCTCCGGGTTGGGTCCGCCCCAATGTTGGGCTTCCAGGTAACACTCCAACCCAGCTACCACGCCCTCCACCGTCTTACAGCCACTTTTGATCAGCCCTGCCCTAATCTCCCTGGGTAAGCCCTGCAGGTATTGTTCCACTACCAGTTCTTGAAGAATTTCTGCAATGGTGTGGTGATCTGGTTCCAACCATCTTTTTACTAAGTCCATTAGTTTATTGGCCATGGCTTTAGGGGTTTCCCCTTTTTCCCATTTAGTGGCCCGGAACTTTCGCCTGTAAGCCTGGGTACTTAGTCCATATCGGTCCTTAATGGCCTCTCTCAACCGCCCATAGTGGGCCGCATCCCCCGGCGCCAAGTCTCTAAAGGCTGCCAGAGCCTCCCCGGACAAGGAGGGCGCTATCCGCATGGCCCACTGCTCTTGCGGCCATCCTGCGGCTGCCGCCACCCTCTCAAATGCGGTCAGGAAATCATCTACATTATCTTGCTCAGACAACTTTCCCCAGGTAAGTGAGTTCATGGATAAAGGTCCTACCGCACCGCTTCCTCCTGGGCCCTGTTCGGTCCCTCCGGGTCCAAAATCCCTTGGGGTACTGATCCCCCTCTGAAAAAAGTCCTGGAGCAGATTCAACACCGGCTGTTGTTGCTCTCGGGCGGCCGTCAAGGACTCCTCCACCATCTTCGCGGCCAGTTCTTGCTGTTTCTGGAACTGCATAGTCATCCAGGCGAAGATCTCTTTGGGGTCCATCCTGGCTTTGGAACAGCTACTCCTGCGGAACAGAAAGCAGAAGACAAAAACTCCAAGTGCGATTTCACCACTTAAGTTCTCCCTTATCCTAGGAACCCTCTATTCCCCTATTTGGGCCCTGCTTACCGGAACCCAAGCTGGGTCTGCGCTTTTCTCAGCGTTGGCCCCTCCGTCGGGCTTCTCCTCCTTGTATGTCCTGGCCTCCTCGAGCGACAGGTCCAGAAAAAACCTTGAGTATCCCACCACTGCCACCAATTGTGAGCTCGCTCCTCCTTAGCTCCTCCGTCGCAACTCCAAAAATCACGAACAAATTCAGGTACAGTTCAATTAAAAAAAAAACACACAGAAAACTGTTCAGGGGATAGGAAGAGAGTCTCTCTTTTGGCCTGGCCTTTTATTCAAGTCCCAGCCCTCAACACTTTTACTCTTTTCAAGCCGGACGGTACACAGCCCAGGCTTCAGCAGCTACTTCCCCTCTACCTCTTAGAGGAGGAAAATTTGCAACAAAAAAAAACCCAATAATACAGCCCCGTATTTCTCGGCTGCTTCCCCTCTCCCTCTCCTGGAGAGTTGCAGCAAAAAAAAACACCCCCACATTAAACTTCTGGCCTGTTCTCTTTTCACAGGTAAGTGGCTCTTGTGAAACAAAAACCCACGAGCCGCAGCCCAGTCCTTCTTTAGCTTTTCAAACATGTAACAAGTCCTTCACGCCGTATCTCTCTCTCTCTCTCTCTGTCTGGCTCTGCGTGGGAACAAAGCCAAGGGCTCCACCCTCTTGGTCAGTCACACTCTCACCTGACCTCCTCCCGCTTGGCCCCACTTTGGCCTCCGCTATCTCCCGGACTTTCGCTGAGCCAGCGCTGAAAAGTCCATCGGCTCTTCCTGGGCGTTCTCAGGTTCAGTCAGTTCCATAGGGCATGGCTCCGCCTCCTCTTCCCCCTTTTCAGGAGCCCAGTCCATATTCTCTTCACCCCGCCCTTCCCTCAGCTGCCTACCCTTTTCTTCATTAAGGATCTTTTGTATCTTTTCTTTCTCCGCCCACTTGTCCCACCACCTCCTCCACCAGGTTGGAGACTCGGCCTTACTCCTTTCCCTGCAGCCCTCCTCTGGTGACTCTCGGGAATGCACGTACCCTCTCCTACAACTGGGTTCCTTTGGTGTATGTTGGGAGTTGTAGTCTCTTTCTCTCCTTTTTTCTTCTTGTCCCTTAGACCGTTCCACCTCCTCTTTACAATATGTATGTATACAGTTAGGCCTGAGCTCTGATGCCAGCCATAGAGCTGGTGTAAGTGGTTGCATCTACATGCCAAAAATACACACATAGGACTCTATAAAGGGCACTCCAGGATGTGTGCTCTTTATACAATACCATTGGTCACCAAATTGCATGCCCAACTTTAGGCTCAAGAACTTACGTCAGCTGAAACCATGTGTAAATCCCGGCACACAAGTTGGGTGCGCATCCTTGGTATTCTATAATAATGCACACAATTTTCCGGAATGTCCCTGACCTGCCCGCGCCCCTCCCATGGAAACGTCCTCTTTGCAGTTGTGCACAGATACACTTACGGCACCATCCTATATAACTGGGTGAGTACGTGTATTTCCATGCTGATCTGCCATTTCAGCTCCGTTTCAGCTCCTTGCATCCGTTGGAACTAATTTCCGCACCAAAATTTGGGCATGGAATTATGCCTAACTTTTGGTGCCGTGTATAGTATTTTCCCCATAAAACAGGGGTTCTCAACCTACACCTAGCCAGGATACCCACAATGATTATTCATGAGAGAGATGTGCACAGAATTGAGACAGTGCATGCAAATTTTCTCATGCATATTCATTGTGGGCATCCTGAAAACCTGACTGGCTAGGTGTGGGTTGAGAACCCCTGTTTTATGGACACAGCACTTCCTGCTTTAGACAGTTTTTTTTGTGTGTGGTTGCATTAGGCACACATTAGAGCCTAACGCAGCTTAGTAAACAGGTCCCTAAATAAGTTAAATATTCACTCCAGTAACATTCTAGTAAATCATAAATACTTGCAGCAAATCTGTATTTTTTTAAAATTCTATTTGTATTTTTAATATACAATTAACAAGGATAACCTTGCAACAGAAACACAGGCAAATAATAAGTAATATTGATATTCTCATCCTACATCTTTTCAAAACATTAAATTAAAAGAAATATCTTATACAGGACAAGAAAATTAGAATTAACTAATCAATAAACTAAGGAAATACATTAGCCTTTCTTAGTCCTCAAAAACGGAAGGGGGGGGTGATAGAGTTAGAGAAGTATTCAAAATAGGTAACATATACTAAATGTAAAAGCTGCCTTTTCTCCAAATTATTTCTACATTTACTTCAACTGTTTCATTTCTAGAAACGATTTCAGTTGTTCCGGTGAAAAGAAATTATATTTAGTTTGACTTAATTTTACTACACACTTAGACGGGTATGCCAAAAAAAAGGAACCCTCACTATCAATTGTCTTTTGTTTCAAAGCAAGAAACGCCTTTCTTTTCTGTTGTGTTTGTTTAGTCACGTCTGGATACATCCAGACTTTAGATCCACAGAATTGAGCCTTTGAGTTCCGAAAATAAAGTCTTAGGATATTATTATAGTCTTGCTCAAAAACCAGAGAAATTATCAAGTATTATTTCCGTTGATTGTTCCAATATTTCAGAGATATTTTGTAAATCAGCTATATTGTGTTCAATTCCTCGTAATTCCCCCTTTGGTTTAGGAATAAAATAAATCTTGTTCACTGGAGGAATAGCCTCTGGGGGAATTTTTAGTATCTCAGTCAGATATCTGCGAAATGTATCTGTCGGGGGTTACCCCCGATAGCTTAGGAAAATTTAAAAGACGGAGGTTAAGCCGTCTATTATAATTTTCTAGCTGCTCAATTTTCCTTCTCATGTCCATATTATCTTTAAGAGCCACATCTTTAAAATCCTTAAGTGAATCTACTTCTTTTCTCAAAGTTGTCACTTGCTTTGTTAAGTCTTCTTTAACGGAATCAACAGTTATTTTTAAGTCCTCAAATTTGGCATTTAAATTTATAACATCACCTGAGGTTTTCTGGAGTGTAGTATTCATCCGGTCCAACATCACCCAAAGCGTTTCCAGTGTCACCTCCGAGCTTTTCACTGAGGGAAGCAAAGTTCCATCAGCCTTCAGGGTCGTTTGTTGCGGGCCTGGGTCCTCGCTGGTTGCCCCTTCCGATACACTTCCAGGATCGGCGGGGTTTCCCTCCAGGGCCGCCGTCGACGCTGGACAAGGAGGGATCGTCGAGATAGATGGTGGTGAAAGGGAGGTTTCCTCTCCCACCGGGGACCCCGCTATGAGATCTGGAGAAACCGGAGAAGCATCGTTCCAAAGACGCTTGGGCTACAAATCTGTATTTTTAACAAGGATTAAGAATATCGGAAACCAGATGGGGACGCGGGAAGAACTGGTTTCATATATTCTCAAGCCTTTTTAACCTGATACAATCTTAATATATTTGTTATCTTGAACCACACAATTTAAAGTTAAGCAGTATATAATTGCAGCAACAAATCATTGCAAATGTGATCTAAAAAGGAACATTGCAAGCACTTAATAGTACCTACAACTAAATTAGGCTATACAAAATAGAAATTATTTCCATCAGGTAGTAAAAATCAAAGAGATGGGGTTGTGATAATGAATGACTAAAGCAGCAGTTCATGTTTGCTAAAATGGTTCTAACATGCATTTTCAATTTTCTGAGATAGAATTTTTCATTGTCATTTTTATTTAGCTTGTATATAGCCACATGCCATATGGAGAACAGTTCCTGCTAGAACAGGGGTTCTCAACCCAGTTCTCGGGACACACCTAGCCAGTCAGGCTGTCAGGATATCCCCAATGAATATGCATGAGCTAGGTTTGCGTACAATGAATGCAGTGCATGCAAATCTAGTTGATGCATATTGATTAGGGAGATCCTGAAAGTCTGACTGGTAAGGTGTGTCCTGAGGACTGAATTTAGAACCCCTGCACTAGAACAAAGAAAAGAAATTTCCTAACGAACAGCATTTGCAAATATTGTTTTATATCACAGTAGTAATAATCATAAAATGATTATGTACCCCAGTGGTTCAAAATGGAGAAAAAAATGTACTAGCTATGGGAATAGATTTTTAGTGCCTGTTTTTGGTAAAGCATACTATACTGAAAAGCTCAGACATATAAGGAGAGGGGTCATCCAGAGATAGAGATGGCACTCTGTGTAATGAAACAGAACATTTCTGTCTGCTTCTTTGGGCTTCAATTTCAGTCAGAGGCAAGGCTAGGTTTCAGGAGCCATTAGCCTTCATTTCCCTGTCATCCGTCTTCAATATGTATAGTCTTGTGATTTGCAGCAACAGTCTTGAGCCAAGGACTAAGAGGCCTTCCAGAACACTCTTTTCACGGATCCTAAATCTGGCCATTAAATGTCATCCTTTGGTGATGACCATGACTTAAACTTCATCCCCCCCTTGCTCAAGGTAAGGGGGAGGTCTGTAAAAGCTGCATCCGCAGCATCTCTAGCCACAGCCTACCCATGAAGTAGAAGACCTGATTTGGGGATTGAACTATGGACCTTCCACCTCTACAGCATTTTCACTTGCGAAGCAGTTCCAGGCCTGATCTGTCAAAACTCTGTACAGCAGCCGTACCTATGCCCTGTTTCTCAGCTTCTATTCCCTGCATGGCTTAGGACTGCCATCTAATTACATGTCTACCAAAAGGCATTTTCAGTCCTGGTTCTTTTTAAAACAGGGTGCCTATGAAATATTTGAAAGATGTGCCTTTTTATGCCTATTTTATAAAGGCAAGAAAAGAAGGTGACAATGTCCAGTGTCAGTGGTTGGGAAATAAGGCCAATGCTTGGCAGATTTCTGTGGTCTGGGTCCCATAAATAGCAATGACATATCAAGATCAAGGCTGGAGAGGGCGTCAATGACAACTCTAATAGTTGAACTGTAGGGCCAGTGCCAGGGAGACTTCTACAGTCTGTGCCCCAGAATTGGTAGGGAGAAAAAGAGATTAAGTATGCCAGTGTTTAATCGTGAAGAAGTGGAATTTATGCAGAGTGCCAGATCCAACTCTGGCCACCTTGTTGGGCAAACTGGATGGGGCGTGTAGGTCTTTATCTGCCATCATTTATTATGTTATTAAATATTAGCAAATAATATCTTTTATCAAAGCTACCAGTGAACCCCATTTTAAAATTAAGCAAGAAGAGGACACCCATACTGGGGGTAATTCTATAAACGAGATACATTTAAATGCCGGCTATATTTAATTTAATCTTCCACATTGTTTCTCCTCAATATATGAATACTCAGAGAGAAGGAAAGGGGTAATATTTGGGTGATGTGTGAACAGACTTAAATTAGCTGCTGATAGCTGCCCATTCCCTTCCTCTGGAACATAATTCAAAGTTGTTTCTTTAACCCTTATTCCCGTGACTATCTCAAATGCTTTTCTGTTTCATGATACAGTTAGCATAAGAAATGCATATCCCTTTTACTTAATGGATCAGACTGCAGATGAGATTGCTTGAGAAGTGCTGGAAAACCCTCCGCTGTAATGTAGTGAGATATAATGCTTCCAGGTGATTAGGTTTATAAAGCAGTCGCCTCTCTTCTCAATTTCTGCTTGTTGTGCTGACATTAGTCATAGTGTGGTAGATGCAAAGCTCAACACTAATAGTGGAAATCATTTCTTTAAATGCTACAGCTCTTTCCATTTCTAATCAGGGACTGTCTTCTGGTATGCAGAGGAGTCACACATTTTAGGTACTCCTGTTTTACCTTGCATGACGTCCAAGAACCATTAGCTGAACTAGGCCTCAGGTACTGATTAGCAATCACAGCTCACTGGCACTCTATTATTGACCCAGGTTCCTGTAGGATAGTTGGTTAACCTTTCACATAATTACCATTAGAAAATTTAAATTAAAAACGGAAGGCACTCTCTGCAATTTCAGTTTAACTCCTAGAACTAATATTTTCTTTAGGAGCACAGAGATTCCCTGTGGGTCCATGGCTGGTGTAACCGCATTCATGTACATGAAGGTGTGTCGATGCTGGGTTGCAAACTTGCAATTGTATTTGATAATGGAATTTAGGTGTCCAGATGCTGTTATAGCATAGGCTGTCACTGTGTGGCATTAGGGCACCTAAAAGGACGTGCCTACTTATAGAATTGTCACCTAAATAGCAGGAAAGGAGATGGTAGGGACCTTTGCTTCCTCAAATGAAGTGTGTAAGGGTAAAGAGAGAGATGGGTTCTGAATTGTTATGCAGTCTTTAAGCTGGACTGAGGCCCGGATGCACAAAGGCAGCCTTAAAATACGGCTGCCTCGCTAAAATTTAGCGAATCACTAACAGCCAGCGATGCACAAAGGGGATCGCATGCAAATGAGCTGCACGGATACCCCTTTGTGCATCCTCGCTGTTTGTGAATTTGAACTGTCAAATCCATTTGACAGCTCTGATGAACTGTACCTCCCTGACTCCACCCTGACCACCCAAATCTTTTTTTCCTGTGGACCATAACCTCCCCCCGCAACCCCCATGACCCCATGAACCTTTTTTTTTATTTCCATGGTGGTCCAGTGGACCAAACCCCTTCCTCTGTGCAGGCACACACCCCTCCCTCCCTCCCTCACGCACCCAACCCACACTCCCACCCCTCCGGTACCTTTATAACAATGTGGAGGCAGGAGGGCAGGAGCAATGGCTCCTCCCTCCTGCCTCGCCCCCCCCCCCCCCACCGGAACAAAATGGCAGTGCCCAGGTCCTGCCCAGTGAATTCTGGGATGCACTGGGCAGGGCTAAACACCATATAAGGAGTTTTTTTCTCCTTATATGGTGTTCCAGGCAGGCCCGAGGCAGGAGGGAGGAGTCGTTGCTCTTGCCCTCCTGCCTCCACCTTGTTGTAAAGGTACAGGAAGGGGCGGGGGTGTGGGTCAGGTGAGGGAAGGAGGGGTGTGTGTCTGTGCAGGGGAAGAGGTTTGGTCCACTGGACCACCAAGGAAATCTTTTTAAAAAGATTCCTGTGTCACAAGGGGGTCCTGGTCCACTGGACCACAAGGGAAAGTTTAAAAAAAGATTGGGGGGGTCAGGGTCCACTTGACCATCATGGAAATAAAGAAAACAAGATACAGGGGGTGTTGTGGTCCATTGCACCACAAGGGAAATTTTTTTTAAATTCGGTGGGGTGGGCGCCGCGAGGTGAGAGGTAGGAAGCCTAAGCAGGCAGCCTTTATAGCTTCCTGCTTGTGTGTCTCTCCTCTCCAACAGCTCCAGAGCAGCTGTAAAATTTGCTCATTAAATTAGGACTGCTCTGGAGCTGTGCATCCCCTGAAATACACATTAGACTACGAATGTGCTCATTAGAATACTAATGAGCTCATTGTAATACATTTGCATGAGGTTCTCGGTGGCTGCTAACGGCACATGTTAGAGCCACAGAAAACCCCTTTGTGTATTACTAGCTACGTAAACGTTTGCTTTAGACTGGCTAGAACCAGTCTAAAGCAAACGTTAATGGCACGGTAAGGTTTGTACATCTGGCCCTGAATCCCAAAGTGAGCAGATAAATGAACTGGTAGTGGATTGAAACAATACAGATTGCTGTGGATATGGGTTATATATCTCCATGCAATGCAGGAAGTTCTAAGTAGCAAGTATGCTCTTGCACCATGGAATGATTTTTCCTAGGGTTGCTGAACAGAGAAGGGATGAATCCTCTTCTAGAACAGGCCTACTGAGAAGGCTGTTAAATTGGATTTGTGAGGGCCAATGTAGTCAGGTAGGTATAACATTAATCATCTATATATAAGTAGGGAAAAAGGGCAGCATTTGAAAAGTTGTGTATACTAATGCCCATAATATGATAAATAATGTCTGGGATTCCTAAGCACAGGCTAACTTGGATTTAATAGAGGTCACAATCATGTGGTACACATAAAATTATAACTAGGATATTGTTATACTGGGCTGTAGTCTATTCAGAAAGGAAGGAAGCAAGGAAGGAGTAGTGTCAGGGTATATGAAGCAAAGAAGAGGGTTTGGGGTTAATCTGGAAAAAGGGAATGGAACATTTATTTATACTGATATGATATACAGATCTCCTTCGCAAGCAGAAGAACAGATAGAAATATAATTGAAGACATTGGGGTCAATATTCAAAGCAATTTAACTGGCCAGAAATGTCTCCTGACTGGTTAAATCGCTTGTTCGGGGCAATCCACTGATATTCAGCAGCAGCTAAGCAGTTAGTGCCACTGAATATCACCACAGACTGCTAAAGTGAAAGCCGGTTATTTTGTGGGCAGTCCAGGGCAGAGTCAGCACTTCTGCGGTTAAGTGCCAGTATTCAGCATTTAACTCCCTATGTTTAGCAGTTAAATTGGGCATAAAACTCGGTCCTATCTTTGGGGCCCTTTTACTAAACTGCAGTAAAAAGGGCCCTGTGCTAGCGGTGGGGGCCATTTCTGACGCACACTGAGGCCCTTTTTACCGCAGTGGGTAAAAAGGCTGAAAAAGACATAGCCACGTGGTAAGATTGCTCTTACCACGTGGCCATACGGGGGAAGCACAGCGCTGCCAGATTACCGCCAGGTAACCCCTGAGGAAATATTTTTTTAATATTTCCACTAGCGCCAGAAATGCCACATGCTGGGATGGAAGGCCAGTGGTGACTAAAAATTGCTCACTACCACCAGCTGAATATTGACCTCATTGTGTTTATGTCTGCTAGAATTTACTGTACTGCCTTTTCATAGCAGGTATGATAAAGCGAATTATAGAATAAAACTTCAGAAAAGCAGAAAGAAACTCAATAATTTGACAGGACAAAAGAAGAGAAGTAGAGAGACCTTGACACAGATACAGTAAAGACTTCATAAGTCAAGAGAAGAAAATAAAGAAGCCATAGAAGCCAGTGTAAGAAGAAGAGAAAACGTAAACCAACAGAGGAAACAAAGACAAGCATGGTTTCTCAGTCATCAAATCCTTAAGAATGGTCCTTATTCTGAGTACACTAAAGTGAATAATTGCTATGATTGGAATCATCTCTCTACTGCCAGATGTTAATTGGGACATCCTGGTGGCCATGTCATCTACAAGTAAAGAGATGCTGAATTATCTAAAGGGAGATGGTTCCAGTAACTGGAAACGGAACCCAAGCAAGAAGTGGCAATACTAGACCTGGTGATTATGAACAGCGAGATTGTTTCTGATTTCACAGTTATCCGCTTGGATCCAGAATGCTGCGTTCGGCAGCTAACCCTTACCGTTCAGTGAATCCAGACTGCCCCAATTTGACTGCCCCTATCGGACCGACCGTTCACTTGTCTATTAGATTGTAAGCTCTTTGAGCAGGGACTGTCTCTCTTTGTTAAATTGTACAGCGCTGCGTAACCCTAGTAGCGCTCTAGAAATGTTAAGTAGTAGTAGTAGTAGTAGTATTAGAGCACAGTTAAGATGCTTCATTTACAGGTGAGAGTCCTAGATTTTTGGATTCTTACAACAAATTACTTTCTTATGCATTATTCTTTGTTATGTATTCTATACTGTTCATTTTAAGCCACATTGAACTCAAACTTGTTTGGGATAATGTGGGATGTAAATGTCCCAAATAAAACTAACTTTGTCAAGAGAGGGGAGTGCCTGAAAGAGTCATTACCTACATTGAAACATTTAGGAGAAGTAGATTAGTGGGCAAAACTGAAAGGATATATTATAAGAGCAACAAACCTTTTTATTATGACACTAAATAAAAGTACGAGGAAAAACACCCAGTATGGTTTTCAAAAAATAAAAGGTAAGGGGAAAAAGGTTGGTATTCATAAACTATAAGCGATCACAGAAAGAGGAAGTCAGGAAACAATATCTGGAAAAGCCAAGAGAAGCTTGGAAAGTAGTCAAATGTAAGAACAAAAGCCTATATAATTTTTTTAATGAATTTTATATAATTTGTAATATGGTACAGGTTTAATGCATGTTAAGCTATATACGTTATATTTTTTTCCTCATTTGGTTTTCTCCAAAACAATCTATGAATACGGTCCACTAATAATAGTGGTCTAAAGAGGACAGATAAAAGTTTCTTTTGTTTTTTTCTTTATTCTTCTTTATCTCCAATTTATTTGTATTTCAATAAATAGGGATTTTAGTCCGTTTTTTTTTCTTAATCAAGTTTCACTTGTAATAAATATTTGGTAAATAATAAAAAAATAAAAATAAAAAAAATAAATGAATTTTATATCTTTCTAAATCTACAGATATAAAAATAATAAACCGATGGGACTGTGGTAGTGTGAGCTAGGCCAGGCCTGTAGACTTGATAGGCAAGCACACACAGTGAAGAAAACACAGAGGATGATGAGAAAACGTCTAATGGACTCAAAGAGTTCATATCAGAAGTTTATTTCACAAAAGACTCAACACGAATCATGTTTCGGCCACAGAGGCCTGCTTCAGCAGTCCATGTGATTTGTAAATATTACAATTTCTGAAAGTACTAGAACATCTGTGAGCAGTGTACAATAGGAAAGAATCGATTGCAGACAAACTCGTCTCAAATACACGGCCAATATTCAAAGCAATTTAAGCGGTTGCGTGCTTAAATCACTTCCTGATGCTTAAGTGGGGATATTCAGCAGCACTTAACTAGAGAGTGCTGCTGAAAATCTCCACAGACCGCCCAAACAAAAAGTGGGCAGGTCAGGGGCAGAAATGGGGATGGCACTGGGAGGGGCCCGAGGTTATGCGGGTGCTTGCAATATTTAGTGCCAGCACCCACATACTAAGTACCATAATTTAGGACAGCTCAAAAGCAGATTGGGTAGACTATATGGTCTTTTTCAGCTGTTGTTTTCTATTTCTATGTGCTGCTACATTTGGATTTTTCCCTTATAGTTCTACTATACTGTTTAGGAAATTTGCTTAATGTTTCTTTCATAAAACTAATTGAATATGCATATTCTGACAGATGTTTTAGAGGCAAGCATAAAATAGATCTAATTTGCATGCTGAACAACATCTAATATTATTTCAGAAGCAAAAACAGTGGGTTAGCCTAGTAGGCAGTGATGCATTGGAAGGCATGCTGTTTCAATGTCAGTTACAATTAGAAAGATTTCTGTGGGTGGGCTGATAGAAATTGAAAGGAAACTGATTAGAATAATTATTTTTATTTTTTAATATTTTTCTGACAGAAGATGTATCATTATGTAGCATAAATCTGGCCTGATAACCTCATGGTCAGTCAAGTTTTCAGGATATCTATAATGATTAGCCATGAAATAGATTTGCATGTATTGGAGACTCAGTATATTCAAATTTATGCTATGCATATTCATTGTGGACATTCTCAAAAGCAGAATGGTTGTGGGATCCACCAGGGCAGGTTTGGGAAACTTTGGTAGAGATTAAATATAGATTTATACAGGGATCCAGTGAATGGGTTAACACAAGTAACAGGTATCAAGTACTATAGACAATAGCATTCCCTATCCTCAAGAACTTATAATCTATGGGAGAAGAAAGAGAAATATACAGGGCCAGCTTAACCATTATGCAAACTAGGTGGTCACCAGGGGTGGCAGCTTCTGGGCAGCTGCAGTCAAAACAAAACAGTAGATCCTGCAATCAGGGTAGACTGGAGAGAGGAAAGTGGCTGGAGGGGAGTCAAGAACAATGATAATAAGGATTGCACTAGAGATTTGGTTGTGAAAAGAGAGAGGAAGGGAAAAATTTTAACTATGTATTGAGTGACCTAGATCAGTGGTTCTACAGTCGAGTTTCAAGATATCCCTAATGGCAATGCATGAGACAGGTTTGCATATAATTGAGGTGACAGGCATGCAGATCTGTATCATGTATATTCAAGTAAACCGACAGGCTGGTGGTCTCACAGGATAGATTTGAGAACCACTGGCCTAGGTTATTATAACGCTGTATACATTGGTATGCCTAACTCTATGGTGGGTGCTCTACAATCAGTTTAAAATGCTGCCACTTGCATACTAAAAAGAATTAAGAATATAAGGCCAAAAGAATTGCCATACTGGGTCAGACCAATGATCCATCTAGCCCAATATCCTGCTTCCAACAGTGGCCAATCCAGGTCACAAGTAACTCGCAGAAACCCAATTAGTAGCAACATTCCATGCTACCAATCCTGAGGTAAGCAGTGGCTTTCCCCATGCCCATCTCAATATCAGGCTATGGATTTTTCCTCCAGAAACTTTCCCAAACCTTTCTTAAACCCAAATACACTAACCATTGCTACCACATTCTCTGGCAATGAGTTCCAGAGCTTAACTGTTCCTTGAGTGAAAAAAGTATTTCCTTCTATTTATTTTAAAAGTATTTCCATGTAATTTCATTGAGTGTCCCCTGGTCTTTGTACTTTTTTAAACAGTGAAAAATTGATTCACTTTTACCCATTCTACACAACTCAAGATTTTATAGACCTCAATCATATCCCCCCTCAGCTGTCTCTTTTCCAAGCTGAAGAGCCCTAACCTCTTTAGAGTGTCCCTGTAAAGATCATGTCACTCTGGTTCTACATTCATTGGCTCACCATGGTTGCTCACACATGGTTTCGTCCTGTGTGACTCGCCCACTGGCACCGCCCCCTCCACCCCACCCACTTCGCCACTGCCAATGAAAGGAGACAGTGAGCTGGGACCAATTTTTGTTCCCCTCCTATTTGTGCCCTGTGGCCCTGTGTGGCAGCACCACTAGCACAGCCCTTGGTATGACCCTGATTTTCTCCTTCTTACCTGTTGAATTAATTTACAGATACTTGCACTAGTTTATTGAGCACTGAGCAGTATATCCTCAGTCTGTTTCAATGCCATGCTGAAGATGTATTATCCATATTGTATTTTGATATTCCATTGGTCTGGTTACAATGTCTAGCTGAGTCCCATGCATGTGCCTTCTCTGTCATTGGACCCTCATTATGGAACTCATTGCCAACTCCATGGAGATATGAAGAGAGTTTACTTAGACTTAGAAAGCATCTTAAAGCTTTTTATTCTTTCCAAACTCAAAGTAAATTGGAAAGAATTAACAGAAGCCAAGAATATATGTCTGTCTGTCTGTCTGTCTGAAAGCAAAATAACTCTCCAAAACTTTAAACAGAATTGAATGAAATTTGGCCAGTGGGAAAACATGGTAAAAATATATTAAGTTTGAAAATGGCCACATTGGACCTGGGATTCCAGAGCAATAATCCCTGTTTCCATCTTTTCCCAGAGTGACTCGATACATTTCCAACCCCCCCCCCCCCCACACACACACACACTAAATACACACACACATACACCTGACCCATTGTTAGCATGTCACCAAACTACCACCACAACCCAAAAATAAGATGCAACATAAACACTTGTCAAGCTAAATGCAAAATATTGATAAAGAATGCTAAAAGAGCATACGAAGATAAACTTGCCGCAGAGACAAACATTCATAGTAACAACTATTTAAGGTGCATCAGAAGCAAAAAGCCTGTGAGGGAATCCATGGGACCATTAGATCATGAAGGAGCAAAGGGGCACCCAGGGAAGACAATGCCATAGCAGAGAGATTGAATACATTCTTTGCTTTTTTCTTTACAGTAGAAGATGTAAGAGATTGTCATTAAAATCGTCCATAGTACCTGAAGATTGAAGGGTGACCAATGTAATGTCGATTTTTAAAAAGGGTTCCAGGAATAATCTGGGACATTACAGACCACCAGTAAGCCTCATGTCAGTGCTGGGAAAAACAGTAGAAACTATTATAAAGGATAAAATTATGGAACACACAGACAAATATGGTTTAATGGGACAAAGTCAGCATGGGTTCAGCCAAGGGAAGTTTTGCCTAACCAATTTGCTTCATTTCTTTTGGTTATTGGACAAAAAAACAGAGGGTAAGGTAAAATGACCATTTTTCTCAGTGGAGGAGGGTGAATAGTGGAGTGCCGCAGGGATCTGTACTGGGACCGGTGCTATTTAATATATTTGTGAATGATCTGGAGATCGGAATGACAAATGAGGTGATTAAATTTGCAGATGACACAAAACTATTCAAAGTTGTCAAAACACAAGGGGAGTATAAAAAATTGCAGGAAGATCTTTTGAAACTGGAAGACTGAGCATCCAAATGGCAGATGAAATTTAATGTGGACAAATGCAAAGTGATGCACGACAAATGCAAAGTGATGCACATTGGGAAGAAGAATCTGAATCACAGTTACCTGATGCTAGGGTCCACCTTAGAAGTAAGCACCTAAGAAAAATATCTAGGTGTCATTGTAGACAATATGTTGGAATCTTCTGCCCAGTGTACGGCGGTGGCCAAAAAAAGCAAACGGTGCTAGGAATTATTAGGAAAGGGATGCTAAATAAGACCAAGAATACTATAACACCTCTATATAGCTCCATGGTGCAACCTCACCTTAAATATTATGTTCAATTCTGGTCGCCGTATCTCAAAAAGGTAGCAGTATAAGAAAAGATTCAAAGAAGAGCAACCAAAATGATAAAGGGATGGGACTCCTCTTATATGAGGAAAAACTGAAGAGGTTACAATCTTCAGCTTGGAAAAGAGACGGTAATAGCAATTGGCGTATCTGGGTTTATAAAAGGTTTGGACAAGTTCCTGGAGGAAAAATCCATAGTCTGTTATTGAGATACACATGAAGGAAGCCACTGCTTGCCCTGGGATTGGTAGCATGGAATGTTGTTGCTCTTTGGGTTTCTGCCATAGAATGTTTCTACTATTTGGGTTTTGAATTTGAAGCAAGATACTGGGCAAGATAGACCATTGGTCTGACCCAGAATGGCTATTCTTATGGCAACTGGGAGATAATCATATATGTGACACTCAATGCAAAAGACTGGATAGAACTACTCTCGCTGCTAGACTGCTGTCTGCATTTTAGGATTATTGAGTTGTTTAATTAATTAAAACTTGTTAAGGTACTAGGGATATTAGACTAATAAAAAGAGTCTTCTATTATACTGTGTGATTTATTTAGTCTTTGCTTCTCAGAAAGTAATGAAGTGTAATGAAAACTCCCCTCTTGTTATCCTAATTAGAATAACTGTCAATTAAGATGATAAATGAAGAGATATTCTAGGGGTTGGTATGAGTTGGGGAGGATAGGTGGCCCTGCTGTGCCTTCTAGAGGCTAACTGGTAATGCTTGTTGGGTAGGCTGTGACAGAAAATTGAAGTTTAAAACTATGGGGTAAAGGGGTTTACACTATGGAAACTAGTAAATAAAGTTCAAACTGTCTTTATCAATAAATCTACAATTTCTCTTTTATCCCCAATCTTCAAATCACCAAAGCACAGAGCAAAATAATGTTCACTTAACCAAAGTAATGTCTTCTTTTCTCAGACCTTCTTAGAAAATAATGTTCACTTACCCAGAGAATTGTCTTCTTCTTTCGGAACGTCTCAGGATGACATAACTGATAGATGTGCTTGTTGCTGTCCTGATATTGGAGTTAGTTGGTTGGCAGGCAGGCTATCAGCTCTCTTATAGTCTGTGAAAATTTACTTCTACAAGATAAATGACAATATAATTGAAGTCAATGTTTTCTCTTCAGCTTCATTATAAAAACAGAGCACACTGCTATGGTTGCTATGTTACAATATTCTGTATGATGTCTCTATTATACATCCTATTGCATGCAAGAAAATTATGCTTTCCTTTTCAAACTGTTTTTCCCCTAAATTCAAACAGTTTTTTTCCTACACAGAGTGGGCAGACTGGATGGACCATACAGTTCTTTATCTGCTATTATTTACTGTGTTACTGTGTGTTAAAGCAGAAGCATGGCCATGGGTGAGGGGGAGCCTGGTGGGGCCTGGGCCCCTCCACTTTTGGCTCAAACCCCACCTCTAGCCGGACTGTACCTCTCAGTACCACTGCAGCAGCTAGAGGGAATCCCTAAGCCTCACCAGCTGAAGAAATCCAGAAGCGGAGCTGGAGCTGGAGCATAGTACACTGAATAAGGGCTGGCATCAGTATGAACTTTTATTGCAACACTGAGAGCACCTTCTGTACTAATGGGAGTACTTCTTGATGCCAAACAAGTTCATGGTGAAAGCCTTGAGAGCTTCTGTCGGCACTTCTGCAGTGCATTGGCAGCTGCTAGGGTGCTCCAACTCCAGTTCTATTTCTGGATTTCTTCAGCTGGCAGATCTTGGGGATTTCTTCCATCTGTGGTACAATTAAGTTTTGGTGGAGGGGCTATAATGAGAGAGGTGCAGGGTATAGAGTTGGGGGGAGAGAGGTGAGGCCCACCTGTGTTTACTTTAGAACCTCCAAAAATCATTTCTGGTTACTCAACTGAATTAAAAGTCATCCCTTTCCTGGTTGAAGTGTCCCTCATTATACTGGCATGTCAGTGGTTTACATTTATGTCAATTAGGGCATTTTCTACAATGCTTTTTGTGTTGGTAACAGCAAAACGGTTTTATCTGACTGCTGTGATTAGACTGCTGTATGACCTCTTTTACAGATTGTCTGGACCATAGGAGCCAACTTTTCAAAATTATTGGAGGTGCTAAGCCCAATGAAAATAACCCCTCCCTGGACACATACAAGGAATTTTCTCAATATTGGGGGTGCTCAAGCACCCACAGCACCCACAGAGTCGGCTCCAATGGCCTGGACTCGCGCTGTTCTCTGCAGTCTCGCAGCTGGCCCAATTCGCGCTGTTACCACGTGACTGCTGACTTAAGCTGCAGCCCAGAAATAAGCCATATATTCCAAGTGCTAGCGATGTTCCATGCCAAGGAACACATGTGCCTAGTTACTGCCGAGTTACTGCAGGAGCACTTACCACCACCTCAGTGGGTGGTGGTAAGTGCTCCCCCCGCATTGCCACATGATAAGGATAATCTTACCACATGGACATTTTTTTTAAAGAGCTTTTTGCCCACTGTGGTAAAAAGGGCCCTGGCATGTAGGAAAAATGCCCCCCCCCCCCCCCCCCCGCCGCCGCTACCACAGGGCCCTTTTTCCCACAGCTTAGTAAAAGGTTAGCTAAATGGTTAGCACGTCCATAATGTGGGAGTCCTTAGCACCTCCTAAATAGGAAGTGTAGGTGCTCCTGCAATAATTTTTTTTATGGACATACACTAATGCTAACATTAGCGCATGGCCAGAAATAACACAAATAGAAAAAAAAGCCATTTTTCAGAGCCACCCTAAAAATGGGCTTAACACTCTAGAAGGACCATGTAAGGACACACTAAGTACAGTAGAGGAGTGGCCTAGTGGTTAGAGTACTGGTCTTGAAATCCAGAGGTGGCTGGTTCAAATTCCACTACTGCTCCTTGTAATCTTGGGCAAGTCACGTATCCCTCCATTGTCTTAGGTACAAACTTTAGATTGTGACCTCTCCTGGGACAGAGAAACATCCAGTGTACATGAATGTAACATACCTTGAACTACTACTGAAAAAGGTGTGAGCAAAATCCAAATAAACAAAATTTACAGCTTTGTAAATAGGCCCCTTAGTTAGTAAGAATAATTTGTTATGGGGAGGTTTCATTTTGTTCTTCATTTCCTCTGTACCCATTTCTTAGCCTCTGAAATTTTACTTAGCAAATATTTTAGTGATATTCTAAATATTTCTCATTCAGAGCAAATTGCATTTTCTAAACTGAATGATGTATCTACTCAGTCTCATCTGAGGACTGAGGCAGAGGGAGGACTTAATGTTCTAGTGTCACGTCACCATAGATGGAAATTTTTACTGCCTTTCCAGAGAATTTTGCTAACACTATATCTGCTCGAGCCACCCTTGCTGTCACTTTCTACTGGGAGGCTGATAAGTTGTCAGTGATAAAAGCTTTCTGTAAGAAGAAAAAACAAGGAATCTGTAGTTGAAAGCATCAGATTTTCCTGGATGTCTCATAGAATACTCAAATATAGAAACTCCACCTAACAGGAGTATGTTATGAAATCAAAATTTTTTGCATGAATTTTTCATATGAAAAAGACATATTTATATGTATATATATATATATATATATATATATATATATATATATATATATATGTGTGTGTGTGTGTGTGTGTGTGTGTGTGTGTGTGATATGAGGGATGTCCTTCAGTGTTCCTGCCTACCCTTGTCAACCTAACAGCAGATGCACTATCCCCAATGCATCAAGCCGTCCAAGCAGCCCAACACTGTAGGGTATTCATTGACACATCACATCATCAGTCACCCTCACTCACCAATAAAGTGTCTCTGTGTTTGCATACACCAACTTAAATATACATTGTCCACTAAAGGGTCTGACTGGGAGTGGGGTATTTCCTTGTCCCCAGAGGGTCAGTACTCATATATTGGAGTGGAGGAGTGGCCTAATGGTTAGTGCAGTGGGCTTTTGCTCTGATAGTTTGTATCCAGCATATTCTGTTTGGTGCTACGTGATCAGTGAGTTGACAACACATATACAAGTAGGACTCTTCGTTTTGCATTCATTACTTGGTGTATTTATTGACCCCTGATGCAGATGCTTTTTAGCGTCGAAACACAGCCTGTGTCGGGTCGTTATCTCTGATATAATAGAGACTGTTGGACTCACGTCTCCAGTGGTGAATCGTCTATTAGTCTCTACTTTTGCCTTCTTTGATCCTGGCAACCTGGGTTTGATTTCCACTGCAGTTCCATGACCTTAGGCAAGTCACTTAACCCTCCTTTGCCCCAGGTACAAGAACTTAGATTGCAAGCCCTCTAGGGACAGAGAAATCACATGCATATAATGTGACCAGTGCTGTGTACATCTTGTAGCACTATAGAAATGATTATTAGTAGTAAATAGAATGAAAGCAAACATCTGTAGTAATCAGGCAATCTCAGTGTTCTGCTGATACTAATAAAAACTGCCACTGAAAATGCTCAAACACTATTCAGTCCAACATAGTCATGTTTCAATTTCTGCTTCCAGGACTGGCAGTATTTCTATAGTCCATGCAATTTGAAATTTCATTGGTCATTGGTCTACTTTACTTTAATACCACACAAAGGAAAGGTGGGTATAACCAATGAGGTGAACCAGGATGAATAATCAAGGGCCTCTTTTACTAAACCGCACTAGCAATTCCCGCAGAGCAAATGCGACACAGCCCAGCACTGAATATCAAGGAATAACACCAGCAGTAGCCAAAAGAACACTTACTAACACTACCTCATTATCCACCCCACTGTCCCATTTACATGTGTATTTATTTTTATTTTGCTCACACCTTTTTTCCAGTAGTAGCTCAAGGTGAGTTACACTCAGGTACTCTGGATATTTCTCTGTCCCAGGAGGGCTCACAATCTAAGTTTGTACCTGAGGCAATGGAGGGTTAAGTAATTTGCCCAAGATCACAAGGAGCAACAGTGGGATTTGAACTGGCCACCCCTGGATTTCAAGATAAGTGCTCTAACCACTAGGCCACATATGAGAATCCCTGAGATGGTGTGGTTGTGAGAACTTGAAATGAAATGGTTCACACCATAGAGCATTGCAGCTGAGCAATTGGCTTGCGGTATGTCTCGTAATTGACACCAAGGCCTTCTCTTCACATTATATAACATTTAGTAGTTTTGTACTCTCTACATTTTTACTGTGTTTTGTCTATGGGAATTTTTTTCTATTTATTCATTTAGATCCATGCACACACTGTCAGGCTGCTATGTATTCACTACATTGTATCGATTTCTATGTGATTTTACTGCATTGATTTGTTGGGCTTTTATTTTAATTTTATTATGTTCTGCATATAGATGTACTTGAGTGTTGTTGTTTCTTTCTTATGGTTAGACAGATTGTATTATTATTTGAGGTATGAGTGTATATATATTTGTGGCTTGTGTGACTGAGTTCTTTCCTAAGTGTGTGCCATGCTCCACCCAGATTCTGTTTATGTGTACATCCACCTTCAAACTACATGCCATCGCATTGAGGTACATCTTATAGAATAGCACATAACGGGAATATTGACGTGGACCAATCTATGTGTGTACATGCTGGTATTCTGGTTATTTACGTGCATTCTTGGTGCCGAAATGTTGACATCTTCTTTATAGAATTACTTTCTATGAGCTTTTATAAAATAATCAAAAATAGACACTTTCCTGCCCAATTAACCTAGACTTCCTGTTCTAAAATTCCCCCCTCATTGTTCCTGCATGCAAATTCCCATGTAAAAAAAAAAAGTAAAACAGCAAACATTATTTTGGTGCATGGAATGGGTAGAGGACGGTGCCTTACAATTAATGTGGAGGTCACTATCCCCCAGATTCTATATAGTGTGATTTGAGTTGTGTGCGCAAATCAGGTTGTATTCTAATTAGTGCGCAACTTATCTTAACAAACCAATCAGCGCCGATAATTGCCACTTAACAAGCAATCATTGACACTAATTGGTATTAGATAGAACTTACATGCACAACTTTCTAAGTGTATGCTGTAAATTGATGTGCATAAATTCTAAGACATAGATTGGAAAAGAGGGCATGGCCATGGGCGTGGAATGGGCGGGTTGTGGGCATTTCTAAAAACTATGTGCGCCGTTACAGAACATGCCCACTCCAAACTGCCCAAAACACCGCAGCAAGACTCATATTCGGAAAAATGAGATTCGAAAGCGCCAAACCCCTACGAGAAAAACTGCACTGTCTCCCGATCAAAGAACGAATTGCGTTCAAAATCTGCACTCTGGTTCACAAAATTATCCACGGCAAGGCCCCGCTATACATGATAGACCTCATAGACTTACACAAAAAGATCAACACGCACTTACCTAAATCTCCACTACCCAAGCTACAAAGGACTCAAATACAAATCAACCTATGCATCCAACTTCTCCTATATAAGCACGGAACTATGGAACGCATTACCAAATGTCACGAAAACAATGCACGACCCAACAAACTTCCGGAAATCATTTATTTTATTTTATTTATTGCATTTGTATCCCACATTTTCCCACCTATTTGCAGGCTCAATGTGGCTAAACCAACATTAAAAACCAACTTGTTCAAAAAGGCATACCCTAATGATCCAACTTAAATGCCTGAACCCTGCAACACAACGAAACTAATACTCGAACTGGACAAAGCTTAACTCTTCCTCCTTGATTCCCTAATGTTTCTCTTACTCATGAACCTTAACACTATACCACTCTGTATTTGTCATACCGGAATTGGCGATCGCCATCACGGTACCATGTAAGCCACATTGAGCCTGCAAATAGGTGGGAAAATGTGGGATACAAATGCAACAAATAAATAAATAAATAAATAAAATAATATAGTCACGCTAATAGGCACTAGGCGTATTAGGCATAGTTTAAAGAATACATCTAAGCATATTTTTTCGGTGCCATAAATAGAATCTAGCCCTATCTGTGATATTAATACTTAGGGCTCCTTTTACGAAGCTGCGGCAAAAGCGTGGTTTTGATCCATGTCAAGGCCCCCTTTTACCACAGTGGGTAAAAGGCAGGTCTTTGGATTTTTCAGGAAATGGCCGTGCGGCTGCTGTGCGGCCATTTCAGGAGCAGCACTTAAAGCCATCCATTGAGGTGGCAGTAAGGGCTAACGCGCTAATCTGGTGGTAACCAGGCAGTGTGTGGCACTGCCTGATTACCACCAGGTACACACCAGAGCTATAAAAGATGTATTTTGTAGTGCCAGATATGACACACACTGAGGGTGGGAACCACCGCCAGGCTGCAGCGGATGCCCAGTGGTACTTCTCTTTTAGCGAACAGTAAGCCCGCATTGGGTCCCTTAATGTCTGGGGCACAGCAGCCCTCCTAAACATGCTGTGAAGGCCCCTGGTGTGTTACCATAGAGGTTTTGTAATTACTGTGTGTTAATTTTGGCTATTACAGTGTTATCTACAAAACTTGACCACACTTCAGTATATCAGGGCCAAAAAGGTTTAGAGAGAACAAACATTTGCTGCCAAGAAGCACAGAAGAAGAGAGCCACTGTGAAAAAAAAAATCCTCCATTTTGATACTACGAAAGATGATCCCCAGCATTCTTTCTGGTATCACTCTATTCTGATTTGCTTATGCAGCAACCCTGTCATTTCTATGAATGGAATATGTGGCACACAGCCACAGTAAGGTCAGTATTTTGCAAATAATCTGTTCTCAGCTTACTTAGCAACATATACATAGGTAATTTCACTGTTTTACTTTCAGCATCAGGGTATCTTTAGAAGTGGTTCCATTATAGAAGTTCTGCACAACTTACGTCTATTTCTTTCACCAATAAGTACATGTATTTATTGGGGGAGGGGCAGGGAGAACAAACAACTATCCAATGCAAAACATTTACTGAGGAGGAACTACAAAATAAATCAAGAACTGTAACAAATGCATAAGACAGTTTGATAGCCAAGCTGCCAGAATCTGACATTTCAAATGACAGGCCTTTTGTATAGGCAGTGTAAGAACCCCCTTTAAAAGAAATTGGCCTCTATTTTCTTTTCAAGAATGTCAGAAAACCTCTGTCAGTGACATTTTTACCAAGTATAGTATTAAGAATCATTTTCTATCATTGTCCTTTCTGCTAGCAGAGACCTCATTTTGATCAATATATACCAGGTTATTATAACTATTTTCCTTCTTAATTTAAGCTTTCCTTCACAATTAAGTGAATTTTGTTTTATTTTTAAAAACCAAGATAGTGGTAAATTTCTACCATCTAGTGGATGAACTCAGCATTCGTTACTAAGAATTACATGCACTGTATTTTAATTCTCAACTTCACTACTGTGCAGCTTAGTTGGGAGAGACCTGTAGTTGAGCATTCAGCTTTACAGACCATGTAAAATCAACATGGGGGCCATTTTCAAAAGAATGACCAAGTCAGAATCCTGCTCATAACATCCACAATTACCCATCCATCTCACAGCCTGTTTGGAACAGAAAAAAACATTGGGATTCCATGTTTTAAAATATGCTATGCTATATGATCCTTATATTCTGCTAAATTCAAAAGAGATTCTAAGCAGATTACAAACAATAAGTCCTTCTTGAGGAGAATTTACAATTGCATATCTAATATATTGAAACTAAAAAGCATCTCTCATCATCTACAGTCTGAGGAAGTTCCTCAGAAACTAAAAAAAACATCTTTCTCATCAAACAAAAAAGATTTTAACACTTTCCTGAAGGAATAGTATTATGTTATTCTCTGAATTTCTAAAGGCAGTCCACTCCAAAGCTTATCTCCTTCATGTAAAAAGGAATGCTCTAGCATGGATTTTTTCCGAACACCCTTAAAAAATGGATAATTTAATTTCAAACAGCATTCCGATCTACCTGAGGAAAAAGATGATGGGAAATCTAAATAATCAGTCTACCAGATACATTTCCGTACAGCATTTTGTACATCATACACGCTTGATTAAGCTTCAGTCTTGAAGACACAGGAAGCTAATGTAGCTCCTTCCACAGTGGGGATGCTCTTTCATACTTTCCCAGGCTGTAAATCAATCTTGCTGATGTATTCTGCAGAAATTGAATTTTTTGTAACAGTTTTTTTAGTAAGACCCCCAAATGGTGAGTTACAACAATCTAAGTATGGAATCAGGATTGCCCATGCTACTGTTCTAAAGTTATCCAGATGTAATTTAGATCGAATTGCTTTCAGCTGCCGTAATCGGAAAAAAATGTTTTTGATAAAGCCTTCACATGTGATCCAGAAGTTAAGCCTGAATCAACTACTGACTCCCAACACTTCTGAGTGGTCCTCAGTCATTAGTTTCTCACCTGTACCCAATCCCAAACATTTAGCTGTCAGCTTCTCATAATCTCCAAACCAAACAACCTTAGTCTTTAGTATATTCAGTTTCAGAAAATTAGCTTTAGCCCAATTATCAGTTTTGATGACAACCTCCCTCAAGAAAGCTATTATATCTTCACACGTTTCTTGAGCTTTACTCAGAAGAAAGATATCATCAGCATATGAGTAGACCAATACTCCCAAGGTGGACAGCACTGTTCCCGTAGTACTTAGATAGATGTTGAATAAAGAAGGTGACAGCGGTGATCCTTGAGAAACTCCACAATCTGCATTCCACTGCAAGGATCCCTTAGAATCCTTTCTTACACTATATATTCTCCTCTGTAAAAACTCACTAAACCATTTCAAAATAGTACCACTCACTTCAATCTGACTAAGCTATTCAACAGCTGATCATGGTTCACCGCATCAAAGGCGGCTGATATATCAAATTGTAGCAAAATCATTTGCTTTCCGTTACTAAGAGCCAGTCTGATTTCAGTTACCATTTCCAGCAATAAAGTTTCAGTACTATGTAGTGGTCTGAAACCGTGTTGTGAAATATGAAGAATATCAAATTTGTTCAAGTAGTCACATAATTGAGTATTCACAACAGATTAAATAAGTTTAGCAAACCATGGTTTGCTTTCCAATGGTCTATAATTTTCAGGCTTAGACAAATCAGCTCCCATTGATTTGGGAATAGGAGTCAGCATAATATATGCCAAATCAAGGAGGTAAATCCCAGTATTCAGAATAGTATTAACAAATATTGTCAACCAGACCACTATGTCAGAGGGTGCTGTCTTAAGTAGATAGGAAGGACAAACATTTTACTTAGATGTTTGTAAGTAACTAGCTTTCTTAGACAACCTTTTGAGGTAGATATTAACAGTATTTGTATCAACTTTCAAAAATTCATTCCATAGCATCTTTCCTTTTATCTCCTCTCTCTTGCTGTTGCTCCCACCATTGGTAATCCTGTTTGTTTTCAACAAGACTTTGCCTAATAATATCTACTTTAGTGTGAAAATAATTTGCCAACTCATCCACCATACGTCGTATTTCATGTGAAATCATCTGCACCTTATTAATTGTTATCAATGAGTTGATAGGTCTAGATTATAAAAAAAGTTCTCTTTTGCTTTGGACGCTTCTTCCCGTTCCATTATCGCTGAAAGACGTCCTGATTTTGGGTCCTCCCTAGTTCCACCCAAAATAAGCTTCCAACATGCCCCCTTGCCCTCTGGATGAACTGCAGTGTAAAACATCCAAAAATTGCTACTTGGCTGTTTTCGGCAGATGGAATTTTTTTGCCATTTTGAGACGTCCACCTGTTTCAAAAATGAATGCCCTAGTCTCACTCATCTCTGAACAGTAATATCATTGTAAGGAAAGTATAAGCCAGTTATTTCATCATGTGTTGTCAACTGACCTAGCATCAATGATTTCTGAATAGAATTCAAAGAATAAAATTTGGATATTTACATATCCCCTGATATTTAAACATCACAGTCATTGTTGTTCTAACATGCAGATAGTTATCCAGGTTCCAGCACTGAATATCGGTGGTACCCAGAATTTCATGTCCTATCTTTGTCCAGGTAGTTATCCAGATATGAGCGCTGAACATCGGAGGTACCTTGAAATTAGTTACCTTATCTTGTCCAAATAGTTATCTGGGCACCAGCACTGATTTCAGCAGTACCCGGAAGTTAGGTGTTCTTTCTTGTCCATAAAGTTATTTATTTATTTATTTATTTATTTATTTTATTTTATTTATTCATGGCATTTATACCCACATTAGCCCAAAATAGACTCGAGTTCAAAACAAATAATAACGTGAATAAAACATAATAATGTACAGAATATAACACAAATTACAATAAGTTCAAGAAGCAAATTAATACATGTGCAGTAAGAACTTGGGATTTAGACTATCTCAAGGACAAACAAATAATTAAGGATGGACAGGTGAGAGCATAATTAGGCAGGACTAGATGGGAAATGAGATTAAGAAAAGGGAGTGGGTAAAATTCAAATACAGTTCTTTGTATTCAGAAAGACCAGATTGCAGAAATGTGTTTTTAGAAGACTTCTAAAAGTTACTTAAACTTGATTGATTTAGGAAGAGAATTCCAAATTTTGGTGCCTTGATTGGAGAAATTAGCAGAGTGAATTGTTTTATATATCACATTCTTAGAGACAGGGAAATGTAAGACAATATATTCTCTAGATGATGAAACAGCATTACGAGGGGGTAATTCAATAAGATTATTCATATATGATGGGGCTTGACCAAACAGAATTTGGTGAATGAAAACGCATAATTTGAAAGATATTCTATCTCTTATTGGCAACCAATGTAGCTCATATAAAAGGGGAGTGGATTTGGCAAAGCAAAGAAATCTACATATAAGAAGAGCAGAAGTATTTTGAACTGTTTGTAATTTTTTGAGAAGATCACCTTTAAGTCCAGCATAGATGGAATTGCAATAGGCGAATTTGGTGAAGACAGATTGAGCCAAAGTACAAAAGACAGATTTAGAGAAAAATAGCCTGAATGTTTTTAGCTTCCAAAGTGAGTGAAAGATACTTGAAGTCAGCTTAGACTTGGTTTTCAAGGATGAGGAAACGATCTATTGTGACTTCCAAGATTTTCATTGATGACTCAAGGGAATAGGTTTTGTTCTTAATAGTAAAGTTACTAAGATTCATAGGATAGTGAGGGTTAGTTATAATTAGAAACTTAGTTTTATCCATATTAAGTTTTAGTTTGAAATTAGAAGCCCATTATTCCATAAGTTTTATCCCTAGACTAATCATCCTTAGAGAATGGGATATAAATGGTGACATCATCAGCATATATGTATGTCGAAAAACCATGTTTTTCTAAAAGATGACCAAGAGGTATCATCATGATGTTAAACAAGATGGGGGCAAGAAAGGAACCCTCAGGGACCCCGACGCCAGGAGACCAAGTGGAAGAAAAGACACCTGATTTTTTGACTTGATACAACCTAGATCTTAAGAAGCCAGAAAACCATTTCAGGACAACTCCACAGATTCCATAATAATCAAAAATATTTAACATAATATTATGATCAATAGTATCAAAAGCACTGAACAGATGAAATTTCGGCAGTACCTGGAAGTTAGGTGTCCTTTCTTCTTCAAATAGTTATCTGGGTACCAGCATCGAATATTGGCAGTATCTAGAAGTTAGGTGTTCTTTCTTGTCCGGATTGTTATCCGAGTACCAGCGCTGAATATCGACAGTACCCAGAAGTTAGGTGTCCTATCTTGCCAAGATAGTTATCTGGGTACCAGTGCTGAATATCAGCATCTATTTTGTATACGGTAAGGGCTCCCTCATTACCATGCACCAGGGGCGTAGCCAGAGTTCGGTGGGAGGGGGGTTCAGAGGTGAGGGGGCACATTTTAGCTCCTCTCCCCGGCACCGCCAACCCCCCCCCCCCCGCCATTGCCGACTTTGCCCCCCCCCCCCCCCGCCGACCCTCTCGACCCCCCTCCCGCCACCAACCCACCGTCGCCTACCTTTGCTGGCAGGGGACCCCAACCCCTGCCAACCGAGGTCCTCTTCTTCTCACAAAAAGCTTCCTTCTGTTTCTGACGTCCTGCACGTGCAGGACGTCAGAAACAGAAGGAAGCTTTTTGTGAGAAGAAGAGGACTTCTGCTGGCGGGGGTTGGGGTCCCCTGCCAGCAAAGGTAGGCGACGGCGGGTTGGCAGCGGGGGGGGGGGGGTGTCGGGCGGGTCATCGGCAGGGGGGTCCAGGGCCAAATCTAGGCTCCCAGGCCCCATGTAGCTACGCCACTGCTATGCACTAACGCAGTAATGTAGATACACTAACTATTTAGCACAGGAATGCCCACTCCTTGCTCCTGACATGCCCCATCAAAAAATAACAAGAAATTATTTAGCATTTAGTGTGGTTACTGCATACAAATGCCAAAAATACTGTCTAGCAATTGAGCAAATCCCACATTAGTGCATTTTTTGCTGCATTAGGAGCGTGTTAGTACCTAATGCAGCTTAATAAAAGGACCCCTTAAGTTAATTTACTGCATCCGCTGGATTAATTAATACTTTAAACAGCTAACATAGCTTAATAAATAGGTCTCTTCATGCAATAAATGTTTAATTGGCACTAAGTGCACGTAATAACTAGATGGAAACAAAATTTACTAGTAAAGTCTATAATTTACTTTGTGCCTTTCCCTCTTAAACAGTTTAGTAACACACATATTGTAACAGCTCCTTTAGGTGGTGAAAAATGCATAATAAAAGACGTAGCTCAGAAAAGGCGTTTTTAAACACTGAATCAGCAAGAACTCTGAGTACTGATCTATATGAAATAAAATTTCCCACTGGTACTGCACAGAATGTTTTATTTAGTGCTTGACAGAGCTTTCGCTTCTCACAACACAATGGGCATAGCAAGGAAGTACTCAATTCTAATGATCTCTCACGTAGCACAAGACCCTGTGATATGATTGGGTTGTGCGAACCCTTAAGGGTCCTTTTACAAAGGTGCACCAAAAAATGGCTTGCTGTAGTGTAAGCGCGGTTTTTGGGCACGCACCGATTCATTTTTTAGTGCACCTGTAAAAAAGGTCTCTCTTTTTTTTGCCGAAAATGGACGTGCGGCAAAATCAAAATTGCCACACGACCATTTTGGGTCTGAGACCTTACTGCCAGCCATAGACCTAGTGGTAAAGAATCTGGGCGGTAACGACCTACGTGTGTCAAATGCCACTTGGCGCACGTCCGTTACATGCGTCCGAAAATAAAAAATATTTTTCAGATGCGTGTATTGGATGCGCGCCAAAAATGAAATTACCACAACAGCCACGCGGTAGTCGGGTGGTAACTCCATTTTGCACGTGTTGGGCGCACGTAGACGCTTATGTGGCTTAGTAAAAGGGGCCTTAGTCTATATCAGACATGATCATTTGACTTGAGTGACTAAAACATTCATACTGCAATACAAAGCAAAAGTGATTTGCTAAATATTTATACAGCCAAAGCTCTGTGCCCTGATCAAAGTGTTTATGTATCTAGGGATCATCAATTCAGGTTTGAAACCAGCCCCATTCCTTAGTTTGCTTTCCTGTTGCTGTAAATAAACATCATAGCCTGACATGTCAAGCCATTCTAATAAAGCAGCCTTTGTGGATAGAGATAAATACAATCCAGGCTCACAGCATGCACTGAAAATGATATTTATTGACTGAATGTATAGTATTTCTTTTTCCTATCTATGTTTCAAAGCTTGGACACGGTCTTTTTCTTCCAAAGGATTTTCTCCTGGTCTGTATCTTTGCACACAACCCTCAGGGAACAAGAACCTCATTCATGAAGGTTTGGAATTGATGGTGAAGATAGCTGAAGCCTTCCTTTCATACTCCTGTTTGGTTGAAGAATTTTAACAGGGCACTGTTCATTTCATAAAGCTCCTCAATGTCATTTCCTCCAGATACTACTTTCTTGTATGCTTCTTCCATCTTGTCTCTTGTCTGATCTATAAACAGAAAATATCTTATGTCACATGGATAACAAATCAAAGCTTCACCTTGTATTATGTAACAAGGTCAGAGGTCACCTGAAAAGCAGAAAGGCTGGCCAAAATGGAGAATAAGTAACGAGATAACTTGTATTTGTTGCATGGTGACCACATGTTAGGGGCAATTCTAGAACTGGGGCACCTGTAAAGAGGTACTCAGAAGGCACCTGGTAGGAGCATCTTCTATAAAGAAACAGAAGCACCTATTTCTTTTATAGAATACTAGTGTGATAGCAAAAATGCTTAGACAGTTGTGTGCATAAATTCTAATTAATGCCAATTAGAGTCAATAATTGCTTGTTAATTGGCAATTATCAGTGCTGATTGGCTTGTTAACTAATTAAGTTGCATGAGCAAATCCAGAATATGACCAGATTTGTACGCACAACTTAAGTCACGCTATATAGAATCCGGGAGGAAAATCTGCAATAACCCTGGGAGATAAAAGGACTTGAGATGGCTATGTTTTGGCATGGAGGCCTGCATCAGGAGTCCACCACAACTATGGTTACTTTGAGCAGGTGTAAGTATGGCGCTCAAACGGTAGGTGCTGGATCCATACCAATTGCTATTCTATAAAGGGCACACTCCCTTTATAGAATAGCGCTTATCTTTTTCAGCACCAGATTTATTGAATTCCCTCCTGTGTGTGTATGCAGTGTGCTCTCTCTCTCTCTCTCTCTCTCTCTCTCTCTCTCTCTCTCTCTCTCTCTCTCTCTCTCTCTCTCTCTCTCAAGATGTCAGATGTTAAAGTGTGTAAGTAATCAGCTCAGAACATATTAGTGCCATTATCTGGTCTGGAGAGAACAGTTGATAAAATCTTTCCTACTCATTTTTATTTAGGGAATTATATTTATATGATTCAGACTGCTGTAGACAATATGCTGTCTCATCACTGGGAACATAATTCTAAACTCCCTCGTGACACTTCAATAAATATGAAACAATTGGCCGTCAAGTAATCATCTTCCCTGGAAAGCAAGGGAAAAAGAACACCTATGAAACAAATAAAGTTCTCCATCAATATACGAGCTTAGAATCAAATGGGGCTCATTTTTAAAGCACTTATGGGTACATTTACTAAGGTGCTGTAGCGTTTTTAACACGCCTGTAAATTTAAGGTGCATTAAACGCTAACGCGCCTATACATTTCCATGGGCACGTTAGCGTTTAACATGCGTAAACCATTTACATGCATTAAAAATGCTAACGTGCCCATAGCACCGCTTAGTAAACATGGAGGGGCATAATCGAACGCGAACGCCTATCTCCATGGGCGTCTATGTCCGAAAACGGGTACGTGAAGAGGCGGGACAGACCGTATTTTCGAAAAAATGGACGTTTTTCAGTTGTGCGTTTGTTTTTTTTAGCGATAATGGAAACTAAAAACGCCCAGCTCAAAAACATCCTAATCCGAGCCATTTGGTCATGGGAGGGGCCAAGAGTTGTAGTACACTCGCCCCACTGACATGCCAGGACACCAACTGGGCACCCTAGATGTCAGTGCGGTGGACTTCAGACAACGCTCCCACCTGCATAGCTCCCTTACCACGGGTGCTGAGCACCCAACCCCCCTCCCCCAAAACCCACTACCCACAAATGTACAACACTACCATAGCTCTTAGGGGTGAAGGGGGCACCTACATGTGGGTACAGTGGGTTTTGCAGGCCTTCCATTTACCAGCACAAGTGTTACAGGTAGGGGGGATGGGCCTAGGTCCGCCTGGCTGAAGTGCACTGCGGTACCCACTAAAAGTGCTCCAGGGACCTGCATACACGCAGGCCTCTAAGACTGGTTGCTGCTATATAACATTGGCACACCAGTTGACACCTGAAGACTAATCTCTCCAAAAACGTCCTTTATTGGAATAAGCACGCTTACTCACAGTTAACTGCAGATCAGAGGTTGTGCTCCACTGGCAACGAGTCTCCCTGGTACTGAGATGAGCAGTAGGTCAGAGCTGGCAGAATGCTGTACAATGCCCTCTTTCAGCCACATTCAAGGGAAGAACTAAGTTCTGTAACGTGGCTAACACGTGAAAGGGATCTAAAACTGGCTTACAAAAATGGCCACTACCTCATGGACTACCGGAAACAAAACAGGGCACACTCTGACCCAGTAAGCAGGGGGAAAAGCACCATGGGAGTAGAGCCTACCAACTACCAACATCGTGAGCATTTGCCACAAGCTAGTGGAATCACGGAGCCCAATACCCTACACCCACCACAATGCATTGCTGAAGTGACTCTGCAGTGCGCATAACAGAAAGGGTGTCACACTCACCCGAGAGCCACATCAGAACAAGGGAAAGGCTGTCACAGGATAGAACACATTCTGCTGTCATAGAGGTGGGTACGGCATTTGAGGCTGGCATAGAGGCTGGAAAAAAAGTTTGTAAAGTGGGGTGTTTTGGTGGGAGGGGGTTAGTGACCACTGGGGGAGTACGGGGAGGTCATCCCCGATTCCCTCCAGTGGTCATCTGATCAGTTGGGGCACTTTTTTGGGACCTGTTCGTGAAAAAAAAAAGGGTCCAAAAAAAGTGACCCAAAATCGCGGTAAAAACGCTTTTTTTTTTCCAATTATCAGCTAAAGATGCCCATCTCTCCTCGGCCGATAACCACGCCCCAGTTCCACCTTCACCACGCCTCAACACGCCCCCATCAACTTTACCCGTTTCCGCGACGGATTGCAGTTGGAAACGCCCAAAATCGGCTTTTGATTATACCGATTTGGGCGCCCACGGGAAAAAGACGCCCATCTCCCGATTTGGGTCGCAATATAGGCGTTTTTCTCTTTCGATTATAAACTGGATAGGTGTTACACTTACAAAAGTGCTTTGAAAATATGCCTCAAATTACTTTCAGTACTGTAAGGGAGTAAACAGAACACTGCCCCTCACCCTTAAGAATAGTCCTTCAGATAGCCTGAGCAACCTTAAAACCACTAGTCCCTCCCAGGGAGGAAGTGAGATGGGAGGGGTGGAGTCAGAACCAGGAAGCAATAAAGGCAGGGCCAGAATGGGGTTAAGCAGGCCCAGGGAAGGAAGAATTAAAACCCCAGTATATGCCCTTACATCCTGTGTTTAATGACCGTGGCCTGACTGAGGTAAGCCAACTTTTGGATTTGAGGCTTGTAAGCCTTGTTCTGCGGTCTGGCTGGAGTCACATCTGGAAACTCAGAAAGAGAGAGAGAGACAAGAGAACTTATAGGCTGTGTTTGCGGTGTGGCAGTCAGCAGCCATAGACTGTGTTTTGGGCCCTATCAGCCACAGGCCCTGGTTAAGGCTGTGTTATCTGAACTAAAGAGACTTTTCATCTTTTATTCCTGGTCCTGTGATATAACAGGCCTCAGGTTTCTGTTAATAAAGCACTTGTTTCATTTTTACACCTTTGTCCAGTTGTGTTATTGTGCAGGCCTACCTTCAACCCTCGCTCGCTGTATCACAAGTACGTTTTGCACAGACCCAAAATTCCATAAACTGAAATGATGTACCCAAGCTTTTAAGGTTAATTATAGGTTCTTTAATCTCTATCCATGGTTCAGGCAGTGAGTTCATGACTGTGTGAAGGTGATAAGGTGGAGTGGAAAGTTAAACTTGAAGCACAGGTTGAGTTCCCAGCCTTGGACAGAGTAGATAAGTTGGCTAAACAGTAGATTACTGTAGTTTCACATCTTCCACTGGACTGCAGGTGGTATGCAAGTGCAGGGATCTTCAGCTGAGGCCCCAGGGCATACTCAGGCATCCAGGTTTTCAAGATATGGATGATGGGCATGCATGAGATAGCTGGGCATGCACTGTTTTTTATGCAAACCTCTTTCATTTATATTCATTGTGGATATCCTGAAATACTTACTGGCTGGGGAGCCCCCCAGGACTGATTTGGGAACCACTGCATTAGGGTATTTTTGTGTCTGTCCCAAGCATGCTTGAATTCTGCCATTGTTTTGGTTCCTCTATTTTACTTACTTAGTAGGAATACTGCAAACGAAGCAAGTGCCAAACTAAGAACCAACGCAGTGATGATGAAAAGAAAGAAGATATATTGACTTATTTTGCTTTGTCCTGTCACCAGAATAGATTCATTGGTGCCCTTCCCTTCTTGGGTATCTGAAAAAAAACCCAAATAGCAAATAATCTCAGTTTTAGCCTTTTTACCAATCAGTAATATAAGAACTGTGTTTCATTGTGAGTAGCCAAATCATAAGGGGGAACCTTTTCGAAGGATTAGGTGCCTTTTTATGTGGATAAAAATATAGTCCTCGATATTCAGTCCTATTTAACCAGCCAGAACGGCTGCTGACCTGTTAAACAGCACTTAACTGGCTATCTGCCGATATTCAGCAGGGGATAATCAGTTATCCTCCACTGAATATCCACGGTTAGCGGCTAGCAGATAGCTGGTTGTATCACCCGATATAACTGGCTGTCCGGTGATTTTTAAAGCCGGTTTAGGGTTTAAAGATAACCAGTTAAGTCTGGTTATTGACATAGCTGGATATCTTTAAACTGGTCAAAAATAATCCGCTGATTTATAAAGCTGGTCTAGCAGCCATATTTGGCCATGTGAAAAAGTGGGATATCTTTGACTGGTTTAAAGATAACTAGTGAAGTCTGATTATTGACTTACTATTACTATTTATCATTTCTATTGCGCTACTAGACGTTCGCAGTGCTGTACACTTGAACATGAAGAGACAGTCCCTGCTCGACAGAGCTTACAATCTAATTAGGACAAACAGGACAAACAATAGATAAGGGAATATTAAAGTGAGGGTGATAAAATAAGGGTTCTGAACAAGTGAATAAGGGTACCTGGGTACTTAGCTGGGTATCTTTAAACTGGTTAACAATAAACCAGATATTCAATGCCAGTCACCAGAAACAGCCCGGCATTGAATATCCAGGCTCAATGCCGACTGATGGGTTAGTCTAACTCTCGCTTTCTGAATATCGGCCTCATAGTTACACTTCCAAGACAAAAGAGTCTAGGTGTAGTGCTAGATGCACAGCTCAGTGTGCAAGAACAGGTGGATCAGGTGATGCAGTCTTCATTTTTTCAGTTGCATATGTTATGAAAAATTACAACCTATGCTTGCTCCCTATGATTTTAGAGTTGATGTGCAATGTTCGATGTTCGATGTTAACAATGTTAGATTATTGCAATGCCTTATATCTAGTCTTGTCCACTGTACGTTGTAAGGCATTTGCAAGTGATAAAGAATTCCACACCAAGGATGGTTGCCGGTGTTGCGAGGTTTGTACATGTGACTCCTATCTTAAAACGGCTGCACTGGCAACTGGTGGCTCGTAGACGAAAAGTTAAAAGTGTTGACACTTATTCATCATGTTCTATATGCTTGTCCATCTTGGTATCTTTCTCAGATGTTAAGATTAATAGTCCAGCGTGTATTTTGAGGTCAAAGAATAGCAAGCAATTGGATATTTCAGCATTGTGTACTGTTCAGTGTGTTTTTATTAGCAAAAAAGGTGCCGGTACTCAAATACTAAGCCACCCTTCAGGGGTGAGGTGATCACTGATGGACCTATCCCACAATAGCCAGGCCCCCTGCAACCAGTCACAAAATCTATGACAAGGCAGAATTGGTGTAGAGCCTGAGCTGTTTCATTAAAACTTGGGGTCCATGGGTCAATTTTAGCAGACAGTGGAAAAGGTACCGGTACTCAGTACCCTCTCAAAAAAAGCCCTGGTACTGTTTGATATGCAGGAACCAGGGAGCTGCCTTTTCAATAGGTGGCCTTCTTTTGTGGAACCATCTGCCACGGTATTTGTGGCTTTGTGCAAATTTGAAGCAGTTTAAAAAACATTTGAAAACATATCTGTTTTTGCTTGCATTTCCTCCCAATTAAGAAGATCATATAAATTAGATCCAGGGAGTTGTATCAGTACTTTCTGTAATGTAGCTGTCGGTTTTCTGTTAAGTACACTTTATAACTGTTTGCTATGCTCCTCCTAGTTGTAGGAGGATTAACATTGCTTTATTATTAATATTACTATTAATCTCCTATAAGTAAATCCAATATAATTTACAATTGAATATAATTAAGCATTTTAAAAACTATATTAAACGATCAGAGATTTGGTTTAGTATTTTGATTAAATTAGCAGTGACATTTATTTAATTCAGTCATAATCATGGTTTTAATATAAAAGCAAATAATTATTATTCTGTATTCTGTTTGCATTTCAGTATCTGTATAAGGTCAGTGAATATCATAGTTTTCTGATGTTTAAACAGGTAATAAACTGAACCCTCTTATGCTTTTAAGCATTATCTAAAAACAACTGTCTACAGATATGGTACAGCAGAAAAGCAGAGCAACGTGATAAAATAAAACAAAATTTATTCAACACAGATTCATAAAATTCACATTTGTGAGCAGCCTGTATGTCAGGCTGTAGCTGTTTGGACATGAATGCTTTGCACTAACCAGACAGGGAAAACATTGCACTATTTCTGCTTGTTTCATGTTAAGTCCCTGACGAAGCCCTTGAGAGGGTGAAACATGGCCATGTTGGGCGGTTAGGGGAAAGTTGTATGCTGTTTTTATGTATCTGCATTGGATAAATTTTGTTTTATTTTACCACATGGGCCTGATTTTCTTTTCTGCTGTTTTAGATCTTGCAGACTGCTTGTCTGGGACTTTCTTTGCAGATATGGTACTACATGTACTGGTATATAATTTGGATATTGTCCAATTAACTGGCTTTGTGTACAGAGTTCCCTTTTATCAGAAATGCAAGATATCATATGTCTTCCTGTAGAGATAATCCTAATCCTCTCTGACTCTACCTCTTACGCACTTTGAGATCTTGGCGTGCACAACGGTTGCATTTTACCTGTTGTACTTACTTAAATGGTCCTGACCATCACTGGTGCAAAGGTTCAGTTTATTTAAGTTATTTAAGGAGTCAACAGCATACAGTTTCCCTTCCTCATTGAAGTCAAGGAAGTCAATTTCCAGTGAAGAGGCATTCATTGTACACTATCTAAAATAATAATAATAAAAAGAATGCCCTATGAATCACACAGTGATGTGCTTGTTGCTAATCGTTTCAATTGGACACACACAAAATTCATTCCAGACAAAATTAATTGTTCATAGTACTACACTAAATAATTAGGAGAAACAGCGCAAACCTTATGACTCACACAATCCAACTTGTATTGTTACTATTTTATTTGTTCAATTAGACAATGCTTTTTCTGGCCTAGATATGAACCACTAAACCCTTGATGTACTATGTATATACTCTATATTGCATACAATGCAATATTAGAATAACACAAACTCTCCAAACAATACTTTTTTTTACATTTTTTCTTTTGCATTCAAATAGTGCTCAGTGACTGGAAAAACATTTCTAGACTGACTGGCAGTCCTACAGTGTGTTTTTCTCATTTAGTACATCATTGCACTCCACCTCCTGCCTATGCTGTGTTGTATCTTACTTCTAATAAGATGGTAATAATTTCTTTTATGCGTTATTCACAGGCTCACAAATTCGTAGAGAACCACTTATCTTAGTACTTGACAAGTTGGTCCAACTATCCAGAAGCGATCCAAGTCACTTTAAAAATGTGCAGTGAAGTAAATCAAAATGGAGTTTTCCGAACCAGTTCCCAGTTGTCATTCACTGTTGGTGCTTTTTCTGGCACAATTTTGTTATGTTAAACACCTTTTGCATGCCACTTCACAACCGCCACTTGGATCACCCTTATTGTCCTATATTGGATATACACGTCCAAGCATGTTCCCACTAAGTCAGCTTGAACTAAGAGCCAAGAAGCTCAAAATTTTCTCCCACACACTTCGGTCACCATGTTGCTTCTTCTAAATATGACCTAAACCACTTACATAGCCTTAAACCGGGGCTGAACAAATCCTGGGCGCCAGGTCGCCATGGTGCCTAGAAATTACACACTAGCACCCAGAATTTAATACCCTCCGAATTTTTTTTTTTTTTTGGGGGGGGGGGGGGGAGTTTGTAACACTATCCAGCATCTGTTATGCTTCTGCACCGAGATTCAGCTCTCTATGTAAGCTTCAGCCACACGGTGTAGGAAGCGTGGGAGTCTCGCGGGACTTGAAACCGTGAGACAGCCTGAACTTCCTGTGCTGCGCAGCTCAAGTTTACATGAGAGTTGAATCACAATGGGGGATAGGAAGCATGCTGTTTCCTCTGCAAAGGCAGCCTCTGAGATGAAGGGAATAGAGAGATAGAGAGTGGGTGAATGCTAGGGGGGGGGAGGGGGTTGAGAGAGAAAGTGAGTGAAGGCTGAAGGGGGTTTTGAGAGAGAGAGTAGTTGAAGACTGGGAAGTTTGAGAGAAAGACTAGGTGAAGGCTGAGAAAGGGGGTTGAGAGAGAGACTGGGTGAGGGCTGAGAGGATGAGTATTATTAAAAAGGCTGATTTTATTCACACACCTTTTTATGGGTTTTTACTCAACCCTTTTGCTTTTTGTTCTTTAACTCTGCATTAGCCAGTTAGCTCACGCTAAGCATAACATGCTAGCTGGCTATGGGGTCCTTTTACAAAGCTGCAGCAAAAGCGGGCCTGCGCTGGTGTTGGCACATGTCCGGCACTACAAAAATTGAAATACTTTTGTAGCGCCGGAAATGGCGCACAATGGGAGAGAGAACTACCGCCGGGCTGCAGTGGTAGCCCAGCAGTACTTCCCTTTTAGTGAGCAGTAAGCCCGCATTGGGCTTGCTGCCATTTTGTAAAAGGGCCTCTATGTTTCCACGTCCACTCTGCCCATGCCATGCCTCCTTAGAAATAAATTTCAGAAAAATACAATAATGCAGTTTAACTACCATGCACCCCTTAACAAATCTGAGCAGTAGCCTATTACTGCATGCTAACAACACACTAACCTCCAGATTCTATAAATGGCATGCAAATTGCACGCTATCCTGAGATGTGTGTGCAACAAAATTGACTAACAAGCTAATTAGTGTCATAATTAGGTACTAACAATCAATTATTGGTATTAATTGGCTATAATTTGGATTTGCATACATATCTTGCTAAGCGCTATTCTTATAAAGATTTGTGCATAAATCTTATAGCATGCAACTTAGAAGGGGACATGACCGTAGGAGGGCCTGGGCAGGTCAGGGACATTCACTAAGGGGGTCCTTTACTATGCTGCGGTAGCATTTTTAGCTCACGGTAGAAATCAGCTGGTGATAAATGCCGAGATGCCCATTATAGTCCTATGTTATATCCTCATTATAACTAAACACATAGAGGCACTTTCATAGGATCATCAGATCAGCGTACCACCTTCTAAAATGGCTAAAAGTTATTGTGAGCCAAGCATTTTCAGAGAGGCAGTATCGCAATCCTCATCAATCCCAATTTTTAAATTTTTACTTATTTTTTCATTATAGCATTCATTTATATCATTTGTCTTAATTTCTCCATAGTTATCTTTAAATTCCAGATTAATACTTAGCTTTTCAGCCACTGTAGATAATGTGCGGTGGAGATCCAATATCACCGACATAGATCCATGTTTCGCTAGATGCTGTTTCAAGGTAGTCTCCTATTTTCTTGTCAGCGGTTTCAGCATGCTTGGCTCACAATAACGTTTAGCCATTTTAGAGGTTGGTACGCTGATCTGATGATCCTATGAAAGTGCCTCTATGTGTTTAATTATAATGAGGATATAATTGAGGTGAAGTTGAGTATATTGAAAGTAATTGACTACGCACTCCCTTCACTATTTAAATTGGATGTATGCCTATATATTACCATTATACTCCTATGGGCATCTCAGCATTTACCACCAGCTGATTTCTTCTGTGAGCTACAAACACTACCGTGGTTTAGTAAAAGACCCCCTAAAAATGCACACAGTATTACTGAATACCAAGGATCTCCACCTAAATTATGTGCCATGATTTACAACAGGCTTCAGCTGGTTTAAATCCTCGTGCCCAAAGTTTGGCACAGAAACGACTCTAAGCGCTATTCTATAAACAGTGCTGAATTCAGAGCGCTGTTTAGAGAATAGCGCTCCATGCAGATTTTTTAGCAGTTTTTTGAGTGCCATTTACTGAATCTAGTCCTAAGTGCTTAACACATTTTAGAAAAAAGGATCCCTTAATCTATTACTTTTCTGGAATCCTGTTATGTATTTGTGTCCTGGATTGACCACTGTTGGAAGCAGGATACTGGGCTTGATGGATCTTCAGTCTGTCACAGTATGGCAATGCTTATGTGCTCATGTATTTCCCTTGCAGCCTGAATTTCATTCATTTTAGATGTCAGATTTACAGTTAGAACTGAGTAATAGTCAGAGAATCATGTACTACTTAGTTACTACCAGGGGCGTAGCCAGACTTCGGCGGGAAGGGGGTCCAGAGCCCAAGGTGAGGGGGCACAATTTAGCCCCCCCCCCCGGCGCCATTGCCAACACCCCCCTGCCGCCAGCACCACCACCAACAACTTTGACCCCCCTGTCGATGACCCTCTCGACCCCCCCTGCCTGCCCCCGCCCGCCATCGCCTACCTTTGCTGGCGGGGGACCCCAACCCTTGCCAGCCAAAGTCTTCTTCCTTCGTTTGGTTTCTGAGTCTGACATCCTGCAAGTACAACATGCAGGATGTCAGACTCACAGAAACAGAACGAAGCCTTGAGATCTGCAGGACTTCGTTCTGTTTCTGTGAGTCTGACGTCCTGCACGTTGTACGTCCAGGACGTCAGACTCAGAAACCAAACAAAGGTAGAAGACTTCGGCTGGCGGGGGTTGGGGTCCCCCGCCAGCAAAGATAGCAGACAGCGACAGCGGGTTGGCAGCGGGAGGGGAGGGTTGAGAGGGTTGTTGGCAGAGGGGTCCAGGACCAAATCTATGGGGGCCCAGGCCCCCGTGGCCCCATAGTAGCTGCGCCCCTGGTTACTACAGCGTTATGCATTCATGTTACATAATCACATTCTATGGATCAAGGGTTGAAGTCCTGGCTATATTTTCCCAGCTACCTGACTTCCTACATTACAAGGTCAGGGATATCTGACTATGTACCAGAGAAACTTACTTTAATACATGATTTTTCTTTTACATCTCCATAGTGTCATAGAATAAGACCTGCTTAAATTTCAAACTGAATGGCTGAAAAAACTCAAAAGTGAAAAAAAACAGAAGAGTAGAACCACAAAAAGGATAAGAGAGAAGTCAGAGTTTTATAGATTGGAAACAGAGTAAATTATTTCCAGAGACTGTGTTATGTCACTTCTACAATGTATCAAAGCCAAAACTGATGTATTGGATTCCTGAACCTTTTGGTTTATAAAGAGGGTGGTAGATATGTGGAATGCTCTCCCGCGGGAGATGGTGGGAATGAAGATAGTAATGGAATTCAAACATGCGTGGGATAAACACAAAGGAATCCTGTTTAGAAGGAATGGATCCATGGAATCTTAGCGGAGCTTAGGTGATGATGCCGGTAATTGGGAAGCAAAATCAGTGCTGGGCAGATTTCTACGGTCTACGCCCTGATCGTGACTGAATAGATATGGATGGGCTGGAGTGTAAATTTTAAGGGGCTTCGACGTTAGCTTCAGAACTTTTAGTATAAGAACAGTGCTGGGCAGACTTCCACAGTCTGTGCCCTGAGAATGGCAAGGACAAAGCAAACTTGGGTAAACATATAAAGTATCACATACCATGTAAAATGAGTTTATCTTGTTGGGCAGACTGGATGGACCATACAAGTCTTTATCTGCCATCATTTACTGCCTGGGAAACTGAGGAACTGAGTTCAATTCCCACTTCAGGCACAGGCAGCTCCTTGTGACTCTGGGCAAGTCACTTAACCCTCCATTGCCCCAGGTACAAATAAGTACCTGTATACAATATGTGAGCCGCATTGAGCCTGCCATGAGTGGGAAAGCGCGGGGTACAAATGTAACAAAAATAAATAAAAATAATGTGGTTTGATGATAAATGAGTCCATATGAACCATACAGGTTATGAAGCAAGTATCTCCACTTTGGGCACAATCTTTTTTGATGTAATGGCATAAAAAGATAATGCCACTGCTTGTGAAGCAAGCCAAAGTGGCCCTTCTAATATGCAAATATCCTAATGTATTTATTGTATATTATATTCTTCCTGATTTACCCTATTTGCATGCACTGTGTTTTGACTTTTTCTTCCCTTACAAAGAAATTCATCTTAACATGTCGTTATGTTTTCACCAAATAGCACCCTCGGGCTCTTCCATAATGACCTTAATTACACTGGAGATTACACCAGCTAACTATATATTCTTTCCCTGCATGTTTGTCCTGTGACACAGACACGGCTGACTTGCCCTAAATTCCCAGATGCTGTGTTATTACAGACAAGAATGTATAAGAGTAATTCTATAACTAAGTCTTGCAGTTATGCAGCCCTTGCATACAGAGAAAATTAGCACTTATTTATCAAATGTATATCCCACCTATCCAACACATCTAAGCAGGTTACAACTTACAAGTTAACATGTAACTCAAGACTAAAACATACCATACAATATAACACTCGGTTCTACATGTATGCGGATGACATACCCACAGCCCTGAATAAACTGACTATCTTTCTAACATCGATTCAAGAATGGGCTAAAAATAATAAACTTTGCCTGAACCCAAGTAAAACTAAGCTTCGATGGGTCCCTAACACAAATTGGGACAAACCTGACATCAAAATCTCTTTTGAGATATATGAACTCCCCCTCAAATCAACTATACTCTAAATCAGTTGAATGCATATATTTTCTCGATGACTTTTACATATAATTAAAGGTACATTAATATTGGATATATTATTGTATAAAACACCAAAAAGATTTCAGAAAATTGATGCACTTCATGTGATGTCCTTAGGAGAGTGTGTGATTAGGGAAACTCCTTGGGAGGACCTTAATGACCTTGAAGGTGTGCAGAGGGAGATCCTGACGAACCAGTGTAATGTCAGATTGGCAAGATGTGAACTTCACAGTGCATGCCAAATAGATGTTAAAAAACGTAATGGAGTAGATGATTGTAAAGGCTCAAGTGAGGAGTCTGATTGCAAGCTTATAACAGGTCTACATGAAGTGCCTCAATAATAGTGCTTAAGAAAGAATACACTCCACATATAGATGGCACTACTATTAAAAACATGGAAAATAATCCAAAGAGTGCGCTTTGATAAATAAAACCTCAACCCCAAATGTATAAAATCAAAGTAAATACCTTGAAAAAGACCTTTGTCAGAAGTTAGGATAAGCTCTGGATCCGTGCGTCAATGGACGTGCAGTAATGCACCAAGTAAAAGTGAAAGTAACTGGTGTTAAAGTTTTAAAGTCTAAAAATGGCACCAGAATGCCAAGTAGTGACGAATCTGATGACGTGATTCCTGCACAAACAGTGCTGCAGGACAGTGCATATCCAAAGTGACAGTGGACATCCAGCTTCTCCTACATAAGCACGCAGCTATGGAATGCATTACCACTCGCCATGAAAAAAATACCGGACCTAACTAACTTTCGGAGATCATTGAAGACCAGCTTGTTCAACAAGGCATACCACAATGATTCATCCTAATTACCAGACAATGACACCCAAGCCTGAACTGGATAAAACCTTACTGTCTATACTTGAACACCAAGGTCCACTCACCACGAATGAACTTTAATGCAATACCACCCTATCTCTTATTACGAATATGAATTCCTTATACTTGATTACTTAATCTACTTTGTCATTCAAGTTCTTTAATGTAATAATACTTGTATCTTCACTCCGGAAATGGCAATCGCCATGACCGAACAATGTAAGCCACATTAAGCCTGCAAATAGGTGGGAAAATGCGGGATACAAGTGCAATAAATAAATAAATAATACTGACAATACAAGCACTAAAGTATTCCAATAATTTTCTAAAACATTTTTTTTAAAAGCGTGTTAGGCAAGACATCGGCTGCATAACAATTGGAGACCGGTCTTAAAATAACGGTGCATGTTAAAATACCGGCGTCAAAATAAATGAAAGGTAAAGCCTTTGTCCCAAACACTAACAGCTCTAGTCTGTCAAAGATGAAATATTAAGCATTTGAGACTCAATTCTGTAAATGCATGCTAAGTGCTATTCTATAAACAATACTCCAAGTTAGACACTGTTTATAGAATGCGCTTAGCACTGGGATCTGTGCCCAGTTTTGCGTGTGAGGAGTTATATCAACTGAACCCTGGTATAAATTCCTCTGCCTAAATTAGGCGCGGATCCTTCAAATTCTATTACACTGCATGGAAATCCTAGAAATGCCCCTGACCTGCCCAAGGCCTTCCCATGGCCACATCCCCTTTTCAGATCCAAGCAGAAAGATTTATAAGCACATCTTTATAGAATAGCGACTATAAAAATATGCACTTAAATTCCAATTATTGCCAATTAGCACCAATAATTGATTATTAAAGCATAATTTTGAGCATTATATATAGAATTAGGGGGATGATGTCATTCACAGTACCAGGTAGAGATCAAATATAATATTCTTACACAAAATAATTGTGGCTAGAATTATTCTACTCGATAAACATATTTTTTCTGTGCTGTACTTTTCTGCAGATCCATAGCTTTGAGCTAAAGAAATATAACAGTCTGTCATGGGACTCTGCTGGCTCAGAGGGTAGGCAAGAGAGAGGCTCTAAGGAAAACAGATTCATTAGATAAGATAGAAGGGAGAGACAGCAGACAAGGAAACTCCCTGCCTTAGAGGGAGGAAAGGAATGCAGATATGGAAAGGGAAGGGTTAACATAGAAACAGAAACATGTTACTCCCTCTCTGGCTCTACTGCTTGAGCAACCAAGGCTCAGAAAGAGGAGAAAAAAATGAAAAAAAAAAATACTGCCTGGCAGCAAACAGGCTTTTGCATGCAAAACACATGCTCTTACACTGAGGCAAAGCCCTTTTCCTGATCCACCATCCCACAGTAGAACTCCATCCAACCATTGCAGCATCAACAAATCTTTAAGCCTGCCATCAAGGGCCTCTCCTCCACATTCCCTTTATTTTTGTTTTCTCTTGAAAGACTGTCTTACTGATGCATTAATTCAGGAATCATTCATCTGAGCTGAGAAAATTAATTAAAAACGTATGCAAAAAAGAAATCTCCATTTAATCCTCAGTGAATGAAGTGATGATCACAGTGGCTGAAAATAGAGCCTGAACAAAATGGTTGATAGTGTAAATTCTTGTGGTACCCCATCACAAGAAGTTATCATACAGCTTTTCTCAGCCCAGGATTATCTATGACAATTGACCGTTCATACACTTGCTGTACTTTCTGTCTACCTCTGTGTCACAATGGTCCAACCGGGACTGGTGATCATACCTGAGCAGGTCACAAGCTTAATTTCATATGTATATTGCACCCACTCTCTTGCTTCTCTGCCTTTTAGTCTTAATGCAATGACAATCTGACCTGAAAGAAACCTTTGCAGTCTCTACCCCCCATACTTGCTTCTCAATCTCTCATCTCTAAGACATGAGACTCCGCTTCTAGCTTCAGTATACTGGTTGATCTATTCTTTGTAATGCCTAGATAACAGCCTGCATAGACAACAGTAGTAAATAAAGTCACATGGAGGGGCATTTTCGATATGACATCTAAGTCCGATTTTGGATGTTTTGCACAAGACTCCCAAAATCTGAATAGGAAAGAAGGTCATTTTCAAAAACAAAAAAGCATCTGTTTTTTTGAAAATACTGTTTAGAGGAAGGTTTTGTGCTTTGGATGCTTTGTTTTTTGGTCCATTTTCGAACAAAAAAAATGAATAAGTGCAAAAAGTAGAGATTCATGCCATTGGGATGTAGGAAGAATCAGCATTTTTAGTACACTGGTCCCCCAGACATCCCAGGAGAGCAATGGGGCACTCTAGAGGACACTTCATAAAAATGCTCCCAGTACACATCTCATCTAATCACCCCAACAAGATTCTCCTCTCACCAGAACTCAAGCCTGTCACACAGTAGTAACATAGTAAATGATGGCAAATAAGACCTGTATGGTCCATTCAGTCTGCCCAACAAGAAAAACAAGATGTGCAAAGCCCCTCCCCCTAATTCAAGCTGACCCTATCCCAATGCCCCTGACCCAACCCCTGAAGCTTCCCTGGGACTTACATGGAGGTAATCACTGGTGGACTAAAGAGACAGGGTGGAAGCAATTACCCTCCACTCCTGCCCTATCTGGTGCCAGGTACAAAATGGTACCGATGACCCCTTATATGAAGTCCCTTTGTCATATACGGAAGTCCTGGAATGCCTGGGAAAGGTGAGTCAGATGGTAGGAGAGGGTCATTTTGGAATGAGAGAAGGAGCTCGGTATAGGAGATGGGGCTTTATGGCAGCATTTTGTAGGTGGGTTTTCTTGATGGAGGGATCAGACAGGGGGATATAATCAATGGGGGGGGGGGGGGAGAATCATAGAAATGTGCTGCTGCTGCAGTATTGTTTGCTTGATTGGGCCGGGATCACGTTACCTGCTGTCTCAGATAGTACAGGAGCACCCACGCTATCTGCCACTGTATATGGAGCTCAGAACTTTTTCCATCTGTGGACTAACTGGATGGAACAATCTGCTGTTGCGACTTAAATGTGAAACCAATGGATCAGCATTTCAGAAACAGCTCAGAGACTTGTTTAAGGCTTTTTATTGTTCTGTTTGATTGATATATCTGTAATAGTTTTGGGGTAGGGTAGTTTTTGGGATCAGGGCAGTTTGGAAGTGTGTCAGTTGAGGGTAGTTTTGGGATGGAAGTAGTTTGCAGTATGATGGAGCAATTGTGGAGTTATCTTATGGGGTGGGGCAGTTTGGGACTGCTGTGGTAGTTGCAGGGGATATTTTATGGGTGTGAGGACAGTTGCAGGAAAGTAGTTTTGGTGCTGTGGAGGCAGGTTTGGGGGGTGGGCATTTGTGAGAGGGTAGGTTTGGGGAAGTAGAGGCAATTTAGGGGTTTGAAAGTAGGAAATTCCACCTTTTTAAAATGCTTTGCCCTTTCTAACAGATACATTTCACTCTAAGTTTCTATGCTGCAGAAGCTGGAACTCCTTCTTCCATGTTAACTGCAAATACTAGCATGCAGTAAGTGAAAAGCCTGTGCAGTAAATGCAGGGGGAATGTCCAGCATCTGCTCTGCATTCACTGCAAAGGCCAAACACTCACCGCATGGGTGGCATGTTATATAGATTTAGATTTATTTATTTTTCTAGTCTGCCCTTATCCAGGATAGATTACAATAAAAACATCCATAAAATAAAGAGCAAACAAAATACATAAGGGGGAAAAAAAAGATATTACAGATACATCAATCAAACAGAACAATAAAAAGCCTTAAACAAGTCTCTGAGCTGTGTCTGAAATGCTGATCCATTGGTTTCACATTTAAGTCGAAATGTATCTGTTAGAAAGGGCAAAGCATTTTAAAAGGTGGAATTTCCTACTTTCAAACCCCTAAATTGCCTCTACTTCCCCAAACCTACCCTCTCACAAATGCCCACCCCCCAAACCTGCCTCCACAGCACCAAAACTACTTTCCTGCAACTGCCCTCACACCCATAAAATATCCCCTGCAACTACCACAGCAGTCCTAAACTGCCCCACCCCATAAGATAACCCCACAATTGCTCCATCATACTGCAAACTACTTCCATCCCAAAACTACCCTCAACTGACACACTTCCAAACTGCCCTGATCCCAAAAACTACCCTACCCCAAAACTAGACCCCCTCAACTACTCCTACATGCTCCAAATTGTGCCACCCTATAAAATCTGCCACCATGCAACTGTCCCCCATCCCCTGCCACCTTCCCCACAGACACAGAACAGAGGTATATATACAAACACATACAGATACTCATGATGAATATAAATAATCCCTATCTCTTTATTTCATTTTTGTTGTTGTTAATTATACTATGAAAACTATTTCAAGAATCAGTTTTCTTATTAGTTGTTCTGTTTACAAGTAACATCTGGTGCCTTGGGTAGAGCCTGATTAAATTTGCTCATACTCTGTGTCCAGATGTTTAGGGGAACCTTTTGAGGTGTACTGAGGATTCAGGAGGTTAGGAATGCCAACTGTCTGGCTTTTTTCAGACGTCAGCAGAATTTTACATTAATATACAGAAGGTAGAAGGCCAGGTAATAAGTCTGGGCATTCTTCTGAGTTTGAAACCTCTATTGGCAGTTCTCCATATGATTCTGCCCTGCCTGCTTCCATTATACCTAATAGCAGAGGCTGTAAGTAGGATTTAGCCAATGGGGTGATCTGCAGAAAATTTCTGTGCTATAGAAGTGACGTTTCTGCATGTGATGGAGCAAAAATGAGCCCCCCTCCAAAAATGCCCCAATACATTTCTATGGGAGAAACAATTTCAACAGCTGCAGTATATATACCCGATTCACTGTAACACAGAGATTAAGGAATTGCACCTTTCAAACTGCTCTCCTCTCCTGATCACAGGCACGCAGAGTGCAAGCATATAAAACGCACCCACTAACCCCTCCACCACCCCTGCCCCCACATGCTTTTACATGTAGAGGGTTTGGAAAGAATTCCGTGAGCCAACAGTATATACTACAGCAATAGAGAAAGCAAGTTTTTGGCCACTTAGGGATTCCAAAGAACCTATAATATTTTTGGAAAAAGCATATCAACTGAAAACCACACACTACTTACAATCACTTGACCTCCAGCTTCTTAAAGAAATGGGGACGGGGACGGGGGGGGGGGGACAGTATCAAACTCCAGCAGAAAACCAAAAACACTAATACATTACTCAGTTTCCTCCTTGGCCTTGTAGACATTACTGACGTCCTGGGCGTTTCCAGTTTAGCTACACTATGGAACTGCTGAACTCAGCAAACCTATACTTAGATTGCCTTTTAACCAAGAGCTCCAGTTCCACTGTTGAACCATTTGAATACCCAAAACAGAATATGAAATAGAAATAGGAAAAAAAAGCCAGCTTACTTAACTTTAGAGCTACAGTAAAAGTTACCAAAATATAAAAAAAAAAATAAAGTTAATTAAATTTTAAAAACCCTACAATCCACACACCCTCCTTAACCAGAGGCTCTTACGTCTAATTTGTAGATTGACAGCAAATATGTTGCATATTAGTGTGGGAAGTAATTCATTTGAACTCATAACTGATTAGGAAAATGCTATATAAAACTAGCTTTATCCATGGTTGTCTTCCCCCAATTTAGTTTTTAAAACAATGGTGAATATCCTATCCCTAACTCAAGTTTGCAGGTTTCTAATCTGTAGCCTGATATTTAAAAAAGAAAACGAAAACATTTGTGGTATATTCAAGTGGATTTCATGCAGTATATATGCACATTTAAATGACTGCAGAAAAACAAACTAGTGAGAACTTTAAGGTGGTAGATGTAAACAACATTCACTAGACGAGAAACATTTGACCAGTAATCATCTATTTTTGGAAGAATATATCAGCTGATTCAGGATTACACTAATTGGAGGGTGATGATGTCCTGCCAAGTCATACTTGGTTACAAAGGTAACAAGTCTGCAATAGTAACTTTTGTTCAATGGTGATTAAGGTTTGTTAGGACATGCAGTCGCCCAAACCATTGTGGAAACATTACCAAATTCAATCAAAATAAACAACAAAGTCAAAGGCACTGTGGAAATGGAGACAGAAAGTACCTGAACTGTTTTATAACAGCTTCATACAGTGATCAGTGCAGTTTTAAATATGGAAAGGAGGCTGGGAGTACCTGCCCAAAGATAGCACATTTTTTTGGTGAGTGTGAGTGCACAGTTAAGTGGTATGCTTGGAGTACAGTTGGCTATATCTTTGCAGCTGAGTTTCTTAGATAAGTGGGATGGGATTTGATATACTACTTTTCCGTGGTTGCAATCAAGGCTGTTTGAATATTACATATAGGCACTCATTTTGTACCTGGGGATTTGGGTGGCTTGCCCGGGATCATGGGGGACTGTGGTAGGAGCCGATTTCACTTGCTCAGGTTCTTAGGCTGCTGCACTGACCATTAGGCTACTCCTTCACACCCTCAGCTGGAAGAATAAACCATTTTGAATTGTTTATGTGCAAATCCAAGTTACTTATGATCATGGCAAACTAAGACAGAAGGAACTCAGCAACAAAAAGGAATAGCTTAGTGGTTAGAGCACCAGGTTTCTCATCCAGTGGTGCCTTACTGCTGCTCCTTGTGATCTTGGGCAAGTCGTTTAACCCTTCATTGCTTCAGGTACAAAAGTTAGATTGTGAGCCAAACAGGAAAATACCAAATGTACTTGAATGTAACTCACTTTAACCCTTTAGTGTCCAATGTTCCCGTAATAAGCCATATGGGAACAGATTGATGGGAACATTGGACTGCCCAAAGTGGTGAATAAAAGATTAAATAATAGCACATTGTAAGTCTTCATATCCTTGTATTGTTTGGCAACAGAATGTGAATAAAGTACAATTTTAAATCCTTTAAACATTTGTTTCCTTGATCCACGTGGACAATGCTTTCAGCCTGAAAAAACAATTAAAGAATTATTCAGTGTGTAACAAGATGGAGTGCCCTGGGTGCACGCAGCCAACATCAACATGCACCGAATAGCCTACGCCCAGGGGAGGATTTTGCAGGATGTATGGTGGGGGCGGAGAGAATTTTCACACCACAGCCAGGCACACTGTTGGGTGAGTGGATTCACAAAACGGGGGTTTAAAAACCTCAGCAAGCTCCTGGATGCCATTTTCAGATGGCATTCAGGAAGGAAGTGCATCCCCTCTCTCCCACCATGTTATCTTGCTACCACTTCTTTTGATCTCAAAGCTTGCAGCTCAAATAGTTGCATCTTGAGTTGAACCCTTGCTGGGGAGTTCTGGGGTTTGTGCTATGGAAATTATCAGTCTTGATTAAGGCGGCGGACTGGAACATGTTTACATTAGCTATGTGATACTTACAGGTGGCTCAAGTACCCTAGTTTTATGAATATTTGTTTAGAATAAAGCTACAGCCAAGTTGTTGCCACTTTAATTGCAAGTGCCTGTGTGATTAATTATCAGATTTAGATGTGAGACACCAGGGTGAAGTCATGGCATCACAGTTGCCTATGTTAAATGATTTGATTATATAGAAGTTAACAGCCCATGACTCAGTATTTGAAGAAAGCCATGAGGCATTTAGGATAAGCACTGACCAACTTTGCATAGTGGGATGATGCACTGCAATGTCAACAAAGCCCAAAGTGAATGGTCTTGGTTGGCATTACCACATCGGAAGCCGCTAGTATGGCTTGATAAACAAGACCCTTAAAGAGGGGAAAAAAAAAGTTTACAGTTAATCTCACAAGTATTTGCTTTGGGGGCAACATTTTTTTTGAAGTTCCTATGCAAATGTTTGACCACATTTCAAGGTACTGAATATGTTTTCTTTGATCCTATTCATCCAGAAAATTTCCTGTTAAGAATCAACAGTGTCAAGAATAGGTTAGTTTAATTTATGAATCAGATGTAGGCCAGGTAAAAGGTATACTAAAATATGTATGACGTTCCTTTATGTTTCCTTTGTTATGAATCTAGAGCTTCCATTGATGTAGGCTTGAATGGCTTTGTATCTTATATGCAATTTTTTTTCCTTGAGCATTTCAAAATGTTTTGTGCTTTATTTTAATTGGAAACTTATAACATGAAAAAAAGGAAAAATACATTTACAATACATGGAAATATGCCATCATTACTAACTATGAATAGAAAAAAACAAAAAAACTCCAGCCACACCACATCACAGCAATTACAACCTTCCCCCAATTACCCATCCAGAAAAAAGTTTACAAAAGGAAAATAGGAAATAAATATTCAAAAGAACTCACAAAGAACTATCATTTGTTCATGAAGAAGGCTTCCAGCTGAGAAGGATCATTGAAAACATATTTACCTTCTTGATAGGAAACTAAACATCTACATGGAGAATGTAAAAATAAAGCAGCTCCAATAGCTAACACTTTAGGCTTAAACTGAAGAAATTCTCTCCTCAGCTGGGTAGCTCTGGACACATCAGAAAATATAGGGGGTCTTTTACTAAGGTACACTCACGTTTTTAGCGCACACTAAACAGAGACGCCAATGCATCCCTATGGGCATTTCTAACATTTAGCGTGCACTAAAAACATGAGTGCGCCGCAGTAAAAGACCCCCATAGTAATCTTCCGACCAGGCCTGTAACATTCCACTTTGACCAGGTTTTACACATACGTTGTGTGCCTAATGCTCAATGGGTTTCAGCGCAGCTTTTACCGTTTGTGAAAACTAGCTGCAAATGTATAAAAATGAGCATTCTGATCAATTCAGAGACATTTCTCTGTAATACACAGAAGGGAGTGCCTACATGTAACGTTCAAACTTTTTCAGCAGATTCAAGGTGGCATTGCATGCGGTAGTTTGCATTTTTTAAAAAAAATCATAACTGTACTTTTCATGTGTGTGTATTATATGCATGTGTGTTCCACCTGGAACAGTAGTGTAACCTTAAAACAAAAGTGTTCTGGTTACCATAAACAAAATACAACGATCAAAGAAAAAAAAGTAACCAACAAGAATCATCCATGAGCATACAACGTCCATTTATGACTCACACATTTACAGCCGGGTCCAAACAGCAGTTGTTTTTCCAAGTTATTTCCGCTTTTATCCCATGTAATGGAGCACATCTATTGCACTCATTTACACCTCCCACTCCTCTGGCCTGGGAATGTACAGAACATCAATGCTTATTTTGAGACCATTCTGCGCATATACCGAGCACCTTCCCTACTGAACTGCAAGCAAGTTCATCTGAACTGCAAATGCATCTCATTTACATCTGGTTTTCTTTGAACATCGATTGCTAATCCTCATGCAGGCACATCAGCCCCCAAATCTTGCTTTGAGAATGGACCATTTGTCTTTTTCTCAGGAATATGACCAATAATGTTGCCCTAGAGGAAACAACATCCCAAAAAGTTTCAAGAAACTTGGATCAAATGAGCAGTTGTAGGATCAGCCTTAATTTGCCCTTTCTCCATTGAAGTATTAGCTGAAGCTGGCACAGAGGAGTGGCTTAATGGTTAGTGTAATGGGTTGTGGTCCTGGGTTCCATTCCCCCTGCTACCTGAAGGTCAGCAGTGGGTTGTGATCCTGTGAAATCAGGTTCCATTCCTTCTGCAGCTCCACATGACCCTGGGCAAGTCACTGAGGGTCCCTTTTACAAAGGTGCACTAGTGTTTTTAGTGTGTGCTAGAGGTACCTATATATTCCTGTGGGTGGCTCTAGCATTTAACATACACTAAAAACACTACCGCGCCTTTATAAAAGACCTCCTGAACACACTGTTGCCCCAGGTACAATGTACTAGTTACATTGTGAGCCCACTAGGGGCAGACCTACTACCTTAAAATGAAACCGTAAGCTGCTTATGTCTATGTGGTATGTAAATACATGAATAAAATTGATAAATTTGTCTAAATTGATTATCCATCTCTGCCTTTTACAAAATTCAACACAAGGTTTTTCATCCTTAAATTTTCCCCAATATGCTACATGCCTCTGAAGATTCAAATTATCCTTGACGCTTGCTACTCAAAAAAAAAAAAAAAAAAAAATCCCCTTTTTTCCCTATAAGTGCCGGAAAATGGACATGCAGCAAAATGAAAACCAGCACGTGTCCATTTTTGGCCAGAGACCTTAACCTAAAATAATTTTCTGTGTTTTGGGTGTGCACCAAAAATGGAATTACCACCCAGGGCATGCACTAGCCAGGCAGTAGTGCTAATTTGACACACGTTGGATATGCGTAGGTGCCTACCCACCTTAGTAAGTGGGCCCCTAGGTCAGCTCCAATTGCCACACATTTTCTGTTGGATTTCATTTCTTCTTGCCGAGTTACTCCAGTACTGCTTTTGCTTTGAGCATACTATGATTTACCTTTCATCAGAATAATCTTGTCCCAGCACCAGATCAGATGGGAACAGGTTTTGTCCATCAAAAATCAGGACTAAATTAAGTGCACCAAGTGGGGTGTTATTGTGCTAGGGAGTAGGGAAGAGTCACGGTGTGTGTTGGTACTAACGAGATAGCAAAATGCAGGTGCTATATAGAGGTACGGCATTTAAATCCATAAAACATACCAACATAGTAAATGGCAGCAGATAAAGACCTTCATGGTCCATCCAGTCTGCCCAACAAGGTAGTCAGATGAGTATCTTTCAATCCGCACAGGTTTCACTTTTGTGCTCAAACACTGGCATACTCAATCTCGATCGCTCCATACCTGACACTAGTCTTACCTCCCAACTACTGGAGTTGCTTTTGAAGTTCACTCTAGCTTGTGTTAATTGGATTCCATTTTCTAGAGAACCTCAGTGTTTGTGCCACACATTCTTGCATTCTGTTACAATCACCAGAACTTTCACCATTGCATTCTCTGAAATGCTTCCCATTCCACATACAGGTCCCCTAGAGGAACTGGGTATTGCAGGCCATGCTTTATCCTGGTTCTGTATAAGTTATCATGTGTACTTGTCTGATGCAATTTCCTTTTCTTATGATATTTCAGGCAGGGTTTCCCAGTGCTCTTTCTGGCACCCTTGCTCTGCTCATTCATTCCTTTATCATTAGCATAGAAGAAAAAATTATTCAGTTGCTCTTTCCCATTGATTCAGAAACACCTTATTACCAAGATCTCTTGCATACTTGACAAAACTGCTATCCACAAGTCAAAACGCAATGCATCCAAAGTACCATTTTTCCCCTAATCCTTCACCTGTTCTCCCTGTCCTACCAATCACTTCAGGTGAGCAAAGGGCCTTTGCCAAAAGGTCATGGTCATCTATGAAAGACGTTAGAAAACATAGGCCCCATGCACTAAATTATGGTTGTATGATGAATATGACCCTGTTGCACTAGGTACAAAGCTACTGGAAGCTTTTCTAGAACAAATTGGAGGAAATAACTCAAAAATCAACCCAACTCCAGTTTGCCCAAAAATACTGACCAAGAAGCCAGAGGTCCTCAAGGAGGCCTGCAGGGGGCAGAGGGAAAGAGGAAATAAAACTTCAAAGCCACCCAACAATCCAAGCTACTTCTAGAATATACGCTACCCGACAGTGCCCAGAACATTTGACAAAAGATCAGACAAGAATCACATCCAGACAAGCTTTGCCCCATGGAAAAACAGAAGGCCGAGGTAATCCTACACAACAGTGGCAGGTAGACGTGGCACATATATAAAGTGAAGTGGCTCAAAGGTTTCTAGTATCTGGTGGGTTGTGACTAGGTTCAATAGACCTTAGTCTGACTTACAACATATCTTTGATTTGACAACCAGGAATGTTATTTAAAGTAAATCACAATGTGCCATCCCCCCTTATAATTCAAGGTATGAAGACATCAATACAAGATCAAAGGCTTGCAAAAGTCTTCTCTTTAAAATAAACCCCCCCCCCCCCCCCCCCCAAATGCAAACCTGGCAGCCTAATGGAAAGCCATACAAGTGTCCAGCTATGAGTGCCAGTAAATGCACGTCAAACCTTAAGAGCAGGAAATGTCACTTATAGCACTCCAAGCCACTGCAACAATTAATCCTGCTTCACCCTTAGTCATAAATGGTAAAAGGGGACACCTAATCAAATTCCACCTGAACCAAGAGGGGGAATATTGCTAAGATTTTGTTTCCATCACAATGGCTGGCTACTCAATTTGATACAAGAGTTAGTCCAATGGTCTCTTGTTGAAACTGCTAAGTAATGATAGTCCCTCAGCCTATAAAGCAAGCAATGATGTATTTAAATCTATCATGAGCAAGAATCAGTCATAAACATATTAACCAGAATAAAGCAAGTACTAGGGAACACTGCATTGCACATTGCACGTCCCGTCCCCCCATCCCAAATCATCCTGTTTTGTTAACTTTCTAGAATATTCAGTAGCTACACGATTGCAAAAAGGACTGAAAAATTCTGAAGAAAAGGGCGGGAAACTGAAAAACACACTGCCCGTACTGAAAAGCAGCATTGGAGCTAGAATGTATTTTTAAAAGCTGACAAATTAGAATAGAAAGCAAAACAGAATTTTACAAGTATTAAGACAGATTTATTGTTTGTTTATATTCCACCTTTCACAATGTGAAGTACAACATTTATAATAAACTTAAGCATAATCAATACACAATATTAAAATTAAAACCAAAAGAATCTAGAAAACCACATTAAGTGGACTAAAACCATAAAAGGAGTACAAATATTTTTACAGCTAAAAATACCAAGAGGTACAGGGTAGAACACATGTAGGCATTTATACAGAACCAGATACAGACAGGATATGGAGATTAGAGAAGTTCTAATTACAGAACCAAGAACTTGGCAGCCTTTGAAGACTGATATGGTACCAGGGACCAAACACAGGTACAGTTCCTCTTTGTAAAAAGCAAGCAAGGGGAACTGAAAAAAAAGTTACCCACTGAGGTTGAGCTACGGGAGTCTGTAAAAGGAGAGTTGCAGAATGTGAAATCTAGCAGATTATGGGACCAAAGTCTGGTCTTACCAAAAAGACCATATCAAACCTGATTTTTTGACAAGATACCCAAAGCATTTGAGTAGTGTACATACAGCTGTGTTGTACTTAGCCTTGATGTTCTTCCAAACAGGGTCTTAAAGATAAGCTGAATAATCTAATAGAAGTCTTAATACTGTGTTAGAAACTGGTTGAGCGATAACCAATAGATGCTAGTAATGGAGTTCCTGCCAAGAGTAGGAGGAAGGGTGAGCGGCTAAGACTTCAGTCCTGAGCTCAGGGCTATTTCTATAAACAGAAGTTATCTAGAAAAATGTGAATGTTATACATTTGATGGCACCTAGTAATGTGCTGTAATCAGTACTTCAGACTTGTAGCACCTTGAATTTTATTATCTCTTCCTGTTTTGAGAATAGATTCATCATCTAATGGTGAGGACGCTGCTCAAAGTTTGGAAGCCTTCTGGAGTCTGTATGCAAGAATAAACCCTACTTATAGGCAATAAAGGGGGTCATGCTGATTTCTTGAAAATATAAATGTGCAACATTTTTTTTTTTTTTTGCAGAGTTAGATGCTAATGTGCAGCCTACCATCATCCATCCTAGGTGCTTAAGGATTTTGCTAGTCACCTTTCACTATAAGTGAAGCTAGACAGCTTTTATTAAGTGATGAAAAATTCCTTAATAAAATCCTAATACCAAAATGAAATCTTAAAAAAAAAAAAATTCAAATATGAAAAAAAGTTGTTCAACTAAAACAGCCACAAGTCTAGAATTAAGATGAACCCATATAAGAGATCAGCACAAAGTCAGAGTTCAATTTGCTATATATTAAGCTGCCAGATCTTGTTTCCTGAACCTGGATTGTGTCATGACACTTTTACCCATAGCCCTGAAACATGTTTCTACATTTGATTATATCCAATCACAATACACTGCCTATTTTATCAATTTCCAGTTCATGGGTATTTATAGACAACTATTGTACACCAATGTTGTTAATACTGACTTGAGGACTTCAATTTCCCTTATGTCAAGGGAAACAATACACAGTCAGAGCAGCAAGGGTAAATGGTAGGGAGGGGTCAAAATTCTGGAATTTATTAGTATAAACCCTCATTGTGTAGGCATATAGCACATCCCCCTCCCCTAATTTTATATAGTGCACTAATTTAACTACACTGGCGGTTACATGCATACCTGTTAGGTTCTGGCACAGTAGTTACACCTAAGTGTTATTCGGTAACTTGATGCTTAAGTGTTCTAGCATTTAAATTAAAAGAAGGGGGTTCTGACCATGTCAGCACATGCTTTATAGAATACTTTAAGTTGCATGCTGCATTTAGTCATGCACTTATACCTGCCATACAAACAAGCATAAGCATTTATGCCTAAGTTTAGGTGCGTCACTGCCAACTTGGGCTAGTATTCTATAATGGATTTGGTGTGCAACTCATTTTGGCACCCTTTACAGAAATGTCTTTTATGCACAAGAGGCTGTCTTGTGATCCAAATGAATGTAACCTACTAGTCTTTAGCTACTACATCCCAAACACATGTTAATACATACAGGGCCCAATTCAGTGCTATGTAACCGGGCAGGAACAGCTCCTGGCCAGTTAAATAGCATTTAGCTAGCTAAACGGAATACTTAGCACAAGATAGTTCTCTCTGCTAAATATTAGCACATACTTGAGCACTGGTTGGCTAAGTATAGTAGGCAAACTGGACCACAAATAGCGGTCCTATCTTTGCCTGCTATTAACTTAACCAACCAGTGCTGAATATTCATATAGCCAGTTAAGTTAGTCAGCCAAAACAAAAAAAAAAAAAAAAAAAAAAAAAGATATTCAATGCCAGACAACAAAACAGCCTGGCATTCAATAGTTGGGATCAGTGCCAGCGATGGCAGCTAACTGAGCTGCCTGCCACCAGATGAATATCAGGGGAACAATGTATGAAACTCCACAATAAAATGGAAACAAATGCTACTACAGTGAAAAAAAAACAAAAATCTTTAGCAAGAATGCCATTCTACTCAAATGCTCTTGTTCTGTCACAGCCCTGAGCAGCTTAGGCAGGGGGCTGTTTTCTTTATCGCACTGTCTTGTTGGAAAAAAACAAAACAAAACTTTATAGCATGAACTAGAACTTGAGAAGCTATATACCATTAACAAGAATTGAACTTTCAGGCTGAAAAGTAAAATAACCAGCCTTTGGAGGAAGGGGTGAAGAGAGTCTTTATTTAAAATAATAAAAAAAATACATGCTAACCTTTGTGTGTGTAAAAGTCTATGGTGTGGACTGTAACTATGTAAATAATGCAAGAACATTTAGTTTTGTTGTGCATAAGTGCAGCGACATCCCTGTCCAGATTTTCTGAATAGACATTAAGAATGGAGATATTGTTACATACGACAGTGCATGCAGGCGTCCTAATGGAATGGTTGGGAAATGAAATACTGCTTTAGAGGGAGGTGCACAGTAATTCAGTGCAGTTTGTGTGCGATTAAGAACAGGTCCAATTATTAGTAGATTCCATCAATGGTTAAAAGCAACTCCAGATGTAATGACTCCATGGAATCTGTATTGTGTTTAGAATTTAGCAATTTCAAATAGCATTCCTGACAATGTCCCAAATATGTCTTTCCTTAAGGGAATGGATCAGATGTAAGAGCAGTGTTGACAAGTTATACTTCACAGATTAGATCTACTCCTATTTATACATACAACATACCTAGTATAAAAAAATGCACTTCCCATAGCTATACATTAAAAACTAAAGCTATTCTAAGTGTACTGTTAGTAAACTTAAAGAATGACAGCATCCATTAATCTTTAACAGGACATGGAAATAATTTGAAAACAATTAAAAAAAAAAAAAAAAACCCTAAACACAGAATTGTGAAATCTAGAAAAATTCCCCAATATCTGTTCTCTTGTCACGACATTTGCTTCTGGCCTTCGTTCGAGCTTTGAATGCGGCAGAGTTGTACAGGTGCTAGAAGAAAACAAACATTCGCATCATTTACTATGACATTTCGAACTCTAGATGCACAAGTGGCTAGCTTTGGCTAAAATGGCTGTATATAAAGTTACTACAAACAGTGGATAACCTGATTACAGGATTACCATGAGTCAGCCATCATAACACTAAATATTCCTACTTTTTACTGCTTTGTTAACAGCACTGGAACTTTGTTCAGCAAAAAAAAATAAAAAATTCTGGTGCATCTCTGCAAGCAAGAACAGTTACTGTCAACTGATGCTGGACTTGCCAAATAAGGTTTTAACACTACAAAACACAAGAACTATACATGTTTTATGTTAGTTTGTTTTATTATGTAAGCTGCCTAGAATGGTACAACACGAACCACCAATTCTTACCTTTTCAAAACGTGAAATTTTCATAGTCTTAAGACTGGCCGCATCAACCATCAGAGGTGGCCCAAGCTCAAACACATTCCGAAGAAACTCATTTGCCTGTGTAGACATTTGTTCTTGAGCATTATAATGCACATTTAATTCTAAACATATCATTCACATTTAATACTTCTATGAATTAGAACGTAAACCTCTTCCCTCCTTAAATGGCTCTATTCAACCCCGATGGGCAAGCCATTTTCAAGTCAGCTTTACTTCAAGCTAAAACTAAGCCTGAGGTATAAACTTCTGAAAATACTAGTAAAAAGTTTCTACAAAATGCTTCTGCTCTTTTCACCGAGAGGGGTGGGGGAACTCCTCTCCCTTGTCTGTTCTCCTGGAAGGCCCTGAATTTCAGATGCCTGGTACTTTTTGCAGCGCTGGAATCACCATAGACTCTGAGCAGAGGAACTTGTAGGCTGGGACAAGGAATGAAATTAAGACCTAATCTTACCTGAAACTGAAGGTTCAGCCTGCTAGTGGGTCTTGGGGCCCCCTACTAAAAACATGCTGGCACCCAGGGCAGAAAATAACACCAGTCCTGCCTTAAAAAGCAGTGCTTTTCAACCCAATCCTCAGAGAACATGCAGCCAGTTGGCTTTTCATAATTATCTACAATGAATATGCAAAATCTATCCTATGCCTATCCATTTGCAGAAAACCTGACTGGCTAGGTTTGCCCCAAGGACTAAGGATGACAGCCACTGCTTTAAAAGTATTACCAGGCTGGAAGAATAAGAATGGTAGCAGACCTTACTCCAGTACATATTTCAATGACTGGAGAGTAAACTGCAGTACACGTGAAATGTTCTCAATATAGGTTTAGTGGCATAAACGCCACAGTACAGGAAGCCAAAAGCAGGCACCTATTCTTGATCAGTTACATTAACATCCAGTTGTAAATGCTAACCCCCCAATTAAAAAGGCTGAACTGCTTACCTGCAAATGATACTGCATCCCTGATCCCAACAGCTCTTTAAAGGTGTCATACGTGCGCTTCTTAACCCAACAGTCAATATACATTCGCTCTGGTCCAAATTTAATAGTCTCTGTTGAAAAGTCACCTTCCTAGGAAATAAACTTAAAATGTGACTTACAGTTCAGTGGTTAAGAACCAGACAATTTTTCAGAAATACTATCAAGTACAGACTGAGGGTATGAGGAGGTTAGAATGGAGATGTCCGTTTATACGTAAGCCCTGTAATACTCAACAGCACTTATCTGGGTAGCAGCTGCTCACTGGGGCCATACCTAGATTTTCAGCTAACGTTGGAATGTGTTCACTAACCACTCTGGCATCATCTATGTGGTGCTGGGGTGGAAGCAATGTTCTCCAGGTACTGCTGATTCAGCACAGATACCTGGAGAACTAATCAGATGTGCCTAGGTAACTTATGATGGCTGCTCCAAGCCTGGATACCATCTGGCACAGAGTATGGCTGTAGCTTTAAAAATGCTATTGGCATTTAAATACCAGGGGGCCAAGCTTTATTCTGGGAACAGAGTAGCTTTGGTTTTGATTTGTCTGCTTCGCATTCCTTCCTCCCCTCCTGTTCTGTTGAATTTGCTTTCCCAGTTGTGTTTTTTCATGTCCCTCAGCTATGGAACTAAATCCACCCCACTCCCCACACAACTCCTTTTCTCAAGGCTGCATTCAGGTTACTCCACCAAGCAAGTACAGTCCCCATACTCAATGGGTACACTGCTGTGTCTATTTCCAGTATTTTCTAGCACAATCTATGTTTTTATGTATAAGTTTAGTGAGAGGGAAGAGAAAGCCAAAGGTATGGCACTACGCAAGTTCTCATCTGTGGTTTTGACCAAGGTAGTTGTACAAGAATGATCAAGACACTTTAGGGGCATGTAATAGTGTTGCTATCAAATGGTTAAAGAGAATGCACAGGTATTATAAAGCTTAATCTTCAAAGCCTCATCTGGTTCTCTGCACAGGAAAAAGCATACCAAAAAAAAAAAAAAGTTGATACTTCATACGGGGTGTAATTATTGCATCACATTTGCAGAATCATGTAGTGAAGCAATTTCTACAAAGCCTTTCCAATTATTTACATTTACAGAGTACCTCTCCAGTAAAAACCTTTTAGATAGCCAATTTTCATAAGTGAAGTCTCTTATAAATGCTAAACAAGGAAAGGCCAATCTCAACATTTGACCATCTGCAAAAATTTACCTCCACAGCTCTGAGGACATCACGGAAGACAGAGCGCTGTTTTCGTTTGTCTACTTTAGCACGGTGCTTGGTCCCATCTGTAGCCAGAGCTCTCAGGGTTTGAGCCAGGGGTTCTATATTTTCATAAAGAAAATCCTAAACAGAACACAAGAACTTCTTAAATACCACTGACAGTATCACTGGTTAAACAGTCAAAGTTAAACAGCAGATATTTGGTTAGGTGAACTATGGAGGATGTGGTAAGTAGTAAGGGTGTCTGCATCTTTAAATCCCTACGACCATGTCAAATGTTGAAATGAGGTGTTCTAGCTCTCCCATCACTAGTTTTATGCATTTTTCCTGCCATGAAAAGAAAACCCAACTGCCACTTCAAACTCCGTGAACCACTTCCACCCAGATTAACAGAACAGGATCACTGATGCTCTACACAAAAAGAGAGTTATCCATGTTCTAACACTAGGCCCAACACCTGTTCTACAATACTAGCACAGAATTCAGATTAAGTTTGTGCTCGATCTTATTTATTTACTCAAACCCAGTTCTCCTCTGTTCCTCAGATCATGGCCTTATCTAGTCAAGGCAGAGGCATTTTGCCAAGGGCCCATCTAGCAGTCCTCCATAAAATGGAAACCTATTTTTCAATGCTGTCAAGAAAAAGGTTAACATTAAAAAAAAAAGACAGACATTGGGCATAAACAAGAAGTCACCAGAAACTGACATGGACCTGATTTTTGAAAGTCATGCATGTAGTGCTGAGCCACATGCAAAAAAGGTTTTGGTTATTTTTGTATGGGGCTGAAAAGATTCCTAACCCTTGTTTGCAAAGTTCCTACAGGCTAGGTGTTAAATAGACCTGCTTACTGTTTAAGGGCACTGACGACTGCATATAATCTACAAAATTCTTAACAGACCTAGATCACTGCTCTTATCAAGAGCATGATTAGTGTCCTGGTTAATCCCTTTTGATTTAAGTCAAATTAAGCATCCTGGTTTCATATTAATGCATATCAGACAACCCATCTTATTAAAACCACACTTACAGCATCAGTTTCTCTCGCTAATTCAAAAAGAAGAGCCAAAGTTTCTCCAGCAGCAATCCGCATGTTCACATCATCGCAGGAGAGCAGGCTTGGAAGCTTGTGCAAATGCCTAGGAAGATGCTTACTGTTATTTACATTAAGATCAGGTTTTCACACTTCTGTACCACATGGTTACATGTAACTATGCATTTAAGGACTGCCAAAGTAAGAGAACACTAACCTTTGCACAAACTGTCAAATAGTTCAGCCTGGCCAGCTCAGGTCTGCCAACTTGAAATATTACCCAAAGAGCCCTAAAATGGCTTGATGTTTGGCAGGGTATAATAATGACCCACCACTGGAACTCAGGTGCATGTACCCAACCCTTCCCTTGAAGGCTTCTCAAGCTACAGTGAAAGCAAATCATTTATGGGGGTAATGCTTTCTGTATATCAGGGGAGGGGAGGTGGTGCACAGGTGCCTGAAATGCTTTGAAAGGGGACTGTGAAGGAGGAAAAGTGAAGGGAAAGGTCTTGGCACACTAAACCATACATTTATAAAAATTATGAAGTACAGTTAAATGTTATACAGACTATTTTGACACTGCTCAGGCAAATGCAGCTACAGGAAAGTCATGGCTGCTTTGACATAAATAAATGTGGCATCTGAGCTAGAGGCTTCAGAAATGTACACCCTCCCATTCCCTCAAAGAAAGTTCAAGGACAGTCACTTAAGAATTAAGTTAAGGACCCTTTGCTTTTCTCATAATTAACTTTGTATAGGGTTGAACATACTCCTGAACACCTGCTCAGGCAAATGCAGCTACAGGAAAGTCATGGCTGCTTTGACATAAATAAATGTGGCATCTGAGCTAGAGGCTTCAGAAATGTACACCCTCCCATTCCCTCAAAGAAAGTTCAAGGACAGTCACTTAAGAATTAAGTTAAGGACCCTTTGCTTTTCTCATAATTAACTTTGTATAGGGTTGAACATACTCCTGAACACCAACTAATCATTTATGCACTGATGAATATTTTACACGCTGGACTGCTGCTATACTATAAAAATGCTCAGATACAGTCTGGAGCTAGTGTATATTGTTTGCAGAACTATCACACCAAATGGGATCAATCATAAATATGATTGATCTGCCACAAGAAGCAAAAATGTTACTTAAGCCCCTGTGGGGTCCTGCCCTACCTCTATTCTACTTTGCTTCATAGGATAGATTCTTTACCCTCCATTACCACTGGTAATGTTGGTAAACTAATGATTTTCAGTATAGCCATCCTGCAAGTTGTCGGCTTCCAATATCTAGGACAAAATATCTTCTTCCCAGGCAAGGCATCAAAGCAACACTTTGGCCTGATAAGCAAGTTCACCTGCCTCAATCCATATAGATAACCAGAATCTTATTTAAACATCTACAAGTCTCCGACACACACTGTTTAGGGCCACAATTTCATGCTTTGACTTGTACAGAGCCTTAGTACAAAAGGCCTTGCCTTTCGTGTCCAGACGGGTGCTGCTTGCTTCACTTAATCCTGGTAGAACACACTGGACACCATATCCCACTTTCACTTTGCTGGTCAGATATTAAGCCTATTCCTTGCGCCTGCAAATCTTTACATTATTTTCATACTGAATTTACCTATTCCTCTCTGCTCTAAACCAGGTCTCTCCTTAAGCTAGCCATAGGTAGCATGTTCCCCATGCCTAGTCTTTCCGAAGGAGTTACTGCCATTTGCCTTCCCCAGTATTCTGATGAAAGTTCTGGCAGAAATACCTTGCTATGAAATTGTCACAATGCTTCAGACTCTGTATGTAGCTTTCTGGGACTTGCTAAGATATATATAGCTTGACCATATCATACGTACATTTCAAGTTTCTTCTTTACTTCAGCAGTTGGGCAGATTGTTAGCAAGAGTGCCCATGTAAGGAGGGATTGGGTGTGCAGGGCTGTGCTGGTCGTCACCTTCTCTTTCTGATAGGATTTAGTGAAGAGACTCTCCAAGCATTCCATGGTTGTATACAAATCCTAGGTATAAATGGAAAAGCTGAACCTCAATTGCAGCCCTCCTGCCTTCCCACAAGGCTATAAATTATACATAAGTCATACTTACAGTAATATCATCAGTAGCAATGAAACAGCAAAGTCCATAAGCTGTTACACACTAAAAACAGAAGAGATTTGTTTCACTTAACACTTCATTGACAGTTCTGATTTTAACATATGGCATCAAGCATTTAACTTACACTCTTGGGGGGGGGGGGGGGGGGGGGCGCTGATGCAGAAAACCCTTGGGTTTACTGTGGATTGAACATGAGTTGTGCATGCCAAAACAATGCAGAAAGAAATTGTGTACAAGCATTAGCTTGTGTGCAAATGGCTCATATTAAAATGTATGCTAACTTAATTAAAGTATTCTGTGCAATGCAAAGAGTATTCCACCCACTTTTGACATGCAAAATGCAAGAAGTTTTTCACTGAGGCTGTGTGGAATGTTTAGTAGAAAGATTACTTTTTTCACATTTAAGTGGTGTTATGTCTTCTTTTGCAAGCAATAAGGAAGCCTGACAGTTTAATGGTAACGTGTATCTGAATACTAAAATTAAATGAACACGAAGGTGCCTGATCTGTGCCTAAATGAGGCAAATATTAAGGGCAAAAATTTTTGCAAGGCTCATATTTAGGAACAGAACAAGCAATTATGTGCTGAAATTCACCAATTTGGTTTGGACATGTGCACAAGACAATGCTCTTACCACAAAACAGACATAATAGCAGCCATACTGGGTATGACCAATGGTCCATCTAGCCCAGTATCCTGTTTCCAACAATGGCCAATCCAGGTTACAAGAAACCCAAATAGTAGCAACACTCCATGCTACCAATCCCAGGGCAAGCAGTGGCTTGCTCATGTGCCAAACAGCAGACTATGGACTTTTCCTTCAGGAACTTTGTCCAAACTTTTTTTTTTAAAGCCCAGATATGCTAGGCACTGTTACCACATCTTCTGACAAAGAGCTGCTGAGCTTAACTATTCCCCCTTATTCGTTTTAAAAGTTATTTCCATGCAACTGCATTGAGTACCCCCCGTCTTTGTAATTTTTGAAAAAGGTAAGATTTACATTTAGCCATTCTTCGCCAATCAATTTTGTATAACTCAATCATATTGCCCCTCAGCAGTATCTTTTCCAAGCTGAAGAGCCCTAACTTCTTTAGCCTGATCTCAAATGAGGAGAGTTCCATCCCCTTAATCATTTTGGTTGCTCTTTGAACCTTTTCTAATTCCACTATAGCTTTGAGATACAACAACCAGAATGGAATGCAATACTCAAGGCGAGGTCCCATCATGGAGAAATAAAAGCACAGTATTGTTCATCTTATTTACCAGCTCTTTCCTAATTTCTAGCATCCTGTGCTATTTAGGACATGCATCTGGCATACTCCAGGGTTATGCACAAAGTATCATTTACTGCATTCTAGGGTATTACACTTACAGTACAAGCCACACACTGACATCCACGCAAGGCTCTAATTTGAGTCTCTGCCTCAGCCCTAGAGAAGGACATAGGCGCGGGAAAATGTGGTAAACCCGCAGGAACACTAATAATTTCCAGATTTTTACTACAAGTGCAAACGGCGGCTATTTTCCTGCCCTGCGGGGAACAGTAATAACCCCTGCGGTAAAAACACCTACCATTGTTTTACTGTAGAATCATGCAGTCGTCCTTCCTCAAACTCAGAGCGTAGTCCCCTCCCTGACCACCAATAGCGCAGGAGGAGTCACCATCACCCTGGCCTGAGTGGAGGAGGTTGAAGTCAAAAAGACAAGGAAGAATCCAGGTTCAGCACGGCAGCACTGCCTCTCGCCTGCCTTTGTGTCTGGGACTGGGTACTACTGCTACTAGCCTGCTAGTGATGCTTGCTCCAACTAGGAGCAAGTATACTCTAGTAATTGAGCTTATACATTACAAGAAATATATTCAAAGCCCATATAAAAACATTTATAGATCAAGTATTTTAAAAGGAAATGGTGGCATGTTAATAGCCCTGAAACAAAATGTGAAAAATCTGCTTGTGTAAAACTACTAACGTGTACACTGCTGGCTAAATCAGCATGCTCGCCATGAGTGTATATAAAGCCCTAATGTGAATTAAGCTAAGATTTGCTATAAGTATCATGTGTTAAGTCACCCTCTAACCCAGGGGCTCAGACCTGACAAAACCTCTGGTTTGATCTCCAGGACATCCACTGTGCTCTAGTTAAGCCTTTCATGTCCACAGAAATAAACATTCTAGCAACTAATTGGTCTATGAGGAGCCACCATAAGGGTGCCTGACTGTCCCAGGAAACTGGGGACAGATGAAAGGAATGGTATCCTGAGAAATACCCAACTACAAAAACACAAGGCAACTGGGGGGGGGGGGGGAAATAAAAAAAGTTAATCCCATGAGTAATGTCCTGCCACAATATGCTCACAGGTAGCATACGCCACTCCATTTTACAGTTAAGAGCTTCAGTGCTCCACCAATAGTCAGAAGAAATACCTATATTAAAACATGGTTTGACTAGAGAAGGATTTAGTTTTATTTCAAGCAGGCACCTTAAGCTTAAGATCAATTTATCTTGCAGTGTTAGTGTGTAAGCTATCAGTGGATTTTGGAATACAAATTGCAATAAAAATGGGAGAAAGCCTATAAATACAGTGTTCAAATTGTACAGGGCAGATCAAGGATTCTGGTTTATTGGTAAAGTAGTAAAAAAGACCTGTTTTGATCTGCCCTGTACAATTTGAACACTGTATTTCTAGATATATATCTCCATACCCATATAGAGACAGAAAGACAGGCCCCCCTCCCTCCGAATTTTCTGTCATCTTCACTTACCAAGTCGGGGTTACGGCGGCCGTCAGCAGCGGTAAAAGGTGTGCAGGCTCAGCCCTTCTCTCTCAGCTCTGGTCCCGCCCTCATTTCCTGTTTCCGCAAGGTGGGACCAGAGCTCGGAGAGAGAAGGGCCAAGCCTGCACACCTTTTACCGCTGCTGCTGGCCGCCATAAACCTAACTTGATAAGTGAAGCTGACTTAAAATTCGGAGGGAGGGGGCCTGGAACTGGAAGGGAGGGATGACGACACCCTCATGCGTGTGATGTCACGTTCCTTTGCCTGGCAACTCTGCAGCGTTCCCTTCCAGTGATTGGTCACTGCTGGTTGTGACTAATCAGGAAGCACGCAAACGTCAGGACAGGAGATGGATACAGCAGGCAGCACGAACCCTTCACTGCCACGGAGTCAGCTTCAGAACGTTGGAGGTGCTTTTTATTATAGTAGATGTCTATAGTCACTTGCTCTCCCTATAAAATAGAAACCAGGCATTCTGCTTAGAAATATTAAGCAGAACATGTGTCCCAGAGACAGTGTGGCCAGCGGATGGAGGGTCAGCAGCTGTTATTTTGGTAGGGTTGGCCAAAGTGTAAAGAGTAACTGCCCAGATTTAAGTGAAAAAGGAAACATGACAAGAGAAAAAGGCTGAACACAGCTCTGAAGGGAAAGAAAAAAAAAAAAAAAAAAAAAGTTTATCCCCGAATCAAGCTTTAAAAAGGCCTTATCTATATATGACCTAGATGCCCCCACTACACAAAATAGAGGATATATTTTGGTATAGACTGCATCACCCTACTGTAAGCAGCAAAGCTGACAGAGGCAGGTGGCATCTAATAGATTATCTGATGCAGGAGTGAGGACATGGACCGATATTCCAAAGCTCATGCCTTAAATTGATTTGTCTAAAAAGGTGCCTTGTCTATCAATTGTTATACCAGCTACCACTGAAATAAGTCATTCAATTCACATTACCAAATCATTAACATCCTGTTTTAGCCAAGGTTTAAAATTATCAGAAGCAGGTTAAAAGATGGATTACACTGAACAGCACCAATCTTGTATTCTGTTTAGAATTCATGTGACATCCACATGCAAGTTCACATTCTGCTCCTATAATACTTACGGCCTGTCGTGCCTGCACATTAGCTGTTCCATCACAGATTCTGTTCTTCAGCACTGGCTGTAGAGTTCGAAACACCTCCTCACTCTCAATTCCTGCACCCAGCTGAGAACAGAGGAGACATGCCAGTGCAGCCGCAGTTCGCTGCTCATCACTCTTACCTGAGAAAGACAAGGATGTCAACCATCACATCCATGCAGAATGAGCAAATACTTCTGTACCTGAAGTATCTGGCTCACACCTTTTGTGTAGCTAAGCTACAACAAAAACAGTTTTTAAAACCCTATAAATAAATCCAGGAACTGCAATGCAGAACAATTTAGGAACGGTACAAATGCTTCAGGCTCCATCCTGAATTTAAGTTACATTTATCTAGAGACAGAGCCCACACGAAACAGTTGCATATTTTCAGTTCATTTCTCCAAAGGAAAACCCATCTGTTTTGAGCACCCTTTCACAGGCAGCTTAGGCAAGTAATATTTTATTCATTTCATAGACCTGATTTACACACCTCCTCTCCTGCTTACACCAATTCCTACATGAACGTAAGAAAGCCTAGAGACTTCCTAGACCTGAGACTAAGCTTCACATTCAAATCCAGTATACCCTAAAGCCCAACAGTGCATCTGTGTTCTCAAAACCAACTCATATGGAAATGAAAAACAAACACATAAAAAAAAAAAAAAGTCTATTTGGACTTCATTCTCGGCAACTGGCCACCTCCCCCAGACTAGAAAATCCCCCGAAACCCAGAGTTAGATAACAGACAGTTAGGACAGCACCTTTCCCCAAAAAGAGTAGCGGTATTTGTTTGACCAGGACCAAGGATTAATGCCATTACACTTCAATTACCTTTCTTTAGACAGCGTTCTATGCTATCCGTTAAAGTCATTCTTCGCTCCAGAATAAACTCATATAGAATCTTAGTTGCCAGGGCATTTTTGAGACCATCAAGGGCTGCCTGCCTTGTCTTTGCACTGTTAAAGAAAAAAAAAAAAAAAGGCAATACATTTAAGCATCTCAAACCCAGTTCTAACAGGATGTCTTATGCCACCCACCAGATGGTATTTTTAGGATGTGCAGTTTCAGCTTTGCTTGTTAAAAACAATTCCCACCAAAAAGTTTTAGGGACTGGACAATCCATACAATCACACCATGATGCAAACAGCCATCCACTTCTACAAAAATTTCCCCCCTAGTAAATAACCTGTGAATTGGGAAGTAGTTAACCAGGTCTACTTATAATCCCTCACACTATTTCAAGTGGCAAACTTCTATATACAGTTTTATAATTAAGCTTATCCAAGCTATGCATGCGAGAATAATCCTGAGGGGATGGAAAACACATTGTTCACATGCCTCATATGAAAGTCAAAAATCAATTCTAAGCATATTCAGGGGAGCTAGGCCATTACAAAGTTTCAACAAAATTCTGGCTTATTGGTAACCAATGAAATCAGGAGTGGGGTTGTGCTACCTAAACTTTTCTAAAGTCAAATTTGGTGCAGTTTTATAACCTACCCAATTCTGAAGCTATAGCTAGATGGAGATTACAAGTGTTCCAATCAAACTGAAATCTGTTGCAAACTTGCGTTAACAAACCTAAGACTTAAGCTTGTAATTGACAACCATATTAACTTGCCATCAATACTGGGTGTGTATTCCTATTTGTAGGCTTATGGAAGAGCAACTACTAAAGGAATAATGATGCCCACAACAGCAAAATAATTAACAATTAACATTGAGAGAACTTGCTCTAGATTTTGGCAGAGAAGAGCAAAGATGTTCAAATAGGCCTTGGCCAGCTCCCTGGTTTTTAGATGTTGGCAATTTGCATAAATGGCTCATTACTACTTTGGACTGGTCTAGTAGTAAGAGCAAACATTTGTGGCTAGTGTTCATGGTTCAGACTGATGGGTTATGCCACCCTACCAACAGATGCAGAGACCTGAGCTTTCAAATGGATCACCAGTCTAAGGAATGGTGCAGTCAGTATTCAGACAGTCGACATGCATAATGTTTGTCTTTTAATCCCCAATCGATCTTTGTGCAGAAGCCCTGGCCCCTGAGATAACAGCAGATGACGACCTACCAACTGGCCTGTGAGGTCATCGTAGGCTTCCAAGATGACCACAAAATGGCCATCCTGAGGCCTTAGAGGAAAAAAATACAAAATCCTTCAGTCACATTCAATAACCAACACATTTAGGAATCTTCAAGCTATTGACTTGTACTCTTTTCCAAGTGTGCCAATGAGGCTTGTATTCCTATACTACTCTCTGCTCTAGACACTGCTCCTCCCATGCTTGCTCTAAAGTGTGCCAAACCCCATAGCCTTGGGATCTCTGGAATGCACTAGCTATGTTCCTGTGCCATAGAGTACCTTGTCTGAAATCTTGTCCTCATGTGGATTTCATGAATTTCAAATCTTACCTTCTAGTCTGCTCTTGCCCACCAAGAGAAGTGTCCATTTGATAATACTTGCCAACTCTTGCTGTCTTTCCCCATACTGAACTCCCTGCTATACCTGTATCTCCAATCCTCCCCTTTCTCTTTCTGCCCAAACTATGGCTGAGTACTTCTATGACAAGGTTAATCTGTGTTCTGTCAGGTCACTTCCTTTTCCCCTTCCCCCCAGTCCCTACCACCTTCTTCCTTTTCTAAAATTAGGAAAGAGGGAGCTTCACATCTTTCCTCCTTCAAACTCACCACTTGTTCCTGATCACATTTTCTACTCAGTTTTGTCTGTCTTGAAAGTTATACCACTCAAACCTCCACTGAACCCTACCTGCCCTTCTCTCTCCTCCCTTTTGTTGTATGCAAGCTACTATTCACTGCTGTTTTGCCTTGCTTTATCGAAACCTATTCTTGATCCACTATAATCTGGCTTTAACCTTCTACATTCTACAGAAACAGGCCTTGCTAATGTCTCCAGTGACCTGTACCAGGACAGATCTAATGGCCTTTACTCAATCTGCATCCTTGAGCCGTCTACTGCTTTTGACACTATTGGTCACTACTTCAGACACACACCTCACTTGATTTCAGGGCTCTGTTATTTTAACTCTCCCATAAAACACTTAGGAATTAATTCAAAAAAGTTGGCCTAAAATTATAAATTTGTATGTAGGCTCCAATTTTATACAGTAATATGGCAATTAAGCAAATAATTGCTGTTATAGAATAACACATCAACATTTAACTACAACCATGTCTATGGCAACTGTTAATGGCACTTGATTGATCTGGATATCAGTACCCTTCCTTGTTGTTACCTCTCCTCTCTGCCCCACTTACTGCTCTTATCTTTGTTTATAACTTGTCCCATTTCTTTCTTATTTAAAATTGTAGTTCCTTGTGTGTTTAGACTGTACACTGCCTAGCTCTGCCTGTGGTACACATAGTTATTAGTATTCTATTAAAAAAAAAAATGCTCAAGGACAGATGCCCATGCCCCATCTAGGCCCTTCCCAAGTGAATACCCATTCAGTTACATGCATTTTACAGAATATGGTCATAATGCACTTATGCATGTAAATTGCACATTAGCGCTATTTAAGGCCAACAGATAGCAAAGTGACAATGGCCAATTAAGTACTTAAGTTGCATGCATAAGTGGTACTAGTCAAGTGCAATCGAGTGCATAACTTGTGAGCACCATTTACAGAATTAGAGGGTCAGTGTATTAACTATAGTCCAATGGCTGCACGTCTATGCTATGAATATCATTTCCATACCTCTTATCTAACGTAAGGTCTACAAATCCCTTCAACTTATATTCAAAATCTTCTTGCGTTGCTTCCTCATCAACTTCAGGTCCTGAAACATGAAGCAAATTTTTGAATAAGAGACCAGCTTGCTCAGAAAGCCATTTTCATTTATAGCCTACAATGCAGAATGTACCATCATCCCCATCACAAGCATTAGTTAACAATCTGAATGACTAGTACCTACCTTCATCCGTAAAGCTAGCAGCGTCACTGAAGCTACTGCAGTGACTCATGGTTTCAATAGATGCATCCTCATCACTAAAAGGCTGCACATTCCTTTGCTGGCCACCTGTAAAAATAGTTCACAAGTTACCCAAGGGAATGCATAACTCAAGATCATTATATCTTAAAGAACATGTAGAACCAGTGATGCCATAAAAATGTCTGGTACAGATTCCAAGGAACTTTATAAAAACAAGCTGTGACATGAAATCAGATAGGCCATGTGGTTTATCCAGATGCCTGGGTACAAACAAACAACTTAAGGCACATGCTGTTTTCTGGTGTGATCTTTACAATGGTCCTAGAACACACTTTACCAACCAAAAAAAAAAAGTTGCAGGCAGCTCCTGAAAAAGTGCATATGAAAATGGGTAATGATGGGGGTTTTGAATATGTGCACAGTTTAAACACCCTGGTCAAAACCTAGAGTTCAACGATTCCTCAGTGAGCAGAAGCCAAACCCTCTACATGGTATAACCTTAAAAACAAAGCATTCAGTGTTTTAACTTCATTAAACTCAAATCATGCATTTTGTAGAGTCATATGGCAAGTGAAAGTTTTGGCCACCCTTCTATAAGTTTACCAGCTCATTAGGCCTTCAATTAATTTACAATGATTTGCATGTTTCTCATGACACCTCTTCTATAACCACAAAGATCTAAAGTAATGTAAATCGGATGGGCTCTAGTCGAGGAGACACCAGTAGCCGAGGGTTCAGCTCCTTAAGAAGCGGAAGCGAAACAGAAGCTTTCTGTAGAGCGTACCTGTAAATCCCAGCTACAATTCAGATAAAGTGGTGATCTCAACTGAGAGATTTACATCTAGACAGACTTTATAAGAGACTAGTTAGGAGGCAAAATTAGTCCCTCTTTTGGAGGTTTTTTGACTAATGACGAGTTCGAAGTGTATTTTAGAATTACAATTAAGTAATTGATATTAGATACACACAAGCCTGCATTTTCTCCATGCACAGCGAAGGCAGAGCTACTGAAGTCTTTTCCTCCATTAAAAATAGAAACATAGTTGAGAGCCATTCTTGTAATCCTTAGATACAGAATAATCCTTTAAGTACAAGGATCATGTTTATGTTCAAAAATTTAGCATGAATGTCGTACAAGATGTATTGTCAATGGCTGAATAAAGCCAACGTTTTAAGATTCTGCAAGTTCATGAACAGTGACATATGTAATTTAATTGATGCTTATTCACATGGTTTATGTATACATTATGTAAGCATATAGGTACACCAAGCACACTTTAGATAACTACATGGCTTTAGTGTAAAATATTCTCATAACTTTAAAAGTATTAGTGAGATGGCATGTCAATTACAGCTGGGTGCAGTAAGGGACACATCCTTTTACTAATCAGTATGCAGAAGTGAGTGAACACAGTCATCTGTTATCAAATTACAGCCAATTTAAGTTTTGGCAACAATCCTACCCCACCCATATCATATCATTGCTTTAAAGGCACAGTATGATGATTAAGGATAAATTGCAAGCTCAACCTTCCTTTCTAGACCTTTGATGCATGAACAGAAACTCAACATGCAAAGAGTTACATAATTTATTATCTCATACCTTACAGTAGCATATCTATTCCTGGATGGCTTTTACAATCTGTCAGTGGATTTGAATCCTGGCTTTTGTGGTTCTCTGGATAAGGTGTTTTGCCAGTAGCTTACTCCTCCATGGCACTGAGTGCAGTTTTACACTATACTGGTTTTTAAAAGCTGCATTTTCAAACAGAAGCCAGCTACTAAAATGACTTGCTAGCTAACCAGGCAATCCACAAGGTCACTGTCCTGCTTGTAAATGGATGTAACATTACTGTGCCAGAGATCTGGAACAGACATATTGGAAGTTCAGGCTCAAAGGGTAAATTCTGCAAAGTTGTGGATCAAGGATCGGCTGCCAGTCTGCCAATGAGTAAAAGGGTTCTTGATAAGGGTCTTTTTTGGAAAAGAATGGGAGGGAGATAATGAGCATGCCACTCAGGCTATGGGAATGGAATGAACATTAGGATTAAATGGTGGATCCCATAACAGATCTGTTAGCTAGAACAGATTTTAAACGCATTTATCCCATTGCTTCTAATGGTTCACTTTGGACATTGAATGCAATGAGTCATCTCAGTGAAACTCAAACACAATCTCCTTAAATTGTTAAGAGTTACTAAACATGTTTATGTCAACTAAAGTAAGCTTTATAACAAAGCTGATCGGGAGCCTTTTCACTACTCCCTTTAAGCAAAAGGGTTACATTACTGAAATGAATACATTAAAACCATTCAGTAACCTGCTAGATTTTATACTGATGCAGTAATTTGCCAAAAATATAGTACTTTAGATACAAGTAACTTATGCAAATGAACTGGCTTTCTAGGGATGGGTATTACTGAAATTTGGCCACCTCTCATCTGGGGGCTTTCCAAGCAATAAAGTGAATGTTGGCTTACCTGTTAACAGGTGTTGCTTACACAGCAGACAGGTGGGTGAGGTCATCCAATAGCACCCTGATAGAACTCCTCTCCCAGAGTTCAGAAATAAGGTAATGCTATGACCATGCACAACCCTTCAGGGTGCACCATTTCCTTCAGTTTAAAGCTTATGAGCTCAGAGATGGCAACACTGTCCAACTGATCCTGCCCTCTGCAGAGAGCACCTTCTACAGATGAGCAATTTGCCTCAGTTGAAAAGCAAGACTCAAGCCACATACGTGGCTGACTGAGCTCAAAGTTGCTGCAGTCTCAGAAGACTTAACCCACTGTTGAGGGAGCACCCACTGTTGCTACAAGACGTCAACTAGTTAATATTGACTAACTAGTGCCTGGATATGCTTTTGGTCAAGCAGTGCAGCAATGTATGTACTAAAGTACTGAGCAGGGATCAAGTAGCTGCTTTGCAGATGCTCCAGTGTTGAAGGCAGATCTACAGTAGCAATGGCTCAGCCATTATAGAAATAGCAGCTAAGCTTATTGAATACAATGACAGTATCTCAGGATTATGCTTTGGCACAGGAATAGAACACAAAGTTGAAGCCTTTGAACACTGTCTATTTTTAGTGAGAGTTTGTCTGCAGTTGTATCAGTGCTTAAGGAACTTAATATAAAAGGATGCAACTACTTTTGGGAGAAGTTAGGATGTCTCTAAGACCACCTTATGTCATGAAATTGTGCATGGACTAAAGCTTCAAGATCATTCAGCTTTCTGGCAGAGGTCAGGACTACCAGCTAAAGTACCTGTCAGAACTTGAGCTGATGGAATCCTATCTGTAAAGTGTTTCATGAGAGAAGCATAATGCTCAAATCCTATGGGCTGGTGGCTTTTGAAGGTTTTATATGAAAAGGAAGCCTAAAGAACTGAGACACCAAGAAGCTGCGTCTGAGGACATAAGCACATATGGTAAGGTGCACTCTGACAAGAGGACATTTAAAGACCCGATTGATAGAGGTAACATGTTATCAACCTTGTGCAGAAGCCCAGACAGAAAGCTATCATTTGAAGGATTAGATCTTCATAGAAGTTTACTGCTATTTAAGTCTTGAATTAAGGTGGTAAGTCAGGAAGAAAAAAAAAAAATCCCCATACAAGACTGGATGCAACAGCACCCCGATTTTGTAATAAGGTTGAAACATTCACTATCTGAGTGGAGGCTAAACTGATAAGGTCTTGAAGCCAGTTCTGTGTCAACATGGGTCTATGCACCTGATCTGACTGTGGTTATGAAAGGACACAAAGGAAAAGGAGCAGAGTAGTGCAGTGGGCAGAGAATCAAGGACGTGGGTTCAATTCCCACTGTGGCTCACTGCAATCTCGGGCAAATCACTTAACCCTCCATTGCCCCAGATACAAGAAGAGATTGTGAGCCCACTAGGGACAACAAAAGTGCTTGAATGCAATAGGTCAACTACTTTGCTTGTACCGCAGAGACAGTAAATAAAAAAGTACCAAACCTAGTTCATTGCTGGTGCATCCTGTAGAATGCAAATTAGATAAGATATTTACCTTAAGCAAAGGCAACTCTGTTTGCTGTAAGTGTATAAGACTTTGTGGAATCCTTATATCAAGATGGCTTGCATCACTTTTGGATTTTGTGACTACTCATGAGCTTGAAGTCAGAATGACTGCTACCTGGTTTTATGGATGTGCAGGTGGCCTAGATAAGGCTGTCATGAATCATGAAGTTCTGTATCCTATGCTACCTCATTATAGTTAAAGGATCCTGCTCCCCACACTGGTGTCCAAATACATACTGAGTAAAATACTTCTCTGCCACATTGGTCCTCTGGAGCTAAATCCTAGCTTGACTCACACACTGTGTATACTGTAGGCTGAGGTGAGCTTCCTAGATGTTCCATGCATCTGTGGCAATTGTACAACACTGCTGAGGGACAAAGGGGTATCCTTTGGGAAGGTTGATTCTGTGGTCCTCCACCATGACATGGCTTTCAGATTTGCCAAAAAGACCTTGCAGGTTAAGTGTTTGATTCAACCTATACTTCCGTTCCCAACTGCAGCCTAATATTGAGATGAAACAGACTACATGAACTATGGAAACTATACAACTCAGCATTTCAAATTAGGTTGATTTTTTCAGTCCAATGGCTTGCAGGACCCGAGGCAGCATGGTTTTCTCTGCCTGAAAGTCTTATCACAAGACTTATCTCTACTTCAGGAAGCAGGTGAAAGCTTCAACCAGGCATTTAATGGAAGTAACTTAGTTTCACTCACAGACAAGGATACATACAATGAAGTCTTGTCAACAAATCTGATTAATGTTTTGATGGCAAGTCAGGAACACCAGACTGTTTGAGGGAGAAAGCTAGATGTAATTAGATTTCAGCAAAGCCTGAGAGTTTTGCACAGGCAACTTAAGTGAGCACCCTTAGTATGGGCCCTAAGTGGTTTACAAACTGGGTGAGTAGATGATAAGAGTATAGTAAATGAGTTTGAGGAATAGAGTACTACCAATTGTGTGCTGCAGGGATGAGGTGTTTTTTTAAACATTCTTTTGCAAGTAATATTGTAGAAGGGCTGTCTAATGTTTGGCTATTTTGTGGATGACATCAAGATCTACAATAGTATAAACATGAGGGATCTAGCAATGTTCAAAAATAGTCCAGAATTTGGCCAAGATTTAGTGCTAAATATGTAGGGTCATGCATTTGGTATGCCAAACACAAGGAAGTTGTACAGTATCTCTGGCCACCTGTTAGGCAGACCATAAAGGCCTTTATCTGACAGTTTACTGTGTTACTGTTTAAGTACTTCTACACATGACAAACTTGTTATTACTGGTTATCATCAAAGATCCATCGAGCCCAGTATCCTGGTTACCTGCAGTGGCCAATCCAGGTCACAAGTTCTAATAAAAGTGAATTTTAAAGATGTCTTGACCGACCAGTGCACTCGGGGTCTGTATTGTTGATTAGAAGTAATTCTGTTTAAAAATGATTGGTTAACTTTGATTGTGTGAAAATAAGTTGGAATGCAGAAGATAAGACACAACTCTAATTAATTTCGTATGTGAAGAGGAGGATGGTGCTTGTTTTCGGAGTTCAGCATGTGACCATGCTCCCACAGTATGGCTTGTTTACCTAAACAGAGAATCATTCTGTAATTTTCCTTAGCTCTGAATACGAGTTCTAAGCCTTATAAAAAAGGGGGGGGGGGGGGGGGCGGCCGGCCATCATTTTCAAAAATCAGTGGTTACGTTGGCCACACTCCAATCTTCAAGTACTATGAATAATTTTAACAGTTTCATGGTTGAGTTCTTTCAGTACCTAACATGCATACCATCTGGTCCAGGTCAATTTGGCTCAGCACATCTTCCAGGTTCACTGATATTTCAGTTCCTCCACATCACCCTTAAAAATAGGTACTTACATCTTCTGTAAGACATAAGCAAAAATTCTGTCTGCTACAGCCTTTTCCTCCATTATCTAATGGTCCCACAGATTCCCTCACAGATTTTCTGTTTGATGTACCTGAAAGTGTTCTTAGTGAGTTTGCCTCTGAAGCAAACTTTTCATAAATTTTAGCCAGCAAGATACGGGAGACACCCTCAGGCAATCTGTTTCAAGTTCCATGCTCTCAACATCCAACCTGTGAGGGTCAGGGATTAAAGGTTGGATGCAGTAGGGAACTCTGGTTCTGTTACAAGGGTTAGAAAACGGTCCAATCTCCACAGATCTAAGGAGGACAACTCCAGAAGAGGGAGCCAGATCTGTCGTGGCCAGTAAGGAGTGAATACAATTGTGGTGCCCTGATCTTGCCTGAGTTTAGCAAAGCCTTCTTATGAGATATGCATATAGAAGCCTCTCCCCAATGTAAGAGAAAGGCATCTGATGCTAGTCTGCCATATGACTAGAGCAGAACCAAGGACCTTGTTGAGATGAGTGTTGAAAAGATCCACTGAGGAGGTGCCCCACTCTTGGAAGATCTTCCAGGCTATGCCCATGTTGAGACCACTCGTGTGGTTGCAGTATCCTGCTCAGTCTGACAGGCAGCTCTTGCTGGGTAGGTAAGAAGCATGGAGGTCCATCCTGTGCCAGCTCACTGCCACAAGGGGTAAGCTCTCATACCCCTCTGCTTGTTGACACAGAACATTGCAACCTGGTTGTTTGAACAATGAGTTCTGAAAGCCTTTAGAGCAATCCAAGTAGACCTGAGCTCGAGAACCCTGATGTGGAACTGAACCTCCTGAGTGGCCCACTGGCCCCAAGTGTGAAATCCATCTACACATGCACCCAAACCCAGATTGGATGCATCTGTCATCAAAACATTCCAAAGAAGTGGAATTTGGAAGTATAAGTTAGACCAAACTGTCCATCAGAGAAGGGTGTTGGCCAGTTCTGATGGTATGCGAATGGCAACTGTTAGCTTCCCCGTCACCTGAGACCACTGGGAAGCTAGGTCCACTGAGCTTCTCTCAAGTGGAACTATACCATAGGACCAATGTGCATGGTGGAGACCATGCAGCCCATCAGTCTCAACATTTGGTTGCTGTGGACCTGCAAAGCAAGTGTTACTAAGGTATCTGCTCTTGAGAAGGGAAGGCCCAGGTCCATGCTGTATGTAGTGGGGCTCCTATGTTCTCCAATTGACGAACTGGGTGTAGATGAGACGGGGTAACTGATGACAAACCCCAGTAGCTCCAACATCTGAATAGTCATCCTCATTGACCAGCGCATCATCCAGGTAGGGAAATACATAAAACTCCCAGTCTGTGTAGATATGCTGCGACTACTGCCAGACACTTGGTGAAAACTCTGGGTGCAGATACCAAGCCAAAAGGCAGAACACAATACCGGTAGTGGAATTTCCCCATTTGAAATCCGAGATACTGTAACTTGGAAGTACAGGCAAACTTCAAGTCCATAAAGCATAGCCAGATTTCCTAATTAAAGGAAGTGTGACCAGGGAAAGCATCCTAAACTTCGACTAAGAATTTGTTCAGGTCCCTTAGGTCGATGGGCCAGTATCCCCCTGTTCTTCTGATCACAAGTACCTCGAATCGAATCCCTTTCCTTCTTCCCCTGGTGGCATGGATTAGACTACTCAGGCCTATAAAAGGATGGAGAGTTCCTCTGCAAGTACCTGCTTGTGGAAAGAGCTAATGGATGATCTTGACTGGGGAGCCGGCTGGGACTTTTAGGGCAGGACTGGCGAGACCTGGGGTGCTGGGCCTGAGTCGCTCAAGTGGAATGAGTGGAATTTGGGTACCTACACCTTTGAGAGAAGCAGGTACACCACCTAGACCCGGTTGAAAGTCTTCTTGCTGAAGATGCTGCTAAGAGTACAACGAGAGAGCGTGGATTGTATCTGTATGCTTTTTAATGTCCGCAACCTCTTGCTCTCTCCAAACAAGTTGTTCCCTCGGCACAGCACATCCAGTAACCTCTTGAACTGCTAGTTGAATGTCAGAGATACAGCCACGAGAGTCTGTGCATCCCCACACCCACTCCAGGGAGCCTGGACGCAACATAAATATCAATAGGTGCTTCTGGCCAGATCTACTTGTTGGCCAGCTGGTGAATATCTGCAGTCTGTCCAAAAGGACAGAGTCCGCCAGAGTCGGTGTACCATTCAGAGACTCCAAAGTAAAAGGCGTGTGTAGAGCTGGTAGGACTGGATAAGGACAATGAGCATTGAGGCCCGAAGAGTCTTCCTCTCAAAACGAATGCTTCCTGCCCCGGGGATGCTGAGGCATCTGTGCCTTTCCAAATCTAGGAGCCTTCTGAATACTTAAGAGTAACCATATTGGGTCAGACCGATGATCCATCTAGCCCAGTATCCTATATTCCAAACAGTGGCCAACCAGGTCACAAGTACCTGGCAGAAACCCAAATTGTGGCAACACTGGATCCTTCTTAGGTGTGACGAGATACCCCCAGTTCAATGCATCCTTAAGAATAGGGTGTAATGGAACTGTGACCCTTTCCTTAGGAAGAGACATATCCCAGAACAGATCTTTGCTCTGGGCTCCTGGGACGTCCGTTGCCCTCTCCCTCACAAAACTGTGCCTCTGGTGGAGATTTCAGTCTCTGGAGGAAAGGGATCAGATGGAATCCCATACGACTCCTACTCCAAGAAATAATGTGGATCCTCATCTGACTCCCGTGAGCAGCCCGGCTTCACCATACTACAGAGAAAGTGAATGAGCCTATGCTGACCTCAGTCTGGTGGAACATCCATGATCTGAGTGGCAGCCCTAACTTCAGGAAGCTTCCTCCAATGTTGAAGGCGGTACTGCCTGCCCAGATATCAATGTTGCCACCTGGTGAGGCACTGGTGTTGAAGATCTGGGCACTGGCATTGATGGAGTCTCAGAGAGGGTACGGGGCTGATCCAGTAGCGAGAAAGTGCCTATGATGCCAAAGCAGTAGCCCTCTGCAGCAGCTCCTCCCAGAATATGCTGTGGAACCATTCATTGAAGTGGGCATTGGCAAAGGCATGGGAGCTGGAGCAGAGGCAGCATGAGAATATTGGTGCCAAACCAGTGGTGGGGACCAGGCCACTTTGTGACTTCGCTCCAGCACCTCTGAGGAAGGAGTGCTCCTCCTGGCATCAGCATTTCTCAGATATCAGCAGTAGTGATGTCCCAGTGCTCCTGGCATTTGTGTTGAGGTCAATGCATACAGCCTCGATCCCCTGGTGCCAATGAGGATGCTGCCGAATTTGCACGAGTCCTCGATGTCGGGTCGGGTCTGATGCTGATCAGTCCTGATATCTGCCGATGCACTCCCAGTGGACGCTGAAGTCTGAGCAGCTATGGAGGTCGATGCCATGAGTGCTGAAGTTGATGGTCTGGCCTTTCAAGAGCCAAAAAGACGCTCCATTTGAGCCAGTCGTACCTGCTGAGTTCTCACCTGCATTTGTAAACCGATCAGAGACACCCAATGCACCAACTGTGTGGGTCTGTGGCAGAAACCATGTGCCTACACGGTGCACCTCAAATTCTGAGAATTCTTCTGTTATTTGAGTTTATTGAATGCGAGGTAACCATCATGATCACCACCACATACATTAGACGAGTACTGCATTACTACAGAACCATCTCCGGATAATCGTCATCAATATGACCAGGTATAGCTATATTCTACAGCTAACTTAATGATGTAGCACTGTGTATAACCTGTATGCTTGCTCAGTCAAGCATGTATAACAGGGTAACTGCCTTGTACTCCCAGACTACAAGGTCCCTCCGCCCACCCAAAGCTGCAAGATACAGCCTACCACCATAACACTGGCCCTGTACAATATTGAGGAGGAAGTCAGGCATGACAGGCAAACTACTACAGCAGTTAAAATTACAAAATAATGTCCAGATGCACATGGAAAAGGTATGCTGTCCCATCAAGACACCTGTGCTGGGTTTGGAAGCAGCTTCACACACTGGTACTTCTTATCAAAGCATATGAACATCTCAAAATGCTTAAGTGGGCATCCATATGCTTGAAATATCCAAAGACGAAAAGGGACATCCAACACATCCAAATAGCATGGGGACGTGTTGTGGGTGTGCTTTGGGCAGAATTAGGGAGGCCCTGAAACCTGGACATCCAAGAGTGAATACCGAAGAAGAAGAAAGTGTCCATGTCTAAAAAGGACATTCCAAGTTAGGCTTGTTTCAGGCACACCAAGGTGCCCCCCCGATTGAGCAGCTGTTCACTGGAGGGATTAAAGCATGAAACTTAAATCACCCAGTGCCTGCTGTCCCTCTCCCCTGAAAGCGAAACCAAAAGGGGATGACAGCTTCAGGTATTATGGGCATTCTTAAACAGGAAACAAGTCCAAGGAGCAGCCTAGTGGTTGGGACGCAGGTTTAAATCTTACTTCAGCTTTTATTTTATTTTTTTTTTTTAATTGTGAGCCCTCCAGAAACAGAAAATATCTACTGTACCTAAATATAAGCCACCTACAAGCCTAAAGGCTATAGAAGTGGTGTACATCCAGGTATAGTATGTATATTACTTGGAAAGTTCAATTACAAATTAAGGGCCCTGTTTACTAAGGCACGTTAGCATTTTAACACACCTACAATTAGCATGCACGCTAACCATGTAGGCGCCTATAGGGATATTGTAGGCACGTACACAGTTAATGCATATACATGGTTAACGCGCATTAAAGACGCTAATACACCTATAACGCTGCTTAGTAAACAAGGCCCTAAGAGGGTTAAAGTGGGATTTCAACCCCAGTCCCTTAGTTCACAGTACACCGCACTAATCACTAGGCCACCCCTAAGTGAACATCTGTGTGGTCATTTTCAAAGAATGCTCCCATACAGACTAGGGCTGTATTGAGCCCCAAACAGTGCCCTGAACATAGTTATATTCAGCCAAACAGCGATTTAAATTCAAATACAAATAATGTTCCTTTTTTTCAGTCATCAGGTGTTTTGTTCATGGTTCTTTAATAAAAAAAAAAATTATTAAAACGATTCACGGCGAGGAAACCAAAAACTGCTACATTAAAAGCACAAAAAAAAGCTTAGAAACTTGTTTTTGGTCACCACTTGCAAAAGTTATACTTGGTTCCTTAGCAGAAATCTGGATGCTACATGCTAGCAGAAATTAAGATAAACTAGTCAACAAAATAGTTATATCACTCCAACAGCAAGCCTTCAAACATTTCCACAGTATAATGTGACATTTAGTCCTATGAAAATGAAATTAATCCTGAGCCGTTTGCATTAGATAGGTCTTGTATGTGAGTTTGGACTTGTGGAGGGATTTGTTGAGAAGCCACACTCATTTGAACTCCTCAGTTTCTGATCCTCCTGATTTCTCTATGAGGCTGATAGCAAAACTTAACCACCACCAGGTTAAGAACTGCGCAGGCCTCAAATACCACAAGTTGTGATCACATTTTCACAAACACTGCTAGCAAGAATGCAGACATGCTATTTTATCGTTAACTCATTTTTACATGACGAAGAAGTTCTTTACATTTTCCGAGTGCTATTGTTTGGAATTTCATATCACTGCTGAAAAATGGCAGTATTGAGTCTCATTGACATTATTGTGTCTGACTTGTTTCCATGAGAATTGTGCTGTACGTTATTGGACACTTACTGCTTTTAAAGTTAAAAAAAAAAAAAAAAAAAAAAAGCAGCAAAATATTAATAATCCAGAGCTCTACTGTACTAAATCCTATACTTTTAGGGCGCTTCAAGAGGAAATTCTGGACTCTAAATCATATTATTCCTAAGTGAACGTATAACCATGTTGGAACATAATCAATTGGATCTTCCTCACTGTCAAGAGCTCACTGGGAGTCCACAAGAGTTGGTGCTTTTTTTCTTCTTAGTTCCATTTTTATAGAATGGGTTGCCCCGGGGCTTCACTCTGAACCCTCATACCAAATTTAAGTTGGCCTTAAAACCTGTTTATTTTGAAGGGCATTTGAGTTTTGCCGATGATGGGAGAGATCACTACATTCTCATTTTCAGATTTTAATTTTATAGATTCTTTTCTTTTGTATGCCTGATGTGCTTTCCTGCTTGTCCAAATATGGTGATTTTATCAAATACTGGAAAAGATAAACAAAATATCCACTTGTATTCAGCCAAATAGTAGTAACATTTGGCTAATTACAGAGCTCATACTCTTGCCCCCCCAACACACACTCATATTTTGGACATTACAGTTTGTAAAATGGCCATTCATGCTGGACATTTCCAGCATATGGAAATCCATCTCATTTTCAATTCAAAAATATGACATGGATGTTCATTTAAGATGCTCGTTTGGAACATCACTATTCTGACTTGTCATGCGAGTGGCATTTTCAAGAGGACATCAGTCACCTGCTAGCTAGATAATTTTGCTGTGCTAAGTACCCATATGAAAAAAGTTTTCAGAAGCTACACAAGAATCTCAAGACTGGCTGAAGCGATGTGCGAGATATGATATTCTGTCAAAGTACTTGTAGAAAGTGAGCCTATTACATGCACTACTATCATGAAGAAAAATAAAGAATATTTTCCTCAAAAAGCCTTCCCAAGACAAGCATGTCATTTTGATCAACAGCTGTGCCTAACAGCTTTTATTCCTGATGCAGTACAAAGGCTGACAAAATTAGAGGCCACATCAGCTAATTACATATATGGGAAAATTAGGTTCTTACCTTGGTAATTTTCTTTCCCTTAGTCACAGCAGATGAATCCATTACGAATGGGTTGTGTCCACCTACCAGCAGGGGGAGATAGAGAACACTAAAAACCATAGTGCCTCTAGGACGGCTAGCTCCATCTGCCTCTCAGTATTTTGAAGCTTCCAAAGCAGTGTTAAACCGCAAAGTAGCATAACATGAACTTTCCTCACAGCAAACGAACGCCCCAGAACAGGAGCAATAACACAAAGGAGGGACGAACTCAACCTCCTGTAGTAGAACAGAAATCCTGAAGACTGTTTTCCAACTTCTCCCAATGAGGGAACATGTCTGTAGGAAAAACTGAACACAAAACAGAGTCAATCAGGGATGGATCTTAGATTCATCTGCTGTGACTAAAGGAAAGAAAATTATCAAGGTAAGAACCTAATTTTCCCTTCCTTGGCATCAGCAGCAGATGAATCCATTACGAATGGGATGTATCAAAGCAATCCCTAGATAGGGTGGGAACAAGCCACGCCACGTGCAAGCACTTGTGCTCCAAAAAGCGTGTCCCTCCTGGCAGCCACAACTAGCCTGTAATGACGGGCAAAAAGAGAGCTTAGAAGCCCAAGTAGCTACACTACATATCTCTTGAAGAGAGAGTGCTCCCATCTCAGCCCATGAGGAGGAAATCGCTCTTGTGGAATGTACCTTAAACGCGTCAGGCGGAGGCCGGCCAGATAAGCAGATATGCAGAAAAAATGGCTTCCTTAAGCCAACGGGCTATAGCGGCTTTAGACGCTGGAGACTCTCTGCGAGGACCTGACAACAATACAAAAAGGTTATCAGAGGTCCTGAAAGCATTTGACATCTGCAGATACTGCAATAGAGCCCTGCACACATCCAGAAGGTGCAACTGCCCAAAAGATTCTGGAAACTCCTCCCTAGTAAAGGAGGGCAGAAAAATAGGCTAGTTTAGGTGAAATGCTGAAACTACCTTAGGCAGGAAGGAAGGCACAGTACGTACCGTAACTCCGGACTCTGAGAATTGCAGAAATGGGTCTCGACAGGACAGCGCCTGGAGCTCAGACACCTGTCTCAACGATGTAATGGCCACCAAAAAGACTGTCTTTAGAGTCACATCCTTCTCCGAAGCTCGCCTCAGCGGCTCGAAGGGCGAACGCTGAAAAGCCTTTAACACTAGCCCCAGGCACCAAGCCGGAGAAGGGGCCCGCAAGGGAGGCCGAAGCACCCCTCTAAGAAACCGTGCAAAGTCCTGATGCGCAGCCAGGGAGAGGTCCGAGACCTTCCCCTGAAAACATGCCAACGCTGCTACTTGAACACGCAGGGAATTATAGGCCAAGCCTTTTTGTACACCATCCTGCAAAAAGTCAATTATCGGCAACACAGAAGCCCGCACGGGTGTGATCGCTTTAGAAGCGCAACAAGCCTCAAACTGGCGCCAAATCTGAGCATAGGCCACGGAAGTGGAACGCTTGAGGGCCTGCAAGAGAGTGGAGATTACCTTGTTATAATAGCCTTCGTCTCTCAATTGCGCCCTCGCAATAGCCATGCCGTAACACCAAAGCGGCATGGATCCTCCATGGTCCCCGGGCCCTGCATCAACAGGTTCAGCACCAGAGGCAAGGGAAGGGGAGCCTCCACCAGCATCCGCATACCACGGCCGCCTGGGCCAATCCGGGGCAATGAGGATCACCACTCCTTGATGCAGCCGAATTCGCAGGTGTTGCCCTATTAAGGGCCAAGGAGGGAACACATACAGGAGGCCCGGAGGCCAGGGTTGAGCCAAGGCATCCAACCCCCACTGAGCGAGGATCTCTCCGTCTGCTGAAAAAGGACAGGACTTTGGCATTTGTGCTTGAGGTCATAAGACCCGCTACAGGCGTTCCCCATTTGGCCCAGATCTGAAGGAACACTTCATCTACCAGTTCCCACTCCGCAGGCTCGATTTGATACCTGGTTAGAAAATCGGCTTGCACGTTGCTCTGACCTGCAATGTGAGCTGCTGACAGAAGCTGCAGATGTAGCTCGGCCAGTGGCATATCTGGAGCGGCCTCTGCGGCCAGTGCTTGGCACTGAGTGCCACCTTGACGATTTATGTAGGCCACTGCTGTTGTGTTGTCCGACAGAACTCGGACAGCCAGTCCCTCCAGAGTCTTGTGAAAGGCCAGAAGAGCCTGGAATATCGCTCTCAGTTCCAAGCGATTGATGGACCACCCCGTTTCCTCGGGTGTCCATAGACCCTGGGCATAGCTTCCCTGGCAATGTGCTGCCCAGCCCTTCAGGCTGGCATCCGTTATCACCAGGCACCAATTGGGAAGCGCTAGCAGCATTCCTCGCCGCAGCATGCTGTCGAGCAACCACTCAGATACTGAGTCAGGCCGCAGGGAGCCACGCGAGTCTGTGTTGATAATCCTGAGAAATAGGAGACCAAGGGCAATCTGCAAAAGTCTCATGTGCGCTCTCGCCCATGGCACCACTTCCAAGGTGGCTGTCATCGACCCCAACAGCTGGACAAAGTCCCAAGCTCGCGGGCGAGGCATCCTCAGGAGCAGACGGACCTGATTCTGAAGCTTTCACTGCCTTTGGTCGGGTAGAAAGACAAACCCTGAGGCCGTGTCGAACCGGACCCCCAAATATTCTAGAGCTTGAGGGGATCATGTGACTTTTGGGTATATTTACGACCCAGCCCAGAGATTGCAGTACTGAGACCACTCTGGCTGTTACGTGACAACTCTCTTCTGCAGAGTCCGCTCTGATGAGCCAGTCGTCGAGGTACGGGTGAACCCGGATACCCTCTCACCTTAGAAAGGCAGCTACTACCACCATTACCTTGGAAAAGGTTCGGGGAGCTGTGGCAAGGCCCGAAACTGGAAATGTTTTCCCAACACCGCAAACCGGAGGAACCGCTGGTGCGGGGGCCATATAGGAATGTGCAAGTAAGCTTCTTTCAGGTCCAAAGACGTGAGGAACTCTCCTGGCTGAACCACTGCAATGACGGAGCACAGGGTTTCCATGTGAAAATGCCGCACACTTAGTGACTCGTTGACTTTCTTTAAGTCGAGAATGGGCCGATAAGACCCACCTTTTCGCGGCACCACAAAATAAATGGAGTAACGACCACAGCCGCGGGAGGCACAGAGATCACCGCTCCAAGGTGCAACAAGACTTGTAAGGTCTCCTCTACCGCCGTCCATTTGACGGCAGTGCCGCATCAGGACTCCACAAACACGTCTCTCACCGGGGCACCGAATTCCAATCGGTAACCTTCTCTGATCAGGTCCAGGACCCACTGATATGAGGTAATCTTGGTCCTCCTCGAGAAAGAGGGAAAGGCATCCTCCTACAGCTGTAGAGGAGGAGTGGACCAGTGTCCCATCATTGTGGAGGACGGCCCTGAACGCCTGGCCTTGAGCCTGCTGCTGCGGAGCGTTTGTCCGAGCGAAAGGAGTTCCTCTGCTAAAAACGGGCACGTTTACTAAACCCAGCAGAGCGCCCCAGGCAATACCTTCGAGCTTCACGGAAGCGAGGTTTGGAGGAGGGAACCACCTGATCCTTGGAAGAAGACCGCAGCCTATCCTCAGGTAACCTCTGGGGTTTAGCATTCCCCAGGTCTTTAACAATCTTCTCCAACTCCTCTCCAAACAGAAGGCCCCAAGAGGGCAACTTCACCAGCCTTTGCTTAGAAGCCATGTCAGCCGCCCAATGCCGTAGCCATAGAAGGCGGCGGGCGGACACCGCCACAGACATCTGTTTAGCCAAAGCTCTGACTAGATCATAGAGGGCGTCGGCTAAAAATGACAAGGCTGACTCCATTCGCGGTGCAACCTCAGCGAGGGACTCCGCACCATCCACGGGCTGTTCCACTGCCTGTTGTAACCAAGAGAGGCAGGCTCGAGCAGCATAAGAACTGCAAACAGATGCCCTTAAGGCTAGACCTGAAATCTCAAAGGGCCGTTTTAGCGCCGATTCCAGCCGCCGGTCCTGAATGTGCTTCAGGGCAACTCCTCCCTCTACTGGAAGGGTGATCTTTTTTTGTCACTGCTGTGACTAAGGCATCCACTTTAGGCATCCAAAATGGGCCAAGTGCTCCTCACTCAAAGATGCCCCATCGCCCTGGCCACTTTTCAAGGGCCCCTCAGGGTCAGCCCATTGAGCAGAAATAAGCTCTTGGATGGAGTCATGCAAAGGAAAGGCTCGATCAGGTTTCTTAGTACTCGCCATCCTCGGATTACTAGAGGAGGCCTCGCCTTAAACAGGATCATCAATAGAGAGGGCCTGTAAGGCATTAGAGATAAGTGCTGGCAGCTCATCGCGGTGGAAAATCCGAACTGCAGTGGGATCATCCAGATCCAGTGGCAAACCGGCACCTTCCTCTGGCTCCTCAAGACCACAAAGGCTTGCCAGATCCCTCAGAGTCCCCACAGCCCGACCACCGGGGGGGAGGGGGGGGACAGGGTGCACCACTCTCCGACGGGGTATTTACACGTCTATGCTTAGCGTGCATCCAACGCTCAGGGGAATCCATGTCTTGACATCAGCCCCGGGCCATCATCAGTCGGAGGGGGACCAGGTAGCAACGCAATGTCAGACACCTGCAGCAGAGCTCTTTTCAGAATGAAGGCTTTACGTAAAATAAGCACAAACTCGGGGGAGAAAAACTCACCCTGACCTCCCGTCTCCGAATTAGGAGCCACAGGGAACGGAGCTCCTCTGGTAGCCTCGGCCCGAGGCGCCCCTCTGCTCTGACTCCTCCGCAACCATGGGGGTTGAGCCATGCGGCGCTTCCAAGATGGCACCCGCTGCCAGCTCCATTGAGCGGGAAGAATCATCGCTCACCATACTCATACTGGCTCTACTGTCTAAACAGCACGTTTTACAGAGCCCCGCTGCTGATCTGCGCTTGCCACAATGGGAACAGCGCTTAACCCTCTCAGCAGCTATCGCCAAAAAATGGCGGGGAAAAAATTCAAAATGGCGGCTTCGCACCAAAATCACCCCGATCGGAACGCCGTCCGCGGGCCCTCCCCGGAGGAGCTGAGTACCACTCTTACCTCAAAAGGACTGAGTCCACGAGCTCTGGTCACGCTGCACAGTCAGGAAAAGCCTCAGAAATAGCAGCGCTGTCAAAGCGCGATTTTTTTTAACGCTGTGAGGAAAGTTGGAGGCAAACAGCTACAGAGGTACTCCGGAGGCAGAAGAGAGTGGGAAAGGCAGGGAAAGGGCGAACCTATATGCCTACATCCACACAGGGGGAAGAGTAAGGCAGGGAAAGGGTGAACCTATGTGCCTTTAAAGTGGGCTCCACTTAGCCACAACACCCCTGCTACAACTGGCAAAAGCACAGAGCCACCCCAGGCAGAATCTTCAAGGAGCTGAACAAGCTGCGTCCAACCCTGCTGGGAGATAGAGACATACTGAGAGGCAGATGGAGCTAGCCATCCTAGAAGCACTATGGTTTTCAGTGTTCGCTATCTCCGCCTGCTGGTAGGTGGACAACCCATTCGTAATGGGATTCATCTGCTGCTGATAAGGAATCAGCCATCTACACAATTCTCCATGTGGTTTAAAGTTTTGGACAAGAAGTTTAGGAAGACAGTGACCGATTGTTTAGATTTTTCTATAACAGGCTTGCGTTCCCCCCCCCCCCCCCCAGTTATCTATTTTGCCAGAAGCAGTACTATTAAAGAGTAATGAATAGCCCAGTGGTGATGATCTGGGTAGGTATCTTTATAGTTACACTATATATAGTAAATTAAAGTTACAGTAGGATTACACAATTGCTTAAGTCCTACTAGTCAATCCAGTCTGGCAAGTAAAAGTTTTATCCCATAAGATCTATGTTTAACCCATCACCCAAAGCCTTACTATGGTGATATCCAAGTGTACCAAATTTAGCACAGTAATGTGTTTCAGTTACAAGTCTCTTGAATTTTCTTAGCTAATCCATTGTTAGGTTTAGCACCCCCTTCAAAGTGATTGGGGGTGCTAAACCCAACAATTACATCTACATGGACAGTCAGCAATGAACTCTGTTGTACTGCTGCATTCAGCTGAGATTTTATAGAACAAAGCTGCCAAGATGATTCTGAGCTGGCCAAAAGTTGATCAAAGAGCACCTTACCTGCTTTATTTATTTATTGCATTTGTACCCCACATTTTCCCACCTATTTGCAGACTCAATGTGGCTTACAAGCACCTGTTATGGCATCGCCATTCCAGGAGACTGATACAATTGGTGTTACAAAAAGATTTTGGATGAAGAGAGAAAAGGTCTAATCAGAGTTATAGAAAGATAAATATCAAATTAGGGTGATGTGGTAAGGTGTTGTAATTAGCTATGAGTTTTCATTGTAAGCCTTGTCGAAAAAATAATTTTCAAATATTTGTGAAAGGTAGTTATGTTGTTAATCATTTTCAAGTCAGTTGGTAGTGCATTCCATAGCTGTGTACTCATGTAGGAGAAGCTGGTCGCATGTGATAGCTTGTATTTAAGTCCTTTGCAGTTGGGGAAGTGTAGATTAAGGAATTTGCGGGCTGATCTTTTAGCATTTCTGAGGAGGTAGTTCTACAAGGTTTAGCATGTAGCTCAGGGCTTCTCCGTGGATGATTTTATGAACAATCGTACAGATCTTGAACGCAATATGTTGAGTGGGAGCCAGTGAAGTTTTTTTCGTAGAGGTTTCGCACTTTCATATTTTGTTTTGCCAAATACGAGTCTGGCTGCAGTATTCTGGGCTGTTTGAAATTTCTTGATAGTCTGTTCTTTGCAGACAGCGTATAGTGCATTGCAGTAGTCCAGGTGACTTAGCACCATTGACTGTACCAAGGTACAGAAGATGGATCTTGGAAAGAAAGGTTTTACTCTTTTGAGTTTCCACATGGAGTGGAACATCTCTTTCGTTGTGTTCTTCATGTGGGTGTTGAGTGTAAGATTTCGATCTATGGTCACTCCCAGAATTTTCAGATTTGAGACTGGAAGAGATAGGTTTGGTGTAGATATGGTGGTGAAGTTGCTTGTGTTATGTTGTGAAGTGAGTTTAAGGCATTGTGTTTTTTCTGCGTTAAAGTTTTAACTGGAATGCATCAGCCCAGGAGTGCATGATTTGGAGGCTTTGATTGATCTCGTTTGCGATTTCCTTTAAATCATGTTTGAACGGGATGTAGATCGTGACATCATCTGCATATATGTAGGGGTTGAGGTTATGATTGGCCAGTCACTTGGCCAAGCGTATCATCATTAGGTTGAAGAGGGTTGGTGAGAGGGGGGATTCTTGGGGGACTCCACATTCCGGTATCCATGTGGTTGAGATATCTTCGTTTGCTATTACTTGATATGATCTTCTGGTTAAGAATCCTCTGTACCAGTTGAGAACGTACCTCCAATTCCAAAGTATTCAAGAATATTTAGTAACTAGTAAAAAAAACCCCGTTTCTGATGCAAATGAAACGGGGGCTAGCAAGGTTTTCTTCAGAGTGTGCATGTGGGAGTGTGTGTCCCTGCCCTCTCTCCCTCCCCCTCCGAGTCCAGTCCTTCAGTGTTAAGTTTCCTGCTGTCCTATGTTTTTGTTACAGAAAGAGTGAGGGCATCTCTCTCCCCTCCCCCCTCTGAGTCCTTCACTGTGTGAGATTTCGTGCTGTGCTGTTTTCCTTCACTCATGGGGAAACCGGATATCTCTGGCGCTTCACACTTCCGGCTGGAGGCTTCATAGAACGTTGGTCTTGCCTTTTATATTATATATATATATATATATATATATATATATATATATATTCCATGGTTGACCATGTCGAAGGCGCTGGACATGTCGAATTGTAGTAGGAGTATGTTATTGCCAGTTGCAATTGTTTGAATGAATTCATTAAAGATACTAGTACAGTTTCAGTGCTGTGGTTCGAGCGGAATCCCGATTGTGATTTGTGCAGAATAGAGTATTTACCTAGGTAATCCGTAAGTTGTTTCGTCACTATGCCTTCCATGATCTTGGTTATCAGTGGGATAGATGCCACTGGGCGATAGTTGGTTAGGTCATTTGTGTTTTTCTTTGCATCTTTAGGTAGAGGAGTTGAGTAGAATGTTTCCTTTATCTTTAGGGAAGAAGCCATTTTGTAGCATGTAGTTTAGGTGCTCCGTGAGGTCTGTTTTACAATGCTGGGGAGCCGATTTTATAAGGGTGATAGGGCAGGTATCTAGTTTGCATTGCAACTTAGCATATCTTTGTCGATCGAGAGTATATCAAAATTGGTCCATGATCGGTCTGTCGGAAATTCCCCGGGTAGTGGGTCTAGGCATTCAAGGAGGTCAACATAGTCTGTTGTGTTGATAGGTATCAGTCGTAGCTTTATAATTTTTTCTTTGAAGTAGTTTGCAAGTTTGGTTGCTGATGGAGTGTCTGTGTGGTATTTAGTAGTTTTGTTTACAAGAAGAGTTTATGTGTATCTTTGTAGTTTGGTCCAATTTTAGTTTTATAATATGTTCTTTTAAGTTTGTCTAATGGTATATTTGTATTTTCTTTGTAATTGTTTCCAATTGTTGAATGTGGAGGTACCTTGTTTCTTATTCCATGCTCTCTCTCATCTTCTGACTTGAGAGTCTTTAGTTCTTTTAGTTCTTCATTGAACCATGGTATTGAATTGTTTCTGTGTGAGGTTCTAGTTTGGAGTGGGGCTATATTGTCTAGCACGATTCTGCATCTGTTGTCCCATTCAAGAAGAAATTCAAGAAGAAATTGGTACGAGTTTGTTGGGGCTATCCATTCGTCATTACAGAATTGTTGCCAAAATGTTAGCGGATCTATTTTGCCTCTCGTGGTATATGTTTGTCGTTCCTGTTTATGTTGTGAATTTTTTTGTTCGCCATTGAAGGGAGAAGTTTGCTCTATTGTGGTTCGACCACGGTGTAGGTGTCCATTTAGTATCTGTTAGTGCAAGGTTTGGTTCTGATGAGAATTTGTATGTGATGATATCTAGTGTGTGTCCTTTATTATGGGTGGGTTGCATGTTTGGCCAGTGGATCTCCCATACTTGGAGGAAGTCCCTACATTCGCATACGTTAAGTTGGTATCTTCGAGGTGAAGGTTGATGTCACCTACTAGGAGATGGTTTTTGGCGGAAACACATGTATTCGATATGAAATCCATAAATTGCGATTGGGAGTCTTGCCAGTTGTTTGGTGGTCATGTAAGTTTGGGTGGTTGATTCTGACTGAGGCTATTTCCAGTTGAAGAAGTATGGACTCCGCTATTGTTGTGATGGTGAATTGGGAGTTGTAGATTATGGCTATGCCTCCTCCCCTTTTTCCGTTCCTTGTCCAGTGGGTAATTTTGTATCCTGGAGGGCATAACTCTAAGAGTACAAAATCGAGTTTGTCAGATGTGATCCAGTCAGTTATTGTTGTGGTTTTGTTGACTGCAGATCTGGCATTTATATAGCCTATTTGTATTAGCTGGTGTGGCTCACTTGGATTCAAGTCTGTGATGATTTCTATTAATTGTCTGTTCTCTTGGTTTTTGAGTTTATGTCATGTCCATTCTTTCCTTTCTGTTGGTTGTGCCCGTAGTTAAAAGGTTTTCCGTTCCATATTTTGATCTTTTGGGGGGGGGGGGGTGTATTGTATATGGGCTGTTTGCATGTTTTGTGTGTTGCGGGTATGTTATTGTCCGTTTATATTAGCTTCCTGTAAATGCATGAGTTCTATTCAAAAATGCTATTTAAGTTTTATATGGAATGGCCCCTGCTTATTTAAGGCATTTTGTCAAACGCTCCAATACAACTGGCAGTATGTCAAGTACCCGTAAATAAATTTTTCAAGTCAGCTGAGCTCCCTCAGATAAAATTCAGCTTAACACAATTTATAAGCTCTCCCTGCCTTACAATTATCTGCCATGAAGGACCATAGGTTGTGTAACAAGACAAAATTTCAGATTTGTAGCCATTTGTTTGGAATGCATTGCTGCCTAAGGTGTGACATTTGTCCTCTTATAATCAATAGAAATCAAACAAAAAACATGGAAAAGAAAATAAGATACCTTTTTTTATTGGACATAACTTAATACATTACTTGATTAGCTTTTGAATGTGTCCTTTTTTTAAGGATTTCAAGAAAGCTTTAAAACATGATTTGATAGTTTTTTTTTTTTTTATTATTATTAATGGGAAGGGAAAGGAAATGGGCCTTGATACACTGCCTTTCTGAGGTTTTTGCAACTACATTCAAAGCGGTTCACATATATTCAGGTACTTACTTTGTACCGGGGCAATGGAGGGTTAAGCGACTTGCCCAGAGTCACAAGGAACTGCAGTGGGAATCGAACTCAGTTCCCCAGGATCAAAGTCCACTGCACTAACCACTAGGTTACTCCTCCTTAATGGAATTTATTTTAGATTGGATTCATAAGTAGTCAGCCACAATTGTTAAAAAGCTATTTTCTAGGATCGAGACTAATCTGAAAGTTTAAATAGTTTTAGCCATTGCTTATAATCAAAGCTTCTGTAATTAGTTTGTATTAGGTGGGTATTTATGTATTTGTATTATGCCTTCTTCAGTTGTACCTCAAAATGAGGGCTTACAGTTTAAATTACTACCCGAGGTAACACAGGGTTAAAAGACTTTGCCCAAGGTCACAAAGAAACAAACTGGGATCTGAACCAGGCTTCCCTGCTACTGAAGCCATTAGGATACTATTGCTATACAAACCGCATGTAGATGGCCCGTTTAGTAGTTCTCATTGAGCTGGAAACCAAGCAGATTAGAAGTGCCAAAACTTAAGTAAATTACATTCCGCCCAAAGCAGGCTCACACGCTTTGGCACAGACCCACTACTAAACAGCTACAGGTTTTAGTCTTTCCCTAGGATACGAGCACTAGCCTATGTAGATTTCTACAAGCTTCAATTACGTGGTAGTTTTTCACCCACAGCTCTCTACGACCACCACACCTCGAAACAAGGAAAAAGCCCGGGCACTGCCCTTCAGTCACGGACGGGAACTTTCGCCACCATCCTTGCTTAAGACATGCGCGACGTGGCCAAAAGTGTGACGTGCGCACGGCGGCCATACATATTGTGGACTGAGACAAGGCCAACCAGCCGGCCGGCCAGCCAGCCTCCTTCACAGACGCCATCATGTCTGCTTGACAGCTGAACCCTGCTGTAAGGTTCCACTAGGCTGTAAGGCTGCACTAGGACTACTCAGAACCAGAATTACTATTTTAAAAAAAGTGTATTACTGCGCGTGCTACCGACTGACGACTAATAACAGTACTAAATACAGTAAAAATAAATGACGGGCAAATATTCCACGTCGCAGACTACAATAACATCGGCGCGCTAATTCGCCCCCAAACCCAATTCCGCACCACAGCTCCCAAACATCAGGCCCCCAGTATCGGGGTGCGGCTTAAGCCACGACCGCAACCTCCTGCCACCTCCCCGGCTGCGGTTGTAAGAGCCGCAAGGTGTCTGTGGAGTGGTAGTTTCTTAGAATCCAGTTTTATAGGCGTCCTACAGCAGGATGTTTTTTTCTGAACTAAAACTCCCAGAATGCGGCATTCCTACCGCACATGCTCAGTGACGCGGCCTGGCTGGCAGTAGTACCTTACCTGCTCGGCTGTTCCTCTTCTTAGACTTAGGCATGTTTGAAGCTGAAGAACAATAAGAATCAGCCGATGGAAGAGCACTTTTTACTAAAACGTCTTTCAGGAATCAGGTGTAAATCTCCTAACGGCAGAGGCGCGAAACGACGGAAAGGAGAAGAAGCAAAAGAAATTCCGGTGATTGCCTGTGAACGAAAACGATGCATTTTCCCTCTCGAAAACTAGGGCTGAAGCAAATGCCGGTGGCGCGGGGCTTATATACTAGGCGACTACGAACGTCAAGGGGCGGGTCGTGACGTAAAAACAATTGACCAATCGTTGGCCAAGGCTCCGGAATATCTATCCTCCCTCTCATTAACTCCTTGGTTGGAGCCGGGGTGGTATATAGCGGCAGCGTGACGTAGTGATGAAGGCGGCTTACAGTTACATCTGAACAGATTCTCAGGCGCTTCATAGAGAGGAGAGGGTGAATGTTTATTATCATTATGTTTATTAAAGCTCAGTGGTGAACTATTAGAAATAGTGAAATTTGGTTTAGCTCTTGTACCCAGTTCATTAAATATATGAAATCGTGTTGCTTTATTTTGACATTGACCTTACTGATGATATCAAAATGCTGCGGGAGGCGGTACCAGGAAGGTAGTTCCTAACTCTATTCTGGGCCACCTTAGACAGTTAGATAGGACGTTAGAATTTTGTACCTGCTTATTGAGCAGAAAAAGTCATTTGGGAGGAAACAGATTTTAGAAGAACAAGAAAGAGCAGGGATCAGCCAGTGTGCTGAGATGCTTTAGAAGTAGACAGGGCTTTTTTTGAGGGGGTACTGAGTACCCACACCTTTTCCATTGTCTGCTAAAATTGGCCCATGGTCCCCGAGTTTTAATGAAAAAGTTCAGGCTCAACACACAAATTCTGCCTTGTCATAGATTCTGTGACAGGTTGCAGGGGGCCTGGCCCTCAGTGTTCACCCCACCCCTAAACAGTGGCCTGACAGTTGAGTACAGGCACCTTTTTTGCTAGGAAAAACTCACTGGAAGTAGACGAACGAACCTCTGCCGTTGTGTGTATGTAAGGTGAGGGATTATGAAAGCCTAGCATATGGAGGTAGGGCAGACAGTGCTCTAGAAAAAAGTGGTTCGAGACCGATTAACTAATACAACATTGCTAAACTAGATAGCAACATTTTGCTATGGAACTGGCCTGAAAACAAATACTAATACCTTGGATGCAGTTATCTCTTTTTTTTTCGTAATTCAATTTATTTATTTAGGTTTGCTCACACCTTTTTTTATGTTATAAACCCTTATACAACAGCCATTCAAGATGGTGTCAAATTAAAACAAATATATAGAAAACAGTAGGACAACCAAAGGTTTAAACAAAAGTAAGCCTAGTTCACAAAAGTGATACAAAGGAGAAACTAGGACCCCTTTATAAAACAAAAATGTGTCCAGCAAAAAAAGTCTTTTGTGATATATTCAATAGATGAAATCAAAAGACTCATAAATAATAAGTCCTTATAATATCTCCAACACATAGAATCCAAAGACATGATATAATCCATACTTCTATGAGATATTTGTGTTGGGAAACTCAAAATCTAAAAAGCATATATATAAAAAAAACAAATACATTATATAGGATGTAAGCAGGATGTAAGTTTTTAAAATAAATTTAAAGAAAATAGAGATATAATAAAAGGGATCCTTTTATGAAGCCGCACTAAAATGTTGCCGGCACTGCAATCTCCATCCATTTTCTAGTGCAGCTGAAAAATGGCTGCGGTTGGGTTTTTTTTTTTTTTTCTTCAATGGCCATACACTAATTTCCCCATTGGCACATTGCTATTATGGCTGAGAGCCCTTACCGCCACCTATTTCGGAGGCAGTAAGGGCTCCTGTGCTACTCCTACAGTAATCAGGTAGCGTGCAGTCATGTGCCTGAGCTACCCAATCAGCACAGGCAAGCCTACTCTCCACCCCAGCATAACTTAGTAAAGAAAACCCTAGGTAGTAACATTAAATCCTAACCTTACATTTCATTCTCTCACATTTCAGCTATGCTTTTTTAAACTTAGATTGTTTGTTTTATCAGTAAATTACTAGATACAAAAGCAGTAAAAACACTAATCCACACATTAATTCTAGCTCACCCTGACATACTACATGTTCCCTCACTGGGTACCAACTCTGCTACGATAGAGATGGTATCTCTAGTGATGTATAGGAAGACCACTTGGGTTTAGTCCATTCCATCATACTCAGGGTAAACTCCTGGGACCCTGCTGCAGTGGAGGTAGTTACTACTACTACTACTTAACATTTCTAGAGCGCTACTAGGGTTACGCAGCGCTGTACAAGTTAACAAAGAAGGATGGTCCTGCTCAAAGGAGCTTACAATCTAAAAGGATAGAGATCACATGGGAGGTGGTAGGGACACACTAACCCAGTCCTGAAAGGCGGTGGAGTGGATTAGTATTGTGAGAAGAATCTGTGGAAGATATAACATTGACTGGAACAGTGATCTGCATGCTTATTTGCATACTTGGACTAAAGAGTTTGGACTGATAAGCCCTAAGAGAAGAGAACTTGGAACCATTGGCTAGCAGGGCCTGGAAGGGGGAGAACTGAAGCCCCGGGACTTATCTGGAGTGACCTGCAAGAGTGTGTCTAGACATAGAATACTTTCGCCCTGACTAAGAAAGGGACCTGTTAAGAGGACCCAGAGGGTTAGTAGGCCTAGCAATGCAGAGGTGGTGTATTTTGATAAGTAGAATTTTTGATTTTAGCTTATGCTTTGGTAAGCAGTGCTTAATGTTAAACCCTTGGTGTATACTATCAAGTAGGCAATACCGGTTGATACTCACATTCCTATTATAATAATCTATTTCAAGTGGTTAGTACTGAAGTAGAAAAGTAGCATGATCCACAGGACTTTTCAAAAAACCAAAGAGATGAGATAGAAATGTTTGTATTTTAACCTTTTTTAAAATGGATTCAACATGGCACGATGTTTCAGCAAAAGTGCCTGCCTCAGGAGTCTGTGTTGTTGTAGCGCAAAAACTATGAGTTTTGCAGAAGAGAGTAGTAAAACCAGGCTCAACTCTTTAAAAAGACTAATGATTCCCAAGTGATGCGTGAGAACCAATCATACAAAAAGGCAAACTGAAATCTTAGAATGCACTGATAGATTGTAATGGTCGAATATACAGTGCAGTACTCTCCTCACCATAGCGGATCCTGTTTCTCCACTTTGGTGGTTGATCCCGCTCTGCAACAGAGGTTAGACATATGCAATTAATCCAAAACACCACCATTAAACTAATTACTGGAGCTCAAAATTTTGATCACCTCACTCTCTTCTTTAGGCATAACAGTGGCTACCAATAACCTACAGATTTCAATTTAACATCCTGATGATGGTCCATAAAGTATTACATTCTAGTGAACCACTATATCTGTTTGGTATTTGATTCCTTACATTCCAGCTCATACTTTCAGATCATCACAGCAAAGGTTATCAATTAATCCTTCTTGCAGAGTAATTAGGGGCCCTTTTACTAGGCCGCGTAAACGTCTACGTTCGCCCAACACATGCCAGAATGGAGTTACCGCCCAGCTACCACATGGCTCTTGTGGTAATTTCATTTTTGGCGCGTGTCCGATAATTTTTATTTTCAGACGCGCATAATCAGATGCATGCCAAGTGGCATTTGATGTGCGTAGGTCATTACCGCCCAGTTATAGCGTGAGACTTTACCACTAGGTCAATGGCTGGCGGTAAGGTCTCAGACCCAAAATGAACATGTGGCAATTTTCATTTTGCCGCACGTCCATTTTCGGCAACATTTAAAAAAAAAGAGGCATTTTTTGCAGGTGCGCTGAAAAATGATTCTGTGCGCACCCAAAACACACGGCTACACTACCGCAGGCCATTTTTAAGTGCACCTTAGGAAAAGGACCCCTTAGTTTGGATACCATTAGTCAATCTATATTAAGTGTTACCTCTCCTAGTCTGTGGAATAACCTACCATTATATCTTAGATTGGAGCCCTCCCTCCAGAAATTCAAAACAGGCCTAAAAATGCGCCTTTTTTTAAAATTATAGCTTATTATTTGATACACAAGAAGGGAGGTCCAGCCGATTCTTTTGCCGGCTTCCTGCTTTTAATATACTCGAACTGGACATAACAACGCTTCCTCCTTTTTATTCCCTTATGTGTCTGTCACACATGCACTTTATTATACCATAATATCACTCTGTATTTGTTATACCGGAAAGGCAATCGCCTTACGGTACTGTGTAAGCCACATTGAGCCTGCAAACAGGTGGGAAAATGTGGGATACAAATGCAATAAATAAACTTAGGCAGATTTTTGGCATTTATGCCCATGTTCACACACATATATACTTTCATTATTTTTGGTAATGCAGTTTTTAATGTACAGTCAAAGGGGCGCTTTTACTAAGCAGTGGTAAGCCCACCACGGGCTTACTGTGTGCCAATCTGGAGCTACCGCCGGCCCAATGTGGGTGCCGGCAGTAGTTCCACCCTCAGCGTATGGCACTTCCTGTGCTAGCGGAAATATTTTTTTTTAATTCTGCAGAAGAACCAGGCAGCGCTGCATTCTACCTGCTTAGCATGGAAGCCCATATGGAGGCATATTTTCAAAGCACTTAGACTTACAAAGTTCCATAGTAACCTATGGAACTTTGTAAGTCTAACTGCTTTGAAAATGAGCCCCACTGCCATCTCAATTGGTGGCAGTAAGTGCTCTGTCCCCCCCCCCCCTGCATGCCCACGCAGTAAGAGCAATCTTACCGCATGGCCACGTGTTTTTTCAGCCTTTTTACACGTGGCTATAAAAAGGGCCTCCGCGTGCAGCAAAAATGGCCCTACCCACTAGCAAAGGGCCCTTTTTACCGCAGCTTATTAAAAAAGCCCCAAAGATAACACTTTGAACAGGAATATACAGTGAAATACCAAAGAAAATTGTAACTACAAGAAAAGAAAAGATTATTTCACCTAATAGTCCACATAATAAGAGAAACAAGGCCTAAATGGGACAAACAGGAGACCATTATGAGGAAATATAATAAAGAATATGATGCGAACAGGCTAGTTCTTTAAAGCCCAGGAAGTTACAGAGAAAGTGAAATCATTGATCCACCACTACCCTCTTACCCTCCAAAAAAAAATTGTAATTGTGATGGTTCCTAAAATATTTATGAAGTATTATCCAAGGAAATCATACACTTACAAGGGTATCTCAATTGAAATTTAGCACCTAAACTTCTTCCTCCTAATTTGCGTCCAACATGATACATCTGGAAAAAGAGATACCTTTCCTCCTAAAAATATACATTCAGACTTATGAAAGAATATATGCCACAAAGCATTTTTATCCTGTTGAAATACAAATGTAACTATTAGAGTAAACCTAGATGCTACCTCATTCATTCTTCAACTCTCAAAGATATCAGTCAAATTTAAGCTATCAGAGGACACTTCGGCAACAGAGGGTTCATCCTTAGTAGATGGTTACTTCTGTACTACTCCAGGCATATAATAAATTTTATGTAAAGAGGGAAGAGCTGTGTCTCCATATTGAAACATTTCTTTTAAGAACCTTGAAAATAGATCCTTAGCTGCAAGTCATCATTTGGGGAAGTTCAGTATGTTGCAAATGCAAGTGCCTAGTCAAATTATCAAAGTTCTCCACTTTATGATGTAATACCATTTTTTTCTTGCAATAAAGAAGTTTGTTGTTGTTTCAGTTGCTGCATTTGTATTCCCAAATTCTGAATTCTTGTTTTACAGACAGAATGCTCTTCCTCCAAGTACTGCAACTTAGCAGTGTTGTGTCAAAAAAGAGAAAATGTCCCAGAACAGACAGTATACAGGGACTCCAAAGCAGACCAAATGGCCTCCAATGTGACCACAGAGGGCTTAACAAGAGGGACTACAGATTTCACCTCCTGGGCAGTCTGGACCTCTCCACTATCCAGTGTGGTCTCAGAAGATGCCGGAGTTGGTAATCCAGTTTTGGAAAATGCTGAGAGAAGACTGCCTCCAACGTTTCCTAGCAATGCGGCTTCCATAGTTGGGCTAGTTACACTTACTCGTATTACCCACTGGTATGGAGGAAGCTCTGGGCCATAGGGGCTGAGTGACACTTTACCCCGTAAAACTGGACTTCTCCTCTGATTCGGTACAGCCAGTACGCCCATTCCTGAAGACTGCATGTAGCTGGAAGGCTTCACCTAAGTCAAGGTAGGCGTCACAACCCGGTGGACAGCAGGCTGAATCTTTCCTCTTCTCTTCAGCATACAGAAAATAGTATCGCTAAAGCATTTGCATAGGAAATAAGAAACGCAGATGGAATGGCTTCCAACACATCGCAACACCATCTTGCCTCGCAATATACTGGTATTCTAAACTTATATGCGTAATTAGCATGTAAATGTTAGCGCCTGTGTGTTACCTGTATAAAACAGGTGCACATTTTGATTTTTTAATAGGTTCTCTATTATAAAATTGCCTGTGTAATTTTCAAAGAGAAACAAAGTAGTTAGTTTTTCTTTGAAAATTAGTGTAAAGTAAGTTGTTCAAAGCACAGTGTGTCCCAGTGCAGCAGGCAGTCCTTTAAAACTGAACGTTCCCAAATTGCTCAGAGTAACTCAGAGCAATGTCATAAGTCAGAGAAGCAGTGGCTCCTTTGCACCCAGCTGAAGGTGAGCACACACACTGTTATGGAAAGTTGGCTGTCTGACAGGTTTCCAGAGGGAGCGGTTCTATTATTACCCTTCCACAGCACTGTAAACTAAGCTACTAGACGATAAAGTAACCTGCCCAAGGTCACACAAAGGCAAAGGTATAGTGGAATTAACCTGGAGTCGCACGAGTGCCCTCAACTAAGTAAAGAAAACACCACCAACTAGCAATGATTGATGTATTCATCCTTTTCACTTGCAGCTGTTCTTTATCTAGTGTAAGTTAGTGTAAGAATGTTCTTCTCGGAATACCTTAAGAGCAGAACCAGCCTGAGGGTATCTCATGCCCTAGGTGAACCTTCATTCATGCTCCTCCCCTTCTACCCCCCCAGGAGAGCTCAAAGCCCTACCCCTTCCCCAAGTTCACTCTCCCTTTCCCTTGTGTACCCCCTTTAATCCAACATCTCTTTCCCATCTCCACCCTATCAAGCATCTCTTCTTCCTTATCCCCCCTCCAGATGCCTAGCAACTCCCTTCCCTACCCCGTTCAGGTGTCCAGCATTTCCCCTTCCTGCCTATTACCCTAACCCCAGGTGGCTAGCATTTTACCTTTGCTATCCCTCCCCTTGTCCAGCATCTCTCCTTCTCTACTCTCTCCAAGTATCCAGCATCTCCCTGCTTCATCCCTACACCCCCACCAGGTGTCCAGCATATCTCCTTCCCTTCTCTCCCCCAGGTGTCCATCATCTTACCTTTCCTTTTTTAACCCTTTGTGTCCAGCATTTCATTGCCCCTTACCTAACCCCCTTCCCCCTCCATATCCAGCATATCCCCTTTCCTTCCCTCCCCTCCCTCATTCTAGGTGTCCAGCATTTCCCCTTTCCTTCTCTACCCCTTCACCTGTGTCCAGCATTTCATCTCCTTTTCCCTAACCCCCCTTCTCTTCCATGTCCAGGATCCCCTTCCTCCTGACAGGCCTTCAATCACCGCCATCACCCTCTATCTGCTAGGGCCAGAAGAAGCAAAGATAGCTCAATGTGAGGTAGGGCCTTCCAGCACAGGCCTTTGTTCAAGTGCTACTGCATCCTGCCCCTTCTGATGCAAAGTTCCTGATGGAGAGGGTGGGATGCAGCAGGATTTGAGCATGGGCCTGTTCTGAAAGGCCCAATGCCATGCCAACAGATAAAATATGATCATATCTGAAATATGATTTTCAGTATGGTTGCTCCTAGACTATGGAATGCTCTTCCAATCCAGCTAAGGTCTGAATCATGCTTGAAAAACTTTCAGTCAGGACTAAAATCATTTTTATTTAAGGATGCATTCTCAACTTGATTACAGAACTAGATTTTCAGCAGGGCTTGGACCGGTGGTAGGTCTGTGGACTCTGGCAGCATGGTACTTAATCTGTCTTTATCTACTTTCCCCATCATTAATGGAGTTCTTTTTCTTTTTTTGTTTACAATTTTTAATGCCAATGTAAATTTGATGCTCTCCCAGCTCCCCGCCCCCCACCCCCAATTCTGTTGCCATTTCATTCAACATTTCAGTTTACTGTGTTTATCTCCTGATTCAGTGTGGTTCTTGTATCCCTTTCTTTGGCTATTTTTGTATTGAAATTGATTTTTTTGATAATTCCAAAATATGTATGGAGAGATAACCTTACCCCCAAATGCTTGACTTGCAACCCATTTTTTTTTGTTCAGAAAGTATTGTTACATGAAAACATATGTTTATAATGTTTGCAGATAACTGATTATACTTGAGAAAGCTTGGGTTCATTAGCAGAATTGACTCTACTTATCCCGCTTTACTGTAGTGAATTAAGCAGGTAATGAAATGGCATTTTAGTGAATAGCAGAAACATTTTACATTCATAAATCAATTCATACTTCATCAAGCAGCTTAACGAGTTAATTACCTGCTTACAAAACAGGAATGCCAGAAAGCTGATGAGTACTGACTGGAACATCAGAATGTTCACTTTGCAGTCTGACTGAAAATGTTTTGTCCAAGAACAGTGTGTAATTATTCTAACTGTTATGAAATCACTTTCGCTTGTTACAAAGGTTGATTTTCTCTTAACACTAAAATGTTTCGAAATAAATACTGAAATTTGAAAGCAGTAATTCCTTAGACAAAATATTTTGTTCCTGCCAGGCTTACTAACCTTGTATGGTAGGGAGTTGGGAGTAAGCAAGGACCATGAAACAGGGATATGAGGCTGAGGTGACAGGCTTTCATTTACATAAATAACATTCATTGATGCCATGGTTTTTCACTTGATTAGATGCTCCCTTCCTGTGCCCATCTGCCGCTTCTCTCCTTTCCTGTCTTCTTCACTTCCTCTCCTATATCCATCTTTGACTTTGATCTTTGCCTTTCTGCTTTCCTTCATTTATTTTTCTGCCTCTCCATTTGCTCAGACTTCATTCATTCTTACTATTCAGTCTTCAATCCTCCTTTTTTAACCACATCTACCTACAGCTTTTCATCTCCCTCTCCCTACCCTTCCAGTGTCTCCTCTCTTTCTCTCCCTACCTTTCAATCCAGCATTTCCCCTCTTTCTCTCCCCATCCTTCCAGTGTATCCCCCTCATTCTCTCTGCATCCTTCCATGTAGCATCCTCACTTTCTCTCCCCACCCTTCCATTTCTCCCCTCTTTCTCTCCCTAACCTTCCATCCAACATCTTCGCTCTTTCTCTCCCCATCCTTCCAGTGTCTTCCCTCTCTCCCTATTCTTCCAGTGTCTTCCCTCTGTCTCCCTCCTTCCATCCAGCATCTCTCCTCTTTCTCTCTCCATCCTTCTAGCCAGGTTCTACCCCTTTCTCCCCATCCTTCTACCCAGCATCTTCTCTCTCCAGCCCTTTTCCATCCAGCATGTCCCTTCTTTCTCTCCCTATCTTTCTACTCATCATCTCTCTCCCCTCCCCACCCTATTCCATCCAGCATCCCCACTATTCAATATTTTCCTCCCCTCTCTCCATTCAGCATCTCCTGTCTCTCATGCTACACCCCTCCCTTCTCTCCATTCAGCATCTCCTGCCTCTCACTCCACACACCCCTCCCTCTTCCCCTTTCCCCAGTATCTTCTGTTTCCTGCGACCACTGCTGCTTCTCCCGATGAGCAGTAGCAGCCACAACAAAACAACAAAAACAAACATGGGGCCCACAGCCTTCAGGCATGTGCTATTGGCTCTGCTGGTCCTCTGCTCCCGATGACATCAACTTCCCATTTCAGGGCAGAGGACTGACAGAGCCAATAGTGCATGCCTGAAGGCTGCAGCTCCGCACTTGTTGTTTTGCTGCCACTGCTGCTCATCAAGAGAAGCAACATTGTCAGTGCAGTGGTGGCAGAGTGCCAGTATCTCAGCAGGAGTGTGAGAGATGACCCACTGATTGCAGGAGACTTAACGGGTCTGATATAGTACTGCAAAGGGGTGGAGAGAAGAGAAGAGATGGAGCTGAGAGTGGGAGGAAGCCTGTATACCCTTCAGAGGGGACCTGAGCCAAGATTGGGGGGCCTGGGTCCCCAAAGCCCCCCCCCCTGTAGCTATGCCCCAGCTCACTACACCTGTCTCTGACATATTGATCTTTCCCTTACAGCTCTTTCCTCCCTGTTTTTTTCTTTTCTGCTTCTGTCTACTCAACTGTCACCTTCTTTCTTACCCTTCTCTTTCTTTTAACTTTTCAGCGACCTATCAACTTCTCATCTTCTCTCATTCTCTAGCTATTACATTTCCCGCCTTCCCCAGCCTGCTATTTCCTTTCATCTTTCATCTACTCCCCATTACCAAATTTCTACCTCTGTGTTCCCTATCCTCCTCTCATTCATCATCTTGCTACTCTCTTGGCCTCTCCCACATGGTTCTAGTATTCCCCCTCTCTCTCTCCTTCCCTCCAATATTTCCCCTCCATCTCCCTCCCTTCCTTCTTGTAGCCCAGTATATACTCCCCCTCTCCCCCCGCATGGCCTGACATCTCCCTGTCCCTTTTCCTCAACCCCATCATCTTCCTGTCCCACCTCTCTTCCCTCCTGCCTCCCCTGTGGTCCATCATCTTTCCTTCTCTTCCCCCCCCCCCCATGAGCCAACATCTTTCCCTCTCTCTTCCCTCCTTCTCTTCCATTGTTCAGTACGTGTCTCCCTCCCTCCCTTCCATTGCCAGATCAACATCTCCCTCTTTCTTCCCAACTGCTGTCTCATCCAGCATATCTCCCTCCCTCCCCAACCACTCCCCGAGTCCAACATCTCCCTCTCTCTCTTCCCTTCCTCCATTCCAATGTCCACCATCTCTCTCTCTTCCTACTGTTCCCAAACCCATCATTTCTTCCTCCATCCCCTCCTCCCACTCCCAATATGGCATGTCCCCTATCTCTCAACCCCCTAGTCTACTGTAAAACAGCTCTAGGGGGCCCCTATGTTCCACCTTCTGTTCCCCTTCTCACCAACTCGGTCCAAGGTCTCCTTCCCCTCCCCTCCCCTCCCCTTCCCTGTCTACCTTATATCACACTTCTGCTCACTGGGGTCGCTACTGCAGCAGTGATTCTGTAAAGCTGCCTGTGGCTGCCCCAGTGCTGTCCCTCTGCCACATTCCACCCCCTCCCCCCCCCCCCCCCCCGATGCAACTCCCTTTTTCTGCTTGGGCAGAACAGGGCAGAGGGATTGTGCAGGGCCAGCCGCAGGCAGCATATCAGAATCATTGCCATGCCATGACCCCCTATGAACAGAAACACAATGTAAGGTAGACGGGGAAGGGAGGGAAAACTTTGGATCAGATGCAAGCATTTATGCCTGCTAAAAACTGGTGTATAGGCTTGCGCCCAACTAATGGCAGTTAGGTTCGCAAATGCAGATATTCTATGATATCCAAAGATTCTGATAATGATTCAAACCATAACTCAGTAGCTTTTTAACAGGGCCAGTTTCAGCTGAAAGAATATTTTAATTTTCTAACATGTTTTGGTTTCAGCCAAAGGTGACCATGGGGTAAATATTCAGCCAGTGTAGCGGAGAAATTAAATGAATTCTTTGCTTCGGTCTTCACCGAGGAGGATTTGGGGGGGACACCGGTGCCGGAAAGAATATTTGAAGCGGGGGAGTCGGAGAAACTAAACAAATTCTCTGTAACCTTGGAGGATGTAATGGGTCAGTTCAGCAAGCTGAAGAGTAGTAAATCACCGGGACCTGATGGTATTCATCCCAGAGTATTAATAGAACTAAAAAATGAACTTGCGGAGCTACTGTTAGAAATATGCAATCTGTCCCTAAAATCGAGTGTAGTACCGGAAGACTGGAGGGTAGCCAATGTTACTCCGATTTTTAAGAAGGGTTCCAGAGGAGATCCGGGAAATTATAGACCGGTGAGTCTGACGTCGGTGCCGGGCAAGATGGTGGAGGCTATTATTAAGAATAAAATTGCAGAGCATATACAAAAACATGGACTGATGAGACAAAGTCAGCACGGATTTAGTGAAGGGAAGTCTTGCCTCACCAATCTAATGCATTTTTTTGAGGGGGTAAGCAAACATGTGGACAATGGGGAGCCGGTTGATATTGTATATCTGGATTTTCAGAAGGCGTTTGACAAAGTGCCGCACGAAAGACTCCTGAAGAAATTGCAGAGTCATGGAATCGGAGGTAGGGTATTATTATGGATTAAGAACTGGTTGAAAGATAGGAAGCAGAGAGTAGGATTGCGTGGCCAGTATTCTCAGTGGAGGAGGGTAGTTAGTGGGGTCCCGCAGGGGTCTGTGCTGGGTCCGTTGCTTTTTAATGTATTTATAAATGACCTAGAGATGGGAATAACTAGTGAGGTAATTAAATTCGCCGATGACACAAAATTATTCAGGGTCGTCAAGTCGCAGGAGGAATGTGAACGATTACAGGAGGACCTTGCGAGACTGGGAGAATGGGCGTGCAAGTGGCAGATGAAGTTCAATGTTGACAAGTGCAAAGTGATGCATGTGGGTAAGAGGAACCCGAATTATAGCTACGTCTTGCAAGGTTCCGCGTTAGGAGTTACGGATCAAGAAAGGGATCTGGGTGTCGTCGTCGATGATACACTGAAACCTTCTGCTCAGTGTGCTGCTGCGGCTAGGAAAGCGAATAGAATGTTGGGTGTTATTAGGAAGGGTATGGAGTCCAGGTGTGCGGATGTTATAATGCCGTTGTATCGCTCCATGGTGCGACCGCACCTGGAGTATTGTGTTCAGTACTGGTCTCCGTATCTCAAAAAAGATATAGTAGAATTGGAAAAGGTACAGCGAAGGGCGACGAAAATGATAGTGGGGATGGGACGACTTTCCTACGAAGAGAGGCTGAGAAGGCTAGGGCTTTTCAGCTTGGAGAAGAGACGGCTGAGGGGAGATATGATAGAAGTGTATAAAATAATGAGTGGAATGGATCGGGTGGATGTGAAGCGACTGTTCACGCTATCCAAAAATACTAGGACTAGAGGGCATGAGTTGAAGCTACAGTGTGGTAAATTTAAAACGAATCGGAGAAAATTTTTCTTCACCCAACGTGTAATTAGACTCTGGAATTCGTTGCCGGAGAACGTGGTACGGGCGGTTAGCTTGACGGAGTTTAAAAAGGGGTTAGATAGATTCCTAAAGGACAAGTCCATAGACCGCTATTAAATGGACTTGGAAAAATTCCGCATTTTTAGGTATAACTTGTCTGGAATGTTTTTACGTTTGGGGAGCGTGCCAGGTGCCCTTGACCTGGATTGGCCACTGTCGGTGACAGGATGCTGGGCTAGATGGACCTTTGGTCTTTCCCAGTATGGCACTACTTATGTACTTATGTGTTGAGCATTTTGGTAACTTCCGCTGGCATTATTCCTGGATATTCAATGCCGGACCATGTCCAGCTTCAGTATTAAATATCCGGTTTATGCGGAGCCGGCTAACACTGAGGGGCCCTTTTACAAATGCACACTGAAAAATGGCCTGCGGCAGTGTAGACGCATGTTTTGGATGCGCACAAAATCATTTTTCAGCGCACCTGTAAAAAATGCCTTTTTTAAATTTTAGCCGGAAATGGACGTGCGGCAAAATGAAAATTGCTGCGCGTCCATTTTGGGTCTGAGACCTTACCGCCAGCCATTGACTTGGCGGTAAAGTCTCATACAGTAACCGGATGGTAATGACGTACGTATGTCAAATACCACTTGGTGCGCATCCAATATGCACTCACATGCACGTTTCGGACGCATGCCAAAAATGAAATTACCACAAGAGCCACACAGTAGCCAGGTGGTAGCTCCATTTTGGCAAGCATTGGGCATGCATAGACATTTATACAGCTTAGTAAAAGGGCCCCATAGTTGGTTAAGTCGATATTCAGAACTTAAGCGGCTATGGGTTACTGCATAAAAATAGGACTGTGGTCTAGTAGTGTAGTTGGGGCAGGAGTAATTCCCAGGTACTCCTGCCCATTCCAATTCAGCACTCAAAATGGCTGCCATGACTGGAGCATTGCTCCTGCCCTGACTACACCACTAGACTACCAGGGATTGTAAGGTAGTCCTGGTGGGGGAGGGGTGGGCTACTCTTCGTATTCTTTTTTTTTTTCTGTACTGCGATTACAAGTAATGTAGTTATGGTCTTGCACAGTAACTTATATGGTAAATAGAATGCTCCAAATAAATGCTTTGATATAAAATTTTAGCAGGAATTTAATTCTTTACATTTAGGATAATAAGCTCCTTAGGAATTATCTTCTCTGTAGAGGTATGATGTCAATTGTCTCTCCGAGACTGGTGCAAAGTCAGCCACTGTAAAAGCACTGTGGCTTTTTGTTTCAGTTTTCGTTAGCTGCCTTCCGTGTGTATGGAGTAGAGGCATACGCAGGGACGAGGACAATGGGAAACCCAGGGAAATCTGCAGAAATTCACAGGGATGGGGACAAAAAAGTAATTACTACCAAGGGAATGAGAGGAGACCAATCAAAAGCAAATGGGGGCAGGAGGGGATGGATTGGAAATGAATGGGGACAGGAGGGGATTGGGACCAGATTATGTCCCCATGCACACCTTGACTCTGAAACTCAACCCCAAAATCTCTACTTAAAAGAAAAAAAATTGAAAGAGGAGCTAACCTTGATGAAAATTGATCATATGTTCAATAATTTTGGCAACGAGGGAGACAACTGATAACTGGTGAGAATATTTGTCGATCTGTGTCAAGCATTTTGGCAGAATATAATCCCAACTGAGCTAGTCTCGAGACTGATAATGCAGCTAATATGACAGCATTTCGAGATGAGATCTGGATAGGTTGCACAGGTCTTAATCTCAATTTCATATTCTCTCATGGAATCCAGCCATCAAAAACTGAAGTCGATCCTCAGCAATATCACTTACAAAATTGTTTAAAAAGAAGGGTGGAACAGTATCATAAACAGACTGCGAATACTGATACCAGATTAAGCTGTAGTCGAGGTGCAGCCAATTGCCAAACCACCAACAAAACATCCAAAACGAGAAGACTCAGGGGCAGATTTTTTTTTTTTGGAGACTTATTCAAAAGCCAGGAAATGGCTTCTGTGATCAAAGTGGATAAATATTGAGCTCGGACAAAGAATTCTGCTCGTTTCTTACTGGCAACAGAGGTCCCATGTGTGGCCAAAACTGACACGTGTTGCCTACTCCCTGCTTGGAACTCCGATCACCAGTACATCAGAATGTTCTTTTGAGCTGCAGGATGAACAATTGAGGAACGTAAAAAGGAACTGAACTCTGGCTCTGTAGGCAGTTGATTATTTTTACATAGTTTGAAATGATTGTTTTCTCGCAGTCCATGTTAATAAATAATATGTTTTTCTTACATATTTAACAAAGTTCTGCCTACTGTTTTGTGTTAAATTTTAACAAGTTATAGGATGCATTTTATGATTTGCTTGAATTTACAAGATCGTTTAAATATGGGTTGGGTACGAAGATGGGAAAGAAAACTTTGGGGATGGGGTGGAGATGGAATAGAATTGACTGGGAACAGGTGGGAATAGAGACCACATTATGTCCTCATACACACCTCTAGTGTGAAGTCTATTTTGCTTGGCGGTAACATACGGTCTTTCATTATTTACGGGCCCTTTTACTAAGGAGAGCTGAAAATGGCCTGCCATATAGATGCGTGCTTGGTCACGTCTAGAATCATTTTTCAGTGCACCTGTGAAAAAAAATGCAATTTAAAAATGTTTGCCGAAAATGGATGTGTGTCAAAATGAAAATTGCCACGTGTCCATTTTGGGTCTGAGACCTTACCGCCAGCCATTGACCTAGCGGTAAGGTCTCACGCGGTAACCTGGCAGTAATGGCCTATGCATGTAAAATGCCGATTACCACCCACATGCCAGAAAATAAAAATATTTTCTGGCACGCATAGCGAATGCATGCCAAAAATGAAATCACCGCAAGAGACATGCGGTAGCTGGGCAGTAACACAAAATTGACTTGGGAAAAATCCACAATTCCAGGAATAACATGTATAGAATGTTTGTACGTTTGGGAAGCTTGCCAGGTGCCCTTGGCCTGGATTGGCCGCTGTCATGGACAGGATGCTGGGCTCGATGGACCCTTGGTCTTTTCCCAGTGTGGCATTACTTATGTACTTATGCACTTAAGGGGGTGCGTAGGTGCCTACGCGGCTTAGTAAAAGGGCCACTTAAATTATTGTGGTTATGCGTGAGATATGTTTGCAGGTCCGCCGAGAGGGAGGGGGCAGGGGGGACAGAATTCCCCGGGCCCGGGCCTCCAAGGGGGGCCCGGCTCCGCAGTCCCCTCCACCAGCCCCCCTCCGTCCACCACCGGGCCGGCCCCCCTGAATTCAAATCATAGCACCTCACCTCGACCTCGCTCCGTGTGAAAGAAGCACAGCAGCAGCAGTCTGCAGATTGCCTCCCTTTGGGCCTTCCCTCCCTGTGTCCCACCCTCGCGCAAGTTACATCAGACGAGGGCGGGACACAGGGAGGGAAGACCCGAAGGGAGGCGATCTGCAGACTGCCACTGCTGCGCTTCTTTCACACGGAGCGAGGTCGAGGTGAGGCGCTATGATTTGAATTCAGCGGATCCCGGCCCGGTGGTGGACGGAGGAGGGCTGCGATGATGACGACCTTGGGGGGCGGGGCCCCGGGGGCGGCCTTGCCCCGGGCCCAGCCCAGTCTCTCAGCGGCCCTGTCTGTTTGAATGTACTGCCTCCATTGTATATGGGTGGGTCTTGTCCATGTTCATTTGGGGGATCCTGGGAGTCCGACTGAGTTGTGGCCTTCGGGGACCAGGGTTGCCCACACCAAACTATTGTTATGCTGTTAACAAAATGGCAAGTTTTATGTTAAGCTGTACCTGCTGTATACTATCTTGGGTGAATCTCTTCATAACAGCAGTTAGTAAATCCCTATAAATACACAAATATATTCTGGCTTGGATACTGTGGGTTTAGCAGAGGGATACAAACTGCAAGATCTGACAATCCCAAGCAGCCTTCACTGGTCCAAATTCACACAACCAAACTTGGCTTTTTAGTTTCGGGTTCAACCAGACGATGAGTGTCCCCCGCAGTTTCGGTTTCAGCACAAAGCTTTCAGACAGCTTCAGTGGTAGTTTTGGTTTTGGCCGAAACTGAAAAAAGCAGTTTCGGTCGGACTCTAGTTGTTTATTTATTTTTAGGGGGCAGTGATCTATAAAAAGTGGCGGCTGTTCAGTTTTGCGTCTGAATACTGTGTTTAGTATTTTTCTGGATTCTGGAAAAGCCATGTCCATAGAGGCAAACATTGGTATCCTTTTGGCCTGCGCTATGTCTAGTGTGTGGGTTTCCTGCGTGGCTGTAAAATGGCCACGTTTTCCATGTCTTTTCTTAATGGTCACACACTCATTTCCAAATTAGCACATGGCCATTAGTGCGGGAGCACTGACACCTATTTTCCTCTTTAACATCAGCAAAATTCGCCCTTTCCTCTCTGAACACACCACCCGAACTCTCGTCCACGCTCTCATTACCTCTCGCCTGGACTACTGCAACTTACTCCTCACCGGCCTCCCACTTAGCCATCTATCCCCCCTTCAGTCTGTTCAGAACTCTGCTGCACGTCTCATATTCCGCCAGAACCGATATACTCATATCACCCCTCTCCTCAGGTCACTTCACTGGCTTCCGATCAGATACCGCATTCAATTCAAGCTTCTCCTTCTTACCTACAAATGCACTCAGTCTGCTGCCCCTCACTACCTCTCTACCCTCATCTCCCCTTACGTTCCCGCCCGTAACTTCCGTTCACAGGATAAATCCCTCCTCTCAGTACCCTTCTCCACCACCGCCAACTCCAGGCTCCGCTCATTCTGCCTCGCCTCACCCTATGCTTGGAACAACCTTCCTGAACCCTTACGCCAAGCCCCCTCCCTGCCCGTCTTCAAGTCTTTGCTTAAAGCCCACCTCTTCAATGCTGCGTTCGGCACCTAACCCTTACCGTTCAGTGAATCCAAACTGCCCCAATTTGACTGCCCCTATCGGACCGACCGTTCACTTGTCTATTAGATTGTAAGCTCTTTGAGCAGGGACTGTCTCTCTTTGTTAAATTGTACAGCGCTGCGTAACCCTAGTAGCGCTCTAGAAATGTTAAGTAGTAGTAGTAGTAGTAGATGATAAGGGGTCCTGCACTAACTACATGCTAATTGGTTAGCATACGGCAGTATAGCTGCGTTAACCAATTAGTGCTGGGTACACCTACTCTCTGCCCCCCCCAAACACCTCCCTAGCACTAAAAAAATAAAAGTATTTTTTAGCATGTGGAAAGCATGTCCAATCCAAAAACTACCACGGGATGTCTGAGCACACCTCACGGTAGTGGATTTTAATTTGTGGTAAGCACACGGCAGTGGCGTAGCTAAGTGGGGTCATGGGGGCCTGGCCCACCCAAATTTCCTGAGGGCCCCTGGTCTTAATGGCGGGGTCCCAAAACCCTGCCAGCCAAGGTATTTGCTGCAGCAGTGTGTGGGAAGCTGCAGGGCTGCAGTGGGGCAGCAGACCAAAATGTGCCCCCCCCCCACCTCGGGCTCTGGCCCCCCTCCCACCACAAGGTCTGGCTACCCCGCTGGCAGTACTTACCACAGCTTAGTAAAAAAGGCCCCAATGTGTGTCGGTCTGAGTTTGATGCTCATTCGTGTAACATTTGGGTCTTTACTTCATCTGTAAATGCACCTACAGTATAAAGCCTATTTCTGCTAGCAAACAATGATTTTACCTGCAGAAATTGCCTTCTTAGTAGTAGAGGCTTCACCAGGCTGCTTGTAAAGGAAGAGGGCCGAGATACAGGGGCTTTAGCACCTGCTGAGAGAGGCAAGAAGGAGAGTTACTGTGCCGAGAAAGCAGGGGAAGAGAATCCACATCCCCAGTGAGCTGCATTGATGAAGAGCCCTTCCCATGACCCCTTTTTTTCCTCCATTCTTGCAAAGACGGCGCGGGCGGGGAGGTCCCAGAAGGTTTGCAACAGGCAGCGCAAAGTTTTCCAAGGCAGAGATGGAGGCGTGGTCTGTAACCAACACAGAGCACTAGCTCTGCCTGCTCAGGGACAGGAGCACAGAGCTCCCGGCATCAGCATCCACGGACACCCGCAGTTCAGAGCACCGGGATCCACGGAGCTCCCGGCATCAGGATCCACGGACACCCGCAGTTCAGAGCACCGGGATCCACGGACACCGGTAACTCCGAACACCGGGATCCACGGACACCCGCAGCTCCGAGCACCAAGATCCACGGACACCGGCAGCTCCCAGCACTGGGATCCACTGACACGCAGCTCCGAGATCCACTGACACACGCAGCTCCCAGCACCGGGATCCACGGACACCGGCAGCTCCCAGCACTGGGATCCACTGACACACGCAGCTCCCAGCACCGGGATCCACAGACTCAGGGATCTCATCTCGCAGCAGTCAGCATTAGGACTCACGGACACGCAGGACTGTCAGCACCCGGTTAGCGCTTCCGCTTATTCTGCCAGTGGGTGAGTAATCTGCAGCCTCTGTTTATTGATTTCAACCAGCTTTCCAGGTGGGCTCAATAGATTAGGGTTTTTTGTTTGTTTGGGGTTGGGTTTTTTTTTTTCTTTTTTACAGTTGTACATAAAATAGGCTGAAGAAAAGCAGAGGTTTTTCTTTCGTTGTTTTATTTATTGGTATTTTTTGTTAGAGGCAGATGATCTATAAATAGCGTCAGCTGTGCAGTTTTGCTTTGGAATGTCTAAGGTGTTTAGTATTTTTCTGGGCTCTGGAAAATCCGTGTACTGCGAATGAGGATCAGTAATTAAACAACCCTCCACCCCCACCCCAAGAAGAACTAAAAACTGCCAGCGAAGTGAGGGTTTGTGGGGGTTTTTTTTCTGTTATACTAGTCAATATTTCGACCCTAGTTTTGATGAGGTTTTTACGTGTATGATAATTCATAGTCCTTATCATTATCTTGGATATTTTACTTCCAGATTAAATAGTAGGATCCTGAATAGAAAACCAGGTGGTGGTGGTGGTGAACTGTTATATTAAAAATATGCAAACTTCAGTGTAATGCACGTTGCAGACAATAATGTCCATAGAAACAAGTATTTTGTGTAGGTCTGAGTTTGATATTGTCATTCATGTTACATTTGGGTCTTTACATCATCTGAAAATGCACATATTATGAATATAAAGGAAAAATATTAAGCCTGTAAACTGTTGCCAAAGCATTTCTTCTATAATTTTCATAATCTCTTCTGCTGCTGGTGCAACCCGGTTTCACTTTCTGTTGACCGATAGTTATAATAGGCTTTACTGGACAATAGAAATACTGTTTTTCCAAATTTGCATCCTTGGGAGGGAGGAAAAACCAAGCAGATGCAGTGAAGGAGTAGACTAATATAGTGCAATGGGTTTTGATCCTGGCAACCTGGATTCAATTCCCACTGCAGTTTCTTGTGACCTTGAGCAAGCCACTTAACTTAGATTGTGAGCCCTCTAGGGAAAGACAGTACGAGGAGTGGTCTAGTGGTTAGAGCACTGGTCTTGAAATCCCGAAGTGGCCGGTTTAAATCCCACTGCTGCTCCTTGTGATCTTGGGCAAGTCACTTAACCTTCCGTTGCCTCACCTTTTAGATTGTGAGCCCTCCTGGGACAGAGAAATAGCCAGTGTACCTGAATGTAACTCACCTTGAGCTACTACTGAAAAAGGTGTGAGCAAAATCCAAATAAATAAATAATGTGTACAGCACTGCTACATCTAGTAGCACTATAGAAATGATTAGTAGTAGATACAGTATTATAGTTATTAAGACAGGGCAAAAATGCTGAGTAAGCTGTTCCCATGGCAAATGTCTATAGAATATACCAAGCAATCATGATTTATTTTAGATTTTGCTCACACCTTTTTCGATTACCCATGACCCTCCTATTCCATGCCCATAGACATGCCCCCTTTTTGGTAGCATGCATTAGAATTTATGCGCACCACAATATGGAATATTCTTAGCGCCAAATGGCATCTTAAAAATTGGCACCAAAAATACACACAGCGTGATTCTATAAACTACGCCTAAAGTTAGGCGTAGTTTATTGAATATGCTCACGTGCTATTCTCTGACTAAAATTTAGGTGCACCCATATAAGTCACTTAAAACCAGGCCTAAATACCTGCGCCTAAGTTAGGCCCAGATCAGGTGTATTCCATAATAGTGCGCATAGTTTTTTTTGAAACGCCCACAACCTACCCATTCCACACCCATGGCCATGCCACCTTTTTCACTGTGCATATTAGAATTTATACGCACCGCATTTTAGAATACGCCTGGAAAGTTGTGCACATAAATTCTAATTAAAGCCAATTAGTGCTGCTAATTGGTTGTTAAGTACCAATTATCAGCACTGATTGACTTGTTAATCAATTAGCACACACAACTTAAGGTGCCGTATATAAAATTTGGGGGTTAGCAGGTACTGCACGTAAATTCTAATTAATGCCAATTAATGCATCCAATTATCAGTGCTGATTATCTTAACTAATTATGCGCATTGTTATGGAATGCGCTTTGATTTCTGCACAGAAATCTCTGCACGATACATAGAATTTGGGGACTGATGTACAAAGCTTGGAGCCACTCATTCCTGACTGCTTTTTTACCTGGGATGATGCTGTGAATCCTGGAACCTATTTCAGGTTTGTGAATTAACCTGCTCCTTTAATGTGCCCTGCCCCATAATTTGCCTTTAAAATATTCTCTCCTGAATAGGTTCTAGTGGTGCCTCACCTGGGTACTAATAGAACAATTTCCTGAGAAAATAAATTTTTAGAAGTTGTAGCTGCTTCTCACAGATCACAAATTTTATTCTTAAATCGAATGATATTTGCATTCCAGTGTATTCAATTTACCACAAACAGTGTTATTTTGACTTATTTTTTCCCACTTGACCACTGCCTATAGAGCCATTCTTCTATAAAATACTAGGAAAAAAAGCCCGTTTCTGACACAAATGAAATGGGCGCTAGCAAGGTTTTCCTCGGAGTGTGTATGTTTGAGAGAGTGTGTGTGAGAATGACTGTGTGACAGAGAGAGAGTGAATGTGCGAGTGTGTGTGTGTGTGACAGAGAGTGAGATTTGGTGCGAGTGTGTCTGTGAGACAGAAAGTGTGTGTGTGAGCATGAGAGTGTGTGCCAGGGGGCCCCCTCCCTCCCTCCCTTCCTCTCTCAAGGGTCATCCCCCCTCCCTCCCTTCTTCCCTGCAGGGTTGCCCCCTCCCTCCCAGTTCCAGGGTCGCCCCCCCCTCCTCCCTCCAGGGTCGCCCCCTCCCTCCCTCCCTCACTCCCAGTTCCAGGGTCTCCCCCCCCCGGGTCACCTCTCCCACCCACCCACCCATCCATTGGATTTCACTCTCTTATTATATTAGAAATTCATACCTTGACTCAGAACATGACAACTGCAAAGAACAACAGTAACAGGAGGTCTCCGGGGTGGGGGTGGGGGGGGCAATGACAGCGTAATTAGAGGGCGGGACACTGAGACCAATCACATGAGAAGATGCGGGTTGGCTGGAGCGGGAGTGATGTAGTGTGCGGGGGGCGGGGCTGAGGGAGGCTGTATGATCAAAAGATGGAGGTCTCCACTGCAGGCAGTTGTTGTTCAAATCAGAAGATGGAGGTATGAGAGAAGATGCAGGTTGGCTGGAGTGGGAATGAGAGGGGTGCTGTGAGTGGCTGTGTGGCATGAAGTAGGGCCGCATAGCGAGTGACGTATTGTGTGGGGGGCGGGGTTGAGGGCGGCTGTATGAGTGGTGCTGAGGTTACGAACACTACAGGGCTTCAGTGGCACAGAGTGAGCTTCAGAACATTGGAGGTGCGAATTATGTGTGGGGGGCGGGGCGGAGCTGAGGGCGGGTCTATGAGTGGTGCTGAGAGCCTACGAATTCTACAGGGCTTCAGGGCTTCACTGCCAAGGAGTGAGCTTCAGAATGTTGGAGGTGAGAATTATTTATATAGATAGGGCTCGTTTTACTAAGGTGCACTACATGCAAAGAAGCCCATTTTGGAACTCTTTTATCAAGCCGCACTAAAGCCCATTCACTTTAAATGAGTTCCATCAGCATTGCTGCGTGGGAACCACTAATGTGGCTTGATAAAAGAGGCCCTTTATTCCTACGGGTTTCTTAGCATTTAGCGCATGCTAAATCCATTAGCATATCTTGTAAGAGGATTCTATAGTAAAGAACACATTATGAAAAGATTGTGTCCATTCATCTGTCTTGAACCTCATATCACATGCAGACCTGTGGGTGAGATGGTCTTGTGCTTTGATGTCATTTAGCAGTGTGGTGTCCCAGTTACAAATGCTGAGATTCTTGCTGGTCAGGTCTATAACTGCAGAGTTTTAGATACTGCCACACATGCATTATTCTCGCTCCTGTCGGATTAACCTCCTGTGCTTGGTCCCTTGACTCCCTTTTTCTAAAGATGGAGCCATTGGTGTTTTAAGTCCAAGGAAGCAAATTGAGGGGTCCTTTTACAAAGGCGCACTACTGTTTTTAACACACGATAATGATTAGTGCACGCTAAATGCTAGAGACGCCCACAGGAATATATGGGCATCTCTAGCATTGAGCAGACGCAAATCTAATGTATGCACTAAAAATGCTAGCGTGCCATTATAAAAGGACCCCTGAATGATTTTCCAAAATAGTGGCTTGGCTACCAGAGCAGGTAGAAGAGGCAGTAGACAGTTTAGTTCACGAATGTTTTCAATCAAGAAGATTCAGCATTCTAGGATGAAGAAACCCAGAGTCCTCGGGGTGTGATAAAGACGGTACAATAACTCTTTATATTAAAATTTTATATGAGCATTTCTCTTGCATAACACAGTGATGCTTCCAATTGAGATGTTTGATATCCATTTAATTACCGTGAGCTTCATGTTTGGCAGGAATACATGTTCCACTGTAGGTTGGCTGGTAACCAAAACAACCTTCTGCAGAGCAACAGTTAACATCCAATACAAGCTTATACATTCCCAATGAAGAAAAATAAAATTCAAATGGGGAATTAACAGGATACTGCTGTAAGGGATGACAGATTTGTAGTAAAAATAAATAAATAGATAAGTAACTAGAAGAAGAAGAACTTTACAGTGTTCCACTCCAATAAAAAGCCCCAAGATACCAATATTTCAAAAATGGTTGAAAGAAACTGGGCACTCATTAAAGTCAGCCTAGTGTCAATCTTGTAGGGAGATTAAAGGGATCATTTTCTCTATGAGAACATAAACCAGATCATTGGGTTTCTTTTAAAACTCGAGGTACCTACCACTTTGCTTATCAAAAGGGCTCTTTTACTAAAGTACAGTAAAAATTTGCAGTTATTGCAAGGCACATGCCTACATTACTATGCAGTTACTACAAAGCCTCTGGGTAACTGCTGGGGGCATTCCCAGCATTGCCAATATAGTTGCCAATATAGCCCCAATTTGACCATTCACTTGTATATTAGATTGTAAGCTCTTTGAGCAGGGACTGTCCCTCTATGTAAATTGTACAGCGCTGCTTAACTCTAGTAGCGCTTTAGAAATGTTAAGTAGTAGTAGTAGTAGTTACCACAGAGAAAAACCTTTACTACCTCTTAAGTGCATTAGCAGAGAGCATGAATGCAGTTATCCCTCTATTGAGGCGGCGGTTAACTGCTACCACTGCAGATAACACAGATCATTTAACACAGTAAATCACCATATGCTGACTAAAAGTTGCAGTCTATGCCTATTCTCCACCCATTTCATGCTGCATTCCATGCCATGCACTTACAGGATAATTTCATAACTGGACACCTAGTCTAAAATGGCAATAATGCACCTATTTTAAGCCTACTTTTTCATTTCTTTCTTTCTTTCTTTCTTTCTTTCTTTCTTTCTTTCCTTCTTTCCTTCCTTCTTTTTTCTTTTTTTAATAAAATACTTGCAGAAGTGGCCAAAACGCACCTTTATTTAAGGCATGATCACTTAGATCAGCCCTATAACTGGTGTAAATGACTGTGCCTACATTAGTCTTGGTACCACGAGACTAGGGTGAAAGGTCGTGTCAGCCATATTGGATGCAGCCATGACCATGGACAGGAACAAGTGGGCATCTTGCTCCCAGTCTCTATTTTCTGCTTTCCTCTGTCTGTCTGTCTGTCTGTCTGTCTTTGTCTGTTTCCACAATATTCTGTCTATTTACCCTTTCTTTTCCCTCTTTTTGCCTTCATTCCTACCCACCTCTCCACATTCATTTCTGACACTGATCCTTCAGTTTCAGCTTTCTTCCATTTTCTGCTTCTTTGTTCCCTCAAATATCACTCCTCCTTCTCACCGTTCCAGTCTTGATCTCCCTTTGCTGCATCTACCTACAGCTTTTCACCTCCTTCACCCCAGCCCTCATTCCCCATTTCTCTCTTCTCCAGCTTCTTATTACCTAACCTTTCACTAACTCCCCCCTCTGTCAATCTCATCATCCCTACCCTTTATTCAGTATATCCCCCTCTCTTCCTTTTTCCCACTCTGGCATCTTCCTCTCTCTTCCTCATGAACCATGTCCAATATCTCCCCTTCCCTGTCCTGCACCCCATATCCAGCACTTTCCTTTCTCTTCCCTACCACACATAATCCAGTATTTCCCCTTCTCTTTCTTTTCCTTACCTACTAGCATCCCTATGTCCTACATCTCCCTTTCTTTTCCCTTCTCCCTTTGTCCAGCTTCTTCCCCCCCCCCTCCCCCCACCTTCCCCTGTTCTTGACCCTCCCCTCATCTGTCTGGTCCTGTAAAAGCAATTAAAGACTGTCAATGTGGAGCCTCTGAGCACCTACACACCTGCTTCTTCCAATGCAAACTTTCTGTTTTATAGAGGAAAGAATGTGGCAGGCTATGAGCACACACATGTGTTGTGCTCAAAGGCCCCACATTGTCTTTTAGTGCTACAGTTCTGCCTCAACCAGGATTTCTAATGCTCCCTCCCAGCAATGCCACCATTCCTCTTGCTCAGAAGCAAAGTGAGGCAGCCACTGCAGTGGCATTTTGGGGGCATTTGCTCCCTCCCCTAAAAAGTTGCCACTTAAAGCAGCTTCCTCACTCTGCCAGAGCCATCCCTGAATGGTCCACTGCCACGCTACAACTGCCCTCAAAATTGTGCCATCCTGGGCAGATTCTTAGTCTACCTAGTGCTAGAGCTGACTAAGAGTTAAAGACAATAATACAGAAGACACAACAAAAGAGAGATGTAACTGCCATTTGATGAAGTTTAGCAATTGTATTCAGCAGGTCAGCCCCCTTTGGATGGATAGATTTTTAGCACAAAAGTTAATTTTGTACAAAGGAAGTGCTAGAAGCATAGAGAACAGATCAGTATATAGCATTATCTGTTGAGTCTGAGTGAAAAACAACCCCCCCCCCCCACACACACACACACACTCTTCATTTTATATATGAATGCCTGTCAAATCTTAGTTCAATGAATAATTTTCATGCTGTTGAGTGTTCTCCCTGGAAATGTGTTTACAGCAAACATTTTTTTTTTCATGCTTTTACAGATGAATGTTTCCATTCTGCAGAAGAGACACTGAACCGTTCATCGTTGGAACTTCTTTTTCTGATATGAACCAGAAGAGTAATTCAGGTGATCCAGCATAGCCATTATGGAAGGTAGGAGGGAAACAAGGGGAAATGTCAGCTCCTAAAACCTAATGAATTTAAGGGAAAGGGAAGGGAAATGGGACTTGATATACTGCCTTTCTGAGGTTTTTGCAATTACATTCAAAGTGGGTTACATATATTCAGGTACTTATTTTGTACCAGGGGCAACGGAGGGTTAAGTGACTTGCCCAGAGTCACAAGGAGCTGCAGTGGGACTTGATTCAGTTCCTCAGGATCAAAAGCCACTGTACTAACCACTAGGCTACTCCTCCACGCCAGGTAATCCTAATATTTTGTCTTCAGTGTTTCAATCACCAGTACAGTCTGCGTGTGCAGAGCACTGCCGTTTTTAAATTGTGAATTGCAGAGAAAAGGGGAAATTAATTCACATGGAACAGCAACTCAGAAACAACAAATTCTGACAAATCAGATACAAATGGTTTTTTTTAATGTTAATATTGTTTTAAATTACAAACCCAAGCTAAAAACACTTGCAGAGATTAGCCTTTTACAAATCAACAAAAACCAAACTTAGGGGACCTTTTACCAAGCTGTGGTAAAAGGACCCTGCGCTAATGACAGCACGTGTTTTTGCCATGCGCCAAGGCCCTTTTTACCGCAGAGGGTAAAAAGGCCGAAAAAAGAAATGATCAACTTCACTAATAAGAATAGCTGTTAAACAGCACAATGTCCGCCAGTGAAGACCAAAACATGTGACTTCTCAAAAAATGGTGAAAATGTCTCATAACTACTACTACTACTACTATTTGACATTTCTAAAGCGCTACTAGGGTTACGCAGCGCTGTACAATATAACATAGAAGGACAGTCCCTGCTCGAAGAGCTTACAATCTAATGGACAAATGTACAGACAATCAAGTAGTGGCAGTCAAATTGGGGCAGTCTAAGGTTAGGTAACATTGAAGAGGTGGGCTTTGAGCAAGGATTTGAAGATGGGTAGGGAGGGGGCTTGGCGTAGGGCCACAGGAAGTTGATTCCACGCACAGGGTGAGGCGAGGCAGAATGGGCGGAGCCTGGAGTTGGCGGTGGTGGAGAAGGGTGCTGAGAGGAGGGATTTGTCCTGTGAGCGGAGGTTTTGGGCGGGAACGTAAGGGGAGATGAGGGTGGAGAGGTAATGAGGGGCTGCAGACTGATTGCATTTGTAGGTGAGAAGGAGAAGCTTGAACTGAATGCGGTATCTGATTGGAAGCCAGTGAAGCGACCTGAGGAGGGGGGTAATATGAGTGTATCAGTTCAGGCGGAATATAAGACGAGAAGCAGAGTTCTGCTCTGAAGGCAGTGGGAAGTTAACCCTCCAGCATTTGGATTATGGCAATGTGGTTCCCTGAAGAAGCGGAGCGAAACGGGACCGTTGGGACTGCATGACAGTTTTTCTGGAAGCAAGCAAGTACCACCCTTCATTTGAACTGGACGGCAGGCTAAGATAAGTGATTTGAGTTCTTGCTGTCAGTCTGGGTGTTCAAAAGCGAAGAATTTAATTACATACATATTTTTATACACTTTTTTTGCATATTTAATAAACAAAAAAAGTATCGAAGGTTTTTTTTTAATATCTATGATTACTTTTTGCGCTGTGTGCATCTGAAAAGTGAGAGTGTTGCCACAGGAGTGTATGAGACATTTTCCCCATTTTTTGAGAAGTCACATGTTTTGGTCTTAGGTGGCGGACATTGCAAAAAAAGAAATGGCCATGCAGTAGGTTCACAGTTGCCCAGTCAGGGTTTTCAATGGGGATATCCTGAAAACCTTGACTGGCTGAGTGTGCCCTGAGAGGACTGGGTTGAAAAACTTTGCTTTAGAACAATACAAAACAGCAATAAACAATAAAACAAGCATCATACATTACAGCATGTAAGTGAAACACTTCTAATTATTATTTTTTAACATTTCCTATTTCTGACTCATTTGACATTGTATTTTCAAAAACATTTTGGGGTCCTTTCATCAAGCTGTGTTAAGCACTAATGCGTGCTTACCACAGCAAAAAAAGGATTTACTGTGGGGCATGTTCAGGCGTCCTGTGGTAATTTTTGTATGTGCGTTCACCACCCACGCTCTAAAAAATAACATTTATTTTTTAGCACTGGGATGGGTCTAGGGGCAGAGAGGGGGCATGTTGTGTGCTAATTGGTTAGCACAGCCACATTGCTGCGTGCTAACCAATTAGCATGTGAGCCCTTACAGCCTACATAATGGGTGGCGGTAGGGGCTCATCAACTAATGGCCACGTACTATTGGGAAAATTAGTGTGTTGCCATTAATGGGGACAAAAGAAAAATCAGCCATTTTACCCCAGCAGTAAAAACGGCCTTAGAGCATGGCCACTCTTTACAGCAGTTTGGCAAAAGAGCCCCTTGGTTTTCTGTGACTATCAACTAAAGCTCACTCCTCTTCTTGGGCATTTTTGGTATGTCCCGTTCTTCCTATACTCAGCCGAAATTCTGAGGGGTCCTTTTACTATGGTGCGCCCAAAAATGGGCTGCGCTAGTGTAGGCGCGTGTTTTGGGTGCGCGCACATCCATTTTTCAGTGCCCCTGTAAAAAAGGCCTTTTTAAAATTTTTCCCCAAAATGGACGTGCAGCAAAATAAAAATTGGCCTGTGTCCATTTTGGGCCTGAGACCTTAACACCAGCCATTGACGTAGCGGTAAGGTCTCACGTGTTAACCGTGCAGCAATCGTCTACGCACGTAGAAGGACCATTACCGCCTGGCTGCCACGTGCCAGAAAAAAAATTATTTTCCGGCACACGCATCAAAAATGAAATTATCGCAAGGGCCACATGGTAGCCAGGCGGTAACTCCAAATTGACGTGCGTTGGGCATGCGTAAGCGCCTACGCGGCTTAGTAAAAGGGCCCTGAAAGCCAAACTTTGGCACAAATGACACACACAGGGCTCAATATACTGAAAGTTCTCCTATTGGTTTCACATTTGGTCACAGTAAGAATGGAGTCTCCGTGAAGTTCATAAGGTTGCCGATGTACATCTCTATTGATATTAAAGAAGTTGAATTAACTGGATTTAGCTTAATCATGCTGTGTTCTCTGTCAGTATGATGAGCAGTAAATTAACTGTGGTAAAAAGTGGCCTTAGCGCCAGGAGCGTAGCCAGACTTCGGTAGCAGGGGGGTCCAGAGCACGAGGTGAGGGGGCACATTTTAGCCCCCCTCACCATTGCCAAACCCCCCCCCCCCGCTGCTGCTGCCGCCGCCACCACCAACAACTTTGACCTCCCCCCCCGCCGATGACCCTCTCGACCCCCCTCTTGCCGCCAATGCTCCCCTGCCGCCGCCGTCACCTACCTTTGCTGGCGGAGGACCCCAATCCCCGCCAGCAGAGGTCCTCTTCTTCCCGCTCAAGGCTTCGTTCTGTTTCTGACATCCTGCATGTGTACATGCAGGACGTCAGACTCACAGAAACTGAACAAAGCCTTGCGCGGGAAGAAGAGGACCTCGGCTGGCGGGGATTGGGGTCCCCCGCCAGCAAAGGTAGCCCACAGCGACGGCGGCGGTGGGAGGGGGGTTGAGATGGTCATTGGCAGGGGGGTCCAGGGCCAAATCTACGGGGGGGGGCCGAGGCCCCTGTGGCCCCACGTAGCTATACCACTGCTTAGCGCATCCTTATGTGGGTCATTCCCACACACTAAGGCCATTTTTTCCATATAGGTAAAATGGCCTCTTTTTCTATTTTTTTTGAATTAATGTCACACACTAATTTTCCTATTAGCACGTGGCCCATTAGCACATGAGCCCCTACTGCCACCTAATTTGTAGGCGGTAAGGATTCACGCGCTAATCACATGCTAATCAGTTGGCGCACAGCAGTGTAACTGCGCCAACCAATTAGTGCCAGATTCTATATAGTGTGCCTAGAGATCCACACCAAAATTCAGGTGTATTCTATAAAAACGCGTGTAACTTAATTGGCTTAACAAGTTAATCAGCATTGATTACAGCACTTAACAAGCAATAATGAGCACTAATTGGCAATAATTAGAACTTACACATACAACGCGCTAAGCATATTCTGTAATGAACTGCTCCTAAATTCTAATGCACACAGTTAAAAAAGGGGCGTGGTCATGTGTATTTTGTGGACGTTCCAAAATTTACGCACGTAGTTATAGAATATGGCCCAGTGCGCGTAAATCTACTTGCAGGGATCTATGCCATGTTTTCATTGGTGTAAATGGAGGTGCATAGTTTTAGGCACTGGGATATCAACTAAGCATATTCTATATATCGCACCTAAATCTAGGTGCCGCTTATACAATACGCATAGGCAGAAATGTTTACCCTGCAGATTTTATAGGCGCTTTATATAGAATTTGGTCCTTAGCGCAGAACATGCCTACTGTCTGCCCCCAGACCTGCCCCAGCACTAAAAAACAAAATAGTTTTGAGCGCGTGGGAAGCATGAGCCAACCACAAAATTTCCGCAGGATGCCTGAGTGCGTCCTGCGGTAAGGCCTTTTTGCTGTGGTAAATACACATTAGTGCCTACCGCAGCTTAGTTAAAGGAGCCCCTAATAAAGCTCATATAAATATATAAAATGTGTAAATCTTTCTTAGGAGGAGATATACACATTAATGAAAGTCAAATGACAAGACTGTACTTTAATATCAAAAGTTTGTTATAATAATACGTCTTTCTTTTGCAGATCTAGTTTAATGTTTGTCAAGTTTCCCCCAGCTTTACTGAATACATTTTACACGTGGAGACAGATGTTCACTTAGGAATGTGGAAGCTGGCATTTTCACTCTGTTGAAATTTTAAACATGGGAAGTGGAGCATCAAAAAAACAGTTGCATGAAACACCTAAAGGCACACCAGAAATTAGAAACTCCAGCACAGGTCCTTCCTCGGCCGTTTTTGATGAGACATCCAGTGGAAGAGAGATGGGCCTGTCTAAAGCAGAGGAAGATGAAATACAGGAAGAAATTGAGCGAATGGCACAACGGTTTAACAAAACTGGAGAGGCCATTAATGATGTGAGTTTTCTGATGCACTGTGCTTCGTTTTACTTTAAGTATTTGTCTTGTAATAGGGTACTTGGGGCCATAGGAGCCAACTTTTCAAAATTATTGGGGGTGCTAAACCCAGTGGAAATAACCCTTCTCTGGACACATAGAAGGAATTTTCTCAATATTGGGGGTGCTCAAGCACCCACAGCACCCACAGAGTCGGCTCCTATGCTTGGGGCGGAAAGTGTCAAAATGCACCTATTGCATGCCTGTTATATAAAGGCACCATCAGAACATTTTCATTAGGTTGTCTTAATTAATTAATTAATCAATCTATTTATTTATTTATTGCTTGATAGACCGCCTTAACTGTCAAGCAGAGCAAAGCAGTTTATATTACTTATAATAATCATGACTTGTCTTATAAATGATATGATCTCTGGGTTATGATGGCCCGTGAAAATATCTATTAAAAATATTACAACTAATGAGAGTGTGGAGTGGCCTAATGGTTAAGTGCAGTGGGTTGTGGACTTGGGGAACTGGATTCGATTCCCACTGCTGCCTCATGGTTGGCAGTGGGTTGAGATCCTGGGGAACCAGGTTCAATTACCTCTGCAGGTCAGTGTGACCCTGGGCAAGTCACTTAACCCTCTGTTGCCCCAGGTATAACAGTAGTACAATGTACTACTTAGATTGTGAGCCCGCTAGGGACAGACCCAGTACCTGTAAAATGAAACTGTATATAAATACTGAAATGAATGAATGAAATGAAGTGTTTCTGACAGATCTCTCATATTTTGTGACTTTTATAATTAATGACTGCACACTTCTACATAGCATATTCCTCAGGTATAAAATGGGACCAGCCTATAGGGACAAATACTAATTGGACACAGAGCTTGCGGTGAGAGTATCATTTCAAACTGCAGGTTTGGACTTGGAAACTAAGTCATTTATTTTCAGCACCCAGAGCATTGGGGATTAAAGATATAGCTCATATTAAAACTGTAGTTATTTCCCTGAGCACTACACAGAAAATGTATCTCTGCAAACTGCCTTGACTGTGCAGAGAATCTAGATACAGTGCTGCATTCTCCATTTCAGTTCCTGAGATTTCCAAAGTAGGTCACGTTTTGAATTGTTATGGCTAAAGGCCTGTCTGTTTAAATTTCAGAATAATTGAAAATGGTAGGGTAGCCAGAGGTGGGCTCAAGTGGACAGGGGACCACCCACTTTGGCTTCAGTCCCACCCATCAGTGGCACACCCTTGCAGTAACTGATGGAGATCCCCAAAATGAAGATTGCCTCTGAAGGCATTCAGAACTCCTGCTGCCAAATTCAGCAGTAGGCAACATCATTCCTAAGCTGCTGATGCTACAGTCCCATGCATGGGCACATGTGTAACAACTAAGCATGTGCAGAGTGTCTGCAGACTTTTAACTTTATATGCTGACTGGACCAACGAACATCAGACCTTTATTTTTACAAGTTAAACCTAGTCAGGTGGTTGTTTATTCAAAGCTGAGGTTATGGTCCTCATTTTAAAAGCATTCCCATGTGTAAATGGCAGCACTGAAATGTCTAGAAAGGACAAGGCATATAAATGCCATTTCAGAACAAGGACCATTCATGTGTGCAGACACTAACTATGTACAGATGTGAAAGGGATGTGGGTAGGGCAAGGAGAGGGAGTGTCCTGGTCAGGCCTACAATATAGATATGGATTCCTTATGATGTAGATTCCCCATTTCAAATAGGGAATCCATATCTCTACTGAAAAAGGTAGAGTTCAGTATTTACAGATGACCCAAGGCAATACAAGTGCCTGCTGTAAGGGGCAGCAGTAAATCTCAATATTTGGACCCTTTTCAATAACCCTTTCCCAATGCCCACTCCCCTACGATCACCCCTCCTCCTAACATCCGATCCCTTCCCCCCATTGGCTACAGTCACCCTAATGCAGCAACCCCCTAGTTCACAATTCCTCCCAATGCCAGCCCCTTCTGTGGCAACCCTTCCCTATGTGTGGGCAACCACCCTTCACATGTCTCCCCCCCCCCCCCCCCCCCCGAGGATCTAAGCTCACAAGATGCAGCCCCAGCAGACCCGCCCCGCTCCTCAATCCACTCCCTAGGCTTACTACTTCACTGGGACCTAGTGGGGCAGGATCAATGTCCACTTGCTCCCGCCTTGACAATCTGGTCTTTCAAAATGGCCATTGAAACTTCTAGTGTTAGAACCGCCCTCTCCATGTTCTATCTAAAATCTGCCTGTATATGTCACAATAAAATATATATTTGAACGTTGTCACATTGACAAGATCATAAATTCAAAATGGGGTCAAAACAATGTCCACTATCAATATCTATACCCACATTCCACTTCAAACTAATAACGTATCATTTGAGAGTATCTTATTTTATGCAAAGATTCAATCAAAGAGGTCATTGCTTGGCCATTTTAATGGAAGAACAGAAGAGATGCGACTGGTACATTATCATACTGAAAACTGAAATGAAGGGGACAATTCTCTTGAGACAGCCAGCTTGATGAAACATGAATTCATGTTGGGTTCCTGTTTGGAGTGATGAATAATATTTCAAATGAAAAAGAAGGATCAATGAAGAATATTATAGCCTGCTTTTTTCTGAGGAGAAAACTTTGAAAGGCTACAAGACTATGATGATCCTAAAATAAATAAATAAAAAAATGCTGTCAAATACTGCTTTATTAGTTTGAAGTAGAATGTGGGTATAGATATTGATAGTGGACAATGTTATATATGTCACATTACAATATCAATAGGTAACCGTGTTCCATATACATTCATGCTTTTTGTTGGATGGTACCCAACTTGTGATCTACACTAAATAGAAACCACATTCCATAGTGCTCAGTCATCTGGCAGGTACAGAGAGAGGTCAGATGCCATCTGCGTAATAGATTTGTATGAACTTCCAGTACAGGAGTTCACATTATGAGTCACCTGGCTATTAAGAGATTTGTTTACCAAATAATTGTATTGAGACATTTCAGCAAACCACAGTTTTAATCCTAAGAGATAGTTGTATTGAAATGAAATGCAGGCATTAGCTTCATTATGAGAACTTCAGGTCGTTAAGGTTGTTTTATTTAAAATTGCATCTAGGAAGCTCTTATTTGACAGTAAAATATAATCTGAGGAATTGTTTAAAAGAAGAGTGAATGTTGCAAGTTATATACAATATCTGAATAGTTCAAGTAAGAATTAGCAATACATGCATTGTATTAATATTTTTATGTTTAGAAACAAAGATACTTAGAAGCATAGAAAATGACGGCAGATAAAGACCCATAGGCCTATCCAATGTGCCCATCCATACCATTCCCTCTATGCTTCTCTCCCTTAGAGATTCTATCCTATCCACCATCTCTTCCTCATCCTTAGAGATCCTACGGCAGATAAAGACCCATAGGTCTATCCAATGTGCCCATCCATACCATCCACTATTTGTTCCTCTCCCTTAGAGATTCTATCCCATCCACCATCTCTTCCTCATCATTAGAGATCCAACATGTTTTCCCCATGCTTTCTTGAATTCAGATACAGTCTTGGTCTCCACCACCTCCACTGGGAGACCATTCCACACATCCACCACCCTTTCTGAAAGACATGAGTAGGGCATAGAAATCACGGATCTCATCACATAGGCCATAACTATACACAGCCCCTATATAAAAGATCATATTAATCTAGTAGCATAGTAAATGACAGCATTGTCATTGGATGGTGAGGCAGTATGTAAGAACTGGAAATAAATAAATGGCAGATAAAGATCAGTCTGTCCATCTAGTCTGTCTCTTCCAGCCACCAACGGTAGTAGCTTTAGTGCTTGTAGAATATTGCTCCTTTTCCAAGTCCATTTATGTTCTCTTCCTTTTTAGATCTCTAGTATCCTGGGCAAATTTTTAAATTCTCAACTCCCAGGCCCTCTGCATGTTTCCATGTTTTACTGCAAAGTTTGAAATAATCTAATCAGCTACAAAATATGGTGAGGCTATTGCCTAGACATTTGATCATCACTACTGATCCGCTGGGTACGATTCAGCTAGCATTGGGCCAGTTGGTTTTGTAAATTGTAACCTGCTGGCTTCAACTGGTGACACCATAGTCTGTGGTGTGGCTAGAATATGCTTCCACTATTTGTCATTGTGTATTCCTATCACCTCTCCTCCTGTCTCTATTCTTGAAGGAGTGAAGGGTGAGTTTTATGCAATACCACAATTTCCTAACCCTGTTCCTACCACTGCCCTCTGTATCTGCCCCAAGTATGCCTGAATTCTTTCACAGTACTAGTTTCCATCACCTCTGCTGGTAGGTTATTTGAGGGATCTACTATCTTCTCCAAAAAGAAGCATTTGATGTATTTTCACTGGGTCTTCCTCCCTCTAACTTCATGATGTTTAACTATACACTTGCAAAGGAATTTCAGAAAAAACACGTCTCCTATCTGCAGCACAGGACGCATTAATATGAATTGCTTATGCCTTTTCTGTGTTTCCCTAAACAAAACAAAAAAAAACATCTGGAAATATAGAGATTCTCAAATTATAAAATAACTTCTGGCAATTCTGAAAATACATTAAAAAAACATTCCCAATCTTCTACTAATGCAAATTGAATTAATAAAGTAGCTGGTGTTATAGTCCCAGTTAATGGTGTTATTAACATTGCTGTGATATCTCCAGCTTCAATGTCTAAGTTATCTGCTCCTGGCAATGAAGACTGTGGATCTTATCTTGTAGGTAAATAGTATATTTTAGTAAATGGTGAATATTTATCCACTGAAATTGGAAGTATTTCAGTCAGACATTTCTGAAACATTTCTCTTGGAGAAATCATTGAAGCACAAGGAAAATTCAGCAATCTAAGATTTCTACTTTTTATGACAGCCAGATTTTCTATTTTAAATCTTAATAAGGATAACTCTTTAACCATTGTAGAATGTAATTGTTTATATGAAGATGAGTCTTTTTCCAGAATCTCTAATATAGTAGAGGCCTGTTGCAATTCCAGCACCGTGGATTGAACACCCTGCGTTTGCTGGGCCAAACAGTTCAACTGTGGAATAAAGATGCATGACCTTTCATAATATATCCAAGGTAACCTCAGCAAGTCTGGATTGAAATACTAAAGGAACATTCAAATTCCCAAGTGGTGTATCTGTCACAGTATCTATTTTAAACAAAGTGGAAGAGGGTACCTGAAGGGTTACTTTTCCTGGCCCTAGGCCATCTGCCCCTCCTCCAATATTGCTCTTCAAATCCCCCAGGAGTTCCTGAACTCCAGCCATATCACTAATGATAAATTCTATTCTCACGGTCACCCCTTTGACCTGAGCTGTTTGGTTAGAGGGACCCACCAGAACCAACGAGCTCTGCACATGGGGCTATGGAGGAAGTTATTGGGAATTTGAGCTCAAGGTCACGTCTTGCCCCAGGAAGTTATTGGGGTCTCCCACACTCTGAGTGGCTTCAAGCAGGGTGCCCATAGGACCCAATACTAGTGCCTTGGCTCTGGCCAAATGATGATCCATCGGACATCTTACAGAAGGCAGTTTTGGCTGAGCAGGATGAGCTGACTTTCTTCCCTTTCATTTGCCCATAATGAAGAAGCAAAAAAAAGTAACAAGGTAAATACTAAGCCAAACAGGATGCAGACGCCATCTTGGTATGCCTCCTTAAAGTGCCTATTTTGATTGGATAACATATTAATGATAATAATGACATGGGTCTGTTTTTCCAGTCTCTTGTTCAATAGCTGCTGTGTAATGTACTTATATTCAGTAACCCTAGAAGTAATAGCATTGGTGTTCCCTGAAATCTCTGGGTCTGATATTCAAGGCAAGCAATGCCTTTGCCAGTAGGTTGTGATTGGATAATTCACCAGCTGTAAAGCTTGTTTTTGCACAGGGAGAAGGCCTTTTATAAAACAAGCTAGCATGCACTTTTATATGTGTCATGTGTAGGCATTCCCAGGGACATAATTTGGGTGGAGCATGGTGGATTTGTGATGTACATATTACTACTACTACTACTATTTAGCATTTCTATAGCGCTACAAGGCATACGCAGCGCTGCACAAACATAGAAGAAAGACAGTCCCTGCTCAAAGAGCTTACAATCTAATAGACAAAAAATAAATAAAGTAAGCAAATCAAATCAATTAATGTGAACGGGAAGGAAGAGAGGAGGGTAGGTGGAGGCGAGTGGTTACAAGTGGTTACGAGTCAAAAGCAATGTTAAAGAGGTGGGCCTTCAGTCTAGATTTAAAGGTGGCCAAGGATGGGGCAAGACGTAGGGGCTCAGGAAGTTTATTCCAGGCGTAGGGTGCAGCGAGACAGAAGGCGCGAAGTCTGGAGTTGGCAGTAGTGGAGAAGGGAACAGATAAGAAGGATTTATCCATGGAGCGGAGTGCACGGGAAGGGGTGTAGGGAAGGACGAGTGTGGAGAGATACTGGGGAGCAGCAGAGTGAGTACATTTATAGGTTAGTAGAAGAAGTTTGAACAGGATGCGAAAACGGATAGGGAGCCAGTGAAGGGTCTTGAGGAGAGGGGTAGTATGAGTAAAGCGACCCTGGCGGAAGATGAGGATGATATGTACTTTAGAAACTATGAGGTCAATATTATGCTGTCAGTGGTGAGTGTTTTGCTCATCGCCGACGGCGTTATTTCCGGATATTCAAATCCAGGACCTGTGCAAGCTTTGAATTTGAATGTCTGGTTATTTTTAAGTTGGCTAACACATAGCCACTTACGTTTATATTCATCATTTAAGCAGCCATGGATTACCTCATAAAAATAGGACGGACATTTATGCGGTCCCATTTAGATGCTAGCCCTTGCCGTTTAAATACCAAACTGTGATTAAAAAGTGGCCTTAGCGAGTGCTTACTGGGCCATTCCCACGCACTAAGGCCATTTTTACCACATGAGTAAACTGGCAGATTTTTCAGTTTTTTGAATTGATGGACATATGCTAATTTTCCCATTAGCACGTGGCCATTAGCACATGATCCCCAACTGCCACCTATTTTGTAGACAGTAAGGGCTCACACACTAACCACATGCTAATCAATTAGCACTTGGCAATGTAGCTGCGCTAACCTATTAGTACAGAACATACCTACTGTCTGCCCCCAGCTCCGCCCCTAGCGCTAAAAAATATATTTTTTAGCATGAGGATAGCATGCGCACATGCAACAGGACATGCTCGGGCATCCCATGTTAATCCCTTTTTTTGCTGTTTGTCTGAAAGGATTTTGTAGCTGGGAGTAGCACTGCGCAGGCAGATGAGGTCTCCCTGGCATTTGAGAGCTTCCTTCACAAGAATGGCACCTTATATACCTGCTTCACTCAGAATGGCACCCGACTTTATTTTGATGAAGAAAAGGTAAGAAAATCCATGGAGTGATGTCCAGTAAGACTGCTATGTATTTCATGCTATAGGTTTACTCATTACCTAATGTGTTTTTATTGTATTTAGGGTTTGATACCGTTCCCTCAGGAGCTTTACGGCCAAGGAAGATTCATTGATATGCAGAACTGGGTATGGTATTCCCAAGTGCATATTTCCAGTGTTTATATAAACATAGGATAAAGCAGTATAATAATAATAATAATAATTTAAGAGAGATCTATTTGCTTCACATATTGATTATCTCTGCCACTGTGCTGGAACAAGACAGACGTATTAAGGGCTTCTTACTGTTTATTCTCCTCTTTCTACATCACAATAACTCAGCCAGTTCTCAGCTGAGAGTCATTAATTGTATATAATGTATTTCATTTATTGAATTTAATTAAATATATATATATTCTACCTTTATAATCGCCAGAATGTCCAAAGTGTATCACAGAATTAAACACGTGGAGTGGCATTGTAGAAAGGATATGCAAATCAAACATGTATGTGCTGGTATTTCAGAACTTGCATATTTATGTGGGGGCACATACACATATATGTCAGCCATTTTAGAAACATACACCTCTATGTTTTCTGACACTGTCACAAGCCCACTATTCTTGGTTGGTATCACTTTTGGGGGGGGGGGGTGTTGGGGGAGAACAAGACACACTGAGGTATTAAGGGGGTGACCTCTCTTAATCCCTCCAGTGAAGCACTACTACTACTACTACTATTTAGCATTTCTATAGTGCTACAAGGCGTACGCAGCGCTGCACAAACATAGAAAAAAGACAGTCCCTGCTCAAAGAGCTTACAATCTAATAGGCGAGAGCTATTTTATAACAACATCTGAGAGCCCAGATTATGTTATAGAATACTAGAGTAACCCTGCATTGGTGGGCCTTATATTTAGGCAGTAGCAGTTATACCAGCTATAGACCTGATGTACCAGTAACTGTGGGTGGACAAATGCAGCAAGGACGCACTTAACAGTATTCTGTAAGGTATGTTTATAACTGGAAGCCCCGCATATGCTCCGCCCACATATATGCCCTCTTATATTTGCACTCCATTACACTTACTTGTGCCCTTATAGAATAGCACTTAGGGCACTTATAAACATATGTGTTCCTTTTCTCTACAATTATGCATGCAAAGGGGTATGTAACTGTGAGCACCTACTTATAGAATTGCCCTTCACATGTTGAAATGTTAATATGTAATTTCAATTAACCATAGAATATTGACATGTCTAACTAAAGCCCTTGGAGTTACGAAGAAAAGCCACTGGTCATTAGGGGAAAATTCTATATATGGTGCTGAATGTTAGGTGCTACTTCTGTGCTGAAATTTCAGAGCAAAAAAGTATTCTAATGGATGGATTGTGCTGAAATGGGGCAAAAACAGCAGATCTGTGCAAAAGATCTATGCATCTGTTTATAGAATAGCATGTAAGTGTTTCCATGTAGATCTGCAAAGGGGGAGTGGCCATGGGAAGGGCATGGGCAGACCAGGAGCTTTCTCTTAAAATGTGCACAGTGTTTACAGACTTTGGGAATCTGTGCCCAATTTGTGCATTGAGATTTACAAAGAAACAAACAGAAGAACAAACTGCCTTGCAAACAGCGTCTAACATAGTGAAGGTGACAAAAGGACTGTAGACTAGATGATGTCCAGAATATCAAAAGTTTGTTGAAGTACTGTAAGATTCGACACGAATCGTGTTTCGGCCACATAGGCCTGCCTCAGGAGTTCTCTGTAAGATGCACCTAAAATCGTAGCTTAGCAAATGAACATCAATCATAGCACACCTTGTACTGATGGACATAGCCGTCGAAAGGGGGGGCAGGGGGGACAAAATTCCCTGGGCCCGGGCCTTCAAGGGGGGCCCGGCACCGCAGTCCCACCCACCCTCTGTCGTCGACCGTCTGCCCCCTGCTTTGAAATTGCAGTCTCACCTCTGTGAAAGCAGCGCTGCAGACAGCAGAACGCCTCCTTTTGGCCTTCCTTCCCTCCCTGTGTCCCGCCCTTGTCTGACATAACTTCCGCGAGAGCGGGACACAAGGAGGGCCGAAGGGAGGCGTTCTGCTGCCTGCAACACTGCTTTCACGGAGGTGAGACTGTGATTTCAATGCAGGGGGCCCAGCCCGGTGGCGGATGGAGGGGGGAGCGGCGGCGACCTCGGGGGGGGTGGAGGGGGGACCAGTGGCTGCGGCGATCTCAGGGGGGGAGGGGTGGTGACCTTGGGGGATGGAGGGGTGGAGCGGCGGCGGCGACCTCGGGGGGCGGGGCGGCGGGCCCGGCCCAGTCTCTCGGCGGCCCTGCTGATAGATAAAATAGTTGCAGCAGATTGCATTCTCATATCATTAGAATTTTTGGTACATCTTACAGAAGACTCCCGAGGCAGGCCTTTGTGGCTGAAACATGATTCATGTCGAGTCTTAGAGTACTTCAATAAACTTTTGATATCCTGGACATCAACTAATCTATAGTCCTTTTGTCACGCACTCGGATTTACACCTGATTTCAGTTGGTGTAACTCCTAGTACCCGAAGTTGAATGTGAATCCCGGTGCTACATGCTATTCTATAAAGGGTGATCATCCCAGAACGCCTGTTATAGAATACTATTCAGAACCGATTTTTAGGGTTGAATTTTGAGCACCATTTATGGAATTTTCTCCTATATCCACAGTACACACAGGGCTGTGCCTAGGGTCTCCGGCGCCCCCCTGCAGTTGGCGCCTCCAGCGCCCCCCCGTTGGCACCACGCCGCCGCCGCCCCCCCCCCCGAAAACGATCGCTACACTGCCCGCCCTCTTCTCCCCAGATCCTTTTCCTTTTTTTTTGTTTAAATTTACCTCTGTCCGGCGGCAGCGTAGCATCAGTGAGAAGGAGGCGCCGCTCCCCCGCCCCGACGTGTCTACTAGTCTTCTTCCCTTCGCTAAGTGTCCCGCCTTCTTATGACGTCATTTCTGACATCAGAAGAAGGCGGAACACAGCGAAGGGAAGACTAGTAGACACGTCGGGGCGGGGGAGCGCTGCCTCCTTCTCACTGACGCTACGCCGCCGGACAGAGGTAAATTTAAACAAAAAAAAAGGAAAAGGATCTGGGGAGAAGAGGGCGAGGTAAGCATGGTGCGGCGGGGGGCCCCCCAGAGGATGGCGCCCTCCTGCCATGCTTACCTCGCTTACCGTGTTGGCACGGCCCTGAGTACACACCAGTCACAGTGCAATCGTATGTCCTGGTTTTTTAATTGCATTAAAGAAAGCTGTGTACTGAGCAGAACCTTGAACCGTTACTGGGTCCCTGAGAAATATGCACCTACCTGTGACATCCTGAGATCAATGATTGATGACTTCAAGGGCTATATTTACTAAGCATGTTTCCAGTAGGCCCCCAAAAGTGGAAAAAATTTTACTGAAGCAAGATGGACTAGATTCAGTAAATTGTGCTGTAAAATCGGCACGGAGAAAATTATGCATTGAGCGTTATTTTATAAAGGTCATCTGCACCTACGTGCCTAATCTGCACCTAAATTAAGTTACCTATATTTATATCTGCTGAAGGCAAGTGTAAATGCTGGCACCTAAGTTAGGCATAGAACAGGCATATTCTATAAGAATGCGAATAATTCATAGGAACACCCCCTGAACATAGCCCCACCAAAAAAAATATGCATCCTAGGATTTACGCACGGATCGTTACAGAATTGATCTGCATGTAAATCCCAGTTAAGTCCAACTAATGCCAATAATTGGTCATTAGCAGCCAATTAGCGCTGATTGGCTCATTAATCAATTAAATTGTACACCCATATCGGCAATGTGTGCTGATTTGCACGCACAACTTTAGTCACCATAGAGTCTGGAGGGCTATGCTTAAAAGTTGCCTGGGTTTTAAAAAAATAGAATACATTGTGATCCTGCTAATTAATGAAGGCTGGTGTAAAATAAAATCTAAAACTAAGCCACCTGTGAAAGACTGGTGTAAATTTTAGAACTGTGAACTTTGTGAATTTATACAGTTGTAAATGTTACTTAGGTTTTGTCATTTTACCTCTTTCAACCAGTTTTCCAGCAGCTCAGACAGCATGGAGAATGCTCTGGTTCCTGATCCCAGCTATATGGGTAATGAGCGCACTAGTGGATTCTATCTACCTGGAAAAGGGATGGTCACAACATATATTTTTGAAGTAAGATTGTTTATTATACAATTTCTAATGCAAGTAAAGCTGCATACCCTGGCGATACACAAAAAGAGAGCAGATCCAAATCCAATATATAAAACGATGCCTTTATTTTAAAATACTTAATACTTAATTTGTCAAAGGCTTTTAACACAGTCCCAACTTAACAAAGATAATATATCAACAGAATAGAGGACCGTTCTTTCACCGTGAAAGTATATATAAGGAGAGATGGGGGGAAAAGTCTCATTTATCACCGGGTACCTTTGTTGAAAAACCCTTTGGTGATTGATATAATCATCGACAAAAAAGTTCATGCATATTTATTGAGAATATCCTGAAAACCTGACTGGCAAGGGGTACTCCAGGCCTGGACTTGGGAAACATTGCACTATACCACGCTCACTCTTATGGAATAGTACATATGGTGCTTGCACATGTAAGTTGCACTTTTAGCTACATTTACGTGCATAATTGCACGTATGCAGCTATAAAATTGCCTTTAGTATGAAAAGATGAATTGCATCAATAGATGAAGTGGGATGGACACAGACACATATTGGTTACAATAGAGAGGTAATCAGATCCGCAGCTCACATCAGTAAGGCAAAAAAGATCTGACACAATGGTAATATGTTATTTAACAAACTTGCACATAATCCAATGCAAATATTTGGAGGAAAAGACCTTAGAACAGAACAAAGCAATGAATAAGGGCCCGTTTTATGAAGCCGTGGCAAAAGGGGGGGCCTGCGCTGGCGTTAGTGCATGTTTTTAACTCGTGCCGTGCCCCCTTTTACTGCAGCAGGTAAAAGGCAGGTCTTTCTTTTTTTGAGGAAATGGCCGTGTGGCAAGTGAAGCAATTGCCGTGCGGCTATTTCAGGGGGAGCACTTCCCACCACCCATTGAGATGGCAGTAAGGGCTCCCGCGCTAACCCAGTGGTAACCGGGCAGCGCGCAGCACTGCCCAATTACCGCCGAGTACACACCAGCGCTACAAAAATAAGAATATTTTTGTAGCATGTAGTGCCGGATATAATTCGTGCTGGGGTGGGAACTACCACCAGGCTGCTTAGGTATCCCAGCGAAACTTCCCTTTTAGTGAGCGATAAGCCAGCATCGCGTTTACCGCTGCTTGTTAAAAGGGGCCTTAAATGTCTGTTCACTTCAGGTTCAATTTCTATCACAGGTCAGAACAATCTCCAACAATTTTTAATATGAATAATAGTGCTCTAGAAATGATTTCACTAAATGTGCTGTCATTTTCATCAAAAACTCAACTGCTGACCACAAAAGTATGAACAAATATGTGGCAACATTGAAAAACACTTATCTTTTGCCCGTCATGACTTGATTCACTAACTCAATGGCTTCTTCAAGGGTTCAATATGCCATCTGCAAAGAATCTTTCATGTAAGTGAGTCAGCTCTTCATTTTTATACAAGAAAGCTGCAGTCAGCCTTGGGCATGAAAGATTTCTTTGCAGATGGCATATTGAACCCCTGAAGAAGCCTTTGAGTTGGTGAATCAAGTCTTGTTGGGCAAAGTAGGAATGGCCTAGTGGTTAGAGCACTGGTCTTGCAATCCAGAGGTGGCCAGTTCAAACCCCACTGCTGCTCCTTGTGATCTTGGGCAAGTCACTTAACCCTCCATTGCCTCAGGTACAAACTTAGATTGTGAGCCCTCCTGGGACAGAGAAATATCCAGAGTACCTGAATCAGGGGCGTAGCTACGTGGGGCCACGGAGGCCTGGGCCCCCTTAGATTTGGTCCTGGACCCCCCTACTGACGACCCTCTCGACCCCCCTCCCGCCGCCAACCCTCCCCCACTGTTGCCGTGGGCTACCTTTGCTGGCGGGGGACCCCAACCACCGCCAGCCGAGGTCCTCTTGCTTCCTAGAGAAGGCCTCTTTCTGTTTCTGATGTCCTGCACGTTGTACGTGTAGGACGTCAGACTCACAGAAACAGAACAAAGCCTTGCAGATCAAGGCTTCGTTCTGTTTCAGTGAGTCTGACATCCTGCATGTACAACATGCAGGACATCAGAAACAGAATGAAGCCTTGCGCGGGAAGCAAGAGGACCTCAGCTGGCGGGGATTGCTGTCCCTCGCCAGCAAACGTAGGCGGCGGCGGGGGACGGTTGGCAGCGGGAGGGGATCGAGAGGGTCGTCGGCAGGGGGGTGCAAAGTTGGCGGTGGCGGCGGGAGGGGGGTCAGCAGTGGGGGGGGGGGGGTCAGCGGCACCAGGGGGGAGCTAAAATGTGCCCCCTCACCTGGGCTCTGGACCCCCTCCCGCCGAAGTCTGGCTATGCCCCTGACCTGAATGTAACTCACTTTGAGCTACTACTGAAAAAGGTGTGAGCAAAATCTAAATAAATAAAAGTAAGTGTTTTTTTAATGTTGCCCCATATTTATTCATACTTTTGTAGTCAGCAGTTGAGTTTTTGATAAAAATGATTTGCACAATACATTTAGTGAAACCATTTATTGCGCACTATTAGTCATATTAAAAATTGTTGGGGGGGGGGGGGGGGTTCTGACCAGTGATAGAAATTGAACCTGAAGTGAACAGACATTTATCCAGGGAGTCTTTTACTAAAGCTTAGCTTGAGTTATCTGCAGCAGGGCCCATAGGAATAAAATGGGCCCTGCTACAGATAACTTGAGCTAAGCTTTAGTAAAAGACCCCCTTACTGCTTTGTTCTGTTCTAAGGTTTCTGAGGTCTTCCCCTCCAAATTTTTGCATTGGATTATGTGCAAGTTTGATTGATAACATATTAGTAATGCATCAGCTCGTTTTTGTTTTATTCTTGTGGGCACAGACAGCACAGGTGGAGGGGTTAGTGTTAAGGCACCAATATTTTAGCAGTATGAATAGGAAATGCTCTAATATTAATCACCTTACCCTTTTCCCATTGTGGTGACAGGAGAGGACAAATGTCTGCAAATACTTTGATAGCCACTCTGGTGCCTGGCTTATTTTGCCACTGCAGTGGGAAATGAATTTGGATTTTGTCAAATACCGCGTGCAACAAGTTAAGGTAAGGAAACAAACAAACAAACAAACAAACAAACAGACAAATAGTGTTTACTCAGAGAAAAGTATTGATGCAGTTAAGCCAAATTAATGAATAGAAATAAAAGAAAGCAAAAAGTTAAAAAGGAAAATAAGATGATACCTTTTGTATAAGACTAACTTACGGCATTTTGTGACTATCTTTCTAAGGCCTAACAGGTCAGGAAAATATCAAATCAAATCAGTTCTTTCATAGTGCTAAAATCCCCTTTTCAGGGTTCAGTGCAGTTTACGTAATGGATGAGACCAAGGAAAAACTGTTAAAGTGTGTACATATATCAAAGGAACTTAATCGGGAAATCAGGCAGATAGTATGAGGAGATAGCCTTCATACTGGTTTGTTATGAAGCAGTCTTTGGGAAGAGGAAGGATTTTAGTCTCTTCCGGAAGCTGAGGTAGCTATTATCTGTTCTGATGACCATAGGTAGAGAGAGTTCCATGTTTTCACTCCAAATACAGGGAATAGAGAGCCAAAGATCTTCTAAAACTGGAGTGTTTTATGAAGGTGTCGCTAGCATCATTTGTTGGACTGGGTGAGGCATAGTGAAGCAGCTCTCATTAGTAGTTCTGATGTACAACCCTGTAAGATTTTATAGATTAGACGGGCAGCTTTAAACCTTATTCTTTCTTATATGGGAAGCCAGTGAAGTTTGATAAGATAGGATGAAACATTAGAATATCTATCAATCTGAATATTAGTCTGGCAGCTCTGTTCTGTATGAGCTTCAATTTTTTTTCTTATATTGACAATACCAAGAAATAGGACATTACAATAATCCAGGTGTGGTAAGATTAGTAGTTGAACTAACAATACAAAGGTTTTTTTGGTCGAAGAAGGATCTGATATGAGTAAAAGATGACAATATCAGAAATAGATAAGTGAGCCATGAAAGTAAGGGGAGTGTGAAACAGACAGATGGATGGGTGATGGGAAGGTGATGAAGCAGTATAATTTTATGGTTTATAATATGATAGGAAACCCAGATCTTTGTTAAGTCCTCTCTTGTTGGTGTTCAAGCATTTCATCATCTTAACCTCAAAGGTCTTGTGCTCCTGGATTGTTTTAAACTTTCCTCTTAGAATTCTAACTGTAAGGTTATTGGTTCAATTCTCTGGTCACAAAAAATGTTCACCCACACCTTAGTTTGCTTTGAGGTGTCTGATGTGGTGCCTACGTGAGTTGATTCTTGTCTTTAGTACATGGCCCGTCTCACTAATATTGCATGCTTCATTACATTGTCTTCATTGAAAAATGTATACTACATTTGAGGAAGAGCATGAGTAGGATTTTTTAATGTGAGTAACTATGTGGTCCTGTGGTGGCACAATTTGCAACTTGGTGTTATTCCAGGAACTTGTGCCATTCTCTTCTTTTTGAGTTTCTGTTGAGGGCTTGCTTTTCACCAGTGGTGTAACCAGACACCCAATTTTGGGTGGGCCTGAGTCCAACATGGATCAGCATGAGAACCCTGCTTCCTGCCCTGCATGACCTGGCATCTTTCACCCCCCCCCCCCCCCCCCCCGGGTCTTTTACTAAAGGTTAACTCGAGTTTTCTGCAGCAGGGCTCATAGGAATAATTCTTTAATTCTTTACCAGAAGCAAGCATCAATTCATGCACATTGCTGTGCTGGCCCCAGAGTTCAACTCATATACGTTGCTGTGCTGGCCCCAGAGCTTGACATCTGTCACAACTTCCTGTTTCCGCATAGGTAGGACCACATCAGAGAGAAGGCTCTGGTTCTCCTCGTTGCTGGCATAGAGCTAAAGTGTTTAAAAAGTACATGGGGTAGGGGTCCTTTGAGAGTGTTTGTGCCTTTTCGTGCTGCCTCCAGAGTCTCTAATCACGGTCAGCACTACTTACACAATACAATTCCTCTCAATCGATATCTTAAGAGAACCAGACAACTGGTAGCACTATTTTAGACTGTAACCAAGACAAAAAGAGACCAAGGAAGCGCTTACTGGGGTTAACACAGGTTTATTTAATTATCCAGAGATTAGGATAAAAAAATAAGAAAATATTCAAGTATAGTCTAGTATAGAAAAGAGGAGAAAAAACATGAAAGGACAATGGAAATGATCAGGTCAGGCTCTTCATCCCCTGGCATGGGGCAGAGTGCACTAGACACTGACCAACTTCTTATCTGGCAAAGACATAATATATAGAACGTTCTTTCCCTTACAGTACAAAAGAGCAAGAGAGAGGGGAGGGCTTCCCTCACCTCCTCAATTAGTATCCCACAGTCAGTCAGGATCTCCCGTCAATAAAGAAATACATAGCATCTGTTTTGAGGAAAACATTTGGTCTGTTTGTCCATCTTTACAGCTTTTCTCACACAAGGATATATTTCTCAGAACCTATGATCTTTTATCTTAGTATTTCCCCTTATTCTAAAAGAGGAGACAAAAGTTTACTGCTTCCAGTTGCTATAGAGGTGTTAGGTTTCTCTTGTCAATAGAACTATTGCTTTTGACTCCAGGGACCAGGGAGATAGTGTTTGAATTGTTCTAGGCAGAGAAGGAAATAAAGTGTTACCTGATTCATGGTTGTAAAAGGGTAATTCTGTCCTGGATAGTAGCCTTACTTCCAAGCCTGGCCATATTCAAAGGGAGAGATTCTCCCCCTTCTGCAATAATATTTTCTTATCCAGTCCTTACTACAGGATTTCTATCTCTCTCTCCTCTGTCAGCCCTGCCCCCTACACCTGGAACTTCCTTTGATCTGCATCCTAAAAGTCTCTCAAATGCTAAATAAACACACTCATGTGAACAGCAAATGGATTGTCTTTCACTTGCTTGGTCAGAGAAAGGTGGGGGAAAGAGTTGTGGGTACTTGCTCCACCTGGCCTGCTTAATATCATTGTAATTTACAGAAAAATGAGAAATTTCCACTTCTCATCGTCTGTACATTAATTCTTAGATATTAGATACTTAGCAGAACTGAAACTGCTTGGTTCAGGCCTTCATAAGTACAATGTACACCTCCACCAACAAGAGATGCCAGATAACCTCCAGAGGAGGGGAGGAAGAGGTGCCAGGAGTCTTCAGCTAGCAGGGCTTAGGGTTCCCCACCTGCCACATCACAGGTACACCACTGCTATGCCACTGCTTTTCAGTCATTTTTGCTTCAGATTTTATGAATAATAAGTGACTGTAGGTCTTTTATGATTTTTCTTACTTTTCCAGCTCTGGATTGAATGATTTTACAAGAAGAACTCTCTCTCTCTCTCTCTCCTTTTTTTTTGTACTGCAGTAGGTTTTCCCTAGGTGTTTTAAGTGAAGAGGCAGTCTTCCTGGAGATGATTATGGGATTGTAGCCTTTCTTTCCATTATGTCCCAAGGATCAGTCCAGACAAATGGGTTGTGACCATCTGCCAGCAGGTGGAGATAGAGAACTCTAATGAGTTGTGCCTAATGAGCTCCTGCCAGTATTCTCTATCTCCAGCAGGCGGGATAGCAGCTCTTGTGCGCTGTGGTGACTTCTGTGTGGCCTCCTGTCCTGCTTGCAGGTTCAGTTGAGTTTGGGGTTGAGAATATCCTGTGCTTCAGGTGTAAATCTAGTGGTCTAGGGCCCTCCCTGCTCCCCTGTTGCCACTTTCTACCTCTTTATCTCAGTCTTCCCTTCTCTTTTTCTCCTGCTTCTATCTAAAAAAAAAAAAAATCAGCCACTACAGTTCTTTTTGAGAGCGCTTGTGCTGTGGGAGGTTTGTGGGACTTCAGTTCCTTGGAGGTCACGAGACTGTCTGTTTTCTGTGAGTCTCTGTCTTGTGGGAATGACCTTTCACAGGATTGCGCATCATCCCAGGAAGGTTGTTCTTGTAGCTCTGGACTGGCCTAGACATCTTTGGTATGTGGACCTTATCCATCTTCAAATCGCTCCTCGGTTGACTCTTCCTACACAGATGGGCTTATTGCACCAAGGTCCAGTACTTATGGAGGATCCCTCTTGCTTTGGTCTTATGGCCTGGATCTTGAGAGGATGCACTTGAGGAAGAAGGGTTACGTGGATGATGTTATTACTACTTTGCTACAAGCCTGAAAGCGGTCCACGTCTTCTTATGCTACAGTGTCGAGAACGTTTGAGAGCTGGTCTGCACAGAATGGTGCTTCTCCATTTCATGCTTCCTTGCCTCAGATTTTATCTTTCCTTCAGGAGGGATTGAAAAAATGCTTGGCTCTCAATTCGCTCATGGTTCAGGTGGCAGTGTTGGCATGTCATAGAGGCAAGATACAGAATGCCTCATTGGCCGCTCACCCTGATATAATGCGATTCCTCAAGGGACACACTCATCTGCGTCCCCCTCTGTGCAATATTTGATAATATTTAAAAGAATTTAGTCAGATATGTATTCAAAAATGTTTCTTTCAGTTCTGCCAGCAAAAGACTGGCATTTTGTGGTGCCATCCTAGTGCCTATAGCTATGCCTGCAATTTGTACATAAATGTCATTGAAGTGGAAGTAGTTGCGAGCTAGGATGAATTTGTTTAAAGGCAAGAATCAGTTCACAGAAGCACCACATCAGACATCACAAAACAAACCAAGGTGACACCTCACCTTTCCCCTTAAAAAGGTCATTGGAATGATTTTGTGTTTCACTTAGAGGGTCTTTTACTAAAGCTTAGCACGAGTTATCTGCAGCAGGGCCCATAGGAATAAAATGGACCCTGCTGACATCTGACGCCCACGTCTGTTCTCTGTGATGCGAAAAGAAGGGGCCGATCCACTCCCGCTGCCTCTTAGCGGCAAAGCTTACCTTCTGGTGCCGGCGTGATTGAATCGTATTTTCAGAGAACCGGGACTCCTGCATCGCCGGAGGGTAGCCTGCTGGAGCATGTAGGGGTTAATGGACACCCTGGGACACTCCTTGGGCTAGAGCTTTCGCTCAGTCCTGACGTGAGAGCTCCTCCCCCACAGCCACGAGGCAGTAGCTCCCCATTATCTGCGTCTCAAACTCTGCTGGCCAAAGATGGGGCAGGAGTGGAGAGACGAGAGGTGATTCATCAGCCCGAGGAGTTCGGGGCAGCAAGGAACTGCTAGCCTTATTGGGAGAGAGTGTTGCCGTTTCACCTAATACACCGGGGGAGGTTGTAGCTGCAAGTATGGAGGAAGATTCTTCTATCAATAAGGATTCTGAGGTACTGATTTCCTGTAAATATATCTAAACCTACTGAAGTTACTCTTGATACCTTATGGAGTTTGATTGTGGATCTCGGTAAAGCATTGTGTCCTCAAGTTCAAAAATTGATACAGGACTTGACTAGTTTGGAAAGGAAAGTTAAAGAAACTGACTCAGGATTAGAAATTTTAACTCAACAAAACAAAATACAAGAAAAAGAATTGCAACATATACAATCCCTTCAAGGTACTATTATAAAAGATGTGACATACTTGAGGAGAAAAACTGAAGCTCTTGAGAACTTTTCTAGGAGTAATAATCTCCGAATCCTTAATTTTCCTAAACAATTTGCAGTCTCTTCTCGAGATATGTTGAAAAGGTATATTAAAGAAATATTAGGAGTGGGTGAAGAAAACATTCCGCCTTTTCCACAAGTATATTATTCACAGCAAGTTCAAGATAATCAGGAGTTGGATGTTTCTGCTTTATTGGAGTCTTCAGACACTGAATTAGTTATGGCATCAACTTTGATTGCCACAGTAGCACTGTCACCTGATAAGAACTGGTTGCTGAAAATGTTCTTTAAGAAAAAAGATAAGACTTTTTGGGGATTAAAAATCCAATTTTCCCAGATGTTTCCAAGAACACTCAAAAGAGACGTCAACAATTTTTGTTAATGAAACCAGGAGTTTTTCAGTTAGGAGCCACCTTTTTTCTGCAATATCCTTGCAAATGTGTCATCAGGTACCAATCAGCAAAATATGTCTTCTATAAGCCTTCTTAACTTACAGCATTTGTTTTGTCAACTAAAAGTATTATTGGGGGGATCCCAATAACAGCTCTCTTTATAATTTAGTTTAGCAGTGATCTAGTGGTTTGTCAGATGAAGAAAATTCCTCTGTTGTTTTCCTAAATTAGAATTTTCCATTGTTACTATCTTGGATCTAAAATGTGGATTTGAGTAATGACTGACAAATAATTTTTTTTCTTTTATGTTCTTTTTCTTTCTTTCTATAATTGTACGTTGCTGTTGTCAAGTGATACTTTCTATACAAGTATTTTTTGCTTGATTAATTTTGGAAATTTTGATTTAAAAAAATGAACCCTGCTGCAGATAACTCAAGCTAAGCTTTAATAAAAGACCCCCTATATCTGATATTGTCATCTCTTATTCATACTGTACTGACCTGAGGAAGAAGGTTCTGGCTTTCGAAAAGCTGTTAAAAAAAGGTATTAATTTAGTTTAATAAAAAAGGTGTCATCATATTTTCCATTTTTTGTCTGTATTAATTCTGTTCATTACCCTTAAAACGGACTAACATGGAAACCACACTACTTTAACTGCCCAATAAATAATTCACTGTATAATAACGTCTGCAACAGTTATTGTGCTGCTTCTTCCCATATTTATAATTAGCCTTTGAAGAGCTGAAGCAATAAACAAAGCTAAGCAGTACCTGCTGTAAACACCAAGCTGCCGTCCCAAGCCACACAGGACAGCAGCTGAATTCCTAAGGGAGGAGCAAAGGCGTTTACTTAATAAGCAACCGATGAACTGCAGGTCCTACTGCAGTACTTGATACATAATTTGGCTACTATAAATTTATCACCAGGCTATGTAGCTTGCATGTATTTGCAAAGGTTCTGCTACCCAGAAGTTACTTGTATGAAAAAGTTTTAATTTTTTTTATACCAAGCACCCATAATACAAGAAATTGCAGACCTGCCAAGTCTCCCATATTCAGCGGGTCATCTCCTGCCCTCCCGCTGGGGAGCCAAGAAGTCCCACTCAGCAGCTTCCCCCCCTCCATCGGCCTCAAAGATGTGTTAATAAGATATCATCTCATGCTGCTGCAGGAGCAATATTGCAATAAAAGCTGCAACATTTCAAGGATCTCATCACGAGACTGGTCCGACAGCAGAAGGAGATGATATTTTATTAAGGTGTCTCCTGCTACCGGAAGGCAGTGTTGCCAGGTGGGCGGTTTTCCGTGACCCGCCGCAGGAAATTTTTGCCCGCGGCGGGTTGCGATTTTTTGGGCTTGTTTTGAGGTTTTTCCGCGGTTTTTTGGGCCGCGGGGGCGGGGCTAGTGACATTTTGGGCGGGGTTAGTGACGTTTTCGGCGGGGTTAGTGACATTCTGGGCGGGGCCGATGACGGGGAGGCGGGGCCGGTGACGGAAGAGGCGGGGCCGGTGACAGAAGAGGCGGGGGTCGATGACGGTGGGGGCGGGGTTGATGACGGCAGGGGCGGGGTTTGACTTTGGGCGGGTTTTGGGCTCGTTTGGGTGGGGAAAAAATTTTCCACCTGGCAACCCTGCCGGAAGGGGAGGTAGCTTGTTGGGGGTGGAACCAGGAGGTGGAATGGGTGGGGCTATGGGCAGGGGTGGGAAGTAGGGAGGGGCTGGAGGCCTGTATTAAAATCTCCCTCTTAAAAATTGGGCCTCCTTGGCAGCTCTGAAATTCTGTCATTTCAAGTGCCATTGTAAGGGATGAGACTAAGGGAAATGTGTATTATTATAGGGAACTGTAGTGATGAGATGCCTTTTTAAAGGACGAAAAGTCTTAAACAAAATTTCTGATCACTCTTTTCACAAGTAAATTGACACTAAAGGAGCAATAAAATGGAAACAGATGGTGGTCAGTTCAGATTCTGAAAGCTCCAGATTCCCAAGCTGATGTGATAATGTCACAGAGCACAAGGCCGGACAAAGCATATATGAGCTCTTTGTAGAAGGACAGAAAAGAAGGAAAATACTAAATACTACAGAGCAGCAATGATGGAAAAATGTTGTTATCCATTTTAAAGAGTACTTAGGGTGCATAAAAGGGAAAACATATATTTTTTAGACCTTCCCTTTAAGATTGCTTGGCTTTATTTAAGTAAATTTCCATGCTTGTAAAACAATAAATATGAGAATGACAAATGGGATATGGAGCCTTCTCCTGTGATGAGGTCTGATATAATTATGTTTTTTTTTAATTGTACAAACTATGGCAATGGTTTATTTATGATAAAACCCAAAGACGTTGAAGAATTTAGCTGTGCCTGATACTCTTCTGGCAGAGCCATCTGAGCCACAGATGAGGTGACAGGCCTAGCTGGTGTCATCAGAATGTCCTGAGCTAAAATTTATACAGCCCTGCAGAGTAGGGCTATTTTCCTAGGTCTGAGAGATGGTTTATCAGGGTTTATGCTGGTGCTGCTGGTGGGATAGAACAGCTTGTGCCAGATCAAAGTCATGGCAGTAATTTGTCATAATTTCTGACAAAAGATCACCAGCCCAGGTAGCGATGTGAACCTGGTGTATGTGGGATAGGGTTAGCATATGGCTCCAGAAAAAGGAGGACAGATTGAGCCAGTCTGGGTTTTACTTCCATTGCTTTCAATGGAAGCAAAACCCGGACTGGATCAATGTGTCCTCCTTTTTCTGGAGCCATATGCTAACCCTAATGTGGGAGATTTCACATCACATGCAGATGTGGCACTTTGTCAGAGAAATGTGAGAGCACTTTTTCTGATCTATTCAGTTCCAACCTCAAACCAGGTGAAAGTCTGACATTCACATTGAGAAGTTTAGTTTGAGCCAAACCGATATTTCTTTTGGTACATAAAAATCAGGTTGCTGTTTCTTTAAGTGATGCAGTTCATAAATATGTACCTGTGCACCATGAACCTACAAAAGACAGAGGGTTCTGTCTGATGGATTCACCCTCTCTCCCTCGTTCAAGCAGCTGACATCATAAGCATGAGGCCAGGGGCCCTATGTGCTAACTCATGAAAATATGTGCAGGTTAGTAACCATTTCTGCAAAATTTAGCTATGAGATGCAGATGAGCTCTTGGCCTATTTATATCCTTAGCATAGATTCCCAGAGAACTTCTCACATATTCTAGGGAGTGTACGATGTGAGAAGATCCTCAAAAAGGCTCCTTCACATGGTGATGCAATAAAACTAAAGGGCCTACTGCCCAAATTGGAAGACCCCCAGGCCCGCTATCCCAGGAGGGGGGGGAGTCTCTACTCCCTGGTGGCCTGGTGAGCCTGATGCCCACCTTCCCAGCCCCAAACATTTTAAACCTCCTTCATTGAAACCCTGACCAAAACTAATCTGAGGGTTGGACTACTTCACCCCTCCCATCATTCCCCAATTCACCCCAAGAAGTCCCAGAGAGGGATGACAGGGGCAGAAGTGCCACTCCTGCCCTAGCGGCTGTCTAAATGAAAATGGTGCAGTACTAAGTTACTTTGGAGGTGAGACTGCCAAGAGATAATGTAATAAAAATCCCAATGCTATATGATGGACTTAAATTATCGTTATACTAGGTGGCACCAGATGATGTGAATATTTATAAAAAATAATTTTAAGTGTTTTTTAAAGAAATGTTTTGATGTTTGTGTGGACCTCAGTAGTGACTTGTTTCCCATGGGGTATATTTCACCATGACTCACCAATCTTGTCAATATGTCTTGAGTTTTTATTCTTTTCCTTCAACCATCACTTAAATATTTTTAGTTTCTTCAACATACCACAAATTGTTATTTTTCAATAAAACAAGCACAAGCAAAATAAGTACTTGTTTTATTGAAAAATAACAATTAGTGGTATGTTGAAGATACTAAAAATATTTAAGTGATGGTTGAAGGAAAAGAATAAAAATTATATTTTTTTATAAATATTCACATCATCTGGTGCCACACAATATAATGATAATTTAAGCTCATCATATAGATTTGGGATTTTTATTTATTAACATTTTGTATCCCCGCTGTTAAGATTCAAACAACCAGAGTTAAGGGGATTTATCGAAGAGATAATGTAATAGCATTTATGGGACTGCTTTGATAATTATTCTGGAACAACATAGCAGTGATTCTGTATAAGTGTTGATTTTTATGTCAAGGGCATGTCCTAATTTCCCTCCAGCACTTCCTGTTAAAAATATACTAATCAACCTCACTTGTTTTCCCTTTTTGAATAAAAATATTCCTCTGAATAAAAAAATGAATATTCCATAGAAGCCTAAATAATTGACCATGGCTTTCTAGATGCTTCTTCCATTGCTGCTATTTTGCAGGAGGCCCTGCCTGGAATCACAGATTACAAAGAAATAGCTGCTTCACTTCGGCAGTGCAATTATAACCCAGATGAGGTCATATCCGTCTACCTGGCCATTTTTGGTGATAGTTTGGAGAGTTCATTGGAAGGTCAGAGTTTTGAAGAGACCTTCCTTCACAGGTAGGAACTATTATTATGTTTGTGACACAAAGACCATATGGGCATCAATTTTTTTTATTTTTTCTAGATATAGAGGGTTGAGGTAATAACTTTTACAAGGCTAATGGATATTTTGATATACTAGGACTTCTTAGAGGACTATTTACTAAAATGTGTTAGAAACTCTCTTTAAAGTGCATTTTCAACATACTTTCATTCCACCCACCCATGAATATAGGATTCATCAAATTCTATAACAGTTCTCCTATATATAAGCACCCAGAGGACACCTGATTGACACATACTCTATAAAGGAAAGTAAGCATTTAGATGCGAGCACTTATACCAGCCACCACAGAGTTATAAATGCATAATTTACAGTTTTCTTTAAGTTACATATGGAAATGTGCCTCCTTCCCACTCTCCACTCAACACTGTTTGTTACAACCTCCATCATTGAAATTGGCTAGACTGATCTCTACAAAAAATAGAGGGCCCCTTTTATTAAGCTTCCCACCCCTAGTGTGCTGTCATATCCAGCGCTACAAAAAATATTTATTTTGTAGTGCCAGGGTGTATCCGGTGGTAATCACTGCCTGGTTACTGCCAGATTAGCACAGGAGCCCTTACCGTCACCTCAATGGGTGGCGGTAAGAGCTCCCCTCCGAAATGGCCACGCGGCAAATGCTTTACTTGCCGCACGGCCATTTCCTGCAGGAAAGAAAGACTTCCCTTTTACCTGCTGCAGTAAAAGAGGGCCTTTGCGCGTATGAAAAACACGCACCGATGCCAGCGCAGGTCCCCTTTAGCCACAACTTGGTAAAAGGGGCCCAGAGCCTGTAGTTGCATTGGACCATCGTTGTGGAACTTTATACCCACCATTGTTATTCATTTATTCAGTTCTTTTGGGTTCCGTAAAATTTTGAAAACTTGGATTTTTGAAAATACCTTTAGATTTTTTTATCAGGAAGTGTTTTATCATATTTTAAAGTTGTATGTAGATATGTTTTTGACTGTTTTTTAGATCATAAGATGTATTATATACCTATTTTCATTCTGTTGTAAACTACACTGGCTCCCACTAAAAGAATGAATCGCGTTCAAAATCTGTACCCTGGTCCATAAAATCATTCACAGTGAGGCCCCGATATATGTCCGACCTCATAGACCTACCAACCAGGAACACAAAAAGATCAGCACACACATTCCTGAATCTCCACTACCCCAGTTGCAAAGGACTTAAATTTAAATCAACATACGCATCCAACTTCTCCTACATCAGCACGCAACTATGGAATGCACTACCAAATGCCATAAAAACAACACACGACCTAAAAAAACCCAACTTGTTCAAAAAGGCATACCACAATGATCCATCCTAAATACCAGACAATGAAAATCGTCCAGAATTAGGCAAGACCGAACTCTCTATACCCGACTGCTTCAGTCACTCTGTCACTAACGAACGCTAACGTACTACCACGAACTGATTACCTAATCTACTCTATAATCTACTATACCATTTATGTTCTTAATGCATTAACACTTTGTATTTCTAAATCCGGAAATGGCAATCGCCACTACGGCATACTGTAAGCCACATTGAGCCTGCAAAAAGGTGGGAAAATGTAGGATACAAATGCAACAAATAATAATAATAATAAATTGTCAAAAGCAGTATATGAAATCAAATCAAGTGTGTACGGCCACCTGCAAACTATTTATTATCAGAGAAAGGCATCTTAGTTACAGGATAGCTCTTAGGTGGTGTATTGGCATATACATGCATGAGAGTGCACATAGGGGCATATTGTAAATATTTATGTGTGTAATTAGCACATAAATGTTAATGCCTACTTTTATAGAATTACCCCTTTTGTCCTTAGGGAATCTCATGCTCACGGTAATGTGCGTTTCCTGGGGCAACAATGTAAGTATGTTACCAATTGCAGTAATATGTCAGAGGGCATATTGCCCACAATGAAGGAAAGGTAGCTAACTCTGATTATTCCATATGGAGACCCCCATAACCCCACCCCAACCCTAGTTTTCAAGCTTCTCCTCCTCCATCTATAAACCCTGCCCCCAGCCAGATAAAAAAAAAAGGGCTCATGTGCACAGTCCTCCCATTGAACTCCCCCTTACACAAGAAGTGATGCCCTATCACTTCTGCCCCACTAGCAACAAAACCCATAATTACATTCTCCAGGTCAACCAGTGGCAGTCAGTGGTTTTTAAATTGTGTGCGCTAGACAACCACCTAAGACCTTATGACCTTAAGGGGTTTTCTGCTAGGCATATAGGTAGGCATTCTATAAATGGTGCAGAAAAATCAGCACTGAAAAAAATTCTGTGGCATTTGTGTGTGGAAATGGGGCTATTCTATAACCCCATGTTCGATTTTTCAGAATGCCTCTTCCCCTCCGCTGGCCAGGGGTGCACTAAAGGAGTCTTTTACTAAGGTGCACTAGCATTTTTAGTTCGCGCTAAACACTGAGGCACCCATTATTTCCTATAGGCGTATCATGTTTAGTGTCAGCTGATTTTTAGCGTGAGCACACCTTAGTAAAAGACCCCCTAAGGTATTTAGGCATGCAGGGTTATGATACAGTGAGCAGGCAGATGCATACACAAATCCAATTATTTGCAATTAACTGCAATAATTGATTGTTACCATCAACTAATTGTTTGTTAATGGCTTGTTTGCCAATTAAGATGCTAGTGCATCTTGTATCCACGCTCAGCTTTCAGTGCTGAAATCTCAGCGCCATTTGTAGAATCCAGGGGATAATGTAAAACAATCTATTCTGAGGCTGATTGTACCGTATAAGTTGGCCAATTGATTAAGGAATGAACTTTCGAAGACAAGAGTTCACAATGAAGAGGAGGCTTGTCCTCAATACCTCATTCCTCCGATAAATTCGTTAGTACAACCAGCCTCTGTTATTTTTGCTACTGCAGACTAAGGGCCCTGTTTACTAAGCCACGCTAGTATTTTTAGCACACGCTAAAATTAACGCATGTTAAATGCTAGAGTCACCCATATGTTCCTATGGGTGACTTGTACAAACAGTGGATCCAAAAAAGAAGTCCGCTCACAAATTGTCTAGAAAGGTATCTCAGGAAGAGGTTAAAGATACCTTTCTAGACAATTTGACTGTGAGTCATTTGTTTTACCATTGTTTTACACCAAAGGTCTATAGACCCCTGAGGCAGGCCTTTGTGGCCGAAACATGATTCGTGTCGGGTCATTTTATTGATTTAAATAAAGACCTTGTTTGGGAAACACCATTTGTGAGAGGACTTCTTTTTTGGATCCACTGTTTGTACATTTGACTTCCGTTTCTCCTGTGGAGAGATCACCTTCTGTGGGTGTTGGCTTCCTATGGGTGACTTAGCATTTAGCGTGTGCTAATTATTAGCATGAGCTAAAAACGCTAAAGTGCCCTTAGCACTGCTTAGTAAACAAGACCCTAATATACCTGCCCTCTGAAAGTTTTCAGTCCATGCTAAAATAGCCTATGAATGTGCTGATAACTAGAGATCAATAACAGTCCATTCATTTCCAGAGATTTTATTATAGATCTAAGGCAGTGGTTCCCAAACTTGGTTCTGAAGACACTCCAGTCAGTCAGGTTTTCAGGATATCCACAATGAATATTCATGAGAGAGATTTGCATGCAGTGGAGGCAGTGCATGCAAATCTCTCTCATCAGAGGTGGCCCAAGGCAATCTGCCACTTGAGGAGGGATGAGATGCAGCCCTGCCCCCACCTGGTCATGGTCTAGCATCTCCTCATTCCCTCCTCAATCCTCTTCCCCTTATTGAGTAGCCTAGTGGTTAGTGCAGTGGACTTTGATCCTGGGGAACTGAGTTTGATTCCCACTGCAACTCCTTGTGACTCTGGGCAAGTCACTTAACCCTCCATTGCCCCTGGTACAAAATAAGTACCTGAATATATGTAAACCGCTTTGAATGTAGTTGCAAAAAAACCTCAGAAAGGTGGTATATCAAGTCCCATTTCCCTTCCCCTTCTTTCCTTTCCCAAAAGGTGGCAGTGGCAGCAGCAGCAATTCCCATAGGATGCCTTGCCACTGGCACCAGCCTCTTCACTCTACTGCATTCCGCCTCTGAGGAAACAGGAAATTATGTCAAGAGGTGGGCACAGTATGGCCAAGAGGCCAGTGCCAGCGGCAGATCAGCCAATGGGAATCACTGCCACTGCCACCTTTAGAAAAAGAAAAAAACGAAGGTAAACACAGGGAAGAGGGTTGAGGAGAGAGAGGGTGAGATGCTGCTTCATGTAGAATGCAACCTGAAGCCCCCACCTCAGTTGGCCTAATGGTAGGGCCACCACTGTCTCTCATGAATATTCATTGTGGATATCCTGAAAACCTGTCTGGCTGAGATGCCTCCAGGACCAGGTTTGGGAACCACTGAGCTAAGGTGTTACTTTCCTATTACCAAAACGTAGATTTTTTAATAATTTTTTTTGTATTATCCAAAGGGATCTCTTTGAAAGGGATTCAAGGATTGAAAGCTTAAACCACAAACTGCAAGAAAGAGAGAAAGAAGTGGAAAACCTCCAGGTGAGGTGCAGATGCTTGCAAGAGGAAAATCAGCGCCTGACTCATATGACTCAGTTTTTGCATGCAAGAGTGGCAGAGATAGAAGCTGAGCAAGAGAGAATCCTGGAGAAGATGAAGGCTCTGCAGTACACACCACCACCCCCCACCCCTGTGCCTAAAAAACCACAACAGCTGTTCGAACCAAAGAAACTTGCACGACTCTCAAAGGCAGCTCGAGATCTCAATATATCCAACCAACAGCTCAAAGCTACTGTCAGCCTCAGTCTCTCAGAGTTCGGACAGCATATAAGTAAGCTAGGAAGTGTCATACTAGAACTGAAAGATTTTGAACTGGGGTCGACTAAAGAAATTGAAGAACTGCGAACTCTTTACAAGAGGGAAGCTCTGGAAAGGAAACTGCTCTATAACCAGCTCCAAGAGCTCAGGGGAAACATTCGTGTCTTCTGCCGCTGCCGCCCAGATCCCCAAGGCCTCACACTAGTAGAATTTCCCTCGGATGACCAGATCATAGTTAACCAAAATGGAAGCAAGAAGAAATTCCAATTTGATCACGTATTTGCTCCTCATTGTACTCAGGTAAGCGTTCCTTTCAGTCCATAAAGATCATTTCAGAGGCTCTGCTTGTGCAATCATTAATTAAACTTCCAGGACAAATTACATGCATGCACTTAGGGTTACTATACGTCCGGCTTTACCTGGACATGTCCTCTTTTTGAGGACATGGCTGGGCAACCGGGCGGGTTTTGCTAGCCTGCCCGTTTGTCCAGATTTACAGACAAACGGGCAGGCTGGCGGGTCTAGTGGTGTCCTATCCTCCCCTCCCCTTATTTTACTGTACATCCCTGGTGGTCTAGTGACCTCTTCAGGGCAGGAAAAAGCCCCCTCTTTCCTGCCCGGAGCACCTGCAGACTGTTTCTTGCTGACTCCGGTCCCGGCGCCGATTCAAAATAGCCGCTGAGAGTTGAAGCGGCCTCGCGAGACTTCTGGAGAAGTCTTGCAAGGTCACTTTCGGCGGCCATTTTGAATCGGTGCCGGGATTGGAGTCAGCAAGAAACAGTCTGCAGCCATTCCGGCCAGGAAAGAGGGGGCTCTTTCCTGCCCCGAAGAGGTCACTAGACCACCAGGGCAGTAGAGTAAAGTAAGGGGAGGGGAAAATAAGACACCCTTAGGTGGTAGGGTGGGGTGTGGTGGGGGCGGGGCATGTGTCCTCTTTTTTTGGGGAGCAAATATGGTAACCCTACATGCACTTCAATTGTGTTTTGACCTTTTGGTGTGCAGTGATGCAACAATCCATCTCTAGCCCATTTGTTCAGAATGACATCATTGAATCAGTTGCTGTCAGAGTGGTCAATAATAAGACATGACAAAGAGACACACAGTTAGACCAAAACACCTGAACTACTTTATAACTAATTTAGAAACAGAGAAAATGATGCCAGAAAAGGATCATACGGCCTATCCAGTGTGCCCATCCAAAGCAACAGTCCAGTCTCCTCAACCCCTTCTCTCTCCGAGATCCCTGGTGCTTGTCCCATGCTTTTTTTGTTTTATTTATGTACAGAGATTTTTTAGTCTGCCAGTTGAATAATAAGTCCATCTAGGCAGTTTACAATCTAAAAACCGCTTAACAACAATATTCATTCACAGAATCCCTGGCAAATTCCTATGTAATCTCCTCAAAAGCATGCCCAAAGAAAAACTTTTGATACTATCTTTGCCTCCACCACTTCCACTGGAAGGATGTTTCAGGCATCCACTATCTACTACCCTTTTTGTAAAGAGATATGGGTCAATTTTCAGCCGCACTTATCTGCGTAGGAGCTGCTCCTGCCAGGATAAGGGGGTAGTTATCAAACAGCATTATAGCTATAATGCACATTATTTTCCTCCAACACAAATTATAGCACCTTAATGCATGGTAGTTTGTTACATTACAAGATGCAAAACATGCAAATGCATATAAAACAGCTCATTAGTATGTGAATGCAATCACCACAAGCCACATTCTTACAGGAAAAATACTGCCAGCAAAAACCTGGGGTTATTTTTCTGATCAGGAAGCATGAGGCCGCATCTTAAAGGAGCCAATACTTGCCGAGAGATGCTGCCCCTCCCCCTTACTCCCCAACTTCAGATGATAGCACCATACTCCAAAGCCAGCTCCCAAAATTACATGGCCCTTCACCTAGAAGGAATTCCCCCAAGCAAGGTGCCCATCTGAAGTGACCCCTCCAATGACAGAATTGCCCCTGCAACCTCTCATAGGTCTCCCCTCCCAAGTCTATCTTCAAACATTCCTGCTGTCCAGTGGCATCAGGCAGGAGTGATCCCCCGTTGCTCCTGCCCTTGCCAGTGTCAGGTTCCAAATGGTGCCAGCAACCCATCATGGTGGTCCCACAGTACTACTGTAGGGATCAAGTTTCTATATATGACTTTGCAAGAACACTGCAGAAATATTGTAAAGAGAGAAACCAGGATTTGCAGCAGGGGAAATTAGAATCAAGCTGATTTATAAGAGTCTAGGGCGCCAAAGAGCATCACAGACCATAGCTGCAGAGAGGGGGGGCAGAGGGGACAAAATTCCCTAGGCCCTGGCCTCCAAGGGGGGCCCGGCGCCGCAGGCCCACCCACCCTCTGTTGTCGACCATATGCCCCCTGCATTGAAATCGCAGTCTCACCTCCATGAAAGCAGCGCTGCAGACAGCAGAACGCCTCCCTTCAGCCCTCCTTCCCTCCCTGTGTCCTGCCCTTGTCTGACGTAACTTCCTCGAGGGCGGAACACAAGGAGGGAAGGAGGGCCGAAGGGAGGCATTCTGCTGCCTGCAGCGCTGCTTTCACGGAGGTGAGACAGTGATTACAATGCAGGGGGCCCCGCCCGGTGGCGAACAGAGGGGGGGAGCAACGGCGGCGGCAACCTCGGGGGGGGGGGTGGAGGGGGGAGCGGCAGTGGCGGTGACCTCAGGGGGGTGAGGGGGGAGCAGTGGCTGTGGCAATCTCGGGGGGGAGCGGTGGTGACCTCGGGGGGGGGGGGGGAGGGGGAAGCAGCGGTGGCGGCGACCTCGGGGGTGGGGCGGCAAGGGCGGCCTTGCCCCGGGCCCAGCCCAGTCTCTCGGTGGACCTGTCACAGACTAGGCAATTCTGTAACTAGGCACCCCTTTTTAGGTGCTCCAATGCAATGCACTGAGAGTCTATTCTATAACTGCATCTGGATGCCCAGACTATTATTGAATACTAGCGTAACCCAGCATTGGCACGCCTGCAGTGATTGCATAAATGCAGCAAGGATGCACGTAACTTACAGTATTCTCTGAGGCTCAGATGTACAAAACTTACTAAGTCAACAACGTGCTTTTTTTTACTGGTTCTAGCTGGTTTAGCAAGCACGGAGTTCAGCGAGACATGCACAAAGGGGTTCTGCAGGCTCTTTTGCTGTCATGGTAGCAGCCAACGAGAATTGTATGCAAAGTTATTTTAATTTATTTTAATGAGCTAATTACTATTCAAATGTGCATTCCGAGTGATGCACAGAAAGGACCACCCACCTTTAGGATTACATTTTTATGGGTGGTCAGGAGCTGTCGTTGCATGATGGCTGCTTCTTGGCAGTTTCAGTCAATTCCTCAGTGCAGATCTGTGATGATCTTGGGCAGCCAGTTCCTGCTGAGGAAGAGCGCTGTTGCCAGGCACAGGAGACACTCATAGTCAGGCTGCAGCTCTATTCTGCTACCGGGCAGAAGGAGAACACATCTCTCAGAAATCAGGCTTGCTGCCATCATTGCTTTGTAGAGCTTCCTGTGAAAAGTGCTTGTGCCGCTGATAAGTTTGAAAAAAAAAAAAGAGCTACACATGGCTTTCATACATGCAGCTTGCATGCATGTATGAAAGCCGTAGTAGCACACACTGCTCTGAGCATGCGCAGAGCAGCCATGCTTAGCGATTGGTGTTCTGCGCATGCTCAGCTGACCGATTGGCTTCTCTCCTACTGAGCTGCTCACTGTTTTTGTAAGCAGGCGTCACTCGCTTGGAAATAGCGACTGGGCATTTGAAGTGATAGAACCTGCCTTGTTATTGAAGAGATGTCAAAATTTGGGGATTGAGGGTTATTGTGTTAAAGTGGCTTACTTCCTTTTTGGACAGGAGACAGTTTTGTGTGAGATATAGAGGTTTGCACTTTCCCCTCTTCTTTTCATTTGCAACCTCAAGCTGATTAGGAAACATGATGTTATTGTTTATATGTATGCAGATGTAGAGAAGTGTAATGTAAGATTTGATGAAGTTAAGCTGTGGTTAGAAGAGAGTAAGTTAGTGGCAAATGTAGCTACAACATCTTGTTTGGGGTTGGGGAATATTAATATCATTATTGGGAATTGTTAGTACTTCCTTGAATAGATCAGGTGGGTATCCCTTGGGTAAAGTTGGGAGTTATTATTCAAAAAGTAGGTATTGGGCAAAAAACAGATTGCAAATGTAACAAAAAGTGCTTTTCTTAAACTGTTGAAACTCTATTTAGATGACAAAGAGGCTCATTTTCAAAGCACTTAGACTTACAAAGTTCCATAGGTTACTATTGTAACTTTGTAAGTCTAAGTGCTTTGAAATTATGCCTCAAAGTGTTAAGAGGGCGGGACACAGGGAGGGAAGGCCCGAAAGAAGGCGAATCCGATGATCTGCTGCTGCTGGCTGCGCTTTCAGTTCACGGAGCGAGGTGACAGGTGAGACGCGGTGATGATTTCAATGCGGGGGGCCTGGCCCGGTGGCGGACGGAGGGGAGCGGGTGGGGACTGCAGCGCAGCGGAGACGATGACCTCGGGGGCGGCCTTGCCTGTGGCCCGGCCCAGTTTCACCATGGAGCGATACAAGACATTACAATATTCTCAGTTTTCTCCATTCCTTTCCTAAAAATTCATAACATTCTATTTGCTTTCTTAGCTGCTGCTGCTGCACACTGAGCACAGGGTTTCAACATATCATCAATGATGACATACACCTAAATCCTTTTCCTGGGTGGTTACTTCTAAAGTGGAACCTTGCATCATGTAGCTATAGTTTAGTTCCTCTTTCCTACATGCATCATTTTGCACTTGCTCACATTAAATGTCATCTTCCTTTGAATGCCTAGTATCCCACTCGTAAGGCCCTCTTGCAATTTTTTACAATCCTCTTGTGATTTAACAACTTTGAATAATTTTGTATCATTAGCAAATATAATCACCTCACTTGTTATTCCCATATCATTTATAAATATGTTAAAAAGCAGTGGTCCCAGCACAGACCCTTGGGGAACCCCACTATCTACCCTTCTCCATTGAGAATACTAACCATTTAACCCTTTTCTATATTTTAACTAGTTCTTGATCCTCTTTCCCACCGTTGCTCTGCTCTCTCAGGTACTGCGAACGCAGTGATTTGACCGCCCATGACACTGACGTCACCAGATTGGCTTTCTGCCTCTCACTGCTTCTCTGCTCTCCCAGACCCTGCCTATGATGCTGATGTCACTGGCTGTGAGCCATTAGACTTCCAGTATATTTCTACTTACTTAGCTTCCACGGTGCACATGAAGGGGCATTTTCAATATGACGTCCAAATCTGATTTTGGACATTTTTCAAAAAATATGCAAAAGTCCAGTGCCAAACATGGTCATTTTAGAACCAGAAAAACATCTTATTTTTTGGGTTCAAAAATCAATCTATTTTAGATGTTTTATTGCTCAGTCCATCTTTCTTTAAGAGCCATTTTCAAACAAAAAATGTCCAAGGGAAAAACGTACAAAAACAAGCCATTGGGATGTCTGGGGGCCAGCAGTTCTACTAGATTGGCCAGATAGACATTCCAGCAGAGCAGTGGGACAGCCTAGGGGGCACTGCAGTGAATTTCACATAAAAGGTCCCAGATACACATCACATTATAACCCCCTTATATTGTATGGTGAGCCCTCCAGGAATTGCAAAAATTGTACTTTACCCAATTGTACACCACTATAATGGCCCTTATGCCTGCAGGTGTCATCTAAATGTGGGTTCAGTAGGAATTTTGTGGTTTTTGGGATGCTCATACTTTCCACCACAAGTATGCCATTTAGAGTAGGATATGGGCCCGGGTCCCCTTCTCTACTGTCCACTACACCGACCACTAGGCTACTCCAGGGACCTGCTTGCTGCTCTAAGAGGAATGGCCATTATATCTGCAGCTGTCATAGAACCTGGTATGTACTGTCACTTTAATTAATTTATTATTTATGTATTATTACATTTGTACCCCGCGCTATCCCACTCAAAGCAGGTTCAATGCGGCTTACATAGTAATAGGGATTACAGAGTATTTATGGCGAAAAAAAAAGTTGAGTATAGCAGAATAATAAAAGAGATAGATAGAGCAGAATAATAAAAGAGATAGGTAGGGAGAGATGGGCGAGGGAGAAGGGAGTAGGAGAGGTATGCGTAAGGGGTAGGTGAGCACAGGAGGAGGGGTAGTGGAGGAGGAGGGGGGTGGGACAGGGATAAACATAGGGAGATTAGGTGGGAGATGTAGTCTGGGTTATAGTCGTTGTCTCTTGGATATGTGTTGTGTAGATGGGTTCATAATCTCTTAGCGGAGTGCGAAGAGGTCAGTGACCACTGGGGGATTAAAGGGGGGGTCATGCCTTTATCCCTCCAGTGGTCATCTTCTCAGTTTGGGTACCTTTTTGTTACTTAGTTGTTATTGAAACAGGTTTAATTAAAAAAAATCCTATTTTTTGCCCTGGACATTTTTACAAAGTTCCATTATTGCAGAAAAAGGTCTAAATCATAAACCTGCCCTAGTCCCACCCTAAAAAAATACTGCAACACACCCCTTTGGGATTTAGATGAGCTGCATAGAAAAATGTATTAAAAATAAGTTTCGAAAATAGCAATTTGGCCATGTTTGCAAAATAAATAAATAAATAAATAAATAGTCCATCTGCCACTTTGTGCCCTTTTTTGGATGTTTTTCTGTTTTGAAAATGAACCCTATAATTTGGCTGTTTGTTTTGTACTGATATTGTATGTCTGTTTCTTTCAGTGGCTTCCTGCCTCTCACTGTTGCTGTGCTTTCCCAGCTGCCACAAACACAGCAATTTGATCCCACCTATCACGCTGGCATTACTGGATGTGAGCCATTAGACTTCCACAATATTTCTACTCATTTTGCTTCCATGCCACATGCCACCTCGCACGACAAAGGAGCGTGAAAAAGGAGCATGTGATGCTTCTTTGTGCGCTCCTTCCTGCGCCTCCTTCTGGCACCAGTTTCGGGCTTACTACTCCAACCTGGTCTTTCTCTGTTTAGTGCTTCCTCTTTTGCATGGAAGTTCCCCCTTCTTTCATTCCAGTGGTTTGAGGCCAGCACCTCCCCATGCCCATCTTTTTTTTTCAGGTTAGTTCATGCTTTTTGCTTCTAGTTCCTTCTTCTACCCTTGATTCACTGGAACTCACGCAGTCACTGTTTGCTGGCTTGCTAAATACTCATTCCTTGTGTCATAAATCACAATTCATTTATGACCTCCTTTTAGAGCACAAATTGGACTTTCTCTGGTTGAAAGGTTCTGATCTTCATCATTTAGAACAATCTTGCACGCCTGTTTTTCATTTTCTCTACTCTAACTGCTATTTTTCTTTTTCTCTGTTGATTTTTCTGTTATGCACCAATACTCTTCTCCTGTACTTGAAATCATCACCAGTCATTTACCCCCACCTATTTCACGAGAGCAAATGATGCAAGTTTAGACTTTAACCAGACCTTTTCTTTTTTTAAAGATAAAGCCTTGCAATATAGAACTGCAGTCCTCTCTGCAAAATGTGAATATGACTCTTCTTTGCGTCAACATGACACCAATCACTCATGCTTGTATAAAATTCTCCAACAGGTTACTAATTCCTCATATGCTTCTGTGCCATCAGAGTTGGACTCAATTGCCTTTGCCCAGGCATTCACTAGGAAGGTTGAGGACATAAGGAATTCGATTTCTCCTCCATCTTCTCCTACAGTTGAATCCTCCCCTGTGTTAAATAGGATTGCCAGTTTCAGTAAAATGTCCTGTTTCAAACCACTATCCCATACTGCTGTGCTTAAGGCCATCTCCTCTGCAAGGTCTACCATAGCCCCCACTGACCCAATTCCTACTTATTTCCTGAAACAAATTAATCTATCTTTGATTTCCTACATCCACACTATAATCATGACCAGCCTTTCTACTGGTATGTTTCCTTATAAATGGAAAACAGCCACTATCTCTCCCCTTCCTAAGGATCATTTCTTGACTCATCTAATCCTCTGAACTATTGTCCTGTTTCTCAACTCCGTTTTATTTCTAAGGTTACTGGAAAAATCATGGAAGAGCAGCTCTCCTTATTACTTGACAGGACTAATGTTTTACATCTCTACCAGACTGACTTCCATGCACAACTCTCTTCTTGCACTCTCTAATTTTATTCACCTTAGTCAGGATAAGGACCAAGAGGTTCTTTTTGTCTCACTTGACCTCAGTGCAGCATTTGATCTGATTGATCACAACATTCTTTTAAATCATTTGGAATCTGTGAGCATTACTTACACTGTCTTATCTTGGTTTAGATCCTATCTCTCTGGAAGAAAATTTTGGGAAATGTCTGGACCTGTTCCTCTCTCCCTTGGTGTACCACAAGGGTCTGTTTTCGGACCTATTCTCTGCAATATATTTCTTTCTTCACTTGCACTCCTTTTGCAATCATTGGGTATCACTTTTTACATTTATGTAGATGGTGTTCAGTTAAGTTTTCCACTTGAAAACCATTTTATCTCAAATATTGATTCAATTACTCAGAAACTGTCTATGGTTGCCAATTGGCTTAGTTGCATTAAGTTAAAACTGAATATGTCAAAAGCTGTTTCAGTATTTTTTTTCCTTTAGTTAGTCAATTTCGTCTCTCATGCTCTCCTTCGCTCTGTAGTTCATCTAGTCCCCTGAAGGATTGCGGTGGTAGACAATAATCGTCTTTCTTTTTCTCAACATAAACATATTTCTACTGTTGTGCAAAAGTCAATTTTTTATCTTGAGGCAGATCAAGGCTGCTCAGTTTTGGATTTGCATTCTTTTTGCTTGCTAGTACATACTTTAGTAATCTTCCGCCTTGACTATTGCAATTCTCTTTTTCATGGCCTTCCACTTTACCAGCTACGTTGTCTACAATTAATCCAAAATACCACAGTTAAGCTTATTCATGGAGCTAAGAAATATGAAAGCGTTATTCCTCTTTTGAGGTCCAAACATTGGCTCCCCATCCTGTTGTGTATCACATGTGAGGTTCTAGTGTTAACATATCACATTTTCCATTGCGGAGTCCCACAGTTTCTGTTAAGATCACTTTTCCCTTATGTGCTGGCTCGCTCTTTGCATTCTTTTAATGAACATCTTATTATTATTCCTTCTCATCTGCAAATCTGTTCACTATGCCAGATCAACCTGTTTTTCTGTAGTTGACCGTATCAATGGAACCTCGTACCCCTGTATGTTCATGTTGAGCTCTCTTTTATTTATTTAGATTTTGCTCACACCTTTTTCAGTAGTAGGTACACTGGATATTTCTCTGTCCCAGGAGGGCTCACAATCTAAGTTTGTACCTGAGGCAATGGAGGGTTAAGTGACTTGCCCAAGATCACAAGGAGCAGCAGTGGGATTTGAACCGGCCTTCTCTGGATTGCAAGACTGGTGCTCTAACCACTAGGCCACTCCTCCACTTTTAGGAATTGCAAGACAGCTTTGAAAACTACTGCTACTACTAATCATTTCTATAGTGCTACTAGATGTACACAGCACTGTACATGTTATATGCTTTCTCTGTCCCTAGAAGGCTCACAATCTAAGTTTTGGTACCTGGGGCAATGGAGGGTTAAGTGGCTTGCCCAAGGTCTCAAGAAGCTGCAGTGGGAATTGAACCCAGTTCCCGGGGATCAAGGTCTGCTGCACTAACCACTAGGCTACTTCATCCCTTTTCAAAAAAGCTTTACGGGCCACTAGATATCCTGGTCTGCTACACATTCCTCCTGAAGAAGCCTTGGTGAAACATGATCATGTAGACGACTGGATTTATAAAATATTTTCCATCAGCTGTGGACCTTTGTGGAGTTTCACATTTTGTTGGATTGTGGATTTACAACTATTGGACTGTTTATATACTTTGTCCTTGCACACTATTGCACCTCCTACCTGAAGCTGATCGGTAAGCTGAAAAGAACTGCTGTACTTTGGATTGTTCAATCAATTCAAACTAAGTTTTCTAACAAATATTTGTTTCTTATTGTTTAATATAAGGCATTTTGGTAGGCAGGCTTATTTGGTGCAATGATTGAACACAGTGATTGCCAGGTGATTTTATGATCGCAAGGGATCACAAACACTATATTCTGAGCACCATTTTCACTTTAATAGACTATATTATAGGATCAAATGTATGTTTTTTGGTGCATCGAGGTGGCTTTCTTGTATATTATTTTTATCAATTTTATCAATTTTGAATGGACTTGTTCCACTAAGATTGTATACAAAATTTTATAAATAAATAACTTGTTTTTCTTTCCTTGGAGGGTTTATAATCTAAAGGGTCCTTTTACTAATCTGTGCTAAAAGGGTCCATAAGGTATGATTAGCACATGGATTTGTTTCCTCATGCGCTGAGGCCACTTTTAGCTTGGCTGTAAAATGGCTGCATCACCATTTTTTTCTATTAATGGCCATGTGCTAATTTCCCAATTAGTGCGTGGCCATTAGTGCATGAGGTCTTACCAACACCTAGTGAGGAAAGGACTCACATGCTAACCATGCACTAATCGGTTATCATGCAGAGATGTAGCTGTGTTAACTAGCGCTGGGCATGCCTACTCTCTACCCCCAAACACAACCTCAGTGCTATTTTTTAGCAATGGGAAAGCGTGTGCAGATACCTGAAATACCAATGGGCACCTGAGCGTGCAGTTCATTTTGGCATGCAGGAAGCATGTGTCAGTGCTTACCACTGCTTAGTAAAAGGACACCTAAGTTTATACCTGAGAATATGGAGGGTTAAGTGAATTGCCTGCTACCACAAGGAGCCACAATTGGATCTGAACCTGGCTTCCTTTGTTCTGTCAGAGCAGAACAAAAAGCACAAAAAGTCCTTCAGGAGCAGTACAATGGGAAATCCTTTATTGGAAAGACTTGATTGGGGACTTTGGGGATGTGTTTTGGTGACTGTTCATCTGCATCAGCGGTTGCAAGAGTTTGCAGAATTCTCAACACAGGTTGTGTTTCAATGACTGTTCAACTCCATCAGGGGTCTGGCAAAATACAGAAATCATAATGAATAATACATATACAGAATAAAAAAAATAAATCAACCCAAAGGATTGATCTATAATTGAAAAGCAGGAGAGAAGAGAAAACATTTAAAAAGCAAATAAATTATAAAACTTAAAAAAACAAAATGAAACATGCCACCATGAGATAATGCTTTAAAAAACAAAATGAAACATGCCACCATGAGATAATGCTGCCTAACTTACTGCAAGAGTTTGCAGAATTCTCTGTAAAGCAGTTGCAAATGTTCCACTAACAGGGCTAGTTTATAAATAGAGATGCTGTAAATAGATGGTATCAAAAACAAAACAAGTTACAAGTGCACTCAGTGATCAATAAGAGACAGCAAAAGTGCCTTATATACCGTTAAAAACCAAATCTTATAAAAAGTATCTATTCAAACATGCTGAATAAACCAAAGTGCTAGAGATACAAGACAAGAAGTGATGACAAAGGTTGATATGTTAATCTGCCATATTTAGGGCCTGTTTACTAAGGCGCTTTAGCGTTTTTAATGTGCCTGCCATTAGCGTGCGTGTTGTGTAGGTGCCTATAGGGATATTGTAGGCGCGAACACAGTCAATGCGCATACACGGTTAACATGCGTTAAAAATGTTAACGGGCCTACAATGCGACTTAGTAAACAGGGTCCTTAGTGATTAAAGAATGAAAAAATGTGTGAGTCTCAACAACAGTGTGACAAGAAGCGATGAGAAAGGTTAATGGACATGTTAATCCTCAATATTTACCCCCCCCCCCCCCCCCCCATTTACTAAGCCACATGACAATGCCGACACAGCCCATAAATACAGTATTCATAAAAATACAACTAAATCCAACTCAGCATTCTATCCTGCTGGAGAAACAATATCTAAATTAACATTATCTCCATGCCAGACTAATTTGACAGTCATCATTACTACAAATCTCAAACCAGAAAACATATGAGACAAATCAATACAGTGTTGTACCATTGGTGCAGTGACATTACCCCTCCTAATATTACTCCTGTGTTCTATCAACCTTACTTTGACTTTTCTAACCGTTGCATTATTGTTAAAACATGGACAAAGGCTTATTTTTGAGTTAGATACTGTTTCTTCAGCAGGATTGAATGCTGAGTTGGATTTAGCTGTATTTTTATGAATACTGGATATATGATTCATTTTTTAGAGAACAGTATTATTTTGCGTCTGTGTGAAATTTTGATTTGCATTTAGATGGAATTTTTACTACGTGCGTCATGAAGTACTGCTGTATATAGACTTACTTTATAGATGGAATCATCCTTGGATGATTAACCCTATTTGACCAGAAAAACTCTTTTAGTATTTTGGAAGAGTTTGTTTTTGAACTAATAGGTTAATTTATGAAGGACACATGAGCACATAGTGCCTTATATGCAACTTATTTACCTGTGAATGTTTTTTTATATTTTTTATGTTGATTAAAAAGCGCTAGCAGGGCTTTCGAAGAGGATATAGTAGCACCATAAAGGAAGAGACATCCTCATTGACAGACTTGGATAACATAGTGGTTGAGAAGAGATTTGAAATGCTGGAGAACAGAGTGCAAGGATCAATAGCCTGAAGATTCCTAAATGTAACATAGAGGGGCATAATCGAACGCCACCGGCCAAATCGATGGCCGGCCACCTTCGTGTCCGGCTGCGCGGCGGGGCAGAGCCAAGCGTATTTTCGAAATACGCTTGGCGCCGGCCAAATAGCTTGCTGGATTTAGAGCAGGATCGCCAGGTTTATATGAGATGGCCGGCTTCGTTTTTCAGCCATAATGGAAACCGGGCCTGGCCATCTCAAACCCGGTGAAATGCAAGGCATTTCGGCATGGGAGGAGCCAGCATTTGTAGTGCACTGGCCCCCCTCACATGCCAGGACACCAACAGGGCACCCTAGGGAGCACATAAAAAAAAAGCTTCCAGGTGCATAGCACCCTTACCTTGGGTGCTGAGCCCCCCAAATCCCCCCCCCCCCAAAACCTACTCGCCAGAACTCTACACCATTACCATAGCCCTAAGGGGTGAAGGGGGGCACCTACATGTGGGTACGGTGGGTTTTGGGGTTTTTTGGAGGGCTCAACATTAACCACCACAAGTGGAACAGGTAGGGGGGAGGATGGGCCTGGGTCCATCTGCCTGAAGTGCACTGCACCCACTAAAAACTGCTCCAGGGACCTGCATACTGCTGTCAAGGTGCTAGGTATGACATTTCAGGCTGGCATACAGGCTGGCCAAAAAAGTTTTAGTTTTGTTTTTTTGGGGGTGGGAGGGAGTTGGTGACCACTGGGGGAGTAAGGGGAGGTGATCCCCGCTTCCCTCCGGTGGTCATCTGGTCAGTTGGGGCACTTTTTATAGACTTGGTCCTAAAAATAAATGGACCAAGTCCAGCAGGTGAAATGCTTGTTCGAGCCGGCCATTTTTTTTCCATTATAAGGTGAAGCCGGCCATCCCGTACCCACGCTCCCTGTCCCACCTTCGCTACCAACACGCCCCCATGAAGGTTGGCTGGCGCCACGACGAAAAGCAGTTGGGGCCGGCCAAAATCGGCTTTCGATAATACCGATTTGGCCAGGATCAGGAGATCGCTGGCAATCTTCCGATTTGTGTCGGAAGATCGCCGGTGATCCCTTTCGAAAATGAGCCTGATAGTAACATAGTAGATGACGGCAGAAAAAGACCTGCACGGTCCATCCAGTCTGCCCAACAAGTTAAACTCATATGTGCTACTTTTTGCGTATGAAAAATAAAAAAGGTGGGAATATAAGCCAGGCTATCCAAAGAATGGAACCAAATTATGTTTAAAAAAACAAAGTTTAATAATTTCCAAGCAAATAATGATATAACAAAAACACATAAAAAATGACATTTGCAACTGCTTTACAGAGAATTCTGCAAACTTAAGCTAGGCAGCATTATCTCATGGTGGCATGTTTTATTTTGTTGTTTTTTTTAAAGTTTTATAATTTGCTTTTTAATTGTTTTCTCTTCTTTCCTGTTTTGCTTTTGTAGATGAGGCATTTCTTTTAATAATTGTTGTGAAGTTTTAGATATTTATCTATTATTATTATTATTTATTTGTTTGTATCATTATGGGAATGTTTTATATACTATGAGAAGCACTAGGTATGCATTTATATATGTTAGGAATGCCAATTTGTACTACTTATTCATGTTCCTTTGGGGGTTTTTTTTATTCATACATATTTTTATTCATTATGATTTCTGTATTTTGCCAGACCCCTGATGCAGGTGAATAATCACCGAAACACGGCCCATGTTGAGAATTCTGCAAACTCTTGTGACCCCTGATGCAGGTGAATAGTCACTGAAACACAGCCTGTGTCAGGTCTTTTTGTGCTTTTTGTTCTGCTTTGATTGGTGTTCTTTGGACCCTCTCTTTTTCCCTTGTTCCTTTGTTCTGAGACTGCTGCTCTAACTAACTGCTCCTCTTTGCCTGGCTTCCCTTAGCAGATTAATTATGCGTTTGGTATTTTCGGCAGTTCGTCATCTAGAGAGGAAGCCAGCAGCACTTATACGTGTAATTTATAAAATGGGCTAGCTGCACATGGAAGTGGTGCCATGAGGAAGTTGCAAAATCACCACATCCACGTGGAAACTGCCAAGCTCATGCCACTCATTTTTTCTACATGCATATTTGTAAAATGGTAGTTCCCACTGTGCATGCCAGCAAATATATATGCACATGGCTCTGTGTTCAGCAGTGGCATACCCAAGGCTGAATGGGCCCCAAGCAGACAAATTAAAATGGGGCCTTATAACATCACATTTCCTCTTCAGCACGCCAGTCAGGGAGGGGGGAATACTTGGAAACTGAGGGATATCTGCAATAGGGTGTGTGGAGTAGATATTGAGAATAGGAGAATGTGTGAGTCTAGGGGTTCTGTATGCACTGGAGGACAATACTGTATATGTGGAGTGCTTAGGGGGAGTTTAGGGCAGTGGGAATATGTGAAGATGTTTGCTGTGGCTAAGCTGTCTAAGGTTTAAGAGTAGGGACTTTGTGCATGTTGGAGGTGCAGTGGGATTATGTGTGTGTGACATGTGTGATGTGGGGTATTTGGGGCTGTGGAGCAATTGGGGAGGGTGTATGTAAGTAAGAGACCAAAGAAAGAAGTGTTGGGTACACAATGAGGGTTTGATGGGCCTGGTATTAGAAGGATTCTTTCTACAGTAGTGGTACAGTAGAGTGGGGGGGCTGAGTTTTGTCTGCATGGAGGGTGTGGTTAGGGGTGCATTGGAGAGGAAGTGTGCAAGGTCAGCAGGGAGGATGTGAGACATACAGTTGTTGATCTGCTGGGAGGGCAATGGTGAGGTTGCAGCTGAAGGAGGTGTCTGAGGTGGGTCTGCAGTAGAGGGGAGATTTCCCAAGTTTGCATAAAGTAGTTTAGGTGTGATATGGATGGTTCAGGGAAGCCTCTCCTGCCTGTTTAATTATTTTTCATGTCTACCCCGGTGTATTCAGACCAGGGCTTAGGGGCCCTTTTACTAAGCCACATAGAGGGGAATAATCGAACGTCGCAGGCAAAATAGGTTGCCGGCAATCTATTTTGGCGGCGGCGCAACAGCTAGCCGGAACCGTATTTTCAAAAAAGATGGCCGGCCATCTTTTTTTTTTCGATAATACGGTGTGGGCCGGCGAAATGCCTTGGATTTCGCCGGGTTTGAGATCGCCACTTTTGTTTTTCCGCAATAATGGAAAAAACTGCCGGCGATCTCAAACCCGGCGAAATCCAAGGCATTTGGCCGTGGGAGGAGCCAGCATTTGTAGTGCAATGGTCCCCCTCACATGCCAGGACACCAACCGGGCACCCTAGGGGGCACTTCAAACATCTTTTATAAACAACCAAATTAGCTTCCAGGTGCATAGCACCCTTCCCTTGTGTGCTGAGTCCTCCAAATCCCCCCCAAAACCCACTGCCCACAAGTGTGCACCATTACCCTAGCCCTAAGGGCTGAAGGGGGGCACCTACATGTGGGTACAGTGGGTTTTGGGGGGTTTGGGAGGGCTCAACATTACCCACCACAAGTGGAACAGGTAGGGGGGGGATGGGCCTGGCTCTGCCTTTCTGCAGTCCACTGCAACCAACAACAACTGTTCCAGGGACCTGCATACTGCTGTCTGGGTGCTGGGTATGACATTTGAGGCTGGCATACAGGCTGGCAAAAAAGGTTTGTATTTTAATAATTTTTGTGTGGGAGGGGGTTGGCGACCACTGGGGGAGTAAGGGGAGGTCATCCCTCATTCCCTCCGGTGGTCATCTGGTCAGTTGGGGCACCTTTTTGAGGCTTGGTCGTGAAAATAAAAGGACCAAGTAAATCCGGCGAAATACTGCTTATCGCCGGGTTTTATTTTTCCATTATCCGCGAAAGCCGGCCATCTGGTAGCCACGCCCAAGCCTGCCCATGTCCCGCCTTCGCTTCGCCGCCAACACGCCCCTTTGAACTTTCGCCGGCGAGTCGAAGGGAAAGCGGCGAAGCTATCACAAATGTAGCTTTCGAATATATGCTTTTCGCCGCTTTTGCGAAATCGCCGGCCATATCCCGATTTGTGTCGGGAAATAGCCGGCGATTACTTTCGATTATAAGCTGGATAGGCGCCTACATGCGCAGAATGTGTGCCAATTTGGAATTACTGCTCGCCTACCACGTGGCCCTGGCAGTAATTTCATTTTGTACACGCATCCAGTAGGTGCGCTGGAAAGTTTCCAGTGTGTGGCGCTAACCGGACAGTAATTGGCATTGTACGTATGCTGACGATTACCACCCGGTTAACGTGTGAGACCTTACTGATAAGTCAATGGGTGGCGGTTAAGGTCTCAGGCCCAAAATGGGCCCGTGCCAATTTTCATTTTGCCGCACATACATTTTTGACCAAAAAAAAGGTCTTTTTTGCAGGTGCGCTGAAAAATGGACTCGAGCATGCCCAATACAAGCGTCTACACTAGCGCAGGCCACTTTTCGGCACACCTTAGTAAAAGGACCCCTTAATTTGTGCTGGAACGAGGTGAACAGCGTTTGACACGTCTTAGGCCTCAGGAAGTGACATTATTGCCCCATCTTCCTGCCTGCCAAAGTATTTTCTCTCCATCTTCCCCCTTCCAGTCCACCACATACCCTGTTTCTCGCTCTCTTATTCTGCATTCATTAAGCACTTTTGTTCCCTCCCATTGCCACCTTGCCGAGCCTGCAGTTGTAGTCAGCAGAGATGCACGGAACCACAGTACTGCATTGGTGTGCATTGGGTGCCTCAGGCTCTCCTCCCACACTAGCATTACCTCGGGGGCTCCCCCACCCCAGCAATGCCTCAGGGGCGCGCTCTCTCTCTCTCTCTCTCTTACCCTGCCGTCCTTCATTCAGTTAAAGGCAAAGATGCCAGCCTCATCTCTATCTTCCTCTGAAAAAGGAAATTGTATTTTAAATCTTGGCGTTCTTGTGGTGTCTTCTGCCATTTTGATAGTGCCGTGCGCTGGAAAGCTGTTTGGTAGTTGCAGTCTTTTTGATATTTGCTATCTTGGACTGGATTAAAAAAATGTTTCCCCTGAAGCATCTTGGAATGGCGAAACAGGGAACCCCTGTCAGGATTTGAGTGGCGATACTGGATTATCATCAGGATGACAGAGACATTGGTTTCCAAGATAAGTAATATATGAAAAGCAACTGAGATTTTTATAATATTTCCTCAGTTTATTCTGTATCAGTATGTTTTTTTTTGCTGTTTTTTGCTTTTGTTTTTTTTGCCCTTTGAAGGACTATTTTGAAGTTCATTTATAAGTGGAGTTTTTTTTAATGACTGATGATTACAGCGAACCACTTATATAATGTAGGCTTGTCTTACAATAAGGTGTGTCTCCTTTTCTACTGAGGTCTTCTTTCTTCTCCACTTTATACAGTTTTGTGGCAATCTCTCTGATACAGAATATTACTGTAGAAGTATTGGTTCTGGATATGACATTTTAATTCTGCAGATTCTTTGTGTTTGTTGATTTGAGAGAGACACACACACACATACAGGGACAAAGCTGAATGGGGAGGGCAGTGATGCATGTGGGAGAGAGAAAGATAGGGCAATGCTGAATTGTGGGTGTGTGGGGTGGGGAAAAGAGAGAGAAACATCCACATAAGTAATGCTGCATGCCAGGATCAGAGACAGAAAGAAAGGGACAATGTTGGGTGGCAAGGAGAATGACTGAGAAGAGATACTGGATAGCAGAGAGAGACAGGGGATGGGATTTGATATACTACCTTTTTGTGGTTACAATTAAAGTAGTATACATATTATAAGCATGTATTATTGAGTTGGAAAGTTGTAGGTGGACACTGTAAAAAGAGGGGAGACAGAAGAATTGTAATAAGAATGAATGAAACCTGAATGGATAGGCAGAAAAAAATGGAAGAAAGCTGAAAGTAATAGTGTTGGAGCTGGATGTAGTATAGGGGTGAAGAAGACAGAAGGAGAGAGAAAATGACAAATGGACAGGGGATCCATTGAAATACAGTTGAAAGAAGATAGGGAAAGCAGTACCCAGAGATTGGGACAAACATAGAAAAATTAAATGGTTAGATAAGTAGTAAAGAGAATTGTATTTTTAATTTAGGGTGAAATAATGTGGTTGCAGTGTTAGTCCAATTTAAAGGTTAATAAATAAGAAAAGAAAAAATGGAAAAGCGGTGATACCTTTTTATTGGAATAAATGCATTCTTTGATAAAGTTTTTGTTTTTAGCTTTTAGCGGCCAAAACCACCTTTAGTTTGGGACAGTATACTGCTGTTATGGTACACTGTCCTGACCTAAGGAAGGTAGTTTTGGCCTTTGAAAGCTAGTCAAATAATATGTTGTCAGTCCAATAAAAAGAACCACATTATTTTCTATTTTTGGTTTATTTAATTTTTAATGTAGTGGTTGGAATATGTTAATTTTTGAAATTTATATCTGCATCATATTTTGCATCGCATCATTGTTTCTGTTTCTCTGGTCTTGTACTGTATGCAGTATTTGGCGTATTATAGGGTTCAGTTTAATTACTGTCTACATATTTCTATTTTTAGTTTTTGGTTACTTATTCAATAATTAGGGGCCCTTTTACAAAGGCACAGAAGGGCTACCATATGGGTAGCACGTGCCAAATCAGCCCTATCGCTGGGGAGTGCAGGAGTCTGGTGGTAATTCCAAAGATAGCGTTCCGGCTGTAATTGGCAGTGCGTCCACATTGCTGCACGCTGCCTGATTACTGCGGGGTTAGCGTGTGAGCCCTTACCATCAAGTAAGTAGGAGGCAGTAAGGACTCACACAGTAAATGGCCAGGCGCTAATTTGGAACTTAGCACCTGGCCATTAATGCCGTAAATAGAATTTTGGCATTTATGCAGATGTGCTAAGAGGTAGCCTGAGCGCACGGGAAAATCATGCGCTTAACATGTCTTTGTAAAAGGACCTCTTATTGAGGGCCTGTCTGTGTTCTGCAATTGTGAAAGAGACCAGGTATTCCGTTGGCAATGAATGTTGTTGTAGGATCAATCTGTACTAGTCTGGCTTGTTTAGTGTTCCAGTAGCTGTATTGATGTTCTAGTGCTCACTGCAGTGTTTATGATGCTATCTTTTCCTTCAGAGGATCTTGTTGTGCAAGTCCTAGAAGTTCCTCTGTTCAGGCACTGCAGGGACAAGTGTGGGTGCATAAAGACAAAGTTGAAGAACAGGAGAACCAGAGCTGAAGGTCCAGTTTTAGACTGTTTGGGGCAGGGGCATACTGACAATATAGGCAACTGGGCAGTGCCCGAGGGCCCAGAGGCTCTCCCCCCCCCCCCCTGTACTCTACATCCCCCTAAGCCTCAGTGGGCCCTCTCTGGGCCTACTTTGAAGGGTCCTGGTGGTCTAGAGGCCTCTTTGGGGGCAGGAAAAAACCCCATTCTTTCCTGCCCATTTGTCGCTGCTCTGTCAGGCATTGCCACATATTCAGAATGGCTGCTGAGACTTCCTGCGGCAGTCTTGTGAGACTGCTGAAACCTATGAGACTGCCGCAGGAAGTCTCAGCAGCCATTAAGAAGAAGCAGCAGTGGGCAGGAAAAAGAGGGGTTCTTTCCTGCTCCCGGAAAGGCCACTAGACTACCAGGGCTCTTCAAGGTAGGCTTGGGGGTTGTAGTGTGCAGGGGAGTCCTGGAAACAAAGGTGGGGGCAGTGGCGGTGAGGGCCTGGGGGTGGCAGCAGCCCAGGGGGCCCAATGTCCCCATCTGCCCAGGGGGCCAGGTCACTGTCACTCCGCTCCTGGTTTGGTTTTACAAAAGGTGCAGAAGGGGCTAATACCAGGAAATATGTAAAGGAGTGTTTCCTGGGTTCTATCGTCTTTCCAGTTTATGAGGTGAAAAGAGCACACAGACAGCTCTGGGCAAAGCCATATGCTTTAATAATGAAACTGTTGAGGTGCAAAGAGGTGGAGCACGTCTTACAGGCCTCAAAGTTCCAGTCAACTGTAGAGTACAAAGAGCTTAAGGTATGGCTGTTTCCTGATCTTGGCCTTACAGACAGTTTGAAAAAGGAAGGAGCTGCGCCTCTTAAAAGACATGATGCAGAAACTAGGTTACAGAACTGGGATCTGGTATCCATATTGGTTTATGGTGGTGGAAGATGAAGTTATGAACTTTTTTAACATTTCAGAGTTGATGGCAAAATTTGTGACTACACTGCAGAACCAACAAGGCTGTGGAGGAAAGACATGGAAGGCAGGAGAAGAGAGCAGAAGTGAGGGTTGCTAGTTTGCAGTTGAATTCTCCAGATGCAGAAGAGAAAGCAGTGCTTAATGAGCTATTTGAGCCTGGAGAGGGGTTGCAAATTTCACAAGCAACAGCAATGGTGGATGGATCAGAACCTAGAGGAGGCCAACACTGAATCTTGACTGTGGACCATATTGATCTTATCTGTGTGTGGTGAGGGGAGTTTTCCGGGCAACCAGTTTGGGTATGGAATTGTATTAGTGGTGCTTGGGGAGGGAGGGGGGGGGGGGGGAAATGTGAAGGTTGTATGAGTGCAGGATATATGCCAAGACCTACTCCTCACTTTACACCGCTGCTTGATGCACCCTCCCTGGCTCATACCCTGCTAGTTCACCCTGTTAGATGCTTCTCCCCCTGCATACTCCTTGTATATTCTTCTAAGTTTTCCTATTCTGTATTTTATTTAATGTTTGTAAGCAACATTGTGCCTTCATGAGTGGGAAAATGTGGGATATAAGTGAACAATAAATAAATGTGGTGGTTAGGTACAAGGGATTTGGAAGCCATGACTGGGGTGAAAAAATTACGAGAAAGATAATGGGTAGTGGTGGGATGAGTAGGTTTTTTTTTTTATAACTGGGCAACAGATGGGGGGAGATGTCATGGACAGTGCTGGTGGATAGAGGGAGGAGGTGGGGTGAGGTTGTTTGGAGTGGGTTGTGGGGGAGGGGGGTAGTGAGTGGGATGGAGGAAGAGTGGGAGTGGTATGGGATTGCTCCAGGCTCTTGAGCAAGGAGTTGAGCAGTGTAGGAATTGACAATAGCTCTTAAAATAGCTACTCTTAATATAGGTGGTTTCAACTGTACCACAGTACCATCAAGCAGAAAAGAGTGTTGAACTATTTAAAAGATCATAAAGTAGATGATGTGCTGCTTCAAGAGACCTAACTTGCTGGGGGGTGAATACGAGAAACTGAAAAGGGGATGCTGGGGGAAAGTTATTTATTCGGCCTTCTCTTCCAAAAAGAAAGGGTTTGCTATTTTGATGTGTAAGGGTCTTCAGTTCATGAAATATGATGAAGGGAAACATATTTAGGGAAGGGTGGTCTGGGTCATGGGGAGAATAGATGCACACAAAATAATTTTTCTCAGTATATCCGCTAATGGGATGAAAAGAGATTTTTTTTTTTTATAAGTGGTTTGAGGCCTTCTTGCAGGTGGCTAGGGGGTTTAAATTAGTTGGAAGGGATATGAAGTGTTTTGGGAGAACTGCATAAGTCAGATCTTTTAGGGAAAGGATGGAAGAGGGAAGGGAGAGATCTAAGGGATGCCTTGGAAGCGTTTGATCTGTTGGACATTTGGAGGGATCAGAATCCAAAGGGGAGGGAATTTGCCTGTATTTCCTAGCATTAAATACATACTCTAGGTTAGATTGCATTTTAGTAAAAAGTAAGGTAGTAAATCGAGTGAAAGGTGTGGTTATTCACCCAGTCAGCATCTCTGATCACGCACTGGTCGCAATGCAGGTGGATTTAGTTCAGAAGGGGAAGGATGAGGAGAAACAGTAAAGATTGATCCCAGGTACACATCTCACCATTGCTCCCTTCTATTTTCCAAAACAAAAGATAGATGTTTTTCTTTTTTTGAAAATGACCTTCTTTGCTATTCAGATTTTGAACATTTTTTGCAAAACGTCCAAAGTCGGACTTAGATGTCATATTGAAAATGCCCCTCAATGTCTCTTGTAATGGGTGAAGAGGAAACAAGAGGTGGCTCTGATGCTGAAAAGGCCTCCAACAGGGTTGAATGGTCTTTTCTGTACAACTTGTTGAATGTCTTAGGGATGGGGGACAGCTTCATGGGTGAAAGCTCTGTACTTATGTCCCAGTTCAAGGATTGTTGTTAATAACATCAGATTAGAGGAATTCAAGTTGTAAAGGGATACACTACAGGGCTGCCCTTTGTCCCCAATGTTGTTTGCTCTGGGCATTGGCAGCCCCATATAAGACTGAATATTAGCATAAGGCCCATTATTATGTGGATGCATAATCATAAGATAATGATGTATGCAGATAACATATTAATCGTGATGCAGGAGCCAGTTAATTACTTTCATTTTTTTACAAGAATTGATGGAATATTCAAAATATTCAGGATATATATTAAATCTGGGGAAGACAAAGGCCACAGGAGCTGGGTTAATGTGCCAAGACTGGATGAAAGGAATTTCCTTTTAAATGTGTAATGGGGGGGGGGGGGGGGGGTGGTTAGATACCTAGGGGTGAAAGTATCAGACATAGGGAATCTGTTTAACTTGAACTACCTACATACATGTGTGGACAACCTTGCATCAAGCTGGTGGGACTGAATAGCTCAATATAAGATGATCATACTTCCCATATTGAATTTTCTGTTTACCAAACTCCTCATTCCTATTCCAGTCCATTACTTGTAATGGTGGCAGAAAAATCTCCAGAAACCTGTTTGGAAGGGCAGGAGGGCTAGGATTAGTCAGGACAGATTGGTGAAACACAGGGAGGCAGGAACTTCCTATTCTAAGGGTATATTACAAGGCAGTGGTCTTAAAGGGACTTAAATATCACTATGCTAACAATTATGAGATTCAATAGGTGGTATTGTGAGGGAGATTTTAAAACTCTTCTCTATTTATGAGGTGGAGCATGGAGAGGTGCAGGGGAATTCTGAGGATGGGTTGATGGATGATCATCCCTTTCTGGTGCTGCCGATACAGGTGTGGAAGGAAGTGAGGAAAAAGGTGGATTGATGGGGAGTATATTCTCAAGGAGCATACTGCAAGATTACTATCCATTCTCTGGGATGGCAATTACCAAATGGGGTCTAGAGTGAATGGTGAAGGGTACTGTCCCATTCTTTGCCTATTTTCACCCGAGGTACTTTCTTACAAAAGGTTCAAAACTTCAAGATATTGGTATAACTCCTGACCCTAAGGAGTGGAAGTGGGTATACTGGTTTATTCATAAATGCTCATGGGCAATGTCATATAAACAGTTGCAGTATAAGATATTAATAAGGTATAATCCACAAACAAACCTTTCCGGAGATGGGACGGCGGTAGAACGAGAGGGCATGAAATGAGATTGAAGGGGGCCAGACTCAAGAAGAATGTCAGGAATTATTTTTTCACGGAGAGGGTGGTGGATGCTTGGAATGCCCTCCCGCGGGAGGTGGTGGAGATGAAAATGCGTGGGATAAACATAAAGGAATACTGTGCAGAAGGAAGGGATCCTCAGGAGCTTAGCCTAGAATGGGTGGCAGAGCTGGTGGTTGGGAGGCGGGGCTAGTGCTGGGCAGACTTATACGGTCTGTGCTAGGGCTGGTGGTTGGGTGGCGGGACTAGTGCTGGGCAGACTTATACGGTCTGTGCTGGGGCTGGTGGTTGGGCGGCGGGGATAGTGCTGGGCAGACTTATACGGTCTGTGCCAGAGCTGGTGGTTGGGAGGCGAGACTGGTAGTTGGGAGGCAGGGATAGTGCTGGGCAGACTTATAGGGTCTGTGCCAGAGCTGGTGGTTGGGAGGCGGGGATAGGGCTGGCCAGACTTATACGGTCTGTGCACTGAAGAGGACAGTACAAATAAAAAAAGTAGCACATATGAATTTATCTTCTTGGGCAGACTGGATGGACCGTGCAGGTCTTTTTCTGCCGTCATCTACTATGTTTAAGATAGTAAATAGATTGTACACTAGCCTGAAGCAACTTCAAAGAATGGAGAAGTGGGACAATGACTACTACTACTACTATTTAACATTTCTAAAGCGCTACTAGGGTTACGCAGCACTGTACAATTTAACATAGAAGGACAGTCCCTGCTCAGAAAGCTTACAATTTAAAGGACAAATGTACAGTCAGTCGAGTAGGGGTCGTCAAAATGGGGCAGTCTAGACATGACAAATGTGGATGGGGCTGTGGGATTGCCAGATCCTTTGATCATATGCCATGGGGCTGTAAGGGTTTTGTGGTAAGTTTGGGTTCAGATAGATATGTTGGGATACATAACCAGATTCAAAATTAAGTTTACTGGGGTGGGGGGGGGGGGGGGGGGAGGGATGGAGGCCATAGAGATGAAGGGCCTTAGGAAGCGGGAATTGTTGCACAATCTACTGATAGCGCAGCTCACAATTGCGGGGCTATGGTGATGCAAAAATGGAGGGAGATGATGCAATATGATAAACTTATGTGGTTGTTGCAGAGGAAGGTGGACAAATTTAGGGCTGGAAATTTAATGGAAATGGATTAAGGCAAGTAGAGGGGGAGGTAAGTGGAGGGAGATCAGTTAACAGATTATTAGCATAGAATTAAGAATTTAGTTTGGGGAAGTTATTTATTTAAAAATTTATATTCTGCTGTATCCATAGTTTTCAAGGTGGAGTACAACAAACACAGGCATAATAAGAATATCTAATCTAATACATAATAATTAAGTCAGTAATATAAACTTGACCGAACAAGACTGAAATACAAGTTACATCTTGTACACATCATGTTCCTCATTTTGGTGGTGGGAGGAGTTGTACTTATAGGGATGAGGACAAAAATGATAAGAACATAAGAATAGCCATACTGGGTCAGACCAATGGTCCATCTAGCCCAGTATCCTGTTTCCAACAGTGGCCAATCCAGGTCACAAGTACCTTGCAGAAACCCAAATAGTAGCAACATTCCATGTTACCAATCCCGGGGCAAGCAGTGGCTTCCCCCATGTCCATCTCAATAACAGACTATGGACTTTTCTTCCAGGAACTTGTCCAAACCTTTTTTAACCCAGATACACTAACTGCTGTTACTACATCCTCCTGCAAAGAGTTCCAGAGCTTAACTATTCATTGAGTGAAAAAGTATTTCTTCCTATTTGTTTTAAAAGTATTTCTATGTAACTTCATTGAGTGTCCCCTAGTCTTTGTACTTTTTGAAAGAGCGAAAAATTGAATCACTTCTACTCGTTCTACACCACTCAGGATTTTGCAGATCTCAGTCATATCTCCCCTCAGCTGTCTCTTTTCCAAGTTGAAGAGCTCTATTATCTTTAGCCTTTCATCATATGAGAGAGTTCCATCCCCTTTATCATTTTGGTTGCTCTTCTTTGAACCTTTTCTAATTCCGCTATATCTTTATATGATGATTTCCTTTTATGTAAACTGGTTTGATCAAGGGAGGATGGGAGGAAAGGGAAGGGAGAGAATGGGAAAGTTGGGGACTTAAAAATCTTTGTTATAGATTGTATGTTTGAAAACATATTGGCTTAGTTGGTTTGTATTAGATTGGAGATGTGCTGAACTGTTTGTAATCTTGAAGCATGGTTTTCTGAGATCTTTCATTTCTTGTAGAGTCACCACACAATCGAGGGATTTCTTTTATTTCAATAAAAATTAAATGATTTAAAAAGAAGAATTTAAAAAATATTTCTTGTTTATAGCCTCTTTAATTCATAATGAACAAAATGAGCATGGAAGGACAATTATGTGCGGTTTAGACAATTCCTTCATGCTGAAAGCCAACATTAGTAGGTGAGTGGCCTATTCCAGCTGTACTGTTACATGTCTGCCGAATGAAGAGCAAGCTAAGGAGGGAGAAAAATAGACCAAAGATCAGAAACAAATCACAGTTTCCACTAATACAGAAAGATCCGAATTTCAAAACTGCCTATGATGAAAAGTTACAATAGAATTTCTTTATATCACAAAGATTTTATTTGAACTTGGCCAGTGTGGCCATGCTTCACCTGGCTTGAGGCTGCATCAGGGGACAAAACAACAGAGGGGAAAATATGGCCTCTTTGGGCAATTTCAAATAAAATCCTTGTGAAATAAAGAAATTCTATCCTTGTAATCTGCATTTCTGTTGCACTTTGCCGCTTGTGGATCTAAACAGCCTCTCCTGTATTGACTCCTATGAATGGAAAGTTCCATTTGGACAAACTGCTGATGAGTTTCCTCCCAATTATAAATTTGGCAGGAAGATGTGTTTGATGGGACTCTTCCAATTATCAAATCCTGTGTTGATGGCTATAACATTTGTATTTTGGCCTACGGACAAACTGGTTCTGGAAAGACATATACAATGATGGGCACGGAGGACAAACCTGGAGTGAATATAAGGTGAGCATGGTTAAGGATAAATTATCTGTCATCTAGAGAATGCATTTGCTGGATGTCTAATTAGGCAAAAATTAAATTCTTTTGAGAACATATGACAGCGCTGCGTATGCTTTGTAGCGCTATAGAAATGCTAAATAGTAGTAGTAGTAGTAGATGTGAAGCAAAAAATGCAAAGTACTGTACTCCCTGTTCCTATTAAGAATACATTCCCTCCTGTAGGCAGTGACAGCACAGTAAAGCATTGTTTTTTTTTTTTTGTCACATTTGTACCCCGCGCTTTCCCACTCATGGCAGGCTCAATGCGGCTTACATGGGACAAGGGAGGGTTAAGTGACTTGCCCAGAGTCACAAGGAGCTGCCTGTGCCTGAAGTGGGAATTGAACTCAGTTCCTCAGGACCAAAGTCCACTACCCTAACCACTAGGCCACTCCTCCTTAACCCTGCACCCTGGATACACCCAGTCAGTCTCATTTTCAGGATAGCCACAATGACTGTTCATGAGATAAATTTGCATGCACTGCTGCCACTGTATACAAATTTACCTTATTCATAATCACCGTGGGTGTGCCCCGAGGACTGGGTTGAGAATCAATGCAAGACAGATATCTCTACATTTAGGTTTAGTGCTTGAGTAATAAAAGTTTTTTTGGTATTTTTTTTAATTCAAAAAGGGTGCTGTTAGTTTCCTCCTGCTCCTTTTGAGTCCCAGCTCAATCAAAACCAACATTGGGATCTGGTGCTGTGATTTCATTTGCCAACTACCTAGACATTTTTTTCTTCTATTTTATATCTCCTTTTACCTCACCTAACCCATTTTTTGTGGTGACAATCATCAGTCAGGGGCCATGTTCTAGAACTTTCCCTGGAAACCTGCAACAATAGACCCTACATTTAGCCACTAGGAAGGCAATTCTGTAAGGAGTGACTTAGATGTAGGTGGCATGTGTTTATATTAATGCCAATATTCTAGTTATTTGCACACATATGTGAACACTTACTATTCTGTAAGTATGCCCTTATCTTCCATAGCATGTATTTTAAAGGTGGTCATTCAGGGGAAAGAGTGTGGGCACAGCGTGACAAGGGCACATATTTGCATGCATTTCTTATAGAATACTATGTTAAGTGAGTATCTCCCTATTCTAGGTGCGAGCATTTACACCAGCTCTATGGCTGACGTAAGTGCTTGTGCTTAAAATCATGTGTACACATATACCTAGTTATGCTAGTATTCTATAATGGAAAGAAAATGCCGATTTTTCTTTATAGAATAGGCACCTAAATAAAGGCACCTCTTTATGAAATTGCCCTGTAGATGCCCTGATTGCACAGTAACTAGGATTCTCTCCCTTCCTCCTCCCGATGAAGTTCATCTACTGCCAAACATTTTTTGATGCACGATTGCAGCACATATGTAGAATATGGACATCTATATGACATCACAAGATAAATTTTGGTTCATCATTATATTGTTTTATTTATTTTATTTTATTTATTATATTTATATCCCACATTAGCCCGAGTAGAACTCAGGTTCAGTGTGGCTTACATAACAATTAGAAAAGCATGAACATGTTCAGAATATAGTAACAGAAAGTAAAATATATCATATAATGTTAGTCCAGTAAAACTTGAGTTAGGAGCTGAGGTAATTAAATACTTAGGGGGGGTCTTTTACTAAAGCTTAGCTCGAGTTATCTGCAGCAGGGCCCATAGGAATAAAATGGGCCCTGCTGCAGAAAACTCGAGCTAAGCTTTAATAAAAGACCCCCTTAGTGATTTAAGCTAGATAATTGAAATATGGAGGGAAAAGGGCTAGGATTAGCTGGGATAGAGAGGAATAGTGGGAGGTGGGCTGAGGTAAAAAATGAATGCCATCAGTTTATTTGAGAAGAGTGCTTATTTCCTTAAAGGCTAGACTGAAGAAGTGAGTTTTCAATAGACTTCAGAATAACAAATAATCATCGGTGCATTTGATGGGTTTAGGTAAGGAGTTCTAAATTTTAGTGCCTTGATAGTTAGCAGTATGGATTGTTGTATAAGTTACTGTCTTACAATTCAGGAAATGTAGAATAAGATATTCTCTAGATGATTTAGAGGGACTACGTGAGGGTAATTCAGTGAGGTTGTTCATGTATATTGGGGCCGAACCATACAAAATTTTATGAATGAAGGTACATAGCTTGAATGATATTCTATCTTTTATTGGCAGCCAATACAAATCATACAGAAGGAGGGTTGTTTTGGCAAAGCATGGTAGTCTGAATATGAGACATGCAGCAGTGTTTTGAGTGGTTTGTAGTTTTTGAGGAGATACTTTTAAGTCCCGCATAAATAGAGTTGCAGTAATCAAATTTTGTTAGGACTAGGGATTGAACTAGGGTATGGAAGACTGATTTTGTGAAGAATGGTCTCAAGCCCGTAATGAATTGAAGACACTTGAGCGCACTTTGGAAATTTGGTTATCTAGAGTGAGGAATTGGTCAGTTTTGACTCCTAAGATTTTCAGAGTTGAGTCAAGGGGATATGTGATGTTCTCGATGGTAAATGATTTAAGATTTATAGTGTAATGAGGATTAGTAACTATTAAGAATTTAGTTTTATTGATGTTGAGTTTTAATTTGAAATTGGATGCTCAAGATTCCATTAGAGAGATACCTAATCTGATAGTATGAGTAACTTCATTTATTTCTTTAGTGAATGTAATATAGCTGGTACCATCATCTGCATGAAAGAATGTTGGGAGACCATTTTTCTCCAGTAAATTGCCTAATGGAATCAACATGATGTTAAATAGGATGGGGGACAATAGACAGCCCTGGGGCTTTCTACAAACAGGGGACCATGCTGATGACATTGTACCTGATTGTTTCACTTGGTATGATCTAGACCTTAGGAAGCCTGAGAATCGTTTTAACACAGTTCCACAGATTCCATAATGGTCAAGGATGTTTAGAAGGATATTATGATCAACAGTGTCAAAGGCACTGGACATATCAAATGGGAGTATTAATATTTTATTACCAAAGCTAAGCTCTCATCTAAATTTAGCTAGAAGGGTGGTGAGAACAGTTTCAGTACTGTGAGAAGGTCTAAAACCGGATTGTGAGCTATGCAAAATGTACCTAGTGAAGTTGGAGATATTTATTAAACCAACTAATGAACTAACCCCTCCATTACCTTTACCAATAATGGGATTGAAGCCACTGGTCTGTAGTTAGAGACTACACTTATGCTAGTTTGAGTATTCTTTGGTGTCGGAGTCAAAATAATGTTGCCATTTTGAGGGGGAATAGGCCCCAAAATAAGTTATGTCTGAGTGCAGATGGATTATTAGTAAATTAGGGGATGATTTCAGAAGGTAACTAGGGCAGTTATCAAATAGGCATTGTGATTTAGTGTATTTGTTAAGAGTGCATTTGATCAGTTGTAAGTGGGTGAAAGGCTGACCAGATTCTATCTGCTTAGGAGCATAGTGGTGAAGGATGATATAGATTAAGAAAATGATCTATTGATGTTAGGGAGTTATTTAGTTCCTGTCTGATTTTAGTTATTTTCTGCACAAAATATAATATTTCAATGACATTTTGATGACATTGAGATTTCCAATGAGTAATATTGGACATTTGAATTCATTAGACTTTTCTATATGTGCAATGATGGGTTAGTAGGTGGCTCTCTGTTGAGGGCACATAACACATATTTAAATATATTTTTTGTCTTGTTTCTGTTTTATATATATTGGTTTGTACAATGAATATACATGAGATAGTTTTCCATAGAATGGAGGTAATGCATGCAAATCTATTTCATGCATATTTATTGGGGATATTCTGAAAACCTGACTGGCTAGGTGTGTCCTGAAGACTGGGTTGAGAATCCCTGGTCTAGGTAGCTCTGCAGTGTGCTGTGAGGTAGGGCTCATTGATAAGCTTTTCGGCGGTAAGCCCAACGCGGGCTTACTGCTCACTAAAAGGGAAGTACTGCCGGGCTACCACAGCAGCCTGGCGGTAGTCTCCACTCCCGGCGTGCGCCATTTCCAGCGCCGGTGTATATCCGGCAGTAATCAGCACTGCCCAGTTAGTGCCATGGTAGCATGGGAGCTCTTACTGCCACCTCAATGGGTGGCGGTAAGTTCTGCCACCCAAAATGGGTGCACAGCAAGTGCTTCACTTGTCGCACATCCATTTCTTTTTTTAAAAACCTCTGTCTTTTACCCGCTGGCCCCCTTTTACCGCAGCTTCAGAAAAGGACCTCTTAGTTATAGAATTTTTGAAGAGGTAGGTTTTCAGTTCTTTTCTGAACTGAAGATAGTTGGTGATGTTTCTTGTGAACTTTGGTATTGAGTTCTAGCACTTAGAACCCAAGTAACTAAATCCAGCCATGTAGATGGTTTTGTAAGTTATGTTTCTGCAGTTGGGTAAGTGAAGAAGTACTGTAGGTAGCCTAGGTTTCAGGGCTTGCATTTCTTGGGGATAGTTTGATCATATCTAGCATATATTCTGGAGACATACCAAATAGTATCTTGTAAAGTAGGGAAATACAGATGTTTCCTTTTCCCTTAGAAAGGCTGCAACTACTGCAGTATCTTGTAAATGAGAGTGCTAGCTTTGAAGATTAATCTTGCCTTGATTGGCAACCAGTGAAGTATTTCAAGCAGTGGAGTAGCTCTTTCATATTTCGACTTCTTGAATATTAGCTTCGCTACCGTGTTGCAGTAGTCTATTTGTGAGAGTTATCATCGATTGCACAATTATCCAGAATTATCCAGACTAGGAAAATAGTCTCTTATCCTTCTCAGTTTTCATAGTGTTCTGAAACATTTTGATATTACTGCTGATATTTGACTGTCCAGTGATAGATGCTTATCAAGAATAATTCCCAGTATTTTTAGTTGTGTTTCAATTTGGTATGTTTGATGGTTGATTGTGACATTTTGGTGAGATGTGGGGTTATGCAGGCTTGATAGAACCAGGAAGTCGTATCTTCTCTCAAAACAAGTTTAGAACTATGGTGTAGTTTTATCTCCAGTGAGTGAGTGTAACTCATCATTAGGACTTCTAGCATACCAGATATGCTCCTTCCAATTCATTTTAGGGGCGCAATTATCAATGTAGGCTACCATTAAGACATGTTATTCTACTATTAACTTGGGCTATTTTACAGCAGGGCCCACTTTATGCGATAAGATTTAGATGCTAATTACTTGGGTTAGCAGTAAAATAACACATCTTAACAGTTGCCCACATTGATAACTACGCCTCTCAGAATGTTCCTGCCAGTACTGTTACTGGGCTTCACTATCAGGAGCCTATTGCTCCTATTTTATCCACCATTCAGTGGGATGCCAGCAATATGGAGGACCAAATTCAAGGCCATTATGAAATATTTAGGCAAGCAGGACCAGATTATATGCAAGGACAAGAGCCCTACTTGGTCTCTTTTCTGGTAAGGTTTTACTTTTAGTTCCATCTCCAAGATCATTACATCTTACAGAGATTCACTCAAGGCTTTTAAGTGCTGGTCTCCTCCTCTGGTATGAGCCACCACTAGAACTTCATCTTCCACTTAATTATTTGACATGTTATAAATCAAGTCTACTTTTCTTAAACAGAATTTTGAATGCCGTTAATATTACTTATTGTTTCATAATACCTTTATGTATTGTTTCAGGTACAACTGTTTTATACTGCTTATGGTTTTAGTTTGTCATATCTTAAAGATATTGTTTTATCAGATGGTGGCTCTCAATTTATAAACCCTATTTTTTTAGATGTGTATAAACCAGCACTTAAACATTTGTCTTGCATAAACATCTAAGTCTCCATTTTACAATGCCAGGAGAAGAACATATCAAACCCAAATGTGTTCAAATGGCAAGGGGTGTGGCCTGGGCATGTTTTAGGTTTTGAGGACTAAACATTGATGCCCTAAAGGATCAACACTGGGAGTTACACCTGCTACCAAGCATTTGGCTTCTCAGACCTCTGAGAAGCCAACTGAATGCAAAGCTAAGTGATCACACTTTGTAGTTGATCATTTACCGCCTTTAAATTTGGACAGTAAGTATATTGAAAAAAAAGTAAAAACAGAAAAAAACATTATTGAAGAAATATTATTACAAACATATGCACAATTTGGAGGAGGGGGTTTTGCCTATGATTACACCAATCACAAAAGGACAGTTACCCAGTCATTGAGCGTTGACTAAGATTGTCACACTCCTTTCTTTGTGAAACTATGAGGCTTTTTCTCCCCCTCTTATCAAATTAAGTGTGAAATACGTGTGGACTAGTTTGTCTATTCTCTGTTACTTAGTATCCTATGATATTTAGCGGCACTAATGCGGGCAGTGTGCTGAATAGCGCCTCTGACTGGCCCCAGAAAAAGTGGGCAGGTCAATGGCAGTACAGGGGCAGTGTTAGGGTGGAGCCAGGAGTTATGTGGGTGCCGGCAATATTCAGTGCAGGGACCCGCTTAGCTATGCAGGCTCCTGCACAGAATATCGGCCGGGGCCCATATATCTCTCTTTTACCTTTAAAGCCCCCCCAGTCTTCTCCCAGGCTTCTAAAATAGCCCCTCCTTCCTACCTCTCCCCACAGGCATCAAAAGCCCTCCCTTCCTACCCTGAATGGTGGCCTTTGGAGGCAGGAGCAAAGCCTCCTAGCTCCTGACTCTTGCAGCTTCCCATAAAAAAATGGTAGCCGCAGTCTCTTGCAGCAACCATTTGCAAATTCTAACCACAAGGGGCAGGAGCAAGGGAACTTCACTACTGCCCCTAATGACCTCCCCTTGAATGTTCTGACCTGGACATCTCAATTCCAGCTTCTACGACCTGTTTAAAATGGGGCTCTATATGTGTATTATAAATAGATCAGAATAATAGTACAATATGATGGGATTGCACCTAAATGTTGTTTTTTTCAAATGATACAGATCAATCAGGGAGCTCTTACGTATATGTCAAGAAAGAGAGAAAATCAAGTACACAACTAAGGTAAGATTTCAGATTTTTATAATAACTTTATAAAAGAGACAAATCTGATAGAACTGTTCACCTCCATGGTATGATTGGCATAGCCTGTTGACTATCTCCTGCTGAGTTGTTGCTCAGGCCTGGCTGCATCATTTGCAGAGTGGTGCTGTTGCATCACCAGTGTAAATAAATATCGCATTTTGACATACAATGGACCAGAAGCTTCCAGTCTTTTCTAAAGCAAAATATACATAACAAAATCAAATTCATAACACACAGACCAAAGGATCGCTTTGCAGTCCCAAGCAGGATGCTGGAGCTAGCAGCTTCATTGCGAATAGGAGCAGCAGGAGGTGAAATACTTCCTGGGTCAGTGTGTCCCAAAGAGGGTTTGCCAGTCCCGGGATCAGGGGTAGACCAAAGTAATCAACTGCCGAGTGTAGCAGTGCAAGGAAGCGCTGCTAGAGATTCCTTCTGAGTTTCTGGAGCAAATGTGAAGGAAGCATTTGAGAGAAGCAGTGAGAGTATTCAGTGTAGGTCTTCACTACCTGCAAAACCAGCTGTGATCAGATTGGAATCGATATGGGAAGCCCTGATGAGTCTGGAGATTTCTTTTTCAACTAAAATTTCAACTCTAGTGACTCAAACCCAATTACTACCTGGTAAAGTACCGGATCCGGAGTCAAAGGTACAGAGTTTGGAGACTTTTGGCTCATCTACTAAGTCTGATATTGGGAAACTTCAGCGGGGACAATGTGCATTGGTTAAAAAGAATTTAGTATTGCAAAGGAAAATAGAAAACTCGGAGAATCAGCAAAGATTGAAGACATACGCTGTATTAATTTTCCCAAGTTACCTGCCATTGCTCCTTTAATTACTTTTAAAATATAACTTGCTGAAATATTGAAAATACCAGAAAAATCATACTCCCCTGTATCTAGAATATATTGTTGCCTTATATAAAGAAAACTATGGATCAGATGAGAACAGAGGGGTCTGAGGTACCTTTTGATAATTTGAATTTGACATAGACGATAGAGGATGAAACCATTGGAATCCAGGCTGCTACTTTGATTGTAGATTTTGTGCAGCAACCAGACCGTGATTGGATTTTAAAGATGTTTTTCTTTGTCATACACAAGACCTATTTTTGAATTATAAGATCAGAGTTTTTCCCGATGTCTGCAGACAAACCCAGTGGAGACGTCAGTCTTTTCTGAAATTACATCCACGTGTTTTGCAGTTAGGAGGCATATTTTGGTTTAATTTTCCCTGTAAATGTGTGGTGAAAATTCAGTCAGTTAAATATGTTTTCTTTGAACCGATCCATGTAGTGACGTTTTTTGACTCTAAGCCGACCTCTAGTCCCCCTCTCTTTGCTTCGGCACCTATTACATCTACTCCATAATATATAATTTGCTTGGACTGGGCTTTCTGCTTTTTTTTATTTTTGTTAACATTATTTCTTTGAATTGTTCCTTGCCCTCTGCTAATTGTGGACTTTAGATACAATTCTCATTTTGAAGATCTTCTTAGTTTGACATATAAGGAGGAGATAGTTAGATTTGTATTAGCTATATTTTGTCCTGTATGAGACATTTTATTCCTTATTAATGAGATATTGTATCTTTCTGTTCAAGAGTTTTCTTGTAAAATTTGGAAATTACTTATAAAAGGTTTTTTTAAAAAGTCTCATCCAGAGCATGTAGCAGGAAACATGCCCTCCAACCTCCGTTGCCCCCCACAAAGCAGTGCCAGAAGTGCTCTTTAAAATATGGTCCCCAGGGCAAAGCCCCAGTCACTCCTTTCAAGTTCTAGTCCTGCTGGTCTTTACATTAGGGACTCATAAACTTAGCAGATAATTTTAAAAGCAATCTTAGGCCAGAATGTACATAAAGAAATAAACCATAACACCATCAGGCTGTAGTGCTTCCAACCCCCCTTCACACAGTACTCTCCTTCTGATTCACCTTCTTTGGGCCATCCTCACCCTGACCTCCAGCCCCAACAAAAGAAGCAGACCTCCCCAAGTTAGACCCCAACCCCTCAACTGGTACCCCCTCCCCCAAGTCATAGTTCCCTGACCTCCCCCCTTACATATTTGGGGCCGTCTGGCTCAAGTCCCATGGCTTCCTGTTCAACTCCACCCTCTGTCCAAGAAATCTACCCCCGACAACAGATACCACACCCTTCTTTCTCTACCTTCCCCCTATCCCCCATGGAACCCTAACTGCAATGACAGTCCCTCTCTACTGCTGCCCTCTACAGGTACTCATGGTACTAGTTACCAATAACTGGAGTTAGCAATAAAATAACACATCTCAATGGTAGACCATATTGATAACTTCCCCCCTAAATGTTTAGAAATTATACTAAAATAAGACACGTGAGTTTTCACACTTTTTTGGTACAAACATTTTCTATTAATCCATAATGAATTTATATCTTACAATGCATAGGAGTGGAACTGATCATATTATTTCTTTATAACTAGATATCCATGTTAGAAATTTATAATGAGACTATCAAGGATCTGCTTTCCAAAAACCCAAGCAACTCCCTAGAGATAAGGACACAAGGAAAGAGCGTCATGGTGCCTGGCCTGACAGAGATTGAAGTATCAACAGAAGCTGATATTAAAGAGACAATAGCACTAGGTGAGAAAATCAGGACCGTGGCTTCCACAAAGATGAACACAGAAAGGTAATGAATATGTCATATCTGCTAAGTTATTAAAAATAGCATTAAATAAATTATCTGCCATTAATTCTCATGGTACTTGCTTAAAATTTTATTTTGGCTGAATGACAGGTTTGGAAATAATTTGTTGTCATTTGATTCAGAATTAAACTACCTACTCGAACCAGGTACTCACCTCCAGGTCAGAAACCCAAAAACAGCTAGGAAGTTTGGTACAGTACAGTGGATTTCTTAAAAATTTCGAATAACCTTGCGCATTCCAAGGTAGTGGTCCCCAACATTCTCTGCTGTTCTGCCCATTGGGGGTAATGTGGATTTTTCTATTGGTTCCTTGATGAGTTTTGTACATTGGGGAGAAAGGTTATTAGCAGGTGTCTGACTGGGGATGGGGGGGCAGATTATGCTGGTTTTCCAACAGTTAACAGAGAAGTTTCATTTAACACACAAAGGGAGCAATCCTATAGCTCATTGCCTAAATGTAGGTGTGACAAAGAAGCACACCAAGTCTATAATGGCATCAGGGGACACTACTCCATTATAGAATAGTGGGCCAAAACTTATGTGTGACAGCCAGGTCAATGGTAAGCATAAGCTGGCATGCCTAAATGTGCTTTGCAATGCATGCATCTGACCCTATTCTATTTTTATTATTATTATTTATAGGTATATACAATATAATATTCAAGTACAGTAAACTCCATTCAGAGTACAATGGTAATTGAGAAATATCTAAAAAGAATAACAGTCTGAGAAGAAAAAAAATATTAAATTGACCACTGGTTAGGTAATAAGATCCAAGAAAAAGGGGCGGGGGGGGGGGGGAAGGGAAGAAACAGAAAAACAAACTTATGAAAGGTACACCGACCAAATCCACTTCTTCATCCTCCAAAACAGTAGCATATGGAACCATACAACTACACTGACATCCTCTCTGGATTAAAAAAAAAAAGTCTTCCAATAGTTTAGGGTCAAAAAATTGAAATTGTTTAAAACATAAACAAGGAAATCTTGAGGGTACTCTTCTTAACACAAAGTTGGCATCCAAGGTTTGCATTCTGGGTCAAAGTGCCAAGAAAGCCTTACGCCTCATTTGTGCCTCGCTCACTAAGTCAGGAATCACCCTTATTTTAGAACCCATAAACAATGACTCCAAATATCTAAAGGAAAGTCTCTAAACATTATTGTGGTCAAACTCCAAAGCAAAAGTCATAACCACTCTAGTTTTCTGTGTAATAACTTCCAAAGATGACTCCAGAAAAGATGTTAAATTCATATCTTCCACTCCTGGGATTCTGCATAACAGGGCCTCCAACTCTCTTACCACCTGGGATATACTGAGCCCTGGTAATTGGGGGTAATGCTTCTGAGGGTATCTTTAGAACCTCCACCATATACTTCTTAAACATGTCCAAAGGTGAAATAACAGGAGATTTAGGGAAGTTGAGAAGCCTCAAAATTATGCCTCCTGGTGTGATTTTCCAGGTATTCATCTGTCTATGTGTAAAAGACCTATGTTTAAGAGAGTCCACTTCAAAACTTTCCACCATCTGCACTCTAGATTTTAAGGCATTCATTTTAGAGAGCTGTTGACCAGACATTTGCGCCTGGGCCAGTATGTCACAATATCCTTAACATTCTGTTTAGTTGTCAGAACCAAAGACAAATGTATGTTGTTGATAGCATTCCACAACGTTTGATCAGGTGAAGCCTGGTTTCTGGCCTTGCTTAGGTTACTCAAAGTTTCCTGATCCAGAACCCTGGTTGCAGCCAGCAGTAGATCACCTCCAAGAGCCAAGACTGATTTTCCAGCGAGTTGCCCCCTTTGCACATCGAGTCCAGCCACAACAACCAGAGGCACCTCAGACATACACTTCTCAACTGGAAAACTGCATCCTGGTGGAGCGGGGCTCAAAGATGCCCTGCTTAAACTGCTGCCCAACGCTTCCCCCACAGGCAAGGATGAAGAGAAAATGGAACCTAGAACCAAGTACTGCTCCAGCGTTGTCTGCCACATTGAGGGTGTTGAGGAGGAGGCAGGGGGAGGCCCACAAATCTTGACTCTCCTCTTCCCTAACAGTCTGAAGAACCCAACAGGCAGAAGAACTCCGACGGAGAAGCTGAGACAACAGTGGCGTGACCTTTCATCACAGTGCCATCTTGGATCTCCTCATCTGATACTATTCTATAAGATGTGTGCATTGCTAGAAAGAACACCTATGACATGCCTTTGCTTCACCCACTCGGCCAGATTCTTTATATGGCATCTAAAATGTAGGCACATCGGAATAACGTGCGTAGTGCTATTCTATAAATCACATCTACAATAAGACATGATTTATAGAATAGCAACATAGGCTGGGGGAACACACATACATTTAGGTGCAGCCATTTATGCCTCTGAAAACCTGGTGTAAATGCTCTTGCCTAAATATAAACACATTCCTCCGATTTCTATAACACGCATAAATGTGATTGATGCCCCTGATATGCCTACGCTCCTCCCATCACCATGCCCCCTGTTGAGCTACATGTGTTGCAATTTACACACACCCATTTTTAGAATACGCCAAAAAATAAGCAAGTCTATATTACAACTGATAAGGTTATTGGCCAATTATCATGACTGGCTCGTTACACAATTGAGTAGCGTACATAAATTGGCTGCATGCACAGTTTAATGCGAACTACTCTCCGTGCCTTATATAGAAACCGACTCCATGTGATTAATGCACTAATTTTACAGAATAGTGCCTAGCACATATGCATGTAAATGCCCATTTGTGACATCATTCACACATGCAAGTGCGCCTATTCTATAAATTTGTCCATATAATTGGCATCTAGCTTTGGCTACCCTTTATAGAATTGCCCTTAAAAAGTTTTGAGGGCAATCCTATAACGGTGTATCCATGTATAGGCACCCAGAGGGCACACGGTGCCTGGAAAATAAACAAAATCTCCAACATTTTTCCAAATAACCCAAAAACAAATGTACTATTATTAAAAAATTATGACTATTATTGACAGGTGTTACTGCAAGATGCTGTAAAAACTGGATGATCCCTGTTTTCAAAATTACAGAAGATAAAGTTGTGATTACATTTTTGCAACAAAATATAGCATATGGTGCAGTGTATGCTAAGGGGGTTTCTCAATAAAGGCTGGACTAATGTATTTTCAAAGGTAATATTAAGGGAACGATTCTATATATGGCGCAAAAAAAAAATCAATGCTGAAAAAAGCACTATTCGGCGCAGTTTGTAGAATAGTGCTTAGGCCCTGGAATCACGCCTAACTTTAGATGCAGCCATTTGCACCCAAAAATGTGAATAAATATATTACTTGCCAGCCTCTATGACAGCCTCAGATGTTATAAGCCAGGTTTATTACAGCAGCATGCAAATCCCTGGATTAGTCTAGTGGTCGGTGCAGTGCACTGTGGACAAGTGGACCTTCCCTTACCTGTTAAACTTGTGGTGGAAACTGTGAGCCCTCCAAAACTGACCGGAAACCCACTGTACCCACGTATAGAAATATGACGGCAGATAAAGGCCATATGACCCATCCAGTCTGCCCATCCTCTGTAACCCCTAATTCTTCCTGCTCCTAAGTGATCCCACATGATTATCCCATGCCTTTTAAAATTCTGGAACAGTCCTCAACTCCAACACCTCCACTGGGAGGCCATTCCACGCCTCCACCACCCTTTTGAAATAATACTTCCTTAGGTTACTCCTAAGCCTATTCCCTCTTAACTTTGCCATATGCCCCCTCATTCCAGAGCTCTCCTTCATTTGGAAAAGGCTCTCTTTCTGTACACAAATGCCCTTGAGATATTTAAACTACTACTACTACTACTACTATTTAGCATTTCTATAGCACTACAAGGCATACGCAGCGCTGCACAAACATAGAAGAAAGACAGTCCCTGCTCAAAGAGCTTACAATCTAATAGACAAAAAATAAATAAAGTAAGCAAATCAAATCAATTAATGTGAACGGGAAGGAAGAGAGGAGGGTAGGTGGAGGCGAGTGGTTACAAGTGGTTACGAGTCAAAAGCAATGTTAAAGAGGTGGGCTTTCAGTCTAGATTTAAAGGTGGCCAAGGATGGGGCAAGACGTAGGGGCTCAGGAAGTTTATTCCAGGCGTAGGGTGCAGCGAGACAGAAGGCGCGAAGTCTGGAGTTGGCAGTAGTGGAGAAGGGAACAGATAAGAAGGATTTATCCATGGAGCGGAGTGCACGGGAAGGGGTGTAGGGAAGGACGAGTGTGGAGAGATACTGGGGAGCAGCAGAGTGAATACATTTATAGGTTAGTAGAAGAAGTTTGAACAGGATGCGAAAACGGATAGGGAGCCAGTGAAGGGTCTTGAGGAGAGGGGTAGTATGAGTAAAGCGACCCTGGCGGAAGATGAGACGGGCAGCAGAGTTTTGAACCGACTGGAGAGGGGAGAGGTGACTAAGTGGGAGGCCAGCAAGAAGCAGATTGCAGTAGTCTAAACGAGAGGTGACAAGGGTGTGGATTAGGGTTTTGGTAGAGTGCTCGGAAAGAAAGGGGCGGATTTTACGGATGTTGTAAAGAAAGAAACGACAGGTCTTGGCGGTCTGCTGGATATGAGCAGAGAAGGAGAGAGAAGAGTCAAAGATGACCCCAAGGTTTCGAGCTGAGGAGACAGGGAGAATGAGAGAGCCATCAACAGAAATAGAAAACGGGGGGAGCGGGGAGGTGGGTTTGGGGGGGAAAATGAGAAGCTCGGATTTGGTCATATTTAATTTCAGGTGGCGTTGAGACATCCAGGCAGCAATGTCAGACAAGCACGCTGAAACTTTGGTTTGGATGCAAGGTGAGATATCAGGGGTAGAAAGGTAGATTTGGGAGTCATCAGCATAGAGATGGTAGGAAAAGCCATGGGATGAGATTAATGAACCAAGGGAAGAAGTGTAGATAGAAAAGAGGAGGGGACCAAGAACAGAACCCTGAGGTACGCCGACAGGCAGAGGGATAGAAGTAGAAGAGGATCCACCAGAGTGAACACTAAAGGTGCGGAGGGAGAGGTAGGAAGAGAACCAGGAAAGGACAGAGCCCTGGAATCCAAGTGAGGACAGGGTATCGAGAAGTATGCTGTGATCGACAGTGTCAAAAGCAGCGGAAAGATCAAGAAGAATGAGGATGGAATATTGACCTCTGGATTTAGCCAGTAATAGGTCATTGGAGACTTTAGTAAGCGCAGTTTCGGTTGAGTGGAGAGGGCGAAAACCAGATTGTAATGGGTCAAGAATAGCATGTGAGGAGAGAAAATCAAGGCAGCGGCGGTGAACAGCACGCTCAAGTAATTTGGAGAGAAAAGGAAGGAGGGAGATGGGTCGGTAATTAGAGGGACAAGTAGGGTCAAGTGAAGGCTTCTTAAGGAGAGGTGTGACCACAGCATGTTTAAAGGCAGCAGGGACAGTCGCAGTGGAAAGTGAGAGGTTGAGAATGTGACAGATAAAAGGAATAAGAGTAGGAGAGATGGCATTAAGAAGGTGGGTGGGAATGGGATCAGAGGAACAGGTGGTACATTTTGAGGAAGAAAGGAGAAGTGTAGTTTCCTCAATAGTAACTTCAGGAAAGGAGGAAAGGGAATGAGGGGAAGGAGAGAGAGGGGAACGGACTAGTGGAGGGAGAGCTGGTGAGGTAGAGAAAGCAAGGTTTATCTTTTGAACCTTGTTGTGAAAGAATTCAGCAAGGGTCTGAGGAGATAATGAAGGGGGAGTTGGGGGAGGGGGCACCTTGAGGAGAGAGTTCAATGTGGTGAAGAGAAGTCGAGGATTAGAGCCAAGAGAGTTGGTCAGTTGGATATAATAATCCTGTTTGGCACGTAAAAGAGCAGATTGGAAGGAGGTCAGCATGAACTTAAAGTGTAAGAAATCAGCAAGAGCCCGAGATTTCCGCCAGAGGCGTTCGGCGGAGCGGGTACAGGAACGTAGGTAGCGGATATTAGAAGTCAGCCAAGGTTGGGGTTTTGTACGCTTTACAGGGCGGGTCATCAAAGGTGCAAGAGTGTCTAAGGCAGAGGATAGAGTATTGTTGTAAGAAGAAACAGCCTCGTTGACAGATGTGGATGGTGCCACAGTAGAGAGGAGGTTTGAAACATGGGAGGATAGAGATGAAGGGTCAATATCGTGAAGATTCCTAGATAAATTAGATAGGATAGGACGGGACTGGGAGGGAGGAGATTTAAGTGTGAAAGTTATAAGATGGTGATCAGAGGAGGGATGATCAGAGGCAAGGAAACTAGAAGGTGAACAGTTGGAGAAGAAGATGAGATCAAGACAGTGACCATTTTGATGAGTGGGGGAGGTGGAGCATAGTTGGAGATTAAAGGAGGACGTTAAAGCGAGTAACTTGGAAATATAAGAGTTGGAAGGATCATTAGCAGGAATATTAAAGTCACCAAGGATGAGAGAGGGGGAGGAAGGATCATGGAAGAAGGCAAGCCAGGCGTCAAAGTCACTGAGAAAGGATGAAAGGGACTTATCAGGGGGACGATAAATGACCGCTATTCGAAGAGGCAGAGGAGAGAAAAGGCGGATAGAGTGGACTTCAAAGGAGGAAAAACAGTGAGATTGAGGTGGAAGAAGGGGTTGAAATCTGGAGGAGGGAGAGAGAAGTAGTCCAACACCGCCCCCACGGCCAGCAGGGCGAGGAGTATGTGAAAATAAATAACCGCCATGGCACAGGGCTGCGACTGAAGCAGAGTCATCAGGGCAGAGCCAGGTTTCTGTTATGGCGAGCAGATGTCTCCTCTCTCCCAGCGTATACATGTTGAGGTTCATAAGCCTGTCCCTATAATTTTTGCTTTCAAGACCGCTTACTAATTTCGTAGCCGCCCTCTGGACCGACTCCATCCTGTTTATATCTTTCTGTAGGTGTGGTCTCCAGAACTGCACACAGTACTCCAAATGAGGCCTCACCAGAGACATATACAACGGCACTATCACCGCCTTTTTCCTGCTGGTCATGCCTCTCTTTATGCACCCAAGCATCCTTCTGGCTTTGACCGTCACTTTTTCTCCCTGTTTGAAAGCTTTAAGGTCGTCAGACACAATCACACCCAAGTCCAGCTCTTCCTTCGCACACTGAAGCACTACACCCCTTATACTGTACCGTTCCCTCGAATTTTTGCGACCCAAGTGCACGACCCTGCATTTTTTGGGATTAAACCTTAGTTGCCAAATATCGGTCCATTCCTCTAGCTTCGCTAGGTCCTTCCTCATGTCATTCACACCCTCCAAGGGTGTCCACCTGGTTGCAGAGTTTAGTATCATCCGCAAAGAGACAAACCTTACCAGACAGCCCTAGGACCGATCCCTGTGGTACTCCACTGACGACATCCTTTTCTTCAGAGCAATCTCCATTTACCACCACCCTCTGTCTCCTACCATTCAATCAGTTTTTTACCCAATCAGTTACTCTAGGTCCCACACCGAGGGCACTCAATTTATTTATCAGTCGCCTGTGCAGAACCGTGTCAAAGGCTTTGCTGAAATCCAAGTATACCACATCAAGCGCCCCTCCCACATCCAACTGTTTGGTCACCCAGTCGAAGAAGACAGTCAGATTCATCTGACATGACCTGCCACTAGTGAAGCCATGCTGCATCGGGTCCCGCATTCCATGTAGGTCAAGAAATGTCACAATCCTCCTCTTTAGAAGCGTTTCCATTAGCTTACTCACCACCAAGGTCAGACTGACAGGTCTGTAATTCCCAACCTCCTCCTAACTTACACTCTTGTGCAAAGGAACCACATTCGCCCTTCTTCAGTCCACTGGGACCACTCCAGTTTCTAAGGAAGCATTGAAAAGGTCCGTCAGCGGTGCCCCCTTCACCCATAAGGGCTACTATAGTGGTGTACAGTTGGGGGTAGTGGGTTTTGGAGGGCTCAGCAGACAAGTTAAGAGAGCAACAGTGAGATGTGTACCTGGGAGCATTTATATGAGGTCCACAGCAGTGCCCCCTAGGGTGCCCCATTACTCTCCTGGGATGTCTGGGGGGCCAGTCTACTAAAAATCTGGCCCCTCTTACATCCCAATGGCCTCAGTTTCTACGTTTTTCACTTGTACTTTTTTTTTTTTTCAAAAATGGCACGACAAGAAATGCACAGAGCACAAAAACTTGTTACAAACAGTATTAAAAAAAAAAATAGAGGTTTTGTGGTTTTGAAAATGGTTATGTTTTCTATTCAGATTTGGGACACTGTGTGCTAAACATCCAAAGTCTAGCTTAGACATATTATCGAAAATGCCCCTCTTTGCAAAACGTAGAGGTCTAGAATGTATACGAGTAAAATTCCATACGGCAAAGCCAACACGATCCTATGAACTGGCCCAACTACCATTTTAGTTGTTGGCATATTCTAAATATTACTATGGGTCTAATATATTTCTAAGGCTTGGAAATGTTGCAAAACATATTACAGTAAGAATAACATACTGCTTTTTATAAATATATACAGTCTGTATATTTTATATAGGACTTTGATTAAAAACATCAGAGCAGTTTATGAAGTCACAAACTAGAAAAAGAACCAAATCAAAAAAGGAAACAGCTCGTAAGGGATCAGATGTGGCTCATAACAGCAGACAAAAAAAAAACACACAACTGCAAATATATTTAAATTTGAAAAGACTAGAGATCTTACTGTGCTGAGTCATTGTTATGCCATATTTATTCTGCTGCTGGACATGACAGTTCGCGATCTCATCTGATGGTAACACTACATGTGAATGGCACTGACAGTATCTCAGGAGTGGTATCTTATGGGACACTAACCCTATGTGATTTGGCTGGATCTGAACGCATATCCAAGACCGAAGCTACTGGACAGAGGTTGGTGGAGGCAGCTGCAATTAACAAATCTCTAACGGCACTGGGACAGGTATTTATAAACTACTGTACTTAATTAAAAAGATAAGAATTAACTGTATCTCATTAATCCAGTAATATTGCAACAATATTCAAACAGCTCAGAGTGTATGATGAAATACCACCAGAAGGGCACAATTTACTTGTTGAAAAACATGCCTTCAGTGTTACTTCACATTCCCTTTTCTGTACTAGTCACAGCATAGTGAGGTTACTGAAATTTTAAACTATCTGAGATGAGATGACTACAATTTCTAATTCTGTAGATAAAACAGTTTTTTTTTCTGTACGACTCTGCAAGCTGATTTTAGACTAGCTCCTTTTCCTCTGGTTTGGACTGCACCTGTTATTTACAGTATTAGGTTATATTCAGTTTTGCAAGCTGTCTTCCTTCCTTCTGAAATGCAATTTAAAAAAAACTTTCTTGAATTGGATTTATTAAGGGCTCACAGCCAACAAAACAATCCATCCTCAATGTTCTTTTTCTATGGCAGGCAGACACGTCAGCACTCACCTCAGAGAAAAAAAAATCCAAAACAAATTTTACCTGCTCTCTCTGACAATGTTTTTAGAAAGACTGGTTTCTGTCTTCAAGATTATTCCCTACCTTATTAGCTCTCAAGGAGTGCACAAAGTAATGTTACCATTACCCTTATGATGTTAAAAAGGGCCATAGGAAAGTTCTAAGATCTCAGGAGTCTACTTGCAATGTTTATATTAAACCTGGGGTCCACAGACTCATATCCCAACATCTTCTAATAGGCCAGTGTAATAAACTGCTCTAATCTTAATGCAGATTTGTTCTAGTTTAGATCTGAATTTTAGTAAACTAAAGTTACTTCCCATATAGCAAGGATTTTAGCATACAAGAAATCTGCATAACTTGGGAAGTAACACACTGCATTAATTTTGATACAATTACCCCCTAAGTCTATGAACTTGTGTGCACAATTGTAAGCTTACCCCCAGACTCTATATAGTACGACTTAAGTTGCACATGTAAATCCGATCATATTCTGGATTTGTGCATTTTACTTAATTAGCTTAGCAAGCATCAGTGCCAATAATTGCACTTAAGCAATTATTGACGGTAATTGATATTAATTAGAATTTTTGCACATAACTGTCTAAGTGTATCCTATAAAGTGGTGTGTGTAAATTCTAAGATGCAGATCTGAAAAGGGGGTGTGGTCATGAGGGGCAAAGGTGGGTTATGGACGTTCCTTGAATTTATGTGCAGTTATAGAATATTCCACGTGTAATTTAGGTGTTGGCATTTATACAAGGTTTTCATTGGTGTTAATGGCTGTGACTAAATATAGTCGCAGAAAATAGGCACTGGGCATATTCTATTAACTACTCCCAGACTTAGGTGTATTCTATAAACTAAGTCTATCTTTAGGTGTAGTTTAAAGAATATGCCTAGTCATATTTTTTTTCAGTGCCGATTTTTTTTGGCATGATATATAGAATCTAGCCCTTAGTGCTTAAAGTTGTGCAAGTTATGGAGTAGTGTCAGTTATGTGCATAACTTAATTTAATAATTAGCAGCTAATTCGCATTAACCAATTATTGGCTGTAATTGATGCTAATTGATACTAATTAGAAATTACATAACTGCCCGTAGTTGGGATTCTACAAATTGTGTCTACAAAATACTTAGTGGTATAGAACAGGTAAATGTAAATTGATTTTTTTACTCTTTCAGAAAGTACAAAGACTAGGGGACACTCAAGGAAGTTACATGGTATTACTTTAAAAACGAACAGGAGGAAATATTTTTTCACTCACTGAATAGTTAATCTCCAGAACTCAATGCCAGAGGATATAGTATCAGAGGGTAGTGTATATGGGCTTATAAAAATGTTTGGATAAGTTACTGGAGTTTTTCGTCCATAGTCTGTTATTAAGATAGACATGGGGAAAGCCACTGTTATCAGCAGCATGAATCTTGTTACTATTTGGGATGGCTAGATGGACATTGCTCTGACCCAAAATGACTGTTCTTATTCTATAAAGAGCACTCAGCCTGGAGTGCCCTTTTATAGAATAGCATTGAACGCACATTTACTGAATCCAGCCCTTAGGGTGCATCATCCCGGTGCCTAACCTTAGGCGACCTTTTGAGCATTACTCATGTGCAAATGCATGCTAATGAGATATAGACAGAATTACTTCCAATACAGTAAATTGGAGTAAAGATAGTATAGGTTATTCTCAGAGGTAAGCAGGCCAGATGTATTCTCACAGTGGATAACGTCATCCAACAGAGCTTGGTGCGCACACTGACTACCGAGAAGACTGTAGAAGTTTCAAGCAGTGTCCGACCATGCATGCACTGGTGCCTTCTCACCCGATGTGCGAGTCCCTCAGTCTTTGTTTTTCAGTGGAGCAGGGAGGAAACATCTTTGCGGTCTCCCCTCAGTGCTGTTCTCTCTGCTTTTGAAGTACTTTCCTATATGGGTATTCTTCCCTCATTCTATCATTTTTAACTTTAATTTTACATTTTCTTATTTTCCCTCTTAGTTCTTAGTGTTCTAATTTCTAGGCTGCATCATCTACAATTCTGAGTGGGTAAGAAAATAGTCACAATTTTATACATAACCCATAAAAACAAAACAAAAAAACTCGCATAAAAACTGAGACAAGAATAATCAAGACCAGCAATTCCAGACCATAATTCTCATCCTAAGAAATAGAAAATGCCCTTTGGAACACCATTTTTAAAACCTTCTTAAATTCAGGCAAACTTTTCACATCAGTCCTGCAATATAAAAAATTGAGTTCCTATACTCATCTAAGTAGACCAATTTAAAAGATGGAGCATCTAAAATAATACAAAGAAGCTGATCTCAAAGATCTGACAGGTTGATGTAAGTGCAGACTTGAAGTAATGACAGGAGAGATTTTGTTAATCATCACTTTAAAAATTAACAATAAAATTTTGTACTCGATCCTAAAATCCACCAGAAGCCAATGCAAAATAACCAAAGCAGATGTAATATGCTCAAATTGCCTCAATCCTAATGTAAAGCATTTTTGGGTAAGCCTAAAAGCAGAGTGTTACAATAATCAAAGTGGGTTATCACTATACTTTGAACGACTAGTTGGAAATTCTCTTGAGAAAGGTAGTCTTTCAAATAAGTTTTAATTTAAAGAAAATTGTACTAATCACCTAGCAACATGAGGTTTAACACTCATTGCAGAGTCTAAAATAACACCCAAAGATCGAAATATTTTACTAAACATTATTTCAACTCCATCTATCAAGGAAGACTTTGGGGCATCAACCAATGGGAGGTTAGACTTCAGAATAACTTGAGTTTTAGACATATTTAGATTAAGACAATTTGCTCTCATCCATTGTTTGATGGTCTTTAAATAGAGACATAGCAACTGAATACTTTGTCACAGAATTTTCAATTTTAAAAAAGAATGGTATGTTGTCCACGTAAATTCTATAAAAAAGACCCGCCCTTCAACAAAGAATATAGCGAAAGAAGAAAAATGTTAAATACAATTACTAAAAGGGCAGAGCCCTGGAGAACCACAGTTGTCAATTTAATAATCTCAGATCTGTCTGACCCCTGTATTACACAAAAACTGTGCATATTCAAAAAAGTTGAAAACCAATTACCAACAATACCAATAGATCACAAACATGCCTGGTTGATTGAGTCAAATGCAGCAGATATATCTAGGGAGACTAATATAAATGAAACCCCTTTCTCAAAGCCTGCTCTAATAACATTTCTCATAGAGAGTAATAATGATTCAGTATCATTCTCACACCTGAAACCAAATGAATACTGATCAAGAATATGATGTTCATTCAAAAAATCCAAAAATGGCAGAGATGAACAGGCATAAAATTCTCAACTTTAGAAGCGTCCATCTTCTAAATTTTTTTAATAATGGCTTAAACGATACAATTTTTAAAGATACAGATAATATACCCTCTACAAAAAAAATAAGTCACAAAATCAATTGTCACATTACCTAAGGCTTTAGCAACAGAAACATGACAGGGATCAAAAACAGACCCTGATCTAACCTATGCACTACAGTTTTCACTTGCTTACTATTCACACAGCAGAACCCACTACAACTCGTCATACAAAACAGTCACATAATCTCTCCCTATCTGATCTGCATCAAAGGACAACATTTGATGCAGATCGTCAGTCCTGACCACAGAAGCCCCCTAGTAAAAGCAGGGGATGAGCTTTTGACTGGCTGTAGGACATCACAGCTGTAGTATAAGTAACCATCCCGTATGGCCTACCAGTAGGGGGGGGATGCTCCCTTATAACCTCTGACCGATGGGCTCTTCAAATAGTCCATCTTGGTTATGCATTACATTGGCATCAGAGACTAGCAAATTGCACAACCAGGAGCATCTTACATCAGGTTTAGGCACAAGCAGGTACTTGCAGAGGAAATCTCTACCTTTCTACAGGCCAGTGTGGTTGAATCCTTGCTACTAGGGGAAGAAGGGAAGGGATTCTATTCCAGGTATTTCCTTGTACCCAAGAAAGCAGGAGGATTTCATGCCATCCTAGACCTAAGAACCCTGAACAAATTTGTGGTCAAAGAAAAGTTCAAGATCATTTCCCTAAGCATTCTGCTCCCTATGATTCAGGAACAAGATTGGCTATTGCTCTCTGGACTTAAAAGATGTCTATACCCACATTTCGATACTTCCCAATCACAGGAAGTATGTCAGATTTCATATAGGGAAACACCACTACCACTACCGTGTTCTGTCATTTGGCCTCGATCAGCTCCCAGGGTGTTCACCAGGTGTCTAGCAGTAGTAGCAGCGTATTTATGCAGACTGGGTGTGTGTGTGTTTCCTTATCTGGATGATTGGCTGATCAAGAGCACATTGCAGGAAGGAGCGATGTAGTCAACTATTCAGGTGTTAGAGCTGTAGGCACTTTTAGTGACAGAAAATCACTTACACAGCAATACTCAGGACTTCTATGGCCAGAGGTATGACCAATGCCTAAATTAGCCTTACGTTCTTGCTAGGCTGTCCCCTAATGAAGGAATAATACCAAAATGAAAATATATATTATTATAGATATAAAAATAGGAATATGGCAAAGCAATATACAAAAATATGTACCGTGCACAAAATATATTATGGATACCAATAGATATGTAAAAAATATATATATGTGATGTAATTACACAATTACAATATATCCTGAGAACACCAACTTAGCAGCTAAAGTAGGCTAATGACCATGTACCTGAGCAAACCTAAAGGCAAACCCCATATCTTCTCAAAGGGTGAAAAAGCCCAGAGTAACCCTATAGCAGACTGGTGTACTGCTTTCCATTGAGTTCTGATACACACACCATTTGTCTCTCAAAGCATCCTATTTTCCGAAAGTGCTGTCCTGTACTTTGAAGGCACACAGTCTATGGAGAATATGATCCTTAATCTCTTGCAACTATTTGCTCGCTAACATGGTGCATCATTTAGGAGAGCATTCATGTATCCTAAGGGTGTAGAAACGCACCAATTCCAAATTCAGCAATTCAGAGAAGCTGAGGCCAATCCAGATAAATTAAAATTTAACACTATAATTAGTGTTGCTCTTTCACTCAGACATTGATTTCAAACAACCCACTTTATCTTCACTTTTGTAATTACTAAACACACAGGAAAGTTGTATGGCTCACACTTGATATATTTTCTTACTTTTTAACTTTGAATGGCTAGCTGCAAAAAATTATAGATTGTTCTCGATTAGACATTAGTTTTCAAGCTGATGTATTTTACTCATAAGACATTGCAAAAGCCCCATTATTTAATATATATCTCCAGACTGCAGGAATAAAGCATATATTTTCTTACTAATGTGAACATTTCTTTTATGGTGATAGGTTTTTACGGCACTGAAGAACAACACTCTGCACGTACCCTACCGAAACTCTAAGCTTACTCATCTTCTGCAGCCATCAATCAGCAGCAGTGCCAAGGTAACAGTATACCAGTGTATTTATCTACTGCCTTTTGTGGCTGTTTATTAAATCCTCATTGAAAACTGTCAATGAGAATAGAAAATGTTTGAATCCAACTAACCTCCTCAAAATTTTTTTTGGGTTAATGTGAATAGCTAAGCTCATGGCTATACAGTTTATTTAAAGTGATAGGCAATCTCCACTTCTGTTTAATAAGCAATTCATTCATATAGCTCTCTACCACTTCTGCCTACGTTGGATCTTTCTGAAAATTCTTTCCCCCCCCCCCCCCCCCCCACTTCATCACTGCACTGTTTCATGAGATAGTAGATAATATTTAGATGTCCACATCCATACTATGGTGAATAGAAAAAAAAAGTGAGAATGCCTATGGCTAGGTACTGTTCTAAAAATAAACCCTAGCCGAGTTTGGGAAGTGTTTATGGCTTTCATTATGTAGAATTTTAGTAGCAGTATTGGTCCTGGATAAAACTGAAGCTCTTGGAACCTTTTCTGAATGAACATGAGCTTTTGAAGCATATGGGGATTCTTCAGTACTTGTATTTACTTTTCAAAAAGTAAAAAACAAAACAAAACAAAAAGCACAAACAGTAGGATAAATAATTCATTAAAATGAGACCTACAGTTTTCCACTCTTATCTGTTCCATTTATTACTTTTAAAAATTTTTTCCACACACTGTTTTAACACAGCAAAATGCCATCATTTGACAGCATGTATCCTGATATCAGATCATGATCAAATGACATGGACCTCTACCTTCTACTATCAAAACATTTAGCATCAGAGGCACACTTTGAATTTAACAATTATCTGTCAATTAGTTATAGAAATACTACTATAAGTTGGAAAACAGCAAAGAAAATTCAATAAATTTTCCCTTTTGAGAGGCATTAATCTTGTTTTGTTTTCCGCTCTAGGCATGTGTTTTTGTGAACGTAAGTCCAGATGCCAAAAGCCTTGGTGAAACATTGAGCTCACTTCAGTTTGGCTCTTCCATCCAGCAAGTAGCACTTGGCAAAGCTACTCAACACATAGTGCATGCCAAGCCTGAAAAGTGACATCACCAGCCTACTTGGCAATGCATAGTGGCCCAGAGACAGATGAGAACTGTTCCGAGATTCTTATGCTACCCAAACACCATACAAATTCAAAGTGTAACATATGATTTAACTGGACACACAAAAAACAGGAAACAAATATAAAAGATAATCTTTATTGTATAGCATCATAATTTGTCTCTGTATAAAGGGCATTCCTTTGAGCTGAATGCCACTACCAGATGTACATGAGAATTTCTTCTTTATGTGGTCCTGATGATTCTCTAATCCTTCAGCAGTTGAGAACCATCAATTTCACACCTTTTCCCCTCCGTTCCCTCTCTTTATAGTCACCACCTTAGCACCAGTTGGTTCACAGGCTGGCAATAGATTCTTGAGAAACTTGATGCACTACAGTACTTTCATGCTACGCATGAAGCCCAAGTGACCTAGATAATAAGGGAATCGGAAGTATTTCTGAACCAGAGTCTCTAAGTCTTCACAGTATGACAGTACTCCACATATCACCAGCTTAAAGGATCACAATACTTTTATGTTAAGGACAAGATGAGCCAACTGTCAAGCAGTGAGCTGCCATCGCTCTACTATTCTAGCGGTCTTTCATTCCTTAACACTTCTTTTCGTAGCAGCTGGTTTAAAATGCTGGTTTGTTTTAGGGCTTCCAAGTTTGAAAGATCTTCTCCGATGACAGGGATGTCTTCATGTGGATCCTCTGCTGCTGACTCACTCTCACTGTCTGACAATGTGCACAGCAGTGTGTCATTTTCATATGTGGGAAAATAGTACCTGAAAAAAAGGAGACCACTTAGTCAGCTGTTTTATAACTATTTTTAACTGTAATAGATACCGACGACAGATCAGATTGTTATACTAAGTACATGCGATGGTATCATGTGGCTTGACTGTGTATAATGGATTTTTTTTTGTACGTGAAGTACGGAAGCTAGCTGCATTTGTCAGTTGGTTTCTTGTATATAGATGTTTGTGTTTAGCCACTGTTGATAGACTGTGATGTCTAGAAAGTTGACTTTCTGCGGAGTAAATTTTGAATTTGATTGAAGGATGGTATGCATTGAAAGAACTGTAAAATTATTTGACAGTCTCATCCCTCTCAGTTCAAATCATAAAAATGCCACCAATATATCAGTAATATTTTAAGGGTTTACTCTGATATACATTCAAAAATGTCTCCCAGTTCTGTCATGAAAAGGTTTGTATATTGTGGTGCCATCCTGGGGCACATAGGTGCCCATTTCAATATAATATATCTGCAAAAAAATGACTGACAGATGAAGCTAGCTCCACCTATGCTGGCCTTCCAACAATCACCTAATCTGAAACAATTAGTGAACAGCAAGCTCAATAAAAATTGAAAAAGAGAATGGCACAAATCCCTGCAATATACCAAGCTGCAAACTCATGTCAGCACATATTACTGGACCCCACAGTCATTCACATGGGAAAAACATTCAGCATAAGAGGATCCTACACATGCATATCTTCAAATGTAGTGTATATTAATCAAAGCAAAAAAAATAAGAAGGATGCTGCTCTGGAGCGACTAAAGATAAAAGTCAACCTTCACAGATACCACATCACACACTACGGTGCTAACCAGGGCAACACCTATATAGGGACAGCATTTTGGAACACCAGAGCACTGCATTAATGACTTTATAATGAGAATACCAAAAGGAAATATTAAAACCAGCCAGGAATGTAAAACCTTTGAAGTTAAAATTGATGAAATATTTAGACACCCACCAGACAGTACCAGAAATCTGGGTTTCCTCTCACATTATAAACCATAAAATCATACTGCTTTATCACCCTCTGATCCCCCATCCATCTCTCCCTGTTTTGCACCTACTCCCATCTCTCCCCTTGAGGCTGTTATTGAAATGCTTTCATGTTTCACATATATTTATGTCATCATTTGCTCGTTTCTGATCAGAAGAAGGTATTGCCTTGAAAACCTAATCAAAAATGTATTAAATTAGTCCAATAAAGAGGTATCATCTTGTTTTCTTTTCTTTGTTTTGTTTCAATTACCTTTAAAAGTGGAGTAACAAATCTACCATTACACTTCGTTGAAGAATTTGTAAAGATTATCTAATTGAAATGGCCCACTTTAGATAGAAGTAGAAGTCAGAATTGAAACGACCACTGTGGGGATGTGTACAATTCCGGCAGTATTTTTAAAAAGGTATGCCAATGTAAAGCCTTTTCTAAAATACACGTAGGAATGCACATTTGGTGGAAGCATCCATTATAGAATTATAAACATGGAAAACCAACAGAGGAAACCTGGCAACTTGCAAGTGTTTAATTGCTAACTTTTACCTCTAATCCCTCCTGTAAAGGGCTGGCTGAAATATGCACTAAAAAAATATATATCTACCAGACAGCAGCTGTAAATCCAGATGTTAATATATTGGGACATACTTGTGCATTCCTTTTTTGGAATGCGGAGTACATGTGTTGATTTTGGTTCTGCCTAAGCCCTGCCCCTTTGAGATCTATGTGTGTAAATCTGAACTACATAAAATACCAGCTTGTTAAAATCGGGTTTTACACATGTTTAATATAGTATTTACACATGTAAATTGTGACTTAGGGCCCTGTTTACTAAGGCGTGTTAGCGTTTTTAACGCATCTACAATTAGCGCACGCTGTGTAGGTACCTATAGGGATATTGTAGGTACGTACACGGTTAACATGCGTTAAAAATGCTAACGCACCTATAACACTGCTTAGCAAACAGGACTCTAAGACTTCTAAAATAAGGACCCATACCTTTTTTTTTCTCCTACATGGAATCCCTTGGTTGTGATGTCACAGATGTTTTTTTTTTTTTTAGAGATATAAGCAGCATTTGAACATATGGCAATAAATCATCCTGAAGAGACCAAGGACTCATGACAGGAGAACACAGCCTTACATTTGGAAGCATTATTTTCCTGGATATGCACACTGCTTCCTCACACACAAATAGCTATATTTTACTAATATGAGATTTCTTCTAGATCAATTTTCAAAAGCTAATACAAGTTTAAATTAAAATATATTAATAAACCATTTTAGTACAGGCATAATGAAAGAGATAAATATATTGAAAAACAGTCCTACAGACTTCAGAGATTATAATCTTCATGCCAAAGTATGATGAGAAGGGGGCTTGGGGGGTGTTCAACAAATTTTGTCAGACAGGCAGTTGCACCCCTTTATTTTTTTTAATATACATTCTTTCTATATATGGCGCTCAAAATTATGCATGCAAATTTGGGCGTGCACCCAATTTGAGCATGCAATTTAACTAAATAGCGAGTCAATTAGAGCCAATAACTGGGCACTATCAGTTATTGGCACTAATTGGCAACAATTTGAATTTATATGTGCATCTTTCTAATCAGTATTCTATAAAGATGCACTTAAATGTGGATTCAAAAAGGGGCGTGGCCCTGGGCAGATCAGGACATTCCTAGAATTTGCACGCAGTGTTATAGAATACAGCAGATCCATGCCTAATTTAGGAATTGGGATTTACCCCAGGTTTCAGCTGGTGTAAATCCTCGTGCCCAAAATTGTGGGCAGATCCTAGCGCTAAGCTCTGTTCTATACACAGTCCCCAACTTGGAACACTGTTTATAGAATAGTGCTTAGCGCTAATTTTTTTTGGTGTACAAATTTGGGTGCCATTTACTGAATTTAGCCCAATTATGTATAGCTAGGAAAACTATTTTCCTATCCTCACATTAAAATAAAGCAAGAAAGTTAAAAAGCTCCAAGGCTCTCATTTATCATGGCTTTCAACAAAAAAACCCCACATCAGAAAAAAAATTAGTCAATTAGGCCCTGAAAAGCAAAATGCTTGAGTATTCTGAAATAAAAAAACAGTTTCTTTTAAGAGTGTTACAGTGGACAACTATCCTCCAATTTGTACAAGATACCAGTTAATATTTTATGTTTAAATCTCTTTATTGAGAACAAGAATGATAGGGATTAGCTGACAAATTACAAAAACAACAGTCCTCACCTATCCATTGGCTTAACATCTAAAAATTACTAGTAGAAAGTTTTTATTTTATAGTTCCCCCTTACCACCCAATATGCATTGCAAAGAACATATCAACAAAATCTGTTACACTGAAAACATACATGAATTCTATGTTGGTCTATATTTTGGCAGCGTACAGGCAGACACGAGCAATAGACAGTTTGCTTACAACGGTCTTTTTCAAGACCCATCTTACGTTTTTATTTCAAGATTTGTTTATCCATTGAAGTTTGAGATATTTTATAACATCATTTCATGAGTATTGTTCTTACTACATTCACAAGACTCCTGATGTAGGCCACCAGGTCAAAACAAAATGTTGTGTCGGGTCATTATCACAACAAATATTTATTAGGCCTAGTCATTATTACAAAAAATATTTATTAGTCTTTTTTAAGTATATATAAATAAATAAATATAGTTTGTTGGTTTTTAACTCTAATTTTTGTCTGGTTCCTGTTCTTTGGATAAGCCTGGTTCACATTCCCAGTCTTGTTTGCATTTGGTCTACCATATAAAAAAATATAACATGCACAGCTATCACAATATATTATCACAATTTATATAGCATACGCCAGATATATGCATCACTGTGTAGAGGCACAAAAGACATAGTCCCCATTCAATAGAGCTCACAGTGTAGTTGAGAAACAGAAACAATTAGGGGTTTTGAGTTAAGATAACAAGACCATGATAAGTGGGATTAAAGTAAGGAATGACAACTTTTAAATGAATATCATCAGCTATGATGTTTGGGGTCTGGCATTGTTGTTAAGGAGATCTCTGGTTCAAGTTGTCCCTACTTAGCATTTTCTATATCCCAACCATCGCACATTTCAAAGATAAGTTCAACTAAGGACTGGGATTGCTTTTCTCTTTTTTTTTTTTTTTTTAGTAGCTTTACACAATTAGATTAATTCAGGACTCTGCCCCACAACAATCTATTAAAAAAAAAAAAGCTGGCACTGTGGTGGGAAGAGATTTTAAACAGATCCAGCAGAAAATGTGCCTAAATAAGAGCAAAGGAGGAGCAAAAAGTAGAAAGAGGAAAAGCAATGCAAGTACAAACCCATTCCTAAAACAGCCACAATTGTCAGATCCTAAAGCACAAACTCCAGCATTATAATACAGAGCTAGCAACAAATTCATATCTGGAGAACACCACAGGAGGGCCATATGTATAAAATGAACAGTAATATGTATGCACAAGGTGGCATAATCAGTCTTCAAATAAACTAATAAACTACAATTATTTATTTATTTGTTACATTTGTACCCCACATTTTTCCACCTATTTGCAGGCTCAATGTGGCTTACATGAGAAAGGATTATTAAATAGGAATTATCTTTCAGGGAGCAAAGTATATAAAAGTGGCTAACAAGAAAAGATTCAGATCATACACTTGGGTAGGAAGTATTTTCCGTTAAGAAGCAAGACTGAATCAGGGACACAAGTGGATAGCTCTCAAATTCAGGGCCACTTGGTATTACAGGTAGTTTGACCATTGTCCATGAGTAGCCCATTCACGAACTTGTAGAAGTTACAGAAAAAGGCTGAACAGCACAGCCCAACCAAACACACTATTACTGATTAAAGACTGGTCCAAACATTAATGAGCGGTGAAAACAGAAAGCAAGAACCACATAGCTGCTTTGCACATAAAGAACATTTCTATAAACCAGGTGCTCACATTTAAGTGTGTGTTACACAAGGAAATGTTTAGAATAAAACATATATGCACATATGTGTGCAAAGAAGTGCATAAATTCCAACATTCTGCTTATGTGCTATTCTGCAAATGACATTTAACCTACATAGTGCATATTTTTAAGGCAGGCATACACAGTGGTAAAGCATGGGCAGAGCATAGGTGGGCTCCCACTTATGCACATATCTTACAGAAGTTATGCGCATCCCTGTGGCATTTCAACCTTCTAAGCCACTCTCTAGCTGGCCTTAAGGTTGCCATACGCCTAACAAAAGAACTCCAAATTCAGCAGTTTCATGCTAGGTCTTCCTTTGGAGTCATCAAAAAAGCTCGACATCACCCTAGGCCTGAATAGAGACAATGGACACTACAAGTGTGAATGGACTTCATTAATCTGAAATTATCCTGTCTGTTCTCTATCACACACCACAGCCATTATCACTTCTTTTTATTTATTTATTTATTTAAATTTTTCAATTACATCAAGTATTATATCTTGAATACAGATAAAGACGATTTAGTGTCTTAAAGAAATTTTTTTTTTTTTTTAAAGAATATAAACTTTAGAGAAATAAGTATAATTAACAAAGAAACCATTACTTGTCTATAGTCCACAATACTAGGGGATTATCACAATTTTCAGGAAATCAAATAAGATTTTTAGAAACCAACTTCTAAATCAAAACATGAAGGCTAGTATAAGCATTCCAGGCAATATAAACTATTTATGGGATTGAAGTTGTTAGTATCCCTGGTAATGGAAGCTGTGAGTCTCTCAGCTTTGCTTCTAAAAAAGAGTTCAATTGGTTTGCCTCAAAAAATACATATTTAATTGAATTTAATTTTATCACGCACTTGCAAGGAAAGTTCAGCCAAAATAGTGCTCCAAGTTGCATTACCTTTGGTCTCAGTTTAAGAAATTCTTTTCTTTTGCGTTATTCTTGAGACATCAGGATACATTCTAATTTTACACTCTAGGAAATCTGGTCTTTTATTCAAAAAGAATTGTTTAAGTATCCAGTCTCTGTCCGGTTGAAGTATGAAAATCACTTTAAGTGTAGCGGTTTTAGGCCCACATTGTCTCCTTCAATAATTTGAGTCAAATTTAAATCCAAAGATTGGGCATTTACTTCCTCTCTTTGTACTAGGTCTTTCTTCCGAGATGGTTCTATATAGAAAATCTTTGAAATTGGTGGATGTGATTTTTCTGGGATTTTTAGAACCTCTGTTAAATACTGCTTGAAGGTTATCAATGGAGAAATAGCAACCTGCTTAGGAAAGTTTATCAGTCTGAGGGCATTTGAACGTTGGTAATTCTCTAATATTTCAATTCTATTTTGAAGATGTAAATTTTCCTTAATTAAATTAACTTGTATTTGTTGAGAATTTTTGATTACTGAAGAGTTAGTTTCCACATCTTTGCCCAAGGATTTTAATCTCATGTCCATTTCCACAATTTTTTCATTATCAGATATGAATTTCTTATTTAACTGAATAAATTTTTGAGTAAATGAGGCTTCTAAACCTACAAGTGCTTCCCAAATGTTATCCAACGTTATTTGTTGAGGCTTTCCAGGTAAAAACGACTTACTTAGTATATCCGTTATAGGAGTTGAAGTTAAAGCTGGTTGACCTCCCACTGCTCCACGTTCTTCCGCAGGGACAATTATCACTTCTTTTCCATACCCTGTCCTATATTTTCTCCCTCCCTCCCTCATGCATCTTCCGTATATGTACTCATGTTCTTGAACTTCACTTCATGCATCTGATGAAGTAGACTATGGTCCTTGAAAGCTCATGCCTTAATAAACTGGTTAGTCTATAAGATGCCACCTGCCTCTGTTAATTTTGTTAAACCATACTAACACAGCTACCCCCCTTTAAAGCCTGCCTTGTTCAGGGCACCTATTCCCAGATCAGCTGGCCATAACAGGTCTCCCCATTCATTTACTCTGCAAAGTTCAAAAACAGCCTACACAATGATCGCTTCATAGCACCATACTGGACTCTTCAGAACTAATTCCATCTTCTCAAAAGACTTTCAGTTCTGCTCCCTTTGGCAGCAATGTGGTTGGAGGACTTCTGCACAGCTTACAGGGAACATACCTGATGATGTATTTTAGTAGTTTCAGCTAGGAGCTGTAGATGATAACCAGGGCTCTTCTGTTATTCTCTCTTTAGGAGGTCCAGAACTGTATGTAAATCTCTCTAGTGCAGAAGTTTTAATATAAAAGTCTACCATCCTACAACACCTGATTGTGGAGGGATGTTCTAGGGTTCTGTACATCATTCAAAATGGATTCAATATTTTAGAGACGTGCCAGATGTCAGGTAAGAAACCTAGCATCATCAGTGAAGAAAGTAAGCTGAGGGTTAAAGAAGGAATATTTTACATTTTGATATCTACTATAACATTTACAAGAAAATTTCCACAGGAACATAGCACCAATCCGCACAATTCTAGCTTGCATCAACCAAAATTGTCTTCTTTCCACCATACAAACTTGACCACATTGTGAAATACTAATTCTCAAAGTACAAATACCTCCTCTCTCTTCTCAATCCCCCCCCCCCCCCCAAAAAAAAAAAAAAAAAAAAAAACAACCACCACAAAATCCAATCTTGGTCAGGTTCCAAAATGAAAGGTGGTATTAGGGTTGAAGATGTTACCTGAATGTCCCTTGAATTTCCAAGAAAAGCTGTTAAATCTAAGCTATCTAGAGAGAGTGGAGATACTCCAGATTAGGGATGTGTGCAATGACATGGGAAAATCTCATTTCATGTTGTTTTCTGCCTGAAATGACAAGAAAATCCCCACAATTTAGTTTTTTTTTATGTATCATTAGTAGTCCACACTCGTTCCAAAAGAGGGTGCTCTACCAACAATATTGCTCCCATTAAAAAAACACACAAAAAAATGAGCAAAATGAAAGTTCCTGTAAATGACATGGGAAATGATACAATTAAAAATATTTGGGCTGTACATTCTTTCTCCAGATTGCCCCTCATTTCTATCAGTTTTTTGTGTGAAGGGAAGCTGAAAACCTTAGGAACTTGTGGGATAGTTTCAAGTTGATCAATCTGTGGAAATCCTGGACTCAAATGGATTCCAGAACTATGCCGATTGGAAAAAAGGGATGTAAAATGAAGTTATTTGCCTGTAATGCATGTTCTCTGAGGAAAGCAGTTCACAAATGAAGTAATTATGCATGCACAATGCAATTCAAGAATATACTTGACAGCAACAGAAGCAAAGGTCTAGCTCACAGTCATCAGGATGATGTCACTCAATTGTGTGAGGGGTGAACTGCTTGTTCAGAGAGAAAAAATGCAGTGAAAAATGTGAATTTGTCTAATATTGTCAGTGAATATCTTCATCAAGACCAGTTTAGATTAGTAGACCAATCACTATCTTAAGGAAACTGGATTACTGTAATAAAGATTACTTGGATGTGTAAAGAAAGGTCCCAGAAGGGCGGGACCAGAGGCAGAGCTCAGACTGATAGGAAGGCAGTTTGAAGCACCGCTCGCCTTTCATTGCTGACGCCGAACCCCGAGGTAACAATTTTTAAATTAGAGCCGGCACGCAGGAAGGCGAGAGGCTGTCAGAGGCCAGGTCCTGCTTGCACTTTGAGGGAGGGAGGGAGGTGGGCATTGAACTCGGAGAGGGGGGCGTGGAACTTGGAGGGGAGTGGAAGGAAGGAGGGAGGGAGGGGGGCATCCTGCAACTTGAAGGTGAGGGGGGGGCGTCCTGCAACTTGAAGGTGAGGGGGCGTCGCCCTGCAACATGAAGGGGAGGGGGCGTCCTGCAACTGGAAGGGGGGGACGTCTTGCAGATGGAAGGGGAGGGGGCCTCCAACTCGAGGGGGAGGGGGCCGAGGAACTCGGAGGAGACGGAGGGAGGGAGTGGGCTATGGAACTCGCAGGGGAGGGGGCTGGAACTCAGACAGACAGGGAGAGAGGGAGGTAGGGAGGGGGGGCGTGGAACCTTGCTAGCGCCCGTTTCATTCCTGTACGAAACGGGCCTCTTTTACTAGTGTCTTTATATAGCTTTGATCTTTACACAAAAGCCCTTAAATCTCAGTTGTTTCAGAAGCATGTTTTGGGGCAATGCTAATGTATATATCAAGAACATAAAAGAAACAAAGTATACTGATAATATTTATATAACACCACTGGATTAGGTGCTATTGTTCAGTAACTGTAGGACATTTTCATAATTTCAAAGGTTTAAGAAATCTTGGAAGGAAAAAAGCCTCAGACTGGCATTCGCTTGTAATTGACAGGCAAACAAAACAGCCTTATAAATATTTTTACTGGCAAAAAAAATCTCCAATGCAATTTTTGAAAACATTTTATTGATTTCTTTAAATTTAAATCTTCTAAAGCTGCACTTAACTTATATCCTCTTATGACTGACTCAGTTTGGCAAAAAGCTGCTTCAGGGTCAGGGATTAGAATCTAGAATCCAATAAAACATAACAGAGTCTTAATGAATAATCTACGTCATGTAGTTATAGCATTCTGAAATCACCACAGAAACAATTTAATTACTTCATTAAAAATAAACTCGTGAACACTGAACAAAGTTGATGTATACTTCCTTCTGCCACAAAAATGGCACCGCAGCTCCAGAAATGCATATCAGTAATGCATACTGATGCCATTTGCCTGCCAAAACACTTTAAAGGGCTTTTACCTTAAAATAAATCAACACATAATGGATAAACCAACTCCGAGTGACTCACTTAAAGAAATGGATCCAATTAATTTTAAGATTCCATCCTCTTCATTGTTCTGAATTCAAATTAAAAATCCATTGCTCGTCACTTCTCAGGAGGATTAATCTATGATCACAGCCTTCTCTCTCAAGGGCATGATCTATAACCTGGCAAAGCAGATCTTCAAACTCATGGTTCCATTTGTTTTTTTGTTACATTTGTACCCCGCGCTTTCCCACTCATGGCAGGCTCAATGCGGCTTACATGGGGCAATGGAGGGTTAAGTGACTTGCCCAGAGTCACAAGGAGCTGCCTGTGCCGGGAATCGAACTCAGTTCCTCAGTTCCCCAGGACCAAAGTCCACCACCCTAACCACTAGGCCACTCCTCCACTCCATTGCAAGCAGTGGTACACTACAGGTTCTTCAATTCTATGCCTCTTCAGGAAACTTTGATGTTCACACACTATAATCTTGAAAGAACAAGTGTTTAACCCACATATAATTTAGGACAAGGACAAATGATGATATAAACTACACGATCAGTAGTACATATAGTTAAATGGTTGAGACAGTATGTCTGTTAACTAATAAGACCTCTGAAACAATCCTGAAATTCTTCTGTAATAGCACAGATGCTTCTAAAAACATCTTATGTTCTTTGACAATCTGTAAACCATGAGCTATATACTCTTTTTTACAATATTCAAGCAACGTAACTCAATGTAAATCAGCTCTAATTCATTAGATACATTTTAAAAAATAGAGTCCATGTGAAAGAAGCAATCATTGTTGGAGTATCCTCATATTGTAAAATCAACAATCTCTTCAAAAGATTTGATATATGATCACTTGAAAAACTGAAGCTGCTTTGCCACACAAGGTGGTCATTTTAATATATTTTTACAATTTTTTATTTATCAATTTTCTAAATATTATGATCACATTATAACAATGCAACTAAGGAAATAAAGGAAAACAAAAGAAAAGGAAAAATATATATTATTATATCAAGAAAATGTTATAATTTTTAGTCCACAATTATTAGGTAACTGAGCCAAGATATTAAAATAAAGGAAAAAGAATAATTAATAGAACAGATGCCAATATCAGGAACGATCCTCAGCCAGCGTAACAATGCATGTAGAACTGTGGGATTTATGTCGGAACCTTCATTGCCTCTTTAGAAACCACAAATTCTAATAATTGCTTAGAGTCAGTTAAATACATCAGAATTATTTTGAAAGGTAAAACAGCAAGCACAAGAAACCCAAAGCAAATGTAAATGTAACAAGTGTAGCATTTGTACTATTACAGAGAAATCTCAGGGTTGATTTAGAAATCCTGTTAGTCAACATACATACTACTGCTGCCACTTAGCTATGGGGCTCATTTTCAAAACATAGGTTGCTATGTAACTTTGTAAGTCTAAGTGTTTTGAAAATACATCTCTATATGTACTACTGATCTATATGGAACTGTGGTGCCAGATTATAGATCATGTCCCCGAAAGACAAGTCTACGATCGTAGATTAATCCTCCAAAGAAGTGAAGAGCAATGGATTTTAAAATTTGGATTCAGAACAATGAAGAGGATGGAATCTTAAAACTGAGTGGATCCATTTCTTTAAGTGTGTCACTTGGAGTTGGTTTATCCATTAACTGTTGATTATTTTAAGGTAAGAGCCCTTTAAAATTTTTTGGCAGGTGGATGACATCAGCATGCATTAATGATAAACGTTTTTGGAGCCGTAGTGCCATTTTTGAGGCAAAAGAAATGTGCAGGAACTTTGTTCAGCGTTCATAAGTAAATTTGTTTTTAGTTAAGTAATTAAATTTTTTCTGTGGTGCGTTCAGAATGGTATAACTACATGACATAAGTAAATTAGTCATTAAGACTCATGTTTTTGTAGATTCTAGGATTTTAGCCCCAAACCCAAAAGCAGCTTTTTTAGAAACTGCTGGCTACTGTTGGTGGCCGGACTGAGTCAAAGTCACAAGAGGATATAAGATTTACATTTAAAGAAGTCAATAAAATGTTTTCAAATATTGCATTGGAGGTTTTTTTTTTTTTGCCAATGAAGTTATTTATAAGGCTGTTTTGCTTGCCTGTTAATTAGAACCAAGTGCTGGTCTGAGGCTTTTCATCCAAGCTTTCTTAAACCTTTGAAATTAACTAATAAATGAAATGAAATGAAAATGTCCTACAATTACTAAACGATAGAACCTAACCCAATGGAGTTAATTGTAATGATACAGAAATGCTAATGTCTAACAACTATTATGTTAGCTCCCAGAAAGTTTGATCTAGCATTTTCTTTATGTTTTCCACTTAGAACTAAACCGGTAAAAGCGAAATAAAAGAACTGTAACTGTACCACCAGTGTTGTTATGCTCATATTAGCCCTCTCCTCAAGTCACTTCACTGGCTTCCTATCTGTTTCCGCATACAGTTCAAACTCCTCTTATTGACCTATAAGTGCATTCACTCTGCAGCTCCTCAGTACCTCTCCACTCTCTTCTCTCCCTACACTCCTCCCTGGGAACTCCGTTCACTGGGTAAATCTCTCTTATCTGCACCCTTCTCCTCCACCGCTAACTCCAGACTCCGTTCCTTTTATCTTGCTGCACCATATGCCTGGAATAGACTTCCTGAGCCGGTACATCAAGCTCCATCTCTGGCCGTCTTCAAATCTAAGCTAAAAGCCCACCTTTTTGATGCTTCTTTTAACTCCTAACCCTTATTCACTTGTTCAAAACCCTTATTTTATCATCCTCACTTTAATATTCCCTTATCTCTTGTTTGTCCGTCCTAATTAGATTGTAAGCTCTGTCGAGCAGGGACTGTCTCTTCATGTTCAAGTGTACAGTGCTGCGTACGTCTAAGTAGCGCTATAGAAATGATAAGTAGTAGTACTAAAGTACAGCAGCACTCTATAGACTACAGGAGACAGTCTTCTTGAGTCCACAATTCCCATGGTATGCTCTAGCAAGATTCAAAATTTATCCCAGGTGAAAGAGCAAGTAATACTTACTGTGGCTGATTCCATAAAGATCTGTCTGGGAGTAAAGCTACGTGTTTGGTTTCTTCCATGTGATTTACTAATGCAGCTTTGGAGTGGAACATCATTTGGCATCCATGACACCGGCCCTGATGGATTTCCCGCCTTAGAAAGTTAATCAATTTCACTTGTTGGTAGAAGTTCAAACCTGAGAAAGAGAAACCCAAATGAGGAGAATGCTTAATTCAAGTGTATAAGGAAAACATTGATTGCCTTGTATAGCAAAGTTGCTCACTCATAACTGGTGTTTCTCTGAAGACAAGCAGTTATGAGTGGATCGTGTGACCAAACTCAGCAGCAACTATCCCAGAATTTTCATGAAAGGTCTAACGGCCTTTTCAATACATGCACAGGAGTTCCTGTGCTTCTGTGGCTCCGACTTTCACTCTGTTCTAATCAGACTGACTGTGGGACGGTCTATATAACTGCTGAACTGCTGTTTTCTGAACACCTGCTGCAGGTAAGCAACTTCACTTTCTCGGACGATAAGCAAATTCACCAAGCTGCATAGTTGCAACTCCCTAGCTAAGGGCTGTCTTCAGCAAAAAAAAAAAAAAAAAAGGGAAAACAAAAATACCAGATCATCAGTAAGCAAGGAACTTATTTTTATTGGGTAAAGCCCTGTATGTTTTGACTTTTTTAATTTGTTTTATTCCTTGGAAAATAACCTGAAATAAACTAGGCCCCAAGGTCATGAAGTTGTGTTTTACTCATTACAAAGGCTATAAAGAACAACCTTATAATCCTACTACAGGACTATATCTGAACAGTAATTTTAGCTTGGTTCCATTCATTTCTTCTTAATAGTTTATATACTGTCAAATGGCAAGACTTGAATTCAGAACCTTTCCCTCTAACATGTAGAGTCCCCCAAGAATCAATCTCAGCACCCATACCATTTAACATAATTTATGGCCCCTTTAGGTGGTATAATCAAAGAAACAGATCTGAAGAAAATCTTAGATTTAAAAGGATTTTATTCACTACAATAGATAAAAGAATCAAATGCCTTTAGGTGGCCTGGTCCAAATTTTGGAGTTGACCCCATTTGTTTTATGATCAAACCTGACCCTCAAAATCTGCAGGAACACCTTACTAATCAATCAATCATATCATATCACAGTGGCTACCATCTAACTATCTAAACTTAACCCAGAGAAGGAATTTATGTTTTCACGAAAAGATAAGATGGAAGTGACGTCACTGCTGTGAGATGGCCGCTTGATCGCGGAGCTCCGCCGGTGCCTAAGAATAAAAATCGGTTACACCCAGGTAAACGCTTGATTCCTCCCCAACTCAATCTTTAAAAAATCCTGAAAGCATGGTGGCACGGAAAAAGCTTGAAAAATTTCAATATAAGGCCGACAAGCAGAGAATAGGATCAAATGCGGAGAGGAGGGCGGTGACACATGGCGCTAAAATGGCGGCCGAAAACTCAGGTACAGATCCAGACCCCGAGGAGCACTCTGAAAGCGATACCGAACTCACCAGGAAGGATGTCGCCCGCTGGTTTAAAGACTTGAAGGCCGAACTGGTGAACACTAAAAAGGATATTCAATCGGCGGTAGCGGAACTCCATGGAGAGGTGAGAGAAATAGGAAACAGAGTGGCTGAAACAGAGGAGAAGGTGTGTGGAAGATATACAATGCATACAAGCAGCTCTAAAAAGGGAGAAACAGACCTAGAAAATAGATCAAGGAGATGCAACTTGAGATTTAAAGGTGTTCCAGAGGAAGACCAATACAAAGATAGTGCCAAAGTGGTACAGGAACTCTGCGAGTTTATCCAGAATTCAGGAGAAAAATCCCATGGAGAGCAAGGACCTGGCCACATTGTTCTGGACAGAGCTCAGAGAAGCCTGGGCCCTCAGAGAGGAGCTGTGCCCAGGGACATTATCGCCTGTTTTCATGATTTCACCGTAAAGGAGACAGTTTGGAAAAAGGCCAGGATCGTGGGCGATATTAATTGGAAAAACTGCAAGATCACGGTCTTCCAGGATATGGACCAGATGACTCTAGGAAGAGATTTCAGGGAGGTAATGGCCTATTTACAAAAGGTGGGCTTGAGATACCGATGGCTTTATCCATTTGGATTACAATTGTCAGTGGGAACCCAGACGCGGAAGATTCATACTATAAGAGGAGCCTGGAAGGTCCTCTCCGAGCTCGTATGTACATATCTGCCTGCAGAGAGGGTAGCATCCCAAAGCTGGGACCCAGAACTAAAGCACAAAAGGGTTGGGAAAAGGTACGGGGGAGGGGGGAAGCGCACCCCTCTTCCGACTGAACCCAGCCCCGAGTTGGGAGAAACAACTTGACTTTTATGGAGACAATGCCTAATCTGGAGCTGCTGACCAACTCTTAAGGGAGAGATGGTAAATGATAGAAAAGTCTGTGAAATGTGTGGGGAGTGAATGACTAAAGGTTGAAAGGAAAGGTGGGGTGAACCGGTATATGGTGCATGCATTTGGCCCTCTGGCACTGGCACACTTTCTCGGGAAGCTAACTGGCTGGAGGAGGTGCTGGTTTGTTGTTGAGAGAACTGGGGGGGGGGGGGGCGAGGGGGGGGTTCTTGGGATGTCAATGGTTTAAATAATCCAGGAAAGAGAAGCATCATATTTTGGGAACTGAGGCGCCTGAAATGTGACGTTGTTATGCTTCAGGAAACCCATATACAGAAGAGAGATATATTATTGCTTAAACACAAATGTTTTGGGGACTACTATCCATTATCGGACCCCGGGGGGGGGGGGGGGAACAGGGGGACTGGTAACCTATATTCGAGAAGGAGTAACTTTTGTCAAAGATAGCATGTATACAGAAGCCCAGGGGAGATGCATAGCGATAAAAGGGAAGCTGCACGATCAACAAATAACGATTATTAATCTGTATGCTCCCAATACAGGTCAGGGCAACTTACTAGATGTATGATTGCAGCATCCAGGGCAAAGAACAGTCTCCTTTTATTCACACGCGCAACAGACATACACAAGAATAGATGAGATATGGTGTAGCCGCACCCTTTGGGGACAGATACGGGACACTGAAATAGAGAATATTCATGCTTCTGATCACACCCTGGGTCTGGGTGTCCGTCTTTGGGTTAGAGAAGGAAAGTAGAAATACTTTCTGGAGACTGAACGAATCTCTACTAGGCGAGGCGAAGGTTCGTCAAGAGCTACGGGGGTGGAGGGGCATAAAAGACTATATAGAATTTAATGATAATGGAGAAGTGTTGGATGGGAATCTCTGGGATGCCCTCAAAACCGTACTATGGGGGCACCTCATCAAATGGGGAGCTATCAGCAAGCGTGAACGCTGTGCCCAAGAGTTAGATACTCGTTCGAAGTTGGTTCACATGGAGGCGCTAAACCAATGGGGGGAACACCCTGAAATTCTACCTGAACTATTAGCTTGCAGATCTGAATTGCAAAGGATTCAGGTAGGAAAGATGGAATTCTTCAGATGCCTGACGCAACAAAATGTTTTTGAGTTTAGTAACAAAGCAGGAAACATGCTAGAGCGCTTTCTTTGACAGCGCCAGTCTAAATGCACTATAACAAAAATAAAAGGGGCTGGGGATGCTCTTCTCCACCAAGATAGGGCAATTAGAGAACAATTTGTCCAATTTTATACCACTCTTTACTCTAGGGGTGAAGGAGCCTCGAAATCGGAGACACAAAATTACTTGAAGGAGTTGGGACTCCAGAGACTTTCAGACAGAACGCAGAGTTAGAATCCCCCATATCTTTAGATGAGGTGACAAGAGTGATTAAAGGTCTTAAAAGGGGGAAGGCCCCCGGGTTGGATGGGTATACCGCTAAATTCTATAAAATACATGCACCAGAGTTAGCTCCTCTCTTGAGAAGGGTGGGAAACGACTGCTTTGTGGGGCACTCTTTCCCTCCCAGCATGCATGAGGCGGGGATATCGGTACTTCTAAAGCCAGGACGAGATCCGACTGCTTGTGGATCCTACAGACCGATATCCCTACTAAATGTAGATGTAAAAATATTAGCTAAGATAATGGCAGATCGCCTAGGCAGAGTGTTGCCACAGCTAGTCCATGAAGACCAATCAGGCTTTATACCCAAAAGGCAAGTAGTAGATAATATTAGGCGATCTCTGAATATAGTTTGGGGAGCCCAGAAGCAGAAGGTTCCATTGGCTTTGTTGACCACAGACACCGAGAAAGCCTTCGACAGGGTAGAATGGTCCTACCTCTGGGAGGTCTTGGAGTTAGTGGGGTTTGGGACTAAATTAGTGGGATGGCTTCAATGTTTGTATGAGTCTCCGGTAGCTAGAATTGAAGTCAACGGGGGATATTCTGCCCAGTTCAAGATCCAAAGGGGCACTCGTCAGGGATGCCCTCTCTCTCCCCTGTTGTTTGCTCTTTCTATCGAACCCTTAGCGCACAGGGTTCGTACCCTAGTTGATATTAACGGAATACAACTTGGGGGGAGAGAACATAAAATAGCATTATTTGCAGATGATATTCTGTTTTATGTGGGCAACCCTTTGCTGACACTGCCTATTATTATTAGGGAGCTTAATAGGTTTGGGGGGATGTCAGGCTTTAAAGTCAATTATGACAAATCTGAATTAATGGGGGTAACTATCCCAGATAAGGAGTTGGATAGAATGCTACAGTCATTTGCTTTCAAAAAAGCAGGAACATGCTTCCGATACTTAGGAATACAGATCCCCAGAGATCTGTCACAATTATATTCCTTAAATTACATTCCTCTGTTTAGGGAACTCCGCAGGGACATGAGTAGGTGGAAAAATGGGTGGCCATCCTGGTGGGGACGAATATCAGCCATTAATATAAACCTATTGCCCAGGTTGTTATTTCTATTCCAATCTCTGCCCTTAATGGTCCCTAAGGGGGAGATCATGTGCTTTCAATCGGAAATTTCCAGATTTGTCTGGGGAGGACGCTCGGCTAGACTCTCTAGGAAGGTGATGTGGGGAGCGGCAGAACAAGGGGGGAGTAACTTGCAGTGGTACTACTGGGCTGCCCAACTAAAATTGATAACAGAATGGAGTAGGGGGGAACAGTCACCGATAACGATTCTGGAACAATACTTCGTCCCGGGATACTCTATAGATGCAGTCCTCTGGGCTTCAGTCCCAGTCAAAACCTATAAACAATTGACATCAAATCCATTCATTTCACATCTGTTGATACTGGGGAGCTCCTTAAAATATAAGTTGCGTGGGACCAGAATTATGTCGACCTATGCGCAGATTGCACAGGAGCCTAGCTTCCCAGCCGGCCGACAGCAGTATTTGCAGGCTGGGCCCGTAGAGGATTGGTTAGATTTCGAGACCTAATGGAATCAGGGGTCATAAGGACTTTTGGGGAACTACAAGAGTTCCATAACTTGCCTACATCAGACTTCTTTGCTTATTTACAAATTAAACACTTCATTAATAAGCAGGGATGGTTAAAAACTGATCCAGATGAGACTGAGTATCTGGACGATCTATGGGTCTCTGTAGGCAGGATGGGGAAGGCTATATCCCTTTTGTATTGTTATATAAGGGGAGAGGGTTTTGTTAAACTATCATATATGAGTGCATGGGAACAAGATCTGGAATGCGAGTTAAGCATGGCTGAGTGGAAAGTGATATGCCCGGAGGTGAAAAAAGCATCTATATGTGTTCTGATTAAAGAAAATGCACACAACATATTAAGTAGATGGTACTATACACCTGATCAGGTAAACATAATGTACCTGGACGCCAGCGATCAGTGCTGGTGATGTGGAAAGGCCATTAGCACATTTTTGCATGTCTGGTGGTCATGTCCACCCCTGCAAAACTTTTGGTCAGAAGTGGTGCATAATCTCACAATAGTCCTAGACTCTGAGTTTCCCTGTGATCCCAAGTGGTGTCTTCTAGGATGGGGGAACAGAAGAGGACTAAAATGGCAGAGGCATATAAACGTCTTTGTCTGGCAGCAGCAAAGACAATTATTGCCTTTCACTGGAAGTCGAGGACTGGACCCACTAAACAGCAGTGGTTAACAAAAGTCAAACTGGTGGCTGAGTGTACGTCAAACTGGTGGCTGAGTTGGAGAAACTGACAGACCGTAGATTAGGGCGATTTGACCAGGAAGCAACAGAATGGGCACATTTGGATCGTATATTAGATGCAGTGTGAACAATTGTTAGGGCAACTACAATGGGGAGGGGTGTAACTGGGAAGGGGGGTTGGGAGTGGGGGGGAACATATTAGGAGGGATGAGGGTGTTGATGTTAGGGATGTTGGGGGGATGGTGGGAGGGGTATTAACTAGTGAGCATCTGTATTAGATATGAAGTGAGATATCTGTTTTAAATTGTTTGTATTGGAACATTGCTTTAATGGTTAAGAGTTGTTAAACTATTTAAAGCTCTCAATAAAATGTAAAGTTAAAAAAAATCTAGGCATCATCATAGATGATGAACTGAGTTTTCAACCACATATTTCAGAATTGACTAAGATTGATTAGTCAATCACAATCCTCTTATACACCTCACTGGTTAACCACTTCAATTATGGTAATGCTCTCTTCAAAGGTCTGTGGAAAACCAATATCAGATGTCTTCATATAATCCAGAATGTGGCCATCAAACTTCTTAAGGGTGCAAAGAATTTGATCATGTCACCCTCTCTTCTGACAGAAGAACACTGACTGCCTACATCATCTCGTATTCTGCTTAAGATTCTAATTTTAGTACATAAAAGAGCTCATTTTCGAAACTGAAAAACATCCAAAAATGGCATAACAGGCAGACATACATATTTCTTGAGCAGACATCTAAAACATATAATTTAAAAAAAAGGCAGACTCCTGGAATTATACCTGTTTCTAACGTGTCTAGGTTAAGGCTAAACCTGTCTTTAGACCCATTTGTTATTTTGCTGAGTTGGAAAGAGGAGAGGTGGAAGTGGTCATTTGTGAGACATAGTGGAGAGTTTGTGCGTGTGCCCCAGTCTGAACCTTTTGACCCTCACATTTCCTGTCTTCCATCCTATGTCTCACCTCCTCAACTCCTTTCCTACACCCGCCAGCCCCCGCAGCCACACCCATCCCCTTCCTCTGTATCTCACCCCTTTCCTTCACCAAACCCTCAATGTTCCCAAACTTCCACACTTCTCATTATACCTCCCAAACTGCTTGTCCTGTGTCTCTCATTGTTCCACTGTTTGTATGGAGTGGAGGAGTAGCCTAGTGGTTAGTGCAGCGGACTTTGATCCTGGGGAACTGGGTTCGATTCCCCACTGCAGCTCCTTGTGACTGTGGGCAAGTCACTTAACCCTCCATTGCTCCAGGTACAAAACAAGTGCCTGTATATGTAAACCACTTTGAATGTAGTTGAAAAATACTACAGAAAGGCGGTATATCAAGTCCCATTTCCCTTTCCCCTTTACTCCCAGTTTGTCACTGTGTGGTGGAAGAGTGAATGCTTAGTGTCAGGGCTGTTTGTTGGTGGTGGGAGAGAGTGTTTTGGGCAGCTGGTGTATATCTCACAACTGTGTGATGGTGTGGATCTCACGAGGTGCAGTAGGTGGAGGTGAGCAAAGTGGTGTTTCTGGGGTCAGCTGGTTACACCTGTGGTGGTCAGACACCTGCATATCAATCATGGATGCACTGAATGCTTTGGTGGCTCTTGCCTTTCTGGAGGTGGATAAGAGTTTGGAGGGGAGGCCCCAGAGGAGATATCCCTATCCCTATCAGAGAGTCTTCAGGCCCTGCACTCGCTTCCTGGACCTCATTGACCAGGAATGCCTTACTAGGTTCTGCTTTGACAGGGCTGCCATACAACACTTCTATGAGCAGCTACAACCCCTCCTCCAGCCCAGGACATACAGGAGTAATCCTGAGCCAGTCCACTTGAAGGTCACTGCCTTCTTCACATTTCTGGCCATCATAGGCGCCGACTCCGTGGGTGCTGTGGGTGCTCGAGCACCCCCAATATTTTGCTGACCGGAAGTTCCCAAAGTCCCTCCCTCCGAGTTCCAGGGCCCCCTCTACTCGTCTGTCCATCCCTCCCTCCCTCCGAGTTCCAGAGCCCCCCCCCCCCCGCGTTCGCCCCTCCCTCCCTCCGTCCGTCCAAATTTTAAAATCCATCTTCTTACCTTGTCCCGCTCAAGCGGAAACAGGAAATGAGGGCGGGACCAGAGCTCAGAGACAGACAAAGGAAGGCTGAAGCGCGAGCATGCACGCTTTTCACTACGTGCACCTTAACACCCCGACGAGGTAAGAAGATGGATTTTAAAATTTGGATGGATGGAGGGAGGGAGGGATGAAGGGGCGAACGCAGCGGGGCTCTGGAACTCGGAGGGAGGGAGGGATGGACAGACGGGCAGGGGGGCCCTGGAACTGAGGGGGGGGGGAGGGGGCAATGCACCATCTCTAAAAAAAAAATTGAGCGAGGGGGGGAGGGGGGAATGCACCACCTCAAAAAAAAAAAAAAAATTGAGCACCCCCAATCATTTTAAAAAGTTGGCTCCTATGCTGGCCATTAGCACTTTTCAGTCAGTGCTAGCAGTAAATGCAGTCCTCACCCAGCCCAACATATCCATCTGCATTGCCCAGTTCCTCGATGCCTTTCTTACCCACACTTCACATTATATTACCTTCCCCACTACCACCCAAGCACTCCAGAACAGTATGGCTTAGGTCTACATCAGGTGTACAGCCCCTCATTTCACCATTTCATGGTTAGTGGAGGGGGAACCAAAATTACTTGTCATTGGATATTCTGTATATTCTGAGTTCAGCAATGTTTTGTAACTTTTTCTTAAGAAAAATCAAAAACATGTATTGCAACAACAAAAGGGACCTCACTGTATATGACCTTGCCTATGTATGGTATTGTAATCCTAGGAGACAATGCTTCACACTCACCTTGCCAGGGTGCCTCTGATGGATCTCCATGCCCTCATGGAGATGTTGTGGGGGAACACGAGGTGGAGGTGTTTAAAAATTTCTTTCCTGTGTTAGAGGCACAGGAGGCCCAGGAGCTCTGTTTCTGGCACTGTGAAATTCAGCTCCCTTCTCAGAAACATGACTGTGCTGACTAAGAAACATTCATCCATGTTCAGAGGAATATATAAATGTTTTGTATGTAGAGAAACATCCTGCCATTACCACGGACATTTTCTCAACATGGGGACCAATACCGCCGTTGCACGATTTGCATAGTATTTTCGATTCACAGAAACATTCATCTCCGAATGTCTATGACGTTTGCAGTGTGTTCTCTTTTGAAACTTTTTTTTAATGTATTATCAAATATGGGAAAACAAACAGTTCTTTCTTCCATTAATGACTTGCACTTTTAGACATTTTCTGATAAAAATGTATTTCACCATTTGAATATGAATATCATATCAAAAATGCCCCTCAAGATATATTATTCACAACTGTCATTATTTTTGCACTGTTTGTTAATTCTTCACATTTCTGTCTGGTCTCTTAGACACGCTTAACAGAACCGATTTCTTCATTCAGAAATATTTGTGCGGGTAATAAATTCCAGTTTTAGTGTAACAGCTCTGTCTGGAATAGCTTGCCTATACACCTAAGATTGCAAATACCCCTTCCAAAGTTTAAAACTGGGCTAACAACGTATGTTTTTACAAGATCATTTGATATATAAAGATTCTTTTGGAACAATATGTGGTGTCATGGCATCAACGATGGACTGGATCTAAGATACAAGCAGCATGTGCTCTTCTATACCATCTCAACTTCTTTTTTTGGATTATATAACCACTAGTAAAAAAGGCCCGTTTCTCACACAAATGAAACGGGCGCTAGCAAGGTTATCATGTAATGGCGATTATGTTTTTAAGGGAACTGTTAGGAGGCGAGTTGTGGTGCGAGTTCCGTGCTCGCCCGCTTCCCGCCACCCTGCTGGTTACGATGGAGTTTGAGGGGCGCAGGAGTCTGGACGTCAACGGCTAGTTGTGGCGTGAGTTCCTGCCTCGCGGCCATTCTGAGTTTGACATGACAATCATTAACACGTACGGCGTACGGGCTCCGAGTTCCATGCCCCCTCCCTCCCAACTCTCCTTCCCTCCGAGTTCCAGGCCCCCTCTCCTTCCCTCCGAGTTCCATGCCCCCCCCTCTCCTCCCTCTCTCTCTCTCCTCAGAGTGGCAGTCTGATCTGCGCTGCCTGCCCTCTTCTCCCAGTCCTCCGCGTGCCCCTCACCTTCCTGCGTGCCACCTCGAGTTTAAAAGTTTTTACCTCGGGGTCCGGCGGCAGCAGTGAAAGGCGAGCAGGTTCGGTGCTTCAGCCTGCCTTCCCTTCTCTCTCAGCTCTGCCTCTGGTCCTGCCCTTGCCAAAACAGGAAATAAGGACAGGACCAGAGGCAGAGCTGAGAGAGAAAGGAAGGCAGGCTGAAGCGCCGAGCCTGCTCGCCTTTCACTGCTGCTGCCAGACCCCGAGGTAAGAACTTTTAAATTCTGTGTGGCACGCAGGAAGGAGAGGAGCAGGCAAAGGACTGGGAGAAGAGGGCGGGTAGCGCAGGTCGGGCTGGCTGGGAACTTCCGTTCCGGGACTTCTGGCAGGTCAAATATTGGGGGTGCTCGAGCACCCACAGCCCCAACGGAGTCGGCGCCTATGCCTCCATGTCCAGCAATTCTTCCCATCCTTCCCCTCCATGTCCAGCAATTCTCTTCTTTCCTGCCCTGCCATCCGTGTCCCGCGATTCTCTCCTCTACTGTCCTCCCATCCATTCTCCTCTGCCCTGCCCTCCCCTTCCTCCCCTGGCGAGTCTCTCCTCCCCTCGATTTGTACCTGAACGTTCTCTGGCTGGCTGGAACTGGCTTCCCTTCCCTCTCACTGTTCTGCCCTCTGACGTCATTACGTTTTGACGTGAGGGCGGGGCAATGAGTGGTTATGGATGTTACGAACCCAGGCATCCAGACGTAGAACTTTGGAGGTGCAAATTATTATATAGGATGTTTTCCTCTTTTTGATTGATGGGCTTTAATCTCCTGTAGATTATACTTTAATTGTGTAAACTATTTAGATGTATCTCATGATGGGTGGTATATCAAGAACTGAATAAACCTGAAACTTGAACAACTGTCTGGCACCAAATACAGTAATATAATCAACTTTTACAATTCAATGAGCCTGTTCATCTTTAGAGCATGTACTGAAAGCTCACAAAATTAACAAAATAAGGTAATTTAATAGCAGCTGTTTACAATAACATTTTCTTTTACTTGTAAACCAGGTGAAGGTATCAAGAAGGAAGAATAGGCAGAGAATCAACAGAGGAATTCAAGCTGGCATCTGATTCACAGTATGCCCTCTTTAGATCTACGAAATAATGGCCCATCTGCCTTTTGCAATGAGGCAGAGGAATGCCACAAAGGCCTTTTCAGTCAGACAAAAGGAAAATACAACGTGAAGATCAATTATGACTTTTTTTTTCAATGCTTTCACTCCATGTGTTATAGACTAGGCTAGCACAGTAAAAGTACTCACCAAGGTCTGCCTTTGTTTTGTTAAGGTCAAATCCATGTGCATCCTAGAAAATGAGAATTCAGTTACCATTGCATTCAGTCCTTCATGTGAAAACCAGCCTAGAAAGCTTTTTCAAAATACTTTCTATTCTTTCTTTTATTGCTGTTCTGAATTCTCTAAAAATTTAACATCAATTAAAAGAGCATTTCAAAAAGGAAGTTTATGAATTTTAAAGTAGCAGATGCCAGTAAAAGAAATGCCTAGATAATACACATGGCTGTAACCAAGGTTCAAGATTTATTAGTGATTTACTATCCTGCCCATCATAAAAGTGTCTGAGCGGCTTACAGGGCCGGGGGGGGGGGGGGGGGGGATGGGAAAGAGACAAGACAAAAATAGAAAAGGGATGAACTATAATATCGTTCTAAGGACTACTACCCCCTCCCTCTCCCTATCTGATAAGGGTCACCAACCGCACTACCCAAAAAATCTAGGAATAGGCATTCAAAAAATTTTTCAAATCTGATTTAAACAGCAGAAGGGTCATGTAAGAGTGAACGGACTGCTCTGGGTCTTGCACTGAAAAAAATGCTCCTCCTAGTATGCTCTTGGGTAATATCCTGAAATAAACGTACGTAAGGTTATTGTGAGAAGACAAGCGAAGGGTTCGTGAAGCAAAAAGGGGATCAATAAACGAGAAAGGTAGAGTGGCTCACCTGAAAGATGGATTTTAAACACTAACAATGAGATCTTGTAAATTATACAATGAGTAATCAGTTTAATGGCAAAATATCTATTATCTCTCTATAGTGGAGGGGTTTCTACTAAACTTAATGCTTGTGTAAGGTGAAGTAACAACTGGCAACCAAAGTCCAACATTTATGCAGAGAACAGGTACAGCACAGGCAGTCTGAGTATTCTCATAAGGCCCTGCCAGCTTGCTTCAGCCTTGCTGTGGAAGGTGAGAGGGTTATTCAGTCTCTGTTGGACATCAGTTTGGAACTAGTTGGCTATTTTGTGGTCAAAGACCAACAAACTGCTTTCACATGGCAATGAGTTAGTCACTAATTAGCAAAGCTAAAGCTTAGGAATGTCACTATAGCCTTGTGTCAGTCCCCTCCTTTTCCTGCTTGTTTATAATTCTATTTCATGTCTGAGAAGATAAAAACATTTATAGTATTTGAAAGTTTGTCCTATTTAGCTATTTCCATCCTGACCAAATCACGTAAATTACAATATTCTCGTGCTGATCTATACCTGAGCCACTTTCAGGCAGGGCAGATAAATTTTAAATACAGCTAGGGTTAGATTTATTCCTTGCACACCTCTACGTAAAGGAGCTAAGTACTGTGCATGATTGAAGAAAAGAGGGAGTCTACATTACCTCCAAAGATATGACACACCAGAATCAATGGTTCCCTCCTCTTCTGTCTGCAGTAGCTCTTCCCACCTGCTCTGCATAGTTGGACTCTTGTTTTCCTCTACTGAATTATGTAATAGTACTTTTCCTGATTCCTTTGTTTCTCTCTCTATATACATATACACAATATACCCTATCAATGATTTGTTTTAAACATTTGCATAACACTTCACAACGCAACAATAATTTTGCTACTGAGAGAAAAACATGTGATTTATACTAAATTGAACCCGCCGATTCAAATATGAAATCCGAATTTGCCTGACACGTCTAGATTTTAAGTTATACATGCAAAGCCTATTCACTTATATTAATGCATTATATATTGGAAATATTCCAACGGACCTGTCCAGACGCGTTCAGACAGGTCTATTGGCTGATGTCAGCAGTAAGTATATAAGGCAAGATGGATAGACGCAAATGTGTTAACGATCCGGACAATTTCTGCTACATATGTGGCAAATACACTGATCAGCGCAAGAATCTGACAAAGCGAGTGTGCCTTGCTTACAAGTATTACTTTGTCAAATTGGAGATCAAGATAAAAGCTGGGCACCTCATGTTTGTTGCACTGTGTGTTCCTCTGGGCTAACGCAGTGGTTGAATGGTAAAAGGAAAGGAATGGCTTTTGCAGTGCCAATGGTTTGGCGTGAGCGGAAAAAAAAATCACCATTCAGACTTGTTATTTTTGCATGACTAAAATCGCCAGATATTCAAAGAGAAACAAGTCACAAATTGTGTATCCTGACTGTGAGTCTGCTCTTAAACCAGTACCACACGATGTAGAGAATCCAGTGCCTGCCCCTCCTGCAGCAGGAATGGCAATTGAAACTGACACTTCTGATCCTGATGAAGAAGAAGATGTTGATTGGCATGATGTATTTCCTGATCTAGAACAACTGGATGGTCAGCTGCACTTGCTGAGCCAATCAGATTAAATGATCTGGTAAGAGATCTGTCATTATCTAAAGAAAAGTAAGAACTGCTAGCTTCTAGACTTCGGGAATGGAATTTGCTACAACGAAGCACCACAACTTCAAACTTTCGTCATCGACACACCACGTTAGCTGTATACTATGCAATGGAAAGCGATGTCTGTTTCTGTACTGATGTAAATGGTCTTATGATGGAGTTAGATGGTATACATGTTCCCAATGAATGGAGGCTATTCATCGACTCTAGCAAAACGAGTTTGAAAGCTGTCTTGTTGCACAATGGTAACGAAAAACCATCTGTTCCATTGGCTCGTGGGTTTGGAATGAAAGAGACCCACGCTTCTATGGAGTTAATTTTGAAAATGATCAAATAACATAAATGGAATATTTGTGCTGACCTGAAAGTGGTAGAACTGCTGCTTGGCCTACAGTTAGGGTACACAAAGCATATGTGTTTCTTGTGCCTATGGAACAGTCGTGATGACAAAAATCATTACAAAATGAGACAGTGGCCTCTCAGAGTCAAGTACACAGTTGGTTGGTACAATGTACAACACAAATCCTGGTCGATCCACTTCAAGTTTATCTTCCACCAGTTCACATTAAACTTGGTTTAATAAAATATTTTGTAATTGCATTTGATCGTGATGAAAATGGTTTCCAGTATTTGAAGGAAATGTTTAGCACACTGAAAACTGAGGCTAAAATAAAGGCTGGAATTTTTATTGGCCCCCAAATCAACAAACTAATGCATGATGACACATTCAGAATAAAACTCAACCCTCTGGAACTTGCAGCTTGGGATGCATTTGTGCTAGTAGTGCAGAACTTTCTTGGGAACAGACGAGCTGAAAACTATGCTGAACTAGTAGACAACATGCTTAAAGCATATGAACAACTTGGCTGCCGAATGTCATTGAAAATGCATTTCTTACATTCCCATCTTACTACTACTTATTTCCAAAGCGCTACTAGACAAACGCAGCGCTGTACTCTTGAACATGAAGACAGTCCCTGCTCGACAGAGCTTACAATCTAAATAGGACAGACAAACAGGACAAACAAGAGATAAGGGAATATTAAAGTGATGATAAAATAAGGGTTCTGAACAAGTGAATAAGGGTTAGGAGTTAAAAGCAGCATCGAAAAGGTGGGCGGGACCAGAGCTGAGAAAACCAGAACAGGGAAGAGTAACATGCCGAGACTGCATGGTTTTCGCTTCTGCTGCTGCCCCGACTACGTAAAATTACTTAGAACTCAGAGGGAGGGAAGGGGATCTCGGAACTCAGGAGGGCGGGCGGGAGGGAGGGAAGGAGAGCTCGGAGAGAGGGCGGGCGATCTCGGAGGGAGGGCGGGCTGGGGATCCTGGAACTCGGGAGGGAGACAGACGGACCCTGGAAACGAGAGACATTCGGACAAGACGCACCGGAGCACCTAGGTTGTAGAGGAGGAAAAAGGTGCGTCAAAGTCCAAATTTTTTTTTTCCTATTTCCCTCCTGTAAAACCTAGGTGCGTCTTATAGTCCGAAAAATACGGTAGATCTCCCTATTCACTGTGAAAATCCTACAAAACCAGACCAATTTGTGGCCCTCAAGGACTGATCAGAGAACACGTGTCCTACTAAAGCAATTTAATAAGTCTAAAGTGGCATAGCTAAATGCAGAAACAGAAACTCCATATTCTAACTGACTGACATAGTGGGCAATGCCCTTGCATCCAACAATTTCTGTTTTAAACCCTGGTTTGATTTTACTTTGCAACTTAATAAAATTACAAGTTATTAAAAAAAAAAAAAACTTGAGCATAAGGACCAAAAGGTGTATCTGTTGCACTATAAAGATAGAAAACCAGGGCATAGACAGACAGCTGTATCATTAAACCATATCCAAATGTAACAAGCATCACCCTTCTACAGTATGCTCTCCACAATGAAAGATACCAACATGCTCTTTTATAGAGCTTCATTAGGCACTGAAAGTAATGAAAATAAATAATTATTAACATGTCTAATATACATGTTGTCATTCAACCATATGTTGAAGATGAAAGCACTGAAGACAGTGTAGTTTCTATAAGTAGCTACACTGTATTCAATGAAGAAGGGAACTGGGGGCCTTTTGACCAACGTTGTTGTGCAGGAGATCAAGGTTTGACTCCTGGACCCACCCTTCAAAATATCTTGGAGGGTGGGTGGTCTAACCATTGCGCAGGACCAATGCTACTACTAATACTACTACTACTACTAATCATTTCTATAGTGCTACTAGACATACACAGTGCAGTACATTAAACATGTTAAGAGACAGTCCCTGCTTGACAGAGCTTACAATCTAATCAAGACAGACAAGCAGGACAAATAAGGGATAAGGGAATTACTTAAGTTGGAAATGATAAAAACAGACATGGGTACTGAACAAGTGAATAGGAGTTAGAAGGAGAAGGGCACAGATAGGAGAGATTTACCTGATGAACAGAGTTCCTGGGGAGGAGTCTAAGGAGAGATAAGGGTGGAAAGGTATGCTAGCCATAAATCACACCTATACCAGGTTTCACAAGGAAATGTGGGGCTGCCTCTGGGCCTATGATCAGTTAAGGGTGCAGTAAAACAATCTTTTAGAAACTCCAGAGATAAAAATGCAATGATTTCAACAAGGCATTTTGGGTTTTGATAATGCTGCTAATTTTTACCACCAAACCGTCATATGGGGGTGGGGTGGGGGGTTGTGGTTCAAGAAGCAAAGCAGGTATGATGATACAAAACCGGGCCCTACATAGCTTGTTGCTTTATACATTTATTGTCAGTCTTTCTCTTTAACATACCAGCATTTACTACACTCATTTTCATACACAACCAAATTTGTTGCAAAAACATTCCCTAACTACATTTAGGGGGTAGTTTTATAAATTGTATTAGCGAATAGGTGGCAAAATATGTGGATAAATTGGCTCTTTTAGAATTGCAGCAGGTATAAAAGTCCACAAAATGGCATGAATGCATATACTTTTAGGCCTTGCTGGGGGTGTGGTCTGGGTAGAGAGCAGCTGTCATGTCTGTACCTTCAATCTACAATGATTGCTGCAGGATTTGTACTAGTATTTTACTAAGGGGTCCTTTTACTAAGCTATAGTAAGAACAAACCAGTGCTTACCACAGCAAAAAAACATGGCTTACCAGGGGGACCTGGGGGCGGTCTGGGGGGCGGAGAGTGGACATGTTCTGTATTAATCGGTAAGCGCAGCTACATTGCTGCATGCTAACCGATTAGCGCGTGCTTAGTGCCTTAGCCCTTACCGCCTACATAATAGGTGGTGGTAAGGGCTCACGCACTAATGGGGAATTAGTGCATGGCTATTAATACTAAAAATGGGAAAATTGGTCATTTAATTCCTGTGGTAAAAATGGCCTTTGCTCAAAGAAATGACCTGCATAAGGACACACTAAGGCTACGTTTTACCACAGTTTGGTAAAAGGGTCCCTAAATCACAAAAAAGAACACCAAAATAAGTGCCTTCCTGCTTACTTAATCAGGGCACCCAGTTATAAAACTACCCACTTAATGAGCAGAAACTACACTCCCAGTTTGTACTAAAGAAGGCAGAAGGCATTTTAGTTTGTACATCATTCCAGAAAGCAAGTTTCTTTCAAGGCCTTACCTTCATATGATCCAGCAATTTTTCATTTGTGTCTGCTTGCTTGTCACAAAACAGACACACAGCACAGACAGGGTGTTCCTCCCAATCAGACCAATCACTAGAAATATAAAAGAAAACAAAGGTTCACCAGGCTGAAGTTTATCCTCCTTCTTATGATTCCCCAATGTGTCTGTCACACATGAACTTTTACTCTACTACTATATCACTTTGTATTTGTTTATACCGAAACTGGCAATCGCCATTAAGGTACTACTATGTAAGCCACACTGAGCCTGCAAATAGGTGGGAAAATGTGGGATACAAATGTAACAAATAAATAAATAAATCCTATTAAACATCTGGAAGCTAAAAGCTTTAATTATGCAAGGAACCTTTGATGAAAAATATGAAGGCAGCTGGGGTTTACAAGGTTTAGAAGGAATCAAACCCTACCATGAATGGTAGAAAATGTTTGTGACACTTTCACTTTTTGCTTTGTGAGGCTGAAATTTTGCTCCAGTCTCACAGGCTTCCTTTCTAAACCACTGGGTGCCAAAAATAAACTGTGCACAGCAGGAAATCTCTAGCAAACAAAGCCAAGCAACACCCAAACTAATAATTAGAATTTAATTAGCAAGAACAAAACTAGTGTGGTCTGAATCTCTCCCGATATTCAGCTACTTCCATGGCTCTGAAAAGGCTTTGCTGTATAGTGTATTTGTTGAGATAGACTTTAACCTGTGTCTGTTGTGTATTATACCCTGCACTGTAGAACTGTGGAATTGGAAATAAAGGCTTTAACACGTTTATTGCAGAAGGTACAATCTACTGTAAGGCCACTGAGTGGAATTAATCAGTTTTAGGTATTCTCTTGTGGCCTATTCTTTGTATTGTGTATTAAAACCCTAGGATAGTGTCAAACTATTGGATCATATACAGTAGAATGCAGTGCAGGCTGCAATATAACATTCAATAATGCTTCTTCCAGAAAGTTTCCAGAATTTGATAATCTCATCCCGGGAAAACTAAGGATTGATTTCTCGCTTTCTTGGCCATTTACAGGGAAAATTCAAAACCATATTCTGGTGTGGCAGCGTGGCTTATCAAATCTTTTGGCTGCTTGGACATGATACTCTGTGCCTATCTTCTTTCCAAAAGGAAATAAGGTTTGTGGAGTTTCCCATATCCTCTTCCATATATCCTGAAAGAAAGAATGGATGGGCACTGCTACAAGCTCTTTAGGAGACAGGAGGTATTTTGATGTTACTGTCTATTCTAGCCACCTTTTGGAATAAAGGTAGGAAAGATCAAAGCCCAAAACTGAAAATAGCAGTGATTTTGCCAGAATATATAACAGGTCTTACTCCTCCTGATGATCGATAAGTTCTCGGTCATCTTCAGACTGCACTTCTTCCCATGACTTCCCAAGTTCCTAGTTTAAAAAACAAAACAACCCTAGGAATGCATGAATAAAAGAATTACTGTAACTGTTTCATGAAATACGTATAATTTGTTACATTAAGATGTGGATGGCCCTAATAAAACCATTAATTTAAAAAGAACAGCTGTCTGGAAAGTGCAGATCACTGAGTCAGTGAATGCATATGATGTAAATTGACCTGCAGTAAGATGCCTTGAAAGACATGGGTAACATGAGCAGAGATCTGGCAACGCTTGATGAATAGTCTAGAACCGACAGCTAAAATCAAATACTAAAAATGCAGTCATGCTTTTGGGTTGTAAAAATCCAAGGGAATGGTACAGCACAGGGAGAGAAGCACTTCTCTGCATGAAAGAGCAAGACTCGGGGGTGACTGCATCTGATGATCATAAGGTGGACAAACAGGTAGAAAAACTAATGGCAAAAGTCAGAAGCACATTGGCTCAAGTACACTGGGAAAGGGATGGCCAGCAGGAAAAAGGAGGTGATAGTATCTCTGTTTAAGTCTGTGGAGAGACCTCATTTGGAGTCCACACCTTAAAACAATATAAACAGGATACAGCTGTTCCAGAGAGTGGCTAAGAAAATAGTCAAAAGGTCTTAGTCACAGGGCATATGAGGACAGACAAAGATCCCAATATGAAGACTATGGAAAAAGGTAGGATAGGGGAGATATGATAAAGACATTTAAAATATGGTATAAATGCAAAGGAGGTAGGTCTAGGAAGGTCTGGTATGAGGGGGCAAAGGATGAAGGTGAAAGGGTACAGACTTAGAAGTAACCTAAGGAAATATTTCTTTATGGAAAGGGTGGTAGATACATGGAATGTCCTCCCAGCAGAGGTGGTGGAGACAAGAACTGAAGTCAAAAAAGCATGGGACAAGCAAAGAGGATCTCCAAGGGAGAGGAAGAGATTGTACAGCTTCTTAGCAGTTGGTATGGCATGAATGGGCAGACTGGATAGGCTGCATGGTTTTTATCTGTAGTCATTTTCTGTATTTCATAAGACCTAGGAATAAAAAATACACTATACACAACTACAAGAAGGGAAATGGAATCATAACCACAAAGGAAAAATGCAGAGAGATAGTGCATAAGAAAGTAAGAGATAGAAAAGAGAAGAAAAGATATACCTGCCTCAGGGTCCCAGAGACAGAACTGATACACCCAGGTTTCTCTCGTGGGGCTCTTGAGATATCAAACTATGTTTTTTTAGAGAGAAGAATAGTACCCTGGGAAAGGCCGGGTGTGTATCTATCAGTCAGTCTGTCTTTCTACCTCCCTCTTGCTACTACTCAAGAGGTGGTAGCTGAAGCTCCTGTACTTAATTAGAAATTACACTGGCCCCAGAAAATAAAGGGCCCAATTATTGATTCAGAGGAACTGGATCAGGCATGTAAAATGAATCAATACCAGATAACACTAAGGTTTTATCAAGATAAAATTCCATTAATCTTTTAACCAAATCCATCTCCTCTAACTTGTACAAAAACAGAGGGAAGACAACTCAATTTGAATACTACTGAGGCTTGAATCAACTGTTTTGTGATTGGCAAGTACAAAGTAAATTGCTCCTAACAAAATTCAGTGTGCAACATTTAAAATGATTTCTTACCGCACGTTCTTACCAAGTAATTTATGACGTAAAAACGATCGTATTCTTTGTTCTTTGAATTGATTCTGCGATGCTGCTTCTTTCTCATGTGATCTTTCAATGTGTTCTTGTCCCGAAATGTTTTTTCACAATATAAGCACTGCAAACTAAAGCAAGGACAAGTATGAAAATGATCAAAAATGTGGCTTCTAAAGAAGAAGCAAAAGTAGTATAAAATGTGCATTCAGAACAACAAAATCATGAAAAATAAACCTTCAAGAGGAAGACAGGAAAAACATCAGAAAACAGAGGCAGAGAAAGTAGTTAGATGGTCAAATGCCTAAAACAAAATTATCTATTTGGTAAAAGATAAGAGAAAAAAATGTCAGATCTTGAACTAGAAGAGGGAGGGTGGCTCAGATGAAAATTTTTTAAACTACAGAGAGCAATGGTATATTTTTACGTTGCAAACAGTTACACCTCTGGGTTTAAATGCTGAATTGGATTGGGCGTCCCTGATCTAATTATGAAGCCCGGGGAGTCACGGGGGCGGGACTAAATACGTCACTGAAAAGGGATGGTATTTAATAGATCTGAAAAGACGCTGTCGCCATCTTTGCTGTTAAGAAATGTTTGCAGAGCTGGCGCTGAGAAAGATTGTAGGGTAAGATACCCAGAGCTTACAAGGAAGGTGGGGTAAAATACATCTCTGCCCGAGTTATCTGTTAAATATGGAGGCTGGGAGAGAGATGAGATTGATAAGATGTTTTTTTAATGTTTTTTTGTTATTACAGGGGTTGTCCTTGAGGAAGCTCGTGCAGTGAGCGAAACATGTCGGACATTTGAACCCCTCGGTCTGACTAATGAAAGTCTTTTATAAGATATGTAAATTAATGGAATTATTGAAGGAATTGAAAATAAAAAGTAAAACGTGTACCGGTGAAGATGATTGACACTTTATAATGCCTCCATGTAATTCCTGTGAGGGTGGTGGATGGTGAGTGTCACTGAGGTCACTTATGAGAGAGTACTTTTGAGAGACTGCTAAAGAATATATATATTCTCTATCTATTATGAAATTTTGGGAATTACTCTATACATATATGGAAGGATGGTGATAAAATTTAACTGGATACAATGATGTTTGAATGATTTTGATATTGGATCCAGTAAGAATTTTGGATATAATTGTTGCCTGATTTTTGAGATCTTGAACTAGAACATTCCCATTTGAAATTTAATAAAGGACTAAAGATTTGGGGGCCCTTTTACAATGCCACAGTAGAGCTATCACTGTGTTGGAGCATGCCAGTCTGGCACTACCAATGGCCCATCACGGGAGCTGGCCAGACGGTGTGCCATTTCTGATGTGACGGAAATTATTAAAATTTGTTTGTTTTTGCGCTGGGGGCTTACCCGGCGGTAATTGGGCAGTTCCATGTGCTGCCTGGTTACTGCCAGGTTAGCGTGGGAGCCCTTACCATCTCCTAAATAGGTGGTGGTTAGGGCTCCCTCCCAGAAATGGCTGCATGGCAAGTGTGCACTTTCCTTTTTTTTTTTTTGCCTTTTACCTGCTGCAGTAAAAGGGGCCTCGGTGTATGGCAAATCTATACAAGGGGCCCTTGGTTATTTTCAATGGCATTTAGATGAGTTTAATTGTTTCTTTTTTATTATATTGTTTTGAGGTGGTTTTGTGTGTTAGTAGTTATGTATTTGTTAGAACATACATTGTTAACATTAATTCTAAAACATAGAATTAATCCTAATTCATGTATTTATTGTTCTATTCTAAAATCACTGTGATAGATTATTTGAATGGCTGTATATGAAGAAATAAAAATAGTTTGGACGAAAAACCAAAAGGAGACTAGCAATAATAAAATGAATTAAACAAAAAAAAAAAAAGAGACGTGGAACTCAGGAATACAGAATGACATTGGGACAAAGTTGGTCCCCGTATCCACCCCATCCCCAAGGGCTCTGTCCCCATCCCCACCTTGTCCCCGTAGGCCCTGTCTCAGTCCCAGTCAAGTCCCCACGGGCTTGGTCCTCATCTGCAGAATCCTCGAACATTTATGATTTTATATTTAAATCTTTTTATTAAAATATAAAAAGGAACACTATTCTGTGCAACTGTTTATAAATCACAAATATAAAACAATAACAACAAGAAACTATAATAACCCCCACCCTCTACCCTTCCAACACTATCAATAGCTGACTTCTACTACCCCAAGAAACCCAAATCTACCCAGTGAAAATGTCCAGGGGTACAAAATACAACCCGCTCTATATGCTCTAGAAGGGAAGAAATAAGCACTATGAAGCACTGTTATGATTTTTTAATCTGTGGTCATCAATAATCTCAGGATTCAGTCTAGCTCTCCTGCCTTCCATAGTCCTTCCTGCAATAGAAAATGTCTTTTCAGATAATGTGCTGGCAGCAGGAATGCACAAGATCCCTGTGCAAATTTTGCATATTGTGGCCAGCACGTTTGCTTGTTTTTCCAAAAAAATCAAAGCAACATTGCCTGCATCACTCAAACATAAATAACTGTCCAATTCATTAACAGCCTTCAAAATAGAGAATGAGACAGGGACAAAAAGTCTGTCCTCATCCCTGTGGGCTCTGTTCCTGTCACCACCACGGATCTCCGTCCTTCGTGCCACTCTCTACTCAGGAAGCAATTTTTTTTGTTTACAAAAAAAGGTGAAGGAGATTTGTTGAAGAGAGACAACAGGAATATAAATGCCTATAAATTATTAACAAATCCATTTAGAGGAACGCATCAAGGAATGCATAAATTTCAAAGCCCACACAATGATCCACAAGATCCTCCATGGCGAATCTCCAAGCTACATGACCAACTTGATCAATCTCCCAGCCAGAAATGGGTCCAAATCTTCCCGAACATATCTCAATCTTCAACTTCCCAACTGCAAAGGCCTCAAATACAGAACCTACTATGCACCCAACTTCTCCGTTATAGGCAGCCAACTCTGGAACGCAATACCACGACACATCCTAACAACCAATGAACACCTACCCTTCCGAAAGCTGCTGAAGACTTACCTTTTCAAACAAGCCTACCCAAACAACCCAACTTAAATCTCAAACTTGATTCCACACCACCAACACTACCCATACTCCAATCCTCTCCCCACATCTCCCCCCCTTTGTTCTACTCGCTTAACTTAAACATCTCTTGATACTTTGTATCATACGTTGTGTATCTATGTAACACTCTGTACCATATCTTGTAACACACTTTGTGTTATATCTATGTATCTTGCACCATAGTTTGTAAGCCGCACTGAGCCTGCTATCAAGCGGGAAAGAGCGGGGTATAAATGCTATAAATAAATAAATAAGAACACTTATACAAATAAGAATTAATAAAGCAACAGGACCCAGTAATGTACACCCCAAGATCTTGAAAGAGCACAGGAAAAGACTGCCTCCTCCTTTACAGCTCTTTTTAAATTATTGGAAATTGGGAGGGTTTTAGGGTTATTAGAGAGAATCGGGGGTAATCCAGCTCTACTGAAACAAGGATAAAGCAGGTCAATCTAGACCTGTCAGTAGCAGGTAAGACTATAGAAACAATATTAGAGAAAAAGGACAGTGCTGAACCTTATTTATTTATACCAAGGAGATGAAGAGATTTTAAACATGACTTTACAAGGGGAAGATTTATTTTCAAAGCACTTAGCCTTCCAAAGTTCCATAGAAACCTATGGAACTTTGGAAGGCTAAGTGCTTTGAAAATGAGCCCCGTGAAACAAACACAATGGAGCTTTTTGATGAGGTGACCAAAATAGTGGAGATGGGGGTGCAGCTGATGCTGACCACTTGGATATCAGGAAGGCCTATGGGCAACCCTTAACCAGAGGTTTGAGCCAGCTCTTTGGAACACATTCTTTCAACCCCTCTTCCTCGGGAAGATCATTAACTTTTTTCATTTTCATTGTGTTAGCATCTCTACTACAAGAATTCACAGTGAGAAAAACAAAGCATGTTGTGATCTCTATAATGTAACCCAGGAATCTTTCAAACAGATCTTTAATCTCTTTCTCAATTCCTTTTCAAATCTATTACTGCATGATGAAGTTGAACTTTGCAATTCAATGGATGATCTTGGAAAATTGATAGTTTCTTTGCGCCTTTCAGTCTCAACATTTGATCCTTGTTCTTAAACTTTATTGTTAGCTTTGAAAGATGTTAAGCTTAAGTCTGCTATGTTTTTGATTAATGAGTCCTTGAAATTGGGGATTGTACTTAAGGCTTGGAAGACAGCAGTGGTACAACCAAGTCTGAAGAACCCTACATTAGATACTGGCTTGCAAGGGAACTTACCAGTATCTAATCTGCCATTTTTAGAAATGTGGCTTTAACACAAATGCTAAATTTCAGCTTGGCTTTAGGAAGTTCCATAGGACGGAAACTGTTTTGTTGGACATTGTTGATAATTGTTGGAATGATGTCTTATTGGCTTTAAGTGCTGCTTTTAATAAACTTGATCACAACATTTTATTAACTAGATTAATGGAAATTGGGATTTGTGATGTTGCACTACTTTGGTTTAGATTTTTTTTTTTTTTAAGAGAATAGGTCCTAATGTGTGTTGGTTTAATCTGAACTTTTGAAAACTAAATTTCTGACATATGGATTACCACAAGGTGCTTTACTGTCTGTCACCACTGTTTTTTAATCTTTATGTATGCCCAGTTATTGATATTGCACTGAGACATGGAATTCATATCCATTCATTTGCTGATGACATTCAGTTATATGTTTCACTGGGATCAGCTTGAGAGGGCCAATTGAAGAAACTGAAGATGTGTTTGACTGAAATAAAAAAGCTAGATGATATTGAACAAGTTGCAACTGAATGCATCTAAAGCCAAATTCTTATGGATTTGTAGAGGTAGCTGTCAATTTTCCCATCCATCTTTGTCATGGGTCTAATATAGTGGCGAAAGACCAAGAATGTAGCCTGGGAGTTGTGTTAGATGCTGGACTAAGTTTTGAGAACCCACTTTATTGAAAAAAATGGGTGTGGATGTAAAGGATGATACAATCAAACAGTATGTACAATCCACGTATTGAAAAATGGCAAATACACCCTTATATTTAAGGGAAGGAAAAGTCTCAAACAGCTCAAAGTCCCAGAAGACCTTAAGAGTTAAAAAGATCAAACATGATCACTTGAGTTCATCATCGGCAAAAACCTTCCCATGGGAACGCTAACAAATAGCACTTATCTTTTGTAGTGCTACTGTGGTGTTGTGATTCAGAGCCAAAACGCGGTCGTTAATACTCACCTCCCAGGCCAACGATGGCCAGCATTTCACTTCTAAGGCTGCTTCAGGGTCCCGGTGGCTGAGTGTCTTAGACTTATCTCGGAGATAGTACCATATGCCCTTGGATACCATCTATGGAATTCTGGTTATCTTATCTAGGGGAATGTTGTAACCCCCAAATCATTAAGAAGGATAACTCCTAACCTGAGAAAATATTTCTTCTATTCTTTTCTATGCTATGCATTATATACTGCACAAAGATCCATTAAGGATTCTCAGATGTTTACAATTCAAGAAGCTCTCAACAAAAGAGTGATATACATTTTATCAATTTTATAATCCAAGGTCCTAAGTACCCAGTTAATTATCAAACAGATAAATCTTTAACAAATTTCCAAAAAAACGAATACAATGGTATATGCTTCATTTTTACAGGTAGCATATTCCAAAGCCTCACCTCTTGAAATGGAAAAGAGTTTTCGTAAAGAGGCTTTAATTGCACATTGTCTACAATAGCATAACCAAGTTGCAGAATTCTGGAAAAACAAAGATTTCATCCCTGAGAAGACATATTCGGCAAGGCGAAATATGAAAGTGCCACACCCCTTAGAGAAAAATTACATTGGCTTCCATTAAAAGATCAAATTGCATTTAAAACTTGCACCTTGACTCACAAAATTATTCACGGCGAAGCCCCATCATACATGTCAGACCTAACTGACTTGCCATCACGAAATACCAAAAGTTCATCAAGCACTTTCCTAAACCTCCATTACCCCAACTGCAGAGGACTTGTAAAATACAAGACAATACATGCATCTAGCTTCACCTACCTCTGTACACAATTCTGAAATAAACTACCGAATACTATAACAATGCACGACTTGACAACCTTCCGGAAGTTACTGAAGACGCACCTGTTCAAAGAGACTTACAAAAAATTATCCTTCTTAATGATTTGATTCCTAATCTATACCAGAACCAACTATTATTGATCCTTAAATTTGATTATTTTATCATAGTATCATTATCGAACATTGCACCTTAACCTGCTTCTACTTACATGTTATGTATAATCATTTTATTTACCTTATTTACCTAATATTCTTGAACATTAATTGTAACAGTATGCTGAACCACTTACTTTGTTAATGATGATGCCATTGCAACATAATGTAAGCCACACTGAGCCTGCAAATAGGTGGGAAAATGTGGGATACAAATGCAGCAAAATAAATAAATATTACAAGTAGTTCTCCTACGCTATCTGCATTTAAACCATAGATGGATAAATTCAATATGTTGTTGAACTGACAACCAATGGACACCTCTCAGAAAGTGAAGATACTTACCTGTAGCAGGTATTCTCTGAGGACAGCAGGCTGATTGTTCTCACATGTGGGTCGACGTCCGTGTCGGCCCAGAAATTGGCATTTTGCAAGCAAAATATAAAAAAAAGTCTTGCCAGAGTCTTCTGGAGCGTGTGCAGCACGCACTGATTTCCCGCCTGTTGCGCGAGCGTGTTCCCTCAGTTAAATCAAAAAGCATAAAAAGACGCAAATAACTCCAAAGGGGAGGTGGGCGGGTTTGTGAGAACAATCAGCCTGCTGTCCTCGGAGAACACCTGCTACAGGTAGTATTTTCCGCTTTTCTCTGAGGACAAGCAGGCTGCTTGTTCTCACATTTGGGGTATCCCTAGCAACCAGGCTCACTCAAAACAATGACATTGGTCAATAGGGCCTCGCAACGGCGAGGACATAACATAGATTGACCTGAAACCATAAACAACTAACTGAGAGTGCAGACTGGAACAGAACAAAAATGGGTCTAGGGGGGTGGAGTTGGATTCTAAACCCCAAACAGATTCTGCAGCACTGACTGCCCAAACCGACTGTCGCGTCGGGTATCCTGCTGAAGGCAGTAGTGAGATGTGAATGTATGGACTGATGACCACGTTGCAGCCTTGCAAATCTCTTCAATGGAGGCTGACTTTAAGTGAGCCACTGATGCAGCCATGGCTCTAACATTATGAGCCATGACATGGCCCTCTAGAGTCAGCCCAGCTTGGGCATAAGTGAAATGCAATCTGCTAGCCAATTGGAGATTGTGCGTTTTCCGATGGCAACTCCCCTCCTGTTAGGATCAAAGGAAACAAATAACTGGGCGGACTGTCTGAAGGTCTTTGTCCGCTCCATGTCAAAGGACAATGTTCTCTTGCAGTCCAAGGTATGCAAACTGCTTGCGCCAGGGCGGGTATGAGGACGGGGAAAGAATGTTGGCAAGACAAACGACTGGTTCAGATGGAACTCCGACACCACCTTCCGCAGGAGCTTAGGGTGCATGCGGAGGACTACTGTTGTGATTTTTATTTATTGCATTTGTATCCCACATTTTCCCACCTTTTTGCGGGTTCAGTGATGAAACCTGATATAAGGTGCATGCACTACCAAGGCCTGAAGCTCACTGACTCTACGAGCTGAAGTAACAGCCACCAAGAAAATGACCTTCCAGGTCAAGTACTTCAGATGACATGAATTCAGTGGCTCAAAAGGAGCTTTCATCAGATGGGTGAGAACGACGTTGAGATCCCATGACAATGGTGGAGGTCTCACAGGGGGCTTTGACAAAAGCAAACCTCTCATGAAGCGAATAACTAAAGGCTGTCCAGAGACAGGCTTACCCTCTACACGGCGATGATAGGCACTAATCGCACTAAGATGAACCCTTATCGAGTTGGTTTTGAGGCCACACTGATAAGTGTAGAAGGTATTCCAGCAGGGTCTATGTAGGACAAGAAAGAGGATCTAGGGCCTTGCTGTCACACCAGATGGCAAACCTCCTCCATTTAAAAAAGTAACGCCTCTCGTGGAATCTTTTCTGGAAGCAAGCAAGACTCGGAAGACATCCTCTGAAAGACCTAAGCAGGCAAATTCTAAGCTCTCAACATCCAGGCCGTGAGAGCCAGAGACTGGAGGTTGGGATGCAGAAGCGACCCCTCGTTCTGGGTGATGAGGGTTGGAAAACATTCCAATCTCCACGGTTCCTCGGACAAATCCAGAAGAAGAGGGAACCAAATCTGACGCGGCTAGAAGGGTGCAATAGGATCATGGATCCGCAGTCTTGCTTGAGTTTCAGCAAAGTCTTCCCCACCAGAGGTATGGAGGATACACATACAGAAGGCCTGTCCCCCAATGTAGGAGAAAGGCATCTGACGCTAGTCTGTCATGGGCCTGAAGCCTGGAACAGAACTGAGGGACCTTGTGATTGATCTGAGTGGCAAAAAGATCCACCGAGGGGGTGCCCCACGCTCAGGAGATCTTGCGGATTACGCCCTTGTTCAGTGACCACTCTTGAGGTTGCATTATCCTGCTCAACCTGTTGGCCAGATTGTTGTTTATGCCTGCTAGATAAGTGGCTTGGAGAAATATGCCGCGATGGCAAGCCCAAAGCCACATCTGGATGGCTTCCTGACACAGAGGGCGAGATCCAGTGTCCCCCTGCTTGTTGGTGTAAAACATGGCAACCTGATTGTCTGTCTGAATTAAGATTACTCGGTTGGACAGCCGATCTCTGTAAAAACTTTAGATTGTTCCAGATTGCTCTTAATTCCAGGAGGTTGATCTGCAGACCTTTTTCCTGAAAGGACCAGGCTCCCTGAGTGTGGAGTCCATCTACATGAGCTCCCCACCCCAGGAGAGATGCATCCGTTGTCAGCACATTTCGTGGCTGAGGAATCTGGAATGGTCGTCCCATGGTCAAATTGGATCGAATCGTCCACCACTGAAAGAATTCTGAAAGTCACGTGGACAGTTGGATTACATCCTCTAGATCCCCCCCAGCTTGAAACCACTGGAAGCTAGGGTCTATTGAGCTGATCTCATATGTTAGACGTGCCATGGGCGTTACATGAACTGTGGAGGCCATGTGCCCAGAAGTCTCAACATCTGACGAGCCATGACCTGCTGAGACACTCAAACCATGGACACCATGGACAGAAGGTTGTCCGCCCTTGCCTCGGGAAGATAAGCTCTTGCTGTCTGTTGAGCAGAGCTCCAATGAATTCCAATTTTTGGGACTGGGGTGAGATGGGATAATTTATGACGAACTCCAGTAGCTCCAGCACCTGAATAGTCATTCGCATGGACTCCAGAGCACCTTCCTTCGAGTTGCTCTTCACCAGCCAATCGTTGAGATAAGGAAATACATGCACTCCCAGTCTGCGTAGCGACTCTGCGACTACAGCTAGGCATTTGGTAAAACACTCTGGGTGCAGACGCCAGGCTAAAAGGCAGTACATGGTACTTAAAGTGCTGTGTTCCCAGCCGAAATCGAAGATACTTCCTGTGAGCTGGAAGTATAGAGATGTGTGTGTAAGCATCCTTTAAGTCCAGAGAGCATAGCCAATCATTTTCCTGAATCATGGGAAGAAGGGTGCCCAGGGAAACCATCCTGAACTTTTCTCGGATAAGAAATTTGTTCAGGGCCCTTAGGTCTAGGATGGGACGCATCCCACCTGTTTTCTTTTGCACAAGGAAGTACCTGGAATAGAATCCCAGCCCTTCTTCCCCTGATGGAACGGGTTCGACTGCCTGGGCCTGTAGAAGGGCAGAGAGTTCCTCTGCAAGTACCTGCTTGTGTTGGGAGCTGTAGGACTGAGCTCCTGGTGGCAATTTGGAGGCTTGGATTCTAGATTGAGAGTGTACCTTAACCGCACAATTTGAAGAACCCACCGGTCGGAGGTTATAAGAGGCCACCTTTGGTGAAAAAACATTAACCTCCCCCCAACCGGCAAGTCGTCTGGTACAGACATGTTTACTGAGGTTATGTTGAACTGGAGCCAGTCAAAAGCCCGTCCCTTGCTTTTGCTGGGGAGCCGCAGTGGCCTTAGGCGAACGCGATTGACGAGAACGAGCGTGCTGGGACTGAGCCTGGGCAGGCCGACGAGAAGCAGGAGTGTACCTACGTCTAGCATAGGAATAGGGAGCACTCCTCTTCCTTCCAAAAAACCTCCTAGATGAGGAGGTAGTAGCAGATGACGCCCGGCGAGAGAGAGAATCCATAGCATCATTGTGCTTCTTGATCTGGTCAACTAGATCCTCTACTTTCTCACCAAAAAGATTATTCCCCCAGCAAGGAACATCTGCCATCCGTTGCTGGACCGAATGATCCAGGTCAGAGACACACAGCCATGACAGTCTGCGCATCACTATACCTTGGGCAGTGATTCTGGATGCTACATCAAAAGTGTCAAATGTACCCCCTGGCCAGGAATTTTCGACATGCCTTCTGCTGCCTGACCACCTGGTGAAAAGGCTTGGCTTGCTCCGGAGGGAGTGCATCAACCAAGCTGGACAGTTGCCTCACCGAGTTCGGCAAGTGGACGCTCGTGAAGAGCTGGTATGTCTGGATCTTGGCAGCGAGCATAGCAGCCTAAGTCTTCCTCCCAAAAGAGTCCAAGGTTCTAGATTCTCTGCCTGGGGGCGCCGAGGCATAGTCCTAGAGCTCTTGGCTCTTTGGAGGGCGGAGTCCACCACCACACATGGAATTGTGAGGTAGCTGAGACCTCATGTCATCCAGGTTCACTGTGGATCCGATATTGGGATTCAGCTTTTTCCGTGATCACGGGATTAGACACAGGGAACGACCAGTTTTGCATAAGGACTTCCTTCAGTACATTATGCAAAGGAGCCATTGCAGCACTCTCTAGGCGGAGAAGGATAATCCAGGACCTTGAGCATCTGAGCCCTGGGTTTCATCCTCAACCTCCATAGGAAGGGAATAGCCGCAGCCATTTCCCAGACAAAGGAGGTAAAGGATAGACTCTCCGGTGTAGAAAGTCTCCTTTCTGGTGAAGGGGAAGATTCATAGGGAATCCCATAGGACTCGTCAGAAGAAAAGTACCTGGGATCTTCCTCTTCCTCCCATGAATGCTCATCTTCAGTATCGGACAAGACATCCCTCAGAGCTGTCCAAAATTGAGCCTGTCTCAACACCGAGGAGCGACGTCCTCGATTGCGATGCCGAGAAGTCGACACCCGCCTGGACTGCAGTGAAGCTTCCTCCACCAACGTCGAAGGGAGTCGACCTGGGTGGAAGAAGACACCGATGCAGCAGACGGTATGGAAGTCGCAAGCACCCCGACACCGAAGCAGACTGGCGCAGCATTCTTCAGAAGCTCTGGAAGCAGGGCCCTGATGCACTCATCGAGAGCTGACGTCAGACAAGGCTGCGGAGGTCGGTAAAGGAACCGGTGGCAGAATCTGTCGAAGCTCGGGAGGCAGGTACCAGGCTGCCGGAAGACCAATGCATCGGCACCTCCTGAATAGAGGGGGAGCGATCCTCTCGGCGTCGACGCTTCTCGGGTGCCTATTCCCTCGACGCCCAGGAGCTCCTGACAACCGTGTGTCGAAGGAGAACGATGATGGTGCTTCTTTGCCTTCGCTCAGACGCCCGCCATCAAGATTCCTCAGTACGATGAGGACGTGGAATCCCTCACGCCTCCTCGGGGCTGGGTCCAACGAAGGTTGGTCCCGGGGGGCCTGCAAAACAGGAGGCCTCGAGGCAGGTGGAGACCCACTCAATGCCTCACTGCTCCCAGCACGAATTGGTCTTTCAGCAGCCATTACCTCCACTTCCGATGTTGATGCTTCCCTCGATGTCGATGCCACCGATCTCAGTACCAATGTCGAAGGACCGGACCGAGCCCCAAAAAGCTTTTCTCGTTGGACTTCTCGAGACGCTTGGGTCAATTTCTTCATATGAAGACACAGACTACAAGCGGCTGGACTATGGTCGGGCCCAAGGCACTGGATCCACTAGGCGTGGGTATCAGTACCTGAGATGGTCCGGTTGCACCGAGTACAACGTTTGAAGCCGCTGGGTGTCTTCAATGACGTGGAAGGAAAAATGGCTTCGGCAAAATCAAAAGACGCGATTGTGCCTGTTAAAAAATAAGGGAATAAGCTGGCCGCGTCGAAAAACAAGGGAAAATTAGGTTCTTACCTTGGTAATTTTCTTTCCTTTAGTCATAGCAGATGAAGCCATTACGTATGGGTTATGTCCATCAACCAGCAGGGGAGATAGAGAGCACTCAAACTTTCACAGTGCCCTCTTGGCCAGCTAGCTCCACTGCACTCTTCAGTATTTGAAGCTTCCAAAGCAGTATGGCAAACCGCAATGGGAATCACAAGAGCTTTCCTCACAGCGAACGATGGCCCATCACAAGGGCATGAACTCATAAAGGAGGGAATGCACATCCTCCTGGAGGGAATAAACTCATCCTCTTTATTGTATAAGTGGAGGGGAACACACGCGCCTCCTGGAGGGAATCACACATCCTCCCAACACACTGGAGGGAATGAACTCATCCTCCTATTCATAGAACTGGAGGGGAACACACGCGCCTCCTGGAGGGAATGAACACATCCTCCTAAATTTAAACTGAACATGAATCCTGAGATTGTTTCCAACTTTCTCCCAAGGAAGGAACTTCAGGAAATTAGAACAGAACCTGAAAAACAGATTCACAGCATACTGACAATCATACAGGGAGGGCTCATGGCTTCATCTGCTATGACTAAAGGAAGAAAATTACCAAGGTAAGAACCTAATTTTCCCTTCCTTGTCATCAGCAGATGAAGCCATTACGTATGGGATGTAACAAAGCAATCCCTAGATAGGGTGGGAACAAGCCACACCAGCGGGCAATAGTGGCTTTAGACGCTGGAGACCCTCTGCGAGAACCGGATAGCAAAACAAACAGATGATCAGAAGTCCTGAAAGAGTTAGTAACTCGCAGATACTGCAGCAGAGTCCTGCGCACATCCAAAAGGTGCAGCTGCCCAAAAGATTCTGGAAACTCTTCCTCTGAAAAAGAGGGCAAGAAAATAGGCTGATTTAAGTGAAAGGCTGAAACCACCTTAGGCATAAAGGAAGGCACGATCCGAACCGTGACTCCGGACTCTGAAAATTGCAGAAATGGGTCTCTACAGGACAGCGCCTGGAGCTCTGACACCCGTCTCGCCGAGGTAATGACCACCAGAAAAACGGCCTTCAGTGTCAAGTCTTTCTCCGATGCTCGCCGAAACGGCTCAAAAGGAGATGCCTGCAGGGTTTTCAAAACTAGCCCCAGGTTCCAAGCTGGACAGGGTGCTCGCACTGGAGGGTCGGAGCCGAAGCAACCCCTCTAAGAAACCGTGCCACATCTGGGTGAGCAGCCAAAGACATGCCTTCCACCTTACCACGAAGGGAGGCCAACGCTGCCACCTGCACCCGCAGGGAATTATAGGCCAAGCCTTTTTGTACACCTTCCTGCAAAAAGTCCAGAATCGCGAGACAGGAGCCCGCATTGGAACAATGGCTCTGGAAGCACACCAAGACTCAAACAAGCACCAAATCCTGGCATAAGCCACGGAAGTGGACCGCTTGCGGGCTTGAGGAGAGTGGAAATAACTTTATTGGAATAACCTTATCCCTCAATTGCGCCCTCTCAATAGCCATGGCCGTAAGACCAAAGCGGCCGGCGTCCTCCATGGCTAACCGGTCCCTGAGTAAACAGGTTCGGTACCAGAGGTAACGGCAGAGGAGCCTCCAGGACATCTGTCTGAGGTCTGCATACCAAGGTCTCCTTGGCCAATCCGGGGCGATGAGGACCACTTCATCTGGGTGCAGCCGAATCCGCAAGAGCAGGCCCCTATCAAGGGCCATGGGGGAAACACATAAAGTAGACCCGGAGGCCAGTGTTGAGCCAGGCATCCAACCCCGCCGAGCGAGGATCTCTCCATCTGCTGAAGAAGCACGGGACTTTGGTATTGGCACTTGTCGCCATTAGATCCATCACGGGCTTGCCCCATTTGGCACAGATCTGCAGGAAAACTTTGTCTGCCAGATTCCATTCTGCTGGATCGATCTGATGCCTGCTCAGATAATCGGCCTGCACATTGCTCTGACCTGCAATATGAGCTGCCGACAGACACTGAAGATGCAGCTCGGCCCAGTGGCAAATCAGTTCGGCCTGCGCGGCTAGTGCTCTGCACCTTGCTCCGCCTCGTCGATTTATATAGGCCACCGTTGTCGTGTTGTCCGACATCACTCTGACAGCCAATCCTTCCAGGGTCAATTGAAAGGCCAGAAGTGCCTGAAACACCGCTTTCAACTCTAGGCGGTTGATGGACCACTCCGACTCCTCGGGTGTCCATAGACCCTGGGCATGCTTCCCTTGCAGTGTGCGCCCCAGCCCTTCAGGCTGGCATCTGTTACCACTAGGCACCAAACGGGAGCGTCAGCGGCATTCTTCGCCGCAGCATGCTGTCCGAGAGCCACCACTCCATGCTGAGACAGGCCGCAGGGAGCCAAGTAAGTCTGCATTGGTAATCCTGAGAAATAGGAGACCATCTCCGGAGTAGGGAATACTGTAGAGGTCTCAGGTGCGCTCTCGCCCAGGGTATCACTTCCATCGTGGCTGTCATCGATCCCAGCAGCTGGACAATGTCCCAAGCTCGCGGGCGGGGCATCCTCAGGAGCAGACGGACCTGATTCTGAAGCTTGCACCGCCTTAGCTCGGGTAGGAACACATAGCCCGAGACTGTGTCGAACCTGGCCCCCAAAAAACTCTAGAGATTGTGAAGGGGACAGGTGACTTTTGGCCATATTGACGACCCAGCCTAGAGATTGCAGTACTGAGACCACTCTGGCTGTAGCTTGTAAGCTCTCTGTTGCAGAGTCTGCTCTGATGAGCCAGTTGTCTAGGTACGGGTGAACCCTGATACCTTCTCGCCTGAGAAAAGCAGCTACTACCACCATTACCTTCGAAAAGGTTCGGGGAGCTGTGGCGAGGCCAAAAGGCAAGGCCCTGAACTGGAAATGTTTTCCCAACACCGCAAACCTCAGAAACTTCTGGTGCGGGGGCCAAATCGGTATGTGCAAGTAAGCTTCTTTCAGGTCTAGAGACGTGAGAAACTCTCCTGGCTGAACCGCCGCAATGACAAAGCGCAGGGATTCCATGTGGAAATGCCGCACTCTGAGGGACTTGTTCACTTCTTTTAAGTCCAGAATAGGGCGAAAGGACCCACCTTTTCGCGGCACCACCAAGTAGATGGAGTATCGGCTGCAGCCTTGCTCGGCGGGAGGCACCGGGGTCACTGCCCCTAACTGAATCAGACCTTGTAAAGTCTCCTCCACCGCCGCCCGTTTGACGGCAGAACCGCATCGGGACTCCACAAACATGTCTCTTACTGGGGCGTTGAATTCTATTCTGTATCCATCTCTGATCAGGTCCAGAACCCACTGACCTGAGGAAATCTTGGCCCACTCCTCGACAAAGACGGAAAGCCGTCCTCCGATGACAGGCATCGAGGAGAGGGCCGGCGCACCATCATTGAGAGGGTCGCCCCTGAACTCCTGGTCTTGAGCCACCGGCTGCGGAACGCTTGTCCTAGCGAAAGGAGTTCCTCTGCTGACCACGGGCACGTGAAGTGAACCCAGCAGAACGCCCCGGGCGGTACCTTCTAGCTTCACGGAAGCGAGGTCTGTACGAGGAGTGGACCGCCTGGCCCTTAGAGGAAGGCCTCTGCCTATCTTCGGGCAAACGCTGGGGTTTTGGATCACCCAGGACTTTCACAATTTCTCTAACTCCTCACCAAATAGGAGAAGTCCTTGAAAAGGCAACTTCACCAACCTTTGCTTAGAGGCCATGTCCGCTGCCCAGTGTCGTAGCCACAGACGACGGCGAGCCGCCACTGCTACTGCCATTTGTTTAGCCGAAGCTCTGACAAGGTCATAAAGGGCATCAGCCAGAAAGGACAAGGCCACCTCCATCCGCGGAGCCACATCCAAGAAGGGCTCCGCTCCATCTCCGGGCTGAGCCACTGCCTGTTGCAGCCAAGCTCTCACAGGCAGGCTCTCACAGCATAACAGCTGCATGCAGACGCCCGAACAGTGAGACCTGCAATTTCAAAGGACCGTTTCAACGCTGTTTCCAGCCTACGGTCCTTGAACGTCCTTCAGGGCAACACCTCCTTCAACAGGGAGGGTAGTTCTCTTTGTCACCGCAGTGACTAGGGCATCCACTGTAGGCATTTGAAAACGAGCCATATGTCCCTCACGCAGAGGGTATAACTGCCCCATAGCCCTGGAAACTCTCAAAGGTCCCTCGGGGTCAGCCCACTGAGCCAAAACAAGCTCTAGGATGGAGTCATGCAAAGGGAAGGCCCGAGCAGCTTTCCTGGTACTAGCCATCCTGGGATTACCCGAGGAGGCCAAGCCACTGTCAGGATCTTCAATCGAGAGGGCCTGCAGGGTATCTGAAATAAACGCTGGCAGCTCATCACGGTGGAAAATCCTCACCGCGGAGGGATCATCCAGATCCTGTGGTAAATCCACACCTGACTCTGGTTCCTCAGACCAAGAACGTCTGTCAGAGTTCTCCGAATCCTCACACCCCGACCACGGGGGGGGGAAAAAGGTGCACCACAATCTGAAGGGGAATTAACCCTTCTGCGCTTATCTTTAGGCCAAGCATCCGGGAAAAAAGCCTCACTGGGCAGTCCCAGGCCAGAATCAGGTCAAAAACCTCTGTTCCAGCGTCTCTGCGTTTAAAAACGCGACGCGGCTTTTTTTTTTTTTTTTTAAGCTGTGAGGAAAGCTGAGGTATTGAAGACTCCGGAGGCTCAGATGAGTGGGAAAGGCAGGGAAAGGGCGAACCTATATGCCTGCATCCACTGTTGGTGGGTAAGGACAGGGAAAGCAAGGCAATATGTCCACATCCACAGAGGTATGGGTAAGGCAGGGAAAGGGCTAACCTATGTGCCTTTAAAGTGAAGCTGCAATAGCCTCCAACACCCCGGTTAACAACTGGCAAGCCAGGAACCACCTCCCGGCAGATTTTTCTGGAGCTCGAACAAGCTGCAGCCACCCTGCTAAGGGAGATAGAGAATACTGAAGAGGCAGTGGAGCTAGCTGGCCAAGAGGGCACTGTGAAAGTTTGAGTGCTCTCTATCTCCCCTGCTGGTTGATGGACATAACCCATACGTAATGGCTTCATCTGCTTGATGACAAGGAAAGGAAACTTTAAAAAGTGAAATCTTTTTTTTTTTATTATTTCTTTATTCATATATTTCCATATATCATCACAATACGTGAATATGCAATCGGCATTTATACAAAAGGCAAAAATAAAAAATAAAGAGAAATATCATTAACAGCCTTTCTGTCCACAAGTTTAGGAAATTTTGGAATCCAAGAATTTAGAATTTAAAGTAAAACATATAGCAATAATTAAGGACTAGTGGTTGCAACCTCTGGTTCAGACCCCAGCCTGCATTTAGGGAGGGCACACAACATTCAATTCCACTCTAGCATCTAGAAATTGTTTAACTGTTTTGGGTCTACAAATTGAAACTGTTTACCCTCAAGCATTACATTACAATAACAAGGAAAACGTAATATAAAAGTTGCTCCCAGTGCCACCACCCTAGCGCGGAGTTCCAAAAAGGCCCTCCGTCTCATCTGTGTAGGCCTTGAGAGATCAGGAAAAATACGAAATTTTGAGCCCAAAAACAGATTTTCTAAGTGTCTCAAGGAAAGCCTTAATACGGCATTCCTGTCAGGCTCCAGCACAAAAGTAATAAGCAGAGTCAACCTCTGAGTAATTATCTCCAATGAACTTTCAAGGAAAGAAGTAAGATCCATTCCTTCCCCTGCTATCGGGGGATTTTCTTCCACCACTCCTGATGTAATAAGCTCGAGTAAGGGGAGGCAGTGAGTCCTTATCCATTCCAAGAAAGCGAATGCTACATACCTGTAGAAGGTATTCTCCGAGGACAGCAGGCTGATTGTTCTCACTGATGGGTGACGTCCACGGCAGCCCCTCCAATCGGAATCTTCCTAGCAAAGTCCTTTGCTAGCCCTCGCGCGCCCGCGCGCACACCGCGCATGCGCGGCCGTCTTCCCGCCCGAAACCGGCTCGAGCCGGCCAGTCCAGTATGTAGCAAGACAATACAAGGGAAGACACAACTCCAAAGGGGAGGCGGGCGGGTTTGTGAGAACAATCAGCCTGCTGTCCTCGGAGAATACCTTCTACAGGTATGTAGCATTCGCTTTCTCCGAGGACAAGCAGGCTGCTTGTTCTCACTGATGGGGTATCCCTAGCCCCCAGGCTCACTCAAAACAACAACCATGGTCAATTGGGCCTCGCAACGACGAGGACATAACTGAGATTGACCTAAAAAATTTACCAACTAACTGAGAGTGCAGCCTGGAACAGAACAAACAGGGCCCTCGGGGGGTGGAGTTGGATCCTAAAGCCCAAACAGGTTCTGAAGAACTGACTGCCCGAACCGACTGTCGCGTCGGGTATCCTGCTGCAGGCAGTAATGAGATGTGAATGTGTGGACAGATGACCACGTCGCAGCTTTGCAAATTTCTTCAATGGAGGCTGACTTCAAGTGGGCTACCGACGCAGCCATGGCTCTAACATTATGAGCTGTGACATGACCCTCAAGAGCCAGCCCCGCCTGGGCGTAAGTGAAGGAAATGCAATCTGCTAGCCAATTGGATATGGTGCGTTTCCCTACAGCCACTCCCCTCCTATTGGGATCAAAAGAAACAAACAATTGGGCGGACTGTCTGTGGGGCTGTGTCCGCTCCAGATAGAAGGCCAATGCTCTCTTGCAGTCCAATGTGTGCAGCTGACGTTCAGCAGGGCAGGAATGAGGACGGGGAAAGAATGTTGGCAAGACAATTGACTGGTTCAGATGGAACTCCGACACAACCTTTGGCAAGAACTTAGGGTGAGTGCGGAGGACTACTCTGTTATGATGAAATTTGGTGTAAGGGGCCTGGGCTACCAGGGCCTGAAGCTCACTGACTCTACGAGCTGAAGTAACTGCCACCAAGAAAATGACCTTCCAGGTCAAGTACCTCAGATGGCAGGAATTCAGTGGCTCAAAAGGAGGTTTCATCAGCTGGGTGAGAACGACATTGAGATCCCATGACACTGTAGGAGGCTTGACAGGGGGCTTTGACAAAAGCAAACCTCTCATGAAGCGAACAACTAAAGGCTGTCCCGAGATCGGCTTACCTTCCACATGGTAATGGTATGCACTGATTGCGCTAAGGTGAACTCTTACAGAGTTGGTCTTGAGACCAGACTCAGACAAGTGCAGAAGGTATTCAAGCAGGGTCTGTGTAGGACAAGAGCGAGGAGCTAGGGCCTTGCTGTCACACCAGACGGCAAACCTCCTCCACAGAAGAAGTAACTCCTCTTGGTGGAATCTTTCCTGGAAGCAAGCAAGACGCGGGAGACACCCTCTGACAGACCCAAAGAGGCAAAGTCTACGCTCTCAACATCCAGGCCGTGAGAGCCAGGGACCGGAGGCTGGGATGCAGAAGAGCCCCTTCGTTCTGCGTGATGAGGGTCGGAAAACACTCCAATCTCCACGGTTCTTCGGAGGATAACTCCAGAAGAAGAGGGAACCAGATCTGACGCGGCCAAAAAGGAGCAATCAGAATCATGGTGCCTCGGTCTTGTTTGAGTTTCAACAAAGTCTTCCCCACCAGAGGAATGGGAGGATAAGCATACAGCAGGCCTTCCCCCCAATCCAGGAGGAAGGCATCCGATGCCAGTCTGCCGGGGGCCTGAAGCCTGGAACAGAACTGAGGGACTTTGTGGTTCACTCGAGATGCGAAGAGATCCACCAAGGGGGTGCCCCACGCTTGGAAGATCTGTCGCACCACTCTGGAGTTGAGCGACCACTCGTGAGGTTGCATAATCCTGCTCAACCTGTCGGCCAGACTGTTGTTTACGCCTGCCAGATATGTGGCTTGGAGCACCATGCCGAGACGGCGAGCCCAGAGCCACATGCTGACGGCTTCCTGACACAGGGGGCGAGATCCGGTGCCCCCCTGCTTGTTGACATAGTACATGGCAACCTGGTTGTCTGTCTGAATTTGGATAATTTGATGGGACAGCCGATCTCTGAAAGCCTTCAGAGCGTTCCAGATCGCTCGCAACTCCAGGAGATTGATCTGTAGACCGCGTTCCTGGAGGGACCAGCTTCCTTGGGTGTGAAGCCCATCGACATGAGCTCCCCATCCCAGGAGAGACGCATCCGTTGTCAGCACTTTTTGTGGCTGAGGAATTTGGAAAGGACGTCCCAGAGTCAAATTGGACCAGATTGTCCACCAATACAGGGATTCGAGAAAACTCGTGGACAGGTGGATCACGTCTTCTAGACCCCCAGCAGCCTGAAACCACTGGGAGGCTAGGGTCCATTGAGCAGATCTCATGTGAAGACGGGCCATGGGAGTCACATGAACTGTGGAGGCCATGTGGCCCAGCAATCTCAACATCTGCCGAGCTGTGATCTGCTGGGACGCTCGCACCCGCGAGACGAGGGACAACAAGTTGTTGGCCCTCGTCTCTGGGAGATAGGCGCGAGCCGTCCGAGAATCCAGCAGAGCTCCTATGAATTCGAGTTTCTGCACTGGGAGAAGATGGGACTTTGGATAATTTATCACAAACCCCAGTAGCTCCAGGAGGCGAATAGTCATCTGCATGGACTGCAGGGCTCCTGCCTTGGATGTGTTCTTCACCAGCCAATCGTCGAGATATGGGAACACATGCACCCCCAGCCTGCGAAGTGCCGCTGCTACTACAGCTAGGCACTTTGTGAACACCCTGGGCGCAGAGGCGAGCCCAAAGGGTAGCACACAGTACTGGAAGTGGCGTGTGCCCAACTGAAATCGCAGATACTGTCTGTGAGCTGGCAGTATCGGGATGTGTGTGTAGGCATCCTTCAAGTCCAGAGAGCATAGCCAATCGTTTTGCTGAATCATGGGGAGAAGGGTGCCCAGGGAAAGCATCCTGAACTTTTCTTTTACGAGATATTTGTTCAGGGCCCTTAGGTCTAGGATGGGACGCATCCCCCCTGTTTTCTTTTCCACAAGGAAGTACCTGGAATAGAATCCCAGCCCTTCTTGCCCGGATGGCACGGGCTCGACCGCATTGGCGCTGAGAAGGGCGGAGAGTTCCTCTGCAAGTACCTGCTTGTGCTGGAAGCTGTAGGATTGAGCTACCGGTGGACAATTTGGAGGTTTTGAGGCCAAATTGAGGGTGTATCCTTGCCGGACTATTTGCAGAACCCACTGATCGGAGGTTATGAGAGGCCACCTTTGGTGAAAAGCTGTCAACCTCCCCCCGACCGGCAGGTCGCCCGGCACTGACACTTGGATGTCGGCTATGCTCTGCTGGAGCCAGTCAAAAGCTCGCCCCTTGCTTTTGCTGGGGAGCCGCGGGGCCTTGCTGAGGCGCACGCTGCTGACGAGAGCGAGCGCGCTGGGGCTTAGCCTGGGCCGCAGGCTGTCGAGAAGGAGGGTTGTACCTACGCTTGCCAGAAGAGTAGGGAACAGTCCTCCTTCCCCCCAAAAATCTTCTACCTGTAGAGGTAGATGCTGAAGGCTGCCGGCGGGAGAACTTGTCGAATGCGGTATCCCGCTGGTGGAGATGCTCTACCACCTGCTCGACTTTCTCTCCAAAAATATTGTCCGCACGGCAAGGCGAGTCCGCAATCCGCTGCTGGAGTCTATTTTCCAGGTCGGAGGCACGCAGCCATGAGAGCCTGCGCATCACCACACCTTGAGCAGCGGCCCTGGACGCAACATCAAAGGTGTCATACACCCCTCTGGCCAGGAATTTTCTGCACGCCTTCAGCTGCCTGACCAACTCCTGAAAAGGCTTGGCTTGCTCAGGGGGGAGAGCATCAACCAAGCCCGCCAACTGCCGCACATTGTTCCGCATGTGTATGCTCGTGTAGAGCTGGTAAGACTGGATTTTGGCCACGAGCATAGAGGAATGGTAGGCCTTCCTCCCAAAGGAGTCTAAGGTTCTAGAGTCTTTGCCCGGGGGCGCCGAAGCATGCTCCCTAGAACTCTTAGCCTTCTTTAGGGCCAGATCCACAACTCCAGAGTCGTGAGGCAACTGAGTGCGCATCAGCTCTGGGTCCCCATGGATCCGGTACTGGGACTCGATCTTCTTGGGGATGTGGGGGTTACTTAATGGCTTGGTCCAGTTCGCAAGCAATGTCTTTTTCAGGACATGGTGCAAGGGAACAGTGGACGCTTCCTTAGGTGGAGAAGGATAGTCCAGGAGCTCAAACATTTCAGCCCTGGGCTCGTCCTCCACAACCACCGGGAAGGGGATGGCCGTAGACATCTCCCGGACAAAGGAAGCAAAAGACAGACTCTCGGGAGGAGAAAGCTGTCTTTCAGGAGAGGGAGTGGGATCGGAAGGAAGACCCTCAGACTCCTCGTCAGAGAAATATCTGGGGTCTTCTTCTTCTTCCCACGAGGCCTCACCCTCGGTGTCAGACACAAGGTCCCGGACCTGTGTCTGCAACCTCGCCCGGCTCGACTCCGTGGAGCCACGTCCACGATGGGGGCGTCGAGAGGTAGACTCCCTTGCCCGCATTGGCGAAGCTCCCTCCGCCGACGTAGTCGGGGAGCCCTCCTGGGAGGTGGCCGCAGTCGGCACCGCACGCGGTACCGACGTCGGGGACCTCACCCCGGGCGATGGGCCAGCCGGCGCCACGCTCGACGGTACCGGAGGCGCAAGCACCGCCGGTACCGGAGGGGTAGGGCGCAACAGCTCTCCCAGAATCTCTGGGAGAACGGCCCGGAGGCTCTCGTTCAGAGCGGCTGCAGAGAAAGGCAGGGAGGTCGATGCAGGCGTCGACGTCAGAACCTGTTCCGGGTGTGGAGGCTGGTCCGGGCTGTCCAGAGTGGAGCGCATCGACACCTCCTGAACAGAGGGTGAGCGGTCCTCTCGGTGCCGATGCCTGCTGGGTGCCGACTCCCTCGGCGACCCAGAGCTCTCGGTGCCGACGCGGGGAGGAGACCGATGCTTCTTCGACTTCTTCCGAAGCATGTCACCGGAGCTCCCCGGCACCGACGAGGAGGACGTAGAATCCATCCGTCGCTTCCTTAGGGCCGAGGTCGAAGCAGGTCGATCCCGAGGGGGCTGTACCGCAGGAGCCCTCAGGGTAGGGGGAGACCCACCCGAAGGTTCACCGCCACCAGCAGGGGAATGGACAGCCCTCACCTGCACTCCACCCGATGCACCACCGTCCGACGACATCAGGAGACGAGGTCCCGGTACCACCGACGTCGATGCAGCTATCCGATGTCTCGGCGCCGATGCAGAGGCCCGATGCCTCGATGCACTGGCGGCCAAGGATGAAGGTCTGGACGCTGATGACGTCGATGCACACGATGACCCCGGTGCCGATGCCGACGAAGAGCCCGAGAACAAAACGTTCCACTGGGCCAATCTCGCTACCTGAGTCCGCCTTTGTAACAGGGAACACAGACTACAGTTCTGAGGACGGTGCTCGGCCCCCAGACACTGAAGACACGAAGAGTGCCTGTCAGTGAGCGAGATTACCCGGGCGCACTGGGTGCACTTCTTGAAGCCGCTGGAAGGCTTCGATGTCATGGGCGGAAAAATCACGCCGGCGAAATCAAAATCCGAAATGACGAATTTGGAGCACCAAAACTTTAAGGGAGAAAAATCTCGACCGAGGCCGAAAAGAGGCCTACCCCGACAACGAAAGGAAACTTATCGGGGCGAAAACTGGAAACACGGGAAGGGGCAAACAAAACCCAAGGGGGTTTCCGGAGCACTTCCCGAACAAAGTTAGAACTTTTCCGAAGAAAAAACACGTCTATTTTAAAACGGACGCGCGAGGTCGACTCTCCGGGGCTCGACACGACAAAAACACAGCCGTACCGAGTGCGGACGAAAGAAGACTGGCCGGCTCGAGCCGGTTTCAGGCGGGAAGACGGCCGCGCATGCGCGGTGCGCGCGAGCGCGAGAGGGCTAGCAAAGGACTTTGCTAGGAAGATTCCGATTGGAGGGGCTGCCGTGGATGTCACCCATTAGTGAGAACAAGCAGCCTGCTTGTCCTCGGAGAATATCAATCATATATTTTTTAACCATGTCCAAAGGGGAAATTAAAGGCGATTTGGGAAAATTAAGAAACCTGAGGTTTAATCTTCTAGTCTGGTTTTCTAGGTACTCCAATCTTTTATGTAGGAAATTATTATCCTTAACCAAAGCCGTTTCTACAGATCCCATTTCTTGAATTTTAATATTCACAGTCTCCAAATCTAAGGTTTGCTGTGCAGTCTTTTGCGCCTGAAGCAGGGCAGCCTCTGAAAGAGTCTTTATGTCAGAAGTATTCATTTTTAAAGTAGTTTGCATAGAAGTGTGAATGCTGTAAACCATATCCCATAGTGACTCTATGTCACAGTTGCTGGTCTATTCACACCACTAATGGCTGGAGAAGGGTGAGGTTGATCTTCAACACAAGCAAGTTTAGAAACTATATCCTGAGGCAATACCTTTGAAGCTGATTGTAGCAATAGTTCTCGGTGTTGAGAATCAGCCTCCATTACTGCAGACACTCCCTCAAACAGGTCGGACTGAGCCCCTTCGGCTTCCTTCCCTGTCAGAGCTGCCAGCAACTCCCCTCCAGGCTGGGGTGGAGCAACTCGTTCCACGGGGCTCAGGGAAGCCCCGTTTCCATTCTCAATCGACACCGAAGTGCCGAGAGTTGCAGAGGGGGTCGAAAAGCCCTGAGGACCTGGTTGCTGTCTGAAAAATTGCAAAGTTGTCTGCCTCGTGGCTGCAGAAGTCACAGGAGCTGAGGGATGTTCCTTCACTTTTCCCCTCCGTTTCCCCATGCTTAATGAGGCAACAGAGGTGCTGTAGAGGACCTACAAACAGAGCAACTTCCAGGAGCTAACACAGGTGCGTCCATTCACAACGCCATCTTGGAATTCCCCAAAAGTGAAGAAATCTAAAAGACACTACGGATTTTTTTTTTTTGTGAAAACTGACAAAAAGTGAACTAAAAAATAAAATAAAGCACAAATAGTGAAAAATTCACAAAGACTCTTTTCCTGGGCCTGAGAGGAATGAAGATAAAAACCCACTGCACCTCAACGCAGAAAAAAGAAAACTGAGGGAACGCGCAGGCGCGACAGGCAGAAAATCACTCCACGCATGCACGCGCGCCAGAAGACTCTGGCAAGACTTTTTAAATATTTTGCTTGCAAAATGTCGATTCTTGGACGTCAACCCACATGTGAGAACAAGCAGCCTGCTTGTCCTTGGAGAAAAGGAGAAACACTATTAAATTGACCCAAACCAAAAATCAATCTTGCTGCAGTATTCTGTAGTAATTGTAGTCACTTCCACAGCCCCAACCAAAACATTACTATTCAAAGAGTTACAATAGTCCAACTGGGGTAAGCATATCACCTGTACTAAAGTTCTAAAAGTATCTTGATGTAATGAGGGATTTCCAACTGATAATAAACAGCCTCATATTTAGGGATCTGGCAGTGGCAGCAGCAGTACTGCGGGCCTGAAAACTGAATTCAAAGTTTGTCCATCTCATCTGAAGTCACACACCAAATCCTAGTGCTGTCTTTTTTGCCTCCTACCTTCAGTATGCAACCCTGTTTCATTGTAAGAATAAAACAGGGTTAGAATGGCAAGATCTAGTCTAAGAGTAAAATCTGTAAAATCATCAAAATAATTGTTGTTTCTAAATTATGGCATGAGATGTCAGATAAATTACCTGGCATTTAAGAGACAGGTTAGAGTATGGCTCTTAAAGCAGATTATGTGGGATTTTCAGGGGAGGAGGAGGAGGTGGACAGGAAGGGGCACAGACAAGGATTAGGGATTTTAAATGCACTGCATTAAGATATTTTATTTTAAGATTTGCATTTGTTCTGTTTATCACTTTGTATTGTTGGCAATTAATAAAGTACTTGTGATAAATAGATACCAATCTTATGAAAACTTTTAGTGATGGTAAACTGTGTAAAAAAAGATGGTACTTAGTAAGATTATGATTATATTTATAAGCTTAAATTCTACTGATAGCAAGCTATCCTCCGACTCTACACCTTACAAAGAGTTCAGATATAAGAAACTTCACCTCAACAATTAAGTTTTACTAAACCTATAACCAACAATACTAGGCAATTTCAATTTTTTTTCCTACTTAAAGCTGTGCATATGTGAGAAATTCCAAATCCCAGAGACTTGGGAATATGAAAACCAATTAACCCCCCCCCCCCTCAAAAGACAGGATGATCCATATAGACTGTTTTCCTTTCCTTGAATACTTGCTTATTCTTGGCTAAAGACAGTTAAAAGTTAAATAATGTGGAATTCTGAGGCCAATATTAGGAATACAGGTTATCTTTCAATGCTAGTTCATACTTATCCATTTTCTTCTGCAAAGAGTCCAAAAATTCAGTGCAAAATACAATGTTATCCGGTAGGCCAACGTTGAAAGCGTGTTCTCTGATCATGTGGTTGAAAAGAACAGATCTAGAAAGGAAAAACAAATGGAAAGGCATTACAATTGTCACTGCTTCATTTCCTCTCTTTGACAGGTCTGGTTGTAAAGCATAGTTCAAATCTGATATCACAGTTAGCATCAACATTTCGCCACTCTTCTGTGTGTGGGGAGGGGGGGGGGGGGGTTGTGTCAGATGCTCACTAAGCATTTTAAAAACATTTTCCAGAGGTTTTATTTATAAATTGGCTGCTTTATTCATAAAGGGGATAATTCTATAAAGTGGGCACTAACAATGAGATCAGAATAATGTCATGTGTGTGTAAATGCCAAAATTATTCCTAAGTACTAGTCTCTAAATACGTGTCTATCTTACATTGCACATATTTTGCAAGTAGGCATACACATGGGGGGGGGGGGGGGGGAAGAACCTCACACTTACAAGTGTAACATACAAAATAGATATGTTATATGCCTATCTCTGGCATGTAGGTGCAAGCATTTACATCAGCTCTATGGCTGGATTAAATTGCTAAATTATATGCATGTATCTAACTTGCTGTGCTAGTATTCTGTAGGTGACCACTTTCCTTTATAGAATATGCTCCAATCAGGCACCCTCCAGACACCTATACTTAAGTACACTGTTATAGAGTTGCCCTCAAAATGGCCAAAGCTATAGGATTAAAAAAGGGGTGTGGTTTGGAAATGAGCAAGGATGGGTGATAAAGTTATGTTATGCATTCAGCAGCTGCCAGTTAAGCAGTAAAACCACAATTTGTTTCACTTTGTAGGCAGAAATAAACAATGGGGTATTACAGAAAATTACTCACTTAATTCTTCATGTAAAGCACTGGCTAAAAAAATTCTGTGCATGCCTCTGACCTTGTACAAAACCCAACAAGGACATTTTGCTCATATACATGTCATCCCATTACACATATAGATTTTTGGTCTGCACAAGCCACCCCTCACCACGAAATCTCTGAATGGTGTGGTTCTCCATTTGTAAAATAGCAGCTTTCTGAAATCACCTTTACGATAGTATGCAATCTGAATGTGTAAATGCTACTATTTATATATGTAGGAGATGTTTCTAAAATAACCTCCTCAGGCATTTAAGTTAAATTTATTCCTTATTTTCAAACATAGGAGTTCATGTTTTCTGCTGAAAATTCATCTTAATTTAGGAGCTTAAAAAGTTATACCTTAAGGTGAAGATGGCCTGTTCTCTTTTACATAAGTATTGGGTTGTATTTGTTAATTTGGTTGTACTGTCCCCAATTTGCTTATTAATAAGACCTCAATAAAATAAAAAAAACAGTGATAAACCTTCAGTTAGGAAAATGAATGGCAGGCCTAGATTTATGAGTCTAATTTTGGTGCTTAGTGCTAAGCTTGTCACTTTAAAAAAATAATTTTTTTACAACCACTCTAAATCCACCCCTATTGCTGCACACTTTTCAGACTCCTAAATTTAGGATTTAAGAGGGCAATTCTTTAACTGGACCCCTGGTAGAAGCCTATTCTTTAAAGGAAGATAGGTGTCTATTTTTCTTTATAGAATACTGTTTCCTTTGTTGTGTGGCCTGCCTATGCACAGGAGAGCTGCCTGTACCTTGAAAATTTTCCACCCAACTCTTTATCTGGCAGCATGTACAAGCAGGACAGAAAGTGCTGCAGCCTTGACCATCTATGGCAGCTGCAGACAGCTTATTCTCTAAGGGGTCTTTTTTACTAAGGTGCGCTGAAAAATGGCTTGCGGTAGTGTAGGCGCGGGTTTTGGGTGCACGCCAATCCATTTTTCAGCGCGCCTAGGGCCTTTTAAAAATTTTTTCCTGAAAATGGGCATGCGCAAATTCAAAATTGCTGGCCATCCATTTTGGGTCTGCGACCTTATCACCAGCCATTGACTTAGCAGTAAAGTCTCAAGTGGTAACCAGGTGGTAATGACCTGCGCGCATCAAATGCTACTTGGCGCACGTCCGAAAATAAAAATTATTTTTCAGCCGAGTGCCAAAAATGAAATTACCACAAGAGCCACGCGGTAGTCAGGTGGTAACTCCATTTTGGCATGCATTGGGCATGCATAGACGCTTATGCGGCTTAGTAAAAGGGTCCCTAAGTTATTTATTTCCTTTTGTTTTTTAAAATTTTCTCCAGTAAATTTAACAAGAATGGCTTCACAGTGAAAGGGTTCTCTTCCAGAGCTGTAAATAGGCTGGGGATTAGCAAGCAGCTAGTGGTAGTGTCTGACCCTCCTAATCCAATCCTGCTCAACCAGAGGGGTACCATAGGCAGAAGCCCTGGGAGCACACTTCCCAGCACCTGCTCTACCATAGGCAACTGAAGGAAGAACTCTGGGAACCTGCTCAACAGAGGAAATAGAAAGTAGCCCCAAGTGTTAAAACTCTTGCTTTTAACTGAAGAAATTGTTTGCGCCTCAACTGAGTAATCCAAGAAGCATCCCAAAAAATTGGTATTTCCCTCCCACAAAAAGGAAATCTTTCTTCCTAAAGTAATTCTTCAAAACTAACCTTATCTAGCTCTGAAGAAAAGGAAACCAGAAGAGTGGACCAAATTGACATATTATCCTGAGAAGTTTTTTTAAAAAGCAGACAAATTTTCCATCTCATTAACACCAGCAGACAATACATCTGGAGCCAACTCATCCGGCATTCCATCAGAACTTTCTTATGTAAATAACATTTATGGTCCATCAATCCTGAACCTTAGCCAGGGAGACTTTTAGAAAGTCACTGATTTTTTTTGGCTTTCCATGTCACCAATTCCACAGCTACTGAAGAGTATGACAGCTGGATTTTATTAAATCCTGGAGATGGTTTGTCTTTTATACTTCATGTCCAACAATTTAAAGAATGGCTGGAGTGTAGTTTTTGTCACATGCAGAACTGTTGGTCCTTGAGCATACCATGTAGCAGTACCAGACATAGAGGAGGAGTGCCAGATGGAATTCCCATAGATCTCTCGTCCTCATGCTGCTATATAATCAGAAGGACCTAGCACATTAAAGTGAATTTGGAGATGACGGACAAAGGGAATGAGCTGATTCATGCTCCGAGTCTGAAAGGGACAAGAAGATGACAATATGATCTGACAGGAAGCTCTCTGTACTGGCATAAGACCAAAGGAGTGTAATAACTTCATATGACAGAGGGAATATTCAACACATATTTAAGGTATCCCTTTACAAAGTTTATTTTATTGCATTTGTATCCCACATTTTCCCACCTATTTGCAGGCTCAATGTGGCTTACAAAGTTTATTTTATTGCATTTGTATCCCACATTTTCCCACCTATTTGCAGGCTCAATGTGGCTTACATAGTTTTGTAACACAGTTAATCCTGGATGTCAGGTACAATTATTATTGTGCAGAGATTAATTAGGGAACAGAGTAGAGAGAAGAGGAAAGGAATTTATTAGGTATAGTAGAGGAAGGACTTTCAGAAGTGGATTAGTGAGTCTTCAAAACATCCTTTGAAGAAAGGAATGGGATGTCAGACATTCACCAGTTACTGCAACCAATACAGAGGTCTTAAGAGTAAGGACACTGCGCAGATGACTGCACAATAGTAGAACACTCTGCACTGAAGGAAATGGTTCCAAGATTGAATGGCTCCATAGATGAGGGACTGACACTGTACCAATTCTTTTACACACAGAAGTCCAAGCGCCTCCTTTTATCATAAGGAGAAGATGCACTGATCTGCTTACACTTAAGTTCTTTGGCTGGAGCTGATGCAAACAAGATCTACTCAGATGGCTGCAGAAGCAGCTGCTCTGTAAGCTTGGATACCTCCAAGATCTTTGCCCATTAGGTGACTGGACTAAGGAGCTGAGGAGACGGCTGCATATGGGAAAGGTCATGTATGCTCAGAACTTTACACTAAATTTTTGAGCACTGAGCAAGCAGTTCCATCATGGTGCCCAACTCCATTCTGCTCATTGATGGAATTAGCCATGTCCCACAAAAATATGTATAAATCTGGAGCTGAACCAATACTAGAGGCCGGTGCGCACAAAAATTTCTACTGTTCCCTGCCAGACTGCCCCCTCCCCCAAACCAAGCAACAACAGAGATGGAATTCCTCTTATATGAGGAAATGTTTAAAAGAGCTTTTCAGTTTGGAGAAGAGATGGCTGAGGAGATATATGATAGAGGACTACAAAATCCTGAATGGAGTAGAACAAGTAAACATGAATCAATTGCTTACTCTTGTAAAAACTACAAAGATGAAAAATAGTAGAAAATATTTCACTCAACAAATATTAAGCTGTAGAACTAGTTCCCAGAAGATGTGGTAAAAGCAGTATGTGTAACTGGGTTTTAAAAAGGTCCATAATCTGCTATTAAGATAGACAAAGGAAAAGCCACCACAGTGGGGTTAGTAGCATGGAATCTTGCTAATTTTTAAGATTCTGCCAGGTACTTGTGACTTGGATTGCCCACTGTTGGAAGCAGGATAATAGACTAAATGGACCTTTGGTTCAATACAGTATAGCAATTCTTGTGTTCTTATTTTCTTAGGGGAAAGTGCCCAGAGCTATTTTGTACAGCAGGACACCTCAGGAAATATTTAAAGATACTTACTTTAAAGCTGAGATGTTGACTTAACTTAAACTGAGGAGATGTTTAAGATTGGTTTAAAAACATGTTTAATTCCAAAGTTACTTTTCTAGTGCAATGTAATCAGAGCAAATTCTGCTGTGCGACTGTTATACAATGCTAAGAGTTCTGTCTAGAGAATGACAGGGGGGTGAGGACAGAGCCCACGGGAACGGGGACAAACTCTGTTCCCATGTCATTCTTTAAAAGTTTGAGACTAGCCTTAAACAGGCTGTTCCAGTTAGTGAAAGGGACTGATACATCCCCTTTCAGTGGTTTTTGCAATTACATTCAAAGCTGTTTACATAGTATATACAGGTACTTATTTGTACCTGATAAACTGCAGAAGCTGCTTTTGGATTTAAACGAAGCACTGTTAAATGACATCATATGTGTCTTGTCTGCTGATCAGACTCCTACTATTTGCAATATTCTTCCATTAAGTGCCCAGTTGTTCAAGCATTGTACTGTTACTGCAACAGATTTATCCATTGTTGCTGGCATCAAGGAGCATTTCTAACACTTAATTGACATTTATTTTCCTGTTCACCCACTACACAGTGTTAGTTCTCTTCTACACCCACATCTGAAAGACAATCCAGTTATCTTTCCAGATGATGTAAAAACACAGGCAACGAATCTTTACGAAGGTTGTACCAAAACCAGATCGGAATGGAAAGAAGTCCACCAACATCAACAACTCAGGATCCTCCACAATCCACATTCACAGAAAGCATCACATCTGTGCAACAACCCATCTCCAAAAGGATGAAAATGGACAACAGCAGTTCTATGAGCAACTTGTATGGAACAATGCCTCCTTGAAGGCTATTGTTAATGAACTGGACAGGCAACGTTTTAATTTTTTGGAAAAAACAAGCAAAAGTGCTGGCCAAAACTGGCAAAACTTGCACGGGAAATCCTGTGCATTCCTGCAACCAAGCATGTCTTCTGAGAGGACATTTTCTATTGCGGGAAGGACTGTGGAAGACAGGAGAGCTAGACTGAATCCTGAGACTGTTGATTTTATTATTTATCCGCAGATGAAAAAATCATAACAAGCTATACAGAGTAGGTTGTATTTTGTACCCCTAGACATTTTAACAGAGTGGATTTGGGTTCCTTGGGGTAGAAGAAGTCAGCTATTGGTGGAGATGGAAAGGTAAAGGGTAGCAGGGATTGGGGGGGGGGGGGGGTTACAGTTGCTTGATGCTATTATTGTTTTCTGTTTGAGATTTATAAACAACAGTTGTACAGAATATTGTTCCTTTTTATACTTTAATAAAAAGATTAAAATATATATAATCATATGTGTTTGGTGCTTGTGCAGATGAGGACAGAGCCCACGGGGATGGGGCAGGGGACAGAGCCCCTAACCACCTATGTTATCTATAACAGTACCGGTTCCCTATTTATAGAAGGATCAAATTTAAAATTTTGATGGATGGCCCATCATTATTTTTATCCACTAAACACTGATAGGATGTGGAAAAATCTCCTCAAAAAATCATACCAGAATATTGTCTTTTCCACTGAAATGAAAATGGTACACGGATCAGTGCCGCCTACAACTAAATCATTAAAATCATTATAGTAATTTCTAATGATTTTGAAAGGAGGAAAAAGAGCCTCACAGAGCTCCTAGACGAGAAACTGTCTATTGGAACTAAAATGGACGCAAAGCTGTCCTCTGTTCATCATAGGCTCAAAAAAACCTCCAAAAGGAACCTCTGTTAAATGGCTGCTCGTGCTCAAAAACAGATCCTCTCCTGTGTTGCACTTTACACATAAAACCAGCAGAAATTATCGAAAGAACACTTATCTTTCACGCTGGAAGACTTGGACCCCGTTTCTGCGGCAGGAAAGAAACGGGGTCCAATATCAATATTTCAATATTTTGCAGGTCTGCAGCTTTGCCTGAACTTGCTAATTCAACGTGGTCTTCGACAGCAAAAACTCTAAACACCAACCTGTTGCCTGTGAATTCTTCACTGCAGAACATACATATACCATAAAATCCCGAATCATATCTCTCTTGCTGCTGTTGCTCCAGGATTTCTTTCTGCAAGCAGAAAACAATCAATGCAAACAGTTTTATACATGCCTGAAGAAATGTTCCACCAGACACCATCCCCCAAATTCTATAAATGGTGCTCAAAATTGCGCGTGCAATTTAACTGAATAGCAAGGAATTTAGTGCCAATAATTGTCTATCAACTATTGGCACTAATTGGCAACAATTTGCATTTACAAATGAATCTTCCTAGTCATCACTATTCTATAAAGATGAGTGCGTAAATTTTTAAGTGCAAATCCGAAAAAGGAGCATGGCAATGGGAGGTGCATGGACTGGTCAGTGAATTCAAACTTGCATGTATGGTTTTTAAGATCATTTTTTATGGATTATGCCCAAGTTCTCATACACAATTATTATCCATACTTTCTTTCAGATCCTCTTCTCGATTTTGTTCAACATTAAGTTTGAGTTTTCCCACAGTTCAGAATGTGTTACTGTGGTGAAACAGTGGGTTTCTACGCCTATGAACTGTATTATTTTACAGATGACCTGTATTTCTCCTAATTATTTTACTGATAACATGTATTTCTCCTAATTGGCCAGCAGATGGTGATTGTCTTTTTTTGTTAAAGCTGTACCAAAAGTGACAGTTCCTTCTTCCCGCCAACAACTGTTAGCTTATGCCGTGAAGTAATTTATTTTTTTTCGGTCGCAGATAAGGGCGTGGAAAGAGAAGGTTCTCTTTTCCTGAGACCCTGTGAACAGTTTAACTTCATTACCTGTGGGCAGCTATATCTTGTTCCTGAACTCCCCAGGTACTATTTAGGTAGTAGATAAATGTTTAGATAGTTTTATATTTGATCCATATTCAGTTATCTGTTATTGCTTGTTCTTTTCCACCTGTTTATATGGTTCACTGTTCTACTCTGACAATAAACTTGATTAGTTTATTGACTCTGCTTTGTCTGGACTGAATAAGAATCCTGGTGGTTTGTGTGTTGAGTCTGTAAGTGCTTTCTAGGAACTGGAGGAACCGTGAGACCACAGGGAGTGTGGTCTCAGTAACCTAGAATTCACCATGGATAACTTGAGAGCGGGAGACTTGCCCTGAGGTAGTTGGGACCCAGTTGGTGGGAGGAGGGTGCAAGTGTAGAGCACAAACCAGGAGCAGGCAGACCTGAGCTGTGCTGGGGATAGACCCTCTAAGTGGCCATAGGGTTAGACCCAGGCGGGTGGCTAGGCGTTTTGCAACAGTTATTTAAAATATTTCATGATAGCTCTTTCAGTTACCAAGCTACTAGTTTATGGAACACTATCCCAGTATCTGTACAGAGAATGACTAATTATTTGTTGTTCCAAAAGTCATTGAAAACATATCTAACAAATAATTGGATTTGTTTTATTATTTGTGACCTGCTTTGATTCTTGTTTTTCAGATATAGACAGGGTATAAATACAAGTATGGTATGGTTTCTACAATTTGCACAGTGTTATAGAAAACGGCACACCCACGCCTAATTTAGGTGTGAGGATTTACACCAGGTATCAGTTGGTGTAAATTCTTGCACCCAAAATTGGGCACGGATCACAGAGCTGTTATTCTATAAACAGTGCCCAACTTGGAGTACTGTTTATAGAACAGTGCTTAGCGCTCATTTTTTTCAGCGTCCAAATCAAGTGCCATTTACTGAATTTAGCCCCATATCCTGATCCATGGAATTGTTTTGTAAGCTAAGAGGTTGTAGTATTGTTATAATTCATTGTTTACGGCTGTCACCACATACTGATTTGGCCAGGAAACTTAAGCTATTTCAGTAAGCATCACACTGAAGAAAAACACTTCTATAAATATACAAGAGACAATGCCAGACCAAGCTAAAATAGACTAGAGATGGTTGCAGGTGGGCCTCATCTTTTAAAGTATGGGCATGTTTCTTCCAAAAAGGCCAAGATATTTTGCTAAACTGCTTTGCTATATTTTTCTTGATACATTTAGAAGATAATTCTAGAACAATGTGCCTATTTTAGGTGCCAAGAACATGATTCTTTGGAGCCTATTCTAGAAAAAAGCATGAACCTACTTCTAAGCACACCAAGTCAAATACATGTCTATATTTTTAAGCACAATTGTTTACATCTGCCATACAGCTGGTGTAAATGCTTGTGCCTCAATTGTGAAAGTTCACACATACAGTATTCTATAATCTATGCATATAACTACGTGCCCTACCCAAGTGAATGCCCACCAGCAGAATACTTGCCATCAATTATTGGCACACATGTACAGCATAGCATGTAGCCAGAAACTGGTCATTTACATGATCACATACACACATAAATGACCAGAATTCATATACAGTTTGGTTTCCACCACCTCCACCAGGAGGCCATTTCACAAATTCATCACCCTTTCTGTGAAGAAGTATTTCATCAGGCTACTTCTGAGTCTATAGCCTTTCACCTTCAACTTATGCCTCCTCATTTCAGAGCTTCCTTTCAATTGAGATTTGCTTCCTATTCATTTATGCCACTGAGGTATTTAAAATTCCATCAGATCTCCCCTCTCTTAATACATATTGAGATCTTTAAGTCTGTCCCCATACGCTTTAGACCACTGACTATTTTAGTAGCTGCCCTCTGGACCAACTCCATCCTGTTTATATTTTTTTGAAGGTGTGGTCCTGAGAATTGTAGACAATATTCTAACTGAGGTCTCATCAGGGGCATCATCACCAAACAGGGAGAGGTAGTAGAGGACATGGATCGGTAAGATTTGATAGGCCATATGGTCTTATCTGCTTTCATTTTTCTGTGTTTCTACATTATGCATAATACTTGCTAACTAAATCTGAGCTGTTCCTTATAGATTTACCACTTCAGTTGGTAGTCAAAATCATTTTTTCATCTGATTAAAATTTTACTTGCAAGGAGCAGTTAGAAAGTAATTTTATTACAAGTCACTCATGTTGAGAGGTTAAGAAGGTGTCAATTTTATAAACATACAAAGCAAACACAGCGAAGGTGACAAAAAACTGAACACCAGACGATATCCAATATTAGGAAGATTATTCAATACATCCTTGAATCGACACAAGTTGTGTTGCAGTCCCAAACAGCCTGCCTCAGGAGTCTTCTATCGGATGTATGAACTTGTTAGCTAATCTTGTACTAATAAATATGATGCTGTATACTACCTGAGCAAAAACTAATGAACTAGTAAACAGTAGTATTATACAGCTTACTGTCGATCCCTTGCAACCAAATGCTAATGCTGGAACGCTCAAAACACACACAAACAACTAAAGGAGACAAGGGAAGAAGAGGAAAATAAAAACTGATGAGATAACAAGCTTGGGAAAAAAGAAAGAGGGACAAGCACAAATACAGACACAACTAAGAAAAGGTGTAAAGATGACATGAATTTAAAAAGGGAAGGCATGCAACAAGCTTATTTCCCTGAAAACAAGGGCATATAAACAATCTATTTAAACTGGTCCCCAATTCCTTTCTTCATATCACTGTTATCTTTGGGGAATTCTACACAACTAAGTTTGTGCACATTTCTCCTTCTATGCAAAAATCTGCATAGAGACTAGACAGCATCAGAGGCTAGCATGGGTCCTCTCTCCCTTTATCATGTCATACTATGTCACATCTCACCGACGACCAGGCAAGAGGAGGAGGACTACTGCATGTGATGCTGTGTCCTCCTCCTCTGCTGCCCAGAGTCTAACTGCTGAATATAACTACACAGTTCAAATTCAGCACTGAGACTCTAGGCAACAGAAGTGGATGTGCCCTGCCTTGCAATCATTCCTCTTGCCAGATTATTGATGTGGTTGCAGAGAATGTAGATCAAGTTGAGAGAGTTTGTGGGCGATAAAGATGGGAAGGAATGGAGAGCAAACTGAATGGGGGTACTGGGAACAGAAAGGAAGCTGCTATTTGTTAGATAAGTGGGGGGGGGGGGGGGGGGGGGGGCAGAGAACCCAGGGAGGAGCAGAAGGAGGGACAAAGAGTTTGGTGACAGAGAGAATTGGGGATCTTGTTGAGGGGGAAGGAGAGGGATGTGGATGGCCAGAGAAGGCTGGTGAGAGAATGGGGAGGCAGAGAACACTAGAGTTTTTGCTGGGGAAAGGAGAGAAAGAACTTAGAAAGGTAGAAAAGATAACTCAGGTCTTGCTGGGGATTAAAGAATAGGGGAGCAGGAGGAAAGAAACAAAGTTGGTGGGGATGGGAAAGAAAGAATTTGGGGTCAGCTGGCAGACGGAGGAGGGAGATCAAGTGTAGGAAATGGTTCAAATTAAATTGGGGGGCAAGAGATCTAGAGAGAGTTGAGCCTGAGGAGGGAAAAAGTTTGGAGGTGTCAGGTCTGGGGCAGAAAGAAGCCAAGCTTTATGATGGGGAAATAAAACACAAAATGAATTATAAATATAAAGTGCAGAATTCTAAAATACTTATACAAACTATCCAAATGTTTATGTAGAATTCCTCTATTGTGCCACCACAATATGAAAAGAATGAAAAAAGCAGCAGCAGCAGCAGGCTAGACTAGTGACTCGGTGACGGTGCTATGGTCTCATGTCCTGGGCTAGTTGGGGGTACCACAACCTCACCGTCTCTCTCTCCAAAACTGCTCAACTTCCCTATCCCACTGGTCTCTCGATTCAAGTATTTAGGCATTATTCTTGATCAAAAGCTTTCTTTTTCCCAACAGATTTCCAATTTGGTCAGGTTTTTGCTTTCTTTCCCTTCATTAATTTAGGATTGTTAGACCATACCTAGATGAAGCCTCTCAAGACCCTTCTCTATGCTCTAGTGATGTCATGATCAGACTATTGTAACATTGTCTACTCAGGTCTTCCATAGCATCTTATTCGCTGTCATCAGATAATCTAGCAGGGCTCTCTCATGAAAAAACAGCAGGCCTATATCAGAGATCTGTACACAAGCTCACTGAAGAGTATAGGAAATTGTAATCACTGGAAAACAGTATGTTGTTATTGTGTCACACGCTGACCCTACCTTCTTGGATCACGTCTTTATCAAGATTGTTTTCCAGTGATTACAATTTCCTATACTCTTCAGTGATCTTGTGTCCCTTCACACAATCCAGAACACAGTCATTCGAATATTTTTTTCATGCTACCAGATTTGATCATGTTTCTCCCTTACTCATTCAACATCACTGCCCTCGGAATTCAACATAAAGTATTAACTCTTACTCACAAAGTAGTTCATACTGGCACTCCTCCTTATCTTTCTTCTTAATTATTCCCTACACACCATCTAGAGCTCTCTTTCTCTTAATGATCAACAACTTCAAATTCCCTCTCTGAAGAGGCCTACTATGAATCTACAAGGAACAGAGCATTTTTCTGGTTCACTCCATCCCTTTGGGAATTGTCTCCCTTCAACAATATGACTAGAGTCCTTCCTATCAACATTCAGATCTCTCCTAAAACCCATCTTTTCCAAAAAGCCTTTGGTATCACTTAAGTGATCACAGTTGCCCAAGGGTTCCCTGACCTCTGCAGTAACACTCTTTTTTTTCCTTTTCTATCCTATCTCCTTCTTCCACTATTATTCCCCTTTCCTATTGTAATTGGTGTTCCTTTCCCTCTTCATTTTAATACAAATTGTTTTAATTGTATACCACCTTGTTATCTTCCAGAGGAAAGAGATATATTAAATAAAATAAACCATAGTATTCACAGGCTCCTGGAAGGAATTGGGAGAGAGGGCTGGATTTAAGGCCCATGCTTGCAGAGTTCCAGCAGTGGCCCTGGTGTGTGGCCCACAGCTATAAACTCTTGTGATACCTGGAGCTAAGTGAGTTGGGCCATATAAATAGGGGACATTTTTTCTGGTAGTTGCAAATGAAGGAATATAGTGTTGGAAGCCAACAAAGACACACTGAGATACACTTTTCAAAGATGATATCAGCTTCTCCTCTTCTATAGTTTTTCCTCATCCAGAACATAATATTCTTCTTGATATTCTAACTAGTTCTCTTTGACAGAAAACCCTAGTCTGAAATAGCCTCAGCTCACCTTCTTACCTCAGTTCCTACTGTGTGGGCTAGGTACAAGGACAGAAGTAAGTGACTGTACAATGGCAAAGATACAAGCTTCAGGAATGGCTCTCCTTCTTCCAATACGTGATAACCATTTCATTGTACATTATGTCCCTTATATGTTCTGTACTTTCTTGTGGAAGACTGTTTCTGTTAATTAACAAAGCAGCAAATTAAATCTGCTCTTCCACTGCATTCTTGAAGAATGTGTGTTTTTCATTTACATCAGTTAAAAACATAGTGAAAAACAGTTCTTCTCTCAAACCATCTGTTCCCGATGTGCTGCCTCTCTGCTTTCCTTTCAACTGACTGCCATTAACCAGTGATCCTACACAGGAATTGCAGTGCATTGCAAAAGATTTTGCACCCTGGTATGTTTTTCACATTCTGCTAAAAGAAATACAATTCAAAATGCATTAGATGTTTCTTTCTTTGATCTTTGCGACATACTCCAAACTTTTGAAATCATAGAACAATTATTCTTAATTACTTTTTGAATATTTCTATAAGAAACCAGGTCTTCACATCCTTTGTCACAGCAAACCCAAATTAGTTCTGGTTAACTAAAAGTGCCTTAATAAGGCCCATAAACATGTTAAATGGAGTCAACATGTGTTCAATTACATGAGCTGAACCGATTTGAATATTTCTATTGTATGAAGGGAATCTGAAGCAAAGGTCTAAATATGTCGAATGTGACCCACTAAAGACTCCAGGATAAAAGTTATCAAAAGGACAGATTAAACTGGTCTGATATTTTAGAAGTCATCTGCTTCAGAGATAAAATGAGCTATTATTACGGATCTTGATGTGCTGAATTCAAATTGACAAAACAGCTGATTACTACTGTTCCAAGATATTTAAGTTTTTGCATTTTACGTATATGCATACTGTTTAGATAGCATAGGTTTTTAAAAAAATATATTTTCTTGTGTACACAACTGCCAACAAAATATCAACAAAGCAAAACAGTAGTGCAAAAAATAAGGAACAATATCCAGATAGAAACCTACCAGCAAGAAATATAGGCAGTAATAGAACAGTAAAATAGTGACAAACCCATCCCACCCAATAGATAGTATAGTTTAAATAAAATATTGTAAACCTAGGTCTTTCATCTGTATATGGTTGTTTTTACATGATATTTTTACCTGTTCTCTTTATGTAAAACTTTATAAGTCAGCAAAAGGGTTATACAAATAAAATCTATATATATAAAAGGCACTTTGAAGCCTCAAGCCGGAAACTTGAGGCGCCCGAGATATCCGGTTTGGCCTGCAGGCTCCAGTCACTGTAGCTCCACCCTCGCATCAAAACGCGATGATGTTGAGGGCGGGGCAGCCCTCTCGTCAAAACGCCTGATGACATTGAGGGCGGGGCGGCCCTCGCAACCACGTCACTGAGGGACGAAGAGACGAAGAGGAGAGGTGTGCAACTCGGAACGGAGGCACGGAGGGGGTGTCTGCAACTCGGGAGGGAGGGAGGACGGGGGGGGGGGGGGGGATTACCCTGCTAGCGCCCGTTTCATTTTGCCAGAAACGGGCATTTCTTACTAGTGTATTATAAAAGAAAAGACATAAGCATAACAGATTTATATATGTACATTATACTTTATTCCTTATTTGATGTCTACTCAGAGACTCTTGGCTTGTCTTTTGACAATACCCAGCAATAGTCTGCAAGAACTGATGGACTCCATTTGACCCAGTGGCATTTCTCCATTTTTGCAATGTCCTGGTGAAGTTGCTTGCCGTGCTCATTATTCACTGCTTCGCAGTTAAGTGCAAAAAACCCCAAAATCGAGATGACTGCAAAAATTGTATCTTTAGTGACATGGTGCTGCCAAAAAGATGTCTTGAGGTTTTCTATCAATTGCTTGTAGTTGCCTTATTATTTCCAAGAAAATTTACTGCCCCTAATTGGAAGGCTTTCCGCGCCATCCACTGCATGATTAAATGCATCATCTGGATGCAATTTGAAAATCTGAGAACCCACAAAAGACACCTTCCTTTATCTTAGCTTCACTTAACCTTGAAAATTTTCCATGGGGATATTTATTTATTTGTTGCATTTGTATCCCACATTTTCCCACCTATTTGCAGGCTCAGTGTGGCTTACATTGTTCCGTAATGGCCATCGCCATTTCCGGAATGAGAAATACAGAGTTATATTGCATTAAGGTTCGTAGGTGACAGAGAGGGGGATAATCAAACGGGGGCACCCATCTCCAAGGACGGCCCCGTAAAAAGCCACTTTTGTCTTGTCCGTGACTCTAATAAAAGTTCTTCAATCACACTTATCTTGATGTGTAAGGATGGTAACCTTCTTTAATTTAACAAGTGGTGGGTGCTGAATACTTTTCCTTCCAGGCTCCAATGATAGCCTGCCTTGACAATCTCTCTTGATGTAGTGGGAATCTCTTGCATGACTATCCCATTCATAGAGAAAACAGCAGTACTTTGTATATCCGTTCTGCTGCCCAAGCAAAACAACAACCTTCAAGTTGCCAGAAAGCTTCCACTGATGCTGGTCATAATTTATGCACCTCAAAAATCAGTTCATGTTGTCATAGGTTTCCTTAATAGAAGTGCATGACCAGCTGGAATTGATGGCAAAACATCGCCATTATGTAGAAAAAGCAGCTTTAAGACTCGTCTTTGATGAATCAATGAAGTCTCTACTCATCTGGATCATGAATGATGTTGAGGGCTGCTATCAGACCATCGATGTTGTTACAGACTACACGATTACCTCTCGTGAAGAATGGGACAAGATCCTTTTGATGGTCCCTGAATAGAGAAACCCTAACATCATCTGCCAGAAAATTCCAGTGTTGTAGTCTGGAACCTGACAGATCTGTCTTACTCCAAATCTCTGACAAGGTCATTCAGTTCACCTTGTGTTATGAAATGTGGTTCAAATTATTGATGGCTCATGACCAGGAGTTTCATCCTCTTCCTCTTAGACTCAACTGAGAATAATTCTGATGCACCAGGAACTGGCAGTCCTTCTCCGTGGGTACCAGTTGATGGAATATTTGGATACTGCATAGTTCACTTTTTTTCTTTGACAAACCTTTTCCAACTAGAGGAACACACAGATGTAACAATTGCTGATATGATCTGTTGGCTTTCTTCAAATTATTGGCACTGTAAAAGGAATACATGTCATTTTCCTGTTCAACCACTGGTGAAGATTTGTTGCACAAACATATTTGCAGGGCCAGCTCTTGACCTGATTTCCAATTTTACAGCCAAAATAAAAGATGACAGGCTTTCTTAACCACAGCAATTATACTCTACTTTTGTGATACAAGAGTAACTTCACTACAAACATAGCAGTAGTTATCTGTATTGTTTTAACAAGTATACAAAATCTCTTTGGCTAAACAGAAATGTGTCCTTTTACAAAAATCTGAACACTGACAAGTAAGAGAGTACTACATTATATTCTGGAGCTGACATAAGGCAATTTGTTCAGCAGAGTGATGTCAAGTTGTGTTATGGTAGCATCATCCACGACTTCAACGAATAACACAATACAATTATGGAGTGGAGGAGTGGCCTAGTGATTAGGGTTGTGGACTTTGGTCCTGGGTAACTGAGGAACTGAATTCGATTCCCACTTCAGGCACAGGCAGCTCCTTGTGACTCTGGGCAAGTCACTTAACCCTCCATTGCCCCATGTAAGCCGCATTGAGCCTGCCATGAGTTGGAAAGCGCGGGGTACAAATGTAACAAAAAAAAATTCATATCACGTATGATGCAATATCACATTCAGATTGCATCATTCACTGTTTTGCTTAATCATCAAGTACTGTACAAACTCATAGATTTATTCATAGAGGCAGTCAAGGATGTATTTCAGTCATTTCCAATTTAAACTGAGATCCCTTCCCATTATAACTCACTTGTCCTCCCCCTTTCCCAAGTCAACGGTTATGTATTCTGACCAAGTAGCATATCTTGAAAACTGAAGCCAATCAACAGTTTTAAGCATCATTTTTGTTCAGTGACCCATAATTAGCAAAGTTTAACTACATTTATTTCGGAAGAAATTTGGCTATAGCTCAGTGTTAGACTGGAAGGCTATAAGAAAATTTTAAAATATTGAATATCCGTTGGAACACTGTCAAGTCCATCACTGTGAAGCGGAAACAGTTTGGCATGCCCAAAGACACTGCCTCAGTCAGGTCAAACCTCCAAAGTCAGTACCCATGCTGACTACTGAGGAAGATCACGGTTAGGACTAAGATTACTTAAAAAATAAGTAAACTGGGGAAAATGACTGTTCAACAATTTCAAGATTACTCTACAAACGTGGATTGTATGGGAGAGTAGCATAGGCCTAGGAATGAGGTTCATTACTGTTCTGGTATGTGCAAAACTAACACATATGGAAGCACAGGCCCCCAGAAAATCATTTACAGAGAAAACACTGAAGGGACACTGTATGCATGTGAGGGAAGTTTATAGTCTGTTGAAGCTCAAGTCAAACTTTTTGGTCTCAACCCAAGCATTATGGCTGATGTAAAAAAAATAAATAACAAAATAAAAATAAACAGCACATGGCTCTGCTAACACTATCCCTATGGTCAACTATGGTTGCAACATTATGTTGTGAGGATTCTTTGCAGCAGTGGAGATAGAAAGGCATGTAAAAATTGAGGGAAGATGGATGATGCAAAGTAGAAGCACATCCTTGAAGAAAATCTGTTTCAGTCTGCATCAGACCTTAGACTTGGGAGAGGATTCACCTTTAAGCAGAGTAATGATCCTAACCACAAAACAAAAAGCAACAATGGAGAGGCTCAGCAAGAAGAAAATGTATTCAAGGGACCCAGTCAAAGCCCAAGCCTGAATGTAATAGAAAATCTGTGCCAAAAATTAGATCGATTTTCAGTCAACTTGAAAGAGCTTAGGCTAGTCTGCCAAGAAGAGTGGGAAAAAAAAAGCACCATCCCTCTATGCCAGTAGTTATCAACCATTCTGTCAGGACACACTGGTGTATCACACAAACATTGAAATAGACAACAAGCTCAAGATTTCTTTAACTGTCCATGAGTGCCTGCAGGCCAAGGACAGTGCAAAGCAGGGAGCCAAAATGATTGAAATGACCATAATTGCTAACATTGCCAGTACCTGGATGAGATCTAGAAGCCACCTATGATCTGAAAATTCAACACTGGTGCCCGGATTAGTCCTGGCATCGATATCTCCAATGGTCAGCAACTTTGGAAAATGCTAACTGCTGCAGGCTATTGGGGGAGGGGGGGTTATTAACTTGTTTTGAAATCAAATTATTCTTAACACAATTTACTTATTTTACTTATGACATTTGTATCTCACATTATCTCGAAGAAGCTCAGGTTCAATGTGGCTTACATTCAAGAAAAATATCAAAATATGATACAGCCAGATAATTATAACATTTTAACATATTTTAACTTACCTCCTGTGCATTATTTTAACTATAATAAATGGAATTTGGTCTCTTTGTTCAGCCACAGATTATAGAGCTCAGTGTATCAAACACACGAACAGTTGGTATGTGACAACAACAAAAAAAGGTTGAGAAACAGTGCTCTATGCAAAGCTGGAAGACATGTATTCTAATGTTATTGTTACAGAAGGGCTTCTACCACGTATTGAATCAAGGGACATGAAGACATATAATCAAGGGCTCCTTTTACTGAGGTGAGCTAACGATTAGCAGTGTGCTAAATGCTAAGAATGCCCATTTTATTCCTATAAGTTTCTTAGCATTTAGCACACCTTTGCAAAAGGAACCCTAAGATATTTTTATTTTCTTATTCTTAATTACTTTTGAAATATTTCTACAATTGTTCTTTCATGTTCCTCGTACAGTATATTGTGCAGATCAATGTAATTCTGGAGACCACACCTTCAAAAAGATATAAACAGGAAAGGATGGTCCAGAAGGTGGCTACTAAAGTGGTCAGTGGTCTTTGTCATAAAGCATATAGAGTCAGACTTAAAGATCTCAATGTGAATACCATGGAAGAAAGGCAGGAGAGGGGAGATACGAGAGAGACATTTAAATACTTATGTGGCATAAATGCACAGGAGACGAGTGTCTTTTAATTGAAAGGAAGCGCTGGAACGAGGAGGCATAAGATGAAGGTGAAAGGGGATAGAAGTAACCTGAGGAAATACTTCCTCATGGAAAGAGTGGTGAATTCGTGGAATGGCTTTCTGGTGGAAGTGGTGGAGATAAAAACAATATCTGAATTCAAGAGAACTTGGGACAAGTACACAAGATCTTTGAGGGAGTGAAAGGGAGAATAGATGGCATGGATGGGCAGACTGGATAAGCCATGTGGTCTTTATCTTACTACATTTTTCTATGTTTCTATCTCACCAACTGGGAGCTAGCGACAATGATACAACTATGGAAGCAGAATGAGATCACATGGTCTGATAATGCATAGACACTAGTTATGCTGGCAGACCTTCATTCTGCTAGGCAATTACATACTCATCTCCCTTAACTGTGTAAGTGGAGTGCTCTTATACACAGCAGGAGGGTCTGCTTTCACATTCATCATTGTCATTAGCGACTCATGCAGTGAAGAGGCAACTGGAGAATATTCTGGCAATTCCCACTGGAGTCAATCAAAATAAAATTAATTTGCAAGACAGATGCAGAAGGCGTAGGTCCATTCATTTGGTTTATGCTTTCTCATAATTAAAAGAAAAGAAAAGCATAAGCTAGAGGCCAGGGCCACAGGCATAAAAAGGCTAATGAGTTGAGCCCACAGGCAACAATATCTATTTATAGAGAATCTTACTCCTAATGGTCACAACTGCGAACAGATGACTGTAAAACCAATAACAATCCATGCAAACACTACCAGAACATTTCAGTGACTTATTTTTTCTCATAATTATCTAGTTATAGCTTTATGTATGTAAAAGAAGGTTAAAGATTAACAGATGGGGATATTGCTGGTTATTCTAAATGTTCTAAGAAATGCATTGCAAAGAAGCGATAGTGTAACTGCACATTAACAGCTTTGAAGAAGTGGTGCCAACCCTTTTGAATTTGTGTTAATTTCCTAACCTGGTCTGTTAGCCTGGCGACAGTGCTGTGCATTACCAAATGGCACACTGCTCTGACTTCTGCTCATTGGCCCCTAGGGCAGTTGTTCTTAACCTAGTCCTTGGCACACTCAGCCAATTAGATATTCACAATGAATACGTATGATAAAGATCTGTATCTTCTCTGATCTTTCAAAAAGGAATGGAGGAAAGAAGGTCCAACAGAGACATATACGCTTAACCTCCATGGTACACACACACAGAAAACATCTTAGGTTTTAATTAAAAAAAAGAGGCAATAGCCTAGATTTATCAATCAGTAAAGCCCCTCCCCTCTAATTCATCATTGCTTTGTTGCCGAATTTAGCTATGATGTGTCAAACACCACACATCTGCACAACTATTTATAGAAGTGGTTAGGTAGCCACCATCTCACCCCTAGAGGATGAGCTGGGCTAGTAATACAATTAATGAACAGGCAGGTGGTGCTCCAAGGAATGAAGATCGTTTTCAGCTGACGGGAGTTATGTGTATATTTTTATCTGTTTCTCAACAAGTGACATTAGTACAGCAAAAGCACAAGCATAAATGCTACTAAAAAGTGGGCAACTGCCAGCTACACAACTTTGTAACATCTGTATGCAACGTTACTGTAATCAGCAGATACTTGCAGATTTTACATAAGTTATCTATAGGCAATATATTTGTATTATTAATTAAAGAAAATGATGTTTAATTGTACAAAAAGAAAAACTGGAAAAGTGGGGCAGCACCAAATAAGGGAGATGAGCTATCAGCAAGAGCAATATAGAGTGAGTGAAAGATGAGGCCAGGAAACGCAGAAAATAAAAGGAGCAGCTACTTCTAGCTATACTCTCTTAGATGCATATGATACACTATTGTCCTCAACTTTTCACCAGGTTATGGTGACAGGAATGAAATGATGTTCTTTTGGGTGTATCAATACAATGTAGCCCTGTGATGAATAGGTTAACCTTGATTCTCTTTTTTCTGCTCTAGAGAATTCAGTTTTATTCTCTACATATTTTCTCTTATTGATGCAGCATAGGTGTATTAAGGAAATATGTATAACTCTAACATAGGGAGTTCTTTACAAAGGCACGCTAGCATTTTTAGCATGTGCTAAATGCTAGAGACACCCATATCTTCCTATGGGTTTTCTCTACTGTTTTAAACGTGTACTTATATTTAGCGCATGCTAACAACGCTAGCGCATTCGTAAAAGGACCCCACAATGCAGTGAAAGGCGTTCATCCAGTTTACATCTAGGCTAAGTCGTACTGCAACAGCATCTATCAGATTAAATTCTAACATGCTACTAAATTGCACCTCATTTGCTTTTACTCCTAGATATCCTCTCGTTTGTCTAAATAAACTTTTACTTTTTATTTTGGAACTAAAAGGTATATATGTTTTACTTATATAGTAAATAAAATTTCTCATCCGAAACCCAGTAATTTACCTGTTCATGATATGTTCATTACTTTCCTTACTTGTGCTCTAGATGACAATCTGGACAGCAATTTTAAGATTTGCTTAGATGCAGGAAGGTGGGAGTGGATAAGCCCGAGAGCTCTTCAAAATTTTTAAAGTGTCATACATAGTAACATAGTAGACGATGGCAGAAAAAGACTTGCATGGTCCATCCAGTCTGCCCAACAAGATAAACTCATATGTGCTACTTTTTGTATATACCTTACCTTGATTTGTACCTGTCCTTTTCAGGGCACAGACTGTGTAAGTCTGCCCAGCACTATCCCCGCCTCCCAACCACCAGCACTGCCTCCCACCACCCGGCTCTGGCACTGACCGTATAAGTCTGCCCAGCACTGTCCCCGCCTCCCGCCACCGGCTGTGCCACCCAATCTCGGCTAAGCTCCTTAGGATCTATTTCCTTCTGAACAGGATTCCTTTATGCTTATCCCACGCGTGCTTGAATTCTGTTACCGTTTTCCATTCCACCACCTCCCGCGGGAGGGCATTCCAAGCATCACTACTCTCTCCATGAAAAAATACTTCCTGACATTTTTCTTGAGTCTGCTCCCCTTCAATCTCATTTCATGTCCTCTTGTTCTACCTCCTTCGCATCTCCGGAAAGGTTTGTTTGTGGATTAATACTTTTCAAATATTTGAACGTCTGTATCATATCACCCCTGTTTCTTCTCCTTTCTTCCAGAGTATACTACTACTACTACTACTATTTAGCATTTCTATAGCGCTACAAGGCGTACGCAGCGCTGCACAAACATAGAAGAGAGACAGTCCCTGCTCAAAAGAGCTTACAATCTAATAGACAAAAAATAAATAAGTAAGCAAATCAAATCAATTAATGTGAACGGGAAGGAAGAGAGGAGGGTAGGTAGAGGCGAGTGGTTACAAGTGGTTACGAGTCAAAAGCAATGTTAAAGAGGTGGGCTTTCAGTCTAGATTTAAAGGTGGCCAAGGATGGGGCAAGATGTAGGGCTCAGGAAGTTTATTCCAGGCGTAGGGTGCAGCGAGACAGAAGGCGCGAAGTCTGGAGTTGGCAGTAGTGGAGAAGGGACGGATAAGAAGGATTTATCCATGGAGCGGAGTGCACGGGAAGGGGTGTAGGGAAGGACGAGTGTGGAGAGATACTGGGGAGCAGCAGAGTGAGTACATTTATAGGTTAGTAGAAGAAGTTTGAACAGGATGCGAAAACGGATAGGGAGCGAGTGAAGGGTCTTGAGGAGAGGGGTAGTTATGAGTAAAGCGACCCTGGTGGAAGACGAGATGGGCAGCAGAGTTTTGAACCGACTGGAGAGGGGAGAGGTGACTAAGTGGGAGGCCAGCAAGAAGCAGATTGCAGTAGTCTAAACGAGAGATGACAAGGGTGTGGATGAGGGTTTTGGTAGAGTGCTCGGAAAGAAAGGGGCGGATTTTACGGATGTTGTAAAGAAAGAAACGACAAGTCTTGGCAATCTGCTGGATATGAGCAGAGAAGGAGAGAGAAGAGTCAAAGATGACCCCAAGGTTTCGAGCTGAGGAGACAGGGCGAATGAGAGAGCCATCAACAGAAATAGAAAACGGGGGAGCGGGGAGGTGGGTTTGGGAGGGAAATGAGAAGCTCGGTTTTGGTCATATTTAATTTCAGGTGGCGTTGAGACATCCAGACAGCAATGTCAGACAAGCACGCTGAAACTTTGGTTTGGATGCAAGGTGAGATATCAGGGGTAGAAAGGTAGATTTGGGAGTCATCAGCACAGAGATGGTAGGAAAAGCCATGGGATGAGATTAATGAACCAAGGGAAGAAGGTGTAGATAGAAAAGAGGAGGGGACCAAGAACAGAACCCTGAGGTACGCCGACAGGCAGAGGGATAGAGGTAGAAGAGGATCCACCAGAGTGAACACTAAAGGTGCGGAGGGAGAGGTAGGAAGAGAACCAGGAAAGGACAGAGCCCTGGAATGCAAGTGAGGACAGGGTATTGAGAAGTATGCTGTGATCGACAGTGTCAAAAGCAGCGGAAAGATCAAGAAGAATGAGGATGGAATATTGACCTCTGGATTTAGCCAGTAATAGGTCATTGGAGACTTTAGTAAGCGCAGTTTTGGTTGAGTGGAGAGGGCGAAAACCAGATTGTAGTGGGTCAAGATAGCATGTGAGGAGAGAAAAATCAAGGCAGCGGTGGTGAACAGCACGCTCAAGTAATTTGGAGAGAAAGGAAGGAGGAGATGGGTCGGTAATTAGAGGGACAAGTAGGGTCGAGTGAAGGCTTTTTAAGGAGAGGTGTGACCACAGCATGTTTAAAGGCAGCAGGGGACAGTCGCAGTGGAAAGTGAAAGGTTGAGAATGTGACAGATAAAAGGAATAAGAGCAGGAGAGATGGCATTAAGAAGGTGGGTGGGAATGGGATCAGAGGAACAGGTGGTACATTTTGAGGAAGAAAGGAGAAGTGTATTTTCCTCAATAGTAACTTCAGGAAAGGAGGAAAGGGAATGAGGGGAAAGAGAGAGAGGAGAATGGACTAGTGGAGGGAGAGGTGGTGAGGTAGAGAAAGCAAGGTTTATCTTTTGAACCTTGTTGTCAAAGAATTCAGCAAGGGTCTGAGGAGATAATGAAGGGGGAGGGGGCACCTTGAGGAGAGAGTTCAATGTGTGAACAGAAGTCGAGGGTTAGAGCCAAGAGAGTTGGTCAGTTGGATATAATAATCCTGTTTGGCGCGTAAAAGAGCAGATTGGAAGGAGGTCAGCATGTTCAGGTCATCAAGTCTCTCCTCATACGTCTTGTAACGAAAATCCCTTACCATTCTCGTAGCTTTTCTTTGCACCGCTTCAATTCTTTTTACATCCTTCGCAAGGTACGGCCTCCAAAACTGAACCCGCCCTCAGCCACGCCCCATCTGTACATAAAACGCTACCTCAACGTTCTGAAGCCAACAGCACACTCCCTGAAGGGTTCGTTAGTTCATGGTGGTGAAGCCATCCAACTCACCATGTCTCTGTGCTCCGCCCTTGCGTCAAACGTCATGACGTCTAGGGCGGAACAGTCGGTCATCCACACACCCTCCCCCACCCACACACGTCACTCCCTTCCTCCATCCCTCCCACTTCAAGGCCCGTTACGCCCCTACCAACGAGTTACACACTCCCCCCTCCCTCCGATTGCAGCACACCCCCTCCGTGTTACTGCCCCATGGACCCCCCTGCCGCGACCCTCTGCACACCACCCTTTCCTCCCAGACACCTCCCCCGAAGCCTTCGCCTACCTCTGCTAAAGGAGACGAACTTCTCTTCTCGCCTGCGGGGCGTGGCTTGATGAAGGACTATCTGTCGAAGTCTCTGTGCGTGCGTCTGACATCAGATGCATGCACAGAAACTTCAACAGATGCTCAATCCACAAGGAACGCCCCGCAGCCCAGAAGAGAAGTTCGTCTCCGTCAGCAGATGTACGAAGAGGCTTCGGGGCAGGTGGTAACGCGAATTGGGGGGGGGGGGGGGGTTCTAATCGGAGGGAGGGGGAGTCTGCAACTCGGGAGGGAGGAAGAGATGGAGGGGGGGGGGGGGTATGGAACTCGCCAGGGAGGGAGGATGGGTGGGAATTTACCTTGCTAGCGCCTGTTTCATTGCGTTTAGAAACGGGCCTTTTCTTACTAGTATTAACATATTTTTAATTATAAAGGCAAAAAGTTCCCCTTTGTAATGAAATGAAAGTTGCACATTAAGAGATGACATTAAGCAAGATTTGTAATAAACAGTCACTTTTTCATTCATCATTCTCCAATGCTGAAGTGAGCAGGAGCTGCTGTATTCTTCCTGCCCTGGACACTCAGCACAGCAGTAATGAATCTCATATTAAAAGGAAGTCTTTGATCTGCTGCCTGGCACCACTTAAATTCCACAACTTCATGAAGGAGGCATGCAAGAAGTCACTAGACTCATACAGAGATCTGTATTTAGCTAAAACACAATTTAAGGTTGACAGGAGTGAAGGAATAACCTAGTGATCACAGCAAGAGGCTAAGAACCAGAGGATTCAGGGTTCAAATCCCACATCTCTCACTGATGCTCATTGTGACCTTGGGCAAATTACTTTATCCTCACTGTCTCCGGCAAAACTTAAGACTATAAAACCTCTTGGGCAGTGAAATAACTACAGTACCTGAACTTTAACTGCTTTGAACTTGGAATTAGAAAAAGGTGAATAATTAAATCTAAAAAAAATCATTAGGATTTCTCCTACCTGACATAGTAAATATGGCAAATAAAGACCAGCTGGCCCAATCAGTCTGCCCAGTTGTGTTTTTCTCTCTAGTTCTCCGCCACCATGACTACGTACTGAAATACACATACCCAATACTAGCTGTGCGTGCCTATCTCCCACCACCCATCCTAATCACGTCCAAATCCTGCCACACTGCCTCCACCACCTCCACTGATAGGTCACTCCAATTCAACATCCAGACAGCAATCCTCAGAGCCGCCAAGGCCTGCAAGGCTGTAGTCCTGAACATTCAGCCTCCCCACACTTAACGGATGCCTGATACACCACAGAACAGCAGTCATAAGCCTGCAACTATGCCCGTTTTCAGCAAGTTAACCCAATATATTTGGTCCTCTACAGTTTCATATGATTGAGCACGCTAAAACCTCATCCTTCCCTTATATATAAGTATATAAGTATTGCCATACTGGGACAGACCAAAGGTCCATCAAGCCCAGCATCCTATTTCTAATAGTGGCCAATACAACACATTTTATACTGCTTATCCTAGAAAGAAGCAGTGGATTTCCCCAAGTCCATTTTAATAATGGTCTATGAACTTTTCCTTTAGGAAGCCATTCAAAACCTTTTTAAAACCCTGCAAAACTAACTGCTTTTAGTAAATTCTCTAGCAACAAATTCCAGAGTTTAATTACATGTTGAGTAATGAAACATTTTCTCAGATTAGTTTTAAATTTACTACTTCGTAGCTTCATTGCGTGCCCCTAGTCCTAGTATTTTTGGAAAGAGTAAACAAGCGATTCATGTCTACCCATTCCACTCCACTCATTATTTATAGACCTCTATCATATCTCCCCTTAGTCATCTTTTCTCCGAGCTGAAGAGCCCTAGCCGCTCTAGCCTTTCCTCATAGGGAAGTCATCCCATCCCCTTTATCGTTTTTGTTGCCCTTCTCTACACCTTTTCAAATTCCACTATACCTTTTTTGAGATGCGGCGACCAGAATTGAACACAATATTTGAGGTGCGGTCGCACCATGGAGCGAAACAAAGGCATTATAACATCCTCATTTGTGTTTTTCATTCCTTTCCTAATAATACCTAACATTCTATTTGCTTTCTTAGCCGCTTTCACACACTAAGCAGAGGGTTTGAATGTATCACCAACGATGACGCCTAGATCCCTTTTTCTTGGTTGGTGACTCCTAACACGAAACCTTGCATGACATAGCTATAATTTGGGTTCCTCTTTCCCACATGCATCACTTTGCACTCATTCACATTAAACGTAATCTGTCATTTAGATGTCCAGTCTCCCAGTCTCGTAAGGTAATTTTTCACAATCCTCTTGCGATTTAATAACTTTGAATAACTTTGTGTTGGCAGCAAATTTAATTACCTCACTAGCTACTCCCATCTCTAGATCATTTATAAATATGTTAAAAAGCAGCGGTCCCAGTACACACCCCTGAGGACCCCCACTAACTACCCTTCTCCATTGAGAATATTGACCATTTAACCTTACTCTTTGTTTTCTATCTTTTAACCAGTTTTTAATCCACAATAGGACAGTACCTCCTATCCCATAACTCTACAATTTCTTCTGGAGTCTTTCACGAGGTACTTTGTCAAATGCCTTCTGAAAATCCAGATACACAATATCAACAGGCTCACCTTTATCCACATGTTTGTTTACCCCTTCAAAGAAATGTAATAGATTGGTGAGGCAAGATTTCCCTTCACTAAATCCATGTTGGCTTTGTCTCATTAATCCATGCTTTTGAATATGTTCTGTAATTTTGTTGTTTATAATAGTCTCTACCATTTTGCCCGGCACCGACGTCAGACTCACAGGTCTATAATTTCCCGGATCTTTTTTAAATCGGTGTTTCATTGGCCACCCTCCAATCTTCTAGTGCCACGCTCGGTTTTAAGGATAAATTACACATTACTAACAACTCCGCAAGTTCATTTTTCAGTTCTACCAATACTCTGGGATGAATACCATCCGGTCCAGGAGATTTGCTACTCTTCAATTTGTAGAATGCCCCATTACATCCTCCAGGTTTATAGAGAATTCATTCAGTTTCTCCGACTCGTCAGTATCGAATACCATTTCTGGCACCGGTATCTCTCTCAAATCTTTCTCGGTGAAGATTGTGGAAAATAATTCATTTAATCTCTCCGCTATGGCTTTGTCTTCCCTGATTGCCCCTTTTACCCCTTGGTCATCAAGTAGTCCAACCGATTCTTTTGCCGGCTTCCTGCTTTTAATATACCTAAAAAAAATTTTACTATGTGTTTTTGCCTTCAACGCAATCTTTTTTTCGACGTTCCTCTTAGCCTTCCTTATCAGCGCTTTGCATTGGACTTGACATTCCTTATGCTGTTTCTTATTATTTTCAGTCGGTTCCTTCTTCCATTTTCTGAAGGATTTTCTTTTAGCTCTAATAGCTTCCTTCACCTCACTTTTTAACCATGCAGGCTGTCATTTGGTGTTCCGTCCTCCTTTGTTATTATGTGGAATATATTTGGCCTGGGCTTCCAGGATGGTGTTTTTGAACAGCATCCACGTCTGAGGTACATTTTTGACCCTCGCAGCCACTCCTGTAAGTTTTTTTTTTTTAAACTGTTCTTCTCATTTTATCATAGTCTCCTTTTTTAAAGTTAAACACTAATGTATTTGATTTCCTAAGTATACTTACTTCAAAGCTAATATCAAATCCGATATTATGATTACTTATCAAGCGGCCCCAGCACCATTACCTCCCGCACCTTCTTTTATTGTACCTGTTTGCCCGTGCCTGCACTTACCACTGAGCTCTGCTGAAATTCTGTCACCGTTTTGGATGTCGCTACTTCTCCTAGCAGGCTATTACAGGCATCTACCATACATGGTAAATTAGTATTCTCACACGCTTTATTTGTATCCGTATGCCTGGAAATTCACACCATAATATTTCAGAATATCAGAATGTCTCTAGCATGCTATCCATTTCTCCTCCAGCAAGATGAGCCTTTTTCTTGTAATGGCGGTGTAGTAGGCCATGTACCCTTGCATTAGCCCTTTTCTGTGCACTGAAAATTGTTTGTGTAGTACCCACCCAGAGCAGGGAAAGAAGAACACAGGATATGGTCTTCAGCAGTTCATTAACTACCCAAAGTAGTCCATTCTCTGTGCTGAAGAATGTGTGTGCAGGGGAAGGAAGGAGAGACATACAGCTCATGGCAACAACTAATGTGAAAGAAGTGAGCATATTGCTAACTTTACACTAATCCAGTAAAAGAAAATCGTAACAAGAACTTTGTGTGTGCTTTCCCATGAGGTGCTTTGATTTAAATGTCACCTGAATTAGTAAGCATCACAGGCATAACTACTCACCAATCTCTGTTGCTGGAGCTGCTCTCGGAGAACTCGGTCTTCAGGTAAAACATCACACAGAAGAAAATAATTCTCCTGTTTCTCTAACAAAAATGAGAGGAAATAAAGTTTGGTGTTTACACATGGAGTCTACTGGAAAACCTCTCAGCCAATACAATAGACTTTGGCCAGTCTTTTCTTTTAAGTTCTAAGCAGCCATGCCTGTTAGTTGACAAATATTGGATCAGTCAGAGTGAAACATGCATTGATCTACCCCATTTGCCATTATGTCCATGCCCATCCTTCTCAGAATTAGCAGAAAAATATCTCAAAAAAGTAGTTTCTGACAATGGAAATGAAATATGTCTGCCAATGCTTTTGGATGTTTCCAGAATTAAAATTTTCTTTCTGAATTATTGAACACGAATGCCTACTGCCGATACAACTCAGATGAGAACTGAGATGGAGGGTCACTGCAGGTACATTGGGCAGACACAGAAAAAGAAGCCAGGACGCATTTGACATATTTTCCTAATGCCTCTGCTCCCAGCTAAGAGCAATATGTAACAAACTTGCTGCCTCTTCTATGACTCAAAGCAAGACATTTGGTCATCAGCGTTTTGGCGCCAGCGTTTCTGCACCATGAACTTTTGGCTGCATCCAAAATTCCAGCATGTCCAAAAAATTATTGCTGCCAAAAATTCTGCACCGTGACACCGAAATACTGACGCCAAAAGTTCACATACTGCATAGGACTTCCCCCAATTACCCTGACTACTGAGCTCTCCTCTTTCTTTAGATATCTGCTCTACTCAGCTAATCACATATTCAGTTTGTTCCATGGAAGTAACCTAATCTTGCACCCCACCCCAATTAAATCTGCAAACCTGCTTTTTGCTTACCAAAACTATCCCCCATTTCACAATTAATTCTTTCCTTCCTGTTCACTCTATACCCCCTACTGTCAACTTCTCAGCACACCTGAACTATCCTAGCCCAGGAAGGAGATGAAAATCAGAGCGCTTAGGTTTCTACTCAGTGCTTGGTGAATGTCAAATACATTTCTTTTTTACTAGATTAGTTCTAGTCAACCTCACTAGATCTACAGAACTGCCAGGTTACCCAGTTCCAGGAGGGAGATTTTAGGCCAGCCCTGGATTTGACACCATTCAGTGGAGGAGGTGGAGACAAAGATGGTATCCAAATTCAAGAAAGCACGGTAGAAGCACAGAGGATTTTTTAAGAGAAAAGAAGGAATAGAAGAGATTAATAGATGGTATGGAAGGGTGGATTGGGTAGGCCACATTGTCTTTATTTGCCATCATTTTCTGTTTCTATGGGATCCACAACACCGATTTCAATAAGCTGAATTAAGACTAGAAATTCTACACCAATTTGGAAACTAGCCAAAATGTGTCCCTCCTGGAACCAGGTCATTTGCCAGCTCTGGATCTACCCAACTGGCTATGTTAGGGATTTTAAAACAATATGCAAGAAACACATACAGCTAACCCAAGAACGGAGTTGAGTTTTCAGGCTGCATTTGAAAATGTGAAGGCAACAGACGAGGCAATCCATTCCACTCACCTATTGGAGCTTCTGAGTTTGTCCTGATCACACTACAGAAGTCTGTAGTTGGCTGCTCAGTGAGCCTTTTCTTCCAGTACAATATATACCTAAAATATATATATAAAAAATATCAAACATTTCATCCCAATAGTGGAGGAATAAGTACTAAAGCAAAAATTAATATGCTCTGTTCTAAATCGCTAATATATATATGCCAGTTAATATTCAGCCTGCGGAGGACAGCCCATTTTAAAGCAGCTGATAGCCGTAGGCTGAACTGGGCACCATCATTTAATGTCTATGTTAGGGGTGGGCAACCATGGTCTTTAAGTGCAACAATCCAGTCAGGTTTTCAAGATTTCAAAAATGAATATGCATGAAATTAATTTACATGTACTACTTCCATTGTATGTAAATAAATCTCACACATATTCATTGTGGAAATGCTGAAAACCTGAATGGGTTGTGGCCCTCAAGGACCATGGTTGCTCACCCCTGGTCTAGGTTCTTGACAGACCTGGAAGTTATGCTGGTTCCAGCATACATAACAGGGCAAAATAAGCAGTTTTTCTTTGGCATTTTCTGGTAAAGTATAATTTAAAGACATTAACAGCACTGGATGGAGGGGGTAAATATATATAACCTATGATAAAGCAGGAGCTGAAAATGATACTGGCAGGAATAATAAGAATTCCTTATAAACATCAAAGAGGGTATACACAAAAAGTAGCACATATGAGTTATCTTGTTGGGCAGACTGGATGGACCGTGCAGGTCTTTTTCTGCCGTCATCTACTATGTATGTTACTATTTTCCTGAAACCCCTCATATAAAAAAGTTCTGCTCTTTCAGCTGGTTTATGAAAGGGCTGCTGTGTTATTAATTCCAATAGCAATGCGCTGAAAATATAACAACATAAGAGTAGCACACTGGGTTAGACCAATAGTCCATCTAGCCCAGTATCTTGTTTCCAAAAGTGGCCAAGCCAGGTCACAAGTACCTGGCAGAAACCCAAATTGTGGCAACATTCCAGAAACGATAACCACTGTAACCAGATCCCCCGACAAAGAGTTCCAGAGCTTAACTATCGTTGAGTGAAAAAATACTTCCTCTTTTTTTATTTAAAGACAATTTAATATACATAATATTCAAACAAGAATAATAATACACAATTTATGAAATATCATAAGGAAATAAAAAAAGAAAGAAATTAACACACTTCCATCGTCCACAATTTAAAAAGAAGTGATCCAAGAATTTAGAAAATTATCAAGCTATGAAAAACCATGCTTTTAAAAAATACCTCCTCTTATTTGTTTTAAAAGTATTTCCATGTAACTTCCTTAAGTGTCCCCTAGTCTTTGTACTTTTGGAACAAGTAAAAAAATCGATTTACTTACACTAGTTCTACACCACTCAGGATTTTGTAGACCTCAGCCGTCTCTTTTCCAAGCTGAAGAGCCCTAACCTCTTTAGTCTTTCCTCATATGAGAGGAGTTCCATCACCTTTATCACCTTGGCTGCTTTTCTTTGAAGCTTTTCTAATTCCGCTATCTTTTTTGAGATACAGTGACCAGAACTAAACGCAACACTCAAGGTGCAGTTGCACCATGGAGCGATACAGAGGCATTATAGTATTTTCAGTCTTATTCACCATTCCTTTCCTAATAATTCCTAGCATCCTGTTTACTTTTTTGGCCGCCAGTGCACACTGGGCAGAACATTTCAGCATATTATCTACAACGACACCTAGATCTTTTTTTGAGTGCTAATCCCTAAGGTGAACCCTATCGCCAGGTAACTATGATTCGGATTATTCTTTCCAATTTGCATCACCTTGCATTTGCCCACATTAAATTTCATCTGCCATTTGGATGTCCAGTCTTCCAATTTCCTAAGGTCTTCCTGCAATATTTCACAGTCTGCACGTGTTTTAATAACCATGAATAATTTTGTGTCATCTGCAAATTTAATCACCTCATTCATTGTTCTGATTTCCACACCATTTATAAAGAACATGCTAAATAGTACCAGTCCCAGTACTGTACCCTGAGGTATGCCACTGTTCACCCTCGTCCACTAAGAGAAATGACCATTTAAATCTACCTCTGTTTTCTGTACAATAAGCAATTCCTAATCCACACCAGAAGCTTACCTCCTATCCCATGACTTTAATTTTCTCAGGAGTCTCTCATGAGGAACTATCAAAAGCTTTCTGAAAATCTAGATACACGATATCAACCAGCTCACCTTTATCCACTTTTATTCACGCCTTCAAAGAAATGAAGCAAATTGGTGAGGCAAGGCTTCCCTTGGCTAAACTCATGCTGACTCTGTCCCATTAAACCATGTTTGTCTATGTGCTCCATAATTCTATACTTTATAATAGTTTCCACTATTTTATCCGGCACAGAAGACGTCAAGCATATCGGTCTATAATTTCCCGGATAACTCCTGGAACCCTTTTTAAAAATCGTCATCATGCTGGCTACCCTCTAATCTTCAGGTACTATAGATGATTTTAACGACAGGTTACATATCACTACAGCAGATCCGCAATTTCATACTTGAGTTCTTTGAGTACCCTTGGATGTATGACAAATTGGCTCAGTACATCTTCCAGGTTCACCGAGACTTCTTTCAGTTCCTCTGCATCAATCACCCTTGAAAACTATTTTCGGTACAGGCACATCTCCTACATCTTCTTCCGTAAAGACCGAAGCAGAGAATTCATTCAGTTTCTCTGCTATGTCCTTGTCCATCCTGACTGCCCCTTTTGCTCCCTCATGCTCTAACGGTCCCACGGATTCCCTCGCAGGCTTTCTGCTTCTGATGTACCTGAAAAAGTTGTTACTGTGAGTTTCTGCCTCTGTGGCAAGTTTCTCTTCATATTCTATTTTAGCCTTCTTTATTAATGCTTTGTATCTGACTTGCCAGTGCTTATGATGGAGTGGAGGATTTGCCAGTGCTTATGATGGAGTTAGTGTAGCAGACTTTGATCTGGGGCCTGGGTTCAATTCCCACTGTAGCTCCTTGTGACTTTGGGCATGCCACTTAACCCTCCATTGCCCCAGGTACAAATAAGTACCTGTATATACTATGTAAACCACTTTGAATGTAGTTGCAAAAACCACAAAAAGGCAGTATATCAAGTCCCAATTCTCTTTCCCTTTCTTATTTTCTTCATTTGGGTCCTTTTCCTGTTCTTTGAAGGACAAACTTTTGGCTGTAATAGCCTCTTTTACTTCACCTTTTAACCAAGCTGGCTGTTTTTTCTTCCTTCACGCCTGATTTAGTGTCCTAACTTTTGCAGCCAATCCTTTTAGTTTCTTTTTAACCATTTTCCTCATTTTATTATAGTCACCCTTTTGAAAATTAAATGCAGCTACATTAGATTTCCTTTGCAGGTTCATCCCAGATAGTAGCTCAAACTTGATCATGTTATGATCAATGTTTCCGAGGACTCAACACTGCCACCTCTTCCACTACGACCAGCATGCCACTAAAGACCAGATTCAAAATGGCTCCCCCCTCTTATTGGTTCCTGGAACAGTTGCTCCAAGAAACAGATGTTTATTACATCTAGAAATGTTATCTCCATGGCACTCCCTGATGCAACATTTATCCAGTCAGTATTGGGTAATTGAAAATTACAGCACTGCACAGAGTTCTGGTCCTGGAGAAAAACGAAAACCTTTGCAGATCATGGCATCTTTCATTGAATCCTTAAAGACAAATCAACCAAAAGGCACTGCTGGATTTGTCACCAGGTTAAGTTCTAAAAACATGGTACCGAAGGATCAAACTCAGCAGTGCACAAAATCAAAACAATGCATGTCAGCCATCAGGTTTTATTGGACTAGAAACCAATTTTTACTGTACTGTTGACCATTAGAAACAGTACAGTACAGCCTGACCTCTTAAAATGTGACCACAACAAGACCATTGGGCAAAAGGCGTCAATGACAATCACTGACAAACCGCTACTAACCTTTATTTGCTCTCCTTAAGCTGGGGTGACGTGTTTCGCTGAACTAGAATCAATGGATGTGGGCTTCCCTTGGCTACAGTGTTTAAAAATCTCTGTTCTAATATGCACTCTGTCCTCTATCATTCAGTTCTCTCCTCTTTCTTGTTCCCCTCTCATCACATTTGGCAAAATACAATAAAACACACACATACAAAGCTATTTTTATATGTCCTATCATTATTGATCTGAAAAAAAAGGATCATTAAAATCTGAGGCAAATAACACTGTACATTCCAAATGCTAAAGGAGTAAAATCAAAGAAATTATTTAACCAACTATTTTCTTATCAAACTGTACTGGAATGAGCTATGCCAGAAAATTTGCTCTCAATATGTCTATATTTCCTTTCAAAAAGCTTTGAAAGCTTATCATTTTAAGAAATTCTTGGATATTTAAGTTACTAAGGAAACCTTTTACTACAGTGCATTAGAATTTGTAGTTAATGCATTTAAATATGTGATTTTGCCATGTGATAACTGAGGGGCCCTTTTACCAAGCTGCGGGAAAAAAGGGCACTGGCAGTGGGGGGCCGTTTTTCCCGTGCCAGGGCCCTCTTTACCGAGTGGGTAAAAAGACCCCAGGCACATGTGGCCTTGTGCTAACAGAACTCTTACCACATGGTCATGCGACAGGGAGTCCTTACTACCACCCACTGAGGTGGCAATATGGACTCCTGTGCTAACCAGGCAGTGTGCGGCGATGCCCAATTACCGCTGCGTTAAAAACGCACAAGCCATTTCCAGGGGTTTTCTTCTTCCTCCGGAAATGGCGTGTGCTCAAGGCGGGACTACTGCTGGCGGCTGCATTGGGCCGGCAGTAGTCCTGAAAGAGCGAGTGGTAAGCACGCATTGGGCTTACTGCCGCTCTGTAAACGGGCTCCTGAAAGTTCTACATTGCACTTTGAGGGTTTCCCACTTTTCTTTTGCATGTCATGTGCTAATGGTAACATTACTGAACAGCAGCTGCAGACAGTTAGTGTGAAAGGACTTACCACATCCTATTTAGGAGGTTCTAAGTGCTCCTGCATTAACACTGTGATAGCCAGTTAGCATGTGCTAAGTGTAAAGCTCAGCTGGCTAATGCTTCTACACTCACTCTCTGCCCATACCAAACTACTGCAAAATGCTTTAACATGTTTGTGCAGTAGCCAGTTACTGCATGCTAACTGCATGTTAAGGGTTTAAAATGGAGTGCAGTAGTAGCCTAATGGTTAGTGTACAGGGCTGAGAACCTGAGTTTAATTCCTGCTGCAGCTCCTTGTGACCCTGGGCAAGTCATTTAGCTGTCCATTGCTCCAGGTACAAACTTAGATTGTGAGCCCACTAGACCAGGAAAAATACCTGCATACAATACAAGTAAACTGCTTTGGTTGTACTGTAGGGGTGTCCCCTGTATCTCAGCCAATGTGGCCCTAAGGTCTGAGCTGTGCTGTCCCCAATGAAGGAATAATGGGTGGTATATCAAATCCATGACCCTTCACCCTTCTTTAATGTCCTTTGTTAAAAGGATTTGTTTTCTGTGATGCTATTTTTAGCAATGGTCTTCTGTGAAATGCATATTTTGATTGTGACATCCTACCAATGGCTAGTCAATTTTTTGTAAGTTGCAAATTAACCAAATAGATATTAGCAGAATACAAACTTTGTATTATAAGAATGTAGCACATGAACGAGGATTATTTATCCTATATGACATTAGGGGCCTCACCACATAGCCTTCCTGATGTTCTGGCCTATTTAAGTTGTCACACTCCATCTAGGGTGATGATTCTTTTTCAACTAGATGGACAATAAATCAAAGTGAATTAATAAAAACAGAACACAGCATGAGATTTGTAGCACTGATGATTCCTTATCTAAAGCAGAAGGAAAAACCCCCTGTGCAACATCTTTCACTGGATCAATATATTTGTGAATCTTGGTTCAATTATATATTTATATAAAAAGTTTGAATATTTATGCAACAATTAATATATTGGTGTACTAAAAGGACCAGATGTACTAAGCATTTTTCCCCATTGACATATCATGCCAAATGTTATTTAACATTTTATAAGGAGAGCTACTAGACAGCTCTGGGTTGTCCAGGACAGGCTCAGCCACATCTTGTTCTGGTGCACAGATTTGTTTTTCTAAAGGAACTTAGAATACAGGGCCATGTGTGTGAACAGGAAGGAAGACTTATCAAGTTTTCTGAGTAAAAAAAAAATTACATCTTTTTCATTGCAATGGATGTTAATGCCAGAACTCACTCGCCTCCACCTACCCTCCTCTCCTCCTTCCTGTACACATTAATTGATTTGATTTGCTTACTTTATTTTTGTCTATTAGATTGTAAGCTCTTTGAGCAGGGACTGTCTTTCTTCTATGTCTGTGCAGCGCTGCGTACGCCTTGTAGCGCTATAGAAATGCTAAATAGTAGGAGTAGTAGTAGTAGTACTTTGTGGGTAAATTGTGGGTCCCATGTAATAGGCTATGCTATCCTTTAGCACAGTAATTTAATCCTTGTTTTCTCATGATAATCTTATAGTTTATTGTTACTTACTATACTGCTCTAGCTAAGCACAGCAGTGTACATGCTACAAAAATCAGAAAAAGGAAAGGAGCTCTAATTAAAATAGGAAAGCAATACAGTTACACAAGAGAATTAAGTAAAGAGAACTAAGGAAGGAAAGGACAAAGGGGAAGAGGAAATGTAGTAAGATACTTTTAGCATGGAAAAAAAATCAAAGAATAAAAACCAATGCACTATAAAGGGCCATCTGAGGGGAAGTGCCACATTTCACCTTCAATGACCCTGTTCAGTCTGGACCTCTTGACACGCACACCTTCTGTGGCATAAGTTGAAAAAGAAAGTCCATTTTTTTTTTGTTACATTTGTACCCCGCGCTTTCCCACTCATGGCAGGCTCAATGCGGCAGGCAATGGAGGGTTAAGTGACTTGCCCAGAGTCACAAGGAGCTGCCTGTGCCGGGAATTGAGCTCAGTTCCTCAGTTCCCCAGGACCAAAGTCACCACCCTAACCACTAGGCCATTCCACCCACCCACCCACAACCCAATGCATCTTCTGTGGCATAAGCTGGAAAAAAAAAAAGAAACACTTTTTCACCCCTAATGATATCTGCTTCAGGGCACACCTGACCAAGCATCTCAGGGTCAGGGCAACTGGCATAGGGAGACCTTCAGAAAGCCTTCAGTGCTCTGGCACTTTGCCCCACATGGACTGGTAATACGTAACTGGTCTTGAGAAGGTATCCAGCACAGACTTCTTCATCCCATCACCATATTCCAAACGGCACAATCTAACCCTCAACACTACATAGAGATGCCCTACTATTGCACCGATTTTTTTTTTTTTGGGGGGGGGGGGATGGCGGGGGAGAGGTGTTGATGGGTCTGGGGTCCCCTGGGCAACTATGGATTTTTATTGGCCTTTATTTTTGTCTCCCTTCCTGTCAATGCTCACATTCTGACAGGAAGGAAGACACTAAGCCCAACACAGAAAACCACAATAATGTGCATATTATGCATTTTCAGTTTTCCATCTAAGCAATTTGAGTGCACTGTACAATGTTTTTTCCTTTTCCCCTATGATGTGAGTCTTTCTTCCATCATCTACAAATTACTGCCTGGTTGGTCATGCATATGCATATACTTTGAATATTCATGTTTTCCACTATGTTTATAGCTATTTGCATGCCCTCGTGATCTTTGTTTTTTGGCAGGCTTAATGGCATCTGGCTAGCTTTCACTGCGTCTTAGCAGTAAGTGCCTTATCTCCCATTATTGTACCTATTTAGATTCACTTCTTATTTTATTTAAGTAACTTGGCACAAGATGCTGCCAGTTTACAAAAGTTTGAGCGTTTCTTTTATTCAGTTTTTTTGTCTTGTATGTTGAAGCACCTTATCTGTGTTTTTTTTTTTTTTTTTTTTACTGATTTTGTACCTCCTTTCAGGCACTCTCTGATGGTGCACATTCTTTATGTAGCCATAACAAAGTGTTGCTGCCATGGAGTTTGATTGCCCTTCAGCATATATTCCCCTGCCTTCATTTTTTACCTATAGATATATATTTTTAAATCTTTATCTTCGCTTTATAGCATTCTCATTGTGACCATGGTAATTGTTTGTTTTTACATTGCTCTCCTATGCCTATCATATTTGTCCACAACTGCTTTCAAATTTTACAAGGAACACTATGGTCTTACGTGCTCTCATAGTTTTTATGTACGGTGCAAATTTATGAGTATATTTTTGATGCTTTTTACCCGTTCTGATCATTAATCCTCCTTTATAAAATGGACACAGCTATAACTTTTAAGAATACTACATTGGTATTTCCACGGCGGTTCTACCATTTTCATTATGCTTTTTTTTTCCTGTTACACTCTCTTGCTCTGTTCACTAAGGCGTGTTAGTGTTTTTAACGTGCCTACACTTAGCGCACACTCTACTCTAACCATGTAGGCGCCTATAGGGGATATTGTAGGCACGTACATGGTTAATGAGCATTAAAAATGTTAATGCGTCTATAATGCTGCTTAGTAAACAGGGTCCTTGGTTTTTACAATAATTCCAACATTTATGAAGTTTTTTTTTCCAACCATTGTTTTTCCTTCATATATTATATATATATATATTTTCAACCATTGTTTTTCCTTCATATATTATATATATATATATATATATATATATATATATACATACACACATAGCATGTGATCAATTTTTTGTCAGTCTCAAGAGGAAAAAAAGGAAGTGCTAAGGAAAGTGAATATTTAAAGATGTTTTGAGCTGAGAACTTGCTTTCCTGCCAGGGATCCATTTGTATCTGAGGCAGTGCTTACAGAAACTGAACCATGGTAAGGTTCTTGTGCGCAATGAGTTTTATACCATACCATATATACACGATTTACATTTACAGCACTTTCTTCATTCTTAGATTCAGAGGGTTTCCAATTGGCAGACCCAATATATATAATGTATCGTGTCAGACCCCTGAAGAAGGCGGTTGTTCGGGTCGAATACATACGTGGTGCTCAATAGAATTGCTTTTATTGACTTCTGGTAGTGAAAACGTCTTGGTTCACACCTACTTCTTGGATTTCTGCTTGGACTATACATGGTGGGGGGGGGGGGGGGGGGGAGTTTACCTTTATCTTTGGGTTTGTCTTTGGTGTTCTTCTGTCAGTGCATATTTTTTTTTAAATGCCAGAAGCAGTTTATTGAAAATCCAAACAGCAAGAAAAAGAAATAGACAATACAACTGAAACAACATAACAAAACCTGGATATCCCAAGAGAAGTGAACACTGCCAGGCTTCTATTTTTTAATAGGTTTACAGTTAGAAAAATCCCCTATCACCTAACCCACCACCCAATCCACATTTAAAAAAAAATTCCACTGTAATTTGCATGATTAGGGATAATTATTTTTCAGTATCTGCACTACATTGCTATATGATGAATTTCTGTGCACCATTCTAATACACGGCTTATTACATTGCCCCCCCCCCCCCCCAATTGTGGATATCCTGAAAGTTAGACTGGTTAGAGGCACTCCGTGACAGGTTTGAGAAATGCTAATCTAGATAACCCTTATTTGGGCTCAAAGAAAGCTAGTATGTTCTGCAATAAATTCATCACCTTGTCTAGAGAAAATTTCTCCAGCTTCAATTTGTCTTCTATTTGGTTATGGGATATTTTTGGTCCCTTTTAAGTAAGCACATAGCATAACAATGACTCTACATAACTGGAAATCTTCTGTGGCCAAAGACCACATTTACGCATTCTTCTTTTCTAATGGGGACAAACGTGGAAATGACAGTGCTTTTCAAGAAAACTATGCCTGTTCTGGGGGGGGGGGGGGGGGGGGGGGGGGTGGGGTGGGGGCAGCAGAGATTACCAGTAAGGGTAGTTATCTATGACATCCCATTTTTGCCTAGTGCCATAATTGAACTTACTGTGTGTGTAGATGCCATGTTCATAGGGATAGGGAATAGAATTTGATATACTGCTTTTCTGTGGTTACAATCAAAGTGGTTTAAATACTAAATACAGGTATTTATTTTGTATCTAGGGAAATGGAGGGTTAAGTGATTTGCCCAAGTCACAAGGAGCTGCAGTAGGAATCAAACCCAGTTCCCCAGGATCAAAATCCACTGCACTAACCACTAGGCTACTCCTCCACTCCATAGAAAAAAATGAACCATGGCCAACTTTGAGGTCATTAGCTAGCTTTGCTCTGCAACAATATTTTATTTAAACAGGGTAGCCTGGTACAACATATTTCTTTGAATGACACAAAAACAGAGAAGGGCATGTTTACTTCTCAAAGTATTCTTACCTATGCATCTCTCTTTAGCTAGAGCAAAAACAAGGGTACACATACAACACTGAGCAGTTCAGTCAAGTCTTGATTATCCAACATAAATGGTAGCAGCCCAGTGTTGGATAAGTGAAAAGTCAGATAATATGGAAAACAATGGGAACCCCTCAAGCAATGCACAGAAAACATACTTTATGCACAAATACCAGCTATAAGGTATTTTTAATTAAAATATTGTTTATTAACACTAATCAGCAATGAAAAAAAATTGTACAGCAGGCAATGTGAACAGAAATACTGTACCATACGAATACAGAACCTAAGGGAAAACATATTTATCAACTGCATATACAGAAATACATAATCAAGCAGAGCCCCATCACTTGAGTTGTCTTTTCCAGTCAATAAAAGTACAGTATGAAATAGAAAGGAAAACAGTAGAACCAAGCAGAGCCCCATGCCTCAAGACAGCAGAACTGCCAATTGGAAACCCTCTGGATCTAAGAATGAAGAAAGTGCTGTAAATGTAAATCATGTATATTGTGAAAAATGATGAGGCTACTGTGAGGATGAAGCTCCCACCTCAGGCTCCCAGATCCCTCTTTCACTCAGGGTGAGCTGGTTCTCAATATGCAGATTTATGCAAATTAATCTACCACCCTTTTCTGCTCAGGGTGACCTGCTTCTCCAAAAAACAAACAGTCAGGTTTCACCAATCAGGCTATTTTCATACACATCTTTATTCCAGCCTCTGGGGCACACTTCTTTCAGCTTAAAACACTTTCACAAGCTTAAACAGTTCTTCCAGCTTAACCATTTCATTGTTCCTACTCAGTGCAATCTTCCTTTAACATTTCTTCTTGCACAGTTCAACATTCATAGATTTCTTCCCCCTGAGCCCTCTCACACAGGCCTTTGGGCTCAGTATTAACTCAGTCCCCGGACATACAGTCCCCGGACCCACAGTCTCTTCCTCTGGGACACCCAGTACCTCTTCACTGTTTTAGACACACAGTCTTTTCAGCTGGGACACACAGTACCTCTTCAGAACACACAGTTCTACTACCTGGTTATCTAGGGCCTTCTTACCCCAGCCAGCTTCCTTGCTTCGCACACAGTTCACCACAGCCTACAGGGCTCAGCCAGTACTTCACATGGGCAGCTCCAGCTCCAGCTCCCAGCTCTCTTCTTCAGCCGCTAGCTCTCCTTTCTCTCCTCCCCACCCAGGTGGGGTATTAAGTAGTTAATGGCCAAACAGGACCCAGCCCATAACCTGCTGCACCTGTTTCCACCTCCAGGACTCTCCCCGGTCCTAGCGACCTCCAGCTATACCTCCCCTTTCTGGCTCCCTTTAGAGACTCACCCAGCCCTTCTCCCTGGACATTTTAGGGGTACAGCGCCCTCTAGGGGCCTAACCAGAGTAGGACAGCCTCTTCCTTCTTACAATATATGGTATGGTATAAAACTCATTGCGCACAAGAACCTTACCATGGTTCAGTTTCTGTAAGCACTGCCTCAGATACAAATGGATCCCTGGCAGGAAAGCAAGTTCTCAGCTCAAAACATCTTTAAATATTCACTTTCCTTAGCACTTCCTTTTTTCCTCTTGAGACTGACAAAAAATTGATCACATGCTATAGCAAGGTCTCGGTGTAAAACATTTTCAATGGCTCCTTTGCTGCACAAGCAGGGTCCCAGATCCAAAAATTATGGTTCCTTTGTATAGAACCATGGTATGTATGTATGAATAATAAATAAATATGCATTAAACCATGGTCTCAAATCAAACGGTTCTCTTGCTGGAAAAGCAGAGTCCCAGATCCAAAAATGTATGCATAGAAGCATGGGCTCAAACAGGAAGAGAAACCATGCGCTTCTCAACTCGGATGATGGCTGCATGAAAGAGTCTCAGCTCAAACATGGCTTTCTTACAGCACGTGAAGCCGGAAAACTGGGCAAGAAGCAGCATGTTTCAACTGCAACTCTATGATATCACCGGGGGGGGGGGGGGGGGGGGGGGGGGGGGGGGGGGGGACGTCGACGACGACAGGGTGTGTCTTTCACATATACCAGATGGTCGGATTAGTGAAGGTCAGATAATCGAGACTGTATAAACGCTGCTAAAACCTTCAATTTAGTCTACTACCACACAACAGACCTTGCAGTAGGGTGCCACTGTATATGCACCGTTTTCCTGAGAGAAAGAGCAGTGGGAAACAGACAGCTATGGCTTTACCTATGAGAAATTTCAGAAATTGGCCAACCCAGGTACCTGGGAATATCTAGCAACTTAATTTTATATGTTGCTCACTTGCAGGACAGAGAGAGAGCAATCCCTGTTTTCTACCTGGCTAACAAATGTAAATCCTCTAGAAACCTGCCCAAATCTTTTCTTAACACCAACTATACTAGTGTCTTTGTCCACATTCTCTCATCCCCATTAAAAGAGTATATAAGGCTTATTTTTATCTTGCAACTCCACCTTTCTCAATCAGAACCAGTACCGGGTTTGTAGGGATTGTTTTTCCTTCATTTGAATAAATCTGCCTTCTATTGTTCTTAATTGATCATTGCAGGAATGGCCTTGAAGCTAGGCACCAGGGCTTCCTTCCAGAAACTTGTACCATGGGTTCTAAATTCAGTCACTAGGGGTCGCAATTATTGATGGCCATGACTTCCTCTACCTCCAGTGGCTGTAATGCTGCCTCTACATCATTCCCATTTTCAGCTAATCCGATGTATGAAGGACCTGATCTGGAAATTGAACCACAGAGCAGAACACAGTTCTAGCCTACACATATCTTCTGAAAGCATGTAAACTGAGGATTTTGTCTTTACCTCATCTTTTACTTCCCACAATTCCTTCTGAACCAGACAAAAATGAATGGAAATGTTAAGTTCAAGAGGGAGTACGGATAAAACACTATTGGTTTTATTTATTATTAACCACTTCATGCCCATGTGAGAGCATTTTCCATCTCACAGATAGGCTGCAGAGAATACCTTCTCCTGCTTTAGACTTAGCCTGGCCTCAGAATGACATCCTATAGTATATCTCCTATCAAACTGAGCTCTCTTTTTCATCAAGCACTGCCATTTCCTCCCCTCACCCTCCCCACTGACAGTTTGAACTTCGTGGGTGTGGCTTGGATCTCTTTCAGGGAGAGAAAACTAACAACTTATAGCAGCAGCTTCAGAGAGCATTTTCCATCTCACAGATAGGCTGCAGAGAATACCTTCTCCTGCTTTAGACTTAGCCTGGCCTCAGAATGACATCCTATAGTATATCTCCTATCAAACTGAGCTCTCTTTTTCATCAAGCACTGCCATTTCCTCCCCTCACCCTCCCCACTGACAGTTTGAACTTCGTGGGTGTGGCTTGGATCTCTTTCAGGGAGAGAAAACTAACAACTTATAGCAGCAGCTTCAGAGAGCATTTTCCATCTCACAGATAGGCTGCAGAGAATACCTTCTCCTGCTTTAGACTTAGCCTGGCCTCAGAATGACATCCTATAGTATATCTCCTATCAAACTGAGCTCTCTTTTTCATCAAGCACTGCCATTTCCTCCCCTCACCCTCCCCACTGACAGTTTGAACTTCGTGGGTGTGGCTTGGATCTCTTTCAGGGAGAGAAAACTAACAACTTATAGCAGCAGCTTCAGAGAGCATTTTCCATCTCACAGATAGGCTGCAGAGAATACCTTCTCCTGCTTTAGACTTAGCCTGGCCTCAGAATGACATCCTATAGTATATCTCCTATCAAACTGAGCTCTCTTTTTCATCAAGCACTGCCATTTCCTCCCCTCACCCTCCCCACTGACAGTTTGAACTTCGTGGGTGTGGCTTGGATCTCTTTCAGGGAGAGAAAACTAACAACTTATAGCAGCAGCTTCAGAGAGCATTTTCCATCTCACAGATAGGCTGCAGAGAATACCTTCTCCTGCTTTAGACTTAGCCTGGCCTCAGAATGACATCCTATAGTATATCTCCTATCACCTTCTCCCACTACTCCAACCAGAGTTACACCTAATCACACTGACCACCCTTCAACATCTTCTGTCCTTCTGTGACTGTTCTCTTGTGCTTGACTGCTTAAATATTTTAAATTTAAATGCTTTACTTTTTGTCTATTAGATTGTAAGCTCTTTGAGCAGGGACTGTCTTTCTTCTGTGTTTGTACAGCGCTGCGTACACTTTGTAGCGCTCTAGAAATGTTAAATAGTAGTAGTAGTAGTATATCAAATGAGTTTTTAAAAAAACAAACAAAAAAAAAACACAGAGGAAACACTGTCGTCTATTACTGAAAGAATGATTTAGTTTAATTTCAGGAAATCTGTTTTGTGGTAAAATGCCTCATTGCATAAACATTGCTTGCATGTGAGAAACAATGTGTTATGAAGACCACAACATGCTCTATTACACAACCTATCTTCCTCTGTAAGTACACAGTCTGAACAATGAGTCCTAGAGCAACTTAAAAGTCTGGCAAAATAAAGGGGTAATTTTATTACGGAATCTTCTGTGCATAAAAATGTTTTATAATCTGGAAAAGGGCTCTTATAAAACTAGCACCTACTTTTTATGTGAACCACACAGATTTTTCCAAAAGAAGACTGGGCAGAGTTGCAATAGATATATACAGATAAAGCGAATGCTACATACCTGTAGAAGGTATTCTCCGAGGACAGCAGGCTGATTGTTCTCACTGATGGGTGACGTCCACGGCAGCCCCTCCAATCGGAAACTTCACTAGCAAAGTCCTTTGCTAGTCCTCGCGCGCCCGCGCGCACCGCGCATGCGCGGCCGTCTTCCCGCCTGAAACCGGCTCGAGCCGGCCAGTCCAGTATGTAGCAAGACAATACACTTCAAGGGAAGACACAACTCCAAAGGGGAGGCGGGCGGGTTTGTGAGAACAATCAGCCTGCTGTCCTCGGAGAATACCTTCTACAGGTATGTAGCATTCGCTTTCTCCGAGGACAAGCAGGCTGCTTGTTCTCACTGATGGGGTATCCCTAGCCCCCAGGCTCACTCAAAACAACAACCATGGTCAATTGGGCCTCGCAACGGCGAGGACATAACTGAGATTGACCTAAAAATTTACCAACTAACTGAGAGTGTAGCCTGGAACAGAACAAACAGGGCCCTCGGGGGGTGGAGTTGGATCCTAAAGCCCAAACAGGTTCTGAAGAACTGACTGCCCGAACCGACTGTCGCGTCGGGTATCCTGCTGCAGGCAGTAATGAGATGTGAATGTGTGGACAGATGACCACGTCGCAGCTTTGCAAATTTCTTCAATGGAGGCTGACTTCAAGTGGGCTACCGACGCAGCCATGGCTCGAACATTATGAGCCGTGACATGACCCTCAAGAGCCAGCCCCGCCTGGGCGTAAGTGAAGGAAATGCAATCTGCTAGCCAATTGGATATGGTGCGTTTTCCTACAGCCACTCCCCTCTTATTGGGATCAAAGAAACAAACAATTGGGCGGACTGTCTGTGGGGCTGTGTCCGCTCCAGAAAGAAGGCCAATGCTCTCTTGCAGTCCAATGTGTGCAGCTGACGCTCAGCAGGGCAGGAATGAGGACGGGGAAAGAATGTTGGCAAGACAATTGACTGGTTCAGATGGAACTCCGACACGACCTTTGGCAGAAAACTTAGGGTGAGTGCGGAGGACTACTCTGTTGTGATGAAATTTGGTGTAAGGGGCCTGGGCTACCAGGGCCTGAAGCTCACTGACTCTACGAGCCGAAGTAACTGCCACCAAGAAAATGACCTTCCAGGTCAAGTACTTCGGATGGCAGGAATTCAGTGGCTCAAAAGGAGGTTTCATCAGCTGGGTTGAGAACGACATTGAGATCCCATGACAACTGTAGCAGGCTTGACAGGGGGCTTTGACAAAAGCAAACCTCTCATGAAGCGAACAACTAAAGGCTGTCCTGAGATCGGCTTACCTTCCACACGGTAATGGTATGCACTAATCGCACTAAGGTGAACCCTTACGGAGTTGGTCTTGAGACCAGACTCAGACAAGTGCAGAAGGTAATCAAGCAGGGTCTGTGTAGGACAAGAGCGAGGATCTAAGGCCTTGCTGTCACACCAGACGGCAAACCTCCTCCAATGGAAGAAGTAACTCCTCTTAGTGGAATCTTTCCTGGAAGCAAGCAAGACGCGGGAGACACCCTCTGACAGACCCAAAGAGGCAAAGTCTACGCCCTCAACATCCAGGCCGTAAGAGCCAGCGACTGGAGGCTGGGATGCAGAAGAGCCCCTTCGTCCTGTGTGATGAGGGTCGGAAAACACTCCAATCTCCACGGTTCTTCGGAGGACAACTCCAGAAGAAGAGGGAACCAGATCTGACGCGGCCAAAAGGGAGCAATCAGAATCATGGTGCCTCGGTCTTGCTTGAGTTTTCAACAAAGTCTTCCCCACCAGAGGGATGGGAGGATAAGCATACAGCAGGCCCTCCCCCCAATCCAGGAGGAAGGCATCCGATTGCCAGTCTGCCGTGGGCCTGAAGCCTGGAACAGAACTGAGGGACTTTGTGGTTCACTCGAGATGCGAAGAGATCTACCAAGGGGGTGCCCCACGCTTGGAAGACCTGGCGCACCACTCGGGAGTTGAGCGGACCACTCGTGAGGTTGCATAATCCTGCTCAACCTGTCGGCCAGACTGTTGTTTACGCCTGCCAGATATGTGGCTTGGAGCACCATGCCTTGACGGCGAGCCCAGAGCCACATGCTGACGGCTTCCTGACACAGGGGGCGAGATCCGGTGCCCCCCTGCTTGTTGACATAGTACATGGCAACCTGGTTGTCTGTCTGAATTTGGATAATTTGGTGGGACAGCCGATCTCTGAAAGCCTTCAGAGCGTTCCAGATCGCTCGTAACTCCAGAAGATTGATCTGCAGATCGCGTTCCTGGAGGGACCAGCTTCCTTGGGTGTGAAGCCCATCGACATGAGCTCCCCATCCCAGGAGGGACGCATCCGTGGTCAGCACTTTTTTGTGGCTGAGGAATTTGGAAGGGACGTCCCAGAGTCAAATTGGAGCAAATCGTCCACCAATACAGGGAGTCGAGGAAAACTCTGTGGACAGGTGGATCACGTCCTCTAGACCTCCTGCGGCCTGATACCACTGAGAGGCCAGGGTCCATTGAGCAGATCTCATGTGAAGGCGGGCCATGGGAGTCACATGAACTGTGGAGGCCATGTGGCCCAGCAATCTCAACATCTGCCGAGCTGTGATCTGCTGGGACGCTCGCACCCGCGAGACGAAGGACAACAAGTTGTTGGCTCTCGTCTCTGGGAGATAGGCGCGAGCCGTCCGAGAATCCAGCAGAGCTCCTATGAATTCGAGTCTCTGCGCTGGGAGAAGGTGGGACTTTGGATAATTTAGCACAAACCCCAGTAGTTCCAGTAGGCGAATAGTAATCCGCATGGACTGCAGGGCTCCTGCCTCTGATGTGTTCTTTACCAGCCAATCGTCGAGATATGGGAACACGTGCACCCCCAGCCTGCGGAGTGCCGCTGCTACCACAGCTAGGCACTTTGTGAACACCCTGGGCGCAGAGGCGAGCCCAAAGGGTAGCACACAGTACTGGAAGTGGCGTGTGCCCAACTGAAATCGCAGATACTGTCTGTGAGCTGGCAGTATCGGGATGTGTGTGTAGGCATCCTTCAAGTCCAGAGAGCATAGCCAATCGTTTTGCTGAATCATGGGGAGAAGGGTGCCCAGGGAAAGCATCCTGAACTTTTCTTTTTCGAGATATTTGTTCAGGGCCCTTAGGTCTAGGATGGGACGCATCCCCCCTGTTTTCTTTTCCACAAGGAAGTACCTGGAATAGAATCCCAGCCCTTCTTGCCCGGATGGCACGGGCTCGACCGCATTGGCGCTGAGAAGGGCGGAGAGTTCCTCTGCAAGTACCTTCTTGTGTTGGACGCTGTAAGACTGAGCTCCCGGTGGACAATTTGGAGGTTTTGATGTCAAATTGAGGGTGTACCCCTACCGGACTATTTGCAGAACCCACTGATCGGAGGTTATGAGAGGCCACCTTTGGTGAAAAGCTTTCAACCTCCCTCCGACTGGTAGGTCGCCCGGCACGGACACTTGGATGTCGGCTATGCTCTGCTGGAGCCAGTCAAAAGCTCGCCCCTTGCTTTTGCTGGGGAGCCGCGGGGCCTTGCTGAGTCGCACGCTGCTGACGAGAGCGAGCGCGCTGGGGCTTAGCCTGGGCCGCAGGCTGTCGGGAAGGAGTATTGTACCTACGCTTGCCAGAAGAGTAGGGAACAGTCTTCCTTCCCCCGAAAAATCGTCTATACCTGTAGAGGTAGAGGCTGAAGGCTGCCGGCGGGCGAATTTGTCGAATGCGGTGTCCCGCTGGTGGAGAGACTCTACCACCTGTTCAACTTTTTCGCCAAAAATATTGTCCGCACGGCAAGGCGAGTCCGCAATCCGCTGCTGGAGTCTATTCTCCAGGTCGGCGGCACGCAGCCATGAGAGCCTGCGCATCACCACACCTTGAGCAGCGGCCCTGGACGCAACATCAAAAGAGTCATAAACTCCTCTGGCCAGGAATTTTCTGCACGCCTTCAGCTGCCTGACCACCTCCTGAAAAGGCTTGGCTTGCTCGGGGGGAAGAGCATCAACCAAGCCCGCCAACTGCCGCACATTGTTCCGCATGTGTATGCTCGTGTAGAGCTGGTAAGACTGGATCTTGGACACGAGCATAGAGGAATGGTAGGCCTTCCTCCCAAAGGAGTCTAAGGTTCTAGCGTCCTTGCCCGGGGGCGCCGAAGCATGTTCCCTAGAACTCTTAGCTTTCTTTAGGGCCAAATCCACAACTCCAGAGTCATGAGGCAACTGAGTGCGCATCAGCTCTGGGTCCCCATGGATCCGGTACTGGGACTCGATCTTCTTGGGAATGTGGGGATTAGTTAAGGGTTTCGTCCAGTTCGCAAGCCATGTCTTTTTTAGGACATGGTGCAAGGGAACAGTGGACGCTTCCTTAGGTGGAGAAGGATAGTCCAGGAGCTCAAACATTTCAGCCCTGGGCTCGTCCTCCACAACCACCGGGAAGGGGATGGCCGTAGACATCTCCCGGACAAAGGAAGCGAAAGACAGGCTCTCAGGAGGAGGAAAGCTGCCTTTCAGGAGAGGGAGTGGGATCAGACGGAAGACCCTCAGACTCCTCGTCAGAGAAATATCTGGGGTCTTCCTCTTCCTCCCACGAGGCCTCACCCTCGGAGTCAGACACAAGTTCCCGAACCTGTGTCTGCAACCTCGCCCTGCTCGACTCAGTGGAACCACGTCCACGACGGGGGCGTCGAGAGGAAGACCCCCTCGCCCGCATCGGCGAAGCTCCCTCCGCCGACGTAGTCGGGGAGCCCTCCTGGGAGGTGGCCGCGGTCGGCACCGCACGCGGTACCGACGTCGGGGACCTCAACCTGGGCGATGGGCCAGCCGGCGCCACGCTCGACGGTACCGGAGGCGCAAGCACCGCCGGTACCGGAGGGGTAGGGCGCAACAGCTCTCCCAGAATCTCTGGGAGAACGGCCCGGAGGCTCTCGTTCAGAGTGGCTGCAGAAAAAGGCTGAGACGTCGATGCAGGCGTCGACGTCAGAACCTGTTCCGGGCGAGGAGAGGCTGTTCCGGGCTGTCCAGAGTGGAGCGCATCGACACCTCTTGAACAGAGGGTGAGCGGTCCTCTCGGTGCCGATGCCTGCTGGGTGCCGAAGCCCTCGGCGACCCAGAGCTCTCGGTGCCGACACGGGGAGGAGACCGGTGTCGATGCTTCTTCGATTTCTTCCGAAGCATGTCACCGGAGCTCCCCGGCACCGACGAGGAGGACGTAGAATCCATCCGTCGCTTCCTCGGGGCCGAGACCGAAGAGGGTCGATCTGGGGGGGGCTGTACCGCAGGAGCCCTCAGGGTAGGAGGAGACCCACCCGAGGGCTCACCGCCACCAGCAGGGGAATGGACAGCCCTCACCTGCACTCCACTCGATGCACCACCGTCCGACGACATCAGGAGACGAGGTCCCGGTACCACCGACGTCGATGCAGCTATCCGATGGTCTCGGCGCCGATGCAGAGGCCCGATGCCTCGATGCACTCGATGCAAGGGCGGCCGAGGAAGATGGTCTGGACGCTGACGACGTCGATGCACTCGAAGAGCCCGGTGCCGATGCCGACGAAAAGCCCGAGAAACAACACGTTCCACTGGGCTAGTCTCGCTACCTGAGTCCGCCTTTGAAGCAGGGAACACAGACTGCAGTTCTGAGGCGGTGCTCAGCCCCCAGACACTGAAGACACGACGAGTGTCGATCAGTGAGCGAGATAACCCGGGCGCACTGGGTGCACTTCTTGAAGCCGCTGGAAGGCTTCGATGTCATGGGCGGAAAATCACGCCGGCGAAATCAAAAGCCGAAATGGCGAAAATTGAAGCACCAAAATTTAGAGGGAGAAAAATCTCGACGAGGCCGAAAGAGGCCTACCCCGACGACGAAAGAAAACTTATCGGGGCAAAAAGCTGGAAGTACGGGGAGGATTGACACGAAACCGGGGGTTTCCGGAGCACTTCCCGCAGTAGAGAAAGCTTTTCCGAAGAAAAAACACGCTCAAAAAACTTTGGACGCGCGAGGTCGACTCTCCGGGGCTCGACACGGCGAAAAAACGACCGTACCGAGTGCGGACAACAAGAAGACTGGCCGGCTCGAGCCGGTTTCGGGCGGGAAGACGGCCCGCGCATGCGCGGTGCGCACAGGCGCGCGAGGACTAGCAAAGGACTTTGCTAGTGAAGTTTCCGATTGGAGGGGCTGCCGTGGACGTCACCCATCAGTGAGAACAAGCAGCCTGCTTGTCCTCGGAGAATAAAATACACATGTGTAAATCTGAGGCAGAGAAGAATATCTACAGGATATAATCTTGAAAAGACATTCACTATTCCTTTAAGAACTGATGAAGCACTTGCTCTGACGCTATAAAAGGATTGTCACATGATGGCCACAAAAATTTTTTTATGAAAATTTTATTTTAATGAAGGTTCAGTGAATGCTATTTAGGTGTTTTTGATGTCTATAATATATATGTCCTTGGACATTTTTATGTATATGTTTTATGTTGAATTTATTTTGGATTATTTTTTGAATATTGTTGTATCTATTGTTTTTAGACTCCTGAGGCAGGCATGTGACCGAAACACAGTTTCTGTGTCGAGTCATTCAATAAAGTGGTACTTCAAAATCCTATATCCCATTTCCCTGGAGTCATTGGTCCACTTCCCACTCTCTTTACACTATCAAACAAGAACACCAGCAGTATTTTAATAGTCACTTTATTAAAAGGTTTAATGACAAAAGAATGGTTTCCTCTATTATGATTAACTGAGCTAGTTCGGCTGTGAATGATGTTTCAGCATCTGGTGGATTCACCAAGAGTTTGCATATATATCCAGGTGCCATTTTCCATCAGTAGAGTTAATTAGACAGACACCCCACCCCTCCTCGGAAGCTTGAAGGCTCTGTATTGTCAATGGTGAAGTGAAAGGTTCCCACCATAAGGAAATGCTTTGCCCTTGAAGCAGCCCAGGCTAGGCAAACATGGCCATGTTAGGTTTGATTTTATATTTGATTCTCCAATAAAATAAATTTTATCCTCGATTAGCCATATCTGCTTCTATGAATGCCATCCTTTTGGGACTAGTGTACCGCTTGCCTATTTGTTCCCTGGGACCTTCCTAAATTGGGTCAGCACAGCTACATAAATGTGTATGTACTGGCATATGTGTATGCTAGTATTTCAGAGCATACATGTATATGTGCTGAAAAAAAAACCACATGTACATCAGCCATTTTAGAAACATACATGTCTGTTTTCTGAAGATGTGATAGCACCCTACATCCTCTGCCAATTTTCTTTCGGGGGGGGGGGGGGAGGGGAGAGGGTACACTGAAGGATAAAGGGTAAACTCATCTTTTAATCACTCCAGCTAGTGCACTGCACAAAAACAAGCAATTTTCCAAAACCTAGATATCCCCAGAAGCAGCTATAAATTCCAACGTTTGTGTCAGAAGACAAACGTGCATTCCCCATTTCAAAAGGAGTATGCATATGTATGTTTTCGCCCCACCCTAACCCTGCTCAAACACATCCAAGACCATGTCCCCTTGCCATGTGTGTATATTCATGTCTTGGAGGTGTTCATTTTCAACTTTCTAAAAACCAGAATTTAGATGTTTATATGTCTAAATGCTGGTTTCTGAATATCCAAAATGTGAAGTTTCTAAAATGTCTGCCTAAGTAATTAAGAGATCTTTTTTCAACTGCATGTACTTAGAAGACAAAAGGTTACTCAGAGGAGGATGAGTATTGAACTCTCTGCAGCAGGTTGTTTTGTTGTTATTGGACTACTGCAATAGTCAGTTATAGGCTTGCCTGCTTCTTCCTTCCAGGCTTTAAAATGTGGCTACTTGGCTACTACCTGGGACAAAAATGCTTCACTGGTTACTAGTTGGACTATAAGTTACCTTTAAAGTCATCTGGTTGATTTGAGGTATTGCACCTTGCCTGTCCTTTGGACTTTGCTCTGAAGGTATATGAGCCTGTTAGGGTGCTCTTGTTACAGAGCCAGGACTACTTACTTTGAATTTCGTGAAGAATGTAAAGACCATAGGTGTTCATTGGCATTTGCTGGTCTTATTTGAAATGCCAGGTGCTTTGGATGACGTCTGATAAGGGGGACTTTAGGATAAAGTTAAAAGCTGTTCTTTTGAAAAAATATTTTCTGCTGTCAGCTAAAGACTGAAGTCATAATATGTTGCCATTTATGATCTGGTTTTATGAGTATGATTAATTCAAGATGCTGTTCGTTTTACCTGGTATTATATTTATTTGTTGTACTTTTGCATGCCTTGAGTTATGATTCTGTGTGTTGTTTGGAATCCACTGAGGACTCTGGATTGGCAAAATACATATTACATCTAAAACTGTTTACCTTTTAAACTTTGCAGTTTCCTTTCATACCTTTACGGCCTCCAGCGCGATTGGAACCAGGGGTGGGATCTGCCTTAAAGACAAGACAAATCTAACTCATGGACTAAATATCCCTTTCAGCTCAATTCAAAAGGTGGGGGCTGTACAGCTGCATCTGATATTTGTAATCAATTGCCAACACCATAAAGTTTTTTCACATTTTCAAAACATTCTGCTTCTAAAAATAGATGGAACACCAAGGTATATCATTCACCCTGATCACTCTAATTGTGCATTCTATCCTTATTAAAGAGTTCAGTATTTCAAAGGTAAAAAAAACAACACATTCTTTGTATATCTATTCTCTACTTTCCTTTAGATATCCAAGTATCTTGATATTCTATAGTTTATCTTTAATAATGGACCTCAGTGGCACAACGTAAATATATCAACGTTTCATATGTCAGGAGACATGGATGCTCCCGACTGTAACAGCTGTTGGCTCCTCATTGGTCCCCTCTGCTTCCTACCAAATTTTTTCAAAATGTTTTCTTGTATTAAGTATATGAGTTATTTACCACTCCTTAAACTACTCATTAATGTAACGACGACTTAGCTTTGAGTAAAACTTGATAGCAGTTCACTGTTCCCGTGTAACCCCCCCTCTCAATATGACAGACATACGGCATGTTTCGCGATTGGTGCATCAGGGTCTGAAGGTCTTAGGCATGCCATCACACATTCTAACTTCTCAATGAGGAGTCAAACAGCGTGTTAGAGTCGGGAGCATCCTGGTCTCCTGACATATGAAACGCTGATATATTACGTTGTGCCACTGAGGTTCATTATTAAAGATAAACTATAGAAATATCAAGATACTTGGATATCTAAAGGAAAGCAGAGAACAGATACATGAGGAGTGTTTTGAAAATGTGAAAAAAAACTTTATGGTGTTGGGCAATTGATTACGAATTAAAGACAAGACAGGCACAATTCCTTCTTACCCAATTAATGTTCCTTAAAGTTCACAGAGAGCTCTTCCCAGGACCATAACCAGTTTCTCTCAGGCAGGCTGCAGACTCTCTTTTGAATTCCTTTAGTTGTACATGGTCAGTAGAGGCTCTGGACTTGCTTCGTTTCCCACAGATCCAAGCCAGGGAGCCAAGACAACAGATTTGGTTCCTATAAACTCATTATCGCATAACCTAGTGCTGTCTTATCTGCTGCATTTATTACTTTCTTGCAGAGACTCAAGGTACTGTCCACAGTGACTGTAACATTAGGAGATTATATTTTTTAATGCTTAACTCAATTGTGCTATTCTGTAGGTGCCTGAATTTTCTATCCAATGTCCTTGATTATTTTAGTGTTTGAGATGAACAGTGGAAGATGCTGCCTGAAAGGCTCCGACTTTGACATAGGGTGGATCAACCATCTTGGACCAAGTAGAAGCAGTAAACTACAGCCTGATGGAATATTATGCCACAACAGCTTTTGTTGCAAGGGTGAGGGGTGGCAATTAGGAACTGAAGCAGGAAACTGCTTTAGAGTTGCCACTGACTGTGTGAAGAGATGGCCCCTATTAATGAAGGCTTGTACTGGAGTGCAAAAGGAATGAAGAAATGTTGGCTGAGTTTAATCAGTGAATAGAAAGGAAACTGCCATAGGTGCAAAACCCTTTAAAAGATCAATAGCTTATCCGAAAATTTTTTTATAGAAACTTTAAAGGTATTTGTAAATTCTATAGAAGTACAAAGGTTAAGATTGATAAGTTCACATAGCTGAACAAAAAAAAAAACAAAAACAAAAATACCACCCCCCCCCCCAAAACCAGTTGTAGGACCAGTTCACTGACTCAAAATGGCATGCAGAAGGTTCTTAGTTCATTCTCTAACATGGGTCTTCCACATCTTGGGTCAGCTGGGCCACGGATGCTGCAGAAGAAGCGTCTGCAATTGGGGGGGGGGGGGGGGGGGAGAGGAAATAAGGTCATTGTTAAAAGGTAATGCCTATCTACTGGTGGATTTTAGAGCCCATGGTACAGGGTTGCTGCAATAACAAGCAGTAGCAGAATCTATTAAACTAGGAGAGAAAAAGTAATCCCCTGGTACTTGTTAATGAAGGTTTCTGATGCTACAATTCTAGCACTGGTTCTGACTGAGTTGGAGAAAAAAAGAGGAAAGGAGAAACCAAGCAAAAAGCTCAAGAGAAACAACTGTTAATGAATTGTTAAATTGGTAATTACAATTACTGCTAATTAGGATAAAGCTATAAGGGTGAAATTATATCGTACCCAATTATTTCCTTTAGTCAGGCAATACTGTTCTGAACAAGTGGGTGTTATCCCATTCTACCAGCAGATGAAGGTAAAGAAACAGATCTTTTCCAGTGAACTCACCAGAATAAGGGGCTGGTACTTGGTGGAAAAGCTCTAGTATGCATCTGCCAAAGCAGCAAAAGGTCCCTTTTTAATACACACCCATGTCCCATCAACCACTGCAGCTGCAATGATCATCAAGTAAGCCTCATCACCACATCCATAACACTTGATACTCTGCATATGAACATTTGCTTTCTTCTGTTTCAGTTTTTCCTTTTTTTTTTTTTTTTTTTAACTATAAGAGAAAGAGGAAGGAACTGCGAGAATATCTAGTCCTCCAAAAGGAGATCCTGACCAAGACAGAGCCTGCAGCTCTGGGTCAAAGTAATCGCAATGAGGAAAACTGTCCTTGTGCGTGAGGTCCTTAATGGAAGCAAACAACAGCTCAAAAGGAGCCCCAGAAACACACAGTGAGGACTAAATTCAGATGAGACATGAAAAAGGAAGGCTGAACTGAAGGGTACAAGTACATAACCATCTATATAAATTAGGCCACATCCTATGTGCAGCCAGGGAGAAGACCAGGTCCTTGCCCTGAAAACTGGGGAAGGCAACCACCTGAGCCCTTAGCGAGCTCAGTGCTAGGCTCTGCTCCAAGTCTGCTGTATGAAGCTAAGGATGTCAGGGAACTGCGCCTTCCAGGAGAGACAGAGACTGCCCAGCACACCGGTCATCAAAACCTTCAAAACCTTTTCATAAGCCAGGAAGCAGATGACTTACGGGACCTTAAGCAAGGGAAAATTAGTTCTTACCCTTGGTAATTTCTTTCCTTAGTCATAGCAGATGAAGCCATTACGTATGGTTATGTCCATCAACCAGCAGGGAGATAGAGAGCACTCAAACTTTCACAGTGCCCTCTTGGCCAGCTACCTCCACTGCCCTTCAGTATTTGACGCTTCCAAAGCAGTATGGCAAACCACAATGGGAATCACAAGAGCTTTCCTCCAACGACGATGGACCATCACAAGGGCATGAACTCATAAAGGAGGGAATGCACTACTCCTGGAGGGAATAAACTCATCCTCCCTTATTGTATACGAGAAGGGGAACACACGCGCCTCCTGGAGGGAATCACACATCCTCCCAACACGCTGGAGGGAATGAACTCATCCTCCTATTTATAGAACTGGAGGGGAACACACGCGCCTCCTGGAGAGAATCAACACAGCCTCCAAAAAAAAAAACATGCTGGAGGGAATGAACACATCCTCCTAAATTTAAACTGAACATGAATCCTGAAGATTGTTTTCCAACTTTCTCCCAAGGAAGGAACTTCAGGAAATTAGAACAGAACCTGAAAAACAGATTCACAGCATACAGACAATCATACAGGGAGGGCTCATGGCTTCATCTGCTATGACTAAAGGAAAGGAAATTACCAAAGTAAGAACCTAATTTTCCCTTCCTTGTCATCAAGCAGATGAAGCCATTACGTATGGGATGTAACAAAGCAATCCCTAGATAGGGTGGGAACAAGCCACATCACGCGCTAGCACTTGTGCACCAAAACGCACATCCCTCCTGGCAGCCACATCAGCCTGTAATGTCGCAAAGGAGAGCTTAGAAGCCCATGTTGCTGCACTGCATATCTCTTGAAGAGAGAGTGCTCCAGTTTCAGCCCAAGAGGAAGAAATCGCTCTAGTAGAATGTGCCTTAAAGGCTACAGGCGGAACCCTGCCGGCCAGCAGATAAGCTGAAAAGATAGTTTCTTTGAGCCAGCGGGCAATAGTGGCTTTAGACGCTGGAGACCCTCTGCGAGAACCGGATAGCAAAACAAACAGATGATCAGAAGTCCTGAAAGAGTTAGTAACTCGCAGATACTGCAGCAGAGTCCTGCGCACATCCAAAAGGTGCAGCTGCCCAAAAGATTCTGGAAACTCTTCCTCTGAAAAAGAGGGCAAGAAAATAGGCTGGTTTAAGTGAAAGGCTGAAACCACCTTAGGCATAAAGGAAGGCACGGTCCGAACCGTGACTCCGGACTCTGAAAATTGCAGAAATGGGTCTCTACAGGACAGCGCCTGGAGCTCTGACACCCGTCTCGCCGAGGTAATGGCCACCAGAAAAACGGCCTTCAGTGTCAAGTCTTTCTCCGATGCTCGCCGAAGCGGCTCAAAAGGAGATGCCTGCAGGGTTTTCAAAACTAGCCCCAGGTTCCAAGCTGGACAGGGTGCTCGCACTGGAGGTCGGAGCCGAAGCACCCCTCTAAGAAACCGTGCCACATCTGGGTGAGCAGCCAAAGACACGCCTTCCACCTTACCACGAAGGGAGGCCAACGCTGCCACCTGCACCCGCAGGGAATTATAGGCCAAGCCTTTTTGTACACCTTCCTGCAAAAAGTCCAGAATCGGCGAGACAGGAGCCCGCATTGAAACAATGGCTCTGGAAGCACACCAAGACTCAAACAGGCACATAATCCTGGCATAAGCCACGGAAGTGGACCGCTTGCGGGCTTGCAGGAGAGTGGAAATAACTTTATTGGAATAACCTTTATCCCTCAATTGTGCCCTCTCAATAGCCATGCCGTAAGACCAAAGCGGCCGGCGTCCTCCATGGCTACCGGTCCCTGAGTCAAGAGGGTCGGTACCAGAGGTAACGGCAGAGGAGCCTCCAGGAGCATCTGTCGGAGGTCTGCATACCAAGGTCTCCTTGGCCAATCCGGGGCGATGAGGACCACTTCTCCTGGGTGCAGCCGAATCCGCAAGAGCAGGCGCCCTATCAAGGGCCATGTGGGAAACACAAAGTAGACCCGGAGGCCAGGGTTGAGCCAAGGCATCCAATCCCGCCGAGCGAGGATCTCTCCGTCTGCTGAAGAAGCACGGGACTTTGGTATTGGCACTTGTCGCCATTAGATCCATCACGGGCTTGCCCCATTTGGCACAGATCTGCAGGAATACTTCGTCTGCCAGATTCTGCTGGATCGATCTGATGCCTGCTAAGAAAATCGGCCTGCACATTGCTCTGATCTGCAATATGAGCTGCCGACAGACAGTGAAGATGCAGCTCGGCCCAGTGGCAAATCAGTTCGGCCTGCGCGGCTAGTGCTCTGCACCTTGTTCCGTCTTGTCGATTTATATAGGCCACCGTTGTCGTGTTGTCCGACATCACTCTGACAGCCAATCCTTCCAGGGTCACTTGAAAGGCCAGAAGCTCCTGAAACACAGCTTTCAACTCTAGGCGGTTGATGGACCACTCCGACTCCTCGGGTGTCCATAGACCCTGGGCATGCTTCCCCTTGCAGTGTGCGCCCCAGCCCTTCAGGCTGGCATCTGTTACCACTAGGCACCAAACGGGGAGCGTCAGCGGCATTCCTCGCCGCAGCATGCTGTCCGAGAGCCACCACTCCATGCTGAGACGGGCCGCAGGGAGCCAAGTAAGTCTGCATTGGTAATCCTGAGAAATAGGAGACCATCTCCGGAGTAGGGAATACTGTAGAGGTCTCAGGTGCGCTCTCGCCCAGGGTACCACTTCCATCGTGGCTGTCATCGATCCCAGCAGCTGGACAATGTCCCAAGCTCGCGGGTGGGGCATCCTCAGGAGCAGACAGACCTATTCTGAAGCTTGCACCACCTTAGCTCGGGTAGGAACACATAGCCCGAGACTGTGTCGAACCTGGCCCCCAAAACTCTAGAGATTGTGAAGGGGACAGGTGAACTTTTGGCCATATTGACGACCCAGCCTAGAGATTGCAGTATTGAGACTACTCTGGCTGTAGCTTGTAAGCTCTCTGTTGCAGAGTCTGCTCTGATGAGCCAGTCGTCTAGGTACGGGTGAACCCTGATACCTTCTCGCCTGAGAAAAGCAGCTACTACCACCATTACCTTCGAAAAGGTTCGGGGGAGCTGTGGCGAGGCCAAAAGGCAAGGCCTGAACTGGAAATGTTTCCCAACACCGCAAACCTCAGAAACTTCTGGTGCGGGGCCTAATCGGAATGTGCAAGTAAGCTTCTTTCAAGGTCTAGAGATGTGAGAAACCTCTCCTGGCTGAACCGCCGCAATGACGGAGCGCAGGGATTCCATGTGGAAATGCCCGCACTCTCAAGGACTTGTTCACTTCTTTTAAGTCCAGAATAGGGCGAAAGGACCCACCTTTTTGCGGCACCAACAAAGTAGATGGAGTATCGGCCGCAGCCTTGCTTGGCGGGAGGCACCGGGGTCACTGCCCCTAACTGAATCAGACCTTGTAAAGTCTCCTCCACCGCCCGCCCGTTTGACGGCAGAACCGCATCGGGACTCCACAAACACGTCTCTTACTGGGCGTTGAATTCTATTCTGTATCCATTTCTGATCAGGTCCAGAACCCACTGATCTGAGGAAATCTTGGCCCACTCCTCGACAAAGAGGGAAAGCCGTCCTCCGATGACAGGCATCGAGGAGAGGGCCGGCGCACCATCATTGAGAAGGGTCGCCCCTGAAACTCCTGGTCTTGAGCCACCAGCTGCGGAACGCTTGTCCGAGCGAAAGGAGTTCCTCTGCTGACCACGGGCACGTGAAGTGAACCCAGCAGAACGCCCCGGGCGGTACCTTCTAGCTTCACGGAAGCGAGGTCTGTACGAGGAGTGGAACCGCCTGGCCCTTAGAGGAAGGCCATCTGCCTATCTTCGGGCAAGCGCTGGGGTTTAGGATCACCCAGGCCTTTCACAATTTTCTCTAACTCCTCACCAAATAGGGAAGTCCTTGAAAAGGCAACTTCACCAACCTTTGCTTAGAGGCCATGTCCGCTGCCCAGTGTCGTAGCCACAAACGACGGCGAGCCGCCACTGCTACTGCCATTTTGTTTAGCCGAAGCTCTGACAAGGTCATAAAGGGCATCAGCCAGAAAGGACAAGGCCACCTCCATCCGCGGAGCCACATCCAAGAAGGGCTCCGCTCCATCTCCGGGCTGAGCCACTGCCTGTTGCAGCCAAGCTAGGCAGGCTCTCACAGCATAACAGCTGCAGTGCAGACGCCCGAACAGTGAGACCTGCAATTTCAAAGGACCGTTTCAACGCTGTTCCAGCCTATGGTCTTGAACATCCTTCAGGGCAACACCTCCTTCAACAGGAGGGTAGTTCTCTTTGTCAGCGCAGTGACTAGGGCATCACTGTAGGCATTTGAAAACGAGCCATATGTCCCTCACGCAGAGGGTATAACTGCCCCATAGCCCTGGAAACTCTCAAAGGTCCCTCGGGGTCAGCCCACTGAGCCGAAACAAGCTCTAGGATGGAGTCATGCAAAGGGGAAGGCCTGAGCAGCTTTATTGGTACTAGCCATCCTGGGATTACCCGAGGAGGCCATGCCACTGTCAGGATCTTCAATCGAGAGGGCCAACAGGGTATCTGAAATAAGCGCTGGCAGCTCATCACGGTGGAAAATCCTCACTGCGGAGGGATCTTCCAGATCCTGTGGTAAATCCGCACCTGACTCTGGTTCCTCAGACCAAGAACGTCTGTCAGAGTTCTCCGAATCCTCACACCCCGACCACGGGGGGGGGGGGGGGGGGGGGGGGGGGGGGGGGGGGGGGGGGGAAAGGGCACCACAATCTGAAGGGAATTAACCCTTCTGCGCTTATCTTTAGGCCAAGCATCCGGGAAAAAAGCCTCACTGGGCAGTCCCAGGCCAGAATCCATCGGGGGGGGGGGGGGGGCAATCAGAGGAGCCTCAGGCGACCCTTGAGGAAGGGCTCTTTTCATCATGTATGCTTTATGCAGCAAAAGCACAAAATCCGGGGAGAAAATCTCACCCTGGGCACCCAAATCCTGTCCGGTGCTAGCCACTCCTGAAATAACCTCATCTCGAGGTGCCCCACCCGGCTCAGGTCTCTCCGTGTCCACGGAGGCCGCGCCATGCGGTGTAAGCAAAATGGCGCCCGCTGCCAGCTCAGAGTGGGAAGAAACATTGCTCGCCATGCTCGGGCCGGCTCCTACGCCAATACGCACGATTTACAGAGCCCTGCTGCTGATCCGCGCTTGCCCACAAGTGGAACAGCGCTTTACATTGTCCGCAGCCATCGCCGAAAAACGGCCGTAAAATCCAAAATGGCGGTTTCGCGCCAAAAAACGCCCGATCGCGGGCCCATCCCGGAGGAGTTGGAAAACACTCTTACCTCAAAGGATCTAGTGTACAAGTACGATCCTGCTGAAAATCAGGTCAAAAACCTCTGTTCCAGCGTCTCTGCGTTGAAAAACGCGACGCGACTTTTTTTTTTTAAGCTGTGAGGAAAGCAGAGGTATTGAAGACTCCGGAGGCTCAGATGAGTGGGAAAGGCAGGGAAAGGGCGAACCTATATGCCTGCATCCACTGTTGGTGGGTAAGGACAGGGAAAACAAGGCAATATGTCCACATCCACAGAGGTATGGGTAAGGCAGGGAAGGGCTAACCTATGTGCCTTTTAAAGTGAAGCTGCTATAAGCCTCCAACACCCCGGTTAACAACTGGCAAGCCAGGAACCACCTCCCGGCAGATTTTTCTGGAGCTCGAACAAGCTGCAGCCACCCTGCTAAGGGAGATAGAGAATACTGAAGAGGCAGTGGAGCTAGCTGGCCAAGAGGGCACTGTGAAAGTTTGAGTGCTCTCTATCTCCCCTGCTGGTTGATGGACATAAACCATACGTAATGGCTTCATCTGCTTGATGACAAGGAAGGTAGAAATAACAGCAAGTGAGACTCCACATCTTGCTAAACACTTCTTCTCAAAGGCCAAACTAAGCCTGAAGGAATCTGGATCTTTCATTTTCACTGAGCCTTGAAGAAGTCATCTGTGGACCCTGGGCATGAAGCGTGGCTCAGCCACCAACAGAAGCAACAGGTCCGCATACCACAGCTAAAGAGGCCAATCCAGAGCCACAAGAAGCATTAGATACGGATGCTGTGCAATCCTGTGCATATCAGCCTATCAGAGGGCACAGCAGGAATACGTACCGAGACTCTCCTCCTTAGGTCATAGCTAATGAGGGAATCTATCCCTTCATAGGCCATCTCCCTCTTGTGGTGGAATAAACACTCTGCCTTGACACTGCAGTGCATAACCATCGGGTCAAATGTTGGTGGGCCCCATCCACTGGTCCTGAATGATCTAAAGGGCCACTTGTTTCAGCTCCCACTACTCCAGATCTAACAGGAAGAAGCAGAGAAAGCCTGCCTGGACATGGTCCTAGCCTGTGATATGAACCACCAAGAATGTCTGCAGATCCACTTTCACCCAACAACAGAGGATCGCTGCCTCTGTTGCCAAAGCCTGGCTTCCTGGTGCTGCCTTACATAAGAACATAAAAGTAGCCATACTGGGTCAGACCAATGGTCCATCTAGCCCAGTATCCTGCTTCCAACAGTGGCCAAGCCAGGTCGCAAGTACCTGGCAGAAACCCAAATTATAGCAACATTAAATGCTACAAATCCCAGGGCAAGAAGTTGCTTCTCCATGTCTGTCTCAATAGCAGACTATGGACTTTTCCTCCAAGAACTTGTCCAAACTTTTTTTAAACCCAGATATGCTAACTGCTGCTATCACATCCTCCGGCAAAGAGTTCCAGAGCTTAACTATTTGTCAAGTGAAAAAATATTTCCTCCTGTTTGTTTTAAAAGTATTTCCATGTAATGTCCTTGAGTGTCCCCTAGTCTTTGTACTTTTGGATGAGTAAAAAAAAAATCAATTTTTTTTTAAATATTTTCAGTGATACACAATACAATGTGACCATGCAATTCACATTTAGTTCCATAAACAGAAAAACATTTCATTCAATATATAAGGAAACAATGAGAACATTTTTTCTGTCCACACAAAAGAAAAAAATTGGTTCCAAAATAGGAAAAATTTAACAAGAATATTAAATTAATACACAGTTGCTACCTCTATGTTCAGACTCCAGCCTGTTGTGTAGGAGGGCATATAACATTTACTTCACTTCTAGCATCTAGGAAATCTTTAAGTTGTTTAGGGTCCACAAATTGATACTGTTTACCTTCAAACATCACATTACAAATACAAGGAAAACGTAATACAAAGTTTGCTTTAATGGCCTCGACTCTGGGTCGCAGTTCCAAAAGGGCCGAAAAAAATCAATTTATTTCTACTCATTCTACATCACTCAGGATTTTGTAGACCTCTATCATATCTCCCCTCATCCATCTCTTTTCCAAGTTCAAGATCCCTAACCTCTTTAGCCTTTCTTCATACAGAGGAGTCCCATCCTCTTTATCATTCCGGTCATTCTTCTTTGAACCAGGGGCGTAGCCAGACCTCACCAGGAGGGGGGGCCAGAGCCCGCGGTGGGGGGCACTGTTTAGCCGCCCCCCCCCGAGCCGCCGCCGCCACCACATCGGACCCCCCCCTTCAACCCCCCTCCCACCACCAACTCTCCCCCGCCGTCGTCACCCGCCCCGTCGCCGCAAATGATACCTTTTTTGAAGAGAGACTTCATTCCGCGCTCGAGTAGCGCCTTTCTTCAACGAAGTTCCGGCGATCAGCTGTTTCGACGCCGCCGGCAGTGGCGTAGCTACGTGGGGCCACCACATCGGACCCCCCCCCTGCCGGCCTGCCCACGATCCCCTTCAACCCCCCTTCCTTCCACCAACTCTCCCCCGCCGTCGCCGCCCGCCCCGTCGCCGCAAGTGATACCAACACATACCTTCCCACTCATAACTTCTGGTCAACAGTACAGACACAAAAAACCATATCACCTAATGATATTCACTATGGGGGTCTTTTACTAAAGGTTAGAGTGAGTTATCTGCAGCAGGTTCCATTTTATTTCTATGGGCCCTGCTGCAGCTAACTCAAGCTAATCTTTAGTAAAAGACCCCCTATGTGAGTAACTGGGATGAAATGAGCAAGAATATACTGACAAAATATCTCCTTAAAATGAAAACAAGAAACAAACCTGTCCATGGCTTAATACTGAACTTATATAGAGATGAAGAAACTATGTAGAAAACTGGAAAGAAAATGGTCCAAGAACAAATCAGACAAATAAAATAACAGAGGAAAACCTAGAGATTACAAGTACAATTTGAAAGGTATTAATCTGCAAATGAACCTTTTCCGGAGATGCAAAGGCAGTAGAACGAGAGGACATGAAATGAGATTGAAGGGGGGCAGACTCAAGAAAAATGTCAGGAAGTATTTTTTTTCACGGAGAGAGTGGTGGATGCTTGGAATGCCCTCCCGCGGGAGGTGGTGGAAACGGTAACGGAATTCAAACATGCGTAGGATAAACATAAAAGAATCCTGCTCAGAAGGAATGGATCCTAAAGAGCTTAGACGAGATTGGGTGGCAAAGCCGGTGGCAGGAGACGGAGATGGTGCTGGGCAGACTTATACGGTCTGTGCCAGAGCCGGTGGTAGGAGGCGGGGACTGGTGGTTGGGAGGCGGGGATAGTGCTGGGCAGACTTATACGGTCTGTGCCCGGAAAAGGACAGGTACAAATCAAGGTAAGGTATTTTTATTTATTTATTTTTTTATTTTTGTTACATTTGTACCCCGCGCTTTCCCACTCATGGCAGGCTCAATGCGGCTTACATGGGGCAATGGAGGGTTAAGTGACTTGCCCAGAGTCACAAGGAGCTTCTTGTGCCTGAAGTGGGAATCGAACTCAGTTCCTCAGTTCCCCAGGACCAAAGTCTACCACCCTAACCACTAGGCCACTCCTAGTAGCACATGTGAGTTTATCTTGTTGGGCAGACTGGATGGACCGTGCAGGTCTTTTTCTGCCGTCATCTACTATGTTACTATGTAAAATAAAAAGAGCCAAAGCATTTTATAAACACTTATGTGGAACCAAACAAAATGTTAGTATCAAAAAGGTGTTTGAACTTATGAATAACTTAATACTTGGATTATATTAGCATCAAATGAATTGACTCAAATAGCAGATGAGCTTGCCCACTACTTAGAGCATAAGAAAATAAAAATCAGAAGTCAGTCATTGCTAATACACAATCATCAATAGCAGATTTCTTGCACGATTGTGAACCCCCAGCTGAATCTATTATAGCAGATAGAATATGGTCCTTCTTCAAGCTGCCTAAAACTAGTTCAGTCAAATCATTCTTAATCAAATACGCACACACACATTTCCTATTATTTATTTATAGCATTTATACCCCGCTCTTTCCCACTCGATAGCAGGTTCAGTGCGGCTTACAGTATATCACAGAGATAACACAATGTTTGGGTACAAATCTCCTAAAGATAACACAATGTATTGGTACAAAGTATCCCATAAATAACACAGTTGTATGGAGAAGGATGCGAGGAAAGAGAATATGGGGGGGAAGAATGGGATATGGTTAATGTAGGTGGTGTGGATTGGGTTCGTGAGTTAAGTTGGTAGCCCAAATTATCTAATGAAAGATCCACCAGACTGGTTTATTGAAATCATGTAGCTTACACGTTTTCTAATGGTTACTTCCCTGCAAATAAAGCAATATTGTACTCACTCCAATTCCCCAAAATCCTACAATTAAGATAAATGAAGTCTCCAATTCCAGACCAGTAGCTTCAATTCCATTATTGACAAAAAACAGCTAATGGACTATCTGGTTCACTTCTCAGTTCTTCATAGTTCCCATTCAGGTTTTAGGCTATTTTTATAGCACAGAAACAGTCATAACCACCCTAGTAGAAGATTAATATGCAAGAGTCAGAAAATCTTATTGTTACAATTTATATGTTCAGTGCTTTCGATGTCATGGATCATGAAATACTACTGAATCTGCTAGACTATATGGGCATTAGTGGAGTAGAAGCCAACTGGTTCAATGGATTCCTAAAAAAACAGATCTTAGCAGGCCAAGACGTCTAACTTGATGTCAGCCCCATGGACTTCAGAATGTGGAGTTCCACAGGGTTCTCCCATCTCCTATATTATTCAATGTTACGATGGCCCCACTCGGAAGGAAATTAGACACGATTAAACCCTTTCATTTATGCTGACGTCACTATGTATGTCCCTTTTCTCAATGATATCCCAGAAATACTGGACAAGGTTAAAAAAATATTAGACCTAATGGAAATATAATTTTTAAACTCAAATTGAATAGGGATAAAAACAAATTTATGACTATATCTAGCTCACACAATCCCACTTCTTAATTTCAAAATTGATCAACACACCCATCCAATCAAACTATAAATAAAAATTTTAGGTATTATTTTCGACAAACATTTGTTTTTTGCAAATCGAGTATTTGCAGTCTTAACAAAAAATTTCAAGAATTTATAGAAATGAAAAAGAATCAGATTATTTTTCCAAACCATTTCATCTCCTAGTACAAATTGATGATATCTCAACTGGATTATAGTAACGTTGTGTACACTGGATGTACAGAAAACATACCTAAATCACTGCAAACCACTCAAAATACAGCTGCTCGTTTGATATTCAGGAAATCAAAGTATGAAAGGGCAACCCCATTAGAGCAAGACTAATGTTCAAATCTAGCACCATTATATATAAAATATTGTTCGGAATGTCACCTGAATATATGCTAGACCTGGAACTAGAGATTATCTTCTTCTGGATTTGCCCAACTGTAAAAATGTGATAAATCTGCACTGCTGGTTTTGATTACTTAGGTTCCAAATTGTGGAATTCAATCCCCATGGAAACAAAATGTATTACAAATTATCTTCACTTTCGGAAACTACAACACATCTCTACAAAAATTTCTATAACCAATAATTCATAACTACTGTTGAAACAACACTATGCAGTTAATTGAACAGTAACTTTTATTAATGTTACATGTAAGACACATTGATCCAAAACTTAGCTTTCGGAATGTTGTGGGATATAAGAACAAATAAATAAATAAAGTTTTGCAACTGTTTTTCTGGTTTGGCTCCTCAGTATATGTTGTCATTGGTTACTTTTCCAATTTATAACGTTATACTGAGACTAAGAGACCTTCTGATTCTGCACTTGCTATCATTGAAAGGAGTCAGATTTAAAAAGGTTACCATCAGTCTTTTCTCTTAGCAGCAACAAAAATGTGGAATGATTTGCCTATGGATTTTTTCTATTTAGGACTTTATAATGTAATATTTAATTATAAGGAGAGTGCATTTGTATTTTCCAGGCATCTTTCTATGTAATTCACTTTAAACTGATAAGATGTTCGTGGAATATAAGCACTGTATTAGATTAGAAAATAAAATTAAGCAACACAAATCCACTAAAGCAGAAATCAAACAAACCCCACTTGCAGGGCTCCCACCCTAGTTTCATAAAAATGCCTCCCTCCTCTCCAACCTGGGTCTTCATTCTCAGCATCTGCCCCAGATTTTCCTTGGCTGGAAGAAGGAAGCATTACACTCCTGCAGCCTCCTCTGCCATGAGGTCCAGTACCATTGCATAATTTTGTAAAACTAGACTTATTGTGAAGGATGCTGATGCAGCTGCCACTCTTGCCAGGCAGGTCACAGAGGGAGCAGAAGTAGTTTGAGCTAGTGAGGGGAACAGAGTTCTGAGATCCCCAACCCCATATAAGAGGATACACCTACGTGATCCTGACCATCTGAATCAAGAGCTAGAGCTAGAGGGTTCTGCTCAGCTCTGCTGACACCAAAATGACTAGGCTCATGAGTATTATATACTGTTGAATGTGTTTTGTTCTCTACCTTGTTATTACCTAAAACTAGCAAAGTACTGCATCACATGTGCTTCAAAGATTATGAAATTCAATCTACATAAACACTAATACTTTCAAATAGCTGTGTGAAGAAGTCCATTTTTTCTGAGGCCATGTGTAAAAACCAGAGATTTCCAATACAGTGTTATAGCCATTCACTCACTTTTAGGAGAAACCTACCTTCTGAAATCCGCAATCAGCTTGACATCAGCTATGACAAGCTTGTGCTCAATAATCATGGTTTGAGAAGCTTGTCCTGTTTCCGCTTCAAGGAAACACTCATCACAAAAAAGACAAGGCACAGATGGAGAACTTTCCATAGCAACAGCACCAGCTGGACTCTCTGGCAGGGACAGAGGCTCCAAGATGCAATCTCTACACACTGAGAACAAAGAAATAAAATAAACCTGGTGACTTCTTCCCAGTTCTCAGTACAGTAGTCATAGTAAATTACTTAAAGACACACATTTCCAAAAGCAGTTCAGAATGGAAAACAAGAGTTTCAGTTCCAGCAATTTGGCAACAGAAAAAAACATAACACAAACTCTACAGTATATGATACAAAATAGCAAAGCTGTCCAAAACTGTGGGACACTAGAATAGCAAAAATTTCAGCTAAAATGTTTAACTATGACAAACAGCATTTGCAAATAGCTTTAGCACAAACCTCTGACAGAACTCATTCAGTAATGAACACAGCAGCAAAACAAAATGTCCCACCTCTGCACTCCTACATCAGTATGAAACTGACAAAAATGAGATATTTCTATTTGATGGGACTGTGACACCCGAGCACGAAGCGAGGGTGGGCCTGTGGAATAATACAGCCGGACACCAGATATAAGTGAAAACAAGTGTTTTATTTAGTTTAATAGAGAGGCCTGTTACATCACAGGACCAGAAACAAAGGACAGAATGCCTCTGTAGTTCAATAAGCAGCCTTAAGCAGGCCTCAGCCAGCAAGGCCCAAACACAGGCTGGGAGTCTCTCGGTTCTTCTCCGAGTACTAGGGACTAGCTCCAACCAGATCTCACAGCATGGCTTGTCAGTCTCAAACAAGAAGAAAAAGCAGCTTCCGCTGCCATGACACAATTATTAATCATAGGTGGTGGCATACACTGGGGTTTCAATTCCTTCTTCTTTCTGGGCCTCCTTAGCCTCAGTCAGGCCTGTTTTATATACTTTCTGGTTTTGGCTCCACCCTCCTCTCAGGCAGGACTAGTGTTCTTAAGGTGGCTCAGGCTGTCTGTGGGACTATTCTTAAGGGTAAAGGGCAGAGTTCTATAAATTCCCCCCCCCCCCCCCCCTCAGAGGGACATCTCAATGTTAATTCCACCTGTGTAATATCCGTTTCATTTCTAACTCCTATCCAAAGCAAATAATTTGAATATTCTTGTTTACACTAGAAAGGATCCCCAGTTTTGCCCAAAAATCAAATTAAAAGAGTTGGTATTTTTGTGAAATTTCAATTTTGGATGAGATTTATTTTTTTCACTGTATATTTTATGCTGTAAGAGCACCATACATACATCTCCATATCAGAGGGCATCCTGCACGACTCGATTAGTTTTGTTTTAACCCACCTGTTAAGGGCCCTTTTACTAAAGCTTTGTGCACAGGGATAAAATAATCTTCTTAGCAGTGCGCCGCCCCCCCCCCCCCCCTCGTGCCACAAAAAGTGCTATTCTATAAGGTCATGCTTAAAGTTAGGCGCAGTTTATAGAATAGCACTTATGTCCAGGAATCAGCCTAACTTTATGTACAGCCATTTGCAACAACTGAAAACGTGGTACAAATGTATACATCTTACATTATTTTAGATTTATTTTTCTTACATTTGTACCCCGCGCTTTCCCACTCATAGCAGGTTCAATGCGGCTTACATATTATATACAGGTACTTATTTGTACCTGGGGCAATGGAGGGTTAAGTGACTTGCCCAGAGTCACAAGGAGCTGCCTATGCCTGCAATGGGAATCGAACCCACCCCAGGACCAAAGTCCACCACTCTAACCACTAGGTCACTCCTCCACTCCACATTAGATGCATATCCCCATTATTCTATAACAACGCACGTTAATTTTAGGAACACCCATGTTACACCTATGCCCCTCCCATTTCTATGTCCCCTTTTCCCTGATTGCTCCTAAATTTTATTAGCATAGATCCTGCACCTAAAATTACATGTGTAAATGCCAATTAAATCTAATTAGTACTAATTGTTTTCAAAAAAGCAATTGTTGGGCACTAATTGGCTCATTATTCAATTAAATTGTGTGTGCATGCAGAGTTTTTAGCGATTTTTTTAGAATGGGTGGGTGGGTGGGGGGGTAGCGTGTGCTAAGATTTCGTGAAAAGGTCCCTTAGTTCTTTCCCAATCATGGCCTCGTTGTAACTCAAAGCCAGTTTTTTTTGTTTCTGTATGTTTATGACATTCTATAAAGAGTGGGGCTGATATTCCTTATCTACTTATTAATGCAATAAGAAAAGGCTGATTAACAACAAACGTACAATAAGCAGAGTTCTTACAATATTTTTTAAACTCCAATCATCTTTGGTGCCTTGTTTAAAATTTGGGCCCCCTCCATAGTTTAACACTATCTGTCCTAAATCTACTCATTCATTATCTTGCTGACTAAACTCTTAAGCCTATTTGTTCTTCATTGTGCATCTTGTCTGTCTTGATTAGACCATAAACTTCATACAGTAGGGACTGCGTTATAAAGGTAATTTTATAAAAACACTTTTATGCAACCCCCCCCCCCCCCAAAAAAAAAAACCTGAAACTAAAATTAAAACAGCAATGGGCACCTAGACAAGATTTTAGACAGTGCTGGGGAGGAGCCGGCCGTCTTGGTACATGTGGGTACCAATGACGTAGGAAAATGTGGGAGAGAGGTTCTGGAAGCTAAATTTAGGCTTTTAGGAAGGAAGCTCAAATCCAGATCCTCTAGGGTAGCATTTTCTGAAATACTACCTGTTCCACGCACAGGGCCCAAGCGCCAGGCAGAGATCCGGAGTCTCAATGCGTGGATGAGACGATGGTGTGGGAAAGAGGGTTTTGGATTTGTCAGGAACTGGTCAGCATTCTGGGGAAGGGAGAGCCTATTTCGATCTGATGGGCTTCACCTTAACCAGGGTGGGACCAGGCTGCTGGCGTCAACTTTTAAAAAGGAAATAGAGCAGCTTTTAAACTAGAAATGGGGGGGAAGGCCGACAGTCGCTCAAAAGCGCATGGTTCAGGATAAGGTATCTTTTGAGGATATCACCCAGACAGGGAAGAAAAGGTTACTTGTAAGTAAGGATGTCAAAGAAATCGTAGCAGATCAGATGGCCTTAAATAAATTAATAATGACCAGACAGAAGATAACATATTAATGATGCCATGTATTAAACGTAATATAAAACAGAACACGCATGTATTGAAATGTCTATATGCAAATGCCAGGAGCCTGAGACATAAGATGGGAGAGCTGGAGTATATTGCACATAATGAAAATTGGATATTATTGGCATCTCTGAGACCTGGTGGAAGGAAGATAACCAATGGGACACAGTCATACCGGGCTACAAATTATATCGTAGCGATAGGGTGGATAGGATAGGAGGAAGGGTAGCATTGTATGTAAATGAGAACCTTGACTCAGATAGGCTGCAAATATTGCAGGAGACAAAACCCCTATTGGAATCTTTGTGGATTGAAATTCCACGTGAAAAGGGGAAAAGGACGGTGATAGGAGTGTACTACCATCCGCCTGGCCAGGACGAGCGGACGGACGCAGCAATGTCAAAGGAAATTAGGGAAGTGAATAAATTGGGCAAGGTTCCGCGTTAGGAGTTACAGACCTAGAAAGGGATCTGGGTGTCATCGTGGATAAGACATTAAAAACTTCTGCTCAGTTTGCTGCGGCGGCTAAGAAAGCGCACAGAATGTTCAGTATTATTAGGAAAGGGATGGAAAACAAACACGAGGATGTTATAATGCCTTTGTATCGCTCCATGGTGCGACCGCACCTCGAGTATTGTGTCCAATTCTGGTAGCCGCATCTCAAAAAAGATATAAAGGAATTAGAAAAGGTGCAGAGAAGGGCGACGAAAATGATAAAGGGAATGGAACGACTTCCCTATGAGGAAAGGCTGAGAAGGTTAGGGCTCTTCAGTTTTGAGAAAAGGTGGCTGAGGGGTGATATGATAGAAGTGTACAAGATATGAGCGGAGTAGTGCGAACAGATGTGAAGCGTTTGTTTACACTTTCAAACACACAACAACAAAACCAGGGGACACACAGAGAAGCTAGAATATGGTAAATTTAAACAAATAGGAGAAAGTTTTTCTTTACTCAGCGTGTAGTTAGACTCTGGCACTCGTTGCCGGCGAATGTAGTGACAGCAGCTGGCCTTACGGAATTTAAAGGGGGTTTGGATAGATTCCGAGGGAAAAGTCCCATCGAACATTATAATTTTTTTTTTGGGGGGGGGGGTTGCCGGGTCTTGAAGCCTGGATTGGCCGCTGTCGGAGGCAGGATGCTGGGCTTGATGGACCCTTGGTCTTTCCCAGTATAGCGGTACTTATGTACTTATATATTACACCTTAAATTATACACTGTGGAAGCCAGTGTGTACTCTTACAACAGGTATTATCAGGGGAAGAATTAGGGCACAGTATTGACAATGTCAATTTATGTGCATATTTTAAAGAATGCGTTAACATTTACACCTGCTCTTTAGTAGGCATAATATCTGTGGCTTCAATCTAGGCACAATCTCTGCAGGATCTGTGCTAGGCGCCTAAGTGTTATTTTAAAATTGCATCAAAATAGGTGCCTTCCTGCTCATTTAATTTTACAACAGGTTGCCTAGGTTATTTCCTATGTGTTTCCATAGCGATGAACAGTTGTTATGTTGTATAGAAATCATGGTAATAATTACAGCCTCTTTGCTATGTACCTTCAAAAGCACTTCAACCACAAATCATAGGATTGAGTTATGAATAAACACTACTTTAATACACATATCGAGAAACTGTGAACAACAACAGAAATACTAAGTGTTCTATTTTACATAGAATGTAGAGCTTGGAACTGAGACATCCAAGTTGGGACATGTTCAGTTCCAGTGGTATATTAGAATAGGATCTATGGACATGTGAACAGCCAATTGAAATGTTGATGAAAACATCAATAATTCTCATCCTGACCATGGCAATTTTTGAACCATAAAAAGTCTATTTTTTTATTTTGATAAATCACTATTTTCCAGATGTGTTTGGGCTCAGTATGTACTTCTGAGTACCATTAAAAAAAAAAGTACTAGAGAAAAATGCACAAAACAAGCATAGGGATGGTGTGTGACACCATTCCAAGTAGAACAGAGGGACAGTCTGTGTACTTGAATGTAACTCACCTTGAGCTACTACTGAAAAAGGGTGTGAGCAAATCCAAATACGAAAGTAAATAAATAAAAATAATGATCAGTGCAGTGGACTTCACATAAAGGGGCCCAGTCGCTGGGGTGGGGGGGGGGGGGGGGGGCCACAGTCGCTCAAAGCGCATGGTTTGGGATGAGGTATCTTTCAAAGATGTCACCAAAACAGGGAAGATAGGGTATCCTGATAGTGAGGTTGCAAAAGAGACCATAGTAGACTATGGGCTCATTTTCAAAGCACTTACACTTACAAAGTTCCATAGGTTACTATGGAACTTTGTAAGTCTAAGTGCTTTGAAAATAAGCTTCCAGGTGTCCTTAATAAAAATCAGACAAAAGATTGCAAATTAATACTGTCAAGTAAAGTACTGAGCATGATGTAAATACGAACAACAAACATAGTTTGAAATATCTATATGCGAATGCCAGGAGCCATTTAAAGATGGGAGAGTTAGAATATATTGCACTAAATGAAAAATTGATATAATAGGCATCTCTGAGACCTGGTGGAAGGAGGATAACCAGTGGGACACTCTCATACCGGGGTACAAATTATATCGTAGTGATAGGGTGGATCGAATTGGTGGAAGGGTAGCATTGTATATTTATGAGAGCCTTGAATCAAATAGCTTGAAAATTCTGCAGGAAACAAAACACGTCTTGGAATCACTGTGGATTGAAATTCCATGTGTAAACGGGAAAAGGATAGTGATAGGAGTGTACTACCGTCCGCCTGGCCAGGATGAACAGACGGATGCAGAAATGTTAAAGGAAATTGGGGACGCAAAAAACTGGGCAACACAATAATAATGGGTGATTTCAATTACCCCGATATTGACTGGCTAAATGTAACATCGGGATACGCTAGGGAGGTAAAATTCCTTGATGAAATCAAGGACAGCTTTATGGAGCAGCTGCTACAGGAGCCAACGAGAGAAGGAAAAATTCTAGACCTAGTCCTTAGTGGAGCGCGTGATCTGGTGCGGGAGGTAAAGGTGCTGGGGCTGCTTGATAACAGTAATCATAATATTAGCTTTGAAGTATACATAGGAAATCAAATACGTTAGTGTTTAACTTTAAAAAAGGAGACTATGATAAAATGAGAAGAATGGTGAAAAGAAAACTTAAAGGAGCGACTGCGAGGGTCAAAACTTTACATCAGGCGTGGATGCTGTTCAAAAACACCATCCTGGAAGCCCAGGCCAAATATATTCCTCGTATTAAAAAATGAGAACGGAAGACCAAACGACAGCCGGCCTGGTTAAAAAGTGAGGTGAAGGAAGCTATTAGAGCTAAAAGAAAATCCTTCAGAAAATGGAAGAAGGAACCGACTGAAAATAATAAGAAACGGCATAAGGAATCTCAAGTTAAATGCAAAGCGCTGATAAGGAAGGCAAAGAGGGACTTCGAAAAAAAGATTGTGTTGGAGGCAAAAACACATAGTAAAATTTTTGTAGATATATTAAAAGCAGGAAGCCGGCAAAAGAATCGGTCGGACCACTAGATGACCGAGGTGCAAAAGGAGCGATCAGGGAAGACAAAGCCGTAACGAAGAGATTAAATGAATTCTTTGCTTCGGTCTTCACCGAGGAAGATTTGGGAATGATACCGGTGCCGGAAATGGTATTTGAAGCTGACGAGTCGGAGAAACTTAATGAATTCTCTGTAAACCTGGAGGATGTATCCCAAAAGCTTTATTGCTCTACAATTCAATCCACTTTGCTTTTAGTAAAACCAGATTTTTGAAAATAACTGTCACTCGTGTGAGTGCTCCTGCAAGTCATTAATCTAGCACAGGTAAAAAGGTGTTCAACTGCATTAGCAGAAAGTTGAGCGTTCAGTCTGATAAAAAGTTCCTTCAAATCAGGCCACGTTGCAATATTGCTGATGTCTCGACTGGGTCTGTATAGCAAAGAATATTTTAGCATTATTGTCATTATCATCAGCATTAGAAGTAGTGCTAATTCATCACTTGCATCTTTATCTTTATCATCAATGCTGTACAATTGAAAAAGAAGGCTTTCACAAAGTTAGAATCATTGTCAGTTATGGTTGTAAAAATTTTGAGCAGGGACTGTCTTTCTTCTATGTTTGTGCAGCGCTGCGTATGCCTTGTAGCGCTATAGAAATGCTAAATAGTAGTAGTAAAAATTTTTCATCTGATGTCAAAACTCTGCTTGAATATCTTCGAGAACTGATGCAAGAAAGTCCAATGAGTAGGAACCCTTCAGTCTTAAGGCTAGACATGCAGACTTCATTTTCAAAGGCTATCAATCCAGTGGACAGTTGCCCCAATGTAACATTTTCCATTGAGATGACCAGCGGTCTGTTGTGGTAGAGACATGTCTGATCACAAAGAACTTCAACCAGCTTCAGCTTCATCTCTACTTAAAGTAACCCAACTCATCACCATTCTGTTTGGCTGGAAACCAGTAACCAGTTCAACAACCACAGGCAACTCCATTGTTCTTGTAGTCTATATTCATTGAACAGCAAAATTTAAGATGAGATGGTCCACTATTTGCGTAACAAGGTTTGCAATAGCAAAATTCCTGTTCTCAGTTTTGCTGTTTCATTTAGTTTATTGAGGAATCCTCATTTACATCTTGATTTACTTTTTACTTTTAACTGCAAGCATCAGATGTAAGGAAAGGAAAGGGGATGGGACTAATATACTACCTGTGAAGAAACAGTGTGTTATAAGCTGTAAAATGTATTGGATATTTTCCTGCATTAATTATGTATTTCTCCTATTTGGCCTGCAGGTGGTGTTTCTTTGCTGTAAAGTTGTTAAAGAGGAAAGAATGTTCTTTCTTTAGTTTTAGCATGCAAACAAGAAGCAAGCAGCAGTATATATTTGAAATTTTCTTGTTCTGGGCTCTGATTGTCCCAGGAGCTCATTTTAATTTGGAGAATACTGGCTTTTGCTCCAGTCTTAGCCAGGGAGAAAAGAGACAGCTCTCTTTGATGAGGTTCGGTGAATTATATGTCCTGATCTTTCCAGGTACTTTTTAGGAAGTAAAACAAATGTTTTGTTAGTGTTATAATTGATCCATAGTTCAGTTGCCTGTTATTGTTTGCTGATTGTATGTTGTTTTTTACACTGTTCAATTTTTAAAGACAATAAATAACTTAGTTTATTGCCCCTGTCTGGACTGATACAGAATTCTGGTGGTTTGTGTGTGGGGTCTGTGAGTGCTTTCTGGGAACTGTGGGACCACTGGGAGTGTAGCCCCCAGTAACCTAGAAATCACTGGGGATAATTTGAGAGCGGGTGACTCGCCCAGAAGTTGTGACCCAGTCGGTGGGAGGAGGGTGCTAGTGTAGAGCAGGAGCGACAGGTGCAGGCAGAGCTGAGCTGTGCCAAGGATAGACCCTCTAAGTGGTCATGAGGTAACCCCAGGCAAGTGGATAGGCATTGTGTGACACCACATTTCTGTGGATACAATCAAAGCAGTTTACATATTATATTCAGGTACTTATTTTGTACCTAGGGCAATGGAAGGTTAAGTGACTTGTCCAGTCACAAGGAGCTGCAGTGGGAATCAAACCCAGTTTACTAGGATCAAAGCCTGTTCCACTAACCACTAGGCTACTCCTCCACTCCACTGAGTAAAAGCAGTAAAAAATTGGTAAAATTATTACTTCAGTAAAAATTATCCTGCATTTCGTTTTTACAAGAGTGACAAAACAAAGTACAGTAACTAGTTACATTTACTTTGTTACTATATAACATTGCATATCTTACCATCAATTGAGAAAGAAGAAAGATTCCCTACACAGCAGGTGCCCATTAAAACAGGTAGGATGAATAAAACATAACAAGCAACAGTACTTAACAGACACATTCAACAGGGTCACACTGTGGGAAGAGTTCAAGACAGTGCAGTCTCATTAGCCTGGACAAATGTTGCTATGGGTACCAAAGAGGTGGCCTTGGTTCACAAATAAAGAGAGGAAACTACTGAAAACAGAAAACCTTAAATACTGAAAATAAAAAATAAAAACAAATCTACAGATAAACTTAAAAACAGCTTTTAAAATATAGATCCTCTCAGAGTTGTTGCAGATTACATTGCAATTTAGTCTTGTCCTGGTAATTTAATTCTAAAGTAAGCCATATATCAGCTTCCAAAATAGATAATAGGTATAGCTTGAAATCTAAGTAAATTAAAGATGACACTATAGTATACAGATACATTTAAAACAGAGGTAGCTAATAGTTTAAGACCATCACAGGTCTGGATAATGAGCCCTTGGGTTGTCTCCAGGTTCCCAACCCAGAGGTCAGAAGGGCCCTGAAAGACGATAGACGAATCACTCCTGGGGAAAGGAACCTAGCGGATGGCCCTGAAAAGGGCTCTTGGGGCAGACCCAGTAAAACTGGGACCTGGAGTAGGCAGGACTTGGAGCTAGCAACTGGTCGCAGGTAGGGCATGGAACTGGGGAAGCAGCAGGACTAGGAGCTGGAGGCAAGGCAGTACTAGGAACTGGAGCCAGGCAGGATTGTAGAGCAGCAGCTATGAAGGTGTTGGGAAAAGGGGCCGGTTTGCCTTAAGTGTCCCAGGAAACAGACATCAACAGAGGGCATCTCACTGCCCTTCCTGCAGTGGAGCACAGGGATCCATCCCTGAAGCAGGCAGGGGAGCACCACCATGCCAACCCAGAGCCTAGGCCCCGAACAACCGTGGAGCTGACCCCGACACCCCACCGAGGTCTGCCAGTAGGTTGGGGGCGGGGCACAACCTAGGGTCATGACAAAAACCTCCAGGATACAGCAATCTTAATGGTTTTAATATTTAGAAGGGACTGTCTTTCTTCTATGTTTGTGCAGCGCTGCGTATGCCTTGTAGCGCTATAGAAATGCTAAATAGTAGTAGTAGTAGTAGTAGTAAAGATTAGTTATACCTAAATGGGTAAAAACCTTTATAGCTATAGTCTTTAAAATTAGTCACCTTACTTTCTACTCTTCGTAATCTCTTACCTATCTATATGTTCCATCTTTGCTTTACCCTTCACTATCAATTAAAATGTTCTATTATGTATTCTGTTGACATTGTAAGTATACTATGCCATACTTTGTATCATTTGAATATTTTTACTGCTGTAATTGCCTACTGTTCATGTTTGATCGATTCTTACTGTACACCATCTTGAGTGAATTCCTTCATAAATATGTTGGCAAACAAAAACCTCAGGTGTGAACATTTTTAAGCTCAAAGTAAAAGTGAAATACATGAGAATCATCTAGAATAGTGGTGGGCAAACTTTATACACAGAGGGCTGCAAACAGAAAATTAAATGCACCATATAATCTGCTGCCAACAAAACTCAGTGATGACTGAATGAACATAAATTATTACTAGAATAGTCTGCTACCATATACTGACTTTGCCCGTACCTGGATTACTCTCTTGACCTGCTGCCTGCCTACTGAGTTAGCCCGTACCTGGATTACTCTCTTGACCTGTTGCCTGCCTACTGACTTCACCCGTACCTGGATTACTCTCTTGACCTGCTAGCTGCCTACTGACTTTACCTGTGCCTGGATTACTCTCTTGCTTGTTGTTTGCCTATTGACATGCCTATACCTGGATCACTCCCCTGCCTGCCTCCTGCCTGTTGACATTGCCTGTTCCTGGATTACTCCCTTGCCTGCTGCCTGCCTGGCCGTTACGTTCACCACCCCGCTCCCTGCTCTGTCTCGTAAGTCCTGCAGGCCGCCCGCACCTAGGGGCTCAACCTCTCCAAAACAAAGCCAAACCTCGTACAAAACAAGAGGGAAAGTCGACACTTCCACATTCTGGCAAGCCATGTACAAAATCAATGGTCATCACCAACCAACTCCATAGAATTCCTCACAGAATGGGACAAAATATGCACGACTACACTAGACAAAATAGCACCCATGCGAACCAAAACCTCACAAAAAGTCACACAATCCATGGTACAACGAACTGAAAGAACTAAAAAGACTGCCGAAGACACAAACGAGCATGGAGAAAAAATAAAAAAGAATAATCAATAACCACATGGAAAGAAACACAAACAAGGTACAAACAGAAAATAATACAAGTTAAAAGGAAATTCTATAAAGAACAAATAGGTCCCATTTATAAGGACACGAAGAAATTATACAAGTTAGTAAATAATCTATTAGATATCAAATCAGTGACAACAACAAACGATGATCCCTCCCAATCTCAGACAACTTGAAAATCCTAGGCATCACCATGGACCACGACCTATCGCTCGAAAACCAGGACAAGGCCACTACATAGAAAATGTACCACATAATGTGGAAACTCAAACACGTAAAACAATACTTCCCAAAAGATGTATTCCACAACATGATCCAAATCATGGTTCTGATCCATGTGAACTATTGCAATGAAATCTACGCAGGATACAAAGACCAAATCTTAAAGAAATTACAAACAGCACAAAACAGAGCAGCCAGACTCATTTTTTGGAAAAACCCGATTTGAAAGCGCCAAAACCCTTCTCCAAAATCTACACTGGTTACCGATCAAGGCACACATAACCTTCAAGATCTGCTGTCTGGCGTACAGAATAATTTTTGGCCTCTCACCGGGCTATATGATCAATCTAATAGACCTACCAATCTGGACCACAAATAAATCCACGAGGTCTTACCACACCCTCCACTTCCCAAGTTATAAAGGCATCAAATACAAATCAACATACCCCTCCAATTTCTCCTAGGTTTGCACCAAGACCTAAAACTAAAGGACAATTACCTAAGCTTCCAAATACACCTGAAGGCCCATCTTTTCAGGAAGTTCATCTCCACTGAACCAACTTAAACATCCAGTTTATTTAAGACTTTGCTCACACCTTTTTCAGTAGTAGCTTAAGGTGAGCTACATTCAGGTACACTGGACATTTCTCTGTCCCAGGAGGGCTCACAATCTAGTTTGTACCTGAGGCAATGGAGGGTTAAGTGACTTGCCCAAGATCACAAGAAACAGCAGCGGGATTTGAACCGGCCACCTCTGGATTGCAAGACCCGTGCTCTAACCACTAGGCCACTCCTCCATCGAATTACATCGCCAATAAATATGACAGAAAAGGCTTCCGTCGCTCAACTTATTCCAAACACTTAACACGTCTAACAAAGTAAATTAAATCCCATTAACTTTATCAATATCAAGACGCTTATGCTACCCTTCCAATCCTACATTCACTCCCATTAAATAAAGTTTGACATCTATCCTATTCATACCGGATCTACATAAAACTACCTGGGAATAAAATGAACTAATTACAAATGCCATCACAATTCATTCATCCTCTTAAAGGAAGCATACATTTTACAGCTTTGGATTTAATGTGTTCATAAAACTCACCTTCGCTTGCCTTCTCCACGTACCCAACAGAAGCCATGCTACCTGTTTTCTCTTCCCTAACGTGTCAGCACTCACTAACCTATCAGAAACAAGCCGGAACGTCATTTCGGTACGTCTTTTCTCGCCGAGGATGTCGGGACTTGTAGTGGTCCAGGGCAGTAACGTTGTCAGTCAGAGAACATTGCTACACAGGATGGTGGAGTACCGTATGTCTTTCCGTTTATCGACTGTGCGATGGGATTGCACCTGTTTCCTTTTTGCCTCCAGGAAGTTGTAGCTTCTGGGCTATTTAAGTTTTTTGTTTTTTATCTTTAAAGGAATGACTTCTTTTCCCGACGTGCACTGTGGCTTCTTAGGCTAGACTGGTAACAGCCGAACAATGAGTGAGGCAAGGGGTGGAGCGGCTGTGTTTGGTGGCTTGGACGCGTTGAGAACGGCGAGTAGTGGCGCGTGCACGAGGTTCGGGCGAAAGCGCGTCCTATGGTTATAGCTTGATGCCGCGCGCTTAAGCTGCTGCCAGCAGTTTGGCAGCAGCGCCAGAGACCCGTACGACACAGAGGCGCGCGCGGACAGAAGCTCGTTCGCTGCATATTGGCGCCGTCGCCGCCGCCGCACTCCAGTTGTTGTGGGGGGTTTTTGTGTTGTATTCAGAGCTCGAGCAACCGGGGGGAGGGAGGAAAAACACCCTTCATGCCTTAAAAGATGTGGATACCTACAGAACACGAGAAATACGGCGTTGGTGAGTTGGCCACTTAACTTTACACCTTTTTTTTTTTTGCGTTTATGATTATTATCATTTGCAAGTGATATGTATACTATGAAAGAAAGAGAATTTGCACCCGGCTTTTCCGTGGTGAGTTGTGGAAGTAACAGCTGCAGCTCGGACATGTGTCAACATGAAAGGGGATGGGGAGAGGCTGAAGCGCTGCAGTGATTTTCAGCGGGGACGCCTGGGGAAGGAGAGAAGGGAAGGGAGGATAGCGGGTCAGGGTTGGAAGACTAAACTGGCTTGGAGGACTTGTTTGTAGTATTTTACAGGGCGGTTATCTTTGGAATTAATTGATCCCGACCAGCAGAAGGTCTGCTTTCTGGTGCTTCGGGACAGTACTGTGACAGCAGTGGCGGGGTAGCTAATGAGCTGCTGCGGATGGAGGAATAGGATAATCGCCGGTCTTCGCCTCTTGACTGGGAAGTTGCGGTACTTGCCCGCTAGTGAGGCGGAGGGGGTGGCGGCGATAGAATGGAGGCTCCGGGGCTAAGAGAGATCCTAAAGCCCAACGGCCAAAGAACTGAAGTTTGAATCGGACGGTCCCGCTCCTGTTTCAACCTGCCCCCACCAAGGGGCTGAAGGCAAACTGTAATCTGTTCATCAGGGTTTCGATGGTACCTGCGACTCTGGAGCATGCAGGGTCATGCTTGGAGCTGACAGACTAGAGAATCAGCTTAATGCTTTTATTAGTTACTTGTTATCGATCGGTAGTAGTGTGTTGTTTGTTTTTTTTTTTTTTTTTGCTGGAGGTGGGGGCTGGTTGGCTCGTTGGAGTCCTTTATTCTTGGTGTGAATGGTTTATGTCTATTTTCTTCTCGGGGTTGGTTATATTGACGCTTGGGGAGGCTGCTGAATGATTTCTTTCAGGCAATTGAAGAGACCCATTGTACACTCTGACACCACTTACGAAGAGAGAATAATATTTGGATGCGCTTTTGGGTAAACACAGAAAACAATAGCTAGATCAAAAGCCAATATGCAAAGCAATCCCGAACAAAATGGAAATCGGGACGTGCAGATTCCGACTTGTACCCTGATTACAGAGCCAATTATTGATTTCGCTTCTATTGTCTACGCGAATTCTGTTTGTTTTGATTTCTTTGCGAGATTGATAGTGCCCAATTCCGTTTCTGTTCGCTCTGTATTGTGTGTAGTTGATGTCGCTTTCCTTAACAGCACAGAAGAGCTGCCCTTTCCGCCACAAATCTATCGGCCAGATGGTGCTGACTTCAAGTGCTGAATTACAGATGTTATCGATAGTGTTGGTTTAGTTTCCAGATTTTTTTTTTCATGGACTAGGTCATAGCTGAGGGGTCGAAATCGATTACTTCCCGTTTACGTTTTATTTGAGGTGTTGAACCGAGTTTTAAAATTCACTGTGGAATGTTATGAGGCTATCTAACAAGTCTTAGTAGTACTCTAAAAATAAATCTTTCCAGCGTTTACTCTTTTTTTTTTTTTTTTAATTATTATTTCTAAGGTGTTAGTTGAAGTTCTGTAATGCGTTGGGTACTTGTGCTGCATATTCACAGTAGTTTATTGGGATTTATTAACCGCCTTTATGAAGCGATTCACCCAAGGCAGTGTACAGCAGGTACAGTTTAACATAAAATTACAATTTTGTTAACGTCATAACAATAGTAAAACAACCAAGAAAAACATAAATACAAGTGAGATAAACTTTAAAATAGTAAATTGAAACCTAATAACTACTATGAAATAGTATCAAAAATTATACACATTTAACAGCAATAGAATTCAAATACGAGAGATATAATATAATGTTAGCATAATACTAATGATAATAATTACATGAGGAACTTTGAGGAGTGACAAAAGACTCTGGGAGCTTCAGAGAAAGAGGTCTGAAATGAAGAGACTGTTGGAACCCTTGGTTTGTTGTATCTCCCTCACCCTGAGAGGAAAGGGAGCGGTGAGACAAGACTCTCTGGCAGAGAGGAACCAAGAGGGAGAGCAACCTCTTTCAGGGTTGACTTTGGCTTGCACATAGATATGCTAAACATTTTCTACAATATGGATTACCATATAGCAGAGGGACCAAGAGCAGATATATAATGGGAACAAGATGCGTAGTATAGAGTCAGTTGGAATAGTTGCAGAATATATACACTGCACATCACCTAACATCCAACTAGATTTGTCAAGGAACCTTAAATGATTTGGAGAGTAGCTTTTATAGATATGCTGGATGATTTGATGATATTTATAGGTACAGCTTTCCAGAACCACATGTAATATTTAGGGCCCTGTGTACTAAGGCACTTTAGCATTTTTAACGTGCCTACAATTGGTGCACGCACTAACCGTGTAGGAGTCTGTAGGGATATTGTAGGCGTGTACATGGTTAACACGTTAAAAATGTTAATGCGCCTATAACACGGCTTAGTAAACAGGGCCCTTAATGAGGTCAGATTTTGTACTGGACAATAAGAAGAATTCTGTACACATTGTAAATTCAGGTGTATGAGAAGCTTGCTTTCTACAGGCTTTGACGAAAAGATTACTAAAGATATATTCTGAATTTCCACCCATGGTTTTCATGCAGTAGTAATTATTTCTTTAACAGCATTGATTAGATAAGCAAAGTTAACATTACTATGTTCAGAACCCTTATTTTATCATCCTCACTTTAATATTCCCTTATCTCTTGTTTGTCCTGTTTGTCCTAATTAGATTGTAAGCTCTGTCGAGCAGGGACTGTCTCTTCATGTTCAAGTGTACAGCGCTGCATACGTCTAGTAGCGCTTTAGAAATAAGTAGTAGTAGTAGTACTATCAAATAGAAAATATTTTACATTTTTTTAAAGAACTGGAAGAAAATGTAAAGTGTAAGACACAGATGGTCTTCACTTCCCTGGATTCTCTTAAGTTTAATTGCAGGCATGGCATAGTCTTTGCAGTAGTAGCGATCACATGATTTCGTTGTACATAAAAACATGTTACAAACAACTGTAAAAAGTGCCAGCATGTTAAGCAATAGGGAGACAAACACAGCTGGGTTAAGGACTTGGTCTAAAAACAATGTGAAGTGAAGAATGGAGTTCTCTTCCCCACTTCTGAAACTTACAATATGTCCAGGCTGCAACTAATTGCCAGATAAAGCAATGCACTGTTAGAGAGGAGCAATTACTAGTCACAGTTTGGTGAGCTGAACATAGATGCAAAGCAGCCAAAGTGAATAAAGTCATGATCCAGGATGGCATCTTTTATTTTGGTGTAATTACCAATTTATAATATAGTTCATGTGAGTCTTTCAGTAGTTCTATGAAAAGATATCTTGTGCAGCATTTTATTTCACAGTTCTGGGAAAATATTGAGCCACAGTTGTATAGGAGACCTTTTATGTAAAAATGTGTTATCTGGAAATTATTATTGTTCTCTGGGTCTTTTTTCCTTATCTTGAAAAACTTATTACCTTAAATGTGGTTCCTACTTTTTCCTCTTGGCCTCTTATCTGTAAGTTCCCCCAGGGCTTTCCTGGTTACAAATGCATTTTTCTTTCTCATCTGACTGTGTACTAAACTGTAGCTTGATCATATTTGCACCACCCCTCATCCAGCTCCTGCCATTTCTTTGATACCGCTCCCTTCCATGTAATACATAGTCTCAGCACAACATTTTGAACCTTGCAGTGCTGTGGAGATCAAACAGCTGAGACGATAAAACATATGGGGACAATGTAATAAGCTGTGCCCTAAAGCAGTGCCCTAAGCTTCAAGCACAGTTTCTTAGTGCATAAGCTAAAAATATTTCTCTGAGGACAAGCAGGTCTATTAGTCTTACATAAGGATGGCATCGTTCATGGAGCCCGGTGTGGAAAATGCTGCCTAGTGTAGTTTGAGGCAGCGCTCCCATCACGGATGCACAGGTGCCTTCTCGCCCAAGTCACACGCTTGGGACCAACAGTTTTTCTTCATCTGCAGTGAAGAGAGGTCACTTTTGATAGTAGTTCTCTTCAGTGTGTTCAATTTTTTGCTTATAAGGTGCCTTCCTTTGTGAAATTGTTGTCCTTTTCCCTTCTCAGTTTTCTCCTTTTGACTCAGTTGTCCTTCCTATACCTTTCCTGAGAGTTTTCCCCACTTTTACGTTTTCTTTATTTTTTTCTGCTCTGAAGGCCTCGCCTCACCCTATGCTTGGAATAAACTCCCTGAGCCCATACGCCAAGCCCCCTCCCTGCCCATCTTCAAATCCTTGCTCAAAGCCCACCTCGTCAATGTCGCTTTCGGCACCTAACCATTGTACCTCTATCCAGGAAATCTAGACTGCCCCAATTTGATTGACTGCACTTTTTGTCCTTTAGATTGTAAGCTCCTTTGAGCAGGGACTGGCCTTCTTTGTTAAATTGTACAGCGCTGCGTAACCCTGGTAGCGCTATAGAAATGTTAAATAGTAGTAGTAGTTAGGCCTGAGCACCGGCCAGGTAGCATCAACATTTTTTTTCAGGTGAGCTTGCCCCTCTTTTCCTCACCATTGAGTTGTTGATTTTGCTTTGTTTATTTTCCCTTCCATATCATCTAAGGCTTTAAGCGCTGTACCAGTGTAGTAGGACCATCTCTGGAACTGACATCCATTCCTGGTGTATCCAGTGTTTGGGGCCAGACCATAACTAACTAAACTGTGTTTTGTGTGCGTATGCAGAAAAGAACCAAGAAATCCAGAGAGGCTCAAAAAGTGAAGATTTTTTGAGCCAGGTCTGATTCGTCGATGTCGGCATTGGTATTGGCCTTGGCATCTGCACTAGCTTCAGAAGCATCAGTCCAGACCCATGTCAGACACTGGGAGCGGATGTGCATCGAGTGGTTCTTCACCTGCCTTGGCACTGGCATTTGTGCAGGGCCCCCGGGACTGGTCAGCATCACACTCGATACTGAGGAGGTGTGTTGATTTGATGTCATCCTTGTTGGCACTGAGGGATGTCAGTGCTTGGCATCGGGCAAAGGCCAAGAAGCACAAGCATCGATCCTCATGGTGCCAGGGACTCTGGGACATTGAAGACTTTGGGTAGCGTGAGTACTGAGAGGAGCACTTCCCCCTCTATTGCAGAGGTGCCTTTGTGCTGGTCTCCAGGTAGTCAGGATCCAGTTTTCACTATGGCACCAACAACTCTGCCCCAGCCTTTACTGATGTCGGTCCTCGATAAACGGATCCTGACTATGCTCCAAGAGCATTTGGGACTTCTCCAGGTGTAGAGAAGCCCCAAATGCTCTTGGGGCTTCTCTGCACTTGTGCCAGCCTTGACTCTACCTCTGCCTGCATCACAGGGCCCTCATCCTGTGGCATAGTCACTGATGCCAGTGTCACATGGGGCAACGGCATCAATACCTGCTCATGTAGGTACCCCCTCGACGTCTATGGATAAAGCTTTGCTGGAGTCTAGGGGTGAACCTGCATCTTGACGCCATTCCAGGCATGGACATTGTTCCTCTCGTCTGAGGCAGGTGCAGACTAAATCCTCCCATTTGGAGCATTTTGCTGATTCAGACAATTCATGGGAGGCTGGTGATGATCCAAGGTACTGTGGAATTCCATCAGACCTCTCCCCTCCAGAGGAGAGGCATAAGTCTCCACCTGAGAATCTCTCCTTTCCTGCTTTTGTAAAGGAGATGGTGACTGCCCTCCCTATTAAGTTAGAGATGGAAGATGAGCCCAGGGCTGAGATATTTGAGGTTCTGGACTGCAATTCACCTCCTAGGCAGCCTGTGACTGTCCTTCTGCACAAGATCGTTCAGGACGTTCAGGTGAAGAATTGAGAGCCCCCTCTCTCTGTCCCAGTTACTCCCCAAAAAATTGACACCATGTATCAGATTCAAAGTGCACTTGGATTTGTTAGGCCACAGTTGCCACATCATTTCTTGGTGGTTGAATCCACGCTTAGGCGAGCCAGAAACTCCAAGGCCTTGCCTCAGCTCCCCCAGGCAGTGAAGCCCGGACACTGGATTCGTTTGGGTGTAAGATGTATAAGGCCTTGATGCTCATCTCCCGTATTCAATCATACCAGCTCTACACAAGCCTTTATTTGTGGCCGTTCCTCCGCCATGGGCAGACACTCTTGTTGCCATTGCTGATCAGGTTCGCATCAGCCAGCAGGTCACAGCTCAGCAGATGGGACGTCTGCATATGAGCTCTGCCCTGTGGATTCTAACTTCCAGTGGCCTCAATCCAGTCCTTCCAGTTTGACCTTGGGACTGCCATTCCAGATTCATCCACCACATAAGGTGCTTATGACGAATGCATCCAACCTAGGGTGGAGAGCTCATTTAGATGGGCTTCACTCTCAAGGTCCATGGTCAGCACAGGAAAAGAGTTACAGATCAACCTCCTGGTGCTCTGGGCAATTTGGAACATTCTAAGGGCTTTCAGGGATCGGCTGTATAACCAGATTGTACTTATTCAAACAGAGGTTGCAATGTATTACTTTAACAAGCAGGGGCATACTAGAGCCTACTGTCTGTGTCACGAGGCCATAAGGATGTGGATCTTGGCTGTCCAGCACATAATAGTTCTCAGAGCCAAGTATCTGGCAGGAAAATGCAACAGCCTAGCCAACAGACTGAGCAGGGTAATTCAGTCTCACGAGTGGTCTCTTAGCATGGTAAGGATGACATTGAGTTCCCATGACACAGGCCGGTGGAGGTTTGATATGGGTTGTCATCCTACGCCGCCTACTTGAAAACATAGGCAGAGGAATACCACGTTCAGAGCTGAAGTGCAAGCCAATTTCAATCCTAGCACTGCTTGCTGGAAATACAAATTGAATCCAATCCACAGTTCTGCTTGCCGAAGTGCAAACCAAATTCAATACAAGCACCGCTTGCCAAAGTGCTATCCCTTTTAGTTCCCGTCTGCTAGAGTCCTGTCTCACTGCCCCCTTTCCTCTCAGGTTGAGGGAGATACAATCCAAAGGTTCTTCGGGTACTGGCCAGTGAGAAACCCCCAAGGGTTCCAACAGTCTCTCTGCTTCCTGGCCTCTTTCTCTGAAGCTCTGAGTCTTTTGTCAGCCCTCAAAGTTTCTTATGTAATTCATCCATGCAAACCTCATGCAAATGAGTCCAGTCTCTTCCAACCAAGGAGGTTTAATAGACAGGAGACCAACAAGCTCATTTTCAAAGGACTTAGCCTCCCAAAGTTCCATAGAAACCTATGGAACTTAGCCTCCCAAAGTGCTTTGAAAATATGCCTGAAAGTGACATCAAAACGGTGAAACCAGTTAAGTTAGTCTAAGTTTCCCCTTTCCCTGCACAGCGGTCATCCCCATACACTCAGAACAAAGCAAGTAAACCTATGAGTTGCTGCATCCAAGTTGTTGTTCTTTATTGCTGGTAGCATTTTTATTAATCTCACTATATTTTCAAACATGCCAGCTTGAGCAGTATACGGATCTGTACATCTACTGTCTGGAATTTTGAAAGATAGAATTAAGAAAATACAGATTAAATTTTTGGATGTACTCTATAGAAGTTGTTGTTGTTTACTTTTGCAATGTGATGGATGCCTGTTCTGGTGTGTGCATGTGATAATCTTTGAATAACTGCCAATACTAATGGCTATGGATTTCTGAACATGTGTTATTAAAGGACAAACTTTTAAATGCCCAGTTGGGTATATATTCTAATCTCAACTTTGTTAAATGTTTCAGACACATCTATCTATTTGTTCCCATGATATACAGTGGGGGAAATAAGTATTTGATCCCTTGCTGATTTTGTAAGTTTGCCCACTGACAAAGACATGAGCAGCCCATAATTGAAGGGTAGGTTATTGGTAACAGTGAGAGATAGCACATCACAAATTAAATCCGGAAAATCACATTGTGGAAAGTATATGAATTTATTTGCATTCTGCAGAGGGAAATAAGTATTTGATCCCCCACCAACCAGTAAGAGATCTGGCCCCTACAGACCAGGTAGATGCTCCAAATCAACTCGTTACCTGCATGACAGACAGCTGTCGGCAATGGTCACCTGTATGAAAGACACCTGTCCACAGACTCAGTGAATCAGTCAGACTCTAACCTCTACAAAATGGCCAAGAGCAAGGAGCTGTCTAAGGATGTCAGGGACAAGATCATACACCTGCACAAGGCTGGAATGGGCTACAAAACCATCAGTAAGACGCTGGGCGAGAAGGAGACAACTGTTGGTGCCATAGTAAGAAAATGGAAGAAGTACAAAATGACTGTCAATCGACAAAGATCTGGGGCTCCACGCAAAATCTCACCTCGTGGGGTATCCTTGATCATGAGGAAGGTTAGAAATCAGCCTACAACTACAAGGGGGGAACTTGTCAATGATCTCAAGGCAGCTGGGACCACTGTCACCACGAAAACCATTGGTAACACATTACGACATAACGGATTGCAATCCTGCAGTGCCTGCAAGGTCCCCCTGCTCCGGAAGGCACATGTGACGGCCCGTCTGAAGTTTGCCAGTGAACACCTGGATGATGCCGAGAGTGATTGGGAGAAGGTGCTGTGGTCAGATGAGACAAAAATTGAGCTCTTTGGCATGAACTCAACTCGCCGTGTTTGGAGGAAGAGAAATGCTGCCTATGACCCAAAGAACACCGTCCCCACTGTCAAGCATGGAGGTGGAAATGTTATGTTTTGGGGGTGTTTCTCTGCTAAGGGCACAGGACTACTTCACCGCATCAATGGGAGAATGGATGGGGCCATGTACCGTACAATTCTGAGTGACAACCTCCTTCCCTCCGCCAGGGCCTTAAAAATGGGTCGTGGCTGGGTCTTCCAGCACGACAATGACCCAAAACATACAGCCAAGGCAACAAAGGAGTGGCTCAGGAAGAAGCACATTAGGGTCATGGAGTGGCCTAGCCAGTCACCAGACCTTAATCCCATTGAAAACTTATGGAGGGAGCTGAAGCTGCGAGTTGCCAAGCGACAGCCCAGAACTCTTAATGATTTAGAGATGATCTGCAAAGAGGAGTGGACCAAAATTCCTCCTGACATGTGTGCAAACCTCATCATCAACTACAGAAGACGTCTGACCGCTGTGCTTGCCAACAAGGGTTTTGCCACCAAGTATTAGGTCTTGTTTGCCAGAGGGATTAAATACTTATTTCCCTCTGCAGAATGCAAATAAATTCATATACTTTCCACAATGTGATTTTCCGGATTTAATTTGTGATGTGCTATCTCTCACTGTTACCAATAACCTACCCTTCAATTATGGGCTGCTCATGTCTTTGTCAGTGGGCAAACTTACAAAATCAGCAAGGGATCAAATACTTATTTCCCCCACTGTAACTGAATTCTATTCTGTCTCACTGTATTTTCAAATGTAAGCCACATTGAACCCGACTTTGCTTGGGATAATGTGTGATTATAAATGTAAAAAAAATCTTTTATTCGCCACATTATAAAACGCTGTCTAGCTGCTAGATAGTGATGGCACAAGGAAAGCAAGTTTGGTCCAGTGAAGACTAACTCAAAATAACCTGTTCCTTAGCTGGATCCTAGTATTATCATATTGAAAATGCGACTATACCTTGCCTCTGTGGTTATGCTCCATTAGTACGTTAAAAGATTAACTGGATAACTTGAAAGGATTATATAAATTTAGGATGCATGACTAGGGACACAAACATACACTTATTTATTCAATATCACAATTCTTCATGTACAGCCACAAAACAACCTTTTAGAGTAGATAGTGTTCACAATGAGCTCCTTTTATTATCGACCAGATAGCAATAAGAGTTTTCAGTTTTGGCACAGTATAAATTATAACAAGAACAAAATATAAGATAATCAATGGGCTGCATTAGGGGCTTATAGCCCATTTATGTTTAAACAAAAGAGATGTGCCTGAAACAAAATATTTATTTTTATTTTGACTTATAAAACCACTTGCCCCTGAAACATGTTCAAAACAGAATAATCCATTTTTGTATCTAAAAGGTAAACTTCTACAAAACAGATGACGATTTGATTCCGTGTGCCCCAGTGAAAGAGTTTAGTTCTACTTCCATTTAATTTAAATATATTCCATCATCTTTATAACACCAGGCTTCCTAAGGCAGATTACAACAACAGTTAAGATGAACCTGTCAGGAAACAGGATATCCTCATTGAAATTTGGCCATCTGTATTGTATACAGTTTATTTTATTTATTTAGTTTTTATTGTAGAAAAATAATTACGAAAAGTCACAGAAGCACCAAGAGCCTAAGAAAAATGGGACACAATTCTTTATTCACAACTGTTGATATTCCAAAGTGGACCCGAAATGGGTCGTGTTTCAGTGCCTAGCGCCTGCGTCGGGGTCTGTATTAAACATACATAGACATATTAATCAAAATGACAATAATGGAAAACAGATTTAAAAAAACACATGCATTTAAATTGTTTCAAACACTAATTAAAAACATTAAAATATATAAATTAATTTTTTTTAAATTAAAAACATAATTTAAGTTTTCAAATCATAATAACCATTGTGTTATGAAATTGTATCAGAGATAAGAATTACTTATTTGCACAAATATATATATATGTGATCGATACATATATAAAAGCAATAAAAGTGATGTTACATAACTGTACCTAAGGATTGTCTTTGGAAATCCTTTTGAAAAAATATTGCCTGCACTGCAAAAATATCAAAACATAGTCTCTATCATGGTACAAAAAATATGTTAATATATAACCTTCTAGATAAATGATGTCAAACTTGTTAATAAAAAAATATAAAAAATATATAGATTGTAGCTGCATCCACATCATTACTATAGAAACTTTGTAAGATATAACTGCTCACCTGGTGTATTCAAAGATCAAAAATTCTTTCCTATAAAGTTGGATAGCAATCTAAAAAAACAGAAGTTAACACTTATTCTTTGGGTATGCTGAATGTGCTGTGTTGTGGATATTAGTATCAAAAAAAGTTGAATATGATGCAACAGCAGTGTTTTAGTCAAATCTTTTAACTAGTGGATTATGGGTAGTTGATATAAAATTAAATAAATAATGAAAGCTGACGCTATCAAAAGTTTAATCGTAGATGCAATACGTCTGTAAGCTTATCAACAAAATATAAACATCAAAAAGAAACTGTGGTCAAAGGGTGTAAGGTAGTCAAGATTGCGTTAACAAATAATAAATGCATCTCTTCGTCATAGCGATGTGTATAGGGCTTACAGAATTACTTAAGATTGAGGCATCACCTATGTCTAATAAAGCACGGGAAAAACAAAGACATCGGAGATCAGGAGACATTTATTTATTTATAGCATTTATATCCCACATTTTCCCTCCCAAGGGCAGGTCCAATGTGGCTTACAGAAATTTACAAAAATCATACATCAATTCTACAACAAACAGTCAACGGCATTGTAGTGAAAGAGGCTAGTAAGTAATAGCAGAGGTGGGGAAATGTGGAAAGAGAAATTGAATTCAATAGTCAGTGGTGCGGGGCGGGTCAGGAGCGTAAGCCTTTCCGAATAAGGTCTTACGATATTTTTTGAAGGTTGGATGATCAGGGGTAATTTTCACAAATTTAGGTAGACCATTCCACAGTTGTGCACTAATATAGGAAAAGGTGGAGGCGTATGTGGTTTTATACTTGAGGCCTTTGTAGATTGGGTAATGCAGATTTCCATATCATCAAGCTGATCAATCCATAGACTGGTGGGTTGTGTCCATCTACCAGCAGGTGGAGATAGAGAGCAAACTTTTGCCTCCCTATATGTGGTCATGTGCTGCCGGAAACTCCTCAGTATGTTCTCTATCTCAGCAGGTGGTGGTCACACACAGCAGCAGCTCTGGCTAGGCCTCCAAGCCTAATCCTTAGGTTTTGTTGAGGCCTGGGGTTGAGGGCTCTTTTGAGCAAGTGCAAACCTGGTGGTGCCAGGTCCCTCCTTTTCTCCCCCCTCCCGCTGGCTCCGTTTAAAAAAAAAAAAAAATATATATATATTTTTAAACGTCTTTAAAGGCGTTTAATTCGACGTTTCTTTAAACGTTCATTGCAGCTACTCACTGGGACACCAGTTCGTTACAGCTCGGAGCGGCAAGCAGGTAATTTTACCTTTTTATAGTGGGCAGGGGGTTCCCCGATTCTTCTCCTCGTGGCAATGGCGTCGGAGGGCGAGGGCGCAAAGGGTCGCTCCCCGGATCGCTGGAGCGCTTCTAGAGGGGATGCGAGGGTTTTACAACCTGATTCGCCCTTGATGGGTGATAGTTTAGTGACCGATGAATGTCCCGGTCGTTCCTCCAGCGTGGCGGTTTTTTCCCGCCATAAACGCCCATCCCCCGCTCCTCGCCTCCGCCATCTTGGCCGGCCACGCGGCTCGGACGGCTTCTTCGGGGCCGCCCTTGAGGTTGGAGACATTAATGTCATGAACGCCCTTAATTTGGGCGACGGCACAAAAGCGGCTAAAGTTAAGCGCCGTTCTTCCCGCGCGGCTCCTTCACGGAGTTTCGCGCCGGACGCCATTTTGGATGCGCAGCATGTCTCTCCCCCGCTATTGCGAGCGCCGGTTGAGAGTGCGTCTAGGGCTGTTGCCCAGGCTGCGGAAGTGCACAGTCTGGGGGTTTCTCCCCCGAGTTTGTTTTGCTGCTGCATCAGGCTTTCCTCATGCAAAACGCTGCCCCTGCTCCCTCTTCTGATAAAGAGGTTGAGGTTCCCAGAGGTAAACGCCCCTCGGGTTGATTTCCAGGCCTTGGAGGACTTTTGTCTCCTCCGATGTAGATGAGGGCAGCGTGTCTGAGGTCTCCCAACGATCCTTTGCGGATTCCTTGGAGGAGATAGATCCCCGCTCGGATGGAGCGGATGACCCCTCTGCAGCGCGGCTTTTTAGCCCAGAGGATTTGCCCAACCTGTTGTTACAGGCCATGGACACTTTGAAGATTTCCTCTCCGGAGGACGTCTCTCCCTCAGCCCCTGTTGGCTCTGCCATTATGCTGGGGACGAAGCGCCCGCCTAGAACCTTCCACGTGCATGATGCCATGCACACCTTAATTGCGGCTCAATGGGATGTCCCGGAAACGAGCCTTAAAGTGGCTAGGGCTATGTCCCGCCTCTATCCTTTGGCTGTGAGTGAACGTGAGGCCTATCTGTGGCCTACCGTGGATTCTTTAATCACTGCGGTGACTAAGAAAACGGCGTTGCCGGTGGAAGGTGGCACGGCCCTAAAGGACGCCCAAGACAGAAGATTGGAGGCGGCCTTAAGGTCGTCCTTGGAGGCAGCTGCTTTAAGTTTGCAGGCCTCAGTTTGCGGCTCCTATGTGGCCAGGGCGTGCCGGACTATGGTGCAGCGGGCTTCCCCTCGGATCATTCCTTGAGGGCTGATTGGCCGGCCCTGGAATCGGGCTTAGCCTATTTGGCAGACTTGCTGTATGATGTCTGGAGAGCCTCAGCTAAAGGCATGGCTCAGACAGTCTCTGCGCGGCGGTGGCTTTGGCTGAAACATTGGTCTGCTGACCACGGCCTCTAATCCCGCCTGGCTAGATTGCCTTTTAAAGGCAGCTGCTCTTTGGGGTCGAGCTGGACAAAATCGTGACCGATCTCGGCACGTCTAAGGGCAGAAATTACCAGAGGTCAGGGCTCGGGTTAGTACTCGTCCCGATACCTCCATACCGCCCGGGCAAGTCGGGTTCCTCTGCCCCCTCTTCCTCAAGAGGAATTTCTCCCCCAAGCAGCATTCCTTTCGCAGAGGACCGCCGTCCCGGAGGTGCTCCCTCCGGTCCTCCCCCAGGGTCTCGTACCCAATGACGGGGCCTTGGTCCACGCCCCAGTGCAGATTGGAGGACGGCTGTCCTCGTTTCTGGGCGAGTGGATCACTATAACTTCAGACGCGTGGGTGCTGGAAGTCATCAGAGACGGCTACAAGCTAGAGTTCTGCCAACCCTTAAGAGACGGGTTTGTACTCTCTCCCTGCAAGTCTCCGGTCAAGCTGTGGTAGTGCAGCAGACCTTGGACAACCTGATCCGATGGGTGCGGTCGTTCCGGTGCCAAAAATCAGATTGGCAAGGGACGTTACTCCATTACTTTGTGGTTCCAAAGAAAGGAGGGTTCTGTCCGGCCTATCCTCGACCTCAAAGGGGTCAATCGGGCCTGGAAAGTGAGGCACTTCGCATGGAGACTCTCCGCTCTGTTATAGCGGCAGTGAAGGCAGGAGAGTTCTTGGCTTCCTTGGACATCAAGGAAGCGTACCTGCATATTCCCATCTGGCCTCCTCTCCAACGCTTTCTGCGTTTTACAGTCCTGAGACGACACTTCCAGTTCAGAGCCCTCCCTTTCGGGTTGGCTACTGCTCCGCGGACCTTTTCCAAAGTAATGGGGGTCATAGCGGCCTTCCTGCTAAAGGAAGGAGTACAAGTCCATCCTTATCTGGACGACTGGTTGATCCGAGCCCCCTCTTATGCAGAGTGCGGCAAAGCTATGGACCGGGTAGTTGCTCTTTTGAGCTCCCTGGGATGGATCATCAACTGGAAGAAGAGCCAGCTGCGCCCGACTCAGTCCCTGGTGTATCTGGGAGTTCGATTCGACACCCAAGTGGGCAGAGTGTTCCTGCCAGACAATCGGATTGTCAAGCTTCAGGCTCAGGTGGACTAGTTCCTAGTAGCCTCTCTATTCGGGCTTGGGACTACGTGCAGCTGTTGGGCTCTATGACGGCCACGATGGAAGTAGTGCCCTGGGCCAGGGCTCATATGAGACCACTACAGCTATCTCTGCTGATGCGCTGGACTCCGATGTCGGAGGATTATGCTGTGCGCCTTCCCGTGGACCCAGCAGTGCGCAAGGCGCTGAGCTGGTGGACGCAGACAGACAAGTTGTCTGCAGGATTGCCCTCTGGTGACCCGGAGTGGATTGTCGTCACGACAGACGGCCTCTTGATGGGCTGGGGAGCCCACTGCTTGGGAAGGACAGCGCAGGGGCTCTAGTCTCCTGCAGAGGCAAGTGGTCTATCAACCTCCTGGAACTCAGAGCCATTCGCTTGGTGTTATTGGAGTTTCATCCCGGTACTCGTGTTGAAGCCTGTACGGGGTCCTGTCGGACAATGCCACGGCTGTGGCCTATATCAACCGCCAGGGAGGTACCAGAGATGCGCCCCTCTAGCCAAGGAGGCTATGAGTCTTTGCCAGTGGCGGAAGCGAACCTGGAGCAGCTTTCAGCGGCCCACATTGCCGGAGTCATGAATGTCAAGGCGGACTTTCTCAGTCGCCATACCTTGGAGCCCGGAGAGTGGCAACTATCTGCTCAGGCGTTCTTGGACATCACGAAGCGCTGGGGCCAGCCGAGCCTAGATCTGATGGCGTCATCGGCCAATGGCCAAGTGCCGCGCTTTTTCAGCAGAGGACGGGACCCTCGATCCCTGGGAATAGATGCTCTGTCTCCAACAGTGGCCAACACAAGAGCTCCTCCTATGTGTTCCCGCCCTGGCTCATGTTGGGCAGGGTGCTAGACCGGGTGGCAAAGCATCCCGGCAGGGTAATCCTGGTGGGTCCGGATTGGCCCAGACGTCCCTGGTATGCGGACTTGTTCAAGGGCTCTCAGTCGACGATCCTCTGCGGCTGTCCAGGGAGCAGGGCCTGTTACATCAGGGTCCCGTGGTGATGGAGGATCCCCTCTCCCTTTGGCTTACGGCCTGGCTATTGAGCGGCAGCGTCTGAGGAAGAAGGGCTTTCTCAGACAAGGTCATCGCCACTATGCTGAGAGCGAGGAAGCGCTCTACTTCTACTGCTTACGCCAGGGTTTGGCGTATCTTTGCAGCACTGGTGTGAAGCAGAGCTCACTTTCTCCCTTCACTGCTCCAAGTTTCTTCAGTGTTGGCGTTCCTGCAAGAAGGTCTGGAGAAAGGCCTGTCGCTCAGTTCCCTTAAAGTCCAGGTAGCGGCTCTGGCTTGCTTCAGGGGCCTCCTGAAGGGTGCTTCCCTGGCTTCGCAGCCAGATGTGGTGCGCTTTCTCAAGGGAGTTAATCACCTGCGCCCTCCTCTGCACTCAGTGGTGCCTGCGTGGAATCTCAACCTGGTTGCTAAGAGCATTGCAGAAGCCGCCTTTGGAACCCTTGTCGAGGGCATCTCTGAAAGACCTGACATTGAAAGCAGTCTTTTTGGTGGCTATCACTTCAGACAGAAGACGTTTCCGAGCTCCAGGCGCTCTCATGTCGAGAGCTTTTCTGCAGTGCACTGAGGCAGGAGTGACTATTCGCACAGTGCCTTCCTTCCTGCCCAAGATTGGTTCTCGCTTCCATGTGAATCAGCAGCTCTGTCTCCCTTCCTTTCGTAGGGAGGACTACCCAGAGGAGTACTCCGCTCTTGAATATCTGGATGTGAGACGAGTCATCATCAGTTACTTGGAAGTGACCAATGATTTCCGGAAATCGGATCATCTGTTTGTCCTGTTTGCAGGTCCTCGTAAGGGTCTGCAGGCTGCTAAGCCTGGCAAGATGGGTCCAGGAAGCCATTGCAGCGGCTTATGTGGCCGCGGGGAAGGTGCCGCCTATCCAGCTGAAGGCTCACTCCACGAGAGCTCAGGCGGCCTCGATGGCAGAGGCCGGATCCGTCTCCTTGGAAGAGATATGCAAGGCGGCAACGTGGGCTTCGGCTCATACATTCTCCAAGCATTACCGTTTGACTGTGGCTGCACGGGCGGAGGCCCGGTTTGGAGCTTCAGTGTTGAGGTCAGGGATTTCTATGTCCCGCCCTGGGTGAGTACTGCTTCGGTACATCCCACCAGTCTATGGATTGATCAGCTTGATGATATGGAAGGTAAAATTATGTATAATCATACCTGATAATTTTCTTCCATTAATCATAGCTGATCAATCCATAGCCCCTCCCAGATATCTGTACTGTTTATATTCTGGTTGATTTTAGGTTCAAGTTTAGCCTTCAGTTACTTCAGGAGGACTTCGTGTTCAAGTTCTTCTTTCACTTGGATTCTTCAAGAGTTGAGACGACTTTGTGTTACAGTGAGCTGCTGCATTCCTCTCCCCTCCGTTTACGGGGCTGGATTGAGACATAAATTCTGCCGGCCTCCCTCCCGCTCGTGCGGCTGTAGGGCAGCTTTGTACCCCTCCCGCTTCGGCGGTGTTAGGGTCAGTCAGCTCCTCCCGCGGTTGCGGTTGCAGGATAAGCCAGATCCCCCCGCATCGGCGGGTGTGGTGTCCCTCCCCCGCTCCGCGGGGATGAGCTGGACGGATTCCCCTCCCCACTTGTGTGGGGATGAGCTGGGTTAATTCCCCTCCCCCGTTTCGGCGGTGGTGAGCTGGGCAGAGTGTCCCTTCGTGGGTGTATTCTCTAAGTGCTGAGTCCTGCGGATGGAGCTTTGATATCGACATACTGAGGAGTTTCCGGCAGCACATGACCACATATAGGGAGGCAAAAGTTTGCTCTCTATCTCCACCTGCTGGTAGATGGACACAACCCACCAGTCTATGGATTGATCAGCTATGATTAATGGAAAGAAAATTATCAGGTATGATTATACATAATTTTACCTTAAGTACAAGCGAGCTGATCTGTGAGAGTTTCGAGGTGGTAAGCTGACAATGGTGTCCATATATGCAGGGACTTCACCATAGAGAATTTTATGCACCAGAGCGCAAATTTTAAATGTTATTTGTAAAGCTAGGCAGCAATCTGGACTGTAAATTGAATGTTTCAAAATACTATAGTATTTAACGTCACGACTATCCCTTCCACTTGTTTTAAAAAATAAACAACCTTATTTTACACTTGGTTGAGTTAAAAAAAAAAAAAAACAGCTTAAACGCTATTGTTAATTGAGAAGTTCTGGAAACCAGCATGTTTGAACTCACCCATATAGGGCGAACGAACTTTCATTTATCGATATATATTTTTAAATATTTAAAAAAAAGATTTTTATTTAAATGGTCTTTTTATGTTGTTGCAATAGCTATGCAAAGTGCATACTATACAGGTGCAGTTTTTCCATTAATATCAATGATATTATATTTTATCTATTAAACTTCCTTAGATATAATATTAGTACTGTTATCACAAACCCCATTCTTAGTTTTTTTTTTTTTGCTAGGAAAAATATTTATTATATTGAGTAATGGTTTTAGATGTCATTATTATTGTTTCTAAAGCTGTTTTTAACTAGATTTGATTTGTTTTTGCTAACAGCATATCATTACACCTAGTTATTATATTTCCAAAGGATTTTATTTTTTTTAATATTTTTTAATAATTTATTATTGCTTTGTAGTGGACCCTCATTTATTACTTTTTATATTTTTTTCATTCAATAGATATTTTTGTTGTCACAATGACCAGGTAAATTGCATAAATGAACACTACACAGTTGCAGTCCTCCCATTAATATCGATGATGTTTTGTTTTATTTATAGCAGTTCCTTAAGGATGTAACATCAGTACTGTTATTTTAAAAGATTATTTTGTTAATTTTACATGTTACTATTATTGTTCCTGAGGCTGTTTCTATTTCAGGCAGTGCAACTAATTTTGATGTTTTTTAAATTTATTAATAGGATATCTTAACAATGAGTCACTTCCAAAAAATGCTCTATTTATTACCATTTGGTTTAGGCACTGTACACCATACCAATCTTTGGTTTAAGAAACAATCAATTGTTAAACCTATATACCTCCAGAAACAAAATAAGAGAATAAGAGTTTCAGTATTATGGGTCCAAGTTAATTTTTTGATAGCTGTTTTCACGCAAAACAATCAAGACAAGACGTCACTCGTGACGTCGATTGATATGTCATTCTAATTTAAACTGCATGACTCGATGGCACATCCGTTTGCTCATTGAATTCGATACGAAGGGACTCGTCTTTCCTGACACAGCAAGTATCACTTTCCTCGATCCTATACGGGTGAGTTCAAACATTCTGGTTTCCAGAACTTCTCAATTAACAATAGCGTTTAAGCTGGTTTTTTTTTTTTCAAAACTCAACCAAGTGTAAAATAAGCTTGTTTTTAAAAAAACAAGTGAAAGGGATAGTTGTGACGTTAAATACTATAGTATTTTGAAACGTTCAATTTACAGTCCAGATTGCTGTCTAGCTTTACAAATGTCTCCTGATCTCCGATGTCGTTGTTTTTCCCGCGCTTTTTTAGACATAGGTGATGTCTCAATCTTAAGTAATTCTGTAAGCCCTATACATATCGCTATGATGAAGAGATGCTTTTAGTACTTGTTAACGCAATCTTAACTACCTTACACCCTTTGACCACAGTCTTTTTGATGTTTACATTTTGTCGATAAGCTTACACCTTTATAGGAAAGAAGTTTGATCTTGAATACAACAGGTGAATGGTTATATCTTACAAAGTTTCTATAGTATTGATGTGGATGCAGCTACAATCTATATATTTTTTTTATTAACAAGTTTGACATTTATCTAGAAGATTATTTTTTGTACCATGATAGAGACTATGTTTTGCTGTTTTGGCAGTGCAGACAATATTTTTTCAAAAGGATTTCCAAAGACAATCCTTAGGTACAGTTATGTAACATCATCACTTTTATGCCTTTATATATGTATCGATCACTTATATATATTTGTGCAAATATGTAATTCTTATCTCTGATACAATTTCATAACACAATGGTTATTATGATTTGAAAACTTAAATTCTGTTTTTAATTAAACAAAATTTAATTTATATATTTTTTCATTAATGTTTTTTATTTAGTGTTTGAAACAATTTAAATGTGTATGTTTTTTAAAATCTGTTTTCTATTATTGTTGTTTTGATTGATATGTCTGTGTATGTTTAATACAGACCCATGACGCAGGTGCTAGGCGCCGAAACACGGCCCGTGTTGGGTCCATTTTGGAATATCAACAGTTTGAATAAAGAATTATGTCCCATTTTCCTTAGGCTCTAGGTGCTTCTGTGAGTTTTCGTACTTTTTTTGTACTTTTGGACCCTCTTTGTACTAGTTGTGGGAGAAAAATAAGTGCAAAATACAGAGTTTAAAATTGCTGTTTCTACCACCTATAATAATTTTGTGGGCTGTATATCTGATATTCAATTGTTATTTCATGATATTTATATGTACATATGGGAAGCTTTCAAATAAATTAAAAAGCAGTCCAATAAGTAAAAAAAAAAAATCTTTTGTCCTCTTCCTTTCAATTGAAACAGCTTTAGACTTGTTACAGATGGACCAACAATAAAGAACGACAACGTGAATATAGCAGCGCGTAGGTTTGCTTGCTTTGTTTTGAGTGTACTAGAGATGACTGCTGCACGGGGGGAGTGGAAACAGAAATTAACCCAATTGGCTTCCTTGTTTACAGTGGATTAGATAGACTCACTTCCACTCCTATTAAACCTCCTTGCTTTAAACCTCTTCCCCCTCCCAGGAGTTGTTCGACTATTCCACAGAGGATTAGCCCTGCCCTTGCCATCTCCCACGTAGTCTCCTGTATCTGACTACAACCACCCCAATCAAGGTTTGGAACTCCCCCCTAAATGTAATAGTGGGGACTAGACCCGAATGGTCTTATGGTAGGGGCCTGAAAATACCATCTTTTCTTGGACAGACCTCCTTCCCAGTGATGGAACATACACCCCATCACATACCTCCCCCCCCCCCCTTTTCAATCAGGACCTATCCCTGCTCAACCTCTCCCTCCCCTGGTCAGCAGCTGCACCCTCCTGGGAGAGAAAGTGCATTAGTGTGGGCCTTTTGTGCTGTATGCTGAACCTCAAAATCGTATGCCTGCAGTGCCAAATACCATCGGATGTTATTGTTTCTGATCTGACCTAGCCATTTCAAAGGGGCATGGTCGGTCACCAATACAAAATGCCTCCTAACAGGTAGTACCTGAGGGAGTCCACCACCCACTTTACTACCAAACAGTCCTTTTTTTTAGTAGTGACATAGTGTTGTTCGGCTTCAGTCAGCTTCCTACTTAGGTAAAATATTGGGTGTTCTTCTTCCCCTATTTTGTGGCATAATACTGCTCCTAGGCCCAACCCGAGGCATCCGTTTACAGAATAAATTACTTGCTGAAATCCATGTTCTGTAGGACAAGATCTTTACATAAGGCTTCTTTCAGATTAACAAAAGCCTGGTCAGTCACCATATTCCATTTTAGCATGAGTGGCTGCAAATTCTGCAGCATGCTGGTCAAATCTGCAGCCAGCTCTGCAAAATGGAGTATGTTTTCTATAGTACCCCTGTCACGAAATGCCTAGCCACCTGCCTGGGATTACCCCACAGCCACTTAAAGGGTCTATTCCCAGCACAGCTCAGGTCTGTCTGCACCTGCCACTTGTGCTCTACACTAGCACCCTCCTCCCACCGACTGGGTCACAACTGCCTCTGGGCGAGTCTCCCGCTCTCAAAGGTATCCCCAGTGATTTCTAGGTTACTGGGGCCACACTCCCAGTGGTCCCACAGCTCCCAGAAAGCACTCATAGACCAAACACACAAACCGCCAGGATTATTTATCAGTCCAGATAGAGAGGCAATAAACTAAATATTGTTTATTGTCTTTTAAAAATCGAACAGTGGAACAAAATAGTGCAAGCAGAAAACAATAACAGGTAACTGAAATATGGATCAATTATAGCATTAACACCTGTATACGGTCTAAACAGTACCTGGGGAGATCAGGACATATATCTGTTCACAGAGCCTTAGCAAAGAGATCTGTCTCTCTCTTCTCCTGGTCTAAGACTGAAGCAACAGCCTGCAGCACCTGCTGGGTAATTTCAAACTCCAGGCCAATCAACAAGATTTAAAAGTATACTGCTGCTTGCTTCCTGCTTGTGTTAAAGAAAAGGAACTTTCAGTTTCCTGTAACAGCTTTACAGCAAATAAACACCATCTGCTGGCGAAATAAGAGCAATATACTTCAGACATATAATTAAGACAGGAAAATATCTAATACATTTTACCTTAAAAAACACTGTTTCTTCACAACCCCACTAGTCCTAAGAAAGGCCTCGAGTCATCATTGGTGGTTGTTCCTAGTGAGCCTGGTAGCTAGGCCTTTTCGGGTGCTGGATTTAGGGGGATTCATGTTTCACTACCCCCAGCTCCATCTGCTTCCTGTCTCTCACTTTGACATCATTGGGCTCCTGCTAGATACTTGACTAACTGGGGAGTTCTTCCCTTATGGAATACGGCTACTATGGTCACTCTTGTCAACAGGGCACTGGACCCGTCGGAGGCTCCCACCTTCACAGCTGTTCAGGTTGTTGATTACATGGCCTCCACCATGCATACACCCATGCCTCTTTTTCTCACATGGGATCTCCTGGTGGACTCTAGCTTCTTTGTGGTGTTGGACCATGGGGATCCTGGAAGATGTCCTTCACGTGTCCCCATGTTTTGTTTGCTTTCTGTTTGGGAACAAGTCTGCCCCATTAGTCCCTAGGACTGTTCTTCTTGGCCTGTGACTTCACGTCTTCCTGTGGTACCTACCACTCACCTAGAGTGTGAAGATCCCTTGTCAGGCTTCCCCACACTAACCGTTCCATCAGCCTGGAGACAAGTGTTTTTGGCACTCTGGATGATTTGACATGCTCACAACGATTGCAACTGTTCAGCTACTCTCTACTCATTCCCACGGTCTATGCTCTGATTTCGCCCTCTGTGTCAGGGTACTGTACAAATGTGGTAGAGGGTGATTGGCTGCTCCTTCAGGCCAATGTTTGGATGGGTAATTCTAACATTCTGGCCATTTGACTGTACTAGGTTGTATAGCTGCAAGATAGGCCTCTTCCAAGAGATGTTCTGCCTTTTCTGGAACATCCTTGCGATATCTCTCGTGGTTACTCAAGTTTATAACCCTGTCCTTCCATTTTGTTCCACATCCAGGTCCAGAACAGTTCACCGTAATTTACATTTTCCAATCTTCTCTATTTGTTTCCTCTCATCTTCCTCTTGGGGCAGGCTCTGTGGTCGAGCAGGTAGTACTGAAGAGCCAGCACTCTTTTATGCATCCTTCTTGATCTCTGCAGATTTAAAATCCTCTTGTTCTGGAATTTTCTTTCCATGCGCCGTGGATCGGAGTATTCTTCGACCTTCATCTCACATAACGGGGGGAGTGGGTCTCTTCTGCATCCCATCATCCGGTCTCTGGCCTGCATGGTCTGGATGATTGAGGTTTCTCATTAGCTTCCTAGCATTTTTTCTGAAAGTGTCTCCACGGTCTTTTTCAGAATGTTCCCCTTGAGAAGTGTTTCTCTTTCCAGTGGGATAGGTTTGCCAGCTAATAGGCATACCTTCTACAGCTTTCTGAGTTTAGTCTACGTTAACTCGGTGGAGATTCACCTCAGTTTCCTCAGTGCTCTCATCTTTGTATAAAGATTCCCATTTCTTAAACACTTTCTTATGCTGCTTGTTTTCCTGTCGAGGGAATTTCTCAATCTACTTAGTTCTGATGGCTGCTACATAGGCTGATTGGGACTGTGACCTTTGGCTCTTTCAGCAGTTTCATATTTCATTGCAATGGAGTGGTTCTCTACATGTACCCTGGGTTCCTACCTCAGGTTGTATCAGGGTTCGATTTACATTAGTTGCTTCTCTTGTCTTTTTCCTTCACTCAATCTCATGCATGGCAAGCTCGTTTTCCACTTATTGCACTGCAAATGGACACTGGCCTATTCTTAATGCGGCCTCAGCCCCACCGGTTTTCTCCTTAGTATTTAGTTAACGTTCCTTCCTACAGGAGGTGATCAAATTTGCAGATGATACAAAACTATTCAAGGTTGTTAAAACACATGCGGACTGTGAAATATTGCAGGAAGACCTTAGGAAATTGGAAGACTGGGCATCCAAGTGGCAGACAAAATTTAATGTGGACAAATGCAAGGTGCTGCACATTGGAAAGAATAATCCGAATCATAGTTACCTGATGCTAGGATCCACTTTGGGGGGTCAGCACTCAAGAAAAAGATCGTGGTGTCATTGTAGATATTACGCTGAAATATTCTGCTCAGTGTGCACTGATGGCCAATAAAGCAAACAGGATGCTAGGAAATATTAGGAAAGAGATGGTGAATAAGACCTAAAATGCTATGCCTTTGTATCGGTCCATGGTGCGTCCACACCTTGAGCATTGCGTTCAGTTCTGGTCACTGTATCTCAAAAAAGATATAGCGGAAATAGAAAAGGTTCAAAGAAGAGCAACCCAAATGATAAAGGGGATGGAACTCCTCGCGTTTGAGGAAAGACTAAAGAGATTAGTGCTCTTCAGTGTGGAATAGAGACAGATGAGGGGAGATATGATTGAGGTCTACAAAATCCTGAGTGGTGTAGAACGAGTAGAAGTAGATTGATTTTTACTCTTTCCAAAAGTACAAAGACCAGGGGACACAACCGAAGTTACATGGAAATACTTTTAAAATAAATAGGAGGAAATATTTTTTCACTCAACAAATAGTTAAGCTCTGGAACTCTTTGCCGGAGGATATGGTAACAGTGATTAGTGTATCTGGGTTTGAAAAAAGGTTTGGACAAATTCCTGCAGGAAAAGTCCATGTTCTTCTATTGAGACAAATTATAAACAAACTTAAGGAAAATCTCCTTCTAAATTTCTTAAATCATCAACAATCAAGAGTGGAGGAGATGTATACTGAAAATGTCACCAGCTCCAATTGTGACCAATATATATGATTAATTGGAGTGTTGTTGCCTCAAGAAGCCCTCGGCTCTATTTGAACTTGAGTTCACGAGGGCTGGGTGGCTTCATCATTGGCAGCAACACACAGAGTGTAGCGATTTCATCTAGCTATTTTAAATTGCATACTTCTTTTTTGTTTGTTTTTTTCTTCTTATTTCAATTCTTAATATATATGTACAATTTTCAACCTGTGGTAAATCGTCTGTGAATTTAACATATAACAGCTACTTAGCTTTTTATAGTCCGATCCTTCAACGAAGCTGCACGCAGACCGTCAGACCCTGATGCAGGCAACGAAACGCTGGCCACTGTTGGTCGAGGTCGCGTTATCTATGCAGCGAGTTGTAAGAAGGATCGGACTATAAAAAGCTAAGTAGCTGTTATATGTTAAATTCATAGACGATTTACCACAGGTTGAAAATTGTACATATATATTAAGAATTGAAATAAGAAAAAACAAACAAACAAAAAAGAAGTATGCAATTTAAAATAGCTAGATGAAATCGCTACACTCTGTGTGTTGCTGCCAATGATGAAGCCACCCAGCCCTCGTGAGCTCAAGTTCAAATAGAGCCGAGGGCTTCTTGAGGCAACAACACTCCAATTAATCATATATATTGGTCACAATTGGAGCTGGTGACATCTTCTATTGAGACAGACATGGGAAGCAACTGCTTGCGTGGGATTTGTAGTATGGAGTGTTGCCACGATTTGGGTGTCTGCCAGGTACTTGTGACCTGGCTTGGCCACTGTTAGGAAAATAGGATACTGGGCTGTATGGACCAGCCTGACTCAGTATGTCTGACTCAGTATGGCTACTCTTATGTTCTTATGTTACTAGCCGTTGAGCCCGTTAAAACGGGCTGGTGGGTTGCCGCCCCTCCACCCGGTCCGTCTCTTCGCTATTCAACTTACATCTCCGCAGCAGGCAGAGATCAGCTGAGCTCCCGTCGGCCTTCCTTCTCTGCCTGTGTCCTGCCCTCGTGTGACGTAACGTCAGCGAGGGCGGGACACAGGCAGGGAAGGAAGGCCAACGGCAGCTCAGCTGATCTGCCTGCTGCGGAGATGTAAGTTGAATAGCGAAGAGACGGCCGGGTGGAGGGGTGGCGGCAGCAGCGACTCCGGGGGGGGGGGGGGTACCAGTGGCGGCGACCTGAGGGGGTAGCGGTGGCGACCTCGGCGGTTCCCTCCCCTTCGCGCAGTTTCCCTCTCTGTCCCGCCCCTCTGTCATCATGTATTGACGCGGGGGCGGGACAGACAGGGAAGTCTCTACTGCGCATTTGCGAGTGAGTACGGTCACTCGCCGTTTATATGTTTGATGCCATCAGGGATTGCTAAATGTCTGTTTAGCTACCTCCTTTTTTTTCTTTTCCATCCACCCAGGCAGGGCTACCCAGGATAATCCTCTTCAGACTTCATCATGCCTATGGCAGCATTCCCATCACAGATTTGATGGAATAGTAATACACTTTTACTTTGGATTCTAGAATTCGACTCTAACTGCCTAGATCCTTTTTATTCTTTCCCAGGCTTCACTTCTGACGATTTGCTTACCGGGTTCTCTATGTTCTGACTTCGCCATTGCGAGGTGCAAGTCATCATTGGTTATTCCTAGTGAGCCTGGTAGCTAGGGATTCCCCAGTTGTGAGAATATTAGCCTGCTTGTCCTCTGAGAAAGCAAAGATACTTACCTGTAGCAGCTATTCTTTAAGGATAGCAGGCTGAATATTCTCACGTATCCTCCCACTTCCCCTTGGAGTCATCTTCTATGCTATAGTATTGTACTTTTGGTTCCGCAGTCGCACAGCGGGCAGGAAGGCACTTGTGCATATGTATGAAACATCTCGTGCTCCAAAAGAGCTCTGTGAAAAGCTTGATACAAGCTCTGGACAGGGCAACACGGCATCGCGTTACCCAATTGTGAGAATATATAGCCTGTTGTCCTTGGAAAATACCTGCTACAGATAAGTATCTTTGTTTTTTTCTTAGTGTTTTTATTTGTATGACATGAGTATAGTTCTTTTATCATGGTAAATCTAAATGTTTTTGTAGTGTCCAGTAGCTATATGTGTGAAAGCATATAGATGCCTCAGGTAGTGTATACAGAAGTATTTATCAACCTCAACAGATAGAGACAGTAAAATACAGAAAAAAGAAAGTTGTGGGTGCTTAATACCAGCACAACTTCCTCACTAAAGCTAGTAGCAGAAAAATGGACTTTTTATTCCTCTGATCACTAACGAAAGCCCCAGTGTTAGAAAATCATATGCTTGGCCTTCAGGTCTTCTATGCACTTTACCCAGGTTTAATAGCTAATACCTTCATTTCTATTGGGTTTAAATTGATTCTGTTGGGGCAGTTTCTCCAAATGGGTTAGTTTTTTTGCATCACAAAAACAGAACCTCTCTTGTATAATCTGCAAAGTACTTATTGTAATACTATATTTCTGTGGAGTGCAAACAATATGTAAGAAAGGGAAAAAGCCTCTGCACCCACACCTCCACCCAGTAAATGTTAGCAGGATAAAGAAGCTTTAAACTGGGTCAAACTCTCTTCGTCGACATAAAAAAAAACCCTTTCTCACTAAATCTTGCTAAAACTCCACAGGAAGTTTAATTTTTCATGGATCCATCCAAAAACATGGTAATAAAAAGACACTTAGCATTTGCATAACATGACAGAAATGAACCTCACTTATAAACTAGGGTATGTTGACAATGTGCATGCGGTTTTTTGCACACGGGTTTCTTGTGTGCTAAACTTCTGTGTGCATAGGGTGGCCGTAATAGCACAAACATTTGTGTGTAGAGCCCTTTCTAAGCCTTCAGCACTCTTACATCAACCCCCATAGAAGGGAGAAGTAGCAAAGGAGTGGGTTTGAGAAATGTTAGGGTTGGGGGTCTGGGCTGAATTGAGTTGCAATGATAGGAATGTGGGCCAGGTATGATCAGGCTTTTGAAGGAGCTCCGATACTTTGGAAATTAAAAAATGTTGGTTGGAAGAGAGATCATTCTAATCATGCAGGATAAAAAGTGCTCTGTAGTAGTTAAATGTTGCCAAGTTGGTTGGAGAGATTAAAAAGAATAATAGATGTAACAGAAGAAAAAAGTTAATTGGATCAGATTAATGCTGTAAAACAGATATTTTGAAGGCAGGGGGAGAGGAGCTCACGCAGTGGTTCAATTGGATTTAGAGCCTTCCATCCCCAGGTTACCTGGTTGGGCGGAGTTCTAGGAACCATGTTATTCTTGGAGAAAACTAAATTCTTGGTAGGATGAACAGTCTTTTAATTGGACCGACCATTGGTTAAGCCAGAGATGTTGTACATAGGCAGAGGTTTTACAAGTGATTTTCATTACTTTTTTCTCAGGGTCCTTGTTGGCACGTGTGTGTGTGTATACACAGACACAATCAGTGTGAGAGCCAAGATTGTTGCTGGGCAGAGTGAATAACACACCGGTTGGGGATTGTCCTCCAATGACACAGCTATCCAGAGGGTTTCCCTTCTAATTAGGTTGGCCTGGTGGCTCCGGTGCAGACTGAATAAATAAATAAAATAGTCTACCCTCCATAGACATGCATTTTTCTCATTCCCTAAGCTCATCTCCTGCTCACATTCTCTATCCCTTTCCCCAAACACCTCTCCAGGGTTGGCCCAACCCTAGTTGGTCACCTAGAGCAGCAGGTTCTGGAGAGAGGCAGAGTCAAAGCAAAGCAAATCAGTCTTGACAGCCCCAATTGAAATAACCATCAGCACATACTTTTACCCACAAAGGAAGTAGGCAGCTTTCAAATTTTGAAATATCAATATGTTAGGGGCAAGCTAGAGACCTGAAAGATAGTTGAGGGGTGTGCATGGCTAAAGGTTTCCCTAAGGCACCAAGTAACCACACACCTCTCTCCAGCACATTCTCCTCTGAATCTTTCTCAGCTAGTCCTAATCTCATTTAATCCCCACCAGTAAGTTTTAGCCATCATATCCCCATTTTCGACTGTTTCAAGCTGGTTCTCCCCACGCCACCCCCTTTGCTCTGTAGACTTGTTCAAGCTCTTGAACAGTTATTTTGTTTTCTTCTTGCACCACATAACTTTCAGTAAATTTGAGCTACTTAGTGCTCAATGTCCCAGATTGCTCTCCGTTTTAAGAGCATAGTGAAGGAGGTTTTGTAACTTAGCTCATGATTAAGGAGGTCTGAATGTTGAACGTAGAAAACAGAACAACTGATATGGATGTAGTGCTAGTAGCAAGACTCTTGAGGGGAGAGGAAAACAGTCACACAGGGTCGACGGGAGCTTCTCAATGAAGAACACTCCAAATTATCCAGTAACTGTCCAATAAAAGGTAGGTCATCTACTAAGAAACTAAGTTCCTGGCATCAGTCCAACTCATAGTTAACCACAGTTCAAAACTCTTTAGGGTTGAATATAGAAACATAAATTACTAGCCAGTAGTCCAGTGTCCAATATGCATTGCTAAAATAATGACAATCACATTTGTCCTGAACTGGCATTCTTTTGGGGAGGTTCAGATAAAAAAAAAAAAATTAGGTGGGTTTGGAAGCTGGATTACAGTAGATTTCTCCAGAAGAGTGGAAATGCATTGTGAAGGCAGTATAGGGCAGTCTATGCTGCCAGTCCATGCTATATGTTCTGTGATTATTCATAGTCATTTGAGTTTTCAGTGCTGTCAATCTTCACAAACATCGAATCCATTAAAAAATGTTTTTATATGTCTATATAAGTATAGGTGTAACAAAGGCTGTTCTGGAAATTTTCAGTGTAGAAGATGAGGATGCTTACATAAGAATAGCTATACTGGGTCATACCTGTGGTCCATCTAGCCCAGTATCTTGTTGCCAACAGTGGCCAATCCAGACCACAAATACCTGTCAGTAGCAACATTGTTGTCAGTAGCAACATCGTTGCCACTAACACTGATGCTAGCAGGAAGAAACTTTGAAATAGCTCCTTGTGTATCAGTTTACCAGACTGCAATTGAATAGCAATATTATTCCCTTTCCTCTTTAAAAACTTAGATTCTACCCAGGCACTTTTGAAGAAGAGAAACTGGCAGTGCACTACCAGTGCCTGGATAAGAATCTAAGTTTCTAAAGGGGAAACCGAAGAAAATTGCTACTCAGTTGCCTCATTCATATTCATTGTGGGTATCCTAAAAACTTTACTGGCTAGGTGTGTTCCAAAGACTGAGTTGAGAATCACTGTTCTAGGGTGTTCTCAGGAAATGGGTGCTTTATGTCTAAGGAAAGAGAGGGGTTGGGAAGAATCTTTAATCAGCTGTATTTATAAGTCACTTCTAGGCACTTCCTAGACTAAATCTCATGCGTGTGTGTAATTTATTTCTCAGGGACCTGCTGTAGGATTCAGGTTTATCACTTTATAGCACATCAGCTTCTTCTTGGCTAAGATCGGAATGTAGGGTCTGGACTATGCTATGCATGACACACAACAAAAAAAAGTCAGTCAAATGAATAAACTGACCTGAACTGATTTGCAAGATCCCTTCTCGGTCTTTTGACTTATTTGAGAACTTGTACAACAGGGTTGTTGACTGTCGGTCCTCAGGTCTTCAACTCAGTCAGGTTTTCTTCAATAAATATGTATGAGATCTGTTGGCATGCATTTTCTCCATTGTATGCAAATAGATCTCTTGCATATTCATTGTGGAAATCTTGAAAACCCAACTGGGGTTACAGATCTCAAGGACTGACATTGAACACTCCTGTTGTATGATATGGCAAGAAGAGGTGTGTTAATGCCTGCCTCCTAACCTCAAAAATGTTCATTTTATGTGACCATTGTCATAAAGTAGGAAGATTAGACATCTTGCTTAAAATAAAATAAAATTCTTCAAAGCCATTTCAAAGGTATTTTGTAAAGGTTGGTTTTGTTCTCCTATTTGCCCTGCTAAACATAAGCATGCCATGAAGTCTGGAAACATTTTATGTAGTTGTACTTGTTGTTGGACTGAACTATTATTTCACTTTATTTTAGGCTCCTTTTACAAAGCCACGCTAGCAGTTCTGGTGTGTAAAATGCGATGAAGCCCATAGGAATTGAATGGACTTTGTTGCATTTGCCATGCCGGAATTGCTAGTGCACCTCTGTAAAAGGAGCCCATAATTATCTTGTCCATCTGGGACCTGCTGAGAAGTCAGGCTTTTTCAAGCAAACACATTAATATTACTTTAAAAAACACTGAACGTACATGTAGCCAAAAGGAAATCCATTTGTGTTTGACAAAAGATGAGAAGGAGCGAACTGTGCTGGTCAGGAAAAAATAGTAATGTTACAAGATGTACATAAGTGAGTTGTACATACCTTTCATGGAAATGGTAATACAAAATGAAGTTGAAGGGTAACACAACAAAAATGGCAGAGAACCAAAATATAGTATTTTTTTTATATCATAAGCAAAAGATTTGGCATAAAGAAAGACCTCTGCCTGAAAGAGTAAACCACCAACTGAAGAAACGGGAACAGAGTCTTTACAGGAGACATCCTGACATGCCGGCAAAGTTCTCAAAGTGAACTGTGATGGTTGGTGTTGAAAGACCAAGAAAGTTAAGGAGAAGAGGTAGAACTGTCATCCTGCACCAGATAGAACAGGTCATTGACTTCTTCCCATCTGAACTGCCTCTGTGTTGGTTTTCCTTTATATTCCATTTAAAAACAGAAGTAGACTTTTTTTTTTGTTTTAATGTTCAAACTTTTTATTGCATATTTGTAAATTCATTTTTTTAAAAATGTGTACAAACATATATTAGTAGGTAATAACTACTGTACCTACTATGGGTCTGGAGCATATCGTATATATTTTTGTTTAAAAGTATAGGTCAACTAATTTCCAGGTGCCATCAAGATGTTTTGTCATCTCGATTTCAACCAACAGATAGGAAACAAAATGTTCCACACAGGAAAAAAAGGTATAGATATAAAAAGTAGAAGTGGATCCAAAAACATTGTGGGTTCATTGATCAATCAATAATCAAAATTACAAATTGATAATATTTACCACTTGTAGTAATATATAATCCAGAACTAGAAATCCTATTTAGTTACTTGCTTAACAACTTCACGGAACTTTTGCTTTTGAAATAGAAATCCCTAAATTGCTTAGCAACAATGGTCGAGGTATAGACAAAAATAAAAGTGGGAGTAGGGGGAGATTAGGCAATAGTGAAATGTTCCACTGTGGAATGTGAAAACACCGAGCCTAGTAAATTCAGGTGCAGGATGAGCATTATCAGTTGAACATTGGTCCTGTGTGGGACAATAGAAGGTAGTAGCTTTGTCACTAACTTATTTTAATCAGCATGTTAACTTTCTGCCCTGATTTCTGGGATTAGTTTTATTTTTAGTGTGAGCCAATAAACCATGCTCAGAAAGATATACCCAGATTGCTATAGGTCAGTGTTAATTGAAGCCCATTGGCCCTATGACTTCCCCTTCTCCCACAACAGTATTGCTACTTGCGTTGCATCCATAACAGTTGTTCTCTACCACTATCATTCAGGTATCTACCAGTTTGAGTCAGATGTTACTCAAACGCCTTCACTGTTCTCATAAGGCTGAGAGCAGTATGGGAGGTAAGTGGTGCTAGAAGAAAACAGAATAGCTGTTCCAGAAGTGGCATTGCCAACAAACCTGTAGAACAAATATAGGAGGATTAAAAAAAATTAGGGGAAGAACCAGCTTGAAGAGGTTGGAAGTGGAGACAGGATAGTGAAGACTACCTAATGATTGGATAGGGATGAAGATTGGGACTAGCTGGGATAGAGTTGGAGGAGAGTCTGCTGAGAAATAGGGACAGAGAATATGTGGGTGGATATGGGCTGAAGCAAAATTTGGTGAGGTACACAAATTGCTTGGAATGCACCTGAGCAACTAGGTCGACCATTTCAGAAGGGGAACCTCTCAGGACAGCTGTGACATTGGAAGAAGATTTCCTGCCCCCATACCCCAGTGTGCTATCTGCTTTGTCCAGCAATGATCTTAGCTCTCACACTGAAGTACTTTTGCCAGCTTAACCCCTGATTGAAAAATAAGGAGACCACTGCTATAAGCAAAGGTTTGAGTTGCAGTCCCTGCGTGCAAATTTTCAGCCAATTTCCACTATAAGATAGCAAATTCTCCAATCTGTAGGCCAAGGAATATGCATCAAAGTTGACTTTTAACATGGACATTTCTGTTATCATGTGTTTTAATACAATAGTGTATGTAAATTTACTATTTAGTGCTTGAACCATACTATTTTAAGGGGTCCTTTTACTAAAGCTTACTGCATGATAACAGACATTAAACATGCACTAAGTGCCAAGTGGCCCATAGGTATAAAATAGGACATGCAACATTTAATGTACACTAATATCTGTTAGCATGTACTAAGCTTTAGTAAAAGGGCACCTTATAGTGCAAACATTTTTCTTTTGGTGGTGGTTTTTGTAAAGTGAATGTTCATGAAAGACTGTGATGCAAAATTATGTAAAGGAGTTTGGCATCTATGAATGCATATTTAAACCACACATGAAAAACACTTGGTAACTGCTATTTTTGCAACCAGATGTAAACGTCAGGCAAGTATAGTACACCATTTTGTGATAAAATATGTTTTCATTCCTTCAAAAGACTCTTCCTCTCTCCTCTGTTTCTTTGCTTCTCTCTTCCTCCTAGGCATTCTACTGTTCTCACTGTCTCCTATTAATTTATTTCCTTTGGCCCATGGTGCCAGCCATCAATGCCTCTGTGACACTTCACAGCTTATGCTCTGCTGGCGGTAGCTGCTACTGCAACAATCAATCATCCAGGGTCTGCTGGCATATTCTCCATAAGGTTTTAAGCCCTGAATGTTTAGGCATCCAGAGCTTTCCAGCCTTGCTTTTTTGAAACTATATGTTTTCTTAACTGCTTATTTAACTATAAAGCCACTTGAAAATTTCTTGCCAGATAAGAAGGTGCCTTCTGATGTAAGCCCTGAGAGAGGGAAATAGGTTTCAAGGGAGTACTTTGGAACTGTAGTAACTGGGGCCTGTGTTCAAGAGTCTTGTGTTTGAACACTTGGGCGAATAGGATCTTTCTTAAACTATGTATTCAAAAGTATGCACCAGTAGCAGCTGCAGTTGGCTTTGTACTTTTCCATTGCAGAAGACATCTCTGTGCAAAATGGATGGTTTGAAATGTTTGGCCAATAGTACTTGAATGTAGAGAACTAGTTTGTAATGCTCAGTGTGGCTCTGTGCTTGACAAAGCAATTCAAGCTCATGAATGAATTAGGGTGACTTGTTTATGTTGGAACTGTGGCTTGTAGACATGTGGGTCAGAAAGCTTAAAAGGCTACGGATTTTACATGTAACTATTGCTACAATGCAAATATGTTGCTGTGGCAGCATATGTAGTATTTTTTAGTAACCTGTTTTATTGTGTCAGTAAATTCACAACATAAATGAAACTGTTCTGACAGTTTACATACATAAACCCGTTAACCTAAGTGGGTTGCACATAAATGGTAGACTGTTACCCCTGGATTCTATAGTGGCGTGCGATCCTGAGATCCACATGCAAATAAATTAGATAATCTGTTAACAATCAATTATTGACGGCACTAATTTGGATTTGCATATGGATTGTTGGATTTGCACATGGATCTGGCTGTGCGCAGTTCTGTAAAGATACGTGCCCAAATCTTTCACACACATCCCAAAAGGGGGCATAACCATGGGAGTGGCAGGAGTGGGTCAGAGGCATGCAGTATTACAGAATTCTAGGGATCCACACCAGGATTTACACCGTTTCACTTGGTGTAAGTCCTCGCACTCAAAGTTAGGCGTGGAAATCTTTGTTAGGCGCTAATGTATAAAGAGCGCTCAGCCTGGAGCACCCTTTATAGAATGGCACTGAGTGCGGTCTCCATGATGGGCTCAGGTTCTGAACATTTTGGACTTTTGTGGAGGGCCTAGAGCAGGGCCTGGCCCTTAAATCCCTGAAGGTTCAGGTAGCAGCGCTATCATGTTTTAGAGGAAAGATTCTGGGGGCTTCATTAGCAGCACAGCCAGATATCGCTTAGTTCTTATGTGGGTTGGAACAGTTTTGACCCTGGGTTAGATGGTTCTCCTGCGGTAGGCTCTCAGCTTGGTTCTGAACACCTTTTTGGGTTCCAGTTTAGCCACTTAAAGGGGCCTCTGTGAAGGATCTTATACTGGTTCTTGGTGGCTATTGCTTCAGCCAGGCAAGTTTCAGAGCTGCAAGCCCTCTCTTCCAGAGATCCTTACTTGTCCTTGTTGCAGCATATGGAAGTCACTAAGAGGGGCATTTTCGATCGGGGACACCCATCTCTAAGGGTGCCCATCTTCGAGGAGCGCGCCGTGAAGGGGCGGGGCCAACCGTATTTTTGAAACGAGGTGGGCGTCATCTTTCGTTTCGATAATACGATTGGGGGCACCCAAATCTCAACCTAAATGCTGAGATCGTGGCATTTAGAGATGGGCGCCCTCGGTTTTCCCACATAATGGAAACCGAGGACGCCCATCTCAAAAATGAATAAATCCAAGGCATTTGGTCGTGGGAGGGGCCAGGATTCGTAGTGCACTGGTCCCCCTCACATGCCAGGACACCAGCCGGGCACCCTAGGGGGCACTACAGTGGACTTCACAAATTGCTTCCAGGTACATAGCTCCCTTACCTTGGGTGCTGAGCCCCCCCGAACCCCCCCAAAACCCACTCCCCACAACTATATACCACTACCATAGCCCTAAGGGGTGAAGGGGGGCACCTACATGTGGGTACAGTGGGTTTTGGGTAGCTCCCATTTTCCACCACAAGTGGAACAGGTAGGGGGGGATGGGCCTGGGTCTGCCTGCCTGAAGTTCACTGCACCCACTAAAACTGCTCCAGGGACCTGTATATTGCTGTCATGGACCTGAGTATGACATTTGAGGCTGGCATAGAGGCTGGCAAAAATAGTTTTGAAAGTTGTTTTTTTGAGGGTGGGAGGGGGTTAGTGACCACTGGGGGAGTCAGGGGAGTTGATTCACGATTCCCTATGGTCAGTTCGAGCACTTTTTTGGGACTTGGACCTGAAAAAAAAGGGACCAAATAAAGTGGACCAAATTCTTGCCACGGATGCCCTTCTTTTTTCCATTATCGGCCGAGGGTGCCCATCTCTTAACCACGCCCTGGCACACCCCTGGGAACTTTGGCCGTCCCAGCGATGGAAAGCAGTTGGGGACGCCCAAAATCAGCTTTCGATTATGCTGATTTTGGCACCCCTGAGAGAAGGGCGCCCATCTCCCGATTTGTGTCGAAAGATAGGCACCCTTCTCTTTCGAAAATGAGCTGGTAAGTCCTTCTGCTTGGCCAACAGGATTTTCATACATTTTTCAGGGTCCATGTAGAACGCGTGTGGTCTCCTAAATTTTCTGTAGCTCACTAGATTAAGGTCACCATTGAAGTGCTCTATATGGTTCACAGAAAGGTGGTTCCTGTGGATCTAAAGGCCCGTTTGACTTGGGCTCAGGTGACCTGGGCAAAAGCGTTCACAGTTGCATCTGAAGATATCTGCAGGGCAGCAACATGGTCATCTCTGCATTTGTTTCTGAGGCACTATAAGAATGCTAAATGCCACATCTTCCCTGGCTAGAACATCAGAGTGGTAATTCAGGGGACCTTGTTTTCCCTCACCCTTTAAGGGATTCTTTTATATGTTCTTGTCTCAAACTAGCAGGATGAAAAGGAAGCTAAAATTTATTTTATACCTGTTAATTTCTTTTCCTTTGAATTCCTGGTAAACCAGTCCAGATCCTGTTTCTTGGGGGACTGCAGCGTTATAGGATATCTTTTCAGCCTTACCTGCTGTCTCCCAGCATTTGTATATATTTCAAGAATTGAATGTAAGAATTTTGCTCTTATGCTGCAGCAGTGTTGAGGAGATAGCAAAGATGTGTGGTGCACTGTAACCTAATTCTGCTGTGGTAGTAACATACAGGAGAATGCCAAGCTGCACTATACAGCCGATATCACTGAAATAATTCAGCTTCCATTATATCCTACCAGACCAGGGTTTTATGAGTCTGATATGCATGGAAACAGAGAACAAAGTAGTTCTAGCAATTCACCCCTTAAGGGTAGTGTGCAGCATAGACTACTCATATTTTCTGTGTCCTCCAAGCAGATGACGGATGGATTGCGCAGCTCTTCATTGGTGCTTCTCTGTCGGCTTCTGATAGATTTTCTTTTTTTTCTTTATAAGTGGTGTCATTTGAACAGGGGGTTACTACTGGTCTGGTCTATGCTCGTTTGTAGTCATTGGAGGTGATATTTGAGCCTAAATGAAACTTGGTGGTACCGGGTTTCTCTTCTTCCAGTTAGGGTGACACCCAGTGGTGCCAAGTCCCTTCCCACCCCTCCCTGTGGTAGGTAAAATGTTTCATCTTACTACAAGATGAGTTTCTTCCAGAGGTAGGTTATTCTTTTCCTTATATAATAAAATTTTCAGCCTTTTCCCTATTTACTCCTCTAGGACTGTCTGCAGCTCTTAAGAGATTTTTTTTTTCATTCTCAGCCAGTGTTTGGTACCGAGAAGCCTTCCTCAAAACCGTCTCTGAGATTTCTGAATCTGTTTTGTGGGCAAGTTTCGGTATGGTCTGGTTACCTGTTAATTTTTTCTCAGGCTGAGTTTCTCTTTTACTTTTTCCGAAATTAGGTAGTGATGGCACATCAGGATGGCCACTAGGGACCCATACCACAGAGCCCACCAAAAGTTTGCTTCATGTTCCCTCAGCCTGCTCTCATGGACTGTCCCCCAACGATGCCTCGGGGTGGTCAGCACCGGGTCTACTTTAGCAAAGACCCGGTATTTTTCACCAATCCCATTTGGAGTGGCATTTCTTAATCTGTGTCAGATACCGTGAGCGTATACAAAAAAAAAGGCGCCTCTACTCAATTTTATTTTCCAAGAATCACTTATTTTAACAACTACACATGGTGTTTTGCTTAGGAGGGTATAGGACAGTGTGGAGCCTTCTTTATCTTTTATCCACAGCAGTTTGTCTATGCTATTTATGGCAATTGCATTTGGGCACTATAGTTTATGGTTTATTTCTCGTAAGAACATAAGTGTTGCCATACTGGGACAGATCAAGGTCCATCAAGCCCAGTATCCTGTTTCCAGCAGTGGCCAATTCAGGTCACAGGTACCTGGCAAGATACCAAAAGAGTAAAACAGATTTTATGTCTTTCTTAATAATGGCTTATGGACTTTCCTTTTAGGAAATTATCCAAACCATTTTTTAAACCCTGCTAAGCTAACTGCTTTTACCATGTTCTCTTGCAATAAATTCCAGAGTTTAATTGCATATTGCATGAAGAAATATTTTCTCCTGTTTGTTTTAAATTTACTACTACTTAGCTTCATTGCATGCCCCTTAGTCCTAGTATTTTTGGAAAGGGTAAACAAGTGATTCACATCTACCTATTCCACTCCACTCAGTATTTTATAGACTTCTATCATATCTTTCGTCAGCTCTTTCTTCTCCAAGCTGAAGAGGCCCTAGCGTGCTTTAGCCTTTCCTCATAGAGAAGCCATCCCATCCCTTTATCATTTTTGTTGCCCTTCTCTGTACCTTTTCGAATTCCATAATATCTTTTTTGAGATATGGTGACCAGAATTGCACATAGTATTCGAGGTGCAGTTGCACCATGGAGTGATACAAAGGCATTATAATATTCTCATTTTTGTTTTCCATTCCTTTCCTAATAATTCCTAACATTCTGTTTGCTTTCTTAGCTGCCACTGCACACTGAGCAGAGGAGGGTTTCAATGTATCTTAAGTGATGACACTTGGGTCTTTTTCCTGGGTGGTGACTCCTAATATGGAACCTTGCGTTATGTAACTATAATTTGGGTTCCTCTTTCCCATATGCATCACTTTGTACTTGCTCACATTAAACACCATCTGCCATTGAATGCCCATCCGTCAGTCTCGTAAGGTCCTTTTGCAATTTTCACAATCCCTTTGCAATTTACAACTGCATGAATAACTCTGTGTTGTTAGAAATTTAATTACCTCAATAGTTATTCCCATCTCTAGATCATTTGTTAAATGTTAAGGAGTGGCCTAGTGGTTAAGGTGGTGGACTCTGGTCCTGGGGACTGAGTTCGTTCCCACTTCAGGCACGGGCAGCTCCTTGTGACTCTGGGAAAGTCACTTAACCCTCCATTGCCCCAGGTACAAATAAGTACCTGTATATGTAAGCTGCATTGAGCCTGCCATGAGTGGGAAAGCGCGGGGTACAAATGTAACAAAAAAAAAAAAAAAAAAAAAAAGCAGCGGTCCCAGCACAGTATCTACCCTTTTCCATTGAGAATACTGATTATTTAACCCCACTCTCTGATTTCTATCTTTTAACCACTTTTAATCCATAATAGAACATTACTGCCTACTCCAAAACTTTATTTCCTCAGGAGTCTTTCATGAGGCACTTTGTCTAATGCCTTTTGAGACTCTAGGTACATAACATCGACCAGCTCACCTTTATCCACATGCTAATTCACCCCTTCAAAGAAATGTAGTAGATTGGTGAGGCAAGATTTTCTTTCACTAAATCCATGTTGGCTTTGTCTCATTAATCCATGCTTCTGTATATGCCCGGCAACAATGTCAGGTTCACCATTCTGTAATTTCCCGCATCACCTCTGGAATCCTTTTAAAAAATTGGCATTACATTGGCCACCTTCTAATCTTCCATTACCATGCTTGATTGTAAAGAAATTACATATTACTAATAGCTCTACAAGTTCATTTTTCAGTAGCTCTGCAAGTTCATTTTTCAGTTTTATCAGTACTCTGGAATGTATACCATCCAGTCCAGGCAATTTGTTAAATTGTCCCCTTACATCTTTCAGGTTTTCAGAGATTTGTTTCAGTTATGGCACTCTTCCTTAAGGAAATAAGAGTGGTTCACAATAAAATTAAAAATGATATACCAAATTCAAATTGGAAGGGAACACCATTTAGTAATGGGAAGAGTACAAGAGACCAAAAGATATTAGAGTGGAAGCGGGATTAATGACAACCTGTGACTGATAGCAAGCACATAAGACAAAGAGACTTATGGAAGTCAGTGGATCCCAGGGAGTACTGCCACGTCTAGTTGAAGGTTAAAAGCCTTTTCAAATATGTTTTCAAGAGAGACCTAAATCTTTGATAGGATGTTTCCAGCTGCAGTTTTGGGGGAAGTGAATTATACAGTGATGGTGCAGTGCAAAAGAAAGCACTACTTCTTGTAGATTGATAGTGTGACTGTTGGAAAGGAGGAAGCCAAAGAGGTAAGTCATTAAGGGATCAAAGAGTTCTTGGTGGGGAATAATGTTAAATCAACAAGGATAGGTAAGAGGGGGTGTCAGAGTGAATGACCTTATGAGTAAGAATGCTTCTTGCATTAATTTCAAGATTTTCAATGAGTAATCAGTGATATTGAATGAGCAAAGGTGTGATCTGATCAAATCTACTAGCTTTAGGGAGGATACAGGCAGCCATGTTCTGAATGGTCTGGAGACGATGAAGGACATATTTATTATAGGAGGCCTAAATAGGTGATATTCTCATAATACTATCGCATCAAAAGAGCATAAACAATGTTTTTGTTTTGAGACAGAGTTGAGAAATGGGTGGGCAGTCCTAAATTAGCAGAGAGAGATGAAACATGCATTGGCTATAAAAGTAATGTGTTGAGGGAAAGGACAGCTGTTGATTGAAGATAACACCGAGTGTGACAGTGGAAATAGGATTATTGTGAAGAAGGGGACTGAGCACTGGTGGACAAGAGTTGCTTGTAATTCAGGAGGCAACTAGTTTTGCGTAAACGCCTGAATAGTTTCTCCTCCTGCTTCTACCTGTATTTCCAGCAGTCCGCCATGATGTAGTTCATTAGTGAGTCCTGAAAATTTTGTGTTTGCAACTTTTCTGTGATCCCCAAAGCAGGTTGGGTTTGACCGAAACGCCTTCTTTCAGTTTATGGGGCATCGGGAGTTTTTTTGAGATTCTCACCGTGCTGTCACCGCGATCTGCGGTTTGAGATAAGTAGCCACTAGTACTTTATTATATTTTGATCCTGTTTTGATGTTTTTATATCACATTATAGCAAATTTTGAATTTAATAAAATTTATAAAATTGAAGTAGACACTGAAGTGCTTGAGGCAAGTGATTGATGCATCTAAGAGAAGCTAGGATCTGAAATAGCTGGGACTTTGAGGTCCGATAGCCCGTTACATATTCATGTGATGCCTCTTTCGGTGACCTTTTTTTGTAGGATACCTCGTTGTTACCAGTTTCTTGCATTGCCACTTATACTTGTGTTCCCCTTCCCTTTTTTCATTCAATTTATTTGGAAGAAGGTTTTTTTATTTTATTCTCCCCTCTGTTTTTTCCACCTGTATTATGACAGGGCGGTTATCTATATAGCATGGACTACCACAGTTGTACATACACTTCTGTCTACTGCAACCACCTTTTCTGCAGCTTATTCTGTGACATTGCTTTCGGCTGCCATTTGCCTGTTGTCACCTGTCACAGCTGCCTGCGTGGTACTGGCTCAGACAGCCGCATGGATACTTCCTTCCAGCTGCAGCAGCTGCCTGGTTTGCTACAGATATGGGGGCCACCTAGATAGAAAGCGAAGAAACAAAAGAGGAGGAAAAAAACTCACGAAACCGTGAGATATAAAAAAGAAACAGGAAAATCCAAAGAGGATAACAAAAAGGTCTTTATTGAGATACTAAAAAACCGACCCGACACGGCCATTTGGCAGTCTTCATTCCGCGATTCTACAAAACTTTGTTTATCCTCTGGATTTTATCAAGATCCGTCTATTCATTTTCTCCGTTACAAAATACTATACTGCAACCACAGAGATTAACCAAGGCAGGCCTTCAGGCTGAAACACGGCCGTGTTGGGTCGGTTTTTTAGTATCTCAATAAAGACTTTTTTGTTATCCTCCTTGGATTTTCCTCGCTGTTTCTTTTTTACAGGCCACCTAGATAGCAGAGTAGATGTCTCTATGGCACCTGCCACAGCAGTCGATGGTATCACACCTTTATGGCTACTGCTTCTCTACTTCCACCTGCTGCACTAGTTCCTACTGAATCTACTGCTGCTTTGCCCACAGTACATAATAGCCCCAGCAAACTATTTTGCTTAAGTGGTTGCTCCAGTGCCTTGCTTTCTCTGCACACCTATTTTGTACAGTTTTCTAAGTCACCCACATTGTTCTGGCAACTTAGCACAATTGACTGGTGTGATTTTATAGCCTAGATATTTTGAGTAGCTAGCTCAGTGGCATAGAGTTTTTGACAAATGGTGTACGTTCAAGAAATGTTTTGATTTTTGTTTATATAGAGCCTTATTGGCTCTGTCCTGTACCTTATATTTTTGGGCAACATTAGAGCATTGGGTTCTTTCTACTAATCCTTCTTTTTTACATTAATTATTCAAAGGGCACTAAAGGAATGAGCAGAGTTGGGCCTTTCCTTTGTAGAGTTGTTTGGTCTTAGTTGAATACTTTTGGAAGGTCCGGTTGAGCCCTATTTTGCTTCAGATGTGCTTGACATGTTTTGCTGTATGATTTGCCTTTGTTTTTCTCCTGAGATGTAGGACAGGTCTTCTCCTTCTCTTCTTCTATAGCCTTGGCTTATTTCACCTCAGTCAGTTTTTTGCTGGGAAAAATCTTTCTCGCATATTTAACATATTTATAAGTTACTTGCCATTTCAGACCCTTGTGATAGATATTCTGTTGTATTTTAATACAACTTTAGAGAGAGATTTCACAGCTAACACATTCTACAGATACTTGGTTGTTTAGGCCCACCCACCCCAGGGTTGACACTTCCTAAATAGTTTGCCTCAAATCACAGCTGTTTTCTTAAAGTAAATCATTCTTGATTGTAGCAGCTCTCTAGACTTCTACTTGGTATCGGGTGCCTTTCTGCTTTAGATGAAAAGGATCTCTAAAAGTTACTATGTACCACTGTTAAAAGAATATTAATTTACCTTCTCTTTCCATTAAATATGTTCATCAACTTACTACAGGCTTTTCCCTTGCCCACTCTTCAAAAGAGAACAGTCATACTGCCCTTCTGGCACTGTTGACAGTAGCTGTATTGAAAGGATAATCAAGAAAGCATTGTCGATTAACTGTTGCCCATAGATGAAATTAATCTTATTTATTTATTTGTTACATTTGTATCCCACATTTTCCCACCTATTGGTATGAACAAATACAGAGTGATGTAATATATGATGGTTCATGTGTTACAGACACATTAGAGAATCTTAAGGGGGAAGAATTAAGTTAAGTCCAGTACGAGCTTTGGTTTTGTTGTATTGCATGGTTAAGGCATTTAAATTGGATCGTTAGGGTATACCTTTCTGAACAGGTAAGTTTTCAGTAATTTCCAGAATTTTGGGTGGTTGGTTGTTGTCTTCACGGCGTTTGGTAGTGCATTCCATAGTTGTGTGCTTATTTAGGAAAAGCTGGATGAGTAGGTTGATTTGTATTTGACTCCTTTGCAGCTTGGGTGGTGGCGATTTAAGTATGTTCGAGTTGATCTTGAAGTGTTCCTCTTTGGGGGCAGATTTTATTAGGTAGCTGGGGCAGCTATCCAGTTTACAGTTAGTCTTAGAGAACCTGTTAGTCACTTGATTGACTGTTTCAGTGGTTAGGAGAGCGAATCTTGTCCAGAGTCTGTCCGCTGGGGGTTCATCGGGGTTTGGGTCCATACATTCGATGAAGTTTTCAATGTCGATGATGTTCTGAGGTAGTGTGTTGCTTAGATTTACAATTTTTTTCCTTGAAGTAGTTGGCAAGTTCATCTGCCTTTGGGGTGTCTGTGTTGGTTGTGGTGACCATGGTCATGTCTAGTAGTTTGTTCACGATTTGATATAATTTTCTCGTGTCCTTGCATTTAGGCCCTATTTTGGTTTTGTAATAAAGGCTTTTGGCGTGTTTTATTGCGTATTTGTATTTTCTTTGAGTTTGTTTCCATGCGTTGAGTGTTTGTACATCTTTTATTTTTTTCCATGCCCTTTCTAGTTTCCTTGATAGTGGTTTTTTCAGTTCTTCATTGAACCATGGTATCGAGTTATGCCTACGTGAGGTTCTTGTTTGTAAGGGTGCTATTTCGTCTAATATGCTTTTGCATCTTTTATCTCAATCTGAGAGAGTATGTGGGATCCGTTTGTGCTGACCATCCATTATTGTACATTTGCAGCCAGAATTTTCCGAGTCTATTTGGGGCCGTGGACGGGGTTAAGAAGACTGAATAATTATAAAACAGCAAAAAGATAGGTGATCCTTATAATAACATTACAAGAATTTGAATGCGTTAGGGTCATACCCATAATTAAGGAGTTTTCAGCCAGTGATGATTGGATGGTGCTCCCTTAAATTGGTATCAACAAAGGAGTACTGATCTGTGTTGAGGCTTTTCCTCCAAAATACTTGTGAGAATATTTAGTTACAACACACTGATTAGTTTAAAAATAGAGATCAACATACATGATTTGTTGTTCATAATATAACAGCCAAAAGAAAGCGGTTGAAATAAACTGTTATCATGTCCTAAAAATTAGGATAGAGCAATAACAAAAAAACAAACCAAAAAATGCACTTCTCTATCTCTATACTGACAAAAATATGCAGAAGATTACCTGTTTAAAATGAAAATAAGGAGTACTGTGTAGAAAAGAAAGAGTGTCTTCATTTGCTCTCTAGTTTGTGCAGTATCTCTCTGGCATAGTCTCTGTCCCTTCTCCCCTTTCCCCCTAGCAAATTTCCCACTTGCCTGTAAACCAAGATAACTTTTAATTCTGCCATTAAAAAAAAAAAAAAAGTTTCTTAAGCAGAGTGAAAAACTGCCAAGTGCTTGGGATTTCTGGAGAGACACATTGGACAGTTCTGCTTCCTGAACCCCACCTCCATGATGCACTAGGATCAGCAGTTTGGATGCTGAACAGAAGTAGTAGGGCCTACAAATACCACAGGTAACATTAGTATTTGAATAAGTCTATCATATCCCTCAAGAAAATAGGTACCTTGCAATTCTGCAGAAGTGTCTGCAGATTCAGATTTACATTTGGAAAACTTTCTGAATCTGATGACCTTTACACACAATCTTTCATCACTTAGCTACTTGATCACATCTCATGCCTCACATAAATGGACCCAATTGTTCCCTGGTTGCTGTGCAAAAGAGTCAAGAGACCAGTTTCCCTGAAAATGTTCCCAGGATTACTTACCAGCCGGGAATCAAAAGGATACATAGTTGCTATCCACTGTAGGCAGCTCTTCACATATGGCTCTCTTATCTGTGTGCATTTAACTTAACTCTTGCAATTGGTATGGAAAGATGCAAACAGAATAAATATCAAAGCTGATAGGTGAGGGGTATATAAACAGCATTTGGATAGGCTCCCAAAATTTTAAGAATTAAAGGTCAAATGTACTGAGCATTTTTTACCGAGAGGTACAAAAAGGCAAAAAACAAAAACAAAAAAAACCCTTTCGGTGCTTCTGGTCCTAAATGCCATAAAAGCAAAACCATTAAAGCATGACAGGTGACGTTAAATTCTCGTTCATGCCCAGTGTATCTAGTTTCCAGTTATGCTTGCCTTATAAAACAACTAGTAAAAAAGGCCCGTTTCTGACACAAATGAAACAGGCGCTAGCAAGGTTTTCCTCGGAGTTTGTATGTTTGAGAGAGTGTATGTGAGAGTGACTGTGTGTGAGAGAGTGAATGTGCGAGTGTGTGTGTGTGAGATAGAGAGAGTAGGTCTGGGGGGGGCGGGCTTCTGAAAGATCATGTGTGTCACTGAGCTACATAGTGTTTGTGTGACAGAGTTAGTTGTGTGAGTGAGGTGGGTTGTTGTTTGGAGATTGGTGTGAGTGTCTTTTTTTTGGGGGGGTGCGGTTTGGGGGATGTGCCATGCTGGCAAAGTGGGATGGAGTGGAGTGTGGTTTTGAGTGTGGTTATTGTTGCATGGTGTTGGCAGTGTAATGGTATTGTGTGTGTGTTGTTGTCTGTCCCTGTCAGGGGGGTTTGGGGGTGGTGTCCTTGTTTGTTGAAATGTGAGGGTGGGTTGGAGGGGGGGGGGGGGGGACAGCCTTTGCTTGAGGGTGGATTGTTGTTTTTTTTCTGTTGTGCTGTTAAAGTTGGAGGATTTGTTTTGGAACTTAGAGGGTTTTGTGTTCTCTTTTTTTTTTGGGGGGGTGGAGGGAGGATGTATTGTGTGTGCTTCTGTCTGTCAGTGCTGGGGGGGCATGGGTGTTTGAAATGTGGGGGTGTTTGGAGTGGGTTCTGCGTTATTTGAGGGGTGGAGTGGGTTTTATTCTTGATTTTGCTGTTGTTTTTTTTTCCCGTAACTCCGTCAATGGAGCTTGCGTGCAAGTATTGTGTGTGTTTCTGTCTGTCAGTGCCGGGGGGGGGGGGCGGCGTGGGTGTGTGAAATGTGTGGGTGTTTGGAGTGGGGTCTGCGTTAGTTGAGGGGTTGAGTGGGTTTGTTCTTGATGTCGCTGGTTTTTTTTTAAATTTTCTGTAACTCCGTCGATGGAGCTTTGTGGCAGTGTGAGGTAGGGTGTTTGGAGGGACGACCGACCTGTGAGGGCGGGGGGGAGAGGTTGTTTTCCTCTGCGGCCGGAGGCGTATCGTGATGGGAGGTGTGATAATGTGTTTGATGATTTTGCCGATTAGGTCTGTTTTGGTGGAGGAGGGGGTGGTCTGAAGTCTGTTATTTGATTGCGGGTGTCCGAAATTGGTGCGAGTGTCCCGGGGGGGGGGGGGGAGAGGGCCTTTTTTCTAGTGTGTGTGTGAGTGAGTTTCCCTGTGCTTTACCTGCGCTGCACTGTACTTCTCGCCGTTTGTGTGCCGTTGACGTTGGGGCACGGTGTTTGAGGCGTGTTGCTTTTGTCTCAGCTGCGTGTGACGTACCAGGAAGTTACGTCGTCATTTCATGCGTCGGAGAGCACGAATGGTACAGTGTTTTTGTGCCACAGAGTCAGCTTCAGAACGTTGGAGATGCTTTTTATTATATAGGATATTAATTTTATTATTTTCTTTCAAATAAGAGGAAATGGTTTACATAAAATAGAAGTTACATGTGCAACACAGTATCAAACAATGTTCAGGGGCATGCAAGTAATGCTTATTACACAAATAAAGCTCCTAGCTTGCAGTTTGACATCAGTTTCTGGAAAGTTTCAGTTGCCATGATGGTAGTTGTATATGAATTTCTGTTACAAGTAGGGATACAAATTACGGGCTTAATATTTAAAGTGAGTTATGCATTTTCTGACAGGTGGAAATGCATAACTCGTGTATTTTAAACAGCCCAATTTTTATCTGTGTACATGCTGAACTCTCTAAGAAACTAAATTTTAATTGGTGGAAGAGCCAGGGATTGAGGAGGGGCAAAAGTGGAGCTGGCAATTTGTTTAGGAGTGATATTCAGTCACTGAACAGAGAAGTTACACATTTAAGTTAGGCTTGCTGTAGGGCAGGCCTAACGTTAATGAGATTGTTGTTACCAGCCAAATGTACTAGTTAACTCAAATAGGACCAAAATTTGTCCTTAACCGAGTTATTGACCATAATTGAGAATAATGTTATGTTTCAACCATAAATTTGTATTTTTACAGAAACGTCCTTTTTAACAGAGAAAATAAGTGAGTTCTTTTTAACACTAGACTCATAAGGTTTGGTCTTTATATGTACAAAGAAGGAGGTTACATAGTATTAAAAATGGAATGCTAATGCATATGGAGGGCATGAAATATCATTCTACATAATAACAAGCATATGTGCATTAAGTACATGTGCATCAAATACTGCAAGCACCTTTATTACATACGATAAATAGCAAAACACTTCTGGTGATGGCATTCATTGCATTTGACACACGTGTGCTTCATGTTCTTTCCACATCTCTCTTTCTGCAATGTCTTTCAGATGGACTTTTCTCTAGTTGATGGTTGTGACCATCATAATGTATGTCAGTCAGTACTTGTCTAGGCATTATTCAATGGTGGAATGCATCTTGGAACAAACTGCGTACAACATATCAACGAACTGGAGTGAAGTCCACTGAGCCTCGAAAATTCAATGTGCACTTTCTATACTGCAACAAGACAGAGATTGAGAATGTGTTATAGAAGCAGAACCACCATTTTGTTTACCCTTCATTGCTGGTCTGTTCTCACTGAGAATCTATCCAACAAGCCTACGCCATCCATCTCATTCACAGACATCAATCATGGTGAGGAATAGCACCATGGTAATGCTTCTTATATGCAGTGGATTACCTTCATTTTGACCACGGTAGTATTTTGGGTGACACCACTTAGTAGAAGATTTGCTGAAATGGTAAAACCATAGACTACATAAACCAAAAACGAATCCACAAAGCAGAAAATGCAATGATAGCGTGTAATCATGTGCAACCCAGAACAAGATATGATTCCACCACCACCGATTATATTGCCACTATGATGACGTCATCTGAAAATGAGCAATGCTGTGTCAGAAAATAATAGCTACAGCATAAGATCATAAGATAACCATACGGGTCAAAGTAATGGTCCATCTAGCCCATATCCTGTTTCCAAGTACCTGGCAGAAAACCCAATTAGTAGCAACATTCATGCTATCAATCCCAGGACAAGCTTCCTCATGTCTATCTCAATAGTTAGACTGTAGAACTTTCCTCCAGACTTCTCCAAACCTTTGTTTTAAACCCAGATATGCAAACTGCTATTACCATATCCTCTGGTAACAAGCCTAATTTAGTCAGTGAGTAAAAAAATATTTCATCCTGTTTCCAGTAATTTTATTGGAGTATCCCCTAGTCTTTGTACTTTTTGAAAAAGTAAAAAATAATTCACTTCTCCATTCATGTGAGTTTGACGGGGGAGATGTCCACCAGCTGTGGAACACTTTCATAGGATATATAACTTAAGAGCACGCGGTGGCATCACCATTGTGCATGTGGTGTGCAAGTGCCTTCCCGCCTGTCACAAGAATGCGGGACCAGAAATCTCTTTTCATTCCGCCATGAGGAGAGCACACACTGTTTGCAGGTCCTCACAATGCCTGCTTTGTTGCTACTTTTGAGTGCGTTGTGGCCGTCCTTTAGGGTATTTTGCCCATTTTTTTCTTTTTGGGGAGATTTCTTTCCTGCACTGATTCTGTTGAAGGGAAGTCTAAGGAAGGAGAAATTGTCTTTTCTGCTAATTTTCTTTCCTATAGTCCTAACAAATCAGACCAGAAACCTGCCCTTCTGTTCTGTTCGTTCGCATTAGAGTTAAAAGCAATAAAGCAGCAAACAGGGAGGACCTGTACGGGAAAGCCATCCAACCAAGGTGGAGTAGAGGTTGACATAAAAAACCAACCAATGCAGGGAATGCCTGTTTGAAATGTTTTATTGAAGGCACCACACACTTAATCCGACACAGGCCGTGTTTCAGTAGATACAGCTGCCTACCTCTGGGGTCACCCAAAAACTCTATCAACAAAGAAATGTTATGTATCAATAAGAAGTATAGAACCAAGAAATATATGCAGATGTTATGTAACAATATTAAAATGAAAACAGTAGGGGCTATGTTTAATAAGGCAAGCTATAAGTGTGTTAGCATTTTTAATGCACGTTAATGCTAATGCGCCCCTAGGAATGTATTGGTGCGTTAGCGTTTAACGCGCCTTAACTTTAAAGGTGCGTAAAAATGCTAACACGCCTTAGTAAACAAACCCCTAAACTGCAACAATAAACACCTAATAAGATAGAATAAATAAACAGTGGACTGTATTTGATTATAAGGCTCATGTGCATATAGGGAACGTGAAGAGGCAGATATATATCTAATACTCCTTGCAAAAAAAGAAAAAAAAAACATAACCTCAGGCAAGACAAAATTATCCTTGTGGCTGATACAAAGAAAAGCAGTCTTGCATGTTTTTATTTCTTTTGTTGCACAGGAGCAATTAGATATACATCTGCCTCTTCACATTCTCTCTATGCACATGAGCCTCTATATCACATAGTCCACTGCTTATTTATTTAGTGTTGCAGTTAATGTTTTAATTTGTATTATCATTTTTAATATTTTTACATATTTTGCTGTTATTTTACATATTACGATGTTTTCATAACATACACATATATTTCTTTGGTTTTATATTTCTTATGTACATTTCTTTGTTGATAAGTTTTGGTGACCCCTGAAGCAGGGTGGTTGTGTCCGCCGAAACCGGCCTGTGTCAGACAGTGGAGTCTAGTGCCTTGAATAAAGTATTTCAAAGCAATACTCCCTGCATTGTTGACTTTTGTGTCCAACTATTCCGCTCAGTTAGAGTTAGCAAGGTTAAGTGCTTAAGACTCCTCTGTTGAAAAGGTCCAGTTGACAAGTGAAACCACAGCTTTGCAGCTGTTAAGTTTGTCTAGGTTACTCGTGGTTTTAATGAAGGAGGAAGGAGAAATGTATTGATCGAACACTGAGTTGGGAACAGCTGCACATTCTCCTTTATGGCAAAACCTCAATTTTGTACATTCCATCATGTTGGTAGTTGGGCACTAACCCTGCAAATCTTGGCCTGAGCTGTTGGGATTAAAAAAAGAAAATTTGGCAGATGAGACCTAATTTCTTCATGTAGTTTGTTCATAAAGGATTATCAATAGAAAAAGTCTTGATTGCATGTTTGCACACCATATGTGATAGCAACCCAGACTGAGGCAAGGGTCCTAAACATGCCAAACATGGGAGCAGCCAAGAGCTCTAAGATAAAGTTTGAGAGGTACAGATAGCGGGAAGGCTATACGAAAAATTTTCAGTGTGTTTGAATATTTCATAGGGCACAGTCAGGTCCATCATTGTGAAGTAGAAACAGTTAGCATCACCAAGACACTGCCTCAATCAGGCTGCCCCCTCCGGAGTCAGTACTTATGGAATTTAACTGTTGATGGTTGTGAGGCCGAAGATTATTAAAAGAATTAGAGAGGTCTCTGTCTGTGAATAGAGAAAATGTTGATAACTCCACAAATAAATATAGCCTCTATAGGAGAGTGGCAAGAAGGAAACCACTACTGAAGAAGATTATGATGTGCCACATAACATTGAGCCTGCAAATAGGTGGGAAAATGTGGGATACAAATGCAACAAATAAATAACATTTGTAAAGAAACACCTAAGAGATGCTTCACAGAGGTAAATTTAGTCTCATCACTAAGTAATGTGTGTGGTGTAAATCAAACAGCACACCTGTTTGCTAATAGTAAAGCATGCTGGTGGCAGTAATCTTTACATTCAAATAAGATCAACTGATTAAAACCAAGCATTGAGAAACCTCTACCAAACAGCATCAATAAGGAAACCCTGTTCTAGTCTACCATGGTCCTGGAACTTGGAAGAAGATTCACTTTTCACAGGACAAGAATCCTAAGGACAAATGAAGAAGTATTAGAGTGATTCTGTAAGAAAAAAAGTGAAAGACTTTTATTGGCCAGTCCAAGCCCATACTTTAATAGAAATTCTGTGGTAAGACTTTGAAGCTGCAGTCCTACAGATGAGTCCCCCAAACAATTTGAAAGAACTTGAACAGTTTGGGCAAGATGAATAGGCAGAAAATTGCATCTGTTTTCACGGTGCAAAAATTGATAGGCACTTATCCTAATACAACTCATGACTGTTAGTGTTGCAGAAGGAGCTTCCTTGAAGCACTGAGTCTAGGGTTATGAAGCCTTGCGTAATCAGACTCTTGGTTTCCTTATTAGTTTTTGAATATTTCTATAATTCCTTTCACAATAAAAGCAATAAATATGTGCATTGTTGGGGGTTTCTGTGTGCATGTACATGAATGAATACAAGGGTGTGTGCATGATTAAGTGAATAGATTTGGAGGAGGAGGGGGATGTGACTGCATGGAAAGTGACTAGGTGTGGTGGAGAGGGTAGGATGTGTGTTTGACTGGATGATGTGTGATTTTTTTTTTTTTTTTATTTGAGTGACTGGTGAAAGTCTACAAGTGTTTTGGTGGAGTCGGTGTACGCTTGTGCTGTGTGTGAATGCTGTGTGTGAGATGAGTATGTGTTCCCTTCCTCTTTCTTTCTTCTTCCTTCCATTCTGTCTTTTCTCAACTTCTTCTTTACCCCTTTCTCTTTCTTATTCCCCTCTTTTGCCCTCATCCTCCATTCTAAGGCTCATGACCCCCAACACCCAGAGTCGGTCACTCATCCACTCTCACTCTTAGGCTCAAGCACTCATCTACTCCTCCCAAGCTCAACCCTCTCTCTGTTAAACACACGCAGCCCTAGGCACATCTTCTCATTCTGGTTTTTTCTAGGCTCAATGCCTCTCTCTTCTCCTTCTTCAGGCTTAACTTCCCAGACTCATCTCTCATTCACAAAGGGTCATTCTATTCTCTCACCCCCACTTAGCTCTGCCAGATATATCCATGCCCTCATTCCTTGTTTCGCTCCTCCTAAGGGTGATGCTCAATCTCTCTCTCTCCCTTCCCTCCTACACACTGCATCTCCCCCATATCTCTCTGTGTCCCCCACATACAGCACCCCTCTCTGTCCCCTTGCCATGCAGCATTCACTCTATTGCTCTGTCCCTCCTGCCGTGCAGCATTCTCATTCTTTCATTTTTCTCTCTCTCTCTCCTTGCCATGCAGCATTCCTCTTTCTCTCTCTTCCCCCTCTCCTTTGCATGCAGCATTCCTCTTTCTCTCTCTTCCCCCTCTCCTTTGCATGCAGCATTCCTCTTTCTCTCTCTTCCCCCTCTCCTTTGCATGCAGCATTCCTCTTTCTCTCTCTTCCCCCTCTCCTTGCCATGCAGCATTCCTCTCTCTCTCTTCCCCCTCTCCTTGCCATGCAGCATTCCTCTCTCTCTCTCTTCCCCCTCTCCTTGCCATGCAGCATTCCTCTCTCTCTCTCTCTCCCCTCTTTTGCCATGCAGCTCTCTCTCTCCCCCTTGCCATGCAACTTTTTCTCTCACTCTCTCTCCCTCCTCCTTGCCATGTACCTTTCTCTTCTTCTCTCTCCCTTGTCATGCAATTCTCTCTCCCTCTCCCCCCTTGCCGTGCAACTTTCTCTCTTCCCCCCCTTGCCGTGCAACTTTCTCTCTCCCCCTCCTTGCCATGCAACTTTCTCTCTCCCCCTCCTTGCCGTGCAATGCTCTCTCTCTTACCCACCGTGAAGCATTCTCTCTCTCTCTCCCACCTTTCCTTGCAGCATTCTCTCTCTCCGGCATGCAGCACTTTCTTGCTGTCACTCTTCCCCCTCGCTCTCTCTCCCCTGCACTGCAAAATAACAGCAAAACATGTGGTTCCATCTCCATGATAGTTCTGCTGGTCCTGCCTTCTTACACATGGAGTTATGAGGGGAAGGTGACGCTGGCAGAACTAGCTTCATTATGTACATGGAGATGGACCCCATGCACCTTACTGTTACTTTTACCGCTATAGCTGCCATTGTCACTGACCCAGAAAGGCTACAGTCTAGCAGCGGTGGTAGCAGGAGGGGATGGTCTTGATTTAATAATGTGCCAATGACTTGTGACCCCAGTTGGGGTCATGATCCACATTTCAGAATCACTGCACTAAGGACTGCTTCCCACCTCTGCAGTACTTCCTGTATTAAGATGGGCCCAAGTTACTAGTAGTATATCATTGCAAGAGCTGAGCTACATCTCTTCTCATGCCTCTTCTCTTAGGGTAATTAAAAACCTGTGCGGATTTTATTGATTTATTGATCTTAATAACCAGTTAATAATACAGTGGCATAAACAATAAACAAACATTATATATAGTAAAACAGAGTAAAAGATCACCTCCTGTCTTGTAACTGCTAGTTTTAAGGCATGTCCCCTAGTCTTAGTATTATTGAAAGGGTAAATAACTGTTCCCCATTAACCTCTACTCAAGAATTTATAAACCTTTATCATATCTTGTCTCTTCTAGCTGAAGATCCTTAACTTGTTTAGCTTTCCTTCACAAGAGAAACATGACATCCCCTTTATCATTTTTCTTGCCTGCAGTTAAAGAAAATGGATTCTTGGTAGAATTAATTAGCTGTCCATTTCCGCTCCTGTGAGTGTAGCAGTATTGCCTGAGGATTGGAGCTACTAGTGATTCTGTTTCTAGGAGACAAGGCACAGAATGGGATAGGGGGCTTGAGGAGGCATAAGTAGAACATCTATATGGGAGAATATAAAGGTTATGTTTGACTATGGGAAGAAACGATTTAGGAAAGTACAATTAATTGGGGAAGGGGAGGCCACAGATCCTAGATTCTCTAACTCACTCCTCCCTTCCTAGAACTAATTCCTTTCCCTTTCCCAACCCAAAAGAATCAAATGGATTAGCAAGTCACATAATTTTGGCAGAAAAGATTTGTAAAGAAATAGTCATTTCTTTATCATCCTGCTAGACCAGTCCAGACTGATTCCAATGATGACATAAGTATAACAGGTGGTGCTGCCAGGAACATTCAGTATTTTGCTGCCTTCATTGGGTGGTACAGGTTGGACTGGTGCAGCAGGGTATTTCTTGAGTAGGCCTGTCTCCCTAGGGTGCAGTTCACTGCCCTGTTGCCTTTGAGGTTGAGCCTTGACCTCCAGGTTGAGGTCCATGGACCTTCTGTTCAAACTCATAGGTGTCTGTCCCTCGAGACAGAGCTGGTTTCAGTCTCCTTTATAGTTTCCTGTGGATCCTTCTTCGAACTATGAGCGGTAGAGACCACATTGCAATGGCTGCTCCAGTTAGGAGGGGTGGAGTCTATTCCAAGCCAGGAGTGAGGAAGAGGCCATTATTTCATCGTCTTTGTGGTGCCCAAGAAGGGAGGGGTGTTCCTTCTAGTCTATTTTAAATGAAGGGTGTCAATTCTTCCCTTTTGAGTTCTGCATTTTCAGATGGAAACCTTACATTTGATGGTCTTTGTGGTCAGCCTGGAGGAGTTCCTAATATCTCTGGACCTCTGAGGCCTACTTCCATATTAACATCAGAGCTGAACATAAACACTTCCTGTGTTTCTGTGTTCTGGGTCGGCACTTCAGTTTTGGGCATTCCCATTTGTGTTGGTAATGGCCCTGATAACGTTTTCCAAAGTCATGGTGGTTGTGGCAACCCATCTGTGCAGACAGGGTGTTTGAATCCATCCTTATTTGGAGATTATTTTATCTGGGCTGATTCTGATACAAATTCAAGACTGGCGACCTCAGGTGGTCTAGCTGCTTGAGTACCTTGGCTGTGTAGTGAATTATACCAAGAATCAGCCGATTCCCTTTGAGGTTGGGGTATCTCCGGGTTCTTTTTAATACAGTTTTCAGTTTACAGTTTCACCTTTATTTGATATACCACCTATCACAATGATATCTAAGTGATTTACCTATTAATAAGGGGACGAACAATAGGAAGGAGACACAAGGGTGGCCTAGGTTACACTATATCATTAATTAACATATCAAAAATACGAAAGCAAATCATAATAGCAACTACAGTAACAACTATGTGAAAGGACACAAAGCACACTAAACTTACTGAGAAGATACATCTTGCTCCATCTCTGGCCTTTTTGAAGTTGCTTTTAATCTTATCCCCTTATCGCCTGTTTAACACCTATATTTTAATCATTCCTTTAATAAATGAAACTTCCTAAGCTCTTATTTGTTTTGAACAGATTGTAAGCTCTCGAGCAAAGATTTTTATGTGTTTGTATACAGCACTGTGTACTTCTGGTAGTTCTATAGAAATACGTAAAGGTAAGTGCTTGTAATATCAAAAATCAATGCAAGACTTTCAAAATAATTGTAATATTCTGTAATAGGTAATCACCAACACTTTTGCCAGGTGGCTAAATATCTACTTCTATGAACTATACAGTACAACATAGAGAGATACCATAGGGCAAATAAAAAATGCACTAGAAAACATTTTGGTTTTGGCTTTCAGTTGACTGTAATGGGTGCACTGTCTCTGGGCCCAGGGTATGCTAACTTGACATGTGAAACAGCATGACTTGCCTGGCTACTCTGTGTTGACAGCTTGAATGCCTCAGTAAGTTTACTCTGTGTTCTTGGAGTGCTGGCAGGAAAACGGGGAACCCTGATGGCCCACTGGCATTCAGCATGCCCTCACAAAGAGGCCGTTGCTAAGAATGTGAGAAGAAAAAGGAACTTGCCTGATGAATGGTGTTCAGTAACCTCACCAAGAAAAACAGTGGTCTGATGAAAATTGCTTCCATTGTTTTACTAGCTTGTTTTATAATGTTTTTGTTTGTGATATATGAAGAGGGATGTGAAATATTTTTGTTCTTACAGTTTTCTAAGTTTCATGATTTTTACCTTTTTTTTCCCCCCCCTTGTTTTTATCCTAACTTGTAACTAGCAGAACTACGCTAGTGACTTTAGGGCTCAATTTATGCTGCCCAACTATTATCCAAGATCTCTGCCAACTTAGTTACTTGACCACTTGTTTCTGTTTTTCTGTTCAGTTTGCAAATGTAGGGCATTTATTAATTTTTTTGGCTTCTAAACTGTGGAGATTTTTGGAAGAAAGCAGGGAAGCTCTTGATGATTTGCAGTTCTTGCTTTGTCTGAATCTTGAACACTGCTGTTTTATATGCATGTCTGTGAGTGTAACCTCTTCCGTACTGATAGCTCTCACAGAGCTTGGTATAAGTGCGAAGCTTGAATCATTATAATTTCATTCTTCCTCCATTTAAATACAAAATGGGTGTTGGTGGGGGAATTGTTTGATAGCCAAGGCCTTGTGCACCCACTTTGAATGTGAAGAGGAAATTAACGAGCACAAAGTTTTTGTTGCTTGATGAATACCTGGACTGCATTAAGTAAGGTTTCTATGCGTGGGATAAGCATAAAGGAATCCTGTGCAGAAGGAATGGATCCTCAGGAGCTTAGTCGAGATTGGGAAGCGGGGCTGGTGGTTGGGAGGCGGGGATAGTGCTGGGCAGACTTATACGGTCTGTGCCAGAGCCGGTGGTGAGAGACGGGGATAGTGCTGGGCAGACTTATACGGTCTGTGCCAGAGCCGGTGGTTGGGAGGCGGGGCTGGTGGTTGGGAGGCGGGGATAGTGCTGGGCAGACTTATACTTTCTGTGCCCTGAAGAGCACAGGTACAAATCAAAGTAGGGTATACACAAAAAGTAGCACATATGAGTTGTCTTGTTGGGCAGACTGGATGGACCGTACAGGTCTTTTTTCTGCAGTCATCTACTATGTTACTATGTATGTATGTATGTAAAATGTATTTATTTTTCTTGATAACATTGTGATTAAAGGCTCAAGGAAGTAATGAAGAAGCACAATATATCCTAAAATAATCGTGTATTTTTTAAAGCACTATAGGGGTCAGTTTAGTGTTTGTTATAGATCCATTGGGAAATATGATTTCAGTCCCAGACTCTATATCAGTAGGGGCTCAGAACACTGCTGTGGTAAGGTTTACTGCAGGTCAGCCTCAGTGCAACACTGGATTGGTGCCGAAGTGTGAGCATAGTGCCTAGTCCAAACGTTGCAATCCTGCAATTCTCAAGATGTTTCTATATCAAAATAGAATATCCTGAATTTGGTAAGAAACTGCATAATGAGATCTGCCACTACTGGCATTAGAAAGGGGAGTGATCAATAACTGTCAATGGAAGAATGTGCTAGTAGTTCAGAGTCCACTAACTAGGACAGCATTCTCCCAATGCCTGAGTTTTCTTCTGGTTTATGTGTTCTGTTTAGAAACTTGATGGTAGTTGCACTGTTTTCATAGCATTGATTGATACCTTCTGGCACTTGTCTACATTAAATTTAATTTGCCATTTAGATGTCTGGTTCCCCAGTCTTGCAAGGCTTTCTTGTAATTTATTGTAGTCTGCTTAGCTTTTAAGTACTTTATTTGCTTGTATCATTTGAAGACATGCTTATCTGATTCTCTACTTCCATTTACAAATTGTTAATAAGTACAATAACGGTGGTTCCAGGACTATTTAATTCTCTCCATTGGAAAAATTGACCATTTTGTCTGTTTTCTATCCTTTTAATCAATCATTCCAAAATATGACATTTCTCTTATCCTATAACTTTTTAAAATATTCTCAGACGTCTTTCCCTCTTATCTATACACTTATTGTGCTTCCATTGCGTCCCACAGATCAATCCAGAGACTTATCAGTTATGTCCCTCAACCAGCAGGTTGAAATAGAGAGAACTCCCAAGGTTTGCTATATGTGGTCATGTGCAGCCATCCAAACCTCAGTATTCTCTCTGTCTAGCAGGTGGAGGGTCATACCAGTGCAGCTCTGTAGTGATCTGGCTCCTATCCCGTTCCCTCTGGTACTATCGAGCCTGTAGTGGGGTTGAGGAGCTGATTGCTAGCTAGGGGTATACCTAGTGGTGCCAGGTCCCTCCCCGCCTCCAAAATTTCCTTCTGGGTCTGAGGGGCTGGCTCCACTTCTGTCCTGCCTCTTCTATAAGGTTTAAAAAAAAGTGCGTTTGGGGCCATGAGGTAAGTGACTTCCCCTAGACCAAACTTGGGTGCTGGGCCGAGGCCAGTTTTCAGCGCGTCGGAGGGCTGTATTGACTGTTGCTGCAGCAACGAACATGTCAGCACAGTCGGAGTCAGCAAAGTGCTGCTCGCAGTGTGGGAACCGCAGAGCAATGTTCGGAAGCCTGTGAGGCATGCCTTAAGCCCGGTTCTTGGGGCAGGCAGCTGCCGGATCCCTTGTCCCGTACCTCGGCAGGGGAAAGCTTGGATGGGGCCGTCGCTGCTTTGGCGGGAAAGCCGCTTCAGGTGTCAGCCCAGAGACGGACGGAACGCAGGGCACCTTGCAGACAGGCTTGGCGGGGTGGGGGGGGGGGGCTTTGCCTGGACTGTCTTCTTCGAGGGCTGCCTTTCTCCCCGGAGTTCATTCTTTTAATGCACAGGGCGTTTCAGTTGAAGAGCGTGGGGGACCCGCAGCGGCAGACATGTTGCCTTGGCCTCAGGTCTCTCGGCTGCGCTTGGAGCCCATGGGCACGAGGGAGGAGTTTTCTGGCCCCTCTGACACAGAGGAGGGACATTTTTCAGGGGATTCCCTGCAGACACCATTGGAGGGGTTAGAGGAGGGGGAATTGACGTTGGGGGAAGGTGATGATTCCACAGCGGTACAGCTGTTCCATAGGGACGAACTCCCCTCTTTCATTGTGCAGGCTCTGGAAGTTTTAAACATTTCTTCTCCAGATGCGGCCCCTTCGACAAGTACTGTCCCCTCCATTATGATGGGGACCAAGGGTCCCTCTAGAGCCTTTCATATTCATGCAGCTATGAAGGTGCTGATTGCAGCACAATGGGACACATCCAACGCCGGCCTCAGGGTGGCACAGGCAATGGTGAGACTTTATCCTATGCGTCAGGAGAATGTGGACTCCTTAAAGATGCCAACTGTGGACTGCTTAATTATGGTGGTCACAAAGACCATGTTACCAGTGGAGGGAGGCACTGCCCTTCAGGACCCCCAGGATCAGAAACTGGAGTCCTCCCTTGTCGGTTTTTGAGGTAGCGTCCTTATGCCTTCAGGCCTCTGTTTGTAGGTCATATGAAGCAAGAGCCTGTCTACCTTGGGTTCAGATGGCTTCTTCTGCAGAAGAGCTGATTGACTACCTGCTGGCCTTGGAGTCAGGGCTAGTGTACCTGGCAGATTTGCTTTATGAAGACATACCTCTTCAACAAAGCCTACAACGAGAACCGATAACCTCACTAATCCACCTCACCAACCTACTCAGTTATGAAAACCCACCTTCTATAACTACCTTAATCACTCCCGTCCTCTTCTCTCTTCCCTACTAATCTCGGCACAATACTAACCGTATCTGATACCCTAGAATGACAATATTAACAAAACTATGTAAGCCACATTGAGCCTGCAAATAGGTGGGAAAATGTGGGATATAAATGCAGTAAATAAATGTACTTCGTGCTTCAGCCAAGGAAATTTCCTTGGTGGTTACCGCCTGTCGTTGTGTTTTTGGTTGAGGCACTGAGTGTCAGATGTCGCCTCTAAGTCTGTTTGGCTCGGTTGCCCTTTAGAGGGAAGCTCCTCTTTGGCGAGGACCTCGCAATAATCATGAAAGAGCTCAGGGACTCTAAGGGTCAGCGACTGCTAGAGGATAAAAAGGAGAGTTTTTGCTCGGTACGCCCCCGGTTTCGGAAGGCTAAGCATTACAGACCAGGGTGCACTGGTTCTTTTCAGAGGCCTTTCTTCCAGCAGCGGCAGCAGCCCTTTTGGGGGGGGACCGCTGCCCCACCCCATCTAACTCTACTACTACTACTATTTAGCATTTCTATAGTGCTACAAGGCGTACACAGCGCTGCACAAACATAGAAGAAAGACAGTCCCTGCTCAAAGAGCTTACAATCTAATAGACAAAAATAAAGTAAGCAAATCAAATCAATTAATGTGTACAGGAAGGAGGAGAGGAGGGTAGGTGGAGGCGAGTGGTTACAAGTGGTTATGAGTCAAAAGCAATGTTAAAGAGGTGGGCTTTCAGTCTAGATTTAAAGGTGGCCAAGGATGGGGCAAGACGTAGGGGCTCAGGAAGTTTATTCCAGGCGTAGGGTGCAGCGAGACAGAAAGCTCAAAGTCTGGAGTTGGCAGTAGTGGATAAGGGAACAGATAAGAAGGATTTATCTATGGAGCGGAGTGCACGGGAAGGGGTGTAGGGAAGGACGAGTGTGGAGAGATACTGGGGAGCAGCAGAGTGAGTACATTTATAGGTTAGTAGAAGAAGTTTGAACAGGATGCGAAAACAGATAGGGAGCCAGTGAAGCGACTTGAGGAGAGGGGTAGTATGAGTAAAGCGACCCTGGCGGAAGATGAGACTGGCAGCAGAGTTTTGAACAGATTGGAGAGGGGAGAGGTGACTAAGTGGGAGGCCAGCAAGAAGCAGATTGCAGTAGTCTAAACAAGAGGTGACAAGGGTGTGGATGAGGGTTTTGGTAGAGTGCTCGGAAAGAAAGGGGCGGATTTTACGGATGTTGTAAAGAAAGAAACGACAGGTCTTGGTGATCTGCTGGATATGAGCAGAGAAGGAGAGAGAAGAGTCAAAGATGACCCCAAGGTTTCGAGCTGAGGAGACAGGGAGAATGAGAGAGCCATCAACAGAAATAGAAAACGGGGGGAGTGGGGAGGTGGGTTTGGGGGGAAAAATGAGAAGCTCGGTTTTGGTCGCTAGGGGAGCAGGGTGCCAGAGGCACGCAATGATAGGGCCCTGGCCCATCTCCTTTCTATCGGGGGGCACCTATCCCACTTTTGGGAGGAGTGGGCCAGGGTAACTTCAGACGAATGGGTGCTTGAAGTTATTCGGGATGGTTACAAGCCCGAATTCGCCTGTCCCTGAACAGAATTTTTCTTGGAGTCTCCATGCAAGGCCATAGCCAAGCGGTCGGCAGTCCGGGAGATGCTGTCGGAGCTTTTATGGCTGGAAGCAGTACGACCAGTTCTTCCTGCCAAGCTGGGCCAGGGTCGTTACTCCATTTACTTCGTGCCCCAAGGCGGTAAACAGGGCCCTCAGGGTCTGTCATTTTCAGATGGAGACCTTGCACTCAGTTATGGTAGCGGTGCAGCCAGGAGAGTATTGACCGCCCTCCGACCTCAAGGAGGCATATCTGCATATTCCCATTTGGCCGCCGCATCAGTGTTCCTCCGCTTCACGGTTCTTGGTAAGCATTACCAGTTTCAGGCCCATGCCTTTGGGTTGGCAACTGCCTCTTGCACCTTTTCCAAGGTTATGGTGGTCGTCGCCGCCTACTTGCGGTCTCAGGGCATTCAGGTGCATCCGTATCTAGATGCATTGGCTCATCCGTGGTCAGTCGAGGTTCAAATGTTCAAAGCCACTACGTGAGAAACTACATTGATTGCTCGTCAAAGACCGGATAACTTTTAAGTTTGCACACTGGTGCATAAAATCCTCTACGGTGAAGCTCCAGCTTATATGGATAACCTTATCAACTTACCACCTAGGAACTCTCACAGATCATCTCGTTCGTACTTAACTCTCCATTACCCTACATGTTCTGGCCTCAAGTATAAAGCCACTTACGCATCCACCTTTCCCTATGTTGGTGCTCATTGTGGAATAGATTACCTAAATCTGTTAAAACTACTCCCGATCATCTGACCTTCAGAAAAACTCTCAAGACCACCTTATTTGGAATAGCTTATGCAAATGACCCGCCATTGCATCCATAACTGCTGAACTGTAACTATCTTAATGACATCCTCAACTTTTGCCCCTTTCCCTTCTCTGTAATTACTCACTGATCTCTCCTACCTCCATGTACTTGATTGTTTATGCCGGATTGATGTATGCCTTTTTCAGACTGATGTAAGCCACATTGGGCCTTCCCGTGGGTGGGAAAATATGGGATATAAATGCTATAAATAAATTGTTTTGGTCGGATGGCCCAGGGGATCTGGTCTCAGATGGAAGCAGCTTGGCCGATCAATGTCTTGGAATTACGGGCGATTCATCTGGCTCTGCAGGCGTTTGGGGCGATTCTGCAGGGGCAGTCAGTCAGGGTCCTATCCGATAATGCCACGGCAGTAGCCTACATCAACAGACAGAGGGGCACCAAGAGCGCTCAGCTCAGTCACTTCTCTGCATATGGGCAGAGCGTCATCTGTTCCTCCTGTTGGCGGCACACATTGCGGGAGTTCTAAATGTTCAGGCGGACTTCCTCAGCCGGAATCAGCTGGATCCGGGGGAGTGGGAGCTTTCCCAGCAAGCGTTCCCTCAGATCACGGCGCTCTGAGGGATTCCAGCATTTGATCTGATGGCTTGCTGCTCCAATTCCAAGGCCTCCCTCTTCTTCAGCAGGGGCAGAGAGTATGGGTACGAAGGCATAGGACACTCTCCTTAGCCCTGGCTGGAGGTTCTCCTGTACGTGTTCCCTCCGTGGCCCCTGATAGGCTGGGTGATCAGGTGGATAGCACGATATTCGGGTCTGGTGCTCCTGGTGGCTCCGGACTGACCCAGGTGGCCCTATTACGTGGATCTTGTCTGTTTAATGATCGACAACCATTGCGCTTGTCGGTACACCCCGATCTCCTGGGCCAGGGTCTGGTAGTCATGGAGAATCCCACTCACTTTGAGCTTACAGCATGGCTCTTGAAAGGGCGCGCCTCAGACGGAGGGGCTATTCCGAGAAAGTCATAGTTACGATGCTGCAGGCCCAGAAACACTCTACGTCGTCGGCCTATGCACATGTCTGACGTACCTTTGTCTTATGGTGTGCTTCATCAGGAATTGCGGCAGAGACAGGTACAATACAATCAATCCTAGCTTTTTTGCAGGATGGACTGAATAAAGCTCTTTCCTTGAGCTCCTTGAAAGTGCAAGTGGCAGCCTTGGCTTGTTTTAGGGGCCATTTGCATGGTTGCTCCTTGGCATCGCATCCGGAGGTGGTGCGATTTCAGGGTGTTAACCACGTTTGTCCTCCGCAGTTTCCAGTTATTCCAGAGTGGAGCCTTAATTGTTACTGCTGGGCAGTGCAGCGCCCTCCGTTCGAACCTCTATCTAAGGCATCCTTGAAGGACCTTACGTTGAAGGCTGTGCTTCTGGTGACCATGGCCTTGGCGAAGCGGGTGTCAGAGCTTCAAGCTTTATCCTGCAGGACTCCTTTCTCCGTTTCGCTGAGGCTGGGGTCTGCATTAGGAAGTTCTATCTTTCTGCCCAAAGTGGTGTCTCGCTTTCATTTGAACCAGTCGTTGATGTTACCAGTCTTCGGAAGGCAGATTACTCGGGCAACTTCTGGGCTCTGTTCTGTTATTTATTTATTTATTTATTTATTGCATTTGTATCCCACATTTTCCCACCTATTTGCGGGTTCAGTGTGGCTTACAATACATTGTGAGTCATGGAATTACATTGGTACAATATGGTTATGGGTTATATTGAGAAGAGTTATGGGAAGACAGTCGAAGTCAAACATATTTTGGGAATGGAACAGTAGAATGTAACAATGGGGAAGTGATCGGCGATAGAACAATGGCGAGAGAACATTAGGGTATAACAGTTCCATCTGTGGTTAGAGTTTTAAGTGTGGTGAGAATAAGGGGAAGGGAGATCAGAAGAGAGTGTATTGCCCTATCTCTGTTAGTGCGTAAGGACTTCATATGTTTTGATTCTTGCCATAGCTTTTCTCGAAGAGGTGAGTTTTCAATAGTTGCATATGTTTTGATTCTTGCCATAGCTTTTCTCGAAGAGGTGAGTTTTCAATAGTTTGCGGAAGTGGGTTAATTCATTAAATCGTTTTCAGGTTGCGTGGTAGTGTATTCCAGAATTTCGTGCTTGTGTAAGAAGGTTGAGGCATGCAGTGCTTTGTATTTTATGCCTTTGCACTTAGGGAAGTGGAGATTGAGAAAAGTTCGGGTTGATCTTTTGGCATTTCTGGGTGGCAGGTCTATTAAGTCAGACATGTATGCAGGGGCCTCACCATGAATGATCTTGTGGACCAAGGTACATACTTTAAAGGTGATACGTTCCCTGAGTGGGAGCCAGTGCAGTTTCTCACGTAAGGGTTTTGCACTTTCGTATTTTGGTTTTCTGAAGATGAGTCTGGCTGCTGTATTCTGGGCTGTTTGAAGTTTCCTCAGTATTGTTCTTTGCAGCCTGCGTATAATGAGTTGCAGTAGGTCAGTTGACTGAGTACGAGTGATTGCACTAGGCTGCGGAAGACAGATCTTGGAAAGAATGGTTTTATTCTTTTCAGTTTCCACATGGAGTAGAACATCTTTTTGGTTGTGTTGTTCGAGTGAGTTTCGAGTGTTAGGTGGCGGTCGATAGTGACTCCAAGGAGTTTTAGAGTTTCTGAGATGGCAGATTTAGTTTAGGTGTGGTAATAGCGGTAAATTTCTTCGTGTTGTATTGGGAGGTAAGTATGAGGCATTGAGTTCTTTCTGCGTTCAGTTTCAATCGGAATGCATCTTGCCCAGGTATTCATGATGTGTAGATTTTGGTTGATTTCATTGGAGATTTCATTAATGTCTTGTTTGAAAGGGATAAATATTGTTACATCATCTGCATATATGATCCCAATATTGGAGGCCATGAACTCACTTCTGTCGTTCAGCCAACATAGTTCATGCTGTTGAAGGCTGTAATAAAGGAAACATGGCCTCGAAGGCCACGGTGGCACGATGGCTGCAGGAAGCGATTGTTCCGTCCTATTTAGTTCTGGGGAAGATGGCTCCTTTTCACATGAGGGCCACTATACGAAGGTCCAGGTAAATCATTCTTGGAGTGTCGTTTAGTGCCATTGGAAGAGATTTGCAGAGCGGCAACTTGGGCTTCGGTGCATACCTTTGCAAGGCATTACCATACAGATGTGCTGCATGACAGGATGCCATGTTCTGGCGGGCATCTGTGTTCGCCCTTGGTGCCGAAGGGTCCCACCCTACTGAGGACTTCTTTTGTACATCCCACAAGTCTCTGGATTGATCTGTGGGATTCAGTGGAAGATAAAATTAGTTCTTACTGATAATTTCTTTCCATTAGTTCCAACAGATCCAATCCAGAACCTCCCTGGTAGTTTTACGGATTCTATGCCTTTGTTGTTTGGCTATTTGTTTTAAGTCGGTTCAAGTTCCTCTGTTGTAACCTAGTACACATCCATGAGGCATCTTTTCAAGCACCTTAGCCCTTCCAAAGTTCCATAAAGGCTAAAGAGTTGGCGTTCCCGAAATACAGAAAAACTCAAGATGAGGAACACGGGGAGGAATATCGGAGGAAACTAAAAGAAGCCAAGAGAGAGATACGTCTGGCGGGAAAGCGTAAGCGGAAGAACAAATGGCTAGAAATGTAAGGAGGGGTGACAAACAATTCCTTCAGGTATATTAGTGAAAGGAGTGTGACTAAAAAGGGAATTGTGAGACTAAAAGATACTGCAAACCGCTATGTAGATAAGATGAAGAAAGGCAAATTTGCTAAATAGATACTTTTGTTCTGTTTTTACTGAAGAAGTCCGGGAGAAGGACCGCGATGGTCTGGCAAAAGTTCATTTGAGAATGGAGTGGATATAGCACCGTTCACAGAAGAGAGTGTCTGTCTATGAACAACTTGAAAAGCTAAAGGTGGACAAGCCATGGGACCGGATGGGATCCACCCCAGGATATTGAGGGAGCTCAGAGAGGTTCTGGCGGGTCCTCTTAAAGATTTGTTTAATAAATCCTAGAAACGGGAGAGATTCCGAGGGATTGGAGAACGGCGGAAGTGGTCCCTCTTCACAAAAGTGGTGATAGGGAAGAAACTGGAAACTACAGGCCGGTAAGCCCTCACTTCTATTATTGGAAAAGTAATGGAAGCAATGCTGAAGGAAAGGATAGTGAATTTCCTGAAGAAAATTAGTTGCAAGATCCGAGGACAACATGGTTTTACCAAAGGGAAATCGTGCCAAACGAATCTCCATTGAATTCTTTGATTGGGTAACCGGAGAATTGAACCGTGGATGTTGCTATATGACGTAATCTACTTAGATTTCAGTAAGGCTTTTGACACGGTTCCCCACAGGAGGCTCTTAAATAAACTGGATGGGCTGAAGATGGGACCCAAAGTGGTGAACTGGATTAGGAACTGGTTGACGGATCGGCGCCAGTGGGTGGTGGTGAATGGAGTTCGCTCGGAGGAGGGGAAAGGTGAGGTTCAATATATTTGTGAGGACATTGCCGAAGGGTTAGAAGGTAAAGTTTGTCTATTTGCCAGATGATACTAAGATTTGTAACACAGTGGACACCCCGGAGGGAGTGGAAAACATGAAAAAGGATCTGAAAAAGCTAGCAAGAATGGTCTAAGGTTTGGCAATTAAAATTCAATGTGAAGAAATGCAAAGTGATGCACTTAGGGAGTAGAAATCCACGGGAGGCGTATGTGTTAGGCGGGGAGAGTCTGCTAGGTACGGATGGGGAGAGGGATCTTGGGGTGATAGTATCTGAGGATCTGAAGGCGACGAAACAGTGTGACTAGGCGGTGGCCGTAGCTAGAAGGTTGCTAGGCTGTATAGGGAGAGGCGTGATCAGCAGAAGAAAAGAAGTGTTGATGCCCCTGTACAAGTCGTTGGTGAGGCCCCACCTGGAGTATTGTGTTCAGTTTTGGAGGCCGTATCTTGCTAAGGATGTAAAAAGAATTGAAGTGGTGCAAAGAAAAGCTACGAGGATGGGTATGGGATTTACGTTACACGACGTATGAGGAGAGAATTGCTGACCTGGACATGTATACCCTGGAGGAAAGGAGAAACAGGGTTGATATGATTACCAGACGTTCAAATATTTTAAAGGTATTAATCCACAAACGAACCTTTTCCGGAGATGGAAAGGCGGTTTAGAACGAGAGGGCATGAAATGAGATTGAAGGGGGGCAGACTTAAGAAAAATGTCAGGAAGTATTTTTTCACGGAGAGGGTGGTGGATGCTTGGAATGCCCTCCCGCGGGAGGTGGTGGAGAGGAAAACTGTAACGGAATTCAAACATGCGTGGGATAAACATAAAGGAATCCTGTTCAGAAGGAAGGGATCCTCAGGAGTTTAGCCTTGAATGGGTGGCGGAGGCCGGGGCTAGTGCTGGCAGACTTATACGGTCTGTGCCAGGGCTGGTGGTTGGGAGGCGGGGAAAGTGCTGGGTAGACTTATACGGTCTGTGCCAGAGCCGGTGGTGGGAGGCGGGGCTGGTGGTTGGGAGGCGGGGATAGTACTGGGCGGACTTATACGGTCTGTGCCCTGAAAAAGACAGGTACAAATCAAGGTAAGGTATATACAAAAACTAGCACATATGAGTTATCTTGTTGGGCAGACTGGATGGACCGTGCAGGTCTTTTTCTGCTGTCATCTACTATGTTACTATGTTACTATGTACTATGTTACTATGTATGGACACTTTGGAAGGCTAAGTGCTTTGAAAATATGCCTCATAGTAACATAGTAGATGATGGCAGAGAAGATCTGTACGGTCCATCCAGTCTGCCCAAGAAGATATGTGCTACTTTATGTGTATAACTGACTTTGATTTGTATCTGCCATTTTCAGGGCACAGACTGTAGAAGTCTGCCCAGCACTAGCCCCGCCTCCCAACCACTAGCTGCGCCTTACACCACCGGCTCTGCTACCAATCTCCGCTAAGCTTCTGAGGACCCATCCTTCTGAACAGGATTCCTTTATGTTTATCCCACGCATTTTGAAATTCCGTTTACCATTTTCATCTCCACCACCTCCCGCGGGAGGGCATTCCAAGTATCCACCACTCTCTCCGTGAAAAAATACTTCCTGACATTTTTCTTGAGTCTGCCCCCCTTTAGTCTCATTTAATGTCCTCTAGTTTACTGCCTTCCCATCTACGGAAAAGGTTCATTTGCTGATTAATAACTTTCAAATATTTTGTATCATATCACCCCTGTTTCTCCTTTCCTCCAGGGTATACATGTTCAAGTCAGCAAGTCTCTCCTCATACATCTTGTAACACAAATCCCATACCATTCTTGTAGCTTTCTTTGCACCGCTTCAATTCTGTTTACTTCTTAGCAAGATGCGGCCTCCAAAACTGAACACAATACTCCAGGTGGGGCCTCACCAACAACTTATATAGGGCATCAACGCCTCCTTTTTTTCTGCTGGTCAAATTTCTCTCTATACAGCCTAGCAACCTTCTGGCTACGGCCACCGCCTTGTCACACTGTTTTGTCGCCTTCAGATCCTCAGATACTATCACTCCAAGATCCCTCTCCCCGTCTGTACATATCAGACTCTCACCGCCTAACACATTCTTCTCCGTGGATTTCATTTATTTATTTGTTGTATTTGTATCCCCCACATTTTTCCCACCTATTTGCAGGCTCAATGTGGCTTACAATTTTCTGTCATGACTTATGCCATTTCAGAGTAAAGATACAATTGGTAATGGATATAGAACATGATGAAAAAGTGAACAGTAAGTAAAAAAGGGAAAAAGAACATACAATAGGTATCGCATATTGAACATGGATAATAAAATTAGGCAATACAATATAGGGAGAAAATAATCCGATTGTTAAGTAAATGATGTTGAATTATGGTTCTGTTCCCTAAGTGCATCACTTTGCATTTCTTTGCATTGAATTTAATTGCCAACCTTAGATCCTTTCTTCTAGCTTCTGCAGATCATTTTTCATGTTTTCCACTCCCTCCTGGGTGTTCACTCTGTTACAATCTTAGTATCATCCGCAAAAAGGCAAACTTTACCTTCTAACCCTTCGGCAATGTCACTCACAAATATATTGCCCCAGCACCGATCCCTGAGGCACTCCACTGCTCACCTTTCCCTCATCCGAGCAAATTACCATTTACCACCACCCCCACCCTCTGGCTGTCTGTCCATCAACCAGTTCTTAATCCAGTTCACCACGTCGGGTCCTATCTTCAGTCTGTCAGGTTATTCAAGAGCTCCTGTGGGGAACCGTGTCAAAAGATTACATCTATAGCACGTCCCCTGATTTAATTCTCCAGTCACCCAGTCAAAGAATTCAATGAGATCGTTTGGCCACGATTTACCTTGGTAAACCATGTGTCTCAGACCTTGCAATCTATTGGCTTCAGGAAATTCACTATTCCTTTCCTTCAGCATCGTTCCATTACTTTTCCAATAACCGAAATGAGGCTACCGGCCTGTAGTTTCCAGCTTCTTTCCTATAACCACTTTTGTGAAGAGAAACCACACCCACTGTTCTCAATCCCTCGGACCTCTCCCGTCTCCATAGATCTATTAAACAAATCTTTAAGAGGACCCCGCCCGAACCTCTCTGAGCTCCCTCAATATCCTGGGTTGGATCCTGTCCGGTCCCATGGCTTTGTCCACCTTTAGATTTTCAAGTGTTCATACACACTCTCTTCGTGAACGGGCTATATCCACTCCATTCTCATGTGTACTTTTGCCAGTCAATCGTGGTCCTTCTCCAGGATTTTCTTCTGTGAAAACAGAACAAAAGATCTATTTAGCAAATTAGCTTTCTCTTCATCATTATCTACATAGCGGTTTGCAGCATCTTTCAGACTCACAATTCCCTTTTTAGTCTTCCTTCTTTCACTAATATACCTGAAAACATTTTTGTCACCCCTCCTTACCTTTCTAAGCCATTTGTTCTTGCGCTTTCGCCAGACATATCTCTCTCTTGGCTTATTTCAGTTTCATCGGTATTGCTCTCCGTGTTCCTCTTCTTGAGTTTTTCTGTATTTCAGGAATGCCAATTCTTTAGCCTTTATTTTCTCAGCCACTTGCTTGGAGAACCATTTCAGTTTCATTTTTCTCTTGCTTTCATTTACTCTCCTACATAAAGGTTTTTGTGGCCCATATTTATAGCTTCTTTCAGCCTGGACCACTGTCCTTCCACTTCTCTTATGTCCTCCCAGCCCACAGCTCCTTCCTTAGGTATTCCCCCATTTTTGCTAGTCAGCATGCTTGAAATCCAGGGATTTCAGTTTTGAGTGTCCGCCCCTCACTTCAGCTGTCATACTCAACCAAACTGTTTGATGGTCACTGCTGCCAGGTGGGCACCCACTCGGACATTTGACACACTATCCCCATTTGTGAGCATCAGATCCCAGCATCGTCCCTCCTTCGTGGGTTCCGTCACCATTTGTCTGAGCTGAGCACTTTGAAAGCATCCACAATGTCTCTACTTCTTTCAGATTCCGCAGATGGAACCTTCCAATCTACATCCGGAGATTGAAATCTCCCAGCAACAGAACCTCTTCCCAACTTTTGAATATCTGCGATCAGATCTTATCTAGTTCCTCAATTGTGTCGGAGGTCTGTAGACAACACCCACGTGTACAGAGGTTCTATCATCTCTTTTTAAGGTGATCCATATCGCTTCCTCCTTTCCCCAGGTCCCTGTCATTTCAGTCGCTGCAATATCATTTCTCACATACAGAGCTACTCCTCCACCTTTACGACCATCTCTATCCTTCCTAAATAGATTATAGCCTGTATGTTTGCATCCCATTCATGGGAACCATTTGGTCTGTTGGAATTAAAGAAAAAAAAAAGCAAGAAATAAGAAAACAGGACAGAACATCAGTATCAGCTGGACAGCTGTGGAGCACAGCGATTGCAGTTGCATGAATGTCCATGCGTGGGAGAGACAGGAGAGTGCGCTTTGTAATTTCTGGGGATTCTGCTCACTGCTTTGGTATTGTTCATACTGAGGTTTGGGTGGCTGCACATGACCACATATAGCAAACCTCGGAGTTCTCTCTATCTCCACCTGCTGGTTGAGGGACATAACCCACAAGTCTCTGGATTGATCTGTTGGGACTAATGGAAAGAAAATTATCAGGTAAGAACTAATTTTACCTTTCAGTTGGTACCAATGCAGAGCACCCCTTTTACCTCCTTGTTGTCTAATGGACCGCCTGGTTCCCTCACAAACTTCTAATATTTTTATAATTGGAATTTTGGCGAGTCTGTCCTTACCTTGCTTTATTAATGCTTTAGATATAATGTACTAGTGCTTAAACTCTTATTTTTCTTCATTAGGACCTGCTTTCCATTTTTTTTAAAGGATGTGTTTTGGATCTAACAGCCTTTTTCACAGCACATTTTGGCCATCTTCTACCTTTTAAGTGGAATGCATTTTATCTGATCTTTTAAGATGTTACATAGTTTTAATGCATCATGCAGGTTTCTAATCCTTAAATCTGCTCGTTTTAGAATTTCTTATATTCTTATTGTATCATCATCTTACTTTTTAAAAATTATGCTACTTTCCTTAGCCTCAGCAGCAAATGAATCCAGAAGCTGGTGGGTTGTATCCGCCTACCAACAGGAGCAGATAGAGAACACTGAAGTGAAAGCAGTGACCCTGGATATCCAGCTCCTCATCCCTTCAGTATATCTCTATCTCCAGCTCATGGATTCTGCTTTGGGGGCTCCTGGGCTTGTTTCAGGCCAGTTGAGCGAGGGTGTGTGTGGCTGATGGTGCCACCCTTGAAGGCATACTTGGTGTCCAGGTCCTTGCCTTGCCCCACTTTCCCCTGCTCTGAGTGCTCCCATGGGTTCTTTCCCTGAGCTGCATAATGTTCCTCACAGTTAAATAAATAAATAAACAAATAATAATAATAATAGTAATCATAATAATAAAAATAGCACTGCAGCTTCCCAGCTGGTGTTAAAAAAACAAAAAAACCAAACCAAAACTCTGGGACAGAATCTGTGTTGTTGCTGTCTGGCTGTGGGGAGCGGAAGTGCCGCCTGGGCTCCCTCTGAGAGACACGCCGGATTTGGGGGAAACAGTTTTGCTGCCCCAGTGAGTGTTTTTCAATTTTTGGCTGGTACTCGAGCTCTGGGCATAGTGGGACACATTATTTTATTTATTTTTTATTTTTGTACATTTGTACCCCGCGCTTTCCCCACTCATGGCAGGCTCAATGCGGCAGGCAATGGAGGGTTAAGTGACTTGCCCAGAGTCACAAGGAGCAAAGTCCACCACCCTAACCACTAGGCCACTCCTCCACTGTGGCAGCCAGAGTTGGTTAAAAGGTGTTCCTGGTGCGGTCCTGTCATTCCGCAGCAGGAGCGTGCATTGCCAAATACACTGAAGGCCCGAGTAGTGATGGCAGGGTACTCGGGGCTGAGGGATGAATTTCCCATGTGTTGGAAGTTGGCACACACACCTTTTCAGACACAGCCAAGGCAGCTGTAGATCCTGCTTCTTTTGTTGGCGGGGGACCTCGTGTGTTCTTTCAGACCAGTGGTCAGAAGCGCTAACAGCACAGAGGTGGCCTCTGGGGTGTTCCAGGCATGACAGGTGCTGAGAAGCCGGGGGATGGGTTCTTCCTTGATTTTATTTATTAATTCATCAGGCCTACCTTTCTAAAGTTGGCCCATCTTCTTCAGCAGCCACGGTTTTCATAGTGTTCCAGACTATGAGAGCAGGGAGTATTCTGGGCAGGGTGAACTGATGGTGCTGACCGGTTGGAGGACCCTGCTCAGAAGCACAGGAGACTAATCTCTTTGTCTCAGTGAGGGGTCCTTGGGACACCATTCCCCTCCTGTCCATTTTGGTGGGTTCTGGGGACTCAGGGCACTCGTCCGTGTTGGAGGAGGTGGAGGAAGGTACGCTCCTCCAGGGCGAACAGGATGATCTGACTCGCAGTTCGGATTTTTCAACCGGATAAACTGTAATTTCAGAGGCCTGAATATGCAAACCCGGAGGCGCCAATCGGCTTCCGTTACAATGTGAAGACGGCGAGTACTTGGAAGCCCCTTAAGGCTTTTTTCGGTATACGAGTCCATTCAGGAGTTGATCTCCGCTCAGTGGTCTGAACCAGCTGGCGAGCTGAAGGTGGCAAGGGTGATGACCCGCCTCTGCCCCATAAGTGCACACTTTTTTCATGACTAAGGTGGACGCCTTGCTGCCGGCAGTTACCAGGAAGACCACTGTTCCTGTGGAGGGGGGAGTGGCGCTGAAACGATATGCAGGATCAAGTCTGGAGACCTACCTCAAGCAATTGTTTGAAGTGGCGACTCAGGCTTTACAGGCGTCCATTGTAGTTCTTATGCGGCTAGGGCATGTCTTTCCTGGCTTCAGCGGGGAATGGAACAGGACCGGGAGCTTCGGTTGCCAGTTCCCATGTGGAGTCTGGCCTCGCCTATTTGATTGATGCCCTTTATGATTTGGTCCAGGTGCCCGCTAAGCAAATGGCTCTTGCGGTTTCTGCCCACTGTCTGTTGTGGTTGCACCACTGGTTGGGAGACATGGTGTCCAAGCAGCGCCTTACGAAACTTCCCCTTCGTCGAGTATCTGGAGAAAATTGTGAAGGATTTGGGGGATTCCAAATCCCAGCGGCTTCCAGGGGATAAGCCTAGGTCTGGGTCTAGGGCTGGCACCTCAAGACCTCAGTTCCATGAGGCTTGCTGGTATCGTCCCGGTTGAGCATCAATTACCTTCCAGTGTCCCAGATTTCAACAGCGGTCATCTGTTTGGAATGACAAACGGGCATCCAGAGCAGCAACCAGGCCAAATGCTCCAGGGCACTTCTCCCAATGATGGGGCACAGTTCCTCTCTTCGGTGGTTCACATAGGGGGTCGGCTAACCCTTTTCTATGAAGAGTTGGCCAACATTACTTTGGATCATTGGGTCCTCAGTCTCATCAGAGATGGCTACAGACTTGGGATTATGTGGAGGTGCTGGGATCAATGACTGCCACTCTGGAGGTGGTGCCGTGGGCACGAGCGCATATGTGCCTGCTCCAGCATGCACTCTTCTGCCACTGGTCACCGGTGTCCCATGACTACCATCGCTGTCTTTCTTGGCTGCCACAGGTGAGGGGCAGAATGGCCTTGTGACTGAGCGACACCACTTTCCTTGCGGGGAATGCCATTGGCATATCTGCAATGGGTGATGGTGTTCATGGATGCCAGCCTTGAGGAGTGGGGAGCTCACTGTCTCCAGGTTGCTCAGGGACGTTGGTCAGAGACAGAGGTGGCGTGGTCAGCTGCGGCTTTTGGATGTTCATTGAACTCTCTGGTATTTGCAGATGTCTAATGAATTCCGCCGTTCGGATCATCGTTTTGTACTTTTGTTGGGGCCCAGATGGGGCCATGCTGCATCTAAGGTGACAATTGCTCGGTGGCTTAAGGAAACCATTGTCTCAGCGTACCTCTTGAAAGGTCTAGCTCCTCCAGAGGAATTACGTGCACATTCAACTTTTTCAGGCAGCTCTTGGGCAGAAACTGACATACTTTAGTGGACGAGATTTGTCGGGCAGCTAGTTGGGTTTCCTGGCATCTCCTTATTAAGCATTGCAGATGCACGATTTGGGGCGGCGGTTGCTCTCCGGAGAGCAATGGCTCTCAACCAGATAAAGGATTGCTTTGGTATATCCCACCAGTTTCTGGATTCATCTGCTGCTGATGCTAAGGAAGGAAAATTATTGTCTTACTGATGATTTTTCTTTTCTTTAGTCCCAACAGATGATTCCAAGATCCCATACCCTTTTTTGCTTTTGCCATGCACCAGATTCTTGGGTTTTTGGATACAGACTTGCCAATGCAGTCTAAAGAAACACACACACCCACACACCAAAAACAAACAGAAGAGAAGACATAGAAAGAATGCAGAGTCCAAACCCCAAATCATAAGACACGAAGGGTAATTATGATTGAGATTTCTACAAGACCATATTCGTTTTATTAGCTGTTGCCATGTTGTTGTGAGGAAAGTTTTTTTTCGTATTTTCCTATTTTTCCATTGTACTCTGCTTTGAAGGGATGAGCTGCTGGACGTCCAGGGTCATCACGTTCATTCAGTGTTCTCTATCTCCACCTGCTGGTAGGTGGATACAACCCACCAGTTTCTGGATTCATCTGCTGTGACTAAAGGAAAGAAAATTATCAGGTATGAAATAATTTTTCTATAGTAGCTTTCTTTGTTATTAGACACAGATGATCGTGTTTTAGAAAAATAATTGTGAACTGCTGGAGCGGTATAGAGTGAATTTGAACAATCTCATCGCTGCATAAGCTTTATGCAGCATATCATCACTGGTCTATTGTTTACTGAAAATTTTCTAAGAACATATCAAGTATTTTATTAAGTCCAAATTACTGGTCCTATAATAAGGGGAGGAGGAGGAGGACAATTGTCCTAAGCAATAAAGGAAAATACAAAATATACAAGGAAAAGATGGTTAAATGCTAAACTTCAGTATTCTAAAATGAACATTTTAGCTATTACCACCAGAAAGTGCAGAGATAATTGCACCCACTGGTTTGTTTACAGCCAAAAATGCTGTTAACTGGGCAAGGTGAAAGAAAATGTATTTAACAGATCTAAACTTCACAATACATTTGCAAGGGAACTTCAGGGGGGGAAAATGGGCCTCCAACTGAAGGACCCCAGGACACAATAACAGAAATCCTCTCCTTTGCTTTTGTTTTTCCCATGTTACATCTGGAATTATCCTTGTTTTAGTATTCAGAAATAATTCTTGCCTATGGTTTTTCTTTTCTTTTTTTTTCACATCATTTTTGAATTTCAAAAAGAACAAACACAAGTACAAATTACTTTGTAGCACAGAATACGTAAGATTCCAGCAGTTCAGACCCCCCTGCCCCCCCATTCTCCCCATCCTCAACAAAGTTCAATCCTTAATCAACAGACTCCACTTCATCAAGCATTCAAAATACAACTATGGGCCACTGGGGTTAGGGAATCCCAAAAGGGAGACCAAATGCTCAAAACTTCATCCTCCACTGTCGTGTCCAAGTCTGAAATCTTTTGCGCTCCAGAGCTCTCAATTGGATCATAGCTACACACCTCTGAGATAGTGTAGGCACGTCTGGTTGGACCCACAAACTCAAAATATTCATTTTTTGCCACCAACGTGGCTCAGCACAGGAAAGCCCGAGATAGCAAAGGATGAGCAATTTCTTACACACAAAGAACATTCTATGTAGGTACAACATCCATTAACACCTACAATATATGTGCTTCTCAAAATACATAATCACCTACAGGAAGACCTAATAATATCAAACAATTGGGTCCTTACTTCAACCCTTGTCTGTTTTTTACTGGTCGGTTCTTAAGACCATCTGTTTCAAGAATTCATTCGTATACCAGGACTCTTCAAACATCATTAATACCCTTGCAACAATGTATTCTACAGGAGATATTTTGTTAGTGACATTAGATGTGGAGTCCCTGTATACAAATATCCCATAGTCTAATGCCATACAAATTATACTCCTGCCAGAATTCTGCGCCAAAAAAACCTAAAGTTCCGTGCAAAAAGTTTCAAAATTCTGTACACAAAGTTTGCAAATTCTGCAAAATTCTGAGCACAAAATTTTCAATTTTTTTTCCATTCCCCTCCTATCCACAGAATCCTTTTTTTTTTTTAATAACCCCCTCCCATCCATAGCATTCCTTTTGTAACAGCCACCTACAGCATGCTTCCTCCTTCCCTGCAGACATCCCCGCACTCACCTGAGGTGGAGCGATAGAAGCTTCTTTGGGGGGGAGGGGGGAGCAGGAAATAACCCCACTCTTTCCTGCCCTTTTGCCACTGCTCTCTTGCTGGTGCCGTGCTTTTTCTAAATGGCCACCAAGACTTCAAGCGGTGGTCTCACGAGATTACTGCTTAAAGTCTCGGCGGCCATTTTGAAAAAGCAGGCACCAGCAATAGAGCGGTGGCAGGGTCAGGAAAGAGTGGAGTTCTTTCCTGTGCCATGAAGAGGCCACTAGACCACCAGTGAGTTCATAGTAAGCTGGGAGGCAGCAGGTGGAGAGTTGGGCAATGGGGGGCAGGAGGGTCCATCCTTTACCACAGCCTCACAGGTTCTGTGGGGGAATGTAGAATTTCGCTATTGTGTGTGCTGGAAGTGTGAAAAAATACTGTTTAACTTTATTTTATACTAGCTACACATTTTTAGGGCCCTGTTTACTAAGGTGTGCTAGCGTTTTTATTGCGCACTAAGAACATTTTATCTTTTGATGGTGACTTTTATCAACAAATCAAGTAGAAGGCAATGGGTGCTACCATGGCACCCTTAGTCGCCAAATTATATATGACCATTTGAAAAAAAATTCTTGCAGAACATCAATACAAAGCAAACATTGTATTGTGAAGGAGATATGTTTGTGATATTTTTATTATATGACAAGGTATAACCTCGGTACTTAATGAACTTATTCTTTGGCTTAATCAGCTAGACCAGAGCATCAGGTTTCAAATGCACTTTGAAAAACTGTGTGTTCAATTTCTTGATATTCAAATTTCTTTTTATGATATGTTCTTCACTGATATAGGCGCACCAATGTTTTTAGCACGCGCTAACACTAGAGATACTCATATGAATATATGGGTGTCTCTAGCGTTACCATTGTTTTCTGTATTATCCAAATTTTCATTTATCCAACGATGGGTCCCATCCTAGACCTAAGGGCCCTGAACAAATATCTGGTCAAGGAAAAGTTCAGGATGCTTTCCTGGGCACCCTTCTCCCCATGATTCAGGAAAACGATTGGCTATGCTCTCTGGACTTGAAGGACGCCTGCACGCACATCCCGATACTGCCAGCTCACAGACAGTATCTGCGATTTCAGCTGGGCACACGTCACTTCCAGTACTGTGTGCTACCCTTTGGGCTCGCCTCTGCGCCCAGAGTGTTCATGAAGTGCTTGGCTGTAGTAGCAGCGGCGCTTCTCAGGCTGGGAGTACACGTGTTCCCCTATCTCGACAATTGGCTGGTGAAGAACACATCCGAGGCAGGAGCTCTACAGTCCATGCAGATGACTATTCGCCTCCTGGAGCTACTGGGGTTTGTGATAAATTATCCAAAGTCCATCTTCTCCCAGTACAGATACTCGAATTCATAGGAGCTCTGCTGGATTTTCGGACGGCTCGTGCCTATCTCCCAGAGATGAGAGCCAACAACTTGTTGTCCCTCGTCTCGTGGGTGCGAGCGTCCCAGCAGATCACAGCTCGGCAGATGTTGAGATTGCTGGGCCAGATGGCCTCCACAGTTCATGTGACTCCCATGGCCCGCCTTCACATGCGATCTGCTCAATGGACCCTAGCTTCCCAGTGGTTTTAGGCTGCTGGGGATCTAGAAGACGTGATCTACCTGTCCACGAGTTTTCTCAACTCCCTGTATTGGTGGACGATTTGGTCCAATTTGACTCTGGGACGTCCTTTCCAAATTCCTCAGCCACAAAAAGTGCTGACTACAGATGCGTCTCTCCTGGGGTGGGGAGCTCATGTCGATGGGCTTCACACCCAAGGAAGCTGGTCCCTCCAGAATGCGATCTACAGATCAATCTCCTGAAGTTACGAGCGGTCTGGAACGCTCTGAAGGCTTTCAGAGATCGGCTGTCCCACCAAAATTATCCAAATTCAGACAGACAACCAGGTTGCCATGTATTACATCAACAAACAGGGGGGCACCGGATCTCGCCCCCTGTGTCAGGAAGCCGTCAGTATGTGGCTGTGGGCTCGCCGTTACGGCATGTTGCTCCAAGCCACATATCTGGCAGGCGTAAACAACAGTCTGGCCGACAGGTTGAGCAGGATCATGCAACCTCACGAATGGTCGCTCAATTCTAGGGTAGTACGGCAGATCTTCCAGGTGTGGGGCACCCCCTTGGTGGATCTCTTTGCATCTCAGGCCAACCACAAGGTCCCTCAATTCTGTTCCAGACTTCAGGCCCACGGCAGGCTGGCATCGGATGCCTTCCTCCTGGACTGGGGGGAAGGTCTACTATATGCTTATCCTCCCATACCTCTGGTGGGGAAGACTTTGTTGAAACTCAAGCAAGACCGAGGCACCCTGATTCTGATTGCTCCGTTTTGGCCGCGTCAGATCTGGTTCCCTCTTCTTCTGGAGTTGCCCTCCGAAGAACCGTAGGGATTGGAGTGTTTTCCGACCCTCATCACGCAGGACGAAGGGGCGCTTCTGCATCCCAGCCTCCAGTCTCTGGCTCTCACGGCCTGGATGTTGAGAGCGTAGACTTTGCCTCTTTGGGTCTGTCAGAGGGTGTCTCCCGTATCTTGCTTGCTTCCAGGAAAGATTCCACTAAGAGGAGTTACTTGTTTCTATGGAGGAGGTTTGCCGTCTGGTGTGATAGCAAGGCCCTGGATCCTCGCTCTTGTCCTACACAGACCCTGCTTGAATACCTTCTGCACTTGTCTGAGTCTGGTCTCAAGACCAACTCTGTAAGGGTTCACCTTAGCGCAATTAGTGCATGCCATTATCTTGTGGAAGGTAAGCCGATCTCAGGACAGCCTTTAGTTGTTCGCTTCATGAGAGGTTTGCTTTGTCAAAGCCCCCCGTCAAACCTCCTACAGTGTCATGGGATCTCAATGTCGTTCTCACCCAGCTGATGAAACCTCCTTTTGAGCCACTGAACTCCTGCCATCTGAAGTACTTGACCTGGAAGGTCATTTTCTTGGTGGCAGTTACTTCAGCTCGTAGAGTCAGTGAGCTTCAGGCCCTGGTAGCCCAGGCCCCTTACACAAAATTTCATCATAACAGAGTAGTCCTCCGCACTCACCCTAAGTTCTTGCCAAAGGTCATGTCGGAGTTCCATCTGAACCAGTCAATTGTCTTGCCAACATTTTTTCCCCCGTCCTCATTCCTGCCCTGCTGAACGTCAGTTGCACACATTGGACTGCAAAAGAGCATTGGCCTTCTATCTGGAGCGGACACAGCCCAACAGACAGTCCGCCCCAATTGTTTCTTTGATCCCAACAGGAGGGGAGTGACTGTGTGGAAATGCACCATATCCAATTGGCTAGCAGATTGCATTTCCTTCACTTACGCCCAGGCTGGGTGGCTCTTGAGGGTCATGTCACGGCTCACAATGTCAGAGCCATGGCTGCGTCAGTGGTCACTTGAAGTCAGCCACTATTGAAGAGATCTGCAAAGCTGCGACGTGGTCATCTGTCCACACATTCACATCTCATTACTGCCTGCAGCAGGATACCCGACGCGACAGTCGGTTCGGGCAGTCAGTGCTTCAGAATCTGTTCGGGGTTTAGAATCCAACTCCACCCCCCTAGGCCCATGTTTATTCTGTTCCAGGCTACACTCTCAGTTAGTTGGATAAGTTGTTAGGTCAATCTCAGTTATGTCCTCGCCGTTGTGAGGCCCAATTGACCATGTTTGTTGTTTTGAGTGAGCCTGGGGGCTAGGGATACCCCATCAGTGAGAACAAGCAGCCTGCTTGTCCTCGGAGAAAGCGAATGCTACATACCTGTAGAAGGTATTCTCCGAGGACAGCAGGCTGATTGTTCTCACAAACCCGCCCGCCTCCCCTTTGGAGTTGTGTCTTGCTACATATGGGACTGACAAACACGAGCCGGTTCGGGCGGGAAGACGGCCGCGCATGCGCGGTGCGCATTGGCGCGCGAGGACTAGCAAAGGCCTTTGCTAGTAAAGTTTTCCGATTGGAGGGGCTGCCGTGGACGTCACCCATCAGTGAGAACAATCAGCCTGCTGTCCTCGGAGAATACCTTCTACAGGTATGTAGCATTCGCTTTACAATTGTATATTCAGCCTCACTCAAGGAGTCTTCATCAGCATCATCTCCATTCCCATATCCGTTTACTGCAGCAATCACATCATTGTCTTAGCTCTTCTTGCTTGTCTGCCTGCATCCATTCTTGTATGTCATCCTCACAAGCATTCTCACAGCTCGGTATTTCCTGTAACAAAGGAAGGAGATCTTCCTCGGCTGCTTCATGTTCAGTGTCATGTCCTCATTTCATTCTCAGGAATTTGCTGTATGACTTTTTTAGGGTTGGAAGTTCAATTTCATCCCATGGCTGAGCAATCCAGTAGATAACATCTTTGAATGTCACGTTCTTTAAAACTTCAGTCATTCCTTTCCCTTCATCCAGCGCATAAACAAGTGTTGTAAAAAGCTTACGGTGATATTTTTTTCTTTAAGGCTTCCAGTACGCCCTAGTTCACTGGCTGACATAATGATATGATGTATGGAATCTGTTCAATCATGTATACTACATAATTCTATAGCATTGCATGCACTTGTATGCACATTGGGGGGAATTTCTATATATGGTGCCTTAAGGCCATGTAGTTAGCATGATTCTATAAACTATGCCTAAAGTTAGGCGTAGTTTATAGGCTAAGCTTACATGCCATTCCTGTGACTAACATTTAGACGCACCCATTTAGCCCACTTAAAACCAAGCCTAAATTTCTTTGCCTAAGTCATGTGCTGTTGGGTTCTATTCTGTAATAGTGTGCATAGTTTTATGAAATGCCCATTCCATACCTTTGGCCACAGTCCCTTTTCAACTGTGCGCATTAGAATTTATGCACACTGCATTATAGAATATGCATTATAGAAAGTTGTGCTTGTAAATTACAATTAAAGCCAATTAATGCTGCTAATTGGTTAACTACCAATTATTGGCGCTGATTGGCTTGTTAATCAATTAAGTTGTGCACGCAATTTGACCTTGCAATTTTGTTTTGGGGAGCTCATATGGATGGGCTTCACACTCAGGGTCAGTGGTCTGCTCAGGAGGCTTATCTTCAGATCAGTTTCTTCGAGCTATGGACCATTTGGAACTCTCTAAAGGCTTTCAGAGATCAACTCTAAAATTACATTATCCAAATTCAGACAGACAGCAAGGTGGCAATGTTTTATGTCAACAAGCAGGAAGTGATGGGTATGTGGAAATTGGCTCTCCTTCATGAGATAAGCCTCTGTGCCATATACCTTCCTGGTAAGAATAACTGCCTGGCTGGAGGATAGACTCCGCAGATATTGCAACCAAACAAGTGGTCATTCAACATGGGCGTAACCTGAAAGATCTTCCAAGAGTGGGGCACCCACAGTGGATCTTTTTGCCACTCATCTCAACAACAAAGTCCCTCAGTTCTTCCTCAGGCTCGGGTCACATGGCAGACTAGCATCAGATGCCTTTCTCCTACATTGGGGGGGTGAGATCTGTACATGTATCCTCCTATACCTCTGATAGAGAAGACCTTGCTGAAACTCATGCAAGTTTGAGGCACCATGATACTGATTGCTCCTTATTGGCTGTGACAGATATGGTTCCCTTTTCTTCTGGAGTTGTCTTCAGAAGATCTGTGGAGATTGAACTGTTTTCTGACTCTTATCACACAGAACGAGGGATCCCTTCTCCATCCCAGCCTCCATTCTTCGGCCCTCACGGCTTGGATGTTGAGAATGTAGAACTCTAATTCCTCGGATTGCCTGAGGGTGTCTCCCGTATCTTGCAGACTTCCATGAAATACTCCATTAAGAGGTGTTACTCTTTTAAATGGAGAAGGTTTGCCATCTGGTGTAAGGGCAAGGTATTCTCTTGCCCTACACAAAAACTGCTTGAGTGCCTCCTGCACCTCTCTGAGTCTGTTTTGAAAACCAACTCTGTAAGCATTCATCTTAGTGTAATTGGAGCTTATCATCAGTGTGTAGGAGGTGAGTTCATCTCTGTACAACCTTTAGTTATTTGCTTCATGAGAGGTTTGTTGTCATGATCCAGTTGTGTCATGGGATCTCAACATCATAGTCCTCACCCAGCTATTGAAAACTCCTTTTGAGCCTCTGGATACCTGCCATCTGAAGTTTTTGACCTGTAAAGTTGTATTTCTGGTGGTGGTCACTTCAGCTCAGAGTCAATGAGCTCCATGCCCTAGTAGCTCACCCACTATATAATGGTGTTCCTTTCCTTTTCTTCTTATGACTATAGTTTTGTAAACTGCTCTGCTCTGCCTTGGCAGCTAGAGTGGTCTAGTAAGTCTGAATAAACTATAGACTATATTAAATTTCATCACAACAGAGTACTCTTCCATACACACACCAAGTTCCTTCCTAAAGTCATGTTGGAGTTCCATCTTAGCCAGTCAGTTTTTCTTCCAGCATTTTTCGCCTGACCTCATGCCCATCCTGGCGAAAGTGTACTGCATACTTTAGACTGCAAGCGAGCCTTAGCCTTCTATCTGGAGAGGACTAGAGCCCATAGACAGTCCACTCAGCTTTTTGTTTCTTTGGACCCCTGCAGGTTGGGGGTGACCATCAGCAAATGCACACTTTCAAATTGGATAGCAGACTACATCGCTTTGCTTATGCCCAGACTGGGCTGACTCTTGAGGAGCTTGTCATGGCTCACACTGTAGGAGCCATGGCTGCATCGGCAGCCCACTTGAGATCAGCCTCCATAGAGGAGGTTTGCAAGACTGCGATGTGGTTTTCAGTCCACACATTCACTTTCCACTACTGTTTGGATCAGGACACCCGACGCGACAGTCAGTTCTGCAGAATTTGTTTGGTGTGTAGAATCCAACTTCACCCTCCTTGGCAGTGGCGTACCAAGGGGGGGTGGTCCGCCCCGGGTGCACGCTGCTGGGGGGGGGGGGGAGGATGAGAATATCCCCCCATTCTCACAGGTTTTTTACCTTCCCGTAAAGAAAATGGAACAACAGAAACAGAATAATCAGGGTAATCAAGAGTTAAATGTTACACTGAAAATTGGAGCTACATTTTTCCATAAGTACCCATGTAAATGTTTGGTCACACATCAGTCAATGAAATATGTATATTATGATCCTACCCAACTCTCTTCTTTTATAACATCTAAAACTAATATAGTAGAGTAACAACCTCTGTTTATTTGATTGCGAATTTCAGCACAACCGATGTATATTGTCTTTGGATAACACTAGCTACAGGACGAGCAGGCTGCATTATTCTCATATGTGGGAATTCCTAGCAATCAGGTTCACCGAAAACAAGAAAGCTAGGATAACTGAGTCTCAAAACATCGAGACTAAAACTTCAATCAACCTGAAACTATATACATACTAGCTGTGAAGGTGCAGCCTGGAACAGAATAAACAGGGCCAAGGAGCAGTGGCGTTCCGAGGGGCGCTGATGCGCCCTGCCCCCCGGGTGCAGCCCCCCTGTGCAGCGTGACACCCCCCGGTGAAGAGCCCCCCCCAGGTGCACGCCGCTGGGGGGGGTGCTGCGCGCGGTCAGCGTTGTTCGTTTCCATGCTCCCTCTGCCCGGAACAGGTTACTTCCTGTTCCGGGGCAGAGGGAGCATGGAAATGAACGACGCTGACCGGCGCGCGGCACCCCCCCCAGCGGCGTGCACCTGGGGGGGGCTCTTCACCGGGGGGTGTCACGCTGCACAGGGGGGCTGCACCCGGGGGGCAGGGCGCATCAGCGCCCCTCGGAACGCCACTGCTCCTTGGCCCTGTTTTATTCTGTTCCAGGCTGCACCTTCACAGCTAGTATGTATATAGTTTCAGGTTGATTGAAGTTTTAGTCTCGATGTTTTGAGACTCAGTTATCCTAGCTTTCTTGTTTTCGGTGAACCTGATTGCTAGGAATTCCCACATATGAGAATAATGCAGCCTGCTCGTCCTGTAGCTAGTGTTATCCAAAGACAATATACATCGGTTGTGCTGAAATTCGCAATCAAATAAACAGAGGTTGTTACTCTACTATATTAGTTTTAGATGTTATAAAAGAAGAGAGTTGGGTAGGATCATAATATACATATTTCATTGACTGATGTGTGACCAAACATTTACATGGGTACTTATGGAAAAATGTAGCTCCAATTTTCAGTGTAACATTTAACTCTTGATTACCCTGATTATTCTGTTTCTGTTGTTCCATTTTCTTTACGGGAAGGTAAAAAACCTGTGAGAATGGGGGGATATTCTCATCCCCTATTTCCAAAACTTCTTTAAAATAATTTTTCACATCTCTCGAGGAGAGATCAGGGATTGTTGTGAAAAATTTATAAAACACAAATTATTGTTCCTTGAGCAATTTTCCAGAATCTCTGTCTTTCTCATAAGATTAGTTAAGTAAGCATAGTCATTTGTATTGACTGCACATGTTGTAAATCTTTCTCCTGCTTATTAACTTGTATCTTCACTGATTTCAAATCATTTTCTATTTCATTTACTTTCCCATTCATTATCACCATATCTTAATTAATTTTCTTTATCTAAGGACATAACGCCTTCCCTAAGTCAGCTGTTAACAACCATAAATTATCTAGAGTCACTTCGGGAGGTTTTTTGAAGAAATTTGTAAATGAAATGTTCACTACCTCAGTCTGTTGTAAAGTTTTCGCATCTTCGGCCAGCTCTCTTATCTCCTCCACTGAAATCTCTGCCGCTTGTGCTGTTGAATTGGGAGTTCGAAAACTTCTCAATTCCTCCGGTAAGACTGAATCTGCTTCCCATCTTGCTTCACTTGACAACACTTCGGTATTCAGGTTTGCAAGCGCTGCCATCGGAGAACTACTTCCACATGGCTGTGGAGGAAGAACTGTCGTTGGGGCTTAGTGAAACTTCCAGCCCAAATCTGTGCCGTGGGTCTCCAACCACCCTAGGCAGAGTAAGCAGGCCGCTCACCGACGTTAACGAATCTGGAGTTCTCTGTAAATATAAATCCATCAGACTCGAAGCAGCTGGGGATCTAAGCTGCTGGGAAGCTGCAGCCACAGCTTTTCCCCTTCTCTTCGGCATAAGAGGAAAACGAGGTCAAAATTCAGCGGAAAATCACAAGAGCTCTATCGCACATCCGATTCACTCGGCAGCCATCTTGGACTCACTTTTTAACATATTTATAAATGATGTAGAGATAGAAGTAACTAGTGAGGTAATTAAATTTGCTGACAACACAAAGTTATTCAAAGATGTTAATCACAAGAGGATTGTGAAAAATTACAAGAGGACCTTAAGAGACTGGACATCTAAATGGCAGATAATGTTTAATGTGAGCAAGTCAAAGTGATGCATGTGGGAAGAGCAACCCGAATTATAGTTATGTAAAGCACGAGTCACCAACCGGGAAAGGGATCTAGGTGTCGTTGTTGATGATACATTGAAGCCCTCTGCTCAGTGTCGGCTGCTAAGAAAGCAAATAGAATGTTAGGTATTATTAGGAAAGGAATGTAAAACAAAAATGAGGATGTTATAATGCCTTTGTATCGGTCCATGGTGCGACGGCACCTCGGATATTGTGTTCATTTCTGGTCACTGCATCTCAAAAAGATATAGTAGAATTAAAGGTGCTGTGAAGGGCGACGAAAATGATAAAGGGGATGGGACGACTTCCCTATGAGGAAAGGCTAAAGCAGCTAAGGCTGTTCAGCTTGGAGAAAAGACGACTGAGGGGAGATATGATAGAGGTCTATAAAATAATGAGTGGAGTGGAACTGGTAGACGTGAATCGCTTGTTACTGTTTCCAAAAATACTAGGACTAGGGGGCATGCAATGAAGTAAATTTAAAATGAATCAGAGAAAATGTTTTTTCACTCAACGTGCAATTAAACTCTGGAATTTGTTGCCAGGGAATGTATTTATTTAGATTTTGCTCACACCTTTTTCAGTAGTAGCTCAAGGTGAGTTACATTCAGGTACACAGGATATTTCTCTGTCCCAGGAGAGCTCACAATCTAAGTTTGTACCTTAGGTAATGGAGGGTTAAGTGACTTGCCCAAGATCACAAGGAGCAGCAGTGGGTTTTGAACCGGCCACCTCTGGATTGCAAGACTGGTGCTCTAACCACTAGGCCACTCATATGTAGTAAAAGTGGTTAGATTAGCGGGGCTTGAAAAAGGTTTGGATGGCTTCCTAAAGGAAAAGTCCATAGACCATTATTAAATGGACTTGGGGAAAATCCACTGCTTATTTCTAGAATATGCAAATATCTAGAATAAGCAGCATAAAATATATTGTACGGTTTTGAGACCTGGATTGGCCACTGTTGGAAACAGGATGCTGAGCTTGATGGACCTTCAATCTGTCCCAGTATTTATTTATTTATTAGGATTTATTTACTGCTTTTTTGAAGGAATTCTCTTAAGGCGGTGTACAGTAAGAATAACTCAAGCATAAGCAATAGACAATTACAGCAGTAAAAATATTCAAATAGCAATACAAAGTATGGCGTGGAGGGGCATAATCGAACGGGGTGCCCAAATTTTCATGAGGGCTTCCTCGCAGGATGGTCCTGTAAAGGGGCAGGGCAACCCATATTATTGAAACAAGATGGGCGTCCATCTTTCGTTTTCGATAATACGGTCTGGGACGCCCAAATCATGAAATTTAGGTCGACCTTAGAGATGGTCATTCTTAGGTCATTTTTGAGATGGTCGTCCATGGTTTTCGTCGATAATGGAAACCGAGGATGCCCATCTCAAAAACGACCAAATCCAAGTAATTTGGTTGTGGGAGGAGCCAGCCTTCGTAGTGCACTGGTCCCCCTGACATGCCAGGACACCAACCGGGCACCCTAAGGGCACTGTAGTGGACTTCAGAAATTGCTCCCAGGTGCATAGCTCCCTTACATTGGATGCTGAGCCACCCCAACCCCCCCCCCCCCAAACCCACAACTGTACACCACTACCATAGCCCATAGGGATGAAGGGGGGCACCTACATGTGGGTACAATGGATTTCTGGTGGGTTTTGGAGGGCTCCCATTTACCACCACAAGTGTAACAGGTAGGGGGGATGGGCCAGGGTCCGCCTGCCTGAAGCACACTGCACCCACTACAACTGCTCCAGGTACCTGCATACTGCTGCGATGGACCTGAGTATGCCTTTGAGGCTGGCATAGAGGCTGGCAAAAATGTATTTTTAAAGATTTTTTTTTGAGGGTGGGAGGGGGTTAGTGACCACTGGGGGGGGAGTAAGGGGAGGAGGGGAGGTCATCCCCGATTCCCTCCGGTGATCATCTGGTCAGTTCGGGCACCTTTTTGATGCTTGGTTGTGGAAAAAATGGACCAAGTAAAGTCGGCCAAGTGTTTTTCAGGGTCGCCCTTCTTTTTTCCATTATCTGCCGAGGACGCCCTTCTCCTAAGCACGCCCCAGTCCTGCCTTCACTACACTGCCGACACGTCCCCGTGAACTTTGGTCATCCCTGCAACGGAAAGCAGTTGAGGGCGCCCAAACTCTGCTTTTGTTTATGCCGATTTGGGCGACATTGCGAGAAGGACGCCCATCTCCCGATTTGTGTCAGAAGATGGGCGCCCTTCTCTTTTGAAAATTCCTCTGATAGTGTTTTTCTTACACTGTCAACACAATATGTAATAGAACATTTTAATAACAGTGTAGGGTAAAAGCAAAGATCAAACATTTTAGGGGTCCTTTTACAAAATTCTCAAAGAAGTGATGCGAGACTGCCCTAAGGACACATGCTGTTTCCTACTGTTTGTTCAGAAGTGCTTTTCCTTGACAATATACCCAATCTAGAATGACGGTACGAAGGTTCATTCTGGGCTTTCACTTCACATCTGGCAGCTCACCGTTGCTCAACTTTGGGCAGCATCTGGCTCTGATGTCCCTCTCTCGGGTACCAGAGACCTTCGTTGGCAGAGGTTCCTCTTCTGCTATGACCCCCCTAACCCTGCTCCTCCTGATCTCATCCCAGCTCTTACCACAACAGTCCTGGGCTTACAGGCACAGACCACAACCTGGAATGAGTCTGATTTATACCAGCCAGTAGATGTCACTGTAACAATGCTTAGGAAATGTCACATGGGCTAAAGCAAAACAAAAGAGCATGATCAATAAAACAGTAACAACAACGGACAGTCAGTATGGCAATATTTATGTACTTATGTAGAGTATGAGTCAGAACCAGCTTAAAGTGTGCCCATGCTCACCTTTAGAATAGCAGATGAGTGGAATCTAAGGCACTTAATGGTTAGCAGGTGCTGCTAACCAAATAAGGACCTCTTTTACTAAGTCATGTAGGCGCCTAGTGTGTACAACTTGCATCAAATTAGAACTACTGGCCGGCTACCGCATGGCCCAGGCGGTAATTTTAATTTTGACGCATGTCCAAAACGCACGGCAGAAATAATTCTATTTTCTACCATGTGGCGCTAACCGGGCAGTAATCGGCAGTGTATGTGAGCTGACGATTATGCTCAGTTAATGCGTAAGACCTTACCGCTTAGTCAATGGGTGGCGGTAAAGTGTCGGGCCTAAATGAACACACACTGATTTTTATTTTGTTGCATGTCCATTTTAGGCAAAAAAAAAGGCCTTTTTTGCAGGTGCGCTGAAAAATGGACCTGCACACGTCCAATATACACGTCTACACCAGTGCAGGCCATTTTCAGCACACTTTAGTAAAAGGGCCCCTTAGTGTCTTTCAGTGGAATATTTAGCAGCATATTTAGCGGAGCCAGAGATTTTCAGTTATCAGGGATATCAGTTTGCTAACCAGACAATTATCCAGATAAAGTTAGGACAGCAAAAAACTGCCTTTAACTGGATTTTGCTGCCAGTCAGTGCTGAATGCAGATATTCAGTTCAGGCCAGTATCTTTGTACTGGGGCTGAATATTCAGATTATATTTAATGGCAAAATTTTATAAAAACTGATGACCACCACGGTTAAATATCTGGAACTAAATGTTTAAACTAAATAACCCTCCTGTTTACTAAGCCTTGCTAGCGCCGACAGCCCATTCTCTTTGAATGGGCTGTGTAGGCATGCTTTGTGGCTTTGTAAACAGAGGAGGGGGTAAATGTGTCTAGTGCATCCTGACTTTTATTGCTTCAAGACTGAAAACATGTAAAATGAGAGGAAATTCTCCAAATTTTTCAATTTTGATTTTGTTTGGGCACTTTTTGAAATCTGCTTACATTCCCTCCCCCCCCCTCCAAAAAAAAAAACAACAAAACAAAAAACTGGCACAGTGTTACAGTATACGTGGTGATTTTCTCTTCCATATTTTCACCTCTTTACTTTCCAGATAGGCTTGTGTCTTCTGCAGCAGCATGTTTTCTTTTCCCCATTCCACTTAGCAGGTCTTGTCAATATTCTTTTTTTTCTTGCACTTCTTGTACCCAGCTTGGCTTTTATACAATTTTCCATTAGTCCTAAATCTTATCATCTCATTTTCTGCCAATTTGTTACCAAGGGGCTCTCACCTCTCTTGTACTGTTGTAATATATTACCACAACTATGATATGACTTATCTCACAAATTTTTTATTATATATAATAAAAATACTAAAACTATTAAATCAGATTTAATAGTTTTTAATATATGTTATATATAATAAATAATTGTGATATAAGTCATAGTTGTGGTAATATATTACATTGATTGTATGTTACAGCTATATTGAAATTCTTTTACCCATATTTTATGCATCTGTACTGTTCTGTGGGATATGTTTTCTGTTAAAGTGAACAAGGAGCATCTGGCACAGATTCCCATCTGCCCTCCAGCCATCATGTCTGACTCATTCAGGTGACCTTTAGGAGGTAAATAAAGTCTGAGTAACACATAGGCAGACAGCATGTACCCATATGGATTATGAAATGGCTTAATCTACATTAAAAATGCACCTTCATTTACAGCTGCTCTGGAGCAGATCTAAGTGATTGTGCTTACATTCCAGGTGCGTTTTCTGACACATACTGTTTTATAATGACAACAAAACACCTGCATGTCTTTATAACATAGTGGCTAGATAGCCACCTCTGTAGGTACTAACTCATGGCATCATGTTATAAAATTGTCCCCATAATACCAAATTTCTTTATATGAAAACATCTTATTAGATGTTCGTATTTGGATGTGAAATGCAGTAACAACAAATTGCAAGATCTCTATGGCTGATGCTCAAGCGAGGTGTTTTCTCTCTTATTTCAGTGTTATTTGTGAGAAGCAATCGGCTTACCCATGTGGTTTAGGTAGTGAAATCATGTGATCACACAACCACATCACAGGTGCTGACAGCTATAACCTAGTTTTAACTGATATGCGGTGCTGTGGAACCATATGAGACTATGCAGAAACACACAAAAAAAATAAATCTGCAGTTGAACCTGATTAAAAACTACATTTAGCAGAGAGGTTATTTTGAAAATATTAATATAGTGTTCATTGTCAAAGGGACACAAAGTAAAAGCTGAAATCCACAAAAAAACTGATGCTTTAATTTTTTGGCCAATATATTAAATACAAAGAGAAAACTAGATCTCTCCGTGACTGGTGACAAAAGGCTAATCACAGTGTGGAATCTGTAGTGAAAAGTATAAACAAGGATAGAAATCAAGACAATCTACAGGGAGGGATTGGTTGGAAATTTAAACTTATATGAACTCTAAAGTAGGTCATGGCACGCTTAAAGAAACTTCTGTTAATATGGTGCATGACATTAAGACAATCACCTGCCTGGGGTTCAGATTGTTGACCAAACTAGAACTGAAAAAATAAGCCCAATAGGCTGTAGAGTCATGAATAATCAAGCTTTTAACTACTCAGTATTTATTCTTTTCTAGGTAGCAACTTAATGCTGCTGAATATTAAAATCTGCATAAAGTGATTAAGCAGCGTGAAAGAAATGTTAATCCTCAGCAGTGGCCTGCACCACGATTCACATACAGATTAACAAAAAAAATGTGATGTAAAGTTCTTGTATAGTGCTTACAATGTTCTAAGATATATATTACTAGGATTTGTGTTTATTTTGAAATGCGATATTTCTGTTTCTGAAATATTGAGTCTATACAATTTTGATTGATCATTTTTTTGGACGATGATTAAGCATGATGGCACAGCCAGAACTGGAAGTATTCGGTTGCTCAGTTAATTAATTGGTCTGCTATTTTAGAATGCTTACAGAGTATTTTAATCTGAAGATCCCAGGCCGGGTTTGTTATTGGAAATTAAAACCCTGGTTGATGCAGCAATGGTGAGATCTTTGTTGATTCAGGATTATCCAGCAATTCCACGGATCTATTTTCTTCCAAAATTACATAAAAATATTTAAGCACCACCAGGTTTGACCAATTGTGGCCTTACAAAATTCTGTATTAGAGCCATTATCAAAGTTCTTGGATTTTTTCCTCAAACCTCTAGCCAGTCAAGTATTGTCATTCTTGAAATATACTACAGATTTTTTAAAGATGCATCCAACAATTTGATCTTCCAGAGTCAGAATTTTTTTTTGGTTACAATGGATGTTACATCACTTTATACAGTAATTCCTTAAGAGGATGCCTTAAAGTTAATGAAGGACATCTAAACAAGAGATTGGAACCACAAAGAATTTCTACTGATTTTCTGCTTCAACTAGATTGCTTGGTGATTAAAAGAATTTTTTTTTTTATTTCAAAAAATATTTTTTTGTACAAATCAAGGGTGTAGCAATGGGGGGCATCATTAGCTCCCTCTGTATCTACTTTATATCTTGAGAAGTTTGAAGATCAGTTTATTTATAATTCTGAATGGTCTGCAGATATCATGATGTGGAAAAGGTTTTTAGATGACATCTTTTTGATTTGGACTGGCTCTCAAGAGCGCCTGCAAAAATTTGGAGTTTGGATCTACTATGTATTTTCATCCTCAACATGTAGAATTTTTAGATGTTTGGGTGTATAAAGAGAATAATAGCTTGCAAACAATGTTGTTATCAGAAGCCTACATCTTGCAGCACTTTTTTTTTTTTTTTTTTTTACATTTTTCCAGCTTTCACTCATTCCACCTTCGAGCCAGTCTACCTATAAGTCAGTTCTTACGTCTCAGATGAATTTGTCCATCTAGGGAAGAATTTGGACAATTTGGTCAAATTTGACCACAGTACTCTCATTTCGAATTCCACCTCCTCAAAAGGTGTTGACAACAGATACATCCAACCTTGGATGGGGAGCTCATGAGCTTCACACCCAAGGGGCATGGTCTGCTCAGGAGACAGATCTTCACATCAGCCTCCTGGAGCTAAGGGCCATTTAGAATGCTCTAAAAGCTTTCAGAGATCGGCCACGTAGAGATTGGCAAGCAGAACAGCTTGGCAGACAGGCTGAGCAGGGTGGTGCATCCTCACAAATAATCTCTCAACATGGGCATAGCCTGCAAGGTCTTCTGAGAGTGGGACACCTGCTTGGTTGATCTTTTTGCCACTCATCACAACAACAAAGTCTCTCAGTTTTTTTCCAGGCTCAGGTCACAGGGCAGACTAGCTTCTGATTCCTTCTCCATTGGGGGAAGGATCTTCTGTATGTGTATCCTCTTATGCCTCTCATAGAGAAAACTTTGCTGAAATTCAAGATTGGGGAATGATGATTTTAATCGCTCCATTGTGGCTGAGACAGATCTGATTCCTACTTCTTCTGGAGTTGTCTTTTGAAGAACTGTGGAGATTGGATTGTTTTCCAACCCTGATCACACAGAATGAGGAAGGAGTCCCTTCTACAACCAAACTTCCAGTCCATGGCCTTCATTGCCCAGATGTTGAGAGCATAGAATTTCCCCTTGGAGTTGTCTTCTTCAGCTATACCATCAGACTAAGGGCAAGGCGTCTGCATATAGATGATGGGACGCTGCCAGATTTCCTAAAGTTGTGTGCACTAGCAGCATCTGCACTGATTTCTGTTGGATGACGTCACCCACATATGAGAATACTGGGCCTGCTGTCCTTGGAGAAAACCTGCTACAGCTGAGTAACTTCGCTTTATTGCCCCCATTTAATAACTTTACTGTGTCCCTGTAAGCAAGTAGCTTTTCTGAACTGAGCACAAACAGATAGATAAATGAAAAATGCTTAGACACATTGAAGCAGGGGAATCTAAATAAAGCACATAAGAAACATTCCTTGTTCATTTGATTAGTCTTTGATTAGTCTTCTAATTAAGTTATTTAAAGACACTAGTGGAAATTCCATACTAATACAGTAATTATCACTAGTCAAACAGAATCTGGAATATCCTAGATTCTTTTCCCCTCCTCTCCATGGATTGTACCTATATAAACATAAACCAAATCACACTGAATCATTCAATATTTTCATTTAAACCTTTAGGTTGTAAAGTTTGGCATGATAATTGTATTAGGAATGCTTCCTTGTACTGTCCTGAAAGCTTTTAGAACAATAAAAACATAAACTTTTCACATGATGAAAGTGCCCAAGGGTGCAGGAAAAAAACAAGGTATACCGTGCTCTAAATGGTAAAGAAAGTCATTTCTGTAGCATAAGATTCCCATTAACTCCAGAGCACTGGAAGATTCCAGATATCCCTGGAAATTGGAAGATAGTTGAATATTTAGCATTGGACTCTAATGTGAAGATCTGATAGCAGAGTTTTATGCTTTCAAGTACCTTTTACTCTCATGAATAATTTATGAATGAAGTTTGCATATGATGCGATATTTTAAAAGGTGATGCTAGTGCAATCCGCAGAGACAGAAGATGTGACAAGGAAGGTGGTTCTCCTGTGAAGGTGAACTGAGATCTGGTTTTGCTGTTTATAATAGACACTGTCAGTCAATGCTTTGCAGACATAAGCACTTTTGTACTACTATGCATGTAGCACACAGTGGAATGAGAGATTTCTGAAGTTAAAAAATTAGAAAAGGCAGCTCTTTATGGGGCCCTTTTACTAAGCTGTGTTTAAGCACTAATGTGCATTCAATGCAATAGAAATAATACATTTTTAAACCTTTTCTAATTTAAAATATGAGTCAATAAATCTAATAGCTTCAGGAAGAGCATTCCTGCAGGTATAAGTGGGGATGGAGATTGTGGGGATGGGTGGGGATGGAATGGATCTTAGTGGGTACGGGTGGGTATGGGTTAGAATCCATTCGGGATGGGTGGAGATGAGTGAAATTTCTATCCCGTGCAACTCTCTAGTTAGCTCTCTTGTTAGCACGTGGTAATGCAGATGTATTAACTGGCTAGTACAGGAAAAACCACTCTCCGTCCCCTCAAAAAATTAAAAAATAAAATAAAATTACTGCCCAGTGTATGCACACATATGCCAGAACTAACATAGAACACTTTAGCATATCTCACATTAGGCTATTTTCTCAGAGGACAAGTAGGTTGCATTATTCTCACACGCGGGTCGACGTCCACATCAGCCCGAGAACCGGCATTTTGCCATAGCAAAAACAAAAGACTTAGCTAGTGTTGTGGTGCGCATGCGTGGACTGACTTCCCGCCCACCGCACAAGCGTGTATCTCAGTTACTTTTTTCCGTGACGAGGTTCGGCAGGTTCCTCCTGTGAGTGATTTTTTTTGCATTTTTCTGTTATTTTAATTTTTTTTTTTTTTAAAAGCATACGATTCCCTTTTGAGTAAATCCTCAGTATTTCCCCCCATTTTTAAGTTTCCTTTCTTTTTCGACGCGATCAGGTTTCTCCTCCTTTTTGTGGCCTTTTTATTGGCACAGTCTAGTCTTTTGATTTTGCTGGAGCCGTTTTTCCTTCCATGTCATCAAAGACACTCAGCGGCTTCAAACGTTGTACTCGGTGCAACCGGACCACCTCAGGTACTGATGATACCCATTCTTGGTGCACCCAGCTACTTGTGCTCTGTGTCTTCGTATGAAGAAGTGGACCCAAGTAGCTTGAGAAGCCCAACATGGGAAACATTTGGGGACTCTATCCGGTCCTTTGACGTCGGCATCAGCATTGAGGGAAGCAACGACGTCAGGAGCAGAGGTAATGGCTGCTGAGAGGCCCAGTCGCACTAGGAGCAGTGAGGTGTCGAGTGGCTCTTCTCTTGTCTCGAGGCCTCCTCCGGGACCGACTATCGTCAGACCCAACCCCGAGGAGAAGTGAGGATTCCACATTGTCCTCGTCAGCACCGAGGAGCGTCGGTGATGGTCATCGAGCAAAGGCGAAGAAACACCATCACCGATCTCCTTCGACACACGGTACCGGGAGCTCTGGGGCATCAAAGGACTTGGCACCCGAGAAGCGTTGGTGCAGAGAGGACCACTCCCCCTCCATACAGGAGGTGCCGATCCGTCGGCCTCTTGGCAGCCTGGTACCTGCTCCTGAATCTCAGCAGATTCTGTCTCTGTTTGCTCCACTGGTCCCGCAGCCTTCTCTGATGGCAGCTCTTGACGAGTGCATCTGGGCCCTGCTTCCAGAACTTCTGGAAGAACTACTGTGCCAGTCTGCTTCGGTGTCGGGGGTGCTTGCACCTTCCGCGCCGCCTACTGCAGTGGCGTCTGGCCCTAAGCCTGTGGTGAGATCCCCGTCCTCCGACACCGGTGTTGGCTGCCACCCAGGTCGGGTTGACGTCGGTGGAGAAAGCTTCACCGGAGTCCATGCGGGGTGTCAGCCTCTCGACATCCATTGAGGACTTTGATCCTCGGCGTCGAGGCAGGCTCAGTCTCGGAGTTCCCTTACGGAAGTGCTTTCCGATACTGTAGAGGAGCATTTGTGGGAGTCAGAGGAAGATCCCAGATACTTTTCCTCCAATGAGTCTTTTGGGATTCCCTCTGAACCTTCCCCTCCACCTGAAAAGAGGCTGTCTCCTCCTGAGAGCCTCTCTTTTACATCTTTTGTCTGGGAAATGGCTACTGCTATTCCATTTCATATGGAGGTGGAGGATGAGCCCAGGGCTGAGATGGTTGAGGTCCTGGATTATCCCTCTCCACCTAAGGAGGCTGTGACGGCTCCTTTGCATAAGGTACTCAAGGAAGTCCTTATGCGAAACTATTCATTCCCTTTGTCTGCTCCCGTGATCCTGAAGAAGACTGATTCCCAGTATCGGATCCATGGTGAACCTGGGTTGATGAGGTCTCAGTTACCACACAGTTCCATGGTGGTGGACTCCGCCCTCAAAAGAACCAAGAGTACTAGGGTGTATGCCTCGGCGTTCCCAGGCAGAGAATCTAGGACCTTGGACTCTTTTGGGGGAAGATGTCGTATCAGGCCACTGTGCTCGCTGCCCGTATCCAGTCTTACCAGCTGTACACGAGTGTTCACTTGCAGAACTCGGTGAGGCAGCTGTCTTCCTTGGTCAGTGCTCTCCCTCCGGAGCAGGCCGAGCCTTTTCGCCAGGTGGTCAGACAGCTTGTCATAAATTCCTGGCCAGGGGCACTTATGATAGTTTTGATGTGGCATCCAGAATCACTGCTCAGGGTATAGCGATGCGCAGACTCTCATGGCTGCGTGTCTCTGACCTGGATCATTCAGTCCAGCAGAGGATGGCGGATGTACCTTGCCAGGGAGATAACCTTTTTGGAGAGAAAGTGAAAGATGAAGAAGCACAATAATGCTATGGCTTCTCTGTCCCACTGAGTGCCTTCTGCTATTGCTTCCTCAACTAGGAGGTTTTTTTTTGGGGGGGGGCATGGAGTGCTCCCTATTCCTATGCTAGGCATAGGTACACTCCGGCACCAATGTGGATCAATGCTCTCAGGCATGTTGGGTGCAAGCACCGTCAGTGCCGATGCTCTGGAAGAGAGGGGCAGATGCAGAGTGGCAGGTGCAAATACCTTCGATACTGATGTCTTGGGTTCGAGGCTCATATGTCAGAGGTGTGTTGGGCGCAAGCACCATCGACGCTGATGATCTGGAAGAGAGTGGAACCGATACAAACGGCATAGCAGGCGCAAGTACCTTCGACACTGATGCCCCTGGATCAACAGTTATTTTTTTCCGCTTTGAGGAGAGGATGCATTTTTAACCTCTCTCCTCACAGCTGCCAGTTCGGTTCTTAACAGTTTCTTTTGTGCCTTTTTGGTTTATTTTCTTCACTTATGTGCCCCATTTGATTATCTTTTTCTTTAATTTTTTTTCTGTTTTACAGCATCAGCATCAATGTCTATGGTGTTGACGTCGGTGGTTGATTTGGCACCTGCCTTGTCAGCTGCTTGTGAATTCCTGGTCCCGGCAGTTTTCGGCACCGGCTTGAGACGTGAGGCTTCACTTTGTCCATGTCAGTGCCCAGCACTTGATGCAGATACCGTGTACCGCTATTGGTGCCGAGGAATGTCGGTATGGAGTATCGTGGCGATACTGAGGACCGTATGTACCGAGGATCGCTGACGTCAAGGATCGACGTTGGTACCGAAGATCGCTGACGTCGAGGATCGATGTTGGTACCGAAGATCTTTGGCCATATGAGCTTTGAGGATTGGCATTGGTCTCCTTTGGTGCCTCAGAGGTACTGCAGCATTGATAGAGTGTCTTGATACCAGGAGACCTTCCAATCACTACCACTGTAGAAGTCTTGGAGCAACAGGACCCTGCTCCTTGAAGCCTGGCCGCCTTCGGAGTGCATTGGCATCAGTGGTGCTTGCACCAGCCATGCTTCTCCGCTAAGCCCATATGATTCCTGCTTCATCAGTTCGTTTCTACACTGCAGCTCCAAACTGTTTTCCTTTTTCCAGGAGGTATTGACATCGAAGTTGCTTGCACCTGCCATGCCTCTTGACATCCAGACCTTGATACCGGGGCATCAGTGTCGAAGGTGCTTGCGCCTGCTACGCCATTTGTATTGGCTCTACTCTCTTCCAGAGCATCGGCATCGATGGTGCATGCCTCTTGAGAACTTTGATCCACATCGGCAAGATACACGTGTAAATTCTAATTATTGCAATAGTTGATTATTAGCACCCAATTATTGGTGTTAGTTGGTTTCCTATTCAGTTAATTGCGTGCAAAAATGGGTGCACATTCAGTTTCCCACACATAATTTTGAGTGTCATATATAGATACTGGGGTATATGTATATGTGATCTTGTATCCGTTTAAAAAGAATTTGTTGGAAAGTCAATTAAAGCCTTCAAGATACATGTGGCTGAAATCATTACAATTTAAAAAACAAAAATTGGAAGCACCTCTGGTACCTCACTGTTTGACATTTAAACATGGGTTTATAGATGTGATACTAGAGAGTAAGCAGGGTGGGGAAAGAGTGAAGGAGTAGCCTAATGGTTAGTGCAGTGTGCTGAGAACCTAGCCACTGGGGCCCAGATGCACTAAACTTAATGAGCCTTTAACGAGCCATTAACGAGCAAGTAGTAAACCCTGGCATGCACTAAAGACTTCTCTGAGCCTTTTTCCGATGATGGTAGCAGCTAACGAAAACGGAATGCAGATGAGCAAATTGTGTAGAAACGGCTCCAGCAAAATCAAAAGACTAGACTGTGCCAATAAAAAGGCCACAAAAAGGAGGAGAAACCTGATCGCGTCGAAAAAGAAAGGAAACATAAAAATGGGGGGAAATACTGAGGATTTACTCAAAAGGGAATCATATGCTTTTAAAAAAAAAAAAAATTAAAATAACAGAAAAATGCAAAAAAATCACTCACAGGAGGAACCTGCCGAACCTCGTCACGGAAAAAAGTAACTGAGATACACGCTTGTGCGGTGGGCGGGAAGTCAGTCCACGCATGCGCACCACAACACTAGCTAAGGTCTTTTGTTTTTGCTATGGCAAAATGCCGGTTCTCGGGCTGATGTGGACGTCGACCCGCGTGTGAGAATAATGCAACCTACTTGTCCTCTGAGAAAATAGCCTAATGTGAGATATGCTAAAGTGTTCTATGTTAGTTCTGGCATATGTGTGCATACACTGGGCAGTAATTTTATTTTATTTTTTAATTTTTTGAGGGGACGGAGAGTGGTTTTTCCTGTACTAGCCAGTTAATACATCTGCATTACCACGTGCTAACAAGAGAGCTAACTAGAGAGTTGCACGGGGATAGAAATTTCACTCATCTCCACCCATCCCGAATGGATTCTAACCCATACCCACCCGTACCCACTAAGATCCATTCCATCCCCACCCATCCCCACAAAAAAAAACATGTTGGCTTGTGCAGTATACAGATGTACATAAAGGAAGTATAATAAAGGGATAACTTTTCATAGTTAGAGTAGTAAAGAAATTGTAATCAGTGTGTCATTTGGAAGGGCTGGTTATGGGGACACCATAGGACTGTTATTTGTGCAAAGATTTTGTTTTTTTTCTCAAGATAAAGGGCCTCTAAAACAGACCATGTTATGAGAATCAGGTGCTCAACATTCAGAGCTTCTATTTATTTACTTATGTATATCATTTATAGCCCATAATAAAAATGAATTGGGTTGAAACCTGGGAACATTTAAAATCTTTTTTTTTTTCTTATGCAAAAGAAAACGATGGCATGAGAGAGTGGGCAGAGCCAAGACAGAGTGGGAGGAGCCAAGGTAGAGTGTGCGGGGCTAGGATGTGTACTAAAATCTAATACCAAATAAACAGCTCCAGCCAGAATTAACTGTTGGTCGCAATACTCATTGGGTAAGATGGAGAAAAGCCCTCAGAAACCACTAGTATAATACTGGTGGTTTAGTGCGTGGTTATACAAAGTTTTATGAGATAGCTCACGCAGCGGTTCTATCATTGGGCAAAAAAACTCCACTAACCCGGGCTACTTTTTAAGTCTCAAGGTTCTGCACACAATTTTAGCAGTATTATTTATGTGCTTTATATTCAACAACACACAAAATAGTGAATAGCACTTAGCTTATGGTTTGTATCGGGCACTCTTTTATATCCGTTCGACGGGGACCACCGTTTCACCTAGAAACATGGCTTCATCAGGAACGGAGTGCTCTCTTGTAGTGTTGAGAATCTGAAACAGACAAAATATATATTAGGTGCCTGTAAATGTGCAAGAAATCTTTTGGTAAACACACCTTCAGGAAGTCACCCCACGGACAGACGTACTTGAGCTGGAGGCATAAATTTAAAAATGGCGCCTCGGCGTTCACGTACAAACAGCTGATAGATGTACTTGCGTGAAAATGACGTGATAAGCATCAGTAGAAATTGAACCAATCAATGGAGCTGTTCAGCCCATTGGGTGCTAAAGTATCCAATTCAAAAATCCACCTGGCTTTTCTCCTTGCTAGTTTGAGTTTGCGATCGCCGCCCCTGTTGGACGGCGCTATCCAATCAATGACAGAACATTGCAGGTCTTCAAATTTGTGCTTCTGAGTAACACAGTGTTCCACTATAGGTTCTTTTGTTGCAGACCTCCGAATGTTTGATCTATGCTCTAGGATCCTAACTTTCAAGGGTCTCGTTGTCATCCCGATGTATGTTTTATTGCAGGGGCAGCTTAGAGAATATATCACATGATCAGAAGAGCAATTAGAAAAATGCGCTAGCTTGTATACTATGTTAGTTTGAGGATTTACAAATTGTTTAATTTGTTTGGTGATATTGCAAATTTGACAATGGCCACATTTAAAGTGTCCTAATGTTTTTGGTTTGTTGGTGTGGGATTTAATATCAGCTGGACTGATCATTTCTTTGATGTTATTGGTCCTAGCAAACGCTATGCAAAGATTGGTATTTTCAAATGTATGCGTAGATCTCATAATGTCCCATCTATTCTTGATCATGTTGGCAAGAAAAGGGCTGTGTTCATTGTGTTGCATGACCATGGTAAATGTATTGTCTTCAGCTTTGTGTTTCATGGACTTGGACAGCAATAGCTGCCTGTCATTATATTTTGCTCTCTGGTACGCATGCTTTAGGACAGACTTCGAATAACCTCTGTCCAAGAGGTTTGCCATCAAATCATGAGCTTGATTTTTAAAAGTGGCAAAGTCGGTGCAGATGCGTCTCAACCTCAGCATCTGTGAGAAAGGGAGACTGTTTTTGAGATGTGAGGGATGGCAGCTGGAATTATGTAGGAAGGTATTTCTATCCGTTGTCTTTTTAAATACGTTCGTGACAAAACCATCAATGGTGTTGTTAACTTCCACATCTAAATAGTGGATGCATTTAGACGAATGTTGCTCGGTGAATTGAATATCTTGATTGCAGCTATTGAGCCAATTCAAAAATCTCTGAAGATCTGCTGTTGAGCCTGCCCAAATCATGAAGATATCATCTATATATCTCCACCAATGTAAGATGATCTCTTTGAATGGAGATTGTGTGATCCATGTCAATTCAAACTGAGACATATACAGATTGGCAATCGAGGGGGCAAATGTTGCCCCCATCGCTACTCCACTAGTTTGCAGATAAAGTTTATCAAGAAACATAAAGTAATTCTCTTTCATTGCTGTTCTGGCAAGCGTTACGAGGAAGTCAGTAGGTATTTGATGTGGTCTAGGTCTGCTATCCAGTACTTGTTTGATTGTATACAAAGCTTCTTCCTGTGGTATAGACGTGTATAAAGAGCACACGTCAAAGGTGACCATTATGACTTTATTATGGTCAACCTCGGCTTCTTGGCTTCGCAGGCTTGGAGTGCACGTGTTCCCTTATCTTGACGATTGGCTGGTGAAGGACACATCCGAGGCAGGAGCTCTACAGTCCATGCAGATGACTATTCGCCTCCTGGAGCTACTGGGGTTTGTGATAAGTTATCCAAAGTCCCACCTTCTCCCAGTACAGAGACTCGAATTCATAGGAGCTCTGCTGGATTCTCGGACAGCTTGGGCCTATCTCCCGGAGATGAGGGCCAACAATCTGCTGTCCCTCGTCTCCCGGGTACGAGCGTCCCAGCAGATCACAGCTCGGCAGATGTTGAGATTGCTTGGCCACATGGCCTCCACAGTCCATGTGACTCCCATGGCACGCCTTCACATGCGATCTTCTCAATGGACCCTAGCTTCCCAGTGGTTTCAGGCTGCTGGGGATCTAGAGGACATGATCCCACCTGTCCACGAGTTTTCTCAAATCCCTGTATTGGTGGACAATTTGGACCAATTTGACTCTGGGACGCCCCTTCCAAATTCCTCAGCCACAAAAGGTGCTGACTACGGATGCGTCTCTCCTGGGGTGGGGAGCTCATGTCGATGGACTTCACACCCAAGGAAGCTGGTCCCTCCAGGAACGCGATCTGCAGATCAATCTCCTGGAGTTACGAGTGATCTGGAACGCTCTGAAGGCTTTCAGAGATCGGCTGTCCCATCAAATTATCCAAATTCAGACAGACAACCAGGTTGCCATGTATTACGTCAACAAGCAGGGGGGCACCGGATCTCGTCCCCTGTGTCAGGAAGCCGTCAGCATGTGGCTCTGGGCTCGCCATTACGGCATGTGGCTCTAAGCCACATATCTAGCAGGCATAAACAACAGTCTGGCCGACAGGTTGAGCAGGATTATGCAACCTCACGAGTGGTCGCTCAACTCCAGAGTGGTGCGCCAGATCTTCCAAGTGTGGGGCACCCCCTTGGTAGATCTCTTCGCATCTCGAGCCAACTACAAGGTCCCTCAGTTCTGTTCCAGACTTCAGGCCCACGGTCGACTGGCATCGGATGCCTTCCTCCTGGACTGGGGGGAAGGTCTGTTGTATGCTTATCCTCCCATACCTCTGGTGGGGAAGACTTTGTTGAAACTCAAGCAAGACCGGGGCACCATGATTCTGATTGCTCCCTTTTGGCTGCGTCAGATCTGGTTCCCTCTTCTTCTGGAGTTGTCCTCCGAAGAACCCTGGAGATTGGAGTGTTTTCCGACCCTCATCACGCAGGACGAAGGGGCGCTTCTGCATCCCAACCTCCGGTCTCTGGCTCTCACGGCCTGGATGTTGAGAGCGTAGACTTTGCCTCTTTGGGTCTGTCGGAGGGTGTCTCCCGTGTCTTGCTTGCTTCCAGGAAAGATTCCACTAAGAGGAGTTACTTCTTTTTTTGGAGGAGGTTTACCGTCTGGTGTGACAGCAAGGCCTTAGATCCTCGCTCCTGTCCTACACAGACCCTGCTTGAATACCTTCTGCACTTGTCTGAGTCTGGTCTCAAGACCAACTCTGTAAGAGTTCACCTTAGCACAATCAGTGCATACCATTACCATGTGAAGGGTAAGCCTATCTCAGGACAGCCTTTAGTTGTTCGCTTCATGAGAGGTTTGCTTTTGTCAAAGCCCCCCGTCAAACCTCCTACAGTGTCATGGGATCTCAATGTCGTTCTCACCCAGCTGATAAAACCTCCTTTTGAGCCACTGAACTTCTGCCATCTGAAGTACTTGCCTGGAAGGTCATTTTCTTGGTGGCAGTTACTTCAGCTCGTAGAGTCAGTGAGCTGCAGGCCATGGTAGTCCAGGCCCCCCTACACCAATTTCATCATAATAGAGTAGTCCTCCGCACTCACCCTAAGTTCTTGCCGAAGGTAGTGTCGAAGTTCAATCTGAACCAGTCAATTGTCTTGCCAACATTTTTCCCCGTCCTCATTCCTGCCCTGCTGAACGTCAGCTGCACACATTGGACTGTAAAAGAGCATTGGCCTTCTATCTGGAGCGGACACAGCCCAACAGACAGTCCGCCCAATTGTTTCTTTTGATCCCAACAGGAGGGGAGTGACTGTGGGGAAACGCACCATATCCAATTGGCTAGCAGATTGCATTTCCTTCACTTACGCCCAGGCTGGGCTGGCTCTTGAGGGTCATGTCACGGCTCACAATGTCAGAGCCATGGCTGCGTCAGTGGTCCACTTGAAGTCAGCCACTATTGAAGAGATTTGCAAAGCTGCGACGTGGTCATCTGTCCACACATTCACATCTCATTACTGCCTGCAGCAGGATACCCGACGCGACAGTCAGTTCGGGCAGTCAGTGCTTCAGAATCTGTTCGGGGTTAGAATCCAACTCCACACCCCTAGGCCCATGTTTATTCTGTTCCAGGCTACACTCTCTGTTAGTTGGATAAGTTGTTAGGTCAATCTCAGTTATGTCCTCGCCGTTGCGAGGCCCAATTGACCATGTTTGTTGTTTTGAGTGAGCCTGGGGGCTAGGGATACCCCATCAGTGAGAACAAGCAGCCTGCTTGTCCTCGGAGGAAAGCGAATGCTACATACCTGTAGAAGGTATTCTCCGAGGACAGCAGGCTGATTGTTCTCACAAACCCGCCGCCTCCCCTTTGGAGTTGTGTCTTTTCTTGTCTTTGTCTTGCTACATACTGGACTGACGAACATGAGCTGGTTCGGGCGGGAAGATGGCCGTGCATGCGCGGTGCGCATGGGCGCGCGAGGACTAGCAAAGGCCTTTGCTAGTAAAGTTTCCGGTTGTAGGGGCTGCTGTAGACGTCACCCATCAGTGAGAACAATCAGCCTGCTGTCCTCGGAGAATACCTTCTACAGGTATGTAGCATTCGCTTTATGTATCGGGGGGTCTTATTTTATGCAGTGGGACTTATTTATGCATATTAAAGGTGTTAGCATGAGCAAACGCAGTGGTGCACTTCAGTAAATCTAGCCTTGAATTTTTGCTGCCTTTAATTCCTTATACACAGAGCTGGAATTGAAGTTAGCCTTCCTCTAGAAATAAACACTGTATACTCTAAACAGGAGTGACCATAATATAATTACATTAGTTACTCCTGATGAAATTCTGCATGACTACAGAATGCAGAATTTGCCCAGAATCCCCAAGTCATGCAGATTTCAACATTTCTGCGCAGAATCTGTGCTTTCCTGCCCGCTCGCCCAACCCCCTGCCACCCAAGAGGAGGATACAAAAAAAGGGGCATGTTCTGTGTGGGGGAGGGAGGGCTGTAAAAAAAAAAAAGAGGGATGATATGTGTGGGTGCAGGGAGGGAGGGAGGCAAGGAGGGAAGGAGGGGGGCTGGTTAAAAAAGGGGGGATGCTATGTGTGGGTACACAAAAGGAGAGAGGGAGGGAGAGGGAGGGGCTATAGAAAAATAGGGGGATGCTGTGTGTGGGTGCAGGGGGGGGCTGGAAAAATATGGATGGTGTGTCAGGGCAGGGAAGGGGGGCTGAAAAAAAGATGGATGCTATGGGTGCTGGGAAAATATGGATGGTATCTGTGTAGAGGGAGAGGAGGCAGCAATATTAGTTAAATTATGCCAAATAAACTTGCAGAATTTGCAAATTTTGTGCACAGGTGTTGTAGAATTTGCAAATGTTCTGTGCAGAATTTTGCAGAATTTCAAACTTCATTTTCCTCCAAAAAAGGGTAGTTTGTAATGGTTTTAGCACCCCCAGTCATTCCAAATAGTTGACTCCTATGCTCTGAAGCAGAGAAGGCCCCCCCCCCCAGGGATATTATCTTTAGATGAATCTAAAACACTTTTAGTTCAAGACAGACTATCTAGAGAGGCAACCACATTAAACATCTGTAGTCTTGATCTGGAGAACTCGATGAGAAGAAATAACCATGGATTCACTCTGACCTCACACAAATATTTCTTAAATAATTCTATAGGAGACAGTAATTGAGTTTTAGAAAAAATTAAAAGAGAGACAAAAAGGTTCGTAACTCTATCTAATTTCTCAATGCTATGTGTGGTGATGGAAAACCAAACTCTCCTTAATATTTGCCAGCAAGGCAGTGGAGGGGGCGTTACCAAGATGGCGGATGTGTGAGCGTGTTCGGTGAGATCGCTCCCTGCTGCTCGAAAGTGAAGCATTTTTCTTCTTTGCCGATGCCGCATACAAAACGAAAAGGAGCCGTGAGGCTTCCACCGTCGCCCGCAGCTTCCTCCTCTCCACTCCAGGGTAGCATGGAGTGCTTCCTGACCCGCCCGTTGCAGAATGTAGGGACGGGGTTGCCTGCTGCAGGGGCATCCGGTGGAGCGGAGCCCCTGATGGGCTTGGAGACATCTTTATCCCCGTCCCCCGACTCTAGATGCCCTCCGTGCCCGGCTACAGAAGCGGTGAGGGGAGCAGGTATCCGAGAACACGATAAGGGGAATAAGGAGCCAGCAGACGGAGGACCCATACCACAGAAAAGTAGCCAGGAGAGAGAGGTCCTTGGATTTAAAGGACCCGAAACAACTCCGGAGGTTAATCTAGAGAGGATCTGGCTGAAGTTGAGCAAGATGGATTCCATGCTTCAAAATGCTTCAGACAAGGTAAATACTTTATCTCTGAGAATTGAGGACGTGGCAAAAAATTTAGGAACGGTTAAAGAAGACCTGACTACACAACTAAAAGATTTAAAAAAAGATATGGATCAATTGCAAGAATTTAAAGTGACGGTGATAAAAGATAATTTGACAATGCATAGAAAAATTGAACAGATTGAGAATTTTAATAAAAGATTGAACCTTCGAGTATTGAATTTTCCTAAAATTCCTGACAAGACACCTATTGAGTTATTTAAAAAATACCTGCAAGAAAATTTGAAAATGCCTCAAGAACTTATTCCTCCTATAAATAAGATTTATTATCTTCCAACAAGATTAAGTGGAAAAGAAAGAAGGTTTGGATGTTATAGACTTTAACAATCTGTCTGAAATTCTAGAACAATCCATTGATATAGTTCTGCAGAGAGCCACTCTTTTGGTTTCGTTGGTATTTGAACAAGATCTCAATGCAATATTGAAATTATACTTTAAATTCTCAAAGGTTCCTTTTTATGGAACAAAAGTATGGATATTTCCAGATGTTACTAAAGTAACGCAAGAACGTAGAAAATTATTTTTGGCATTGAAACAGGACGTTATTAAATTGGGTGGTTCATTTTTGTTAGTTTACCCTTGCAAATGCTTGGTCAGGTTTAGTGGGATAAAGTATGTATTCTATGACTCAGAACAGCTAAAATCCTTTCTGGACATGAAACAGCTTAACCTAGAATTAGTTAAATGATATGTGACGAATTACACACATAAACCGCATTTTCTATATATTTATGTTACTATGCCTGTATAAAACTCCACTAAACTGTAACACCCCCCTTAATTTGAGGTCTAAGGAAGCATTTATAATTTTTCTTATTACTTATTTCTTTAACGTTTGTATTATGCTGTTTTTCTGTAACAAGTGATATGCTTGTAAGAAATTGGCAAATCTTATAAATAAAAATTAAAAACAAATATTTGCCAGCAAATCAGCTTGCAAAGAAGCTGTCTAGGCTTCTTGTCAAATTCAGCCCCTGTTTCCGTGGAAAGCTGTACCACAAGCCCTAGGAGCAGAAATTCTGTGAAAGTTATGATTTTCCATATGTCCACAAGAAAAATTACCCATTTTTCTAGTTAGTTGTACCCTCCTCTAGTAAAAATATTGCCTTAAGGAAGGGGACTTCCTATAATCCAGATGCAGACCACGTCTTCTGAGAGTTACTAACAGAGAAAACTATTGGTGCTTCCATCCTCCTCTACTTAGGGTTGGAGGTGGAGGACCATAATATAACTTACTCCTGCCAGAATTCTGCGTGACTGCGGAGTGCAGAATTTGTGCAGACTTCTAGGAAGGTCCTGCCAGAATTCTGCATGACTGTGGAGTGCAGAATTTGCATAGAATTCTGCTTGTCTGTGCAGAATCTGCACTCTGAGGCTGGATGAATGGCTTCTCTGCCACCCTGGGCCTCGGTGGGCCCTCCCCAGCCCGTGGCAAAGGCAGGCCAACTGATTCCCCCTCCGCCCTCCCAGGCCTCCCTGATGGTCTAGTGACCTCTTTGGGGACAGGAAAGAGCCCTACTCTTTCCTGGCCACTTCTCTGGCTCATGCTGCCACTTTTTCAAAATGGCTGCCTAAACTTTAAACAGTAATCTCGTGAGACTGCCACAGGAAGTCTTGGAGGCCATTTGGAAAAAGCGGCAGCACTAGCTAGAGAGCAGTGGCAGCAGTAGGCTGGGCAGGAGAGAGTGGGGTTCTTTCCTGCCCTGAAAAGGTATTCCCATGCAGCCCCTACCTCACGGTGAGTGCAGAAGTGGGCTGAAAAAAAATATTGATGGCCTGTGGGTGCATTCAGGGAGGGAGTTGTAAAAAAAAAAAAAAGTGAATGCTGTAGGTATTTATGTGGGTAGGTGGAGGGGGTTGTAAAAAAAACAGTGGATATTGTGGGGTGGAGGGAGGAGGCTCTTAAAAATAAAAAAGGTGGATGGTGTGGGTGGGTTCAGGGAGGGGCTGGAAAAATATGGGTGCTGCCAGGGGGCTGGGAAAAATATAGATTGTATCTGTGTATTGGGGGGGGGGGGCTGTAATATTAGTTAAATTATGACAAACGTGCAGAATTTGCAAATTTTGTTTGCAGAATTTTACAGAATTTGCAAATTTGTTGCACAAAATTTTGAAATTTTTGCACAGAATTCTGGCAGGAGTAGGTTTAGAACTCAAGAGATACCTTTTTCTCGTTCCCACAAATCATTAAGCTTCACCGTAGTCTGAATCTCTTGGCTGCTCAGCTTAAAACCCATAAGTAACCTGCAGGTGCCTGATCCCAGAGTAGGACCAGAGGAAGAAGCAGCTTTCATCTTGACCTTTATTTTGTCCACTATAGGACATCACATTTGCACCAACTGGGTGCACCCCTTTGGTAATGCCTCTTTGGACGCAGCTGTTTAGCTGTGACCACCACTGGAGGAAGTGCCTCAAGGGCCTTGATGTTAGCCTTAGGATTTTGGAAGCTAGCCTATCCCACCTGTAATTAACCCCCATAGCTGGATAGAGCACAAGATGAACAGCTCACCCAGCTGGGTAGATCTTTCTTCCCTAAAGTCACTATAGTTATCTCAGAGTGATTTTAATGTTTTGCTGATTGTGATCTAATTTGTCTGAGCTGTAAATATAAATATGTAAATGAAACTGAGTGGTATATTTCATATTAATAGACACAAAAGACCTTGAGTTAAAGGATTTGCACTGAATAGGAAAACTACAGAAAATAGGGCTGGTATATATTTGTTAATTAAAAAAAGTTTTCAAACATGCGTAAAAAATAGCTGTTATTGTGCTCTGCTTTCTTAATTTTGTCATATAGTTTAGAATACTGATATAGGGTTCTTTATAATCTCCAAAAGTCATTAAAAAAAGGGGGGGGGGGTTGAGCTATGGCAGATTTATTGTATTTTAGTACATTATTGTAAATCACTTTGCATGTTTTGTTAAAAAAAGTGGATTATACATGTAGAAATAAATGAGTGAATGATCTGAGTGCTACTTCTGGGTGGTAATAAAAGATATGGCAGCATATTTTATTACAGTTTGTAGCACTGCATTCAGTTCTAATGAGACCAGTGGTACTCATTATAGTGAGCAGAGGGCATTCCACTTGTGATCTCTTTGCCTTCTTGGAAACAGATTTCTCAATCTGTAAGCAGTTCTTTATTTCAGTGAGTACCAGCACATCTTCCATTGCCTGCCAAAATTGACCCATGGTTTCTAAGTATTAGTGCAAGAATCCAAACTCTACACACCCCAAACACACACCTAGAGAACTCCCCTCACAGGAAAATCAGTGTCTTTAGCCAACCCCCCTAAGAGAATGTGAAATCTCTTGCTGCATCCAACAAATAATAACCCAGCCTTGGCAAAATGTGGGAGAGACGGGCTATAGAGGCTGAGCTGACCAGACAAAGGTAGAAAAAGATTTTAGGATTATTTATTTATCAATTTTATATCCTACATTATCCACACAATTTAAGCAGGTCATAAAGACACCTATAGAAGTTAAGGGCCCTGTTTATTAAGGTGTGCTAGCTTTTTAGCACGCTAAATGCTAGTCGCCCATATGTTTCTATGGGCGACTTTAGCGTGTGCTAAAAATGCTAGTGCTTAGTATACAGGGCCCTAAGAAAAAACAATATAGAAAAATATAAATGCAAAATAAAATAATAATACATCTAACTTTAAAACATTCTATAACAACAAACAGAAACAACAATTTAAAATTACTTAAATTAACAACTTCTCGTTCCAGTACAAAACTATCATGCTGTGCAAAAACATGGTTCATTTGTCTGTCAACGTAATTTGATTGACGCTTTCAATAAAATGCCTTTTGAAATAAGTGCATTTTCAGCTGCTTCTTAAACAAAGGAAGGGAGGTTATCTGTTGTAATTCTAGAGAAAGATGATTCCACATTGTTGGACCTACTATAAAAACATCCATGAGCAATCTTCCTCTTGTCGAACCTGATGGAATGAGGACCTGATGGAATGAGGGAACATCTAATGGGCACTTTCTTTGAGTTCTAGGAGGATGATAAATTTTTTAACACTTTGAAATAATTATTGGTGTATCATTTTGTAAGGTTTTAAATATCAAGAATAGTGTGTTAAACTTAATCACCAGGCAATAGGGAGCGAATGAAGTTTGATAAGTTGGGGAGTACTATCATCCATCTTACTCATTCCTCCAATTACACGAGCAGCAGAATGTTGGGCTACCTACAAAGCTCTCAATGATGTGCAGCATTTCTGAAGTATTTGGGGATAGTATTCTGCTGGCAGCAGTTAACATTTTTTAAACACAGACTACCGCAACCAAAATAATGCATGGATATTTAATGCTGGCCCATGTCTGTGTACTGGTATTAAATATCTGGGTATGTGAGGCCAGCTGGCACTTACTTGGATAAGTCCAGTTTGTCTGGTTAAGTTGTCTGATTAAGTGCTTACTCTGCTGCTAGACCACCCATACAATAGCCTGTTTTAACTTTAGCTACCTTCGTAAGTGCTGTTGAATATTCCCTCAGGATCCTGTCAATGTGAATTAACCAAATAAAAGCCTTTCTCAACCAGTTAGCTCACTTTGAATTTTGACCCCTTTCTATTGTGCACATTAGAGGAGAACATTAATTTCTGTTTCTATTTTTCTAATGATGTACTGCAGGCAGAGCCCAGCTTTTGTGGTTTCCAGTTCAGAGGCCGTTTTACAGAGCATCGGTAAGCCCAACCCGGGCTTACCACTGGCCCAATGTGGCTGCCGGTGGTAGTCCCACCCCATGTGCACACCATTTCCGGGAGAAAAAGGAAACCTCTGGAAATGGCTAGTGCCGGTGGTAACCCGGCAATAATCGGGCATCGCTGCGCGTTGCTTCCTTACTGCCAGGTTAACGCCGAGCCCTTATCGCCACCTCAGTAGGTGGAGGTAAGGGCTCCCCACCGCATGCCCAACTGATGAGAGTTATCTCACTGCGTGGCCATTTTTATTTATGGGGGGGGGGGGGGGTTACTGGCTGCAGGAAAAATGACCCCCGACACCAGTTTGGGGCCCTTTTTTCAACAGGTTAGTAAAAGAACCCCTTAGTTTATGTCTGAACATTTGTTTATTATGATTTACCACTTTTTGAAGGAATTCACTCAAGGTGGTATACAGCAAGCATTAGTCAAACATAAGCAGCAGACAATTACAGCAGTAAAAATATTCAAATAATACAAAGTATGGCATAGTATGTTACATTACAAATGTCTACAAATATCAACACAATAAAACACACAGCATAGGGCAGTAGTTCCCAAACCTGGTCCTAGAGGCACCCCAGCCAGCCAGATCCCCAGGACACCCACAATGAATATGGTAAAATTATGTCTTACCTGATAATTTTCTTTCCTTTAATGCAGCAGATGAATCCAGGAACTAGTGGGTTAAGTCCGCCTACCAGCAGGTGGAGATAGAGATAAACTAAAGGCAGTGATGCCAGACGGCCAGCTCCTTCCTCAGTTAGTATGTCATTCGTAAGCATTTGCCAAGGCCAAAAATAGGAAACCAATAACAACCAGAAACCATCCTCACTATGAAAAACAGAGAACTAAATAGAACTTCGAAATGACTGCAACTTGATCCAGAAATCGGAATCCTTTCCATGTTCCCATATCTGTCTGAACTCTGCAAGAGAGAACCCGGAAGGAAAAAATAGCCACACTGCGCGGAAAATGAAAAAAATGTCGGCTGGACTAGGGAGGGATGCTGTATTCATCTGCTGCTTTAAAGGAAAGAAAATTATCAGGTATGACATAATTTTACCTTCCTTGACACTTGCAGCAGATGAATCTAGGAACTAGTGGGATGTACCAAAGCATTCCTTAAGTAGGGTGGGAAGCCGACGCTCCCCGCGCCAACACTCCCGCCCCAAAACTTGCATTCTCCCTAGCAGACACGTCTAGTCTGTAATGCTTCGCAAAAGTATGTCGGGACGCCCAAGTAGCCGCCCGACAAATCTCTTCCAGAGATAAGGCTGACGCCTCCGCCCAAGAAGCTGCCTGTGCCCAAGTAGAATGCGCCTTCAGGGCCACTGGAGATGCCCGCCCTTGTAGCAGATACGCCGCTGCAATGGCTTCCCTAATCCAGTGAGCAATGGAAACCTTAGAAGCTGCCTCACCTCTTTTCGATCCCGACAAGAGCACAAAGAGATGATCCGAGCGCCGAAACTCGTTAGAGATCTGCAAGTACCGAAACAAGGCTCTACGCACATCCAGGAAAGATAGCAAGGCAAACTCCCCCAGATAATCCTCTCTTCGAAAGACGGAAGATAAACCACCTGATTGACATGGAAAGCCTAAACCACTTTAAGTAGAAACGACGGCACCGTCCGGATCGACACCCCTGCTTCAGAAAACTGCAAAAAAGGATCTCTGGAAAAAGCCTGAATTTCAGAAATCCTCCTAGCCAAAGCAATAGCCACCAAAAACACTGTCTTAAGTGTTAGATCCTTCCCAGAAACCTTATTCAACGGTTCAAACGGTGGGGCCTGGAGGGCTTGCAGTACCACATTCAAATGCCACGCCGGGCATGGCTGCTACAGAGGAGGCCGAAGCCGAAGAGCCCCGCGTAGGAAATGGACCACATCAGAGTAAGCTGCTAAAGAGGAACCGTTCAGTTTGCCCGTAAAACAAGCTAGCGTGGCCACCTGCACTTGAAGGGAATTATATGCCAATCCCTTTTGAAGACCATCCTGAAGGAACTTCAGAAAAAACGGAATGTCCGCCCGAAAAGGCGATTCAGCACGCAAAGCACACCACGCCGAGAAAGCTTTCTACACTCGCGCGTATGCTGTTGAAGTAGACTGCTTCTGTGCCCCCAAAAGAGTGGCAATGACTGGTCCTGAAAGTCCCTTCTTCCTCAGCTGCCGCCTCTCAATAGCCAGGCCAGACCAAAGCGGGAGGGATTTTTCATCTGAACTGGCCCTTGATGCAGCAGATCGGGAGTCACTGCAAGTTGCAATGGTGGCTCTGAGAGTGCTCAAACGAGATCCGCATACCACGGCCGTCGGGGCCAGTCTGGGGCCACTAGAACAACTGGTCCCCGATGCCGCCCTGTGCAGCAAAGAACTCTCCCTATCAGAGGCCACGGAGGAAAAACACACAGTAGCTGTTGTTCCGGCCATGGCTGGAGAAGAGCATCCAATCCTGCAGATCCTGGCTGCCGTTTGTGGCTGAAGAACTTGGGAACTTTGGCATTGCAAGCCATGGCCATGAGATCCATTACTGGTCTTCCCCAACGTTGACAGATCAGCCGAATAGCTGAGTCAGACAGCGTCCATTCCGCTGCGTCCAAAAGAGTCCAGCTGAGAAAATCCGCTTGGACATTGTCTTGACCCGCAAAGTGCGCTCCAGACAGACTCTGAGCATGCGCTTCCGCCCATAGTAGAAGACGAGATGCTTCCACTGCCAAGGGAAGACTGCGAGTGCCCCCCTGCCGATTGATGTAGGTCACCGTTGTGGTGTTGTCCGAGAATACACGAGCCGCCTGTCCTTGCAGAAGGTCCTGAAAACTCCGCAGCGCATTCACGACTGCTCACAACTCCAGACGATTTATTGGCCAAGTCGCTTCGAGAAGGGTCCACGATCCCTGGGGGCTACTCGATGAAGACAATAGGCTCCCCAGCCCACAAGGCTGGCATCCGTCACGACTACCACCCAATTGGGAGATGCCAGAGAAACACCCTTCTGCAAATTGGCTGACCAGAGCCACCACACGAGACTGCCCCTGGCCCGGCTCGACCAAGGAAGGCGTCATTGATAATCCAGCGACATCAGCGACCATCTGCTCAAAAGGAAATTCTGAAGAAGCCACATGTGAGCCCTTGCCCATGGAATGACCTCCAAGGTCGCCGTCATGGAACCGAGGAGCTGAACATAGTCCCACACTTGGGGAGCGCGACGACTCAATAAGGTCCGTACCTGAGAAAGCAATTTGATCCTTCGCCCCTCGGGGAGAAACACCTTCCCCCGCTTCGTATCGAATTGCACTCCAAGATACTCCAGACGCTATAGGAACCAGATGACTCTTGTCCATATTGACCACCCAACCTAAGGATTGCAACACCGCAATCACTCTGTTGGTGAGCACTCGACTCTCCTCTGCTGTCGTCGCCCGAATCAGCCAGTCGTCAAGATATGTAAGCACTCAAATCCCATCCTTCTGCAGGAACGCTGCCACCACCACCATGACCTTGGAAAAAGTGCGTGGGGCAGTGGCCATTCCGAAAGAAGGGCCCGAAACTGGAAGTGCTGACCCAGCACTGCAAATCTGAGAAATCTCTGATGGGGCTGCCAAATGGGAATGTGCAGGTTAGCTTCCCTCAAATCGAGAGCCGTAAAAAATTCGCCTGGTTGAACAGCAATAACTGCCCTTAGTGTCTCTATGCGGAAGTGACGAACCCGCAAAAACTGGTTTACTTTTCTGAGATTGAGAATACACCAAAAAGCCCCTCCCTTCTTTGGAACCACAAAGAAGATGGAGCACCGACCTGTGCGCCTTTCTAGAGGAGGAACAGGCATGATAGGCCCCTATCCTTAGCAGGTCTCAAACACTTCAGAACCACTGTCCTCTTGGCCCACGATACACAGCAGGACTCCAGAAAAAAGTCTGTGATGGGAGAGAAGAATTCTAGCTTGTAACCTTCTCACACACATCGAGGACCCACTGGTCCGAATTATTCTGGTCCACTCTGGAAGAAACAGAGAAAGCAGAGCACCGATCTGCTCTCCTCCCGAGTGTGCGTATGCCCCATCATTGCGAGGCCTCAAAAGGAGCCCCCTGACGAGAGGGGGGTCCAGCCGGATGCTTCTCATTGCGAAAGGAAGCATGCTGCCCAAAACGAGGACGCTGAAAGGCTATGTTGGACCGCCCCGGGCGATACCGTCGCGTCTCTCTGAAACGTAACCTCGAGGCTCCTCTGGAAGACGCTTGAGATTTGGAATCCCCAAATCTTTAACAATCTTTCTAGGTCTTCCCCAAAAAGCAATTTCCCTCGGAAAGGCAATTTTAATGAGCCATTGCTAGAGGCCCTATCTGCGGCTCAATGATGGAGCCACAGAAGATGCTGAGAAGAAACGGTCAAGGCCATGAGTTTGGGCCGAAGCCCGGACCAAATCATACAAGGCATCCGCCAAGTACGCCAGCCCAATATCCACCAGCGACATCTGAGGAGTTCTCGGCATATCAGACTCAGAAATCGAATCCATGACAGAATGTAACCAACTGAGACAAGCTCTAGCCGCATAAGAACTACAAACAGGATGTGAGCACGGGGGGCGTTTCCAAGATGGCGGATTAGACTTGTTGTAATCGGAGCGTCTTTGAATTCCCTTCACTTTACCTGGAAATTATCGTAGAATATGCCTGCATAGTAAAAGAAAGGGCGTCGTAAGAAGCGTACTGCTGACAGCTTCAGGTACGAAGACTCGTCGACGCTGGACCGATTTTGCCACAAGCACCCCACGAATGACCGGCGAACGTTTACCCTGCAGTGCGGGAAGTGAAAGAGCATTAACCCCACAAGGTTTAGAAACATCATTGTCCTCGCCGGAAGTGATCCGCCGCCATGCCCCACAACTGCCTGGGAGCGTCCTGGAGGTCCAGGAGCATTCGGAAGTCGTTGCTCAAGAATTACCAGTCGGCGGAGACATCCAAAGGCGGTGGGGGAGAACATGGCGCCAAACATTGGAATCTATTTCGTCGGCGATTTGGTCTTAATATCCATAGTTACTGAAGTTGCTCAGGAGACTACACAAATAGTGAGTAAATTGGATTCGCTAACTATCCGCGTTCGAGGCATTGAAACAGGAAACTTCTTCAAATAAAACGCAGGTTCAACAAGATATCTCACTGCTGACTAATAAACGGATTTATTGATTAAGGATAAAACATCATTCATCGTAAATTGAGAATATCGAAAATTACAATAGGTGTTTGAACCTCCCGGATTTAAATTTCCCCCACTCCTCTGAAATTAATGCTCTTGAGTTGTTTAAAAAATACCTTGTTGAAAATTTATCTATTTCTTCAGACTTAATACCGCCAATTAACAAAATATATTATCTACCAGTTCCTAAAAGGAGAATAGAGGGGAATGAGGATTGCAGGACCTATCGGCCTTCTTGGAAAATTCTAATGATGGGATTTTTGAGAGGCAAACTCTCCTTGTTCAATGGTCTTTGAACAAGATTGAACATGATCAAAAAATTGTACTTTAGAAATTTGGTTAAACCATTTTATGGTGAAACTTTTCGGATATATCCAGATGTAGTGAAGACTACCCAGGAAAGACGGTGTTCTTTCTTGGCAATGAGAGACGAAGTCAAGGCATTAGGTGCTAATTTTATACGGGCATATCCTTGTAAATGTCAGATTAAATATCTGGAAAATAAATATCAATTCTTAGATCCTTAACACTTGAGAAATTTCATAGATTTGAAGAAAGTGAACAAATAGATCCTCTGTTAGTTTAAGAACATGTTATTCACAATATAAATGTTTTGTGGGTGAATCCAGGCCTTATTTCTTTAAAAAAAAAAAAAAAAACTTATTCTTTTGATTTACTCCTAATGTATCTCGGCCCCTCCACTACAATTATTGTGGTCTAAGAAAGAAGTTGAATTATGTTGGCAGAATAATGTACTGAAAAATGTTTTTTCTTTCTGTTTTTCTTAACAAGATGTAATGCTTGTGATATGATTTTAAATCAATAAATATAAAAAAAAGAACTACAAACAGAAGCTTGAAGTGTCAAAGCAGCCACCTCAAAGGCACGTTTTAAAGAGTCCTCTAGCAGTCTGTCTTGCATATCCTAAAGTGCCACACCACCTTCCACTGGAAGAGTAGTCTTCTTAGTGACCGCCGTCACCAGGGCATCCACCATAGGTAGAGCAAACTGCTCTAAATGGTCCACTGAAACCGGATACAGCCTGCCATAGCCCTGGCTACTTTCAGCCCCCCATCCGGATCCGCTCACTGGACCAAAACCAACTCTTCAATAGCTTCATGTACCGGAAAGACCATAGAAGGTCGTCTGGTACTAACCATCTTGGGGTTGACCGCCTGAGAAGCCGCAACCTCAGGGTCCTCTATATTCAGGGCTTCCAGCGACTGAGATGTAAAGGAGGACAACTCCTCCTTATGGAAAATCGTCACAGCGGAAGAGTCCTCCGGTTTGTCAGTGAGGACACCCGTTCTCCACGTCCTCTACCCCCGTCTGCTCCGAGAGAGCCACCACGGAGGAAGCTGCAGGTGACCGTATGCAGGACTCCTCCTCAGACCCCAAAGAAATCCTAGGCTTTTTAAGGGAGGAGAAATCCTCTGGGGAAATACCCAAAATCTCTTGGTTACCCCCAGACCCCCTGAAAGAATCAAAGGCCGAAGCTTGTCACAGCCGCGTGAGGGGGGGGGCAAGGCCCTTTTTAACAAAAACGCCTGATGGAGGAGCAAAATAAACTGTGGCGAAAACCCTCCCCCTTACGGAGGAGTTCACAGCCATGGCACCTGCACTACTGCCCATAGTGCCTGACGCCCCCCCCCCCCCCCCTGCCTCCTCTACCAGCGGAGAAGAAGCTTTGCCCAAAACTGCTACCGGAGCTGGCTCCGCAACCGATGGCAAAATGGTGTGAGAATCGCCAGGCTCTGGGCAGGAAAGCACGCTCTCGGGGGGGGGGGGGACCCGCTCCATCGAGTCCCGCAAAATCAGCGCACCCCGCGCTGCAAAGGCCCGCCACCGAACACCATTTTCCGCATCAGGAACAGCGTTTTACTGCCTCCTCTGCCATCGCCCATCCCCAAACAGGAACCCAGCAGGACTTACCCCGGACCAGGAAAGCATGGGAACAGACAGCTAAGCCGAAGGAAAAAAACTCTCCGACTCCACTTCGAGACAGGCTCAGACAAGCAGGCAACAGAAAACAGGACTCGAACAGCAGTAACACAAACCTGCTATCAGCAAAAACACACTTCCTGTGCTTCTGTGTTTCTCTTTTAAATAAATTCTATGGTTCTCTCTCTTTTTTTTTTTTTTTTAGTGAGGAGGCAGAAACAAACAGGGAAGGAAAGGAACAGCAGAAGCCTGTTCAGAGGGAATTTGAGGTGCAGCAGGGACTCAGCAACTGCGTATGCTGCCAAAGGGGACACCACCAGTCCGCCACCCCCGGCTCAAACTGGCCACCGGCCCAGGAGCACCCTCAGAGGCCTTGGGCCCAGGAGCTGGAGAAAAAGCTGTCCACCACCTGCTGAGATAGAGACATATTAACTGAGGAAGGAGCTGGCCATCTGGCATCACTGCCTTTAGTTTGTTTATCTCTATCTCCACCTGCTGGTAGGTGGACTTAACCCACTAGTTCCTGGATTCATCTACTGCAAGTGACAAGGAACGGTAAGATAGATGTACATGCAGTGGAGGCAGTGCATGTAAACCTCTCTCACGAACATTCATTGTGGGTAGCTCGAAAACCTGACTGGCTGGAGTGCCTCCAGTTGAGTGCTGACACCTTTTTGGCTAGAAAGAAAGCATTGTCTTTGAATAAGGCCTCAACGACCTGGAATTTTCAGGGTTTTTTTTTTTTCCTTCTTTCTATAAATGAGTTTTTTACATGCAGGCCAATGCCTCTTATGAGTCTAGTCATTTAAAACTGAAAAAAAAGGAAAGAACATTTTCACCTTTGTTTTTGGCCATATCCTCAGTGAGGACCTTCCCCTTGAATTTGAGTCTCTTAGATTGTTCTTTCATTGAGACAGAACCTCTTGTTCTGCATCCTTGGACCTCATTTTCGATGAATGTGAAAGGTCCACAATTAAACCTTCTTGGATCGGCCTAGGAGTCTTGGGTACATAAGGTACAGTACTCCTCAGATTCCTGGGACAGGTTTAACTGGCGTGCTATAAAACTTGCAAGATGGTGATTTTCTTCAAGAAAGTTCATAGAACCCAGTTTCCTTTGACCATACTCAACTTCAGCAATCTCTTCATTATCTGGGGAATTCTATAAATGGCACCTAAAGGTAGGTGCTAATTAGGCACCCAGCTTTTGGCATGGAAACACGTTCTAACGGTGCAAGGTGCTGAAACAGAACTGAAATGGCAGATTGGCGTGGAAATACACTTACCTGCCTAGTTGTAAGTTAGCACCTAAAGTGGTGGTGTGTATAACTGCAAAGGGGATGTGGCCTAGAGAGGGGAATGGGTGGGTCAGGGGGCATTCTGAAAAATTGCGCACAGTGTTATAGAATACCTCAGATGCACACCCAACTAATATGCCAGGATTTACATTATGTTTCAGCTGGTGCATACGTGGAATTTGGCGCCCAGTGCTATTCTATAAAGAGCATTTATCCCAGAGCACCCTTTATAGATTAGCACTGGGTGCGGATATTTTCTGGCACCCAAATTTGGGCATCATTTACTGAGTCCAACCTTAGGTGCAGAGAAGGCTCCTGTTCTATGATAGAGATAGGATCCATTCATACATTCATGAAGGTCTACTTTGGAAATAAGTTCTTTACTTGTGCTGCCTCCATCCATATAAGTACTTCAGAATATCAACCTCAAAAGTGTATAAGCAAATTGTCAACCCTATACAACTTTATACATGCTACATGGGCAGATTATGAGAGGAACATGGTAGTACTGCCACTTAACACAAAACGTACCCACAGTTATACCAAGTCTATGGCAGGTGTAACTGTGGGTGCCTAAACATTAGGTGCACTGATGCTGGTTTTTGCTACATTTTTGCTTGCACTCTTTTTTAAGGGGGTGAGGTGATGATAAAGGATTCCTGTATATCATGCCCTGAGCCATGTGGAGGTTTTGCTCTTCACATAATTTTCCCTGGTGTATTTCTTCTCTTGCGGTTGGCCTTCCTCTTCTTCCCCTCCCTATGGTGTCTTACTAAGGTTCAGATTGAGGAAACACATGTTGCTCTGTTTCAGTTATAATTTGTGAAGTGAAAATATCAGTGTCAGCAAACTTGGTGCAATATACCAAAGCTGTTTTTTCTTTTAGGGTAGTATAAGTAAAAGACAATAAACAGAGGGTAGGGTTAAAAGGCCATTTTTCTCATTGGAGGAGGATGCATAGTGGAGTGCCGAAAGGATCTGTACTGGGACTGGTGCTATTTAACATATTTATAAATGATCTGGAAATCAGAATGACGAGTAAGGTGATTAAGTTTGCAGATGACATGAAACTATTCGAAGTTGTCAAAATGCATGCGGATTGTGAAAAATTGCAGGAAGACCTTAGGAAACTGGAAGACTGGGCATCCAAATGGCAGATGAAATTTAATGTGGACAATTGCAAAGTGATGCACATTGGGAAGAATAATCCAAATCATAGTTATCTGATGCTAGGGTCCACCTTAGGAAGAAGAAAATCTAGGTGTCTTTGTAGACAATATGCTGCCCAGTGTGCAGCGGGCAGCCAAAAAAAAAAAAAAAAAAAGCAAACAGAATGCTAGGACTATGTTAGGAGAGTGATGCAAAATAAGACCAAAAATATTGTAATGCTTCTGTATCGCTCCATGGTACAACCTCACCTTGAGTTCAATTCTGGCCGAAAAAGATATAGCGGAATTAGAAAAGGTTCAAAGAAGAGCTGCCAAAATGATAGAGAGAATGGAACTGCTCACATATGAGGAAAGGCTATAGCTTAGAAAATAATGGCTGAGGGGGGATATGATTTAGGTCTACAAAATCCTGAGTAGTGTGGAACGAGTGGCGGTAAATCGATTTTTCACTCATTCAAAAAGTACAAAGACCAGGGGACACTCAATGAAATTGCATGAAAATACTTTTTAAAAAAATAGGAGGAAATATTTTTTCACTCAATGAATAGTTAAGCTCTGGAACTATTGCCGAAGGATGTGATAACAGCGGTTTGGACAAGTTCCTGGAATAAAAGTCCATAGCTTGTTATTGAGATGGAGATGGGGGAAACCACTGCTTGTCCTAGGATTGGTAGCATGGAATGTTGCTTCTAATTGGGTTTCTGCCAAGTAGTTGTTACCTGGATTGGCCACTGTTTGGATGCAGGATACAGGGCTTGATGGACCATTGGTCAGACCCAGTATGGCTATTCTTATTTTCTTATGCAAAAAGCTGTAGGCAGTGACTTTTTATTGGATTAAATACATTTGTAACTAGCACTATCAGAACACAAGAACTGCCACACCAGGTCAGACCAAAGGTCTATCAAACCCAGTGTTCTGTTTCCAACAGTGACCAGTCCAGGTCATGGGTACCTGGCAGGATCCCAGGTTATGGAAATTAGAATGTGCCTTGTCTTGGTGAACTCAAACGGTCAGAAATAAATTTTGCTAGCCAAATAAAAAGGTACCACCTACTACTTGTTTTTGTTGATCCATATTTCTACATATCTGAAACATAGCAACCAGACTATTTTATTCAGCTTGTTACTGGTCCCTCAGGTATGTTTCCTCACTGGACTTATTCAAGGGCTACAGTGTGAAAGAATACTCATTCCCTTCCTTAGAAGTATAGAACATGATGACACATAAAGACCATATGGCCTACCTAGTCTACCCATCCATATCAACTACAAAGCTCTACCTTCTTCTCTACTGGAGTTTCTATGTACTTGTCTTATGCTTTCTTGAATTCTGAGACAGCTCATGTCTCCACCCTATCTATTAGGAGGCTGTTTCATATATCCACCACCCTTTCCATAAAGAAATATGTCCTTAGACTAGTCCTGAGTGTACGTCCTCTCACCTTTATCCTATGATTCCCTCATTCAAGAACCTCCTTTCAGTTGATAGGCCCACCTTCTGTACATTTATACCACAGAAATATTTAATTTCCCTCTCCTGCCTTTCTTCCAAAGTTCAGCAATAAGAGGCGATGATCCACAACTATGTGTAGCAATAAGCAGACCAACAGTTCTCAAGCACTGTGCAGTTTATTAAAACAATCACCTGACAGCCACATTTCACCCAGAGGCTGTGTAAGGGATAAAAACTAATAAATAAACACATGAATTAAAATCAAAATCATATAAACTATAAGTATTCAAAGTAAAACCAATGCAGATAAAAACATCAACTAATAAAACTGTAAAATGTGAAACAGTGACATATTCAAAGCAGAACAGAAATGACAAACTTGTAAGATGTAGGTGTGTGTGTGTGTATATCTATATCTATCTGTCTATCTATATTTGTCAAAATCATGCCAATTCAAAATAAAGAAATGAATAAACAAGAACAACATTCAAACCAAATCATCACCATATTGGTTAAGTGTAGACAGACAGATATTCAGTCCAGTCATGTAGAAACAGTGAATTTTTGATGCTTTGAAAAAATACCAAAAAGGGACACATACCTATTGGGGATTAAAATCAATCCTTCCCCAAATAGTTAAAGCCAATCCTAAAAGCCAGAAAAAAAATTAAAAACTTCTCTAGCAGCTAAAACCACTGCATAAGCACATCATTAAAAACCATAACTGAAAACACATGAAACACATTCTTCATCCAAAACTTCCAAGAAAATGGGAAAGAAAAATGTACTCAGAGTACAGCACTTCACAATTCAAAGCAGCAGCCACCCCACCCCTCTGGTGAAATCAGTGAATCTGCCATCTTGCTTTAGCAACTAGCTTTACAGTGATTAGGTCAAACTCCACATATTCTTTCTAAAAAACAAAAAACCTTACATAGCATAAAAATGCTGCTCCTCTGAAATCTGTTTGCATACAATGGAAGCAGTACATGCAAATCAATCTGAATTCATAGTCGTTATGTAAATCTTGAAAACCCAGTTGGGTTGTGGTCCTCAAAGACCATGGTTGCCCAACCCCGCTCTGTAGGAAATGAGAACTACATATTGTACAGTGGGGAAAACCAGGAATGATCATCTTGTTTGACCTGGATTAAAGTGGCAATTCCAGTGTAATTGGTTATCTCCTGCTGAATATCCATGGCTAGTGGCTGTATCGTGCGACGTAGCCGGTTAGGTGCGAATATTAAGCAACAAACTGGCTATGTTTTAGCGGTTTAAATAGGCTACATAAATAGCAGGCCTATCTATTATGACCAGACATTTAACCGGTTAGCACTGAGTATCAGCTTAACTGGTTAAGTTGCCGTGATCAAAAATTAAACTGGATATTCAATCCCATTTGCTGGATACAGCCCAGCATTGAATATCCAGTTTGACCAGAGGTGTTCGGCAGTGCCAAAATGAGGATGAGGGGCTTTTGCAGTGGCTTATCTCCATTCTGTTAGTTTGCCTTAGCACTCTCCCCTAATCAAACCAAACCCATTGAGAGGGGAGGAAGAAAGTAGGAGTAGAGAAACATATGTACTGTATTCTGTGACCTAAACAGGTACTTTGCATATTACAGCTTCCATTGCGTACAAAACAAATGTGAACAGTGTGTAGAAGCAGCTGTTCTTGCCACTGAAGGCAGGAGCTGGGAGAAGTCTAATGGAACGGAGCAATATCTGCTGGCAAAGTAAGGATCAGCCTCTTTCAGAGTCAACTGCTGCCACTTCTGATTCCAGGGCTAATGCTGGTAGGAGAGGAATTAAGAGAATGACAGTGGGCAGAAAGAAGGCAGAGAGAAGGATGCATAGCAACTGGTGAGGGAGTGATTGTAAAGGAAGAATGAGAGGTATAGGGAAAGGGAAATGGGACTTGATATACTGCCTTTCTGAGGTTTTTGCAACTACATTCAAAGCGGTTTACATATATTCAGGTACTTATTTTGTACCAGGGGCAATGGAGGGTTAAGTGACTTGCCTAGAGTCACAAGTATCTGCAGTGGGAATCGAACTCAGTTCCCCAGGATCAAAGTCCACTGCACTAACCACTAGGCTACTCCTCCACTCCAAAAGGGACAAGATGGAAATGTGGGAAGAAAAGAGAGGGTGGGATGCTGGGCACATTTGAGAGGAAACATGGTAGGACAGGGATAGAGGGCATACACAAAACAGAGCATAAGAAAAGAGAAGGGGGAACATACAGAAAGGGGACCCTTGGCAGAAGAGGGATATGGCAAAGGGTGAGGTGAAAGAGAAGGGGACACAAAGCATAGGGAGAGAAGGGTGGATGCTGCTTGGTGGGGGGAGGGAGAAGAAGAAGTGGGTAAAAGGGGAGTTTTGAGGTCTCTGCAAGGTAACCCACACAGACGCACCTTTCAAATTTAGTGCAAATGGGTGCCAAAATTGTAAGTATGGCCCTGGGTGAAAAGTAGAACTTAGAATGATTGTTTGAAATGTCCTTGTCTGATGATACCAACTTCTGACAGACCTGTCCCAAGTCCCAGTACATTTTTACTTTGAAATAACTGTATGTAACCTTGAATAATATAATATCTTAATGTTATGCTATGCTGTTTTTCTTATTTTATTGTTGTTCTAATTGCTATGTATCTTATTAATAATGAATACTTGAACAAAAAAAAGTAGAATATTCTGCAGAAAGTGGATGTAACCTAAGTTAATGCATGTTGAAATTTTGATTTATTTTGTATAATTTATACATTCTGCATATTTATACAGTAAAAAATAACATGCACAACACCTGATCAAGTACCTGTTAAAAATTTGGGGGTTTGAGGAAAACTTTTACAGTCCTCAGGGAATGGAATCCTAAGTTTCATTGACATGTGGAGGGGCATAATCGTAGGGGACGCCCACGTTTTGCTGAGGACGTCCTCACAAAACATCCCGGTGGGAGGGGCGGGGAACCCGTATTATCGAAACAAGATGAACGTCCATCTTTCGTTTCAATATACGGTCGGAGATCCCAAATCTTGAATTTAGGTCATCCTTAGAGATGTTCGTCTCTAGACTTGGTCGTTTCTGATTTTTGGCGATAATGAAACTAAGGACGACCATCTCAGAAACGACCAAATGCAAGCCCTTTGGTCATGGGAGGAGCCAACATTTGTAGTGCACTGGTCCCCCTGACATGTCAGTACACCAACTGGGCACCCTAGGGGGTACTGCAGTGGACTTCACAAATTGCTCCAGATACATAGCTCCCTTACCTTGTGTGCTGAGCCCCCAAAACCCATTACCCACCACTGTACACCACTACCATAGCCATTACGGGTGAAGGGAGGCACCTCGATGTGGGTACAGTGGGTTTTGGAGGGCTCACATTTACCACCACAAGTGTAACAGGTGGGGGGTGGGCCTTGGTCCACCTGCCTGAAGTGCACTGCACCCACTAAAACTACTCCAGGGTCCTGCATACTGCTGTGATGGACCTGAGTATGACATTTGAGGCTGGTATAGAGGCTGGCACAAAATATTTTAAAGATGTTTTTTGAGGGTGGGAGGGGTTTAGGGACCACTGGGAGAGTAACGGGAGGTGATCCCCAATTCTCTCCGGTGGTCATCTGATCATTTCGGGCACCTTTTTGTGGCTTTGGTAATAAGAAAAACAGGACCAGGTAAAGTCGTGCAAGTGTTCGTCAAGGACGCCCTTTTTTTTCCATTATGGGTCGAGTATGCCCATGTGTTAGGCACGCCCAAGTCCCGCCTTCGCTACACTTCCGACACGCCCCCATGAACTTTGGTCGTCCCCTCGACGGAAAGCAGTTGGGGACGCCCAAAATCAGCTTTTGATTATGCCGATTTGGGTGACCTTGTGAGAAGGACACCCATCTTCCGATTTGTGTCGAAAGATGGGCGTCCTTCTCTTCCGAAAATAAGCCTGTTGGTGACCCTAGAACTCGGTTGTTGATGCAGGGAAAATCCAGATCCATGTCAGCCAGAGAGGACTGTAGATAGGTGTGAATCTTTACCCTATTTATCTAGAAGACCCAGTAATAATGACAGAATAAGGAGATAGGCCAAAATATTCTCATTGCATGTTCTTGAAAGCTTAGTTTATTTGGGATGGTAAGAGAATGATTTATACAGAGGCCAGATACTAATGGAGGAGTTGCCAGCTGTTTGCACTCTTCCCCCAAACACAACAGGCATTCCATTAATATCTTCACATTGACATGTTCATAAATACTTTTCATAAATGTGGAACTGGGACATTTATTGCTACCCTACAGTTACACACACTCACAATTGGAACTGACAGGCAAAAATATTGTTTATGTAGGCTTTTAAAGCTGCTGATTTGAGTAGTTAGTCACAGGCTGTTTCCTGTGCTGGATGTATCTGTTCCTCTGCTCCTTTACTGTGTTTTTATTTTTTTTTAATTCTTTATTTATAACTTTCATGAATGTTTTGCAAACTTAACACTTGAACAAGCAAAATAGGTAAGAATAATTTCAAACAAAAATTTTAAATTTAAGAAGAAAAATCACATATCTTCCTTAGACCACAAATATAGGGGAGTGACCTAATTAAGGAAAACAAGCTCCACTAAAGGAAATACAGTAAAACTCTGATTATCCAGGGTGCAGGGGGTGGTCCGATAATCATAAACCTGGATAATTGGACATTCCTTTTTGAAAAGAGAATATACTTTGAAAGTTACATGTTGTGCATTATTTTTGTTTTCAATTATAAATGGGGGAAAAATATCAAGCAATTTGTGAGGTTATAAAAGTTTTTACTGTATATCAGGCATAGTGTCCTGTTACTAAGCCGTGCTGTAGGCGTGTACACCTTTGGCGCTTGCTAAAAATTAGCACACGCTAATGATAGAGACACCTGTGTGTCTCTATTGTTAGTGTGCACTAATTTTTAGCGCATGCTAAAAAGTGTGCATGCCTACAGCGCAGTTTAGTAAACAGGGCCTATAATGTGATAACTATGGTACAGAGATTCAGATTTTTAAAATGGAAAAGATAAAAAACAGAAGCAATCCGGATGATTGGAGTTTGGATAATCGGCGCTGAATATCAGGGGATCTGTTCATTTGTTCTTAAATGTTTCTATATATTGTCAAATCAAAAGTACTGTACGTTCCCATTCCCCCAGTCTTTCTACATCAGCATACTCACCAGTTTATAGAACCTGGAGCTCTAGCTGGACCTTAAATTTACACTGTTGTTTAGATGTGGATTGGTGAGGAATTTTCCACTGAAAGAGAAGAAAGATGAGTCCCTCTGCCTTCTCTTGGAAGATCAGTGAATTTTCCATTTTGAGATGACAAAGGAATGAGAGAAATTGGGTTCTTTCCATAGAGCACTTGGTATCACGTAATCACTCACTGCCTACTAACACACACAGAGGACCATTTTCGAAAGGACATCCAAATTAGAATTGGGATGTCCCACTCATAACGTCTCAAAAAACTTTTATCTCACAGCTATTTTCAAAGAGGAAAAACTTTTGGATTTCCTGTTCAAAAATACGAGGACATTCTTGCGCTGAACAGACATTTTCTAAAATGAAACCTCTAATATATGAATGCCAAAAAAGCAGCACAAAGCATCTTGTCTGGCAGCATTTATACAAAAATAGCCATACAGATGTCCTAGCAGAGCAGAGGGACAGCCTAGTGGTCAGTGCAGTAGACTGTAAACAACAAGACCCAGGTATGTTATTGTAAGCTGTACAGGAACAGATAAAAAACCTGCTGTACCTAAAGGTAAACCACTACAATAGCCAGCACGCTTGCAGGTGTCCTATAAATTAAGGTACAATAGGTACTTCTATGTGATCTACTTAGGCTGTACAAAGAGATCACCTAGAAAGCTTCAGATGGTACAGAACACGGCAGTTAGATTGATATTTGGGATATGCAAAACTAAGACTGTCTCTTCTTATTATAATAAGCTCCTTTGGTTATCCATGGAGGCTAGAGTATTTTTTAAACCAGCTTGTTTTCTTTTTAAAATATTGCAGGGACAGATTCCAAGTTACCTCCTCACACATTTTTGTTTTGCATCCCCTCAAAGTATTAGGAAACACGATACTTATAGTTTTTTTTCTCCTTCAGTTAAGGGGAAAAAAGATTATCTATCTTTAACAAGTCTATTCAAGCAGCATTGCTAAGGAGGGATGTTGTTGGAAAAGCGTCTTATTCTCAATCGTACCCCTCTTTTAGGAAAAACTTGAAATTTTTTCTGTTTAGAAAATTTGTGACCTAATGTGGTTCTTCTTGAATTATTTTCCCAGGAGTATGTTCCGGTTTTCTTGAAATTACAACCCGCTTAGAACTTGAAGGTGTTAGTGGGATATAAGTCAGAGTGTAATACCCCACCAACTCTCAAAATAAGTGTTAACATGGGAGTTACACCTGGATTCCGTTGTTCAAATAAATATTCATGAGAGAAATTTACATATACTGATTCTCTGTTGCATGGAAATTGATCTTATTTATTCTGCTTATTGTAAAAGTTCAACTGTTCCGGGGTCTTTATGACTTATTTGGGAAGCCCTGGGCTAACATATAGCAGGAATGCAATAATTACCTCCTTGGTGGTGCATGTACCCTTACAATTTTTGCAGAGCTATTAGGTATCTCTTGAATACATTAGAGTTTAATTTAGTGTTTTTGGTGCATTTTTTTTCATAGTTTAGTAAGGACAACATTGGTGCTTGTCTTAATGATATAACAGAGTTGCATTTCATTTTAATGAGTTTCTGGCTGGCAAAGTCTTTAATATCTGAAAAAGACATTTAGTATAGGTAACATTAGTACAAATAGATTTTTTTTGACTCTGCTGTTTTCTTCTTGGTCTTTGGGCTTTCTGTTCAATCAGAACTGTTTTCTGTTGGGTTTAGATGCCATTAGTTTTATTTGCAACTATCTCAGGGTTTTAAATTCCTATTTTAAAATCTCCCTTTCTAACTTAGCTCAGTCATCACATGGCTAGATTTCATCAGGCTCTGGTAAATTTAGCAGCGGTTGGAAGTGGATGTTACATGTTAGTGTGCTGGCAGGGGATGGTAGAGCTCTTGTATTCCTCCTCAGCTAGTCTGCCCTATGGGTTCCCCCCTCCCCCTCCTCCATTACCTTCTGGGTGGCTGCAAGAGACCAGCAATCTGAAGCTCTGGATGTCTTCCCCAGTGATATGCTGGGGGTTGGAGAAGTGACTTGGGAAGATGCCTCTCTGTTAGTGAAGGTGCAGTTTAAAGAATACTACCATAAATTGTCCATTGGATGTAACATTGGAGTCTATTTGGATGGCTCTTTAATTGCTCCATAAGGCCAGTTCTAAGATTGCCTGTTTAGAATCTCAAGCCAGTACGACTAATCAGATTGTTATTGACAAGACTGAATATGTGATATTCACATATAGGAGAAATATGCAGATGAGCTGTAACCATGACTCTGTAAACCGCCTTGTAGCATATGCTCGTGAAAGGCGGTATAGCAATATAAATAAACTAAACTTTTTATGCAGTTCTACATGCCCAGTTGGCAGTGCGGTCACTGGCTCTGAATATTGCCGGCACTCGTAAAACTCCTGGCGCCTCCCCAGCTCCATTCTCTTTAACACCCCTGACCTGCCCACTTGGGACACTGCCAGTGAATGCCAGTTTTCAGGCAAAAGGATTTTAGTGGTCAGGAGGCTCTCCTGCCTGATTCAATTGCTTTGAATATCAACCCCTTTATCTTCTATAGGAAATATTCTCTGAGGACAAGCAGGCTGTTATATTCATACGTGTGGGTAGACACCGATCTGCATCGCCCGGTCCGGTATTTATGCCCAAGTAAAAAAAAAACAAAAAAAAAAAAACAGAGCTTTGTAAAGCACGAGCTGCGCTCCACTGCACATGTGCGAGTGCCTTCCCGTCTGCCGCGAGAATGTGGTCCTCTCGGTTTTTATTTCTCTGTGTGAAGAGAAGCTGCGTTCTTTAGAGTCTCTTTACTCATCCGTTTTACTTTTTGAGCTTTTGAATGCCTTCGGTCTTTTTTGTGCACTCTTTGCCTTGTTTCTTTAAAAAAAAAAAAAAAAGTCCTTTTATTTTTCTTAGTTCTTTTGCCCGCGTCTAAGTTTCCTTTATTTTTCGACTTCGGCTGCCTTTAGGCCCTGACTCCGGTCAGGAACCCACTTTTTTCGTACCTTTGTCCCTTTTTCAGGCACCATCGAGCCATTTGATTTGACCGGCGAGGTCTTCTCGTCCATGGCCACAAAGACTACCAGTGGCTTCAAGCATTGTACCCAGTGCAACCGGACCATCTCAGGTAAAGACCCCCATTCTTGGTATCTACAGTGTGTTGGGCCTGACCATAGCACTGCTAACTGTGTTCTCTGCCTTCGTATGAAGAAGAAAACCCAGGTTTCCTGAGAAGCTCAACGCAAAAAGATTTTTGGAGCTAGGTCCGGTTCCTCGACGTCAGCATCGGCATTGATGTCAAGTGTCGCACCAGCTTTGGGAGTATCGGTAAGCATGGCTACTTCTAGACCTCAGGACGCTGGGAGCAGTGAGGCATCGAGTGGGTCTCCACCTGTCTCAAAGCCTCCTGCTATGCAGGCCTTCCGGGACCATCGATCGTTGGACGGGACCCCAAGGCGACATGAGGATTCCACGTTGTCCTTGTCAGCACCGAGGAGCATGAGTGACATGCTTCAGGCGAAGGCCAAGAAGCACAGTCACCGGTCGCCCTCGATACACAGTGCCGGGCGCAGAGGGACATCGCACCCGAGAAGCATTGACACTGGGAGCACCGCTCTCCATCCATCCAGGAGGTGCCGATGTGACTGTCTCCAGGAAGCTGAGATTCTGCTCCTGTACTGGAACAAGTGGTTGTGCAACCTGCCCCTCAGCTGACATCCCAACTTTTCCTGATGTCGGCGTTTAATGAGCACATCCGGGCCTTGTTCCCTGAGCTGCTAAATAGGCTCATGCAACAATGTGCTATGGTATCGGGGGTGCTTGTGACTGCCATACCTTCCACTGTGGCCCCGCCTGGCCCTCAGCTTGCTGTACAGCCTCCGATGCTGGCGCTGTCTGTGGTGCTGGTGTCCACTACCATACAGGCCAGCACCCCTCCGATGTCGGAGGAGGAAGTTTTGCCGGAGTCGAAGCAGAAGCCAGTCTCTTGACGCTGCTCTTGGGGAAATGGTTCTTCGGCATCGAGGCAGGCTCTGTCTTGGTCATAAGTACATAAGTATTGCCATACTGGGAAAGACCAAAGGTCCATTAAGCCCAGCATCCTGTTTCCAACTGTGGCCAATCCAGATCACAAATACCTGGCAAGATCCCAAAAAAGTACAAAACAGTTTATACTGCTTATCCCAGAAATAGTGGATTTTCCCCAAGTCCATTTAATAACAGTCTATGGACTTTTCCTTTAGGAAGCCATCCAAACCTTTTTTTAAACTCCGCTAAGCTAACCACCTTTACCACATTCTCTAGCAAAGAATTCCAGAGTTTAATTACACGTTAAGTGAAGAAAATTTTTCTCCGATTCGTTTTAAATTTACTACATTGTAGCTTCATCGCATGCCCCCTAGTCCTAGTATTTTTGGAAAGCGTAAACAGGCGCGTCACATCTACCCGTTCAACTCCACTCATTATTTTATAGACCTCTATCATATCTCCCCTCAGTCATCTTTTCTCCAAGCTGAAGAGCCCTGGCTGCTTTAGCCTTTCCTCATAGGGAAGTCGTCCCATCCCCTTTATCATTTTCGTCGCCCTTCTCTGCACCTTTTCTAATTCCACTATATCTTTTTTGAGTTGCGGCGACCAGAATTGAACACAATATTCGAGGTGCAGTCGCACGATGGAGCGATACAAAGGCATTATAACATCCTCATTTTTGTTTTCCATTCCTTTCCTAATAATACCTAACATTCTATTTGCTTTCTTAGCCGCAGCAGCACACTGAGCAGACGGTTTCAACATATCATCAACGACGACACCTAGATCCCTTTCTTGGTCCGTGACTCGTAACGTGGAACCTTGCATGATGTAGCTATAATTCGGTTTCCTCTTTCCCACATGCATCACTTGCTCACATTAAACGTCATCAGCCATTTAGATGCCCAGTCTCCCAGTCTTGTAAGGTCCTCTTGTAATTTTTCACAATCCTCCTGAGTAGCACTCATGGGAATCAGAGGAGGATCCCAGATACTTTTCCTCTGAAGAGTATTATGGAATCCCTTCTGAGCCCTCCCCACCACCTGAGAGGAGACAGTCTCCATCTGAGAGCCTCTCTTTCCCATCTTTTGTGAAGGAAATGACCAATGCTATTCCATTTTCTGTAGAAGTGGAGGATGAGCCCAGGGCCAAGATGCTTGAGGTCCTGGACTATACCTCCCCTCGTAAGGAGTCTGTGACAGCTCCTCTCCACAAGGTACTCAGGGCAGTACTCATTAGGAACTGGGCATCCTCTCTGTCGGTGCCTTCCGCAACTACCTCCTCATCTAGGAGGTTTTGCGGCAAGTCAAGGAGCAGTCCCTACTACTACTCTAGGCTTAAGTACTCTTCTTTTGCTTGCCAGCCTTCCCAGGCACAGCCCCAGCGCACTTGTTCTCATCAACAGCGTGCACCTAAGGCCCCTGCTGCTCCCCTGTCAAAGCAAGGGACGAGTTTTTGATTGGCTCCAGCAGAGTATAGCCGCAGTACAAGTGTCCGTCCTGGACAACTTGCCAGTCAGAGGGAGGCAAAAAATTCTTTCATCAAAGGTGGCCTCTCATAATCTCCAACCGGAGGGTTGTCCAAATAGTCCGTCTCGGATACATCCTCAATTGGCATTCCAAAACTCCAAATTGCCCATCGAGAACTCATTCATTCGGCTCTCAGCACAGGCAGGTGCTTGCAGAGGAACTGTCCGCCCTTCTGAAGGCTCATGCAGTTGAACCCGTTCCACCAGGGGAGGAAGGGCAAGGATTCTATTCCAGGTACTTCCTTGTGCAAAAGAAGACTAGGAGGGTTGCGTCCCATCCTAGATCTTAGGGCCCTGAACAAATTTTTAGTCCGAGAAAAGTTCAGAATGATTTCCATGGGCACCCTTCTCCCAATGATTCAGGAAAACGATTTGAGTATACTCTCTGGACATAAAGGACTCATATACTCATCCCAATACTTCCTTCCTACTGGAGGTATTTTCGATTTCGGCTGGGAACACATCACTTTCAGTATCGTGAGTTGCCTTTTGGCCTCGCGTCAGCTCCCTGGGTCTTCATCAAGTGTCTAGCAGTAGTCGCAGCATCGCTACGCAGACTGGGAGTCTATGTGTTTCCGTATCTCAGCGGTTGACTGGTGAAGTGCACCTCAGAGGACATTGCTCGGGAGTCCATGCGGATGACTCTTCAGGTGCTAGAACTACTAGGGTTTGTTTTAAACTATCCCAAGTCCCATCTGCACCTTGTACAGAAATTGGAATTTCATAGGAGCCCTGCTCGACACACACAAGGTTCAAACCTATCTCCTGGAGGCCAGGGCAGACAATGTAGTCTCGCTGGCGTCCAAGGTTCAAGCCTCTTGGCAGGTCACAGCTCAGCAGATGTTGAGATTGCTTCTCCATATGGCCTCCACAGTGTATGTTACACCCATGACACATCTTGATATGAGACCAGCTCAATGGACCCTGGCTTCTCAGGAGTACCAAGCTAAAGTGTCATCCAAGTGTCCCCAGAGCTTGTTCGCTCTCTTCAGTGGTGGACAATTTGATCCAATTTGACTCTGGGCCTTTCATTCCAAATTACTCAGCTGGAAAAAGTGCTGACAGCGGATGCACTCTCCTGGGATGGGGAGCTCATATACATGACCTTCACACTCAAGGAGCTTGGTTCCTCAAGGAAACATATCTTCAGATCAACTTCCTGGAGCTTCGAGCAGTCTGGAATGCTCTAAAGGTTGTCAGAGATTGGCTGTCCCATCAAATTATTCTTGTTCAAACAGACAATTAGGTTGCAATGTATTACATCAACAAGCAGAGGGGCACCGGATCATGCCCTCTGTGTTAGGAAGCTGTCCAGATTTTGCATTGGGCTTGCCTGCACGGCATGTTCCTTCAAGCTACTTATCTGGTGGGCATAACAACACCCTGGCTGACAGACTGAGCAGGATAATGCAACTGCACAAGTGGTCTCTCCACATGGGCATGGCCCGCAAGATCTTCCAAGCATGGGGCACACCCTCGGTGGATTTTTTGCCACTTACATCAATCACATGGTCAGTCAGTTCTGTTCCAGGCTTCAAGTCCATGACAGACTAGCGCTGGATGCCTTCCTCCTCCATTGAGGGACAGGTCTCCTGTGTGCTTATCCTCCAATATCTCTAGTAGGAAAAACTTTGTTGAAACTCAAGCAAGACCGCAGAACCATGATTCTGATCGTGCCTTACTGGCTGAGACAGATTTGGTTCCCTCTTCTTCTAGAATTATCCTCTGAAGATCCATGGAGATTGGAGTGTTTTCTGACCTCATCACGCAGAATGAGAGGGTTGCTTCTACATCCCAACCTCCAGTCTGGCTCTCACAGCTTGGATGTTGAGAGCTTAGAATTCCCTTCCTTGGGTCTTTCGGAGGGTGTCTCCGGGGTCTTGCTGGCTTCCAGGATAGATTCCACTAAGAGGTGTTATATTTTTAAGTGGAAGTTGTTTGCCATCTGGTGTAACAGCAGGGCCCTAGATCCTCTTACTTGTCCTACACGGACCCTGCTTGAATACCTTCTTCACTTGTCAGAGTCGGGTCTTAAGACCAACTCTAAAGGTTCACCTTAGTGCAATTAGTGCTTATCATCAACATGTAGAAGTTAAGCCTATCTCTGGACAGCCTTTAGTTGTTCGCTTCATGAGAGGTTTGCTTTTGTTAAAGCTCCCTGTCAAACCTCCACCAGTGTCATGGGATCTCAACGTCATTCTCACCCAGCTGATGAAAGCTCCTTTTGAGCCACTGAATTCCTGCATCTAAAGTACTTGACCTGGAAGGTCATTTTCTTGGTTGCTGTTAATTCAGCTCATAGGGTCAGTGAGCTTCAGGTCTTAGTAGTGGATACACCTTATACTAAGTTTCATCACAACAGAGTAGTCCTCCGCACGCACCCTAAGTTCCTGCAGAAGGTGGTGCTGGAGTTACATCGGAACCAGGCGATTGTCTTGTCAACATGCTTTCTCCGATCTCATGTCCACCCTGGGAAAAGCAGCTTGCACAACTTGGACTGCAAGAGAGCATTGGCCTATTACATGGAGCGGACAAGGCCCCACAGATATTCCACCCAGCTTTTTGTTTTCTCTTGATCTCAACAGGATGGGGGTCGCCATCGGGAAACGTACCATTTCTAATTGGCTGGCAGATTGCATTTCCTTCACATGTGCCCAGGCTGGGCTGGCCCTAGATGGTCATGTCACGGCGCACAATGTCAGAGCCATGGCTGCATCGGTAACCCAATTGAGGTCATCCTCCATTGAGGAAATTTGCAAGGCTGCAAAATGATCTTCAGTCCACACATTCACATCTCATTACTCCCTTGAGCAGGATACCAGACACGATAATCGGTTTGGGCAGTCAGTGTTGCAGAATCTGTTTGGGGTCTGGAATCCAACTCTACCCTCCTAGGCCCGTTTTATTCTGTTCCAGTTTGCACTCTCATGTATATAGTTTCACTTTAAACTGTGTTATGTCCTTGCCGTCGCGAGGCCCAGTTGTCCACTGTTTGTTGTTTTGGGTGAGCCTGGATGCTAGGGATTCCCTACACATGAGAATATGACAGCCTGCTTGTCCTCAGAGAACACGAAGACACCTACCTGTAGCAGGTATTCTCCGAGGACAGCAGGCTTCATATTCTCACAATCCAGCCCACCTCCCCTTGGAGTTGTCTTTTTCATTATTTTATTTTCCTTATTTTGTTTTACAATTAAATTGAAAGGACCATGTTCTCGTGGCAGGCAGTAAGGCACTCGCACATGCACAGTAGAGCGTGGCTTACGCTTCAAAAAGCTCTGGATATTTTTTTTACTTGGTCATAAATGCCAGACCAGATGACATGGGTCGGCATCTAACCATACGTGAGAATATAAAGCCTGCTGTCCTTCCAGAATACCTGCTACAGGTAAGTATCTTCGCTACATTTCCAGCAAAGTGAGATCTTCTTCCTCTCATCTTAACAAACTGACAGATCCTTTTCGTACCCTGGGTATTAATACTGTATCATTTAAAATTCATTTCTGTTAATATCATTCTGCCACCTTGCATGTGCCAACGTGCTTACATTGTTGCTGCCATATATGAAATTATAATTTGGAAGCACACCTCTTTTGTTGAATAGTTTTGAAATATTTATTGGACAGGAATGTGCGTTTGTACATTACAGAAAGAGTTGAAAGATGTTCTATTCTCACCCAACTTTTCAGTTAATGAAATTTTATGCTCTAGTCTTGAATATATTGAGCAGTAATTTGTTTTCACTTGCTTTTTTTTTTTTTTTTAGTAAACCATGTTACAAAATGTATTCTTTATCTTTCCCATGAAATATAAATGAAAACTTGAAATAGCTGATTTTAAGAATTGCAGTTAATCAAAGTGTATTTTTTTTCAGTTATTGCCAGTTTTCGCGGAACAATTCCACATGGCTTGTCCTTAGAGATTGGAGACACAGTTCAAATACTAGAAAAATGTGATGGTAAGTTTGGGATTGAACGCTTCAATATACTAAAGGTGGTACCAAAGAAAAGTATAGATTAAGGGTCTTGTTTACTAAGCCTCGCTGTAGGCACGCAAATGTTTTAGCGCATTAGAGACACCCATATATTCCTATGAGTGTCTTTAATGTTAGTGCATGCTAAAACGTTAGTGTGCCTACAGCGCTGTTTAGTAAACAAGGCCTTAAAACTGTGGTCATTTATTTATTGCTTTGTTCATTTTTTTTAAACCTGTTTTTAGCTTACTTTACAAAGTGAAATAAGGCTTATCAGATCATTATGGGGGTCCTTTTAGGAATGTGTGCTAGCAGATTTAGTGCAGGCTAATGGATTAGTATAGTTTAGTACCCTGAAGCCCATAGGTATACAATGGGCTGCCTGGATTTTAGTACGCACTAAATCCATTAGTGCAGAAAAGAACCCCTAGGTGTTGGTATGTGTGTATGCTCCCCTCCCTGCCCTGTTCCCCGCAAGTCTTTTGCTTTGTTTTGTTTTTGTTCTCCTATGCACACAAAAAGTTGGAGGATTTGACAGTGGGGCTATGAGCATCTACAACTACTACTTATCATTTCTAAAGCGCTCCTGACCAAAGTGTGTTTAGTTTTTGTTGGTGGTGGGTTTTTTTGTTGTTTTTTTTTTTATCCATACACCTTGAGGGGCATTTTTGATATGACATCTAAACCTGATTTTTACGTTTTGCAAAAAATGTCCAAAAATCCAGTAGCAAATACGGCCATTTTCAAACCAGAAAAACATCCAATTTTTTGTTTCAAAACTGACCATTTGCTAGATGTTTATGTGCTCAGTGCATTTATCTTTTAGGATCATTTTCAACCCACACCTTAAAACATCCATGGAAAATATGCACAAAAACAAACCATTAGGATGTATGGGGGCCAATATTCTTAGTAGACTGACCACACAGATATCCCAGCAGAGCGGTGGAGCACCCTTGCACTTCACATAAAAGGTCCCAGAAACACATCTCACTGTTATCCCCTTATATTGTATGGTGAGCCCACCAAAAATCTACTGTATCCTACTGTACACCACTATAATAGCCCTTATGGCTGCAGGTGTCACCTATATTGTGGGTACAGTAGGTTTTTCATGGGTTTTGGAGTGCTCACACTTTCCACCACAAGTGTACCAGCTAGAGCGGGATATAGGCCTAGGTCCCCTTCTCTACAGTCCACTGCACAGACCACTAGGCTACTCCAGGGACCTGTTTGCTGCTCTAATAGAACTGGCCATAACATTTGAAGCTGTCAGAGGCTGATATGTACTGTTTCTTTCACAACTATGGGGGGTGGGAGGGGTAAGGGGGTTTGTGCCTTCATCCCTCCAGTGGTCATTTAGGGAACCATTTTCTTGCTTAACCCACTCTTTTGTTCTGCTAAAAAAAAAAATTACCCTTAGTTTCTTTAGTTCCCTTTTAGCCCGCATTTAAGTTTCTGTGCTTTTGAAGAGGGCTGCTTTTAGGCCTGCCCGGTCGGGCTGGTTTTCTTGTGCCTTTTTCCCCTTTTTTTCAGGCACCATCGCGCCTTGATTTGGCCGCTGTGGTATTTGATTCCATGTCCACGAAGACTCCCGGTGGCTTCAAGCGTTGTACTCTGTGCAACCGGATCATCTCTGGGAAGGACACCCATTCTTGGTGTCTTCAGTGTCTGGGGCCCGACTATAGCCTGGCCAACTGTGTTCTCTGTCTTCTTATGAAAAAGAGGACTCAGGTTTCCTGAGAGGCTGGAGATTCCAGGAGTTTTGGAGCCCGGTCTGGTCCCTCGACATCGGCATCGAGGTCGGAGGCGTCGGCATCGACGTCGAGCGTCGTACTAACATCAGGAGTCCAGGTAGGGATGGCTGCTTCAAGGCCCTGTGACACTGGGAGCAGTGAGGCATCGAGTGGTCTCCATCTGTCTCTTGGCCTCCTGCTATGCAGGCCCCCCGGGACAGCCCTTTGTCGGACCCAACCTTGAGGAGACGGGAGGATTCAATGTCGTCCTCGTCGGAACCGAGGAGCATGAGTGACATGCATCGGGCGAAGTCCAAGAAGCACTGACACCAATCTCCTTTGATACATGGTGCCGGGAGCTCCAGGGTGCTGAAAGATTCATCACCCAAGAAGCATCGACGCCAAGAGGACCACTCCTCCTCTATCCAGGAGGTGCTGACACATGTGTCTCGAAGCAGCCAAGATCCTGCTTCGGCCCCAGCGATTCTGCAGCCTGTGCTTCAGCTGACATCATGGTCTTTCCTGATGGCGGCCATTGATGAGCATATCCGGGCATTGCTCCATGAGCTGCTGGATGGCCTAATGCAGCAATGTGCGTTCGTATCTGGGGTGCTTGAGCCCGTCATACCTCCCGCTGTGGCCCCGCCTGGCCCTCAGCCTGTGGTGTGGTCTCCGACACTGGTGCCGCTTGCTGCACCTGTGTTGACAGCCACGCAGGCCGGCACCCCTCGACCGGTGGAGCAAGCTTCACCAGAGTTGAGGCGGGAGCCAGTTTCTTGACATCACTGTCGAGGACATGGGTCCTCGGCATTGAGGTGGGCCCAGTCTTGGGCATCCCTTAGGGAACTGTTATCCGACACTGAGGAGGAGTGCTCATGGGCGTCAGAAGAAGAGGAGAATGTCTCCACCTGAGAGCCTCTCTTTCACCTCTTTTGTACGGGAAATGGCCAATGCCATTCCATTCCCCATAGAAGTGGAGGATGAGCCTGGGGCCAAGATGCTCGAGGTCCTGGACTACACCTCCCCTCTTATGGAGGCAGTGACGGCTCCTCTCCACGAGGTACTCAAGACAGTCCTCATCAGGAACTGGGCGTACCCTCTCTCTCTCCGTGTGGTCCCCCCCAAAAATTGACACCCAGTATTGGATCCACAGGGAACCTGGTTTGGTGAGGTTTCAGTTACCCCACAACTCAATGGTGGTAGATGCCACTCTCAAAAGATGCTAGGAGTACTAGGGACTATGCCTCGGCTACCCCCAGGCAGAGAAGCTAGAACCCTGGATTTTTTTGGGAAAAAAATGTATCAACCTCTATGCTCATTGCTGTATCCAGTCTGTTCGGTGCGGCATCTGTCCGACTTGGTCGATGCGCTCCCTCTGGAGCAGGCTGAGCCGTTTTGCCAGTTGGTCAAGCAGCAGAAGGCGTGTCACAAGTTCTTGGCCAGAGGCACTTACGACACTTTTGACGTGTTATCCAGGATCTCTGCGTGGCCTAGTGGTTAGGGTGGTGGACTCTGGTCCTGGGGAACTGAGGAACTGAGTTCGATTTCCACTTCAGGCACAGGCAGCTCCTTATGACCCTGGGCAAGTCACCTAACCCTCCATTGCCCCGAGGTACAAATAAGTACCTATATATAATATGTAAGCCGCATTGAGCCTGTCATGAGTGGGAAAGCGCGGGGTACAAATAAAAAACTCTCATGGTTGCATGTTTCTGATCTGGAACATTTTGTTCAGCAGAGGTTGGCGGATGCCCCTTCCCAGGGGGGATAATCTTTTTGGAGAGAAGGTTGTGGAGGTTGCTGACTAAATCAATAAGCATACTGATGCTATGTCTTCTCTCTCCCGCCGGGTGTCTTCTGCATCGGCCTCCTCATCCAGGAGGTATTTGGGTATATCGTGGAGTGCTCCTATTCCTTTTCTAGGCATAGGTGCACTACTGTGGCTTGCCAGCCTGCTCAGGCTCAGCCCCAGCCCCAGCGCTCCCATTCTTGTGAACAGTGTGCGCCCAAGGTCCTGGCTGTTCTCCAGCAAAAGCAGGGGACGGACTTTTGACTGGCTCCAGCAGAGCATAGCCACAGTCAAAGTGTCCATACTGGACGACTTGTTGGTCGGGGGGGGGGGGGGAGGTTAATGTTTTTTCACCAAAAGTGGCCTCTCTTAACCTCCGACCGGTGGGTTTTTCAAATAGTCCAACTCGGATGCACCTTCAATTTGCTTTCCAAACCTCCAAATTGTCCAACAAGAGCTCATTCTTTCAGCTCTCAGCACAAGCAGGTACTTGAAGACGAACTCTCTGTCCTTCTCAAGGCCCATGCGGTTGAACCCGTTCCACCAGGGGAATAAGGGCAGGGATTCTATTCCAGGTACTTCCTTCTGCAGAAAAAGACAGGGAGGATGCGTTCCATCCTAGATCTAAGGGTCCTGAACAAATTCCTAGTCTGAGAAAAATTCAAGATGGTTTCCCTGGGCACCCTTCTTCCCATGATTCAAGAAAACAATTGGTCATGCTCTCTGGACTTGAAGGATGCATATACACATATCCTGATACTTCCAGCCCACTGGAAGTATCTTCGGTTTCAGTTGGGAACACATCACTTTCAGTACTGCGTGTTGCCTTTTGACCAGTACTCAGCAATATTCAGTATGCATGGCACTTTACATATTGAATTGCTCAAGAATGAAAAGGTACAACTGTACTGTTGTATAGACATAAGGAGATATACTACATCATGCGCTAAAAACCACTGCACAAATGATGTATAACAGCCCTACATAAATATGCAAATAACAGTATTATATATTAAATTAAAAAAATGATTCAGAAATTGCATATGTGGTTTACTTCCCTTGAGGATAAATTGTGCTCGTGTTCAAACTCCACATACTCCACATACTATCCATTCATCCTGTCCATTCTCATGATTTCAAATAATAGTTTCCTTTGACTCTGGCCGAGTTTCGTATTGCATCATCAGAAATGGAATCTGCAGCCAACACAAAAGTTAACCACATATCTGTCACACAAGCAGGAACATACACTTTACCCTAAGCTCCTAAATAAGCATACAAAATTCAGTCATACTTACTAAACAAACTGAAAAAACAGTTGTGGACACAAACCCCGAGTGGGTCCACACTAGAGCTCCACCTTCCAGCAGTTCGGAGCATGTGACATCACTATATCCGCACTCTTTAAATATCCATCAAAACCCCGCCCCTCAACACTCATTTGTCAAAAAGCCAAACTATCATGCAAGAAACCAACAGTTACCACTCCCTTCCCCCTACATATCCCTCTAAATATCCACTCACAGAATCGCAATATCCAGACCCCAAAACATCCCTCCCATTCTCACAGCCACTCAACCTCCCTATTTAACCCACGGGGTTGTACCATGTCCCAGGAAAAAATAAAGCACTGTTCCTTCTGAATCAGTATATTACTCAAGGAACCCCCTCTCGTCAGTTCAATCTGAAGGAGAACTGTGGATCTCAAATCTCCAGTGTCATGATGATACTCCTACCAGTGAGCTGACAGGGGTGCCTCCGCCTTGCAAGTTCGAATGTTACTAATATGCTCGCCAATTTTGAGTCTTTATCTTATGAATAGTATGTCCAATGTAAAACATCTGACAGGGGCACCAAATACAGTAGATCACGCCCCTAGAGTTGCAATTGGTCCTTTTATGCATATAGAACTGGCGGGTACTATGTGGAAGCTGAATCTTATCCCCCTCAGAAACATATTGGCAATACGTGCACCCTCCACACTTGTAATGTCCAGGATGGGCATCATGATCCCCTCTCGGACTCGAGAAAAGTTCTCCTAGGTTCCGCCCCCTTCTCTACGCAAAGCAGGGTGGATCATGAAACGGGGCATGAACCCTCAAAATATGCTAATATTTATGAATCAGCAGGCGAACAGAGTTGGACATTTGAGAGAAGGCTAATACACTCACCAAAGGTTTAGACGCTTCCTGAGTTTTGAGATGCAAGAGCCACTGCCGGTCTGCATTTGCAGCCCTCTTAGAGGCATTCCGAATAACTCTGTCCGGGTACCTCCGTTGACGAAACCTGTGGTGCATGAGTCCAGCCTGTTCTCTAAACTCTTCCTTAAAGGAACAGAGACGCTTCAAACATAGAAACTGGCCTGAAGGCCATAGGGTTGAATATAACTAATTAGAATTGATTACTATCAGAGGAGCCGTGGCCGGCTTTGTTGTATGTACATACATGACTTAAGGAGGCGGAACACCTAATGTGCTATGATGATTCCATCTGTGACACTGTCACATATTTCTTTTGGAGATATAATGGGTGGAACGGACTGAGCACATTAATATTATTACTTTGTGAGGTTTATTTGAGGTTAGTTTGAGCTTATAGGTAATTGGATAAGTTCTGAGATAGTTTTGAGTTAAAATTTAATGCCAAGAAGTATAGGGTGATGCACTTGGGGTGCAGAAACCCAAAAGAGAGATACTGAATAGGAGGGGAGAGATTAGTAAGCTCAACTCAGGAGAGAGACCTTGGGGTGTTGGTGCCTGAGGATCTAAAGGTGAAGAGACAAGGCGACGGCCGTGGCCAGAAGGATTCTAGGCTGCATAGAGAGGGGCATAACCAGCAGAAGAAAGGAGGTGTTGATGCCCCTCTACAAGTCATTGGTGAGGCCCCACTTGGAGTATTGTGTTCAGTTTTGGAGGCTGTATCTTGCTAAAGATGTAAAAAGACTGGAAGCGGTGTAAAGAAAAGCTACAAAAATGGTATGGGATTTGTGTTGCAAACCTTACGAGGAGAGACTTGCTGACCTGAACATGTAGACCTTGGAGGAAAGGAGAAACAGGGGTGACATGATACAGACGTTCAAATATTTGAAGTGTATTAATCCGCAAATGAACCTTTTCCGGAGACAAGAAGGTGGTAGAACTAGAGGACATGAATTGAGGTTGAAGGGGGGCAGACTCAGGACTAATTTCAGAAAGTATTTTTTCACGGAGAGGGTGGTGGATATGTGGAATGCCCTTCCACAGGAGGTGGTAGAGATGAATACTGTAATGGAATTCAAACATACATGGGATAAACACAAAGGAATCCTGTTTAGAAGGAATGGTTCCACGGAATCTTAGTGGAGATTTGGCGGAGACGCCGGTAATTGGGAAACCAAACGGGAGCTAGGCAGACTGCTACGGTCTACGCCCTGATCGTGACTGAATTTTAAGGGGCTTCGACGTTAGCTTCAGAACAGTACAAGAACAGTACTGGGCAGACTTCTATGATCTGTGCCCTGAGAATAGCAAGGACAAATCAAACTCGGGTATACATATAAAGTATCACATAACATGTAAAATGAGTTTATCTTGTTGGGCAGACTGGATGGACCGTACAGGTCTTTATCTGCCATCATTTACTATGTTACTATGATCTGTATGACTCCGTTTTCTGTGGATCTCAACCTGGTTTTGGCAAAATGACTATCTGGGCTAGCTGTAAGGATTTAGGCATCCATCCCTCTCCTACTATAGAATTAAACATAGCAGTCAACAAGGATACAACCTCCTCCCTCAGCATCTTATAGAATTCTCCTCTATAGCCATCTGGTCCAAGAGCCTTACCGAGAGGTCCCCTCTGTATAGTCCAAGATACCTCCTCCGTCGCAAAAGGAGCATTTAGTATAGCCAAACTGTCCAAGTCTAACTGTGAAAGGTCCAAACCAGAAAGATACATAGAGCTTTCCAATGGAGGAGGATCAGGGGATGAATACAGTTGGGCATAGTAGTCTCTCATAATACAATTAATTTGAGTATCCTTATTTTCTAAAACCCTGTTGGAAGAATACAGAGCATCAATCTTAAAGGGACCCTGATGCGGATGAGCCAAATGGACTAGCAATCTACCACTCTTATTTGCAAGTTTATATAGTTGTTATTTATAATAAATGTGCGATTTTTGGGTATTGTGATGAATTAATTCATTTAGGGTATGTTGCAACTCTAAAAGCTGAGTTTTAACCTGTATATTATGTTGGATCCCATAAAGACATCTCAGACATGTAACCTCCCTTTCCAACCGGAGCAACTCCCTATCTCTGACCTTCTTTTGATGACTAACATAGGTTATAATCTCACAGAGCAATAAGGGTATCCCAGCTAGTACCCCCACCACCCCAACCATACTATCATCCATTGCATATACTCCCATGTAACAGACCAGGATTCCTTGCCATCCTCCCAACCCTCACAATAAAGACCCTCCCATCCCTACTTTTGCTCCCTCTCCCATCCCATTCCCTCTCCTATAGGGCACCATAAAGTGCCTGACTTCTGGACCTCCAACTGCAGACCCCGTCTTGTACATTGAAAATGAAAAAGTATATAGCCTCCCAACCTCCCACACCCAGCCAAGTATAACATCACAGACAACAGAAACTCAGCTCATGAAACGAAAAAAATAAACCCCAATGCCCTTTAACAAGCAAAATGTAGTTTTACCCACATATGCAGAATTCTGCTAAAATAAAAAATAAAAACACGGAAGTAACACAGAATATACTCCACTGTCCTCACAACCACAACCAAAGAAGTCTCAAGCACAATACTGAAAATCTGAAGAGTCATTTGGATGAGCTCGGCCTATCTAGTTCCAGCTGATTCACAAAGGCTTGGGCCTCCACAACTGTATCATAATAATAAAAAGTTCCATTGTTGTGGATCCGCAGTTTAGCCGGATATAACAAACTAAAGCGTACTTGCAATTTGTGTAAGTGGCCACAGAGCGGAGAAAATTGCTTACGCTGGAGAGAGTCTTTGGTAGAATAGTCCTGAACACACAAGATCTTATGGCCTTCATAATCCAGGGTTTTACCTTTTCGGAGAGCAGACAGTATCTCCATCTTATGATAATGAAGCAGTCTAAAAGTGATCTTTTGGGCCCCACGCGGTGTGCGCGTTCTATATGCAAAGGGCCAGCCGTACTCTGATGTTGCAAGAATCTAGGGGACCAGGCTTCCAGAAAGCCCCGTAATTCTGCGTCTTGTACCGATTTTGGCAATCCAACCAGTCTCAGATTGTTCCTTTGAGAGCGATTTCCCAAGTCATCAACCTTATCTTTAAAGGAAGCAACCTTTTCTTGAAAACACTTGATTTCAAATGAAGATTCTTAAGTCAAAGTTTCCACCTTTCCAACTCTTTGAACCTCTTGAAGATTTTTGGTGAAAGTAGCAAATTGATGTTCCATGCCGTCCAATTTATCAATAATTTGTTGCAACTGTGTTCCCATGGCCTGTTCCACAGTCTTGCAAACTTCTGTAAGTATTTCCAACACCCAAGCGGATCCCACTGTAGTGGTGCCATAAAGAAACACTGCTTTCCTAGACAGCTACAATAGGCCAATGCCGCCGCACTCCTTAAGTAAAATATCGGACAAGCACCACCACGAGGCAGAAAGCAGAGAGAGAGGAGAAAAAAAAAAACTTTCAGCACAGCCCTCAGTCAATGCAGAAATCAGCCAGAGAAGCAGTCCGGTCAAAACTCAATGTTGCTCCCAATAGGCTGCAGTCCACCCCGTTGATGGACCAGGAGATGTACTCTGTCGAGGCAGAGGTTGCCACACACGGGAGTGTTGTAGGTGAGATGCCACCACTGATCCTTCTGTCTCACTGGCCGGACCCGTTTCTCCTGGACTTTTTGGGACGTCTCAGCATCCGCCGCCCCCTGACATTGCAGCTCTGGCTCCCTCCGCCGCTCAAGCTGCCGCCAGTCAGCGCCTCCCCACTTCTGCTGCCATCCGTAGTTGCTCCTCGGGCCGGCTACCTCGCCCAGCTGCTCTCTCTTACTGGGCTCCCTACCAGGTTGCCTTTTCACCTCCGATGGGGGAGGGGCATGAGCACTAGCTGCGAGCAGCCCTACCCTGCGCCCCTAAGCTGCTAACAGAAGCGTTCCCTATACCAGCTGGTAAAGTTGAGGGCGAGACCTGAGGCAAGGCTGAGGGAGAGTGATGTGGTCACTTAAATCTGGGCCTCGCAGTCAGGGGTTTCAGGAGCTCAGTTTGTAGCAGCCATCTTGGCCTACAGCTCCACTGGAAGTGTCTAGCAAGTTTAGTTAAATATATGGTAGAAACTCCACAACAACCTTTGATAAGTCAGTGTGAATGAACTGGCTCTAAGTCAGTGATTTCCAAATCTTGAGGAATCCTAACCAGTTGGGTTTTCTGGGTATTCACAATAAATATGCTTGAGAGAAATTGGCTTGCAACGGAGGCAGTGCATACAAAGCTATCTCATTTATATTCATCAGGGCCAGCTCAAGGTGTTGAGGCATCCTGAGCCAACTTTTGCTTTGGTGCTCACCCCCCTCCTCCCCCCCAAAAAATTCTTGGGGCTAGTCTTCTAGTATGAACCAAAGCAATCTTGATGCCTGAAGCTAGGGATGATCTGACGCACTCCTCCACCAATGCACCCAAAATTGGTGGGGGATCTTCTCAGATCTCCAGTCAGGTAGCAGGGGGTCCCCTCACTCAAAACTCTGATATAGTGGTTGTTCTAAGAAAAAAGAAAGCAACACATTCCTAGACTATATAGGGATTAATTTTCAAAAGGCACTTGAACAGGTGGCATAGCACCAAATGACCAAGAATCTTTATGATACCATTTTCAGCGAATGTACATGTATAGTTTCAAATATTCAGGATGGTACCAAGTAGATGTATACTGTACACATATAGGCACAGATATTCAATACCTATACATGTAGCTTATATGTTTGGCCCAGACATGACAAAAACCAAGTATAACCTGAAATGTCTGTGCCAGACGAATAAGCTACACATATAGATGCTGAATAATTGCTCCTAAACATGTTCTAAAGCTCTATAAAAACCATCATGCCCAGCATCTCCCCTCCATCTTCATATCCTTCCTCATGTCCAGCAACTTCCCTCTATCTCCCTATGTCCTCTCATTTCCACAATCTCTTCTCCATCTCCCAATTCTCATCTCTCACGTGGCCATCATCTTAGCTTGCTTTCCTGATCTTCCTCATATCTAGCATCCGCACCTTTTTCCCATATCACACTATCTCCAGCATCTGCACTATGTCTCCCTTCTTTAGAACCTGAACCCTCTCCCCATTTCCAGCACCTGCATCGTCTCCCCATCTCTCCACATTTCCAGCACCTGTACCCCGTCTCCCATCTTCAGCACCTGCATCCTCTTCCCCATCCCTCCCATATCCAGAATCTGCACCTTCTCCCTCTCTCTTCCACCTCCAGCACCCGCATCATCTCCCCTGGCTCTACCTGTCCAGCATCTGCTGCCCTCCAATTTCCCCCCTTCTTCTGGAGCTACCCGTGCCCCAAGCCTGCTGCTCACCTCTTCTGGGGGGCACCTCTGCCCCCAACAGCTCGCCTTTTTCAGGGGTGCCTCTGCCCTTTCCCTTCACGTCTACTCAAGACTGCTGCTGGCTTTAAAAAGTAACAGGAAGCACATCTTGCTGCCTCTGACATGAACCTGTGATGTATGCTTTCAGAGAGGGCAAGACTGACTCTCACCTGGTCCATGCCTAGAGTTGCTCTGATATTCATTATGGATATCGTGAAAGCCTGACCGACCTGAGATCCCCTCATCAGGTTTGGGAACTACTAGATTAGAGTTTTCCAGCCTTTTGGTTAGATTGGGTTCTTGTAAGTTGAGGGGTAAAGGAAGAAAACACTGGTTTGGTTGAGGAAACTTGGTACTCTGTTCTAGTGTGTTGAGATAAACTTCCTGTCTATGCCAATATAGTACATACCTTATTTTATTCACAGTAAAAAGCATTAACTTGCTTGATGTCACTTAGGCAGAAATTAAATAATGTCAGAACTTAATGAGCTCTATGATAAATTCTTATTTTTTTTATCTTGTCTACTTTATCTGTTTTGGAAATAAACTTTCAGTATATCTATTGAAATTCAAACTTTTTTCCTAACTAATAAAGATGAAATGCAATTTTTAGAATAACCAAAAGGGTGGCATGTTTTTAAACATGTATGTAAAAATAAATGAAAGAAATAGCATTTTTTTCCACCCACAGGATGGTACAGAGGATTTGCCTTAAAATGCCCGAATATTAAGGTAAGAATAGTTTTAACATTGCTTGAAGTCTGAGATACATGACAAGCCCATCAAAATTTTAATTCTCTTTACAAATAGATAAGACATAGGCTGATCAGAAGATATGTTCCCTTTGATATGATACAATCCTTGTGATAAGGCTGTGCAGGGCTGGTGGAACGCGGTAAGCAGGGTATGCATGGCAGGGGGGCGCCCAGACAGCCATGCTTACCCTTGTTTACTCTTCTCCCACCTCCACAGTGCTGCCGCCATCCCCCTTCCGTGTACTACTACCTTGCCACCCCGCCCTAGTGTTGTAGTGGTCTCTGCGGGTGCAGGAAAGAATCCCACTCTTTCTGCTGCCGCTACTCCATCTCCGGTGCTCTCCACTTTTCTGTGCTGGGGAGGACTCTGCCGTATTTTTAAAATGGCTGCCGAGGCTTCTGGCGGTAGTCTTCCGAAACTGCTGCCGAAGTCTTGGCAGCCATTTTGGGAAAACATAGCGGTGGCGCCTGCAGCACAGAAGAAAAAAGCGGAGAGCACTGAAGATGGAGTAATGGCAGCAGGCAGGAAAGAGTGGGATTCTTTCCTGCCTCTGCAGCCGCAGAGACCACTACACCACTAGGGCGGGTGGCAAGGTAGGACTCTAGTGCGCTGGAGGAGGATGGCAGCATTACTGTAGGAGGAGCAGGTTTTGGCACAAAATTCATCACAAAATATAAGGAAACCAATGAACTGCATTAGGGGCTTAAAGCCCATTTAGTTATGTTAAAACAAATGAGAGATCTGCATGAAAGAAAATATATTTTTTTGTTGTTATTTTGACTTATGAAAACCACTTGTCCCTGAAACATGCTCAAAACAGAACAATCCATTTGAACAAGAAATGAGATGAAGATGTGATTCCATATGCCCCAATGAAAGAAGAGTTTAATTTTACTTCCAATCTTTTAACACCAGCCAGCTTATTTTCAAAAGAGAAGGGCGGCCATCTTCTGACCCAAATCGGGAGATGGCCGCCCTTCTCTCGCGGGCGCCCAAATCAGTATAATCGAAAGCCAATTTTGGGCGCCCCCAACTACAGTCCATCGTGGGGACGAACAAAGTTCCCGGGGGCGTGTTGGAAGGGTAGCGAAGGCGGGACAGGGGCATGCCGGGGTGTGCTTAAGAGACGGGCGCCCTTGGCTGATAATGGAAAAAAAGAAGGGCGGCCCTAGCGAGAATTTGATCTGCTTTTTTTGGACCCTTTGTTTTTAGGTCCAAGTCCCAAAAAAGTGCCCAAACTGCCTAGATGACCACTGGAGGGAATCGGGGATGACCTCCCCTGACTCCCCCAGTGGTCACTAACCCCCTCCCACAAAAAAAACAAACTTTAAAAACATTTTTTTGCCAGCCTCTATGCCAGCCTGAAATGTCATACCCAGCTCCATGACAGCAGTATGCAGGTCCCTGGAGCAGTTTTTAGTGGGTGCAGTGCACTTCAGGCAGGTGGACCCAGGCCCATCCCCCCCACCTGTTCCACTTGTGCTGATAAATGGGAGCCCTCCAAAACCCCCTGCACCCACATCTAGGTGCCCCCTTTCACCCATAAATGCTATGGTAATGGTGTAGAGTTGTGAGGAGTGTGTTTTGGGGTGCTCAGCACCCAAGGTAAGGGAGCTATGCACCTGGGAGGTATTTTTAATGTTTTTTTTTTTTAAATTTTTGAAAGTGCCCCCTAGGGTGCCCGGTTGGTGTCCTGGCATGTGAGGGGGACCAGCGCACTATGAATCCTGGCCCCTCCCATGACCAAAGGGCTTGGATTTGGTCGTTTTTGAGATGGCCGGCTTCGGTTTCCATTATTGCTGAAAACCGATGCCGACCATCTCAAATCCGCCCAAATCCTAGGCATTTGGCTGGCACCAACCCTATTATCGAAATAAAAGATGGTCGCCCACCTTTTTCAATAATACGGTCTGTCCCGCCCCTTCGCGCCCCCGTTTTCAGAGATGGACGGCCATGGAGATGGGCGTTCCCGTTCGATTATCCCCCTCCAGGTGTCCCAAGTTAGATTACAACAACAGTTAAGATGAACGCACCAGTAAACAGGATTTCCTCACTGAAATTTGAAGTAACAAAAAAAAGGAGCAACACTGGGCCTTCAGGATGGAGATAAATGTAGTTCTTTTTATTCTGAAAGAGACCCGACACGGGCCGTGTTTCGGTGTACAAACGCCTGCTTCAGGGGTCTAGCACAAAAATATATGAAAACAATAAACAGTGATCAATAAAAACAAACATAACATGTACATGAAAAAACAATAGTATAAAAACATTTATATAAATTATACACATAATAAAAGCATATAAAATACCATTTCTACAAATTGAAACAATATACCAGTATTGAGCAAATGAGGACCAAAACTATTTCAAATAAATAATAGAGGAAACCACTATCATATAAAAAATAATAAATGATATGATGCAACAAACAAATTTCGATGTGTCAGTCTTACCCAAAAGTTCTTATAAATATAATAATGAGAAGTTGGGAAGAGTCAAACAGTCAGGGAATATTGCCTATTATAAAACAGAGGAGATAAAAGGGGAGGGGGAAGGGGTAAAAAAAACTGTCATTCATTGGGAAAAATATATCCAAATCATATTGTGCTGCTTAGTGAAATTGTAAAGGCTGCAGGACAATCCAAATTCTAGATGTTAGTATAAGGTGTATGAAAAACCATATCCAAATCAAGTGACGTGGTTGTAATCCCATAGACCAATTGTGTTTAAAATATCACGTAAATTGCATCACTAAGGATTGTCAATATAAAAGAAACAATACCTAAAAGCGGCAACCACGAAGAACCAAGGGAACAGTTCCACCATGGGTGTAACGGTAAAATGAAAACGAGACAGCTTACACCCCATAAAATTATAAAGCACTGTATTTTAAGAGCAAGGGAAAGTGTTCCGGAATATAAAAAATAAAGTATAAAATAATATGTCCGCGCTTCCTTACAGAGCAACTTCATAAAAAAAACATTCTGCGGGGAAACATATACACAATGAAGTGATTATGAGATCTAATTGTGCCAGCATATTGAGATCAGTACGCTGAGGTGACACATAGATACCGTCGTTTATTTTAGAATACAGATAAACCACTGCCACAACGTGATATGAACGAATGTGCTACAAGCATCCCTACTGTGCAAAAATGGAGCTATTAAAGCCTCATGTAATTTAAGAACAGAATAAAAAAGATGGACTTACCCAATGCGTGGTGAGTATTCATAAAGTCTTGCAAAACGCTGTCTATAAAAAAAATGCCAATACGGAGTGCATGCACATAAGAGTGCTTATAAGGTCTCGTCAAACCATGAGAAAAGTGATGTAGCGAAGGAGCAATGTCATATGTTTGTAGGTCCTGGTTGCTCCATAAAGAATATATTTGTAGATCTTGGTAGCTCCATGAAAAAAATATATATCTCGTGCGATTGATTTAAAAATATTGAGGATCTTATTGCACAAAAAAGATTAGGGCAAAAATATTTAGAGAATTACACAATATATAAATGGTTATTGCATCGTCTCCTCAGATCATCAAAACATACATCGATGAACAGAGTAAATCTCAAAAAAAGTGTGTGTATATATATATATATACACATACATATACAGTGGGGGAAATAAGTATTTGATCCCTTGCTGATTTTGTAAGTTTGCCCACTGACAAAGACATGAGCAGCCCATAATTGAAGGGTAGGTTATTGGTAACAGTGAGAGATAGCACATCACAAATTAAATCCGGAAAATCACATTGTGGAAAGTATATGAATTTATTTGCATTCTGCAGAGGGAAATAAGTATTTAATCCCTCTGGCAAACAAGACCTAATACTTGGTGGCAAAACCCTTGTTGGCAAGCACAGCGGTCAGACGTCTTCTGTAGTTGATGATGAGGTTTGCACACATGTCAGGAGGAATTTTGGTCCACTCCTCTTTGCAGATCATCTCTAAATCATTAAGAGTTCTGGGCTGTCGCTTGGCAACTCGCAGCTTCAGCTCCCTCCATAAGTTTTCAATGGGATTAAGGTCTGGTGACTGGCTAGGCCACTCCATGACCCTAATGTGCTTCTTCCTGAGCCACTCCTTTGTTGCCTTGGCTGTATGTTTTGGGTCATTGTCATGCTGGAAGACCCAGCCACGACCCATTTTTAAGGCCCTGGCGGAGGGAAGGAGGTTGTCACTCAGAATTGTACGGTACATGGCCCCATCCATTCTCCCATTGATGCGGTGAAGTAGTCCTGTGCCCTTAGCAGAGAAACACCCCCAAAACATAACATTTCCACCTCCATGCTTGACAGTGGGGACGGTGTTCTTTGGGTCATAGGCAGCATTTCTCTTCCTCCAAACACGGCGAGTTGAGTTCATGCCAAAGAGCTCAATTTTTGTCTCATCTGACCACAGCACCTTCTCCCAATCACTCTCGGCATCATCCAGGTGTTCACTGGCAAACTTCAGACGGGCCGTCACATGTGCCTTCCGGAGCAGGGGGACCTTGCGGGCACTGCAGGATTGCAATCCGTTATGTCGTAATGTGTTACCAATGGTTTTTGTGGTGACAGTGGTCCCAGCTGCCTTGAGATCATTGACAAGTTCCCCCCTTGTAGTTGTAGGCTGATTTCTAACCTTCCTCATGATCAAGGATACCCCACGAGGTGAGATTTTGCGTGGAGCCCCAGATCTTTGTCGATTGACAGTCATTTTGTACTTCTTCCATTTTCTTACTATGGCACCAACAGTTGTCTCCTTCTCGCCCAGCGTCTTACTGATGGTTTTGTAGCCCATTCCAGCCTTGTGCAGGTGTATGATCTTGTCCCTGACATCCTTAGACAGCTCCTTGCTCTTGGCCATTTTGTAGAGGTTAGAGTCTGACTGATTCACTGAGTCTGTGGACAGGTGTCTTTCATACAGGTGACCATTGCCGACAGCTGTCTGTCATGCAGGTAACGAGTTGATTTGGAGCATCTACCTGGTCTGTAGGGGCCAGATCTCTTACTGGTTGGTGGGGGATCAAATACTTATTTCCCTCTGCAGAATGCAAATAAATTCATATACTTTCCACAATGTGATTTTCCGGATTTAATTTGTGATGTGCTATCTCTCACTGTTACCAATAACCTACCCTTCAATTATGGGCTGCTCATGTCTTTGTCAGTGGGCAAACTTACAAAATCAGCAAGGGATCAAATACTTATTTCCCCCACTGTACAGTGCACTCCATTTACGTGCACGTCGGATAAGTGCATGCTCTGTTTAACTGCATTACTAAATATCAACTCCCAAATTGGACCATAGGTAAATCAAATCCAATATATATAAAAAACCTAGGTCTATAAAGTGCAATCACGAAGGTGGTAAATGAAAAACAGGACAAGCTTGTCCTGTTCTTTCATTTACCACCTTTGTGATTGCACTTTATAGACCTAGGTTTTTTATATATACTGTTTAACTGCATGCCATACTTCGGTCCCGTTTTTGGCACCATCAATATCTGTGGTGACAAACTTCGGTTTAGCACACCACTGAGAAGTGCAAGATTCGCTTATATGCATGGTTCAAGGCCGCTTCTCTGCAGGAAAGACTCCGCATAAGCATGCGAATGGAATACAGAAGCCGATTGGCGTGTGACAACCAACCAGATTTCAAATTTACTGCCTCTTTAACTGCCACAGGCAGAATAAGCGAAAGAATGTTGTTAGGGCGTACACCGGGGTTGTCGTCGCGGCGGAACTTTAAGACTTTAACACTGGCTGAACGAATAGAAGTTCTTAAAAAATTAGAAAACAGTCAAGCATCTATTGCTAAAGAATATGGTGTCAATCCCAGTCAAATTTCACATGTCTTGGAGCAGAAAGACCAGCTTCTGGAAGACTGCAAAACAATAGAAATCCACAATGGAAATGAAAATGGGCGGGAAAAGCTGAGGAGGTAGAAGGTGCTCTTCTTCTGTGCTTTTCTCGAGTCAGGAGCAGACCGTTTCCTGTCAGTGGTCCACTGCTTATGGAGAAAGCTAACCAGCTAGCAGAAAGTATTGGACTAACTGAATTCAAAGCCACTGTTGGATGGATGGAAAGATGGAAATGAGAGGAACAGCTTAAAATTCAAGAAACAGCATGGTGAGAAACAACACGCTGATGACTTTGGTGCTGAAAATTGGGTTGTTTCAGTTCTTCCTACCATCTTGAACGAGTTTGCACCTCGTGACATTTTCAATGCTGATGAAAATGGTCTCTACTGGAGAGTGATTCCTGATGGAACACTTGCATTCAAACATGCCGAAACTACTGGAGTTAAAACACCGAAGGACTGACTGACCATCCTTCTTTGCTGCAATATGGATGGGAGTGAGAAGTTGGAACCCCTTGTCATTGGAAAGAGCAAACAGCCTCGTTGCTTCAAGAAAGTTAAGCGACTTCCTGTGTCATACGAGGCTAACGCAAATTCATGGATGACTGGGGAAATTTGGAAGCAGTGGCTAAAGAAGTTAGACACTAGAATGCGGGCACAAAAGCATCAGATTTTGCTGCTTTGTGATAATTGTGCTGCACACAGGGATAATGTCAGGCTGTCTAACGTCAAGGTGTCTTCCTGCCACCAAACACTACCTCTCTGATCCATATGCTCAGGGCATAATAGCCAATTTTAAACAACATTATCAGGCTCTTGTGCTTCATCGTCTGATGAGCATTATGGATGACCAGACTGGCAAGGATAAATGTGTTGTTGAACTGGCTCATAATCTATCACTGTTGGATTCCCTACATATGCAGAAAGAAGTCTGGAATCATGTTACACAGGCAACCATTGTGAACTGCTACAAGCGGGCAAGCTTTGTTAGGTATGTGGAGAGGGACGAAACAGATGCAGCTGTTGCAAATGCGTCAGATGAAGAGGTATTGACATCCCAGCCGGTGTTACTGAAGAGGAGTTCCATCGCTACGTAGCTGTTCATTACGATCTACAAACAGCTGAAGACAGCACTGATGTCGAGATATGCGCCTACACGCAGGCAACAAAGGCTGATGATGGAACAGATGAAGAAATGAGCAGCGAGGCACATACTGACAAAATTCAACAACCTCCTCCTGTCACTTTTGCAAGAGCACTGGAGAGGCTGAACACCGTGTGGGCCTATCTGGAGGCCACTGGATGTCAGTGCTATGACAGTTTTTACCATCTAAATAGATGATAGAGGGGTATGGGAACAACAAATTGCTAGAATAAATCACAGATGTCAACAAATACTTTAACTCAGCAAGCAGCTATAAGAATGGTGTGATTTTTAGAAGGAAAAACGGCCTCAAAGAGCTCATGGATATAGATTATCTATAGAGCTGAATCGGATCGAATAGATCCTCTCTTCATCATAGGCACGTAAAAAAACCTTCAAAGATGGAATTTATCTCTGTATGTATTATATAGAGAAACCTGTTTATAAATATACTGATCCATGTCGTGTTGACAAAAGTAAATCGTATTAGATGACATATATATTAATATATAAATGGCAAACATTACATCAAATTAGATGTAAAAATATAACAGTAAATCATATAAAATGACATAAAGTAACATAGCAGATGACTGCAGAAAAAGACCTGCACGGTCCATCTAGTCTGCCCAATAAGATAAACTCATATGTGCTACTTCTTGTGTATACCTTACCTTGATTTGTATCTGCCATTTTCAGGGCACAGACCGTAGAAGTCTTGCCCAACACTAGCCCCACCTCCCAATCTTGGCTAAGCTTCTGAGGATCCATTCCTTCTGAACAGGATTCCTTTATGTTTATCCCACTAATGCTTGAATTCCGCTACCGTTTTCATCTCCACCACCTCCCACGGGAGGGCATTCCAAGTATCTACCACTCTCTCTGTGAAAAAATGCTTCCTGACATTTTCTTGAGTCTGCCCCCCTTCAATCTCATATCATGGCCTCTAGTTCTACTGCCTTCCCATCTACGGAAAAGGTTCGTTTGCAGATTAATACCTTCCAAATATTTGAACGTCTGTATCATATCACCCCTGTTTCTCCTTTCCTCCAGGGTATACATGTTCAGGTCAGCAAGTCTCTCCTCATACATATTGTAATGCGGATCCCAGTACTATCAGTGCTCCTACCTCTGCCCTGTAAATGCTGCTGCCATCACTCTCTTCTTCTCTTGCAACCCCCACCCCAAACTATTACTAGCACCCTCTCTTTCACTGTTTCTTTCCTACCCCTCCCCTCCCCCCTCAATCCCACTGTTGCTCTCTTCTGGCTACTACTATCTCATCAGTGCTTCCTCCACAGATGACATTGCTGTAGCTGCAGCTATCATTCACTTCTTCAACTCTTCCTATACCAGCTACTGCTGCATTCTTTCCACAAGGCTCTGTTTATGTACAGGAGCAGGGAATCTCTGACTTGGAACTCATGCTTGTCCATTCTAGGGAAAGATCTCCTTCCTTCCAGTGAATGCTCTTGATATTCCCTCAGCGGTAATAGCTAATAGTGACAGGAGCTTTTGCTCCTCTTCCTTGGCTATACAAACTCTCCCTTCTCAAAGCAGGTCAATATTATGGGATCTCCAGGAGTGGGCAGATGAGGCTGTATCTACTTCTCCCTCCTTATCTGATGTGACCTTCATCTATTCAGAGGAGCCATTGTTGAAGGAGCTGTTAGAGGAGGGAGATGATCCGAAAGTACTGAGATGGTTTGATAAAGAAGAGCTCAGTACTGTTATTTCTGGGCACTGGTGGTGCTTTCCATTGAGGAGACTTCTGCTTCGGCATCAGGAGTTCCACCTTCATTAATCATGAGGGGGCTTAGAGGTCCTTTTAAGACCTTCCCAACGCATACAGACATTCAGGACCTGATTACAGCAGAATGGGTCTCACCAGATGCCCAGCTGAGAGTGAGAAGAGTCATGGCTTGCCTCTATCAGAAGTTCCAGAGGAGAAAGATAAATTGCAGGTTCCCAGGGTGAGCTCCTTAGTTACAGCTGTAACTAAGAAGACCAATTTGCTAGTGAAAGGGAACTTTGTCCTAAAAGATGTATAGGATAGGAAGCTAGAAGGCTCGCTGAAACAAGCCTTTGAAATTGCTTCTGTAGGCCTTCAAGAGACAGTGTGCATCTTGCTTGTGGCAAGAGCATGCCTGAAGTGGTATCAACAGTTGGCAACAAAAGACAGGTGCCATAATGCCCAGCTGGAAGTGGGGTTGGCCTACTTGGTGAATTCTATTTATGACATGTTACAGCCTGCAGTATGTCTCTGGCTGTCATGGCATGTTGGCAACTCTGGTTGCAGCACAAGGCAGTGGATGCAGTGTCAAAGTCGCATCTAGTTAAACTGCCCTTTTGAGGCAAGTGGCTATTTGGAGATCTCAGTAATTTGGGGAAAGAACTGGAGTAAACTAAGCCACAGCTGTTGCCGGGGGATAAGCTGAAAGCTTCTGGTTGTCCATCTTTAGGGGGCTCTCGATCTTGATTTTGAGACAGCAGATAGTACCTGCCTGGTCGTCAGCAATATGGTCAGAAGTCCAGTCTTCCTTTTGTGCAGACAGGAAGTCCTCCTCTCAATGATGCGAGTCTGATCCACTCTTCCTCTGGTGGGAGGATGTCTTCAGGGGTTTTGGGAGGAGTGGGCCAGAATCACGTCAGACCAGTGGGTTCTGGATATTCTTACAGAAAGTTGCAAGTTGGAGTTCTTCCACCCAGTTGCTCCTCTCTCTTGCAGACTCCTTGTCGAAAGAGATCCAAGGCAGTTGAGGTTCAGGCCACTGTAGACTCCTTGCTGGTGCTCTGGGCCATTGTTCCAATTCCCCAGGCCGAACAGGGACAAGGCAGATACTCCGTCTACTTCACTTTCTCAAAGAAGGAAGGCACCTTTGGTCAGTTCTTAGATCTCAAATGGAAGTGGTTATCAGTGCACACAGACTCATTCAGACACTTTTTTTCAGCATTGCTGTTCTTTGTGACCACGTTTTTTTGAAACCTGCAATTTAGTTGCAGCACACAATATTTTATACTCTTGGTATTTGCATTACCAAGGACACTGTTTTTAAAATGTTTTTCACACGCCTTGTAAAGTATCTGCATGAGTTTGTGTACACTGATATCCACATCCATCTGGATTGATTACTCCTGAGGCAGGCATTCCCGCACCAAAATGCAGATCTGTGTTGAGTCTAACTAATAAAATAGCTTTTTACCCTTGAGTTGGAATTGTATTGGTCCTCTCCTACTTTCATTTTTGCTCTGTGCCTTTGCCTTGATTTGTAGGGGTTTTCTCTTTTTCTGTTTTGTTTACACCTGAAGTAAGAGCACATTAGCATTCCCTGTTTCCCCGAAAGTAAGACATCCCCCCCAAAATAAGACCTAGTAGAGGTTTTCCTGAATTGGTAGATATAAGGCCTCCCCTGAAAGTAAGACCTAGCAAATTTTTGTTTGAAAGCAAGGCCACCCCCGGGCCGCCCCCCCCCCCCACCCGAGGTCACCGGGCCCCCCCTCCACCCACCCTCCATCGCTCCCAGAACTAACCTTAAATGCCTCCTTTCACCTTCGCAGCAAGCAGCAGCAGGGCAGACCTCTCCTTCCTTCCGTGCCCCAGCCTCGCGGACGTTACGTCAGGCGAGGGTGGGACACGGAAGGAAGGAGTGGCCTGCTCTGCTGCTGCTTGCTGCAAAGGTGAAAGGAGGCATTTAAGGTTAGTTCCGGGAGCGACGGAGGGCGGGTGGGCCAACCCCGATGTTTCCCCGAAAAATAAGACAGCCCCTGAAAATAAGACCTAGCGCATTTTTGGGGGCAAAAATTAATATAAGACAGTGTCTTATTTTCGGGGAAACACGGTAGTGAACAGAAATATCTCTAATGGGTTTCAAGTCTTGCTGTACAATTTATAGCAATAGATTACATATGCATATTGTCCTGACCTGAAGAAGAATGTTCTGGCCTCCAAAGGCTAGTTATAATCCCCCTCATTCTATAATTTGAGCACCTAAATATACACACTATTTGCAATCTCAGATTATAGAATACTAGTAAAAAAAGGCCCGTTTTGATACGAAAGGAAATGGGCACTAGCAAGGTTTTCCTCCCCACCCCCTCCCTCGCTCTCTCCCTCTGTCCCCTCCAAGTCCCACGGCCCCCTTTCCTCCTTTCCAATTTCCATGGCTTCCTCCCTCTCTCTGTCACTCTCCTTCAATCTGTTCTCCCTCCGAGTTGCAGTCCCCCCCTCCCTCCCTCTGTCATTCTTCTTCGCTCTGTCCTCCCTCCAAGTGCCAGCCCCCCCCCTCTAAAATCGCCAACCCCCCTCTCCCCCTCTCTTACCGGGGTCTCGTCGGCAGTATTGAAGAGCGAGCAGGATCAGCGAGTCTACTGCTTTCCTTCTCTTCGCTCTGAGCTCTGGTCCTGCCCTCATTTCCTGTTTCTACAAGGGCGGGACCAGAGTCAGAGCTCAGAGCGAAGAGAAGGGAAAGCAGCAGACTCGAAGGGATGTATGACGTCAGTGTTATCTGCCGCAGGTAGCAGACCACATCCAAGTGAGCCACGGTCCCAGGCAGCGTCAGAACGTTGGAGGTGAGAATTATTATATAGGACTTACACTTACACACATAAATGTTAGAAATTCATGCATAAGTTCAACTTGGCTGCTAAGCGCTATTGTATAATTTTAGTGTGAAACTTGCATAGGGTGCAATTGCAAGGAGGCGTTTACTTAGGCAGAGCGTATGTATCTTCCACAGTTACGTGGACAGTGGAGGAGCGGCCTAGTACTTAGAGCACTGGTCTTGACATCCAGATGTACCTGGTTCAAATCCCACTGCTGCTCCTTGTGATCTTAACCCTCCATTGCCTCAGATACAAACTTAGATCGTGAGCCCTCCAGGGACAGGGAAATACCCAGTGTACCTGAATGTAACTCACCTTGAGCTACTACTGAAAAAAGGTGAGATTCAAAATCCAAATATGTTATAGTGTCATTTATGAACAAAGTGCAGCATTTAGGCACATGCATTTACGCCTGTCATAGACATGGCATAAGCAGACGTGACAAAATGATTCCACATAAATGCTGGCCTATAGTATTTTATAATGAATCTGGGTGCCCAGACCTGTTATAGAATTTGCACTTTCCTCGGGATTCTATATATCACGCCTCAATTTCTGCACGGAATTTGAAGTATATTCCATAACAATGCGCTTAACTTAATTAGTTAAGCTAATCAGTGCTGATAATTGGACATTATCAAGCAATTATCAGCTTGGCATTAATTAGAATTTATGTGCACTACTTACTAAGCGTATACTGTAACATTGTGCACGTAAATTCAAAGTCACATAGTTGAAAAGTGGGTGTGGTTATGAGAGTGGAATGAGCTGGTCATGAGCGTTTCTAAAATCTGTGCGCATTGTTATAGAATACACTTGCTCCGTGCCTAATTTAGGAGTCAGGATTTACACCAAGTTTTAGTTGGTGTAATTGCGCGGAGCAGCACTCTGTGTATTCTATAACATACACCTAAATTAAAGTGTACTTTATAGAGTACACTTTGATTTCTGTGCGGGATTCAAAGTACGATAAATAGAATCTAGCCATTTATGCCTAACTTTTGGCACACTTTATAGAATTGCCCCCCATAATGCATTAAGGAGCCTTTTTACTAAGCTGCATTAGGTGCTAATGCATGCCTAACGCAACAAAAATGGCATGTCACAGGATGCACTAAAGTATTCCACGTTACTTTTGTCATTTGTTTGCTAAGCGCATGGTAATTATTTTTTTCTTAATTATTCTTGAGGGGGCATGTCAGGGTGGAGCGAGGGCATTTCTGTCCTTATCAATTAGCACATCTACATTAATGCATCCAAACTGATTAATGTGCATTTACTTTGGGAGTCTTTACTGCCTCCAAAATAGGTGATGGTAAGTGACCCCGTGGCAATTTTTGTAAATGGCTGCATGCTAATGCTAAGCCTTCATTTGAGACGGGAGAGGTCATTAGTGAATATCAGTGATCCTCTGGTGAATGTAGCGAACCAACAACTATGGCTCCTGAGGAAGAAATAAAACAGGGCACCTTGTCGGACCGCAGTTGGATCAACTTTTTTCTACACATATAAGTTTTGAATGTGTGAATTTATACACATCAATGGTTATTGGGCTTTGGATTTGAAGCCTGTATTAGACTCACGTTAAATATCATTATTGTTGAAAAACATTTTTTTTTAAATACCACTGTTAAGGACCCCAGGGATGTGTGTTAAGAAATCATTTTTCAAGAGATTTAGCCATTATAGGCTGTACATTCGCTCACAGTGACATATCGCACCTGAGAGTGCACACTGAGGGGTTCCTTTTTACAAAACATTTAGAGCCTTGTTGTTGAGTTTATCATTTATTTTAACAATAACCTTAATCTGTAGAAGTCCTCTTTATTATATTTACTAGCCGTTAAGCCCATTAAAACGGGCGAGATTTGTGTTTTGCAAACCATCCTCTCTCCCCTGCCCTCCTCTCTCCCCTGGCCTCACCCCATCCACCGATCCTCCCCCCCCCATATCCAGCAACCCTCCTCTTTACCTTGGCCTCCCCCCCGTCCACCAACTCTGCCCTCCCCCCATGTCCAGCAACCCTTCTCTGCCCTGCTCTCACCCCATGTCCAGCACCATGCCCTCTCTCCCCCCCCCCTGCCCTACCCACATGTCCAGCTACCCTCCTCACCGGTGCTCCCTCCCCCCTCCGTGCCGAGCCCCCTGCACTGACCTGGTAGCACCTCTCACCTCCGTGTGAAAGCGCTGCAGGCAGCAGCAGATTGCTCTGCTGCTGCCTGCAGCACTTCCACACAGAGGTGAGAGGCGCTGTCAGTTCAGTGCAGGGGGCCCGATACGGAGGGGGGCGGGAGCAGCGGCGGCGGGGATGGGGGGGAGGGTGGAGGTTAGTGTGCACGATGTTTGTTTCCAGGCTCCAGCGGCAGCATCCAACAGTCCGACTCCGTTTCCCTCTCTGTTCCGCCCTCTGATGTCATCACGTCGACGTGAGGGTGGGACAGAGAGGGAAGTCTCTACTGCGCATTTGCAGGTGAGTCGGTCACTTGCCATTTATATGTTTTGCAGGTGAGTCGGTCACTTGCCATTTATATGTTTGATAACAGAGTTGTTAAGAAGCAGTATAATATTAGCCTATGGCCACATATTGAAAAAAATGGAAAATGGCCCTATATCATGACCATAGAAAAAAAAAAGCATGTAGGAAAGGCCCATGTAAGGGTGCGTTATGACTATTTCTTATGGCAGATTAATAAAAGCACCCCAAAGTAAGACCAATAAAAAAAAAGGTATCACTATTGTTTCCTTTTTTATTTTGTTTTATTTCTATTTATCACCTTTATGTTTATATTTATTAAAACTCAATATACCACTCAACTTAAAAGAGCAAAGCGGTTACAAACATATACAATAAAGGTAAAATAAGATAAAAGTAATTTTTAGGAACTGCATCATATTGATATAAAAAAAACCTAGGCACACATACACAGAAGTCATTCAAAATCCTCTCATTCATCTTGCAAGAAAGTTATCATTCCACTGAGGCACTAGTGCAATATTCACCCAAGTCCGCATTGAAGGTCTTTTAAAACTAAAGAGTCTTTAGTAAAATTTTAAATTTTATAACATTTTCCTCCATACGAATGTAATTTGGAAGGTGATTCTATAAAAAAGGTGCTAAGTAAAAGAAAGCTCTCATTCTGGTTGATTTCAGTCTAGCCCTCTGTAAAGATGGTACTATTAATCTATGATCTTGTAGGGACCTACAAGATTATAGATGGAGTGTATGAAATAGTCAAAGTATGTAAATAGCCTGCTTGTAGATTGTATGCCTTAAAGTGGACTAACACGGTAACCACATTATTTTATCCATATGCTTATTGACAATTTGTTTTGCAGTCTGGCCCAAATTGTGCCACCTGTGCAGAATGAATGACATCATATCTCTTGTCTAGGCTAAAGGCAAACAAGGACACCAGTAAAACTTTGAAACCTTGGAAGCAGAAGAAGAGGAAGCCGTTCTAATTTAGTAACAGGAAAAGGGGTTTTAGGGGATTCTGTTCTGCCATTGGGATAAGTATTTACTGAGGATGAAAACTGAGCATGCACTTCTGTCTGGCAGACTGTATAGCATTAATTTCTTGGTCTTCATAGCTATGATCTATCTTAGACCACTGGATAATTATTGCAATCCTGCTGTGCAGATGAATCCCCTTGAATTTTAATGATTGTTTTGTAACTATTTGTTATACTTTGCACATAACTTGGATTTTTCTAAATTAATATACAAGGCCCTTCACCATGAAAATATTTTACTGCACTCACACCCCCCACATAACTTAAAGCAATGAAAAACTATCAATATGGATGCTGCTGTTAGCACTGAAACCTCATCATTGTCTCCTAATTTATTTCATAGTTCCCTTAAGCACAGGACTTCCCATATATCAAGGGAGAGAGTGAAAAATAAATTAGATAGAAATAAGAACATTGGCCTTGCCATACTGGAACAGACGAAAAGTTTGTCAAGCCCAGTATTCTGTTTCCAACCATGGCCAATCCAGGTCACAAGTACCTGGCAAGATCCCAGAACAGTAAAACAGATTTTATACTGTTTATCCTGGAAATAAGGAATGAATTTTCCCACGTCCATCTTAATAATGGTTTATGGACTTTTCTTTTAGGAAATTAACCAAACCTTTTTTAAACCCTACTAAGCTAATTGCTTTACCACATTCTCTCGCAATGAATTCCAAAGTTTAATTACAAAGGGGGCAGAGTTATCGGACTTGCTGTATGAGCTTTCTCTGATATACTTTTTCTCAATGATGTTAGAAATTCCACCAAGATCTTACTATGAGTATGCAATGCACTTATCCTAACCCTTGCATAAACTACCTGTTTTCCCCCAACTTTGCATTCTCTGGGGCAGGAATCTCGACACTCAAAGTTCAGCAATATTATATTCTACCTTGAGCACCCTTTGTAAAGGTAAACTAAAATCCAAATTAAGGGGCCCTTTTACTAAGCTGCGCTGAAAAGTGGCCAGTGCTACCCTCAGCTCCGGGTGTTGCCTGTGCACTAAAGCACTTTTAGTGCAGTGGTAAAATAGCTCCATTTTCCCTATTTATGGCCATGTGCTTTTTTTCCCCATCAGTGCATGAGTAGTTTCCGACACCTATTTTCTAGGCAGTAAGGGCTCTTGCACTAATCATGTGCTAATCAGTTAGTGCAGGACAATGTAGCTGCACTATCACAGTACACACCTACTCTCAGCCCCCAGACCCACCCCAGGGCTAAAAAAAATAAAATCTATTTTTTAGTGCATGGGAAGTGTGTGTCGATTCCAAAACTATTCCGGGATGCCTGAGCGTGCATTGTGGAGTGCTTTTTACCCTGCAGTAAGCACACGTTAGTGCTTACCACAGCTTAGTAAAAGGGCCCCTAAATTTATGGAAAATTTAAATTATTTCATATCTATAAATATGCCTATCCATATACATATGCACATACACATTCTTTTTCACATCCACAGATACCTGAAACGTATTTACATATATGTATTTATTTATTGCACTTGTATCCCACATTTTCCCACCTATTTGCAGGCTCAATGTGGCTTATAAAGTCCTGTTATGGCATCGCCATTCCAGGGTAAAAGATACAATTGGTGTAACAACAAGATCAAGGATGACAGGAAAGATCTAGGCAAACAGTTATAGAAGTATGACTTTCAGAGTGAGGGAGAGTGGTGTAGTATTATAATTAAGCTATGGGCTCTCGTGGTAGGCCTTGTTGAAGAGAGAGGTTTTCAGAGATTTGCGGAAGTTGGTTATTTCTTTGATTGTTTTCACGTTAGTTGGTAATGCATTCCATAGTTGCGTGCTAATGTAGGAAAAGCTGGTCGTGTGTGTTAGTTTGTATTTTAGTCCTTTCCGTTTTTCCAAGGACAAGCAGGCATAATATTCTCACATGTAGGTGACATCATTCACGGAGCCTGGTGCGGACACTGCCAAGTGCACTGTCACTTTAAATCTTTGAGGCCACCACTGTTCATATTTGGGTGCTTCCCTGCTGACGCTTGAGCATGGGACCAGAAGTCTATCATTTTCTGTGGAGCAGAGAAGTTTACTTTTTAATAACATAAGAATAGCCATACTGGGTCAGACCAATAGTCCATCCAGCAGTGGGCAATCCAGGTCACAAGTGCTTGGCAGAAACCCAAATAGCAGCAATATTCCATGCTACCAAACCCGGGGCATGCAGTGGCTTCCCCCATGTCTGTCTCAATAGCGAATTATGTGTTTTTCCTCCAGGAATGTGCCCAAACATTTTTTTTTTTAAATCCAGATACTTTAACTGCCATTACCACATCCTTCTGACAGCAAGTTCCAGAGCTTAACTATTCTTTGCATGAAAAAAATATTTCCTCCTATTTGTTTTAAAAGTATTTCCGTGTAACTTCATTGAGTGTCCCCTGGTCTTTGTACTTTTTGAAAGATTGAAAAATCGATTCACTTTTACCCATTCTACACCACTCTGGATTTTACAGACCACAATCATATCTTTTCCAAGGTGAAGAACCCTAACCTCTTTAGCCTTTCCTCATATGGGAGGAGTTCCATCTCCCTTATCATTTGGATGCACTTCTTTGAACTTTTTCTAATTCCGCTATATCTTTTTTGAGATACAGCGATCAGAATTGAACACAGTACTCAAGGTGAGGTTGCACCCTGGAGCAATATGGTGGCATTATAATTTTCTTGGTCTTATTTTGCATCCCTTTCTTAATATTTCCTGGTATCCTGTTGGCTTCTCACCCAGTGGTTTTAACCTAGTTTTGTAAAGGGGAGCTAGTGTTATAAGGTTATCATGTCTGTGTATCTGTTTTTCCCTCATTACTTATGAACTATTCACCCAGTTTCATTCAAATTTCTGTTACAGATAGTAGAACATCCAGTTTCCCCAGGTTCACATTTCCATATACCTCTGAACACAGAACCTGTCAAAACATTTCTATAAATACCATCTAGATGTACACGCCATTTGCTCCAATAACCGGCAGTGATGTGCATATATGCACTTGGCACTATTCTATAAGGTAGTACCTAACTGCTATAGGACATTATTAGAAGGGGTGGAGCATGGGCAGGCCATTAATGTGTCACCAAAGAGCACGCACAACTTACAGAATACTGTCATTTTGTGCGTTGATTGACACATCTATGCATCCCAACTTATGCCAGTGATTGACCTGGCATAAGTGATTGTGCCTAACTTTTGGCATATCAAAATAGGCTTTTGCTTGTATTCTATAAAGACCAGTGCACCTAAGTACCATTATAAAATGGGTACTAAATGCAGCCCATTGTGGCGTCCAATTATTGGGTTGCCGTCTATGAGGCAGATGCACTAAAGCTAAATGAGCCTTTAATGACCCTCCAACGAGGAAAATTTGATCCGTTGCATGCATCAAAGGGCTTTTACCGAGGAAGCCAGCAGCTAACGAAAACGGAATGGAGATGAGCAATTAGTGTGAAAACCCCATTGAAACGACATGCACTAACCTTTTCCGATTGCCTTTACGCAGGAAAAAGGCAGGAAAACTAACGAGAGGTCTGGACCTCTTGTTAGGACAGCTCTGTGCCAGGAAAAATCATTAAGTGAAAAAATAAACAAACTTTGAGCCAATCCCAGCGCATTAGCAGAGCTAAAAGCGCTGTGATTGGTCCAAAGGACGTCAGCAAACACATCAAATAAAAAAAATAAAAAAAGGATCGGGAGGGGGCAAGGGCGCTCATCAGGAGCGTCCTGTATGGACGGCCTTGCCCCCCCCCCCCCCCCGCTGCTCCCCACTTTCCGCCGCTCCCCCCCCGAAAAAGCAAAATGCTAGCTGCCCCAGTCCCCCTCCCTTCCTGTTCCTGTGTTCTGCAGAGCTAACTCCGCCTCCCGTCATTCTTCTGCCCCGTGCCCCGCCCCCGCTGCCCCCCCTGAGGTCGACTACGCCGCTCCCCCCCTCTACCGAGACCCCCCTCCCTATTAACGACCCGAGCAGCGCCTCGCACCTCTTTCAGAAGCGCTGCACGGGCAGGAAGATCTATTGTGTTGGTTGTAGTCTCCATGACGTCTCTTCTTCCCTGGCCTAGGCCCCGCCTCCTTCTGACGTAAGTAAGCTACGTCAGAAGGAGGCGGGGCCTGGGCCAGGGAAGAAGAGACGTCATGGAGACTCTACAACCAACACAATAGATCTTCCTGCCCGTGCAGCGCTTCTGAAAGAGGTGAGAGGCGCTGCTCGGGTCGTTAATAGGGAGGGGGGTCTCGGTGGAGGGGGGGAGCGGCGTAGTCGACCTCAGGGGGGGCAGCGGGGGCGGGGCATGGGGCAGAAGAATGACGGGAGGCGGAGTTAGCTCTGTCGAACACAGGAACAGGAAGGGAGGGGGACCGGGACAGCTAGCATTTTGCTTTTTCGGGGGGGGGGGGGGGAGCGGCGGAAAGTGGGGAGCAGCGGGGGGGGGGGGGGCAAGGCCGTCCATACAGGATGCTCCTGATGAGTGCCCTTGCCCCCTCCCGATCCTTTGTTTTTGGATTTTGCTGACCGGGTAGCCACGTGTATTTGTTGTGGCTTTTTTTTTTTGTTTGTTTTTACGTTTGCAGCATGCGCAGAGCAGCCAGCAAAACGCTTGGCTGCTCTGCGCATGATTTAGGGGCCGATTACCGATGTGTATTGTGATTCTTTGATACATTGTACGTTTGAATACCGATCTGAGCATGTGTGACTTTTTTTTTGGTGCATTCTTCGTTTTTTAAAAATCGTTAGGGACTTTAACGATTTTGATTTTTTTACGTTTGGTTGCTGCATCTGCCTCTATGTCTTTTTCTTTCCAGTACGGAGGCAAACCATATCAGTTCAGTTGTAATCTCAGGAAGATAAGAGAGCATTATTATGCCATTGAACATGTGTAAAATTTCTTGGTCATTGGTTAGTTCCTAAAGGTCTTTGATTACATATTTTGAAGTATAGCACCATGACAGAAGTCAATTATATCATCAAGCATTTTTCCTACTACCAAACTCACTGTAAAATCAATTTGTGTCCCTGTTTCACTTTTCTCATCTAATAAGTTTTGAAACATTCATCCAGTTTCATTCAGATTTCTTTCACAGATAGTAGAAAACCCAGCGATACTTTTTATATGACTTTGTGCACTTAGAATCACTGTTTATTTTACTTTAGTTTTGTTAATAAATAGGCCAAGTTAGTGCAGTTGTAGTCTCACAGAGGTTAGAGCACATTGTGGCATCAAAAAGCTTCCCTGCATGCAATTTGAAATATAACAACATGGCACAGAAGTCAACTCTGCCAAAAGAAGAAAATGGAGTTGAACTCTCAGGCAGATTCACACATACTGTGATATAATCAAGGATTTTGAAAGCTGATCTACAATTGGTTAGTCATGAAAACCATATACACATTTCTGTAACAAAGAAGCAAACTAAATTAAATGAGAAGTTCACACATTTTTTTTTTTTTGGGGGGGGGGGGGGGGGGGGGGGTTGTTGGAGATTACTGTAAGAAACTTCTCATTACCATTTCATTTTGTGGCTGGAGGTTACTGTAAGTCATTCCCATTCTATTTTGTATTTTATCTGATGTTTTTCTTGCAGGGGATTTTTCCATCCAGCTATGTTCACTTGAAAAACGCTTCTGTTAAGAACAAAGGGTAGGTGATGTAGATGTCTGTAACCTTTATTAGACCATAAAACACATCCAGGATACTTATTGCATGATTATATTGGAGAAACATAATTGTTGACTGTGGAGCAATGGCAGTAAATTTGGGGGCCACACTAAGGGCCAGATGCACAAAGCTTACCATGCTGTTGACTCAGTCTATAGCAAATGTTATTTAGTGAGTAATGCACAAAGTGGTTTTCTGTGGCTCTAACATGTGCCGTTTAGCAGCCATCGAGAACCCCATGCAAATGAGCTCATTAGTATTTTAATGAGCATTCCGGGTGCACAGCTCCAGAGCGCCTAGATCTAATGAGGTAATTTTACGACTGCTCTGGAGCTGTCTGAGAGGAGGGAAGCACAAGCTCATGACCCCCAACCCCCTCCCCCCCAGCACAAGCTCATGACCCTCCTGCGCAAAGCATCAATGGTCCTGGTGGCTTAGTGACCCTCCGAACCCTCCCAACCTCCTCCACACCAAGCATCAATAACCCTGGTGGCTTAGTGACTCTCCCACACCCTCCTGACCCCTTCCCTCACCCTCCCAACCTGCCTCCCTCACTAAGCATCAATGACCCTGGTGGCCTAGTGACCCTTCCCTACCCTCCCAATCCCCCCTCTCCCCATACCTTCTTAAAAGGTTGGAGGCAGGAGGGCGGGATCAACACCTGCCATCCTCCTGCCTCGAGTCCTGTCACTTTCAAAATGGCGGTGCCCAGCCCAGTGCATCCTGGGATGCACAGGGCAGGGCTAAGCGCTATATAAGGTGGCACTTAGCCCAGTGGGGTGAGTACCACCATTTTGGAAGTGTTGGGGCCCGAGGCAGGAGGGTGGGAGGTATTCCTCCCGCCCTCCTGCCTCCAACCTTTTAAGAAGATATGGGGAGAGGAGAGGTCGGGAGAGTGCAGGGGGTCACTAGGCCACCAGGGCCATTGATGCTTGGTACATGGGAGGTCTTGAGGGTGTGTGAGAGGTCACTAGACCACCAGGGCCATTGATGCTTATTGAGGGGGAGGGAGTCATGAGGGGGTATGAGGGGTCACTAGGCCCCCAGGGCCATTGATACTTGGTGTGGGGGAATGGGAGGGTGCGAGGGGGTGTCGGGCATTGGGGCTGGGTGCGGGTACTGTCAAATGTATTTAATAGCTCGGACTCACAAACAGTGATTATTTCACAAAGGGGAATCCATGCATCTCATTTACATGTGATCCCCTTTGTGCTTTGCTTGCTGTTTGCAACTCGCTAAATTTTATGAAGCCCTAAGTCACTTAGGGGCCTTTTTACTAAGTGGCGGTAAACACTAATGCATGCTTACCGCACTCTAAAAGACACTACCATGGGCCGCGCTAGCATCCCATGCCAAACCCGCACTAAAAATATAAAATATTTTTAGCATGGGGCGTGTTTGGGGGCAGAGAATAAGCATGCCCTTCGCTAATTTGGCAAATTGCCGAGCGCTGCCGATTAGCCCTGGAGCCCTTACTGCCTAGTAAATAGGTGGTGGTAAGGGCTCACTTGCTAATAGCCATGAGCTAATTGGGAAATTAGCACGTGGCTATTATGGAGAAAATTGAAATTGCTGCCATTTTACTGCTGCACTAAAAGTGGCCTTAGCACGTGGGAAATCCATGCATTAAAAATAGCTCAGGCCGCTTTTTAGCACATCTTAGTAAAAGTCAGCAAAACATTCTTGCTAAAATACTACAGTAAAAAAGAAATTGATACAGTGGCAGAAATTTGTCTTTATTTGTGTAGGTCCTGAGATTTTCATCTACAGTATAGGCACATAAGAAAGGTCTACATACATGATGAGAGAAACAAATATTTGGTGTAATTTATTTGTGGAATAAAACAGAGTCTTATATTGTGCACATAGTCTGTACAAGGGTTTTATTTTGTTCTATGTAGTTTAATTTTGCTTTATATATCATAGACAGTTTGAAATGGTAATCCCGACAGAAGATTCTGTAATCACAGAGATGACGACAACATTAAGAGACTGGGGTACAATGTGGAAACAGCTCTATGTGGTAAATAATTCATATTGGATTCTTCATTATGCTTTTACATGCTTCCAAATATTTATATAGTATGCAGCCTTGCAAAATTATGTTAAGGTCAGGTTAAGATTATTTGTGAAAGAAAAACAAATGAAAGCCTTCAAAATGAGAATGAAAATTAATTTCTACAGAAAGATATAAAATAGAGAACACTGCACACTATTTCCAGCATATTTAATTATTAGAATTTAAAAACATTGGGAGTCTGTATTCAAAAAATGTAACCGAGTAGGAGAGGCTTCTGTCCAGTTAAATTGTGCTGGCCAGTCCAAACACTAATATTCAGTGGCCTTTATCCAGAGAGTGCCACTGAGTATTAGTCTTGACCATGTGGCACTCACTTTCACTCACTGGTTAGTGCTGAAGTGATGTGGGGCTGAATTTCCAGGCAGAGCTGAAAGTTATCCAGACATCACAGATATTCCGTGCCAGTGCCCACATAGCTATCTATGCAACTGGCAGTCCTGACTTTCCCAGAAAGATATCCAGGTACCAGCATTGAATATCAGCTGTATCTGGATAACTTACGAGTGCCGCCAAACACCGGGATACTCAGTGCCAGTACCGGGACATGGGCTGACACTGAATTTCTTGGTATAATTCAGTCAGCAGCAGCCTCTATTTAAAACATTTCTTACTGACTCTGGCTGAATATTGACCAGATTTTCTGAGGCCAAGCAGGCATAATATTAACACATATGGGTGACGTCATCCACAGAGCCTTGTGTGGACACTGTCACTTTAAATCTTTGAGGCAGTGTCCCCATCGTGCTTTTGCGGGTGCCTTCCTTCCCGACACTCAGGTCTATCATTTTCTGCGGAGCAGAGAGGTTGACTTTTTATTCTCCTAGGACAAGCAGGCTTACATTCTCACAAGTGGGTCGATGATCCATGTCGCCTGGGATATCGGCATGTAGAGCAAGAAAAAACCTTCCAAAGCCTTTTGGGCACGCGATGATGTGCCCCACCGCGCATGCACAGAGCGCCTTCCTGCCCGCAGCGTCTCTGCATCTTGTCAGTTTTTTTCTTTCCATGAAATGAAGTGGCTGTGTTTTCCTTTGCTCCTCACACGCCTGGGAAGAGCCTTTTGGGAGGTTTTTTTCTTCTTTGTTTTTCTTATTTTTCTTGTTTCCTTTTCTCATTATTAAAAAAAAAAGTTTCCCTTTACCTTCTTAGTTTTAAGCCCGCATTTAAATTACTCTCCCCTCATCCTTCCAGTGTCTTTCCTCTTTCTCTCCTTCCCCTTCCATCCAGCGTCTTCCCTCTTTCTGCTCCCTCTTTCTGCTCCCTCCTTCCAGCATTTTCCCTCCTTTCATCCATTTCTCCATCTGGCCAGCTAGGGTCTACCCCAGTTTCTCCCCATGCTTCTCCCCACAGCTTCTCCCTCTCCTGCCCTTTTCCATGTCCCTTCTTTCTCTTTCTATCATTCCACTCATCTCTCTCTGTAAACCTCTTCCATCCAGCGTCTTCCCTCTTTCTGCCCCCTCCTTCTAGCATTTTTCCTCTTTCTCCATCTGACCAGCCAGGGTCTTCCCCTTACTCCCTTTCCTTCTCCCTAGCAGCTTGTCTTTTTCCTTCCCTTTTCCATGTCCCATCTTTCTCTCGTCTCTCTCTCTCTCTCTCTGTATCCCTCTTCCATCCAGCATCCCCACTCTTCTTTCTTTTTCTCCCCTCTGCTCTATCACCTTCTACCTCCCTCTCGACGCCCTTTCTCCATTCCCCTACCCGTGTTTCCTGGCTGCCCTGACAAAACAAGAAAAACAAGCACGGGGCTGCAGCAGTCTTCAGGCATGCTTTCGGCTCTGCCTTCCTCTGCCCCCGCTGACGTCAATTTCCCATTCCAGGGCAGAGGACCAGCAGAGCTGACAGCGCATGCCTGAAGGCTGCTGCTGCCCCACACTTGTTTTTCTTGTTTACAAGAGAGAAGCTGCCACGGCGTGTGTCTCAGCAGCAGACTTTTGTGCTTTGGCTGGAGTCCGGGAGATGACCCGCCAAAGCTGGAGTCTCCCGCTGAATGCAGGAGACTTGGCAGGTATGCTACCCATCACTGTGAGACATTTTCACACTTTTGGCATAGCTACCAGTCTCTGAGAACTGAGACTTCCTTTTCATAGTCATGGAGAGGATCCTGTTTTGGAGGATGAACGAGGGAAAGCTATGGCCCTGTTCTCAGTCATAAGGAAACTTCTCTCTGGAACTGATGCAGAAAGCTACCATAGGCAGAAGCATGCAGTTAACAAGTGGTCTACACACTCATTTCTAGCCACATGATATTTATGTTTATTAAAACATGGTATACCGCCCTTTCTGGACAAACAGGACAGGGTGGTTTACAATAAATAAACGAACAAAGATAAAATATGAAAGGAATTCCATTAATATAGGAAAGAGGCAAACAATCCAAGACCATTCAAAATTAAATAATATTGGAATTAATCCCTGAAACAAAGGGTGTCAGCATTAAAGTTAATTCACAAAGTAGACAGCGCACAGCATATTAAAATATATGGTAAAGAGGCCTTTAGTCAATCTGCAACAATGGAGAGCTGTTTCCCAATGTCTACGATGCAAACACAATGGTGAGAAATCTGCCGGGTCTGGAATGGCGTAGAGTAATGAGAGCTCCCTGACTCAAACCCCTGCCCCTGATGTGGCTTCCTGGGTCAGCCCAAAACATCTCAACTGGACCCCCTGACCCTGACATTAAAATAAATTCCCTATTGTCTTATGGCACCCTCTGTCCCCTGACATGCCCTTCCTTCCACCCAACTTTAAAATAAATTCTTGGGTGTAGTAGCACCCCTCTCCCCAACTTAAAAATTCCCTTGTGTCTAGTGGTACCCTCCCACCCCTGACCCTTCCCCAAGCCTCCAAAACCCCCTTTCTAGGGCATACCTTGAAGCCGCAGGAGCTCTGTTCACTTGCTTCTGTGCCTAGCACCACCATTTTGGAAATTGGTGGGGCCTGACCCTGCTTGTTGCTAGCTAGCTATCATTCTTCAGTTGTCTTTTTCTGCTGTTGAAATTCTTGCCTGTATGTTCCTTTCTCCTGAAATTTTAGGTATCCTTATCACGTCTCCAATTTCTTTACATCTGTTAGTGCTTTTTTACCTGCCAGCTCTGTGATTTGTGGTACTCATTACTACAAATGTTGTCATATGTTTGTCTGTTTTTCCAATCTAATCATATTGGGTGATTTCAGTGTCCACATAGATGACATTTCACATCCTTTCTGTTCTTCTTTTTCTTCCTATGTTGCTGACCTAGGTTTGATTCAAAATATTCAGTTTCCCACTCGTAGCTGGCCATACGCTTGATTTAATTCTCTGTAAAGATTCTTCCTCTTTTCTTCTTCATGCGTTTTCGTCTTCTCCCTTACCACGGACTAATCATTTTTTACTTATTGATTAACTTTCACTCAAGAGGGCCCTCGCTCAACACTCCCGAGAAAATCCTGTCACTGGGCCCAGTTGGATCTTTCTTGCTGTCCTCCACTGTTCACGTTTTTCCCAGATAACTTCTCCTCACTTCCCCTTAGTTTGCAGGTTTAGTGCTGGAGCATCTCAATTGAGGCTGGTCTGGACATCTTTGACCCTATTTATGAATGCCATGTTGTCTGACTCTCATCAGCTCCTTGATATCATCAGGGACTTTGCTCTCTCAAATGCCGTGAATGTTTATGGGATAAAACACATTCAACTAATTCTCTTAAAAATTATAGAGAGCAACTCCATTCATTCAATTTTCATCAAGCTTAGAGAGACTGTTTCTCTTGGATCATCGCATCCTTTCAGAGCCCTCCAAGACAACCATTTCACAGCACACAAAACAGCAGGACACTAGAAGAGATGCCTCTATACCCTTTGCAGAGGCTCTATCCCAGTTTTTTTAATCCAAGATAATTACTTTGTGCAACTCTCTATCGGTTACCACTCATCACCCTAACTTTTTAACTTCTGTCCCTTCTAACATTCCTAGCATGTCCCAGGATCCTCCACCTAGTTCCCTTTCTACAAACTGTTCTTCCTCACTGTGATCACTTATTGATATTTTTAAAGCCTTATTATCCACACTTTTTACTTTTTGTCCACTTGACCAAGTTCTTCCCCCTTGGCTAAAATCCAGTTCCCAAGGCCTACTTCCACTGGCTTGTAGCCTGATCTGTAAGTCTCACTGAATGGAAGCAAGCCATTGTCCATCCCCTACTCAAGAAAGCAACTCTAAACATACTGCCATCTCTAATTATTGACCAGTCTCCAATCTTTCTCTTTTGTCGAAACTCACCGAGAAAGTAGTCTACTCCCAACTTCTTTCTTTTGTTGAACAAATTAGGGTATTTCATCCATGTCGGGTGGGCTTCCGCAGTCATCATAGTACAGAAACAGTCATTACAGCCTTTGTGAGTGATCTTCACTCAATTCTTGATAGAGGGGATATTATACTTACTATCTCTTTTGATCTCTTGGCAACTTTTGATCTGGTGGAACATGTATTGCTTCTATCCCGCCTCAATAATATTGGCCTCTTAGGTTTAACTGGTTCCCTTCTTTTTTTGTCAGATCATTCTTTCTCAGTTCATACTACTTCTGGTATTTTTTCCATTCACTCTCTTGTTTCTGGGGTCCCTCAGGGCTCTGTTCTCTCTCCTATGCTCTTTGTTCTCCGAGGACAAGCAGGCTGCTTGTTCTCACATGTGGGTCAATGTCCGTGTTGGCCCAGGAATCGGCATTTTGCAAGCAAAATATAAACAAAGTTTTCCCAGAGTCTTCTGGCGCGCGTGCGCGGACTGATTTCCCGCCTACCGCGCGATCGTGCCTCCTCATTTTTCTTTTCTCTGCGTTGAGGTGTGGTAGTTTTTTTTCTGCGCTCCTCACAGGCCTAGGAAAGAGTCTTTGAGTTTTCAATTTTTTATTCTGATTTTTCGTTATTTTATTTTTATTGTCATTACAAAAACAAAACAAAAAGTTCCCGTAGTGTACTTTTAATTTTCTCGCAGTCATGGCTTGTTTCTCCAAGCCACTTATCTGGCAGGTGTAAACAACAGTCTGGCTGACAGGTTGAGCAGGATAAATAAACCTCACGAGTGGTCACTGAACATGGGTGTAGTCCACAAGATCTTCCGATCGTGAGGCACCCCCTCGGTGGATCTTTTTCCCACTCAATTCAATCACAAGGTCCCTCAGTTCTGTTCCAGGCTTCAGGCCCATGACAGACCAGTGTCAGATACCTTTCTCCTGCATTGGGGGTCAGGCCTTCTGTATGCGTATCCTCCCAAACCTCTGGTGGGGAAGACTTTACTGAAACTCAAGCAAGACTGCGGAACCACGATCCTAATTGCACCCTTCTGGCCATTTCAGATTTGGTTCCCTCTTCTTCTGGAGTTGTCCTCCAAGGAACCGCTTCTACATCCCAACCTCCAGTCTCTGGCTATCACGGCCTGGATGATGAGAGCTTAGAATTCGCCTCCTTGGGTCTTTCAGAGGGTGTCTTCCGAGTCTTGCTTGCTTCCAGAAAAGATTCCACAAAGAGGTATTACTCTTTTAAATGGAGGAGGTTTGCCGTCTGGTGTGACAGCAGGGCCCTAGATCCTCTCTCTTGTCCTACACAGACCCTGCTTGAATACCTTCTACACTTGTCAGAGTCTGGTCTCAAGACGAACTCCGTAAGAGTTCACCTTAGTGCTTTTAATGCTTTTTATCATCGTGTAGAGGGTAAGCCTATCTCTGGACAGCCTTTAGTTGTTCGCTTTATGGGAGGTTTGCTTTTGTCAAAGCCCCCTTTCAAACCTCCACCAGTGTCATGGGATCTCAACGTCGTTCTCACTCAGCTGATGAAAGCTCCTTTTGAGCCACTGAATACCTGCCATCTGAAGTACTTGACATGGGAGGTCATTTTCTTGGTGGCAGTTACTTCAGTTCGTAGGGTCAGTGAGTTTCAGGCCTTGGTAGTACATGCACCTTATATCAAATTTCATCACAACAGAGTAGTCCTCCGCACACACCCTAAGTTCCTGCTGAAGGTGGTGTCGGAGTTTCTTCTGAGCTAGTCAATTGTCTTGCCAACATTCTTTCCCTGTCCTCATACCCACCCTGGTGAAAGCAGTTTGCATACCTTGGACTGCAAGAGAGCATTGGCCTTTTACGTGGAGCGGACAAAGCCCTTTAGACAGTCTGCCCAGTTGTTTGTTTCTTTCGATCCCAACAGAAGGGGAGTCGCCATCGGAAAATGCACTATCTCAAATTGGCTAGCAGATTGCATTTCCTTCACTTATGCCCAAGCTGGACTGACTCTGGAGGGCCATGTCATGGCTCATAATGTTAGAGCCATGGCTGCGTCAGTGGCTCACTTAAAGTCAGCCTCCATTGAAGAGATTTGCAAGGCGGCAACGTGGTCATCACTCCACACATTCACATCTCACTACTGCCTCCAGCAGGATACCCGACGCGACAGTCGGTTTGGGCAGTCAGTGCTGCAGAATCTGTTTGGGGTTTAGAATCCAACTCCACCCCCCTAGACCTATTTTTGTTCTGTTCCAGGCTGCACTCTCAGTTAGTTGTTTATGGTTTCAGGTCAATCTATGTTATGTCCTCGCCGTTGTGAGGCCCAGTTTGACCAATGTTCATCGTTTTGAGTGAGCCTGGTTGCCAGGGATACCCCACATGTGAGAACAAGCAGCCTGCTTGTCCTCAGAGAAAGCGAAGATACTTACCTGTAGCAGGTATTTTCCGAGGACAGAAGGCTGATTGTTCTCACAAACCCGCCAACCTCCCCTTTGGAGTTATTTATTTCTTTATTTGCTTTTTGATTAAACTGAGGAGGCATGCTCGCGCGGCGGACGGGAAATCAGTCCACGCATGCGGGGTGCGTGCTGCACACGTGCCAGAAGACTCTGGCAAAACTTTATTTATATTTTGCTTGCAAAATGCCGATTCCTGGGTCGACGCGGATGTTGACTCACATGTGAGAACAATCAGCCTGCTGTCCTCGGAGAATACCTGCTACAAGTAAGTATCTTCGCTATATCTTCATCAGTCCTTTGGCCAATCTTATCCAATCATTCAACATAAGGTTTTTTTTCTGTGCAGACGACATCCTCCTTATGTTTCCAACCTCACCACTTAAAATCAATCTTTACCCACTACAGTGTTGTCTATCCATGCCTGCCACTTGGCTTTCTTGCAATAAACTGGTTTTAAATACCGAGAAAACAATAACCTGCTGAATCAAAGACTCATCATCCCAACCGAATATCAAACCCACTCTTTTTGGTCACTCTATTCCACCAGTATCCTCTTTTAAATATTTAAGGGTATGGTTTGATTCTGAGATATCATTTAAAAGACAAATTTATGAAATAAATAAATCTGGTTTTCTTACTCTACGCACTCTTCGTATGTGCAGGATTTTTCTGGACTTTTCTACTCTACATTCAACCTGTCATGCTCTTTGGATTTCCCATTTGGATTATTGTTATTTGGTATACACTGGCTTACCTACCTACCAGAGTAAACAGCTTCAAAATCTTCAGAACACAGCCACCAGATTACTACTTAGGGCTATCAAATCAAATCATATCACTCCACTTTTCCAAATCCACTGTTTTCCAAGTCACTCTCGTATTTTATTTAAAATTCTTTTTCTGATACACAGAGCTTTTTATCTTAGACAGCCATCTTATTTGTTCTCCTTAACTATACCTTATATGCCATCACTCTCTCTCTCTATTCATTTGATTCTAACCATCTGGTCCTCCCCAGTCCCTTAAATAGAAAAGTGTGCAGCATCTAAGAAATACATTTTCCAAAACTGGCACTAAAGAAGCAGAAAAGCAAACCAATCTGGAGAGGAAAAGGAAAAACAGCAGCTGTACTAATACAATATGTACTGCCACCAGGTAAGAAAGGTAACCTGAAGAGGGACAATACAGACCGTTACCAGAACCTGCGATTGTACTTTTTTTTATTGTGCTTTCTGTATTTTAATGTATTTTTCTCTTTTTTATTTTAATCATTTTATATATTACTGTGAAATTTTTGTCGTTCCAATAAAGTTATATGACTCTGAAAAAATAAGAACAAAAAACTGAAGCTGATTTTTTAAAATGGTATTTAAAATAAAAAGCAACATAAAATGAGTACTCATTATTTTAATGTGGTAGGATCTGTACTTGAAAAATCATAGTAACATAACATAGTAACATAGTAGATGACGGCAGAAAAAGACCTGCACGGTCCATCCAGTCTGCCCAACAAGATAACTCATATGTGGGTACAGTGGGTTTTGGTTTTTTTTGGAGGGCTCAACATTAACCACCACAAGTGTAACAGGTAGGGGGGGGATGGGCCTGGGTCCACCTGCCTGAAGTCCACTGCACCCACTAACAACTGCTCCAGGGACCTGCATACTGCTGTGATGGAGCTGGGTATGGCATTTGAGGCTGGCATACAGGCTGGCAAAAAAAGTTGTTAAAGTTTTTTTTTTTTTTTGTGGGAGGGGGCTAGTAACTGGGGCTTTTTTCTGTGCGAGTCAAATATATATAGCCTTGTTCTGCTACTGTGCAGAGTCTTAGGGCCCTGTTTACTAAGATGCGCTAGCATTTTTAGTGTGGGCCTAAAATTAACGTGCTATACGCTAGAGACACCCATATATTCCTATGTAATGGTACTAAAAAACAATAGATACCCAGCAGATGACATTTTTTAAAAAGCTGGCTTTTAGACTACACTGTTGAAATATTGTTTTAACAGGTATTTTGCTTTTAGAAATAGGAGGATGTTAGAATCCGAACAATCAGTTTTATTACATCAGCAGCAATCTTGATAATTCATGGAGTAGATACAAGACAAGAAGGCATATCCTCAGCTTAGATGTTCAAGTGAAGATAAAAATATTGTATGTAAATAGACATCAAATGGAAACACATGAGTAATATGCCCCCCCCCCCCAGGAAACAAGATTAGCACTTTATAAACACTTATGGGCCCTTTTACTAAAGTTTAGCACAAGCTAATATACAGTAGTGCAAAATGCTGCGTGTTCTATATTGGTCACGTGGCATTTAGCACATGTCTGTTAGTGTGCAATAAGTTTTAGTAAAATGGCCTTTTATTTTGGAAAGGAAAACGCCTTCAGGTAGAAATCCAGATGACACTTAAACAACAAACAAATTAACCTGAATGTTTCAAATACATAAAATGTTGTTGACAAAAATAATGAATCTTACAATTTGGCTACACTTGTTGATTCACTGAGCTGAAAAGCAGCATGGAATGTGTACAAAAAGTAGACATTCCATGAAATCTGGTTGCCAGCATTTCTCAGTTGTTCTGTGTTGAATGTTTCACTTCTGTTTTTGTGTGCCATAGAAAAATGAAGGGGATCTCTTCCATCGACTTTGGCACATCATGAATGAAATACTGGACCTACGTAGGCAGGTACTTGTAGGACATCTGACACATGATCGGATGAAAGATGTAAAGCGGCATATCACAGCTCGTTTGGACTGGGGCAATGAGTGAGTAGCAGATCAATGTCAACAATGTTATTTCATATAGCAAAATATCATGGTTTGGAACTGGATGGTCAATGCACCTACCTCTGCACTGCTGACTCTTTGGCTGATCTTGTTAAAGTTAGATCATGAATTGGACCAAATAATTTGGTCTCGATGACGGGCGTCGAGTGAAGGTGAAGAAGCACCGTCATCGTTCTCCTTCGACACAAAGTACTGAGGGATTCGGCACCCGAGAAGCGTTGGCGCCGAGAGGATCGCTCTCCCTCTATTCAGAAGGTTCCGATGCGTCAGTCTAGCAGCCTGGTACCTGCTCCCGAGCCTCAACAGATTCTGCCACCGGCTCCTTTACCGACCCCGCAGCCTTGTCTAACGGCGGCTCTTGACGAGTGGATCAGGGCCCTGCTTTCAGAGCTTCTGGAAGGGTTACTGGGCCAGTCTGCTTCGGTGTCAGGGGTGCATGCGCCTTCCATATTGTCTGCTGCAGCGGTATCTGGCCCTTTGCCTGTGGTGAGGTCCCCGACCTCAGTGCCACCTGCGGCATCGGTGACGGCTCCCACCCAGGTCGACTCCCCTTTAACGTTGGTGGAGGAAGCTTCACCGGAGTCCAGGTGGGCGTCGACTTCTCCACCTCCATCGAGGACGTCGTTCCTTGGCATCGAGGCAGGCTCAGTTTCGGACTGCTCTGAGAGATGTCTTGTCCGATACTGAAGATGAGCATTCGTGGGAGGAAGAGGAGAATCCCAGGTACTTTTCTTCTAATGAGTCATATGGGATTCCTTCTGAACCTTCCCCTCCTCCAGAAAGGAGACTTTCTCCACCGGAGAGTCTATCTTTTACCTCCTTTGTCCGGGAAATGGCTGCGGCTATTCCCTTCCCTATGGAGGTTGAGGATGAGCCCAGGGCTGAGATGCTTGAGGACCTGGATTATCCTTCTCCGCCTAGAGAGGCTGCAATGGCTCCTTTGCATAATGTACTGAAGGAAGTCCTTATGCGAAACTGGTCGTTCCCTCTGTCTAATCCCAAGATCCCAAAAAGGACTGAATCCCAATATCGGATCCACGGGGAACCTGGATTGATGAAGTCTCAGCTACCTCACAATTCCATGGTGGTGGTTTCCGCTCTCAAAAGAGCCAAGAGTACTAGGGACTATGCCTCGGCACCTCGAGGCAGAGAATCTAGAACCTTGGACTCTTTTGGGAGGAAGGCGTATCAGGCTGCTATGCTCGCTGCCAAAATCCAGACATACCAACTCTTCACGAGCATCTACTTGCGGAACTCGGTGAGGCAACTGTCTAGTTTGGTTGATGCACTCCCTCCGGAGCAGGCCGAGTCTTTTCGCCAGGTGGTCAGGCAGCAGAAGGCGTGTCGAAAATTCCTGACCAGGGGTACATTCGACACTTTTGATGTAACATCCAGGATTGCTGCCCAAGGTATAGTGATGCGCAGACTCCCATGACTGCGTTTCTCTGACCTGGATCATTCGGTCCAGCAGTGGATAGCGGATGTTCCTTGCCGGGGGGATAACCTTTTTGTTGAGAAAGTAGAGGATCTGGTTGACCAGCTCAAGAAGCACAATGATGCTATGGATTCTCTCTCCTGCCAGGCGTCTTCTGCTACTACCTCCTCATCTAGAAGGTTTTTTTTGGAGGGAAGAGGAGTGCTCCCTATTCCTATGCTAGGCGTAGGTACACTCCTGCTTCTCGGCAGCCTGTCCAGGCTCAGTCCCAGCGAGCTCGTTCTCGTCAATAGCGTGCGCCTAAGGCCTCTGCGGCTCCCCACAAAAGCAAGGGACAGGCTATTGACTGCTCCAGTTCAGCATAGTCTCTAAATATATTTCTTCCTCTACTTGAAGTAATTCCACGGGGAGAAAATAGATTACTATGATTATGACTCCCCAATGTTATGTGAAAATATACTGAACTAACTAGAATGGAGCAGTACCATTAAAAAATAACGCTGAAAACACTTTTTAATGCTGAAAAAAGTTTTTTAATGTTGGAAAAGAAACATTCAGTAATTTTAACATACAATATCTGTTGCTGCTATGTGAAACCATGCTATAAACAGAGCTCAAAGGCTCAACAGCAGCATCAGCACATGATTCCATCATATCTCTGATCCAACACATTTTGAAAGCTACTAAAACAAAATTTGTTCTGCATTCATAAACTAGTGTTCAGTCTCTAAAAATAATTCTACTTATGTGCCCAATAAGTGCAAATAAATAAATAAATATGATAATGTATAACAATTAAGGCCTTCATTTTCGAAGCAGATGGACATCTCAAAATGGCCAAAAGAATGTTCATCTGCCGAAAACATCCAAATCATAATTTTCAAAAGGCAGAATTTGGACGTTTCACACTGTAGTTCTTCCAAATATCAAGGGATTGTGTTGGAGGTGTCGTTTAAGCAGGACTAAGGAAGGCCCAAAATTAGGACATCTTTCAGCAATAATGGAACAGAAAGACATGTTCAAGGCAAAAAAGAAAGATGTTTTTATCTATTCCTGTTTCAATTATGTTCAGGGTACAAAAAGGTGCTATGATTGAGCAGCTGACCACTGGGGAGATGAAGGCATGACCCCTCCTTAATCTCCCAGTGGTTACTGACCCCCTTTCACCCCTAAGAATGAAAATGACAGTTGATACCAGGCTCTGTGACAGCTTTAGCTATTATGATCAGTTTTGATATCGACCTTGAAGTAACCGTACACAGAAAGTCAAATACGTTAGCGTTTAACTTTAAAAAAGGAGACTATGATAAATGAGAAGAACGGTTAAAAAAAAAAACTTAGGGGGCATCTGAGAGAGTAAAAACTGTACAACAGGCGTGAACGCTGTTCAAAAATACCATCCTGGAGGCCCAGGCCATACATATTCCACGAATTAGAAAAGAAAGACGGAAGTCCAAAAGACAGCCGGCCTGGTTGAAAAGTGAGGTGAAGGAAGCTATTAGGGCTTAAAGAAACGCCTTCAGAAAATGGAAGAAGGAACCATCTGAAAATAACAAGAAGCAGCATAAGGAGTGTCAATGCAAATGCAAGGCGCAGATAAATAAGGCCAAGAGGGATCACGAAAAAAAGATAGCATTAGAGGCAAAAAAACATAGTAAAAATTTTTTTCGGTATATTAAAAGCAGGAAGCCGGCAAAAGAATCGGTTGGGCCGCTGGATGACCGAGGGGTAAAAGGGGCGATCAAGGAAGACAAAGACATAGTGGAGAGACTGAATTAATTCTTTGCTTCGGTCTTCACCGAGGAAGATTTGGGTGGGATACCGGTATCGGAAATGGTATTTCAAGCGGACGAGTCGGAGAAACTTACTGACTTCACGGTAAACCTGGAGGACGTAATGGGGCAGTTCAGCAAACTGAAGAGTAGCAAATCTCCTGGACCGGATGGTATTCATCCTAGAGTACTGATAGAACTGAAAAATGAGCTTGCGGAGCTACTGCTAGTGATATGCAACTTATCCTTAAAATCGAGCGTGGTACCGGAAGATTGGAGGGTGGCCAATGTAACCCGATTTTTAAAAAAGGCTCCAGGGGAGATCCGGGAAATTATAGACCGGTGAGTCTGACGTCAGTGCCGGGAAAAATGGTAGAGGCTATTATTAAAAACAAAATTACAGAGCACATCTGAGGACATGGATTACTGAGACCGAGTCAACACGGCTTTTGTGTGGGGAAATCTTGCCTGACCAATTTACTTCAATTCTTTGAAGGAGTAAACAAACATGTGGACAAAGGGGAACCGGTTGATATTGTGTATCTGGATTTCCAAAAGGCATTTGACAAGGTACCTCATGAAAGGCTACAGAGGAAATTGGAGGGTCATGGGATAGGAGGAAATGTCCTATTGTGGATTAAAAACTGGTTGAAGGATAGGAAACAGAGAGTGGGGTTAAATGGGCAATATTCACAATGGAGAAGGGTAGTTATTGGGGTTCCTCAGGGGTCTGTGCTAGGACCGCTGCTTTTTAATATATTTATAAATGATTTAGAGTTGGGAGTAACTAGCGAGGTAATTAAATTTGCTGATGACACAAAGTTATTCAAAGTTGTTAAATCACGACAGGATTGTGAAAAATTACAAGAGGACCTTACTAGACTGGGAGACTGGGCGGCTAAATGGCAGATGACGTTTAATGTGAGCAAATGCAAGGTGATGCATGTGGGAAAAAAGAACCCAAATTATAGCTACGTCATGCAAGGTTCCACGTTAGGAGTTACGGACCAAGAAAGGGATCTGGGTGTCGTCTTCGATAATACACTGAAACCTTCTGCTCAGTGTGCTGCTGCGGCTAGGAAAGCGAATAGAATGTTGGGTATTATTAGGAAAGGTATGGAAAGCAGGTGTGAGGATGTTATAATGCCGTTGTATCGCTCCATGGTGCGACCGCACCTTGAGTATTGTGTTCAATTCTGGTCGCCGCATCTCAAGAAAGATATAGTAGAATTGGAAAAGGTGCAGAGAAGGGCGACTAAAATGATAGCGGGGATGGGACGACTTCCCTATGAAGAAAGATTAAGGAGGCTAGGGCTATTCAGCTTGGAGAAGAGACGGCTGAGGGGAGACATGATAGAGGTAAATAAAATAATGAGTGGAGTGGAACAGGTGGATGTGAAGCATCTGTTCACGCTTTCCAAAAATACTAGGACTAGGGGGCATGCGATGAAACTACAGTGTAGTAAATTTAAAACAAATCGGAGAAAAGTTTTCTTCACCCAACGTATAATTAAACTCTGGAATTTGTTGCCGGAGAAAGTGGTGAAGGCGGTTAGCTTAGCAGAGTTTAAAAAGGGGTTGGACGGTTTCCTAAAGGACAAGTCCATAAACCGCTACTAAATGGACTTGGGAAAAATCCACAATTCCAGGAATAACATGTATAGAATGTTTGTACGTTTGGGAAGCTTGCCAGGTGCCCTTGGCCTGGATTGGCCGCTGTCGTGGACAGGATGCTGGTCTTTTCCCAGTATGGCATTACTTATGTACTTATGACCATTCCTAATAAAGCAGTAAGCAAGTGTACGGAGTAGCCTAGTGGTCAGTGCAGTGGACTTTGAACAATGGGACCCAGCTGTAACTCCCAATTTAACTTTTATTTTTGTACAAATATATGAGCTCTCTTGTAACATGGAAATACCTACTGTACCTGAATTTATAAGACACCTGCAAGCGTGATGGCTATTGTAGTGGTATAGTGGCCTTAGGATCACAGAAATTCATTTCCTTCAATCCATTCAAAATGTTGCTGTTAAGCTCATCACGGGCGCATGGAAATATGATCATATAACCTTGCTTTTGTGCGATGCACATTGGTTGCTGCTCACTCATTGAGGGGCCCTTTTACTAAGGTGCGAGGTGCTTACGCATGTCAAACGTATGTCAAATTGACACTACTGCCCGGCTACCACATGCCCCGGGTGGTAATTCCATTTTTGGCATGTGCCCTAAACATGCAGTAGAAAATATTTTCTATTTTCTACCGCATGGCGCTTAACCGGTGGTAATCGGCAGTTGACACATGTTGAATGCTTACCATGTGGTTAGCGAATGAGACTTTACCACTAAGTCAGTGGGTGGCAGTAAGGTCTCAGGCCAAAAATGGATGCACGCTGGTTTTAATTTTGTCACACGTCCATTTTCTGGCACAAAAAAAATGCCTTTTTTCCAGGAGTACTGAGGAAATGAACTAGCACACGTCCAAAACACGCACCTACACCAGCGCAGGACACTTTTAGGCGTGCCTTAGTAAAAGGGCCCCTGAATCTTTTTCAAAATTCTGCTTCTGGTCCATAAGATCATGCATGCTAATCTTCCCCTTTTCTGTCCTGGTTGCTACAATTTTATTCCTCTCAGTGAGCCCTTTGATCCAGCAATTAGAACCTCCTCAATTTGACAACCTTTAGACAGATAAAATTTGAGTATATTAGGAATTAAACATTAAGTATATTAGTGTAGTAGGCCCCTTATCTTTGGGATGTCCTCTCCCTATCTAAGATTACAAGAGTCTTTACCTACATTTAAAACTGACTTGTAGACTTATTTGTTTAAGGAAGCTTTCCCATAAGTCTTTTCCGTACTGGGGGGGCTGGGGGGGAGGGGCTGGACCTGCGGGTGCGGCAGGATGCCCTAGAGGGCACTGCAGCTCTGTTGTACTATTTCTTCCCTCTCCTTTCCTATCCAAATGGAATTATTTTTGATTATTTATATATTGTTATATGTGTAAACTGCTCAGATGGTCTTGATGGGCGGTATATCAAGTAATAAAGAAACTTGAAACATGTGTACCTTTAGGTACAGTAGGTTTTTATCTGTCCCTGGACTGCTCACAATAACATATAACAGAATTAAAGTGGGTTTTGTACCTGGGTCCCATTGTTTAAAGTCCACTACACTGACCACTAGTCTGCCCCTTTGCTCTGCAGGGATGTTAATGTGGCCTCTTTTTTGTACAAATAATGATAGATGTTTTTGTGCCTACTTTTTTGGTGTTCATGTTTTAGATATGGCTGTTCATTTTGGACAATTTCAGGTCAAGTATTTTCGAAATGGAAATCCTGACGACTTTCTTGCTCGAAAATGGCTGTGAAATGGACCTTTTTTTTGAATGTTGTAAGCAAGATGTCCCAATTCTGACTCAGGTGTTCTTTTGAAAATGCCTCTCCTTGTGATTTAAGTTGTTGATTCATGCATTCTGGGTAGATTAAGTGAAATTATTTTTAGAGTCTGAACACTAGCTTATGGATGCAGAACAAATATTGAATATTTTTCAAAATATGCTGGATCAGAGACAGATAATGTAATCATGTCTTGATGCTGTTGTTGAGCCTTTGAGCTCTGTTTATAGCGTGGTTGTGACATAGCAGCAACAGATGTTGAAGCTTCATGTTAAAATTACTGATTGTCTCATTTCCAATATTAAAAAAGGGGTTTTTTTTAGCATTAAAAAGCTTTTTACAGAGTTAAAAAAGATTTTCAGTATTATTCTTTAGTGCTATTGCTCTATTCTAGTTAGTTCAGTATATTTTCATATAATACTGGGGAGCCATAATTATAGCCCATTTTAATATAGGCAGCCACTGGGATAGGAACAAGTGGGGATTGCTTCTGCTTCCTGTGTTCCTCAGACCTATTTGCTGAGTTTGGGGTCTTTGGAAGGAGGGGATGAAGGGCTGGGGCAAGGCCAGCCCTCATCTTCCGGTTATCTTAAGGGATGAGGTTTCAGTGGGGAGTGATTTTTAACATTTATGCCCTGAGTTGTTGCTGGAGAGTGGCAGTGTGTGCTAGGCTGCCAGGGAACTTCCATTTTGAGCCTTAAAGGACATTTAAATCATCCTGCTGCTGTGTGACAGAGCTAATTTGTGAACGATTTTTGTATGTTGCTGCAGCCAGGAGCACACAAAGTTTCCAAATGTGGCAACACTTGAAAAAGTTCTTAGAAATTACTTACAGATTCAGATGAACCAGGAGCTCATTAACATCTCACGGCTAAATTTTATAAAAACTGTTACCCATAAACACTTTTATAGATTACTACATGACCCCTATGTTTTTATTCTTACTATTTTTCACTTTGGTGGGGCTAATGGTATGTGGATGTGTTTAGGAGATGTTACATTTACGTTGATATCTGTTTTGGGGGGAAATGGGTCCTTAAAGATTTCAGTTATCACTGATCCTTGCAGTGAGTGGGGGATTGTGTGTCACCTAGCAGGGCCATGAGGTTGTACCAAATTGGTGATGTAAATAAATGTCTTTGTCTATGACGTATAAATAGTGCTATTTTTTTTGTTATGGCTTGTATGTTAAGTTTTGTTTTATTGTTGCTCTGTCTTAAGAAGCAGAAACACAGAAATGTTTTAAGGTTGTGGCATATACAGCCACCTCCTCAACATCCTTTTAGACCAACAACAAAAAAAAAAAAATCAGTGTTGTAATATACTGACTTTCCAGGAAATTAACTGTCAGGTAGTTCTTTTATCGCTGCAACTTTTTTTTTTTTTTTTTGCAGACAACTGGGATTAGACTTAGTTCCAAGACAAGAGTATGCAATGGTGGATCCAGAAGATATCAGCATTACTGAATTATATAAATTGGTAGGTAGATGTCATTATGTCTTCTTTCCAGCTTGAGCTTTAGATCAAACAGTTCCTATAGAAGTCGTCACAGCTTCTTAATTCATAAACCAGTGCATATAGCATGTGAAATCAATCTTTAATTTTAGGATTAGAATTGAACTGAGATGTTTATTCTCTCTAATTTCATTGAAGATTTGATTCTTTTCTTTTTTATTATTTATGCAATTTAAAATTTTACAAAGACAAAAAGATCTTTGTCAAGAAAAATTGCCTAGAAATAGACACAAGTAATACTTAGGAAATAAAAAAAACATTTACAATACTTAATCAAATTAAAGCTATGTCTAGGCTAATTAGTCCACAATTTAAGGAGAGAGAACCAACAATATCCAAGGGAAGCTGGAATAAAAAGAAAGACAAGTAAGCCTTCCCATACACTTCTAACTAGCAAACTCATTAGACAAAGAACTTACGATTATTCAAAAAGCTGTGCAACCTAGGCAGTTCAAAGAAAATGTGCTTTTTATCCTTGAAGAAACACATTTACAGTGAAAACACAGCTGAAAACGGGCTCCCAAAGATACCACTTCTTGTCTCATTCCCAAGAACTTCCTTCTCCTTTCTTGCGTCCATTTAGAAATGTCTGTAAAAAGATGGGCTGTGATTTTTGAAGCTATAGTCTCAACAATGCATCCTTATCTTGTAAAAAAAAACAAAAGATACAAGCAATCTAGCTCTTATTTTAATTTCCTTCACCGTCTGTTCTATCAATGTTGTTGCATCCAAACTATCATATGATACATCCAACCGTGACCGATCTTCCTTCTTTATACCAAGTTTTACCGGGACATTCAATATATAATACAACGTTTGCACTGGTAGAAAAGATTGCTCAGAATACTTAAAAACTTCCTTTAGAAATCTATGAAACACGTCTCTAGGTGATATTAATCTAGAATAAGGAAAATTTAGCATTTTAAAATTTAAGTTCCTTATAAAGTTGTCCCAATTTTCCACCTTACGATGAATCAATAGTCTGTCTCCTTAAAGATTTGATGCTTAAAATTCTAGGTCTACCACTACTTTGTCAACAACAACAACAACAAAAAACAGTTTCTTGCCATGCGCCCAGCACCAGTGGATGTATGTTTTAATTTACAAAAGAATATGGATATTTCTATTCATGCTTAATTCTGTTTATCATTTACTTCTCAGATGGAGCATCGACACAGAAAGAAAGACACACTTGTGCCTGCAAGCAGTCACCATTTGTTTGTGCAGATGAAAAGCTTGATGTGCTCTAACCTTGGAGAGGAACTGGAGGTGATTTTCTCACTGTACGACAGTAGAGAGAACCAGCCTATCAGGTAATAGAAGAGTGATTTTAACCAACATGCTTGCCTGGTTGGGTGGCTTCTTAAAAATGAGAACCCCTTTCTGCTTTGGATCTGTTTATTTGGTGGGAGAACTGGGCAAACCTTGGCTATTTACAGCATTTCAGCTGGCAGCACTATAGGAATCAGCTTTACGGCATGAATGTTGAGTAGTTTGGGGTGGGTTTAAATCAGACCAATTTCTTTTGCGGCTAATTGGGTTTCTGCCAGGTACTTGTGACCTGGATTGGCCACTGTTGGAAGCAGAATACTGGGCTAGATGAACCATTGATCTGACACAGTATGACTGTTCTTATGTACTGCTTTCAGCCTGTACAATTTGATATGTTTTGTTAACACTTAATCTTTATTGAAAAAATAATCACAACCATACAACAAAAGAGCAACAATCAGAACAATACCATACCACCACCCCAACCCCCTTATCCCAAAGGCCACAAAATGGAGAATCTATATAATGGTGCAAAAGTGTGCACATGTGGTTCTTTTTTAGAGCTGTCAGATGTTCCATAAGAAACACAGTGTAAGTGCTGATGCCAATGCCCCCAGACAAAGGATTGCAGGACTTCCAAGTCAGCCACAATAACAAATCGAGCAGCATAAATACCACATTTCAAAATCCTGCAAACAGAAAAATCAAGTTCAGGAGTATACTTATTTAACAAAGACAACTCCTTGCTGAGAGGAAATGACATGCCCGAAATACTGTCCAGTTCCCCCGAAATAGACATGCAGAATGTCTCAACAACCGGACAGTCCCACTACATATTCAGCAAGGAGCCAAGTAGACCACAGTTCCTCCAGCAGGTTGGTGTGACTGCCAACCTACGTCAATGAAGCTGTAAGTGTGTGACCTATCACCGCAGCAGACTTTTCAAAGCGTTCTCTTTTAGGCGAGCTGACACTGAAAAGAAGTGTGTTGTCCACACTGTGTCCTCCCACTGTTGATCAGAGACAGTAAGAGACAGCTTCGATGCCCAACTGTAATATAAGGTAGTAATCTATGGTATTGTGTAAGCCACATTGAGCCTGCAACTAAGTGGGAAAATGTGGGATATAAATGTGTTAAATAAATAAATAATTTAAATCCATAATCTCAGAGGATTTTATACAGTCCGGAGATCAGCCCCCTAGACAAAGTAGGCTGCACCCACAGCTCCTCCAAACGATAGAGTTTACGTGAGTCCACAGCTTTATATAAATCAGAGGATAAATAATGTCTTATACGCTAGTACAGGTAAAAATTAGCCTTACTCAAGGAAAACTCAGTACATAAGACAAAGGATTTAAGATGGCCATGAGCAAACAACTGTATTGGCAGACACAGCCCCTGACACCCCATGGAGTCAGAGCCACTTCCTGTTGTGGCACTTCTCCTCCTAGGAGCAAAGCTAGAGGAGTCACCCAAGAATGCCACTGAGTTCCCCTGCGCACTCCATGTCACAAGCCTCCACATTTTTAAGACATGCCTAAGAATAGGGTTACTAATCCCAGTAAACCAAGGACCCCCCCCCTCCCCCCCCAGTGGTATAGGATTTAAATAAAATTGCTCTATTTTCACTTACGGTTTCTTAGCCCCTCTACCCATCCAATTCCAAAGATGCCAGATCTGAGCCACCCAGTAATAAGACTTGACATCAGGGACCCCCATCCCACCATGTTTGTTATGAGTGCACATCACTGTCCTAGAAACTCGGGGCTTACGACTTCTCCAGATAAATTGAGAGAACAAACATTGCCAAACCCTGAGCAGTTTGAAAGATATTGGAGTGGGGAGAGCCTGAAAAAGATATAACAGTTGAGGAAGAATTTCATGTTCTGGATAGCTATTCTACCTACCTATTCCAATCTCTAAGATCCATCTGGATCTGTTTTATGAGCAGTGTAATATTAGCCTGAAGCAGACCTTCCAAGCGAGGGGTAACCCGAACTTCCAAGTACTTAAGATGGGATGAAACCCATTTAAAGGAAAAATTAGCCTTAATTTGCTTTAGCTGTAGAAGACCCACAGAGATGTTCAAAGTCTGAGTTTTGTTAATATTCGCCTTCATCTGATGTAAAAGATTGGGAATAGAAACACAGGGCTGAGTCAGAGAAAATATCACTCATCCACAAATAAAGAAATTTTGTGCATAGCAGGACCTATCTGAACTCCCTGAATACTAGGGACATTCTTGATTCTATGAGCAAATGGCTCTATCACCAATGCAAATAACAATGGAGAGAGTGGGCAGCCCTGCCTAGTACCTCACCCTAGAGTAAAGCTAGAGATGTAGCCACCATGTGCAAAAACTCTCCCCTATGCCAAATTTCCTCAGGACAGCAAACATAAAGGGTCAATACACATGGTTGAATGCCTTTTCTGCATCCACCGACACCAAAATCGTAGGGTGCCTCACTGGTGTACCATCCAATTTATATGGAGAATGCATTTGATATTATCAAACGTTTGCCTGCTGGGTGCAAAACCCACCAGGTCAGGCTATATCACCGCAGGCAAACAGGAAAAAAAAGAAAAATGAGCCAGCAAGGGAGCCACCTGAGTAATACAAGCTTTATAAAAAATATTAGTAAACCTGTCTAACCCTGGGGATTTCCCACTAGGAAGATCCTAATAGTTAATTCCACTTCCCGGGCAGTAATATCAGCCTCCAAAGAGCTAACTGCCACATCAAAGAAGCAAGGTAAATTCAACTCCTCAAGATAAGCTCTCTAGTGTCCTGATCCACTATAGTGAAATCAGTAGCATACAATTTGGAATAAAAGTTCAGAACCTTTGTCATTTCTAAGCTTAGCTATTTGAGTCTGTGCCTCCCATTTCTTAAGCCTCTTAGCTAGAAGATGACCCGATTTGTCCCTGACCTCGAAAAATATCTGCTGGGTTTGCCTAAGCTTATAGTCAATATCAGCCAGACCACATTATGTGAAGGTACCACTTCAATTTACTCAGTAACCTTCGGTCTTGCCATGACACCCATCCCCATTACTTCTGTATTATATACTAGACTTCTACAAATCTAAATTTTGTAACCGCCTCTTTAGCAATATGTAAGCCACATTGAACCTGCCATACAGTGGGAAAATAGGGGTTACAAATGCAATAAATAAATAAATATACACAGACACATTTTTACACCTGCTATTTGACATGCACAAAATGTTCAAGAAAATCTGTGGTTTTACTGTTGAATATCTCAAAATGTGTGCATTGCATCTACCCCTCAAAATACCTCTGCTCATCATGGGTAAAAGTATGCACAGCAGGGATAATTTTGTAAAACGTTTTCTGTTTGTCAAGTCTGTTTTACATGAAGAAAAAAGCTTTTATAATATTGTGCAACTGCATACAAAATGCAAGAATACATCATCCGTGAACACACTTCCCATCAGGACCCCCCATCCCCCACGAAAATGCCCACTATAGCAGCAACAAGTAATACAACAAACCTGTCCTGGTTATACCAGGGAGTCCAACCATGCTACTGACCAATTCGTACGCATCATCAGATTAGCAATCCAAGGTGTTCAAAAAGACAGAACGCACCCTATGTGCGAATAGGGCAACCAAAGTCGAAGGAACTCCTTCTTAGTCTTAACGCCCTTAGTATCTATTGATATTCTTCATAGTAAGAAGTTCATGCATCAAAGTAGGGGGCATCTGAGCCAAATCCATTGCAGCGTTTAGCAATTAGGGAAGCTTTTCCGAGGAAGAGTCCAAACATTTGAGTACCTTCTATACCCAGTGATGAGTCATCTAATAAGCACATCTGTGGGGAGGTGTGCTAGAGTTGATGATACATGGAACTCAAAAGGGCCCACAAAGCGTGCCAAAATTTGTAGATCCCCAGACAATCCCAGATATAATGTTTTTAGGAGGCATTGTGATGGTGGCATTTCAGACAGGTCCCATCAGAAGGGAGACTCATCTTCCTCACTCATGACAGATAGATGTACATCCTCATAAGAAATTTGTAATGTAATTCTTGTATATTTTCCGCCAAGAGAGAACCCGCTTTAAAACTTTGCAAGCGCTCCTCTACAGTGTAGGGCCCAAAGTCCAAGGACCAGTGATCTGGTGCCTATTTTTAAAAGTCACTTGGGCGCCCAAGTTGCATTTATAAGAGTCCAAAAATAGGTGCCTCTTTAGACTTCTCACATAGGTGTCCTGTTATAATATCACCCCCTCCCAATTACTCACATACCTGAAAACACTCTTTGCAATTTCATAATAAGCCATCTCTATACATAAACCTCTGCTTTATGCACATAAGTAGCTTTCAAAATTATCCTCATATTTATCTCCTGCTTTTTTTGTTCTAAATGCTTCTCAGTGATTTACTGTTACTCCTCCTTTGGTTTTACTTACTATTCTAGCGAGTTTGTGTTTATAGTAAACAGAAAACACTTTCAAATTCCCATGTCATTTTATAAAAATACCATATAACTAGGCATTGCTGTAGTTGAAATAATTGTCTTCATTGTGTTTTCTGTGCTGGTTTCTCTCCCCCCCCCCCCCCCCCCCCCCCCCCCGTGCATTCAGAGTTAAATAACAGAATGTCTGTGTTGTGATTATTTTTAATTGAGAATGCAAATTAAAATGGGAAGCTGCCTTGAATTACAGAAAGTCATAAGAACAAAGACAATTTCTGTGACCATGCAGAATTCAGTCCAGCCTGAAGCTGAATTACAACATTAACAAAAAGCCTCATGTGATTGTGAGGGGAGCTGAAAGAAAAAATCAAGTCTGTTGGGACTGGCACTTTCTTTTCCTCTCAGGTTAAGCTACCTTATGTGCTGTTGGTAACAGCTTTCCATGACACAGGAAAGGCTGTCTTTGCACAGGACCATTTGGTTCAGGATTGTATTCTGTAAATAAAAGAGAAAAATGCTAAACATCTCACTATAATACCAGAAACATGTAATTAAGACGTGTTTTCTTCAGAATTATTTCCTGTGTTAAGTGGGTGTGCACTTGGATCAAATATGTTTTTTGTTTTGTGCACTTGTGTACCTGAAAATGATAAGGATTATAAAATTATTTTCAGATGTAGAAGTTAAGGTATTATAGAAACACTATTCATGTTTTAGATATGTGTTAACTGGCATTTAGATGTATGTATTGCATGCACGTCTAAATCCCAATTTTAGATAGCTGGGATTTGTAGGTCTGAATCTCAAAAAAGTGCATTTGAAAAGGGGTGTGGTTTGGGCATGTTTCGAGTTGGACTAGGGCAGGACTAAAATAATAAACGTGTATTCCTCATTTCAGAAGGGAAATGCATGTTTGTGTCCTAACAGATTGACATGGGATTTACACCTGCTGTCCAGAACCTCTAGATTTCAGGAAAATGCTCTTATTGAGCAGTACTCCACTAGAGAAATTAGGGGAAGTCACCATCTCAGAGGGGTAATTATCAATCTTTGTGATTGCTATAATGTATGTTATTTTCTCCTTAACACATGTTAAAGGGTACTAATGCAAATTTTATTACCGTAACCACAATAGTTTGTTACTGTGGGTTAGTTATAGTCAGTGCTTTTTTATTAGAAACAAAGGTGCCGGTACTCATTATGGGTGGGGTCACCACATATGGCTCCACCCCTATGATAGCCACACCCACATTAGCCACACTCTTTATACCAGCCATGGCGCATATAAACAGTCATCACTGAAAATATTATACTAGTATAAGAGAAAAAAATAACGTGATTTTTTTTTCATTATAAATAATTTCTGTAAGCTGTTACAGCTCCAGTATACCCAGTGCAAAATAAGACAGCAGATGTAAATTCTCAAATTGGACATATTCCAAACACTAAAATGAAAATAAAATGATTTTTTCTACCTTTGTTGTCTGGTGACTTTGTTTTTCTATCCATATTGGTCCCAGTCTCTGATTCTGCTGCTATCTGTTCTGTTAACTCTGTTTCCAGGGCTTCCTTTCAATTTATTTCTTTACTTTCCTCCTTTCTTCTTCATCCCCCGTAATTTTATCACACTTAAACCTTCACTCACAAAAATGTTATACCGCATGTTCATTTGCTAAGGTTCTATTACCCTATTAATTTTCTATTTTCTTTTTCCATTGTTCTTTTCCTTGTCCTATTCCCTAACGATACCTTGACTCTGCTTTCGCTTAAATTCTCACAATGTGTAATCCATAACTGAATTGTAACAAATTGTATTTCCATTATTTACAATGTATTGTAAGCCACACTGAGCCCGCAAATAGGTGGGAAAATGTGGGATACAAATGCAATAAAATAAAATAAATAAATTTCTTGCCCTACATCCATGGGTCCTCCTCTGTGGAATTGATTGGAAGAGGTATAACGTGGATCCAGCTTTTGCCTATTTTCTCCATCCATGTGCAGTTTTTCTCCTCTCTTCCCTTCCCCTCATCTCCGTCCATGTGCATCTTGTTCTTTTTTTCTTTCCTCCCCTCCATCCATGTCCAGCACTTCTCTCTCCTTCCCTCCATCCATGTCCAGCATTTCTCCTCTCTATTCCCTCCCCTGTATCCATATAAAGCAATAATTCTCTCTTCCCTCTCCTCCATCCAAATCTAGCATTTCTCCTCTCTCCCCGCCAACCCCTCCATCCATCCATGTCCAGCAATTCTCCATATTCTGCTCTCCTCTCCATCCATTTCCAGCATTTTTCCTCTCTCCCTTGCCCTCCCCTTCCATCCATGTGCATCTCCTTCCTGTCTTCCCTCCCCTCCATCTATGTCCAGCATATCTCCTCCCCCCTGCCCTCCCCTCCCATGTCCAGTGATTCTCCTCTATCCCCTGTCCTCCCCTTCCCTCCATGTCCAGCAATTCTCTTTTGCCCCCTGTCCTCCACCTCCCTTCCATGTCCACTGACTCGCCCCAGCCTCCACCTGCCCCCAAGATCGTTAAAAGCCCAGCCCCACCTGCCCGCCCTCAGCTCCCCGACTTTCCGTTCATGCACCCGTGCTTCCTGCATTGAAATATTTTGTTTACCCGAAGTCGCAGCGAACCAGCTGTGAAAGCAGCAGGCAGGCTCGCCTCCTCGTCGCTTCTCTTCCCTCTCAGAGCGTCCCGCCCTCACGGAAAGGAAATTATATCAGAGGAAGGCGGGACGCTGAGAGGGAAGGGATGCGATGAGGAGGTGAGCCTGCCTGCCTGCTACTTTCACTGCCAGTTTGCCGTGACTTTGGGTAAACAAAAGATTTCAACGCAGGGAGCACTGGTGCACGAACGGAAGGGAGCGGGCAGGTGAGCCGGACCTCACAAAAAAGGTGCCAAAAAAGCACTGGTTATAGTTCATAGTTCATTTTATTTTACATACCGCCAATCATTAATGCATTTCTAGGTGGTTTACAAGATAAAATTTATAAAAACATAGAAAAGCCATTTGAATGAGGTTGAAAAATGAAAGATACATTAGGAGGCTCAAGTTACATCAGTAAAACCATATGTGATGGAAGGGGTTTTCCTTAGAGGAACTAAACAGGATACAAAAGGATGAGAAGGACATGGAGCAGAGGCAAGACTTTGGATTAGGATGATGGCAGGAAAGGTGCAGACAGGCCATTCATGAAACTCTTTAATCTGGGGAAAATACCTTTGTAAAATAATAAATAATCAGTTTTTATTTAAAAGTCTTGTGAGAGGGCTCTAGTCTAATGTCAAGGGTAAGTTGATTCCAAAGAGATGAAGCAACTACTTTGAAGCAGGTGCTACTGTTTGACTCAAATTTGTCTACCAAATCGGAGGGAATGATAAGGAAATTTTGTTGGGTTGAGCATAAGGTGTGTGTGTGGGAGTGTAGGGAAAGAGAACACTACTAAAGAACTGTGGAGAACTTGGTGCGCTAATCAATGTGAAAATCTTAAAAAGAATGCGGTATGAGATAGGTAGCCACTGTTCACTGTAAAGAAAAGGGGTAACTTGAACAAATGTTTTCTTATCCAAAAGGAATTTATACTGGTATTCTAGACTAATTGCAACTGATGTAGCCAAGTAGATGGAACTTCTTACTTTTAGACTTAACAATAGTCCAACTTAGAGAGGACTATAGAATGAACTAAGAGTCTTAGGGTTGTATGGTCTAAAATTGGCTAGATGAAACTTAGTTGCCATGAGGTGAAAAAGTATTTTGTCACAAGGTTGGAGACATGGGCATTATAACGAAGAGTATTAGCAATGATGAATCCCAGAAACTTGACAGAATCTTGCAAAGGGATAGGATTTCCATAGATTGTAGGTAAACTGGGAAGAGTAGATGAGTCATTGGTGGAATATATTTATGTAATTTAGGGGCCATTTTACAAAGAGGTGGTAAGCCCAACACGGGCTTACCGCATGCTATCCTGGAACTACCACTGGCCCAATGTGGCTGCCAGTGGTGGTTCCGGCTCCAGTGTGTGCCATTTTTGCGTGCCAAAATAAATTTTTTAATAGCATGGCACTAACTCAGAGGTAATCGGGCATCGTCACGGACTGCCCGGTTACAGCCAGGTTACCATGGGAACTCTTACTGCTACTTCAATGGGTGGTGGTAAGTGCTCCCTGCCGCATGACCACATGGTAAGTGTTATGTTACCGCATGGCCATTTTACCCGCTGCATTAAAAAGGGCCCTGGTGTGTGGGAAAAACATTCCCTTTTTTCCACAGCTTAGTAAAAAGGACCCCTTATTTATTTATTAGGATTTATTTACCGCCTTTTTGAAGGAATTCACTCAAGAATAAGTCAAAACATAGGCAATAGACAATTAAAGCAATAAAAATATTCAAATAACAATACAAGGTATGGCATAGTATGCTATGTTACAATGTCAACACAATATGCAATAAAACATTTTAATAGATAACGCATGGTGTAGGCAAAGTTGGAACATATAGAGATAGATAAGATAGAGTAACAGGAGTTAGAAAATAAAGGGACTAATTTAAAGAAAGTTGCATACGAGTTCAGAAAGTTGCTTGAATATTATCTTAGCTAGGGTAGGCATGGATAAACAAGTCCTGTTACAATATGTATAGCTAATGTCACTCCTGTTGTGTGTGTGACTAGTAAGTTAGTTACTTCTTCCATTAAAGACCTGGGTGAAAATCCAAGCTTTCACCTGCTTCCAGAAATAGAGAGACTCTTGTGTTAGCTGAAACCTTTCTAGAGTGTGGGGACTACTGTGGAGTGTTATTCTGGACGTGAACCCTTGAGCCCAGGCCGAGGCCTAGTATAGGACTTTGGTCAAGGCCTAGGGTAGACCGTACAGGCCCTGTGCACCACCCTAGCCACTAAGCCCCGCACACTAACAACAGCTAGCAGGCACCACCAGAAAATGGGAAATAGAGCATTCAGGCGGGCGTCACGGCTGATCGGGAACCCACTCGCTCAGAGTCCAGCAAACGGGCCTCACAGCTGACCGAGAACCCTGTCACACTCTGGGAGGGGAGAAAGAACAACGAAAGGTCCCCAAGGGACTGAGCACAAGCCACGCACACAGTGCAGGGTAGAGACACAAGGAAAAGGGTGAGGGACAGAACCTCTAAAGGTATACACAAGGCTGTGTCACAGGGTGATCAAGAATACAGGAAGCCCCAGAAGGGAACACTCTAGGCTGTACTATATAGCACTCAAGGGAAAAAGTGAACCAAGTATAGGAATACACTCTAGGCTGAACCATTCAGCACTCAGGGAAAGGGGAAGCCACTCAAAGGAATACTCTAAGGTATGCCACTAGGCACTCAAGGGAAAAAAGGGAAACCACTTATAGGAATACACTAGGCTGTGCCCCACAGCACTCAAGGGAACTAGGCTGCACCTTACAGCACACAAAGATACAGGAAGCCCTACAAGGAACACACTAGGCTGTACCATACAGCTCACAAAGGAAAAGAAAAACTACCTATAAGAATACACAAAGCTGGCCCCACAACACACAAGGGAAAACGGAACAGTAAGCAAACAGAGGAAGCTGCCTTGACACACACAGACCAGAAAAGGAGCAGTGCTCACCAGAAACAGGAGACAGATTCAGCAAACAAAGAGAACTAAAACCAACAATCAGGAGCAATATACAAGGACAGGAGGACTGCCAAACGGAGGTAGAACCACAGGGAGCAGAGCAACAGCTCAGCACAACAAAGGGAACACAGAGAGAGAGAGAGAAAACTAAACAAACAAACTGGAACAATATAAGAGACAAGCTTACCACAGACAGCACAACGTTAGAGCAGCAGAAAGCAGACCAACTGTAGGGGAGTGAGGCAAGCTCCTGCTGGGAGTACCCAGCACACACAAACACAGAATCAACAAGCACCGAGGAGAAAGGCTAAACTCCAACGTGAACACAAGCGCCCAAGCACAGGCTGGCTTCAGCAGAGCAAACAAAGCAATCAAATGCTAAAGCAAGAGTTGTAGGGAAAGGTAGGCTTAAGTAGATCAGGCTTCTGACGTCTGCTGCATCAGACATCGGCTCAGCCCTGACAAGCCAATCAGGAGTGAGCCCTAAACATTCCCCTGCCTGCTAGCAGAATTATCATGGAGAAGGCTTGCTAGTGGGTATCAAATCACATGATGTCCTTTGGAGAGGGTGTGGTTAGGGATACTCTTTGGGAGGATCTTAGTGATCTTGGAGGAGTATAGAGGGAGAGCTTGTTCTTCAGTACTCCGGGCCATTGCCTTTAAGGGCCTTGAAGATCAGGTATACAGTTTTAAATTTAGTTTTGTATTGTACTGGTAGCCAGTGACGTTTTTGAAAAAATGGTTTGATGTGGTCACATTGCTTACAACCTTCTATTAATCTTGCTGCAACATTCTGAATCAATTGGAGGTGAAGCAAATCCTTTGTAATCAGACCAGTGTAGAGTGCATTACAGTAATCTAGTCTTGATGTTATCATAGTATGCACAACTGTGACAAGACTACAAGGAGTTGTCACAAATGATAGAAGCAGCCCGAAGGTTGTAAGTATAACAGTAGTTTTTGTTAGATTAATCTTAAATTGGATGCTTGCTAGCCAATCAGCAATAGCATCCAATTTAGTAGAGAGATCAGAAACAAAAGTAGAATTTAAATCAGTGATGGAGAGCTGCTGGATATCATCAGTGTAGAAGAAATTTAACTCTAATGTTTGAATGAGAAGTGCAAATGGAGCAAGATAGATATTAAAGAGAATGGGCCGCAAAATAGAACCCTGAGGTACACCACAAGGGAGAAAGTGAGAAGTGGAAATGGAAATAGAGTCCCACCATCAAACCTGATAGAATCGGTCAGAAAGATAAGACTCAAACCACAGTGCCAGTGATGTTAAGATCTGATAGTCCCTGAAGAAGAATAGAGTGATCAACCAAGTTAAAAGCAGCGGATAAATCTAGTAAAACAGCTTGTTAGTATGGAAATAATAGTAATGCAACTTGAACACCACAAGCCACATTTCTTCAGGAAAAATACCACCAGCAAGAAGCTGGTGCTGTTTTTCCATCCTGGAAGCATCGAGCCTCTTAAAAGGGCTGGCTAAATCACACTGAACTGTTCCCCAATATTTCCTCCCTCCCCCTTGAAGGCCACCCCTATCTGAGTTCCTCTCCAGAAGGATCCCCCAATCTGCAGATGCCCTCCTATTGGTCCTCCGTGCTTACTTTCAAATATCCCTGAGATCTAGTGGGGTCCAGCAGGAGTGATATCCCTAGTTGATCCTGCCCTTCCCAGCTCCGGGTTCCAGATAGTGTTGGCAACCCCTAGTAAGTAGTCTTATGATACTACTGCAAGGGGTCAAGCTGTACTATAAGGTGATGGTATTCTTTTTATCCTGGGAGTTTTGGTGTGCAAAACGTAGCCTTTTGCTCCTGGGAAGCACCTAAAAGGGCCTTAGTAGACCCTTGTCTGTCCTCTCCCAGTGCAGTTTTCTCCCTGTCCTGAGTAAACTATCCTACTCTATGAACCCCTCACCTTCCTGTAGGCCCCTCTAGCAAAAGGCCCTTATACTGCGGCTTGATTCCTAATGTTGGTACCATTAGACTACCATTAGGGGTCATGGCCACAATTTTAAACCAGGCACTGGAAAGTGACATCAGGGAACTCTTCAGGTAGGCCTGGAGGATATACAGGGGAATGAGTTTGTAAGGAGCTGGATTTACTTGGGGCCGGAGCCATTTGGGGGGCTACTTGGGGGGGAAAGCCCTTTGGGGGTAGGAGGTCCAGGTTTGTCCAAATTCTTCCTGGAGGCACAAAGAATGCAGCTTGCAAAACTCATCACGTTGCGTTCTTCATTTACCACAGTTGTCGGTGTCCTGCAGTTCTGAGATACTGCAGGTTAGTGAGTCCCGTGGTACATTAAGGTGATAAAAGGCCAACTTTTACCCCATCTTAAATACCTACCCCACCCCCCTTCTTATGGTCATAAAATGGATGTTGCCACCACACATAGCAAGTGCATAAACAGCCATTCCTCAGTGTATTTTAGAACAAGCTCTGTTAGTAATTCTGTCCCTATTCCGACTTGTATGTGTTTTCTAAAATGTGGCTCTAACCCAATTAAGCCTGAATGAATTTGCATTTTTGAAATTAATTTGTCAAAAAAACTGGTTTTCTTCTTCTTCTTGCTAGGAATTGATCTTTTCTATTTACTCTCCTGTTTTACTTTTAGAGTGGAAACTTCATGCAGATTGAAAATAACCCCAAATTAGCTACTAGATTCTACATTAGGAGTCATAATCCAAGAAAAATATCTAGGTGTCATTGTGGACATTATGTTGAAATCTTATGCTCAGTGTGTGGCAGTGGTAGGAAAGGATAAAAAAAAATAAAACAAAGATATCATAATGCCTCTGTATCGCTCCATGGTATGACCTCACCTTGAATATGGTGTTCAATTCTGATTGCAGCATCTCAAAATAGATGTAGCAGAATTAGAAAAGGTACAAGGGCAACCAAAATGATTAAGGGATGGAACTCTTCTTATGTAAGGAAAGGCTAAAGAGGTTAAGGCTCTACAGCTTGGAGAAGAGATGGCTAGGGGAGGAGGGGGTGATATTTGCATGTAAATGAAAATCAGTTGTTTATGCTTTTAAAAAGTACAAAGACTAGGCAACATGCCAGAAAGTTACATAGTCATATTTTTACAACAAATAGCAGTACATATTTTTTCAGTGAGTGCATATTTAAGCTCTCGGGTTCATTGCTAGAGGATGTAGTAAAAGCAGTTAAGCAGAGGAAATTGGAGGGTCATGGGATAGGAGGAAATGTCCTATTGTGGATTAAAAACTGGTTGAAGGATAGGAAACAGAGAGTGGGGTTAAATGGGCAGTATTCACAATGGAGAAGTGTAGTTAGAGGGGTTCCTCAGGGGTCTGTGCTAGGACCACTGCTTTTTAATATATTTATAAATGATTTAGAGATGGGAGTAACTAGCGAGGTAATACCTTACGAGACTGGGAGACTGAGCGGCTAAATGGCAGATGACGGTTTAATGTGAGCAAGTGCAAGGTGATGCATGTGGGAAAAAGAACCCGAATTATAGCTACGTTATGCAAGGTTCCACGTTAGGAGTTACAGACCAAGAAGGGATCTGGGTGTCGTCGTCGATAATATACTGAAACCTCTGCTCAGTGTGCTGCTGCGGCTAGGAAAGCGAATAGAATGTTGGGTATTATTAGGAAAGGTATGGAAAACAGGTGTGTGAGGATGTTATAATGCCGTTATATCGCTCCATGGGTGCGACCGCACCTTGAGTATTGTGTTCAATTCTGGTCGCCGCATCTCAAGAAAGTTATAGTAGAATTGGAAAAGTGCAGCGAAGGGCGACTAAAATGATAGCGGGGATGAGATGACTTTCCTATGAAGAAAGACTAAGGAGGCTAGGGCTTTTCAGCTTGGAGAAGAGACGGCTGAGGGGAGACATGATAGAGATATATAAAATAATGAGTGGAGTGGAACAGGTGGATGTGAAGCGTCTGTTCACGCTTTCCAAAAATACTAGGACTAGGGGGCATGCGATGAACTACAGTGTAATAAATTAAACAAATCAGAGAAAATGTTTCTTCACCCAACGCATAATTAAACTCTGGAATTCGTTGCCGGAGAACGTGGTGAAGGCGGTTAGCTTAGCAGAGTTTAAAAGGGGTTAGACGGTTTCCTAAAGAACAAATCCATAAACCGCTACTAAATGGACTTGGAAAAATCCACAATTCCAGGAATAACATGTATAGAATGTTTGTACGTTTGGGAAGCTTGCCAGGTGCCCTTGGTCTGGATTGGCTGCTGTTGTGGACAGGATGCTGGGCTCGATGGACTCTTGGTCTTTTCTCATTGTGGCATTACTTATGTACTTAAGGCCAAATTCTATAAATGGTGCCTTAAAAATTTGCGCCAAAAAGACATGCACTTAGCGTGATTCTATAAACTACGCCTAAAGCACAGCTTAGTAAACAGGGCCCTGCGTGTTTTGTATGCCTACTTTCTACATGTGTATACTCCCGGAAAATGTGTATATTACATGTATATACTCCCGCAGTCTACTTGATCAAGTATAGTGCTGTGCTACATGCTGAAGTCTCTTTAAAGTTACCCTCATGTGAATACATTTAAGCAAATCCATGCAAAATCACTTGAGAGAGTAATCGTTGGCCTAGGTGCATGTTGACTCTTGTGTTATAGCATTTCTACTAGAAATTCATACCTAGAATTCTGATTTTCATCTATTTCAGTTAAGTTCTCCAGTTATTAAAACTGTTACAATAATCAAAGAGGGATTTGAGGGTTAGCTTTTCTGCTCTTCAGTAAAAAAATGAGTATGGCTTATATGTGGAATGATGTTCATGACTTCTTTAATGTTTCCTTGCGTGGAACTGATTAAATGCCCTCTAAGAGGTAATGTAGTGAACAATTATGTCTAATAAACTGGATTTGGTGTTATGCAAGGAGAATTTTCTCCTTTGCTTACAGTGCACTTTTGATTTTCAGAAAGAGGTTACACTAGATTTGCTAGTCTTCGTTCGTTTTTAGATATGGACCTTAGAAAGTTCTTTTTCTGGAAAAGAAAGTTAGCATAATGTTTTCTATGCATACTCTTTCCTGTTATACTACAGTAGATCATTATCACCATTATTTCATTAAATTCTGAAAAGTTAATGGCAGTTCCAACCCCATCACAATTACACAGACTCAACTTGAAATATTTCTATAATGTCTTTGCCTTGTGATTTGAAAAAATGTTGTATGTATGGCTAATAGAAATAATTGAAATTTATTGCCTGTCTTGGTTACCATTTTCTTTTAGTCACGCTTATATGTGGATAAAAATTGTATAACAGGAATGACTAACTCATTGCTTACCAAACTTTATGTGGTGGTGATCCTATTTAAATGGAGAGACCTGAGCAGATGACTCCCCAGCCCATCTTGCAGTCCCTGCACTTTTTCTGGCCCTCATCCAGTATCAGCCGCAACACTGCTGTAATCCCTTGCCTTCTGTTGAGCTTGCCACAGGGCTAGTAATAGTGTCCCCTGAGTAAGCTTACAGTGTTGCATTCTTGTTCCTGTCCTGTGGCTCTGTTTACTAAGCCATGCTAGTGTTGTTAGCACACTAAATCCTAGAGTTAACCCCGATGCTCATATGGGCGACTTAGTGCTTAGCACGCACTAAAACACTAACACACCCTTAGCGCTGCTTAGTAAACAGGGCCCCTGATTCTTTACCCAGATGCAAATGTTTTGATCCCATTGGAGTCTCAACCTATGGTTTGGGAAGTGGTGAAGCAATTTGTTCAAATGGATAATCTGGGTCCTGTTTAAAGGAGCAACTGAGACATGTAGAGGGACATTTTCGATATGACGTTCACAATCAATAAGTCCAGTGCCAACCATGGTTCATTTTTTGAACCAGAAAAAGTCTTTCTTTTTGGTTTGAAAAATTGCCCTATTTTATTGTATTTGTTTTATTTATATGATCTGAACTATAATATACACAATTACTACTTGTATACAGAAATAATGAGGAGATCAAAAGGAAAAAAACATATCGAAAGGCCATTAATGTGAACTAACCCGCCTTTAGTCAACATGTACAACCTAAAAGGAAGCAAGACCTTTCCGGCAGATGGTGGTGTGAAGCCTGGCCGCACTGTGAGTGTTTTACCTGCGTGCTTCCTTTTTAGCGATGCCTATACTAAAGGGAATTATAAAGCTGGTTCCCTCATCCGCCAGAACTTCCTCTCCTCTGCAGCAGACAAGCGCTTTTTGTCCAGGACCCCTGTGCGAGAAACCGGAAGGGTTTTCCTGGCTATAGCCCAGGGTGAAGGAGAACCCTTGGCTTTGGGACTGGATGTTACATTCTCCTGGTTTGCAACCTGCTGCTACGATTGATGGACTCAGCTGTAGCAGTGGGATTTCCCCATGTGAAGGTCACTTGTGTGGAGGCTCCAATCAGAGGCGAACTTGCAGTGAAGTTGGACGGTTTGCGTGAGAACATTGGGAAGTATTCAGTAGCTGCAGTGAACATGAGAGCATTTAGGTTGCTCTCCAGAAGTTGTACTCAACGGTAATATCTATTAAAGAAGTTTCATCTGTTATGAGTAAGATTGATGCTTTATCCTAAGATTTGGATGGAACTGAGTGAACTTTCAGATTTCCTCTTTAAAGGATGAGGTAAAACATTGCAAGATACATCTGATATAATAAAGGACAAATTGTTAATTCACAGGAGATTGAGCAGTTAGAGAATATCATAAGATGTTAAATTGCCGTATTTTAGATGTTTTTTGTGCTCGGTGCATCTTTCTTTAAGGGCCACTTTCACACAAAAATGGTCCAAAGGAAAAGTGTACAAAAACAAGCCACTGGGATGTCTGGGGGCCAACAATCTTACTAGACTGGTCACACAGACACCCCAGCAGAACAGTGGGGCAATGTAGGGGACGCTGCACTGAACTTCATATAAAGGACCCAAGTACACATAGAGGGGCATAATCGAACAGAAACGTCCTATCTCCCATGGGCGTTTGTCTCCGAGAACGGGTCCCGTGAAGGGACGGACCGAACCGTATTTCGCAAAAAATAGACGTCCATGTTTTATTCGACAATTTGTGAGCTGGGCGTTTTTGTTTTTCAGTGATAATGGAAAATGAAAGCGCCCAGCTCAAAAACGAATAATCCAAGGCATTTGTTCGTGGGAGGGGCCAGGATTCGTAGTGCACTGGTCCCCCTCACATGCCAGGACACCAACTGGGCACCCTAGGGTGGCACTTTTACAAACAACAAAAAAAAAAGGTAAAAGAGCTCCCAGGTGCATAGCACCCCTTCCCTTGGTGTTACCCTTCCCTTGTGTGTTGAGCCCCCCCAAATCCCCCTCAAACCCACTGCCCACAAGTCTACACCATTACTATAGACCTAAGGGGTGAAGGGGGGCACCTACATGTGGGTACAGTGGGTTTGGGGGGGTTGGGCGACTAAGCATTAAGCAGCACAATTGTAACAGGTAGGGGGGGGAGGATGGGCCTGGGTCCACCTTCCTGAAGTCACTGTACCCCTAACAACTGCTCCAGGGACCTGCATACTGCTGCCAGGGAGGTGGCTATGACATTTGAGGGGTGAAATAAAAGTTGTGAAACCTCATTTTTTGTGGTGGGAGGGGGTTAGTGACCACTGGGGGAGTCAGGGGAGGTTATCCCCGATTCCCTCTGGTGGTAATCTGGTCATTTAGGGCACTTTTTGGGGCCTTATTCGTGAAAAAACAGGGTCCAGGAAAAGTACCCTAAATTCTAGCTACAAAAGCATACTTTTTTTCCATTATTGGCGAAAGGCGCCCATCTCTGTTCGGGTGATAACCATGCCCCAGTCCCGCCTTCACCACGCCTCCGACACGCCCCCGTCAACTTTGTACGCTTCCGCGATGGAGTGCAGTTGAAAACATCCAAGTTCGGCTTTCGATTATACCGCGTTATTCGTTTTTGTGAGATAAACGTCCATCTCCCGATTTAGGTCGGAACTTGGGCGTTTTCTCGTTCGATTATAAGCAGGACAGGGGCTCATTTTCAAAGCACTTAGACTTACAACATTCCATAGGTTAATATGTAACTTTGTAAGTCTAAGTGCTTTGAAAATAAGCACATTCTATCATTAGCCCCTTATATTGTATGGTGAGCCCTCCAGGAATTGAAAAAAAAACAAAACACTCTACCAACTATACACACTACAATAGCATTTATGCCTGCAGGTGTCACCTATATGTGGGTTCAGTAGATAGTTTGTGGATTTGGGGCACTCGCACTTCCACCACAAGTGTACCAGTTACAGTGGGATATGGGCCTGGGTCCCCTTCTCTACAGTTCACTGCACCAACCACTAGGCCACTCCCGAGACTTGCTGCTCTAAGTGGAATGGCCATTATATCTGCAGCCATCATAGAGCCTGGTATATAGTCACTTTCACATCTTAGAGGGGTGGGAAGGGGTCAGTGACACTGGGAATTAAGGGGAAGGTCTTGCCTGTATCCCTCCAGTGGTCTTCTGGTCAGTTTGGGCATCTTTTTGGCACTTAGTCGTTATTGAAACAGATTAGCCCAAAAAGTCCTATTTTTTGCCCTGGATGTTTTTACAATGTTCCATTATCACAGAACAATGTCCAAATCATAAACCTGCCCTAGTCTCACCCAAAACATGCCTCCAAAATGCTGCCTGAGATTTAGACAAATTGCATAGAAAAAGTCTTTAAAATGCATTCCAAAAATAGCGATTTGGGACAATTTTGTGAAAAAAAAAATGTTTTTCTGTTTCAAAAATGAGCCCCTCAGGAAGCAAGTTTTGCCAATCTGATGTATATTATGTTTTCAGTTTCATATTCATGTACATTAATTATATGCTGTTTGTTTTTGTAAGCTGGCAATTACACATAATAGTTTGAAAATATCATTCTTATTTAGCCTGTATAGGCCAGTAAGATTTTCTAATGCGATAAATTTGTTGGCAAGTACACATGATAACCTGAGCAGGCACTACAGAAACACTGTCCGATGTGATCTAATCTTCCCAACCTAAGAACTAGGCATAGACAGTATGTTTGAGAGATTATTTTCTATATGTAGATATTTCTTGTATCCCACATTATCCAAATCGAGTTTGGTTCTATGTGGATACAGTATAATAGGACCTAATATGGTTTACATTGTAAGAAGGAACTGCAATCAACAGGTTATAGCGTAACTAAGGACTTATGAGGATAATGAATCAAATAGAGAACTATAATCATCAGGGTTTCAGAGTAACAAGGAAACTACTACAGCAATGAGTTGTACTCCTGTCTTTGCCTCAGAGACAGGAGTAGCCTTCTGGAGGTCTCCTGGAGGGTGGACCCTCGAGAAATCTTCCCCCCACCATGCAGAACCCAGGCAAGAAAAGCTCTGGCTACCAATAAGTATTAGACTTAATAAATGTTTATTCAAATTGTCAAGAAGCCAATAAGTAATTATTTAAATATTAACAAATAAAAGCCCAATAGCGTATAATATGTAGCAAATAATGAAGAGAGTTTTCCCTGGGAGCAGTCAATATGTCTACCTGCTAGTGTAGACACATTGAAGCTCGCCATCCTCAATTTCTTTTTCCTCTTATATACCTTTCTTTCTTTGTATCTTAATTACCCTTCCTACCTAATGAATATGCATCTTTCCAGAACATTCTGTTTCCTTTTATGGTGAATCCTGTTCTAGCACTTTCTACCATCTTCCAGCTCCTTTCATTTATTCCTTCATTGCATAGTCAGTTAGGGCCTGTCATGTACATAAGCATACGTTTTTATTACATAATGGTTAAAGTCACCACAATAGTGTCCACACCCTCTTGCTGGACCTACAATTTTACCCAACCCCACTTCTCCTTTGATTGTTTATGTCACATTTTCCAAAACAGGCACTAGGTTTGTGAGCCCTTGGGCCACTGCCGAGGAGCGGCAGGCAAAACCACCCTACACCAGAGACAGGGCAGAACTCTGACAAACAGTTAGGCTTCACCTGCACATGGCCACCTTTCACCAGGAGTTGAGCCCCTGGCTGCAGGCAGCTGGCAGGACTTATAGGACAGGGCACGAACAGGATCCCAACTAGGCAGAACAGGGACTGAGGGTCAGAGGGGGAAAGGAAAATACAGGGGCAGCAAGGCAGGGAAAGGAAAAGCTAAAGGACAGGACTGAAAGCTGCAAGCAGTCACTAAAACAGGGAACAAAACACTGATTAACAAGACACAGAACTGAAAGCTGCAGAGCAGCCATTAAGACACAAGCAGACAAGGACTAAACACAAAACTATAATCCAGAGACAAGACTAGAAAACAAACCACAACCTAATCTAACTACACACAGACTAACTGAAAACAGACAAGAATTTCAGGCAAGAACCCCCACAAAAGCTGAAGTGCAACAAGCACCAACAAACCAGGGCCTAAGGCGATGCAAAGCAGAAAGGTTTCAAAATGGCTAATAAGCCCAGCAGCAGCTGAGGCTCAGCTGTAGCAATCACCAGGCAACTACGGGTGCTGTGTAGGTTCAACCAAAGCAGCAAGTCTGGCAGCCTGGAAGATCCGGACCTGACTGGGCTGAAATCTGGAACGGGTGACAATACCCAGACAGCCCATTGCAGCCACCAGGTCTGGCCATCAGGTGGCGAGAGGAAGGAGAGCAGAGCACGAAACATGGCACAACCGTGACAGTTTATCAGGATACTGCAGGTGTCCTTAGTCATAGGCGTCTTCTCTTGGTTGCTGACCAGCAACTTATCACAAGTTAGCATAGGCCAAATGTCAAACCACAAATATCTACAGCCTTAAAAAAAATACATATCTATCTATCTTGCAATTCGGGTCAGTTATTATGGAGAGCAAGATTCTGGGTCTGGCATAAAGGGAAATTATTACATTATTGATTCAGTTGATGCGGGGCAAGGAACCATGGTCAGGTTGTGTGCTCCGGAGGCTTATCCTGTGTTGGTGAAAATATTTGTGAAGAGGTATGATTGTAGCATTTTGTGAAATATAAGGTTGCGAAGTAGGAGACCTTGTTTCATAAAGAGATTTGTATATTGCTTCTTTCCAGTTTAGGAAATGGAGTAGAAGGTAGTTTTGAGTGTCCGTCAGGGCATTTTTGAGTGGAAGGTCAATGGATCATGAAGACAAGTGTTAGGATCTTGCAGCTTATTTTGGACCTTTATGGGGAGCCAATGGAGTTTTTGCAATAGGAAAGAGGCTCTGTGGTAGCAGGGAGGACCTGAAGGACAAGCGGGCAGCTATATTTTGGGTGGTTTGTAGGATTTTCAGTCTCAGATCTTGCAGCCTGTGTATAAACCAGTGCAAAAGTCCAATTGGGATAATATCAGAGTTTGAACTAGGAGATGAAAGGTGCGATCGGGAAGAGGTTCTGATTCTTCTCAGCTTCCACAGCATTCTGAAGGCTTTCTTTGCAACTGAGGTTATTTGGTTCTTCGAGTGTCAGGTTTTGGTCTAGGTTGACTCCTAGAACTTTAAGATGGCTTTCTAGTGGCAAATTGTTTGGTCAATCGTAAAAGTATGGTACAGGATAGGGCGGAAGGAGCTTGCTATGGTCAGGAATTTGTTTTTCTCTTGTTTTAGCTTTAATCTGAGGGTGGAAAACCAGGTCTCCATTGTGTCTAGGCCAGTACGGATCCTGTCTGTGATGTAGGTTAGGTCGTCTGAGAATGGTATGTGTATTGTAATGTTGTCTGCGTAGATGTGTGATTTCAGCACTAACTGTTCTTGTTTGCTGCCCGGTGTTGCCATCATCATTTTGAATAATGTTGATGGTAGTGAAGAACCTTGTGGTACACCACAGCCTGGGGTCCAGACTGGTGAGATGTTAAGTGGTGATTTGACTTGGTACGATCTGGGTTTTAGGAACCAGTGAACCATCTGAGTATGGGGCCTCCAAGGCTGATGTAGTCCAGTAGGTAGAGGAGTATAGTATGGTCAACTATGTCTAAAGTGCTTGACATATCGAATTGGAGTATCTAGAACTTTCTTTCCTTTGCTTGTCTCGACTTTGATGTTGTTGACCAGTGATAGAAGAACAGATTCTGTGCTGTGGTGTGGTTTGAACCTGACTGGGATGGATGGAGTATAGAGTGCAGAGATAGGTATTCCATTGTTTGTTTGGTGACTATTCCTTCCATGACTTTTGACTAGGAGTGGAAGGACGTCATCGGTCTGTAATTTGTTTATGGTTGTTCTTCTTTGCTGTATTGTTTTTTTAGGATTGGGGTAAGTGACCTTAACTATTCTAAATGCACCAAGGAAAAAAAAAGCCCACTGTAAATGAGTAATTCATAAGCATGATTCACAATCCCACAGCCTCGCCAAGATATCATGACACATCATCAGTCTGGGGTCCTCTCTGTTCCCAACTGTCCCTAGCCATCTCCTAAATAACCTCTTAAATAGGAAACCCACCATGGGTCAACCATAGCTTTTGAGAAAAAGGAAAACCTCAATACCATATCATGGGGAAAACCCAGTCTCTAAGCACTGGCTATATATCCCGCCATTAAGCCTGTGATACTATCCCTGACTTCCACACTTGCACACACTCTGCTACTCTCCGATAACCTTTGATGTAGCCAACCTATATTGACAATGCAATAAATCTTTGCAACAACATCCAGATCTCCAGATTCTGATGTTCCATAAGTACGATGGCAGCTCTGCTCCAAACTGCTCTGCCCTTGGAGATAATTTTTAGAAGGTCAGCCACTTAAAATGGGAAAAAAGCATCAGCAATCTGTTTAGTGAGCTTAGTACATGCTTGGCTCTCAGCATGACATTAAAATGCAGAAAACACAAAACAAATTTCCTCGTTAAGGCAGACACCAGTGGCACCTGCAGAATGTCGATTGATTACCTCCATGTCTGCCATATTGTCACATCAAAATATCACCTTATTTTGCAGCTGATCTGGCCACAACACACAGGCTACCACCAAAGGGAAGAGCTCCAAAAATGTGATATTCTGAGTGATTCCACACTGGAGCTATTCCTCTGGTCATACTGCCGTACACCATGAACTCTAAGAAAACAAACAAAAGCCCAACAACCTTCACCCCACCCCGCAGCATCTGAATGCAACTAGAACGCTATATTTGTGAACTCCTCTCCCTGCCATGGGGATATTTCATTGTACTCCCTCAAGAAGTGGTCCCACTCCTGTACATCCGTACTCTTAGCCACTGTAACCCCCACAAAATAATACTGCTTAACTACTGCCACTACTGTCCTGATTCCAGTTTTCTTTAGATGGCTTAGAGTTGAAAGAAGGAGAATGACATTCTTCCATCATTCTCAAGTTGTTTAGGGACAATGAAAGTCTACTTTTTGTCCCCTGTGTAACCAGAGTTCTACAGTGGTTTTGCTTCTCAGTATGGCACTGCAACTAAGTCCTTTTTGAGGAATCCAACAGAGGAGTTGAAAGTATTCCTGACTGAGGGAGTAAACCCTCTCACTCTGGGTCTGTCTTAATGTAGGGATAGGACCTTGATCCAAGTTCCATGAGTGAATGAAGATCTTTATAGAAGTAGCAAGCAAAGTATGTCAAGTACCTATTCAAAGGTACCCAGCCATATTGAAGGAAACAATAAAAAGGAGAGATCTGCCCACCTGGTGTTTTGTCCTGGATTCCAGAGGAGGAAAGGAGAAAGAGAGACATTTTTAGAGAAACAGGTGCAATAGTGGTGAATGGGTATGCCAGGGTCCAAGCACCAATCCAAAGAGAACATAAAGTCAAAGAAACAGAAGGAGGGCATCCAAGGAAATTGTCCAGCTAAGGATAAAAGATTATTTGAAGCTTCAACCCACTGTTACAGTTGCATTGTTTTGCTTTAAAGAAAGTTTCTTTTAATTTGTAAACATCAAAATGTGTCCATAGTGTCTCCGTAGATTCATTTATTCTAATGTCTTGGGCCCTGGGAGTAAATCCTCATCTCCCCTGTTGTAGAATTCATGCCTGGTTTTCTATGTGGCCCATTTAGATGGGAATTAAGAAATCCAGGTTGGGAGTGCTCCATTCCCCCTATGTTTTACAAAGGTTGTGCTGGATATAGAGGCTTTTGTAAAATAGGTAGAAGGACATCAACAAGTAGGAACAGAAATTTTATAACTGAAGACAAGGGATAAAAGAACGCCTCCCATTGCAAGTTTGAGCAGCAAATTCACATCTATTTTATGCCTACATCTAAACCACACCCTCTTGAAATCTCTGCATTCCACGGATATGCAGTACACATGAAAATAACAGCTTTCTAAAATCATTATTTACACATTTACATATACAAGTATTGCTATTTACTTGTCTAGATGCTAATATGAAACTGTTTAATATAGCGTCAAGAAGGGGCCCCATTCCTGACGGGAAGGACAATGGAGGCATCTGGAAAGAAGTATTTGTGCATGTCCTTGACGTGGAGGAGTGGCCTAGTGGTTAGGGTGGTGGACTCTGGTCCTGAGGAACTGAGTTCGATTCCCACTTCAGGCACAGGCAGCTCCTTGTGACTCTGGGCACGTCACTTAACCCTCCATTGCCCCATGTAAGCTGCATTGAGCCTGCCATGAGTGGGGAAGCGCGGGGTACAAATGTAACAAAAATAAAAAATTGCCTGCTGGTCAGACAGGAAATACATAATGTGTCCCAGAGCAACATCTAATGGTTGCAGTACTTTCTGATTTAAAAAGAAATGTGATATAAAGTTGAATAGAGGAAAGTGAGTAAACTTGCCAACAGTCATACACTAAGTGGAGAATAGGAGAAATGACCTAGGATTCAGTTTTATTTTACCAACTACAGTGGATTACTAATGCAATTATTAATGGAAACAGCATTCCTAATTCTTTTCCCCTGGCTTGATTGTTCCAATTCATTGCTTTACTTATGATCAGAAGCAAATGTACAGTAGATCAAAGCTAAACTGAGTGTTTTCTTGCATTCATTGCTTATTACCATGTCGTTTGAAGAAAACATGTTTTCTTCTTTATAATAATTTCCCCTGCTTTTGTACTAAAATGTAAATGGAATGTCATTAAGTTAGATCCGCATCATTAATTTGTGTCTGTCATGTTCATCTCCTGAACTCTGTTTCTTTTTGTTCATTATGAATTTATAGTTTTATTTATATTCTTGTACTAAAGATGAATTATCAGGCACTAAAAGTGTACACAATTCACAGTACTTTTTAAATTGTTTTTCTTTACTAAGTATTATTTTCTAGAGAGAGAGATGCTTTTATGTTTAACATATTAAACTCTCATAATGCCAGTCATGTGCTTGCATGCAGAAGGCTAGCACCCCCCCAACTCAAAGTTACTCCTAATCTTTAGCATTATTTATGGATGCTGACACATACTTAGTAATTCACACATGTGGCTCTTACAACCAACCAAAACCAGGGAGCAAATTAAGCCAGTCTCGCATAAAATCAAAACAGTAATAACATTAGATGGGAGGAAAGGTTGGTTTCCAAGATGGTAGCCGTGTTTCCCTGATGCTTTCAGCTTGCTTGGTAAGTGCAACAGTGGCGTAGCCAGAAGTCAATTTTTGAGTGGGCCAACAGGTTGGATGGGTGGGCACTAGACAGTGGTGTGCTGGTAAATGTTTAACAACAGGTTCTCTCCCCGGTCCACCTCTGCACCCCCCCCCCCCCCCCATTCACCTGTGCACCTCCCCTCAAAATTGCAGAGCTGGCTATAGCCGGGGAGAGAGCCTGGGGGGGGGGGGGGGCAATGCATTACTCTCTCCAGGAAAAAAAAAAATTAAATGATCCCAGGTTCCCAATTTAATTCATGTTTAATGTGGGATAAAATGCCATAAATAAGTAAATAAATTATAAACTTTTACTGTTGAGCACCTGATTCTCAAAGTGGATATATTCCAAACACTATAATGAAAATAAAATGATTTTTTTTTCTACCTTTGTTGTCTGGTGACTGTTTTTCTGATCATGCTGGCCCAGTATCCGATTCTGCTGCTATCTGTCCTCTTACTCCGTTTCCAGGGCTTCCTTCCATTTATTTCTTACTTTCCTCCTTTCGTCTTCATTTCTTGCTCTATATCCATAAGTAAAAGCTGGGTCCTCCGCAGACTTGACTGTCCAGTGGATCCAGCTTCTGCCTATTTTCTTCATCCATGTGCAGTTTTTCTCCTCTCTTCCTTTTCTCTCATCTCATCTCCTTCCTCACTCTTCCATTCCCTCCATCCATGTCCAGCATTTCTTCTCTCTCCCTTCCTTCTCTTCCATCCATGTCCAGCAACCCTCCTCTCCCCTGTCCTTCCCTCCATCCATGTCCAGCAACCCTCCTCTCCCCTGCCCTCCCCTTCATACACCCATGTCCAGCAACTCTCCTCTCCCCTCCAGCCATCGATACCTAGCAATTCTTTTCTCTCCCCTGCCCCCCTCTATCCATCCATCCCCAGCAATTCTCTTCCCTCCCCTGCCCCCTCCATTCATCCATACCCAGCAATTCTCCTCTCTGCCCTGCCCCTATCCAGCCATACCCAGCAATTCTGTTCTTGCCCCTGCCCCCCTCTATTCATCTATACCATACCCAGCAATTCTCTTTTCTCCCCTGTCCCCTCCCTCCAGCCATCAGCGATTCTCCTCTCGCCCCTCCCGCTCCCATCCATGTCTTGCGATTCCACCTGCCCGCCCGGAGCCCTCTTCTCCCCCCCAAAAAAATTTACAGTGCAGGCTGAGCTCCGTTCCCGCATCTGCCTCCCTCACTCTCACGGCAGCGCTTCCCAAACGCTGCCCACCGCTGCCACGATCGCAGGATCTACCTCCCTCCGTCTCAGCACTCAGCAGCAGCGAATCATACACGCTGCCTCCTTCTAACCCGGAAGCGTCTCCTCTGCCGCTTCCGGGTTAGAAGGAGGCAGCGTGTATGATTCGCTACTGCTGCTGCTGAGTGCTGAGACGGAGGGAGGTAAATCCTGCGATCGTGGCGGCGGTGGGCAGCGTTTGGGAAGCGCTGCCGTGAGAGAGAGGGAGGCAGATGCGGGATCAGAGCTCAGCCTGCTCCCTCCGCTCCGCTGCCTCCACTGCTGGGTGGGCCTGAACCAAAACTGGGTGGGCCTGGGCCCACCCAGGCCCACCTGTGGCTACGCCCCTGAAGAGCAATAAGCACAATAGGGGATCATTGATGGTTGGGAATGCCAACACCTGCCATGAGCACCACACTGCTACCTCTTGTGCCAGCCCTGTTTGCACACATATCTCAGCTCTTTAGCTTTAAGGTACACAGTGGGTCTTGCAAGATTGGAAAATATGAGACTTGAACTGTAGTTGTTTCCTGTACTGTACAGCAGTTGAGATAAATTGCTGGTGGGCAGCCCCAAGGTGGGCACCAATTTTTAGTGTGCAAGGGAGTGCCAGAAACTCTAGCTCTGACACTGTAATTATTCTGTCCCTCTTTGCATTATGCTATTTCCCCTTCAACTTCTCCCTCTCTTTGGATACTCTTCACCTTCCTCATTTCCTCCTTCCAGACACACTTTACCATTTACCTTCCCTGCTGAAGATATTACCCCCTTCTCACCTCTCCCTCCCTGCTCTCTAAAGAAATTGTTCCTTCCTAATACACTTCCCTCCCCCTAAATGGTCTTCTCACTTTGGTTTGTCCTTCCCAAGCTTTTTCCTCTAATGCCCTCCATTCCCTCAGTTTTGCACCTTTACCATCTTCCCAGGATAAGTAGGTCACACTTGACCCCCTTCTTCTTTCCCTCACTCTTTACTAGCTATCCTGCTCCTCTCCCCCTCCTTACCCACTTCTCTAGCCTATTGTTATTGTAGTTCACTTTCCTCTTTCGTCTTCATAATTACTAGATTGTACACTGCACAGATGGTATATATCTATGGTGTGATATATTAAATGAAAAATAAACTTGAAATTTGATGAATCCCTACTAGCTGGCAGCACTTTTCCCTGCTGTCTATATTTGACAAACAGGACAATACCTAAGCAAAGGAATACATGGACACAAATCTGATGTTAGAAATGACAACATTCAAAAACTAGTAGGAGAAAATTTCAGCCTAGTGGCCCATCTGTTTCTGCTGTCTATGGACTAAAGGGTGTTCTGATGGAAAAGTACTCTGATATTTTTATGTAACTATTAGCTGGTGAGTGCATTGGCGAGCAAGAATTGTTATAGAGAACACCATATGGTTTCTAACTGATTTAAAAAAGGATGCTGGACAAGGAAAATTCTGTTTATTATTTTCCTCACAAGATTAGTTTGATCATACCTACATCCATTTAAATGTTGGAGTTGCTGGCAATAGTTTTATTGCAGTATAAAAACTTCTGTTGATAGAGCAATGATGAAATAGTACTCTGTTGGTTTTACAGTTTTGGCTGTATATGAAAGTGAAGAGGCTGTTTTAAATGAGCCCTATTGAAGGGGATAGACAGGAGTGGCTTTCTTGTGATATAAAAGATTTGAAATTAAATAAGCATGTTGGAGTAATTTTTTCACAAGTAATTAATGGTAATCAATTCAGGTCTCATAATAGAAAATAAATGGGGGATAATTACAGTATATGAAATAGTTTTGCATTTAAAATGCTGATTTACTTGCACAAATGGGCTCTTATAAAATTAAATCACTCCTAAAATTGCACATGTTGCAAGCATGAATGTATTTGTCCAAAAGATGTGCTCAGGGCAGAGAATAAGTGGAGGGCATTCTACATGTATAGATTTACACTTGCTCTTAAAAAGGAGAAATGTCAGAATCTTCAATGTAGGCATGATTTCTGTAGGATTTGTGCTAGTATGTTATAAAGACACATGGAGCCCCATTGTACATAGACATATAGAGGGGCATTTTCAATATGACATCTAAATCCCCCCCAAAAGCTCTATCAGAAAACATCCCCAAAAAGTGACATCATAATGGATGGCTGAAAGAAACGTCTATCGGATTTTGAAAATGTACCTTCAAAATGTCCAAAATGAAGACATAGTGCAGAGTGAGATAGACATAATGAAATAGTTGTGTCCACCAATAGAAAATAACCAATGACAAAAGTCCAAATGTGGAAGTGGCCCTGCATCAAAAAACATCCTCAGCTGGTGTCCCCTCCATGTGCAAAATGACTATATGTAGTGCTGCACATGGAAAGGAGTTTCTCAGTCTGCCCAGAAATGTCTCTTAAGGAGAGAATCTAATTTCTTCCCAGAGGAATCAGAGCACTTGGTCCTCCTGTGCCTCAGGCACAGGAGGAAGATTTTCAAATACCACCACCACCTGCCACTCCACAGTGTCTCCAAGAGGGCATGGGGAAGTATAAGGAGGTCCCTGGAAAGGTGAGTGTGAAGCAGTGTCCCAAGAAGCTCTGTATCAGGCACGTGCAAGCACCATACATAGGCAGGGTCAGATACAGTGACTGCTGTAGGGAGGATTATCAGGCCCCCTCCCATGTGCCTACGTGCTACATCTGCTAAACAATCTTGAACATGTCCCCCTCACTTGAGCTCCCTTAACTATAACATGCAGAAATGAGAGGATGCATATGCCCCCCCCCCCCCCAGCCCACCTCACCTGCACAAGGTGTATTAGCAGCAGCTCTAAAATCTACAGTAACAAAGTAACACCTGTCATGCCTCAATGCCGATATCCTTCCTCCCCCCCCCTCCATCTTGCTGTCACTGCCTATGTGTGGAACAATGCACAGCATGTCAATGGAAAAGCTGGTCTGTCATGGCAAAAGGTGCCATCACCTGAACCCTGTCCCCATCCTGTTGTGTGTTACAGGCTCTTTGGGATCCATCGGGACCTGGCGGTGCTCCGGCACTGGTATTACTGAATACGGCGTGAAGGCCTAAGCCTGATCTGGCACATGAGGGAGCACCTTAGGGTCCCACATTAGTACCAATAGCATTACACCCCCTTAATAGCCTTGAGTATGCAGTTACCATCATCACAATGTGCCTACAACCACCAGACCCAGAATAATGGGTTGTATTCAAACACAAAACTACGAGATGACATAGAAGGGGGGGGGGGGGGGCTGTGGGACTGTACACCGTGTGCTAAATCAAAGCGTGTTTCATGTCACTTATAGCTGCCTTGCACATCAAAGCAAGTGTGGCAGGCAGAAAAAAAAGCTATCTGAAAAATGATCTGTGGGAATCAAACCAATGCCCACAGCACTTCAGCTTGGAGAAAAGGCGGCTGAGGGGAGATATGATGGAGGTCTATAAAATAATGAGTGGAGTTGAACAGGTAGATGTGAAGCGTCTGTTCACGCTTTCCAAAAATACTAGGACTAGGGGGCAAGCGATGAAGCTACAATGTAGTAAAACGAATCTGAGAAACTTTTTCTTCACTCAAACATGTAATTTAACTCTAGAATTCATTGCCAGAGAATGCGGTAAAGGTGGTTAGCATAGCGGAGTTTTAAAAAGGTTTGGACGGCTTCCTAAATGAAAAGTCCATAGACCGTTATTAAATGGACTTGGGGAAAATCCACTATTTCTGGGATAAGCAGTATAAAATGTTTTGTACATTTTTGGGATCTTGTCGGGTATTTGTGACCTGGATTGGCCACTGTTGGAAACAGGATGCTGGGCTTGATGGACCTTTAGTCTTTTCCAGTATGGCAATACTTATGTACCCATATCCCTAACACAACACACAGCATGCATACCTAACAAGGGAACAAGTGGGAAAGACAGCACAATGACCACAGAAGCCTGTCACTGCATCAGCTTCCACACAAAAAGCAGGCCTCTCATGCTCCAGAGCACATGCACAATGGCTAAGGCAAAGTGAGCCTCAAAGTTATGTGTGCATCTCTATCCAATGCTCATCCCGTCACCTATGAAGATAGCCTCCCTCCTGTTGGTCCCTCAAAGAGCACGCACATGAGTCAGGGATGGTGTGGAGGCATTAGCAGCTGCGCAGGACACCACCTGGTTAGCATTGTGAAAACACGGCTACAACCCCTATCTTCATACACAGGCCACCCTTCAAGCCTCCGCCAGGAGCAGCAGCAACACCAGCAAACCCCTCCCCCTCTTTCAAGGAGCACTGAAATAGACCAATCATGGCTGTAGTGCAATTGTTTTTAATAGTTTACTTATTTAGATATATATACAAGTTACATTTTATATATTCCATACAAAAGCCTTTGCATCTCCAATTCTTTCAAAGGTGCTAGCATTACATGCATTGAGAAAAACAGCTTTGTACAAAACATTAATTGCACATCCCTGGGGAAAAAAAAGAGAATGCAGATCTCGAGTTGGGAGCTAGAGGCCGTGGCCAAAGGGAAAATGTTTACCACAACCATACCTCGTATACCGTACTGAGGGGAAGGATTCAAACCTACCACCCCAGGGTCCCCAGCCCACTGCAGAAACCATTAGGCTGTGCATCCAGTTGGTCCTTGGGGGACCAAGGAATGTGGCTTAAAGAAGAACAGCCAGTAGGCTTAAGTTCAAGTCATTTGAAAGGTACTATCACGTTGAACAATGTGGGTTAGCATACATCACTGCATTCTTCTTTTGCACTCCCCTTGCTCAGGGCATGGCTGTAGGGCAGCTGTAAGTGTGGCCTTCCCTCAGGCTAGGCTTCCGGACAAGGATGGCTCTACATGGTCCTGGGGACACCCTGGTCAATCAGGTAGTGGGGGGATGCGCAAAGACTCTTGCACAGACATGTTCCTTGAAGAACTCTTGACTGCCCAGGGTCCCCCCAGGGTCATGCTGGGCCATCCCTGGCCAGAAGCTTAGCCTGAGGGAAGGCCACATACAACTGCCCTACAGCCATATCACTGCCAGGTTCCCTCTGTGGATGGGTGGGAGTCTGGTCCTACCTGGACATAAGCAGTCAAAGCAGGTAAAATATAACGCATTGTGGGACACACTATAGGGCTGACTGGGCACCGACATCTCATGTTACCATCTGTAGACTGGGGGTTCACTATCTTCGCTCATACTGGGCCTATGCTGGATACACATATTTGCTGTGTAACACAGGTAGCGTAACAGTGGTTTAGGTGAATCTAACACAAACCTTTGAGGACAATAAGCATGCTGCCCATTCCGTCCACCTCCCTACAGGAGCCTGAGACCATCTTCCCTTCATGGGCATTCCATAAAAAGAAAATTGATAAATGAGATTGGCATAGGACCCCAATAAGGGCTCAGCAGGTAAATATGCAGGGCTCAACCTGCTACCTTGGACATATCTGTCTGACCCAACCAGCATACAGCAAAAGACAAGCCACATTACCCCTGCAGGCCCACACTAATTTGGGAAACAGCACATAGCTGACTACAGGAAAGGTATGTTGTCAAGCCTCACATCCAGTAAGGTATGAAGCTTCCAGTGTGTGGTGGCAGGGTACAGACTGCTCTATGTTTTGCAGACCATGATGCAGGGGAGTAGTACTGTAAAGGTGACCCACAAAGGAGCATGCCACCAAGGGCAGCAGGTGGGGGATCAAGCTGGGAAGGCCATTATATCACCCAATGACATCTACAGCAGGGATCTATGCCAGTCTGCATAACATGAGGGCCAGGGCAGGCAGTTACACACAAGATGTTTATCACCAACTTCACCCTTGTGAAACAGATGGGGCACAGACCCATTCCCAGGGACCCCACCCCCCACAGTTGCCCAAGCATGAGGGATTTAGGTAGTCATAAACAGCTGTCTCCAATCTAGCAGAATATGCACATATTCCCACAGCTCCACTGTTACAAGATTAAAACAATAAATAAGAAAGTCCATTAAAAGGTGGCCCAAAGTCCACAACTGTCCCTGGTTTGCATGCTGACCAGTGCCTGCACCCTTTACAGTCCAACTGCCAGCTCCTGCAAAATGTGAGAAATCCTGGATTACTAAACATAAAAGATGTCTGGTGATATCCCTACAAGAAGGGGAAAGGTGAGCTCTAAGCTCAATCCTTAGCTGGAGATAATAGCATATGTTGAGTTCTGGTGGTTTCTGGCCTCCTCTCTTCAGCCACCTAGTATAGGAGGAAAAGGATAGAGAGGAAATGAGTTAGTTTCCACAGGTGTGTAACGTCCCATCATGATAAGTCACCTCCTTCTTAGAAACAGGGCAACAATGAGGGTTGAAAATGGCATCTAAATCCATTTAGACGTCATTCCCCACCAAATGCGCCGAGTGCCTTTCCGCCTACTGCACAGCCACGCTTCTCAGTTCAATTATGAGTAAGAGAAATAGAGAAGACAACTCCAAAGGGAGGTGGGCGGGTTTGTGAGGTAAATATCTTTGCTTGGTGGTGGAAAGGGAGGGGGTAGTGGAGGGTTTATGGGTTGGTGGTTATGTTGGGGGGGGGGGGGGGAGGGTTTAGGATATTGTGAGCACTAATAAATTGTGCACTTACCTTTATTGGAAATGTGAGTGTCTGGCGCAGATGACGAGCTGGTGTGGTGCCTGGTCAGCCTTGGGGGGGGGGGGGGGGGGGGGAGGGATGTCATCTTCCTGGTCTGCCCACTGCTGCTGTCTGCCTTCTGGCAGGGACTGTTTTCTGCAGGCAAAGTTATGCAGCAGGCCATGAGGCAGGGCGGTCCTAGGGTCTCTGTGATGCCCCCCCTGCAGACTATCAGTTTGCGCCCCCCCCCCCCCCCCCCCCCATATCCTTTCTCTCTTCTTCCACCCTACCCCTGTCCAGCAATTCTCCTTCACCTCCATCCCCCTCCCATTTATGCCACCTGCCCGCCCTCTTCTCCCCCCAACATCCCTCTTTTCTTCTTGCCACCCTGCATGGTTTAAGTCCTTTTTTAAATTTACTTCTGTCCCAGCGGCCGCGTCATTCAAAGCCCTGCCCATCTCTAGCCTTCCCTCCCTTCGTGAGTTCGTTCCCACAGAGTCCCGCCCTCGAGGAAATGACGTCAGAAGGTTGGACTCTGCGGGAACGAACTCACGAAGGGAGGGAAGGCTAAAGACGGGCAGGGCTTTGAAATGACGCGGACGCTGGGACGGAGGTAAATAAAAGATTTAAACCCCAAGGGCGGTGTGGTATGGCGGCACAGCACCGCAGCGGCGCCCTTGAAGGCAGGTGCCCCCCTGCGGTGCTTACCCCGCTTACTGGGTTTGACCGGCCCTGCATGAAGGTTTTGACTTCCTTCTCTGGGGAGTAAAGGAGTTCCTCCCAGAATGGTCAAAATCTACTTTTGAGCTGCCCAAAGGTCTGTTTGGTGATAGCCCGGGTGGTCTGATGGTCCCTATTGTATCAGTCCTCTGCCTCATTTTGTGGGTACACTAGAGGAGTCATGAGCCAGGGTCACAGGGGGTAGCCTCTGTCACCTATGGGTAGGGAACAGAGATCATAGACATAGGTTTGTATTGGCTGGTATGGGCACCTTGTGGAAATCGAGTAATGGGTGTGGGTTCTAGGGGTATCATAAGGAAGGGATTATGGTGACCTTGGGGTATGGGGAGGGGATACAGAATCCCTGTATTGCATTTCTAGGAGTCAGCTTCCCATGATCTCCCTTCAGAAGCCTTCTGGTAGATTCCTGAGTGTTGTAGTATATATATATCTCATAGCAGGACCCCAAGAGCTGGGCACACACTTCCACAGTCTCCCCCTGGGCATCATTCACCATCTGCATGTTCATGGAGAGATAAGATTTTCTATTTCTGTAGGTGTCCTTATGTGCATGGGTGAGGGGGTTGTCTGAGATCTGAGTGTGACATGTGAAGCCAATGATACCTTTGACCCTGGCGAAATGGTCTGTGGAATAGAACTGAATGTTGTTCTGGAGGGCCTGGGCATAGTGGGGAAGATGATATACTATGAAGTGTGGGTCAGGAAGGCATCAAGGAACTGGGAAACACAGCTGGAGATGGTGGGCTAGGTGAAGCCTGCATTAACTGCTAGCACTGACTGAAATGTGCCAGTGGCAAGAAAGGTGAGTAAAGCTGTGACCTTAAGGTGGACTGGCACTGGATTATTCCTGCATGTCCTGGCCTGGAGGGAGGGGTTGTAGCTGCTCGCAGAAGTGCAGTATTACAGCCCTATCAAAGCAGTACCTAGTAAGGCACTCCTACTCATTGAGGTCCAGGAACTGTGTCCTGGGCCTAAATACTCTCTGATAGGGATATCTCCTCCCAGATCTACCCTCTAGACTGTTAGCCACATCCAACAAAGCATCATTCACAATAGCATTCAGCACATCCATGGTTAATGTGCAGGTGTCCCACCACTACAGGTGCAACCCACTAACCCCAGTTACACCACTATGCACACCGCCACCTACTCCACCTAGTGAGGCACTGTACCAGTACAAAGTACACTGTCCTCCCACCAGCACTCACAAACACAGCACTAGCACATAACATACTGAGACTGGACAGACACAGAGGCACAGAACAGGGACACAAGGAGAGACAGTACAAGCAGGTAAAGCAGGGGCATAGCCACAGGTGGGCCCAGGCCCACCCATTTCCATCCCTCACCCCCTCCATGAAGCATCATTTAAATTAAGAGCGCCGGCCGGCAGCGATTCACAGAGAACCACTCCGGAGCGTTCCCTCTGCAATGATCCGCCCTCTTGGAAACAGGAAGTTGTGTCAGAGAGAGCGGATTGCGGCAGAGGGAAGGCCAAGGAGCAGGCCTCGGTCTGCGAATCATTGTTGGCTGGTGCCCTTAATTTAAAGTAGAAGCAGCGCAGCGAGAGTGAGGGAGGAAAAAGACACAGTAATGACCTACAGGGCGGGCTAGAAGCGAGTGGCTGTACCTGCAGGGTGGGAGAGGGGCGGGCTGGGAGACAGTGGCTGCACCTGCAGGGGGGGGAGGGGGCTGAAGGCCGAAGGGAAGGGAGAGAGTCTCTGGACCTACAAAAGGGGGAGGGTTGGCTGAAGAGAAGGGAGGGAGAGAGGTTCTGGACCTGCAAGGGGGATGGCTAACCTGTTGGAGGGAAGGGAGAGAGGTTTGGGACCTGCAAGGTGGGTGGATGGCGAGAGGGAAGGGAGCTACATTTGGGACCTTCAAGGGGAGGGTTTGCTGGCTGGAGGGAAGGAAGAGAGGTTCTGGACCTGGAAAGGGGGGGGGGGTGGCTGGCTGGTTGGTTGGTTGGAGGTAAGGAAGAGAGATGCTGGACTTGGGGGGGGGGGGGGCTGGAGGCAAGGGAGAGAGGTGATGGACCTGCAAGGAAGAGAGGCTGGGGGCTGGAGAAGTTGCTGGTCCTGCAAGGTGGGGGGGGGGGGGAAGACTGGAAGGAAGGGAGAGAGGTGCTGGACCTGTGGGAGGTGGCTGGAGGGAAGTCCTGAGGAGGCTCGAGGGAAGGAAAAGAGGTGCTATACCAGGGGGAGAAATTAGAGGGAACGGAGAGAGATTCTGGATCAAGGGGGTGATGGAAGAGTGGAGACAAATGCTTAACTACCAGTGGGAGAAAGAGTCAAGAGCTGGAAGAGAGAAGCCTGATACGTGGGATTGGAGAGAGAGATGTTAGTGTGGGTGAAGGAGAAAGGGGAGATACAGAAACAAATGTGAGATGCTGTATGGGGATGGCATATGAACACAGAGAGGCAATGCCTAACAGAGAAGGGGGGAATATGGGACTAGAGAGGCTATGCTGGACACTGGGAGGGAGGGGTATATGGACACAGGGGAGAAACAGACATTTAGTGGAGAATAGGAACTCAGAAAGGAGATACTGGACATGGGTAGGGGATAGAAGGGTGATGATGGATGCAGGAATTTGAATAGTGGAGATACTGGACAAGGAACAATAGGGACACAGAGATGGGAGATGGATGATGGACATGGAGAGAGATGACAGACAGGAGACCATGGTGAATGAATTAAGAGAAGACAGAGGAAAGCAGAAACCAGAGACTAGGACCAAGCTGATTTGAAAAATAAAACAGCCAGACAACAAAAGGTAGAAAAAATTAATTTATTTTCTATTTTGTGATTAGAATATGTAAGATTTGGAATGTACATCTTGCCAGAGCTGGTGTTAGACATGGCTGGAGCCCAGGCCATAAATTTGGGAGGGAACCCCAAAGCTCATCACCAGGCTGCACTGCCTTCAGCTTCCATCATGTTTGTGGCTCTCTCTGGCCAGGGGACAAAGAGCAATTCCTCTAATTGCCCTCCTCTAACACCATCCCTGGCACGTACTATCTTTATATTTTGCACAGGAGGAAATGCATTTCTTTCTGTTTTCTGGTATTGTATTACATACAAGGTCTGGCTTCTTGGGATTTTGGGTATATTTATGTTTATAATTTGTAGTCAATTATTCTATATTTGGCATTTTTGTTCCATATGTGTGACGGAGGTATTCTGTTAGTATGAATTTTCTATGTAGCCTTCTGTATAATTTTGATTTGTTCAGTTTTCCCAATAGATGTATTGATATTTTAGGGCCTCACTGTAATATAGGACAATTCCTTTTTCATAGGATCCTTGTTTTGGAAGTTAGTGCTGGCAGCATAGATTTGTGCTAGATTCTGAGCAATATTTAGTTTTAAAGATTGTTTTATTTACTATATGGCGACTGTTGAGATTATGGTGAGTTTTATGGGGAAATGTCTTAACTCTGCTCTGCACCCATTGGGGGAGGGCCAGGGGGTTCTGTGGATGCAGAATTTATTTTTCCTTTAATACTAGACAATATTTTCTGGGATCATTTCTATAGCGTGTAACTGGAGAGATGTGTTGAAAAGTGTTAGGTTTTGCTATACAGGCTATGTATGTGTGTTAGGGGATTGAAGCTCAATGGAGGCCGAAGAGTGCAATCTTTTGTACTTTCCCTAGCCCTCAATGTGGCCCGCAGTCACTGAAGCCTGCACTGCTACCCTCATTGAAATTACTGGAAGTGGGGTAGAGATGGAGCATCAGGTGGCAAGTTTTTCAAATTCAAAAAGTTGGCAACCCTGGTGCTGTCAGACTTGTGAGTTTTTGTACGAAGTAGAGCACTGCTGAGCCCGGAACTCGGAACAGGTTCTGCTTAGCGGTCGGACAACCCCGGGTTTCACCTGCACTGACCGCCATTCCCCAGAGGTTCAGCCCCTAGGTGCGGGTGGGCGGCCTGCAGAGACGGAGCTGGAAGCGGGGTGGTGAACGTATCGGCCAGGCAGGCAGCAGGCAAGAGAGTGATCCAGGTACAGGCAACAGGCAGGGGAATAATCCAGGAACAGGCAATGTCAATAGGCAAACAACAGGCAAGAGAGTAATCCATGCACAGGTAAAGTCAGTAGGCAGGCAGCAGGTCAAGAGAGTAATCCACGTACAGGCAAAGTCAGTAGGCAGGCAGCAGGTCAAGAGAGTAATCCAGGTACAGGCAAAGTCAGTAGGCAGGCAGCAGGTCAAGAGAGTAATCCAGGTATAGGCAAAGTCAGTCGGCAGGCAGCAGGCAAGAGAGTAATCCAGGCACAGGTAAAGTCAATAGGCAGGCAGCAGGCAAGAGAGTAATCCAGGTACAGGCAAAGTCAGCAACGAGGGACAAGTAGATAAGAAGCAAACTACTGAGCAAGTAACACCTACCAAAGTAGAAACCGAAGCATGGAGTCCAGGAAGAGCTCAGCTGATAAAATGTTGGCATCTGACATCAGCAGAAACCAGCAGGGAGAAGGAGCACACCCATAGGACAAGAGCAGGGGAAGGAGGAACCAGAAGACCAATAGGAGAGAAGCAAGGGAAGCCAGGCAGAGGGAGAGCAGACACAGGTGCGTGGAAGCAAAGCAATTAAGGAGCCTGCAACCACCCAGAGAAGAATTACACACACGTGGCTCAGGGCAGTGCCAGTCAAGTGTGCGTGTCGACGGGGCTCGCGCAGCCCGAGGACGCCACTTGCATTGAGGTAGGGGACATGACAGGTGCCCACCCATCTGACCTGTTGGACTACCCAAAAATTGCCTTCTGGCTATGCCACTGAGGTAAAGAGGTATAAAGGGGCAATGAGTGAGTGTTTGAGGACAGTGAGCGGTTGCTGGGGCAAGGATACAGCAGAGGGGGCGGGGAATCTGATAGAGCGCAAGGGATGGGTGTGACTGGGAGAGCTAGTAGGTGTGGACAAAGAGTGCAGGAGATGAGATAGGGAGGAGGTATGTTAGGAAATGCAAAGAAAAATGTTTCAGACTGGGGCAGCAAACAAGACTAACAGACCACTCAACAACTCTCCACTCTCCTTTAGAACACGACCAAATCTATCCCTCCACTCTTCAATTCAGGAAAGCACAAATTGGTCCAAAGACAGGTTGTGGTTTCAGTTATTCGCTTTTATAGCAGGTCTAAATTGGGATGTTTTTATTTCTGCTTAAAAACGTCTCCCTGCTATACATTATGTTGACAAATGTCCATCTCGTAACACCACCCATGAGATACCTCTGAATCGCTCCTTCTCAAATGTCTTCTTGGGTGCATACAGAGTATTTAGACATTTTCAAATTTTTACTGTGATTATGGTGCTTTCTATGTTTTTTGCCAGGTATTTTTCTGCTTTGAAAATGAGCTCCATAGAAATTGGAATTGAGATGTTATATCAGGAAATGCTAAATTCCAATGGTTATTTGAGAAAACAAATCTGCCCCTGCAGAGCCTTTTCTAAAATACCTGCAGGAATGCACATGTATTTGCCAGCAAAGAAAATTTGACATGACAGATCTTTAGTTTTGTGATACTGTAGTATAATTACCTCAGAAGTAAAGCTTTTTTTTTTTTACATAACCAAGGTTTGTTATAAAAATCATTGGGCTCCTTTTACAAAGTCGTGCTAGCAATTTTGGCGTGGCAAATGCGACGAAGCCCATTCAATTCCTATGGGCTTCGTTGCATTTGCTGCAGTGGAATTGCTAGTCCACAGCTTTGTGAAAGGAGCCCATTGTTAGTAAGAGAAGCAACTATAATTAAATATACAAGCATCTACAAAAGAAGTATCTCATAGTTTAAAGTAATTTGTCAGCATTCCATGGCTTTACAAAACTGCAGTGTTAATGATTTAAGTTGTGCTGCATCACTGGTTTTTATGAAATTTGAACAGTTATTGAAATCAGCAATTCCTGTGCAAAATTCATTTGATTCTTAAGGCATTTTCTAGATAAATATAATCCTAGCCTGTGCTGGAATGGATTAGAAACTAGTGTTAACCTTCAAGTTAATTTTGATTTTTGCAATAAATTTTTTTCCCATGAATTTACCACCACAAGTATCTGTTTTGTTTTGTTTTCTCTTGCTGGCCAGAATTGAGGGCTTTAACAGAAAAATGTCAAATATTGATAAGGCACGTGAGTTGTGAAGTCAATGCTGAGAATTAACTGGTATCCTCAAACTGATAAGTGAATCAAATTTTGTGAGGTTTGATTATAATTTCAGGTGAACAACAAGTAGTAGCTGAAGTACAAAGGGTAGATTGGTTTGTCTAAATGAAGATCTTTCCTTGTTGTCTCACAGTGAAAGGTTTTTTGTCAGACTAAACAAGAATGGTTTGCCAAAGTCTCCAGAGAAGCCTGAAAGACATTGTTCTCTCTTTGTTGTAAGTACGCTGCTAGATTTGTATGGTCAATTCATAGACCTGTATTCAATCTGATTTGCTAAGTATAATATGATGTAATTTGATAAACTAAGTTTGAGCTTCGACTTTTAAAAGCTATTTTTACTTTTAAGTTAAAACTAGAATCTGAACAATCGCACAAATTTTGAATAGTATACTTTCTTTTATTATGTATTTGAATATGTAAGCCATATAGATAGGATGGTTTTCAACCAGTTTCATAGTATATAAACAGCCCCATTTTAGACTGGTTGTAGAAGTTGGATTTGAAATTGCAGATCAGTGTGTCGCAAGTTTCATGAGTATTTTAGAACATAATCTGCTGAAGTAGAACCTTTTCTAAATTATAGGAGAAATTGATGTTTATGTGCTGTGCTTGTGAAGCATTAACATCCATTTTAGCAAATTACATGTAGAAAATAGTGATGGGTTCTAAGCCAGCACATAAACAGGTATGTATGCTGGCATATACATATGTATGATGCACAATGACAATACAGTCAGGTATGTGCCGGCATATACATGTTTATCATTGCGACTTTCGAAACATAACCATGCATTATCCTGATGCTGTCACAAAGACCAGTTTACCTTGCCAGTTTGGTGGAGGAGGAGGACAAAACCCACTGGGGGATTAAAGAACAATCTCCCCAAACTCTCCTGTAGAGTGCTGCACAATAGCAGCTGTTTACATAATCCTAAATGTTCTTGATAGCAGGTGTAATTCCCAGTGCTGATTTTTTAGGATATAGGCGTTTAATCCTCTTCTGAAATGGGGAATAAACATGTATTTACCTGTCATACCCTTGTCCCACCCAAAACATGCTCAAACCATCCCCCCTTGTCATTTGCACACACTTTGGTTTGAGATGTGATTATCTCAGCTTTGTAAAAATGGGAACATAAATGTTTATGCAAGATAAATGTTTAAGTGCCTATTTATTTATCCATCCATTCATCCATCCAAATATCTCAAATGCAAATAAGCTTCTAAGATGAGGGCCAAAATATTATAAATAAATAAATAAATAAATAAATAAATAAATAAATAGATAACAGCAGAAAAAGGTCATCCACCTCCTCTAGTCTGCCCTGTTATTCCTGTCCATACTGCAAGGATATGTCTCAGTCACCAGTTATGAAATATGACTCCTTGTTAGCAGTCTCCTTGTTCAAGACAGTTATTGCAATCCTCCCCTTGTACTGTACCACATTCAGAAGATGAGCATACAAGATCTTCTGTTTAGATCACCTGTTAGCCAGATAGACCGGATTATGTGTGCTCTTGTGTTTGTGCTTAAACTTTAGTTATAGTACTTTCCAACTGTCAGACAGTATTATTCACCTTGGCGTCTCTTCTGTAGGTCTCAGAGGTAGATGTATAAAGTATTCACAGAAATAAGTCTCTGTGGAATAGAGTCACAAACCTTAGCACTATCTTGCTGTGTATCCTAAATAAAGTGCCACAGACTGATTATCTACAAATCTGTGGGTCATTTACACAGCCTTAGGAATTTTGCAATATATAACTAGTGTGGCCACACGTCTAATTTTGTGCTCAAGTTGTATGGAAATGTATAGGAGTTAATTGTAGAACTGGCTGCCTAAGAAAGCACAGGTAGTTTATATCTAAAAAATGGTGATTTTAGAAAGAGAAAGTGCACATAGATTTTTGCTTCTAAAATCACCACTAACATGCACAACCAGCTCCAGAAGGCCCATGCATTTATTTATACCTGCTCTGAAGCAGGTATAAATACACATGTGTATGTGTATCTGCCAGGTTACACATACTGTACATTTTACATGTAAACCCCAAACACTGTCCACCTGAACAACTTTTGTATCTGAATAAAAGTTTATGTAGGACTACACCCCATATATACTAGCAGATATGGATATGTAGATGTAGATAGATATATTTAAAACATGGAAAATTTTGCATTACATGCTTTCTGCATGTAAAACCTGGTTTTACACCTAACCTTTCTAACATTATCATCATAGTGTCTTGTATGCATTGTTGTATGATATTGACCTACATGCTGTTACCTACAGTGGTGGAAATAAGTATTTGATCCCTTGCTGATTTTGTAAGTTTGCCCACTGACAAAGACATGAGCAGCCCATAATTGAAGGGTAGGTTATTGGTAACAGTGAGAGATAGCACATCACAAATTAAATCCGGAAACTCACATTGTGAAGTATATGAATTTATTTGCATTCTGCAGAGGAAATAAGTATTAATCCCTCTGGCCACACAAGACCTAATACTTGGTGGCAAACCCTTGTTGGCAAGCACAGCGGTCAGACGTCTCTGTAGTTGATGATGAGGTTTGCACACATGTCAGGAGGAATTTTGGTCCACTCCTCTTTGCAGATCATCTCTAAATCATTAAGAGTTCTGGGCTGTCGCTTGGCAACTCGCAGCTTCAGCTCCCTCCATAAGTTTTCAATGGGATTAAGGTCTGGTGACTGGCTAGGCCACTCCATGACCCTAATGTGCTTCTTCCTGAGCCACTCCTTGTTGCCTTGGCTGTATGTTTTGGGTCATTGTCGTGCTGGAAGACCCAGCCACGACCCATTTTTAATGGCCCTGGCGGAGGGAAGGAGGTTGTCACTCAGAATTGTACGGTACATGGCCCCATCCATTCTCCCATTGATGCGGGTGAAGTAGTCCTGTGCCCTTAGCAGAGAAACACCCCCAAAACATAAACATTTCCACCTCCATGCTTGACAGTGGGACGGTGTGTTCTTTGGGTCATAGGCAGCATTTCCTTCCTCCAAACACGGCGAGTTGAGTTTATGCCAAAGAGCTCAATTTTTGTCTCATCTGACCACAGCACCTTCTCCCAATCACTCTCGGCATCATCCAGGTGGTTCACTGGCAAACTTCAGACGGGCCGTCACATGTGCCTTCCGGAGCAGGGGGACCTTGCGGGCACTGCAGGATTGCAATCCGTTATGTCGTAATGTGTTACCAATGGTTTTCGTGGTGACAGTGGTCCCAGCTGCCTTGGATCATTGACAAGTTCCCCCCTTGTAGTTGTAGGCTGATTTCTAACCTTCCTCATGATCAAGGATACCCCACGAGGTGAGATTTTGCGTGGAGCCCCAGATCTTTGTCGATTGACAGTCATTTGTACTTCTTCCATTTTCTTACTATGGCACCAACAGTTGTCTCCTTCTCGCCCAGCGTTCTTACTGATGGTTTTGTAGCCCATTCCAGCCTTGTGCAGGTTGTATGATCTTGTCCCTGACATCCTTAGACAGCTCCTTGCTCTTGGCCATTTTGTAGAGGTTAGAGTCTGACTGATTCACTGAGTCTGTGGACAGGTGTCTTTCATACAGGTGACCATTGCCGACAGCTGTCTGTCATGCAGGTAACGAGTTGATTTGGAGCATCTACCTGGTCTGTAGGGGCCAGATCTCTTACTGGTGGTGGGGGATCAAATACTTATTTCCCCTCTGCAGAATGCAAATAAATTCATATACTTTCCACAATGTGATTTCTGGATTTAATTTGTGATGTGCTATCTCTCACTGTTACCAATAACCTACCCTTCAATTATGGGCTGCTCATGTCTTTGTCAGTGGGCAAACTTACAAAATCAGCAAGGGATCAAATACTTATTTCCACCACTGTAATTACATAGGTATCAGGTTATGTATCGCATACTGTTCTTAAAATGCTAATTTTGAAGAGAATGTATAACCCACCACATTTTTCTTTTTACAGGACTTGGGTAGCGGTGACCCTCAGAAAAGACATGTTCATCACTGTGCATATTATCCGAATAGGTAAGTCCCTCATAGTCTGCCGTTTTAGTAATTAGAAAAAAAAATCTGTAGTCATAATTCTACCCAAATGTGTGCTTAACTGGTTATCTGCAATAGTATGAATTTGTACAAATGCAATACATTAACAAAAAAAACAGTACTTATATATTTATTCTATTTTTAGCTACTCTGACTGGAAGCAGATCAACTTTTAAAAATGTGTGTATTGTATTATATATATCTTGAGCATTACTGGAAGGCAAATAAGGAGCAAGTTTCTGATTTCAGAAGTGCGCATGTACTTTTCAACCCACACAAACCCAGCCTATTTTCAAACCCAAATCACTCACCTACTTTGTTTGAATATTAGCTTGTTATGTGACTAAAAGGATGTATGCACTCTTACATGCTATTGAACTAAGGTGTAAAGTACATTTGCCAATGTCATGCTCATTATACACATTTTGAAACTTAATATATGCACACAATTTCCAACCACAAATAGCCCCTTTCTTCTCAAAATGTCTGTATTTAATTTGGTAAAAAAAGTGTGTGCATATGTTCAGGGAACTGAAACTCCACTTATGCAAATTCAGTCAGTCTAACCACGTAGCTCCATATATCTTGTGTACACATTCCAAATAAGTCAATTTGAAATTTGTGCCAAACATTTTGGGTTCACACCATACACAATAAAGGGCTCCTTTAAGAAAGCTGCAGTAGCGATCCCTGCGTGTCAATGCAATGAAGCCCATAGGAATTGAATGAATTTGTTGCATTTGCCATGCCATAATTGCTAGCGCGGCATTGTAAAAGGAGTCCAAAGTTTGTGTACCGAGTCAAAAGGGGCAAAGTAAAACTTGTGTTAGCAACCTGTGACACTATTATTTCGTATTGTTTTTGAATATATAAATATACTTTTGGCACATCTTCATATACTAATAAGCTCATTTTCAAAGCACATAGGCTTACAAAGTTACATAGTAGCATATGTAACTTTGTAAGTCTATGTGCTTTGAAAATAAACCTCATAATTTGCTATTGTTTGTGTGTTTTTTAATCTCAGTCACAGTCATCGAGGGGGAAATTTCTCCATATAGGTTAGTTTTGCTGGTCTACTACTCAGAATTGGCCTTTGAGAATAGGAATTTTCATAAAAATTAGAATAAATTGATTTTGGCATATACTGCAGGTCCAGATGGCAAAAAAATGTGCACTAAAGAGGAATAGTATACATTCAAGTGGAAATAATATGGACAAAATACCCACAGCTTGTATTCAAGTAGACCAAGGGGTCCTTTTACTAAGGTACAGTAATGATTAGCATATGCTAAATACCATGTAGCCCATAGAAATATAATGGACTACATGGCATTTAGCATTCTCTAAGGAGCTCATTTTCAAAACAAAAAAAAGTTCAAAAACATCATAAGGTGACAGAAGGATGTTTTTCTCTCAAAAACATCCAAATTTCTATTTTCAACACTCTGATTTTAGACTTTCTGCTCCATAGTTCATCCAAATTTCAAAGGAGCATGTTGGGGGTGGGTTTTTGACATTACATGGGTAGCACCAAAAGACAGACTTTTTTTTTTGCAATAATGGAACAAAATAAAAACATCTAGGTCCGAGACGTTTTTGTCTAGATCTGTTTCAGTTATAATTATGTGACCAAAAGGTACCATAAATGACCACTGAAGGGAATAAAGCATATTCCCCTTACTCTCCCAGTGGTCACTCACCCCCTCCCAGCCCCCTAAGTTGTGACAACCACATACCAGACTCTGTAGTACAACAACACAGAGGCGGTGATCTACACGTGAATAGTTCACAAACAGAACAACGCAGACCACTATATTGAAGAAACAGATATTTATTGCTCAAGATGCCCAGTGTGGCCACATTTTGCCTTCCAGGAGGCGGTGTCAGGTTCTACACTGTTCAATCAGAACATATATACAGTTAAAATCATATCACACTTTCAGGCTTATTTTCGAAAGAGAAGGACGCCCATCTTTCGACACAAATCGGGAGATGGGCGTCCTTCTCCCAGAGTCGCCCAAATCGGCATAATTGAAAGCCGATTTTGGGCGTCCCCAACTACTTTCCGTCGCGGGGACGACCAAAGTTCCCGGAGGCGTGTCGGAGGCGTAGCGAAGGCGGGACTTGGGCGTGCCTAATACATGGGCTTCCTCGACCCATAATGGAATAAAAAGGGCGTCCCTGATGAGCATTTGGGCGACTTTACTTGGTCCTTTTTTTTTTTTACGACCAAACCGTGAAAAGGTGCCCGAACTGACCAGGTGACCACCGGAGGGAATTGGGGATGACCTCCCCTTACTCCCCCAGTGGCCACTAACTCTCTCCCATCCTCAAAAAAAAAAAAAACTTTTAAAAATATTTTTTGCCAGCCTCAAATGTCATACCCAGCTCCAGGACAGCGGTATACAGGTCCCTGGTGCAGTGCACTTCAGGCAGGCGGATCCAGGCCCATCCCCCCTACCTGCTACACTTGTGGTGGTAAATGTGAGCCCTTCAAAACCCACCAGAAACCCACTGTACCCACATCTAGGTGCCCCCCGTCACCCATAAGGGCTATGATAGTGTTTTACAGTTGTGGGGAGTGGGTTTTGGGGGGCTCAACACACAAGGTAGGGGAGCTATGCACCTGGGAGGAATTTGTGAAGTCCACTGCAGTGCCCCCTAGGGTGCCAGGTTGGTGTCCTGGCATGTCAGGGGGACCAGTGCACTACGAATGCTGGCTCCTCCCACAACCAAAGGGCTTGCATTTGGTCGTTTCTGAGATGGGCATCCTTAGTTTCCATCATTGCCGAAAATCAGAAACGACCAAGCCTAAGGACGAGCATCTCTAGGGACGACCTAAGTATTAAGATTTGGGTGTCCCCGACCGTATTATCGAAACGAAAGATGGACGCCCATCTTGTTTCGATAATACGGGTTTCCCCGACCTTCGCCAGGACATCCAGCGAGGACGTCCTCAGGAAAACTTGGGCGCCCCTTTCGATTTATGCCCTCTTTATCTCACATCCAAATAAATAAATTGAAATCATGCACATGTAGTTACTTAAATGCATGCAACTAATTGAACCAATCTTAATAAATAATAAGCCAAATGGTGAAACAAGATGAGTTAGTACATGCATAAAATATTGAATGAAAATCATCTTACAGGGGGGAAAGGGACATAGGACTTGATATACCGCCTTTCTGTGGTATTTTTGCAACTATATTCAAAGTGGTTTACATATATACAGGTACTTATTTTGTACCTGGGGCAATGGAGGGTTAAGTGACTTGCCCACAGTCACAAGGAGCTGCAGTGGGAATTGAATCCAGTTCCCTGGGATCAAGGTCCGCTGCACTAACCACTAGGCTACTCCTCCACTCCATTGGAGGAGTAGCCTAGTGGTTAGTAGCCTTAAAGGCTTAGAACATGAATATGTATTTTAAAAAAGCATTTACAATAAGATAATTGAAAGGGACACATACCTATTAAGGTTTCTCAAGGCACTTTCCCCTATTAGTAAGTAATACTGTATATTCAAAGCTTAAAACAACAAAAATTCTTTAAGCAAGATTTGATTTGAAAACCAGTGTGGCTTGTAAGAACAGACAAATTGATTAAAATGTAGCTACTCACAAACAGCAGCAGTTTTTCTGCAAAGCCTAAAAACAGCAAAAGTATTAAAACAAGACCAATATAAAGATTCAGTTACTCACAGTCAGCTGCAAAATCTCTGTACAAGTAACATAAGTAATGCCACACTGGGATAAAGACCAAGGGTCCATCGTAGCCCAGCATCCTATCCACGACAGCGTGCCAATCCAGGCCAAGGGCACCTGGCAAGCTTCCCAAATGTACAAACATTCTATAACATGTTATTCCGGAATTGTGGATTTTTTCCCAAGTCCATTTAGTAGCGGTTTTATGGACTTGTCTTTAGGAAACCGTCTAACCCCTTTTTAAAACTCTGCTAAGATTAACCGCCTTCACCACGTTCTCCGGGCAACGAATTCAGAGTGTAATTACGCGTTGGGTGAAGAAAAATTTTCTTCCCGATTTGTTTTAAATTTACTACACTGTAGTTTGATCGCATGCCCCCTAGTCCTAGTATTTTTGAAAAGCGTGAACAGACGCTTCACATCCACCTGCTCCACTCCACTCATTATTTTATATACCTCTATCATGTCTCCCCTCAACCATCTCTTCTCCAAGCTGAAAAGCCCTAGCCTCCTTAGTCTTTCTTCATAGGGAAGTCGTCCCATCCCCGCTATCATTTTAGTCTCCCTTCGCTGCACCTTTTCCAATTCTACTACATCTTTCTTGAGATGCGGCGACCAGAATTGAACACAATACTCAAGGTGCGGTCACACCATGGAGCGATACAACGGCATTATAACATCCTCGCACCTGTTTTCCATACCTTTCCTAATAATACCCAACATTCTATTCGCTTTCCGAGCTGCAGCAGCACACTGAGCAGAAGGTTTCAGTGTATTATCGACGACGATGACACCCAGATCCCTTTCTTGGTCCGTAACTCCTAACGTGGAACCTTGCATGACATAGCTATAATTCGGGTTCTTTTTTCCCACATGCATCACCTTGCACTTGCTTACATTAAACGTCATCTGCCATCTAGCCACCCAGTCTCGTAAGGTCCTTCTGTAATTTTTCACAATCCTGTCGCGAGTTAACGACTTTGAATAACTTTGTGTCATCAGCAAATTTAATTACCTCGCTAGTTACTCCCATCTCTAAATCATTTATAAATATATTAAAAAACAGCGGTCCTAGCACAGACCCTGAGGAACCCCACTAACTCCTTCTCCTTGATTAGCAGGAAAACAGCCACACTGATGAACAATCATGTTTATAGGTTGTAAGCTTGAGGTCAAATGTGCATCACATTAAAGCACCTAAATAGCTTCAAAAAAGCCCTAAAACTTTCTAAAACTTAAATATGCTATAAGATGTCGATAAAGATGGATTCTAGCTCAAAAAAAATGCTGTTTTTGAAATGCTAATTATAACAATGGATCAATCCATGAAGATTTTAGCCTGTTCTCAAAAAAACACTTAGGGCCTGTTTTACCAAACCATGCTAGTGATTCCTGGTGCGGCAATGCCGACAAAGCCCCTTCACTTTGAATGGGCTTCGTTCGGCATTGCTGAACAGAATAAACTAGAGCAGTTTTGTAAAAGAGGCCCTTAATAAATAATTTATCCAATTAAAATCACTATTAAAGATGGTCATGCAAATGAAACATAACCCCCCTGTGTACTAATCCGCACTAGTGGCTGCTGTGCGCTAATGCCGGACACAGCTCTTCACTTTGAATGGGCTGTGTTGGCAATTGCTGTGTGGCTTAGTAAACGGGGGGGGGGGGGGGGGGAATAAGGTAATTAATTTATAAATATTAATGCATCTTAACCGCACAAATTAATAAAACTGTAAATATAGAACCTAAATAAAATCAAAATGCAAAACAGTCTTAGTCATACTAATACCATACAACATAAATATTGAACAATGACTGACCATTAGATTTATGTTATGCAAATGTATGCATGTCCATCTTTTATCTGAAAGTGCATATGTCCCTTTTATTACAATTGAGTCATAAAAATACAGAAAAATCTAACTCCATGTTAAGACCATTAGGTGACAAAGAGGCGTTATTTTCAAAGCATTTAGACTTACAAAGTTACATAGAGGGGCATTTTGATATGTCATCCAAGTCGGACTTGTTTTGAGCAAAACATCCCAAATCCAATAGCAAATGTCACCACTTTCGAAAAAAAGCAAAATGGCTATCTTTTTTTTTTTTTTTTTTTTAAATACCAATCTGTAACAAGGTTTTGTGCTCTGTGAGTTTATCTCTTCAGGCCATTTTTGAAACAAAATACAAAAACCGTACAAGTGAAAAACAGAAAAATCAAGCCATTGGGATGTAGGAGGGGCCAGAATTTTGAGCAGACTGGTCCCCCAGACATCCTAGGAGAGCAATCGGCACCCTGTGGGGCACTGCTGTGGACTTCATATAAATGCTTCAGGTTACACATTTCACCATTGCTCCCTTATCTTGTCTGCTGAGCCTCCAAAACACCACTACCCCCAAATGTACACCACTACAATAGCCCTTATGAGTGAAGAGGGCACCTATATACAGCATTTATTAAAACTCCCCAGAAATCCCTTCTGGGCCAGGAGCAGAATTACATTTCAATGCCCCGGATAGCTAACTATACTTCCTTGGCAGGTGATTGAGCTATTGAGCTCTTTCTACTACGTCCTCAGAAAAGTTTAGGAAGTTCTGGATGTGCCAAGTATTCCGCAATAGCTGAGTCTCCTAGACAAGGGGTATTAGTGGCAGCAGAAGCTGCTGAATATGTTCTTGAAAAATTGCGACTATTTAATCCGGTTTTGTGGTTACCGGACTGCTTGAGTCTGGAGGGCAGGAACATATCTGCTCTTCCCCCAGGACTTTGCTACCTGTGCCGGAGTGTTAAAAAAAACCGTTTTATTTTGCCATACCTAAAAAAAAAACTTATATTTCTTGTAAAGCAAGCATCGTTAGAGGTTCTCTCCTTGAGCAAACTGTTAAGGGAGACCCTGTTAGCAATAATGGTCTCATAAATAGCTGGCAAGGGACGAGCTCTAAAGATTGCAACTTTTGCTCTATTCCTTGGATTAACTACTTATTTCTAGCACTGACATAGGCAATCACATCCCTTCGCAGGTACTGCCTTAGCGCCTGGCCAAAGTAGACTAGGATCTCCCTGATGCTGCTGATTATGAGTAACATAGGCCTCCCACTCACCTGCCAAAAATGTTTAATCTCTGGTGACTGAAATAAATACAACAGAAAATGCATCCCTGTGCTAGCCACATAAAAATGTGCAGGCTCAAGTTCTACCCATATCATTGCATGATATGAAATTTCTTCTGGCCCTATTACAGATACTGACACCTACAAGAACAAAGTGTCCCAGATAAAAATATAATGAATGCCAAGAAAGAAAATGGTGAGCCCTGGAGGTGTGAATAAAATCTCACTCCTCAGGATGCACCACTCTCCAAGGGTCAAGTAAGCACAGAGCTTTACAGAAATTCTGAAGCACTTTAGCACTCTTTTCATCCACCCTGGTCAAAAAAATGGAGCAATCCTATCTGGGGTCAAGCACCAGATTCATATCCCCCGCCACATTAAAGGTTGATCAGCATAAGGCAGCCTACCCAAGTGAGACCAACCATACATTCTCCTTCACACCAGTGAACTGAGGTGCTGGAGAGACCACTCGATGCAAGATACCCCCCACCTGCAGAAAAATATAATAGTTAGAAACACCCAGAAACAGCTCTCATCCATCAGGAATACAATAGACAACCCGGAGAAACTTAAAAAAACAGTAACTACAGGTCACATCAATTGATATGTAAAGGGTGCAGAACCCAAGAGTCTCAAGATGGAAAAAGTAATCCAGCAGAGACCAGTCATGATTCTGTATCTCCCAGTGTGTTGACAAAGTCTTAGGTCTCCAAGAGAGAATCAAACACTTTCCATGTGCCATGCCAATATCCCTTTAACACAGCAGGGTAGAGAAGTAAAAACCTCACACTGCACTCGTGAAGCTTGTTGCAGATTGGATTAAAATGGAGACACTGCTCCATCAACGCTGAAGAGTAATGCTGGAACAGGAGCACTGTATCCCTGTCATATTTTAAATTCTTCTTGTGTTGGCGGGTACTGGTTCAAAACTCCACTTTATGTGCATAATTGAGTGCCGGGCTATGACCATTGAAGCTGCGTCGTTCCTTCCCTCTTATGGCCCAGACGGTGGACGTGTTCCCGCATAAACGGGCCCTGCATTGCTGCTATAGGCAAATGAGCTCCCAGCCACTGTTCCAAGCTGTGTGCCAGCAACTAATCTGAAACAGATCAGGAAGTCCAACGAATCATATATATTCCTCCTAGATCGATTCTCTAAATCATCCAATTGATGCACTGCTCATTAGCTGCGCCTTCAGTTGCTACAGCTGCATGGCGCGGTTCCAGTGCCAAGTCGAGTTCCAGTGCAGACACCCTGTGTTTGAGTTTGCCTGCACAGGTAGCCAAATCTGTCATTTGTTCTTCATATTGTTGAAGCTGAGTGGAGAGCTGTTAATTGGGGCTGCCTGGCACGGGAAGCTGTTAAATTAGCTGGTCCAACTGCACATCAATACACAGTTGGCAGCAGACTATGAGGCTGTGCCATCTTGTCCGCGCCACTGTGGGGCCTTCTGTCCTTTGTGGTTCGATTTAGAAGCTGCCACCAGGTCACCTGTCATCACAAACTGGTTCAGCCAATTGTACACTCTCTAAGGAAGGAGCTTATCACGCTGTTTGTCTCTTCAGATAAGTAAAAAGAAGGTTGCAAGTGAGGGGTATCGGGAGCAGAAGCACGTCTGATCACCCACAGCTTCCTTTTAATATCACTTCTGTGCTCTATAATTCTTTTATTCAGGGCTCTCGAGGTCTTTCCAACATATCAGAGTTTACAGGGGCAGATCACTACATAAACAACTCTTTCCACGTTTGTCATTTGAGAAGTGTCATAATTCATATTTTTCTCCTGTAATCAAATGTTCAAAAGACAGTTTTGAAATTAACCGAGGAAACAGAACAATTGTGTCATAGATAATGTCCCAAAATGATATTTCTTTTATTTTGATATTGCATAGGTAATGCTGATGATGCCAACATTTCTTTAAGAGTTTTGTATCTTTTGATAGCCACTAACAAATTCTTTATCAGCAAACTCTGATTATTGCATGTACCACATTCCAATGTTTTCTTAATATTTTGATAGCATGGAATAGATATCATACTGTAAGGTATATACTACTCTTTTATGATTTTCCTTAGGTTTTGAGCTTAAATGATTTCTGTCATGTTGGTGTGATCTTCCAGTCCATCTCTAATACGTCTAATTGGGGTATCTCCTATCTCTAAATCCTTTGCAACATGATCTTAGTTTGACTCTTAAATCGTTTGTTCGGTTAACCCAAACCTACGTCTTTTGACATCCAGTTAGAGGAGAAAAAATATGAATTCTGGCACTTCTCAAATTGCAAAAGTGAAAGAATTGACAAAACATAAAAACAATAAGCAATAAATCCAAGCTGACAATAAAGCAGCATACACACAAGAAAACAGGGGACAGGAAAGTACAATTTAAATATCAGGAAAGGTAGGAAAGGAAAATACAGAAGGAAGGGATCACATGCAACCAGAGACATTGGTCCAAAAAAAACATGAAGAGGGGGCCAAGAATTATTTCCAGGATTCATTTGGGAAAGCCAGAAAGAAATATTATGCTTTAATTGTGATTTGAATTTAGCAAAGGAAGTTTCAAGCCACAGGTAAAGAGGAAGCATATTCACAGGATAGGAACTAATCACTGAACATGAAGTTCTGTGGTATCAGATGCACCTGCCGAAAGAAGGGACAGTGTTGATTAGATGAGCAAAGAATCTTACTAGTTGAACCTACTAGTTGAATATGGGGGTAGAAGGGAAGACAGAAAAAGTTGGACAGCCAGATGATTGAATCTGATGGCCAAGGACAAGAAGTTTGTAATGAATCCTATATGAAACTGGAAGCCAATCTTCATCCATAAGAAATGAGGTAGCATGATCATATTTCTTCTTGTTGTGATAAGTTTAACAGCAGTGTTCTGAACCAGTTGAAGTCTATGTATTGGGTATTAGAAAGCCCAGCAAGTATTGAGTTGTAATAATCCAATTTAGATAAAGCTAAGGCATGCAAAAGAAACACGCAACAAAAAAGGTTCCAAGAAGAGCATATAGAGCGTATCTGTCTGAGAGTGAAAAAGCAAGAAAGAAACCACCTTTGAAATATGAGCATGAAAGGACAAAGAATTATCAATGATAATTGACATAATAATTCAGTTTTCTATATTTTTTAATAAATGTGTGCTTGTTCCTTAGGAATACTCTTTCATACTCTTTCCCTTTGTAGTCCGTCTCTTTCTTTTGTTTGTTTCTGTTCCACTTGCCTCTTTCTTGCTCAAATGAGGAAGTGTTTCAGTTCTGTGGTTTATTTGACAGGTCGAATGGGAGCTGGAGAAAAGAAGAATGCATCTAATGTGCAGTATCGACGCCCTTTCGGCTGTGCAGTCCTCAGTATTGCTGATCTCCTTACAGGAGAATCAAAAGACGATCTGATCTTGAAAGTGTATATGTAAGAGTTCATTTTGTTGCTATTATTATATTCCTTGATAGAGTATTTTCATCCAAAGTACTTTCATCCAAATTGACAGAAAATACACATGATATGATTGAGTACACTTTTAAAGCTGAACTTATGTTTTGGTAGGCCAGGGATGATTTTCAAAATTTGATCTCATAATGGACAGCTATATCTTTAAATGTAGCCATAATACCATCGTTAACATAACTGCTCTTTTAAAGAATGAGTTGGGCTTCTTGCTGTTCACTGTTGAGTCAATTTTTAAATGCCTCCGTGAGCTTTTAAAATGCCCATCATAGAATTTTTAAACAATCCATGTATATTTAGTGTTATCTGGATAGGCGCTGAATACAGTCCTCACGGTAGCTGGTATTCATATACCAATGATATTCAACTGCTATGAGGGTAATTTTTATGATCATTTTTGTGCATAAAAAACAGATTTATGTATGTACAGGAGCTCTTATAAAATTAGGTCATCCCAAAAAGTATGTGTGGTACAAGCCAGTATGTACTTGTATTGTAAGTGTGCTTGGTGGTGGAGTTTGGGCAGAACTGAGACTTACACTCATATTTAATAAAACACATATATACACACATCAAGTACATTTTGACATTTAGGCTTGCTCAAAAGTAGGAGCAATGTCTATTCTAGGAATCAAGGAACATTTACTACCAGATTTGTGCTAGTATTTTATAAAGGCAAATAAGCATCTCTATCATTATAAAATAAGTGAAAAATGAGTGCCTTCTTGCTGTGAAAATATTACAACCCATGGCGGCAATTCTACAATAGGGAGCCTCCATTAGAGGTCATGTTTAACACTGGGTGAGAACCTATTTCATATGGACACTTGTACCTGCCATAAACCTGGTATAAATGGGGGTGCCTAAATGTAATAGACATGCAGACAACTTACTGTATTCTATAAGGTACCTGCCTGTATGTATGATCCGACCTGTGTGTCCATGCTCCACCTATGTGAACGCCCTACTTAGAAAATATGTGATATGCAATTTGAGTGCCTATTTGTAGAATACCACTTTGGTGCTCAAATGACATTTTGCAGGTAAGTTTACGTTTTATTTTTATTTATTTATTAGGACTTATTAACCACCTTTATGAAGAGATTCACCCAAGGCAGTGTACAATTAAGTTCTTAAATGTCAGTATTCTGTACATTTAGGTGCACGGTTGGTGTGCAAATAAAAGCAACTTTTTATAGAATTGCCTTTCATATGCATGGCTAAGCAGGTTATTTTAGAGCAGCAATTTTTCTGTCCTGTTTTAAACTGCTTAACTATACATATAAAGGGCAATTCTATAATCTAGGTACCCGCATTTACACCCCTTGTGTAAATAAATACCTAGAATACTAGCAGTTACGCATATATGTATACACATAACTTGCTTAACTTACATATTTTCAAAGGGAGCATACACATGGGAGGAGCATGGGCAGGGCTCCCACTTATGTGAATAAAACTTACAGAAAACGTTAAGTTATGCATGCCCCAGTGGCATACCTAGCTTGGTTGCCACCTGGGTTGGAGCACCCCCTCTTCCAGGCACATTCCCCCCCAAGCAGTAAAGGGGATGCATCGAGCAGCTGCAGAGCCACAGTCTACGTATGTGCGGCTGTCGGTTCTGCCGATCCCCTGCCTCAGAACAGGAAGTTCATAATGGCTCTGCTACTGCTTTATGCACCCCCTTACTGCCTGCATCTGAGACGGACCGCACCTACCGCCTTGCCCTTGGTACACCTCTACACGTCCCTGCTGCATTTAGGCACCTGCACTTACACCAGCTCCATGCTTGGATTAACTGCAGATTGTTAACTATTAGACTTACCAATACCAAGTTTCACTAGTATTTTATAATGGCTCTTACCGCATGGCCTCAGCGTACCTAAATGGAGACGCCCAGATGTAGAATTGCTTACATAGGGGCTGAATATCAATGTTATCCATTTAGTTAGGTGAAATGACCTTGCTCCTCCTTCACTCTACCCCTGGATTCTATAGGGGTCACCCAAATTTGGGCACAGATCCCAGAGTCACATGCAAACTGATTAGGTAATAAGCCATTAACAATCAATTACTGACATTAATTGGCACTAATTAGGATTTGTGCATGGATGTGTCTGTGCACCATTCTGTAACTGCATACTTAAATTGTCTCACGCACAACTCAAAAGGCATGGACAGGTCAGGGCATTCCCAAAATTTAAGCGCATTGTTAAAGAATAGGGTCATTTACACGCCCAACTGCCATCAGTTGAGTGCCAGGATTTACACCAGGTTTCAACAGGCATAAGTCCTCGTGTGTGGGAATTGGTGCTAATCGCTATTCTGTAAAGGACACTCATCCTGGAGTGCCCTTTATAGAACAGTGCTTAGTGCTGATTCTATCCGGCGCCTAACTTTGAGTGTCATTTATTTAATTTCCCTCTATATCTATAGCACTGGCATGGTCAGAGGAAATTCATAGCAGCATTAGCCATATAATACTGGAGAGTTATCTGTATAGGTCACAGCTATACAGATAAGTCCTTTTGAATATCAGGCCATGTGTGAACAAAACCTTGAATTTATTTATTTATTTATTTTTATTGCATTTGTATCCCACATTATCCCACCTCTTTGCAGGCTCAATGTGGCTTACAATACATCATGGGTACTGGAAATAGAAGTGAATATACATTAGGTTTACAGAGGGTTTGTGTTACTTGGTGAATTAAGATTTCATTTAAAATATGGTAAGCAGCATAGTGCTTACTAATGCAGCACTGGGATACTGCTTTGGTACTATCTAACCACATTTCCTATAGTTCTGTTTTTTGCATATCTCTCATTTAAAATATTGATTTTCAGGTTTACAAAATCTCATGAGATCCAAAGGCACAGCAGACTCTACAGTACTAGAGTAATTTAAATTAATTAAATGTGATGGATAAGAGTATTAAATCCATTTTAACTTGGGAGTTTTATACTTACATGTGGTTTTAAGGCATCTCTTTTATTGAGATTGTGGAAATGAGTTTGTAACATTAACTCTAGGAAATCTTCATATATTTGCTCTAAATTCTGACTCAGTGTTCTCCTAGCAAATTTTAGTGAACTGAATCAATGGAGTAACCTTCCCTGATGAACGTTCAAAGGAAAAGGTAAAAAAAAAAAAATGAGGATATGAATTATTACTTTCTTTCCCACTTTGCATTAAGAACATAATGTAAGAACATAAGACTAGCCATATACTGGGTCAGACCAATGGTCCATCTAGCCCAGTATCTTGTTTCCAGCAGTGGCCAAGTCAGGTCACAAGTACCTGGCAGAAACCTAAATTGTAGCAACATTCCATGCTACAAATCCCAGGGCAAGCAGTTGTTTCCCCATGTCAGTCTCAATAGCAGACTATGGACTTTTTCTGCAGGAACTTGTCCAAACCTTTTTTAAACCCAGATATGCTAACTGCTATTACCACATCCTCCGGCAAAGAGTTTCAGACCTTAACTATTCATTGAGTGAAAAAATATTTCCTCCTATTTGTTTTAAAAGTATTTCCATGTAACTTCCTTGAGTGTCCCCTAGTCTTTGTACTTTTGGAACAAGTAAAAAATCGATTTACTTCTACTTGTTCTACACCACCCAGGATTTTGTAGACCTCAGTCATATCTCCCGTTAACTGTCTCTTTTTTTAAGCTGACGAGCCATAACCTCTTTAGTCTTTCATTATATGAGAGGAGTTCCGTCCCCTTTATCATTTTGGTCACTCTTCTTTGAACCTTTTCTAATTCCGCAATTTCTTTTTTGAGATACGGTGACCAGAATTGAACGGAGTACTCAAGGTGAGGTCGCACCATAAAGCAATACAGAGACATTAGAATAATTTTAGTCTTATTTTGCATCCCATTCCTAATAAGTCCTAGCATCCTGTTTGCTTTTTTTGGCTGCCACTGCACACTGGGCAGAAGATTTTAGCGTATTTTCTACAATGAAACCTTGATCTTTTTCTTGAGTGCTGACTCCTAAGGTAGACCCTATCTTCTGGTAACTATGATTCAGATTATTTTTCCCAATGTGCATCACTTTGCATTTGTCCACATTAAATTTCACATGCCATTTGACTGCCCAGTCTTCCAGTTTCCTAAGGTCTTCCTGCAATTTTTCACAATCCACATGTTTTTTGACAACTTTGAATAATTTTGTGTCATCTGCAAATTTAATCACCTCACTCATTGTACCATTTTCCAGATCATTTATAAATATGTTAAATAGCACCAGTCCCAGTACAGATCCCTGTGGCACTCCACTATTCACCAAATGGCCATGTAACCCTACCCTCTGTTTTCTGTCCAGTAACCAATTCCTAATTCACAGAAGGGCATTGCCTCCTATCCCATGACTTTTTTAATTTTCTCAGGAGTCTCTCATGTCAAAAGCTTTCTGAAAATCTAGATACACATCAACTGGCTCACCATTATCCAAATGTTTATTCATGCCTTCAAAGAAACAAAGCAAAATGAGGCAAGACTTCCCTTGGCTGAACCCATAATGACTCTGTCCCATTAAATCATGTTTGTGTACATGTTCTTAAATTTTATTCTTTATAATAGTTTCCACTATCTTGCCCAGCACTGACATCAGGCTTACTGGTCTGTATTTTCCAAGATCTTCCCTGAAACCCTTTTTAAAAATCAGCATTTCATTGTCCACCCTCCAATCTTCAGGTACTATGGACAATTTTGACGACCAATTACAGATTACTAACAGCAGATAAGCAGTTTCATGTTTGAGTTCTTTCAGTACCATGGGGTGTGTACCATCTGGTCCAGGTGATCTGTCACTCTTTAATTTGTCGATTTTGCTTAGTACATCTTCTATGTTCACCAAGATTTCTTTTGTTTCCTCCACATCATCACCCTGAAATTTGTATTCCTCCAAACATGTTAAATAATACTCTTCTTATGATGCTGCAGCAGTCCTTTGCATGTGAATTACTAAGGGGCCCATTTACTAAAGCTTTAGTAAAAGGACCCCTTAGTAATTTAATATAAATAATATTATTAATCCTATATAATAATTCTCACCTCCAACATTCTATTCGTCTTGCTGACTAAGACCGTGGCTCCTTGGTCTGCTAGGCTCCGTAGCTCAGGCTGACATCAGAGGAGGAGGGGCGAAACAGGCAGGGCACAGGGGCGGAGGCGGAGCTTCAATGACAAAACCGTCGAGGGGCCTGGAACTGGAAGAGAGGGAAGGAGGAAGGGAGGGATGACAAACCTGGAACTGGGAGGGAGGGACGAGAGAAAATGTGACCGAGACGGAGGGACCGAGCAAGGCCTGTACCGGGACAGTGGGAGGGCGCAGATAAGCCAAGTGCGTAGATAGCAGAGGCCGCTGTGGACATCGATCCGGATTTTGAGCCGCAGAGTCGGCCCCGCTCCTGTACTTGGCCTCTGCAGCGGCCAAAGGTGGAGGGGTAATCTAGTTAAATGTGAATGCATACAGTAACTTTTTAAAGTCTGATAAAAAAAATGTTTTTGTTCACCTACATCATCAGTGCCATAAAATGAATTAAGCTGGCTCAGGATAGATTTGCTTCCTTTAAACTGAACAGATCTTCTCCATACTAGTATTAGGGAAAGTTGTATAGGATCAAAGCCAAATAGACTTCTGTTTAAGGACATGATTGCTGCAGTAAGTGCTCAAGTCTGAGGGTCATGATCTGTTGTAGTTATATCCCCATTCCATGTCTCTGATTGTGACCCAGACCACAATTTAGGTCCATGCTGTCCCCTTTCCTTTTATGCCTGCTGCTGTGATACCTCTTTGTTTTATGACCACTGATGGTGGTACTCCCTTATCCTGTTTTATTTAATAGTGGTATCCTATATGATTATCATGACCCCCTCAGTATTATGTTGACTTGAATCTTTTATTCTGTTTTAATTTCCTGTTTTATCTGTTCTTCATAAAATCATCAGAACAGCAAATAAACGACTTTCTTGATAGCATGTGATGAATACAAGTCCTCATTAAGACTCATCAGAATATTTCTGTTTCCAGGTGTAACACAGAAAGTGAATGGTATCAAATTCATGAAAATATTATTAAAAAATTGAATGTTCGATACAACTTGACAGGTTCTAATACTGGTAAGTTTAGATGCTTAATATGTTTCTCATTCATATTTTTATGTTGTCCTGATTTTTATATTTCACATAGCTGGGGATCACCTGTTGGGCACCTACTATTGTAATAGGTTGCAAATTGATCAGTAGGAGAACATATCAACCTTCCAGGACAAACACATCTGACCTTAATGGGCCAATGATCAGAAGCAAATGCAGGTACTAGAGGCTGCTAGCACCTGTGTTTGCTACTGCTCCATGTTCAGAGCCCCCGAGTGTGTGAAACAACGCGCTCGCAGGGTCTGAACGCAACTAGCATGCAAATGCATGCAAAACAGGGCTCTTAGCGCAAGTAGCATTCAAATGCATGCTAAACCTATTCCTCCCCAATGATCAGCAATCAGCACGACAAACATGCTGGCCGCGGCAAACTCTACTCCAGCTCGGAGCTGGCATTAGGGTTTGCAGACCATTGGGGAGGAATGGTGAGCCCTGTCCAGCATGCATTTGCATGCTAGCAGGCCCCCTATTCCCCCCCCAATGCATCAGCCTGCACTCCCCCCCCCCCCCCGCAGGAGCAAAAACCCCAACTCGACACCCCCCCCCCCCCCAGCGACACAGGGGCTGGAGATCCAGCGGACCTCCAGTCTCCCGACCTCCCCCTGACACAGGTGGGTCTCCAGTCCTCTTAACCCCCCCCTGGCATTCCCTCCCCTGAATGGAGCCCTGGTAGCCCAGTGGGCCATGAGTCGATCCCCTCCCCACCCCACCCCTGGTGATCTTAGTGGCCCTTTCCCACCCCCTACCTTCAGTAGAGGAGGGAGGTGGCCTTCCTCCTCTTCCATTGGCGCCGCCTTGAGAATGGCGACGCCCGGCCCTGCCCAGTGCATCCTGGGATTTGCTGGGTGGGGCTTCATACCGTAAAAGGGAGTTTTTCTAGGCAGGGCCGATGGAAGAGGGGAGAGGCCACCTCCCTCCTCCACCTAAGGGAAGGGGGTGGGGAAGGGCTGCTAAGACCACTGGGGTGGGGTGGGGAGGGGATTGACTCGCGGCCTACTAGGCCACCAGGGCTCCATTCATGGGAGGAGATGCCGGGGGGGGGGGGTTTATGGGGACTGAAGACCCATCTGATATCCAGTCTCCCCGAACTTGGGTCGGCTGGACTGGAGGTCTGCTGGACCTCCAGCCCCTCATGTCGCTTGACTCAGAGCACTTGGGGGTCTGGTGGTCCCATGGACCTCCAGCCCCTGTGTTTGATAGGTCTGGGCTTTTGACAGCCTAGACCTGTCAAATAAGTGCGGGAGGATTGTGCCCAAGCGCATCTCAGGCACCATCCTCTCATACTTTTACCCTATGATCAGAGTGAATAGCTTGCTTAAATTTGCATGGTATTATCTGTGATCATAGGGGTGGTAAAGCCCTGTGCTGTTCCAGTGCTATTTTTAGAGCACTGTTTGGAATAGCGATGGGCTTTGGATCATCTGCCCATACGTTTGCCATACTCATGCAGAGAAACTTCAAAGGGACACTCCAGCATTAACTGGCTAAATTGGAACTCATAAAAAAGCTTAACACCATCTCCCTAGGCCTGAATAGAGACAATGGTTGCATGGTTCAGTACAGATGTGAATGAACTTAACTATCTTGAGGTCATCCTGTTTTTTTTTCTCTCTCTTCACAGTTATCAGTTCATTGAACTGTGCTGCTATTAGCACTCCATTTCAACATCCTACCCAGCACTTTTCAATGCTTTCTCTTTAGTCTGTATTTTCATCCTTAAGGTCCAAACCTGCACAGACAAATGGGTTGTGTCCATCAACCAGAGGAAAGAGAGATATGTAAAATAGATCCAGGTGATTCACCCCTTAAGGGTATTTTGCAGCCATAGAATGTTCAGTATATTCTCTGTCTCCAAGCGGGTCTTCTACTTGATGCTTCTCAGCCAGCTCCTGCATTTTTTGTTGCACTTCCTTATCATAGCTGCAGTAGCAGCTTACTTCCTCTTGTCATACCCGCAGCAACAACTAGTAGTATTCTGAGGCAATAGCAGCTCTCATATGTCCACTGCCATAGCTCCCCTCTCCAACTGTATAGTACTTACAGCAGCGGTCTTTGTTTCTTGCTGCAACCTCAGTCTACCTTTCACTGCTATAGTGAATGCTTTTCTCTCGAATGCCAACAGCATTTACTTTCCTTTCTTAACCACTTTGGTTACCTTAGTTTCTAGTGGCAGCAGCAGCCATCCTGTCAAGGCTACAGCATTCGTGTTCACCTTTAGTAGCAGTTTTTTCTGTCTGACTGCCACAGCAGTTTCCAGATCTCCTATGGAAGCAGCCTGCCTATTTTTCCGGAGGTAGCAGCCCTTCCGGTATAACTACGGTAGCAACCTCCCTGGCTACGGGTTGCAGCGTCCTTCCTTTCTGCGGTCAGTAGCAGCCTTCCAGTGGAGCTGTAGTAGAGACCTTCTTGCCCAAGCTGTGGTAGCAGCCTTTGAATTTCTTGTGGCAGCAGACTTCATATCCCAGCTATGGCAGCAGCCTCCCTGTTTGCTGGAGGCAACGGCTTTTCCGGTATCACTGCGATAACTGCATTCCTGCCCAATCCTCGGAAGTGCCATTCCTATCCAGCTGCAGCGGGTCCAGTCTACCTTGGCTGCCTCTCTGTTCAGGCTGCCTCAGCCACCTCATTGTCAATTCTGCCACAACCACCATCCTTTCCCAGTTTCTAAACTAGTTTCAAGGCAGCTTGCATATTTCATCTGCAGTAGTGGCGGCTTTGGTGGTCCCCATATAGCACCTGTATTCTTGGTGTATTCTCGGTGTTAAATGGCCTGCTAATTTCTATGGCATTTAACATCCTACATCTCGCAGATTTCATTTTACGACTCCTGCCACCTTGCATGTCATAGCTACATGTCACCTTGCATGTCATGGCTGCGTCTGTAGGGGACCTGTCACAGATGCAGTTGTTCTCTTGATGTCTCAGCACCTTCAACAGAGGCCTTGTCACAGCTTCTTTAGCAGTCAGCACTTTATGGCTGCTACATCAGTGGGTAAGTTGCAGCTGCACCTGTGGTCTGCTTCTCTCAACTATTATAGTTGCTTAAATTGCCTTTCCGCATTGGAGCTTGTGGTCCTCAGTTACAGAAGCAGTATTCTAACTTTGGCTCCAGTGGCAGCCTGCTGGACACAGATGTAACATTAGCTGAAATTTTCTCATCTGCAGCACCAGTTTTGTTTTGTTTTATTAGTATTTTATTTTGGCTTCAGTTACAGCTTATTTTTCACGTCTGTGACACTGGTCTACTTTTCAAATGCAGCAGTATTTTGCATATCATGGCCATGTCAGCGGTATTCTTCTAGGTCAAAGTGGTGTTGTTTCCTCATCGGTGACTCCAGCTGTTTCATTTGCCTCCAATGACAGCTGGCATTTCTCATACGCATTGGTGGCCAGCATATTGTACAATTTAAATAAATAAATATATGTATTCGTTGCTGCTACAGTAGCAGTTATGTTACATACCTCTCTGTACCAAGTGATCTTCTTTTTAAGCATGTCAAACACTGCGGTGGCTCTGTTTAACCCTCTCTAACCAGCTAATCAATGTGATAGTTTTTGTCTCTTTTTCCAGTTGATACCTTGAAGGCTTGTTTCTAGAACAGCTATAATCAAATAACCACTGTGTTTATGTTAGTTCAGCACACTCTTTATTGTACGTCTATATATCAAATAATTTTCCAGTGCTGCTGTTCTTGTTTTTGTTTTCTTTTGTTCCTTTCAGATTGCAATATGCTCATTTTGTCTAAGTGGTTATTATGCTGCATATATTTATGAGTGTTATATCTTAGTTCCAATTGCTTAAAACAAAGACTCATTTTGGAAGAAAAGATTATTACACTGCAAAATAACTGTTTGAATGAGAACATCGTCTACACAATACAGTCCATTTATGTATAGAGCAGATTGCTATAAAGTTACAAATGGCTGTGGACATCTGTGAGTAATATTACTGGCAGAATTCTAATTGGTGCAGCTGGAGCCTGTGAACTAAAGGGATCTGTCAGTGGCTATAAGTTATTTAGAGACTGGTTGGAAGACACGCACCAGAGTCTTAGTTTGACTTGTTTTGCAAAGGTATATAAACAAAAAAATGAATCACTTTATTTCTCTTATGGATTTTACATTGGGAAAAGCAAGCACATAGCTTTACTATATGGTTTATTAGTTTTAATATACTGCCTTTTGAGGGAACAGCAAAGTGGTTTACAATAAAAAAAATTTAAAAAAGGAATATGTACAAGTATAGAATATGGGAAAAGCTATATCAATAAAGCAAACATTACAGAATATCATACAAACACTGATAATAGAATATCTTCATGTCCTGGTTATGACAGTAGCTTCAACCGGGAAGAAAGCTCCACAAGAAATGCAAAATTTCACCCAGGAGAGAGACCAGTTTCAAGTACGGAGTGTAAGAAAAGTTTCAGTTGCCAGAAATTATTGTCAAAACAAAATAGAATTCCTTCAGGGAAGAAACTGTTTACATGCACTGAATGTAGAAAAAGCTTTATTCATAAATTACAGCTAATAAAGCACCAGAGAATACACACAGGAGTAAAACCTGTGGTAAAAGCTTCTGTCAGAAGATACTCCTTACTATTCACAAAATGAAGCATACAGGATTAAAACTGTTAACATGTACTGAGTGTGGTAAAAATGTCTGTTATAAGCACCAGAAGGGCAATGAACACGGCAAAGCTGATGGCCTCTCCTGAAAGGAAGAGCCAGAACCACCCTGACACTGGACTATCAAGACCAGATCAGTGGTCTGTAGAGGCCACAGTCTGGGGTCTCTCTCTAAAGGGGGGAGGTGTGAAGAAACAGTGTGTTTTAAGCCTATAAAATGTATTGGATATTTTTCTTCATTAATTATGTCGTGAAGTGTATTTTTCCTATTTTGCCAGCAGGTGGTGTTTCTTTGCTGTAAAGCTGTTACAGAGAAATGAATGCTCTTTTCTTTAGTTTAACACAAACAGTGGAAGCAAGATGCAGTATATTTTTGAAATGTTGTGTTCTGATTGGCCTGGAGTTTGAAGCTAACTAGCAGTTACTGGTTTTGAGTTCAGTTTCAGCCCCGGAGAAGAGAAAGAGAAAACTCTTCAATGAAGCCCTACAAGAAACGGTTATATTTGATAACTAGTGAGCAGCTATATATCCTGATCTTCCTAAATACTGTTTAGACAATATTCATATGTTTAGTTAGTTTTTCAATTGATCCATTTTTCAGTTGCTTGTTACTGTTTGCTGATTGCACTTTTTCTGTCCACTGTTCAATATTTTTATGAGACTATGCATAATTGTTTGTTCACCCTGCTTGTCTGGACTGATAAAGAATCCTGGTAGTTTATGTTTTGGGTCTGAGTGCTTTCTGGGAACTGTGGAACCACTGGGAGTGTGGGCGCAGTAACCTAGAAATTACTTGGGATAATTTGAGAGCGGGAGACTTGCCCAGAGGCAGCTATTACACAGTTGGTGAGAGGAGGGTGCTAGTGTACAGCACAAGTGGTAGGTGTAGGTGGACCTGATCTGTGCTGGGGGTAGACCCTTCACGTGGCCGCAAGGTAACCCCAGGTTGGTGGCTAGGCATTTCATGACAGGAAGGCTGAAAAGGAGGCAGGTGTGGCTTAGAAATGGGCTGATGCATTTCAGAAAAACTGGGCAGGTAGGAGAAAGGGGCTGGGGTAAACAAAAAAAGAGCATGTGAGAGAAGGGGGCTTGAGCTTGGGGACTGATGTAGGGTTAGGTGGGAAAAGGGGGGCTGGAGCTTGGAGGCTAATGCAGGGAACAGGTGAGAGACAGGCTGAAGCTGCAGGCTGATGCAGGGGAAATGTGGAAGAAGGGGGCTGGAGTTGGATGCTGAAACAAGAGGCAGGTGGGAAAAAGGGCTTTATACAGGTAACAGAGGCAGCAGCTGAAGGTGGAGGTTGAAACAGGAGATGAGATGAGAGAACAGATCTAATGCTAAGCCTGAGAGGGGAGACAGGAGTCAGGCAACGGGCAGATGGGAAATGGCTGATGCAGGAGCTGGGAGAAGGACAGATACTATGTAGGGGAGAAGGAGCGATGTAAGGACAGATGAATGAGTACTGAGGTTAAGGTGGAGGAAAGAAAATGAATATTGGAGAAGGAAGCAGGTAGACATATGCTGGAGAAGTTAAGAAGAAGGTATGGGAGAAGATTTAGGGACCAAGGATGATGGGGAAAGAAAAAAAGAGGGAGGGCTATGAAGATGGACAAAGGAAGGAAACAGATCTTTGAGTGGAGGAGTAGCCTAGTGGTTAGCGTGGTGGACTTTGGTCCTGGGGAACTGGGTTCGATTCCCACTGCAGGCACAGGCAGCTCCTTGTGACTCTGGGCAAGTCACTTAACCCTCCATTGCCCCAGATACAAATAAGTACCTGTATATAATATGTAAGCCGCATTGAACCTGCTATGAGTGGGAAAGCGCGGGGTACAAATGTAACAAAAAAAAGTGAAAAAGGGTTGACATAAGGAAGGGAAATGGGAGGCTGAATATGGGAGTAAGACACAAAGGGGCTGAAGCTGGAGAGGGAATGAATGACAGGGAAGTAACTGGGATTGGTAAGGGGGGATGAGAAGCAGAGCCAGATAAGTAGGGGAGGCAATTAATACAAAGGGTGAAATGGGAGAAAACTGGAAATAGGGGACTAATGAGGTAAGAGTGGAAAAACTAATAAGTAGGCGAAACAGACTGAGGATTGCGGTCGAGGGGAGAGGAGGAGAAGGAGGAAGTGGAGAAGGATGAATGAAATCTAGATAAAGGTAGATAGAAAATAAAAAGCAGATGAGAGAAATGGAGGAAAAAACTGAAACAGAAGGATCAGAGTGAGAGTTGGATATAAGGAAGGAGGGGAAGAAGGAGGACAGTGAAAAGCATAAATGGAAATTCATCTTGGAAAATAACTTAGGAGATAGGACCACCTACAGGGAAAAACAAAATGCTCAGACAACAAAGGTATGGAAAATTTTCATTTTTATTTTGTTCTGAACAGGAGGAAATCTCTTTCTATCTCTCTTTTTTTCAATGTTCTGCTTCTTATAGTCTGGCTTCTTGGGTTTTCAGTTTTATTATTTTGTCTAAGTATTGTTTTAATCTGTAGTCTTTTTTTTCTTAACTAGGAACGATTTTTGCTTTCCGTTTTGCAGCTGCAGAAAAGTATTCTTGTAACATCTAGATTCTGTATATCATAGTTCTCTTATTCCAACTGGAGGTATACTTATGTTCTAGAATATTTTAAGTGCTGACTTTTCATAGGTACAATTAGTGCAGATTGATTGTCTGTTTGCAAGGTTTTTTTGCGTTACTTCTTAGTGTAGTGGAGAGAATTTCTGTTGCTCTCACTGATTCGACACCAGAGTTTGAAGAAAATTTTATTCTGATTCTACTTCTGTTCTGTACTGTTTGCTGGAATTTTATTGGTTGATTTGGAATTTTCCCTGTGAAGGAATTATATTCTTTGGGAGCAATTCTATAACTGGGAACACAATTTGGTGTACCAATGTCATTTGCTAAGCACCGGTTCTATAAGATGCATTATAGAATAATAGAGTAAGTTGGATTCAAGTGCTTAAATGTGAGCACGGGTCTATGGCAGGCGTAACTGTTCCTACAAGCAGCATTTTGGCATTTAACCTACAGCACTTATGCACGCTTAGGCTTTAAGCACCCCTGTTATAGTATTAGGGGGCATATGATTTACATGAATATAAATCAGGGTGGAGCTCGGGTCCCCCCCAAAACAAAAAAGTGTTCCGCTGCCCCTGAGAAAAGGGAGGGTGGAGAGAAGGAGAATGCTAGATGGGGGGAGGGGGGTTGGGAGGAGGAGAGGAGAAAGGAGATGCTTGGACCAGGGGAGGTGCCGGGAGGTGCCACAGGACTCTAGCACCAGCCCTAATCTTTAACTGGATATATAAACATTTCTAGATAACTCAGTGCCACAAAGTGTGGTTGACTTATCTTGATAACCTTGACTAGATAAAGGCTGAATATTGCTGTTGTCTCACTAAACTTGCAGCTGTCATATTTCCAATTCTACATTTTAAACAGATAGGGCCTGATATTCAGCTGGTTATAATCATTGTTTTGCCGGACTGCTGCCAGCATTATACCCAGAAATTCAGTGCCAGACCATGTCTGGACCTCTGACATTGAATTTCAGATATACAGAGCCAGTGAAAACATAACTAGTTAAGTGCAATGTTCATCACAACCCAGCTATGAAGAACCACATAAAGGCTAGGATAACACGCGGTTATCCTAGCTGTTTAAGTGCTGAAAATCAGCACTTAAGCAGCTAGGTGCTGACTTCACCTCCAGAATGCCCCCAAAATAGCCGGTTTTAGCTTGTGTGCTAACTGGATATTTTCAGCTATCCAGTTAAGAGCTGCTAAAAGTGCCTGGTTAGCCCTGGACAGGTGATTTTAAAAGGCCAGGAGCCTGGCTCTTTAAATTATTTTGAATATTGGGGGCATAGGTTTTGCTAGACATTAAGAGCGCTGTTTACTAAGCCACGCTAGAGGCACACTAGCGTTTTTAGCACGCACTAACCATGTAAATGCCCATAATATTCCTATGGGTATCTACACAGCATGCCACTAATTTTTAGCATGCGCTAAAAACGGTTAGCGCACCTTAATTAAACAGGGCCCTAAGATGTCTATCTAAGTTATATATCTAGCAAGCCAGAAGATATGGGAGCCATCATCACTGTGTATGAAGTCAAATGCTTTCATGGCTCGTTCTGACTCAGTATAAAAAGTGTTGGCCTGTGTCTTAACTTTGATTCAACAGCCACATCTCATAATTGCTGGAGACACTGATTAAGGCCTCTGTTTACAAAGCGCACTAGCAGCTGGCGGTGGGGTACAGTTATATTTGAATGGGCTGTGTCAGCAGTGCTGTGCGGCTTTGTAAACAGGGGGGTAAATCTTTGTCAGCTTCTACTTTCCTAGTTTCTCCATACCTCCTGTGTAGCTATAGATCAAATGTAAATGCCACAGGCAAATGCATTTTTTGTGCTGCCTGTTAGCAGTTAGTCCCACCTGCTCCTTTACTGTGCTGAAATAATACTGTTGCTCATCTGAAAGTCACTAACTAGGATGTTTCCTTTTTTTGAATTGCAATTCTTCACCCTGGAATCAGACAGTGATTCCCCTTGGTACCATGCAGTTAAGAGATGAGTCCCTCGCCTAAATCAGGAACATACAGGACATCTTTGACATTGTTGCAATTTTGAAATCTTTGTCCAATTCCTTCTGCACTAATGATGCTTCTAGCTGTGAGGTAGATTTTTTTTTTTCATTTTGCTTATGTCTAGTTGTGTGAAGAAAATTGTCACTAGTCTTCTGATAACTTGCATTGCCGTGAAACGTCTACTCCACTGCTTTGTGATTATGTCATTGGTTATACCTTTAGCTCTTTGGGTTCTAATAGAGTTTTTCATTGTTTTGCCTTCTAAAGGTTCCTTTTACTAAGCTGTGGTAAGTGCATGCTAGCGCTTACTGTAGCTTAGTAAAAGGAACCTTTAGAAGGCAAAACAATGAAAAACTCTATTAGAACCCAAAGAGCTAAAGGTATAACCAATGACACAATCACAAAGCAATGGAGTAGACGTTTCACGGCAATACAGTAAGCGCTAGCATGCACTTACCACATCTTAAAGTGGCTTACTGCAGGATGCACTCAGGCACCCTGTGGTAAGTTTGAAATCAGTGCATGCTAACCAAATGCAAAAATAGTTTTTAAAATTTTTGCACAGAGTGGGCATTTCTGTAGTAAGCTACTAACACCTGCTTACCACAGCAAAAATTGGCATCCCAATGCGCTCAAAAATAAAATTTATGTTTTGGTGCAGGGGCATGTCTAGGGGCAGAGAGTGGGTGTGTTCTGCATTAATCAGCACAGCTTTATTGCCACACACTAACCAATTATCAGTTCTTAGCTTGTGAGCCCATACCACCTACATAATGGGTGACAATAAGGGCTTATGTGTTAAGATGTGGCCATTAATGCAAAAAAAAAAAAAAAAAATTTGGCCATTTTACCACAGTGGAAAAATGGCCTTAGCTCGTGGTAAAGACCCACATTAGGGTGTGCTAAGGCCACTTTTTACCACTGTTTTGGAAAAGGGCCCCTTATTGTTCCCATGTGCATATACTTTAATGGCTATGCATAGCTTACAATTTTTTTTCCATTAATCCTAGAAGTATATAAACTTGAGAACATTAGTGATGGGAAATAAATGTATTGAAAGCTATTTAACTGGCACTAATAGCTTCACATTTTAGTATCTGAGGCCTTTGTCTTAAATGTTCCAAGATTAGTGAATTTCAATATAAACACAAACTACCTGCCTCTGTAGAACCCAATGTAATTTTGAACAGATACACCTAAGGACATAAGCTATTAGTATTTGTGACTATATTTGCCTTCTGTTGAAAAAAATAGTATTTATTTATTTATTGCATTTGTATCCCACATTTTCCCACCTTTTTGCGGGCTCAGTGTGGCTTACAATATATTGTGAATGGTGGAAGTACAATTGGTTGCATTACGATTATAGGTTACATAGTGAAGAGTTATGGGAAGACAAAGTCGACGTCGAAATACAGTATGGGGAGTAGAACAATGTAATGTAACAATGGGGAATTGATAGGGCGATAAAACAATAACAAGAGGGTAGAGATTTAGGTGTGGTGAGAATACGGGGGAAGAGAACTCAGAAGAGAGTGTACTGATACATTTCTCTTGGTGTGTGTGCTAGCAAGTTTGGTTGACAAGATTATTAAGACATCTCACAAACACAGTCATTTTCCTCTCACATGTTAAATACATTGTCAAATATAAGTACATAAGTACATAAGTAGTGCCATACTGGGAAAGACCAAAGGTCCATCTAGCCCAGCATCCTGTCACCGACAGTGGCCAATCCAGGTCAAGGGCACCTGGCACGCTCCCCAAACGTAAAAACATTCCAGACAAGTTATACCTAAAAATGAGGAATTTTTCCAGTCCATTTAATAGCGGTCTATGGACTTGTCCTTTAGGAATCTATCTAACCCCTTTTTAAACTCCGTCAAGCTAACCGCCCGTACATTTTTTACATCTAGTTTTAGTGGCAGAGGCACTACACTATGTGCAGACAACACAGTATCATAAATTATCAATAAAGAATATTCCCCAGCATGTTATAAAGGCAAAACCAGGATTATCATGCTTAATGGAAGCTAGTGAACAGCAGGGCAAGTTGGGTGTAAGAGGGGAGAACATGAAAAAGTGTTAAACTGAGAAATAAAACAACAGACACTAAAAAGTAGATGTACAGCCAAAATGCTGCACCACAATTGCTGTTCCTTGTTAACAAAGGGGAACTGGAACATACTGTTTCCCTTTAATTATAGCAGATGGGATAGCAGATAGGAAATAAGATATCTGAAAGAAGGAAGACTTTGGCTGATGATAGCATATCTAACTATATCCTTAATCATGCAATGTGTATGCATATACGAGAACTGGAAAATGTTATCTTCATATCTGCAACCAAAAAATGTAAGGAAAAAACCCCACACAGAACCTACAGCAGGTAAAAGAAATTCATTTCATATTCTTTTTTTCATCTGTTTTGTTTTTAAGCCTTCATGGTGACTTAACAACATTAGTAGAAGTTCCTTCTCAAAAAAGCTTATACTATAGTGGCTGAGGCAACAGGAGATAGAGCAACTTATCCAAGGTCACAAGAAGGGGATGGGAACCCCTGATCTAACCACTTGGCTGCTAGTCCTCACTTCACTTCACCTTTTGCTAGTTAAGTGAAAACCATATTAAATATTGTGATATCTCCCATCAGGGCACCTCCTTCTGGCCCAAGGGACAAGGCTTTTACCATCTGCTCTGTGAAGCCTCCCATACCTTTTTGGACTGCCCACAATGAAAACAAACTGAGACCAGTCAGTAAGATGCAGGTTCTTTTAATAAGTCTAAATTAAACAGCATACAACATTTCCATTTATTAAGTTTCTATACTGCCTTTGCTGACTACCAGACCAAAGCGGTGTACAGTCGAAAAGTTACAACAAAACACAAAGAATGAAAGGAACTACAATATCGGATAGGAAAGGAAATGTGCAATCATAAGTAATTGAGAAAACATAGAACACACACACACACATAAAAGAAATCCCAGTGAGTTAGGACAGAAACTCTCAATCTGATGTGAAAGTAAGATGGAAGAGTCAAGTCTTAAGGTCAATTTTAAATTGTTTTAGTGAGGATTCAGCATAAAGAGGTAGGGTCATTGAATAAACTCTCACATATTCCTGCAACTTCTTACTTAAGGCTTCTGCTTGACCTTGCTCAAACTCATAATCCAGGCAGGTTTTCCCACTGGTCCAATACAGCATAACTCTAAGCACAGCTTACTTTACAAACAAGCAATCAATGGGACCTTTTCTTCATATCATTTATAACGAGGATTAAATCACATTCCTTTTCAACAATCCAAGTATCTATGGGGTATTCCCAGTGGCGTACCAAGGGGTGGGGGCGGTTCGCCCCGGGTGCACGCCGCTGGGGGGTGCCGCGGCGCGTGCCTGCTGCGAGAGCTCGCTAACGTGTCTCGTTCGCTGCAGCTCCCTCTGCCCCGGAACAGGTTACTTCCTGTTCCGGGGCAGAAGAAGCTGCAGCGAACGAGCAAAGTTAGTAAACTCGCAGCAGGCACGCATTGTGGCCCCCCCCCCAACGGCGTGCACCTGGGGGGGGGCTCTTTCGTGGGGGGTCTTGCCAGGGAGGGTCCGTGCTGCATCGGGGGGGGGGGGGCGCCACCCCGGGTGTCCGCCCCCCCTAGGAACGCCACTGAGTATTCCTTACTACCTGACTCTCCCCATGGGTGTGCTACATTACAAACCAGGGTATAAACACCATTAGCTACAGGGGTTTGGCTTTTCTGCTAGCCCTTCTCCCCACACTACCACATAACCAGAACAAACATAATTTTTTCATCACTTGAAATAGCAATGGGATTTCTGATTTTTCACTAGCCCTTCCCCCACTATGCTATCATAAACAGGGTATTCCCTGGGACCACAGCTTCCATACCACATTAGACTCCTCTCTCTTTAACACACCATTCTTTAGAGTAAACACAGTGAACTGTGTTGAGGACTTAGCCTAACTCATGGAGCTCCTTTGGGTTAAGTGAAACTTGAACCCACAATGCTTAGCTCCTTCTCCCTGTTACGGCTTGAACCCTCCTGTCCCAGCCACTAGACTGGTTCCTAGCCTCAAGGAATCCTGCTCTTTCATCCCAGACACTAAGCTTTCCCTTCAGTAACGTACAGGAGCACTGCCCCCTCCTAGCCTATCTCCAGGCTGAAGCCCCTTGCAACAGAGAATGATCAACACTGGTTTCCATCCCTTAATAGGAAGAGCTTCCCTTTCCCCCACTCCAGGCACAGTTATGAGCTGACAGGGTTGAGCTTTGCCCTGCCCTCTAACCTTAGAAAGCCCTCTCCCAGAGCATCTCCAGAACCCTGGAGTGCTGCTCTTCCCCTTGGGTGTGTCTCTTCTCTCTCTCAAAGCTAAAAGCTTTCCTTTTAAATTCCCTCTCTCACATCCCAGGAAGGCAATGCTAATTAGCCCAGCTTTGAAGCCTGATGATTCATCAGCTTCCCTGTCTCAGCACAGCTCTCCTGGCTTCAGAATACATAGAGGGGCATAATCGAACGAAAACGTCTAACTCCATGGGCGTTTATCTCCGAGAACGGGTCCGTGAAGGGGCGGACCCAACCGTATTTTTGAACAAAATAGACGCCCATATGTTATTCGCTAATTTGTGAGCTGGGCGTTTTTGTTATTCAGTGATAATGGAAAATGAAAGCGCCCAGCTCAAAAACGAATACATCCAAGGCATTTGTTCGTGGGAGGGGCCATGATTCGTAGTGCACTAGTCCCCCTCACATGCCAGAACACCAACCGGGCACCCTAGGGGGCACTTTTACAAAACAAAAAAAAAGGTAAAAGAGCTCCCAGGTGCATAGCACCCTTCCCTTGTGTGTTGAGCCTCCCAAATCCCCCTCAAAACCCACTGCCCACAAGTCTACACCATTACTATAGCCCTAAGGGGTGAAGGGGGGCACCTACATGTGGGTACAGTGGGTTTGGGGGGGTTGGACGACTAACGCATTAAGCAGCACAATTGTAACAGGTAGGGGGGGGGGGATGGGCCTGGGTCCACCTGCCTGAAGTCCACTGCACCCCCTAATAAGTGCTCCAGTAACCTGCATACTGCTGCCAGGGAGGTGGGTATGACATTTGAGGGTGAAAATAAAAAGTTGTGAAACGTCATATTTTGTGCTGGGAGGGGGTTTGTGACCACTGGGGAAGTCAGGGGAGGTCATCCCCGATTCCCTCCAGTGGTCATCTGGTCATTTAGGGCACTTTTTGGGGCCTTATTCGTGGAAAAACAGGGTCCAGGAAAAGTGCCCTAAATTCTCGCTAAAATCGCATATTTTTCTTCCATTATCGGCGAAAGGGCGCCCATCTCTGTTCGCCCGATAACCACGCCCCAGTTCCGCCTTCGACACGCCCCCGTCAACTTTGTCCGCATCCGCGACGGAGTGCAGTTGAAAGCGTCCAAATTCGGCTTTTGATTATACCGCGTTATTCGTTTTTGTGAGATAAACGCCCATCTCCCGATTTAGGTCGGAACTTGGGCGTTTTTCTCGTTCGATTATAAGCAGGATAGCCTTCTGGGATTTGTAGTCAAAACCTCTTTTAAAGATATGAAGCTTAAAAGTACCTGAACTTGAACAGAGGACTTTTGTTTTTTACACTTTCCTGACCGCATGCACAAGGACCCCGAGGATACATTCCACAGTGTCATAACAATGCTACTAAGATCTTGATAAAACTGGGACCACAGCTAGCACTTATTGCAACTGTTCACACTGAAGAATAAATTCCATAAGTATGGACCTATTTTTTCATCTCCAGAGATGCTGTAATTCATTCAGTACATGCTTTTTGGCATGCTGACACATGTTGTTTACCATGTATAGATACTATTTGAACTACTAGTTGTGGATGCAATCAGGATGTCAGTTCCTAATACATTGAAGTCAGAGCTTGTCAGGAGCCCCAGTGCATTGCAGTAGTGTAGTTTGTTTCTATTTTGGTCACAGTTTGACTGAGCTATTTAAATCACTAAATTCCCTAAGGTCAAATTGAGTAAATTGAAAGAAAACTTTTCTATAATTACAAAATTAGAATTTGGAAAAGTACTTAAAGTTGCGTAGCAGCAAATCCATAAAACTTACTTAAAACACTCACTTATTTCTTCCTAATGCTATCACATAAAATTGGTAAGAAGCTTAGACTAGATAAAGTGCACTGTCTGTGTCCAATATTGAACTTCTAATTAAAAACGGCTCTAAGTAGAGTCTTGGAATTAGTTTAATCTGCATATCCTCCATAATATAAACACTATACACCAGGAAGCAGCAGTGTTAATCCTCTGTTACTTTTTTTTTTTTAATCATTTATTTATAATTTTTTCATTTTACAAGGATCACTTGCAAAACAGTAAAACAGAGATGATTGTACATTAAAACAATATTAGAAGAAAACAATCTCAACAAGATAAATGGATTTTATACAATCTTTCTCTTTCTTAGACCACAAAATAAATAGGGAGAGTGAAACAAGACAAGGAGATCAATTTAAACAACAGCAAACAAAGAAAACGTGGTATTAACCCGATTATCCCCAGTTATTATTTATCTAAATCATTATTCCACATTGATCATCTGGTTGGTTTCTTCAAGATCATAACGGTGCATAGTCCATCAATTTCATTGGAAACATACTTATTGTCCAATATTAGTGAAAGTAATACTCCTGATTTCATTTTTTTTCCCTTTTAAAACCAAAAATTGTTTAACAATACAAACCCTTGAATCTCCAATCCAATTCCCGCTGATTAAAGTAATCCCAGTTTCACAGGCTTCACTCCTTTTGAATTAATATATTAAGAGGAATCATTTCAGAGGAAAAAAACCATTAGGAGTCATACCCGGAACTCTGGGAAAACAACAATCTCGATATTAATCATCTGTAACAATATTCATTTTGTTCAAATTTTTCTGGTCTTTTATCATTTTCAAATCTTAACCGTTTCCTACTTCAGTAGAACTTCATTTGCTATATATTCTCAAAGGATTCGATTAGATTATCCATGTGGCTCATTAACAAGACTATATCTGAAGCAAAGTCATTCTCTACCACCGTCAGGTCCTGGAGCACCCTCCAGATGACATTCAATGCAACCTCCATGGGAGCCAAAAACTCCAAGCTGATAACTCTTAAGGGTTTAGGAGTAGCACCGCCGACACGGGTTCAGCTGTAAACGACTTCCGTTTCAGCATACACTCCTGACTCACTCCTCCACTCTTTTGGGCATGGTGGTTAAATGATTTTTGAGCGATGAAGTTGTTTCCAGGTCCAAGAGCATCGACGCTCCTTCATCGGCGCTAATCAAAGGACTCATCAACCCAGTCATCTATGGGCAGCTCGTCACACAGCGGTCCCACACTTGCTGCACAGGGGACAAAACGCTGGTCATCGGCGGCTGACCCCCCATTGTCCCCTTCCTCTCTTAAGGCCACTGCTATGCAAAGAGGAAATTTCAAGTGAACAAAAACTGAACTTCAGAGGACAGCTGGGCCGTTGAGTGTACGAGCTTCAGGTCACCATCTTTCCCCTCTCCCCAACTCTGTTACTTTTAATGGATTTATATACCATTTTTTAGAAGATTTCTTGTAAAATATTTGGTGAATTCATATGTAATAACAGAAATATTAGCATTATTTTAAATATACCTGAACATTGTCTTTTATAGATGAAAATACAATAGCAAAACTTTAAAAAGGAAGGTCTGTTCAAAGGTGTTCTTAGTATATGATTGTTCTAGTACTCACTTTTGCAAGCAGCTGTGTGTTTGGTGCTTTTTATAATTCTATATATGGAGAGAATGAGCCTGCATGGCAGTCTCTGGGCACTATTTACTGACTAAGGGCCCTGTTTATAAGCTGTGTTATAGGCGTGTTAGCATTTTAAACACACGTTAACAATGTACATGTGTTAACCATGTACGCTCCTACAATATCCCTATAGGCGCCTACACGGTTAGCGCGCACACTAATTGTAGGTGCATTAAAAATAATTCACCTTAAAAAACAGGGCCCTAAATATTTTGGGTTTTTTTTTCTTTAATAGGGAGCAGCAGATGGCAGAGGTGATCCAGAGAAGGAGAAGACAATCTTTGATTTGCCACATGCAATTTTTTTTAATTCACACATTTTTTATTGGTGCAATCAAGAAGAAAAGAGAATTAAAAAGCAAAAAGCATACAAAAACATGGAACATCTACCAAACAGCGGTAGATTGAAACATTCATCGAAATATAGTCCAGGGAGTTATAATATTTCGTTATTGGTAGTATTACAGTAAATCCAAATTATAGAATATTGAATACAAAACACCTATTGTGTATCTGAATTTTCAAAAGCTGTTTGACAGAGTACCTCATGAAAGACTCCAGAAGAAATTGGAGAGTCATGGGATAGGAGGTAGTGTCTTACTGTGGATTAAAACTTGTTAAAGGATAGAAAACAGAGAGTAGGGTTAAATGGTCAGTATTCTCTATGGAGAAGGGTAGATAGTGGGGTTCCCCAGGAGTCTGTGCTGGGACCGCTGCTTTTTAACATATTTATAAAAGATCTAGAAATGGGAGTAACTAGTGAGGTAATTAAATTTACTGACGACACAAAGTTATTCAAAGTTGTTAAATCGCAAGAGGATAGTGAAAAATTCCAAAAGGACCTTACAAGACTGAGATACTGGGCATCTAAATGGCAGATGACGTTTAACATGAGCAAGTGCAAAGTGATGCATGTGGAAAAGAGGAACCCAAACTATAGCTATGTAATGCAAGGTTCCACGTTAGGAGTCACTGGCCAAGAAAGGGATCTTGGTGTCATTTTTGATGATATGTTGAAACCCTCCGCTCAGTGTGCTGCGGCGGCTAAGAAAGCAAATAGAATGTTAGGTATTATTAGGAAAGGAATGGAAAACAAAAACTAGGCCATTATAATGCCTTTGTGTCGGTCCATGGTGCGACCGCAGCTCGAATATTGTGTTCAGTTCTGGTCACCGCATCTCAAAAAAGAGATAGTGGAATTAGAAAAGTTGCTGTGAAGGGCGACGAAAATTATAACAGAGATGACTTCCCTATGAGGAAAGGCTGAAGCACCTAGGGCTCTTCAGCTTGGAGAGAAGACAGCTGAGGGGAGATATGATAGAGGTCTATAAAATAATGAGTGGAGTGGAACAGGTAGACGTGAATCGTTTGTTTACTCTTTCCAAAAATACTAGGACTAGGGGGCATGTGATGAAGCCACAAAGTAGTAAATTTAATACGAATCGGAGAAACATTTTCTTCACTCAACATGTAATTAAACTCTGGAATTCGTTGCCAGGGAATGTGGTAAAGGTGGTTAGCTTAGCAGGGTTTAAAAAAGGGCTGGATGGCTTCCAAAAGGAAAAGTCCATACGCCATTATTAAATTGACTTGGGGAAAACCCACTGCTTATTTCTTGGATAAAGCAGCATAAAATGTATTGAACTTTTTTGGGATCTTGCCAGGTATTTGTGACCATGGATTGGCCACTGTTGAAAAGTAGTAAATTTAATACGAATCGGAGAAACATTTTCTTCACTCAACATGCAATTAAACTCTGGAATTCGTTGCCAGGGAATGTGGTAAAGGTGGTTAGCTTAGCAGGGTTTAAAAAAGGGCTGGATGGCTTCCAAAAGGAAAAGTCCATACGCCATTATTAAATTGACTTGGGGAAAACCCACTGCTTATTTCTTGGATAAGCAGCATAAAATGTATTGAACTTTTTTGGGATCTTGCCAGGTATTTGTGACCATGGATTGGCCACTGTTGAAAACAGAATGCTGGGCTTGATGGACCTTTGGTCTGTCCTAGTGTGACAACACTTATGTACTTAAGAAAAGATAATATGACCAATGTCATTGCATTATGAATGAATATATGATGTAATAGGAGACCAAATTTTTCCTATTGCACCATGCATTTTTTATTGTGCAATGACCCAACAACCAGGTTTTGACACTATGCCTTCATCAAGGCACCTTCACCCTTGAGAAAGCTGGAATTGCGAAACAGGCACTTGTCGGGTTGCAGCCACACCTGGGTACGCAGATAAGTGCAGCAAAATTGCCTTTGTTAGCATTAATGTGTAGAAATGTGTGGGAAGTGAAAAGCATGCAATAACATGGTGAACAGTAGTAACAAAGAAGATTAACAAATTATAAAATTAGTAAGAAAAATAAAAAAAATACATAGAAAAATAAAAAAAAATCTATAAACGTATAAAAAAAGAAACACTTTTTAGTCACACATAGTATTATGTTGAACTACATAGCAAGGAATGTTGGGGGTAGTCTATGATTAAATTTGTCACTAAATAGGGGTTCACCTGATGGGTGATAAAAGATTAACCCCCTGTGACTATATGAGACTTGCCCTGAACAACCTATCCTGAAGACTTAAGGGGTTTTTGCCTTATACTCTACTATTTTTGTTTTGTATATATGAGAGTTTCAGTAGATTGACGCCAGTTTGATTTGACAGTTCATCAAGGGTCAGCAGACTCTTCAATGTAGAAAAGAGCAAGCAGCACATATAAGCATATTCCTTTCTGATTTATCTGCAGCCAGAAACTTGCACTTGTGTCAAAAGAGAGGTGACAAGACCTTTTTTTGATATATTGGAGAAAGAAAGAAAGGAATGGAATTGCAAGACTGAAAAATAATGAGAATGGCTACGTGGAGAGTGAGGAGAATAAAACAAATGTGGTAATTACTTCTCTTTGGTGTTCACGGAGGAAAATCCTGGTGAAGGACCGTGGTTGGCTGCCGAGGGAATATCTGGGAATGGAGTGGATACTGCGCCATTTACGGAAGAAAGATTTTATAAATAGCTGGAGAATCTGAAGCAGGGGCGTAGCTGCTATGGGGCCACGGGGGCCTGGGCCCCTGTAAATTTGGCCCTGGACCCCCTGCCGACACCCCTCTCAACCCCCCTGCCAACCCGCCGTCGCCGTCTATACCTTTGCTGGTGGGGGACCCCAACCCCTACCAGCCGAAGTCGTCTTCCTGCATTTGGTTTCGCAGCAGGACGTCAGACTCACAGAAACAGAACAAAGCCCTGAAGATCGCAAGGCTTCGTTCTGTTTCTGTGAGTCTGACGTCCTGCACGTTGTACGTGCAGCAGGACGTCAGACTCAGAAGAAACCAAACGCAGGAAGAAGACTTCGGCTGGCGGGGGTTGGGGTCCCCCGCCAGCAAAGGTACAGATGGCGGGCGGGTCGAGAGGGGGGGTGAAACTTGTTGGAGGTGGTGCTGGCGGCAGCAGGGGGTGTCGGCGATGGCGGCCGGGAGGGGCTAAAATGTGCCCCCTCACCTCGGCTCTGGCCCCCCTACCGCTGAAGTCCAGATACGCCCCTGATCTGAAGGTGGACAAAGCTATGGGGCCTGATGGGATACATCCCAGGATACTGAGGGAGCTCAGGGAGGTCCTAGTGGGACCGCTTAAAGATTTATTTAATAGATCTTTAGAGATGGGAGAGGTTACCCAAGATTGGAAATGAGCGGATGTGGTCCCTCTTCACAAAAGTGGAGACAGGGAAGAAGTGGGAAGCTATAGACCAGAAAGTCTCATGTTGGTGGATGGAAAATAATGGAGTTGCTGCTGAAAGAAAGGATAGTTACCTTTCTAGAAGCCAACGGATTACAGGACCCAAGGCAACATGGCTGTTATGATTCTGCCGGTCTGGCAGGGGAGGGGTGTGGACTTCATTCCTGATTGGATGTCAGGGTTTGAGCTGACAAGGCCGCACCTCAGGCTGAGGGCCAAAGGTATGGTAGGCGCAAGCACCCCCGATACCAACACATATTGCATAGGGCTGTCCAAAAGCTCAGGGAGCAAAAGGCCCAGATGCGCTCATCGAGGGCCGCCATCGGGTAAGACGGCGGAGTTGGCTGGAACGCAAGCTGCAGAATCTCCGGGGCCGGTGTGGGAGATAGAGGGAGAGTGGTCCTCTCGGGATCGATGCTTCTCGGGTGCCAAATCCCTCGGCACCCTGGAACTCCCGACACCATCTTCTGAAGTCTGCATCTTAAACATTCTCTCTTTCAAGGTGATACAAAAGAGTTGTTGTTGAGAGCCTCTTGTTTAGCAGTGTCACAGTTGTGAACATTCTTCTCTTTGAGGTGTGTTCTAAATTAAACTTTTTGACGTTTCAGAAGAAACTAAAAGCCTTTCTTTCCAGCATGAAAGCCTGGGTTTCTTTCATTGCAGGGGAGCATTCATAGGAATCAGAAGAGGATCCCAGGTACTTTTCCTCCAGTGAATCCTATGGGATTTCTTCTGAGCCCTCCCCTTCACCTGAGAGGAGACTGTGTCCACCTGAGAGCCTCTCTTTCACCTCTTTTGTGTGGGAAATGGCTGAGGCCATTCCATTCCCTGTAGAAGTGGAGGATGAGCCCAGGGCCAAGATGCTCGAGGTCCTGGACTACACCTCTACTCTTCAGGAGGCAGTGACAGCTCCTCTCCACGAAGTACTCAAGGCAGTCCTTGTTAGGAACTGGGCATCCCCTCTGTCTTTCCTTGTGGTCCCCAAGAGAATTGACACCCAGTATCAGATCTACGGGAAACCTGGAATGGTGAAGCCTCAGTTACCCCATGACTCTATGATGGTTGACTCCGCTTTCAAGAGAGCCAAGAGTACTAGGAACTATTCCTTGGCTCCCCCAGGCAGCGAAGCTAGGACCCTGGACTCTTGGGAGAAAGATGTATCAGGCCTTTATGCTCATCGCCTGTATCCAGTCATACCAGCTCTTCACGATCGTTTATTTGTGGAACTCGGTGAGGCAGCTGTCAGACTTGGTCAATGCACTCCCTCTGGAGTTTTAGGTTAATCTGCATTCATTCCTTGCTGTTGCGAGGCCCAATTGACCACTGTTTGTTGTGTTGGGTGAGCCTGGATGCTAGGGATTCCCCACTTTTGAGAATAATGGAGCCTGCCTGTCCTCAGAGAAAGCAAAGATACTTACCTGTAGCAGGTATTCTCTAGGACAGCAGGCTCCATAGTCTCACAATCCCACCCACCTACCCTTGGTGTTGTCTCTTTTAATTTCTTATTTGTTTTTTTACTTTATTATTAACTGGGGGAGTCGCGTTTGCCCGGGGTACGGGAAGGCACTCGCGCATACACAGTGGGGTGCGGCACCCGCGCTTCTCAAAGCTCTTGTTTTTTTCTATGGCATAAATGCTGGACCGGGCGACGCGGATCGACATCTACCCACTTGTGAGAATATGGAGTCTGCTGTCGTCGGAGAATACCTGCTACAGGTAAGTATCTTCGCTTTTGTGAACGCATCTTGATGCATTACTTGTGCATATTACTCCCTATAAACTCAAGAAGGAGGTGTTTTTTATCACAATGTAGATGAGGAAACAGACATTATCAGCACATCTAAGAAACTTAGATCATCTTCAGCATATTCTGGAATGGGATTAGGTTCATTCCTTTCATGCTATAGACTAGACTAAAATATGGCAACATTACTCTATGGGGCCTAATAAACATTTAAGGCCCTTTTACTAAGGTGCACTAGCGTTTTTAGCACGTGTTAAAAATTAGTGTGCGCTAACTGTGTAGACACCCATAGGAATATTATGGGCATCTGCACGGTTAACTCATTCTAAAACCGCTAGCACACCTCTAGTGTGGCTTAGTAAACACAGCCCTTTATATGCACCTGTGAAAACAATAGAACAACCAAGTAGAATATATCCAAGGCTACACTGATTTTGGTACTGCTCTATTATCAGATTTGTAAGAGAAATTAGACATATGAATGACAGTGCCAAAATAAGCAAGAAAACATCAGGAAAATTAAACATTTCTTGAAAACAGAAATTAATTTAAATAAGCTAATTTTATTATAAATATAACAGTCTGTAAAAATCAATCCAAAATCAACCAGATTATAGCATGTGTTTGTCTAGTAATTGAGATATCTGGACCTTGGGAAATAATTTTGTAACAGAAAGAAAGGTTTTGCTAATTTATTATTTATTTGTTACATTTGTATCCCACATTTTCCCACCTATTTGTAGGCTCAATGTGGCTGAAGTTGAGATATCTGCACATACACTTGCTTTATGATGTGGGTGATGATGAACTCAGCTCTGATTGTGAAGTATCATTTCTTATTCCTATTAAGCAGCTTGTATTGATCAATCACAACTCACACTGTATGCACTGTGGATAGAGTTTCTGTAAGTTTGAACTCCGGTTTTGTTAGGTTTAGGAAATGACTACAGTTGTTTTGGAACAAGATAAGAATAACACCATGACTTTGCAGTTCTCACAGGAGTTCTCGCTGTAATCAGCATCTTCATTCAGCTTCTTTTTTTTCTTTACAGAAGTTAACATGAGTTTTTGTGTTCAGCCTGTATAATTCTATGAAATATATTATATAATTTGCCAAAACAAAACCAACCACCACAAAGGGCAAAACAAATTAATCTAGGTGAGAACATCTTTCAATGTTTTGTGCTGCTTCTTTGAAAGATTGAACTGGGTGTAATGAATATGAGAATTTTTCATCATCCATCCTATTTTTGGTATTTTCTCCCTTTGTGCTTACAGTAAGCATTTCACAATATGGTTGATTTCTGCAAGTCCATCTATTGTATTACAATCAGATAGCAATGTGGCAACTGTCTTCTTACACCTAATGCAATGTGGCACTACTACTACTACTATTTAGCATTTCTATAGGCACTGACTGTCCTAGTTTATATTTACAGGATCATGCAAATATTCTGTCAAAAAATGTTCCCACTCTTAATATGAATATAACATGGAGTAATTGGTTGTACTGCCAGATGTATGGATCACCTTGTTGCGTCTGAAACATGATTAATGATAGTCTCTTGTTATATTGTCTGTAGTTAAGCATAAAAAATTACTGTAAAAGTTCATTTTATTAGTTTGCCATTTAGAGAAGTACTGAGTCTGATTTGGGTAGCTTGTGTGTGCATGAAATTAAGACTGTTCTGTCTGTTTAATGATATGGTATTTAGAAGTGAAGTTTGTGGTCAGTTAACAGGGTTGCTTTGGTACTTGTCGCAGTGATTAGATGTGAAGTAACCAAGAGCCATGAATACCCATTCTGTTAACTCCAACTTTGATGAATTTCTTACTTTTGTAATACAAGCTACAGTTATCAAAGGAAGGTGGAGATCAAGTACAGTGTGCTGAATTGGAGGGGAGAACAAGTTGATGAAAGGAGCCTTATCTTTATTTTCAGACATATTCTATGCTTTTTAAAATTTAGTACACATTTTAATATCCAAATAAATTAACCCTTTTTAACTTTCTACATCTAAAGCTTTCTTTGACTCCAGTATATTTAAGTAGAAAATTAAGTAATCTTCCTCGAAATCCTTACTAAGAAATTTAAAATGTCTGGATATGTAGTAACACTCTGTAGTCTTTAAGGGGTCCTTTTACAAAGGCATGCTAGTGTTTTTAGTGCATTTAGGGCTCTTTACTAAGGTGCGTTAGCGTTTTTAGCACGTGCACAAACTTAGCGTGCGCTAACTGTGTAGGCGCCCATAGAAATAGTGTGGGTGCCTACACAGCGTGAGCTAAAAGCACTAACACGCTTCTAGCGCAGCTTAGTAAATGGGTCCCTTAATGATTAGCACATGCTAAATGCTAGAGATGCCCATAGAAATATATGGGTGTCTAACATTTAGCATGTGCTTATTTTTAGCGCACCTTTGTAAAAGGACCCCTAAATGTTGAGAGCTACACTGAACAGAGTGGGTGGTGCTACTTTAACATTTTGGGAGCTGCATATGTTAGCAAATGAAAAAAAATGCTTTGGAAAAGTCATAGATTGAGTTGTCAGTTGCCGCTAGATACTTCTACAGCTGTTCTCTACCTTCAAGCCTCCAGTTTGTTCATTTGCTTCTCTTTCTTCTTCTGGATTGCCGGTGCTGCAGCTCCCCATTTACCACCATTCCCTCTCCACATAAGATCTCATGGCACCAGTGAGTACCAGTGATAAGTTAGCAAAGTTCTGCTTTAGAGAAAGAGGGCGATACGGAAATGAATGTAACGGGAGAACAGACTATACAGTGCGGATCCCTAAAACAGTGCAAGTTTCACATCACTTATTTTCACCCTTTGTAGTTACATAAACTAAATTTTGACATTCCTTTGTTGTTTTGATTATTGAGCCTGCAAATCAGGGGTGTTTTGTTTGGTTTATTTAATAAATATATTTTAGCATGATTTATTTAATAAATATATTTTAGCATAAGTCATTTTAGATAACTAAAAAGTGTTCAGATATTTAGCAACTCATTACTTTATAAACTCCGAAAAATAAACATATCAAGGGACTAATTTTATTACAGAGCAAATGCATAAATAGAATATGCATAATTTTTCCCTATACAGGTACCAATTAATTTTTAGAAACGGAAGTATATCTATACTTCCAGTTTGATAATTAATCTGCTGTTAATCGTACATACATTTCCTAGGTCATTTTACCTGCATAGAAAGTATAGGTGTAAAAACAGAACACAATCCCTAAAAATATCTCTGACCAGTATAGGTATACATGTACTTATGTAATGTTAACCTTATATTGGATTCATAATTTTAAAGTTGCCCATTTCCATTCATAAAGCACTGCTCTATCACAAAAATGACTTTTAAAATTGTCCTCCAAGTTTGCAAAGGGGTTTTCAATGAGAGGCTTACTCTTGCACATTTTGATTGAAATGCAAAAAGTGAATCTGAATAGCTTAGAGTCTCTCTGCTCACCTCGTATGTTTCAGGCCAATATTTTGCCATTATGGTAAGCGATTTTTTTAATGTCAACCTTGTTAGTTACATAAAACATGTATATTCAGTGCAGTATCTTGATAATAGGCAGCACTGAATATACTATTATATCAGGCACCATCAAAGCTATCTGGATAGCAGTATTATTTAGTCCAGTATCTGGATAAAGTCATGTCAGCTTTTTTTTTTGTACTGTTTTACAGTTACCAAGTTATTCAAGTAATAGTCTGAATATCACCATTTTCTGGATAGCTTGGCATTCCATCTATTTTCCATCCACACAATGTCCCAGCACTATCTGGATAGTGCCAACTTGGTTTGTGTAGATTTTCAGTGGCACTGCCCATAAAGTGCCACTGAAAATCAATGGAGAGCTCTGGTCAGTGCAAATGTCCAGATTAAGGCAGCTATTATATGGAATTTGTTTTACATATGTATTGGGCCCTTTTTAAGAAAGGAAAAATGTGATGATAGAATTGTTATTGGCTTTGCAAATGTGTCCTTCAGTTGTAGTTTTTGAGTATCCTAGTTAAATCCTGAACATCTTACTACTAGATTTCTTTTTTCTAACTCATCACTGAGCTTTATGTTTACTAATCAACAAAAAAGCCACTGCATCATATTGCTCCAGTCTTGTCTGCACTTCACTCTATACCAATTGAGTATTGCTTAGTGTTTCTATATTCATATGAGTTGTTTCAGGTAAATTAATTTTCAAGGAATTCACAATCCTCACAACAATTTTTGCTCTCAGTACTGGGTAATGTAAGACTACAGTGTACTTCTTTGCAGGAATTTGTGGTCCTCAGTGTTTGTTATGTTACATGATGCTAGTAGGATTGTGGTTCAAGAGACATTATCTAACATTAAGTTGAATGTTTTCTAGTCATGCATTAAGTATTTATTTAGATTTTGCTCACAACTTTTTCAGTAGTAGCTCAAGGTGAGTTACATTCAGGTACACTGGATATTTCTCTGTCCCAGGAGAGCTCACAATCTAAGTTTGTACCTGAGGTAATGGAAGGTTAAGTGACTTGCCCAAGATCACAAGGAGCAGCAGTGGGATTTGAACCGGTCACCTCTGGATTGTAAAACCGGTGCTCTAACCACAAAGCCACTCCTCCAAGTAGTTGAGTGACGATGAATACATTGTAGCCATGGGGGGGGGGGGGGGGGGGGGGGGTTGCTGGTGCTTTTTGAGGTTTAGGGTTTGGAGGAGGAAGAAGGTAATATTGTTTCACCCCTGAATGTAAGCCAACATATTGCAGGTCCAGAACAATTTCAGCACAATACAAGTGGACCTGTGGAGACTGAGGTGTTAGATAGTTCAAGCACTTTGGTGTCAGTGCTGCAGAAACCAAATATAGTGACCCTTGAGTCACTTTGGGATACCATGCAGACCATCAATCAATCCATATTGAATTTATCTTCAAAGTTTGTGTCTGATGTGACAGAAATTTCCAGAACTTCTACAGTTCAGGCCTAGACACTGGAGCAACATTCCATCAAAATAGAAGACAAAGAAAAAGGTTAATAAGCTACAAGAGATATGTGGCTCTTTAGTTAAAGATAAATTGGTTCTACATAGAAGATTGGAGTACTTAAAGAGTCATACCAGAAATAATACATTAAAATTCTTGAACTTTTCTATGATTCCATTAGTGGCTCCATTAGATATGGTCCATAAATACCTGTAGGAAATTCTGAAGATGCCACCAGAAACAATACCACATATGGTGAGGTCTCAGTATCTAACTAAAATGGGCCAAATTGACCCTGCACAGGGGGAAACATCTATTATCAATCTGACAGATGTTTTTAGAATCATCCTTGGAAGTTATAACATTCAGATCACACTGGTGATGACCTTTGCACTGGAAATGTACGAAAATACAGTTCTTTGACTGTTTCCACTGTATGGATGAGTTGTTCTTGGGGTCAAAAATTAGAATATTACCTGACTTATCTAGGATAACTTGGAAACGATGTGAGGAGCTCTTTGCTTTGCATCCAAGAGCACAGAAGCAGGTAAGCTCTTTGAGCAGGGACTGCCTTTCTTCTATGTTTATGCAGCACTGCGTACGCCTTGTAGCGCTATAGAAATGCTAAGTAGTTAGTAGTAGGGTCTTAGTTTTATTTTTTTGTTTTCCTTGTGTATGTGTTGTTACTTTTATTTATTTATTTATTTATTTATTTATTTATTTATTTTACAGTGCTTATATCCCACAATTTCCCACCTCTGGTAGGCTCAATGTGGCTTACAACATTTGAATAAAAAATAGACAGGGTACAGTAAATGGAAAGGGGTAAGTAGGGCAGAGAGATAAGGATAAAGAAATGGGACCATAATGGCAGCGTCCTGAGGTTAGTGAGGTTGGCCTGGATCTTTGAGAGTAAGACTTACATTTTTTGACCCTAAACCATTATTAGGTTTCATTATTTGAAGGAAACAGTTAAGGATTCTGACATGATTTATTAGACCTGGCTGCTAGAGCTGGCTTTGAAGCATTTAATCTAATAGCCTTTTTTACTAAACCAAGCTAGGGATTTGCGGCATGGCAAATGGGCTGTGTCGCATTTGCTATGCAGGAATTGCAAGCGTGTTTTAGTAATTGATGCCCTACGATTGGTGTTAGATTCTTTTGATATTCCTTATTTTTTATTGTCCTTTCTTGGTTCCTATATTACCTTATGTCGTGGATGAAAATTATATATCTATTTCTTACGGGTTTCTTTTCTTTTCCCATGAATTGATGTTGCAATTATTTTTTTTTGTCATGACTGTGGTTGTGATTGTATAAAAAGAAACTGAATTAATATAAAATTTAAAAAGTGTATATCAACACAAAAATACAACAATCAGAGATGAGGTAAAACTACAAAATATAACATATTAAAATATAATAAATATCATAACAAATAATAAAATAGCAATACTCCCCCCAAACCAAAAACTGTTCAAAATTGCCCCAGTCACCACCTTACATTCCTGACTTCTCTTTCCCATTGTTCCGTAAGGAAGTCTTCAGGGACAAAATTCTTTAATAGCAGCCAATAATCATCTCAGCAGTGTCGAGCAGCTTCCACAGCCAGATCAGAATTAAGGTTTTTTAAATTCCACTTGGATACATTGAGAAATCTCACAGTGTACCAAGAGTCAAAAATTACTGACGTAAAACATAGTTCTCAATTTCCTGTTGTTTGTATAAAGAAAGAATTTTCCCTAGTTGTCAACATTCCTATTGAAAATGGCACTTGATGATGAATGTTCCAAGAATGAATATTCCAGATGCAGCACATATTTGTAGCATTTTATTTCCTTTTCATTTTTGAGTAAACGACTAACACTACTACAAAATGTATTTTGTTGTTTTGTCTATTGAAGTAGTTTTTGCATACTTTTCTACCTTTTCAATTCTAGGTTTGGCTGTTTCACTTCAGCTGCTGCATGGAGATATTGAACAAATTCGAAGGGATTACACATCTGTGTTTACCCATGGGGTATCTATAACAAGGAAGCTTGGGTTTTCTGATATTATCATGCCTGGTAGGTGAAAACGAGAAATATGATGAGAGGTTTGCAATAATGTCCTAGGTACAAAAATCAGTATTTCAAGAAGTTTCAAACTGAAAGCAACAATAATTGTAACTGGGGTTTTGGAAATACTTCTCAAAAAGAAGATAATAAAATATATCTCCCAATATTAAATAAAGAATATTAAGGGCCTTGTTTACTAAGCCACGTTATGGTCATGCCAGCATTTTTAAGTTACGTCTGTGCTCCCCTCGCCCTCTGGTGGCCAGAACCTGTGGATGCTATGAACTGTTTTAGACTGTCTTGCTGTTCCTACCCATTCCAGATTTCAGTCCAGTCCGGATCTTCCAGACTGCCAGACCTGCTTGTTTTGTTTGAGCCTGCACAGCACCCTTATTTGCCTGGTGATTGTTGCAGCTGAGTCTGGGCTTGTTAGCCATTTTGAAACCTTTCTCCTTTGCCTTTGCATTGCATCTAAGGCCCTGGTATGTTGGTGCTTTTGCACTTCAGCCTGAGTTCGTTTCCTTGCTCTAGTTCTTGCCTGAAGTCTTGCCTGTTCTAGTTAGTCTATGTTTAGTTTAGGGTATTGCTTGTTTCCCAGTCTTGTGTCTTGTTTGTATGTCTTTGTCTAGTTCTGGGTTTATCTGTGTTTGTTCCGTGCTTCAGTGGCTGCTTGCAGCTTTCAGTTCAGTCTCCTGTCTAGCTGTATTTGTTCCCTGTTTCAGTGGCTGCTCGCAGCTTTCAGTTCTATCCTTTAGCCTATCCTTTCCCTGCCTTGCTGTCCCTTTGCTGCCTAGCTGTTAGCCAGTCCTGCCCTATCCAGTAAAGTCCTGCCGGCCACCTGAAGCCTTGATCTCAACTCTTGGTGGAAAGTGGCCAGGTGCAGGTGAAGCCTAACTGTTTGTCAGAGATCTGCCCTGTCTCTAGCGTGCGGTGGTTTTGCCTGCCACTGCCGCTCCTCAGCAGTGGCCCAAGGACTCACAAACCCAGTTTCCAGCTTGTAAACGTGACATTTTAGCACATGCTAATGCTAGAGACACCCATATGTTCCTACGGGTGTTTCTAGCATTAGCGCGTGCTAAAAATGCTAGTGCATCTTAGTAAACAGGGCCCTAAATTTAGTGTGGTCAGATTGCTATTGAGACAACTGTTAAAAACTGAAAGGCTCAGTCTGACTAATATGTTCTGTCACTAGTTAGTTCACTCTGGGCCTTTTTACTAAGCTGTGACAAAAAGTGACCTGTGGCAGTACAACCGCGTCTTTTGGGTGCACGCCGGGCCAGTTTTTGCCACCTCCTGGAAAAAGGGCCTTTTTTAAGGGGCCGGAAAATGAATGTCTGTCAAAATAAAAACCAGCACGCATCCATTTTCAGCCTGAGACCTTACTGCCATCCATTGACTTAGTAGTAAGGTCTCACACGCTACCCGGACGGTAGGCGTGCAGCACACATACACTGCCATTTATCGCCGGGTAAGTGCCATGTGGTAGAAAATAGAAAATATTTTCTACTGCGTGTTTTTGATCCGTGCCAAATTCAGGATTGCTGCCTGGGGCATATGGTGGCTGGGCGGTAATGCTGATTTGGCACATGCTGGACGCGCATAGGGCCTTTCACATCTTTATAAAAGGGTCCCTCTATAATATATGAGTTGTTTTCTTAAATTCCTATAAGAAAAACATTTACTTTGATTTCACATCATACTGTAAGCAGAAGCAATATAAAGAAGTGCATGGAACAGACTAGAATGTTCCTCAGTTGAGTCTTCAAATATGTATTCTCTATGGAAAAACTTTGGGGTAAATATTCAGCCATCAGTGGTCAGATTTTTTTTGTTCTTTTTTTTTTTTTTTGACTGGCAGAGTTATGCCCAGATATTCAATGCTGGGCCATGTCTGGGCACTAGCATTGAATATCCAGGTTTGTTCAGCTGGCTATCCCTTTTCCAGTTAAGAGACCCTTTTACTAAGCTGTGTTAAGCAGTAACTGCTGATACTCAGCGGCACTTAACCAGCACAGATTGGTTAAGTACGGCTGAGTATATAGCTGGCAATAATTTGAGCGGTCTGGGGGTGCAGTTGACACTTATGTATGTAAGTTAATTGGACAAATCAGACCACATAAAACAGAGTCCTATCTTTGTCCCATTTCACTTAGGGCCCTGTTTACTAAGCCGCGATGTAGGCGCACTAACGTTTAAGCGCATGCTAAAAATTAGCACGCACTTATTTTTAGTATGTGCTATGTACGCCTACAGTGTAGCTTAGTAAACAAGGCCCTTAGGCAGTTAATAGCTGAATATCATACTTAGGGGCCTTTTATTGAGCTGTGCTAGTAAATGGGCTTAGTGCATCCTAATGTGGGTCTTTCCTGTGTGCTAAGCCCATTTCTAGTGTGCTTGGCTATAAAATAGGCATTTTTTTATTTGCTGACGTTCTGGCCATAAGGACTCCCGTGTCTGCCCCTGATCCCTCCCAAAAAACTAACAAAAAATAAATACTGTGTGCTTAGCATACACAGATGGTAAAACTAATACAGAATGCTTTAGCATGGCCCGTGTTAGGCCATGTTTTCCTGCAGTAAGCACATGATATCTCAGCACAAGCAATTTAACCAGCCAGGAGCCTCTCCTGCCTGGTAAAATTTCTTTGCATATTGACCCCTTTACTTTTATGCCATTGAAAACTATCCAAACTATACTTTGTAATGGAAACTCTTAAGAATTCTGTTGAAGGTAGTATAGATGTAGCTCAGAAGCCCAGAATTCTAGCCACCTTGGATTGTTGTTGATAGCTACACACCTTTTTTAAAGATTCTATTATGGTGCAAAGTCTACTTTTAGCCCCTTCAATTAGATTATCTTAAATAGCAATTTTTTTTGCTGTGAGTTAGTCAAGTTTATGTATTACGGCACCAATAAGCATTTTAAAAATCTTGTTATGGCTTAAATTCTGAGAGATTAGTTTCTGAATCCTCAATTTACCTAGTAATTGGTTCGTCTCTCACAAAAGTTGAAATAGAATGTTCCTGCTTTTAAAAATGTCCATTACAAAACACATATTGAGTATTCTTTTCCTTATCAAAGGGTGAAGATTTGGAATCTTTTTATTACCATTTTCGCAAAGCTCTAAAGTCATATTTGATCTTGAGTTAGTTACGTATGTTATTTTATTAATGGGATTTTAAATTTGTAATTCTCCTCTATTGTCAGAGGATTTTCTTGATGTAATTCACTTTGATTCCTACTGATAACTGTGGAATACAAATCTCTGTTAGTATAATATAGTATTTTTAATTGGAGCTTGTGAAATATAACACTGCTAATGTGGAAGATAATTTTATAACACAGTGCCTATCTCAAAGTTGGAAAAGGTACCTATTTCATAAAAGCAAAATAGATACTTATATGCCTTCATAAAATAGACACCCAAAACCAGCCTCAGTAGTTCACAAATCCTCAGGGTCCAAGAAAACACAAAGGCAGACGATCTGCAAACTCCAAGACGGAAAATAAACGAAGCAGATCGTTGAAAGACAAAATGTATTTATTTATATATATAAAATATATATTTGTAAAAACAGCCCGACACAGGCCGTGTTTCGCCCAACAGGGCTGCTTCAGGGGCTACAAAATAAATAGTATAACATTAAAAACATATGAATAAAACATATATATTTGTATTGTATGCATATTCATTAAATGTAGAAATATTAACAAAAATTACATATATATGTGTGTATATTCATATTATACAATAAAATGTATATAAATATTGAATATAAAATATGACACCAATATCCCACAATAATAATACATAAATAAGTCAAACTAGATATTTAATCAATAGACAAAAAATACTATGCATGTTAATTATGAATGGCTAATAAGTACGTAACATAGATAAATAAAGCACATACGTCTCACAATCATATTAAAATAATCAAATGATAATGAGAAGAAATAACAAAACTACTTTATGTTTGTACTAAAATAAATCTCAATTACTGGACATCTACCATGAATTGAAAAACATATTTGCTTAATAAAGTTAATATAGCATATTAATTTAATAAAACTTATAATACATGCAAAAAATAATAAATAATAATATATAACTTATGTAGCATATAATATAATATATATATATATATATATATATAGTTTTAATGGAATGACCAAATATAAGTCAAAAGACACCCACCTACACAATAATCCTTTACTGTTGAAGTTTAATGGATATATATTGATGAAAGCGACTGAAACAAACTGAGAAAAATCAAAAAATCAAAAAAATGTAAAAGTATAGAAATATGTATATAAGAATATAGAATATAAAATATAACTATTGAAAATAAAATTAAAAAATATAGAATTCTTAAAAAAGGAGGAAAAAGAAAAAAGAAACGGAAAAACTCACATGTGCAGAAGATCACCTTGATTATATCTTGAAAAAACAGCTCAATCAGAAATGCCAAAAAAGAATATTGACCTAAATATGAATATGTGGAGGGGCATAATTGAAAGAAAACGTCTATCTCCATGGGCGTTTATCTCCGAGAACGGGTCCGTGAAGGGGCGGACCGAACCGTATTTTCGCAAAAAATAGACGTCCATGTTTTATTCGACAATTTGTGAGCTGGGCGATTTTGTTTTTCAGTGATAATGGAAAATGAAAGCGCCCAGCTCAAAAACGAATAAATCCAAGGCATTTGTTCGTGGGAGGGGCCAGGATTCGTAGTGCACTGGTCCCCCTCACATGCCAGGACACCAACCGGGCAGCCTAGGGGGCACTTTTACAAAAACAAAAAAAAAGGTAAAAGAGCTCCCAGGTGCATAGCACCCTTCCCTTGTGTGTTGAGCCCCCCAAATCCCCCTCAAAACCCCCTGCCCACAAGTCTACACCATTACTATAGCCCTAAGGGGTGAAGGGGGGCACCTACATGTGGGTACAGTGGGTTTGGGGGGGTTGGACGACTAAGCATTAAGCAGCACAATTGTAACAGGTAGGGGGGGATGGGCCTGGGTCCACCTGCCTGAAGTCCACCGCACCCCCTAACAACTGCTCCAGGGACCTGCATACTGCTGCCAGGGAGGTGGGTATGACATTTGAGGGTGAAAATAAAAAGTTGTGAAACATCATGTTTTGTGGTGGGAGAGGGTTAGTGACCACTGGGGGAGTCAGGGGAGGTCATCCCCGATTCCCTCTGGTGGTAATCTGGTCATTTAGGGCACTTTTTGGGGCCTTATTCGTGAAAAAACAGGGTCCAGGAAAAGTGCCCTAAATTCTAGCTACAAACGCATACTTTTTTCCATTATCGGCGAAAGGCGCCCATCTCTCCTCGGCCAATAACCACGCCCCAGTTCCACCTTCGCCACGCCTCTGACACGCCCCCGTCAACTTTGTACGCTTCCGCGATGGAGTGCAGTTGAAAACGTCCAAAATCGGCTTTCCATTATACTGATTTATTCGTTTTTGTGAGATAAACGTCTATCTCCCGATTTGGGTCGAAATCTAGGCGTTTTTCTCTTTCAATTATAAGGTGGATCGTATATCAGTTACAAGATTAAAAAACCAATATTAAAAAGTAAAGTTAAAAACTGATTTATTAGAGATATATAATGTTATCCTTCTACTTTATAAAGGACATAGTGGCTGAAAACGTCATTATGTATTTGTCAAATGTTGGGTAGAGACGATAGTGGTAACAGTGCTACGGTATGTTGTAATCACTTACCAGCTAAAGGGCTATAGATTTTTTACCTTAGTACAATATAATGCCAAACTTATGGTCAAACGTCAATCAGCTACCACAATTTGCAAGAAGGATAAGAAGTTTGATAAAGGTAAGACTTCCATGAAGTCATTCGGACAGCCTCATATCTCTGAAAGCGCTGAAAAAAACCGCTGTGATGAACACGGGAAGTTACATAAGAGAGTAAAAGGTCAAGGGTCAAAATACATTGATTATTATGATTCACATTACTGGGTGAAACAATGTTATTACAAAAAGCAAAAACTAAAAAAGAATAACAGTTGAAGATGAAGAACGAGGAAGTAAATAGATTGCATGACTGAACTGATTGAAATAGCGAAAATATAAAAAACGTAAAAAACGAGTGATGTCACTGTGATTGTGGCCAATCATATTTGAGGTAACGAGTGTGAATAACTGAACACGAAAACGATTGAGAAAAGCTGAAAAAAGGCTGTTTGAAATGTAAATACCAACCAGTCACGTCAGTAATATAGGTCCAACAAAATTCGAAGAATAAAATAAAGTGAAAGGTTAGAGGTTAAATTACATCAAGTGTCTTAACTCACATCACTAGGAGAGTCAAATCATGTTGAAACTCATAAATTTAAACAAATGAATGACGAAAATGAAATAAATGGATGAAATAAATGGAAAGGGGAAAAAGTGTATGAATTGTGGTGGTTTAGGATGCCAGACAGTGACATCAGTAATGCGAGCGAAAATATAAAAAATATATAAAAAAATATATTAAAAAACGAGTGATGTCACTATGATTGTGGCCAATCATGTTTGAGGTGACGAGTGTGAATAACTGAATATGGAAACGATCGAAAAAGGCTGAAAAAAGGAAGAAACAATGTTTGTCCAACAAAATTCAAAGAATGAAATAAAAAAGGAGAGTCAAATCATGTTGGAACTTATACATTTAAACAAATAAATAGCGAAATTGAAAATAAAGAGGTGGAAAAGTGTATAAATTGTGGTGGTTTAGGATGCCAGACAGTGACGTCAGTAATGCCGGGGATAGAAAAAACGTTTTATGAACAAACGAAAAAATATATATATTTATTGTAATCTAGTGATAATAAGATGTTCCATGGTTTATAAAAATGTAATTGTATTTGATTTGACCTCTAATCTTTTACTTTTTTATTTCATTCTTTGAATTTTGTTGGACAAACATTGTTTCTTCCTTTTTTCAGGAATCCCTACACATGATAAGCATAAAAGTAGACACTGTATTTTGGCATACTTACTTTTTGTATATATAAACCCACATAAAATGTTATAAGAGCCTTTGTCTGCATGTAAAATATACCTTTTAAGTGGAAAATGCTATGTAAAATTATCCCCTTTAAGTGATGTCAGATTAGCATGTCTTATGTAAAATACCTTTAGTCAATGATCAGCACTTAAAAGATTCAGCGTCACATCTGCTGTTCATTGACTGACGAGGTTTTTTGATGGTGCTGTGGTATCCAGGTTGCCAGTTTTTCTACTGATGCTAAGTACAAATATTTTTTGAAGAGTTGCTTTATATGACATGATGAAATGTTCCTTTTGATTGAATCTGAATTTGATTGCATATGGATAGCTTTGAATATTGATGGAGCATTAATAATTATATTTATGGACAGCTACTTCATTGATGCGGAGTTGGTGATTTTTGCCAGGAAAGCCTAAGCTGGGCCCCTGATGTTTATATTTTTCATTGAGGTCTTTTTGGGAGTTTACTTTAATTTATAATAAACTTGTGTCTATATAAGTGGGAAACCATTATTTAAAAATACCATCTTGGAAACCAAGACCAGATATATTCCGCAATATTAAAAAATAGTGGAAAGAAGAGCAAATATCAGACAGAATGGTGGAATGAAAGAGGCTATTAAAGCTAAAAGAACATATTTCAAAAAAACAAAAAAAGGATCCAAATAAAGAAAACAAGAAGCAGCGTAAGTACTGGCAAGTTAGCCTTCTTTACCCATTCTTTGCATCTAAAAGAGAAATTGAACAGAAACTTGCCGTAGAGGCAGAAACTCATAGTAATATCTTTTTTGTTTATGTTTTACATGTATATCAAAAGCAGAAAGCCTGTGAGGGAATCAGGGTGACAGAGCATCAAGGAATAAAAGGAGCATTTAGAGAGGAAAAGGCCATAGCAGAGACTGAATGAATTCTGGTAGTGTTTTTGGCACGTGCTAATGATTAGCACACACTTAAACGCTAGAGATGCCTATATATTCCTATGAGCGTCTCTAGTGTATAGCGTGTGCTAATCATTAGTGCGTGCTAAATACACTACTGTGGCTTAGTAAAAGAACCCCTTAATTTCTTTGAAGAAGTGAATAAACATGTGGATAAAAAAGAGCTGATTAATGTAGTGTATCTAGATTTTCAGAAAGCTTTTGACAAAATCCCTTATAAGAGACTTCTGAGAAAATTAAAAAGCCATAGGATAGGAGGCAATGCTGTGCTATGGATTGGGAACTGGATAAAAGATAGAAAACAGAGGATAGAGTTAAATGGCCATTTCTTTTAAAGGAAGAAGATAAATAGTGGAGTGCCCCAGGGGTGGTATGTATTGGGACCAATGCTATTTAATATATTTAGAAATGGTCTGGAAATGGGAACGATAAGTGAAGCGATTAACCCCCTGATTACCAAGCCATGCGGCAATGCTGACATAGCCCATTCAAAGTGAATGGGCTGTGTCAGCATCACAGGGGAATAAATTTGTAGATGATGCAAAATTATTCAAAGTTCAATCGCGTGTGGACTGTGAGAAATTGCAGGAGGACTTTGGCAAATTGGAAGACTGGGCATCCAAATTGCAGACAAAATTTAATGTGGACAAATGCAAAGTGATGCACATTGGGAAGAATAATCCATATCATAGTTACTTGGTGGAGTCACCACCCAAGAAAAAGATCTAGGTGTCATTATAGACAATACATTGAAATCTCTGTATGCAGTGGCAGTCAAAAACGTAAACAGAATGCTAGTAATTATTAGAAAAAAGATAGAATATTATAGTACCTCTGTATCACTCCATGGTGGAACTTCACATTGGGTATTGTGTGCAATTCTGGTCAACTTATCTCAGTAAAGATACAGAGGAATTAGAAAATGTTCAAGGAAGGGTGACCAAAATGATTAAGGGGATGGAACTCTTCTGATATGAGGAAAAAGTTAACAAGTTACGATTCTTCAGCTTAGAGAGGAAGCGGGAGGGGGGGTAGATATGATAAAAGTCTACAAAATCCTGAGTGGAGTAGAATGGGTAGATCGTTTACTGTTTCAAAAAGTACAAAGTAACATGTAACCAATGGTGTGCTAGAGCCGAAAGCATTTTGAATATTGACCCTTTAGTAAATAGGGACCAAAATGATATGTCTCTGCTACTGGTCATGTACTGTAGTGTCACAAAGGAAGGATCGCGGGACACGCGGTGCCGTTCGCTGAAGAGGACGTGGTATGCGCGGCGCACATGAGCATGGTGGGCCTGCAGTCATGTCTAACCTGCTTTCTTCCTGAGGGTGTGTGCACATGCTTTCTCTCCTCACTGGCGCTACTGTTCCCACTTACCGCTAGCATCTCTCTGCCATCAGCGTGTGCGGCTCCTCCCCTCGGGGTGGCAGTTTCTCTTCTCCTGACATCAAATGCTTTCACCTCTTAGGGAGGGTCAGCCCTGTTCTTGGTGCCTCAGGTGTGTTTACTTTTGCTACTGTCTTCTGCTTGCCGCCTGCCTGAACCTTGAACTTGAAATTGATACTGTCTTCTGCTTGCTGCCTGCCTGAACCTTGAACCTGAACTTGATACTGTCTTCTGCTGGCTGCCTGCCTGAAGCTTGACGTGAAAGTGATACTGTCTTCTGCTTGCTGTCTGCCTGAGCCTTGAGCCTCAACTTGATACTGTCTTCTGCTTACCGCCTGCCTGAACCTTGACCTGAAAGTGATACTGTCTTCTGCTTGCTGTCTGCCAGAAACTTGAGCCTGAACTTCATACTGTTTTCTGCTTGCCACCTGCCTGAACCTTGAACCTGTACTAGATACTGTTTTCGGCTTACCGTCTGTCTGGACCCTCAGCTTGCTCCTGTTACTGTTTCTGGCTGTTCCTTTAAAGTCTCCAGATTCCCTCCAAGTCCTGTCAACTGCCAGCACCCAGGGGCTCATCCGCTGCGGAACGGCGGTCATCACTGGTGAAGCACTGGACTTTCCAACTGCTGGTCCTGGAACAGAACTTGAACCTTTGGGCTTGTTAATCACTGGTCCCGGAACAGCACAAGTGCTCACAAGTTGTGACACTGTAATGCATCTTAATTAGGTAAATTAACAAAAGTAAATCAGCATATGGGTGGTATTCATGATATCTTTCTCTGATCATTCTGACAGTATTGAAATGATTTTGAGACACCAATTCTTATGCCTTCTCTGCTTCAAGGCAGCCTTGTATAAAGCAGAGAAGCTGCACCTGGGATTTCTGTATTGAAGTGGTGATGATTCTGTGTCTGACTCCTGGATAGTTTTTATTTCTTCTTCCCCTTCTTGTAGAATAATAACTTCTAGGCCAGTTTCTCTGATTATTTCACCAAAATGCTCATAGTTCCCTCTATGTAGTGCTGTTAGTAAAGGCTCTTGAAAAACAGTTGTTTTGTAAGAGAGTACTGAATCTTATAGACAGAATGTGATATTCTTTTTTTTAATTTTATTTTTTATTAGTTTACAATATTTATAATCAAGTACAACCTCTTGAAAAGAAAGTGGTAAAATTAATAAAATTTCTTACATAATTCTGAAGGTATAATCAACATTACCAATTTTATCACTCAAGTCCACAAACAGGATTCCAATATCAAAAGAAAAAAAAGGAGATTAATTGAAAGGCAAATTAAAATAGAAGAAAATAGCTTTCACGACGGGATTGGTGATTCAATATTTATGATACTCCAGTTGTCATCTTGGAGGCAATAAGTTTTGAAAGCTGAGGTGGATCCATAAACACATATTTGACATTATCAAACCTAATTATACACTTGCAGGGGTATCTCAAAAAGAAGGTACCTCCTGCTTGAGTTACTGCTATTTTCATTGTGAGAAATTGTTTTCTTTTGAGTCTCTCTTGAGAAATCCGGGAATAAGGAAATTTGAAAACCAAGAAATGGTTTCTCCCTATGCTTAAAAAACATCTGGAACAACCATGCCTTGTCAAGAACTAAGGCCACGGTTGCAACCAAAGTTGCCGCCGTAGCCTGTTGAGTATCCGATGTCTCAAGAAGAGGTGTTACATTCAAACTCTGTTGTGAAGGCAGTTTTTGAGGAAGATAGAAAACCTTTGAAAACGGTGGTAAATTAATTTCTGGTATACCAAGATTTTCAAGTAAATATCTTTCTTAACATGTCCCCTAGGCTTTATCATAGGTACATAAGGAAAATTTACAAAACGCAAATTTTGATTCCTGGTAGATTGTGATATTCTTAGGATTTTCATGGATACGTCTATGTTCAAATGCTTATATTTATCATATTGTTGCCACCGTAGGATTCCAGATTTAAATTCATGGAAATCTCTTGAAATCATCCTTACATTTGATACAGTTCCAATTAAGAAAATTAAGATGCATGGTAATACTGTGTAATGACTTAACACTGTCTCACGTACCCATCAAGTCATTCAAGGAAAGTATGAACAACCAATTCAGGGCCTATAAACCACAATATTTAATCAAATATTTATAGGGCCACTTTTGGTGAGTCACATTCAGGCTTATTTTCAAAAGAGAAGGACGTCCATCTTTCGACACAAATCGCAAGATGGGTGTCCTTCTCACAGGGTCGCCCAAATCAGTATAATGGAAAGCCGATTTTGGGCGTCCCCAACTGCTTTCCATCACGGGGATGACCAAAATTCCCGGAGGCATGTCTGAGGCGTAGCGAAGGCGGGACTTGGGCGTGCCTAACACATGGGCGTCCTCAACCCATAATGGAAAAAAAAGGTCGTCCCTTGGGCGACTTTACTTGGTCCTTTTTTTGTTATGACCAAGCCATGAAAAGGTGCCCAAACTGACCAGATAACCACCGGAGGGAATCGGGGATGACCTCCCCTTACTCCCCCAGTGGTCTCTAACCCCCTCCCACCCTCAAAAAAATAATTTAAACATATTTTTTGCCAGCCTGAAATATCATACTCAGCTCCATGACAGCAGTATGCAGGTCCCTGGAGCAGTTTTACTGGGTGCAGTGCACTTCAGGCAGGCGGACTCAGTCCCATTCCCCCACCTGTTACACTTGTGGTGGTAAATGTGAGCCCTTAAAAATCCACCAGAAAACCACTGTACCCACATCTAGGTGCCCCATTCACCCCTTAGGGCTATGGTAGTGGTGTACAGTTGTGGGGAGTCAGTTTTTTGGGGGGTTGGGGGGCTCAGGACACAAGGTAAGGGAGCAATGCACCTGGGAGCAATTTCTGAAGTCCACTGCAGTGCCTCCTAGGGTACCCGGTTGGTGTCCTGGCATGTCAGGGGGACCAGTGCACTAGGAATGCTGGCTCCTCCCATGACCAAAGGGCTTGCATTTGGTCATTTTTGAGATGGGCGTCCTTAGTTTCCATTATCGCCGAAAATCAGAAACAACCACGTCTAAGGACGACCATCTCTAAGGATGACTTAAATGTCAAGATTTCAGCGTCCCCGACCGTATTATTGAAACAAAAGATGGACACCCATCTTGTTTCGATAATACGGGTTTCCCCACCCCTTTGCCGGGATGTCCTGCGAGGACGTCCTCAAGAAAACTTGGGCGCCCCTTTTGATTATGCCCCTCATTGTAAGCTAAACTTGGTATTTTATTGTAATTTTCAGTGAATTAGTATTTATCAGCAAGTCTGATTTGCTTTCTCTGTATGTAAGAATAAGCAAGAAGACCTATAGTACAAATGTATATCAAACTGAGGGGGAGATGCTTTAAATTTACCAAGACAGCAACATGCTGTCTTGACCGGTTCCAACTGGTTTAGTGAGCACGTTGTTCAACCGGAGATGCACAGAGGGGTCCTGTGGGCTTTATAAGGTTCGCAGTAATGGGAATAGCATGGTAATTTATGTAAATGAGCTGATCAGTATTCAAATGTACATTGCGAGGAATGCTCAGCTGTCTATGATCAATGCACAGGAAGACCCACCTACGTTTTCTGGAGGAAATTTTATGGGAGGTCTGGTGCAGCCGTAGTGTAGCTACATAATTGCTAGTGATCTGAACAGTTTAGTTTATGGGACTTTTGCAGGTGATCGAGCTATTCTGTACAGCTCTGAATAGAGTATTTACATAAAAAATGAGGTAGATTAGATGCTGGTCGCAAACTAGTTTCTGAAGGATGTGAAGCTTTTGTCTTGATTGGCTAAGGCTGAGCAGCTTAATTCAAACCAAGTCAAAGATGTTCTCCTTCCAAAATCGGGAGTAAGAGTCGGTGGATGGGTACTCCTCTTGCAGCTGTTTTCTTGGCAGACCCCGACATACTCCTTTGTTTTGTTTTAAGAACTCGTTCAGTTTTGCAAAATGTATACAGCACTTCCAGTTTTCTCCAGAAATCAGTGTGCATTTGACTGCATGAAAAGCATCCCCCATCTTCCCCTGATCCCTTGTAGCCCGCTTGCAATACCTGCTGCCCTTGCAGCCTTCCCTACCGAGCTGCAGGGTAAAAGTCCATGCAGCTCATTTGCATTTGATTTCTTTAGTGCATCACCCGTTATTTCCACCTTGGTAATTTTTACCAGGGTGGAAATAATGGGCGGTCCGTTCCCAGGACTTTAGTGCATTGGCGGCTGAATTTGGCAGTGCACTTCTGTTCTCTTTTCCACTCACTGGAGCCTTTGATTCTCTGTCCAAGGTCCCCATTTTTATTATAGTGGTAACAATTCTGTTTTTGCAAGTTTTGTGTGTGTGACCGTCTCTGTGCAGTTTCTTTTTTTTAAAGAGATTTCTATGGAACCAGCCTTAGAAGCTTGGAGAGTTAGAAATATGAAAAAGTCCATGGCAAGCAGAAATTGTCACTAGATCACTGAAGATTTATGTTTAATCTCTATTAATTTTCATATATACAAAGACCAATAAATCTTTGAAGGATACACCAACTTCAAATAAATCCACAACTGTAGATCAATTAACAATAATCAATCTAAATTTCAAGGAAAATTACGTCGGTTTTTATAGTCCACAAGTATGAGAGATTCCAAGGCTTTACCAAAGGAAGTTGGAACATTACAAAGAAATATAAATCAAATCAAGTTGAGTAGGCGGTTATCCTATTCTTAAACAGTCCAGCCTATCTATTTGTTATGCCTTCTTGCTGTCTTGCATCTAAGAAATTATTCAACTGTTCTGGCTCATAGAAATGTATCTATGTTCTTTAAAGAAAATCAAACATTTACAGGGGAATCTCAGTTGGAAAGAAGCACCAATCCCCAGGACACACTCTGTTTTAATTCCAAGAATTTCTTTCTCCTTTGTTGCGTCCATCGAGAAATATCCGGAAAGATCAGGACTTTACCACCCAAAACTTCTGGTTGAATATTTTTGAAATACAAACGGAGCAATGATTTTTTATCTTGTAAAAATACAAACATAATAACTACTGTTGCTCTAGTTTTAATTTCCTCTTTGGATTGAGATCACTGAAGATTTGACTTGGAGATCCATAAGAGGATCATGGATCATGTAGAAGAAGCATGAAGAGGTTTAATATACACAGAGGAGCATTTTTTGAAAGAGAGAAACGTCCAAGTTGCGATTTGGACGTCCTTGCAAAATGGCAAAATCCAGGGGCGGGGAAACCCGTATTTTCGAAACAAGATGGACGTCCATCTTTCATTTCAAAACTACCGTCAGAGACTTCCAAATCCTTAAGTTTGGACGTCCCTAGACATGGACGTTTCTGACTTTCAGAGATTTTCGAAACCAAAAACGTCCATGTCAAAACATTCAAATGCAGGCTATTTGGGCATGGGAGGAGCCAGCATTTGTAGTACACTGGTCCTCTTGACATGCCAGGACACCAACCAGGCAACCTAGGGGGCACTGCAATGGACTTCATAAAATGCTCCTTTACCTTGTGTGCTGAGCCCCCCCAGAACTCCCCCAAAATCCATTACCCCCAACTGTACACCACTACCATAGCCCTTACAGGTGAAGGGGGGCACCTATATATGGGTACAGTGGGTTTGTGGTGGGCCTTGGAGAGCTCGCTGTTTCCTCCACAAATGTAACAGGTAGGGGGGGTATGGGCCTAGGTCTGCCTGTCTGAATTGCACTACAGTACCCACTAAAACTGCTCCTGGGACCTGAATGCACTGTCATGGACCTGAGTATGACATCTGAGGCTGGCATGACATATTTAAAAAAAGTTTTTGAGGGTGGGAAAGGGGGTTAGTGACCACTGGGGGAGTAACGGGAGGTCATCCCCGATTCTCTTTGGTGGTCATCTGGTCATTTTGGGCACCCTTCCGTGCCTTATTTGTAATAAAAACACATCTGGGTGAAAACGTCCAAGTGTTCGTCAAGGACGTTTTTTTTCGATTATGGGTCAAAGACGTCCAAGTGTTAGGCACGCCCAAGTCCTGCCTTCACTATGCCTCCACCACGCCCCTTGAAATTTGGATGTCCATGCGACAGACCGCAGTTTGAGACGTCCAAAATGGGGTTTAGATTATACCGATTTGGATATCTCTGGGAGAAGGACGTCCATCTTCTGATTTATGTCGAAAGATGGATGTCCTTCTCTTTCGAAAATGAGCCTGACAGTCTTTTCAGAAATGACAATTTTTATTAAATACATTAGGGATACAGGCCTAAATCTGAAAATTCTTCTGACTTTTAGCCAAAACATAATTGTGATTATTTTGGCATATCCCATCATATAAAAAAATTGTGCTGGAGAAAGCCTCATTGACTAGTTTGGCTAGTGCATCTTTTCTGGTATGTATGCGGCCCCCATTCCATATCCTCCCTGTGAATCGGAAGTTGGAATAATGAAGGTCCAGGTCTCACTGAGAGAATGACCCACTTTTAAAGCCTCATGATTTTACCTACTTGGATTCTGGTTAATTATTCTTCATTTTAGATTGTGTTCCAATAATACAACTTTTCTAAAATTGTGATAGTCTCACTTGCAGATGAATGTGCTTCTTCCATGTATGCAGTCACAAGCCCACTTTCTCAGGGTTCCTTTGCTTCTCTGTTGTAGGATTTCCTAATGTCAGGTAATAGGAGTTCCCAGATATTTTATGATGCTCCTTGGTACTTGAATTCTGGTGGCTGTGCTACTCTGTAACAAGACATTATCTTCTCATCTCCTCAGATTGCATACCGTATGGGTAGAACACTTTCCTGCTGCACCTGGTTGGTCCTGGCACCAGTCAGGCTATCCCTATTAAATATGCATACAATAGCTTTGTATATACACTGCCTCAATTGAATGCAAACCCATTTCATGCATATTCATTAGGGATATCTTGAAAACCTAACATCTGTATGGCCTTCGAAGACTGGAATTTCCCACCCCCACTGAACAAGATTCCTCTGTTTCCAGCCAAGCTCCTTATCTTCATTAAACATAAGGGCCAATTTGCTAAGCTGTGCTAGCTGTTAATGCAATAGTTAGCAACAACTCTGTTAAGAGTTAACATTGAATGGGTTATAGGATATGCAGAGAATGGACAGAAATTGTACCTTACCCTTTAGTGCAGAACTAATTACCGCATGTTAACTATTTGTGTGGCTTATATTGCAATTCAGTTAGCTACACCTATTCAGATGACTTTAACTGTGCTGCATTATCTACAGTGCAGTTAACATGCAGTAATGATATTTCTTCTAGTTTAATTAAATAGGAAACTGCTGAGGATGCACCCAAGAGTTCATGCAGAGGTTTTGCTATTATCAAGCATTAATTTTGGTAACCAATGTGTATTAACGGCAAAATCTTGCTGTGCTTTAGTAAATAAGGTCCACAGAGAATAGTCGACAATACTGCAGGCTCCTAAACTACTATGAACTCATCAAAGTGAGCCCATTACCAGCAGCACATGCACATCCTACAATGGAGGCAAGCAAGGTGCTGGAAACAACAAAATTAAGCAACAAAGTGAAGAAATTTAAGGCAGAAGCAGAGGTTCGGTTTAGATGCTAAGCAAAGTATTCACTGTAGAAAAAGAAAACATTTTTCTGATACTTCCCCTGAAAGCTGAGATCATAACTATTTAGTGATGACTAATAAAAGTTATGCTAAATACTGGAATGCTTTCAGCTATTATACAATGTATCTCAGAATTCCCCTGCTGTGTTTTTCAGTAGATTTAGGAAACACATGCTGAGGTTTCCTTCCTTCTTTTATCCCAAATTCTACAGTGATCCCTTGATACCTGATGGGTTTTATCTGACAGAAGCTTCCTTTTAGGAAATAACTTGGTAAAGGTTTGCAATTTTGTGTAGTGAGAGGAATCAAAGTGTGGTTGCTTTTATACTTCCTATACAAAAGGTAATTTTAATAAGGAAATATATAGTTTAAGAGCGCAAACAGGTGCCTACTTAAGTACTATTTATAAAGACAGACAGATGCCTATTTGTCTTTTTAAAATTAAAATGTAATGCCCCTTTGTGAGCATCCATGGGCCCGGGACTGACTTGGCATGTCTCCCTCTGGCAGGCTCCATTGGTCCCTTGCGTGCTTGACGTCTGATGCCTCCATCTGGGGAAGAAAGGTATTAGTGGGTGGGGTTTTCCTCCCCTCCCCCCCCCCCCCCCCCCCCCCCCACAGGAAAAAAACAAATCACCACTGTGAACAAGGTTGGCTGAATTGTTAAACAGTTTATGCAACTATTACATTAGAACAGTATAGCATCAACCTTATAAAACATATTTGGTAAGCAACTCATTAAGCATCTTTCAAACAGTGTAAACTTTCTCCTAGAACTAACTAGTCAATTTATGTGCCTCCCTGCTCCCTCATTGTCTATGCCTACCATATCCCAAATCTCATTCTCCTGCTGGTACATGGCTGAATTGGTGACATTTGCTCTACTGGACCCTGAATGATGTCCGCACTCCCAGGGGCCTTTGCTGTTGCAAGACCTCAAATGATGATTGTTCTTTCAGGAGCCTTGTCTGGCAACAGGCCGCGAGTGCTAGTTGCACTCTCAGGAGCCTTTGGCCTTTGCCAGGCCCCAAGCACTAATTCTCAGGAGCCTTCTGCTGCCATCAGGCTCCAAGCATCAACTGTGCTCCTAGGAGTCAACCCTTCAGCAATATGCTTACAAAAATTTTAAAAAGAACCAGCCCAAAAATCAAACCTTACAGCATACCACTAGTAAAATTCTTTTCCTCAGAATGAGCTCTATTTACCACTATCCTCTGTCGCCTTCCACTCAACCTGTTCCTATCCCAGTCAGTACTTTAGGGCCCATACCAAGGGCACTTAGTTTATTTATTAGTTGTCTATGCAGAACTGTGTTAAAGACTTTGCTAAAATCTAAATACACCACATCTAGTTCTCTCCCTTGATCCAACTCTCTGGTCACCTAGTCAAAGAAATTAATCAGATTTGTCTGACAAGACCTGCTTCTAGTGAAACCATGTTGCCTTGGGTCCTATAATCCATTGGATTCCAAAACCTTTACAGTTCTTTTTTTTGTTACATTTGTACCCTGTGCTTTCCCACTCATGGCAGGCTCTATGTGGCAGGCAATGGAGGGTTAAGTGACTTGCCCAGAGTCGCAAGGCGCTGCCTGTGCCGGGAATCGAACTCAGTTCCCCAGGACCAAAGTCCACCACCCTAACCACTAGGCCACTCCTCCTCTCTGTTTTAAAAGCATTTCCATTACTTTATTTACTTTAGAAGTCAGACTTACTGGCCTGTAGTTCCTAACCCATCTGCTTTTGTGTAGAGGGACCACATCTACTCTTCTCTAGTCCTCCGGGACCACTCCCAACTCTAGAAAAGCACTGAGAAGATCAACCAGCGGAGCTGCTAGAACTACCCTAAGTTCCTTCAGTTCCCTCAGATGTAGACCATCCATCCCCATCACTTTGTCCTCCTTTGGTTTAGCCAGCTCTTCACGAACATAGTCCTCTAAAAATCATTTAGGGACTACCACTCCTCCATTCCTATTTGTATTTGTCTTCTGCATTTCTGCTCCCTTCCCTTCAGCTGTGAACACAGAACAGAAATAGTTGTCAAGCAATTCTGCTTTATCATATTCTACATATGTTTCACCTTCACCTTTGAATCTCATAATGCCACCATTGCTCTTCCTCCTATCTTGCCTCCCCCCCCCCCCCCCCCCCCCCCCACATTTTCACTTATTGGCTATTTTTTCTTCCATTTGCATCTTTGTTTTCCTGACTACTCTATCAGCTCATAGTTTTTCTTGGTATTGTTGCTTCCTCTTTCTGTGATCTCTTATAGTTTATAAAGGCTTCCTCACATTTTCAGCTACTACTTTTGAGAACCAAAGCAGCCTCATAAAAACATAAGTATTGTCATACTGGGAAAGACCAAAGATCTGTCAAGCCCAGCATCCTGTTTCCAACAGTGGCCAATCAATGTCACAAGTATCTGGCAAGATCCCAAAACAGTACAATACATTTTATGCAACTTAGAAATAAGCAGTGGATTTTCCTCAGGTCCATTTTAATAATGGCTTATGGACTTTTCTTTTAGGAAGCTAGCCAAACCTTTTTTAAACCCCGCTAAGCTAACTACTTTTACTACATTCTCTGGTAATGAAGTCCAGAGTTTAATTACACATTGAGCAAAGAAATATTTTCTCTTATTCATTTTAAATTTACTACTTTCTAGCTTCATTGCGTGCCCCCTAGTCCTAGTATTTGCGGAAAGAGTAAACAAGCGATTCACGTCTGCCCATTCCACTTCACTCATTATTTTATATACCTCTAACACATCTCCCCTCAGCCATTTCTTCTCCAAGCTGAAGAGCCCTAGCTGCTTTAGCCTTTCCTCATAGGAAAGTCATCCCATTTTATCATTTTCGTTGCCCTTCTCTGTACCTTTTCTAATTCCACTATACAGTATCTTTTTTGAGATGCAGTGACCAGAATTGCATGCAGTATTCGAGGTGCAGTCACACCATGGAGAGATACAAAGGCATTATAACATCCTCATTTTTGTTTTCCTCTTACTTTTATTTACTTTCCTTACAAAAAGTTTGTTGGCTTCACTTTTTTTTTAATACATATACAATTTTACAAGAAGTCACACTTGATTAGAAAGTGTCATAATTGCACATTAGCAAAGGAAAATAATATACATTCCATTAATTAAACACTCAAGTCCACTTTAAGTAGAGATATCCATCATAAGGAGGATTACAAAATAAGAAAGAAAAAAATTCTTTAGGTAAATATAGCATCCAGGAAACTTTAACAAGGTTATTTCTATATAGCTCCTTCACTTCTTTTAGATGTTACAAATGCTGTCAATTATGATGGGTCTACAAAAACATATTTATGTGACTTATAACATAATATACACTTGCAAGGAAATCGTAAATAAAATATAGCGCCTAGCTGCAATACTTCTGGTTTTAATAATAGAAATTGTTTGCGGTTTTTTTGTGTTTCTTTCGAAACATCTGGAAATAATGATATTTTTAATCCCAGAAACAATTTGTCTTTATGTCTGAAAAACATTTTGAACAGCCATTGCTTGTCTGGCAATAAGGCAACTGCGACTACCAAAGTTGCCGCAGTTGCTTGTTCAGTATCGGATGTTTCCAATAAATTTGTAACATCCAAAGGTTACTACTACTACTACTATTTAGCATTTCTATAGCGCTACAAGGCATATGCAGCGCTGCACAAACATAGAAGAAAGACAGTCCCTGCTCAAAGAGCTTACAATCTAATAGACAAAAAATAAATAAAGTAAGCAAATCAAATCAATTAATGTGAACGGGAAGGAAGAGAGGAGGGTAGGTAGAGGCGAGTGGTTACAAGTGGTTACGAGTCAAAAGCAATGTTAAAGAGGTGGGCTTTCAGTCTAGATTTAAAGGTGGCCAAGGATGGGGCAAGACGTAGGGGCTCAGGAAGTTTATTCCAGGCGTAGGGTGCAGCGAGACAGAAGGCGCGAAGTCTGGAGTTGGCAGTAGTGGAGAAGGGAACAGATAAGAAGGATTTATCCATGGAGCGGAGTGCACGGGAAGGGGTGTAGGGAAGGACGAGTGTGGAGAGATACTGGGGAGCAGCAGAGTGAGTACATTTATAGGTTAGTAGAAGAAGTTTGAACAGGATGCGAAAACGGATAGGGAGCCGGTGAAGGGTCTTGAGGAGAGGGGTAGTATGAGTAAAGCGACCCTGGCGGAAGATGAGACGGGCAGCAGAGTTTTGAACCGACTGGAGAGGGGAGAGGTGACTAAGTGGGAGGCCAGCAAGAAGCAGATTGCAGTAGTCTAAACGAGAGGTGAGAAGGGTGTGGATGAGGGTTTTGGTAGAGTGCTCGGAAAGAAAGGGGCGGATTTTACGGACGTTGTAAAGAAAGAAACGACGGGTCTTGGCAATCTGCTGGATATGAGCAGAGAAGGAGAGAGAAGAGTCAAAGATGACCCCAAGGTTTCGAGCTGATGAGACAGGGAGAATGAGAGAGCCATCAACAGAAATAGAAAATGGGGGGAGCGGGGAGGTGGGTTTGGGGGGGAAAATGAGAAGCTCGGTTTTGGTCATGTTTAATTTCAGGTGGCGTTGAGACATCCAGACAGCAATGTCAGACAAGCACGCTGAAACTTTGGTTTGGATGCAAGGTGAGATATCAGGGGTAGAAAGGTAGATTTGGGAGTCATCAGCATAGAGATGGTAGGAAAAGCCATGGGATGAGATTAATGAACCAAGGGAAGAAGTGTAGATAGAAAAAAGGAGGGGACCAAGAACAGAACCCTGAGGTACGCCGACAGGCAGAGGGATAGAAGTAGAAGAGGATCCACCAGAGTGAACACTAAAGGTGCGGAGGGAGAGGTAGGAAGAGAACCAGGAAAGGACAGAGCCCTGGAATCCAAGTGAGGACAGGGTATCGAGAAGTATGCTGTGATCGACAGTGTCAAAAGCAGCGGAAAGATCAAGAAGAATGAGGATGGAATATTGACCTGTGGATTTAGCCAGTAATAGGTCATTGGAGACTTTAGTAAGCACAGTTTCGGTTGAGTGGAGAGGGCAAAAACCAGATTGTAGTGGGTCAAGAATAGCATATGAGGAGAGAAAATCAAGGCAGCGGCAGTGAACAGCACGCTCAAGTAATTTGAAGAGAAAAGGAAGGAGGGAGATGGGTCGGTAATTAGAGGGACAAGTAGGGTCGAGTGAAGGCTTCTTAAGGAGAGGTGTGACCACAGCATGTTTAAAGGCAGCAGGGACAGTCGCAGTGGAAAGTGAGAGGTTGAGAATGTGACAGATAAAAGGAATAAGAGCAGGAGAGATGGCATTAAGAAGGTGGGTGGGAATGGGATCAGAGGAACAGGTGGTACATTTTGAGGAAGAAAGGAGAAGTGTAGTTTCCTCAATAGTAACTTCAGGAAAGGAGGAAAGGGAATGAGGGGAAGGAGAGAGAGGGGAACGGACTAGTAGAGGGAGAGGTGGTGAGGTAGAGAAAGCAAGGTTTATCTTTTGAACCTTGTTATGAAAGAATTCAGCAAGGGTCTGAGGAGATAATGAAGGGGGAGTTGGAGGAGGGGGCACCTTGAGGAGAGAGTTCAATGTGGTGAAGAGAAGACGAGGATTAGAGCCAAGAGAGTTGGTCAGTTGGATATAATAATCCTGTTTGGCACGTAAAAGAGCAGATTGGAAGGAGGTCAGCATGAACTTAAAGTGTAAGAAATCAGCAAGGGCCCGAGATTTCCGCCAGAGGTGTTCGGCGGAGCGGGTACAGGAACGTAGGTAGCGGATGTTAGAAGTCAGCCAAGGTTGGGGTTTTGTATGCCTTACAGGGTGGGTCATCAAAGGTGCAAGAGTGTCTAAGGCAGAGGATAGAGTATTGTTGTAAGAAGAAACAGCCTCGTTGACAGACGTGGATGGTGCCATAGTAGAGAGGAGGTTTGAAACATGGGAGACTAGAGATGAAGGGTCGATATCGTGAAGATTCCTTGATAAATTAGATAAGATAGGACGGGACTGGGAGGGAGGAGATTTAAGTGTGAAAGTTATAAGATGGTGATCAGAGGAGGGAAGATCAGAGGCAAGGAAACTAGAGGGTGAACAGTTGGAGGAGAAGATGAGATCAAGACAGTGACCATTTTGATGAGTGGGGGAGGTGGAGCATAGTTGGAGATTAAAGGAGGACGTTAAAGCGAGTAACTTGGAAATATAAGAGTTGGAAGGATCATTAGCAGGAATATTAAAGTCACCAAGGATTAGAGAGGGGGAGGAAGGATCATGGAAGAAGGCAAGCCAGGCGTCAAAGTCACTGAGAAAGGATGAAAGGGACTTATCAGGGGGACGATAAATGACCGTTATTCGAAGAGGCAGAGGAGAGAAAAGGCGGATAGAGTGGACTTCAAAGGAGGAAAAACAGTGAGATTGAGGTGGAAGAAGGGGTTGAAATCTGGAGGAGGGAGAGAGAAGTAGTCCAACACCGCCCCCACGGCCAGCAGGGCGAGGAGTATGTGAAAATAGATAACCGCCATGGCACAGGGCTGCGACTGAAGCAGAGTCATCAGGGCAGAGCCAGGTTTCTGTTACGGCGAGCAGATGGAGGTGAAGCCGTCTTTCACATGCGCAGAGCAGCCAAGCATAATGCTTGGCTACTCTGCACTGGCTTCCCCTCCTTAGGAAGGAAATCATGTGCAAATGAGCTAACGGTGAGCAGCTCATTTGCATGCGATTTCCTTCATGCATGCCTGTTCCTTTCCGAATTGCTAAGGGATTGGTAAGGGAAGGGCTTTTTCCGTTCAGTTAGTGCATCAGTTAGTCCACTGCAGTGCCCACTAGGGTGCCCGGTTGGTATCCTGGCATGTCAGGGGGACTAGTGCACTATGAATGCTGGCTCCTCCCACGACCAAATGAGTTGGATTTGGTCGTTTTTGAGATGGGCGTCCTCAGTTTCCATTATCGCCGAAAACCAGGTGACGACCATCTCTAAGGTCAACCATCTCAACATTTAGGTTGACCATCTCTAAGGTCGACCTAAATGTTGAGATTTGGGCGTCCCTGACCGTATTATCGAAACGAAAGATGGTCGCTCATCTTGTTTCGATAATACGGGTTTCTCCGCTCCTTCACTGGGACGTCCTGCGAGGACGCCCTCAGGAAAGCTTGGGCGCCCCATTCGATTATGCCCCTCCACGGGATGTATAAAGCAGGCATACTCTTTTTGTAGAAATCATTTGAAGCAAGATAATCAATCCACAGGCAAATCAATCAATTCAAGTGTCCAAAAATTAAAAGTGCTATAAAATAGTTGGAGAGCAATGTAGGAAGATCACTAGAAATGTTTTGCCGTCAGAAAGTGTATTTCATTGATTATTTTGAAGCGCTGCACTGAGATGGGACCCCTTTGTTCCTGTTTTGGTTTTATGAGCTATTACAGAAGGTTCTGATGTTTTAATGTAATGGTTTGTCTGTTTATTTGATTCTCTATTCTTACACAGGTGACATGAGAAATGATCTGTACATTACTGTAGAAAGAGGAGAGTTTGAGAAAGGAGGAAAGAGTGTGGCCAGAAATGTGGAAGTGACAATGTGCATTTTGGACTCTGCAGGCCAATGCTTAAAGGCAAGTACATCTTACTGCTATATAGATATTTTAATTTCCTTGATTAGCAATTAGAAGCTTATTTTCATTTTACTGGAAATTCATACTATTGACTATCACACACACAAAAAAAGATTTAACACATTCCATGCACACTTTGTCAACAGAAAGCTGATGGTTTTTGAGAATATAAGGCATATCTGTACTGCCATCTTTTTGTTAATGCAAATGGTAACTATATGGCTGACTGCGGTCACATTGTATTAGAATGCTTTAAAGTTGTATTAGATCTTTTGTCTGTTTCCTTAGAGTGTGGAGCCCACCCTCCCCCACCTGGTTGTAAAGCATAGGTGTGGACTAAGCATCTGCTGGTGAGTGCATTCCTCAAGCTCTCAGTTTCTGCCTGAGGAGTGGGACGCACACAGATAAGACTTAATTCTGACATTATTTCTGTGGTTTTGGGCATTTCTGGTGCATTTCAATACAGCTCTAGAGATAGGTTACAGCAAACACACTCCATAGGTCTTAAGCTTAAGCCCACCCACCCTGCCCCTCAACCCAGCCACTCCAAGACTGTCATTTCCTAAATAGCTTTCCTACATACACTACTTATCACTAATTAACTCCACCCTAATTACAACCCCATCATAGTACACCTGTTCATCCCCATTTTTCAACCAATCAAGATGACTTTTATTCTCTGTAATAATTGTTGTGCTTTAGTTTCAAGGCCAATCATCTGGAGACTTAAAGCTTGCCTATCTGTCTTCAGCTCGCTAGTTTAAAACAGGAGCTCAGTAAAGTAAAGCAGGAATTGAATGCACTTAAAGCAGCTTCTAGGACTGCACACCAATCATACTACACAGAATCATACCAAATTCTCACCACTGCCTCAAAGGATAAAACCACCTAAGAATAGATGGTTCACGGTAGGCTCAGGCAGACTTCATTATGTGACACAGAAGCATCCACCCTCACAGATGTTGCCCAACAGAATTCTTTTGCTCCATTTCAGCACTGTGATGTTCCTGAAAATAGAACTGAGGCGGAAGAAAAAGCAATGAAGGTGGAACAAAAAGATATGAAGGTACCCAAAGAGGAAAGACAACCCCAAATCACAAATTTTTAAACACATACCAGGAAATGTAGATGGAAAGCGATGACCACAAATGCTCGCAGTCTAAGCAATAAAGTTCATGACCTTCAAGACGTGATGTTGGAGGCAGGCTTAGACGTTGTTGCAATCACGGAGACGTGGCTCAATGGTTCCCACGAATGGGATGCAAACATACCAGGCTATAATCTATTTAGGAAGGATAGAGATGGTTGTAAAGGTGGAGGAGTAGCTCTTTATGTGAGAAATGATATCGCAGTGACTGAAATGACAGGGACCTGGGGAAAGGAAGAAGTGATATGGATCACCTTAAAAAGAGATGGTAGAACCTCTGTCCACGTGGGTGTTGTCTACAAACCCCCGACACAATTGGAGGAACTAGATAAAGATCTGATCGCAGATATTCAAAAGTTGGGAAAGAAGAGAGAGGTGCTGGGAGATTTCAGTCTGCCGGATGTAGATTGGAAGGTTCCATCTGCGGAATCGGAAAGAAGTAGAGAGATCGTGGATGCTTTTCAAAGTGCTCTGCTCAGACAAATGGTGACGGAACCCACGAGGGAGGGAGCGAAGCTGGATCTGGTGCTCACAAAAGGGGATAGTGTGTCAAATGTCCGAGTGGGTGTCCACCTGGGCAGCAGTGACCATCAAACAGTTTGGTTTGATATGACAACTGAAGTGGAGGGCGGCCACTCAGAACTCAAAGTCCTGGATTTCAAGCATGCTGACTTTAGTAAAATGGGGGAATACCTGAGGAAGTAGCTGATGGGCTGGGAGGGTGAACGAGAAGTGGAAGGACTGTGGTCCAGGCTGAAAGAAGGTGTAAATATGGCCACAAACCTTTATGTTAGGAGAGTAAATAAAAGCAAAAAAAAAAAAGAGGAAACCGATATGGTTCTCCAAGCAAGTGGCTGAGAAAATAAAGGCTAAAGAGTTGGTGTTCCTGAAATACAGAAAAACTCAAGAAGAGGAACATGGGGAGGAATACTGGATGAAACTGAAAGAAGCCAAGAGAGAGAGATGTCTGGCGAAAGCAGAAGAACAAATGGTGACAAAAATTTCTTCAGGTATATTAGTGAAAGGAGGAAGACTAAAAAGGGAATTGTGAGACTGAAAGATGCTGCAAACCTCTACGTAGATAATGATGAAGAAAAAGCAAATTTGCTAAATGGATACTTTTCTTCTGTTTTCACAGAAGAAAATCCTGGAGAAGGACCGCGATTGACTGGCAAAAGCACAAATGAGAATGGAGTGGATAGAGCACCGTTCACGGAAGAGAGTATGTATGAACAACTTGAAAATCTAAAGGTGGACAAAGCCGTGGGACTGGACGGGATCCACCCAAGGATATTGAGGGAGCTCAGAGAGGTTCTGGTGGGTCCTCTTAAAGATTTGTTTAATAAATCCTTGGAGACAGGAGAGGTTCCGTGGGATTGGAGAACGGCAGTGGTGATAGGGAAGAAGCTGGAAACTCCCGGCCTGTAAGCCTCATTATGGTTATTGGAAAAGTAATGGAAGCGATGCTGAAGGAAAGGATAGTGAATTTCCTGGAAGCCAATAAGTTGCAAGATCCGAGACAACATGGTTTTACCAAAGGTAAATCGTGCCAAATGAATCTCATTGAATTCTTTGACTGGGTGACCGGAGAATTGAATCAGGGACGTGCTATAGACGTAATGTACTTAGATTTCAGCAAAGCTTTTGACACGGTTCCCCACAGGAGGCTCTTGAATTAACTTGATAGGCTGAAGATAGGACCCAACGTGGTGAACTGGATTAGGAACTGGTTGACGGACAGACGCCAGAGGGTGGTGGTTAATGGAATTCGCTCGGATGAGGGAAAGGTGAGTAGTGGAGTGACTCAGGGAACGGTGCTGTTCAATATATTTGTGAGTGACATTGCCGAAGGGTTAGAAGGTAAAGTTTGCCTTTTTGCGGATGATACTAAGATTTGTAACAGAGTGGACACCCCGGAGGGAGTGGAAAACATGAAAAAGGATCTGTGGAAGCTAGAAGAATGGTCTAAGGTTTGGCAATTAAAATTCAATGCGAAGAAATGCAAAGTGATGCACTTAGGGAGTAGATATCCACGGGAGACGTATTTGTTAGGCGGTGAGAGTCTGATATGTACGGATGGGGAGAGGGATCTTGGGGGGATAGTATCTGAGGATCTGAAGGCGACAAAACAGTGTGACAAGGCGGTGGCCATAGCTAGAAGGTTGCTAGGCTGTATAGAGAGAGGTGTGACCGGCAGAAGAAAAGAGGTTTTAATGCCCCTGTATAAGTCGTTGGTGAGACCCCACCTGGAGTATTGTGTTCAGTTTTAGAGGCTGTATCTCGCTAAGGATGTAAAAAGAATTGAAGCAGTGCAAAGAAAAGCTACAAGAATGGTATGGGATTTGCGTTACAAGATGTATGAGGAGAGACTTGCTGACCTGAACATGTATACCCTGGAGGAAAGGAGAAACAGGGGTGATATGATACAGACGTTCAGATATTTGAAAGGTATTAATCCGCAAACGAACCTTTTCTGTAGACGGGAAGGCAGTAGAACTAGAGGACATGAAATGAGATTGAAGGGGGGGCAGACTCAAGAAAAATGTCAGGAAGTATTTTTTCACGGAGAGAGTGGTAGATACTTGGAATGCCCTCCCGAGTGAGGTGGTGGAGATGAAAACAGTAACAGAATTCAAACATGCGTGGGATAAACATAAAGGAATCCTGTTCAGAAGGAATAGATCCTCAGGAGCTTAGCCAAGATTGGGTGGCAGAGCCGGTGGTGGGAGGCGGGGCTAGTGCTGGGCAGATTTATACGGTCTGTGCCAGAGCTATTGGTGGATGGCTGGACTGGTGGTTTAGAGGAGGGAATAGTGATGGGCAGACTTATACGGTCTGTGCCAGAGCCGGTGGTGGGAGGCGGGGGTAATGATGGGCAGACTTATACGGTCTGTGCCAGAGCCAACTGGTGGGAGGTGGGGCTGGTGGTTGGGAGGCGGGGATAGTGCGGGGCAGACTTATACAGTCTGTGCCCTGAAGAGGACAGGTACAAATAAAAAGTAGCACATATGAGTTTATCTTGTTGGGCAGACTGGATGGACCGTAAAGGTGTTTTTGTGCCGTCATGTTACTATGTTGCAGTGGACTTCATACAATGCTTCCAGGTACTCAGCTCCCTTAACTTGTGTGCTGAGCCCCCCAAAACCCACTACCCCCAACTGTACACCACTACCATAGCCCTTATGGGTGAAGGTGGCACCTATATGTGGGTATAGTGGGTTTCTGGTGGGTTTTGGAGGGCTCACAGTTTCCTGCACAAGTGTAACAGGTAGTGGAGGTATGGACCTGGGTCCACCTGTCTGAAGTCCACTAAACTATTTCAGGGACCTGCATGCTGCTGTCATGGACCTGAATATGACATCTGAGGCTGGCATAGAGTCTGGCAAGTAATATTCTTCAACACACTTTTTGGGGGTGGGAGGGGGTTAGTGACCACTGGGAGAGTAAGGGGAGGTCATCCCTGATTCCCTCCAGTGGTCATCTGGTCATTTGGGGGACCTTTTTGTGCCTTATTCATAATAACATAATAAAAACAGGTCCATCTCAAAACGTCGAAGTTTTAGTGCTGGACGTTTTTGCTTTGTTCCATTATTCCTCAAAGATGTCCAAGTCTTAGAAATGCCCAAGTCCCGCCTTAAACACACCTCCGATACGCCCCCTTGAGATTTGGATGTCCTTCCGACGGACTTCTGAGAAAGATGTCCAAAATGCAGTTTCAATTATACCCATTTGGACGTTTCTGTGACATGGACGTCAAAATGCCGATTTATATCACTTTTTGGACATCCATCTCTTTTGAAAATGAGCCCAATAGTCATGTTGCTGGGGTGATACATTTCAGGTATCAGGAGGCAATAGAAAACTGCTGCTGCAAAATGTCCCATAGCTGATTTCCAGATTTGGAAGAGGCTTCCTTTCCATCCCTCAGCCAACTAGAACTATATTACTCAAAAAAAAAAAAACCCTACCCAGAAAAGGCAAACTAGCAAAAGAATTAGTCAGTTGTCTGCCCAAAGTAAGAGCTAGCTGAGAAAACTAGTTCCTAAAGAATGACTAAATGTTACATAGTTTTTAATTATACTGTTCCCCTTTGTTATTATTGACATAACTTTGCTGAACTGCTTATATGTAATCTGCGAACTGGGGTGAGTGGAGGAGAGTAGAATATGTAGAGTTCCTGTCTTCCTCAAGTGCATCTAGATGGAGAGAGAAAACAAGATATCTACTGTATCATTCAGTGTGGTCTTTTAAAGATACACATGTAAATCGTGTAACAGATTTAAATTGGTTGTTTAATGCTGACACTTTGAAAGGTAAATCACTCAAAGTGAATGAGGCCCTTCAGATTCCTTCACTGAAGGAAGTTAAACTTATACTCAAAGGCACTTCATTCTCCTATGCTGCTCTGACTATACGAAACTCACTTCTTAGAAAGATTCACCTTATGTCAAATTTATTTCTTTTTAGGAAGGTAGTAAAAACCTGTCTGTTCATTGCTGCTTTTAGTAAATAAAAAGGCTCATTTTCAAAGCACATAGACTTACAAAGTTGCATATGTTTCTATATAGCTTTGTGATTCTATATGCCTTGAAAATGAGCACCAGTATGAAATTTATCATAGATCTTTCAATGATTTTGGTGCTTCAGCCCTACTATTTTATTTACTTGATTAATTTTTGTGTGATTTTTATTGGTGGAATATATTCAATGTTTTTGCATCAGTTTTATTATTTGAGCATTTTTTATGTTTGTGTAATTATTGTAGTTTTGATATGTTGTAAACTTATGAGCTGTTACTAGAGAAGTAGTATAGAAATTCAAAAATAAGTAGGTGATGGTGGACATATTTGGTGAAAATGGTGATCTTTGTGTCAAAAGACTGGCAGAGGGTGTATGGGTGGGGAGGTATGTGTATTGCAGTGGGTATATTTCTCTCTATGAAGTGGGCTTAGCTGTATGTGTGGGAAGTAAGGTTTGACTGGAACTATGTTTGTGTGGGAGAGTATGTGTCTGCAGTAGTTGTTAAGTGTGTTGTCTGGGGAGATTTGGGTGTTGAAGAAGCATGGATGTATGAGGGTGAGAGGGTGTTCACCTACTGTCTTCAGCTCTTCCTTTTGAACCCCCATCTCAGTGAAATAGGAAACAGGAGAAGTGCTTAAGTACTCTCATCATCTTCTGCTGCAGGGGTAAGTCTTGAGGTAGAAATTCTAAGATCCCATAGCTCTTATTACAGACTGTCCCTGCAAGAGCAGTAGATGATTTTGCTATTAAGCGTTTTAAGCTTTTCTTATGCACCTGGTCCACATAAGGGATTAAAAATGAAGATTCCGAGGTAAAGAGTTAATTCTTATTCTTCTTGTACCAGTGGGGATTGAGAACCCTCACTGGTACCAAGTACCTTTGCCACCATGGTTCTGTGTGAATCTTCAGCCAGTAGAGGAGTAGAAATCTCTGTTGGCTCTTCCATTTTTGCTGCCGTATATGTTAGTAAATCTTTAACTAGTAGAGGGGTGAGATCTTCCTCTGCTCTTCTACTTGTTTCCCTACCGGCTTATTTAATGTTCTTTACTTTATACATATCTTTTTGTGTATGTGCAAACAAACAGAAGTGTTCAGATGCACAGACAGATACAGTGACCCTCAATACATTTGTATAATGCTTTTTATAAAATGTGCCTAATAAGACTGTGCTAAGTGGTAAATGATCTGTATAACCTACATAGAGTACCCAGTGGGATAGTACAAAGTGTTCTGTTGGAAGTTATAAATTAAAAGGAGGACTGTATCAATTGCCAGAAGTTGCCTGTGTAACAAAAATAATAGCAAGCAAATGTTGCACAACTACATTTCTGGAGATGTGAGAATACAATATGTGTAAAATAAATATAGCATTCAATTCCTTTTAACCTTATTTTGTTTTTGTTTTTTGTTTGTTTGTTTTTGGTTTTCATCATTAGGATTTTATCTCATTTGGCTCAGGAGAACCACCAGCAAGCGAGTTCCATTCTTTTGTGCTTTATCATAATAATAGTCCCAGATGGGCTGAGCTGCTGAAGCTTCCTATTCCTGTGGATATATTCAAGGGAGCACATGTTCGCTTTGAATTCCGCCATTGTTCCAGTAAGAGCTGCTTCTGTTTTATTGCAGGGATGGTTTTACATCTGAAAAATGTAATAGCTAATAATGCCTAAACATATGACAAGTTTTTGAAAAAAAAATAAATTCTTTCCTTTCAGTGACTGCTAGAAATCCATGTCCTTTACCAACAAGACATTTCTTACATATCTAAGATAAAATAGCTATGTTAGTCCTCTTGAATAGACAGCAATAAATGTCATTAAGCAAAAAAATATAAGCAAATATCCCTTTTTTGTCTTATTTTTTAGGCTTCTAGCATTTGCATACAGGCACTTCAAATTGTGTTTTTCTTTGCATCTACAAGTTGCTTAGAAGTTGACGGGAGTAATGTCATCCTTTACCTTACTCTGTCCTTAAACAAACCTGGCTTTCTTTCACCACTGTTGAAACCTCTCTATTGTCCTGTCCTGTCTATGTCCTGTTTCAATAGTATCTTTCAAGGATACTCCTCCCTGAACCTTGTGCTCCTGGGCGACTGTCAGCTCCTCCCCTCCTCCCCAATTTAAGTTTAAAAGCTGTTTTACATTTTAAAAGTTAGTGCTGGCTGCCTGGTACCATCCCAGTTAAGGTGGAGTCCGCCCTTTCAGAGCAGGCTCCCCCTTTCCTGGAGTGTTGCCCAGTTCCTTACAAATCTAAAACTGTCATCCCTGCACTATCGTCTCAACCATGCATTGAGACTTCAGAGCTCTGCCTGCCTCTTGTGTCCTGCGTGTGAAACGGAGATCATTTCTGAAAATGCTACCCTGGAGGATCTGGACTTCAGCTTTCTACCTAAGAGCCTAAATTTGGCTTCAAAAAACCCCATCCCACATTTCCTATGTCATGTGAGGTCCGCCACCTTCGCACCAGGCAGGCAAGTGACAAGGCGATCCTGACGTCCACCAGCTATCTACGTGCCTAATGATCGAATCACCAACTATAGCAGCTGTTCTAACCCTTCCTGCCTGGGCAAAAGCTGTTGGAGACATATCCTTGCTGCGAGAGGATAGTGTATCCCCTGCTGGGCATGTCCTGGCTACAGGAGTACTTCCTACTTCACTAGGGTGATGCTGTCCTTTTAGGAGATCTCCTTCCTCCAGGGCAGCACAGGGGCTGCCAGACTAGAGGTGGGACTTCCAGACTAGAGGTGGGACTTCTGTACAATGTCCCTGTAGGTCTCTATTTACCTCTCTCTCTCCCTCAGCTCCTCCAAGTCTGCCACTCTAGCATCAAGAGAACAGACTTATTCTCAGAGACTTAGGAGCTCTTTGCATCAAGCACACACATGTAGCATCTCACCAACTGGGAGATAATCATTCATGGGACACTCAATTCAAAAGACTGGATAGCACTCATCTTGCCTGTGTACTGACTTGCTTTTTTTTTGTGGTACCTCAACAGTCATAGGATACTCCACATTTGGAGCAGCTTTCTCTTTGTGCCCTCTTAGTCTTATAGCTTGGGTTCACCACATCCGAAGGGAAGTATCTGTTCAGTAGACTCCTCACAAATTCACGGCATCAGGCTATTCTGACACACCAAATATACAAATATTAGCTCTAAGGTCTCTAGTCTCTTGATCCTCCACATTCTCCTTCAACCAGTCCAGCATTGTTTAAAGTTTCTGTGCCTCCTCTGATTCCTAAGGCTGCTAATCCTCCAGCAATCTTACTGTTTCCTCCACCTCCACCAGTCTTTAACACACTTTCAAATTTCTCTTCAAATTCTTCTAGTACCTTGGCAACACTTTCATTTTTAGATTTTTGTATGTCCTGCAGTAGTACCTGCATTTCCGCTACCATCTGCATGCCCAACTTAACTTCGGGAGGCGCCATCTTGCTCTCTGGCTCTGCAGCTAGTGGTAACATTCTATCTTGTTCTACATATATGTAATTGTTCTCCCTTCTTTCTCTCTTACTGTCTTTGATATGCCATTCTCCACTACTTTACTGTATGAGGAGTTGCCACCTGCCTTATCTGTGGTTTTATGATTTAAGCTTCATGGAGTTTCTTTATCCTGCTTCCATTCACATACAGACTGGAATTCAAACTCTGGAGTTTATTTATTTAACATTTCATAAAGCAGTAAAGACATGGTTTAACTTTAGGAGTGATGTGATAGGTAGGTAAGAAGTAGAAAACTAGTCCTTGAAGGTGTTTTGGGATATCCATTGTGACCAGAAAGAAAGATATCATGGATAGAGGATGTGCAGATTGTGCTTGCCTTTGTTAAATATTAGAAAGATGGATGTATTGTCTATATGTGTGTTGATTTTGTTGCTCTGCTGGATCGATTAGAGCATTCCAAGCTACCGAAAATGCAGCAACTAGATTACAAAATAAAAACCCACCCAATAGTGAACACAACCTGGTTTTTTAAAACTATTTTATTTATTGCAATTTTTCATAATAGAACAAGCAATATAATCTTGTTACAAAGAAATATGAGTCAATAACATCATAAGACAAACCATATCTTAATTCAGCCATGGTCACCTACATTGGACACAATTGTGAAAGTAATTGGAATCAAAGATTTTTTAGCATCTAAAAAGGGTCTCAACTGATCTGGGACAAAGAATGTATAGGAATTACCGAAGTATTTCACTATACACTTACAGAGATATCTAAGAAAAAAATGAAGCATCGAGGCTTCGCGTCTCTGCCCTCATAGCTAAGAAACATTTTCTATGCTCTTGAGTTGATCTCGTTAGACCAGGAAAAATCCAAATTTTATGTCCCCAAAATAAAGTCAGCATGTTGCAAAAATAGAGACGAAGTATCATATCCAAGTCCTATTCAAAAACCAGAGTAACCAGTAAGGTTGCTTTCTCTACCACCAAAGGACCAGAGGCTTATCCAGTCACCACATTAGAATTGGCTACTTCCACAGATACATTTCCCAAATTTTCACTCTGAAGCCGTATTCCAGACTTGGAAGGTATATAATAAGCTCTAGCTATAGGTGGTAGTAACTCTGATGAAATCTTCAAATTCTCAGTCGAATATTTCTAAAAAAGATCCAATGGTGTCATATCTTGGACTTTAGGAAAATTCAAGATCCTGAGATTAAGACGTCTGGTATTTTCCAAAACCTCAACCCTTCTATTTGATTGAGTCTTATCCTTAATTAAAGTGTTATTGACTGACTTCATATTTTCCACTTCTCTTTCCAGTGAATCAGTTTTCCCCTTCTGTGTATCTAATTGTTGCTCAGTTACCTGAGTTTTGTTTTGCAGTTCTTTTGCAAGTGTTTTTAAGTCAGTAGAACAAGCAGCTACAGAAGAATCAAATCTTACCAACACATTCCACAAAGAATCCAGGGTAACGACTGTTGGTCTTTGCAGTGGAGCAGAAGATTCTGCTGATAGCACCTGAGTAAAAGATGTCATCGAAGTCTCTAGTGCTTTTCCTGTTATTGGTCAGGTTCCCTCTAAGACTGAAGCTACAGTCTCAGAACCATTCTCTTGTTCTGTATGTGCAGCCGGTCCCGCCCGAACTAGATCGCCAACCTCCAACACTGGAATTTCCCTCTCTGCACCAAGCAACTGCATCACTGAACTTCTTGTGACTGAAGGCTGAGATCGGGGGCCGAAAATTCTCATCTCCCAGGCAGCTCAAACTCCCCTCCGGAACAGCCGCAGCAGGAGAAGCTGGCTCCTCATCTGCTTCTCTTTGTCGCATCGTAATAGTGAACCCAATTGTACTAACCCTAATAATATAGTAAGTATGAGAGAGGATATTCAGTTAAAGGAGCTATTCTACAGATACCTCACAGCATAAACATATGAATATACCAATTTTATGGCTAGTCATAGTAAGCTCCTTAACATCATAGTCCTTTCCCTTTAGTGTGCTAAATAACACCGCTTAAGTGTAATAAGCGCAGATTCATTCTAAAGTCCATATAAATCAAATGCTGCCCACCTTAAGCTTATTTCAGTAATGTTTGTTCCAATTCCACAATAATTCAACCAGCAAACAATTTAATTAAATTTTGTTCACTGCTTAACATTCCAAGCATTAGGTACTGCCTGACAGGGTACCACATTCTGTTGCTTCCTCAGGGCAGTCTACTTTCACAAAATGCCGGAGCAAGGGAGGAACAGTCAAAAGCTGTTGCTCAAAAGCTGCCAATAATGGTGAACAAGCTTGCTTGCACGCCATGGAAATCGATTAAAACAGCCAATGAAAGTAAACAGCAAGAACCTATGCAAAAATGTGCTAAATGGTAGCTGCCCATTCAATATTGTCATTGAGACCATCCAGTACAAGGGATAGTGGCTGGTAAATCCAAAACTGTTCCCACAATGCTAAGCATACTGTTTGTCTCCTTGAAAGAAACTGGGAACCTGCTCTAAAACGAACCAAGAAAGTTGAGAAAAAATATGTGCTTGTTGCATATTTCAGTGTGCCTTCTAAACTTACTTTTATGGTAGCAAGTTTACTCACGTGTTCAGCTTCTTTGATGTTTTCCTATCATTTTTATGGTTCAGTGATTGTTGTCATCATTAAATTAAGTACTTTTTGACTGAGAAGTGGTTGATTTTGGTTCTATAACATACAACTAATTAGCTGCCCTCCTTTTCAATTTCATTTTTTATTTTTTTTCTTCCCCACTGTATGTCTTAATAGACACTGGGGCTCATTTTCAAAGCACTGAGACTTACAGAGTTCCATAGGTTACTATCAGACTCATTTTAAAAAGAGAAAAACATCCAAAAAGTGATATAAGTCTGTATTTGGACGTTTATCTCACAAAAAAGTCCAAATCAGTATTTTTGAAACCTCTTTTTAGACATTTTTCTCTGAAGTCCGTCAGAAGGACGTCTAAATCTCAAGGGGGCATGCCAGGGGTGTGTTCAAGGTGGGACTTGGCAGTTCCCAAGACTCAGACGTCTTTCAGCCATAATGGAACAAAACAAAAGTGTCCAAGACTAAAACTTAGATGTTTTGAGCTAGACCTATTTTTATAATGAATACAGTAGCTATAGTGGAAATTGAACCCACTTCCCCAGGATCAAAGTCTGCTGCATTAACTACTAGATTGCTCCTCTACTCCACACAAGAGGTGCCCCAAATGACCAGATGACCACTGGAGGGTATCAAGGATCACCTCCCCTTACTCCCCCAGTGGTCACTATCCCCCTCCCACCCTAAAAAATGTGATTAGAAATATTACTTGCCAGCCTCAGATGTTATACTCAGGTCCATTAGAATAACATGCAGGTCCCTGGAGTAGTCTAGTAGTGGTGCAGTGCATTGCAGACAGGTGGACCCAGGCTTCTACCCCTCCCCCCTACATGTTACACTTATGGCGGAAACTGTGAGTCCTCCAAATCCCACCAGAAACCCACTGTACCCACATATTGGTGAATCCTTCACCTGTAAAGGCTATGGTAGTTGGGGGTAGTGGGTTTTGGGTGGGTTTTGTGAGGCTCAGCAGACAAGGTAAGAGCGCAATGGTGAGATGTGTACCTGGGAGCATTTTATAAAGTTCACTGCAGTGCCCCCAAGGATGCCCTATTGCTTTCCTGGGATGTCACTTTTCTACTATTCTACCTGATGCCAAGCTTTCTATTTTTTTTTTAATAACATCGGAGCCTTGTGTCTATTGTTTATCAGTAGATTTGGGCTTTGATTTCAGATCTATAGATGAAAAGGAGGTCTCATTACATATATCTAAATACCAGAGTGCTATTTTTCCATACTTCATAGCAAGAGTGTACATTCCCTAATTATCTGTCCCAATGCAACTGAAGCTTTTACTTCCTCAGTGCATGTAAATGGTTTCATCCCTGTGTGGATTCTCTGATGCCATGTGAGGCTTTCTTTCCAACCAAAGCTTTTACCACACTCAGGACATGTAAATGATTTCACTCCTGTGTGTATTCTCTGGTGCATTGTGAGGTTTACCTTCTGACCATGCAAATGGTTTGTCTCCCGTGTGGACTTTCTGATAAACTTTGATATTTACATTACAACCAAAGCTTTTACCACACTTAGAACATGTGAATGGTTTCACTTTATTGTGGATCTTCTTGTGTATTTTGCACTTTTTGCATTTGGATGTATTTGTTTGAAAATGGACCAAAAAATCAAACATCCAAATCACAAAACATTTTTCCAAACAACATTTTCAAAAGGAAAAGATAGACTTTTTTTTTGTAGAAAATGACCTTTCCTGTTCTGATTTTGGACATTTTACAATAAATGTCCAAATTCATATGTAGATGTCATATCCATAAATGCCCCTTGTGCATTTGACTTGCCCAAGGTCACAAAGTGCAGCAGTGGGAATTGAACCCATGTTGTCAGGATCAAAGCCCGTCACAATAACCATTAAGCCACTCCTCCTCTGTTTTGGATACTTTGCATTTGGTCATTTTTTTTATTTGAAAATGGACCAATAAAAAGGACGTCCAAATCACAAAATGTCACAAGATGTCAATAGCATTTTCGAACACAAAAGATAAGACGTCTATCTTTTTCGAAAATGACCTTTTTTCATGTTCAGAATTTGGACGTTTTTGTAAAATGTCCACATTCTGATTTACACGTTCTATCGAAAATGCCCCTCTGTTCTTACTTACAGAGTTCTGTAGGTTACTATGGAACTTTGTAAGTCTAAGTGCTTTGAAAATATGCCTCCTCGTAACTTTGTAAGTCTTAGTGCTTTGAAAATACACCTCACTGTTATTAATTCCTGCGTTAACCTCTTTTCTATCACTTACTTTTCTTTTTTAACACCATATACAGGCTGTTCTGTTTAACTTCCTAGCCTGAAGTTGCTTTTATTGTAACATCATCCTGTGTTTTTTTTTTTTTTTTGGTATGTTCTTTTCTTTTACATTGCATTTTATATGACATTTGTTGTTCCTTATATTTGTAGATATGGCTTCAGCTTTTTTAATGCATCATATAGTTTATTTTATAGTTCATTGAGATTTGCTATATATTTTTAGTGGTTATTTAGCTTGTTTTTATGTATCTATTCGTACATTTAAGTTATATACATTAATTTATATTTATAATCAAGGTGCTAATTATCCATGTGTTTGTTCATTTGCTTATTTATGCATTTGTGTTCATGTGTATGACCCTTTTACGCATTCATTTATTTTCATGGTTTTATTTTTTTAACTATTTTTCATATGTTGATTTTATTTTTTTAATTTATTTATTTACTAGCCGTTGAGCCCGTAAAAATGGGCTGGTATTGAGGTTTTCCTACCCCCGCGGTCACCACCGCTCCCCTCCCCCCCCCGCGAAGTCGCCACCACTTCCCCCCCCTCGAAGTCGCCGCCGCTGCCGCCACCCCTCCACCTGGCCCGGGCCCTCTCTTCCCTTCTGAACTTACACATCCATTCGCCGAACGCAGCAACGCACATCAGCTGAGCTGCCCCTTCCTTCTCTGCCTGTGTGTGTCCCGCCCTCGCTGACGTTACGTCACAGGAGGGCGGGGCCACAGGCAAAGAAGGAAGGGCTCAGTGCAGCTCAGCTGATGTGCGTTGCTGCGTTCGGCGAATGGATGTGTAAGTTCAGAAGGGAAGAGAGGGCCCGGGCCGGGTGGAGGGGTGGCGGCAGCAACCTCGGCGGCGCAGTTTCCCTCTCTGTCCCGCCCCCCCCCCCGTCATCACATATTGACGCGGGGGCGGGACAGAGAGGGAAGTCTCTACTGCGCATTTGCGAGTGAGTCGGTCACTCGCCATTTATATGTTTGATAATATTTCAAACCTTATTCACAAGATATATCTTGTACAAGAAACAGAGATATTATCTGAAATAACAAAAAAATATTCTAAAGTAAATATTCCTCTTTTCTTAGACCACTAATTTAGAGGGGAGAGGGGTCAGTAAAGTTGAGGAGAACACATATCATATTAGTTCATAATAGGCAATAAGGCCTGGACCCAAACCACGGGCTATTTTACAATTACTTTACTCCACACTAGTCCCGAAAGTCATTTGGTAATTTTCTTTAAAGCAATAAAGCTTTTCAGCTGATCCGGTTCATAGAAAACATATTTGTTACCCACATATCTTATCATACATTTGCACGGGTATGCCAGTAAAAAACTGGCCCCCAGTGCTTTAGTATCTTCTCTTAATGCAAGAAACTTTCTCCATTTTTCCTGAGTTGCTCTTGTAACATCCGGGTAAATCCAGATTTGTGCGCCCAAGAATTCTTTTAAAGCATTTTTAAAATATAACTTCATTATTGATTTCAAGTCTTGCTCGAAGACTAAAGAAACCAACAGCGTAGAACGAGTGTGGATTTCAGTTAAGGATTGCTCCAGGAATGCAGTCAAATTTTATAATCCGGAAGCTTGTTGCATTTGATTCTCTGGTTTTCTCTTTTCTTCCTCTTTCCTTTTTTGCGGTATTGGAAGATACTTTGGTAGGTGTTACTTGCTCAGTAGTGTGCTTCTCCTCTACTTTGTTCTTCGTTGCTGACGCTGCCTGTACCTGGATTACTCTCGTGTCTGCTGCCTGCCTACTGTCTCTGCCTGTACCTGGATTACTCTCTTGACCTGCTGCCTGCCTATTGACTTTGCTTGTACCTGGATCACTGTCTTGCCTGCTGCCTGTCTGGCTGTCGCGTTCATCACCCCGCTTCCTGCTCCATCTCTTAAGCCCTGCAGGCCGCTCGCACCTAGGGGCTCAACCTCTGGGGAACTGCGGTCAGCGCAGGTGAAACCCGCAGTTGTCCGGCTGCCAAGCAGAACCTGGTCCGAGTACCGGGCTCGGTAGCGCTCTACTTGGTACAAGAACTCACAGGTCTGACACTCTGTCACTCTCTCTCCCCCTCCCTCCTCTCCCATCCAGTCTTGCCCAATTTCTCTCTCCCCAGTCCGTAGCCTCTGTCTCTCCCCCATTTTATCCCATACCGCCCCATCTCTGTCATTTTCTCTCTCCATCCATCAGGTTTTCCATAATTTCTCTTGCTTTCTGCCCCCTCCCATCCACTGGGGCCCTGCAGCACACCCTCCTTCTCATGCACCTCTACTGGGTCCCCGCTATTAACTACCATGGAAGACACATGGGGCCCGGTTCTCTGCAGTGTGCTTCTAGTGCTTTGTGTGCCTGTCCCAGAAGTTTTCATCAGAAGAGGTGGGCCTGGCTCAGGAAGCACTAGCAGTGCTGCAGAGAGCCAGGTCCCACACATCTTCCTTGGTAGTTTTTTTTTGCGTGAGTTCGGCAGAGGTGCAACAGGAGGGGGGAGCAAACTGTGCTGCAGGGCCATGGTGGATGGGACGGGAAAGGGAGTGGACCCTGCTAGAACATATATATAAGTACATAAGTAATGCCACACTGGGAAAAGACCAAGGGTCCATCGAGCCCAGCATCCTGTCCACGACAGCGGCCAATCCAGGCCAAGGGCACCTGGCAAGCTTCCCAAACGTACAAACATTCTATACATGTTATTCCTGGAATTGTGGATTTTTCCCAAGTCCATTTAGTAGCGGTTTATGGACTTGTCCTTTAGGAAACCGTCTAACCCCTTTTTAAACTCTGCCAAGCTAACTGCCTTCACCACGTTCTCCGGCAACGAATTCCAGAGTTTAATTACGCATTGGGTGAAGAAACATTTTCTCCGACTTGTTTTAAATTTACTACACTGTAGTTTCATCGCATGTCCCCTAGTCCTTTTATTTTTGGAAAGCATGAACAGACGCTTCACATCCACCTGTTCCACTCCACTCATTATTTTATACACCTCTATCATGTCTCCCCTCAGCCGTCTCTTCTCCAAGCTGAAAAGCCCTAGCCTCCTTAGTCTTTCTTCATAGGGAAGTCGTCCCATCCCCGCTATCATTTTAGTTGCCCTTCGCTGCACCTTTTCCAGTTCCACTATATCTTTCTTGAGATGCGGCAATCAGAATTGAACAGAATACTCAAGGTGCGGTTGCACCATGGAGCGATATAACGGCATTATAACATCCTCACACCTGTTTTCCATAGCTCTCCTAATAATACCCAACATTCTATTCGCTTTCCTAGCCGCAGCAGCACACTGAGCAGAAGGTTTCAGTGTATTATCAACGACGACACCTAGATCCCTTTCTTGGTCCGTAACTCCTAACGTGGAACCTTGCATGACGTAGCTATAATTCGGGTTCTTTTTTCCCACATGCATCACCTTGCACTTGCTCACATTAAACGTCATCTGCCATTTAGCCTCCCAGTCTCGTAAGGTCCTTCTGTAATTTTTCACAATCCTGTCGCGAGTTAACGACTTTGAATAACTTTGTGTCATCAGCAAATTTAATTACCTCGCTAGTTACTCCCATCTCTAAATCATTTATAAATATATTAAAAAGCAGCAGTCCTAGCACAGACCCCTGAGGAACCCCACTAACTACCCTTCTCCATTGTGAATACTGCCCATTTAACCCCACTCTCTGTTTCCTAGCCTTCAACCAGTTTTTAATCCACAATAGGACTTGTCCTCCTATCCCATTACCCTCCAATTTCCTCTGTAGCCTTTCATAAGGTACCTTGTCAAACACAGTGAAGGTGCATTTTAGGCTGGGGAGACAGCAGAGTCTGATAACAACAAAGTAATAGCCAATGAACAGCTGTTCTGGGCAGGTGTAGAGGGCAGGGAGTAGGATCTCCAGGTGATGTCAGACCCTGATTTGCATATGATTGGGGCCGAACGTCCAGTCCCAGCTCTGCTGTTTTTGGGACCGGAAGATCAGGCTCAATCAGCTGCAGGCCACGTCTGATATCTTGTGGAAAGCCTGTAGAGAGGAAGAAGAAGAGAGATGGAAAATATATATTTTTAAAACTACTTTCCAAATTTGTACTTTGTTACAAAAGTACACCTTAAATGTAACTCATTACAAGTAAAAAGTATTGCAAAAAAATGTAACTAGTTATAAGTAAAAGTACTTACAATTGTACTTAAGTACTTCATTACTACCCATCTCTGGTAAATAGTATTAGGTCAGATGTAGGACCTGGGATGTAGGACATGTGAGAAGTGGGTCATGGCAAGGGTATCCAGTGTCTCCGTTACTTTTTGCTTTGACCTTGGACCTATTGGTAGCTAGAATTGGTGCAAACACCCAGATTAAGTCAATAGTCATAGACTGACAGGAAAATAATGTGTTCTTATATGCTGATGACACCCTTATGTTTTTGAAGGAACCAGAAATTCAAAGATTTGGGGGGGGGGGGGGATAAGCCTAACAGAGAGTCTGTGGCATTTAACTTAGTTAAGACAGAATTAGGTGCTGACTCTTCTTTTAAAGTGTGGCAGGGGACAATAAGATACTAAGGGGTCCTTTTACAAAGCTGCGGTACAAAGTAGCCTTAGTGCGCCCTTACGCAGGATTTTCCCTTGCGCTAAGATCATTTCTACTGCAGCCGGAAGTTGGTCCATTTTCTATTTTCTGAATTAATGGTCTTGCGCTAATGTTGCCACTACCCTATGGCCATTAACAAAAATTAGCATTTGAGCCTTTACTGTCACTTATTTTATAGGTGGTAAGGGCTCAAATGCTAATCAGCATGCGGCAATGCCGATGTGCTAACTGATTAGCATAGAAACACCCACTCTCCATTCCCAGACACGCTCCCTCAGCCAAAAAAACTAAAATATTTTTTAACACATGAGTAATGAACGCACATTTGAAACTTACTGTGAGATGCCTCAGTGCAGTCCACGGTAAGTTTTTTAAAGCTGCGGTGAGCACCCCTTAGGAATTAACTTCTCCAGTTGATTGGAAGATTTGTTTAAATTAAACAATAACAAGCTTACTGAAAATATTAAAGCTGATCTAGAGAAGTGGCAATCCTTATTATCCTGGTAGGGGCGAATAACCACTATTGGGATGATGGTCCTACCAAAATTTCTATTTCTATTTACACAACTATCCATAGCAATAAAAAAGGAAACATTTTGAGATATAATGCAATACATTGCATGTTTTTATATTCTACAACTAACTTTAAATAGCCCGGTGTGGATTACAATAAGATCTAGCCATTTCTAGTAATTTAAAAAAATACCACACACAGCTTAAAAAAACATTTTAGTGTAGTCTATAGAAATTTCTATTTAGAAATTTCTTAAATACAAGGGTTTTCAGTTTCTTCCTGAGCCTTAGATAATGAGTTTCTCTGATCTAATTTCAAAAGTTAAAGAATTCCAGCATTTTGCAACTTGATATGAAAATAAAGAAGTAAAGATTTTTTAAGGTCCTGTTTGGGGGAGGATATATTATGAATTGATTCATATAACCTGGAGCTAAACCAAATATATTTCTAAATATCATCATACAGAACTTAAAGCAGCAGCAGGTATATATATAAGAAGCCAATGTAATTCTGTGAACAAGAACAGGGCCGTGCCTAGGGTCTCTGGTGCCCCCCTGCAGACTATCAGTTGGCGCCCCCCCCCCCCCCCCCCGTGAAAATGATCGCTCACCACTTGCCACACTGACAGGAATTGTCAGCAATATTCTTAGAAACAAATTGCTATACGTTGGAAAATAAGATAGCAGATGTAAATTCTCAAAGTGGACATATTCCAAACACTAAAATGAAAATAAAATGTTTTTTTTCTACCTTTGTTGTCTGCTGACATTCTTTTTCTGATCATGCTGGTCCAGTATCTGATTCTGCTGCTATCTGTCCTCTTAACTCCGTTTCCAGGGCTTCCTTTCCATTTATTTCTTTACTTTCCTCCGTTCTTCTTCATTTCTTGCTCTATATCCCGTGCACCTCTTCACTTAACCCTCCATTGCCCCTGGTACAAAATAAGTACCTGAATATATGTAAACCGCTTTGAATGTAGTTACAAAAACCTCATAAAGGCGGTATATAAGTCCAATTTCCCTTCCCTTTCTTAAAAACCCTTGTGAAACTGAAGCTTTAAACTGAAGAATTATATACCATGAAAGAATGTAAATTCTGTGCATCCTGTCTGTGCAATTATAAAACTGTGATAGTCATGGCAGCGTTTGATGCTTGTTTGTGGCCTATGTGAAATCCTACAGTGATCTAAATCTAGTTCCAGGGCCCACAAGAGTCCCAGGCACATTTCAGATCCTCTCAGGTTCCCTGCAAGCACATCTCATCACTGACTTGAGAAGAGAGATTGAGGAAGCAAATGAGAAGTGCTGGATGCTTAGGAAAGGTGCAATTTGCAGACTTTTCTCTGTCCATTCCAGGACATGACTGCGTTACATGCCTCGTTCATTACATGTCACACAAGCAAAATTCAATCAACTTCTCAGCCGACCGAAACTATAGGGTTGTTTTGTTTTTCGCTTTGCTTTTCTCACTGCTCCAGATGGAGCCTCCCTACAGCTCAGCAGCAGGAACGAAGTGGAAAGGAAAGTAAGTAGCTGCAGGGTAGCGCTTTAGAAATGTTAACTAGGACAAAGGAAAGGGCTTGGTCCGACCTTTCTCCGGCCCGGGAAGCCTGCAACGTTTTTGGCACTTCCTCAGACAAGGTGCAAAGTCTGGCTGTGACAAATGGAACTCGTTCACTAAAACAGAAGCTGCTTTCAACTGAAAGCAACCCCCACCCAACACCGTAGGAGTAAACTGTGCTCCTTCCTTCTGGTGTCAGCATTAGGAAGTACAGTGCTGCGATGCAGAGATTCTCCGCATTTCTGCCAGGTTCACCACCTCTGAAATAGCCTTCTTCCAATATCTGCACAGATTGAGATGAGAACAAGACTCGGAGGAGCTGAGGTAAGCGATGGGTAAGCATGGCGCGGTGGCGCCCTCCTGAGATCGGCGCCCCCCTGCCGTGCTTACCTGGCTTACCGTGTTAGCACGGCCCTGAACAAGAGAGTGATCCTCTCAAACTTTCAAGCATTGAATAATAGCTTTGCAGCTGTATTCTGCAATGTTTGTTTTCATTTTTGAATTTTTTCAGTACAGCCAAGGTAGAGGAGATTACAGTACAGTACAGTAGCTTCTATCCCTTTGGTAACCAAATTAATGGAAGGTATGGTAAATAAACAACTCAATGACTACCTAAACAAATTCTCTATTCTTCATCATTCTCCATCAGGATTTCGGTTCCACCACAGCACCGAAACAGTACTAACTACTCTTCTAACTAAATTTAAACAAGTAATTGCAACGGGCAACAGTATACTTCTCCTGCAGTTTGGCATGTCCAGTGCATTCGACATGGTGAACCACAGAATACTATTAAACATCTTAGAATACTTCGGAGTTGGAGGATATGTTCTTAACTGGTTTAGAGGTTTCCTAACCGCAAGAACATATCAAGTGAAATCTAATTCGAATACATTAGCTCCATGGAAACCTGAGTGTGGAGTTCCCCAAGGATCACCACTATCACCGACTCTCTTTAACCTAATGATGACACCTTTGGCCAAATCGTTATCTAACCAAGGCCTTAATCCATACATATACGCAGATGACGTCACGATCTACATCCCGTTCAAACATGATCTAAATGAAATCATGAATAACATCAACCACAGCTTCCAAATCATGAACTCATGGGCGGATGCATTTCAATTGAAACTTAATGCTGAAAAAACACAATGTCTCATCCTCTCATCACAACATAACATGAACAAATCCACTACTATAACCACACCTAACTTCTCCCTTCCTGTCGCAGACAGCCTCAAAATTCTTGGAGTTACCATTGACCGAAATCTCACACTGAAAAGCCATGCGAAGAACACAACAAACAAGATGTTCCACTCAATGTGGAAACTCAAAAGAGTAAAACCTTTCTTCCCAAGGGATGTATTTCGCAGACTGGAACAATCAATGTTACCATGAGGCATATTTTCAAAGCACTTAGCCTTCCAAAGTTCCATAGGTTTCTATGGAACTTTGGACGGCTAAGTGCTTTGAAAATATGCCTCCATGTGACCTAGACTACAGCAATGCACTCTACGCTGGCTGTAAAGAACAAATCATTAAGAAACTTCAAACAGCCCAAACCACTGCAGCCAGACTCATATTTGGTAAAACAAAATACAAAAGCGCCACACCCCTAAGAGAAAAATTGCACTGGCTGCCACTTAGAGAACTTATTATGTTCAAGGTTTGCACCCTGATTCATAAAATTATTTATGGAGATGCCCCAGTCTACATGTCAGACCTCATAGACTTACCACCCAGGAACTAAAAGATCTTCACGCACATTCCTGAATCTTCACTTCCCTAGCTGCAAAGGAATAAAATATACATTAACACTCTCATCTAGTTTTTCTACACAGGAATGCAGCTTTGGAATGCACTACCACTTGATGTGAAAAAACTGAGTGACCTAATTAACTTTCGGAAATTACTGAAGACCTACCTCTTCAACAGAGCATACCACAACGATCCATCATATGAACTTTAGTACATTACTGCTTCAATTGTCATTGCGTTTTCTGATCTCTTTACACCTAATGCTTTTTTCCACTATGCTACTCATGTTCTTAACTTATTATTATTGTATCTTTACTCTGTCATGGCAATAGCCATGACGAAATATTGTAAGCTACATTGAGCCTGCAAATAGGTGGGAAAATGTGGGATAGAAATGCAACAAATAATAATAATAATAATAATACTCTAAAGGGTGAAGTTTCTAGTGTGACTTTCTGTTAAGACAGGCTATTTTACTGTTATCCCCAGTTATTCATAACTAGGACCCATTGCATAAAATGGGACATGTGTTAAAATAGCATATGTTAGTGGTAAAATAACACTCTTAACTATACCCCACCTTGATAACTTCCCTCCTAAACAGGATAATATTAGTGCATGAATAATGACCTTAAATTGGTCAAGTAGAAAGTATTTTCTGATACATCTGAGTTATCGCAATTTGTTAAACATTTTGTGGGTTCATTAGGTTTTTGTGGGTTTTGGAGAGCTCACATTTTCCACCACAAGTGTAACAGTTAGAGTGGGTTATGGTCCTTTTCTCTACAGTGTACTGTACCGACCACTAGGCTGCTCCAGTGACCTGCTTGGCGCTCTAATAGGATTTGGCCATAACATCTGACGCTGTCATAGAGCTGGTATATACTGTTTCTTTCACATCTTTGAGGAGTGGGAGGGGGTCAGTGACCACTGGGGAAGTAAGGGGGTCATGCCTTAATCCCTCCAGTGGTAATTTAAAGCACCTTTTTGTGACTTAGTCATGATTGAAACAGATCTAGACCAAAACATCTAAATTTTAGCTCGGAAGGTTTTACTTTGTTCCATTATAGCAGAAAAATGTCCAAGATCCTGCCTCCAACATGCCCTCTTGTGATTTAGACACATTGCATACAACCTGCATAGAAAACTGTCTTAAAAATGGGTTTTGAAAATAGCAATTTGGATGTTTTGGCAAAAAAAGTCTATCTGCCACTTTATGCTGCTTTTTGGATGCTTTTCTGTTTTGAAAATGAGCTCCTTATTATATTATGTAGTTCCAGGTAGTCAACAAGTAATTTTCCATCAGAGCTCAATCTTATTACTTTTCCTAAAGATTTAAAACAGGATGTAAATTCCTGTTCAAACTGTCGACTGATAGCAAGTATTCCATTCTTAGCTAAGAGTGTGGAAGCTGTAGTTGCTGTATTACAGACATATTGGAGAGTTTTGATCTTTTGGATCTATGTAAGCCACATTGAGCCTGCAAATAGGTGGGAAAATGTGGGGTATAAATGAAATAAATAAACAAATTTTAGACAGAATTATAGTCCAGAGACTTGTCTGTTGGCCTTAACTTCAGAATTAGAGATTATATTGGATAACACTTTATTGTGATGAAATTGGATATTGCTTCTGCATTTGATACATGGCATTCTATTGAATACATTGGATACTTGAAGAATAATGGGAATATATTTAATCTAAAAAGATAAGAAGAATGGTCTAATGTGTGTCAATTAAAATTTAATGCAAAGAAGTAAGCAATGAAGTGTAGAGTGATGCACTGGGGTTTGGAAACCCAAAAGACTGGTATTTGCTAGGGGGTGAGTAGCTGATAAGCACAGTCTGTGAGATGGACCTTGAGGTAATAGTGTCAGATGACCTTAAGGCAACAAAACAATGTGACAGTGTGGTGGCCATAGCCTGAAAGATGGTAGGCTGTATAGAGAGAGGCATATGCAGTAAAAGAAAGGAGGTGTTATTGACCCTGTACAAGTCAAAGGTGGGTCCCCATTTGGAGTATTGTGTTCAGTTTTGAAGGCCTTATCTTGCTAAGGACATCAAAAGACATGAGATATTTCAGAGGAAAGTGACAAAAATGTTATAGGGCTTGTGCCAAAAGATGTTTGAGAAGAGATTTGAAGGCCTATGCATACCCTAGAGGAAAGAAGGAATAGAGGGGATATGATACAGACATTTAAGTACTTACAAATATACAAATATACAAACTAATCTTTTTCAGAGATGGGAAATACTTGTTCGCAGAAAAGATGGTGAATGCCTAGAATGCCCTCCAGGGGGACAGTTGTGAAGACAAAAATGGTCATGGAATTCAAGAATGCATAAGATAAACACAGAGGATCTCTATGTAGAAATAAGATGGAATCCAATTCAAGCAAAACTTAAATAGCTGGAGTGAGCTTTGTCAGCAGCTTCAGAAGTTGGGAAGTAAGACTTCTATGGTTTGGATCCTGTAAATGGCAAAGGCAGATCAGTATCAAGGGTGGAGTAAGCTTCGACAGTTAGTAGTAGGACCAGTCCCTGGCAGACTTCTATGATCTGTGCACCAGAATTGGTAAGGAAAGTTAGAGATTAAGTATGCCAGGGTTTAGTCATGAAGAAGTGGAACTTTGTGCAGAATTCCAGGTACAACTCTGGCCATCTTATTGGGCAGACTGGATGGACCATGCAGATCTTTATCTGCTGACATTTACCTATGTTACTATGGTTTGCCTTGTATCTTAGATGATGTTCTTTTCAAGTTCGGAATGGGAATATCTCAAGAGTTTGGGTCCCTAGTTGTGGGTCCCTAGTTGTGGTCTTCCTCAGAGTTCCCACTCTCACCAATTCTATTCAGTTTTATTTTGTCCATTTAGTAAGGGTATTCAGGCTTTAGGATTATCTTATTTTGTTTATGCGGATGATGTGGAAATCATTATTCCATTTCAAATCTCTTTAGCTGAGATCTATGCTTGTTTATCGAGATATTTTGAAGTGATATTGAATTGGAGGAATCTCTGTTTTTAAACTTAATATAGAAGAAAACTGTTGTGCTATAGACAGATGAGCAAAGATCTCCAATTCCAGAGACTGGCCCAGACATTGACCATGTTTTTTGACTCCTCATGTACATAAATGGAAGGAGGGTAAACAGCATCAAACACCAGGGGGAAGCTATGTGATTATTTTTCATCTTCATCTCCATATTTTAATATATTATGAACCACCTTGGAGAGAGTAGGATTAGAACATAACATAAGAGTAGCCGTACTGGGTCAGACCAATGGTCCATCTAGCTCAGTGTCCTGTTTTCCAAACAGTGGCCAAGCCAGGTCACAGGTACCTGGCACAAACCCAAATCATGGTAACACTCCATACTACAAATCCCAGGGCAAGCAGTTGCTTCCCATGTCTGTCGCAATACCAGACTATGAACTTTTCCTCCAGGAATTTGTCCAAACCTTTTTTTAAATCAGATACACTAGCCACTGTTGCCATATCCTCTAGCAAAGAGTTCTAGATCTTAACTATTCATTGAGTGAAAAAGTATTTCCTCCTATTTGTTTTAAAAGTATTTCCATGTAACTTCTGCAAGTGTCTCCTAGTCTTTGTACTTTTGGAATGAATAAAAAAATCAATTTACTTCTACTTGTTCTACACCACTCAGGATTTTGTAGACCTCAATCATTGCTCCTCTCATCCGTCTCTTTTTCAAGCTGAAGAGCCCTAATATCTTTAGCCTTTCCTCATACAAGTGGAGTTCCATGCACTTTATCATTTTGGTCGCTCTACTTTGAACCTTTTCTAATTCCGCTATATCTTTTTTGAGATACGGCGACCAGAACTAAATGCAATACTCATGGTGTGGATGCACCATGGAGCAATACAAAGACAATATAGTATTTTCAGTCTTATTCAGCATCCCTTTCCTAATAATTCCTAGCATCCTGTTCTGTTTGCTTTTTTGGCCGCTGCTGCTCACTGAGCAGAAGATTTCAGCGCATTATCTACAGTGACACCCAGATCTTTTTTGTTCTTGAGTGCTGACCCCCAAGGTGGACGGACCCTAGCATCAGGTAATTGTGATTCGGATGATTCTTTCCAATGTGCATCACCTTGCATTTGTCCACATTAAATTTCATGTGTCCATTATTTACACCAGTCTTCCAATTTCCTAAGGTCTTCCTGCAATATTTCACAGTCCATACATGTTTTAACAACCTTGAATAGTTTTGTATCATCTTCAAATACAATCACCTCACTCGTCGTTCCGATTTCGATATCATCTATAAATATGTTAAATAGCACAGATCCCTGCGGCACTCCACTGTTCATCCTCCTCCATTGACAGAAATGACCATTTAACTCTACCTTGTGTTTTCTGTCCATTAACGAATTCCTAATCCACACCATAACCTTGCCTCCTATCCCATGACTCTTTTTAATTTTCTTAGAAGTTTCTCATGAGGAGCTTTATCAAAATCTTTCTGAAAATCTAGATACACTACATCAACCGGCTCACCTTTATCCACATGTTTATTTATGCCTTCAAAGAAATGAAGCAAATTGGTCAGGCAAGACTTCCCTCAGCTGAACCCATGCTGACTCGGTCCTATTAAACCATGTTTGTCTAAGTGTTCTGTAATTTTATTCTTTTTAATAGTTTCCATTATTTTGCCCGGCACAGACATCAGGCTTACTGGTCTATAATTTCCTGGATTACCACTGGAACCCTTTTTAAAAATCGGCGTCACATTGGCCACCCTCCAATCTTCAGATACTACAGACGATTTTAACAACAGGTTACATATTACTAACAGCAGATCAGCAATTTCATGTTTGAGTTCTTTGAGTACCCTTGGATGTATGCCATCCGGTCCAAGTGATTTATTGCTCTTTAATTTGTCAGTGTGGCTCAGTGCATCTTCCAGGTTCACTGAGATTTCTTTCAGTTCCTCCACATCATCACCCTTGAAAATTATTTCTGGTACAGGCAGATCTCTTACATCTTCTTCTGTAAAGACAGAGCAAAGAATTCATTCAGTTTCTCCGCTAGGTCAATGTAGAGATTGGTATAGTCAAGGGGTGATTCTCTAACATGCACAATCGCAAGATTTGGATTAAACATGCAATTTTACCAATATTTTCAGTTATAAAGTTTTCTAATGAGCAGGAAAGTAAGAAAAAATCGTCAAAGATCAATACGAAACCTTTGGAGCTAGTTTGTGAAAAAAAGGGGGGGGGGCCCAAGAAAGTGATGATGAAAATTTATTCACAATTCCAAGAAAGGTGAGAGAGAAAGTTAAAAAATCGTATAGCATGGGAAAAGAGGTTGGGCAAAAGGTTAGAGGTAGAAGTTTGGTGAAGCATACATAAAAATATACACGCATGCTCCCAGCATCTGAAACTACAAGCAACTCCAGTACTTCCTAGTGTTGAGACTGTACTGGGCACCAGTACAGGGAATGAAGATGAGGAATGATAGAGGAGAAGTCTGTGCTGTAAAAAAATGGCAATAGCTAGGATGTGGAAAGACCTGAAGGGCCTTTCAGTCCAACGTTGGAAAAGATTATATGGGAAAATATAAAGGTATGAAAAATTAGTGTGAACTAAAGAGTTATGAGGCTGATTAAAGAAACGTATGAGCCCTGGTCATTTTGGACATATAAGAGGGTTTTATTAGGGTGGCTGGTATAGGATGGATGTGGGAAGGAAGGGAGGGAGGGATGCGGAAGAGGAAGAGATGAAAGATGGTAGATTATGGCTATTATGTGGGTGTGGAGAGGATTCAAAGTGAATAAAATGTGGGATTGAGAGGGGAGAAGGATAAAGATATATATATATATATATCAAACATATAAATGGCGAGTGTCGTACTCACTCGCAAATGCACAGTAGAGACCCTCTCTGCCCCGCCCCCGCTATGATGGGGGCGGAACAGAGAGGGTCTGTACTTCGCATTTGCGAGGGACGAAACCGCCATCGCTAACGCTGCCCCCACCCTCCACCCAGCCGGGCCCTTGCTCTGCTATTGAAACAGCGAGGGCACGCAGCACACAGCTCTGCTGAGCTGCCGTCCTTCTTCCTTCTTCTCTGCCTGTGTCCCGCCCTCGACGACGTTACATCACACGAGGGCGGGACACAGGCAGAGAAGAAGAAGGAAGGCCGACGGCAGCTCAGCAGAGCTGTGTGCTGCGTTCCCTCGCTGTTTCAATAGCGGAGCGAGGGTCCGGGCCGGATGGAGGGGTGGCGGCGACTCGGGGGGGGGGGCGAGCTCGGCGGCGGGGGGGGGGCCTTGCAGCGGCAACAGGAAGGGGCTTTCAATTCCCCCCCCCCCCCTTTCCTATACTAGCCCGTTTTTACGGGCTCAACGGCTAGTATATATATATATAAAGGTAAGGGATAAGTTGGATATTAATAGGTTATAGTTGTACACATGAATATTTTGTTTTGTTAAAAGGTATAAAATAGATGTTGAATGTCTATGCTGAATTTGACGTAACAAAGATTTAAGTTACAGAAAAAAACAAGATGTTTTTATTGATAAACCTTGACTCTAGGGAGCAGCCCAGCAGTAGTTCCCACCCCAGCACGCTGTCATATCCGGTGCTACAAAAATATTTTTATTTTTGTAGTGCCAGTGTGTACTCGGCGGTAATCGGACAGTGCTGCCCGGTTAGCACTGGAGTCCTTACCGCACACCTCAATGGATGGCGGTAAGGGCTGTCCCCTGAAATGGCTGTGCGGTGGCCGTTTCCTGAAAAAAAAAAGACCTTTACCTGCTGCAGTAAAAGGGGGCCTCGGCGCACATCAAAAATACACATCAACGCTTGTGCAGGCCCCCTTTTCCCGCAGCTTGGTAAAAGGGGCCCTCAATTACTGGCTTGCTATTACTATTACAAGTGGCCCTTTCAGAGTACAGCTGAGGGACTTAAGCTGCTAAGCATGGAGTGTATGTGCTGCCACTGCCATTAGCCTTCATGTTCTGTGTATGAACAGAGGACTCTAATTTCCTGTGATCTTGAACTTTTTCTTTTTGTGAGCTCCATATTCACTAACATTATTGAAAAATGAACTAGTTATTATCTCCAAAAAATGTAGCACTGTATTGGAAAACCATTTAGGCCATGTTGAGCTACTACTTCAAATGTTATTTTTTTTCTCCTAGATGGTAGATGGTAAATATTTTGCATGTAATGACAAGTCTTTACATCTCAGAATGAGGACTAAAGTTCACGCCAGAGGCAAGAAGCTGAAAGCAATTTTTAAAACATCACATTTTTCACTTGTTTCTCCTTTCTCTTTTTGTCCTTATATTCATTTATTTTTAATAGCAAAAGAAAAAGGTGAAAAGAAGCTGTTTGGATTTTCCTTTGTTCCACTAATGCAAGAAGATGGAAGGACACTACCAGACGGAACTCATGAGCTCATTGTGCATAAGGTAATTTCAAATGGAAACCTATCAGTTAAATGTTGGTTGAAAAAAAAATTCAAAGATTCAAGAAAGTATTCACTCTAGAACACAGCATCTTCAGGATAATGGCATAAATGCCAAGGCATTTATTTATTTATATTTTCTTTCCCTTGGCAGTCCCCCCTACTTGTGTACCATTCATTCTCTTATAGTAGTGCCAACTGACAGTTGACTTCCTGCCCTTCCCAAGGCCCAAACGCACTACTTTCCTGACACACTGAAACCCAAATGGCCCCAGTAGATATTACATAGGAACCTGTGACTCAGTGTTCCAGAATACAACGATGTAGCCTCAGCCATAGGCCCAGCCCTCTCCTTTTATTCTTAACTTCCACTATCATTTCTATTTGTTTGGTCAAATTTTATACAAGGTGAAGTTTTAGTATAATGTTTTTGCATATTTAGCTCTGTTAACATGTGGGAAAGAGCCCTTTCTAAAATTTTGTTGCTGTAGACTTTCATTTGAGTACATTAATAAGTGTACTTGAGTACATGCAATACATAGGCATTCCCAAAGGTGGAGGTGTGATATACACACATACTTTATAAAATAGGTGCAAGCACGCATAAAGTGTGCACGCTAATTTGTACCTGCCTTGGAGCATTTGAATTTGTGAGTTAAGGGACACAAAAGCACATACATGCATATATTACCTTTATTAAATAGATGTAATCTAGGTATACTGCACCCATATTTTTAAAGCATCCTGTTATAAAATTCCCTTTTAAAATTTCATTATTCATTAGACTTTATTTACCTTCTGTAGAATGGCATGCATGCTATACTATAATAAAAATGATAAAACTTGATTAGCTGGCTGACCAGATGACTCAATATAGTAGAATCCAATTCTTCCCCTGGACCTGGCTTCTGCTGTTAACAGCGGCTGAGAATGCTGTAGAGGTAGAGTCCCAACCATCACTTAAGTGAAACAGCTAATGCTAACTTAAAAGTGTACTGGTAGTGCCTTCTAGAGGAATTTTCCACCTTAATGGTGTGTCTAGAAGGGATGAAGAAATGAGAATTAAAATTAGGGAAAACCCTAGGTAGTTGTGAATGAAGATTCATGGGACTAGTACTTCCGATAGAGACATATACCAGTTCAGCCCAAAGCTCAAGGAATCAGGAGGAAGCTACAGTGTGCAAACAAAATATAATAATAAGCTGTCATTGTATATAAGGAATCATTCCACCCTTGCTAAAGTATTACTGTTTCTGAACAGCGTAGCACAAAAGTGTCTCATTAAATAGAAATCCTCATTATACAGATTCATTTGAGCAGAACTGCTTTTGATTCATAATGAATTACATAGAGTGCAAGAAACTAGCAGCAGATTTTAATGTGTAATGTCCTAAATTCCTTTTCCCATACTTGTAGGTGCTTTTTCCCTTACAAATAGACAGATCTTTTCCAATTCAAACAGCTATTTACTAGAGGATTTTGAGTAGGGGAGACACTGATCTGTGTCTAAGCATGGCTAAGGAATTTGTTAACTGTTATGGGTATATGTTTTGAAAAATATATTTTTTCATCAAAATCAAAGCATTGTAGCATAATGCATCTAAGCTGTAGTGATGGAGGAAGCAATGTTTAGTAAGTGAGAAAAGCAAGAAAGCTGCCACTGGCATGATGATTCGGATCTTGATAACTAACCATGAAAAGCCTTTAATCTTTTTGTTAAAACTACAGTCAGACAGATACAACATGTAGTGTGTGGATACCTGGGCCACATCTATGGTGATGACCTCTTGCCAAGGCCTTCTTACCACAACACTATAAAATTTCATTGTGCACTGATTGGAAAGACACTTTTTCAATAGTTAGAATATGACCTGTAGCCCTAATATCTTTGATATACCAACTAGGCCAATTCAGCTGCAAATCATTAATTTTAAATAGTGGCTTGTATTATTAGCATACTATAGAAACAGAACTTGATGGCATAAGAAGACCATACTGCCTATCCAGTCTGCTCATCTGCACCAGCCGTTCAGTTCTACAGTCTCTTCCTTCCCCTCAAAAATCCTTTGTGTTTGTCCTAAGCCTCTTGAATTCATATTCTGCCTTTGTTTCCACTACCTCCAATGGGAGGCTGCTCATATGTTCACCATCATTTATATAAAGAAAAATTTCATTAGATTATGCCTGAGTCGATCCCCTCATTCCAGAGCTCCTTTTCCATTGAAAGAGGCCTGCTTCCTATGCATTTATACCTTGAAGTTTTCTATACCACCATTCCTCCAGGGTATACATATTTTGATCTTTGACTGTCTCCATATGCTTTAAGACAAAGATCATTGACCATTTCAGCATCCATCATCTGAACCAACTGTATCTAGTTTTTTGGGTTTTTTTGAAGGTGCAATCTCCAGAATTGTATAACTTCAAATGAGTTATCATGAGAGACATATACAGAGGCATTTCTTTTTTCATGCTTCTAATTTGTTTCCCTATGCAGTCAAGCTTTTTCTGGTTTTTTTGCATTTCTGTTGGTCTTGTCTACATATTTGGCCACCTTAAGATCATCAGATGTGATCGTCCCAGATTCTTCTCTTGTGTTTCAAGTATAACTCACTCTGCTTCAGAGGAAATCCTTTTTCAATAAAGTAGCAAGCTAGTCCATGAAATCCAGAAGAGTGGTGTTTATCTTTCCAATGAGCTACCAGAGAAGCTGTCAAATTTTCAGTCTGCAAACAACTTCTATATTTATTAAGACCTTGAATTATAGATAGTGTGTTTTATAAATATTTTAAATAAATAAAGACGCAACTGGATCCTGCGCTTCGTTCTTCCTACATAAACCAGTGGGCAGGGATACAATATAACAAGTATTACACAAAATGATGTATAATCTGTAGTATATTTAGCTGAAATCTTGTAACTGTTTGAAGGGGAGGTGCAATTGTTGTAGATCTACAACCTTCAGTTGTAGAACTATACCAATTGTATTTACCACATCTTTGATCTTTAACTTCACAGTCTGAATGTTGAGCTTTTTGAGATGACAGACATTCCCCCCAATTTTTTCCTCTTTGAAATGCTATAATGGTGTTTTTCTGAAAACATTCATGAGTAGACAAAATTGACCAGTGTTTCTTCAGTGCTTGCACTACATGATTAATCCCTGACATAAATGAAATTACATAGACTAGTCTACTGATATGATTTTGATGTCTGTAATTGGGCAATAGATCCCTTTGTGCATATTTTACTAATTTGTAAGCTTTCTTTAACACACTATAAGTAGCCCCACTGTAAAACTCCTGCAGTTAATATGTCTGCTTGTTGATGAAAATCCTCTTCAGAAGATCAAATTCTCCAAAGCTGCAGATATTGACTAGTAGGTAATCCAGCTTTCAGGCAAAATAGATGATGACTATGAAAACATAGATAGTTGTTCCTATCCACTTTCGTATACAAAGTTCTTTGTTTCATATCTTGTAATTTAAAATTTGAACATCTAGAAAATCAATAGATTCTTGATTACATATCATGGAGGGGCATTTTTGATATGACACCTAAGTCCGACTTTGGACATTTTGCACAAAACGTCCAAAATCAGAATAGGAAAGAAGGCCATTTTTGAAAAAGAAAAACATCTATCTTGTTTTTCTAAAATACTGTTTCCGAACAAGGTTTTTTCTTTGGATGTTTTGTTTTTGGTCCATTAAAAAAAAAAAAAAAAGGAGTAAGTGCAAAATGTAGAGATTCATGCCATTTGGATGTAGGAGAAGCCAGCATTTTTAGAAGACTGGTCCCCCAGACATCCTAGGAGAGCAATGGGGCACCCTAAAGGGCTCTTCTCTGCACTTCATAAAAATGCTTCCAGGTACACATCTCACCTTTGCTCCCTTATCTTGTCCCCTGAGCCCTCCAAAACCCAGTGCCCCCACTGTACACCACTACAATAACCCTTATGGGGTGAAGGGGGCACCTATATGTGGGCACAGTAGGGTTTTGTTGACTTTGGGAGAGGTCACAGTTTCCAACACAAGTTTTCCAACACAAGTATGAGACCCCCACTCCATAGTTCATTGCACTGAAAGCAGCGATAAGACTAATCAACTGGTGCACTGCCTCCAATGCACAATCCAAGAATATTAACATATCATCCGCAAATAAAATGATTTAAAACTCGTCACCTACTGTGATGCCTCTAATGCCTTCCACCTGCCTAATTTTAGCATCTAACAGTTCTAATGAGAGGATGAAGAACATAGGTGAGAGTGGGCAGCCTTGCCTAGTTCCCTGGGCCAAACTAAATGAGGGGGTTAAAGCTCCATTGATCAGTATTTGGGCCATAGGTTTGCTATACAGTGTTTTAACTCCCGCTAAGAAAAGCCCCATAATACCAAACTAAGACAAAACCCAGAAGAGGTAGTCCCACAAGATTTTGTCAAATGTCTTTTCCACTTCCAAACTTTTAATATTCACATCCCCCAGTTGCGATCCCTGAGCCTGGATAGCAGCAAGGGCCCGACGAATGTTAGTAGAGGCGTACCTGCCTGGCACAAAGCCTGTCTGGTCCTGATGCACCAGCGCAGGCAGCACCCGGCCCAAGCACTCAACCAGAATTGTAGCAAAAAGTTTTATATCCAGATTCAATAAAGAGAGAGGCTGGTACTACCCCAAGACTTCTCTGTCCTGCCCAGGCTTCGGGAGCACCATGATTGTAGCATACTTAAGCTAGCTCTGGGATCACCCTGAGGAATACAGCTCTTGACAGAGTGCCTGGAAGGACCCCACCAGCTTAGAGTCAAGAATCTTATATAACTCCAGGTCAAGCCCATCAAGTCTTGGAACCTTAGGTGTTTGATTGCCTGCTGAATCTCCTGGCCAGTAAGCAGGCCATTTAAGGACTTGCATTGTTCAGACATGAGGGGTTGCACAGTGATAAGTCTCAAAAAAAATGCAGCTGTTTGCTCCATGTCCAAGTGCCCTTTATCGTAGAGTGACTGATAGAATTTTACAAACGCAAACTGTATATCTTTACTACTACTACTTGTCATTTCCATAGCGTTACTAGATGTATGCAGCAGGCACTGTAAGAGACAGTCCCTGCTTGACAGAGCTTACAATCTAATCAAGACAGACCAATGGCGTAGCCACAGGTGGGCCTGGGTGGGCTGGGGCCCACCCATTTAGGGCTCAGGCCCACCCATCAGTAGCACATGTTTAGCAGTAGCTGGTGGGGATCCCAAGCTCCGCCAGCTGAAGACTTCCCCCTGATGGTAACGAAAACGCTACTCTCCATGATACTGGCTCCTGCACATGCTCAGTTTTCAGCGTAAGCCTGCTGCAGACTGCCAAGGTAGAAAGAAGTGTTTTCCCGCCAGCTGAGATATTTTTTTCGTGGTGGTAGTGGTGGGGGGTGGGTGGGGGAGGAAGGAGAACACTTGGTGCCCACCCACTTCTTGCCTAGGCCCACCCAAAATCTATTGTCTGGCTACGCCCCTGAGACAGACAAACAGGACAAATAAGGGATAAGGAAATTACTTATAGAAATGAGTACTAAACAGGTGAATAGGAGTTAGGAGTTAAAAGCAGCCTCAAAGAGGTGGGCTTTTAGCCTAGATTTGAATACGGCCAGAGATAGAGCTTGACATACTGACTCAGAAAGTCTATTCCAGGCATACGGTGTAGCAAGATAACGGAGTCTGAAGTTATCAGTGGAGGAGAAGGGTACAGATAAGAGAGATTTACTTGATGAGCGTAGGTCCTGGGGAGGAGTCTAGTTAGAGATAAGAGTGGAGAGGTAGTGAGGAATGCACTTCTAAGTCAGTAAGAGGAGTTTGAACTGTATGTGGAAATGGATAGGGAGCTAATGAAGTGACTTGAATAGAGGGCTTATACGAACATAGTGATAATGGAGGAATACAAGTCGTGCAGCAGAATTTTGAATGGATTGAAGGAGAGAGAGTTGGCTTAGTGTAAACCTGTGAGAAGTAAGCTGCAGTAGTCTAAGTGTGAGGTGATAAGAGTGTGGATAAGGGTTTTGGTAGTGTGCTTAGAAAGGAAGGGACGAATTTTGGTGATGATGTAGAGAAAGAAGCAACAGGTTTTAGCAGTCTGTTGTATATATTCAGAAAAAGAGAGAGAGGAGTCAACGACGACCCCACGGTTACGAGCTAATGAGAACGATATCCACAGAGACAGAGAATGGGAGGTGGATTTAGGGGGAAAGATAAGAAGCCCATTCTTGGCCATGTTTAGTTTCAAATGGCAGTGAGACCGAGGCACCTGCAAGCATTTTAATGCACATGATCACCTGCATAAGTATCCTTTGTCTTACTAAAGTGGACTTTATTGCCCCATCTATGGAGATTGTACTTATAAAGTTGAATATCTTAGGCGGCCCGTTTGTGCAAAACTGCATTAATCTGCTTCCAAACCTCAGCTTCTTCACTCTGGCATCAGATGCCCCCATTCCACCCTGCCTACCCTGTAAGATACGAAACTGCTTGATCAGATCCATCAAGATCGTATTGCTGGGTTTCCATGAGCGTGCCATGTACTCGACAACTTTGCCCCACATGACTGCCTTCCCCGCTTCCCAGAACACAGTCGGGCTCACGTCCTCAGGGTGATTATCTAATAGGTAATGCTTCAATGCCTGATGGAGGAAAGATGTAAAGTCTGGATCCAAATAAAGAGATTGATTCATGCTCCAGGAGGCAGGCTTAGCTGTCTGAGTGAGGCACAAAGCCACTCACACTAACCTGTGGTCCGACAGGATGCCATTCTCAATCTCCGACCCCTGAGCTGGGGGGATTGGGCCAAGAGAATATAGTCTAACCTGAAGTAAACCCTCATATACATGTGAAAAATAAGTGAAGTCATGCTTCTCAGGGTGCAACATGTGCCAAATGTCAGGAAGACCCAAGTCCACTATAAGAAAATTAACACCCCTGCCATCTGCACCCTAATGGCGAGACTTCAGGGGATTGCAATCAATTTTAGGGTCTGCAGTGATATTAAAATCCCCTCCCACAATCAGTTGGTACTCCTGGAGTGGGGTGAGGACAGCTAACGATTAGGAGAAATATTTATGAGAATAAATGTTAGGAACGAGCAAGATGGCTGCTGGAAGGAAGCACTGAGAAGCAGCTCTTGTTTCGACTTGGTGCTATCTCCTTGTTTCTATTCCTTAAACTCTTTGATGCTGAAGCACCGAGGCAAGCAGCACACTTATCCACAGTGCCTGCTGCTTTTACAGTTAGTTCAATGGATAACCTCTTGACATCGGGTCAGGAATTAGGGGATGTTACTTCGCTGCCAGACGGTGCAATGAGAGGTGAACCGCCCTGCCTGCCTTAAGTGGATGTCACCTTTAGTCCTGAGCTTTGTTCACCACCATTGATGCTGACACAGAGAGAAGCGGTCAGTGGGCCCTTGACCTCACTGGAAGGTTTGGGGGAGTGCCCATACTGGAACTGACCGTGGAGATAATCTGCAGCTGGGAACCCCAGTTTTCTATGAGGCTCAAGGAATCAATGGTGTTTCTGCTGGCGATCTCAAGGGAGAAGTTGCCTTAGCACAGAAAGAATCATTAACGCAGGAATCGCTGACCAAGCCTGTTTAATCTTCCAAACCCACAAGTATTACAATGGATTCAATCTGGGATGCTTTGGTGAGATTAGAGAACTTGTTTATTTCAAAATTTTCAGTGCTGTCCTCTCAGATAGACCAGTACTCGACTAGATTAGGAAATACAGAACAGGGCATTTCTGTTCTTGGAAAAAAGACAGAACAAATGGAAAAAAAACACCAGATATTGTCTGATAAACAGTTTTCTCTTATTAAGGATAATATCCTAATTCATAATAAATTAGAAAATTTGAAAAATATACTTAGGAGAAAAACATGTTTATAGATTTTCCAAAGTTACCTTCAGTGGCTCCTCTTATAACTTTTAAATGGTACATGCTAGAAGTTTTAAAAATTCCTGGGAAATCATTTCCTCATATTGCAAAGATTTATTATGTTACATCATTTATTAAGAAAGATTCTTCTCAAACTATTGCTGCGGAGTCTGAAGTTTTCTTTTATTAGTTGAATGTGACCCAAATTTTGGAGGATGAAACTTATGGTATGAAACCTACAACTTTGATAGTGACTTTAGTTTTGGATCCAGATCAAGACTGACCGAGATGTCTTATTTTTGAATTGTAAAATTAGAGTTTTTCCCGATGTGGCAAGGGCGACACAAAAGCGATGCCAGCAATTCCTGAAACTGAGACCTGGGTTATCACCACATTTGAGAGCACTTTCTGAATAAAGCTTCCTTGTAAATATGTTATAAATTTGAACCCAGTGAAATCTTTGACCTGGGTCATTTGACCAATTTTCCGGATTCTAAATATGCTGTGTCTTCCCTCACTTCGTCTTCTAGGCCAGTAATATCTGTATGCTTCTTTTCTTTTTCAGGATATTATGGTTTAAATTACCTTGAATTGTACCTTGCTCTCTCTCCCTATTGTGGACTTTAAATTTGAGGCAAGATAGTTATTTTATATTAAGATTTTCTTTATTGTACTTAGGCTATTGTTAGTTTATAAATATATTGGTGATTGTCTTCAAATTTTTTCTGTATCAAGAATATTCTTGGAATTTATTTTGAAAATACTGATAAATAGAAAGGAAAAAAATGAATAAACGTTAGGGTCTTATGCTGAGCACAGTTTCCTCCCCGGTACTTCCCTCGCCCAAGCCACAAAGCGGCCTTCCAGATCTTGAATGAGTTTGTGGAGCATGACAGGCAAATGTTTGTGAAACAGAATTGCAACACCCCGCTGCTTTGTAAGATGCAAAGGCTAACTTCCCTATCCAGTCTTTATGCAGTTTTTTGTGCTCGAGACTGGAAAGATGAGTTTCCTGCAGCAGAGGGATGTCACTTTTTAGACACTTAGAATAACTCAGAACTTTAGTGCATTTTACAGGAGAGTGTATGCCATCCACACTAAAACAGACTACCCAGGCATGTGTCGAAAGCAGAAGAACATCAAGGCGAATGGCATAACTATCGGGTCTCCCACCTGAATATCAACTCTGCAAACCCCCTCCCCCCACCACACACGCACCGCCCCCCTTCTCATTCGGAGCTCCCCTCCAGCACACACACCCCTCCAATCATCCATAGCAACAAACTCCACACCCGCTGGAATCCCCTACATCCATACTCCGTCCCTTGTCCAAATCCAAACACAGTCACAGCTTCAGCCCCCCATCCCCCAAACCCCAATTACATAGTATAAAGAACATAGGTGGGTGACCCTACCAAAAGTCATTTAACATAGTGTAAACAAATAAGAGACTGGAAGAAATAAAAAGAGACCAGCTAAGGTGGCCCCCAAGCATCACAAATCATGCCCTGAAGGCTCTGCAAAACATGGACAGGCAGTCCAGCATACAGTCTATCCCTGGACAAAGTCAGTGCAGTGCTTCAGGGAGTATCTCCAAAATCTCTCCCGCTGACAGTAATTTATCATTCCCACCTTAGTAATTTCCTTTCTCTTATTTGTCCTGTTTGTCTGTCTTAATTAGATTGTAAGCTCTGTCGAGCAGGGACTGTCTCTATGTCCAGTGTACGGCACTGCGTACGTTTAGTAGCGCTATAGAAATGATAAGTAGTAGTAATCCCAAACTGCCACAATGCTGATACTCGGACATTTAGCAACTCTGCCACACAGACAGGACAAGGCCGGCTGCCCCATAAGCCTCGTTACTACTCTGGCTCCTGAGGCAGGAGCTGTGCCAGAAAGGCCTGAAGTTTGTCCACTTTTGTAAAAGACACCATGCGGTTGTCAAACATGACCTGCACCTTTGCAGGATACTTTAGGGCAAACTTGATGCCCCTGGTGAACAGCTGTGAGCAAAAAGGCATGAGGGTAAGTCACTGCTCTGTGCCTCTTGAGGAGAAGTCCTGGAAAACAAAACCTGAGTCCCATTGTACTCCAAAAGGTTCTGCCTCTTAAAAAGATCCAGAAGTTTGGCTTTCACTGTGTAATGCAAGTACCAGTCAATGGCAGGCTGTGGCCTTGCTTGATCTTTCCTGCGGGCACCAACACGATGGATGTGCTTGGCAGGAGACCCAAGATCTTAGGCAGCCATTGCTTCAGAAACTCAACCAGCTCCTTGTCCTTCATTCCCTCTTATTTCTCCTTCACCGATTTTCCTGAACTTCAGCATAACTCTCCAAAAATTTGATATGGGACTCTAGCGAAAGAATTTTCTACTCCACCACTGTCAGCTGATCTTCCTGTTGAGAGATATGCTCCGTTTGCATGTCCCACTACACTATCGCAGACTTCTTCCATAGAAGCATGAAGTTTAGCCAGCTTATTAACTAACAGCTGGGAGAAGTGCTTCATGGAGACCTATACCATATCACCCTGCCGGGAAGCCGACAATGAGAACAATTGCAGAAATGCCATTTTGCTAGCTAAGTGAGATGTCTTCTTTCTGCTGGATTGTGCTGTATTTACCGGCATTCCACAGTGAGCAACTCGTTTTATCGCCTGCAAACAGAGCTCAAGATAAGCAGGTAGGATGGTGCAGCCCTGCAGAACAGCGGGTAGGGATTATCCAATGCAAACCATAGAAAATATGGATTTTATAGCTGGTGTGGAGCAGAGTCCCAGCTCAAGGCATCCATCATGTGAACCCCAGCCATTTCTGAAATATAGTAAATTTCAATGAAAGAGGAGTAACATCTAATTTATTTTGTTATGCCTTGGTTTTCTGTCAACAGTTCTTTTAAATGATTGGAATTCTCCCGTGATTACAGTAAGAGAGATTTGTGGATGCTAACCAGTGCCATTTTCTGTAGGGAAATAAGGAGTAGAAGGTCAGCTTAGATCTTGCTATTCTATGTGTTTTGTCTGTCCTACTGCTGTTTTAAGCAGCATTTGGAGGGGAAGGGGACAGAGTATTTGCATTTTGATTTTTTGTAATGCATGATTCCATTGGAGGAAGTCTTTCACACCTTGTTCTGATGCTGAACTTTATAGCTCCCTCACCCTGTCATGACCATGAATATTGTAATTAACTGTTATGCCACAGTGTAACTCACTTGATAAACCCAAGACCTTTATGAGATCAATTCTGCAACTGCTACATGTTTTTAAGAAATTGGTACCTACTAGAATCTTTGAAGGATTGTATTTATTTAGGATATTTTTTATAATCATGACTAGGAAAGTCATATTCACCCTTTGGGATCAATATTCAAAGCTAGTTGTCTGAGTAGCAGCAACTGTTAATCCGGATAACTAGTACTCATTGGGCCCAATCAGCAATATTCAGTGGAATTATCTTGATAATGCCACTGAATATTATGTTTGACCCCCTTGGCACTATCCACTACGGTGGAGCTGGAAGTTATCTGTGTAATGACAATTTTCAGCAAAATAGCTATTCTAACTTGTCTGGATAGTTCCTAGGTACTGGTGCTGAACATCAGAACTACTTGGATAACTTCCAGTGGCTACCAGATACCTGGATTTTCAGCACCAGTATTCAGGTATGGCCCAGCACTGAATATCTGGATATTAAAAAATGTGACTGGCAACGTTAAAAAAAAACACTGACCGTCGCAGGTTAAATAATACCCCCATTATTTTCAGTTAGGTCCTGGAGGCACAAGTAGGTAAGTGACTGCATCATGGCTGACTTCCCTTTCTACAAAATTAAAGACAGTGTTCATCCTGAAATAAATTGAAAATTCATTAAAAAAAACTATCATTCTATTAACTTAATTTTAATAAGTTTCTAATATGGAAACATCCATGGGTCGATATTCCATGGGACTTATCTGGTTATGAACAGCTCATACCCAGATGAGCTGGGCTTACTGAATCCTTACCCAGATTTTCAGCAGCATTATTCAGGTCATGTTGCTGAAAATCTAGTCCGGCTGCATCTGCACTATCCAGGGGCAAAGTTTGGGCAGAGCCAGCAGTTATCCAGTTAGCAGTTATCCAGTGATAATCAATCTGTTAACTGTCCAGATGAAGTTAGGAGAGAAAAAAGACTTTCCTAACTTTATCTGGATACCGAATATTTCCGATACCTGGATAAGTAATGTCAGCCAATTTATATTCAGATATTCAGTGCTGACGATTATTCAGATACCAGTGCTGAATATCTGGTCCCGCCTTCCGGAAACAGGAAATTAGGACGGGACCAGAGGCAGAGCTCAGACAGATGGGAAGGCAGTCTGTAGCACCGCTCGCCTTCAATGCTGACGCCGGACCCTAAGGTAACAATGTTTAAATTAGACCCGGCATGCAGGAAGGCGAGGGGCTGCCGGAGGACAGGTCCTGCTTGCACTTCGAGGGAGGGAGGCGCGGGGGCGTTGAACTCGGAGGAGAGGGGGGCCGTGGAAGGAAGGAGGGGGGGTCCTGCAACTTGAAGGGGAGGGTGGAACTTGAAGGCCAGGGGAGGGGGGCTCCTGCAACTCGATGGGGAGGGGGGCCTAGAACTCAGAGGAGACGGAGGGAGGGGGCCGTGGAACTCGGAGGGGAGTGGAAGGAAGGAGGGAGGGAGGGAGGTCCTGCAACTTGAAGGGGAGGGGGGCATGGAACTCAAAGGGCAGGGGAGGGGGGCTCCTGCAACTCGATGGGGAGGGTGCCTGGAACTCGGAGGAGACGGAGGGAGGGAGGGGGCCTGGAACTCGGATGAGAGAGAGTGACAGAGGGAGGGAGGGGGCATGGCACTCGGAGGGGAGGGGGGGCTGGAACTTGGACGACAGAGAGGGAGGGAGGTAGGAATGTGGGCGTGGAACCTTGCTAGTGCCCGTTTCATTCCTCTACAAAATGGGCCTCTTTTACTAGTAATTTATAAAAGGCTCAGAACTACAAAATGCATATAGCACCCCAGAAGATATATATAGAGATGGTGCCACACACGACAAAAAGTGACATTTTTGAAATGCACATGTTCAAAAACAAAAGTGGCATCCTAAGGAGGATGTATTTGTATGTGCTGGAACTTAAATTTATTTGTAGACTTACATATGCAACAACAGGTAATTAGAGACCTATCCTCCGAAAGTCAAACTTTGTCCCAAGGGATGCAGGTTTGAACATCACAGAAATGAGCAAATTACTCTCTTCAAGCACCCCTCGAAGCTCCTGATCAAAAAGAGAAGTTAGGTGAGGATTATGCACAACTTGAAGCAGCTGTAAATGCTAATAAATATGTACTGCTGTTATAAAATATGGTAATACATATTTCAATTACCCGCATATAGACTGGGTTAATGTAACATCTGTACACGCAAGGGACATAAGATTTCTTGATGAAATCAAGGACAGCTTCATGGAACAGCTAGTTCAGGAGCCGACAAGAGAAGGAAAAATACTAGACTTAGTCCTTAGTGGTGCTCATGATCTAGTGCAGGGGGTAACGATACGAGGGCCGCTTGATAACAGTGATCATAATATGATCGGTTTTGATATTGGCATTGAAGGAAGTGAAACTAGGAAATCAAGTACGCTAGCGTTTAACTATAGAAAAGGTGATTACGACAAAATGAGAAAAATGGTGAAAAAAAGACTGAAAGGAGCAGCTCGCAGAGTAAAAAACTTGCATCAGGCGTGGATGCTGTTTAAAAACACCATCCTGGAGGTTCAGGACAAATATATTCCACGTATTAGAAAAAAGGGAAAAAAGACTAAACGTCAGCCGGCGTGGCTAAACAGTAAGATAAAGGAAATCATTAGAGCCAAAAAACAATCCTTCAGAAAGTGGAGAAGAGAACCAACTGAAAGTAACAGGATAGATCATAAGGAATGCCAAGCCAAATGCAAAGCGGAGATAAGGAGGGCAAAAAAGGACTTTGAGAAGAAATTAGCGTTGGAAGCAAAAATACATAGTAAAAACTTTTTTAGATACATTAAAAGCAGGAAACCGGCCAAAGAGTCGGTTGGGCCGCTGGACGAAAATGGTGTTAAAGGGGCGATCAAGGAGGACAAAGCCGTAGCGGAGAAATTAAATGAATTCTTTGCTTCGGTCTTCACCGAGGAGGATTTGGGGGGGACACCGGTGCCGGTAAGAATATTTGAAGCGGGGGAGTCGGAGAAACTAAACAAATTCTCTGTAACCTTGGAGGATGTAATGGGTCAGTTCAGCAAGCTGAAGAGTAGTAAATCACCGGGACCTGATGGTATTCATCCCAGAATATTAATAGAACTAAAAAATGAACTTGCGGAGCTACTGTTAGAAATATGCAATCTGTCCCTAAAATCGAGTGTAATACCGGAAGACTGGAGGGTAGCCAATGTTACTCCGATTTTTAAGAAAGGTTCCAGAGGAGATCCGGGAAATTATAGACCGGTGAGTCTGACGTCGGTGCCGGGCAAGATGGTGGAGGCTATTATTAAGAATAAAATTGCAGAGCATATACAAAAACATGGACTGATGAGACAAAGTCAGCACGGATTTAGTGAAGGGAAGTCTTGCCTCACCAATCTAATGCATTTTTTTGAGGGGGTAAGCAAACATGTGGACAGTGGGGAGCCGGTTGATATTGTATATCTGGATTTTCAGAAGGCGTTTGACAAAGTGCCGCACGAAAGACTCCTGAAGAAATTGCAGAGTCATGGAATCGGAGGTAGGGTATTATTATGGATTAAGAACTGGTTGAAAGATAGGAAGCAGAGAGTAGGATTGCGTGGCCAGTATTCTCAGTGGAGGAGGGTAGTTAGTGGGGTCCCGCAGGGGTCTGTGCTGGGTCCGTTGCTTTTTAATGTATTTATAAATGACCTAGAGATGGGAATAACTAGTGAGGTAATTAAATTCGCCGATGACACAAAATTATTCAGGGTCGTCAAGTCGCAGGAGGAATGTGAACGATTACAGGAGGACCTTGCGAGACTGGGAGAATGGGCGTGCAAGTGGCAGATGAAGTTCAATGTTGACAAGTGCAAAGTGATGCATGTGGGTAAGAGGAACCCGAATTATAGCTACGTCTTGCAAGGTTCCGCGTTAGGAGTTACGGATCAAGAAAGGGATCTGGGTGTCGTCGTCGATGATACGCTGAAACCTTCTGCTCAGTGTGCTGCTGCGGCTAGGAAAGCGAATAGAATGTTGGGTGTTATTAGGAAGGGTATGGAGTCCAGGTGTGCGGATGTTATAATGCCGTTGTATCGCTCCATGGTGCGACCGCACCTGGAGTATTGTGTTCAGTACTGGTCTCCGTATCTCAAAAAAGATATAGTAGAATTGGAAAAGGTACAGCGAAGGGCGACGAAAGTGATAGTGGGGATGGGACGACTTTCCTATGAAGAGAGGCTGAGAAGGCTAGGGCTTTTCAGCTTGGAGAAGAGACGGCTGAGGGGAGATATGATAGAAGTGTATAAAATAATGAGTGGAATGGATCGGGTGGATGTGAAGCGACTGTTCACGCTATCCAAAAATACTAGGACTAGAGGGCATGAGTTGAAGCTACAGTGTGGTAAATTTAAAACGAATCGGAGAAAATTTTTCTTCACCCAACGTGTAATTAGACTCTGGAATTCATTGCCGGAGAACGTGGTACGGGCGGTTAGCTTGACGGAGTTTAAAAAGGGGTTAGATAGATTCCTAAAGGACAAGTCCATAGACCGCTATTAAATGGACTGGAAAAATTCCTCATTTTTAGGTATAACTTGTCTGGAATGTTTTTACGTTTGGGGAGCGTGCCAGGTGCCCTTGACCTGGATTGGCCACTGTCGGTGACAGGATGCTGGGCTAGATGGACCTTTGGTCTTTCCCAGTATGGCACTACTTATGTACTTATGTACTTATGTACTTATATCTCCTTTAAATCCCTCATTTACTTATTTATTACATTTGTACCCCGCTTTCCCACACACAGCAGGTTCAATGCGGCTTACATAATAATAAATAGAATTACAAAGTCTTGTAAGAAGAATATTACAAACTGTAATAAACATAGTAATAGTAAGAATAGAATATATAAATTGAACATGGGAAGGTAAGCAAGATAGGATGAGCAAAAGAGATTGAGGGGTATGGTGTAGGGAATTTGAAGGGAGAAGACTGGGGGATGAGTGTAAGGGGATTGGGAATAAAGTCTAAGGTATAATCATGGTCAGAGCAGTAGTTGTGTGGGTGGACTTATACGATTAAGTTGGGTCGTTAGGGTAAGCTTGCGTGAAGAGATGTGTTATCAACATTTTTCTGAAGGGTAAATAGTCGTTTATTATTCTGATGGATCTTGGTAGAGCGTTCCAAAGCTGGCTACCCAGAAAGGAGAAACTGGATGCATAGGAGGTTTTGTATTTAATTCCTTTACAGTTGGGAAGGTGTAAATTCAGGTAAGTACGTGAGGACATATTTTTCTGTTTCTGATTGGGAGGTCGATCAAGTCATTCATGTAGCTAGGGGATTCTCCTTATAAGATCTTATGAATCATTGTATGGACTTTGAAATTTATTCTTTCTTTGATGGGGAGCCAATGAAGTTTCTCTAGGAGAGGTGATGCGCTTTCAAATCTTGATCTGCCAAAGATAAGTCTAGCTGCCGTGTTCAGGGCAGTCTGAAGTTTTTTTCAGGATTTGAGTCTTACATCCTAAGAAAACACTGTTGCAATAGTCTGCATGGGTAATGACTGTGGATTGTACTAGGTTCTGGAAAGTTTTCAAGAGAAGATATAACTTCACTCGTTTCAATATCCACATCATATTAAACATTTTTGTCGTGATGGACTTAGCGTAGTTATCGAAAGATAAATGGCTATCTATCGTTACTCCAATGATTTTTAGGTTATCGGATATGGAGAGTTTAACGTCTGGAGTGCAGAGAGAAGTCGGGAGGAGTGGGGAGTATTGAGATGAAAGGACTAGGCACTGTGTTTTCTCTTTATTTAATTTTATCTTAAAAGTGTTAGCCCAAGAGGTTAGGGTGGTCATGCCAGTAGTAATTTTGTCGGAAATTTCTGACAAATTGGCTGTAAAGGGGATAAATATGGTGATGTCGTCAGCGTATATTCTGCCATCTATGCATTTTCTAAAATTACTGCTTCATATTATATGGCATTTTGCATGTGTAAATTAACTTTCTCCGAGGACAATCAGGCTGCTGATCCTCACATGTGGGTTGACGTCTGCGTCGGCCCGGGAACCGGCATTTTGCCACAGCAAAAAAAAAAAAGTTTTGCTGGTGTCTTCTGGTGCAAGTGCAGCACGCACCGCGCATGCACGGACTGACTTCTTGCCTGCTGCGCGAGCACGTACCTCAGTTTTCTTTTTTCCATGACGAGGTGCAGCAAGTTTTTTCCTGTGCTCCTCGTTTGGACCAGGAGAGAGTCTTGTGCTTTTCAATTTTTAGCATTTACGCGTTTGTTTTCTTCTTTGTTTAAAAAAAAAAACTCTCTTAGGATTTCCTTTACAAATTTCTTAGTCTTTGTACCCAAAGTTAAAGTTTTCTTTCTTTTTTGACGCGGCTGGCTTTAGGCCACGCAGTCAGGTTTCTCCCCCCTTTTTTTGTGTCCCTTTATTTTATTTATTTATTTTATTTGTTGCATTTGTATCCCCAACTTGACATTTCGTCCTTTAGATTGTAAGCTCCTTCGAGCAGGGACTGTCCTTATTTGTTAAACTGTACAGCGCTGCTTAACCCTAGTAGCGCTCTAGAAATGTTAAGTAGTAGTAATAGTATCCCACGTTTTCCCACTTATTTGCAGGCTCAATATGGCTTACATCGAACCGGAGGTGCGTTTGCAGTCTCCGGTGTTTACAAATACAGAGTGATGTTAAGTTCATGTGGGATAGCCGCATAAGGTCGTTGAACAGTGGGAGAGTTGTGTTTTGTGCATTTTGAATTCTAGTGTTATTGTGTTGCACAGATCAGGCATTTGATGGGTTGGTAGGGTATGCCTTTTTAAAAAGATAAGTTTTTAGTGTTCTCCAGAAGTGTAGGTGGTCGTACGAGGTTTTCATGGCACAGTCGAGTCCTTTAATTTTGCCGAGGCCGGTTTTCCTTCCATGTCATCGAGGACACCCAGTGGCTTCAAGCATTGTACTCGATGCAACCGGACCATCTCTGGTACTGATACCCATTCCTGGTGTATCCAGTGCCTTGGGCCCAACCACAGCCCAGCTGCTTGTAATCTGTGTCTTCGTATGAAGAAACGGACCCAAGTAGTTCGAGAAGCTCAACGAGAGAAACTTTTTAGGGCTCTGTCCGGTCCTTCGAAATCAACATCGGTACTGAGGTCGGCGGCAGCATTGACGTCAGGACCAGAGGTAATGGCTGCTGAGAGACCAAGTCACGCTGGGAGCAGTAAGGCATCAAGTGGGTCTCCACCTGCCTCGAGGCCTCCTGCTATGCAGGCCCCCCGGGACCGACCGTCATCAGACCCAACTCCAAGGAGACGTGAGGATTCCACGTCGTCCTCGTCAGTACAGAGGAATCTCGATGACGGGCATCGAGGGAAGGCAATGAAGCACCATCATCGATCTCCTTCAACACACGGTGCCGGAAGCTCCAGCATCAGCGCCGAGAGGATCGCTCCCCCTCTATATAGGAGATGCCGATGTGCTGGTCTCTTAGCAGCCCGATACCTGCACCTGAGCCTCAGCAGATCCTGCCACCGCTGTTCCACTACCCCCGCAGCCTTCTCCGATGGCGGCTCTCGATGAGCATATCCGGGCCCTACTTCCAGTGCTTCTGGAAGGATTGCTGAGCCAATCTGCTTCAGTATTGGGGGTTCTTGCGCCTTCCATGCCATCTGCTGCAGCGGCATCTGGCCCTTCCCCTGTGGTGAGGTCCACGTCCTCGGTGCCACTTGTGGCACCGGTGTCGGCTGCCACCCAGGTCAACTCCCCTTCGACGTTGGTGGAGGAAGCTTCGCCTCAACCATGTGGGCGTCGGCCTCTCGACATCACCATCGAGGACGTTAATTTTTGGCGTCGAGGCAGGCTCAGTCTCGGAGTTTCCTCAAAAGAGCCAAGAGTACTAGAGACTATGCCTACGTTGGTGGCTCACTTAAAGTCAGCCTCCATTGAAGAGATTTGTAAGGCTGCAACGTGGTCATCAGTCCACACATTCACATCTCACTACTGCCTCCAGCAGGATACCTGAAGCGACAGTTTGTTTGGGCAGTCAGTGCTGCAGAATCTGTTTGGGGTTTAGAATCCAACTCCACCCCCCTAGGCCTGTTTTTATTCTGTTCTAGGGTGCACTCTCAGATATGTTATGTCCTCACCGTTGCGAGGCCCAATTTGACCAATGTTCATTGTTTTGAGTGAGCCTGGATGCTAGGGATACCCCACGTGTGAGAATAAGCAGCCTGCTTGTCCTCGGAGAAAACGAAGATACTTACCTGTAGCAGGTTTTCTTCGAGGAAAGCAGGCTGATTATTCTCACAATCCCTCCCTCCCCTTTGGAGTTATTTGTTATGCTTTTTGATTTAATGAGGTACGTGCTCGCGTGGCAGGCGGGAAGTCGGTACGCACTGCACGCGCACCAGAAGACTCCAGCAAAACGTTTTTTGTTTTTTGCTGTGCAAAATGCCGGTTCCCGGGCCAACGCGGACATCGACCCACAAGTGAGACTAAGCAGCCTGCTGTCCTCGGAGAAGACCTGCTACAGGTAAGTATCTTCGCTGTATGTGAAATGGCACCTAGAGCTTCTGAAATTTACTTCAAAACCTCATAAATGATCCTACAGGTACCTCAGAAGAGCCATAAATGTAACATGCATTTATATTATATTTGTTTTGTTTTCATCTAAAAATGTCTTAATTTTCACAGTGTGAAGAAAATACAAACTTTCAGGACCCTAATCGCTACCTCAAACTTCTCTTTTCAAAAGGAAATGTTCTTGGGAACAACAACCAAGTAGCCAAAACCACTAAAGAATCCTTTTGGATCACCTCTTTTCTTTGTTCTACAAAACTCACACAAAACGGTAAGTCAGAATGGCACTAATTTAAATTATTCAATCTGCAGTTGAGTTTTTAATTAGAATAAACATTTGTGTTTCATCAAATTAGCTATTTACTTTGCACTATTATAATGATACAGAGAAACAACTGCATGTGAAAAAATATTGATTTCATTTCCAGGAGCAAAAACTTAGGGGTCCTTTTACTAAGGTGCGCTGAAAAATGGGCTGTGCTAGTGTAGGCGCGTGTTGTGGACACACGCAGATCCATTTTTCAGCGTGCCTGTAAAAAAGGCCCTTTTAAAATTTTTCCCAAAAATGGACGTGCAGCAAAAGAAAAACTGGCACGCGTCCATTTTGGGTCTGAGACCTTACTGCCACCCAAAGACTTAGCAGTAAGGTCTCATGCGGTAACCGTGCGGTAATTGTCTACATATGTAGAATGACGATTACCGCCCAGTTTCTGCCACCTTCAAGAAAATAAAAGTATTATCTGGCGCATGTATCGGACGCTCGTAAAAATCAAAATTACTGCCCAGACCACACAGTAGCTGGGCAGTAACTCCAAACAGATGTGCATAGCTTAGTAAAAGGGCCCTCGGAGCGCCTTCCTCCAACACTGACAAGATTGAGGGGTGTGGTAGTGATGGGCAGAGCTAGCTCATCTACTATGCAGACCAGGGGACCGCCTAGGGTGGTACATTTTAGTAGGTGGCATTGGCGCTTGGTCTAAAGATTCCCTCCCCTTCCTTTCCTCTCCCTACCTCCCCCTCGCCCTGCCACACAAGGTGTTCAGGCCTTACCTTCCTTCCTTTGGATCAGTACATAAGTACATAAGTAATGCCATACTGGGAAAAGACCAAGGGTCCATCGAGCCCAGCATCCTGTCCACAACAGCGGCCAATCCAGGCCAAGGGCACCTGGCAAGCTTCCCAAACGTACAAACATTCTATACATGTTATTCCTGGATATAGCAGTCGGCAGCTAGAGAAAATGCATGGTGATTGGTGTGGGGTCTTGAGCATCCATGTATGGTCAAGGCCTGTCAGCTCCCACCCCCTCCGAAATAGGTTCAGAGCGAAAAGGCAGGACGCAGTACAGAGAAGATTCTGGCATCAATTGCAGGGCAGCGTTCGTGAATTGCCGCTGTTGCCAGCAACCTCTAGAAGGCAAGTGAAGGTAGACTCAGGTGTGGGGGTTGAGAGAGAAAGATGGAGATGTCAGATTGGTAGGGTTACCATATTTTCCATTAAAAAAAGAGGACACAAAATATGACCCTGTACTGCCCCCTGTCACACCCCACCCCATCCCTGCCTCACCCACTGTTACTTTGACCCCTCCCCAAGAAAGCTAAATTCCCCCTCTCTCCCCCCCCCCCCCATGTATATCTCCTCACCAATTTTCCAGCCTCCCACTACCCACATGACTCCAGGACCATTCACTACCCCTCCCCTCCTCTACCTAATTGTAGTGCCCTGGTGGTGTAGTAGCCTCTTTGAGGCAAGAAAGAGCCCCCTCTTTCCTGCCTGGCGCGACTGTAGACCTCTCTTGCTCCCGGCGCCACTTCAAAATGGCTGCTGAGAGTTCAAGCAGTGACCTTACAAGACTTCTCGGAAGTCTTGCGAGGCTGCCTCTTGAATAGATGGAGCAGGGATAAGGGATTTAGATTTGTTAGAAACTAGCCAAAATTCTGGGGAAGGGGGAGCCTGTTCCGAAAGGATGGGCTCCACCTTAACTAAAATGGGGGGGGGGGGGGGAGACTATATTCGCCAGGAGTGCATGGTTTGGTGTGGAGTATCCTTGAAGAATACTATTGATACAAGATCTTTAGGGAATCCCGATACAGAGGTTTCAATAATGGTGAAAGAAAGCCAGGAGTGTTCAATGGGAGAACAGAGTAAAGGATGAAAATTATCCCCATTAACTTCAAAGCAGCCTATAGATGCAAGGAAAAAAGACAATTTGAATACAAATAATAGAAGCCTTAAAAATAAGATAGGAGAATTAGAGTATATAGCACTAAATGAAGAGGTAGATATAATAGTCATTTCAGAAACCTGGAGGAAGGAGGACAATCAATGGGACACTGGGTTAGCAGGGTACAAATTATATTGTAATGATAGAAAGGATCAAATTGGAGGGTAGGTTTTGCAGTATGTTAAAGGGGGAATTGAGTCAAATAAAATAAACATTCTACATGAAACAGATAGCAGCATGGAATCTTTATGGTTAGAAATTCCAGGTGTGAAGGGAAGGAGTATACTGGTAGGGATGTACTACCATCTGCCAGGACAGAACAAACAGACAGATGAAAATATGCTTACAGAAATTAGGAAAGCTGGCAAAATGGGCAACATTATAATAATGGGTGATTTCAGTTATCTTAATATTGACTGGATAAATGTTACATCAGGGAGTGCTAGAGAATTAAAATTTCTAAATGTAAAAAATGACTGTTTCATGGAGCAACTGGTACCCAATGAGAGGGGGAGTTATTTTGGATCTAAACCTTAGTGGAATGCAGGGCATAGTTAGAGAGGTAACAGTGTTGGATCCGCTGGGAAACAGTGATCATAACATGATCAATCTGAGCTGATATCTGTAGTGAAGTCAGTAAGGAAATCTACTGTAGCAGCTTTTAATTTTTGAAAGGGCAACTAAAACAAAATGAGGAAAATGGTTAAACAGAAGCTGAAAGGATTGGCCACAAAAGTTAGGACTTTAAATCATGTGTAGACATTGTTTAAAAATACCATAATGGAAGCCCAGACTAGATGCATTCCACATATTAACAAAGGTGGAAAAAAGAGCAAACAACAGCCAGTGTGGTTAAAAGATGAGGTGAAAGAGACTATTACAGCCAAAAGAACATCGTTCAAAAAATAGAAAAAGTTTCTGAATGAAGAAAATAAAAAACAACATAAGCATTGCCAAGCCAGATACAAAGCATTGATAAAGAAGGCTAAAAGAGAATATGAAGAAAACCTTGCTGTGGAGACAAAAACTCGTAGTAACACTTTTTTCAGGTATATCAAAAGCAGGAAGCCTACGAGGGAATCTGAGGGACTATTAGACCATGAAGGTGCAAAAGGAGCACTCATGGAAGACAAGGACATAGTGGAGATATTGAATGAATTATTTGCTTCGGTCTTTACAGAAAAAGATGTAAGAGATCTGCCTGTACCAGAATCATTTTCAGGGGTGACAATGCGGAGGAACTGAAACAAATTTTGGTGAACTTGGAAGATGTTCTGAGCCAAACTGACAAGTTAAAAACTAATAAATCACCTGGATAGGATGATATACACCCCAGGGTATTGAAAGAACTCAAACATGAAATCACTGATCTGCTGCTAATGATCTATAACCTGTTATTAAAATCGTCCATAGTACCTGAAGACTGGAGGGTGGCTAACGTGACACTGATTTTTAAAAAAGGTTCCAGGGGAGATCCAGGAAATTATAGACCGGTGAGTCTAACGTCGGTGCCGGGGAAAATGGTAGAGGCTATTATTAAAAACAAAATTACAGAGCACATCCGAGGACATGGATTACTGAGACCAAGTCAGCACGGCTTTAGTGTGGGAAAATCTTGCCTGACCAATTTACTTCAATTCGTTGAAGGAGTAAACAAACATGTGGACAAAGGGGAGCCGGTTGATATTGAGTATCTGGATTTTCAAAAGGCGTTTGACATGGGGCCTCATGAAAGGCTACAGAGGAAATTGGAGGGTCATGGGATAGGAGGTAATGTCCTATTGTGGATTAAAAACTGGTTGAAGGATAGGAAACAGAGAGTGGGGTTAAATGGGCAGTATTCACAATGGAGAAGGGTAGTTAGTGGGGTTCCTCAGGGGTCAGGGCTAGGACTGCTGCTTTTTAATATATTTATAAATGATTTAGAGATGGGAGTAACTAGCAAGGTAATTAAATTTGCTGATGACACAAAGTTATTCAAAGTCGTTAACTCGCGACAGGATTGTGAAAAATTACAGAAGGACCTTACGAGACTGGGAGACTGGGCAGCTAAATGGCAGATGACGTTTAATGTGAGCAAGTGCAAGGTGATGCATGTGGGAAAAAATAACCTGAATTATAGCTACGTCATGCAAGGTTCCACGTTAGGAGTTACGGACCAAGAAAGGGATCTGGGTGTCATCATTGATAATACACTGAAACCTTCTGCTCAGTGTGCTGCTGCGGCTAGGAAAGCGAATAGAATGTTGGGTATTATTAGGAAAGGTATAGAAAACAGGTGTGAGGATGTTATAATGCCGTTATATCGCTCCATGGTGCGACCGCACTTTGAGTATTGTGTCCAATTCTGGTCGCCGCATCTCAAGAAAGATATAGTGGAATTGGAAAAGGTGCAGCGAAGAGCAACGAAAATGATAGCGGGGATGGGACGACTTCCCTTTGAAGAAAGACTAAGGAGACTAGGGCTTTTCAGCTTGGAGAAGAGACAACTGAGGGGAAACATGATAGAGGTATATAAAATAATGAGTGGAGTGGAACAGGTGAGTGTGAAGTGTCTATTCACGCTTTCCAAAAATAGTAGGACTAGGGGGCATGCGATGAAACTACAGTGTAGTGCATTTAAAACAAATAGGAGAAACTTTTTCTTCACTCAACGCGTAATTAAACTCTGGATTTCGTTGCCGGAGAGCGTGGTGAAGGCTGTTAGCTTGGCAGAGTTTAAAAAGGGTTTCGACAGTTTCCTAAAGGACAAGTCCATAGACCGCTACTAAATGGACTTGGGAAAAATCCACAATTTCGGAAATAACATGTATAGAATGTTTGTGCATTTGGGAAGCTTGCCAAGTGCCCTTGACCTGGATTGGCCGCTGTCGGGGACAGGATGCTGGGCTCGTTGGGCCTTTGGTCTTTTCACAGTATGGCATTACTTATGTACTTATAAAGAATAAAATTACAGAACACGTAGACAAACGTTTTATGGGACAGAGTCAGCATGAGTTCAGCCAATTTGCTTCATTTCTTTGAAGGCATGCATAAACTTGTCAATAAAGGTGAACCGGTTGATGTAGTGTATCTAGATTTTCGGAAAATGTTTGACAAAGTGTACCTCATGAGAGACTCCTGAGAAAATTAAGGAGTCATGGTATAGGAGGCAGCGTCCTTCATGGATTAAGAACTGGTTATTGGACAGAAAACAGAGGGTAGGGCTAAATGGCCATTTTTCTCAATGGAGAAGGGTGAATAGTAGAGTGCCATAGGAATCTGAACTGGGGCTGGTGCTATTTAACATATTTATAAATGATCTGGAAATTGGATCGACGAATGAGGTGATTAAATTTGCAGATGACACTGAACTATTCAAAGCTGTCAAAACGCATGTAAATTGTGAAAAATTGCAGGAAGACCTTAGGAAACTGGAAGATTTGTCATCCAAATGGCACATTAAATTTAGTGTAAACAAATCAAACTGATGCACATTGGGAAGAATAATCTGATGCTAGGGTCCGCTTTAGGAGTCAGTACTCAAGAAAAAGACCTACGTGTCATTGTAGACAATATGCTGAAATCTTCTGCCCAGTGTACAGCAGTGGCCAAAAAAGCAAACAATGCTAGGAATTGTTAGGAGAGGGATTCAAAATAAGACCAAAAATATTATAATGCCCCTGTATCACTCCATGGTGTGACCTCATCTTGAGTACTGTGTTCAATTCTGGTCACCGTATCTCATTTAAGATATAGTAGAATTAGAAAAGGTTCAAAGAAGAGCGACCAGAATGATAGTGGGGATGGAACTGGTCCCATATGAGGAAAGGCTAAAGAGGTTAAGGAAAAGAGACTGGGGGGTTGATATGATTGAGGTCTGTGGATAGAGGGAAATCGATTTTTCACTCATTCAAAAAATACAAAGACCAGGGGACATGTGGAGGGGCATTTTCAAACGGGGATGCCCATCTCTAAGGGCGTCCTGACGAAGGGGCGGGGAAACTCGTATTATTGAAACAAGATGGGCATCCATCTTTTGTTTCGATAATACGGTCGGGGACGCCCAAATCTCAACATTTAGGTCGACCTTAGAGATGGTCAACCTAAATGTAGAGATGGTCGACCTTAGAGATGGGCGACCTCAGTTTTCGCCGATAATGGAAACCGAGGACGCCCATCTCAAAAACGACCAAATCCAAGGCATTTGGTCATGGGAGGAGTCAGCATTCATAGTGCACTGGTCCCCCTCACATGCCAGGACAACAACCGGGCACCCTAGGTGGCACTGCAGTGGACTTCACAAATTGATCCCAGGTGCATAGCTTCCTTTATTTTGGGTTCTGAGCCCCCTAAAACCCACTCCTCACAACTGTACACCACTACCATAGCCCTTAGGGATGAAGGGGGACACCTACATGTGGGTACAGTGGGTTTCGGGTGGGTTTTGGAGGGCTCACATTAACCTCCACAACTTTAGCAGGTGGGGGGGGGGTGGGCCTGGGTCCGCCTGCTTGAAGTGCACTGCACCCACTACAAACTGCTCCATGGACCTGCATACTACTGTCATGGAGTTGGGTATGACGTTTGAGGCTGGCATAGAGGCTAGAAAAAATGTTTTTTTAATTTGTTTTTGGGTGGGAGGGGGTTGGTGACCACTGGGGGAGTAAGGGGAGGTCATCCCCGATTCCCTCTGGTGGTCAGTTCAGGCACCTTTTCGAGACTTGGTCCTGAAAAAAAAGGGACCAAGTAAAGTCGGCCAAATGCTCGTCAGGGACGCCCTTCTTTTTTCCAATATCGGCCAACGACGCCCATGTACTAAGCACGCCCCATCCCACCTTCGGTACACTGCCGACATGCCCCTGGGAACTTTGGTCATCCCCACGACGGAAAGCAGTTGAGGACGTCCAAAATTGGCTTTTGATTATGCCGATTTGGGCGATCCTGAGAGAAGGACACCCATCTCCAGATTTGTGTTGGAAGATGGGCGTCCTTCTCTTTCAAAAATGCCCCTGACAATGAAATTGTATGAAAATACTTTTAAAACAAATATGAGGAAATATTTTTTCATGCAAAGAATAGTTAAGCTCTGGAACTTGTTGCTGGAGGATGTGGTGATGATGGTTAGTGTATCTGAGTTTTAAAAAGGTCTGGACACGTTCCTGGAGTAAACGTCCATAGCTTGTTGAGATGGACATGGGGAAGCCACTGCTTGCCCTGGGATTTATAGCATGGAATGGTACTACTAGGTGACTTTCTGCCAGGTACTTGTGACCTGACGACTGCTGGAAGCAGGATACTGGGCTTGATGGACTATTGGTCTGACCCAGTATGGCTATTCTTATGTTCTTACATGTATATTCAGCTAAATATGTACCCTATTACGTTAAGCAGCAGGGTCTGCATTTAACTCAGTGTGGTCCCCCTACCAGCTGAAAATTTATCCCACCTCTTTTTGCATTATTAAATAAAAGTTGAATGAGTTCCAATTTGATTTCCTGGCATCATGAAAGATGAAATTGCTAGGCTGAGAAGTCTTATTGTTAATCTAGCTCACTCAGTTTTGTTTTATAAACATAATTTCAAATTTTGAATAAGCAGATCTAGCAATAAAATATTGAGACTAAGGAGGGGAAGTTATCAAGGTTGGGTAAAAGGGAATTACACTGCACCTTGAATTACCATGGGAATCACCAAGCTGCAGTGTCTCAGTATCACAGGTTGCTGACTCTTTTGGTAAGAGAATAACACTGCTTGTGAGCCACCTCATAAACAGTGTTATTGTACCACCCAGGAGCATCGGCCCACCAAACCATGACCCGATGCTCCCAGGCCCCACATTAAAGGGACTGGCACCTGTCCCCAGCAGCAATGGCCAGATCCTCCTCCTCCTCCTCCCCATGCTGAAAGCTCATCTTCATACTCCCTCCCTTCAATCAAGCCCCCCAGCTCAAAGCGCCCTCTTAGTGGCTGACCCTCCCACTCTTAAGTTTTGCCTCCCCCATTCGAAGTCCCCCCATGCTCCCAAAGCCCTCCCCCCTTACAGGCTTACCTTACTCTAAATCCCTAGTTAATGTGCAGTGAGGAACAATCCCAGTCACATCTGCCCTTCTGGTGTCTTCCTCCAAAATGGCATCAGGAACTCCTAGCATACTGTTACAGTATTACTGCAGGGGGCCATATTTCCATGTAAGGGCATCTACATCTCATTACTATGTAACATGTGGTGACCTAATTATGGCTACTTTAAGGCACCACAACCAATGTTAGTGTCCTTTAGCATGCATTAAGGGGCAAATAATGTGGGTTAATGTCCTAACATAGCTTGATAACTAGCCCCCTAAGAGTGATAAGTTGCTGCTCTGCTGTCGACAGAAGGGAGTTGAGGGAAAAATGGGCCTTCATATACCACCATCTACTATGTTACTATAGACATGCATTTGTGATTCTGAACATTAAACGCCTGGTTTTAATATAGAAACACAGAAAAGATTAGAAGATAAGGACCACGTTTTTCCAGCCTATGGAAAGAAAAGACTTTCTTCCACTTTGATCCTTGCTTTATTATAAACTATTTTGTGTATTTGGTAGGGGACATGCTGGATCTTCTCAAGTGGCGAGCCCATCCGGAAAAAATATCAAGTTGTTTATCCAAATTAAAAGAAATAGATGGTTCAGAAATAGTAAAGGTAAAACGTGGCTTTTCAGATTACAATTTCAATTACAAAATGTGTTTGGGGGGGGGGGGGGGGGAAATGTCTGTTAATTAATATTTGTCTTCCTTCATAGTTTCTGCAAGACACTTTGGACACTTTATTTGGCATTTTGGATGAAAATTCTCAAAAGTATGGGTCAAAGGTATTTGATTGTTTGGTGAGTATTGATATTCCTGCACTGTGTCTAGTTTAAAAGAACCTAAATTTAAAAAAAAAAATGATTTCATAAAGTTTGTATTATAACTTGCATTTTTTTCAATTTAGGTTCATATAATTAATTTGCTGCAGGACAGCAAGTTTCAACATTTTAAGCCAGTAATGGACACTTACATTGAGAGCCATTTTGCAGGTGCCTTGGCATACAGGTAGATTCTTTAATCTTCTAGTTTGGTTGTACATTTCTCCACTCAAATTACATTGAAAGCTGACAGCTATTCCATTAAGCCATTTTTATTTATTGTTTTAGAGAATTGCATTGAATCACCCTTTCTATCCAGATGTGATAGCTTTGTTGATGAATTATACTGTTCATCCAGCAGTGGATCTTAGCATCTAAATGGTTTATACTCAAAGATAGTCCCAGAGCCCCATTTGATACTTGGAGTCAGTTTTTTCAAAGAAAGAAAGTATGCAAAAAAGCTCAAGGCATTTTCTCAGAATCTACAGGTTTAAAGGTTCAGTGAGGACTGTATAAATTCATTTTTAGCTACTTCTTGTTCCATTTTATTGCAGAATCAAATTTTGATTTGCAGGTAAATTGGCTGTCATTGCCAAACCCCTGTCTCAAAAACTGATAAGTTTGAACGTAGATATTAAAATTTGCTTTAAAAATATTATTAAATCCTTGGTTGTAAGGCTAACAAATTTTAAGTTAATTTGCATACTTTAAAATTACCAATCTCTTTTCCTCGATTACTCTTCAGTAGATGCATCATCAACATATGGTGAATAATAATATTTATTAATTTTGCACTGGTTATATATTCTAAGATGCCATTAGTGATGAGTTTAAGGAGTGGCTTCAATGAACGATGACTTCAAAAGTAGAAAGTAGGTGTAGTAAAGGATAATATAATGTGTTAGCCTCCAAGAGCAAGAAGGCTGACTACTATCACAGTGGTCCTTTGAACTGGTAGATGAAGGCACTGAGGACTTCTGACCTGGAGGAGGTTTCTACTGTAGATGCTGGTGAGCAGAACAACGTAGGTTACCCAGTGAGGTCACTTGGGAGGTAGAAGGAGAGAAAACCACGACTAGAACAAAAAAATTTTGAAGAATACCGCTTGTAGTACCTTCGAGTGGAGGAGTGGCCTAGAGGTTAGTGCAGTGGACTTTGATCCTGGGGAAATGAGTTTGATTCCCACTGCAGCTCCTTGTGACTCTGGGCAAGTCACTTAACCCTCCATTTAACCCTCCATTGCCCCGGTACAAAATAAGTACCTGAATGTATGTAAACCCTTTGAATATAGTTGCAAAAACCTCAGAAAGGCGGTATATCAAGTCCCATTTCCCTTTCCCTTCGGTGTGAAAGAGTATGCAGAAGTGCTCCTCAGTCCTCAATTTCAGCCCACCTTGTCAAGGCATAGCTGGGAAGTTCAGAGGCAAGGGTGGTACCCAGGAAAGGAACTTAAATGCTTAAATTAACTTGGAAAATTGCCATCAAAACATAAAAATGAGATCAAAATTGCAAAAACTCAGTACTATAACAAAATAATTGGTGGTAATTTCCTTTATACCAGTAAACTTTTCAATCTGATAAAAAGCCTATTATCCACAAAAGAAATAACCACAACCACAGAGACCCCACTAGCAGAGCAACTGGCTACTTTTTTAGAACAAAAAATAGTTAAAATCAGAGGAGTCCTCAAATTAAAAATCAACCATCAAGCTATTTACGAAAAACAGTCAGACACACATAAAGGAATAGCCACCAACAGAATCTGGTTGTCCTTCCAACTTACCAACCCATGACACAGTTAAAACATTACCTCCTAAAATATTCACCCTCACAATTCATACTAGATCCTTGTCCTAGTTACCTTATGAAGGAAGCTCCTAATATATTCATTAATCTGCTTCAGCTGAGCATATCGCCTTCCTACTATTCCACAGCACTTTCCCTGATAATAAAAGTTCTATTATCCTAACACCAATACCAAAAAACAATTTGGTCACCATAACTGATGTAACAAACTAAAGACCAGTAGCCTCCATTCCTTTGATGATAAAGGCAATGGAAGGAATAGTAGCAGCACAAAATATGGACTACCTTTCACATTTCTCCCTACTACACAAATCGCAATCAGGTTTCAGACCATACTATAGCACCGAGACTGTTCTTACTACCCTAGTATCAAATCTCAGAAAAGAAATTAGCATAGGGTCTAAGATCTGAATAATGCAGTTTGTTATAGTAGATCATAATAGTAGAATCTCTAGCGCATTCGTTATAGTAGATCATAATATCCTACTAATCATACTAGACAACTTTGGCATATGTGACAAAGTTCCACAAATTGTTTCAAGGATTCCTGAAATCAAGATCTTACAAAGTGAAAATGAAAGGAACCTTATCCTCTCCTTGGTCACCGGATTGTGGCGTCCCTCAGGGCTCTCCACTGTTGCCCATTCTGTTTAATGTAATGATGTCGGATATAACAAAAGAGAGGGAACGAAGTACAAACTAAAGTCCAAACAAAAAAAAACAGCACCACGGGCCTTTAAAAATGGAACACAGTTCTTTAATGAATGAGCCTTGACAAAAAGACCCGACACGAGCAGTGTTTCGGTGACTAGCACCTGCGTCAAGGGTCACAGTGATGACGTGGAAAACTTGGGGAATAACTCGAATATATTCCTCTACAATATATTATTCCTTACCCCACGTCTCATGTAGTAAAAGCTACAAAGCACCAAGGCACTTTCACTTTCTGTATCAAAATGGATGAAACCTTATCCTCTCCTTGGTCACCGGATTGTGGCGTCCCTCAGGGCTCTCCACTGTTGCCCATTCTGTTTAATGTAATGATGTCACCATTAGGTAACAGACTAGAAACAGCAGAATTCAAAACATTCATACATGCTGACGATGTTACCATATACATAACCTTCCAAAAGAACATTCAAGACATCTTATAAAAGGCAAAACTTGGCTTAAATTTGATGGAAACCTGGGCCTCAGAATCCAAACTAAAGCTGAATAAACCAAAAAACTAAATTCATGGTCATTACCAACCTATTTAACCAAAATAACTACAACAGTTTCACAATTGACACTTCATTTCCCATTGACAATAATCTGAAAATTCTAGGTATAATTATAGACAAACATTTAATATTTGATACTCAAATTTCCTCAGTAATCACAAAATCTTTCAGGTGTCTTTGGAAACTAAAAAGGATCAGACCCTATTTCTCATCAGAAACATTCAGTCTATTGGTACAATCATTAACATTATCCCAATTCAGTTATTGTAATGCCATATATGCTGGCTGTAAGGAGTGCTTGTTGAAAAAGAAACTCCAAACAGCTCAGGTTCATATACAAATTCTCTTGTTTTGAAAGTGCCTCCCCTTTATTAATCAAATTACACTGGCTTCCCATCAAAGCGAGAATCACCTTCAAATTATGTACCTTTATCTTTCAAATACTAAATGGCACAGCTCCAGACTCTATGGTACCAAAACGTACCTCAAAGAAACACTAAATATGAGGCAAGAAACTTGCTCAGACTACACCTCCCAAATTGCAAAAAAGTAATCTACAAGACTGTCCACTCTGCAGACTTCACTTACTAGGAACCAAATGGTGGAACTCCTTATCACACAAAATAAGAAATATACAGGAATATACTAGATTCCCCCAAATCCTCAAATTGTTCCCAAAGAAACAAACCCTCACAAAGAACAACAACCATATCTCAAACAATTAATTATTACCCAAATTGGTTATTACGCTATTTACCATTGACTTTCTCTTTGCTTCATGTACAATTTCTCATTCATAATAGATTTTCTAAATATTAAACATCCATAGCTATCCAGTATGTTTATGATACTGTATTGTAAAATTGGATTCTTACAACAAATTACTTTCTTATGCATTATTCTTTGTTATGTATCCTATTTATTGTAAGCCACATTAAACTCAAACTTGTTTGGGGTAATGTGGGATATAAATGTCTCAAATAAATAAACCCTGAAAGGAATAGAGAGGCCCAGATTGGAAGAGGGAAGGCCCCAAGAGTATGCTTGGAGTGTATATATTTAGAAACTGCAAGTTAAACCAGGAATAACTTGTTGTCGTGAATGTTTTCAGTGTGTAGAGTAAGCTGGGCATTCAGTTATGTTCACCAGAAGCATTCTCTTTTTGTTCGGAAATTGGGCTCTTCTGACCCTTCTTTGTTTAAAGGACCTCAGCACAGGCCCAGAATCCTGCCTACTTACTCATGCTATAAGTATAGTGCAGCACAGTCCATATCCTCTGTTACATTCTAGACATTAATTTATTACCTTTCCCAATATGTGCTCTGTGATTTTAACTAGCAGTGCCCTAAGTGAATTACTCTTTGATATGTTAGAGGCAAATATTCAGTGGAAAAAAGCTGATCTAAGGCCTGGTGCTTTTAAAGGGTAAAATATAATTTTGTGAGTTTTCCAGTTGAACACCTGTGTAGATGACATCACACTAATGTATATGAATATGGCAGTTGAGCAAGTTGCTGTTTAAAAAGATGTGACTATATTAAGTTAAGCTCACTTTTATTACATATATAGAAATATTTGTAAAAAAAAATAGATGAAAAATGCCTAAGAATGTGCTCAAATGAGTCTTTAGGGTAGATATTCAAAAGAAATTTTGTATCAGTGAATGGATAACAGGTCAAACAACTCAATGTTCAATCAAAAATTATACACATAAGTAGAGGAGCAAGTTGCGCTCTGGATGCTTGCCAAAAAGTTATCCAGATCCATTATTTGGATAACTTTATATTGATATCTTAGCTATGGATATTGCAGGCCAAAGGTGTACAAATACATTATCTGGATAAACTATGAAATATCTGCATATATGTCTGAATTTTAGGCATAAGGATAAGAGGATAAATCATCTACTTATCTTTATGTGGTACCTGCCCCACTGAATATCATACTCTTTGTATACCCAATGTAGTTAAAATAGGTTAAGAGAAGATTAAAACCTATCTTTTGTTCCTATGATTCTTTTCTCTCTTCTTTGTTTCCTTTTCTTTTCCCATCTTTGGTACTCTTTTCTTTATTTCCCGTCACAGTTTCCTTCCTTCCTTTACTCCAGGTAACTCTCGTCTTTGAGATTAGTTACATTGCTGATTTTAGGCATAGCATATTCAGCTTTTATTCCAGAAGGCCACTGGTAGTGTAATTCTTGAAAAAGCTAATGTTAATCCTCTGTGATTGAGAAGCTTGCTTGTTAAATTAAATAGTCACAAATATTAGGCGCCGTTTATAGAACAGCACTTAGCGCTGGGATCGGTGCCTAAATTTAGATGCAAGAATTTGTGCCAAGTAAATCCTGATGTAAATCCTCGGTAATAAATTAGGTGCTGATCCCCCATATTCTATATCGGCATAAGAATGCCCATGACCCTCCCATGGCCATGCCCTCTTTTTGGAGCTGCACATAAATTTTGGGTAAGGATGCCCACGACTAAAAATGTGCACATAGATTTTAATTAATGCCAGTTAAATTGTGTGCACAAATTGGGCATGCACCCAAATTTGAGCACACAATTTAAGTGCCATTTTTGGATTTTGGGGGAAGGAGTTTTCAGTGCAGCAGGCACTGATCTCCATTTCAAACCAGGTGGTCATGAAACAGCCTAGGGGTCTGATTAGAATCTTCACAGATGAAACGCTGTACTTGGAAGTGTAAAACTACTGGGAGGAGCAGTTGATGGTATTTGGTGTGAGGTCCAACCAGTGTGATGTGGCACGTAAGATTGACAAAGATTCTTCTGTAGTGGTCACCTTAGAGGAAGATGAGTTCCCCATTGCAAAGGGTGACAATCTCATAGTTGTCTGTCTCTTCTGGAGGGAAGAGTTTTGGTGATGATTTCTCAGGCCTTCAAAGTTTAGGTATTTCTGAGCCCCCAGCACATGAGGCATGGACTTTGGGAGATTTCATTTTGGAAGGTATCTGTTCCACCAAAGCCTTTCCAGAACACTAGGTGATTCAAGCCCTCATCTCAGGGGAGTTGGATGCTCCAGAAGCCAGAGATGGAAGGGCCATGGGTAGGCCTTATCAATTGGTCCTGTAGAAAAATAGAAGCTGAAGCTGCCAATGGTGGATGCCTTGAGTGATAGTAGTCACCAAGTTTCCAAGTTTATTCATAGACTTGATATACCGCCTAGGAGAAAATACCATCAAAGCGGTTTACAATGTAATCAATAATTATCAATGAAAAAGGAAAGGAAGTACAATAAAAATAGGAAAGAGAGAAAAGGAGCTAAGGTATAAGGTACTTGTGATGGCCAAGAGCCAAGAAGGACATTCCTATGTGTGCATGGCTGGACCCACTGGCAGCGGAGCAGGGTAACAATTGAAAGCTAAGGTGAACAAATGGGCCTTGAGCTGGGATTTAAAAGTGGACAATGTAGTTTCCAGCAATAGTGACAAGAGGATAATGTTCCATAACAGAGGACCCATGACACTAAAAATACGGGAGTGGACTATAGAAAGGTGAAGGTAGCGTGGAGAAGGGATTTGTAGTTGCTTGAGTGGAGAGTAACAGTCACAGGGGCAGTAAGGTGTCAGAAATCGGGATAAGTAAGACCATTTACCGAAGTGAAGAATCTTTTGAACTAAGAGCAGGGTTTTATATCATACTGTGAGGGATACAGGCAACCAGTGCTCATCCCAAAGAAGGGGTGTGACGTGGTCGTACCATTTTGCTTCCTTAAGAAGACGAATGGCCACATATTGGACCAATTGAAGACATTGGATTTCTTTTTTATAGAGTCCTGCATTACAGCATTGCAGTAATCAAGATTGGATAGTACTAAGGAATGAAGAAGGACATGAACTGCTGAACTATGGAATAGACGGCGAATGGAGTAGAACGTTTTTAATTTGAAAAAGCAGGCACGCATGGCCTTAGAAATATGGTGCCAAAAGGTCACAGCTTTGTCTAAGATAACCCCCAGGACCCTGACAGATGGTATTAGTGTAAGGGGATTATTTGCAATGGTAACAGGATTGACCAGTGAAGACGAGTTTCAACGAGAGAAAGTATGACACATGTGCTTTTCCCATACTTAAGAGTGAGTTTGTAGGTATGAAGCCACGAGGCAATCTGGTCTAGCTTGGTATTAAGAGATAGAATGGAAAATGGAGTGGTGGGATCTGTGTGAGCTAAGACTTGAATATCATATGTATAGGCACATACGGTCAAACCAAGGGACTCAGCTAGGAACAGTAATGGGGAGAGGAAGAGGTTGAACAGCAGAGGTGGAAGTATGGAGTAATATAAGGAGAAGAAGAAGAATTGTGCCAGGACACTTGGTTAGATCTAGCATAACGGACTGTATCCAGGAAAGGACTGTGCCCTTGATACTAATCATTGATAAGCGTTGGACAAGAAGAGTGTGATCTATCAACAAGCTGACCATTCCCATAGAGGGCAGTACGGTGCTGAAGAAAATGCAACACTGCAGGATTGAGATCTTGCTGAAGCAGAAGGCTGCTGGAGTCTTCAGGTGGCTGTTTGCAGTTCATAGTTGTCAAGAGCTTTTTTGTTCTAATACAGCATATGAAGGAATGAGGACAGAGCAGGACAAATCTTAATTGGTAAGTTATTTGCTGGGAAATTGCTTTTAAACTTGGGAGAGGTAGTTTAGAGTTAAATAGGTTATCTCAGTGTCTTTATTTTTAAGTTACTCTACTTATTTAGCAAAGGCAGTGTAAAGAATTTAGGGTTTTCTTTTTCTTGTTTAACATTTAAAATCTCTATTACAGTTTCATAGTTAAGGGACTATTCTAGAGTTTACCATAGCATCAGTGTAGCGCAGAACTGATAGTCACAGGAAACCCCAATATAGAGTTTTAACTTTAGTTTTGCTGCACAGCTTAGTTTCCATAGTATAAAACCCTTTCCCCTAAAGTTTTAAAACTTTAAAACTTGAACTTTCTGCCACAGACTACAACATTAACAAATAGTTTAGTCTTCAATCCTACCCACGTTCCCCTAACTCCTGCTCACCCCTAGCACAACTCTTGATTTATAGTCAGTTGTTCTAATTAGGATAACAAGGAAGGAGTTCTCTTAGAGTTTTAATTACATTTCATTACTTTCTAAGAAGAAAACACTAAATAAATCCCACAATTTACCATATAAGCTATATTAGACTAAGTACCTTAGCAAGTTTTAAATTATTGAAAACCTCAAAAATACTGAGATGGAGATGGCAGTCCTGCCGCAAGAGGGATGCTGTCCAGTCTTTTCCATTGAGTGACACATGTATAATTATCTCCTAGTTGGTGAGTGGTTATATGTGTGTGCCTGTTGTAAAGAGCTCCTAGCTCTCGGAGAACAGGTCTGTTCTCTTGAGGCTAGAGTAGCAGACTTGGAGGAGCTGAGGGAGACAGAGAGGTATATAGAGGAAACCTAAAGAGATTTTGTAGAGAAGTCCGACCTCTAGTCTGGCAGCCCATTTGCTGCCTTGGAGAAGGAAGGTCTCCTAGAAGGAGAGCAGCACCCTATTGAAGTAGAAAGTACTCCTGTAGCCAGAACCTGCCCACCAGGGGATGCACTATCCTCTCACACTGAGGATATGTTTCAAAGAACTTCTGCCCTGGTGGAAAGGGTTAGGACAGCAGTTGTAGTTGATGATTCGATCATTAGGCATGTAGATAGCTGGGTGGCTAGTGGACGTGAGGATCACTTTGTCACTTGCCTGCCTTCTGCGAAGATGATGGACCTCATACGTCATCTAGACAGGATCTTAAATATTGCTGGGAAGGAGCTGGCTGTCTTGGTACATATGGGTACCAATCACAGAGGAAAATGTGGGAGATAGGTTCTGGAAGCCAAATTCAGGCTCTTAGGTAGAAAGCTGAAGTCCAGATCTTCCATGATAGCATTTTCAGAAATGCTCCCCGTTCCTCATGCTGGACCCAAAAGGCAGGTAGAGCGCCAAGATCTCAATGTATGGTGGAGGGATGAGGGATTTAGATTTGTTAGGAACTAAGGGGGAGACTGTTCCGGAAGGATGGACTCCATTTTAACCGGGAAGGAATCAGGCTGCTCCTTTAAAAAGGAGATACAACAACGTTTAAACTAGAATGGGGGGGGGGGGGGGAGCCAACAGTCACCAGGAGCACATGGTTCAGTGTGGAGTATCCTTGAAGGATGCTATTGAAACAAGACATTTAGAGAATCCCAGTAGAGAGATTTCAACAATGCTGAAAGTAAGCCAGGTGTGCTTTATGAGAGAGCAGGATAAACGATGCACATTATCCTCATCAACTTCTAATCAGCTTGTAGATGCAAGGAAAAAAACTATTTAAACTGCCTGTATACAAATGCTAGAAGCCAAAAAAATAAAATGAGAGAGTTAGAGTATATAGCACTAAATGATGAGACAGATATAATAGACATCTCAGAGACTTGGTGGAAAGAGGACAATCAATGACCGCTGTGTTAACAGGGTACAAATTGTATCGCAATGATAGAAAGGATCAAATTGGAAGGTAGGTTTTGCAGTATGTTAAAGGGGGAATTGAGTCAAATAAAATAAACATTCCACTTGAAACAGCAGCATGGAATCATTACGTATAGAAATTCCATGTGTGATGTGAAGGGAAGGAGTATTCTTGTAGGGCTGTACTATTGTCCACCAGGACAGAACACCAAGATACAGCAAAAAGCACCAGGAGCCTTCAGAAACGAGACACAATTCCTTTAATGATGAAAATTGATTTTACAATGTGGACCCAACACAGGCCATGTTTCGGCGTACAGTGCCTGCATCAGGAGTCAAACATGATCTAACATGAAATGAATACTGAATGCAGCAACCAAACTTCTTCCTATTCACTCTGTGAAGTAGTTCTTTCACGCATTGAGAGCAAAAAAAGTCCCTTCATTTTACAATAAAGGAACAAACAAAGGGACTTTTTTGCTCTCAATGCATGAAACTACTACTTCTCAGAGTGAATGGGAAGAAGTTTGGTTCCTGCATTCAGTATTCATTTCATGTTAGATCATGTTTGACCTCTGACGCCTGGTTCAAAAGAGCTTTGCGTGCCTTTCGGCAATTTTTTTCCCCTCAATTATTTTTTCCATTTTTATTGTGGCAGGTCTTTTTTTGTGCGTGTGAGGAGAAGGTGCACTTTTTCAACCTCTCCTCACTTGCACAGTTCAAAAGAGCTTTGTGTGCCTTTCGTCGATTTTTTTCCCTCCATGTTTTCTTCAATTTTTATTGTGGTTTTCTTATTTTCTTCCTTAAAGCCCGTCCTTTATTTCTTAGTTGTTTTTGCTAGGTTTAAGTTTCCTTTCTTTTCAACATCATAGGGCTGTTTTTTAGTCCTTGACTCCCCTTGGGTTCTTCCATTCTTTTCTTTGTGCCTTTTTAGGCACCATGGAGTAGTTTAATTTGGCCGACAAGGTTTTCCCATCCATATCCACAAAGACTCCCAATGGCTTCAAGTGCTGTACCAGGTGCAATTGGATGATCCTGGGAAAGGACACCATTCTTGGTGTCTGCAGTGTCTTGGGCCCGACCATAGCCCTGCTGTATTTTCTGTTTTTTCATGAAGAAGAGGATCCAGGTTTCCTGAGAGGCTCAACATGAGAAAATGTTTAGAGCCAAGTCCGGTTCTTCAACGTCTGCATCGAGGTTGGGAACGTCGGCATCGACGTTGAACATCGTACTGGCATCAGGAGCATCGGTAAGCATAGCTGCTTGGAGACCCTTAGGCACTGGGATCAGCGAGGTGTCGAGCGGGTCTACACCTGTCTCGAGGTCTCCTGCTGTGCAGGCCCCCCCCAGGACTGTCCTTCATCAGACCCGACTCTGACGTGATGTGAGGATTTGATGTTGTCCTCATCAGCCAAGAAGCATCATCATCAGTCACCCTTGGGGCATCAAAGGATTCCACCAGAGGAAGAAGGGCAGGGATTCTATTCCAGGTACTTCCTTGTTCAGAAAAATGACGGGGGAAGTGTCCCATCCTAGACCTGAGGGCCCTGAACAAATTTTTAGTCCAAGAAAAGTAAAAGATGGTTTCCCTGGGCACCCTTCTCCAAATGATTCAGAAAAATAATTGGCTATGCTCTCTGGACTTAAAGGATGCATATACTCAAATCCTGATACCTCCAGCCCACTGGAAATATCTTTAATTTTGACTGGGAACACAACACTTTCAGTATCATGTGTTGCCTTTTGGCCTTGCATCAGCTCCCTGGGTCTTCACCAAGTGTCTAGTGGAAGTTACAGTATCGCTATGCAGACTGGAAGTCCATTGTGTTCCTATATCTCGACGATTGGCTAGTGAAGAGCACCTAAGAGGAGAGTGCTCGGGAGTCCATGCAGATGACTATTCGGGTGCTAGAGTTATTAGAGTTTGTTTTAAACTACCTCAAGTCCCTTCTCCACCCTGTTCAGCGATTGGCGATCATAGAAGCCCTGCTCAACACAAATGGTTTGAGCTTACCTCCTGAAGATGTGAATGGACAATCTTGTCTCACTAACGTCAAGGGTTCATGCCTCTCAGCAGATCACAGCTCTGCAGATGTTGAGATTGTTGGGCCACATGGCTTTCACAGTGTACGTTACACCCTTGACACGTCTTCACATGAGATCAGGTCAATGGACCCTGGCTTCTCAGTGGTTTCAAGTCACAAGAAATCTACAAGATGTCATGCTCTCTACAGTGGTGGACCATTCGATCCAGTTTGATTGTGGGACTTCCATTCCAAATTCCTCAGCCTCAAAAAGTGTTGACGATGGATGCATCTCTCCTGGGTTGGGGAGCTCATGTAGATGGGCTTCACACTCAAGGTGCTTGGTCCTCCCAGGAAATGAATCTTCAGATCAACCTCCTGGAGCTTCTAGCGATCTGAAATACTCTATTGTTTAAGTGTCCGTCTTGGAACCGCCACTGGCAGTGCCTGAAATAGAAATAACAATCTAGGCAACACATTCATCTTCACTACTGCCATGCGCCCCCACGGAGAGAGTGGTGAATACTTGGAATGCCCTCCTGCGGGAGATGGTGGAGATGAAAACGGTAACGGAATTCAAACATGTGTGGGATAAACATAAAGGAATCCTGTTCAGAAGGAATGGATCCTCAGAAGCTTAGCGGAGATTGGGTGCCAGAGCCAGTGGTGGGAGGCGGGGCTGGTAGTTGGGAGGCAGGGCTAGTGCTGGGCAGACTTCTACGGTCTGTGCCCTGAAAATGGCAGATACAAATCAAGGTAAGGTATACACAAAAAGTAGCACATATGAATTTATCTTGTTGGGCAGACTGGATGGACTGTGCAGGTCTTTTTCTGCTGTCATCTACTATGTTACTATGTAAAGGCTTTCAGAGATTGGCTGTCTCACCAAATTATTCTAGTTCAAACAGACAATCAGGTTGCAATGTATTACACCAAAAAGTAAGGGGGCATTGGATCACACTCTCTGTGTCATGAGGCCATCCGGATGTGGCACTGAACTCACCAACACTGCATGTTTCTTCAAACCACTTATCTGGCAGGCGCAAACAACACCTTGGCCAACAAACTGAGCAGGATAATGCAACCGCACAAGTATTACACTAAAAAATCACTCACCGAACCTTTGCTCATCATTGGCCAAAAACCTCCTCCATACGTTCGCTGTTTTTATTAAAGCAAAATTTTTTGTCAAATTTTAGCCACTTGTTAGTTAAAAAAATCTTCAAAAAATCAACTTATGCATTTTGAAAATAATAATTAAGTTCACTTAAATTCTGGAACTTGTCAGGCTGTTGAACACCCAGTTCCGATACTCCCGACGGGAACCCATTTTGCCCACCAGCTTCATCGGATCTTTATTTGGCTATGAAGATCGAATGAACACAATAAAGCGCCAATGATATCTCCCTTGAGAAAGCCGGTGGACGAAACAGGTCCCCGTCGGGAATATTGGCACTGGGTGTTCAACAGTCTGACAAGTTCCAGAAGTTAAGTGACCTTAATTACTATTTTCAACATGCATGTTGATTTTTTTGAACTAGCAAGTGGATAAATTTGGCAAAACATTTTGCTTTAATAAGAACAGCGAAGGTACAGAGGAGGTTTTTAGCCAATGATGAGCAAAGGTCCGGTGAGTGCTTTGAAGACATTGGGCATGAAGTGAGCCCCAGCAACTGGACTGTTAGAGGTCTTTTCCTTCTCTTAGTTCCTTTTAGCTCCACTTAGCTCCAAAATAATTAGGAGAGAGTGTCTACAGTCTATGGTTTGATTTCAGTGTGCAATGGTGCCAAAAAAAACCCCGGAATGTTAGGAATTATTAGGAAAGGGATAGAAAATAAGGCAAAGAATATTATAATGCCTCTGTATTGCTCCATGATGTGACCTCAAGTTGCCACATCTCAAAAAAGATATAGCAGAATTTGAAAAGGTTAAAAGAAGGTGACCAAAATGATTAAGGAGATGGAACTTCTCTCACTTGAGGAAAGACTTAAGAGATTAGGGCTCTTCAACTTGGAGAAGAGACAGCTGAGGGGGATATGATGAAGATATACAAAATCCTGGATGGAATAAAGGGATATTTGTGAATCGATTGTTTACTCTTTCAAAAAATTCAAACTGTAGGAGACACTGAATAAAGTTACATGGTAGATCAGTACTGTATAGCATATTTTACTATTCAGCCAAATATGAATACGAAATACAAATAATTTGCATTGAACTTTAACATAATATACAAAAAAAGCAATGTGAAATCGATGATCAAGTGTTTGTTTCGGTAGGATTTAGCACAGTAGAGCCCCAGATTATTTATATTCAAATTTACATCACTGTTCAGCCGAATACAAATAATGTATTCGGGGCACTGTTCGGGGCCGGAACGAATCGAATGCAAATATTCAGTACAACTCTATTACATGGTAATACCTTAAAAGAAATAGAAGAAACTTTTTTCACTCAATGAATATTTAAGCTCAGGAAGATTACCAGAAGGATATAGTTAAAGCAGTTAGCATATCTGGTTTAAAAAAAAGGCTTGGAATAGTTTGTGGAGAAAAAGTCCATAAACTGCTATTAAGGAAAGCCGCTACTTATCTCTGGAGTCAGTAGCATAGAATCTTGCTACTCTTTGGGATTCTGCCAGGCACTTGAGACTTGGATTGGCCACTGTTGGAAGCAGGATACTGGGCTAGATGGCCCCTGTGGTCTGATCCCAGTATGGCAATTCTTATGTTCTTATGTTTACTGTAATTAATATTTCATTATATTTACAATTAGTGGACTAGACATTTCCTTTAATGATACACTGATTTATTTTAAATTATAAGAGAAACGGCTGTATGTAGCACTTCTGAGGAACTACTGACAAATCCATGCAGCTGGTGGCAGGTTTACACTAACCCTCAGTCACTGTTGTACATTATAGAATCTGACATCAGCCAGCACATTGTCTTTAGATTTAAGCTCCTGAGAGTCATTCTAAGCCCTAATGTAATTTTACTGTTCACTACATGAATTTGTAAAGTAATTTTTTTTTAAAGATTGTAAGCAGTAAGCTGCATAGGAATGAAATGTAAACAATAGAAGGGGCCTTATTTTATTTTTTTCTTCTGACAAACACTGTTTTACTTGGAGGCTTGCTTTTTAAGCTTTTCTTTATTATACCGAGCAAGCAGCTGCAAAAATTCTGCTGGCACATGTAAACATATTCTTTTTGCAGTTGAAAAATGTGTCTGGAAATGTAAGCAAAAAGGCCCAATTTTAAAAGAGAAAATTTGTTCTTGAGACAGGATTTAAGTATTTTGGGGGTTATTGTACTAAACTGCTTAATGCATATTAGACACTTCTATTATCTAATACAAATAGTTAACATGTATAAACAATATTGCTTTATTGTTAGTGCAAAATCTATGCTAATGAGATGAGAAACAAATATATGCTAAATAGCTCTTTACATATTAACGCTGTGAAAATTAACACATTAAAGTGCACAAAATTAACAGATGCATTATTGCAAAACAACTTAACAACATTTCAGAAGTTTTTGCATTACTGTCTATATTAAAACCCTTACTTTATGGTCAGCATTAACACGTCTCATTGACACCTCATTAACAATGGCAATTAATACATGCATTAAACATTAAAAACCATGTAATCCCTGTTAGGTTGGGGATTACTAGAAGAGTAAGTCCCTGTGGAGAGTCATGGAGGGTGGGGGGTGGCTGGGAGGTCCCTGGGTGGTGGGAGGAAGCTCAGCCCCAGGAGTGTAGTTTGAAATAAAATGGAGAGAGAGAGAGAGTGCCATGGGACTGAAGAGTGACAGGGGGAAGGAGATTGGAAGGAGGTAAGGAGGAGTGTTTGCCCTTTAGAGGGATCTTTGATTGCCTGATGGTCCCCTACCAATAACCTGGAGGAGAGAAAGGGAAATCCCAACTGGAAGAGGTAAAGGGGAGTTGTGGCTCAGCAAAGTGGCAACTGAAGAGGAGTGGGGCTACGGGTGGGCAAAGGAGAGACCCAGCCCATGAGCCGAGGATCGAAGCCAGGGAGTGCCCATCCCAAGACCAAGGTGGATCCAAAATGGGGTCACCACTGGAGGGAGGTCAGGCCACAGGGTATCTGGACCTGTGAAACTGAGAGGAACACAGCCTTTGGAACACTATTCTCCGGGACAGGAACGGACTGGAGTTAGTTAAGTGTACAAAGTCCTGCTGAAAAGCATCTGCAAATATATCAGGGGAGGAGAATATAGGAGTTCTCCTGGGGAATACCCGAAGGATTGTGGGTTTAAAAGACTTGCATTCAAAGTTGGAGAGTCAATATGGTTTGATGATCTTGCTTTTGCGGAATTGAAGAATAAACAGTTTGAATTTTTTTCATAAACTGCTGACTCTAGCATGATCTTTGGACCTGAGAGAGTTTGAGTGTCTCCTGAACCTGCAGATCACCATCCCGGATCTGGAACACCCACCCCAGCCCGACTGTGGGATTCAATGGCCAGCCTTGTTCATAACAATTTTTCTTTGGATTTTTCTTTGGATTTGTATTTCTTTGGTTTACTGGGGGTAGAAGAGGGCAATCCCACCCGCTAACGCTTCCTTTCCCCAGGTGGTGGCACCGAGCGCCAAGTGAGTAAGGGACCGACAGAGACTACCTTCGGGAGGCTCCAACTGGGTCGGACCCCGAATCCAGGAGCACCCACTACAGGAGTGTTACACCGTGTTAGTCCACTATTAGCATATTAGTACATTAGCCCCATCAAGAGAACCAGCCACTTCTATTTTCATGGTTCTCATCAGCCTGTGACACCTGCATGCAATTCTGTATCCCAGTTTGTTTGTATTTATAATGGTTGGAGTGACTGAACAAGAGGGACTTGTAGAAATTTTAAATAGCTCTGACTCCTTGGGAATGAAACAAGCATCAGAAAAATAAAAGGTCACTTTTATTTTAGTTGCACTACTGCTGTAACCCAGAACTGAATTAAGACTTATATAGATGATGTGTTTGCTTCATTGTCTGAGTGCCTATATAACACCAGCTATATATTGATTGCATATCACAAAATGTTTCTCATTTGCCATTTTAAAGTGAACAAGTTTCACATTAAATTGCTTTCCTGCCACCCCTGCCCCCAATAAGTTCTTATCAGGAATCCTCAGTGTTTGTCCCCATTAATTCTGCAGTTCATTTGCAGTACATTATCTGAGAGATTACTATCTCTAAAATTAAATGAAATTTTTCAGAATTATTCATACTTGCTTAGATTCAGACCTGAGCAGTGTGTACAGTTATTGAACTAGATTATTCCTCAGTAGCTTAGATCTGAACTAGAGTTGCAATATCCTTGGTATAAGTGAATACATGATCTCTTTCATTTTATCCCTATTTAAGAGAGTTAATGTTCTGGAATATTTTCTGAACATTTTCATGCTTATAACAGTTTTCCTTTTGACACTGCAGAGACCTTATAAAAGTGCTGAAATGGTATGTTGATCGAATAATAGAGGCAGAACGACAGGAGCATATCCAGGAGGTGCTAAAGGTAACAGATGTCAAGAGTTTAAGAGAGAATCAATGCTCCCACCTAGTCCATTTGCATATTGACACTAATTTCAGCTACTTATGCACACATCCACCTCATATTTGTGGATTCATTTGAAAGCTAGAGAAATAAATGAGAAATGATAATGACAGTTGTGCTGTTGCTGTCCATTTTATTGGAAAATAAAGATGTGTTTTTTCCATAAGCACAGAATAGGGAACAAATCAATTTTGAATGAGGTTCATAGTATGGTCAGTCTTGGTCTCGATTAAAATCTGTGAAAACTGTATATGCTAGTAATAGAAAAAAAGGCATACTCAGTAAAATAAATCTAAATATAAACTATATATAAAAATCTATGCAAATTTGATTTGGAAAATTATCAAAAAGGTAGTGAAATATTTGAATACATGCTGTCAAACTAAATCAAATTCGATTAACAAAAAGCTTCTTTGACTTGGTGAATCTTTAAGTGATATCTGAAGCTGTCTCCTGTGATGTTCAACATCCATTGGATTTATTACCACTTGATTACATGCTTCATAAAGTACATTTTTGAAGCAAGTTACTAATAAAACTGATATGATATATATCCTTAAAATCTCTCCCCAGCTTCCCTCCACCCTCGCCCTGCCTCCAATCACACCTTCCAGTCTTCAAAAAATCATATCAAATAAAACCCCAACAATTTCTACCTACATCTCCTCCACCCACATATACCATCACCCCACAACAACCCCATAGCACGCTACTAACATCCTATTCACCTCACATTTATGCATTGGCCAATTCTCTTACTCCCTTCCCTTTCAAAATATTCTTGCAGGACTACATCTAAATTTACACACAGAGCAACATTCTGTAATTATGTGCATAATTAGAATCCATGCCCCCATTCTGCCCCGAAATGCCCATGACCCTCCCATTTCCATGCCCCCTTTTTTGGAACACACGTAACAAGCGTTAGTCCCAATTAAATGTAATTAGTGCCAATAATTGCTTGTTAAAAAGCCAGTTAATGACACTAATTGGCTTGTTATTCAATTAAATTGCACATGCAAATCAGGAATGTGCCTAAAATTGCATGCACAGTTTTGGGCGACTTGTATAGAATCGGGAAAATAGTCTTTCTTTTGTGAAGGGATCATAATGTGCAGTGTTGGTCGTAGCAAAAAAAAAAATCTGTTGTTGAAACTAATTCCCTAGTGGACAGTTGAGGAACAGGAAACACTCTTTGAACATATGTCACTAGAATACTTGGCTTTCTTTATCGACAACTTGAATTGAATCAGGCAACAAGTGAGTGAGATCACCTGTCATAGGAATGGAACAGTTCTCCCAGGGCTCATAACTAGTGAAACGTTCTGAGCATGTGCAGCCCTTCCAACATGCAGTATTTTCCTCAGTCCCTTCAGATCTGTGTTTTCTGCCCTTCTAAATAAGTATTCAAACTGAGCTCTTCTGATTTTTCATTTAAAAATCTTCCCCTCTTCTTTCCTAACATTATTTTTCATCATTTTTAAATATTAATTTCCATTATTTTTCTCCTAATTTTGTTTTCTTATTTGTATGATGCAATGGGACTATGGGCAAAAACAAGCTTCAGGCCATTACCAATCTTCAGGAGAAAAGTAGCCAAACAAATACCCACAGACTCTGTCTTTTGTTTGGGTTAAGTACTTCTCCAGGAACTGTTAGGAGGGTGGATACATGTCTCCATGGTCCTAGAATAATTTCCTTAACTGGCTATGTGACCATTATGAGACAGAGGAGCAGCTTTTAAAAATCTTCAATGTAGAGGTTGGTTGACGCCACATAGTTCAGTTTCAAAAGGAAAACTATGATAAAATGAGGAAAAAAAATAATTAAAAGGAGCACTTGCTAAGGTTTAGTGTTTACTTCAGGAGTGCACTTTGGAAGTCCAGATCATTTATATTCCCTATATTAGAAAAGACAGAAGAAAGGTCAAATATCAGCTGGCATGGGCAAAAGGTGAGGTGAAAGGAGCTACATTGCAAACTCCATATATCGCTGATGTTGGGGTCCAAGATATTTGACCGCATTATAAGTGAATCAGCAAAAAGAAATAAAGGGGTCCACCCCTTGACCACATTGTAAACGATCCCTCTTTATATTGAGCCACATTATATAGGGTCTACAGTGTAGTATAACCAAAAGAACATCTTTCAAAAAATGGAAATATGGAAGAAAATAGAAAATAGCATAAGCACTGGCAAATTAGATGCAAAGTATTGAAAGGAAAGCAAAAAGAGAATTTGAAAAAAAAAAGGAAGGCTGCCTTAGAGGCAACAATTCATTATAGAAACTTTTTCAGCTACATTTGAAGCAAGAAGCCTGTGAGGGAGTCAGACTATTAGATAATTATAGAGTAAGGGGGACATTCAGAGAGGAGAAGGCCATAGTGGACAGACTAAATGGATTCTTTAGTTTGAACTTTGCCAAGGAAGATGAGAGGAAACTACCTATACTAGAAATGGTGATGATTTTAGAAGAAACAAAAATCTCAGTGGATCAAGAAATGAAAAAATTGACAAAGTGAAAAGCAGCAAATTACCTGGAGCAGATGGTGTACACCCAAGTGCTGAAAGAACTTAAAAATGAAATTGCAGATCTACTATGAGTTATCTTTAACCTATCAGTAATTTAACCCATGATACCTGAAGATTGGAGGGTGGCCAACATAATGCCAATTTTAAAAAGAGTTTCCTGGGGTGATCTAGACAACTAAAGAATGATGAGCCTGACATCAGTGGCAGCAAAAGTGGTAGAAATTATTATAAGGGGCCCTTTTACTAAACTATGTTAGGTGTTAATGTGCACCTAATATGCTTAAAATGACATACCATGGGACATGCTCAGGCATCCTGTGGTAACTCTCAAAGGTGCAGGCATTAGCCATGCACTTAAAATGTTTTTTTTTTGAAGGGACAGAGTGGGCATTCCTGTACTAATCAGTGCATCTACAGTAGTGTGTGCTAACTGGTTAGTGCAGGAATACCGCATGAGCCCTTACTGCCTACAAAATGGGTGGTGGTAACTGTTCAACCAAAAATGTTTTTTAATGACCATACACTAATGGCATCATTAATACAAAAATAGAAAATCGGCCATTTTATGGCTGCAGTAAAAATGGTCTTTGCGTGGGAAAAACCCACATAAGAGCACACTGATGGGCAGATGATTGAAAGCCCTGCGCTGTTCCAAACAGCACTCTAAAAATAGCGCTGGAACAGCACGGGGCATACCACCCCTATGATCAGAGATAATAGTATGCAAATTTATGCGCACTATTATATCTGATCATAGGGTAAAGTGTGGGAGGATTGTTCTCCCGCACTTGTTTGACAGGTCTGGACCCCAAATAGCACCACCAGACCCCAAATAGCATGGCCAGTGACACAGGGGCTGGAGGTCCAGCAGACCTCCAGTAACCCCGACCCTCCCTCATTTCCCACTTCTTGCCTGGTTGTTAGATTCTCCGTGGGATTTTGTGTTCAGTTACTGCCTGGTATAGGATTGTACCTCAACACATAGACATTTAATCTAGGACACTGCAGTGAGCCAGAGCTTGGGAGTCATTCAGTTGTATGCTTGATTCATTGCTTTGTTTCAACAATGGAAGCAGAGTTGCTTACTTGTAGCAGGTGGTTTTCATAGACTGTATGCTAATCAGGCAATAATCCTACCTGCCTCCCCAAGAGTTGACCATGAACTGTAAATCAATGGAAGAGACTGAAGAGAATGCTGTGCATAGGAAGGGCTGTGCATGCTCATACTTTCCACTAGTTCTGAGTTTTGGGGAGAGTTGTTTCACACCGGCACATTCAGATAATTTCACCAATTGTGTGTGGTATTAATCATGCTGTCTATAGAAAGTATCTGTTACAGGTAAAGCAACTTTGCTAAACGGAGAGTTTGAGGTTCCCAACAGTAAAATACTTGATCATGGTCTTTCTTTGCCTTTTCTGGGACATAGATCATAGAAGTCCTCTCAGCACTGTCCTTATGTTCCAAGTACTGGAGTTGCTGTTGAAGCCCACTCTAGCCTTTCCCAGTCTGTCTTGTCATATATGGGACACCGACCGGAGAAGTCTGCCTGGTACTGTCCCCACATTCAAACTACTGAAGTTGCCATTGAAGCCTTCTTCAGCCCATCCTAAACTGTCATGCCATATATGGGACACAGACCATAGACGTCTGCCCAGTACTGGCCTTAGTTCTCCACAGCTGGAGTTGTTTACTGTTTCCAAAAATACTAGGACTAGGGAGCGTGCAATGAAGCTACAAAGTAGTAAATTTAAAATGAATTGGAGAAAATATTTCTTCACTCAGTGTAATTAAACTCTGGCAGTTAGCAGGGTTTAAAAAAGGTTTGGATAGCTTCCTAAAAGAAAAGTCCATAAACCATTATTAAAATGGACTTGGGAAAATCCACTGCTTATTTATAGGATAAGCAGCATATAATTTATTGTACTGTTTTGGGATCTTACTAGGTACTTGTAACCTGGATTGGCCACTGTTGGAAACAGGATGCTGGGCTTTGATGGACCTTCGATCCATCTTAGTATGGCAATGCTTATGTTCTTATTCTAAGCACCACTCAACACATCAGCACACATGCAGTCATGTAGGTTTTGTTTTATGTACCATCCATTTTCTAATTAGGATTCTCCGAGGACAAGCAGGCTTCATATTATCATGTGTGGGTAGACGTCAATCCGCATAATCTGGTCCATCATTTATGCCTAAGTAAAAAAACAGAGCTTTGTGAAGTGCGAGCTGCGCTCCACTGTGCATGCGCGAGTGCCTTCCCGCTCGATGTGAGAATGCAGTTCCCTCAGTTTCATTTTCTCTGTGTGAAAAGAAGCTGTGCTTTTTGGTGTCTCTTCACACATCCAGTTTTTGAACTCCCTTTTTTCGTGCCTTTGCCCATTTTTCAGGCACCATCGAGCCGTTTGATTTGGCTGGCGAGGTCTTCCCATGCATGTCTACAAAGACTCCCAGTGGCTTCAAGCGTTGTACCCGGTGCAACCAGACCATCTCGGGAAAGGATACCCATTCTTGGTGTCTGCAATGTCTTGGGCCCAACTATAGCCCTGCTAACTGTGTTCTCTGTTTTCGTATGAAGAAGAGGACCCAGGTTTCTTGGGAGGCTCAACATGAAAAGATTTTTGGAGTCAGGTTTAGTTCCTCAATGTTGGCATTGGCATTGAGGTTAGAATTGTCGGCATCAATGTCGAGAGACACACTGGCATCGGGAGTATTGGTAAACATGGCTGCTTTGAGACCTCAGGATATTGGGAACAGTGAGGCATCGAGTGGGTCGCCACCTGTCTCGAGGCCTCTTGCTTTGCAGGCCCTCCGGAACCATCCATTGTCGGACCTGACCCTGAGGTGATGTGAGGATTCAACATCGTCCTCATTGGCAACGAGGAGTATGGGTGATGTTCTTCGGGCAAAGACCGAGAAGCACCCTCGTTGGTCACCCTCGATACTCGGTGCCGGGAGCTCCAAGGTGCAGAGTCCGGGAGGCCTGCTCTTTCTCCATACAGGAGGTGCCAATGTGATTGTCTCCAAGCAGCCAAAATCCTGCTCCCGTATGAGCCCCAGTGGTTCTGCAACCTATGCCTCAGCCAGCGCCCCAGCTTTTCCCAATGTTGGCTCTCGATGAGTGCAGCCGGGCCTTGCTCCCTGAGCTTCTGGATGCCTCATGTAGTGATGTGCTTGCATCTGCCATACCTCCCGTTGCGGGCCTGCCTGGCCCGCAGCCTGCAGTGTGGCCTCTGGCGCCATTTTGGCCCTGGCATCGACTGCCACCCAGGCAGGTACCCCGTCGATGGAGGAAGCTTTGCCAGAATCAAGGCGGGAGCCAGTCTCTCGACGCCATTCTCGAGGACATGGTTCCTCCGCATTGAGGCAGTCTCGGTCATCTCGTAGGGAGATTTTATCCAACACTGAGGAGGATCACTGATGGGAATCAGAGGAGGATCCCAGATAATTTTCCTTAGACTAGTTTTATGGGATTCCTTCTGAGCCCTCCCCACCACCTGAGAGGAGACAGTCTCCACTGGAGAGCCTCTCTTTCCCATCTTTTGTGAGGGAAATGGCTGATGCTATTCCATTTCCTGTAGAAGTGGAGGATGAGCCCAGGGCCAAGATGCTCGAGGCTGTGATGGCTCCTCTCCACGAGGTACTCAAGGCAGTCCTCGTCAAGAACTGGGCGTTCCCTCTGTCGTCCCTGTTGTCCCCAAGAAGATTGACACCCAGTATCGAATCCACAATGAGCCTGGGTTTGTGTGGCCTTAGTTGCCTCATGACTCCATGGTTGTGGAATCCACTCTCAAGAGTCAGGAGTACTAGCAACTATGCCTCAGCTCCCCCAGGCAGAGAAGCTAGAACCCTGGATTCTTTTGGGAGAAAGATATACCAGGCCTCTATGCTTATCTCTCATATTCAGTCATACCAGCTCTTCACAAGCATTTACTTGCTGAACTCGGTGAGACAGCTGTCTGGCTTGGTCGATACGCTCCCTCCAGAGCAGGCCAAACCTTTTCACCAGTTGATCAAGCAGCAGAAGGCGTGTCCAAAGTTCTTGGCCAGGGGTACTTACAACAATTTTGATGTGGCATCCAGGATCTCTGCTCAAAGTATAGCAATGCGCAGACTGTCATGGCTACGTGTTTCTGACTTGGAACATTCTGTTTAGGAGAGGTTGGCAGATGCCCCTTGCCGGGGGGATAATCTTTTCGGTGAGAAGGTTGAGGAGGTCACTGACCAAATCAAGAAACACACTATCTCTTCTCTCTCCCACTGGGCACCTTCTGCATCCACCTCCTCATCTAGGAGGTTTTTTGGCAAGTCAAGGAGAGCCCCTTACTACTACTTTAGGCGTAGATACACTCCTTTGGCTTGTCAGTCTACTCATGCTCAGCCCCAGTGTGCTTTTTCTCGTTAACAGCGTGCACCTAAGGCCCCTGCTTCTCCCCAGTCAAAGCAAGAGATGGGTTTTTGACAGGCTCCAGCACAGCACAGTCGCAGTAAAACTGCCCATTCCGGATGACTTGCCGGTCGGGGGAAGATTAAAATTTTTTCACCAAAGGTTGTCTCTCATAATCTGCAACTGGTGGGTTCTTCAACAAGTCCATCTTGGATACACCCTCAATTGGCATTCCAAACCTCCAGATTTCTCATTCATTCAGCTCTCAGTACTGGCAGATACTTGCAGAAGAACTCTCCTAACTCTGAAGGCCTATGTAGTTGAGCCTGTCCCACCAGGGGAAGAAGGGCAGGGATTCTATGTCAGGTACTTCCTTATGTAAAAGAAGACAGGGGGATGTGTCCCATCCTAGACCTAAGGGCCCTGAACAAACCTCTAGTCCGAGAAAAGTTCAGGATAGTTTCCCTGGGCACCCTTCTCCCAATGATTCAGAAAAATGATTAGCTATGCTCTCTGGATTTAAAGGATTCATACACTCATATCCTGATACTTCATGCCCACCATCTTCGATTTTGACAGGGAACACATCTCTTTCAGTACCGTGTGTTGCTTTTTGGCCTCACTTCAGCTCCCAGAATTTTCACCAAACATCTAGTGGTAATTCCGGCATCGCTATGCACACTGGGAGTTCATGTGTTCCCGTATCTCGACGATTGGCTTGTGAAGAACACCTCAGAGGACAGTGCTTGGAAGTCCATGTGGATGACTCTTCGGATGCTTGAGCTACCACGGTTTGTTTTAAGCTACTCTAAGTCCCATCTACATCCTGTCCAGAAATTGGAATTCATAGGAGCTGCTCAGCATGCAGAAGGTTCGAGCCTTCCTCCTGGAAGCCAGAGCAGACAATCTTGTCTTGCTGGTGTCCAAGGCTCGTGCCTCTCGGCAGGTCACAGCTCGGCAGATGTTGAAGTTGCTGAGCTGCATGTCTTCCACAGTGTATGTTACACCCATTACAAGTCTTCACATGAGACCAGCTCAATGGACCCTGGCTACTCAGGGGTATCAAGCCATGGGAAGCCTGGAAGATGTCATCCATGTGTCCCAAGAGCTTGTTCGCTCTCTTCAGTGGTGGACTATTCGATCCAATTTGACTCTGGGACTTCCATTCCAAATTCTTCAGCCATAAAAAGTGCTGATGATGGATGCATCTCTCCTGGGTTGGGGAGCTCATGTAGGTGGGATTCACACTCAAGGAACTTGGTCCTTCCAGGAAATGAATCCTCAGATCAACTTCCTGGAGCTTCTAACGGTTTGGAACTCTCTAAAGGCTTTCAGAGATCGGCTGTCCCATCAAATTATTCTCGTTCAAACAGACAATCAGGTTTAAATGTATTACATCAACAAGCAGGGGGGCATTGGATCATGCCCTCTGTGTGAGGAAGCTGTCCAGATGTGGCATTGGGCTCGCCTGCACACAAACAACACCATGGCCGAAAGGCTGAGCGGGATAATGCAACCACACAAGTAGTCTCTCCACATTGGTATGGCCCGCAAGATCTTCTGAGCTTGGGGCACCCCCTCGGTGGATCATTTGGCTACTCAGATCAACCACAAGGTCCCTCAGTTCTGTTCCAGGCTTCAGGCCCATAACAGACTAGCGTCGGATGCCTTCCTCAATTGGGGGACAGGTCTCCTGTATGCTTATCCTCCAATAACTCTAGTAGGAAAGACTTTGTTGAAACTCAAGCAAGACCATGGAACCATGATTCTGATCATGCTGTTCTGGCCGAAACAGGTTTGGTTCCCTCTTTTTCTACAAAGAACTGTGGAGATTGGAGTGTTTTCCGACCCTTATCACTTAGAATGAGGGGTCATTTCTACATCCCAACCTCCAGTCTGTGGCTCTCACAGCTTGGATGTTGAGAGATTATAATTTACTTCCTTGGGTCTTTTGGAGGGTGTCTCCCAGGCCTTACTGGCTTCCAGGAAAGATTCCACTAAGAGGTGTTACTCTTTTAAATGGAGGAGGTTTGCCATCTGGTGCGAGAGCAGGGCCCTAGATCCTCTATCTTGTCCTACACAGGCCCTGCTTGAGTACCTTCTACATTTGTCAGTCTGGTCTCAGGACTAACTCTGTAAGGGTTCACCTTAGTGCAATTAGTGCTTATCATTGAAGTGTAGAACATAAGCCTATCTCTGGACAGCCTTTAGTTCTTCGCTTCATGAGAAGTTTGCTTTTGTCAGAGCTCCCTGTCAGACCTCTGCCAGTGTCATGGTATCTCAATATCATTCTCAACCAGCTGATGAAAACTCCTTTTGAGCCACTGAATTCCTGCCTTCTGAAGTACTTGACCTGGAAGGTCATTTTCTTGGTGGTTGTTACTTCAGCTTGTAGGGTAGTGAGATTGCACCTTATACTAAGTTCCATCACAATAGAGTAGTCCTTTGCACGCACCCTAAGTTCCTGCTGAAGGTGGTGTCGGAGTTCCATTTGAACCAGTCGATTGTTTTGCCAACATTCTTTCCGTGACCTTATGCCCATCCTGGCGAAAGCAGCTTGCACACCTTGGACTGCAAGAGAGCATTGGCCTATTACATGGAGCGGACAAGACCTCACAGAGAGTCTGTCCAGCTTTTTGTTTCTTTTGATCCCAACAGGATAGGGATTACCATTGGGAAATGCACCATTTCAATTTTGCTGGCAGATTGCATTTCCTTCAGTTATGTCCAGGCTGGGCTGGCCTTGGAGGGTCATGTCACGGCTCATAATGTCAGCGACATGACTATGTCCTTAGCCCACTTGAGGTCATCCTCCATTGAGGAAATTTGCGAGGCTGCAATGTGGTCTTCAGTCCACACATTCAAATCTCACTACTGCCTTGAGAAGGATACCCGATGCAACAGTCAGTTTGGGCAGTCAGTGTTTTAGAATCTGTTTGGATTTAGAATCCAACTCCACCCTCCTAGGCCCTTTTTTTATTCTGTTCCAGGCTGCACTCTCATTCAGATTGTATATAGTTTCAGGTTAATCTGTGTAATATCCTCGCCGTTGCAAGGCCCAGTTGACCAATGTTTGTTGTTTTGGGTGAGCCTGGATGCTAGGGAGTCCCCACTTGTGGAATATTGGAGCCTGCTTGTCCCGGAGAAAACGAAGATATTTACCTGTAGCAGGTATTCTCCGAGGACAGTAGGCTTCATATTCTCACAATCCCGCCCACCCTCCCTTGGAGTTGTCTCTGTTATTATTTTACTTTTATTTGTTTTTGTTTTAAAATTAAACTGAGGGTACCGCGTTCTCACAGCAGGTGAGAATGTACTCGCGCATGCACAGTGGAGCTCTGCTCACGTTTCACAAAGCTCTGTATTTTTACTTGGGCATAAATGCCGGACTTGACCATGCAGATCGGCATCTACCCACACGTGAGAATACGAAGCCTGCTGTCCTTGGAGAATACCTGCTATAGGTAAGTATCTTCACTATACTCTGTGTTCATCCCACGCCTTTTTGAATTCCGTCACTGTTTTTGTCTCCACCACTCTCTCGGGAAGACATTCCAGGCATCGACCACCCTCTCTTTGCAAAACAATTTCCTGACTTTACTCCTAAGTCAGCTACCCCACAACCTCAAGTCAGTTCCTCTAGTTTTACCATTTTCCCTTCTCTGAAAAAGATTTGTTAATATATTAATACCTTTCAAGTATTTAAATGTCTGTGTCATATCATATAAAATGTGTTGGCTTGATTACATAGAAAGCAATTGCCTGCAACTTATTTCTGTGTTCTTAAGTAAACTAATCCCCCCTCCCCCCGTTTACTAAGCCGCAGGGCAATGCTGATACAGCTCATTCAAAGTGAATGGACTGTTTCGGTATTAACGCATGGCAGCCACTAGCATGGCTTAGTAAACAGGAAGGTTTATTTTTGGCTATGTTTAACCACCTGTTAGTGATATTGTGAGTATTCTTTGCTCAACCAGGGAATTCTATGGCTTGGTTAACAGAATATCAAAATTATTTATATCCAGTGATATAATATCAACCATCTCACATATTGGTTTTTACTTATCGTTTTTAGGCCCAAGAATACATTTTTAAGTACATAGTTCAGTCTCGAAAGCTGTTCTCTTTGGCCACTGGTGGACAAAATGAGGAGGAATTCCGCTGCTGTATTCAGGAACTTCTTATGTCAATTCGATTCTTCCTTTCCCAGGAGAGCAAGGGGGTTGGTGCTTTATCTCAGTCACAAGTAAGCACTTTTAACATGACCTGTTCATTGCATTTTTTTTGTCTAGATCTACATCAAACTGAAAATTGTGCACTGATTTGTTTTATTTATAAAGTTTACAGACTACTGTGATGATAGTTCCAAGCTTATTCTTGCAGCTTCCATAACTCTTAATCAATTGTTTTCATTCCAGGACCTTGGTTAGCAAAATTATTTTACCATAGCTAAACTGTTTTAAACAAAATGAAGGCAATTTTCAAACCTGCAGAAATGGGCTGTTTGAAATTTGTCCTCCTCTCTTATGGTTAAGTGTATGCACATTGTTCAAGAGGTGGTCTTTCTAGGGAAGGGTTGAAGCAGAGATAGGACTTTTGTAGGACTGTGGCTTGTGCTGTTCCTATTTGATATATATCAGTATGACATCTTTTAATGAACATTAAATTTACAAAAGGTTTTTAAAAATACAGTGCATTCTGGTTTATTGGGACACCAGTTAATTGGGGCAAATTCTGGAGAACAAAAACCAATCAAGAATGTATCCAGAGTTTTCTTTCCTTATTTACCATATCCTGCCTTTTAATTGAGCCATAACTTGCCAAATGACATAGCTGTGGTCACTACAATATGTCATCATTACATGACTTACTCCCTTGTTTACAAAGCCACGCTAGTGGCTGTTGGTGCACTAATACTGACACAGCCCATTCACTTTGAATGGGCTGTCGGCACTACCAGGTGACTTTGTAAACAGGGGGTTTAGCATAAATGGATATCAGCTACAGTTCCTCTTGCAGTGACTGCGTTTCTGATGTGTGCAGCAATTTTTTATGTAAAAATTTAGATCTCTCCAAAAATACTTAGGAGAAGTTTTACACTTGCTGACTCCTGTTTCTGTTTTGGAAATTGATGCTGATTTGGTCAGCTGTAGTCAATGAAGAGAACATGGCAGGGTACACTTGATAAATTCCTCCATTGTTAATAACTGTTTTTAGGGTAAATAGTTTTCTGTGATGTACACCTATTGTTTCTGCTCATCTAAAGTTAGCATTGTATTTTTATTAGTCAATAAACAAAGCTTATCTTTTGTCTTATGTACATTCAGATTTTTAACTCTTTACCTGCAACTTTTTTTTAGTTAGGGCAGGTTTTTAATGAAGACATGGAGGGGCATAATCGAAAGGGTTGCCCAAGGTTTCCTGAAGACGTCCTCGCAGGACATCCCGGCGAAGGGGCGGGGAAACCCGCATTATTGAAACAAGATGGGCATCCATCTTTCATTTCGATAATACGATCGGGGACACCCAAATCGCAAAATTTAGGTCGTCCTTCGAGATGGTCATCCCCGATTTTCGACGATAATGGAAACCGAGGACTCTAGTCTCAGAAATGACCAAATCCAAGTCCTTTGGTATTGGGAGGAGCCAGCATTCGTAGTACACTGGTCCCCCTAACATGCCAAGACACCAATCGGGCACCCTAGGAAGCATTGCAGTGGACTTCATAAATTGCTCCCAGGTGCATAGCTCCCTTTCCTTGTGTGCTGAGCCCCCCAAAACCCACTCCCCACAACTGTACACCACTACCATAGCCCTTATGGGTAAAGGGGGGCACCTACATGTGGGTACAGTGGGTTTGTGGTGGGTTTTGAAGGGCTCACATATACCACTACAAGTGTAACAGGTGGGGGGGGGGGGGGGGCAGGCCTGGGTCCGCCTGCCTGAAGTGCACTGCAGTACCCACTAAAACTGCTCCAGGGACCTGCATACTGCTCTCATGGAGCTGGGTATGATATTTGAGGCTGGCATAGAGGCTGGAAAAATATTTTTTTGAGGGTGGGAGGGGGTTAGTGACACTGGGGGAATAAGGGGAGGTCATCCCTGATTCCCTCCGGTGGTCATCTGGTCATTTAGGGCACATTTTTGTGGCTTGGTCGTAAGAAAAAAAGGACCAAGTGAAGTCGTCCAGTTGTTCGTCAGGGACGCCCTTCTTTTTTCCATTATGGATCGAGGACGCCCATGTGTTAGGCATGCCCCAGTCCTGCCTTCGCTACACCTCTGACACGCCCCTGTGAACTTTGGTCGTCCCCACGATGGAAAGCAGTTGAGGACGCCCAAAATTGGCTTTCGACTATGCCGATTTGGGCGACCCTGTGAGAAGGACGCCCATCTTGCGATTTGTGTCGAAAGATGAGCGCCCTTCTCTTTCGAAAATAAGCCTGAAAGTATTCTAGTCCTGATTTCTCCCAATTAGCCAGAAACTATTGCATTTTTAATGTCATTTTGTAATTAGTATTTGTCAGAAGGTGGTGTTATGGTTTAATTCTTTTTAGTAGGATTCAACACAGGTGGTGGTATCTGGTGGTTCTTCAAGGGAAAAAAAGGGTTACGACAGGTATACTACCTCAGATTATAGTACCATCAGACTACTAGCAACATTAATTAACCCATTTGGTTTTAAATACACGTTAATGCAGATGATATTCAGTTGCTTATTCTTTTGGGTAATAATTGTATGGGCGCTCTTAGTTAAAGTCCTATATGGCAGCAGTGAAGTAATGGTTGGAGGTAAATCAACAAGCTGAATACTATGACAGAGGTTTTGAGGGTAGGAAGTCCAGGTTCCTTAGATCGTCCTCAAATTGAATTGATGGCAGGGATTAATTTAATAGTGAAAAATCTGGTGTAGGACCTGGGGGTACTGGTCATTAAAGAATGGACTATGATTCCCCAAGTGTGATCTGTTCAGTCATATTTTTTTCTATTGAAATATATTCATTTAAATTTAAGCTGGAGTATAAAGATCTACTTATTATTCATGCACTAGTTACAGGTAGGTTAGACTGTTTGCTGGCTGTCCTCAGCACTCTTTTTTAACCATCTTGTTTCTATTTTTTTCGGCCTGAGTGCCCAGTCAAGACTCTCCCTTTATTTTCTTCACAATTGAGTCGTTTGATTTCATTTTGGTTATTTTACTCTGATGTCCCTTAAAACTTCCAGTGGTTTTAAGAAATGTACTGACAGTTGGTGTTTGCTGTGCCTAGGATCTGATCACATGGCCTCTGTCACCTCTGATCTAAATGCAGAAAAGGACACAGAAAAGTAAAAGAAGCCCATCATGAGAAACATTTTGGTGCTTCTAAGTCCAGTCTATTGACATCAGCATCGGAGGCATCTGTCCCCGTGGCTTGCGGAGCTATATAAGATACTGAGGGTGCACCAGCATTCAGGAGGTCTCTCCCTGCCTCAACTTCGGACACCAGTAGAGTCCCATTGGACTGACCGAGGGCTCCTCAGGATTTGACATTGTTCTTATTGGCTCCAAGGGTTAACAGTGTCTTGAAGCATGGTGCCAAGAGCTCCAGGTCATCTGCACTGCCAGTACCTCAGAAGCATTGGAGCTAAGGGAACTGCTCCTACTCCGTGGAGTTGGTGCCAGTGAGCCGTTCTCCTTGACACCGAGACCAACCTTCTGATTTGGCTCCAACATCTTAGCAGGTTGTCACCAATGCCTGCCTTTGAGGAATGGCTCCAGGCGATGTTACAGATGGAGTTGGAAGAAGCAGGAAATGGCTTCTACGTGAACCCAAAACAAACAGAATAGTAGTTGGAGCAGATCTTTGTCCACCCCAACTGATCCTTAAGGCCCTTGCCTTCTCTGTTGCCCATGAGCCAACACTGGTGTCTTGACGGATCTGGTGTCAGCCTCAGAAAAGGCAGTGCTCCTCTCCAACCTATTGGGAGAGGAAGCTCCCCCGGTGTCCAGGACAGAACCTTTCCCTTGGCACTCTTGCCCAGAGTCCAGATGCCAGTCTAGTTGATAAAGGCAGAAACAGATTCAGCCTACCTAGGAGGAGTATTTTGCTGAGTCTGACTCAGACCGTTCCTAGATGTCTGAAGTTGAACCAGAGGGAGTGTCAGAATAGGGCTCCTTTGGACTACCATCAGACCCTTCCCAACTCGAGAAAGGAGAAAGTTTGTTATGAATCTCCAATCTTGGCCAAGGCTAAATCAAGGTGATGTACATGATTAAAACATAAGAAACATGAATTAGAACTCCAGTAGATACAGGATAGACACAGTTATTCAAGAAGATGGAATCTATTCTGAAAATCAAATTAACTTTCACAGTAATGCTACTTCTGCCCCCTGTTCAGCACTCCAGCCACCTCAGAGTCTATAAGAAAAAAGTGAGTTTTCAAACTAGCTCTGTTTGTAGGATGACTGTGATCTAATTGAAAAAGGAAAACTGTTCCATAAACTGGATGCCAGAAAAAAAGTAAACTCTGTGTCTGGTTGACTCCAACTTGGCCTTATTAGGACCTGGAAGAACCAGCTTATGGATCATTAATTGAGTGTAGTAAATGTGGTGGCATATACAGAACTGTTAACGTCACAAAATAGTCTGGTGTACCCTCATAAGTAAGGATTTTAAACTTGATTCAGAACTGTATTGGGAGCCAATGAAGCTTATGGAATAAGGGTGTAACATGATCCCTACGAGTAGCTCTGCATAAGAATCTGACAGCTGTATTTTGTATGGACTGTGGTCTTTTCAGATTAGACTGGGCAATGCCTGCATAAATCACATTACAATAATCCAGACTAGAATTTATATAAGCATGATACAGTGTTTTCAGTGCTTTCGTGTCCAAAAACTAACAAATAGAAAACAACTGATGAAGCACGAAGAAACCTGATTTGAGGAAATCTGTGTAAAAGTCAGGTGAGTATCTATAGTAACTCCCAGGTAACGGAATGAATCGACTGGGGGAAATTGTTTTCAGGAAAGACCTGAAGCCATAGTCGGAGGAACAGAATGATCGGTAATCCAGCAAACCGTAGTTAAGAGCCATACTGGGTCAGATCAATGGTCCATCTAGCCCAGTATCCTGCTTCCAACAGTGGCCAATCCAGATCACAAGTACCTGACAGAAACCCAAATAGTAGCAACATTTCATGCTACCAACCCTAGGGCAAACAGTGGCTTCACTCGTGTCTATTTCAATAGCAGATTATGGACTTTTCCTCCAGGAACTTATCCAAACCTTTTTTAAACCAAAATACACTGACCACTGTTACCATATCCTACTGGCTTGCAATATAGGCGTTTTTCTCTTTCGATTATTAGCAGGCTATTCTCACATACCCTCCTATTTCTTCAAGAAGATGTATTCCTTCAGACTTTTTATTGTACAGCTGATTCCGCATATTCATGTTGGGCGAGAAGGCATTTGCACATGTGTAGTGAAGTGCGGATCTACTAAAAAATTGGAGAGTCATTCTGCACCAGGACTAGCTTGCTACATATACTGTAACTTAGATCAGGTCCTTATCTCTTGCTTAACTATACAAAGAACTTACCTTCATTTTAGCTAACCATCAAATTATCCCAACTAACTCTGTACCATGCATCTCGTTCCCATCATTTATCTGCTCTTGGTCCTTCAGTTATATGGTAAGCCGCATTGTAGAAACTATTTAGCATCATATCTATATGTTAGTTGAATGCTCTAATGCATGCTTATTAGGTGTATCATTAGTATTATGCTAATACTGTATTATATCTCTGGTATTTGAATTCCACTGCTGTTAAATGTGTATATTTGTTTCATGGTAATCCTATTAGGTTTTAATTTACTGTTTTCAAGTTTACCTCTTTTATTGTATTTGTTTATTCTTGGTTATTTTACTATTGTAATGCTGTTAACAAAATTGTAAGTTTTAAATGTTAAACTGTACGTGCCGTACACCGTCTTGGGTGAATTTCTTCATAAAGGCGGTTAATAAATCCCAATAAATAAATAAATATTACATTTCTTTGAAGGGATTAACAATCATGTGTATAAAGATAAGTCAGTTGATATTGTGTATCTGGATTTTCAAAAGACATTTGACAAAGTCATGAAAGACTCCAGAGGAAATTGGAGAGTCATGGGATAGGAGGTAGTGTCCTATTGTGGATTAAAAACTGGTTAAAAGATAGAAAACAGAGTAGGGTTAAATGATCAGTATTCTCAATGGAGAATGGTAGATAGTGGGGTTCCACAGGGTTCTGTGCTGGGACCGCTGCTTTTTAACATTTTTATAAATGATCTAGAGATGGGAGTAACTAGTGAGGTAATTAAATTTGCTGACGACACAAAGTTATTCAAAGTTGTTAAATTGCGAGAGGATTGTGAAGAATTACGAGAGGACCTTACGAGACTGAGAGACTGGGTGTCTAAATGGCAGGTGACATTTAATGTGAGCAAGTGCAAAGTGATGCATGTGGGAAAGAGGAACCCAAATTATCACTATGTAATGCAAGGTTCCACATTAGGAGTCACCGACTGGAGGTCACGTGGCGCCATGCTCGGGAGCGGTCTCTGAAATACTCCACTCCTGCACACATATCGCTGTACCCACAGAAAACATCATTTTCGACCTCTTAAGTTTAGCTAATTTCATTTAGTTTACTGTCTGGATTGCTTTAGACCACATTCACAAATTTTATAAGCACTATGACAGCGAAGGGACCGCGCAAGGAGAAAGAGAAAGCCAGGCTGCATGAGAACAAGATGGCGGCCCCGGCGAGGCCGACCGCATCCACAATTGGATCAGTGTGGGTGACAGAGGTGGTGGCCGAGGTTACCGGGGCCATGGAAATATTGTTTGATAAACGTCTGAGCCCTATTGATGCTAAGCAGGAATAATTGCAGGACCATATGGGGCAGCTCAGCAAAGACCTTGAGGGGCATAATCGAACGGGGCGCCCAAGTTTTCCTGAGGGCGTCCTCGCAGGACATCCCTGTGAAGGGGTGGGAAAACCCGTATTATCGAAACAATGGGTGGCCATCTTTCATTTCGATAATATGGTCGGGGATGCCCAAATCTCAACATTTAGGTCGACCTTAGAGATGGTCGTCCCTGATTTTCAACGATATTGGAAACCGAGGATGCCCATCTCAGAAATGACCAAATCCAAGCCATTTGGTCGTGGGAGGAGCCAGCATTTGTAGTGCACTGGTCCCCCTCACATGCCAGGACAGCAACCGGGCACCCTAGGGAGCACTGCAGTGGACTTCAGAAAAAGCTCCCAGGTGCATAGCTACCTTGTGTGCTGAGCCCCCCAAAACCCACCCCCCACTACCATAGCCCTTAGGGATGAAGGAGGGCACCTACATGTGGGTACAGTGGGTTTCTGGTGGGTTTTGGAGGGCTCGCATTTACCACCACAAGTTTAACAGGTGAGGGAGGGATGGGCCTGGGTTCGCCTGGCTGAAATGCACTGCAGTAACCACTAAAACTGCTCCAGGGACCTGCATACTGCTGTCATGGAGCTGGGTATGATATTTGAGGCTGGCATAGAGGCTGGAAAAAATATTTAAAACATTTTTTTGAGGGTGGGAGGGGGTTAGTGACCATTGGGTGAGTAGGGGGAGGTCATCCCCGATTCCCTCCGGTGGTCATCTGGTCATTTAGGGCACATTTTTGTGCTTGGTTGTAAAAAAAAAAAGGACCAAGTAAAGTCAGCCAAGTGTTCGTCAGGGACGCCCTTCTTTTTTCCATTATCGACTGAGGACACCCATGTGTTAAGCCCGCCCCAGTCCCGCCTTCGCTATGCTTCCGACACGCCTCCATGAACTTTGGTCATCCTCACGACAGAAAGCAGTTGGGGACGCCCAAAATCGGCTTTCGATTATGCCGATTTGGGCGACCCTGGGAGAAGGACACCCATCTCCAGATTTCTGTCAAAAGATGGGCGCCCTTCTCTTTCGAAAATAAGCCTGCTTGTGACATACCAACAGAGGCTTGGGATCCTGGAGGATCATAGAGGATTGTGTAGCTAAAATGGAGGAGGAACAGACCCGCTTACAAACCTTAGTGGCTACATATGAAGAGAAATTGGAGGACCTGGAAAACAGATCCCAACGGAACAATCTGATTCGTGGGCCTGCTGGAGGTGCTGGGCGAAGGCAAGTTGTGGGGATTCCTGGAGACATGGATACCACAACAATTAAAGTTGCAGGCCGGATTGGAGGTACTGTGTGTAGAGCAGGCACACCGCGTGGGCCCTCGTCCACAACCGAACTCCAGACTGAGAGTGGTGATCTGCCACCTCCTTAATTTTGCACATAAAACAGCCATTTTGCAGGCTCTGACAGGTGGCCAGGAACTAAGGTATAACAACCAAAAAATTTTATGCTTTCAGGATTATTCGGCACAGGGGCGTAGCTACGGGTGGGCCTGGGTGGGCCCAGGCCCACCCATTCTTGGCTCAGGCCCACCCAGTCCTAGTCTGCGAGCCAATCACAGACCTGCTGTTATTTTTTTCTTACCCGCAGCGGCGAACGGACGGCCCTAAAAGCAGCAAGCAACCAGGATCGTCGACTCCGTCCTTCCTTCGCTTCCTGCCCTCTCAGCGTCCCGCCCACTCGAAAGGAAATAACATCAGAGGAAGGCGGGACGCACGCAGAGAGGGCAGGAAGCGAAGGAAAGACGGAGTCGACGATCCTGGTTGCTTGCTGCTTTTAGGGCCGTCCGTTCGCCGCTGCGACTTGGGGAGTGGAGTGGAAGTGAGCCAGCAGCCTATCTATTCCACTCCCCCGCGCAGCCGTCACCGTTCAGGCAAGTTAAAGCAGGCAAATCTGTGAGCTGCCTCAAGCTGCATCCACGTTGTCGTTGTTTGAGACAGATGGGAGATGCTGTGAAGGGGGAGAGAGGGGGAGGGAGATGCTGGATAGAATGGGGAAGGGGATGGATAGAAACAGGATGGGCAGGGGAGAGAGGAGAATTGCTGGACAACAGGGATTGCTAGAGGGGACAGGGGAGAGAGGAAATTTGCTGGAGTTGGATGGAGGAGAAGGCAGGGGAATGGAGAGTTGCTGGACATGGAGTGGAGGGCAGGGGAAGGAGGAGAATTGCTGGGCATGCATGGATGGAGGGGAAAGGGGAGAGAGGAAATTTGCTGGAGTTGAATGGAGGAGAATGCAGGGGAATGGAGAGTTGCTGGACATGGCGGAGGGCAGGGGAAGGAGGAGAATTGCTGGGCATGGATGGAGGGGAAAGGGGAGAGAGGAAATTTGCTGCAGTTGGATTGAGGAGAAGGCAGGGGAATGGAGAGTTGCTGGACATGGAGCGGAGGACAGGGGAAGGAGGAGAATTGCTGGGCATGGATGGAGGGGAAAGGAGAGAGAGGAAATTTGCTGGATATGGGTGGGTGGATGGAGGGGAGGGCAGGGGAAAGGAAAGGAGACTTGCTGAACATGGATGGATGAATGGAGGGGGCAGGGGACAGAGGACATTTGCTGGATATGGGTGGATGGAGGAGAGGGCAGGGGAGAATGGAGAGTTGCTGGATGGAGGGAGGGGAGAGAAGTCAGGGAGGAGATGCGCATGGATGGAGGGGAGGGAAGAGAGGAGAAATGCTGGACGTGGATGGAGTGGAGGGCAGGGCAGGGAAGAGAGGAAAAATGTTGTACAAGGATGGAGGGAAGGAAAGACAAAGGAAGGAGATGCTCATGGATGGAGGGGAGGGAAGACAGGAAGTAGATGCACATGGATGGAGGGGAGTGAGGAGAAATGCTGGATATGGATGGAAGGAAAACTGCTGAGTTGAGGAAGGATAGGGACAGGGCTACAGATGGTAGACAGGACACATAAGGACACAAGAGGATGGTGGACATGGTGAGAGAAAAAATATCAGATGGAAAGAAGACATTGCATGAAACAGAAGACACTGGGACCAAAGCGAATAGATCAGACTACAAAGGTAGAAAAAAGTATTTTATTCAGAATTTATTAATTGGAATATGTCAGCTTTTGGAAATGTACATCTGTGATATATTGCATGTAAGTTTCAAATTTTCTGGTATTGCTGCATGCTGAGTCTGACTTCTTGAATTAACTTTCCAGTTCAGTATTTTGCCTTCATATTTTTTGATTTCTAGTTCCTTGTGTCATGTCCGTTGTGTCATATGTTGTTCATGTGTGATCAAGGTGCAGTATTCTGATAGCGTGTAGTATTTGCTGCCCTTTTTGTTTTGCTTTTTTTTTTCACGAGGTAGTGTATTGGTGTTGTAGAGCCTAGTGTAATTACAGTTCTGCCTTTCAAGCATAAGGTTGTAGCTCGTCCTGTCCTTGGAATTAGTGCTGTTATGGTTTAGTAAGGATATGAGTGTGTTTTTGCACAAGTTTGTGCATAGCATTTTGCAGTGGAGCGATTGTGGGATAATGTAATTATATTTAAAAATATCAATTTTTCCATTAAGTATGTATGTGGTTATACTGATGCAGGGCAGCTTTTGGGCAGACTACTTAGAAATCCATCATCAAGTGAATTCTAAGGCATTATTTTGTAGGATCCCAAGAGACACTGCTCATACTTATATAGACAGTGCGTGCCCACCCATATTAGCTCTGGGCCCACCCAAAATCTCAGGTCTGGCTATGCCACTGATTCGGCAGCTGTCGCTTCACAGCGGCGACGATTTTCACCAGTGTGCTCAAGACTCTTTGCATTAAAGATACGTTTCGCACTTCAATACCCAGCCAAATTGAGAGTGACTTATCAAACAGAAACTAAAGTTTATCACACTGTGGAGACAGCGCAGGAATTTTTGCTTTCTTTGGAATCACAGAATACCAAGGGAGAGAGCCCAGACCATTAATTGAGATTGACTATTATGTTGTTGAGAAGGAATACACCCAAGACATGGAGGCTTGCTGGTGGAGGTGTGCGGGTGTTTATTGTGGGCTCTGGCAACTTACAGAGCCATAAGACTATTCATAACAATCTAAGACTTGGATGTCTGCCGTCTTGATGGCCAATACTGTGAGATTCTAAAGTTGATTCATGTTTGAATGTAGAATGTTTATGAGTTGTTTTTTTTTGGTCGACCAGCTTGCAAATATATATTTATCTAAGGGGATGGGCCATGGGGGGTGTTAAACGTGTTGGTTCTATGGGAAGAACCCTAGACAGAACCAGTGAGGGGGAGGGAGTAGAGGGAAGGTAGGGGGGTCTAGGGGGGGTAGGGTGTTGGGTGGGGTTCAGGATTCGAGACTAGAAACCAGTGGGGGACAACTAAGTTATCCTATGAGAGACTCTTTGGTTGCTCTGAGAACGTCGTTAACTGATGAGAGACGCTGGGGGGGGGGGGGGGGGGGATGCGGGCTGGGGCACTCCCTTAAGTATATAAATGTTATCCTACTGGGAGGACCTGAGTTTTGGTACGGGGAGAAGTTCTGAAGGTGGTAACTTGGAATGTGGGAGGTATTAACTCCCCTATCAAACGTTCAAAAATCCTACAACATCTTCAACGCCATCGAATTGACATAGCCTTATTACAAAAGATACATCTGTCTTCCTTAGAACACATTAAGCTTAAAACATGGTGGGTAGAAGAATGTGTTGCAGCAGAGGCCCAAGGGAAAAAGGGAGGAGTGGCTGTACTGTTCCAGAAGGGGGTAGCAGATAAGGTTACACCTCTCTTTGTGGACCCTGGTGGTAGATTCCTATTATGTGAAGCCATAGTGCAGAGACAGAAACTACTCATTGGGAATGTTTATGCCCCCAATCAATATGATCGTCATTTCTATAAGATGATTACTGCTAAGCTTGTGGCCTGTTCACAGAATGTGGTCCTAGTGTGGTCGTGGGGGGGATTTCAATTCTTTATTAGACCCTCAATTAGATAAATCTCACCCCGGAAGGATTGATGTCAAACACGAGAGTAGAGGACTGCCTAATCTGTGCCACCAACTTGATTTAATTGATATTTGGCGGGTGTTACACCCCCAGGAGAGGGATTATACACATCTGTCCTGAGTCACTCTACCCAAATCCGAATCGATTATCTATTAGTGTCGAAGCAATTTTTCAAATCAGTGACCAAAGTAGACATTGGGCCTTATGTTATCTCTGACCATGCATGGGTTTGGATGGACTGTGTTTTGTCCCAGGCCCCCACTGGTAGAGGGCGGTGGGTATTTCCGGTGGAATTATATAGAGATCAGACTTTTTGAGATAGGCGTCTTAAAAGTTGGAAGGATTACAATGCACACAATGCAATACACAAGGTAGATCCGATCCTCTATTGGGAGGTGGCAAAAGCTGTTTTAAGAGGCAAGATTTTGAGCTATACCTGTCATCAGAGGAAGGCCAGGGACCGTGAGATCCTCCGTTTAAGTCGACAACTTGGGACAGCTCGTAGGAGATCCGGACAAACACACTCCTTGGAGTGTAAACAGAGAGTACTAGAATTGCAGGTAGCTCTGAATGAGCTTGTGCACCAAAGAGCCCTTAAATCACAGACTTATTACAAATGCATGTTATATAAACATGGGAATAAGGGGGGACGCCTTCTTTCATGTCTGATAGCAGTAAAAAGGGGCCGTACCAGAATATTATCGATGAGAGTGAGACACGGTGCCTCTGTCCACACCGATCAGGAGATTTGTAATATGTTCTCATATTATAGGCAGCTTTACGATGCCCTGGAGGATGGGGGGGCTCCCTTGTGATCTTTACTGGGCCGATGTGCCACTGCCTTCCTTGCACCCAGTAGACAATGACTTGCTAAATAAATCAATAATGGCAGTTGAAGTTGACTTAGCAGTCCGGCAGAGTCAACTACTAAAAGGTCCGGGTATAGATGGCTTTCGAGCTGAATTTTATAAATTCCTGGGAGAAGAGGTCATTCTCCCCTTGACAAATATGTTCAACTCTCTGGTGGAGGCTGAGATGTTGCTTGCACAGTTGAATACGGCACAGATTATAGTCATCCCAAAACCAGGGAAAGACTCTGAGTTGTTGGAGTCCTACTGCCCCATATCACTTTTGAACTACGAGGTCAAGCTACTTGCCAAAATATTAGCCAACTGTTTGGCGCGAGTACTCCCGAAGCTTATACATGACTCCCAAGTGGGATTTGTACGCGGATGTACAGTGGCTAAAAATCTTCAAAACATTTTGGCCTCTCTGGAATACGGTCATAGGAGAAATCTACAGTCTCTTCTCGTTAGTTTTGATGCGGAGAAAGCCTTTGACCGTGTTCACTGGCATTTCCTATTCACCACATTGACTAAATACGGTAGTGAGAACGTTATACCCCATCCCTAAAGTGCGAGTGTCTGTTAATGGGATGCAGTCCAGAGACTTTCAGTGCCCCATTTCACCACTCCTTTTTGTCCTGACATTAGAACCGTTGCTAAGAGATATTGTGAATTCTTCAGCGGTGCGAGGGGTTTTGATAGGTACAATGACCTTCAAAGTTGCAGCCTTTACAGATCATATACTAGTGCATTTGACTGAGCCGCGGGCCTCACTGCCAGCTCTGTTAGAGATCTTCAAAGAGTACGGAGATTATGCCACCCTGCGTTTAAATCTGGACAAATAGGTGGCCTTGGCTTCATCGGCTCAGTTGATGACGGAATGAGGTACAGAGTTCCCTATGCCCTGGGCAGAGAAGTCCTTTCGGTAACTAGGTATCCTCCTGCCTATGAAAGTGCCACAGTTATATAAGTTGAATGTATCCCTGCTCTTGGAGGAAACCGGCAAGATGTTAGCGGGCTGGCGGGACCTTCCTTTGTCCTTGATGGGTAGAGTGAGCTTGGTGAAGATGGTGGTGTTTCCACGATGGCTTTATTTCCTATAGACACTACCCCTCTGGCTACTTCAGAGAGATATTAAAGCCTTGTACAGATTAATCGCACGGTTTTGTTGGGCTCACAAGAAACCTAGGGTTCGCCTGTTTGGGTCTACCTGACATGAAACTCTATAATCAGGCTTGTCAGTTACGCCATCTACGGTTACTGGTGCCCCCGGACTCAGACTTATACCCCAGTTGAGCTGGAGACACCTTTTTATGCTCCCTACCATCTGTTCTCCTTATTGCATCACAAGAGGTCTCTGGCTTCGGGGGGAAAAGTTTTATTAAACCCCCTACGGGCGGTGTGGAGACAGCGAGTGCAAAAATTGGGGGGGGGGGGGGACCCATCCATCACTGATCAGATTACCCTGAAGGGCAATTTAGCCTCCCAACCAGGCTTTATTAATAAAGTCTTTACTAGATGGGCAGGCCAAGGTATAACATGTTTGGAACACCTGGTAGGTGATGAAGGCGTTCCCATTCCATCGGAGGAGTTATTAAACAAGGTGGGAGATTCGTGAGGCAATAGGTTCGTGTCTTGGCAGGTCACCCATTATATCTCCACGCTTCCCCAGGGAGGGAGAGGTGTCTATCTCGCTTTTACATAAAGCCCTTACTAAGTGGAAGCCGCCCAAAGACTATACTGAACAAATGTAAATGGGAGCGGGAGGTCGGGACTCTTTTGACACACTGGGACATATCAGCCTCTGTAGCACACATACCCTCCCTTATTACGGATGCTCGACTAAGGGAATGTGCCTATCGCACTATATATAGAGCTTATATCTCTTCTTCCCAGCTGTTTCATATGGGGGGGGGGGGGGTGACGAACCGTAACTGTCTTAAGTGTGGGATAGCCCAAGGGTCACTTTGTCACGTTCTGTGGCATTGTCCTCCAGTACAAGCCTTTTGGCGGCGCATAAAATGTTTTATGGAGCTGGGATTAAAGGTTATGAGAACAGTAGAACAGATGCTCTTGGATGTGCCGGGGGCCTTTGGAAGCCGTAATAAAAATGAAGTACTGCTCCAACGTAAGATGTGTTTGCTTGCTCGCAAGTGCATCTTACAGTATTGTACATTGGCGGAATCAAGTGCATCTTTTGGCGACTTGGGAGGTGCAGAAGTCTCGTTTCTCACCGAGAAGACGGAAGAGGTTTCTGGCAACCTGGGCGTTATACCTCCAGATCTTACATCCTCGAGGCCATAATCTGGTTCTTGGTGCGTCATGAAGAGTACTCATGGATCACTTGTGCCAGAGCCAGTGGTGGGAGACAGGACTGGAGGTTGGGAGGCAGGGATAGCGCTGGGCAGACTTATACGGTCTGTGCCAGAGCCGGTGGTGGGAGGCGGGGATAGTGCTGGGCAGACTTATACGGTCTATGCCAGAGTCGGTGGTTGGGAGGCGGGGCTAGTGCTGGGCAGACTTATACGGTCTGTGCCCTGAAGAGCACAGGTACAAATCAAAGTAGGGTATACACAAAATTAGCACATATGAGTTATCTTGTTGGGCAGACTGGATGGACCGTGCAGGTCTTTTTCTGCCGTCATCTACTATGTTACTATGTTACTTGTTTACCCCGCCATAAGGGGTATTCTGAGTTCCTAGGTGGGGGGGGAGGGGGATTGGAGGGGATATTGGAGATTAATATTTGATTAGACCGGGGTTTGGGGAGAGATAAGGGAGGAGGAACAGGTAGGGAGGGGAGATTTGGGGTTTTGGGGAGGGGGTGGGGGAGTTTTTGGTTTAAAGTTTGGTGCCCAGGTTATGGTTATGTTTGCACTTTTTTGGCTGAATGCTATTTAGGAGAATGTGCCAGCCATAACATTCTTGAACCATAAGAAGATTATTTCTGTATGATGAGAGAACGACATTGCATAATTCTACAGTGATGTTGGTTTGCCTTTGGTATTGCGCAACTGGAGTTTGCATATGATACAAGGCATTGCTGCTCTTTAATTTTTGCCATCAATAAGCATGGTCTGACCGAGTACAGGAGGCTGTGGAGCAAAGCCTGCTGTTTGGTCTCCAAATTATTTAATTTGGAAGACATTCAAATATTACATGACAGTAGTGATTGTACTGAGCATATCTGCTTAGTCCCCAGACCATATGGTAGTTTGCCAACTGGCATATGTTGTACGTGTTGTTTTTTGCAATAAATAAATCCAGGTGTTTAGAAGTTTGGGGGGGGGGGGGGGGTTGTAGGGAAGGATAGGGTGGGAAGAGAAATGTTAAAATGTTAACATGTTGATGATCTCATTATCTTCTGTATCTAAGAGGAAGGTTTGGTTCTGTAATATGTTTTACCTCGAGCTTGTTGCCAATCCATTTTGATAATCATCAATAAAAATGTTGAAACATAGGAGTCACCGACCAAGAAAGGGATCTAGGTGTCGTCATTGATGATACGTTTAACCCTCTGCTCAGTGTGTTGCTGCGGCTAAGAAAGCAAATAGAATGTTAGGTATTATTAGGAAAGGAATGGAAAACAAAAATGAGGATGTTATAATGCCTTTGTATCGCTCCATGGTGTGACCGCACCTCGAATATTGTGCTCATTTCTGGTCACCGCATCTCAAAAAAGATATAGTGGAATTAGAAAAGGTACAGAGAAGGGCAACAAAAATGATAAAGATCGGGATGACTTCCCTATGAGGAAAGGCTGAAGCGGCTAGGGCTCTTCAGCTTGGAGAAAAGACGGCTGAGGGGAGATATGATAGAGATCTATAAAATGAGTGGAGTGGAATGGGTAGACGTAAATTGTTTGTTTACTCTTTCCAAAAATACTAGGACTAGGCGGCATGTAGGACTAGGCAAGCTACAAAGTAGTAAATTTAAAATGAATCGGAGAAAATTTCTTTTCATTCAACATGTAATTAGACTCTGGAATTCGTTTCCAGAGAATGTGGTAAAAAGGCAGTTAGCTTAGCGGGCTTTAATAAAGGTTTGGACAGCTTCCTAAAGGAAATGTCCACAGACCGTTATTAAAATGACTTGGGGAAAATCCACTGCTTATTTCTGGGTTAAGCAGCATAAAATGTATTGATCTTTTGTGGGCTCTTGCCCGGTATTTTTGACCTAGATTGGCCACTGTTAGAAACAGGATGCTGGGCTTGATGGACCTTTGGTCTGTCCCAGTGTGGTAATATTTATGTACTTATGTTTACTGCCCAAATAATTATGATCCATCTTTCCACAAGGGATCGGTGTGCTGTATCTCTTCCCTAGGGACATCCTACATCATTATGGGGGGCAGTTTAATTGTTTGCTTGAGGTTGTTATGGATAGGTCCTCTGGTGGTCAGAGCAGATCGCATTGTCAACAGCACAGGCTAAGTCTATATGAAGGTTGTGATCTGTTAGATGTGTGGCAGGTCCTACATGCTGGAGAATTAGACTACATATACCTTTCTAAGGCTCATAATACCTCACCCCAAATAAACTATTTTTTGGTCTCCAGTAAGATCCTGATGAGTGTAAGCAATGCCCAGATTGGACCAGTTGAGATCCACGATTATATGAGAAACTTTCAGGAGTGGACAAACCATTATAACCCAAAGCATGACTTTGGCTGTGCATACTGCTATCTGTTATTTTGTAAGGGAAAGTAATTTCTAGCCTCCTCTGACTACATTTATTTTCTGTGTATTAATTCTTCAGGCTGTGTTCCTCAGTTCCTTCCCAGTTGTGTACTCAGAACTACTGAAAATCTTTGATGTGCGAGAAGTGGCAAACTTGGTGCATGATACTTTGGGAAGCTTGCCAACAATCACGCATGCAGACGATTCTCTCCAAGCTGTAAAACTACAATGCATTGGGAAGACGGTGGAGAGCGAACTATATATCAACCCTGGTAAGGAAATAATCTGCTTACAGCCAGAGCTGCTTTAACCACCTATGAGGACCTGGGCAAACTTTTGTAGATGGGGCCCCCCTCTCCCGATCTTGTAGTGCCCTTTCCCTCCACTCCCATACTCACAGTCCAGTATTGCCCCTATTCTCTCCCTTCTCGCCCCTCCCCAATCCAGAGGTGCCTTTTCCCCCTACCAGTGGCAGTCTCTAGACCAGTGGTTCTCAACCCAGTCCCCAGAGCACACCTAGCCAGTTAGGTTTTTGAGATACCCACAATGTATATGCATGAGATAAATTACCATGCACTACATCCATATGCTCATGCATATGTATAGTGGCTATCCTGAAAACCTGACTGGGTTGAGAACTACTGCTCTAGATATAAATATCTGAGTTGGCAATAGGGGGGCAAGCTAAATATGAGGGGATGCAAGCCAAAGTGGCGTTTCAGCAGAGTCTTCTATGCGTAAGAAATCCTTCCCCCCATCCCCTGGCTAGTTTGAGCCACATAGTAAAACTACCTTTATATCTGATAGCATTATTTAAAATGTTAGGTCAGATTGGTCAATAGACAAGTATATGTTATATGTATATGTGACCTGTTATGTCATATTATTGTTAATGCTTATTATTATCTACTTAAGACTGTAGTGATAGGCAGGATCTTCTATGTGGGAGTGAGGTCTGTATTCTATACAAGATTGGAAAGAATTTCAATACAAAACCTGCAGACACTCCACATTCCCTCAACAATGGAGCTTACAACTCAACATACCAAAAAAACACAATTCAAATTGTGGGGTTTCCTTAGGAGCAGTAACACACGCATCTTCCACTGCTAGACATTCTGTGGAATAACACAAGCCCCTGAAAAAAAGGCATTCAAAACTTACATAGCAAAATTACCATAACAGCCCTACTCCCAGGACTCAAACTGCAGAACCCTAACTATGAAAAGATAGCATTGTAAATATTGCACCAGTTCCTAGAGTACCAATATATCTACTGTTGGGGAAACTAGAATGAGCTACAGATACCTACACAGAAACTACGTGTGCTACAGAATCGTTCACCTCACACATACAGAGCAAGGTGGGCCCTCACATAATCCATAATGCCAGACTCAACAAGCAAAACAATAACAGAGAAAGATATAGGGCTCCTTTTACAAAGCTGCGCTACCGATTGGTGTACTGAATCCGAACAAGTCTATTCTATTCCCATGGCAGCTTCGTATTCAGTGCGCTGCTAATCTGTAGCACAGCTTTGTCAAAGGAGCCCATAGTGAATGTCCTCCTGTACTGTGTAAAATACAAAATAGAAGAGAAGAACAGAAATGGTCCTCATATCCCTAGGGATTTGCCTCTGTGTTAGTATTGCTAGACTTCTCAGCAGCTTTTGAAACTGGATCATGATATCATGCTAGCACAACAGGCAGAAACAGGTATCAATGGAACAGTACTTGCTTGATTCAGATCCTATCTATCAGACAGGCAACAATCCAGCACCTCATCGCTACCATGGGTACTGACTTGTGGGGTACCACAAGGATCTATACTGTCACCTATTCTGTTCAATATCTACCTCAAGCCATTCAATAGACACTCAGTTCTACATCTATGCAGATGATGTGCATCTACTCATATCCATTGAACCTAACTTACCTGCATCCCTGAATAAACTGATTACCTGTCTAACATCAATTCAAGAATGGGCTAAACTCAATTAAAACCGAGCTTCTCTGGGCCCCAAACACAAGTGGACACATACCTAACATCAAAATCTCTTTTGGGAAGTACAAACTCCCCCTCAAATCACAAGTCAGGAACCTTGGAATACAGTTCGATTCAACACTTACTCTGATTCCCCAAATCCAAGCAGTCTTCAAGAGCTACTTCTACAATTACAACAACTACGTTGCCTCTCTCTTTACATCGAGAAGGCAAATCTTATCCCAGTTGTGCATGCTATGATAACATCAAGACTGAGTTACTGTAATGACCTCTACACTGGTCTGACTACAAAGTCTATACCAGCTCCAATTGATTCAGAATGCTGCAGCAAGACTAATAGAAGGTTGCAATCGATGTGACCACATCACACCATTTTTGCAAAACCTTCACTGGCTACCAGTACAATACAGGGCTAAATTTAAAACTCTGTCTGATCTTCAAGACCCTTAAAGGAAATGGTCCCAAGTACTTGAAGAACAGGATGACCCACCTCCAAGGATACCAAGGTTCTCCCAAGAGGTATCCCTAACCATGCCCTCTCCAAAAGACGTTACACAGTGTGATACCCGCACATGAGCCTTCTCTGGAATAGCCCCCACACTCTGGAATGCACTCCCTGAAAGGCTCCACTTAACACAAGATTATCTCTACTTCAGGAAGCAGGTGAAAGCTTGGCTCTTCAACCAGGCCTATAATGGAAGAAGTAACTAACTTGTTAGTCTCACTCTCATACAAAAGGAGTGACACGGGCTGCACATACTGCAGCAGGACATGTTTATCCACTTCTGCCCTAGTTGAGATAACATTTTATCATCTCTCTGACCTCATGTGCAACTTTCTTTAAATTAGTCACCTTATTTTCTAACTCCTCTTATTCTCTTACCTATCTATATGCTCCTTCTTTGCTTATACCCTACGCCGTCTATTAAAATGTTCTATTACTTACTGTGTTGACATTGTAAGCAGTGTATTATGCCATACTTTGTTATTGTTATTTGAATATTTTACTGCTGTAATTGTCTGTTGCTTATGTTTGATTTATTCTTACTATACACCGCAGAATGGCAGGGAATAAATGAGTTCTGGATTTTATATTCGTGCTTTTTATAACTTAATTAGATTAAATCAATAGTTTATACATTTTCTGGTGTGATAGTGATCATCTCTGTCAGTAGGCTGCATCAGGTTGTAAATTTTTTGTTTTTTTTTATCAGATACAAGTAGTTTTTCTGTGATGATTTTATCTAAATCTCTTGGGTTCATGACACATGGATTGGAAATCTTTAGCGATCCTATGTTAAACCTTTGCTTGTGTTCCAGATAATCAATAGAAATAGAATAAAATAAAACATGGAAAAGAAAATAAGATGATACCTTTTTTATTGGACTAACTTAATACATTTTTTGATTAGTTTTCAAAGGTAGCCCTTCATCGGATCAGATTTTTTGATCTGATGAAGAAGGGCTACCTTCGAAAGCTAATAAAAAAAATGTATCGTTAGTCCAATTAAAAAGGTATCATCTTATTTTCTTTTCCATGTTTTACTTTATTCTATACCTTTAAAAGTGGACTAGCACAGCTACCACATCTCTCTACTCAAGATGGAAGATACCGCATATAGCCACATGAAAAAGCAAATGAACAAACGTATGGAAAAAGAAACAAATGTGTTCCAGCTGATTTCAGAAGAGAGCGTAAAAAATCTGATTTAAAAAGAGAGAAGATTTATTTAAGCTATATTCAGGACATCTATTTGTATTTTAAAACATCTATCAAGAAATAAAGAACCATAATAACAAACATCAATATATGGATAGTGATTTAAGTGGTATCCTTTTGATAACTGTTTTAAGTATTTCTTGAATTGTCCATTTTCCCCTGGATTCTATATATGGTGCATGAATTTGGATGCCAAAATTTACATGCTGATCAAGGATACACATACAGATTAATTAACTAACAGGCTGGCACTACATTGATATCAGCAATCAATTACTGTATTGCATTTAATTGGCATTAATTAGATTTTGAACACACATCTTCCTGCGTGCTATTCTATAACCCCACGCACCTAAATCTCTTAAGCCCCGATGATCAAAACTCTGGCACTGTACGAAGCAGAAAATGACCACTGAGACAGTGCAGCGAAAGTACTCCCTAATGCTCAACGCTAATTATATTCAAATATAGGTGCACTGTTAGCATTGAGCATTAGGGAGTTCAGAGGGAGAATTGTGCATAGTGTCAGCTCTTGTGCACATGTCCCTGGGGAGCAGGAGCCTGCACCGAGGTGTGGAGACTGGCAGGGAAGAGAGCAACAGCCGCTGTCCTCCACGTACAAATTTGTGCAGTTAATTTCTCTTGTAGTTCTCATGTTGGTGCTCTGTGCAGACACACCTAATTGTTTTACCTGAAAAATGCTTTTGTTTTTTTCTGGTTCAAAAACAGTTAGGGGCCCCTCCAGATGTAGGGCTTAGGAGTTAGTGCTAGCGTGCTTTGACTCTTTTGTGAAGGCTATGCAACAAGTGTTAAAATTCCACTCTTTTCTCAAATCCAACCCTAACACCAGCTCCGAGCTGGCATTAGATTTTCAGCAGTAAAGGATGCACTTGTTGACTGCACTGTTGTTGGAGCATGGGGAGGGGACTAGGAAATGGCCACATTTGCATGCTATTTGCATTGTTGTCCAGCAAGCTTGATGTTTCTTGTGGTAGGACCTTTAAGCATTGTGCGCTGGTAAACAAAGGCACTAGAACAGCATTAATGGCCTCTAGCACCCGCATTTACTTTTGAACATTGACCTCCTAGTGCGCAACTCAAAAGGGGGCATGTGGAGTTACAGAATACCACCATTCCCATGCCCAAATGTCAAGAATTGGGTGTTGGCATGTACATCAGGTTTCAGCTGCCACAAATATTGGTGCCCTGGGCTCTAAGCACTATTCTATAAAAGGTGCTCCATGCTGATTTTTTCTGGCGCCCAAGTTTGGATGCCTTCACTGAATCCAGTCCTTTAATACTAACTTTTTTAAAATTCCAGGTTAAAGTTCTCTAGGTGGAGTGAAATTTTTGCCTTCCGGTTTCCTTCTTGTTTGGGCTTCTAGATGATTCATAATCTGCCCAAACTAGCACTGTCCCTACTGCCAATTCCATAAGCCTTCAGGCACAGCTACACTTACACGTGTCCTTATAAAACAGCGCTTAGGGGACTTACATGCATTACTACTTTTCTCTGCATTTACACACACAAAGGGGCATATAACCTAGTTTAGAATTTCCCTTTAAGCTTTTTCTTAAATTATTCTAAGCATGTGTAAAAATAAATGTGATATTCTCTGCTTTTCCATTTTTGTAAAATTTTAAAGAGCAAACTAGCATTCTGAATAGTCAGCTGTTTTGTTCTCCTTTCCCAAAGAAATTAGTGCAAAGTGATTGTTATCTGGGTTCATTAATTTTGCCATGTACAGTAGCTGACACTGTATAAAACAGATGCAATAAAAATAAAAAGTGAATTCATCAGTCAAGATATGTTCACTGGTTGCTCAGAGTTTTTACGAATGATTTTTATGTATCAAGGGAAGGAAAGCTTGATAGTAATAGCAGAACAATAAAATGTAAATATTGTTGTCCTTTCTGACTTTTGTTGTCCAACTCTGTATATGGCAAAGGTGCCTTGCAGCAGAGTATGTGTTCAGGCTGGATTAGCAGCTGTATAAAACTGACATTTTATTATTATTTATTATTTGTTGCATTTGTATCCCACATTTTCCCACCTATTTGCAGGCTCAATGTGGCTTACAATATTTCGCCATGGCTATTGCCATGACAGAGTAAAGATACAATAATAATAAGTTAAGAACATGAGTAACATAGTGGAAAAAAGCATTAGGTGTAAAGAGATCAGAAAACGCAATGACAGTTGAAGCAGTAATGTACTAAAGTTCATATGATGGATCGTTGTGGTATGCTCTGTTGAAGAGGTAGGTCTTCACTGATTTCCGAAAGTTAATTAGGTCGCTCAGTTTTTTCACATCAAGTGGTAGTGCATTCCAAAGCTGCGTTCCTGTGTAGGAAAAACTAGATGCATGTGTTAATTTATATTTTAGTCCTTTGCAGCTAGGGAAGTGAAGATTCAGGAATGCGCGTGAAGATCTTTTAGTGTTCCTGGGTGGTAAGTCTATGAGGTCTGATAAAACAAATACTAGAAACAAGGCATAATGGGGTCACAAAACTTGCATTTAGGGTCATGAACTAAGCAGGTGTGCCATAAAGACATAATTGACTTGGGCCTTTAGAGGGTTGCACGATTTCTGTGGCTGTGCAAATGGGGTCGCTGCTACAGAATGATTGGTAAGCACTGCATTATAAGCTTGTACAGCTATAATGTATTTATACAATGGAGCCAATGCACTAAAGTTTAGTGTGTAAGTAAAGCCTGTTTAGTCTGTACAAAGTATAACATGCATGCTAAACAGCCTATGTATTAAAATTAGTGTGTGCCAACATGTAAATTAAGAAGCATCTTTTGCAAAATAATGTGGTATGCTGTTCTTTATGTGTTGTTTTATATGTTGACATTAAAGCTTAAAATTGAATACCTGCATTAGGCTGGTTACAAATATTGTTTTTATTGTATATATACAGCATATTGAAAAACCCTGTGGTAACTAGCCCAAAATGAAAGGGGCCATTAGCAAGAGGGATTTCAACTCTTTAATTACCCAGCATATTTAGGGCCCCTTTCACTAAACAATGCTAGTGATTCCCAGCGTGGCAAATGAGAGGAAGCCCATTCAATTCCTATGGGCTTCCTCTCATTTACCATGTGGGAATCACTAGTGCGACTTTTTAAAAGAAGCCCTTAATAAGGGGTTTGGCAACGTCTCCCACCCCCACCTCTGCAGCAAGTAAAATTTCTTCCTCCCATGGATTTACTGCTTGAATTCTCCTCACAACCCCAGCAGTCTTCAGCAGACTTCCTCTCCTATACTAAGGACCCCCTTTGAATAACCAAAACTGCTCCCCACCTCCTTGCTTCGGATGGGCTGACCTCTTCTTTCTTGACTTACTAAGTACTGATAATTTTAGGTTGGTTATTCAAAGTCTGGTTTTATCTCATTTTAATTACTATAATTCTTTTTTTAGGGATTGCCAACACAGTTTCCATTTATTATAAGTTGCACAAAACTCAGTAGCACATCTATTCTGGTAAAGCTGCATTGGCTTCCAGTTTTTTGGTGGACTCATTTTAAGATTTTAACTTTGGTTTACAAAGCATTGTATGGTGAATTGCCAACTTCTCGTGCTGCTACTTTTGACTTTACCTTCCAGCTAGGCTTTTAAGTTTATCTCTGAAAGGTCTTTCAGAATTTCCATCATTCAAAACAAATCTATCTTGAGCAATCCCAGTTGTCTGGTTTTTATGTTGCCAGTCCAACATTATGAAACTCACTGCCAACTGAGTTAAGGTCTTCATCTATTTATCTGAATTTTAGAAAATCATTGAAGGTATTCCTTTTTCAAAAGTCCTTCCATGATTTACTATAAGAGCTGCTGGGTTTGTTGTTGTCAGATTTGTTGCTATTGAGGGCTTGTTATGTTTTTTGGCTGTATTATATTGTTGATATTTTTGGTTTATATATTATGGATTTATTTGGATCGTGTTATTGTTTTGTTTTATGTTTATTTTAATATGCATGTTTTTATCTTGTAATCAGCCTAGAATTTTAACATAGTGAAGACTATAAATACATAAATAATGAAGCAGGAGAGAACTTTGTTCCCTCCTACCTCGTCAGTAAAACAGCATCAGTTCAAATCCTGTTATACTATGCCTTACACATGCAGTTCATAGTGCGACATGAATTAGCACCATTGTGCTGACCATCAGGAAAGAACAGAGATTTCTCCTGCTTTGTTCTTGTTTGAATGCCAATGAAGAGATGCATCTGTCCCAAGATTTGTATGTTTTTCAGTGGGTTGAGGAGCATCTCTGTGGGCAGTGGGGGCCATTTAGAGTACTGGAGTCTGCAAGAGGGGTTATTTGCACACTACTGAACAGTATCCCTTTTTACAGGTGCACAAAAACTTTATTATGAGGTAATTTAAGGAATCTATTTCTTGCCTAATTTATAAATACACACAGAGGGGCATAATATGATCAGGGATGCCCAAATTGCGAAATATAGGTTGACCTTAGAGATTGTTGTCCCCGATTTTTGGCGATAATGGAAACCAAGGACCCCCATCTCAGAAATGACCAAATTCAAGCGATTTGGTCATGGAAGGAGCCAGCATTCGTAGTGCACTGGTCCCCCTGACATGCCAGGACACCAACCAGGCACCCTAGGGGGTACTGCAGTGGACTTCATAAATTGCTTCCAGGTGCATAGCTCCCTTACCTTGGGTGCTGAGCCCCCCAAACCCCCAACTGTACAACACTACTATAGCCATAAGGGGTGAAGGGGGGCACCTACATATGGGTACAGTGGGTTTCTGGTGGGTTTTGAAGGGCTCACATTTACCACCACAAGTGTAACAGGTAGGAGGGGATGGGCCTGGGTCCGCCTGCCTGAAGTGTACTGCACCCACTAAAACTGCTCCAGGGACCTGCATACTGCTGTCAGGGAGCTGGATATGACTTTGAGGCTGGCATAAAATATTTAAAATGTTTTTTTTTAGGGTGGGAAGAAGTTAGTGACCACTGGGGGAGTAAGGGGAGGTCATCTGGTCAGTTCGGGCACCTTTTTGAGGCTTGGTTGTAAGAAAAAAAGGACCAAGTAAAGTCGCCCAAGTGCTCATCGGGGATGCCCTTCTTTTTCCCATTATAGGTCGAGGATGCCCATATGTTAGGCACGCCCCAGTCCCACCTTCGCTATGCTTTTGACACACCCCCCTGAACTTTGGTCGTCCCCGCAACGGAAAGCAGTTGAGGACGCCCAAAATTGGCTTTTGATTATGCCGATTTGGGCGACCCTGGGAGAAGGATGCCCATCTCCCAATTTGTGTCGAAAGATGGGCGCCCTTCTCTTTCAAAAATAAGCTTGACAGGCACCTATTATAAAATATAGTAGAGAGATCATGCCTGGATTCCTGATGCATGCAATATGTCAATGCTTACTTTATATGCAGACACAAATATTTTATAAAATGTACTCATTTGTCGACTCCACCTATGCTCTGCTCATGCTCTGTCCTTGAGTACGAATACTGAGGGGCTCGTTTTCAAAGCACTTAGCCTTCCAAAGTGCCATAGAAACATATGGAACTTTGGAAGGCTAAGTGCTTTGAAAATATGCGTCCATGTATGTACCAGCTTGCACCGCATGTACATTTAGGTGTAAACTAATTTTATAAGAGTTCATTTACATGTGTAGATCCTTTTATGCGTGAAAATGGCTTATTAAATTACTCTCCACTTGCATTACTTGTTAAGTGCAAATATGAAATTCTTAGCTTCTGCATGCTAAAACTTTTCATGAATGAAATGATGTCTTAGTGATGCTGTAGGATGCCAACAAGACACAATGGAGTATATAATTGTCCTATAGTTATTTATACTGTACAAGGCCGAGGCTTCTAGAATAATGCATAACCTGAAGTGCCTTATTGCTATTATAAAAGTATATTTTATTCGGAGTCTTATATTGTGCTCCATTTTGAGCACAATTTTCAAAACCCATATACTTAAGTAGTCTGTGTTGAAAATTGTCTACCCTGCATATGGTGCACATACTTTTATCCTTATTTTGCAGAAGCAATCCCAAGGGGAAAAGCAATAGCACGGCATGTCATAACCTATACAGTTTTGAATTTTCAATACTGCATACATTATTTTTCATGAAAAGTTACCCACCAAAACAGAAATGCAAATGTCTACAGGTACTTTTTCTGGGCAATGTTCAAAGGGAAAGCATGGGCCTACTTTTTCTTTAATAGTTGATGTAAAATCTATGGATTAAAAAAAAAAAAACAACAACTCATGGGCATTGCACAGTTTTGGAAATGTCCTTTATGAAAGCAATCCTGTAATATAATTCTCACCTCCAACGTTCTGTGCCTGGGACCGTGGATCCGGTGGTCTGCGAGGCACCATCAGTGACGTCCCATCTCACGCCCCTCCCACACTCTGACGTTCCCCCTCACGCCCCTCCCACACTCCGCCCCCCTCAATGTAACATAACTGCCCTCACGCCACTCCCACCCAGTTCAACACTCCGCCCTCAAAAAAACGCTGCCGACCTCCCTCCCCAACATTCGGACTGTCGGAGATCGGAGAGGACGAAGAGGGAGGGCAGCGAGACGGCGCAACTGGTGAATCGGAATACAGGGGGGAGGGAAACAGCAGTAGGTCCGACCGTCAGAGACGACGAAAGCTGAGGTAAGCAAGGAAGCACATTGGTTGATCTCGGTTTCCACTCCCCTACACAGCTGTCATTCGTATACACAAAAAAAAAAAGCCAAACTAGGAGCTGCTGCTTCACACTGTCGTTTTAAATTGAGGGAGGGACGGATGGGGGGACCCTGCAACTGGGAAAAAGGGAGGGAGGGGGACCCCCCCCTGCAACTGGGACGGAGGGGGGACCCTGCAACTGGGAGACAGACCAGGGGGGCCGCCACCCTGGAACTGGGTAGGAGGGAGGGGGGACCCTGGCACATACTCTCATTCTCACACACACTCGCACCCAGTCTCACTCTCTCTCTGTCACACACACACACACTCGCACATTCACTCTCTCTCACACAGTCACTCTCACACACACTCTTTCAAACATACACACCTCCGAGGAAAACCTTGCTAGTGCCTGTTTCCTTCAAAACAGAAACGGGCCTTTTTTACTATTATTTTATAATTTAGCTTTTCAAAGCATAAATTGTGAACAACCCTGTTTTAAGTACATTGCCCCGGATTCTATATGGTGCGCCTAGAGATCTGTGCCGATTCTATAATAATATGCAGAACTCAAACTTAATAAGCTAATGAGTGCTGATTAAAGCACTTAATAAGGAATAATGAACACTGATTGGCACTGATTAGAATTTAGGCGCACAACTTGCTAAGCGTATTTTGCAGTGATGTGCGCCAAACTTCTAACATGCGCAGGCAAAATGGGCATGGTTATAGGCGGGAAAATTTTGTGGACATTCTGAAATTTACACGCCTACTTATAGAATATTACCCAGTGCGCCTAAATCTATGCACTGGGATTTACACGACGTTTTTGTTGGTATAAATGGATGCGTGTAGATTTAAGAGCTGAAATATCAACTAAGCGTATTGTATAATCTGCGCCTAAATCTAGGTGCCAATTATAGAATATGCTTAGTTGGCACTGATTTCAGTGCCATGTATAGAATCTCCCCCATTATGGCTCTTGCAGTGCCATAGATATACAGATATAAGTTTTACAGCTAATCAGATCAGCCAGTTTAAATGTTTTAGTTTATAAGTTTTCTTACCTTAATATTGTATGTACTGCATAGACTGTTTAAGTATTAATGGAGTTTCTTGTGTGAAATAGAACAGCTATAATTCTTGAAAAAAATACTTCAGAAACAGAGACAGAGGACTAGAAAGGGAAAGTGAGGCAGTTCTTCTGGACTAGAGATGGTAGGGGCTACCCACACGCTCAGATGGCATGTCTCATTTCCGTATGTAACTTTCAAAAACTATGATATCTTGGTCAGAGAGTAAAACTAAAACCAAAAGAAACCCTCTGAATATGCTTATTAATTAATTGAGAAGAGACGGCTGAGGGGAGACATGATAGAGGTATATAAAATAATGAGTGGAGTGGAACAGGTGGATGTGAAGCGTCTGTTCACGCTTTCCAAAAATACTAGGACTAGGGGGCATGCGATTAAACTACAGTGTAGTAAATTTAAAACAAATTGGAGAAAAGTTTTCTTCACCCAACGTGTAATTAAACTCTGGAATTCATTGCCGGAAAATGTGGTGAAGGCGGTTAGCTTAGCAGAGTTTAAAAGGGGGTTGGACGGTTTCCTAAAGGACAAGTCCATAAACCGCTACTAAACGGACTTGGAAAAATCCAAAATCCCAGGAATAACATGTATAGAATGTTTGTACGTTTGGGAAGCTTTCCAGGTGCCCTTGGCCTGGATTGGCCGCTGTCGTGGACAAGATGCTGGGCTCGATGGACCCTTGGTGTTTTCCCAGTATGGCATTACTTATGTACTTATGACAAAGCGATGCATACACTAAATATGGAAAGAGACCCTAAGTTTACACTCTTATAACTAGCATTCAACATAATGATAATCCCCTAAATTTAAACTCTTATAGCTAGCATTCAACAAATTGATAATCCCATGTTTCTCTTGATCACTGTCACATGGTGTGCAAAACTAATGGGAAAGTTTTCACCATCATAGATATCTATAACCATGTGAAAAAAGTGCAAATGTCCCAAACACCCCCAAAAATGTATTGTTTCTACAGAAGCATTTGAAAATCCAAAAGTCGCTTACCTGAATAGCTGCCACTTAAAAATAATGATTGGTTTTGTGAAGAAGCACCAGGGAAATCAGTACTATATATTAATGCCATCACAAGGTTACTTGTAAGTCCAACAAGGCCCCATTTTGATGAATGTCTAAGGAAAGGATTCTTTCTTTGTCAGAATATTATCTCGTTCAACATTTTCAGACTTGGCACTCATGGAAAACTCATCTATAGCTCTAAGCTCAGCATCCGTCTCTTTGCAATAAAACACCAAAAACATCAAAAGGTGTGAAGGTATCACAATCAAAGCTATTAACTTCATAAAATCAATTGTAAAGTAAAAATAAATTTTATTTTATTTGTTGCATTGCTATGAGGGGCAGAATTGAACGGCACCGGCCATCTATATGGCCGGCCATCTTCGGGGCCGGCTCTGCAAAGGGGCAGAGCCAACCGTATTATCGAAAAAGATGGCCGGCCATCTTTTCTTTCGATAATACGGTTGGGGCCAGCTAAATCTCAACATTTAGGTCAAATGTTGAGCTCGCCAGGTTTAGAGATGGCCGGCTTCGGTTTTCGGCCATAATGGAAACCGAGCCCGGCCATCTCAAACCCGGCGAAATGCAAGCCCTTTTGTCATGGGAGGAGCCAGCATTTGTAGTGCACTAGTACCCTTCACATGCCAGGACACCAACAGGGCACCCTGTCACGGTAGCAGCTAACGAAAATGGAATGCAAATGATCTACAGGTTATTATAATGAGCTAATTAGGAGATTCACAGCCGTTTTCCGACCCCCATGCACCCTGGAAAAAACAGGAGATCTACACCTCTCGTTGGGGCTGCACAGGACCCATGCAGTGGAGGACGCCCACACTGTTGGGATACGGTACTTCTGGATGTTTATTATTATAGTTACATTTGTACCCTGCACTTTCCCACTCATGGCACGCTCAATGCAGCAGGCAATGGAGGGTTAAGTGACTTGCCCAGAGTCAGAAGGAGCTGCCTGTGCCAGGAATTGAACTCAGTTCCTCAGCTCCCCAGGACCAAAGTCCACCACCCTAACCACTAGGCCACTCCTCCACTCTTGCTGATCAGTTATACTATGACTTAATTGTTCTGGAGTGCTGTATTTTGTGGTGCTGTTTTGATAAATGTTCAATAAAGACTTCATACAACTTAAAAAAGTGGGAAAAAAATCCAAGTGCTTGTCAGGGATGGCCTTTTTTTTTTTTTTTTTGCATGGCCACCTCTGGATTGGACATGCACTTTTTTGGCCAGCCAGCTCTGAATTACAAGACCGGTGCTCTAACCACTTGCCACAGCTCCACTTAATTGGATGTCCCTCCCTTTTGATTATGTCCCTTCAGGTCTCTCTCAGCCAATCACAGCACATTTAGCTGTCTGTGAGTGGCTGAGAGAGACCCCTGTCTGTGTTTGGCTGAGAGAAACCTGAAGGAGCATAATCAAAAGGGAGGGACATTCAAGTAAGTGGAGCTGTGGCCAAGTGGTTAGAGCACCGGTCTTGTAATCCAGAGGTGGCCGGTTCAAATCCCACTGATACTACTGAAAAAGCTGAGCAAAAATAGTTTTGATTTAGGACGTCCCTGACGAGCACTTGGATTTTTATTTTTTTTTGGGTGGGAGGGGATTGGTGACCACTGGGGGAGTAAGGGGAGGTCATCCCCGATTCCCTCCGGTGGTCATTTGGTCAGTTGGGGCTCATTTTTGAAGCTTGGTCGTGAAAAAAAAGGGACCAAGTAAAACCGGCGAAATGCTCTTCAAGGCTGGCTTTCTTTTTTCCATTATTGGGCAAAGCCTGCAATCTCGTGAGCATGCCCCCGTCCCGCCCCATAGCGCCTTCACTACCCTACCGACATGCCCCCTTTAAATTTCACCGGCTCCACGACAGAAAGCAGTTGAAGCCGGCCAAAATCAGCTTTCAATTATACCGATTTGGCTGGTTTCAGGAGATCACCGGCCATCTTCCGATTTGTGTCGGAAGATGGCCGGCGATCTCTTTCGAAATTGATCTGGTATGTCTCCGAGTCCTGCACAGACTCTGGTTTTTGTTGGGATTGCATCTTTTTAAAGACGGTTTTCCAGTGATTACAATTGGCTATGCTCCTCAGTGATCCTTTAAGACAGACCCCTGATGTAGGCTGTCTTGCCAAAACACAGTGCTGTGTTGGGTCTCTTGAAGAATAAAAGTTTTATTTTCTCCATCAGTTGCCCTGCTGTTTTCTCACGGAAGAGCCTTGCTGGTTACACTACTCTTGTGCTTCTGTCATAGTGTATTACGGTCCTCTGCTTTTGCGGTGCTTCCTTAAATTTGATTTGGTTATTTCTGCATAAACAGTGTTAGCAATAATCAATTCTTGAACTCAACAGAGCATGAAGGAGGGAATGAAGGGTGGATTCATCATAAAACAGCAGATGAAACATAACCTCTGGGTTAATTTTATAAAAGCACTTTTAGGCAGGTTAAAAGGCCTTTCTGTTTAAAAAATCCTTTTATAATTACTCCCTTTGGGATTCTTTTACTAAGCTGTAGTAAAAGGTGGCCTTAGCATGTCCCCACGTTGGTCTTTCCCATTCACTAAGGCCATCTTTACTGCAGCCCTAAATGGCAGATTTTTTTTTTTGTATTAAGGACCATACACGAATATTGCCATTGGGTGCAGCCATTTAAAAAAATTACTGCATAAGCACTTAATGCTACTCATTTTGTAAGCAGTAGTGGGTCATGTGATATTCCTGCCCTAACCAGGTATCGCACGCTAATATAGATACACTAACCCCCAGATTTTATGTGTGATGCCTAAAGTTACGTGCATATTTGTGGCAGTGCAGCCAAATTGCATGCACAACTTAATTGGTTGACAAGCAAATTGTCATTGATAATTGGAAACTAACAAGCAATTATCAGCACTAATTGGCACTTATTAGAATTTATGCACGCAACTTTAAGTGTGTTTTGTAAAGTGGTGTGCATAAATTCTAAGATGTGGATCTCAAAAGGGGTATTGCCATGGGAGGGGCATGGGCAGATCATGGACATTCCTAAAAATGGCATGCACTGTTACAGAATATGTCTGATCTGCACCTAAGTTAGCACGGGCATTTATGACAGATTTTAGTTGGCGTAAATGGTCACACCCAAATTTTAGCCAAGGGAATGGGCGCTAACTTTAGGCAAGATTTATAGACTAGCACTACGGGTATTTTTTTTTAGTGCAAAGTTTTTGGGTGCCATATATAGAATTTACTCCAAACATTTTAGTGCAGGAACACCCATTCTCTGCTGCTGACATGCCCCCCTTTAGCATGTGTTTAGTGCATGCACATTTGGCAGTTACGGTAGGACACCTGATCGCATCCCACGATATACCATTTTAAGCTGCGTTAGGCATGTGTTAGTGCCTAACACAGCTTAATAAAAGGGCCCCTTCAGAGTTATACCTGCTATTTACGCATTAGCACTTCAACAGATGGATTATATGATCAGCAATATTTGACTGCTGAACTATATCTTTTTTTTTAACTCCTATTCCAAATCTTCCTCCTTATGGGGGCTGGTAAATTTTGTGACTAAAATGGTCAAATTTTTCTATAAAACTGCCAGCAACTTTAAAAAATGCATTTATGCAGCTGGTGCTTCTGCATCTGTATAAGTGCTTTTCAATACGGACCTTAGAGTTTTTATAAAATAAAAGGAAAATCATAGCTTCTACTGGTCTGTTATCCTACAAATTGTTCTCAAAGGCTTAGTGCATCATAGCTACAGGATTATTCAGTGGCTTCTCTGTTTACCTACCTCCTAGACATTTTTATTTATTTATTTACTTATGTATCACATTTGTATCCCACATTTTCCCACCTCTTTGCAGGCTCAATGTGGCTTACAATACATCATGAGTGGTGGAAATACATTAGAAAATAGGCATTTAGTGTTACAGAAGGATCTTGAGCAACATGGTATTAGTGTAACAAGCAGATACTGTAAGATAGTTCTGAATATATGTGGAGGAGTTGTGTATATTTACATTGGTTGGTCTTTGTGGTATGCCTTGTTAAAGAGATGGATCTTCAGTAGTTTGTGAAAGTTCGTTAGTTCGTAGATCGTTTTTAAGTTACGCGGTAGAGCGTTCCATAACTGTGTGCTCAAGTAGGTAAAGTTTGACCCTTGCATTAATTTGTATTTTAGACCTTTGCAGCTAGGGAAGTGCAGATCAAGGAATGTGCGGGATGATCTTTTGGCATTTCTGGGTGGTAAGTCTATCAGGTCTGACATGTAGGTTGGTGTGTCTCCGTGAATGATTTTGTGAGCTAGGGATTCCTCATTCTGTTTATTTCTTCCCATCCAAAAGTGTTTCTAGAGTTTTTTCCCCTTTACATTCCTTTCCTTCTAAACATCACCCACCATGGAAGGCTCTAGCCGTTAGTTTCTCCTACTCTGCTTATAAAGCAGTCTATTTATACATATGTGTACATGCTAAAAGCAAACAGATACAATGCAGGGGGGATTCTCAAAGCAAGTTTCTAACACTACTTTATCACACCACATGTTCTAAGGGTTTCTGCTTAGCTTTCTCTTTAAATGGCTAGGATACAATGGTTTTCATGCTTAAAATCATTTGGTTGGAAACAATATTTCCTTTTGTTATTTGCCTTTATGTTTTTATGTATCAGTGGCATAGCCAGACCTAACATTTTGGGTGGGCCCAGAGCTAATATGGGTGGGCACTATGTATATGGGTGTGAGTAGTGTTTCTTGGGACACTCCTAAATAATGCCTTAGAGTGCATTTGATGACAGATTATTAATAAACAGTCTGCCCAGCAGTTGTCCTGCATCAACATAAACCACATACATACTTAGAACCTATGTTGCAAACCTTTATACCACCAGTTCTGAACACACAAATACCAATAACAGCACCTTTAAAAAGGCAGCAGTGAATATACACAACAGCAATGTGTTCCATTGGAACAAAACAGACAAGTCAGACTGATACAGATCCCATACAAACCATATGCAAACAGAATCTCACACCTGGGTCACATGCAGAACACAGATTAACTGTCAGGTTCTCAGGTTCAGAGCCCGCGGGGCCGGGCTCTGGAGCAAACGTGAGCCCTTGGGCTGCTGACGAGGAGCGACAGCAGCAGGCAAAACCCACCAACCAACGCTGGGCAAGCACACCGACACCGGCAGGGACTGCAGGCACCGCCCAGCGAGCTGGAACACACGGACTGGAACACGGGATTGGAATTCCCCGGACTGGAGGACAGAGGACTGGAACCCCGGACTAGAACACTGGACTGGAATCCCCTGGACTGGAACACTGGACAGGAATCCCCCGGACAGGAGGACACAGGACTGGAACACTGGACTGGAGCACACCGGACTGGTCCACACAGCTTCACCTGCACTTAGCTACTAAGCCCCCCAGGAGTTGAGCTCCTGGGTTTGAGTAGCCGGCAGGACTTACTGGATGACACAGGGACCATGACTAGAACAGGCTGTAGCTGAAGTGCGCCTAACTCCTAAACTGACCAAAAGTGTTCCTAAGCCCGACACCAACAAAAGAGATCCTAAGCCCTCCACTAACAGCAGTGCTCTTAACAGAAACTAACAGGGGTGCCCCTACGCCCTACACTAACAGAAGTGCAGGGAAGCCACAAGGGAAAAGGAAGGGAAGACAAACGCCAGACCTAACCCTAGCTGCAGCAGCTAAACATGGGTTCTCACCCCGGTGCTTCCTAAGCACCCAGCTACAGCAGCTAAACACAGGTCACGAGGAAAAGCGGGGAAAGCACAAGGAAACAAGCAGGAAAGTCAAATACCCAAACAACAAAAGGTGCTTCCTAAACACTTACTAACAAGGGTGCTCCCAGCACCAAACTCCAGCACTGCACTAACAGCAGTGCTACACACCGTAGCAAAAGGGAAAGCAGAGGAGCCAAAGGGAAAAACAGGGAAGTCAAACACACAAGTCACAAGTGCACACTGACTGCACTAAACTAACCTGGACCTAAAGCAAGTAGCCAGAAGCAAACGTTGCGAAGGCCCCGAAGGAAAGAACACCACTTCCTTATCAAGGCCCTCCCTGATGATGTCACACTCCCTAGACCCAGGCAACAGCACACTGACCCAGAGAGCACACTGAAACCCATAGAGGCCCAACCCACACCAATGCAACTCCATGAAGCACTTGAAGCCAGTACACCCAAAGAGAGTTTAGAGCAACTCAGACTACACCCACAGCTGCAGTGAAGTGAGACAATTAGCCCCATGCTGGCAGCAGCCGGCACAGAGAAAGAGAGAGCTAGCTCAAACAGGACAGAAAAACAGAACAGAAGCCAGCTAAAAAGCTGACCCCCAGGCAAAAGGTAAGTTTGAGAGGGGTTCTGACCACGATCATAACATTAACCCTCATCAATTGAGAATAGAGGACCAAAATTTTGAAATTGGCCTGTAGCTCAGTATCAGCCTTGCCCTTCCCTACCCCCATCCCTCTCTGTAGCCTGGCATCAGCCCTACCCTTCCCCCCATCACGTCATCCCTGTAGCCATCTCCCCTCCCTTCCCCACCCTGATGCACACCAGCATTAAATATAAAACCCACTAACATTTATATTTAATGTTGATGGGCTTCTCGGTAGGGGGTGGTCTCTACAGTGCCCAAGTTTTTAAAACAAAGTTTTATATATGAACATTTTTTTTAACGTCCTTGGCACTACAGAGCCCACCCCCACCCAGAAACCCACCAACATTAAATACACATTTTTATTTAAACCTGGTATTACACAAATTAAAACATTTTTGTTACCTGGTCTTGAGCTTCGTATAGAGATCTATTGCCCCCCCCCCCCCCCCCCACACCCATGAGGTCCTAATGAGTGTGCACGTGGGATTCCAGGTTCTAGGAGTTCACTGCTCAGTCACTCTATGTCTGCCTGGTAGGGGGGGGGGGGGACCCGAGCCGTGGAAGATCAGTGTGCATGGGCCTCAGGGAGACATCCGGTGAGTGCATGGGGCAGGGTGTGTGTGCACGGGCTGTGGAGGGCGGGGGCAGGCTCTGTGTGCCTGAGCTGCAGGGAGCACACTTTATGTGAGAGTGGGACAGGCTAGAGCTATCAGCCTGTAGGAGCAGCCTTGATGACAGTAGATTACAGCCCCATACCAGAACATGTCTCCCAGCCCCCCCCCCCCCCCCCCCCCCCCCCCGCTGCCTGATGCCCGATTCCCCAAGCATAGCAGCAAGAATGTTAAAAAAGCAGGCAGGAAGGCTTCTGTTTGCTCCCTGGTGCTTGCAAATGACTTGCTGTGCAGCCAGGAGAAGAAAAAAAAAAAAGCAGAGCCAAGTACTGCAGGGGAAGAAGCACCCGCTTACCTGGCCTGAAGATAAACTCAACAGGGAGACAGGAGACTGTTAGGCTGATTCAATCGCAGCAGGCTGTCAGGACAACCATTAGAGCCAGGAGACAAGAGGGAAACTCGGGCCGTTTTTTGCCTCGGTGCCGATTGACTGACTCAGGGAGAGCCGGGAGGCGGAGCCCGATTGAATAATGAGAGCCGGACGAGGAAACTGAGAGTGAGCTGCTGACGCCTAAAAAGACAGGCACCGATTGGCGGGTCAGAGAGACTGGGTGGGCCTGTGCTGAGATTGGGTGGGCCGGGGCCCACCCAGGCCCACCCGTAGCTATGCCCCTGTTATGTATAGGAGCAATGTGCTCTAAGCGTTCCTTTTACTAAGCTGCAGTAAAAAGTAGCCTGCGGTAGTGTAGGTGCATATTTTGGGTGCGCACCGGGCCAGTTTTTACTGCATCTGCAAAAAAGGACTTTTTTAAAAATGGGATGGGAAAAGGGCATGCAGTAAAACTGAAACCAGGGTGCGCCTCATCCTTTAACGCCAGTGGTAAGGGCTCATGCACAACACATACGGTGACCGGTGGATGTGCGCCGGAAACGCCATGCATGTGAGGCAATAAATCATCTAGGTGTTATTGGAGTGCGGCTAATCTGAAATTACCACCAGGGGGACGCAGTAGCCTGATGATAGTCTCATTTTGGCATGTGCTGCATGCACGTAGAGCTTAACGTGCCTTTGTAAAAGGGCCCATCGGTGTTCTAACATTATGAAATTAAAACTGCCATTTCCAGTACACTCAGATAAAATGTTGCTGTGCTGCCTATTGTGCTACATTTTTCTCTGTGCTGTAGTTCTATACATTAGAAGCGGGCATCTTTTTATAGAGAATATAAATAGAATATGTAATACAAATATATATGTTAAGCTACTGTCTTTCACAGCGAAGTAAATAGAATTAAAATGGTGTGCATTTATCTTCCTTTTTTCAGATTCTCGCTGCATTCTTCTGCCTGTAGTTTTACACCACCTCCACATGCACTTACAGGAGCAGAAGGATCTCGTAATGTGTGCACGTATCCTTAGCAACGTGTTTTGTCTCATCAAAAAAAACAGCTCAGTAAGTAAATATAGGTCATGGGGAACACTGAATTCATTATGTGAACCTAGAGTCACATTTCAGGAATTTCTTTTAATTTGAAATCCATGCTATATGTTTTATTGAACTGCATCCTTGAATTTATATTTAGGTTTTTTTTTGTTTGAGATTATTTTAAATATAGCTGATTGGATTTAATTGGGCTTAGGGTGCTATGTCTTATTTGGAAGGATCTAAATTTATAGTTGTGATTTCCTATAGTATATAATAGGTATAACATTTTTTCATAGATATCTGGACAGGTAAACATATGGGACCATATCCTATAAATGCTTCCTAAAAACTGTTCCCCCCAAAAATGAGCACTAAATGCTATTCTATAAATGGCACTTCAAAAGTTGCAATTTTTAAAATAGCGCTTAGCACCGGGATCCATGCCTAGCTTTTAGGCATGAGGATTTACACCAAGTGAAACCTGGTGTAAATCCTCGAGCCTAAATTAGTTGTAGATCAGGCGTGCACAAAATCTTGGAATGCCCATGACTCATCCATGCCCTTCCCATGGCTATGCCCCATTTTCAGATCCACGTGTAAGAATTTAGATGCATGTGTAAATTCTATTTGGTGACAATAATTGATTATTAGCACCTAATTATTGCTTCTTTCAATTAAATTGCACACAGAAATTGGGCGCATGGCCAAATGTCCACATTCAATTTTGAGCTCCTTATATAGCATCCGGGTGACTGTATGTTATATCATGTTTTTAAATGCTGGTATGATTACTTTACCACTCACCAACCAATAGAAATTCATTGTAATGTTTTGACACCTGAAGATGCATGCATACCATGGGTTGCAACTATCTCACTCTGCTATATAATGTAAAGCCCTGCTGCTAAAGAAGATTATAGAATCAAATAAAGACATCGTATTGGGTAACTCCAGTGAACACATTGTACTAGTAATACAAGATCTGCACTTTCTCCTATAGATACTAAAGCAGTCAGTTCAAAAGGGCTATTCAGTTTGAGACATGCATAAATCAGCATGTAAATGTTTTTCTCCGAGAACAAGGAGGCCTATAATTCTCACGTGTGGGTAACGCTGGGTCTGTGTTGCTGGTCCAGAGTTTGTAGCAAGCTTAAAATAGGTCTTTGAGCATGAGATATGCTGTACCGTGCATGCACAAGTGCTTTCCTACCTGCCACAAGGGCGCGGGACCAGCAGTTCCCTTTTTTCCGCAGTGAGGAGAGAACACATTTATTTCCACTCCTCACAGCTGGTTTGGATTTTTGTCTTTTTGTGCCTTCCTTTTTGTTTTTTATACCTCTCTTAGGGTTTTATCTTCATTTTATTCCTTCGCTGTATTTTTTTATATTATTTTTTGCCTTTTTTTACAGTTTTCATAATTTTACCATGCTCGTTAGGCTGCTTTTAGGTCTGAGCTCCAGTTGTGTTTTTCTCTCTTCTTTTTCCTGGTGCTTTTTAGCACCATTGAGTAGTTTGATTTGGCCACGGCTGTTTTTCCTTTCATGTCATCGAAGGTTCTCGGTGGCTTCAAGCATTCACTTGGTACAACAGGACCATTTCTGGCAAATACACTCATTCTTGGTGTCTGCAGTGTTTAGGGCCTGATCATACCCCTGCAAACTGTGTTCTGTGTCTTCGTATGAAAAAGAGAACACTGTTGGTCAGAGAGGCTCAGAGAGAAAAGACTTTTGGAGCCAGGTCTGAAACCTCGACATCGGCGTTGGCATCAGTATCTTCAGCATGGACATCAGCATCGGGTGTTACATCGGGTGCATCAGTTCATATAGCTGTGAGACCCTTGCACACTAGAGTAATCGTACATCGAGTGGGTCTCCACCTGCCTCGACGCCAGCTGCTATGCAGGCCCCCTGGGACCGATCAGCATTAGACCCAACCCTGAGGCGATGAGAGGTCTCATCATTGTACTATTCGGCACCGGGAGCATTGGAAGAATCATCAGCACCTAGGGTTTCACTGGACCCCAAGAAGCGTCAGTGCTGGGAGGGCCGCTGCCCCAACATACAGAAGGTGCCTATGTGTGGGTCTCCACACAGAGCGAAGCACCCATTTTGACCCCACAGATTCAGCAGCCTGCTTTTACATTGACACCCCAGCCTTTCCCGATGTTGACCCTCAAAGAAATCCTCTGGGCCTTGCTTCTTGATCTTTTGACGGGGTTCTTGCAGAGTGCATCAGCGTCCGGTGTGTTTGCACCAGCCATGTCTGCTACTGGTGGGTTCTTCAAATAGTCTGTTTTGGTTACGCCCTGCATTGGCTACAGAGACCACCAGATTGCTCACCAAGAGCACATCACTTCAGCTTTCAGTACAAGCAAGTACTTGCAGAGGAACTCTCTGCCCTTCTCAAGGCCCATGTGATTGAACCCATTCCACAAGGGGAAGAACGGAAGAGATTCTATTCCAGGTATTTCCTTATGTAAAAGAAAACAGGGGGGGGGGGGGTGCGTCCCATCCTAGACCTAAGGGGCCTGAACAAATTCCTGGTTAAAGAAACATTCTGGATGATTTCCCTGGGCACCCTTCTTGCCATGCTTCAGGAAAATGATTGGCTATGTTTTCTGGATTTAAAGGATGTTTATACTCATATTCCAATACTTCTAGCTCACAGGAAGTATCTTTGATTTTGGCTGGGGACACGTCACTTCCAGTATTGCATGTTGCCTTTTGGCCTTGGGTCAGCTCCCAGAATTTTCACCAAGTATCTTGCAGTAGTCACAGCGTCGCTACACAGACTGGGAGTCCATGTGTACCCCTTTCTCGACCACTGGCTGGTGAGAACCTGTCACAGCTGTGGCTGTGGCCGTGCCCCCGTGTCCAGACTAACCTTTTTTCCAGTGGTCGGGCTCTGCGGATTCTCAGGACTGCCTTGTTCCTGCATTGATGCCTTTGCTGCCTGTTTCCCTGTTATCCAATCCCTATTACAGAGATTATCCAAACCTCACTCTGATGTTACTGCATCAAAGCTTCACTCCAGAGTCTATCCAAGCTTCAGTCTGATGTCCCAGTATCTTAGCCTCACTTTTTAATGCCCTGCTGTGTTCATCAGTATGTTCCAAGCCTCATTCCAAGTTGTGACATCATCAGTGAGGTCCTTTATAATGCACCTTGGGATTTTCATGCTTTGCCTTTGCAAGAGGTCTTTTAGCCTTGTCTTCATGTTCCCTGCTTGGTTCCAGTTCCTGTCTTGTTTTTGCTTCAGCCTTGCCAAGTTCCTGTCTAGCTGTTTTCCTGTGTGCCTTGTCCCTGAAGCATTGTTCCTGTGATCATTGTCCCCAAACCTTGTTCTGGGAAGTCTTGCTCCTGCAAACCTTGTTCCTGTAACCTTGCTCCTGTGTAGCTTTGTTTCTGCCTGTGTTTTTGAGAGTCTTATTCCTGCAGTCTTATTTCTGCCTAACCATTTTCCTATGAGTCTTGTACCTGAAAGCCTTGCTCCTGCAAATCTTGTTCATGAGTTCCTGCCTTGTTTTCTGCCTAGTCTTGTTCCCTTGTGTGTTGTCCCTATGAATCTTGTCCCTGAAGCCTTGCTCCTGTGTTTTACTCCTGAAGCCTAGTTCCTGGGTTACTGGCTCCTGCTATAGCCAAACCTTGTTCCTTGTTCCTGCTACTGCCAAGCTCTGTTCCTTGTTCCTGCTACAGCCATCTCTGTTCCTTGCTCTTGCCAAGTCCTGCTCTGTTCCTGGTTCCTGCTCCCTGCTCCAGCCAAGTCCTGCACTGTTCCTGGTTCCTGCTCCTGCCAAGTCCTGATTTGTTCCTGGTTCCTGCTCTTGCCAAGTCCTGCTCTGTTCCTGGTTCCTGCTGCAACCAAGCTTTGTTCCTGGTTCCTGCTCCAGTCAAGCCCTGTTCTTGCCATGTTCTTACCTTGTTCTTAGTCTTGCTTCCATTCGTTCCTGTTGCATAGCTCCAGCCTTGCCTTGTTTCTGCCTAGCTCCAGTCCTGCTTTGTCTGGCGTGTCTGGTGTCTTGTCTTGTTTTGCGCTTTCTCATCTCTGGATCCAGGTCTTGCCCTGCCTAGCCTTGCCTTGTTTCTGTGCTTTGCCTTGTTCCTATCTGGATTCAGTTCTAGCCTTGTTGTCTTGCTCTCCTTGCCTCATCTAGATCCAGCTTCTGGCTTGCCTGGCTGCTTTGTCCAATTGTGCCTAGCCTTGCCTTGTCTTGTCCAGATCCAGTTCTTGCCATGCCCTTGTCTTGCCTGGGTTCTGGACCCAGTTTTAATCTAGTTCTGAGTCTTGCCTTGTTCTGCCTAGATTCCAGTTCTAGCCCTTTGCCATGATTTCCTTGCCTCGTACTTTGTCACTTCAGTCCTTCCTAGTTTAGCCTTGACTTGTCCTGCCCAGTCCTGTAATGATTCTTGCTCTGACACCTGCCCTGTGCCAGCCCAGGGGAATTGTCTGCTGTAGCTCTGGCTGTGGTCCAAGGCCTCACATTCCCTGAATCTGTGACAAGATCACATAGCAGGACGGTGCTCAGGAGTCCATTCAGAGGACTATTCAGGTGTTAGAGCTGCTAGGGTTCATTTTAAGTTACCTGAAGTCTCATCAGCTCCCTCTTCAGTGATTGGAGTTCATTGAAGACTGTAAGGTCTCCACCACCGGGAAACTCTTGGAAAAGTTTCCTGCACCAGGAGACTCTTGAGTCCCTCGGCCCTTTAGCTGAGCTGTGTGCTGTTATCCACTGCTAAAGAGCACATGGCAATCCACAAGGTCAGATCATTATACATTATTGTAATCCCTTTGTGTCAACTGCTCCTCCAAAGGTAGTTCCCACCACAGCATTTCTCAAGAAGCATAGCAGTTCAACAGCATAGTATTCAAAACAAAAAACAAACAAACAAAAGGTTCCAAAACCTCAGCAGTTCATATAAAGCAGTTATGCAAAGCAATTCTTCAAACAAAGTAGCTCAAAAAGGGCTCAGACTCCCAGCAGCTCATGTATAGCAGGTATGCAAAATAATTCTCCAAACACGGTAGCTACAGAAACGGTTCAAACCCTCCCCAGCAGTTCATGTCAGCCATTAGGCAAAACAATTCCCCAAACACAGCAGTTCAGAAAGGGTTCAAACTCCCAGCAGTTCATGTATAGCAGTTATGCAAAGTAATTCTCCAAACACAGTAGATCAAAAAGGGTTCAAACTCCCCAGCAGTTCATGTGAGCAATTATGCAAAACAATTCCCCAAACACAGCAGTTCAGAAAGGGTTCAAACTCCCAGCAGTTCATGAATAGCAGTTATGCCCAAAACCACCACTCCTCCTCTCTTCCTTTCAAAAGAAATCAACCTAGGGAGAGTGGCAAGGGTCCCTCCCCAATCAGGCCAGCATTATACCCTGAACACCACCCGCATGACCCTTCCATGGTAAACCTGTTCTCTCAGCTCCCCTCGTGGGATAGCCACCTTTTCCCTTCTATCAGGCTCTCCTCCCGAGCAGCCCTCTCCTGTTTCACCTCCTTTCCTTCCAGTTTAATCAGAGCAGCCATCTCCATTGGCTCCTCTTGCTGTAGTTCCTCCCCACACCCATTGCTCAGCTGCTCTCCATTTGCTTGATTGGGCAGGTTCAGAATTCCTTCCCTCATCCTGGCTCTGTGGGACAGGTTTTTCCAACTCCCTTCTCTTGACCTCCTCTGGGGTCTGTTGGGGATTGAAGTCCCTGTTTCTACCATGGGACCTACTCAGGGTCTGCTGGGAATTGTAGTCTTTTCCTTTTCTCCAATCCCCCAGGGGAAAAGACTCCTTCCTTTCTCTACCTAGTCTCCCTCCCTCTCAAGCCTCCTTGTTCCTCCATGTGCCTTCATTCTCCCTCTCACCCTCATATTCCTCACAAGACCTGCTAGATACTCAGCTGGCCCAGGCTTTTCTCCCTGTGGCATGGGCAGATGCTCTTGTAACCCTTGCCACTCAAGTCCAAGCAGCTCAGCAGGTCACAGCCTGGCAAATGTTGAGGTTGGGCCACATGGCCTCTACTGTTCATGTGACACCCATGGCACATCTTCACTTGGGAACTGCCCAGTGGACCCTAACTTTCCAGTAGTGTCAGGCCACAGGGAACATAGAGGATGTCATCCGAGATCCGCCAGAGCTGGTTCAGTCCCTAGTCTGGTGAACAATTCGATCCAATTTGACTCTGGGACTTCCATTTCAGATTCCGCAGCCCACGAAGATGCTGACAATGGATGCATCCCATGTAGGGTGGGGAGCTCACTTAGATGGGTTTCACACTCAAGGTGCTTGGTCAGCCCAGGAAACAAATCTCCAAATCAACCTTCTGGTGCTCCGGGTGATCAAGTAGTCTCTAAATGCTTTCAGGGATCAGCTGAATAACTGTACTCATTCAAACAGACAATTAGGTTGCCGTGTACTATGTGAACAACTAAGGGGGGCACTGGATTACGACCTCTGTGTCAGCAGACCATCCGGATGTGACGTTGGGCACACTAGAATGGGATGCTCCTCAAGGCCACTTACTTTGCAGGCAAATTCAACAGTCTGGCTAATAGACAGAGCAGGGTCATGCAACCACATGAGTGTTCCCTCAGCATGGCGTTGTCTGTGAGATTTTCCGAGCACCATCTCGGTGGATCTCTTTGCCACTCAGTCCAATCACAAAGTCCCTCAGATCTGTTCCAGGCTCCAAGCCCATGAGAGGCTAACGTAGGATGCCTTCTGTGGTGTGCTGGAGCCGGCTCGCAGCGGCTCGCAAGAGCCGGGTGTTAAATTTTGTTCCAACTTGCAAGCCGGTTGTTACTAAGTGCAAGCCGGCTCTCCTTCCTCCTTCCCTCCCTCCGGATCTGGTCCCTCACCTGAGTCACCTAGTCCATCGAATTCTTCGGGGCAGGCAGTCTTGCCTGCCCGCTGCCGGTGCTGACCCTCCCCCGCTGCCGGTTTGCTCTTTAAAAATGGCCACCGAGACTTCTGCTGAAGTCTTTGAGGCCACCCTTGTAAGTCTCGGCGGCCATTTTGAAGAGCGATCCGGCAGCGGGCAGGCAAGACTGCCCCGAAGAATTCGCTGAACAACTCAGGAGGGGGTGACAGTGGAGAGAAGGGAGTCGCTGGACATGGTGGGTGGAGGGGGGCAGGGGAGAGAAGGGAGTCGCTGGATATGGGTGGCTGGAGAAGGAAGGGGGACAGGGGAGAGAAGGGAGTCGCTGGATATGGATGGCTGGAGGAGGAAGGGGGAGGGGAGAGAAGGGAGTCGCTGGACATGGGTGGCTGGAGGAGGAGGAGGGGGCAAGGGAGAGAAGGGAGTCGCTGGGCATGGGTGGCTGGAGGGGGGCAGGGGAGAGAGGGCAATTGCTGGGTATGGGTGGCTGAAGGGGGCAGGGAAGAGAAGGGAGTCGCTGGGCATGGGTGGCTGGAGGGGGGCAGGAGAGAGAGGAGAGTCGTTGGGCATGGGTGGCTGGTGGGGAGGGCAGGGAAGAGAAGGGAGTCGCTGGGCATGGGTGGCTGGAGGGGAGGGCAGGGGAGAGAATGGAGTTGCTGGGCATGGGTGGATGGAGGGGAGGGCAGGGGAGAGAAGGGAGTTGCTGGGCATGGGTGGATGGAGGGGAGGGCAGGGGGAGAGAAGGGTTGCTGGACATGGGTGGATGGAGGGCAGGGGAGAGGAGGGTCACTGGGTATGGGTGCATGCAGGGCAGGGGAGAGGAGGGTCGCTGGACATGGGTGGATGGAGGGCAGGGGGAGAGAAGGGTCGCTGGACATGGGTGGATGGAGGGCAAGGGAGAGGAGGGGAGAGAGAAGAAATGCTGGACATGGATGGAGGGGAGGGAAGAGTGAGGAAGGAGATGAGATGAGTGAAAAGGAAGAGAGGAGAAAAACTGCACATGGATGAAGAAAATAGGCAGAAGCTGGATCCACTTGTCAAGTCTGTGGAGGACCAGAAATGAAGAAGACAGGAGGAAAGGAAAGAAATAAATGGAAATGAAGCCCTGGAAACAGAGTTAAGAGGACAGATAACAGCAGAATCGGATACTGGGCCAGCATGATCAGAAAAACAGTCACCAGACAAAAAAGGTAGAAAAAAAAATCATTTTATTTTCAATATAGTGTTTGGAATATGTTCACTTTGAGAATCAGGTGCTCATTAAAAGTTTATATTTATTTACTTATTTATGGCATTTTATCGCACATTAAACATGAATTAGAGTGGAATCTGGGATCATTTAATTTTTTTTCCTGGAGTAATGCATTGCCACCCCCCCAGGCTCTCTCCCCGGCTATAGCCAGCTCTGCAATTTGAGGGGGTGGCACAGAGGGGGACGGGAGGAGGCATAGAGGGGGACCGGGGAGAGAGCCTGTTGTTAAACATTTACCAGCACACCACTGGATGCCTTCTTCTTTCATTGGGGGACAGGACCTCTGTGTTCATATCCTCCCATTGCTCTTGTGGGGAAGACTTTGCTGAAACTCAAGCAAGACCATGGGACCATGATCTTGATCACTCCCTACTGGTTCTGGCAGATCTGGTTCCCTCGTCTTCTGGAGTTATCCTCTGAAGAACCTTGGAGATTAGAGTTTTTTTCCAACCCTCATCACGCAGAATGAGGGATCTCATCTGCATCCCAACCTCCTGTCTCTGGCCTGGATGTTGAGAGCTTAGAATTTGCTTCATTGCATCTTCCACAGGGTATATCTTGCTGGTTTCCAGGAAAGATTCAACTAAGATATGTTATTCTTTCAAATGGAGGAGGTTTGCCATCTGGTGTGAGGGCAAGGCCCTAGATTCTGTTTCCTGCCCTACATAGACCCTGCTTGAATACCATCTGAACTTCTCCAAGTCTGGCCTCAAGACCAACTCTGTAAGGGTTCACCTCAGTGCAATTAGTCCTTATCATCAATGTTTAGAGGGTAAACCCATCTCTGGACAGTCTCTAGTTGTTCGCTTCATGAGAGTTTTGCTGTTGACAAAGCCCCCTGTCAAACCCCACCTTTGTCATGGGACCTCAATGTTGTTCTCATCTAACTGATGAAAGCTCCTTTCACAGCAGGGGTGCAGATGGTTCTTCCGCACTTCTGAATACAAGCTCATGTGGCTGCAATTGGAGGAGGCCATGGTAGCTCTTCTCACTTTACCGCTTCTTCTTACTGCTTCTTCATTTCCATCACATAGAATTGATCAGATTATAGTCTCCAAATTTCAAGCAGTACCCTTCAGTAAGTCATCACATTGGTCACTTTGATACAATCCACATATCTTAATAAATAAGGCTCCATTCTTTTGGAAAGAGTGGGTTGATAAGGGATTTTTCTATCTGTCTGATATTGTTAATGCTGATAATAGTTTCTGGTCCTTTTCTGAGATGGTATCCAAATTTTCTCTACCTCCAACTATGTTCTTTCAATGGATGCAACTTACTCACAGTGTGAAGGCATCTGTTGAGCTGGCATCATTCGCGCAAAAAACAGAAGAAACCAGTCTTCGCAAGAAACACAACGAACAAAACAGTGAAGATGACTAAAAAGAGAAAAAAAGAAGAAAAAATAAAAAATACAAAAACTAAATGAAAAATACAGAATAAAAACAGAAAAATAACAAAAAATATATTCAAATATGTGTATAAGAATAGAGCGGCGACACTTTGGTTGTTGAAATTAAAAAATAGACTTTATCAGTGGATAGCAGGGAGAAAGGGACTTGACACAGCTGTGTTTCGGCCATACAGGCCTGCATCAGGAGTCTTCTCACTGTATGCTGATTTCTTATACTATCCAGATTGTGGAGAGAATATACCTACTACAGGTAAGTATCTTCACTATCTTACATAAATGTCTAAATCCCCATTTTACAATGCTGGGATATACACTTCTGAAGTGTGTGCAGATTTCAAGGGCATATGGTATGAGCGTGTTTAACAGGAGAAGAATGTAGCAAATTCTTAAACATTTATTCTCCATTTCAGAAAAGGACTAAACATCTATGACCTAAAAGATTAATGTAGAGTTACACCTGCTACCAAGCACATTTAGGATTTGGTAAAGAGCTGCTATTCAGCCACACTCCACTGGAGAGACTGAGGGGGGGGGGGTCCCTCGATCCCTGAGTGGCCTTTGTCCCCCCCCCCCCCCAAATGTCAAACTGGCAAGGGAAACTAGTCACAATGACAGTGCTGGAATAATTATCGGCTATATTTCTAAGGTCACAAAAATAACCAGTTATGTACTGGCACAGTAGGTTTTTTTTTTTTATTTGTACCCTGCGCTTTCCCACTCATGGCAGGCTCAATGCGGCTTAGGTACTTATTTGTACCCGGGGCAATGGAGGGTTAAGTGACTTGCCCAGAGTCACAAGGAGCTGCCTGTGCCTTCGGTGGGAATCGAACCCAGTTCCCCAGGACTGAAGTCCACCACTCTAACCACTAGGCCACTCCTCCACTCCCAAACCTAGTCCTGGAGGCATCTCAGGTTTTCAGTATATCCACAATGAATATTTATGAGAGAGATTTGCATGCACTGCCTGCAGATCTCTCTCATGAATTTTCATTGTGGAGAAGGGTAGTTAGTGGGGTCCCGCAGGGGTCTGTGCTGGGTCCGTTGCTTTTTAATGTATTTATAAATGACCTAGAGATGGGAATAACTAGTGAGGTAATTAAATTCGCTGATGACACAAAATTATTCAGGGTCGTCAAGTCGCAGGAGGAATGTGAACGATTACAGGAGGACCTTGCGAGACTGGGAGAATGGGCATGCAAGTGGCAGATGAAGTTCAATGTTGACAAGTGCAAAGTGATGCATGTGGGTAAGAGGAACCCGAATTATAGCTACGTCTTGCAAGGTTCCGCGTTAGGAGTTACGGATCAAGAAAGGGATCTGGGTGTCGTCGTCGATGATACGCTGAAACCTTCTGCTCAGTGTGCTGCTGCGGCTAGGAAAGCGAATAGAATGTTGGGTGTTATTAGGAAGGGTATGGAGTCCAGGTGTGCGGATGTTATAATGCCGTTGTATCGCTCCATGGTGCGACCGCACCTGGAGTATTGTGTTCAGTACTGGTCTCCGTATCTCAAAAAAGATATAGTAGAATTGGAAAAGGTACAGCGAAGGGCGACGAAAATGATAGTGGGGATGGGACGACTTTCCTATGAAGAGAGGCTGAGAAGGCTAGGGCTTTTCAGCTTGGAGAAGAGACGGCTGAGGGGAGATATGATAGAAGTGTATAAAATAATGAGTGGAATGGATCGGGTGGATGTGAAGCGACTGTTCACGCTATCCAAAAATACTAGGACTAGAGGGCATGAGTTGAAGCTACAGTGTGGTAAATTTAAAACGAATCGGAGAAAATTTTTCTTCACCCAACGTGTAATTAGACTCTGGAATTCGTTGCCGGAGAACGTGGTATGGGCGGTTAGCTTGACGGAGTTTAAAAAGGGGTTAGATAGATTCCTAAAGGACAAGTCCATAGACCGCTATTAAATGGACTTGGAAAAATTCCGCATTTTTAGGTATAACTTGTCTGGAATGTTTTTACGTTTGGGGAGCGTGCCAGGTGCCCTTGACCTGGATTGGCCACTGTCGGTGACAGGATGCTGGGCTAGATGGACCTTTGGTCTTTCCCAGTATGGCACTACTTATGTACTTATGTACTTATGGCTAGGGTGCCACCAGGACCAGGTTTGGGAACCACTGTGCTGGCATATACCCATTATTCAATATAACCGATTAGGTGCTGGCTTTGAAGCATCAATATTATATATGCTTCTTTTTCTTTTCTTTCTTTTTTTTTTTTTTGCTGTATGCACCGGGCGCATAAACCTCCATTTCTCTTGTATCTTAGTACAGGCTCTATGTTGGCAGATTCTGTTCTAAAATTCTGGTGAAATAAGATGCACTGACCTGCAGTTCCTGCTTCTATGAGCTGTCTAAAATGGGGCTATAAATATACCAAATGTATGCATTAAATCCAAATAATTCTTGCCATAAAGATTACTTTTATAATAATTTCTAAGCCCTGTTCTCCTTCAGGACAGTGTCTGACAGCCACAGGGTCTGCCTTTGGTAACATACGTGTCTAGATCTGTACTAATCAGAACTGTGAGAGAGTGTTCATAATATAGAAAGGTGCATTAGACCCATAACAAGTGTTATTCCAGTGGAATGTGGTTTGCACATTTTTCTAATTGCTATTCTGCGATAATCATGAAAAGCAAACACTTCACAGAAACATGTCAGACTGGAGTAGATCACCAAAAATAACTTAAATGCAACCAGTAATTAAAGGGCCTTTTATAGAGCATGGTCTGGTGGTGATTCATTTCTGAACTTGCTGGACAAAATATTCAAAGGCATATATATTTATTAAATATCAGAGCTAATACTTAAGAGACTGACATGGAAAAGTACAGGCTCATCACCATAGAATAGAAATCTTTTTGTGCAGAGAATGTTTCCCATGACGATAATTTGTTTCCTCTTTTCCCTCCATTTTTATTTTTCATAACTAATGTTAATTTAAAATTAGAAAACCTACTGTACATAATAAAAATGCTAACAGTAACTTAGAAAATTAGACTATGTGTATCTCTCTGTCTCTCTCTATGTATGTACAAGGGTTAAAATAAAAGTAATGCCTCCACCTCCATAATGCATCAACAAATATCAGCATTGATGCACTATGTATGTTCACTTGTCCTTTGAAATCTCTTCCTTCACCTCAGTTGGCAAGAAGTGTCTGTGTGAAGAGACTATTTTGCTATTGCTTGTGAAATGGAAGCATACAGTGAGCACTCGTCAGTGCCATTTAAGCAACAAGCCATGATAGAATCTCTGACTGTTGGTTGTTTATGGTGATGACTGTGTTGATGTGAATATTGTAAGATTGTGGACCAGGAAAGGCTGATTTGCGTGGTTGGAAATTAAATGGATGGCTCATAATAGCAACGGGCAAGTCTCCCATGATAAAGGTTGACAAACTTGTAAAGGACAATTGGAGGATCACTCAAACCATGACATTGCAACCCTGAAACTTTGATAGGATGATTGAGAAGAATTCAGAAACACAAGAAGGAAATTTTGCTGCAACATCTCACAGAGCATTAAACATCAATTGCAAAGTTAGGTCTCATAGTCTTACTATATCCACATACAGCATCATGAGATTCCCGCTGTTATGATTGTGGTCATAACCCCTCTCAAACTTACCTTTTTCCTGGTGGTCAGCTTAGCTGGCTTCTGTTTCGTTTGTCTGTCCTGTCTGAGCTAACTCTCTCTCTCTGTGCTGGCTGCTGCCAGCATGGGGCTAATTGTTTCACTTTACTACAGCTGTGTGTGTGGACTGAGTTAGCTCTACCTCTCTTTGGGTGTACTGGCTTCAAGTGCTTCACGGTGCTGCATTGGTGTGGGTTGGGCCTCTATGGGTTTCAGTGTGCTCTCTGTGTTTCAGTGTGCTGTTGCCTGGGTCTAGGGTTTGTGACATCATCTGGGAGGGCCTTGATAAGGAAGTGGTGTTCTTTCCTTCAGTGGCTTTGCAACGGTGGTGTTTGCTTTAGGTAGGGTGGTGCAGTGTGCACTTCTGACTTTGTGTCTAGTTTCCCTGCTTGCCTTTGCTTAGGTCCAGGTTAGTGTTAGTGCAGTGTGCACTGTTGTCTGTGTGTTTAGCTTTCCTGCTTTTCCCTTGTGGTTCCCCTGCTTTTCCCTCTTGGTTTTGGAAGCACCTTGATAGTTTGTGTCTAGCTTGCCAGAGTAGTGCTTAGGAAGCACCTTGTTAGTTTTGTATCTAGCTTGCTAGAGTAGTGCTTAGGAAGCTTGTTAGTTGTGTGTTTAGCTTGTTAGTATAGGGCTTAGGAAGTCCTTTTGTTAGTGTAGGCCTAGGAGTGCCCTGGTTAGTCCAGTTCCTTGGAGCACTGCTGTCTCTTCTGTTTCCAGTCCTGGTCCCTGTGTCATCCGGTATCCGGTAAGTCCTGCCGGCCACTCGAACCCAAGGGCTCAACCCTTGGGGGGGGGGGGGGTAGTGGCCAAGCGCAGGTGAAGCTGTACGGACCAGTCCTGTGTGCTCCAGTCTAGTGTGTTCCGGTCCGGTGTGTGTTCCAGTCTGGTGCGCTCCAGTCCAGTGTGTGCCAGTCCGGTGTGTGTTCCAGTCCTGTGTCCTCCAGTCCGGGGGATTACAGTCCAGTGTTCCAGTCCTGTGTCCTCCAGTCCGGGGAATTCCAGTCCGTGTGTTCCGGCTCGCTGGGCAGTGCCTGCAGTCCCTGCCGGTGCCGGTGTGTTTGCCCAGCATTGGTTGGTGGGTTTTGCCTGCTGCTGTCGCTCCTCATCAGCAGCCCAAGGGCTCATGTTTGCTCCAGAGCCCGGCCCCATGGACTCTGAACCTGAGAACCTGACACCCATCTTTTCCCAAAATTGAAGGAACACCTTAGGAGGCATCTGTTTCATTTGACTGAAGAGGTGGCAAGGTCTGTGAACAACTGGTTGAAGAGACCAGATATGCTGTTCTTTCACGATGACTTTCAAAAATGTGTCCATTTGCAGAAATTATGGCGAATGGTAGCAGTTATGTAGAAAAGTAAATATATGTAATAAAAGGGCAAGTTTCAAGCATTTTTTGTTCATTACAATATCTTCATTTAAACAAAAATTATGGAGACATTACTTATATATGTATGTTCTTATGTGAGTGTGTGTGTATATACATTTATAGATAGATAAATATAGATCTATATAAAATATATTTATTTGAGCAGAGTACAATAAAATGAGCATAATAAATCCAAGTAAATATACAAAATAAAACCAACATGACCAATAAAACTAATCCATATGCAAAATGATAAAAACTGCTGAAATACCTAACTGATCAAAACAAAATAAAGAGCCCTTTTACTAAAGGATGTTGAGCCTTAATGCGTGTTTTGCACATAGGAAAATGCTTACTACAAAACGCATTTTGCTGTAGTTTTGCATTTTCTGCACACTAAGGACCAGATTCATAAGTATATAAGTACATAAGTAATGCCACACTGGGAAAAGACCAAGGGTCCATCAAGCCCAGCATCCTGTCCACAACAGCAGCCAATCCAGCCCAAGGGCACCTGGCGAGCTTCCCAAACGTACAAACATTCTATACATGTTATACCTGGAATTGTGGATTTTTCTCAAGTCCATTTAGTAGTGGTTTATGGACTTGTCCTTTAGGAAACCGTCTAACCCCTTTTTAAACTCTGCCAAGCTAACCACCTTCACCACGTTCTCTTGCAACGAATTCCAGAGTTTAATTACGCGTTGGGTGAAGAAACATTTTCTCCGATTTGTTTTAAATTTACTACACTGTAGTTTCATCGCATGCCCCCTAGTCCTAGTATTTTTGGAAAGCGTGAACAGACGCTTCACATCCACCTGTTCCACTCCACTCATTAGTTTATATACCTCTATCATGTCTCCCCTCAGCCGTCTCTTCTCCAAGCTGAAAAGCCTTAGCCTCCTTCAGTAAATGATGCTTAAATTTAGTTGCCAGGAAAAATCTGCACCCCCTTTTGGATTGCAGTTGAGAAACTTAGTGAGTTGGGTTTGGATGGCTCAGTATTTAGCTGGTTTATCGTTTATTAATTTTCCTATACCGTATCTATTTGCAAGCAAGTCAGAACAGTTTACAATATATTAAAAAAGATTAAACACAATAAGAAAAGAATGCCATAAAATCATAGGACAGATTCTATTCATAATCAATCATATAATCTGACTGTGTTTCAAACTGGTTTATTGATATCCTTGTCTTCCCCTTGTCCCAATCAGCATTGTAGAAAAGAGGCTTAATACAGGCCTAAGATTGGTTTTACAGCAAACGCATTCCACAAGTTTAGGTTTATACCCACCCACCCCAAGACTGACACTTCCTAAATCCCTATTCTAACTATACTACTTATCACAACTTAACTCCACCCGAATTACAACTGTCTCAAATTGCTGAGGAGTAAAGTTAATGTTGTACACTGTCAAGCCTCATCATAAAATACCTATTCATCCCCGTTCAACAAATCAAGATGACTTTTATTCTCTGTAATAATTGTGGAGCTTTAGTTTCAAGGCCAATCATCTGGAAACTTAAGGCTTGTCCTATCTGTAATCAGCTCGCTAGTTTAAAACAAGAGGTCAGTAAATTAAAGCAGGGATTAGATGCACTTAAAGCAACTTCTAAGACTGCACAAAATCAATCCAAATTCACACCACTGCCTCAAAGGATAAAACCACCTAAGAATAGATGGTTCACAGTAGGCTCAGGCAGACTTCGTCATGTGACACAGAGGCATACACCCTCACAAGTGTTACCCCTACATAATTATTTTGCTCCATTAGAGCTCTGTGAGGTTCCTAAAAATAGAACTGAGCCAGAAGAAACAGCAAAAGCAAAAGAAATTAAGGTGGAACAAAAAGATAGACAGAAAACACACCAAAATATCAAATGTTGAAACACATACCAGGAAATGTAAATGGAAAGTGATGACCACAAATGCTCGCAGTCTTGGCAACAAAGTTCATGACCTTCAAGCCTTGATGTTGGAGGCAGACTTAGACGTTGTTGCAATCACAGAGACATGGCTCAATGGTTCCCATGAATGGGATGCAAACATACCAGGCTATAATCTATTTAGGAAGGATAGAGAGGGTCGTAAAGGTGGAGGAGTAGCTCTATATGTGAGAAATGATATCACAGCAACCGAAATGACAGGGACCTGGGGTAAGGAAGAAGCGATATGGATCACCTTAAAAAGAGATGATAGAACCTCTGTCCACGTGGGTGTTGTCTACAGGCCTCCAACACAATTGGAAGAAATAGATAAAGACCTGATCGCAGATATTCAAAAGTTGGGAAAGAAGAGAGAGGTGCTGTTGCTGGGAGATTTCAATCTGCCGGATGTAGATTGGAAGGTTCCGTCTGCGGAATCGGAAAGAAGTAGAGAGATTGTGGATGCTTTCCAAAGTGCTCTGCTCAGACAAATGGTCATGGAACCCACGAGGGAGGGAGCGACGCTGGATCTGGTGCTCACAAATGCGGATAGCATGTCAAATGTCCGAGTGGATGCCCACCTGGGCGGCAGCGACCATCAAACGGTTTGATTTGATATGACGGCTGAAGAGGAGGGTTGCCACTCAAAACTCAAAGTCCTGGATTTCAAGCGTGCTGACTTTAGTAAAATGGGGGAATACCTAAGGAAGGAGCTGATGGGCTGAGAGGACATACGAGAGGTGGAAGGACAATGGTCCAGGCTGAAAGAAGCTATAAATAGGGCCACAAACCTTTATGTAAGGAAAGTAAATAAAAGCAAGAGAAAAAGGAAACCGCTATGGTTCTCCAAGCAAGTGACTGAGAAAATAAAGGCTAAAGAGTTCGCATTCCAGAAATACAAAAAAACTCAAGACGAGGAACACGGGGAGGAATACCGGAGGAAACTGAAAGAAGCCAAGAGAGAGGTACGTCTGGCGAAAGCGCAAGCGGAAGAACAAATGGCTAAAAAGGTAAGGAGGGGTGACAAAAATTTCTTCAGGTATATTAGTGAAAGGAGAATGACTAAAAAGGGAATTGTGAGACTAAAAGATACTGCAAACCGCTATGAAAATAATGATGAAGAAAAGGCAAATTTGCTAAATAGATACTTTTGTTCTGTTTTTACTGAAGAAAATCTGGGAGAAGGACCACGATGGACTGGCAAAAGTTCATTTGAGAATGGCGTGGATATAGCACCGTTCACGGAAGAGAGTGTGTATCAACAACTAGAAGAACTAAAGGTGGACAAAGCCATGGGACCGGATGGGATCCACCCCAGGATATTGAGGGAGCTCAGAGAGGTTCTGGCGGGTCCTCTTAAAGATTTGTTTAATAAATCCTTAGAAATGGGAGAGGTTCCGAGGGATTGGAGAACAGCGGAGGTGGTCCCTCTTCACAAAAGTGGTGATAGGGAAGAATCTGGAAACTACAGGCCGGTAAGCCTCACTTCGATTATTGGAAAAGTAATGGAAGCGATGCTGAAGGAAAGGATAGTGAATTTCCTGGAAGAAAATGAGTTGCAAGATCCGAGACAACATGGTTTTACCAAAGGGAAATCGTGCCAAACGAATCTCATTGAATTCTTTGATTGGGTGACCGGAGAATTGAACCGTGGATGTGCTATGGACGTAATCTACTTAGATTTCAGCAAAGCTTTTGACACGGTTCCCCACAGGAGGCTCTTAAATAAACTGGATGGGCTGAAGATAGGACCCAATGTGGTGAACTGGATTAGGAACTGGTTGACGGACAGGCGCCAGAGGGTGGTGGTGAATGGAGTTCGCTCGGAGGAGGGAAAGGTGAGTAGTGGAGTGCCTCAGGGATCGGTGCTGGGGCCCATTCTGTTCAATATATTTGTGAGTGACATTGCCGAAGGGTTAGAAGGTAAAGTTTGCCTATTTGCGGATGATACCAAGATTTGTAACACAGTGGACACCCCGGAGGGAGTGGAAAACATGAGAAAGGATCTGAAAAAGCTAGAAGAATGGTCTAAGGTTTGGCAATTAAAATTCAATGCGAAGAAATGCATAGTGATGCACTTAGGGAGTAGAAATCCAAGAGAGGCGTATGTGTTAGGCGGTGAGAGTCTGCTAGGTACGGATGGGGAGAGGGATCTTGGGGTGATAGTATCTGAGGATCTGAAGGCGATGAAACAGTGTGACAAGGCGGTGGCCTTAGCTAGAAGGTTACTAGGTTGTATAGAGAGAGGTGTGACCAGCAGAAGAAAAGAGGTGTTGATGCCCCTGTACAAGTCGTTGGTGAGGCCCCACCTGGAGTATTGTGTTCAGTTTTGGAGGCCGTATCTTGCTAAGGATGTAAAAAGAATTGAAGCGGTGCAAAGAAAAGCTACGAGGATGGTATGGGATTTGCATTACAAGACGTATGAGGAGAGACTTGCGGACCTGAACATGTATACCCTGGAGGAAAGGAGGAACAGGGGTGATATGATACAGACGTTCAAATATTTGAAAGGTATTAATCCGCAAACTAACCTTTTCCGGAGATGGGAAGGCGGTAGAACGAGAGGGCATGCAATGAGATTGAAGGGGAGCAGACTCAAGAAGAATGTCAGGAAGTATTTTTTCATGGAGCAGGTGGTGGATGCTTGGAATGCCCTCCCGCGGGAGGTGGTGGAGAGGAAAACGGTAACGGAATTCAAACATGCGTGGGATAAACATAAAGGAATCCTGTGCAGAAGGAAGGGATCCTCAGGAGCTTAGCCTAGAATGGGTGGCAGAGCTGGTGGTTGGGAGGCGGGGCTAGTGCTGGGCAGACATATACGGTCTGTGCTGGGGCTGGTGGTTGGGAGGCGGGACTAGTGCTGGGCAGACTTATACGGTCTGTGCCAGAGCCGGTGGTGGGAGGCAGGGACAGTGCTGGGCAGACTTATACGGTCTGTGCCGGGGCTGGTGGTTGAGCGGCGGGGATAGTGCTGGGCAGACTTATACGGTCTGTGCCGTTGCTGGTGGTTGGGCGGCGGGGATAGTGCTAGGCAGACTTATACGGTCTGTGCCAGAGCCGGTGGTGGGAGGCAGGGATAGTGCTGGGCAGATTTATAGGGTCTGTGGCAGAGCTGGTGGTTGGGAGGCGGGGTTGGTGGTTGGGAGGCGGGGATAGGGCTGGCCAGACTTATACAGTCTGTGCACTGAAGAGGACAGTACAAATAAAAAAGTAGCACATATTGTGAGGATGAGGCTATTATGAAGATGAAGCTCCCACCTCAGGATCCCAGGTCCCTCTTTCACTGAGGGTGAGCTGGTTCTCAGTATGCAGATTGTATGCAAATTAGTCTACTACCCCTTTCTACTCGGGGTGACCTGGTTCTCAAAAAGGCAAACATAGTCAGGTCTCATCAACAGGATTTTTCTCATACAAATCTTTATTCCAGCCTCTGGGGCACACTTCTTTTAGCTTAAAACTCTTTCACAAGCTTAAACAGTTCTTCCAGCTTAACCATTTCTTCCTACTCAGTGCAATCTTCCAGCTTAAACATTTCTTCTTGCACAGTTCAATACCCAATAGATTTCTTCCCCCTGAGCCCTCTCACACAGGCATTTGGGCTCAGTACTAACTCAGTCCTGGACACACAGTCCCTCCTTGTAGCACACAGCTCTAGACACCCAGTCTTTTCATCTTGGACACACAGTCCCTCTTTGAACACACAGTTCTTATAGCTAACACTCTAGGGCCTTCTTACCCCAGCCAGCTTCCTTGCTTTGCACACAGTTCACCACCAGTCCAAAGGGCTCAGCCAGTACTTCTCATGGGGCTCCTCCTGCTTCAGCTACCAGCCCTCTTCTGCAGCGGCTAGCTCTCCTTTCTCCCTCACCACTCAGGTGGGGTATTAAGTGGTTAATGGCCAAACAGGACCCAGCCCATAACCTGCTGCACCTGTTTCTATCCCCAGGATTCTCCTCGGTCCTAGCGACCTCCTGCTATACACCCCTTACTGGCTCCCTTTAGTGACTCACCCAGCCCTTCTCCCTGGACATTTTAGGGGAACAGCGCCCTCTAGGGGCCTAACCAGGGTAGGACAGCCTCTTCCTTATCACAATATGAATTTATCTTCTTGGGCAGACTGGATGGACATTGCAGGTCTTTTTCTGCCATCATCTACTATGTTACTATGTACGTAAAACTACCTAGAGATCAAACAAACCATTCACACAAAATAAAAAGTAACAGATATTTTAATTTCTGGTATTTAAACATGTCCAGAGATGGCAAATTTACAATATTTCTCATTGCAGAGACCCATTGGTAGAGGTGGGAACCTCAAGGTCAAGAGGTACTAAATACTAGCTGGAAGAAGTTTTTAGCACAGAATGAAAAAGAGTATAAAATTTCACTAACCAAATTGGTTGGGGATGTGAATACCATAGAGCTGGTGCCAGAAAGTTTAAAAAGTTTTTAGAAAGTTGCATTTATAAAAAAACGGCGTTCATTCCAAAAATTGGAAACCTTTGTGTGGTGACCTTCAGGGATCACTGCTTTCCCCATTATTATTCAATCTTTTTATGTCTGATTTAGATGCTATTCCCATGCTGGAGGATACGTTTCTCTCTTCACATGTTGATGATGATATATTAACTTTTTCCATAATTGATCAATGTATATTACTAAGGTTAAATCTTGGGCCCATAGTCAATTACTGAAATAGAATGCAGGCAAAACTAATATTCTATTGTTTAGTAATTCTTTTATTGACATTCCTGTCGCCGTTTCTTTATCAAAAATGGTATTATTGCCAGTAGCTCAACAATTAACGAGGTATTTTTTAAACTAAAACAATTAAGATCTAATTTTTATGAAGAGCATTTTGCTCTAGTAGTGCAAGCAAGCAATGATACTGACCTGTTTAGACTATTATAATTCACTATACCCCCCTTTTACAAAGCTGCACAGTAATGCGGACACTTCACTGGCAGCCGCTAGTGTGGCTTTGTAAAGGGGGGGGGGGGTATATTTTTTGGTCTCTCACAGAAGTTAAATGACCAGATTGCAAATGTTCCAAAAGCAGCAAGAATGTTTTTTAATTACAGTAAATATGACAGAGTTTCTCTGTTGTTGACACTCTTCATGGGCTTCTGGTGCATGCAAGAGTGATGTTTAAAGTTCTGTGTTTTCTTCATAAGGCAATTCATGGTTTTGCTCCTGATTCTTTGAATAACCAACTGAAATCTTCTTCTTCTTCCTTTAATAATGTATGTCATTCTAAGAATCATTTTTTACTTTTTTATCCTTCTATTGGATTCAGGTACAGTAAACATTGGAAAGCCTCTTTTTTAAGTTTTTCTCTCTCTGCTTGGAACGATTTGCCTTTGGCACTTATGCTAGACTCTTCATATTACTCTTTTAGAAAAAGATTAGAAAACTTATCTTTTTGAGAAATTTTTGTTTGAGTAATTGCTAAGCTATTATTGCGTCCATTGTATCCTGTATCTTTTATCCTGATTATTGTTGTTTTGGGTCTATGTTCTGTATGATAGGCCTACAACATTGTAAGTCACAAAACAAGAAGTAGGGGTGGACCAAAAAATCTCGACAGCCAAGGTTTGGACCATGTCTTTTCAGCCTTGGGATAATGTGCTCAGCATTTCTGAAGAACATCTTCAATGTCTTCTACAAATGCCTGTACCCCTGTAAGAATCAACAATGTCACATACAGAGGATGATTTAATTCATCAATGGACTGAAGCTACACTCTTTAAGAAAGATATTGTTCATTATGATACACATTTTATAGGTTTGATTAATTATTGCAGAGCTAGAATGATTCCAAGAGGATTTAGGATCATTAAAGCACCAAATATGTTCTTGGACAACCAAGACTTTTTGGACCAATGGACTAGTATTCTTAACAAATGTTCACTTGATTTGATGGTTCTCTTAGCAGAAACATCTGAACAAAAAAGTGAACAATTAAATGATATACTGAATGAAAAACTGGACAAACTAAAGAGCTTAGATGGTCATTTTGAAGAAGTGTTGTTAGATGTCAACAAAAGGATTGATAAATTCTGACATGATATCAGAGACATAAAAGATACAAAATTTAAGAGCGACGAAAACAATTATAACAAAGGTTCTGTTTATTCATACTCAAAAGCAAGACCCTACATGAAGCCACAAAATAAGATTGATAAATGACCTCTTGTCACTCAGCCTATACACAGAGGATCTCCACCTGCTCCCTTAGAGAGGGCAAAGAAATGCATTAGAAATGCATCAGGTGAAGTTTTCACATCACCTCCTAGCAGTCCGATTTCTCCACCTCAACCTGGACCTTTTAAGTCTTTTTTAGACAAAATCTGGCAGGTAGACCACAGGGTTGGTTCCAGGGATCGACAGCACACTACAGGCCAAACCCCTCAGAGATTTTTCATGAACAAGGAACCCCAGATACATCCCAGAATGTACTTTCACAGAGGCGGGGGGGAGGGGAATGTACAGACAACAATTCCAACATCCACGCCCACACAGAAATAGAAATTTCTGTTTTTAACTTATCGGATCATACCTTAAGTGATACACAGCTTAAAGTGTTGCACAAAGGTTTAACTTTTTTCCCTACCACACATTGCATCGCATTTCAAACTAAAGTCGATTTGTTTAAATTCACGAGAAAACTTCTGATTATACATGCTTTCTCCGGCCATGACTCTCAATTCACAGATTTTTCAGTTGTAAAAAAGTCTTGTGTACGTCGTGATATTAAGAAATTGGAATCATGACTTAAACAGAGATTTTATAATACAACAACCAAAGATGAACATACAGCCATTCAATCTCTTGTAAGAAATACTGATATGATAATCAAGACGGCAGACAAAGGAGGTGGGATAGTCATCCTAAATAGAGATTCATACACAGATGAGATCTACAGACAGATTGAAGATGGAGCCTACTACTCACCTTTAAACACTGACCCTACATTTCAACTTAAGAATGAGATTGATAGCCTTTTAGAATTTGGCTCACCGAGACGTGTTTTAACCAGAAAAGAAAAATATTTCCTCACTGTCAAGTTTCCTATTATACCTACTATTTATATTTTACCAAAGATTCACAAATCCTCACTAAACCCACAAGGTTGTCCGATAGTATCCGGCAAGGGTTCATTTTAGAACCACTTTCAATTTTCGTGGACCATTTTCTCAAACCATTCATACCTCAAATCAGATCTTTTGTTAGGTATTCTAGACATCCCATCAACATTCTTGACAATTTTGATGGTGATTTATCAGATAGTTAGTAACCCTTGACATTGAGTCTTTATACACAGTTAGAAGCCCTTTCGATTATCAACTCCTGTTTACAGCAGCGAACTACTGATTTATGCATTCCCAACTGGTTTATCTTGAACTTGGCGACTCTGGCTATGACTAAAACTTACCTTGCATTCCAAAAGAAATTTTATCAACAAATTAAGGGAGTAGCCATGCAATGTCAGTGGCTCCTGACATTGCAAATTTGTATGTGGCACAGTTTGAGGATTTACATCTAATGGAACATGATTTTCTGAACAATATTAAATTATATAAACGATATGTAGATGATATATTTATACTTTGGTAGGGCACAGTTATCAATCTGGAAGATTTCTTGGCTTAATGGTAGAGATAACAATCTTAAATTCAAGATGCAATACCATCACGATCAGATTTAGCTTTTTGGATATTCTGATTAAAAAGGATAATTACGATTTTATTTATTTATTTCATACGATATTATACAGAAAAGAAACTGATCGCAATGCTTTCTTACATTATTCCAGTTTTCACCAACAATCATTGAAACAAAACCTTCCATATTGTCAGTTCTTGAGACTCAAGAAAATATGTTCCAACTACAATGACTTTGAACAACAGGCCAGTATTTTGGCAGATCGTTTTCACAACAGAGGTTATCTGAAGAAGTGTGTTGAATCTTGTTTACAAAGAGCAATGCAGACCAATCACACTGACTTACTCACTACACATAGGGTTACCATATGGCTCCAGAAAAAGGAGGACAGATTGAGCCAGTCTGGGTTTTACTTCCATTGCTTTCAATTGAAGCAAAACCCGGTCTGGATCAATGTGTCCTCCTTTTACAGACAGAGGAAAAGTCTCAAATACTGCTGCTTCCTGTTGATTCTCAGGATGGCATACAGAAAAAGTCCCTGACAAACACTTGGATGACTTTACCTGGTCCTTTTTTTCTTATGACCAAGCCACAAAAATGTGCCCTAAATGACCTTCTATTGCCAATTATTTTGTTTTTCTGTTTATTTTTACTTGTATATCAAAATTCAAAAGTAGCTGGGTCAAATATTTCACTAGAACCCGTCACTTATCATGTCTGTTTATGATGGACTCCAGCTTGCGCGTTGATTCCAACGGTCCTGTTTTGTTGTCTTCATCAGGGAACCACACCGCAAGTCTTTGACAATCAATGTTTATCACTGGAGAACTTGTATTGACACTGACACTTCTACCCCCTCCCACACCCCCCTCTTTTTATTCATTTCTTTTTTGTCAATCTGTTGGTTACATTTTAATGCATGGGTTTCTTTTTAAGTTTTTAAGTTTTTTTTACCTTTTTGATCCTGGTGTTATATATTACCTTTTAACTTTTTGTGGTCTTTGTTTGGACGACAACACCTCTGTGCTTGCTCCTCATTATGATGCAGCACTACGATTTTTTGCCTTGGATGGCATTTAAGCATGAGACACACGTTTTTCTTTTAGCCATTAGCCTTTCTATGTTAGTAGATTAGTAGATGACCGCCCCTTGCTCCCCCAGTGGTCACCAACCCCCTCCCACCCTCAAAAAGTTTTTAAAAAATATTTTTTCCAGCCTCAAATATCATACCCAGCTCCATGACAGCAGTATGCAGGTCCCTGGAGCAGTTTTAGTGGGTGCAGTGCAGTTCAGGCAGGCGGACCCAGGCCGGTCCCCCCCTACCTGTTACACTTGTGGTAGTAAATGTGAGCCTTTCAAAACCACCACAAATCCACTGTACCCACATGTAGGTGTCCCCCCTTCACCCATAAGGGCTATGGTAGTGGTGTACAGTTGTGGGGAGTAGGGTTTGGGGGGCTCAGCATACAAGGTAAGGGAGCTATACCCTAGGAGCAATTTATGAAGTCCATTGCAGTGCCCCCTAGGGTGCCCGGTTGGTGTTTTGGCATATCAGGGGGACCAGTGCACTACGAATGCTGGCTCCTCCCACAACCAAAAGGCTTGGATTTGGTCATTTCTGAGATGGGTGTCCTTGGTTTCCATTATCGCCAAAAATCGGGGACGACCATCTCTAAGGATGACCATCTCTAAGGTCGACCTAAATTTCGTGATTTGGGCGTCCCCAACCATATTATCGAAACGAAAGATGGACGCCCATCTTGTTTCGATAATACAGGTTTCCCCGCCCCTTCGCAGGGACGTCCTGCGAGGATGTCCTCAGGAAAACTTGGTTACCCCTCCACACCTTTTTTTCATTTTCAGTTGTTTTTCCTCCCTTTTTTATCCTTCAACGGTGTTCCTTTTTTACATATCGATTGTTTCCCATGTTGTTTCCATACATCTATATTTAGAGAGATATGCTACACACCATTTATTCATCTTCCATTCATTTAACGGGTTTCTTTACAGTCTTCGCCATTTCATTTTGTTTGTCATGTAATATTTATTCTTAAATATATCATCTCTTTTTAGCATTATATATATTTTTATTACTTATATGTGTTCTAGTGCCCTATCGTCTGTATTGTATAATTAGATAACTGTTATATGTTGCCAGTGTTCTGCTTACTTATGATTGAGCAATTTGTCCCCTTGTTTACTTGTAGATATTATTTCCTAAACTGTTTCATCTAAGCACCCATTCAATGTGATACTTCTATTGAAGGTCAGTTTTATTATAATTTGTCATTATTTTTGTTGCCTTTTGAATTACATTACGTTTTCATCCTCATATTAAATTTTGCTTTACTATCCTTATATTTGGATACTGTCCATCGTACGTTTATATACCTTGTAGGTTATTTTTTTATTAGCTATTATCACCTTTATCAATTATTTTATATGATTATCATTTGTAGCCAGGTCACCCTTCCAGGTGGGGCTGAGGTGATCCCTGTTTAGCTTCCACCTCCTTCCGTGAGCTTTGCTAGCCAGCCATCTCTCTCTCTCTCTCTCTGCACACCAAATTAATCTTGCTTAAACACTTCCTTCAATCAGTAGACTTCAACTCATAATGGGTCATCCTCCCATCTTTACATATTGCAAGCTCATTTTCCCCTTTACAATTGCAGTTTTCTGTTTTAAATCCCTCCCAACCTCCAGCAGCACTATCTTATCAGCAGACAGTTTTGGAGATTAGTTAAGGCCACATCATCTCTTACATAATACAGTCTGAGATTTTCAAGTGCACAATCCTGCTCAGAAACAATCCCACTTTCAACCGCACTACCTTTTGTGAGCAGACAATACTGTAGCAAGTTGTGCTCTCCAGTCTCTTCTCCACTGCTTTACTCCCAGCTTTCCCCAACTCCACAACCAGGGCAATGCTGAGGCCACAAAAGCCTTCACCTTGTCTGCCCAGGTTAGAGCAAAACCAGCCACCTCCATACACTCCTCTCCCTGTTCTCCTTCCACCTCCTCTTTATTACAATCCATCTCCTCCTCCTCCCCAAGCTCCACCAGCTGTTCCCCATCTCCAGGATCAGACCTCATCTCCAAATCAGTCATTCCTCCCTCCCCCTCTTGGGAGTTCAGCTGACCCTGCACTGGCTTCTGGGGAGAGTAGTTTATCTCCTGAACTAACGCTTTCTCTGTCAGTTTGGCCCCTAGAGGACGCACCACTCTCCTAGCTGGGCTAAATGACTGGGGATGCTGACAGCTGAAAGAACCCCTATCCCCTTTTCCCCACATCAGCACTCCAGAGTGCTCACACATTGTTATTGTTGTCAGATATATATATATATTTTTTTGTTGTTTTTAATTTTGTTTCATGAATTGTTTTATATGTAGAGTTTGGCCCCTGAGACAGACGGTTACCCGTCGAAACACGGACCCATATCGGGTCACATTTGGTGCTAATAAAGTCACTTCAATCAACCTTGGCTGTCAAGATTTTTTGGTCCACCCCTACTTCTTGTTTTGTGACTGTTGATGCACACGTAGGGGTTTCTTTACCCTGACCTGTTGGTTGCTGTTTCTACAACATTGTAAAACACTTAGGACCTTTTGGATTTTGCGGTCTAGAAATCTCTGGATTAGATTAGATTAGAATAGCATATAGGCAGATGTACGCATAAATCCAAATTTGTGCCAATTAAGTGCTAATTAGCTCCAGTTAACCTCAGTAATTGGTGTTAGCACGCAGTTGACTAGTTTGTGTGCGGATCTCAGCTCCGCACTCCACTTTGAGCAACCTATATAGAATCTTGGGGTTAGTGTGTTAATTTTTTACATTTTTTTTGGAAGGGGGCATACCATGGGTGAGGATGGGTGTGCCTGACTTAAACATAGTGCATTCAGATTAGCATGTACTAACTGCTTAACGCAGAGTTAATATTGGAGCACTTAACGCCTTCTAAACAGGAGTTGGTAAGTGCTTCCATGTTAATTTTTTGCAGGTCTTACGCACTAATGGAAACATTAGCACAGGACCTGCAAAAATAAAGACCCATGTTAAAATGCACTAAGCCCATTTTTTAAATGTGTTTTGGTAAAAGGGCCCTTAAAACAGGCAAAAGATGTAACTGCCCAAGGCTGCAAAAATAATCCGTCATTAATTGCCTGAGAAAAAGAAAAGGTTTCAGTTGCTTGTGAAATTGTATGCTGTGAAATTGTAGCAGTCAAGAAACAACCAGTTGTAGTTTAAGCTATTGGCAGTCATGACAGCCTACATGCAGCAAAGACCTACACATTAGCTGTCACAGCCAGCCAGTCCTCCACTCTACCCCTGTCACGACCGCTACCACCTCTACCTGTGTTAAGCAAATACTACAGGTTTTGTTTGGGCTTTTTTTTACCATACTATCTGGTTTTAACACACACTAGCCATTAACACTGGTCCTCACTAATGTTTACCATGTGATAAAACCAATGCTAGCTGCTTACGAAGCAGGGGCATAGCTAAGTGGGGCCACGGAGGCCTGGGCCCCCGTAGATTTGGTCCTGGACCCCCCCTGCTGACGACCCTCTCGACCCCCCCTCCTGCTGCCAACCCTCCCCCGCCATTGCTGTGGGCTGCCTTTGGTGGCGGGGGACCCTAACCCCCGCCAGCCGAGGTCCTCTTGCTTCCCGCGCAAGGCTTCGTTCTGTTTCTGACGTCCTGTGCGTTGTACGTGCAGGATGTCAGACTCACAGAAACAGAACGAAGCCTTGCAGATCAAGGCTTCATTCTGTTTCAATGAGTCTGACTTCCTGCATGTACTTCGTGCCCCTTCTCCCCTCCTAGTCCTATCCAGCTTCTGCTCTGTTCCCTACCCTACCTCTCAAGTCACATCCTTCTGTCCTGTTCCACTACCCCCTAATCCCATCCAGTTTTTACCTTGTTCCCCTTCCCCTCCTAGTCACATCCTGCTTCTGCTGTGCTCCCCACTATTACAAGTCACATCTATCTACTGCTCTGTTCCCTTCCCTATCCCTCAAGTCAGAACCAATTTTAGCTGTGTGTGTCCCCCCCCCCCCCCCAACTACCACCAGTGACATCCAGCTACTGCTCTACTCCCTTTCCTCCCACAACCCTGAGTCTCATCTAGCTTTTGTTCCTTTTTCCATTCTCATTCAGCTTCTATCTTGCTTCCCGTCCTTCCTTCGGTTAAAACAGATATTAGAACTGCATACGGCACTGTGGAAATCACGTGGCCCATCTCTGATGAGAAAGTAGAGCTTCCATGCAACCCAGCCAGACCAACTTAGGACTATCTGGCTTTATTTGGGGTGGCACTTGCAACCCATGCCACTCCGTAGTAATGCCTATAAATGCTTGCTTTCAAATGTTTACTGTATCCAACTGAGACTCTTTCTGTTCCTGCTTTGGGAATTTTTCCTAATCTTCTTTGGAAAATTCTTCTGGCTCAGAAATATTCTTATGTCTCCTTGCATGCATTGTAAGTTTGAGATTTCTCCACATATTTTTAATAATAAAAGTATAAGGATTGTGAACCCTATGCCATAGTTTTCATCTTTCCTTCTTATAAATATTTCATGCTGAAATATCCAACTTCTATTTAGCTTCAGTTTCTTCACTGACTGTGGAACACTAACTTCTAGGATATATTGATATTTAGTTAAATCCATTCATCCTTCCTCCCACACAGTATTTCCTGTGCTACTAACTACCACATACCACAAAGCATAATAAATTCACCCCCATGATTAATGATTGGCAAGGTGTTCTTTTCTTCAAATGCTTCATTGTTTTTTCTCCAATATATTTTCTATGTTGTTACTAAATTGTTCAATTTTTATGTCAGTAGTACAAAGCACTTTGTTCCAAGACATTTCAAATTATCAGTGTTTTCGTGTATATGCTTTATTTAGATGATGATTTTTGTGATATTGTGATAGAAAAGGTTTCCTTCTGACAACCTTCCCATGCAGGTTATTATTGTACAAGCAATATGGTACATGGCCCTATGGATAACTACTCCAGTGTCATCTAAACTTTGCACTGACCTGTGGATTCTGGTTTACATCTCACTAGATTATGAGTAGTTGTATCAGAGATTCTTTCTTGGTTTTCTTGATCTTTGATTTCAACATTTCCATGTAACTTCTATTTCTTAACAATGTTTTACTCCATTTCCATGTAACTTCTATCTCTTAACAATGTTTTACTCCATTGAAATTGCTAGCCATAAGGGTTAACAGATTTATTTTTATCTTTTGCTGTGTTTTAAGAATTAATTTTCTTCATTTTTAAATTTTTAGATAGCCCATGGTTATTGAAAGCAAGCAGAACACTAATTACAAGCTGAAAAGTTAGAAAGAACACTGTATTCAACTGCGGAGTTCTCTTCCCCTTTCTAATGAGTCACTGAACTGTTTGGGCTTCATTAACTTTTGGTAAAAAAAAGTAGGAATGAATCAAATGGAAAGCTGACCACACTTTTGCACCTGCCACATTAACTTCAATTAGTTGCTGATTTTAAAAGTAATTATGCATTAAAACTTGCCAAAAATGGGGCAGCGAAGCATCTGTTTTGCTTGGGAGGGCTAAACAAACTAATTTGGTTTTTGTCATCCTCAACCCACCCCCCCTTCTTCTCCCTTGTTGCTGATTCCATGTGGGACAAATCATTGGTTGGGCTGTGGCCAATTTGGCCCAACCCAATCCACTGCCTACTACCAAAAGATGTCATGCTTAACTTTTTAAAAACAAGTGCAGATCAACACCCCATAAAAGTGAGGAGAAGACCTCAGACTTTCTCAAGCCCAAATCTAACTTAATTGCCTGCTGGACTAAAATCACAGACCTTGGCCATACAAAATCCTATCAAGAAAAATAAACAAGAACTGAGCTACACAGGAATCCAGAAAATCAAAAACACTAGCAACTCAAAGTAAGTGTGGCTAGATAAATTGAATGTGCACAATAAATCCAACAACAAAGAAATGAAAATGTGGATGAAAAGACCTCGGTAATATACTGCTCAACAGCCAGACACATATAAAATGTAATAGGCCAGAGCATCTCAATCATAGGTCATATAGATTCCTCCCATCTGTGTAATATTCTATTCATTTATTGATTGATTTATATTCCACTTCAGAATCTAAGTGGCTTACATTATAAAACATACATGATTACAACCAATAATAATACAATTAACATAAATTAGCAAACAAAAGCTAAATATATTCAGTGAAACCCATTTCAGTGCTAATCACTTTAGTTTATAATATATACCAAGCCTAAATCCATCATAATGTTCCACTTGAAATCAGCCAGAATACTTCCACTTTTATCCAAAAACAATATTGTAACTTCAATCCCCAACAAGGCCCCTGTTTCACCAAAGCTACTTCAGGAGGTGTACTGCTGCATACAGCTTTATGAAACACATCCTTCTATTGCATTTCTTTAGGCTTCTCCACAGATTTATCACTTTTATAGTATATTTAACTTTGTCCAATATAGAGGTTGTGCCTAAACTTTTACACTCAGTAAATAAATCAGGGAAGAAACCTTGAAATAGATAGCTTTGCTAAACAGACCTTTGAAAGTTTAATAAACACTCATTCCTTAATTTAGGAAGATTGAGTCATCTAAAAATTATAATACATATTCAGTTTGTTGTGAATTTGTTTCTTCAAAAAAGATGTTCAAGTCACTTTTGAGGATATTACATTTATACCTATGCATATTTTTTATGGCTAGACTTGAATTTCACAACATAGAAGGCAAAGAAAATAAACTTCCACTAAACAAATTATTTCCTCTTTACTCTTATGGAGGAGTAACCTAATTATTAGTGCAGTGGACGTTGGGCCTGGTGACTTGGGTTTGATTCCTACTGAAGCTACATGTGACCTTGGGCAAGTCACTTAACCCTCAATTGCCCCAAGTACAAAAACTTAGATTGTGAGCTTTCTGGGGACAAAGTTTCTGCACATAACATGTACAGCGCTGCATACATCTAGTAACGCTATAGAAATGATTAGTAGTAGTAGTACTCTTCCTAGAATACAATATTTCTGAATCTGTAACGTAGCTTCCTGACCCTCAGGATTTGATTTTCTCCTTTCTGAGGTTAAAATACCACACTTTGTTCATATTGCTCAGTACTGCAGCCTTTTTTTCTTCTGCCTGGTTGAATCATCTGCCAGGGATCTTGGGCTGATGGTGCCCAAGAATCTGAAGGTGAAGAAACAATGTGACAAGACAGCGGCCGTAGCCAGAGGGATGCTAGGCTGCATAGAGAGGGGTATAACCAGCAGAAGAAAGGAGGTGTTGATGCCCCTCTACAAGTCGTTGGTGAGGCTCCACTTGGAGTACTCTGTTCAGTTTTGGAGGCCATACCTTGCTAAAGATGTAAAAAGACTGGAAGCAGTGCAAAGAAAAGCTACAAAAAGGTATGGGATTTGTGTTGCAAACTGTATGAAGAGAAACTTGCCGACCTGAACATGTATAGCTTGGAGGAAAAGCGAAACAGGGGTGACATGATACAGACATTCAAATATTTGAAAGGTATTAATCCGCAAATGAACCTTTTCTAGAGACTGGAAGGCAGTAGAACTAGAGGACATGAATTGAGGTTGAAGGGGGGCAGACTCAGGAATAATGTCAGGAAGTATTTTTTCATGGAGAGAGAGAGTGGTGAATACATGGAATGCCCTCCCCGGGAGGTGGTGGAGATGAAAACGGTAATGGAATTCAAACGTGTGGGATAAACACAAAGGAATCCTGTTCAGAAGGAATGAATCCACAGAATCTTAGCAAAGATTTGGTGGCAACACCAGTAATTGGGAAACAAATCCAGTGCTGGGCAGACTTCTATGGTCTGTGCCCTGATCATGACTGAATAGATATGGATGGGCTGTAGTGTAAATTTTAAGGGGCTTCGACGTTAGCTTCTGAAATTTTAGCACAATGCTGGGCAGACTTCTACGATCTGTGTCCTGAAAATGGCAAGGGCAAATCAAATGGGTATTCATATGAAGTATCACATACCATGTATAATGAGTTTATCCTGGGCAGACTGGATGGACCATACAGGTCTTTATCTGCTGTCATTTAGTATGTTACTATGAGGCATATTTTCAAAGCACTTTGGGAGGCTAAGTTCCATAGGTTTCTATGGAACTTTGGGAGGCTAAGTGCTTTGAAAATATGCCTCATTGTATGTTACAGATTCTCTGGATAATTAGGACTCCACCATGACTTTTCCTAGATCTATAAAACCCAATTTTATACAGGTCAGAAAATGGATGTTTAGATCTGTGCACGCTAAGCCACAATTATCTTTTATAAAAATGGAGCATTTTTATAGAATGTACTGTATATATGATGGTACAGAGAAATACATATTTGGTGGCACTTACAACAAAGGAAACCATTTTGCAAAAAAAAAAAAAAAACTGATATAAAAAGGAACATAAATGAATCCCTAAGTGACTGACAGTCTCTATAGGGTCTAAAGTTATTTTTTGGCATAGGCAATGGAATGGGGTGAGGCAGAGTAGCCATGACACTACCATTTTTTTTCTATCCCAGATAGTACCAGCAACCAAGTAGATGGGAGGGGGGGGGGGGGGAGAGCAGGACAAAGCTTGGTTTCTTTGTCCTTCCCAAGCAAAAAGATGTTGCACTGTTAGAGTTGCCAACTTTTTAATACAGAAGAACTGGACACCTGCCCCACCCCATGCTCCACTCCCAAGTCCCTTGCAACACCTATTGTTTCCTCCTTTCCTCACCCCACTCCTCTACAACTAACTGTCCACACTAGGATTGCCATCTCAGAAGAAAAAACTTTCACATGTACACATGGGCTATGATTATTTCATAAACTTTCCATAACAAAAAGAGGCTATTTTTTTATAAATATGTAATTCAGATAAAAGAAGCAGTATATAGCAAGTATATTTTAAAAACTTTTTATTGGGTTTGTATAGCATACCACAGCATAAACAAGAATCAAATCTTTTAGCACAAACAATGCTGTAGTACAACAAGAGGTTACTCTGCTTTGTACTGCAACAGTTCTGGTTGCCAGTAGCAGTTCAGGTTCTGTGGCAAAGAATTTAGAAAACTGTGACAACTTTGTGAAATTCTGTGTCTAATCTGCAGCATATTGCTGTGACTGCTTTCCCTGCAGAAAAGATTTCAAGGGAAAACCACATTATGAATAGAAACAGGTGGCACCTTATGACAAACTAAAATTATATTACAGTTTTGAAGTCACATCAGTCCAACACTCAGTCCCTCCATTGCAAACCTCTGTGCAGAAACTTGTACAAAAACACACTCAGAACCTTACCATAATATAATGGCACTAGCTCCCTGGACTCCAAAGTGCAACAACCTTACCCGTGAAAAAGTAGCATTGGAAATATTACACCAGGCCCTAAAACACCAATACATCACCTAGTACGAAAATAGAGCAAATAGGACTGCTACATGATCTCTACCGAAAAACTATGTGTTAACAGAATACCACACCTTGGCTGCATGTGCAAAACTCAGAATAGACCCTCAACGAATATGAAATAAGGGACCACATATTAGTAGTAGAGATATGAATGCAAAAAACTGAACTGGAAACCTCAAGAAATTAGATTTCCATATACAGCAATAATACAAAAAGAAAAACTGAAATGCAAGATAGTAGATGTACATTTCTAAATGCTAAAATGCAGAATAAAATACATTTTTCTACCTTTGTTGTCTGAACATTGTTGTTTTCTATTCACTTTGATTCCAGAGTCTCTTTCTGCCTATGTTCTATGTTTTTTTCCTGTCTTTATGGGGTCTCCTGCCGATTTGACATTTATCTCTCCATGTCCACTGCTCATTCCCCCTCTTTCCAGCATTGCTCTCTCTGTGCCCCTATCATTCTCACACCCCTTTCCAGCATTGCCCCATCCCTAGATTCCACCTGCCCAGCATATCTTCTTTATGTCCCCTTCCCTCCTTTGAGTCTCCTCTTGCTTCTGTTCCTCCCACACACCTCCAGCCCCCACCCTGGGGCCAGGCTAGCATTCTGTCCCTGTCTCTCCTCTAATATCCCCCCCCCCCTTTTCTGGCATATCTCCTCTCCCTCCCTCACTGCTCCCCATGGGTCCATCAATTCTTCCCCTCTCTTCCTCCCCCTATCTAGTCTTTCTCTCTCTTCCTCCTCCCCAATGAAAGGACAAATCTTAAAGTATAATAAATCTCCTGATACCCCTAATAGGAAACAGTAAAAAAAAAACTCACCACAGTCATTACAGAAAATTCATTTTCATCTCTTGAGGCATGATGTCTAAAAACATGGGCTGCTGTAGAATTGGGGGGATGGGGCTGCCAGGTATTGACTGAATTTCCTCCCCCCCCCCCCAAGTCCCTTCAGAAGATGAGAAGAAAGTCAATCTTTCCTTTTTCCCTGGTCTTCTTGCCCCTCCCCGATCTTCCACCCCAAGTTGTTCTGCAGCCATTTACAATGAAATATCACTTAATTTTTTACACTGTTCCCCCTACCCCCTGCCCTCGAGGTCCAACTTGCCTTTGGTTAAATGAATGGTTCAGCAATCAGCAGATGTTCAGGGGCAGTCTGCATGGAGAGGTAGCAGTAATTGCCGATATCTTGTCACTGAGTGCGGTCCCAGTCCGGCAAAGATTGACAGGCTGCCAGTGTCTCTGCTGTTGTGGCCTGCCTACGTGGAAACAAGAAGTTACATCAGGTGGTGGGATACAGCAGCAGCAGAACTCTCGTGGCTGGCTGGAGCTCTACCCAGAGGAGGAGGAACTTGGAAACAGTGAGCACAAGCAGCCAGTCTTAAATTATAGATAAAACAGTCAGGCGGGGTGGGGAAACCTATGGGGAGAAGGGAGGGCTTTTGAGCAGACTGTGACCTAACACTGGCAGAGGAGGGAAGGCTCCGCTTAGCGTGGGTCAGTCATCACTGGCTTACAGTTGTGCTGTGCCATGCCGTGGAGACAAGACTGAATCCCTTAAAGAAAAAAAATGGCTTTTCAATTGCCAGGATTTGCCAGCAGTTGGCCTGGCCTTTCAAAAACTGGCCAGGCTGGCTGAATACTGGCCAGTTGGCAACCCTATATCCGGTCCCTGTCTTTCAGCAAGTTTTAATGCATAACTACATGTATATATGGTGATTTTTCTACCTGTATGCATGAGTGGATTTAGCTCACACTTTTCTGTCATTTAAGGCATGTTACATTCAGGCACAGTAGATATTTTCTTATCCCCAAAGGTCTTTCAGTCTGAGCCAATGACGGGGTTAAACACCTTGCCTAGGATCAAAAGGACTGGCAATGGTATTTCAATGTGGTTCTCAATCCACTTCTCTGTTAGGCTTTTATTCCACTCCTTAAGATCTGTAAGGAAAACATTTTGCAAAACTGCATGTACAGTGGGTGCTAATTAATGAGGTGAGATCCAGGACTCAAACTTTAGCAATTTCGGGTGGCTTTGAACTCAAGAGAGCAGGGGCATAACCACAGATGGGCCCAGGTGGACCTAGGCCCACCCTTTTTGGTCTCAAGCCCACCTAACAGTGGTGCATCCTTGACAGGGCCAGCATTGGGAGGAGCAAACTGGGAGGCCCATATGGTCCAGCATCAACCTTACCCCAATCTACCTTAGCAGGTATCTTTAATCATAGAGTTGCTGGTGGCAGCAGTAATTCTCATATGCTGCATGCTACTAACCCAAAAGCCTTTCCTCTGCTGTGCCTTGCCCCCTCAAATGCATTTTTCTGTTTCCGTCTGGGTGGAACACAATAGAGAAAATGCTTCTGGGTCAGCTGTAGGCAGAGTATGGGAATCACTACCACTGTTAACTTAGACTGGGGGTAGAAGGAGATGCCAGACTGGGGATGGGGGGGGGAGATGTTGGGAGGGAAGAAGCGATAGAGGTAGGGTTACCATATGGCTCCAGAAAAAAGAGGACAGATTGAGCCAGTCTGGGTTTTACTTCCATTGCTTTCAATGGAAGCAAAACACGGACTGGATGAATGTGTCCTCCTTTTTCTGGAGCCATATGGTAACCCTAGATAGAGGGATCCAGTGGCAAAGGAGAGAGTTGGTAGGCAATGGGAGGAAAGGAGAGAAGAGAAAAGGAGAAATGTTGGACCCAGGGTGCAAGAGAGGGTGATAAAGATTGTGGACAATGGATGGAAGCAAGAGAGGGAGAGATATCAGACATGGAGTTGGAAGAGAGGGAGGAAAAGATGCTGCTCAGGAGAGGGGAAGGAAGAAAGAGAGAGATGTTGGATCCAGGAGCAGAAGGGAGTGAGGGAGAGATGTCTGACAATGGGAGGAAGGAAAGGAAGAGAGAAGGAGATATGCTGGACCATTGGGAAGGGGGCCGGAGGGAAGGGACAGGAAGATGCTGAAGGGTGAAGTGGAACAGGGAGATGCCAGTCTATTAAGTTAGGAAGAGGAGGAAGAAGTAACAGCAGCTGGCCTACAAAGGTAGGGGGAGGGAGATGCTTTATTATGCTCTGAAACCTTTGGGTCATAGAATATCTTTAGTCATTACTTTTAAGAGTTCCAGAAAACTTTTGTTAACTAAGCTAAAACGTTATTGGTAATTTCTCAGGATGAATGTGACTTCCAAAGTGCAGTAGTTATCCCCTGTCTTGTTATAGCTTATAACTATTGCAGCCAATAATTGTGCACCAAATATACAGTGAAATATCCAGTTTCTAAAGTATACAAAGTATAGTATGTTTTAATTAACTATCTTGTTCTTTTCTTTTTTTCCTAGGAAGAATATGTCTTAGAGGAAGTAGACGTGATTGTGAATAACCTGTTAGATATACTGTTGAGAACTATACTAGAGATTACCAACAGACCTCTGCCATTGAGCTCCTCAATGCGGCTTCAGTTTCAGGATGTGACTGTAAGTGTTATCTCAGAATAGTATGTTGTGCCTGTTATATATTGTGAGCACTTCTGCAGACATATCCCCAGATTCTATATATGGAACCCAGATTTGCGTGCACTTCTGAGATGTATGCACAAATCAGTTCCTTAACAAGATCAATGACATCAATAATTGGGTGCTAACAACCAATTATTGATGTTAATTGGCACTCAATATTTACACACGCATCCGATTGTGCGCTATGCTATAAGGCAGTGTGCCCAACTCCCATAGCTTGTATCTCGAAAGGAGGCTTAGCCATGGGAGGAGGATGGGTGTGTCAGGCATTCTGAAACTTTGCGCACATAGTTATAGAATACCGGGTCAGTGTGCCTAAGTTGGGCACCAGCACTTGTACCTGTCGTTGTGCAAATCTGGTGCCCCAAGTTAGACGCAAGATCCATGCTTAAGTGTTATTTTAAAAAGAGTGCATATTCTTTACAGCATAGCAGTTAGCGCCAGTTTTTTTCCGGTGCCTAATTTTACAGTAGCAGCAGCCTGAGGCTGCTGCCCCCCCTCTGGTGTCTACCTCCAATATAGACACAGCTCCCAGGGTTGTGGAGTGTCTGTGCCCTGGGCAACGTGTCCGATCACCAGACCGTGAGTAAAGTGCCTATTATATTTCAAGATATTGAGACTTTACAACTGACAAGGCTTGAAAGGCCTGACAGTAAAAACCAAAGTAAAAACTCAATAATTGCTAGTGAACTGAAGACACCTTCAGCAGGACGGGCGTGCCTGAGAAGGAGCCTTTTGCACTGCATTGATCAACCGGAGAAGGCAGGCTTGTGAAGAGAGCAGATTGGGGCAACATGGTCTTAATAGTAACCACAGGAAATATATACCATAATGAATGCCCTCAAACTACATCTAATAATCTACTCCTTAACACTGATCCACTTAACACTAACCACCCCACTTGCAGAAAACAACATCATACCCATACTACACAATCATCATAGATTGATCAAATACACCACACCTCACCAAACTGATGACAACCTAAACAAAGGAAGAACATTTACTTGCGAACAACCACAACAGAAGGGAAAGAAGGGCCCAAACAAACTCACCTGAACAAAGAAATGACAACTAACAAAAGTCCACTTAACACCAAATACAGAAGACCCATTCGAAACAATCCAAGTGGGCTACGTCAACGCCAGATCCGCTGTAAATAAAACAGCAATATTAACAGACTGGATCATGTCAGAAAACCTTGACCTACTCTTCCTCACTGAAACTTGGATCCATGACCAAAAGGACCCTATAATCCTAGACCTGTGCCCTCCAGGATACAAAATCACACACTGGACCAGAAAAGAAAAGAGAAGCGGAGGCATAGCACTAATCTATCTGTCCTACTTTACCACCGAAACCACTGCCGAGTCCATAACACCTCAACTTGAAATTGCCTCAATCAGAATCCACAACAAAGCCCTAAGCGATCATTTGAATTGTGTCTTGTTTTACAGACCTCCAGGTAATTGTAACGAAGGCCAGACCAACACATGTGTAACCAACTCTAATACACTAGTACTAGGAGACTTCACTTAGAAGACCCGAACTCTATCAGCGCACGAGAATGTAAGGAATTTCTCCGTTTATGCGATCTCAAATGGCCACAAATACAAGCAACCCACGTCAAAGGGCACACACTTGATCTCATCTCACACAAACTCTCAACAGACTATAACCTAACAATAACAAATACGAAATGGACAGAGACACCCTGGACCGACCACTACAAACTAAACTTATCCCTACATTGGCAGAAGAAGGGTATACAACGAATACTAGAACACACATCCTACAGCACAAGAGGTCAAGTAGACACGAAAACATTCTGGCAACTAATATACAATAACGAATGGGCAACACAAACAGACTCCATATACTACCTCATAGAATGGGACAAAAAATGCAAAAGCATTCTAGATGAAATTGCGCCCTTACGAACAAGAACCCACGCAAGCATAACTCGACACCATGGTTCAACGATGAACTGAAAAAGTTAAAAACACAAACCAGGAAACTCGAACGAGCATGGAATAAAACAAAAGATGAACATACACTCAACACAAGGAAACAAATACAAAGAAAATACAAATATGCAATAAGACAGGCCAAAAGAGCATATTATAAAAACAAAATAGGGACAGATTACAAAGACATGAAGAAATTATACAAACTCGTGAACAAACTCCTAGACACTAACTTGGTCACTACCACGAATACACACATCCCATCTGCAGATAAATTTGCGAAGTACTTCAATGAAAAAATTGTAAACCTACGCAACATGCTACCTCAGAACAACAGCGACATTGAAAACTTCCTTAATGAATTGGACCCAACCATTGGAGACTACCCGGCAGATCGGATCTGGTTAAACTTCGCCCTCCTTACCGTCGAAACAGTTACCCAGGCGATTAGTAGGTTTTCCAACACTCACTGTAAACTAGATACCTGTCCCAGCTACCTAATGAAATCCACCCCTGACCGCTTCATAGCAGACCTCACATCCCACCTAAATTGTATGCTTCAGCAAGGCCTCTTCCCTAAGGAAAATGGCAATATCCTAGTTACCCCAATACCAAAAGATACCAAGAAAAAAAACAAACGAAATCACTAACAACCGTCCAGTAGCATCTATCCCGTTGGTGGTCAAACTGATGGAAAGCATGGTAACCAAACAACTTACAGATTACATAAACAAATTCTCAATATTACACGAATCACAGTCAGGCTTTCGCCCCCTCCACAGCACGGAAACAGTATTACTCACTCTTCTAGCCAAATTCAAGCAGGAAATAGCAACAGGCAAAAACATCCTTCTCCTCCAATTCGACATGTCTAGTGCATTCGACATGGTAAACCATAATATATTAATAAGATTACTAGATAAGTTCGAGATTGGTGGAAAAATACTGAACTGGATCAAGGGCTTCCTAACCACAAGAACATATCAAGTAAAATCAAATTCAAGCATATCATCACCGTGGAAAGCAGACTGTGGAGTACCGCAAGGATCACCGCTATCACCGATCCTATTCAACTTAATGATGACCCCACTTGCCAAGTCCTTATCCAACCATGGCCTTAACCCTTTCATATATGCAGACAATGTCACAATATACATTCCTTACAAAGACAGAAATCATCAACGAAATCAAGCTCAGCCTGAACATCATGGATTCATGGGCAAATGCATTTCAACTAAAACTCAATAAAGAAAAATCTCATTGTCTCATCCTCTCATCCTGACACAACGCGGACATCCCCACAAGTATCAACACCCCAGATCACACCCTTCCTATCTCAGACAGCTTGAAAATCCTCAGCGTTACAATGGACTGTAACTTAACACTAGAGAGCCAAGTGGCATCCAAAACAAAGACAATGTTCCACTCAATGTGGAAACTCAAACGCGTGAAGCAATTTTTCCAGAGGGAAACATTTCACAACCTGATACAATCAATGGTACTAGGAGTGGAGGAGTGGCCTAGTGGTTAGGGTGGTGGACTTTGGTCCTGGGGAACTGAGTTCGATTCCCACTTCAGGCACAGGCAGCTCCTTGTGACTCTGGGCAAGTCACTTAACCCTCCATTGCGCCATGTAAGCCGCATTGAGCCTGCCATGAGTGGGAAAGCGTGGGGTACAAATATAACAAAAAAAAAGCCACTTAGATTACTGCAATGGAATTTATGCGGGATGTAAAGAACAAACCTTAAAGAAACTTCAGACCGCTCAAAACACGGCAGCTAGGCTTATATTTGGTAAAACGCGATTTGAAAGCGCAAAACCCCTCCATGAAAACTACATTGGCTCCCAATCAAAGAATGCATCTCCTTCAAAATCTGCACCCTGATTCACAAAATCATCTACAGAGAAGCCCCGAGTTACATGACAGACTTGGTCGACTTGCCAATAAGAAATACATCCAAATCAACACTATCTTATCTAAATCTGCACTACCCAAGCTGCAAAGGACTTAAATACAAAACAACTTACGCATCTAGTTTTTCCTACATAAGCACACAACTGTGGAATGCATTACCAAAAGCCTTGAAAATGATGTACGACCACCTAAACTTCCGGAAATCACTAAAAACCAACCTGTTTAAAAAGGCATACCCTACCAATCCAACTTAAATGCCTAATCTCTGCAACACAACCAAACTAAAGCACGTAATGGACATAACACAACTCTTCCGTTCTTCGATTCCCTAATGTGGCTGTGCCACATGAACTTGATCTTACCACAACATCACCCTGTATTTGTTCACACCGGAGCCTGCAAAGGCCTCTCCAGTACTATGTAAGCCACATTGAGCCTACAAATAGGTAGGAAAATGTGGGATACAAATGTAACAAATACATAAATAACAAATAAAATAAATAAATATTGTTTAAGGCCATGCATTTCAGTTGTTAATTATACAGCAAAATGGGTATTTTTAGTCATGGGTGGTTTTTGCAGTTTGGGTTTTTTGAGTAGGGGAAAGTTGACCTCTACTGTTGAGTTCCAGCCCATATGGAATATTCCCTATCTTCCATTGTATAATGACTTGCATTTCTTCAGTAGCTGTGAATGCTGCTTCCTGAACTTCTCCATTCTTCTGGCTTGATAACATGAGTTAAGAGAGTCAGCAAAGGAGTCACAGAGAGGAACTTTGAGTGGGGTAAGAAGTTTAGATGTCAGAGTCCTCCTGACTTTGGGGAGGGGGTGTATAGAATGAACTATGGGGATCAGAGGCAATGAAGTAGAGAGCCATGAGAGCCCAGGCTCCTCATACTGCTGTTGAATGTGGAGAGGGGAGGGGAAGGGGAAGGTTAGCATGGATTAAAAATACAAAAGTAAGGATGCAAAATCTGTTCTGTTTACTGTTCTAATTTGTTCCTTGACACTTCATTGAAGATTTGCTTTTAGATATGACTATTTTTTCTTGAGTTCTGACTAGTAAAAGAGATTAAACATAGAATAGATTTTTTTTCACTGACCTACACAATATGCTCTACACTTTGTGTGAAAGAACAATTATAGAAATATTGAGAATATGGGAAGACACCATGTACAATACAGCAATAAGAGGGGTCAAGGTAGCACCATGAACTTACAGTAGAAGGGTGTACACAAATCCAGGAAGTAGGGCTCTGTTCCATCAGTACAACCTGCTCTCTACACAATTGTAACAAAATATAGGTTATTGACTTTCTCCTGATCACTACATTAAATACCTCTAGGACTGATTAGGACACAGATGTCATAAGAAATATGAAGATAGATTTTAGCTTGGATTGACATTATGCAGTATATATTCTAAAATGGGGTTGTGTTCTGTGAAATCCTGTATTAAGACTGTAGTTTTTATGGTAGAAAATATACATCATTGCTTCACTAGAACTGGAGAATAAAAATAAGTGTCTCTGGCAATATCTGAGAATCAAGCTAACATACTAAGGGTCCTGTTTACTAAGACGCGCTAGCATTTTTAGTGCGTGCTAATTTTTAGTGCGAGCTAATGCTAGAGACAGCCATATATTCCTATGGGTGTCTCTAGTATTAGTACACACTAATTTTTAGTAAACAGAGCCCTAAATATTTGTATTACTAATATTCTTTACCACTTATGAGAGTAATTTTAGAAAGGTTTTCTACATTTAATACTTAGTTATACTTGTAGAAAGCCAGCTGTGCAAAATTTACTGCCGTATACTAATACAAATGTATATTTAAAGAGAGATCCTACATATACTTTTATACATGTATAAAGAAGGCATTTGGGGGTTGGGGGTGGAGTTGAGGGTTTTTAAAAGTGTTCATTTTGTTCGGGGCTTTACGTAAGGAATAACATGGAGAAATCTTCTTTAATATCCCGTATGTTTTTATAACCACCTTCAAATTGTAATACAATTTTTTTTTAATTGCAACCTCATTAGTTAATTGATGGCACATTTACATATAGATTTGTAAAGTCACCCCAATTTGAAGGTAATTTTATAGACATATTTTTGCAGAATGCAAAGTATATATGCATTATCCAGAAAATGTACATGTGTGTCTATATATCTGCTTTGGAGCAAGTGTAAATATGCATATGCGTCTGTCACTGCTGTTGCATGTATACGTGTTGATATTAGAAGGGAATGTATACATGTACGTTCCTTTTCTAAAACTGCCAGTTTTTGTTATTTACTGGCTGATACTAATCACAAAACTTTTTTAAGTATTGTTTTTCTTTGGATCAATTTTGTCCCTCATATAGGTAAGTAAAAAGAGGGGAGATAAATATGATGAAAATATGTATTTCTGTCTTCTACAAAGATGATTAGTCAATACAAGAAAGCCAAAAGCCAAAATGAAACTTTTCTTCAATACAGTACAACAGTAGTGATCATTTTACTTCCTCAATTGCCATCACCCACACAAATTTTCACACCGTAGGACCTGAGTGCATCAACCAGCTTATTTTCGAAAGAGACGGACGCCCATCTTCCGACACAAATCGGGAGATGGACGTCCGTCTCAAAAACAGGTATAATCGAAAGCTGAATTTGGATGGCCCCAACTGCTTTCCGTCATGGGGACGGGCGAAATTCTCGGGGGCGTGGCCGAACGGTAGCGAAGGCGGGACAGGGGCATTCCGGGGCATGGTTAACAGATGGACCTCCGCGTCTGATAATGGAAAGAAGCAAGACGTCCCCGACGAGCATTTAGTCCACACAAAGTTGGTCCTGTTTTTTTCACGGCCAAGCTTCCAAAAAGTGCCCAAACTGACCAGATGACCACCGGAGGGATGAGCTGTGATTGGCTGACAGAAACTTGGAGGGACTTAATGGAAAGGGAAGGAGGTCACTGCAGCTGAATAAGTGGTGCAGTGGTTAAAGCACAGGTCTGGTAATCAGAAGGTGGCTGGTTCAAATCCCATTATTACTATTGTTTTAATTTGGACTTCTCTGACTGCACTTGCATGTTTTTTTTTTTTTTTGGACGTCCCTGACTGCACTTGCATGTTTTTTTTTCTTCCGATTTTTGCTCTCTGCATGGGTCCCGCGCAGCACCAACTAAACTAAAATTGCTCTGGTTCAAATCCCCCTATTACTATTGTTTTAATTTGGACGTCCCTAACTGCACTTGCATGTTTTTTTTTTTTTGGACGTCCCTGACTGCACTTGCATGTTTTTTTTTTCTTCCGATTTTTGCTCTCTGCATGGGTCCCGCGCAGCACCAACTAAACTAAAATTGCTCTGGTTCAAATCCCCCTATTACTATTGTTTTAATTTGGACGTCCCTGACTGCACTTGCATGTTTTTTTTTTTGGACGTCCCTGACTGCACTTGCATGTTTTTTTTCTTCCGATTTTTGCTCTCTGCATGGGTCCCGCACAGCACCAACTAAACTAAAATTGCTCCGGGGACCTGCATACTGCTGTCATGGAGCTAGGTATGATATTTGAGGCTGGCATAGAGGCATCTCAGGGGGACCAGTGCAATACGAATGCTGGCCCCTCCCACGACCAAATGGCTTGAATTAGGTCCGTTTTTGAGATGGCCGGCAGCAGTTTCGATTATCGCTGAAAACCACGGACGGCCATCTCTAGGTCCAGCGATCTCACCATTTGTGTCGTCTATTTCTAGAGTCGACACAAATGATGGGATTTCAGCGGGCCGAACCGTATAATTGAAACCGAAGATGGACGGCCATCTCGTTTCGATTTTACGGTTCACTCCGTCTCTTCGCAGAGCCGTCTCCGGAGATGGACGTTTTTACACATGGGCGTTCGCGTTCGATTATGCCCCTCCAAGTCAACTAAGTACCAAAACCTTTCAGCCCATTTGGACAGGGGACTTGAAAACAGGTGGGTCAATTTTCAGAGGTAAAGGTCACCATATTGTTTTTCAGTGCCGACCATGATATTAAAAAATATGTATATATGAGATCTTGTGATGGACTTAGAGTGCTAGAACACTCAGAGCTGTAAGGCTTCCGCCCAGGCATCTATTCAGTTTGTAGCTTTTCTTGGCAATATTGACATCTCCCTGATTGTTGGATACTTTGATGCTCATGTTCAAAAGCACATAGGCGTACACAGTTACATAGCCTTTTTGAGCTGATTTGATGACGGTTCAAATCCCGCAGCTGCTCCTTGTGATCTTGGGCAAGTTACTTAACCCTCCATTGCCTCAGGTACAAACATAGATTGTGAGCTCTCCTGGGACAGAGAAATATCCAGAGTACCTGAATGTAACTCACCTTGAGCTACTACTGAAAAAGGTGTGAGCAAAATCTAAATAAATAAATATGTCGGATTTTGGACGTTTTGCACAAAACATCCAAAATCCAAATAGGAAAGAAGGTCATTTTCAAAAAAGAAAAGCGTCTTTTTTTCAATAATATTGTTTTGAACAAGGTTTTGTGAGTTGAACGTTTTGTTTTTTGGTCCATTAAAAAAAAACGAATAGGTGCAAAATGTAGAGATTCATGCCATTGGGATGTAGTAGGAGCCAGCATTTTTAGTAGACTGATCACCCAGGCATCCCAGGAGAGCAATGGGGCATCCTAGAGGGCACTTATGTGCACATCATAAAAATGCTCCCAGGTACACATCTCACCTTTGCTCCTTATCTTGATCCATGAGCCCTCTAAAATCCACCCAGAAACCACTGTCCCCCACTACAATAGCCCTTATGGATGAAGGGGGCACCTATGTGTGAATACAGTAGGGTTTTGGTGACCTTGGGAGGGATCACATGTTTCCACAATAAGTGTGACAGGTAGACGGAGATAGGGACCTGGGTCCCCCACTGTGTACTGCACCAACCACTATACTACTCCAGGGATCTGCATGCTTCTCTAATAGACCTGACTTTAACATCTTCAGCTGCCATAGAGGCTGGTAAGTCATATTTTTATTCTCATTTTTGGGAGGTGGGAGGGGGTCAGTGACCATTGAGGGGTTACCCCTGATTCCCTCCAGTGATCATCTGGTCATTTAGGGCACCTTTTTGTGGCTTATTTGTTCTGAAAACAGGTCTAGGCCAAAACGTCTTGGTTTTAGTCCTGAACATTTTTGTTTTGTTCCATTATGGCTGTAAAACATCCAAGTGTTAGGCATGCCCTTATCCCGCTTCTGAAACACCCCTGACACTCCCCTTTGTGATTTGAACGCATTTCTGATGGACTTCATAGATAAACGTCTAAAAATAGGTTTTGAAAATACTGATTTGAATGTTTTTGTGAGAAAAACGTCCATATGTTGCTTTATGCCACTTTTTAAATGTTTTCTCTTTTGAAAATGAGCCCCATAGTAACCTACGTAACTTTATAAGGCTATGTGCTTTGAAAATGAGCCTCCACATGGACAGATATTTAGTGAGAGAGCAAATGTAATATCCTCTAAAACGCAGAAGATAAGGAGTCCTGCAAGCATATAAAGTTAAGCGAAACAAGCTTACCTATGAAGGAAAAAGGATATTTATTTTTCAAGATTACTCTGCCTCTGTCTCCACTAAACTGCAGGCTTTTCATCCGGTATGTGTGCAACTTGTGCAGAATAATACAAGGTAATCACACCTTCAACTGTGATTCTGTGCAAACTGTAGAAATTGCCATCTGTAAGTTGCTGCAGGAGGACACAAGACAAATTAAAATGGCAGGAGGATGAACGTTGTTGTTGGAAAGCAGGTGAATAGTTTCCTGAACTTTCAACAACATCCAAACATGCTGGGCATATAATGCCTTTTTAATGACACCAAGTGGATAATTCCTATACAAGAATCTTGAAGACATCTCTTATGCTTGTTGTTTAAATGTTCCCACCCACGCATGTACAAGCCTGGAGTTGACCACACACCGACCCGACCTTCTGGCACAACAAACATCTCTCCAGATTTCTACCTCCAAACAAGGACACAGAACCAGTCCAATCATCGACACAGCTTTTAAAGCTATGGAATTGCTATATCCTGGAGCAACAATCTCTCCTAAATTCAGCTACTAATCACATCCACAAGAATTGAGGAGTCACTGAGCCCTAGTACATCTGAGAATCTGAGCATCTAACCATGAGTAAACCATCTATACCTAATACATCTATAACTAATCAATAAAAGAAACATCAAAACCACCAATGACACCAACAACACTTTAGACAAGCCGAAGATACACAAAAAAACACAAGATCAGAACACAAGATTCCATCACAAAGAACAACATCCTACTATGCATTCCATCAAACACAATAGCCCAAACTGTTCCTTGCAATCTACTCATTATCCTTGATTCATCTAATATTAACCACCCCACTCAAAGAAATCAACAATATACTCATAATATACAATCACCGAATACTGACCAGACTCACCACACCACACCAAACCGACAATAACCAAAACAAAGGAAGAACACCAACATGTGCACAACCTCAACAAAAGGAAAAGAAAGGCTACAAAAAATCCACACAAACTAAGACACAACTAACAAAAGTCCATATAACACCGACCGCAGAAGACCCATATCAAAAAATTCAAGTCAGCTATGTCAACGCCAGATCCGTGACAAACAAAACAACAATAATAATAGACTGGCTCACGTCAGCGAAACTTGATCTTCTTTTCATCACTGAAACCTGGATCCATGACCAAGAGGACCCTATCATCTTAAACCTTTGTCCTCCAGGATATAAAATCACTCACTGGACCAGAAAAGAAAAGAGAGGAGGGGGTATAGCGCTCATATACCGATCTCACCTCACTATTGAAACCACTGCAGAATCTATAACAACCCACCTCGAAATAGCCTGAATCAGAATTCACCACAATACCCTGCTCGACCACCTAAATTGTGTCCTGTTTTACAGACCACCATGCAACTGGAATGAAAGTCAAGCAGACTTCATGGACTTCTTTTCAAATACATGTGTATCCAACTCCAATTTACTATTACTAGGAGACATTAACCTTCACCTAGAAGACCCAAACTCTACCAATGCACGAGAATGTAAGGACTTCCTCCATTTATATGATCTTACATGGCCGCATTCAAACAACCCACACGAAGGGTCATACACTTGACCTCATCTCATATAAACTGTCCATTGACCAGAACCTAACCATAACACAAACCAGATGGACAGAAACACCATGCACCGACCATTATAAATTAAACCTATCCCTAAAATGTCGGAAAAAGGTTCTTTCCACACATGCGAACACACAACCCACACCACGAGAGGCCAAATAGACCCAGATACTGTGTGGCAACAGATATACAATAACAATTGGACAACACAAACGGACTCCATTTATTACCTTTCAGCTTGGGACAAAAGATGCAGACATATACTAGATGCAATAGCACCCCTACAAACAAGAACTTCACGCAGACACAACTCGATACCGTGGTTCAACAAAGAATTGAAAAAATTAAAAACACAATCAAGGAAACTAGAACGTGCATGGAAAAAAAAAAAGACAAACACACACTCAACGCATGGAAACAGATACAAAGGAAATACAAATACCCAGTAAGACAGACCAAAAGGTCATATTACAAAACTAAAATTGGGCCGGACCACAATAACACAAAGAAACTATACCATCTTGTGAACAAATTACTAGACACAACGCCAGTCATCACAACCAACAATGACATCCCATCTGTAGACAACCTTGCTAAATATTTCAATGAAAAAATTATAAATCTACGCAAAACCCTACCTCTGGACAACATGGACATAGAAAATTTCATTAATGGGCTAGACCCAACCCCTGGTGAATACCCAGCGGACTGATCAGGGTCATATTTCGCTCTCCTCAGCGCCGACACAGTTACTGAGGTGATTAAAAGATATTCCAACAGCCACTGTCAATTGGACATCTGCCCCAGCTCCCTAATATAATCTGCCCCCCACCGCTTCATAACAGATCTCACATCCCACTTAAATTTCATGCTTCAGCAGGGTATTTTCCCTAAAGAAAAAGGCAACATCCTGCTCACCCCAATACCAAAAGACACCAAGAAAAAAACAAATGATATCACCAACTACCGCCCAGTAGCATCTATCCCATTAGTAGTCAAACTTATGGAAGGACTGGTGACCAAACAACTCAACGACTACATAAACAAATTCAGTATACTACATGAGTCACAATCAGGATTCCGACTCCAACACAGCACCGAAACAGTACTACTTACTCTCCTAACTAAATTCAAGCAGGAGATAGCAATAGGCAAAAGCTTTCTCCTTCAATTTGACATGTCCTTGTGCGTTCGACATGGTTAACCATTACATGTTGCTAAGACTCCTAGATTATTTCAGAATTGGTGGTAACACTCTCAACTGGATCAAGGGCTTTCTAACCACCAGAACATACCAAGTAAAAACAAGCACAAACATATCGTCACCCTGGAAACCAGACTGCAGTGTACCGCAAGGATCACCACTATCACCGATCCTTTTCAAGCTCATGATGGTCCCACTAGCCAATGCCTTATCCACCCAAGGCCTTAATCCATTTATTTACGCTGATGACGTTACACTATACATCCCCTACAAATATGATTTAGCGGAAATCACCAATAAAATCAAACTCAGCATGAACTCATGGGCAACCGCATTCCAACTAAAACTCAATACAGAAAAAACACATTGTTTCATCTTCTTTTCCCAATACAACACATACAAACCCACAAACATTAACACCCCAGGATACACCCTCCCTATCTCAGACAGCCTGAAAATTCTCGGAGTAACAATCGACCGAAACCTCTCACTAGCGACCCAAGCTAAAGTCACCATAAAGAAAATGCTTCTCTCAATGTGGAAACTAAAACATGTGAAACCATTCTTCCCGAGGGAAATATTTCTCAACCTGGTACAGTCAATGGCACTAAGCCACGCAGACTACTGTAATGTAATCTATGCAGGATGCAAAGAACAAATTATAAAGAAACTTCAGACCACCCAAAACATAGCAGCAAGGCTTATATTTGGAAAAACATGTTTTGACAGCGCCAAACCACTCCGAGAAAAACTGCACTGGCTTCCAATTAAGGAACGTATCACTTTCAAAATCTGCATGACAATTCATAAAATCATTTACGGCGAGGCATCGGGATACATGACAGACCTCATCGACCTGCCACTCATACCTAAACCTCCACCACCCATGCAGCAAAGGACTCAAATACAAATCCACTTATGCATCCAGCTTTTCCTACCTGAGCGCACAACTGTGGAATGCACTACCAAAAGCAGTAAAAACTACACTTGACCACTTGAACTTCCGGAAAGCACTAAAAACAGATCTGTTCAGAAGGGCATACCCCATCGACCCAACATAAAAAACCTGGACATTTGCGACACAACGTAACCAAAGACCTTAATGGACATATCCTAACTCTTCCTCTCCCTCTATAAATTCTCCCCAATTGTCTTTACCATAGATGAACCTCATTCTACCATAATATCACCTTGATATTGTTTACACATTGTATTTGTTCACACCAGAATCGGTTATCGCCGTTTACGGTGCTGTGTAAGCCACATTGAGCCTGCAAAGAGGTGTGAAAATGTGGGATACAAATGCAATAAATAAATAAAATAAATTCCTGAGGAGTTGTACATAAATGTCGCAGATATAAAAACTGGCCAGTTGGACAATTATCACTTAAATGATTCAGATGAAAACTGCAGTAATGAAGATAATTATTACAGTCTATAGATTTGTGATAAACTGAAGTAGAAAATGTGACTGAATGAAGAAAAATGTTGATATCCAAAAAATGAATATTAGTAGTTCCTCTCTCCATGGAAAATGTAATATTTGGATCACAACTTTTAACCCATGTAAAAAATTCTGTAAGCAGTAAGTCAGATTTCATATCAGCTTTCGAGAAAGTACACACAGGAAATCCAATATGTTAACGCTTAACTTTCAAAAAGGAAACTATGATAAAATGAGAAGAACAGTGAAAGAAAAACTTAGAGGTGCAGCTGCGAAGGTCAAAAATTTACATCAGGCTTGGATGCTGTTCAAAAATACCATCCTGGTATCCAGGCCAAATATATTCCATGTATTAAAAAAGGAGGAAGGAAGACCAAACAATAGCTAGCATGGTTAAAAAGTGAGGTGAAGGAAGCTAGTAGAGCTAAAAGAAAATCCTTCAGAAAATGGAAGAAGAAACTGACTGAAAATAATAAGAAACAGCATAAGGAATGGCAAGTCCTTATGGCAAAGCGCTGATAAGGAAGGCAAAGAGAGACTTAAAAAAAACATTGCATTGGATGCAAAAACACATAGTAAAACCTTTTTAGGTATATTAAAAGCAAGAAGCCGGCAAAAGAATCGGTTGGACCGCTAGATGACCGAGGGGTAAAAGAGGCAATCAAAGAAGACAAAGCCATAGCGGAGAGATTAAATGAATTCTTTGCTTCAGTCTTCACCGAGGAAGATTTGGGAGAGATACCAGTGCCAGAAATGGTATTCAAAGCTGAGGAGTCAGAGAAAGTGAATGAAATCTCTATAAACCTGGAAGATGTAATGACGCAATTTGACAAATTAAAGAGTAGCAAATCTCCTGGACTGGATGGTATTCATCCCCAAGTACTGATAGAATTGAAAAATGAACTTGTTGAACTATTGTTAGTAATATGTAATTTATCTCTAAAATCAAGCGTGGTTCCGGAGGATTGTAGGGTGGCCAATGTAATTCCGATTTTTTAAAAAGGTTCCAGAGGTGATCTGGGAAATTATAGACTGGTGAGCCTGACATCAGTGTTGGGCAAAAAGGTAGAGTCTATTATAAAGAACAAAATTACAGAGCATATACAAAAGCGTGGATTAATGAGACAAAGCCAACATGGATTTAGTGAACGGAAATCTTGCCTCACCAATCTATTACATTTCTTTGAAGGGGTGAATAAACATGTGGGTAAAGGTGAGGCTGTCGATATTGTATATCTGGATTTTCAAAAGGCATTTGACAAAGTACCTCATGAAAGACTCCAGAGGAAATTGGAAAGTCATGGGATAGTAGGTAGTGTCCTATTGTGGATTAAAAACTGGTTAAAAGATAGAAAACAGACAGTAGGGTTAAATGGTCAGTATTCTCAATGGAGAAGCGTTAAATAGTGGGGTTCCCCAGGGGTCTGTGCAGGGACCACTGCTTTTTAATATGTTTATAAATGATCTAGAGATGAGAGTAATTAGTCAGGTAATTAAATTTGCTAAGAACACAAAGTTATTCAAAGTTGTTAAATCGCAAGGGGACTGTGAAGAATTACAAGAGGACCTTACGAGACTGGGAGACTGGGCATCTAAATGGCAGATGACATTTAATGTGAGCAAGTGCAAAGTGATGCATGTGGGAAAGAGGAACCCGAATTATAGTTATGTGATGCAAGGTTCCACATTAGGAGTCACTGACAGGGAAAGGGATCTAGGTGTCATCGTTGATGATACATTGAAACCCTCTACTCAGTGTGAGGTGGCCACTAAAAAAGCAAATAGAATGTCAGGTATTATTAGCAAAGAAATGGAAAACAATAATGAGGACGTTTTAATGCCTTTGTATTGCTCCATGATGCGACTGCACCTCGAATATTGTGTTCAATTCTGATCACCGCATCTCAAAAAAGATATAGTGGAATTAGAAAAGGTACAGAGAAGGGCAATGAAAATAATAAAGGGGATGGGACGACTTCCCAAAGGCTAAAGCGGCTAGGGCTCTTCAGCTTAGAGAAAAGACTGCTGAGGGGAGATATGATAAAAGTCTATAATATAATGACTGGAGTGGAATGGGTAGACGTGAATCACTTTTTTACTCTTTCCAAAAATACTAGGACTAGGGGGCACACAATGAACCTAGAAAGTAGTAAATTTAAAATGAATCAGAGAAAACATTTGTTCACTTAATATGCAGAACACAGATGGAGAAAGGGAGCTCACAAACATTCCTAAGCACCGAAGAAACCTGAAAGAAGAGAGACTCTCCAAAAATAATAACAGTGAGCAAATGACTACTGATCTCTCCCAGGAAGAGGGAAAAAGGAAGAAACCCAATGAAGTTGCAAAGTAGTAAATTTAAAACGAATTGGAGAAAATATTTGTTCACTCAACGTGTAATTAAACTCTGGATTTTGTTGCCAGAGAATGTAGTAAAAGCAGTTAGCTTAGCGGGGTTTAAAAAAGGATTGGATGGCTTCCTGAAGGAAAAGTTCATAGACACTCTTGACATAATAAAGATATATTTTTTAATGGATTTGGGGAAAATCCACTGCTTATTTCTAGAATAAGCAGCATAAAATGTATTGTACTGTTGTGGGATCTTGCAGGTACTTGTGACCTGAATTGGCCACTGTTGGAAACAGGATGCTGGGCTTGATGGACCTTCGGTCTGTCCCAGTATGACCATACTTATGTACTTATCCCCCGTCCAAATCAAAAACACGTCATCAATATAACGCTTCCATTCAAAAATATATTGAAGGAATTGTGAGGCATAAACATATTTCTGCTCAAATTGAGCCATATACAGGCATGCCATTGGAGCCGACTCTGTGGGTGCTTGAGCACCCCCAATATTGAGAAAATTCCTTGTATCTGTCCAGGGAAGGGTTATTTCCATTGGGCTTAGCACCCCCATTAATTTTGAAAAGTTGGCTCCTATGAGGCATGCAATAGACAAAGTGACAGTCGCTCCCTTTGCCATGCCTTGTATCTGGAGAAAACTCTTTATTGAACCAAAAATAGTTCTTAGATGAAACCAGCTGGGCAAGTTGTGCCAGAAAACAAATTTTAGCTGAGGACAAGGATAGTTGTTCTAATTACAGTTGAGCAGGTGAAAAGAAGGAGTAGGGTGAGCTGGCTCTTTCCAAACAATGAGGGAGACATATATGAAGTTCAGGATCTTTATTGAAAAAACACCAAACGACTTGACACAGCTGCTGTGCTTTGGCGCCAGAGCGCCTGCTTCAGGAGTCTACAAAACATGTAAAGTCTAATGTAAACATCTAATATTTAATACTAACAATAAAAGTGTAAAAATATAATGAAAGTATATAAATATCCAAACATAAACGAAATTATAAATCATACATATATAAACAAAACGCACATGTTGAATAAAAAATTGCGTGAATTTTTGTATAAATAAAGAAGGTATAAAAATATAAAAATGAACAAAAATATACAGGGATAATAATAATAAAAATAAAATTCTTCTCATCAAATTCAACTATGGTGTTACATTGACCAGTTATTCATAAAACATAGAGAATAGGTGCTGAGTGAGCTAGAACATTGACCTTGCAATATAATGCGATGATGTTTACTTGTTTCAGGATATTATTGCAAGAATCAAAGGGGCCCTTTTACTAAGACACGTAGGCACATATGCGCATCCTACATGCGTCAATTTTGAACTACAACCCAGCTACCGTGTGGCCCGGGTGGTAATTTCATTTTTTACACGAGTCCATTAAGCATGCCAGAAAATCTGCATAGTATGCACGTTGGCCATTACCACCCGGTTAACGCGTGAGACTTTACCTCTAGGTCAATGGGTGGCGGTAAGGTTTCAGGCCAAAAATGAATGCGTGCCAATTTTTATTTTGCTGCACATCCATTTTCAACCAGAAAAGAAAGGCCTTTTTTGCAGGCTCACTTAAAAATGGACCTGCGCATGTCCAATACACGTGTCTACACCAGCACAGGTAATTTTTCAGCGCACCTTAGTAAAGGACCCCAAAGCTAATGTTGAGAATCCTACATAAGGGAGGAAAAATATATTCACTCATTAATCGCTAATGAAAATGTTCTTAATATACAAAGATGTTCATATGGAGAAAGAGAAAAAGTAAAAAATGTATGCAGTACATGACATAAAAAAGTCTTTCTAGGAGGAAGTGACGTCACGAGACGTGATGGTAGCTTAGGATCGAAGCTCCATCAGGGCGTTGTAGAAAAGAGCGTATATCCTGGGAGAAAACGCTGCCCCGAGGGGGGAAAAGTGTTTAAAACATCCGTGAACCATGTCCGCGAGAAAGGGGCTTGAAAAGTATAAGTTTACGGCTGTGCCGGGAAGAAAAGCGGCGGACAAGGTGGCAGGAGCGGAATGGAGGGAGAAGAAAATGGTGGAGGCTGTGACGGAGAGGAGTCTGGTTCGTGCGGTAAGGAGTGATGCAGAGAGCGGGAGTTCCAGCATGGAGGTAACGGCGAGCGATGGGAGCTCCAGGCAGGAGATATCGGCGACGGTGCTCCAGGGAGGAGAAGAGACGGAGCGGTCCGAGGGAGAATGCAGGGCCAAGGTGACGGCGCCCCAGTGGCATGTGGGAGCAGAGCTAGCTGTGGGCACAGTACAGGAGGAGGACACATGCAGGCCTGAGGTGCTGGGGACTGTGAGAGAGGTAATGCAGGCCTCTGAGGTGAGAAAATTGGTGATGATCACAAGTGGGGCAGAGGAGGTGAGATCCAGCACAGGAACACTGCATGTGGTGGAGAGAGCCCAGGCGGGGGCAGAAATGGCTGGGAAGGAAATGGAGAAATGGTTTCAAGAGCTCAAGGCAGAGTTTGCAGGAGTCCGGAGAGATATACAGGTGGCCATGAGGGATTTCCAGGCGGAACTCAGGGATTTGGGTTCCCAGGTCGGAGAGTTGGAGGAGGAAGTGGACAGCCTTAAGCAGCAGGTGGCTGAAGGGAAATGTAGATCTCAAAAAGAGGAAGAGGACTGGCAAGGGCTGAAGGATCAATTGGAGGACCTGGAAAGTAGGTCTCGTAGGAATAATCTGCGTTTCAAGGGGATTCCTGATCTTGACATATTTACCAATTGTGACGTAGTAATTAAGGAGCTATGTGCTTTCATACTACATTCTGAGGGAGAAGGTGACAGACAGGAATTCCAGATTCAGAGGGCGCATCGTGTGGCGGGGCCATGCAGGGATTTTAACCCCAGGGATATTGTGGTTTGTTTCACAGATTTCCCCTTGAAAGAAAAGATTCTGGCTAAGGCGAAACAAATGGGGGAGATCAAGTGGAAAAACTGTAAAATCGGGGTAACATAGTAGATGACGGCAGAAAAAGACCTGCATGGTCTATCCAGTCTGCCCAACAAGATAAACTCATATGTGTAAACCTTACCTTGATTTGTACCTGCCTTTTTCAGGGCACAGACTGTACAAGTCTGCCCAGCAGTATTTCCCACCTCCCAACCACCAGTCCCGCCTCCCATCACCGGCTCTGGCACAGACCGTATAAGTCTGCCCTCCACTATCCTCGCCTCCCAACCACCAACCTCTCTTTCCCCACCTGCTCCGCCACCCAATTTTGGCTAAGCTTCTGAAGATCCATTCCTACTGCACAGGATTCCTTTATGCATATACCACGCATGTTTGAATTCCGTTACCGTTTTCATCTGCACCACCTCCCGCGGGAGGGCATTCCAAGCATCCACCACCCTCTCCGTGTACCAAGATTTGGCTTGGACAACATTGCAAAAGCGTAGATCTTTCAGAGAGGTCACCCAATTTATGCAAGCTAAAGGGATAGGATACCACTGGCTTTTTCCTTTTGCTGTGTGGTTAACAGTGCAGGGCAAATCGCGCAGGGTGCGGACTCCAGAAGAAGCGTGGACAGCCTTGCGAGCACTGGGATGCAGGGAAGTACCAGAGCCAGGGGAGGATCGAGAGAAGATTACGGAAAAGGGACGGGCTCCAGAGTGAAGGAGGGGAGACGGACGGAAGCTGATGGCAGAAGATGACAGAGAAAAGACTATCAATGGAGTGAAAAGGGTGTGAGTTTGGTGGATATTGATTGCAGGAGAGTGGAAGTTGTAAGAAATAAAGAGGAAGATACAGTGGGAGGGTATGTGGGGTAATGGTAAAGAGGATAAAGGTGGTACTTGGTTGGGACTTAATTTATGGGAGGGGGGTTAGAGAGTAAGGAGAGGGTGAGGGGCTCCTTTAGTAAGGGCATATTGAGGGAGTGGGGGAGAGGGTGGGGCTGAGGGGGAAAAGATGTGCAGAAATGGATATAATGGTTGAAAGTGTGGGTAAAGCCCGGGGGTGTGTGAGTCACTTTCTTGGACTTGGCTGATCTGCATATGGCCAGGGCAGGGGGAAGGGTAGGAGGGGGTGGGGAGGATGGGGTTGGGTATGGGAGGATAAGGGGGAGTATAGGGGTTGAGAGGGGGGAAGAGGAGTCGGGGGAGACAAGAGGGGAGGGGGGAGTTTGTGGTGTTGGGAACATGGAATGTGAATGGATTAAATAATAGAGGGAAACGGCGTAGGGTGTTTAAAGAATTGAATAGGTTGCAGTGGGGAATTACGTTTTTGCAGGAAACGCATTTAAGACCAAGGGATGCACATTTGTTACAGCGCAGA